>NC_090937.1:1086766280-1089266280 GCF_040938575.1 Ambystoma mexicanum | reverse complement strand
TGGGGTCATTATTATCACCCACTTGTAGTACTCAATGTATCAGTCTTGGTAGGATGAAGGGCTGAGTCGGCCCTAGCGAGTTTGTGAACTTTCCTGCATGGCATTGCACCATTACCGAGAATCGAGCATTTCATGTGAGCTATTCATCCGCCTGCAATTTGATGTGAATACTGCAGAAACTATGGTACAGACTGTCTGAATATTACATTGTAGAAACCATTAATTACAGCGTTTATTACAAACAATTGTACAGTGCTGTAATATTATATAGTGCACTATCATAAACTGAAGAACATATTACAGCAAACTAGATACAATTCATTTACTACAGTTTATAATAGAAATGATTGCATTTATACGTTTATGCTGTAGAAAACTGTAATAGCTACTGTACCTTTTTACAAATATTGTAGTGTGGAAGCCATTTACTTCAGAATTTATTACAATTGGACAATTCTGCAATATTCTATAATTCTTAAGTCCAAAGATCTAAAAGTCCAAAAAACCTATTTCCCTTTTGATGTCTACGCCTTCCTCGGAAGTAGCGAAAATCATGGCAAGCAATGTTCTTATTTGGGAGCTTCATGATTCTCGTCTTTCTTGTTTACCTGGACCCGCTCCATGATTTTCGCTGTCGCTGTCGCCCAGGTAGTCTTTTCACCTCCGCTCAAGTGCTCCCACCAAAGGTCTTCCTCGAAGATGTGCGCTGCAGAGAAAAGGTTTTTCAAAAAAGGTGCTCTACTACTGTCGATTCCTGGACATGACAGCAAGAGATGTCTCATAGTCTCAATGATGTTCTTACTTTCACAGAATCTACCATTTTTTGTTGTTGATTGCCCTCTAATAGCGAGAATTTCGTTTGTGGGCATGAGATTTAGATGAGTCCTTAAAAA
The DNA here is from genome assembly GCF_040938575.1 of Ambystoma mexicanum. Taxonomy (NCBI): domain Eukaryota; kingdom Metazoa; phylum Chordata; class Amphibia; order Caudata; family Ambystomatidae; genus Ambystoma; species Ambystoma mexicanum. Next base: position 1,089,265,387 of record NC_090937.1, on the reverse strand, counting down.
TGTATTCCTGAGCGCTCTACTTGGTTATTTTTTCAAGAAGGCTTGGGTCTCGTTTAACTTTCTTGTCCGAGGTGGTAAATGAGAAACCAATTTGTATTTTAATGCCTTGTCGAGAGTGTTTGTCTAATCAAGTTCGTTTATCTTGGTTTGCACTTTTGTGGGATTTTCAATCAATTCCTTTTTTCAGTTTAGGATTTCTAACAGTTTTTGATCTTTTTCTGCCTTTTAGCTGAGAAACTGTGGCAAACTATTGCATATGCCTTTAACTCGTACAGATACTGAATTACGCGTACCACATACTAAGAATTTGTCACAAAACACTGTAGGATTCTATAGCTTACTACAGTGTACTCAGTGTACTGTGGCACATGGTATTATAATATAGAGTATTTTCATTCATAAGAGACGTTTAGCTCTGTCGTGTTGTGTTGCACTACACATATCTAAATGTGGCAGCCATTTTGGAATGTGTTTCGTTAGATTGATCCGTATTACTCATATCACTACTGTTTTACTTAATGGTAGTGTTCATATGTTGTGTTTTTACTTGGATTGATGTACAGGGTAAATGATTAACTAGGTGTTGCCAAAGTATTTGCCAGCTTTTAAAGCAAGTCAAGAAATAATTTGGCAGAAGTAGTGGTTCATACAAATGAATGCATGTAGTTATAAATTTAAGATCAGTGTTTACAAGAGATAAGTGAGAGTGTGAGTGCATGCGTGTATATTTGTGCAGTATTCTCTACTGATTGCTTGTGTCTTCTTGCTTTGTGGTACAGAGCCGTGTTCTACATTGAAACAAGGAGGCTGCAACTTTCAGGTGTTTCCCTGGCTTGTTTTGGCCCCTGTTAATCTAAGAGTTAGGAATGCTGCAGAAAATTGCAATAACTCGAGTAGACTGTCCTGGAGGATTATTCATAGCGGAGTATTTGCTTTAAGCAAACGTTAGTGTCGAATTATTTCCTTCATTTACATTTTCATTAAGTCAGAGTTTTGCATTTCCAATGCTTGTTCCTAGAATAGAAAGCAATACGGAAGGACTCATTTTCGATGCCAGCAGTCCCATTAAAAAAAGATCTGCCCTACGAGTCAAACAGTCCAGCTCACGTTGCCTGCAAGAAACGTGAAAACAACCCTTTGTATTGTTCAAGTGCCCAGGGTACATGATCTGGTAGGGTGTATTCGTTTATTTTCATAAACTCTATCCAAAATTGTATCTCGTTAATTTTTTTGATCAGTTCAGTCCCATGCTCGTTCTTCCAATCAGGCAGTTATTTTATACACCCTTTATTTTTTTCTAGTAAATGCATTTAGAAGTATGGAATTATATTTCACACATATGCATACAAATTAGATGCAGTTGACCTTCAAATCGTGACTGAAAACCCAGCTACACTATTGCCGCCTGTGTTATCAGCATTCAGGCAAGGCCACAACTTCTACCAAGTAATTGTCTCCGGTGAAACGCAGCAACTCCCAAAGTGTGTCCCGGATGTGATAAGGCGCGCGGATTTATGGGAGCCTTCGTCTCGTGCATCATGCTCACAGCTGGCAGACAGGAAACAGAACATAAATTTGCACCGATTCAGAGCTGAAGGAGACACACTTTTAGGAAATTAGTTCGTAATTTTCCATTTCAAACGAAAATGAAAGGATAAAAAAGCATCCTACAAAGAGGCCCTGGAGAGAAGGGTGGCCTCCACTGCACCCCACGATCATTGGTAGTGGCATTGGCACGCTGCTGATGCAAGGACAGACTTTCCTAGGGGGATTGGTTGTGGGGGGTCAGGGAAGGTGCTGCCTCCGCTCCTAGAGTCACAGCATTTAGGACGCCACCCTTGGCACCTCCCAACAAGCTCCAGAGTGTTTGGCGTGAGTTCAGCTCCACTTTGGGTAGTTTGTGCTAGGCACTTGATGGAAATGCCATTGTACATTTGGCAAATGCTTTACACACATTGCTGAATTTGTGGAGGCATCACAAACATGCCGAAAGAGTTTACATTTTATAATAAGTCAATAGATGGAGGAGGTCACTCCTTCCACTCAGACTGTGGAACGGTGGTGGGCACAGAAAGACCGCTAAGTCAGAAAGAAGGACCTTTTACGTCAAACGGGTTAGAGGTGGCTGCGAGGCCAGAGGAAAGTAAAAGGAGGTCGGGCAGGGCCACAGTCGGGGTCCGGAAGGGCTGAAAGATAAAGGAAAAAGTACACACTTTATTTATTTAATTAATTATTTATTTCATTTGTTGATAGTGCCCAAACCCGCAAGTATCACAGCGCTAGGTTACATTGGTTGGAAAAAGATAGTTGAAGTGGAACAGTTGCTGGGTTACATTATACATTGGTAAGAACAAGACAGTTGAAAATAGAACAGTTGCTGGGTTACATAATCCACACGGTTGCAGCAGTAATGGTAAGTAGGATACAGTTAGGTGTATTTGTTGAACAGAATGGTTTTGAGTTTTGCATGGAAGATCAGGTAAGAAGACTCGTCTTTCATAGGAAGTCCGTGAGGTCAGGCCTAATTGTCCACATCGGAGGGTTTTATGGTCTAGAGGATGGAGACTGGTATAGGAATTTGAAGTTTTACCAAACTGTTTAGGGCATTTTAGGTGCAGGTATGGAATATGTAAACTGAGATTACCTCAAATAAGTAAACGTTTATCAAACTACTAACAGGCGGGTGTCAGGTTCGCTCCCAAGGAGTACCGCGTCAAACACCTTTGTTTAATTTAAATTATAGCTGCACAATCCAAACGGAAATACTATTTGGATTGTTCGATTAAGCAGAATCGCATAACCCAAAAAGGGGCCCCCGAGCAAACCTTACTGAAGGCCATCCCCCAAGGTGGCAACAAAGCACAGGATGCATAACACTCCGGACCGGCCTGGACCACCACGCATGCACAATGTGCATGTTGATCATGCTGCTTCAGGGAAACACCACACACTGCATTAGGTGAAAGATATAAGTATGTGTTTTTATCATGCCTTAATAAAACCTTAAATATTCCACCTGGTGTAGAAAATAGGGGGCTGTGCCTGGCTCTTGGCCCACAAATGTACCAGCCAACTCTGTGCATGGTCAGAAACCTTACGCACAGTAATGATTGCATAACAATACATGTTCATGATGGCTCTATCAGTGTATGCCAGTAGCCACATGTTTGAACATTGTCTTGTTGGCTTTGCCCTTAATGCCAGTAAAAACCTCCTGCCACAAGAAGAAAACATGTTATTTTTGGCTGCACAAATACTTGCCCAACTCCTGCACCACCATGTAATAATACTTTTTATGTTGACTTTGCCCTCAACACCAGTAAAACATGCAATGCTACAGTAAGGAAATATGTCCTTGTTTGACTGCACAAATGTCTCCACCCATCAGGCAAGAACACCCACTTTGCCCTAAAGACCAGTAAAACATGAAATGCCATAGTAAGAATGCATTTACCTGCTGACTGAACAAGTGTCCCCACCCTCCCCATGTAAGAACACACATCATATTAGCCTTGCCCCGTATGTGAACAAAACATGCCATGCCACAGAACGAAAAAGTCCAGTCTGTTTGCCCCATTGTGCTATAAAACCCCCACCCCAAACCCTCCTCCATGTAATAACATTAATCAAGATGGCTGATTTTGTGGGATCCTGATGTGGCGCTGAGTGAAAACGCTGCTTTACTTTTTTGAAATTGTGCCCTGAATCTCTGTTTGCGGACCTTGCCGCCAGGCCACGCCCACACCGGAAGCGCGGGACTTAAAAGCGAATCGCCGGCACCCTTGCAGTGTTAAGCCTGCTGCGGTGACAAGGGCGCTGCATTAACACTGACTCACTGTTTGTCTGCTGCTAGGCTCTGGGGCTCAGGCTCTACGCGCCTTCGACGTCAACGGTCCTGAACAGCTTCTGGCCTCACACTCTGGGACACGGAGGAGGTAGGAGCTGTATACTATTCGCATTCGGTTATAAGGAATGAGTTACCGTTCAGAGTTTCCTTTGTGGCAAGATACTGCACACTCTATAATTTACTAAGAGAACAACTCGATTTCGATTTGTTATATTATCGGACAGGAGGCTGGGAGACTGCGGAGGACTTCTCTTTGATCCCAGGTACTGTCTTAATGTGGCCGGCATACAGGATTCTGCCTTCTTGCTGCTATTAATTGGGACTCCTACGTTACCCTTAACCTCCGGAAGGAGGAACTTTATTTTTCACTTTTTGGTTTGGCTGGTCATTGGGGAGGAGAGACGGACTAAGGCTGCTCCTGAAGCCATCGGGCGTTCCCAAGGCGGCTAATATTTTATATATAAAATCATATTGCACTTAGCTCCTTTTGAATGTCATATATTTTACTTTATTGATATTGTATTCTATCTCAACCCTTTTTAGTCTTAATACTATTTAGGGGTTGCAAGTTACTCTCCCCCCTGGTGATTATTAATATAAGTACCATTTTATCATTTGCATAACTTTTACCCCTCAACCTCCTACCATCGTGTTTTTTCATTATATTAGAAAATGTGTATGCTAACTCCTTGATGAAGTGCTTTTTATAACTTTTATTCTATTTTTATTACTTAATTTATATTCTAGGGGCTGCGAGTTGTTCTCTCCCCTAGTTGGATAGACGATTATTTTATACTGCATTCCATCCTACACTACCTAACGGATTTTTTATCTCAGGGGTTGTGCTTTTATTGCTGACCTATCTGAATATGCCAGCACTTAGAAGTGGGTTTGAAACGATTGAGTGCCAAGAAAACAAGGTGGTAGAAGCTCAGCTGATTCCCCCATCAGAGTTGGAAGAGGGTATTATCAAAGACCCCATGGAAAATTTACTGGTGGAAACAACTTATGATAAGGGGTCGAATCCCACATTAATAGAGTCCAGTGTGAGAAGTGAGAGACCCCCTATTACTAATTCTACCGTTCTTGGGGAGCAATCGCATGCTGTGGAAAATATGTATGTTTTACATACAGAGGCAGTTACTGGTAATATGGCTATGTTTGGCAGAAGGCATGAACTTACTGATGCAGAATGTCTTCAAGAAAGTCTGTTAGGCATTAAAAGGGTGGTTCGCTTCCACGCATCTACCACCCTTTAGAAGGCTGATCTAAGGGAAAAAATGAAAGCTAAGCAAGTTCCGATTTTAGACTCATTAAGTGGGAATATGATAGAAGAAATCAAGGGTAAATATCCATTTGGAATAAACTCCACCACTCACATTTCCCCAGCTGTGTTTATTTTTGGGAAAGCCGAACAGGACAGGAGGCAATGCTCTTCTGTGCCTAATCAGTCTAAATATGCTAGTTGGGGAGAACATTTTAAGGGGGCTCCTATTCCTCCCTGGCATAACCTTAATCAGGCAATTGGTGGGGAGGATATGGACGATTCCTTTATGCTAATGGCCGATGCTACGGGGGACCTGCTCAAAGAAATTACTGATGTTGAAATGCCGACAGGGAGACCTTTATCTGACTGTAAGGGTGTGAGGAGTCTGTCTGAGGGGGCGCCTAGTAGTGCGCTCTCCGAAACTGTAGGTAACATTACGTTGGGGAAACAACAAGAGGGGAAGGAAAAAGGCCCCACTATATCTGTACTGGAGCCCCTGAAGTCTCATATTTATACGAAGAATGGCATTACCCAAACTGATGAAGGTCGGGATAGTATTGATCAGTCGGAAACAGTGGATAGATCCACTGAACCAGACCAGGCGATATCAGAAATTTGACCTGTAGGTAGGGATAGACAGGAAAATTACTTACCCGGTAAGGAAGATAGAGGAGACTATTTATTACCCCTTCTATCTAACCTGCATATTAGTTTACATTAGGCTCTTAAAACCTTGGGTGAGTCCCAAGATATGCTTGGGGGATCTATGGTAGGTCAACAAGCTGCTTTTAATCAATTAGTAACTCGTTTGGTATATATAGAGGGCCTTGTGGAGGGTAAGACCAATAATGACCGTAATATTAAAGAGCACAAGCGATATGATAAATATAGGGAGGAACAAAACATTAGGTTAGCAACCATGGATGCAAAAATTACCACAGTGTTGGAATTTATGCTTTCAGGAGACCGCCCTACTTCGTTATATAGAGGGGTAAGGGATCAAGAATCGTCAGGCACAGGAGGGAAGACATTACAGAACAACGAGCATGAAAATGAACAGAGGTGTCCTGATAGTCCATCTGTTCTCTTGGAAGCCATGGAGATAGCAACAGTGGGTTGTACTCAGGAGCAAGATATGGAAACTTCCAATGCCCAGGAGCATGCCATGGAAACTTCCAAGGAGGGGGAATGTTTGAACATTAGCAGTGATGACACTAGTGTCATCCGGCAAACGCCGCCAAAAAGAGGCAAAAGTGCAAACAAAAAATTAAACATATGAAGAAAATACCAACGGACACGGAATTGGAAACTGGTTGTTCTTCCAAACCCCATGGAGAATGCCCTGCCAATACTTCTAACTATGATAGTAATGAGGTACCCCAATCTCCTGTCTATAGGCGGAAAAAAAAAAAAAAACAGGCTAGGATGCTCAAGAAAACTAAAAATATGCCTCACACAAAAATTAGGGGTAGGGACTCTAACCTCAAAACAATTAGAAACATTCCAGCTCAAGAAGAGCCTAGTGGCAGTGGAACAGCTAATGGTCCACGTAGGGGAGAGGGCCAGGAGCAGGGGGGGCCAATAAGGAATTCCCACTAGCTGGGGCGGGGGGAATATAAACCCTAACATCCCAGAGGGTAATCAATTGAAGGCTGCTCAAGATCGCCCACAAACTAAGCAAACTAAGATGACAGCTTTTGGTAAAATAACCAGCACTAAGCATGCTAGAACATCTATAGGCACGCAACAAATGAATATACTACCCAGTGCGCAAGTACTGGCTTCTGTTATAGCCACCAAGACCCTCTCTTCCAATGGGCTGACTGCTACGGCTGAGAGTCGGAGTGGTTCTATACCTAATAATATAGGTAAGACCCCCATAGACACACAGGCTCTTAATATTCAGGAGACACAGGAAAATGCATTAGCAAAACCATTTTTGGGCAATGCTAAGATGCAGCCTGTACATGTACAGCTCCCTATAGTGACTAAAACAGGGAAGATCCTGGGTTGGTTTAATAACAATAAAACAGATTCGCTGGCTAGTCTGAATAGAACAAATCTATTAAACTTGTTTAAAAAAATTCCTTTACTGCGTACAATAACTACCGATGATATAGATGCTATTTCCCTACCAAGACACAATAATCACCTAATGGTAAGTAGTTTTCACTCGGTGATGGTGGCAGATATGGTTCGCGCCCAAGAAAATAACCTTGATTCTTTGGGTTTTGGTCTGTTTTCACTAGCGGATGACAAAGAGGCAGATAGTTTTCTGCAACACAAGGAAACGACTAACATTCAAATGGAACAAATTGCACTTTTAGGCTCCAAAAAACTTGAAAATTCAGATCCAGCACTGTCTTTAATCTCAAGCCTATTTAATAATGGCCAGGATTGGTCGTGGTTGCAGCCAGCTCTTAAAACTTTAGAGACCCTTAGACAGGGTACTGGACGCTCCTAACATTACTAATATTAAGGTCATTTCTTGGAATTTGCATGGGGGCTTACACTTGAATACATTCTTGACTAAAGGTGAGATCTACACTTGCCCCCGCATTTATTTTTTCCAAGAAACTATGATGCTTAGTGAAATCTATATGGAAGGTTTCCATACATTTTCCTCATTAGCATCTAGGGGGGTAGCTGGGTGGCCTAGTGGTGGTTTGACTATTGCAGTTGATCGCAATCTGGGATTCCAGGGTAGCGTGAGCTATACGAGTGAATGGCTCCTGGGCATCGCCTTATCTTCAGGGAACGAAGTAGATCCAATCCTCTTGTTGAACCTATACTGGAATCCTCTAAGGGAGCCTCTCGAAATAGTGGAGGACTCCCTGTGAGATATTCTGGGAGGATGGTTTGAGAAGGGCTTTGGTAATCGTATCATCATGGGAGGAGATTTTAACTCCTTCTGTGCAGAGGGTTCCATGTGGAATGAGAGAGGGGCTACCCCAAAAGCTCTTCATCCTAATCTCAGGAGAGGAATATGGTGGGATAAACTCCTGGAAAATTGGGATTTGGGACTCTTAGATCACTCCTCGGAGTGGAATATATCCAAACATACCTGGAAAAGGGGAACTAATAGCTCCAGGATTGATTTCTTTTATGTTTCAAATAGTTGGAAACAAGCGTGTGGTAAAATGACACTTACGGATGTAGATGTGGGTGACCATATTCCTCTACTTTTTTCTTTGTCGTTGGCATGTCCCGATCTTCATATAAAACCTGAGTTCATGGGCCTGGAGGTGGTGAACAATAGGAAAATGGTTATATGGAATAAGAAAACGGTTATGAAACTTAACGCCCTTATTCTAAAGAATCTGACCCTGGCCTCCTATCGAAATTCGAGGGAGGAGGACCTCACATTGGGGGGGGGTCTTATTACAACAAGAAAAGAAATTTGAGGGAGGGGGACCTCACGTTGGGGGGTCTTATTATAACAATATTATGATGTTGTGTTCCTATAAAATTAGCAAGGCGGGTGGCATTGCGGTACGTAGACCTAATAGGATGGGTGGAGACTCCAGAATCCATAGATCCAAGCTTAATAAATGCAGGGTGTTCTCATTTGATAAAGTGGATGTCATCAAGCAGAGTCTCTATGTGACGGACAGAATACTGCCAGAACTCTTGCAGCATTGGGGATTAAGCCCCTGCCACTGATATCTGGGATTGACCTACATATACAGACTCTGCTTGATGACATCCACTTTATCAAATGAGAACACCTTTCATCGTTACTATTACTACAGGCCTTGACAGCGACCCAGGGGGTCGAAACACGTGTTGGCTGATTTTTCTATGAGTACAATAAATTCCAAGACGCATTGCAGATACCAGATTTACTGTGGATTTATATGGGAATAAATTAGTATTTTCCTAATACCGAAGACCTGCGCGTTGAATATACCTTCTTTCAGTCATATACTTCATTGTTTGGTGCTCACTAGGGGGTACCAATTGAAGAGTTTCAACGCAGCATTTCTGATCACCTGTACAACATTAGCAATTATACTCTGTGGCAGTTTTAACTAGCGCACCATCTGTTACAACGATCCTTAGGCCTTACTTACAGTAATAAATGCAGGGAATTGAGGATCCTGAAGAGGCTACCCATCTCGTTTGTTGAACTGCAGTTGAGGAAAAAAAATCATCCTGAAACATAAAAACTTGGTTAAGTCTCTGAAAATGGATCAATACCTTGTAGCCCATCAACAGATGATGGAAAATCTATCTAAGGTCAGGGATGTTAGATTTTGGGCTAGTGTCAATAATTCTCTTACCCCTGTTAAGGACAGACTTGAATGTCCTATCCAAGCAGAGGCGTGGTGCGCTTACTGCAAGAAAAAATTTGAATTGCCTTCCAAATTTGCTAGGGAACAGGACTCGGATTTGGGTCCTCCGGTTGTGGGTGACTGCTCTTGGGTTCTTGGGGATATCATGTGGGCCATTAATAAACTTAAGCCGTCCAGAGCGCCGGGCCTGGATGGCATACCCCCGTTTGTCATAAAGGTGGTGCCGGAAATATGGGCTGAGTTGCTTAAACCTATATTTGATGACATCTTTGCGACCCATACTATCCCTGAATCCTGGGCTCAAAGCATTATAGTACCCATATTTAAAAAGGGCGATGTTCTTAATCCCAACAACTATAGACCCATAGCACTTTTGGACGCGGCTAGTAAGGTCTTCGGTATTTTGCTTTTAAGAGATCTTAATAAAGTGATTAGGAGGAATGTCTGTTTCAGTAAATTTCAGGTCAGTTTTAGAGAGGGCTTGGGAACTAATTTGAATGGGAATATCCTGGCCCATTTTAGAGATACGGTTCATCAATGTAATATAGGAGAGATTTTCTTGGCATCCTTAGATCTTTCCAATGCTTTTGACGGGGTTATTAGAGCGAGATTATGGACTAAAATGGTAGCAATGAGCTTTCCTCGAAAGATTGTCCAACTCTTAGCTCTGCTTGATAGGCATACCTAGGCCAGGGTCCGTTTGACCCATAAAGGTTCTCTCTCTGAGGCCATTGATACTAAAGTTGGGGTCAAGCAGGGATGCGCGCTCGCGTCAACACTCTTCATCCTATATGTGTGCGATGTGGAGGGCGTGTGGCAGGGCCCTTCCATTGCACCGGCTAGGTTGGGGAGTTTGGCTGTCGAGTGGATGGCCTTTGCTGACAATTTTATTCTTTTTGATCGTACCCCACATGGCCTTCGTAGAAAGATGGACATTTTTTTTTCATTATGCAACGGCAAATAATCTTTCCCCAAATGCATCCAAATCCCGGACGATTGTGATCACTAAAAAAAGAACTATAAAATCCTATAGTTGGAGGATGGGTGAGAACCTGGTGGAAGAGGTCCAGGCTATCACATATTTAGGTTATAATTTTACTAATACATCAAGCCAGAAGATGTGGAAACTGGAGGTTTACTCAAAGTGCAAATGAAGTTCTTTAAGGTCAGGGTATGTAAATATTCGTTGGTACCTTTAAGACGATTTTATCTTGCAAAATGTGAGCCGGTCCTCCTGTATGGCCTTGACATCTGTACCCATGATATGAGTTTGAGTCTTAATGTTGTTCAGGGGAAAATGTGGATAGAACTTCTTGCTCTATCGATGGCAATCTCCAATGCAATTATTTGTCACGAGTATTGCCTCATATCACTTAAAGCAAGATACCTTTGGAGGCAATTATCCTTGTTTAGGAAAATGAATGATCCACCTACTAACACTTTGTATGAATTGTTAAGCGAGGTTGTAAAATCAGGGTCAGTGGTATCTATCAGAAAGTAAAGCGACAAAATTTTGATTTGATTTTTTGATTTTGATTTATTTCTTGAGCGCACCAGGCAGATAACTGCATTTGGGCGCAGATGTTAACTAAAAGTTGGACCAATCACTGTGGAGAGTTCGAAGTAGCAACGGCCCTAAAGGAATAGGATCATTTAAACAGAAAGGTTTTCAATTCCTTTCTGAATCTTCCCAGCGTAGTACAAGATCAGATACTAAGGGGCAGCTGATTCCAGAGCTTAGGCCCAAATACAGAGAACCTTCTGTCTCCTTTTGAGATGCATTTTGTCCTCGGGACACATAGCAGCAATTTATCTTCTGAACGAAGGACTCTGGTTGGATAATAGTGTTGAATTCTGGTGTTCAAATATCGAGGTGCAAGTTTGTGATAGCACTTGTACATCAGATATGCCACCTTAAATTTGATGCGATCTTCCACCATCAGCCAGTGATTTTAGTGGGCCAGCATAGATTAGCTACCGGGCGGTAGTTTTTAAGTACCTTGGGGTCTAAATTAGGTTTTTTCAGTAAGGGCTTTACCAGTGCACTCTTGAGTGCACAAGGAACATAGCCTTCTGTAAGTGATTTATTCACAAAAGTTGTTATGAATGGGGTAAGATTAGAAGCTAGACTGATAGCAGTACAAGCTGGCATAGGAAATGCTGAATCTTTAGTCGGTTTTAATTGGAGTATTAGATGCTGGATGGTTTCTTGTTCAATGGGTTGGAAGCTAAAGATCTCCCCCTTTTCCGATTTTGCTATTTCTAGTGTCTCTTCTCCTGCATCACCCCATTTTTCTGCCTCCAGTACTTCATTAATATTACTCTGAATATCCACGATTTTTTGTTCAAAGAAGTTGTTAAACTTATTGGCCTGTTCCTGAGAATTAGCTGTCGGTATTGACATGCATTTAGGATTCCTGAACCTAGATACTACGTCGAATAGAGCCTTCGACTGATTATCTGCTGCTTTGATTTCTTCGTGGAGAAAATCTTTTTTCACCGTGAATATGGCATTTTTATATTGCCTCAGGCGAATCCTTGCCATCTCTGCATCTGCCTCTAATTTAGAGGCCCTCCAGATTTGATTAGCCTGGCGAACTTGTTTCCGCATTAGGCTCAGTGCTGGATTGAACCACGTTTTGGAATTTTTGACTGACTTAAGTTTGAGTGGTGCATATTTATCACAAATATCCTTAATCAGGTCTGTCCCTTTACTGAAAAATTCCTCACAGGTCAGATTGATATCTATACCTGCCAGCCTATTTTCAACTTCTTCCCCAGGGATTTTTCCTAGGTCAGCCGCTTTCCGGCTCCACACAGGTATACTTTCCCGTCTTTGCCCCCTCTGGTGTCCTATGTCCCTAAGTACTACCTGTTGTAGATGGTGGTCTGACCACAACAATGGGACAGTCTCGGCCAGTTGGACAATTCCCCCTCTTGCAGCTAGGAGATCTAGACAATGTCCTTTCTTATGGGACGGTTCCCTGGTGATGAGCTCCAAGTCATGATTGTCTAAAAATTCCGTCAACGCCGTATAGTAGGGGTGCGAATTATCTCTTTCTAGCCAGATATTCCAATCTCCCATGCACAGTATGTTATTGTGTTTACTCCCCAACAATGTAAGGTGAGCATCCAGTTTATCCAGAAAGTCTAGTAGGGGTCCAGGTGGCCTGTAGCCCAACAGTACTTTAATGGCTTGGGTAGGGGACAACAGAATAGGGAATTCTCCAAACTGGATATTGTCATTCCAGTCTAGTTTCTCCATATGTGAGATAGTCAAACATGACTTATAGATTATGGCGATCCCCCCGTCCTCTCCTCTCCTCTCTATTTATAAATTGAATAGTGTACTTCTCTGGAACTAGTTTATGAACCATTGTTTGTGACCCTTCGGTAAACCATGTCTCAGTTAGGCACAAGAGCTCCAAGTCTAATTCCAAAATGAGCTCTCCCACCTCTACAGCGTGGGCCACCGCTGAGCGTGCATTCAGGGAAGCCACTTTTAAGGTAAAGGTCTCTATTTGCCCTGATGACTGGGTATTCTTTAGTAGTCCTAGCTGCCGAATTTTATTTAGGCATCTTACATGTACATGGCCCTGTCCAACATTCCATGATGTCATTTGACTCACAGAATAACTTACATTGCCTTTTTGATTCTCCATTGTCAGGTAAATATCTTCCCAGATCAGTATTAAAAAGCAGTTAGACTGGATCCGGCAGCGTTCCCCGCCGCTCGCCGCTCCAGGCCGCAAACAGGCCTAAACAGACTTTGCGTCAGCGCTTCGCGCTGAGGCGGGCCAGTTAAGGGCTGTGTCACGTGAGTCGCGTCACGTGTCCCGCCGCATGAGGCGCGCGCAAAATGATTTTGTTGTTAGGTACACTGGGTCTTTGTTTAGAGGATCTGGTCCAACGTCCAGGGCTGGTTAAGAGACTTCTATTCAAGGCTGATTGGGTAGATACGGTAAACGGGGTGGACTCTTATTCCACATATAAGGCGTACGCAAGTTATGGTCACGCAAGGGAATGTGTGCCCCTCTATTTACAAAGGTTCCCTTGCAACAGGGCGAGATCCACGTATATGCGCTTTAGGCTTAACCAGATACCGACCTTAGAAAGGATACAGTACTGGGGGTACAAGGATGTGGTACTTAATCGGGAACAAATCGATTTTACATGTCGAATTTGTGGAGAAACCATATCGCAAGAGACACTTAAGCACCTTTTATTATTTTGTAAATATTTTGAGCCTAAATGCGCGGTCTACTTGAAAGACAGATTTAACAAGGATCTCGAGATGTCTATGCATTTGTTTTGGAGCCGCTGTATGTGGGATGTAAACATTTCTTTAATTTTAGCTTTGAACCTATTACTCTGGGATATTACGGAAGAATTGGAAAAAATGTATTCAATATGTAAGGATTTTAAATTAGACAATTAAGGGTTGTGATAGATTTTAATGGAGGATGAATTGACATTGGGGATCTAAGGATTTATTTATGTGTAAGCTGTTGATTTTATTTGTATGTGTATAATGTAATGTGTTTAAAATGGATTGTACATTTTTACTGTTTGTATTATGTTGTATAAGGTTTCTTGTAAACTAATAATTCAACAATAAAAACATGTAAAACATTTTTTTTAAAAAAAGATGGCTTCCCCAAAAATGCCAGTAAAGCATGTAAGAAGAGCACATGTAAGAAAAGCAGATGCCCCAATGCCCCCTTGCCTGGGACCCAGCCTTGCCTGCACACATTAATACGCATTCACTCACCAGTCACTCATGTCCTATATTTTACAGGATGCTGTGGTTTCAAAATCAGAAAAGGCTTCCTTGATGACATCTTATTAATCTGAATTACAGTGAACAACACAACAGTTGATTGTCCTTCCAAATCGTAACAGGCCCTTCTGATGTCACTACTTTCCTACATACAACAATTGGCCAGCTGGTGCAAGTGGATCTAGGACATGTGATCTCTGCCCTGCCCATGTGCTAATCATTGCTAACCTTTTGTCACTCTTGACTGCCACACTCCTTTTTTCCCTTTGTAAGCTGCCTCCCAGGCTCCTTTTCCTTTGCAGTTGGTCAGCTTGCACAGGAAGATTTAGGTCCCATGGCCACTGACTGCCCAACCGGTAATCACTCCTAATTTTCGGGCATTCTTTTTATCTGCCCCTGACCCTTTCTTTCATTTTTTAGCTCTTAGATCCCAGGACATCTCTTGCCCAGGTGTCCGAAGCAAAGGCAGATGAAGAAATGGCAAGTCCTATTGGGCCCTCTTAGAGTCTGCAATGCGACAGAACTATTACTCCACACATCCCAGGTAAGCCAGCAGCATGTGCATCACACCTCACCCCTCCCCCCTTAATCCCCACCCTCATCCACACCCTGCAAACACCAAGTCTGCTTCCCTCTCCAACTCACTTCCAACCCTAAGAACCTGTTAAACATCCCACTCCCCACTGCCCACATGCCACCTCCAACACACATGCCTCACAAAACCTTATGCTCAGTCTGCCGTATTATATGTGGCAGACAATGCTGACCTCATCACCACTTACTCAATGGAAGCCACACTTTTAACAGTCTGCAAGATATCAAGATGGACCTAATTCATGACAATTACTGCAGATGACCTTAGCAACGCTCTTGCAGCCCTCAATCCCACAACCTGCACAAATAGCATCCTCCCTATCTCGATTGTGCACCCCATCACAGGTTGAGCACTCACACCGCTTCTAAACATCATTCACGTCCCCTCACACCATGATCCTTGGAAGATGCACTAAACATAGAAACATCCTCCCTCTGCTGAAGAAACCCACTCTCAACCCGGGTAACATGGCCAAATATCACCTCATGATGCATCCAACCTTCTTCAGCAAAGTGATTGAGAAGAATGTTGCCATCCAGTCGCATGAAAGAATCACTCAGCAGAGACCCTGTCAGGAATACCAATACAGGTTCCGACCACGATACAGCGTGGTGACAGGCACCATGCTAGTTATCAATGATGCTCTACACATTTAGGACAAAGGGTACCCCTGCTTACTACTCTTACTAGACCTCTCTGCCGACTTTCATACGATTGACCAGGAAGCCCTCCTCAAAATCCTTGCACTGTGCATGAGCTTCCATAGAACAGTCCTGCAGTCGTTCACCTCTTACCTCTCCAACAGGGACCAACTCATCCAGATGGGCTCCAGCAGATCCCAGCACTGCCCCATAACCTGCAAAGTTCCACGAGGCTCCAACCTTGTCCCCCGCTATCTACATCCTGTACATGGAACTAATGTTGCAACACTTGTATGCGCAAAAATCAAGATATTCCAAAACGGAGATGGCACACATCTTTATTTAAAGATCAATTGCATCAACCAGATCCATTCCCTCAAGCAAGCACTGAATGTTCCACTTCCAAGCCTGGATTTCAGTTGCCTGCGTCAAGCTCAACCCGAGAAAATGAAATGTATTCACCTAGGAAACCCCACCAAGCAAGTCCAGAATTGGCTGACAGGCATGAAGCTCTAAGGATGCATGCCTTAACTCTCACCCTTTGCAAAATATCTCAGCTTTTCCATTGCTTGTGACCTCTCATTCAAAACACTTAGCACCGAGAAGACCCACACAGCATGATACCAGCGTAGACTCCTTTGCAAAGTCAGGCTTGTCATCCCTTCCCTGATTTTCAGAACAGTTATCTAACCTCTATCATCTCCCACCTGGATGGTGGCAAGTCTCTACTCATAGGACCCCCAGATGCCATCTTAGCCCCTATGAAAGCCATCCAGCACACTGCAGCATGACTCTTCACAATACTAAGAAAAGGCGACCATAACTCCACATCCTCAGGGAGCTGCACAGACTACCAATTCAAGGGTGCATCATTTTCAAGGCATCACCTACAAACCAGTCACAACCGAAACACTACTCTCAAAACACTATCACTTGAGGAGTGTACACCACCAGAAGCCTCAACATCACCAGAATGGAAACAAAGAACTGCAAGAGGAACGCCCCCAGAACCAGACCTTTTCCTGCTATGCATCCTGCCTCTGGAACAAGTTAGCAACACACATAAAACTGACCTCTGACATCCTACACCTCACCAAGGACCTAAAGACCCTGCTCTTCAAAGACCGTCTCGCCAGCTCCTGATCGCTGCACTCAACCCTCTTTACCCCCCTCTGGATATCTTCCCCCTCCTCCTACACAGACCCATCTCAACTCCTCTGCTACCCGCAATGCTACCCGCACCCTACTTGTAATCCCCCTGATTGTGTCACCTGTGTACAGTGCTCCTTTTTTTTAACAGCTTGGTCCGTGCTTTATATATCTCAAACATAAAGAAATACAAACATACATCGAATCATATAAGAGTATTTTTATATACTCACACAGGTAGCCCTTGTCTTAGTAATGATAGGCAGCGGCATAACCAGGCTCTACCAACTTAAGATTGTTTTGGGAGTGTAAAAGAAACCAAGCATACATTGGCCTCTGTAGCTCTGAGTCCTTGTGTCCATCTCTCAACCACACACTCCTCACAAGTGCTATTAAAGAAATGCAAAGGCTTTCCCCAAAATGAATATTTACTCACTGTTTGGCTCACTGCCCATAGCTTCTTACTTCCACAACATGTAACCATTTAACATCATCTTTAAGACCCCCACCCACCCCCCCCACTTCCAAGTACTATACTCATGGGCATAGGACATCCGGGGACAGGAAGGACAAATCCCCCCCACAATTTTAAGGGGGGGATATAATAGCTTTTATCCCCCCCAGAATGTGTGTCTCTAGCGCCTTCACCTCAATGCCACGTGTGTGTGTCTTGTTGCAAATATTTCACATGGGGATTCGTCTAGGGTCAGTAATACTGCCTTCTTTTAGGCTCCTCCGTATTATATGTGCCCCCCCCCTACTTCCGCTTCATTGATTGTGCCGGAATCCTCCATGTCTGATGAAGCTTCCTTCTCCTGCACTGAGCTTGCGCAAGGGGTGAGCAGGCAAGTGCCACTCTCTGCACACATACATCACTAACAGACCTCGCTCCATTAACTGATTAGAAACGCCTTGGGCCTGGCTGAAATATGCAAGCTGGCATTTTCCCTGATTGTGGGAGAGTTCTGAATAGTAAGGCATTAGAAAACTGCAGGCTGGGGTTAAACAGTATAGGGGACCCTGCAGTCAGTGTCATTATCCCTGCCGGAGATGACGCATCTTGCATGCACTGTCGCGTGATGCCTCTATGTTATGTTAATATGCATTTGTATTGCACGCTTCACCAATGTAGTGCACGCATGGTGCTGAACCTTGTCTGGATAGTGGTATATGGTGCCTCCACCCAGAGCAAACCAGACTGTGGTCTGTGTGGAAAGGCCAACGGGAAAAGCGGAGAGGGTCTGAGAAGTGGGATTAGAAAAGGAGCCACATTTAAGAAATTTAAGGCAGAGGTGTCATATAATCGTCCTATAAAATACGGTCTTTTCAAACAGAGTTCAAATAAAGCTGTTTGCTATTTTCATTGCTCGGATTTTGTGTCATCGGAATGCAGCTGCATAGATGCCAACATGACCCAATCCAATCTGAAGGTGCTTATCCAGTCCTGTTTTTTTTCTTTGCATTCTGGGACTTGTGGACCAAGTTTTATAATGGGAAGAGTGGAACTACAAGTGCCAGAATGCAAATGAAATAACCAGGACTGGATAAGCACATATAGATTAGAATGGGCCATGTTGACAAGTATGCGGCTGGGTGATGAAAAAGGAAAAGGTGGGAGGAAGAGTAGGAGTGGGGTACATAGGGTGTCCCCACTCATTTTGGTGGGGTTACGAGCTGCAGAAGTAGCATGCAATGACTGAGTTTCTGCACGCAGATCAGCGGAAAAGGGCCAGTCTGCGCAGGCCAGAGAAGGAATGTAAAAAGTGAAAAAGTGAAATGGGGAGTGTTCGGGAGGTTGATCGGCATTGGGGGTGCCATAGGAAATAGCTGGGTACAGGGTGAGATCTCCCACTAAAACGCCCATTAAAGAATATGTCAACAACCCCCCCCCCACTGAAACCAAAAATAGTTGACTCCGACAATTGAGGGGGTGGGGAGGTGGAATGGAAAATCAAAGCCGTGTTTCGGCTTTCAAAAAGTTTTGCCAGAATTTATTTTACTTAACACTGTCTTAGGTTATTCTACCACATCTTTCTGAGAATTCCCAGCACACATGATACGTTGATCAGCGATGATTAATGATCTAATGTCATCTGAACAATATATTGTAGAAACAGTGTTTTGTAGGTGGTATTATGACATGAAACTGAGGGAAAGGAGTTTGATAGTTGTGATAGTAAAGGTGTGTCTAGTCATTGGCTGAGGATCACACAAATGGTCACAGAGGAAAAGAGGGAATAACACCCACCTGTGACTCCAAACCATTTCCAGAGGAAGCACGTCCTGGTAGATTGATTGCATTGCACTAGAGTAGCCCAACAAGATGTGCTCAAGCGTGCCCTTGATCTGTGGGGGGTTCCTTCGGACTATAACATGTTTAAATGGTGAGGATAATCTGGGGGTGTCAGAGCCAAGAGTTGGCTGAGTAAAGGTGGATGTAGGAGCACAAAAGGGGAAGGGGGATCATCTCGATCCTCCAAGAACTCTATCTGCTTAGCCACTGGATGATGGAAGAGTTTGTGTAACCAATGGTAGGTGCTTTGAATAGAATGCAGTGCAGGAGCTAGGAGAGGCACTCAAATCTTAGTGATATGCACGCACCAATAGCAGCAGAATAGATCCTGAGCCCACCACTATAACTTCCTCTCAAGGACATAAAAACCTGCCCACTGCTACCATAGGAAATGCAGACACATGCAGCCACTTAATCTGTATCCCAACAAATAGAAACATGGCATTTCCGCCCGGCCCAAAATACCATCAATGTGTCATTGTCATAGCCCCTGCACACATTGCAGGAGCATCAGTGGGTACCTAATAACACTATGGCGGTGCTTGGCAAGTCCCTTTTCCATGCCTACATTAAAGCCCAAACGGTGGGCTTTGCCAATGCTTGTTTTAAAATAGGGATGCAATTGCATTTTTGGTACTCAGCACCAGCTGAATAATGTGTTGTAGACAAGTTTTAATAGAGGCCACCATAAGCCATCTATCTGGGTGACCCAGAAATAAATAAAGCAGAGCCTCGAGATTCACAACAGCACTTGTTCCGCTATCCATGTAAATCCAGTGAATAGCCTGGTGCCGAGGTATGATTGCAGCTCATACACTGCTGAAAAGGGGCACACTCATGTTCCATCATTGAGGGTTCAAGTGGAAAAAGATAGGATGGGTTGGCGAAACTCCAGAAAACATCTGCACTTAAAGCGCAGGTGAGAGTATTATAAAAGACCTCTCTAAATGTCAATCGCTGGAGAATTTTATACTCTGAACTGCTTTTCTTTTTGTTAATTTTCTTCTGTTTTCTTTTCTTCTTTTCTCTTGTTTTATACAGTAATGATATATGTAATTTAATACGTACTGCTATTTTAATTTTGTGAAAAGTCGAGTTCTTTGACTAAAACACAATAAATAAATAAAAAAGCAAAGTCCCCAAGGTGTCCCCTGTCCCGCCCAGATTTTATGGGTCTCCTATGCCCCTGACTATACTTCACCTTCCGGTTCTACCTACACGCCCTTCTGTAGCTATCGCTGTCCCCAGCACCCCATCCTCCTTCACTATCCGCCCATTTTCCTCTTTCACTTCAATTGACTGAGGTTTAGATTCCACTCTTCTGCAGCGCCAGGCAGGCCACTGGGGGGATTGCTGGCTTTGCTGGGTAAATGAGTATTTACTTACCGTACATGGGTTATATATTGCCCTTGCAGAATGGCACTCAGCCTCAAAATGAGGGTGTTCTTCCGGGTTATACAGATTTGCGCATCAAGTATCACACGGATCTCCGCAGGACATGCATTAACCCACTGAGCACTCATACCGGTTCCATACAACATTACTGTGATTCACTTTAACGTGGATGTTTATACTTTTTCAGTTTCTATCTTGAATGCAGTACCTATGTTATTTAAATGCAATGTTTGCTGTCAATTGTTATGAGTCCCTTTGCTTGATGCTGTCGTGATACCATGCGTTGCCTGCACATGTTAGCCTACAGCAATTCGGGCGAAAGCATCCGCAAATGAGAGGCCCGGGCGAACGTTGTCTTTATAGATGGAAATCGCTGGCTTCTAGTCACAAGGAGCCACCCAATAAACATCTTGATAGGTATCTTCCGTGACCACCGTTGCACATGCGCTGTATAGCAGAATATCATTGAAAGCGCGCCATGCTGCAGGTAAACACAATGCGTATTGCAGACCTGCTCATAACAGGTTGTGGAAATGAGGCGGAGAGGCGACAGACACCGTGCAGGCTGAGAAGGGCACTTGTGGAAATGAGGCGGAGAGGCGAAAGACGCCTTGCAGGCTGAGAAGGGCACTTGTGGAAATGAGGCGGAGAGGCGAAAGACGCCTTGCAGGCTGAGAAGGGCACTTGTGGAAATGAGGCGGAGAGGCGAAAGACGCCTTGCAGGATGAGAAGGGCACTTGTGGAAATGAGGCGGAGAGGCGAAAGACGCCTTGCAGGATGAGAAGGGCACTTGTGGAAATGAGGCGGAGAGGCGAAAGACGCCTTGCAGGCTGAGAAGGGCACTTGTGGAAATGAAGCTGTGAGGCGACAGACACCTTGCAGACTGAGAAGGGCACTTGTGGAAATGAGGCGGAGAGGCGAAAGACGCCTTGCAGGCTGAGAAGGGCGCTTGGGGATATGAGGCGGAGAGCCAACACACACCTTACAGACTGAGAAGGGCACTTGGGGAAATGAGGCAGAGAGGCGACAGACACCTTGCAGGCTGAAAAGGGCACTTGTGGAAATGAAGCTGTGAGGCGCAGACACCTTGCACACTGCGAAGTGCACAGCTGGAGGTGAAGCTGAGAGGCGACAGACACCTTGAAGACTGAGAAGGGCACTTGTGGAAATGAAGCCGAGAAGCGACAGACACCTTGCAGCTTGTGGCAGGATGGGACCCACGTGGATAAACAGAGCAGATCTAAGACTGAAGTTCACAGCACGGTAGGTTGTAAGAAAAAACAAAGTTTCTATGAAAATGTTTTGCTAACATTGTCCAAGAAGTTAATGAAGCACTGGCTCAACACATATATACCAACAACCTCACAGTAGTGTGACATTTTAAAAACAACCTGGGTCTTATTTGCAAAACCTTTTAATTTTAGCACATTCCCTTCACTTGCACCAAAAATGCTGTGCACATTTTCAGAAATGACTTGGGAAGTTGTCATAGATGTGCCCGGCCAGCATGGTAGAGTATTTTCCGACCCTATCATGCATTTGTTCTTCTTATTTCCTTTATTATGAAATCATACAATCATTAAAAAATTGCAACAGCAACAGGGAGAGCCACTGCCGTCCCTCTTGCATTCCTGTCACTCAGACAGGGAAAGAAATGCGTTATTGCTTTTTTGCATTCCAAAATGGCAGCCCTTTTAAGCATCTGTCACTGTGAAACACGCTGCCAGCAGTGATCTGTGAACCAATCACGTTTTAGTGTTGGGAGCATGTATGAAAATGAGTGGTCCGGAGAATCTTTTCCGCCGGTGCACAGCCACGCAAAAATAGGAATGTACCTTTGTAAAAACAAGTTTTGGCAACAGAGTGGGCTTTTGTGTAATCATTGGAAAGGTGCTTTCTAGGCCCTGCTGTAGTGGTATTAACTGGCTGTCAATGGTAGCAGGTGCAAAATGGTGCAGGTACATGGGCATCTAAGAGCAGTGACTGGCAAATGCCTAATACCAATGCGCAAGCTAAAACTGTTGGTTTTGCCAGTGCCTCTTTTTAACAGGACTTCAGAGAAGGACACACATAGGGCCTCATCACGATTTGGGCGGTAACGCCGGCGGTAATAGCCCTACCGCCAAACCCCCGGCGCTAATAGCGCCGGATCACGGGTTTGGCGGTAATGGAATTCCCCATTCCCGACTGAGCCCATTCGGGAATGCCCCATTCCCCGTTGGGCTCAATGGGGAATTTTCACGCTCTTACCGCCGGCGGATTTCCCGCCGGCGGTAATAGCGCAATTTTCGGCGGATTTCCCCCCAGCTCAGAGCTGGGGAGAAATCCGCCGAAGCCCTGATTTGGCGGACCCTTAAATCCGGCGGTAATAGCGCGACCGCCGGATTTAAGGGTTACCGCCAAACTCGTGATGAGGCCCTATAGTGCTTATAAATAGAGTGGCTGATGCTAGACCTGGTTAAGACATTTTCATTACACCAGTAGCGGGTTTGCAACTGAAATTAAGTCAACAACTCAAAAGACTGCTTTGAACAAACACTGGCAACCGCTTTAAGTGCAAAGTTTTATGGTAAAGCTTGATTAAAGCGAGCTCAAAGAGTTCCCATGAAGAGATGTTTTGGGCGGGGTTGTTGGGAAGCAGGAATTGGGTGGGAATGGCCATAGGGATTAGCATAGCCATGGGTAGTCAATGCGTGGGCACATAACCAAACAGCACGTACAAGCTCGACCTGTGTATAAGTGCTGTGTAGAGGAGCAGCTGCATGCCTCTGCAGGAAATCCCACCCCCTACCTCCTAAATGTTGGAAGCCTGAGATTGTGCCATGCTTGACACCAGCAGTTGTGACCATACCACGGCGAATATTTGAAAGAAGGTACCCTCTGAGAAAACTTATCAAATGTATTTCCGAAGAGACAACAATCTGAGGGAGGAACTCCCTGAAGGAATATGAATAACTAGAGAAAAAGGAGCTGGTGATGTCACGAGAGATGAATGTGCCGCGCTGAGAATACCGGCTGAAGAGAATGCATGGACCTTATAGAAACTCATTACGAAGTTAAGAATCGAGTAAACTTTCATATGTGAAGTGAAGATTGCGCGTGTGTGACGCACTGCAGAAAATGCAAGTCATTCAATAACTGTACAGATGCAGCACCGCAAGTAGATTAAGTAATCTTTGAAGCTGGCTATACATAGTGAATAGACTGCAGACGGAGCTGCCATTGCATAGAAGCTGGACATCGGTGTCATAAATTTAGTAAGCCCGGACAATTGGAGAGGAAAGGCAGAGAACTGTGTCGCAGCTGGAATTAGCTGAGATTGTGGATATAAATGGCGAGGCTCTTTGGCCTGGTATCAAAGTCAAAGCAGCCAAGACCGGTTATCTATTCTTGAAGGCGGTGAACGTGAGAAACTGAATCATCTGTTGCAAAGGTGCAAAGAAAAAACATCATGCATGCCAAGTTTTATACATTTAAAATATTCAAATGCTGAAGAATGTCCCAAATTGTGATCTCCTGTCATGTGAGCCAAGGATGGAAATAGAGTTGAGCTTGGAGTTTTAGAACAGCGAAAGTACATGCTCGCACTCCCTTATATGCTCAAGGACAAGAATACTTTGCAAGGCCAAGTTCAAAGACAATCTTCATGGCAGAAGGCATGGGTGATGAGAGGGTGGGAAGGTAGAGTCAAGTCCACCTCCTGGCACCTGGGTATGAGCTTACATGCTGCTAAGTGAACCGAATGTTCCAGCATGGCACAAGCGTGCCAACCAATTGTAGAGGGCCATATAAAGAAGTTATAGTTTGAGAGCCAATGATATACCGTGTACTTAATAGTCTTGAAGATTACATGTTTTAGAGGTAGGCATAAGTTGTCCACCTGACAGTAGATATACAACCAAAATCCCACCCCTTATAGAAAGTATACGTTGATGTTTCCCTTGAGCCTATCACAACTCTCCATAGGCTTTTCTCATTTGCCACATGATATGATGTCACGTATGACACATTATTAGTATATAAAAGTGTTTTATGTGAAATGGAACGAGCGCTTGAGCAAACATCCATTGATGCCCGTTGTAACTTCCGCTGTTTTAGACAATTGACAATAAAATAGCAAACTTTGCCATCTTCCTGGTTTGGTTTCATTATTGGGTGTCAGAGTTATTCTGCATCCCCATCCATTGCATGCACGTTACCCAAAGGGCTCTAAACTCATCTGTATAAACAAACAACTACAATTACAAGCACTGTAGGCGCTGAGCATGCACTAAGCCCTTCCAGTTCCAATAGTGATGGAAAGCACCAGACAGCCTGCACTACTATTCTGCTTAAGAGTTTTTTGTTTTGAGAAAAAAAGCAGAACCTTCACCAAATAATAACAGGATTAAGGATCTGCTATTGAGTATATCAACCTACACAATAACGACATGCGGTCTCTCGATGAACCTATTTTCTTTGAAATGGTGTGTCATTACATGCCTATGTTTACGCCTAAGTTCCCTTTGACTGCTCTGCCCTTATCCATTGCCCCTATGCTCACCTGCTGTTTTGTGACACTGTCAGATTTTGGACAAATAAATATTTCTGTGACTGTCACGTAAATGCTCATTCAGGGTTCAGCATGACGGTGAGCATGTGGAATCCCCAGAATAGAGAACCCATATTGTAATTGAATGATGTCATTTCTTCAATCACCTGTTTAAAACACACAAATGGGCCTCATCACGAGTTTGTTGGTATTTTGACAGAAAATCCACCAATTTACTGCTAAACTCATTTACCGTTACTGCCACTTGGTCCCGTGGGTTTACGGCAGGATTGTGGTTGAAAGGGGGTGTTAATTCCCCTTTTTGGAGTCGTTAGGACTCCAGTGTTTTGACGAAATTACTGCTGCAGTAATTCAGCCAATTTCCTTCATTTGAAGTGAAGGATTTACCTCCAATCGTGTGCTTGAGGTAAATCCTCCACTTCAATGTTAAACTCTGAATTTGGCATTGCAGTAAAAACGCAGTAATTCCATTATGGGCAAAACAAACGTCAGTTACAGAATTGGAGCCACTTTTTATTGCCCCACCAAACTTGCAATGAGGCCCATAGTTCTTCTGAAGGCTTTTTTGTTTAACAGGTACTCCTAAAAGTCTGAACCATCAAGAATCTTCCAATCGCTACTTATGAGTACTTGCATATAGGTATGTTTAGAAAAAGAAGAGCTTTTGGCATCCATGACAGAGCCCGCATCTTCATATTGAAATGGTAGTTGGACTGTGCTAGTTAGGTTTTTAATTAAACGTGCATGCTGAAGGAATTAAGGCATGAACATTTTGTATCTTGATAGTAAAATATTTTGTTCAAGTTTGTTAAACTAAAACATCCTACAGCATTATATAATGTACAATTTGCTTTGTTTGTCTAAGTAAATATTTGTCTTTGTACATTTTGTGTGGCTAAGTGGTATTTGTTGTTGCTCAAATACTTTTAAGACAATACTTGATATATCCCTTTCTGAGATTATCTAAAGCAAATATTAAAAAACCAAAATACATTTTAAGGCTACAGATTCAGTAAACTACATATCTCTGTAACACAGCAAAAGGAGATCCTTCTGAGTGTTTCTATTAATTGAATGAATATCTACAATGTACTGGGAGTGTGCTGAATGGGCTCCCTTTTATATTGAAACCTGTTACAATATTTACATTTAAATTCCCATTGCTTTCCAGACGCTCATCCACATTTAACATCCATCCTATCAGAAGGTAATTGTATCGTGAGCTGCCTTGAAACCTCTGTGGTACCGAAGGTCAGCCTGCTGCCAGCTTTTGACAGCTGAAGAAGAGGTAGGTTGAAAAGACTGTATTATGCAGATACAGGGATAGAATTTAATATTGGATAACAAGGAGGTAAATGCAGCTCCTGGGTATCCAGGTTTATCCAGTGACTGGAAGCTACCACTGGGGAATGAGGAGCGGTCCACAAATCTAACTTCCACATAAGATTCAAATGTATCATTTTGTCCATTATTTATGACCTCTTATGCTTTAAATGTCATGTAGACATGCACTAAGGTATATTCACAGACTGTCCCAATTCACAAAGGTGTGTTTGTTCGACATCAGTTGGCCTGGGGAGCCAACAGTAGCTCCTGATAGCTGTAGGTGTCGAGCTAACCAGGCTCTTCTAAACTGCAAGCAGGAGCTAAATAGCTTCCAGCTACCCGCAATGTCGAACCCTGCAGACAACTAATGGTATAAACCAACAAAGAGGCATCCAGACTAGCACAATGATACAGACATGCCATAAGTGTCAAAATGAGCCTCAAGAACTTCCAATCACCTAGGCCCAGAGCATTGTGAGAAGAACCATAGATCAAAGCCCACCCTCATTTAAGTGAAGAGAAAATGGAAGATCGGAGCTGGCCACCCCATCTTGGTGGAGTCCGTTGAATCAGTTAAAATCACTCAAGATTCTTCAGGATTTGTTCATGGTCTCCTGTTCACTTCCGGGCCAATTTTTGCATTTTATTCTGTCACTTGCTACTGGCCTAGTTATCTTTTTTCTGTTAGCTGTAGCAGAATTATTGGTAAATGTTTTCTGTTGGTCGCTACTAGCCTAGTTGTACATATTTTCTGTTTGTTGTTTCCAGCTTCTCCTACTCTATCCACACCTTCCCCTATTGCTTTCTACCTCTCACTATCCTATCATCCCCAACGCCCCTTTGCAAAATGCTCCACTCCTGCTGACCACCTCCCCTACCCTCATCACCTACGCCAGCCCCAATCCTATGCATCACCCACAAGAAGCTACTGTCTACTAATTCTGCTCCAACCTCATATATCCCTCGAAGTTCTTTTTCACCACCCATGTTCATCCTTTTTATACTTCCTTGCTACCCTTTCTCTCAAAGTACTTTGACTCCCACAATCTGCTACTCACAGTTACTAGGATAACAGAAGATTGAATTATCCTCAATGCCACCCCTGCTGCTTTGCTTCCTGACTCTTCCTCTTTTACTGACTTCCTGAATGGACAGCAGAATTGGCTTTATGTTCAACATCGGTCATCCCTCTGCTGCCGTCTCACCATCTGTTTTCTGCCAACTGTCCTTTGAGCATGCTCCTACCCGGCTACTGCCTTCTGAACTCTTCTCACTATCCATATTGGTTTTGCCCCCTAGATACCATCTTCCCTAAACCTGACCTTCTCATGGACTCTATTCTAAAGTAATTCCCCCAATGCACTCTTGAGGGATTTTAAACTACCACCCCCACTAATGTGAATTGTATTCTCTTCTATCCAGTCATTCCCATCCCCCCACTGCAACCTTCGTACTCCCACCCAACACAACTATCTAGTACCTCCGAGCTCTCGCTCCTCTCCAGGCCTCTTATTTCAAGTAGGACTTCATCGACTTCAACCAAGCTCTTTGCTCCTCATTTGAGAACGACTACCCTCATACAGTGTCTCACCCTCCACGCCTCACCCCCAGTTCAAGGTGACACCGGAATCAGCCAGCTCAAACCTTCTGTGTGGCTTCATCTCCACCAATGGTGCTAATTCTGCACCCCTCCACTTCTTATGTCATACAAAAAGACCTTTCTTGTTTTCACGCTTACTTTGTACATAGCCACGTCAAACCACTACACTCACCTTATCTCATCTCTCTTTTCTCACCCCACCACAAACTCGCTTCTCTCATCCAGGCCATGCTGGTTCATCCACTTGCTCACATTGTATTCTCTTCCCTTTCAACAAATAACTTAACCTTCTAGTTTTAAAATAAATCTCTTAGGCCCTATCCTCTCTTCTCTACCTTCCTCCTCAGGCCTCCTCCTCCCCATTCCAGCTTTTGTTCCTTCTCCCTAACTCACCTACCGAACTGGCTCCCATCCTCCAGACAACCAGCACCTTGTGGGCTCCAGTAGACCACTTTTCACCTCAAACAACCAAAACGCTTGAACCAACAACCTGCTCCCATTTCTTGTACCTTTTCAACCTCTCTCTCTACTGGAACCTCTCCAAAGGCTCACTCAAAGGTTTGGCCTCGACCTGCTGCTCTTCACTCTTTATACCTCCGCACTTGGTAAGCTAATCCCCTTCTCCTATCGATGTGCAATGTACACCCACATTTTACGATTAATCTATTTAAGAACCATCAAGTCTGCCAACACCTTACCTGCCTATACAAAAAGTAGTTTCTGCACCCTGGTCCTCATTTACCTTGATTAATGCTCAGCCACCTCGTTGGCCTACCTTACAACTCCTTTGCACCCCAGACAAAATCCTTGACACCGCCACCTTCTCCCACCTCTACCCACTGCCTACAACCAGCTTGCTATTAATGCACAATGGGTTACTCTCACTGGCAGAACAGGACACACTAACACGCTGCTTTACCCCACTAATTACCAGCAGAGATACTTCTTCGGTGCTGGTTATGAAAATATATGTTTTGTGATCCAGCAGAAAAGCTCATGCTTCACGCACATGCATGAAACATGTCTAAATGTCTGTATAATTGGGAGGATAGCTCAGGGGCAACGTGTTCGCCTTGGAAGCAAGACGGTATGGAGCACAACAGGTTCATTCCCCTGGTCCGCACTTGGAAACCTCTGGGTATTAAGCGCGTTATAAATAACCTCTCATATCATATATGGCTCACACTTTGAAGAGAAGACAGTTTACTGATAGGGTGGCTATTGAGACAAATGAAATGAGAACCATGCCCATTATGTGCTAAACATTGTTGCATCCTTGCATCACCATCACGTACGGATGGGCTAAATATAACCATCTAAGGCCATTTTATGTTCCCAAAATGCTCTTTGATTATATGCAAAGCAGACAGAACTGTTGCGCTATTTATCACCATACACTTTCCCATAGGGAATTTAATAACAGAAGGAGTGACATTTTCTCACTTATTCAATTGTTTATATACTGAGTAGGCAATATTTTATTAAGAAACAGTGATATATTTACTAACTGAGCCAGAGGAAATGTATTTACAATTTGCAATCTAGTTGCAAACAAGACCACCCGGGAACAGGCGGAGTGACCCAAAATACATACTTGCAGTATCTCCTGATTTATTGTATGAGTGATGTGTGTCTGGGGATGTGTATAGGTGATGTGCAGGTTTGGTGAGTAATGAATGTGAGTGTTTGGTGAAAGGGGGCTACGTCATAAAAGTTGTTGATAATTACAATGCTGGCTTATTTTGATTGTACAATATCTTCCAAATGTAGTGAATTGGGAATCCTGGTATTAGATTGTAGGTACTGGTCCATGAATTTTATTTATAGTGACCATAGATTGCGATTGCAGCTTCATGAAAGTGCTTCACAGTGACCATGCTAGCATACATTATGTCAGTAACCTCATGAAAGTGACCAACAGTAATCATACTGTCATGGATTGTGGACACAGCTTCACGAAAAAGATTTGCAGGGACCAGACTGGCATAGATTGTGACCACGGTTTCATTAACACGATTTATAGTGGTCATACTGGCATAGATTGTGTTTTCAGGTTCATCAAAGTGATTTGCAGTGACCATACTAGCATAGATTGTGATCACACTTTCATGAAAAAGATTTACAGTAATCATCTCTCTCTATCTCTCTCTATATGGTATCCATGGGGGAAAAAAAAAGTAGAAACGACCAAATTTATTTGGTCGAAGTTACCAGGGATTTTTGTATGTTTTAATAAAAAATAGGTGGGGGGTGAAGTAAGGGTATACATTAAGGCACAGGGAATTGAGGGGACGCTAGGGGTTCTAACCCCCAGCATTATTGACAAAAATAAGGGGCAAAACTCCAAAGTAATTTTATTTTTTCAACCCCAAAAAATGTGGTCATTTCTAATTAGGTATTTTATTTTCGGTTATTTCATGAACAACATCTATCTCTATATATATAAAGCAGAAACTCTATTAGTTTGTTGCTTATATAATTCCACACTGTTCCACCACCTGCACCACATTTTGCATAGTTACCTGTTAGGATTCTCCAGACATTACAGGCTACATGACATTTGGACACCCCCCCCGCCCCGTTCCCCAGATGTCATCCCCTTCACATGAGACGGTTGCCTGAAATCGGCGAAACATGAATGTGCTCATCTGAAGTGTCTCGACACGAGGAATACAACTCGAAAACCACATTTCAAGGCCATAGGATGCACCTTTTCTGAGATATTTGCACAGCAATGCACCACAATGCACTGCACTGCACCTGGGTGAGGCAACAGGTGGGGAGAAACCATAGTCCTGACGAAGTCAAACATCCCACCTAAATATCTCAAGAGAAGGCTTCAATCCCTTCAATCCCTCTATCGACCATCAGCTGGTCATATCCCCAATTTATCTAGTGGAGACGTAGAGCCCAATGATATTAACAGGAGAGAAAAATAGGACAGAGAACCCAGGGAAAAATGTCTGTCATTAAGAATATCTAGATTGTAAGAGAACAAATGTATAGTAGATTTACCATTCATGTGCTTCAATGAGGGAGCATGTGAAATAGTCAAAGTAGCTCAAAGGTAGTTCGAAGGCAACAGCATTCTAAACCAAGAAGTCAGAATTGCTCACGGATACGATGGATTAATTGCATTTACATGCAGTTTGAATACAATTTTGCACTAGATTATTGTATTTACATATACTTTGAACACAATTCTGGACTAGTTACAAAAATATTTGTATTGTCTATGGGCCTCATTACGACCCAGGCGGTAAGTTACCACCTGGGCCGTGACTTTACCACCATGGCGTAAACTATGTTTACGCCATGGTGGTTGGCGGATTTACCGCCCCATTCCAACCTTGGCGGGGCGGTAAATCCCCATTTTCCCATTTACCCTTCCCCATTCCCATTTTGCCCCATAGGGCATAATGGGAGTGGGGAAGGCGTTAATTACGCCACCGTAAATTACGGTGGCGTAATTAACTCCATGGTCCCTTAGCGCCATGGATTTTAACACCTGCTAAAAGCAGGTGTTAAGTCCGCCATGGCGCTAAGGGACCTCGTACTCAGGCGGTAAGGGTCGGCGCTGTTTATGCCGCCGTAAAACCCTTACCGCCTGAGTTGTAATGAGGCCCTATGTATTTATGGTTTGCACTTAGGGAATGTGCACACCTGTCTTGTAAGAGACTTTAGCAGGCACGAGAACTAGCCAATTGGACCTATTCCCCTGGCCTGTCGATTTATGGAAAGTCACAGAGTAATGTGGGACAGTTCACTAAAAAATGCACATGTCTACAAATGAAATAGAAAATAAAAACATAAACAGCAAAACATACTGCTCTACTAGAATTCATAGCATTAACTGCTGTAGCTAAAAAGATACAAAATTAATGATTTGTCACTGCTAGGAACCTTTCTGTTGACTTACATATTATAGACTCAGCTTCATGAAATGATTTAAAAGACCAATGCTGGCATATATCGTGTGCAGAGCTGAAAAAAGGCGCTTTCAATGGCAATGCTGGCATGCTGGCACATGTCGCACAGTCATAATGAAAATGTTGCACATCCTTCTGTGTACTATTGGTGACATGGCATCTACTGAATATGTCCACGAGTTACTTTACAGAATCATCTTAAAATGTATGGCCTTTCAATTCATTTTTCTCAAAATCTGTGCTTTAAAATGCACCATCGCAGCAAAATATTTTAAACGTTTTCTCTGGAGAGAACCACCCAGTTTCTCCCACACTGTTTAGGGCTCCTTTGCTGTGCTTGGTCGCTTGAGCTAATTCACGGGAGATGTTAATGCCCCTGGACTAAAGACTAAAGAGATTTACCTGCAGCTATTGACATTAACATATTTACAATGCTACTGCCCTCTAGGAGCTGCCTGACCACCGGAACCAAACGCGGCCTCCACCACTGGCCTGAACATAATAATGTTACTGGTATGATATGATATGGCATTTGTAACGTGCCTATAGACAAGTGTTTCAAGGCGCGAAAAGGTCGCACACAGTGGTGACTGGGGCATTTGTGCGTCAAGGGCCAGGCTCCGCCCCCTTATCTTTATGTTAGGCACAGGATGTAAGATTTGATTCATAAACGTTTGTCATTTAGCTGGTGCAGCACACAGCACAGCTCTGCTGCAGCATGATCATCACACGCATTTCTCTTGCGTGGTGACCCAAGGTGACCTGGGTATCTGTGGCACCTAATATACTTCTTTGAGGAGCTAAGTGGGCCCCCTTATTTTGTGTCATACCACTGGTCACTGTACAACTTCCTACTTCTTGTTTCATGGCTCAACCCTCCACCTTGCTATCTCCATCTCATGCCACTCTCCTCGCCACACCATTTGATCTAGAGCCCTCCTTAATCTATCTGTTCCTCGGCTGCTCTGTACCCTCTCTCACTTATAGTTCTTCTTCCTCCTTGACCCTTCCAGTACCACTACCTTGCACTAATATCAAAAACACCTCGAAGGAGTACTCTTCCATGATAATAACATTACCCTTCATTCATGCCCACTCTCCATACCATTCGCGCATTTCCTGGCATCCGCTTGTAAAAAGACCCTCACCAGCCTTTTGAGAATATGTGTTGGTCGATATGTGTCCCTTTTTGATGTTCTGTTCGGACCCCCATTTCTGGTCTTTTGCCAGTTATCAAGTGTGAGAACCTCTTTTGTATGCCCCCTGTCTTTAAGGCTGTCCAGTGCATTGTGTATTGCTCTTTGTTTCTGTTCGAAAACCATGTCCTAAGCAAATACAAATAATGCATCAAAGATAATCCTGAGTTGGAAATGTGAGGAATCTGAGGGCGTCAGCACTTCTTTCCCCAACATATCCTCCTACCAGGTGGCCAGGGCTAGACCATCGCTATCGGACCCTAACCCTGGGGTGGATATATGAGGGAGAATCACCTGGGTGGAGGAGACTTGGGTAGTGAGTGGTGATGAGGCACGCTTGGGTGAGACACAGTATCACCCACACACACAAACACCACTTTGGTACAGGGACAAGAAAGATGCAACAAAGACTCACAACAGTCTGCAGAATTCACTCTGCGCAATCTAAGCCGAGTATCCAATCAAGCTGGCAGAATATTTAAATACCGGTGCTGGCAGATGGAGTGGAACGCGAACGGGAGTGCAGTCGTTTGGAAGCAAAACCCAGAGAAGTCCAGAGAAGCTGAAGAGTGAGGCAGAGCAAGCGCAGATGGAAGCCAGGTGGGAGAAAGCTCGGCAGAGGAAAGCTGGTGCTTTCCTCTGAACCGGACAAGCTGGTGGAGAGGCTGAATGAAAACCAACAGAGTACTGCTGCACGAATTACAGCAGAGAAGGGGCTGACGGAGTTAAGGAGGCAGTGAGGTGCACCGGCTGTACCGGCGGGCAAGAGAGAAGCTGTCAACGAAGCCATGGGAGGACCGGCAGGACAGAGAACAATTCGGAGACACGACCAGTGCTGCAGCCCCACAACAGATGTTGGATATGCCAGGCAACACCATTGAGTCTGCCCAGAAGCGCTGGGAGCCCCATGGCGTGCTCACACAGGTTTCAATTGAATTATTGACGTATATGACAAGTGGATAAAAGAAAGAGAATGTAATAAAGTGAGTTCCCTTACTTAAGTCAATTTGGGAAAAATACTGAATAAGTATAATAACAAATTAATTAACTGTGATAAAACCACAGGAAACATTGATACCAATATGAACTGACATGAAAGCAATGTTAATAAACAAAGCCAAATAAACAAGCATAAGTGAATGATTGGGATGAACATTTTCAAGAGATAAACAAACCTTGCCAAGAGTCAAGTGAGCATTGCCAAGAGACAAGCATATATTACTGCACATTGCTGAAAGAGATGAATGGTTGAGAAAAGAAAACCTGTATGCAAGAGAAACCTGGCAAAAGGTTGTCAGAGGTTTTGATCAGAAGGCATGAAACAGTGAATATGTTTCCTAGACTGGATTTCCTAGCAGGAAAGTGTATTGGGAAGCCTGTGTTGGTCATTGCAAGTGAGAGCTACTAAATAGGTGAATGGTGATAAAAGAAGCAACAACAACTTCAAGAGCACTTGAAAGGATAATAGGTCCAGCCTTACTGTGAAGCTGAAACTGTGGCAAGATACCTGTGAAGCAGATCCAAGTAAGGGGTGTTGGTTGTGTGACCTGTGATGGGTGGACTGTGTGGTCAGACAACTGCGCCTAGACCGAATACACCCACCTAAAGATAAGCCACTTTATAATTGAATACAGGAAAACCTGTGTGAATTGAAACTGAGGAACTTAACTCTATAAACTGGTGAAAGATAACCAAACTTGAAGATCTGGGACGTGTCCCAACGTACTGTGTTATTTTGCATGATTGAATAACCTAAGGAATTATGTTATTTTGGAAAATTGACAGACTTGAAAGCATTGGGAGGGGAACCCCTCTTTTGTAAAGTGAACTGTGTGAACCTTGGGGATGGGAAACCTTTTTCTATCCAAGAGCTGAAAGAAGCTCTGAACTTTTATTCGAACACTTCACATTTGATGCTGACATCTCTACACATTGTATACAATCAGATGTGAGGGCAAGTATAGGTTTTGGACACAGACCCCCTGACACAGACTATCATTAGGTTTATTTAGGTAAGGAGATCCACCTTAGCATAGGGCTAGGTAGACCTTTTTCCAAACCTTCCCTTTTTAGTTAATAAAAGTTTGTATCCAAAATCCTATTCAGTTGTCTGTGTTTACTTCATGATTCCTTCACAGAAAATATCAATGTATATCCTGTGATGGAAGTCAGGAGTCCTGTTATTAAACTGAAAGCAGTGGAAAGTTCCTGGGTAAACAAAATGGAGGTCAAGAGAAACCACTACCGTGGTGTGTGATATATATACAAATCAAAGTCAGTCCCTCCAATTTAAACTTGTATAGTCCCTGTGTCCCAGAGAGACAAATAGAATGTAAGAAAAAAAAGGAAGGGATAGGAAAGGAGTGCAAGAAAAGGAAGGGATAGGAAATGAGTGCACTGCTACCATTATTTTTTAAGCAGACCCTCCATTTTACAGCGATTTTGCGATTGAGAAATATACTGCTTAACAGCCATTTTTGCAAAAACACATGTGAAAACAGCTGTTTTAAAAAAACAGACACACAAAGGGCCAGGCTCTCAAAATAATTTGGCACAGGGAGGCAATGTGTTAGTGCATCACATTCCTGTGAAACTCATTCCTTGCGCCTAAAAAAGAGCAGCCCAATCCACAAAGGGCATCTGAATAGGCGCATCCTATGTGTGACCATTCACCTGCTCCGTTTTACCCGTTTTGTGCACATGAGCAAATCAGGGGGAGGTTCTGTGTATTTAAAACCTCATCCTGAATTCACAAGGGGGATGTGCTTTTAAATGTGCAAAAAATGAAGGCAACCCCCTGCATCTGTTTGGAATAGGACACAAAAGGAAGGAGACGCTGTTTTAATCTTTCGTTATTTAATACAGTACATAGTCTAAGAATTGGTGGGTGAAGCACAACTTGGTACAAAATTGTGTATTTATTTCACATAATGTGATGTAAAATCAAAAAGAGTAACTAATGTCAAAGTGACCTACATACATTCGTATATGGGGCTAAGCAGTTCATAAATGAGTTATTGGTTATTCCGCCTCCTTTCCCCCTCGCAGGAGCAAAGGCATGGTCTTGCGAGAGATTTTGGTACATCCAACCAACAGTCACCCATCCATACTCACATTCATACACATAAACTAAACACGGAAAAAGTAATGACATCTGGTATAATCAACACAATATCAAAAATGATTCATTTAATTTGATAGGAGACTGAATAAATCAAGTCAGCTCCTATTCATCTGCTTTACAATTCCAGCAAGCACTGTTGATTAAGTACATTCTGCTCCATTACTCTGTAGCACGTGGTTTATGAATGAATACAAAGCCTACCTCTCAAAATAGTTGAAACAATGCTCGTGCACTCAAAGAACCCCTTTTTTGTTGTTGCTTCTGTTTGGAATAGGTGCAGGGGAGTTTGCTTTGCATGAAAGGGTCTTTGCCATTTATTTTAAGTGTGACAGCAGAGGTATGAACCGCTGCTGTCTCTTTTGCATTTCTATCCCTCAAACAGGAATAAACATTTATTTTTTGGAATACATTTTAACAGGCACTTTTTTCACGGGCCTGCACGTAAAATGCACTCCTAGCATCGACGTGGGTGCTGGGAGTCTGTAGAACATAACTTTCAGGCGAGCACTCCCGCCACTAACATATTTAAAGGGAGTGACCAGCGCATCATTTGTGTTACAGCTCAGCTCCCAGGAAAACCACAGACCACTGTTGAGAGTGCAGTGACTGTCATTTCCAAAAATGGGGCATCTAAAAACAGGGAACAAAAAGATGCCATGCTGGTGAGGAAACAAAAATGAGTATGGGCAGGATATAGGTTATTCTAACGGTCTAGTTGTATCAAACGTGAACAAGGAGCTCTAGAAAAGTCAGTGTTTTAGACACATAAACTCTGCCGATTCTCGCAAGTGCCTGGGAATGGTGATTTAAAAAAACATCAATTTTAGTGTGCTTTAGCTATCACCCTAATTACGTGTTCAAATACATTTTTTTCATTTATTTGCCAATGTTTTTCAACATGATATGATATGATATGATATGATATGGCATTTGTAACGCGCCTATACACAAGTGTTTCAAGGCGCGACGAGGCAGGGAGGGTGGAACAAGGGGAAGACAGACAACAATCCTACTAGGCCAGGTATCATTCAGACCGCGCAAGTGCAGTGGTAGGGGAAGGGTAAAGTGCAAGGGGAAGGGGAGGGGGAAGTGCAGTACAAGTAAGTAGAATAAAAATAAATAAATAAATAGGGCCAGCTGGTGGCAAGTGCAAGGTAAGTGCAGACAAGTGCTGGGAAGGGGGGGCTGTAGGGATACAGAGACATTCCCGCAGTGCAGGGGATGCCAGGGAGGCAGTGCAAGTAGAGAGTGGCTGGGCCCAGGACCGAGGTTGGTGAGAGTGGCCCAGTTGCAGATTCAGTGCAATTTCAGTGTAGAAATTAACAGGGGAGAGGGACAGAGAAAGCAGAAGCAAAGAGGAAGGTTTTGAGGTGCTTCCGGAACCGGAGATGGTTCCACTCAAGTTTCAGGGAGGCAGGAAGGCTGTTCCAGAGGGAGGCCCCTGCCGCGGAGAGAGATCTACCCCCAGCTCGTTGCTTTGAGAAGTGGCTGACCCTGAGGGAGTTGGAGACGGATGAGCGAAGGGCTCGGGAAGGAAGATATTTAGGAAGAGAGAGTTGAAGGTATTTTGGCCCCAGGCCCCAGAAGGCCTTGTGGATAATGCAGAGGGTTTTGAACTTAATCCTCGCAGCCACTGGGAGCCAGTGTAGAGATTTCAGTCCTGGAGAGATACGGTCCCTGAGCTTGAGGCCAAGGAAAAGTCTCGCAGTTCTGTTCTGGATGAGTTGCAGAGGGCGGAGAGTGGAGGCAGACAGATTAAGATAGAGGCTGTTACAGTAGTCCAGCTTCGAGAGAATCAGGGCTCTAGAGACAGTGAGCTTCTGGGGGAAGGAGAGGAAGGGAAGAATACCTCTGAGGAGGTGCAGCTGGTAGTGTGACTTCTTAGAGACGTCAGATATGTGAGGAGAGAAGGAGAGTGTAGAGTCGAAGATGACCCCGACAAACTACAGTCATCGTCCCAAGTGGGTGGGATAGTTATACATTTTCTCTTTCATTAATTCACGTGGTGGGAATGTGAAAAATAGTTACACTCATTATTTCTGTATCCCCACCAGGTCCATATCTAATTTGAAAGACAAATTGGTGTGTTTATAGAATATCATTTGTGCATATTCACATGAATACTACGTCATCTCTTGAGGTAAGTGAGAGAATTCTTTTTTAACTTTCACTTTCTTTAATCTAATTAGTGCATATTGATATTTTATTATTCATGATACGCACATCAATTTCTTCTGTTTTATGTTTTCACGGTTTTACACACCATCAATACATGTGTTGCTCCTGAGGAAGATCCCAGTAAAACTCAAAGGGACTGAAACATTTCAGGCTGGGTCACCATAGATGAGTGCAAATATATTGTGTACAAAGAATGTACTCTATGACAGTTTTTTTATGTTCTCAATGTAATGTCATTTTGTTACTTCACTGTGATTTTGTCCGTTTATTATGTTTTTGTGTTTTTCATATATTCCAATGTATCCGATTGTTTGCTTGGTCCAGGGATCAATTTATTTTATGATAACACAATTACAAGAGAGGAGATTTCTAGTTTCCCTGTATCTCCTAAAATATTGTATATGCATTTGCCTGACAGGGTCTTTCGTTGTTCATATTTTTGTGAATGAACGGACTTTGTTCATCCTGGTCAGTATAAAAGGACTGCCTTCTAATAGTTGTGTGCTTTCCAGGGGAGTTGCTAAGTCTGGAAAAGACCCGGGGCTAAGCTGATGTCGGAACTGTTGGGACTGGGGGCTAGCTAGTCTTTTGGCTGTAGCTCCGGAGATTCTATCCGGGGCTACAACCAAAAGATCAGGGGCTATAGCCCCCTTAGCCCCCCCCTAGCAACGCCCCTGGTGCTTTCCATAAAACTGCCACACATAGTGCTTGATAAAATTCCATGGTGTGTAGTCATAAAAAAAGGTAAAGAATGACAAGTCCCCACTGTTGAAACATATCAGGACGAATTGGAATGTTGTGCAGCGATAGAACAGGGAAGCTGGGTAAACACTGGGATACGGAGAAAGAAAGGAAAACGTGAAAAGGGCTTTTTAAAAAGGGGGCAAGGGAAGAGATAAAGAAGAAATAGTGAGGGGCATGGAACTTGTTTCCATTTCATCGCACTTGGCATGGTCATATTGACATGCAACCGTTTGCACTTAACAAAGGCAGAGAGCCTTGCCTTAACACATCCCAGGCACAGCAAATCAAGTTGTGTACAGAAGTGACTGCAACACTGTTCCAATAGTTAGATGGAAAGTACAATACGAGCAGTGAAAGAGTTTATGTAAGAACACGTCCATCCATTTTCAGATGAGATACAAAATGAGCATTTGCACGCCACAAAGTAAAACACATCACTAGGGGCAGAAATCTCATTGTCATTGGTATAGCACATGTAACATTAAACTCTAGATAAGGAGACAAAAACGAAATCTCCCCCGAAACATGAAAGCCATAACATATCCCAGCTCCTCTACTACCCCTGCATCCTACTTGTAAGCCCCAGGGTATGTCCACCATGCACAGTGCTCTGTTGCTCCCAGCTAGGGTCCCACTGTATAACTCCCAAAAATGCATATGGGCCACAACGCCAGAACTTAATCAGGGTCTAGAACTAGGAATTGTCCTGTAAAATTGAATTACTGTTATCTCGTGTCTCAGACTTACTGATCGATTTGCGCATGTAATTATATTACACTTATTTGTATATTCGTATGTTGTTAATCAGACAATAAAATGTCCGCCCAGAAAGAACTCAAAACATTGCTCTTCAATCAACGGTACCAGCTACTCACGTCCCCTCCTGTCGCTACCCATACCCAACGCGTCACTTATGTGCTCTACCTCAGACCTTCGAACTGTACCTGTAATATGCAACCTCTGTATGCAATTGCTAAATGAAACCTAAGAACAACTGTTGATTAACTTTGTCATCTGCTGTAACCTAACCCATCCTGCACTGAATGTAACCTAAGATAACTATTGTAACCACAAGCTTCTGTAACCAGTGCCTAGAAGCCTCCAGGCTAAGTGTGCTTAACAGATGTCAAAATAAATAAATAAAAGGTTAACCTATCGTAATCATTAGCAGAACCCATCAGCTCAAGTTATCTTTGCAGATATGAGTGTACATAGTTTAAGATCGCTTTATCCTTTGTTTATTTCTATTCTTCATTGACATTTGATAATATCATGGACCTCTAGCGTACACTTTATGTCTAGCACAGACATTGATGTTTTCTAATGATGGCAGGTGCCGAACCCAAGGATACTGATTGGATTGCCTACAATCAATCTGTAGTACTTTCTTTTTTTTTGCTTTTTATTCCTACTTCTGCGCTTTTTTCAAATACAACACAAATGGAAACAAATGACAGGTCTTATTACTATGAACCTTATAATAAGAGTATGTCTTTTGTGTCTATGATATAAATGTTGCTGCCTATGTAGCCCACTAAACCAACCAACAGTGACTATGCCACTGATCTCCAATACATTAGCCCACTTTCTGTGCTGACGCTATGTCTGTAATTGGAGATAGCGGCACCGAGAAAGAAACCAGAAGCTTCTAATGTGACTGTAATATGCAGAACCCATGGAGAACTCAGGAAACTGGAGAAGTTCTAGTTTAGTTCTTTATATAGTGTATAACATTACGTAAGAGTAACTATGTACATGAATCCACCAGTGCCCACCACTTAGGTAATTGTCCACACAGTGTGGAATCCACATGTAGGGAACATTCCACTCACCCGCGGTTCCACACGTGGCATCACTCACTCTGATCTTGCACTCTCTGATGCACATATACACAAACAGAGAGGGGGAAAAGTACCACACATCATCCTTCTTTCCTTCTTTACTAACACAAACACATCAGACAACAATAAATCACTTAAACACTGAACTACTTTACAGTGTACCTTATCTTACAGTCAACTCCCTCTTGGCTTGTTGTGAAGACACTCATATCAGCATGTCAAACATCACCCGTCTATGCACACAGATTGATAGACACAGAAAATGAGCACGACTGGGCAACACACGCGCTGGTGATCGAACACATAGAGTGAATGGGAGCAAGACTGCTTCATTAAATTACATTCTTCAAGTAAGAGCAGAGTACATGTAGGACCCACTGGCCCCATCAACTAGATATAACATCCACTGTTGGAATACCAGGGGCAGAGACATTTTACATATGCCTATATGACAACACACACTTTCACATACACACACAGGCATCCACACATACAGACAGCCAGATACCACACACCTCCCTTCTTTACCAAAGCAAATGCACCCATCAGATACTCCAGCTTGAATGCACCCCGCTGTCAATCACCAGCACCCACTCAACAAACACGCAGTACAACCTGAGCCATCCCCTGCAGAAAGACAGCAAAGGCAGTGAATATGAGCAAAGCACACAAAACACCACCACACAAGGGACCAGTAGCAAGTAAAACTCCAGAAGCCAAAAGCCCCCAACTAACGACAGGCATGAAGGACCATCAAGGCATCCACACCCATCGTGTGCATCCAACCACAAGTGAACCAATCCCAGAGCTACCAGTATGCACCAACCGTGCACACGTGGACCCCCACATATTGAAAACCCAGTGCAACCATCTGAGTTTCTTGGCGATCCCCAGAATCTTTAATAACACTACTACCACCACCCATAATCCTTCAACAACCTTAGTTTGTAACATACCAGTTGCTGGAAAATAAATAAATACCTTAAGACCTTATGAATTCAATTTAATTGAATTTCTTGTATGAAACCGGGCAGAATTAATTGCATCTGGTTGCAGATCTTTTAAAAACACGTAACATTTCAAACCTGAAGCCTAGTTGATCCTGGAAGCCAATGGATCTATGTAAAATTTTCGAAAATAAAATACTGAAACCCAAAATACCGTTTTTTCCCATCCCATTTCAGAACATATCTATGCGAGGAGACCCCCTGCAACCTACCTCCCACACCCATTCGCATTTTGTATTAACTTTAGCCACCCCATCCACATACATATGCGGTAAAATGGGTAATCTGGAATTCGGTATTTGGGGATACAGCATTTTTGCAGCAAAATTATGAGGTGATATTGAAGCCAATCTTTATAGATGTATTAAATAGATGGGACTTTAATGCTGTCCGGAACTGAGTCAACTCGTTCAGATTTCTGATCCTCCAAGGAATGGAGTTTCTGAGTCTTGGTCCATGCACCAAAAAGCATCTGTCTCCTCTGGTGGTACAACGAGAAGGAGGAATGACCAGCAACAACTTATCAGATGAACGCAAGGATCAGGTTGGTTTGTACCAGATTAGCTTCTCTGCGAAATAGGTGGGGGCAAGACCATGCAGTCATTTGCAAACCAAGCACAAAATCTTGACGTCTATTCCCTCTTCAAACAGAAGCCAATGTAAAGATCGGCGTAGGGCTGAAATATGGTTAGCCTTCGGGACTTTAAAGATAAGTCTAACTCCAGCATTTTATCTTTCTGAATTTTGCCCAGCTGTCCCTTTGGTATGCCTGCTAGCAAGCAGTTACCATATTACAGTTTAGAATAGATTAAAGTCCCCACAACCACGGCATGATCTTGATGTGGAATGTATGGCAAAGGCAGGCGCAGGAGACGCAAGGAGTAGAATACCGACTGAAGTTTGGCTCCCACCTGGCTATTGCCCCCTAGATTGGATTGCCAGTTGCAGCCCAAATTCTTGATCTTGCGAGCATACTTCAAATTAGAGCCCAAAAAACATGGAGGAGGGAGACTCTTAGCTTCCTTGGTCAGCAAATGCTGACGGCCAAACAAAGCCACCTCCATCTTGCTTAGATTCAATTGTAACCAATGCCGAATCATTCAGTGTCCCACTTCCTCTAAACATTGGCCCACATAGTAGAGGGATTCCTCAGAATTGCTAATTTTCACAGAGATTTGTGTATCGTCTGCGTATGATTGAAAACGACAAAAAGTGTTTTCTCAGATAATTAGTTGGATATTGATGTTGAACAAAAAAGGTGATACGGACGAACTTTGCAGAGTGTCACCATTCTGGGGTTGCATGTCTGGCAGAAATCCTCCAATTTTCACCTTTTGACTGTTGTTCGCTAAAAATGTCACTCATGTCTCTTAAGTAACCTCATATTTCTTTTAATATACTTCTACGCAACACTCTGCTGCCGCAATCTTACTGACAAGGTTACTAATCTGAACTCCTATTTCCTTTAACATTTGCCTCATATAACTGTATATAATGCCTAACACTTACATAGTGCTGTGCAACATCTCTGTTGCCGGAAATGAAACATACCACCATCAAAAACACCAGTTTATGGACATTCCACATGCACCCACATGACATTACACACTCTGGCATCACACACACACACAGAAGCCTGGTAGCGCACAGTCCAAATACGTCCACGCCTAGGACAACATAGAGACATGACCGTACATGACCCACTCTCCTAAGGAACTACACTTCCTGCAGCATCTGCACTGTAACAATAGAGGCATGTATAACATGTGACAATTCTCCTGGATTGCCATGCAAACACCAACCTAGACTGAACTACCAACAGCGTCAAAGGAGGAAGATGCACACGACTACTCGCTCATCCCAGACCGAAACATGATGCGCCATTGGCAACAGAATTCAACCAGCTGAGCTGCTGGAAAATTAAAATAACGTTTTTGGTGGGACACACCCAACTGTCTCTGTTGCCGAACTATAAGCTCAACATGTTGCGCCTCAGCACAGCTTTGTAGAACCAGCAACTGATGCACAGCATCGATATGAAGCTGGTGGTATGCACACAAAAGACGTGGACCCATGAAAAGTCTGGGAAAAAGGACTAAGCAGTAGAAACACTAATTACCCAACCTTGACCTGTCTTAAACCTTAAGTCCCACTCCCAACAAACTGCCCCCAGGTATTGCTTGTACTTTTGACTCCTAAAAAAACTTTCATGATTGCCACTATTTTCTTGCCTACAAAAGACTTGCCAAACCACAAACCATCTGTGAAAGGAAACAATGGTACAGCATGCGTTTTCAATCCACAGGTCCAACTATAACTGTGATGATAGGAATGAGTTAGCCCCTGTGCTCTGCATGCATGGGTTAAAATCCCATCCTTGTTGTCAGTTGTAATATGGAGGTTCCAAGGAGTACTCAATGGACCAGGTAAGTTCCGGCTGGGTTTGTTATTTAAGAATAAACCTGTGACTAAGAGTACACTGAGTACATGGACCCACAGGTGCCCACCATCCAGGTAACTGACTTAACAGGCATGGGTGTCAACCACAGAAAAGGAACATTACACTCACCCGCAACACACATGACATTACTCACTGACCTCCCAGACCTTCATGCACACATACAGAAAAAAGGGAGGGAACCAGATTCCACACATAGTGACCTCGGTGATGGGCGCACCGACTCTTCTGCTGTTTGCCTCTCTGATAAACAGGGACGCTCCATTTTTTCATAGGGGGACGATTTTGGATTTGTGAACATAACACACATCACAGTAACGGTTGACCTTGATTTTAATTTCCCAAACCCTTTCCCCATTTTTCATTTCTCGTGAGGACTACTGTCTGTCCACTGGATAACTGGAGATTTGCCAGAATGAGTTATGGATTAGTGCCAATCCTCGAGAATCGTTAATAAATCTTAGCTCTCTTTGAACCGTGGCCTAGCAGTTGAGTGACTTGAACTGATTTCCTGGACTCCACCCAGACAGCGCAGCACGTCCGAACTGCCATTTTTCTTTACTCAGTACTACAGAGCACCTTCAATAGAGATCCCCTGATTCTATGTCTAGACGGAGGTGAGCATTATGCTTCATCTTCTGTTTATTTCCTGTCTCCAGCAGTTTCAACAACAAACAAAATTCTGTAACTTCCCATGTGGGAAACTTTTTCTATATATTTATTTTTCTTTTAACAAAAACTACATTTCC
The DNA here is from genome assembly GCF_040938575.1 of Ambystoma mexicanum. Lineage (NCBI taxonomy): Eukaryota > Metazoa > Chordata > Amphibia > Caudata > Ambystomatidae > Ambystoma > Ambystoma mexicanum. The sequence goes on along the minus strand of NC_090937.1, from coordinate 1,089,220,421 downwards.
CTTCACTCCAGGCTAACTGTAGTCCCAATTGTCTGGCCATGTGACCATAGTCCTTCCACTTCCTGTTCTCTCCCTCTCCTTTCCTGCTCTTCAAGCAGATAAGTGGCAATTTTCACAGCTGCGTAGTGATTGACCTAAATGTATCTGTGTAAAGTCTATGAGACCACGCAGCGATGAGCAGAAAAGCACCCGCATTCATTTGTGAATATAAATATGTGACATAGATTTGTTTAAGCATTAATTCGGAGCAGCGTCCACGTGCCGCATTCACGGTACTTCAGGGGTTCATCTTTTGGGCTCCACTGGTTCAGTAGGAGCAGTCCCCCACCCATGGGAGGGCGGGGCCGAGCCGCGTGAACATGGCTTGACGCGCTATGACAGTGCAAGGGAAACGAGGAGCCCATTGACGGGAGGAGGCTCCCCCACCTCTGAGAGGGAGGAATCTCTGCCCGCAAGACGAAAACGAAGCGACGTACATTATTAATAGTACATGTTTCGGACAAGCAGGGAGAGGTTGCTTACACCTCAGGAGCATTGAAAGCTCTGACAAACATTCAGGAGCACTAAGAACGCTTCCAAAATACACCTGACACAGGTACCAAAGGCACAAATACAGCACAATAAGATGGATGAGTTCGAATGGAGCAAGGAGGAACACGATGAAACTACCAGCCCAGAGGATCTAGCCTATAGCTTCAAAGAAGTGCTGGGAAACTCACTTGTAGAGGCAGTGGCTCAAAGGGTGAGACCCCTACAGGAAAGACTAGAAACCATTGAGACATACTTGAACCAGGAGAAGAGAAGCACCAAAAGCAAAGAAAGCACGTCCACAAGGACCGCTGCAGAGGGCCCATAGGGGTGTAAGAAGACCCGGGAGAGAGAAAACTCTTCTAACACCCTGGGTCAACCAGATGGGGTAGAACAAGAGGCCCCCAAGGTTACCGATGCATTCATAAAACTGTGGGATGCATTTTTGAGCAAGTTGGGTGTGCTGAGCCTCACGACCCCCTACCCAGGGGAAGAAAATATGGGGAATGAGGGGCAGGACTCAGTGGAAGAGCCCGAAGAGACCCCAAGATCCTAACAAGACGAGAACAATAGAGGGGGCAAAGATGAAGTGCAAGCCCCACCTAAGGAAAAGTTGAGAAAACTTAACAACACAGAGGACGAAGGCGAAATTTCGGATATGTTCGAGCCAGAGGACATCCAAAACCCTAAATCCTCAGACTGGCTACCCTTGCCGAGGGTTAGGAAATACATGACTCGCAGACTGCAGAAAGACTTTGAACGAGAGGCAAGACAACAAGTGCAAGCAGAATGCCCTAAATGGAGCTACCCGGGAAAGTAGCCGAAGCCCAAAGCTCGACCCGAAGATGTTGGCCTTCGGGTCAAAGACCTCCAGAGATCCCAGAAAAGGGATAGACAGGTCTTGGAAGAGTTGCTGGTAGAAAGTACTCGATTTCACAGGCCCGCTAGCAGAGATTTGGACCTGGCGGAACAAGCACAAGCAGAAGTCCTCGCCAACTGGGCGCAAAGGGCAGTATGCCTCCTGGGCAACGCAAATTGTGCAATATCATCAGAGCGCAGAAGAGGACTAGTCCTCAAAATAGACCCCAAGTTAGAGGATCTGGCTTATTACGAAGAGTGTGAAGCGGCCAAAAGACTACTAGTTGGAGAGACCTTCGGGAAGGAAATGGGAAGTTTAGTTGGAACTTATACCTCCCTGGAGAAAGCCCAGGCGTCAATAAAGAGCGCAGAAGAGGACTAGTCCTCAAAATAGACCCCAAGTTAGAGGATCTGGCTTATTACGAAGAGTGTGAAGCGGCCAAAAGACTACTAGTTGGAGAGACCTTCGGGAAGGAAATGGGAAGTTTAGTTGGAACTTATACCTCCCTGGAGAAAGCCCAGGCGTCAATAAAGAAAATATTCCTGGGAAGAGTTTTGACCGGGACCGTTCGTTATCGAGGCCAAGTGACCGGTCACTATCAAGCCACAAGAAGGCCTCAGACCAACCAGGCTCACTATTGGGAGAACAAGCCACAATATGCCTTCTTTCCCCAGAGAGGATGCTTCCCGAGTGGAAGATAAGGCAGAGGACAGGAAAGAGAACAAAACTTCCCGTGGGTGAGACATGTCCTCTACCCGCCAGTGGGAGGGAGGACAGGGTGTTTCTGGAAGAACTGGCACAAGATTTCCAGCGACGCCTGGGTATCGCAAACAGTCAATGGACTACAGCTAGAATGTATGCAAATACCCATACAGCCCCATCACACACAGCCATACAGTAAGCGCAGGCAGAGAAGGAGGCATTGCACACAGAATTGCGAAGCTTAGCAGGGAAAAGGGCGATAGAGCCGTGCACCTCAACCCCAAGATTTGTAAGCAACATGTTTCTGGTTCACAGGAAAAACAAAGTGAGACCCGTAATCAACTTAAAAGAAATGAACAGCTGGGTGGCATACCACCACTTCAAGATGGATGGGATTCACCAGCTCAGAGACATCCTCCGACAGAGCGTTTGGCTCATGAGAATCAGCCTGAAAGATGCGTATGTTACAATACCAGTCCTAGAGCAGTATCGTGCCTTTCTTTCGTTCGACTGGGGTAGTCGATTTTGGCAATTTACAACAATGCCGTTTGGGCTAGCCTCTGCGCCATTGGCCTTCATGAAACGCAGCAATAAGCGAGAAGGGAATAAGAATGATAATATACCTAGACGACATCCTGCTGATGGCAAACAGCAAGGAGACGCTTCACTATGAGACACGCTGGGTGAAAGGCTTACTAACCTCATTAGGCTTTCTGGTGAATCAGGAAAAATCAGAGGTGATACCAACGCAGAGGATAGACTTCCTGGGGTTCGTCATAGACACAAGGACAGCGACGCTGGAGGTTCCAGCAAGAATGATAAGAGATATAAAGAGAGAGATAAGGAGCTGCCTCAGCAAAACCGTAGTGTCTTTACGAACAAAAGCGAGAATAGTAGGTATATTGGCTGCGTCGATTCTGGTGATATTTCCAGGGCCTCTGCATTATCAAGCCCTGCAACGACTAAAAATAAAGAACCTGCAGCAAAGCCTGAAGTACCACCAAGTCATAGCTCTAAACGCAGAATCCAAGACAGAATTAGAGTGTTGGTTACAGAACATGGACGCCTGGAACGGGAAGGCCATATTTGGGGATCGACCCAACCTAGAGAGAGAGACAGACGCCAGCAGAGCCCGGGATCCCGCTGCTGGGAGTTAGAGACATGGGGCAAATGGAGCTCAGAGGAGCTCAAGATGCATATCAACTGCCTAGAATTGTTAGACGGCTTGTTCGCCATCAAGGCGTTTACGAAAGGCAGAGTGAACACATGTATCCCGCTGAAGATGGACAACATATCAGCAGTCAGATATATCAATCATTTAGGAGGGACGAAGTCCAGGCTACTAGCGGAACTAGACAAAGATTTCTGGCACTTCTGCCTGGAGTTTGGGACATCAGTAGTAGCGGAATATCTACCGGGTTCGCTCAATGTAGTAGCGGACTGGAATTCCAGACTTCTAGCAGATTCCAGTGACTGGATGCTGGACAAAAATGTCTTCTGCCAAATAGAAGCATTATGGGGACCAGTTCACACAGATTTGTTTGCATCCAGATTGAACGTGCAAAAGAACAGATACTTCAGCTGGAGACTGGACCCGACAGCAGCAGGAATGGACGCTTTCCTCCAAGATTGGAGGGTAGACACGCACTACGCGTTTCCATCATTTATAATGATGAACAGAGTAATGGCTAAAGTTTGCAGGGAGAGAGTGAGAATGATAGTAGTGGCCCCGATATGGAAGGCGCAGGTATGGTTCCTGACGATAATGTAACTAGTGACCGACTAGCCCAGAGTGCTACCCCCGAGAGACAACCTTCTCATGGACCAAGTTGGGTCATATCGTCCTCTGAGAGTGAGATGGACTCTCCCGCTGATGGCGTACATGATAGCAGGAGATGCTGGAATCTCCCAGGAATTTCGACAGAAGCTGCTCGTCTGATCGCAGAGTCGTGGGCACCGTCAACTAGACAGAGCTATGACGCAGTTTGGAGCAGATGGGCATGAGGGTGCAAAGGGAGAAGTCTTCATCCCGTTTCAGCTCCTTTTGTAGAGATATTGAATTTCTTAGAAGAAATGACTCCAAGATGGGAAGGCATACAGGACGATTGGCGTGTACAGGTCCGCAATATCAGTGGGGCACATGCCCATCAAGGAAATGACCGCAGGTGAGAATGCAGGTGTGGTGCGGCTGCTTAGAGGAATTAAGTTTACGAGAACTCCGGAACCGGAGTATGAAGTCTTATGGGACGTGTCGGTGGTCCTAAGGCTACCAGTCAGCTGGTCAGGGAACAGGCACCTTTCTCTGAAGCAACTGTCAGGGAAGCTGGCGATGCTCTTGTGCCTTGTGTCATGTAGGTGAGTGGCAGATGTCAGAGCGCTAGATGTAAATAGGAAAGCGTACGGACCAGAGGGTGTGACCTTCACTCTGGTCAGGAGAATGAATACTGACGATACCCTATCCTTACCTGCAGGTGAGGTGGTGTGTAACAGCCTGCATAAAAGAATACGAACATAGGACTGAGGAATTCAGACCATCGGGGACTACACAATTGCTCATAGCGCATAGAAAACAGCACAAAGCACAAAGTGGAAGGACTATGGTCACGTGGCCAGGACATTATTGGGACTACAGTTAGCGTGGAGTGAAGGGAAATGTAGTTTTTGTTCCAAAAAAAATACAAGTTTCCCAAATGGCAAGTTAGAGCATTTTGTTTGTTGTTGAAACTGCTGGAGACAGGGAATAGGAAGATGAAGCATAATGCTCACCTCCTTGTCTTTAATAGAATCAAGACTACCTGCGCTATTAGCAGGGGGAATCTTCACTCATGCTACCAGCACATGTGTACTTACTACTTGCCACTGGCCACATGGACATTGACTTTGTGTCACTTCTGATTGTGCCCTTAGTTCCATACAGCCCCAGAGTAAAATGTATACTCTCTCTCTAATGGATGTAATTGGTGCCAAGTATCTACCAGAGGTAGTATGACCATTGCTTGCTTCAGTGTCAATGCCTCTTTAGTAAGCTGTTTGCAGTGTCCCACGGAGCAGTCAAGGCCCGAGTCCAGAATTAGATGGAGGTCTCCACCCCATATCAATGTTGCAGTGCAAACAGGTGACAGTAGCTCTATCATCTGAAGATAAAACACCGGGTTGTCCAGGTTTGGACCATAAGTATTTACGAGAATAATATCTTGGTTATGTAGTTGCCCCCATAGGATCGCATAGCACCCCTCGTCGTCTGTGGTAGATTTGGTCACCTGAAAGTTTAGCTGTTTGTGTACAATTGTGAGTACTCCTCTTGCCATTGTGGAGTAGTTTGTGGCCTCTTTCACAGGCCCCCAGTTTCGCGCAAATGTGTCGGTGATCTTTTTAGTGGCATGTGTTTCTTGGAGGAGGATGTCCACCTTGTGTCGGTTCGCATATTCCAATATCTTCTTTGACTTTATCGGGTGGCTAGCCCCCGATGTTCCAAGTGAGCAATCTAACTCTTTGTCCCTTAGTTGCCATTGGAGTCGGTGTCATAGACTTGCCATGGCTTGAGCTTTATTGATTGCGGTGCTATCTTACTTGTATTTCTCCTGTCTATGCTTGTGATGTTTTCAGCCCTTCCTTGATGTGATTCATTTCGCTCGTCAATGTATTCCATCTTGCTTACTGCGCTGTGATGTGCCTTGTCCATTTCAACTTGTGGGCAACAGGCCCTGTAGTCTCCCCTCCCGCCTCCCTCACTATCCCCCCAACTGGACAGGGTAAATCCCAAACTGAACTTCAACTATTGAGAAAAACAATCGGGCGGCCCTGGTTGGTGAGTGTGTCCTTGTCTCTCTACCAGACCATTCAAATGGCCGCTGACCCGTGGATATGAATCCAGGTGACCGTCCTTCAAGTGTTCGAATTGGACTGTGAGTTCTTCTCTTTCTGTGTTTGCGGGATATTGTGTTCAATGTACCTCATGGCCTCCTCTGGGGATTCGAAGAACTTCGCCCTCCCTTCATGTTGAAGGCCTAATTTGCCAGGGAAGAGCATCGCGTATGGGATGGAGCGCGCTCTAAGAGCTTTCTTGATCTGGTCGAAGGTGCGGCGTGCAGCCTGTACACGGTTGTAGAATCGGGATATATGTGTATCCTATTGGAATCATTCAGTAATGTGGCCTTCTCTCTGGAGAGGTGGAGGATCATGTCCCTGTCGTGGTAATTAAGGAGCCAGGCACCCCCGGGTTAAGGAGGAGCGATCAGAGCTCGATGGGCTGTTTCTATTAAGAATTGTTGCGAGAACTGGGCCTCCGGGAAGGCGGTGCGAATCACCTCCTTGAGGTACACCTCCATTGGGTTATTGATTTGTTTTTCTGCCAGCCCGACTATTATTGCGGCGTGACCTCGAATCACAGCGCGCACGGCGGCTGCTGGGGAGGGGATGCCCGCTCCACCCGCTATCAGGTGACAAGCGGGGGTCTGTCCCACAGGCTCGAGCCACTCAACCCCCACCACGCATGGCAGCCCCCATGGGATGGGTGTTCTCGTCGCCCGCTGTGCGTTCACGGACGGCAGGCCTCACCGATGCGATGCGTCCTGATGCTTCTATAGAGGCCGGATATTTCAGTCTGCTGCAGGCAGTTGCCATGGGGCCCCAGCCCCAGACTGCATCAGGGGTAGAGGTGGCAGTCAGAGGGGGTCTCCTCCCAGCCCCGCAGATCGGCGTAGGGGGCCGGCAATGAGGCCTTCCAGCGCTCCTGCTCGCCTCATGCCCCGGGGGGAAGGAGGGAGGGTAGCTCAATGAGGCCGCGACATGCAGGAGAGAGCCCGCAGGTTTTCCCAGACGTAGACCTCAGGGGATTCCTTCGATGGCTCCGGGGAGGGGGCGGGACTCCACAGCCCGCCGCGAGCAATCGCCAAGGAGCCCTGGCCCCGCTCAGTGACAGGAGTGAAGAGGATGGGACAGTTATTCAACTGGGGAGGGAGGCTCCACCCGTACCAGTGCATCCTCGGGGGGAGCAGACACTCTGCCGGCCCCGGACGCTCCGATCACTCACAGCCTGCCCTGCTATCAGCTGCCAAAGCCGGGAATCTCCAGTGGGGGTCCCGCGGCAAAGCCTCCAGCCCCCCAGCAGGCACACGGTCCAGGTCTCAGAAGGGGCGGGGAGCACAATGAGGCCGCGGCTCTCATGCAGGGAGTCTGCGGTTTCTTCGGCATGATGTTACACCGCAAATGTCCAGGCTTGGACAGCTCGATACGGAGCAGAGGGTGCACCAGGGGTTTAGTCACACGATACGATTTTGTGGTCATTCACTCTGGATTTGCAGGATTTTGATTCGGATATTCAGGTTACGGAGCAGTCACTCAATCAGGCGGCCATTACCGTCGGCGTCCAACAGCACCCCCCTCCCTTAGTTCCATCCAGCTTGCCCCGCTATTGAACCTGGCTGTTCAGGGCTAATATAGAGGCTGTTTGCGCCACTCTCTCCTGGGTGTTGCAAAGGCCTAGCCATTCCTTTTCTCCCTCCTGGGCTGGCGTGAGGCTCACGGGAACGCATGGTGAGGTTAGTCGAGGTGCCACATGGCCTCGGTCTGCTTGTAGTGGCAACTGCCCTCTGCCGAAGGCCTTCTAGTTGTACAGGCAGGGTAACAGATGCAGTCTTTCCCCCTCACCTGAGAACACTGGCCATTTTCTGCCACTCCACTGACCAGCTAAAAGGCAGAACCTCCACTCTGATCCCCCCCAGCCCCTCCCTGGAGGAGGACGAGCGTTTTGAAGTCAATGGAAAACTAGCAATGGCTGCTGTAGTGCTTCTAGTTCAGATCCTCACATTGCATTCCATGAGCTGAGGTGAGCAGAAGCGGGACATAGAGGTTGGCCAGTTCTGGGAAGATGGCGGCACCCAACAGCAGGTAGGTACCATGCTAATACTAATTGTTATAATGCAATCTGACTGAAAAGGAGGCTATGAACCACCGTAAGTGATTACGGGCAGGCAAGACAGCAAGCTTACTGTTAGGGGAAATTTCTGGCTGAACACCTCTAAATTCCTTGCAGGCAATCTTTGTCCACCAACACACAAAGGATTACAATAATCCACGAAAAGGTCAAGAAAACAGAACGCCGGCTAATACATTACTTTTATTAATCGAGTAATGCCATCTGTGTGGCCTTTGTGTACCTAATGCTTTCCATATGGCTCGAAGCAGCCTCGTCTTTAGGATGTTTACGTTGCCGGTTAAGGGGTATTGTCTGTTTCGCCATGTAAGTACACAACTTTAATACTAATTAATTCCCATTTAACGCAGCAGTGGGATTTTAACCCAGCTGGGTTTCCATGGAATGTTTTGGAATCCTGCTGTTTGGTTCCTGAACATGAGGTCTCGAATTTCGAGTTTACAACTAATCAGGGAGGCACTGCCCTGGCTCCCCGGCCTGTCTTGTTTTTATTTCTACTGCCAAGACTCTAGTGCGAAAACCATGGGATGCAGTGCCGCGCGCTTTACAGTGCTACTGGAAAGCGTCCTTTACGTCTTAATAGCGGACAACTTAAAGGCGTGTAGGCATTTCTAAATCGACAGGGCCGACAGCACAGCAAATAGAAACACGACTTTTTGTTTCCCATTCATTAACCCCTATGCCAGGTACCATATAGATCGCACACAGAGATCCTATGACCTATGGGCAATTTGGGCCACACGTGATCCCAGTGATTAATGCACAATAGAACGGCTTAGAACTATTATTTGTCATATCTCTACATTTTCCCTACTTCTTTTCATGAATGTACCTTTGCATATGTATCCCTCGTCACGTGTATGCTATTGGCAATGCCAATAAAGTACATATTTGTTAAGAACACGTGCACACTGTTCCCAGAAGGAACCTTTATATCTTATTCTGTGCATGTTCTGGACTATGTGTATGCCAGCTCCACTTTATAAAAAATGAAAGATCTAATTCAGCTGTTTTAAAATTAAGTTATACCTATGGTTTCCTTGTTTCTAACTGTGTGGGCATTTCAGGTTTTTTAAAGAGCTACGTGAATATGTTGCACATAGAAGTCTTCACAAGGTATTTTCTCACCGGTCAGCATATGGCTGCGCACTACCAGGAGTCTAGGCTGAAAAGGACCCTATTTCCCAAAAGCGACTCTGCCTGTCCTGGTATGACTGAAAACCTGCAAAGGGACATATCAAATGGGGACAAGAGCGATTGATTATAAATAAACTACATTGGAAGATATTGCGAGTAAGTCTCATGCGGGGTACTAAGTGTTGGGAGTGAGGTGAGCCTGGAAGCCGGGGACTGAGCCCTTCTCTGTGATGCATGCCGCGAGGCGGTATACGAGGAAAACCCCACGTCCTCCATCCCATCCCTCACCTCCTGTGGAGAAAAACCCCTGCTGTCCAAAGACCACTATTATTGTCTGGAAATTATGTGTGTCACGATGAAGCTACAAATGACAAGAGCAAGAAGCGAGCTTGTCACGGGCCTATCTCCTCAGGGTCCCACAAATCGTATTGTGTTCGTGGAGAATCATATTTGTCAATGTTGTATGTGGAACTCAGGCGGACCACCTTAAAGGAGTTACACCCTTAAGGGTCTGAAGGAAGGGATCCGCACGGGAAATGAGGGAGGAAGAAGAAGGCGACTAGAGCCCAGGCAGAATGCTATAGACTAGAGCATAATAAAGAATGCTCTACAGCAACACTCCTTGAAACACTTGTGTATAGGCGCGTTATAAATGCCATGTCATATCAATGTCATACACATACATGGATCCATCTCATTTCTGGGCCTAAGCCTTAGCCGTTCCCAGAGCCCAGCCATGTCGTATGTACACTAGGGGGCCCAGCTTGTGAGAGCCACAACAGTCACAAACAGAAAGATGTTTGTGAGCATCGCTGTGACAAATCAACCTCCAGGGCACCAGTGGTCCAGGGATGAATATCGGTTTCTAAACCATCAATTAGCCCCACACCTTTAGTACACTACAAAATACAACCCATCCTGTAAAGGAATGCAGAGGTCAGATATTTAAAAAAAAGAAAAGAGATGCACTCTGGATACTGACAGGTTGGTAGTCGGTAAAGTAATTAAGCGCAATATTTCAAGGATACTTGGTTTCAGCACAAAGGGAGCAATGGGTCATAAAATGTCACTAAGGGCCTTCGGAGAAGGACCAGGGGGAAAGAACCACAACGTACCTTGTGCTTGTAGAAGTTCCTGGTGCTAGAAAGGGTCGAGTCGGTTTCAGGGTGCTTTGCAGCTTCTGTGACAGAGTTCAAGACGGGAGACAGCTGCGGGTATCAGGTGGCAGGCAGTTCGGCGAGCAAGGCTGGACGGATGGCTACAGTCTGGCCTACACGAGGGCTCAAGTCAGGAATCGTTTTCTCAGTGCTGGTTGGCGGGTCTGAAGAATTGGTGAGGCGCCTTGGACAGCGCGAGCAACTACGGCGTAACAACAGTCAGCAGATTAGTTGTGTTGCACCTTGAGGGGCTCGACTGGCTTGAAAATGTCATTTAAGGTGGACGCTGATTGATGCTTGTCGATGCACTCCTCCTAGCTTCTTAGCTGGGCTTGTGTTGTCCTTTAAGGTGGACTGCCCAAAGCTGAGGAGAGTGTTTCAGGCAACAGCCTTGTCATGGGTGTGGTTCAGAGACTCTCTGGCACTTCCCACATAGGAAGCTTGCTGCAGAGACTAGAAGGGCTTGCTGTGTGCTGGCTGGGTAACAGTTCAGGAGCTGCTGGAGGGTCAGTATCTCCCTCTGTTCCCAGGGAGATGTTTAGGGGAGGGATCTTGCTTCCATTGAAATCCTGGCCTTCCTTCAATGGCGGAAGCTGTAATGGCCAATGCCCTTGCTGGATTCAACATTCAACAAGTAAAATGTGTTCTACAGTAATATTACAAGAACTGGTAACCTGGGCTCATAACTCGGACAATTTGGATATTCACTGAGCTGGCTTTAAGAATGTAGCGGGAAAGGTATTACATAATTTTGTGGTTTCTTTGCTAGAAAGTCAGGCATGGGTCCAAAATCACTCATTATACTTCGCATTTTTGGATGTAAGTAAGGTCTTTGACTGGTACAGCTGCAAAATCTTGTGGCCAAAAATGTACAATTGTGGCTGCCCAGTTGCCCTAGTAGGTTTCCTTGTTGTTTTACACAAGGACACTAAAATAAGGGTGAGATTTGATACCAAGGGTTCTAGTACGTGGTGGATTGATACAAATCCACGACTCCGCCAAGGATGCGTTCTGGCTCTTTTAGATAATCAATACAAGACTTTCATTTGTGAGCATATGTCTCATATATATTGCCCATTGCTAACACAACATCTTTTATTTAACTTGACATTTCCTTTCAAGTACCGTTCTCTGTGAGGTTTAGTTTACCTATGAAGTCACGCGTTCACTTACGCGTGACATCATGACAGCCACACGTCATTTCACGCAACGTGTAGTTCATTTTCTGTTTTTGTGCAGAACCTACTTAAGCATGCTCTTTCCAACCAAGCAAGTCTTTTAAGGAGGGATTTTACCACTTTCACATCGCGGACCAGTGGCAAAGTGTACGAAACGAAGTAGTGGAACTATGTTCCCTACTGGCCTGCACCGCTCCCCACAGACCTCATAGCCACGCCCCCTCCTGTGCACAATAAAAACCCAGAACACATCTGCCTGCTCTTTAAGGAAACATCCTGTGCAGTGCACTGAAAGTGCAAGTTTCAACTTCTTCCTACACTTTTATTTTAAAATGAAACTGTTCCAGAACGGTTTCTTTTTAAAATAAAAGTATAAGAACGGCAAAACTTAATTAAAAGAAGTAGCGGAGCACCGCTCCCGACCGCTCCCGCCCACTTCGACCACTGTTGGGACACACTATTGGAGGTGAGTTTAGCATAGCTCATTTTTGGTAACTGCTACTATTTACTGTATATTTTACCTATTTGGTGCTAAAACTTTCTTTAAAAAACATTTTTTTTATTAACCTGATTGGAAGTGCGGGATTTAGTATTGTACAGTGTACAATTGACTCTTTGGGTGTAATCATTGTCTATTTTTCAAGCTGTGGCTTTCAGATTACGAAGTGACATGAATATTTTTTCTGACGGTATATCAGTTAATCGCTACATACCCTTCTATTATTCTTCATTTCCAACAGGCGATGAATTTCACCACTAACAATCGGGATAAGATAACCATGCAATATTTGACACGCTGTTATACAGATTGTTACAACCACTCTTCGAACATAAGGTGAGGGGCGCCGTTATAACATACTGTGGCTTCATACGATTTATTAGCAGAGTTGATTTTTCTCATGCACAGTGGCTTTCTTTCTGTCTTTCCATTTTCTCCCTAGATGTTAAGTTACATAAAGCATCTTTAACAAACAGTTACTGACCATTTGCCGTTTTGCGCTTATCACTCGCGTGACGACAGTCACCTACGGTATGTTTTACATTTTCTAACTTAATATTAGTACTCTGATTAGGTTAATATACCAAGTCTATCCGTAAAGGGTAAGTTTACACACTTACTATTCAGTGCAGGCTACCTAGGTGAAATTAATTCACAGGAGAATTTAATACCACGACTTTTCTTACGCATGATATAATACATCACGTTATTTGAACCCAATACAACTCTGCAGGTGCTGCTCTCAATTGTCACCTATCACTAAAAGGCCAACTAACTGCTATAGGCACTTTATAGCACATTCAACTTGGACCTTAATTACAACTCACCATCAAGGCATATGGTCAAGTGAGGTGACACATTTAACCTAACACTTGATGATCAGTATTAACTGAATATGCAGTTGACTCAGATTATCCTGTTTTATTTTGTTCTCAATTGTTTTGTCCTCTCTCCACATTACTCTGAATCTACAACCTGGTGTATGGTATGTTACATCTGATTAATTTTATTTTTTTTAATGTAAAAACATCATACCATTTTGACATGTGGGCTCAATTTTTTCCCACGCTAATGTTTGTAATATGCTCTGTTCATTGTTTTTGTTACTGGCACAGACTTTCAAGCCCCTTTTTTTCTTTTGATATTGTTTCGCTGTTATTTCTATTATTTTTTGTTTATTTGGTCTCACAAAATATATGATAAAAATATGTCACACATGCTTGTTATTTTGGCTCCACCTTCTTTTTGTTTGGTTCTCAATTTAATTTTGTATGGGACAGCATTGAGGACGACCTTTGTGGTTGAAACACGTGTCGGCTGATCGCAACAAGAATACACTTTACATTGTATATACTTACTTGGAAGACGGAGTTTGAATACATCATCTTACAATATTGATAACTTATTGTGGCAGTGCACGAGTCACCATTTTCCAACCGAATTGGACCTTACTACAATATCAAGGCCCCGTTTTGTGTGGGCTTTCTGGAAGGGTGAACGTTGCTTGCTATCAATGGGCTTTTTCTGTTAGGTTATTTATTAAGCGCACAGGTATATCTGTCAAACCCATTACCCCTAATCTTTTTCCAATAGCAATAAGCCCAGAACCAAGGGGGCATTCCTGCATCAGATAATGCCCCACAGTCTTTATTAAAGCCCTCTCGTTGGTCTGACCTGTAAGTATGGGCATGCTAAATATTCACATTATCTCCATGGAAGAACCAGTGTGCCCAGTAAACTGCCATTGACAGCTGCCACTATTTCTGTATCAAGAAGCAGAAGGGGAACAAGCACATTAAAAAAAAAACAGTATGTTTCCTATTTTAAACTGTTGCACGCAGAAACTTCCAATAAACCATCCCAACATTTTACAACCTCTAATTTGTGTACTAAAATTACATTGCTGAACCCATACTGCACCTACATTTATTGGGGCAATTTGCACCAGAAAATCCATCCCATTTCTATTTTACATGATAGCAGTTTGCACAACTAATACCATTCCTATATTATTTATGAATGTATATTTAAAAATAAAACCAATCAAACATATGTTTGATGAAATTAAACACTAGGTTTCACAAAATAATAAACAAATGAGCACATGCATTTTCTCTTACAGATAACCACACAGTATCCCACTTCAGCAAACCAAATCTTATTTAAAGCACACACATTTTCAAGTCACTCTTTGAAGTCGAAAGCAGCTGTCGGAAGCGGCTCTTCGTTGTACGGCAGCGCGGCTTGACGGCTTTCCCTGTTCCTGTAGGTCCCTTCCTCTAATTCCACCTGTGTGCCTGTGTGCATTGCTCCGGGTTCTCTCCCTCCTTGGAGGGGACTGCTGCTGACGTGCTTTGCCGCGTTTTCGGAAAGCTTGATGTGGTGCCTGACCCCGCAGCTGTTCTGTCTCTGCCGCCCCTGGTCCCGCAGTTCTTGGTGCAGACATGGCATTGGCATAATAAACGCTGAGTTGCAGGTACGTTTCACCATCTTTTTCGGTGTTTGCATGCTATTATTTTTTTTGCCTGCCTCCCAACGTTTTGTCTGTTCGTGCCATTGTATACCTACATGAGCGCTACCAACACGATTGCTAAATTGCTGCCCTCAGCAATTCTTCCTCTTGCTCATAAGCGTTGTGCATTTTTTCATGTATTTATTACATGATGCCTGAATTATTTAACCCCATATGTGACTCCCCGCCCCGGTCTCTCTGCCTGTTCCAAAAAAAAACCCGGCTGACAGAAGTCCTGGCTTATAGCTCTCGCAGGAGAGAGCGTATTCGTAGCAGGTGATCTGAGTCACTCTGTGTGCCTTTGTGTTGCTATGATGAGCCCTGCACAACCCCAATTAAAGGTCTGACTCCACATTTAAAGAGTCCAGTAACCAATGGCAAAATTAATAAAAGTCACACAGCCCATGGGGTAGTCAGTCCTAACCTTCAGGCAAATAAAGTGGGCTTATTAATTCCTACCCCACTGGTAACTCCCCGGCGGGAGGACAGACATATTAACATTACCCAGGTGTCCCTTCCGGCCTCTGAAACTAATGGAGAATGGTTATCTTCCACCATGGTGGCTCCCTCTCCTCTGGTGGGGATTGCTGACACCGTCACTCCCACTTCCCTCCCTGCTTCTTTGGAGGACACTGAGATGAATTCTTTCTTCGAGCACTGGACCCTTTGAAAAGACATTCTTATAAAGGAACTGAATAACTGACACATCCGAGGATTTTGACGCATGGCTGGTGTCTCTAGATACCAGCCATGCGTTCTTCTTCTATAAAAGTGCGCAAGCAGCCAATGCTCCACCTGTGAGTGTGCCGCCCACTACTAAAGTGACCTGTTCCTCACAGACAGATTCGCCAGAAGCAGCCAATGCTCCACCTGTGAGTGTGTTGCCCAATACTAAAGTGACCTGTTCCTCACAGACAGATTCACCAGAATTAGGCAATGGTCCACCGGTGAGTGTATTGTTAATTACTAAAGTGACCTGTTCCTCACAGCCAGATTCTCCTTCAAAAGGAAGCTGAAACCCATGTACATTTAACAGGGCCTCTCGCACTGGTGCCTATGCCGATCTGTGCTCTCCTCAGAAGGCAGTATTTTTATCTTCCTCCTCTTCTGTAAATAAGTTACCACAGGATCTCAGTTTGGCTCCGCCAGAGCCCTTCACCACTCCTGTGAAAGGCCATTTGGCCGGTCGCCAGGAGTCTATGATTCCTAGAATGACAGACTTAAGGACTGTGCGCCTAAGGAAATCCCACATGGCAATACCTGAGGATGAAGACATCAAGGCCGTTGTGTTGGATAAACACAATTTTATCATTACCAATGTCCCAAATCCCTCTAAGAATTAACCCAGAGATGCACTTCGCAACCAAGTACTTGCTTTGCTTCACGCCAGAATGGGTTCGGGGGTAGTGCATTCTTCCGATCTGAAATTCATGCACAGGATGGAACTGGCCAGCTAGTGCACCCAATCGAATAGAGACTGTATTTTGGTGGGGTGTGGTGCCTGCACCCTGCCCATGTATCTGAGACGGTGTACATATCTGCCTATGGGCTCCTCAAATATTGGTCTCATAGTTTTATTCTTAATTCTTTTATTTCGTAGTAATAACTTGTGGAGTCTCGATTTTGATTTATTTTATGCTTTTTCTTTGAACTGCCTGATTTGTGTTCTATTCTTTGTTTGTATGCTACGTCCTTTTATGTAAGCGCTTTGAGGTCCATGGGCATAAGGCGTTCTATGATATTTCTAAATAAATAAAATAAATAAGTAAATAAATCATTGCACACCAACAAAAAAACTTTTTAAAATGCACACATTTTCAGGACACACCAAAAAGCACTTTAACACACACCATAAGTGATTATAAAAGCATTGTAGATAAAATCACATTTCTACTGCTCTGTGATCATTCATTTATTTTGATTGCAGGAAGTATACTTAGTGATTCTATATCATGCACCTCACTGAAATTCATTTTCTTTACTAATAAACAACTTCGAACAATTGTTCCCACCCATTTCCTACATATACAGCAGAATCACTTTGTTGTTAACAAATACAACAAACAGCAAAAAAAAAGAAAACAGAGCCCCATTATCAACATATTATCAAATAAAACTTTCAACAAAACAATGACAAACAACTGATTAATGCCAATAATATTTGTCACAGGTAACATGAACTGCACAATGTGGGTTCTGCTGTCAAAATGAGAAAAATAGACAAAATGAGGAGTTTCATACTTTCCAAAAATCAAAACCAGAAAAAGAGGACTATATTCTAAGAAAACTAATAAAATGGCCGACACATATGCACTGCAACCTATCACAAAGAAGTACACATTTACAAAAGTAACACCATAAGAAACACCGAAACGCATACACAATCCTGCCCAGCATCACTAGTAGCTGCAGATATTGAACAGGGCTTCAAAGCTTACTTGTAACAGCGGCTACACATACATTTTCTTCAAACTAAAAACCAAACTAAGCCAACCTTCAAAACTTCAAATAAGACACAACAACACCTAAATACACAAAATAACAAACACAGATACAATTCTGTGCTGAATCATCTACATAACAATATGATTATTGGACAGAAAATGTATGTTTATGGACGCAGCTATAAATATATCCACGCCTATGGACACAACCAATAAAATGACAAAAGCGTTGACACACCTACTCACATGCTTTTTGTACACGCGGTTATACAAAAGTCCTTCATGGTCATTTGCTGTTACCCGTGGCTATTCTCAAAAACTATGAATGAAATTTTGTTTTTTCACTCCCCTAAACTCCCAACAAGTGTCCCTAACACATATACCAGCCCCCTTCCACTCCCTATGCTTCTCCACCCCCCTGGTGTCTCCCAATCCCCAAAAACTCAATGCATCTATGATGCTACCCCACCCAAAATGTTGGATAGCCCCAGCTACCACATGTCCACAAACACACGATGTGCCATTTGCCACAATATAGCCATGACTGCACAGTGTACCCCATCTACCTGAAGTCTGACTCACCTTAACTATCGGGCAGCTATCACCACCCTATAATGTAATGTATATATAGAGAGAGATATGTTTACAATTTTTCCATTGCGGGAAAAAGGTTCGAGCTGCCCTCTCCACAGCAATTAGCAGACCATCAAAATTAGAAAAATTAAGCCGGGACGACACCACTGTAGTCAGAAAATGTCTTCCTTTATTAATTCATCCAGGGAAAATCGTATTATCACAAAAAAAATGGAAATCCATTTAAAATACAAAAGACCAAAATATATAGGTCCTCCCAAAGTGTAGCAATAATATTGCTGAGACGTTCACGCGTTCCGCGGCCAACTCGCCGCTTGCTCACAACAGTTGGTCTCATTGTCAAAAACCCATTTAAAACATAGAGGAAAGACAGAGAGGAAAGTTTAGGTGCAGAAATAGAAAAAGGACCAGTTTGCCCTATTTACTCCTAAAACCAATTTGCATGTCAGCCATCTTTGACTAGTATAGAGATATATGCACAGACACACACACAAAACAAATAAGGTAGGAACACATCTAAAAGTAGCTGCACTCTTTAAATGAAGGCTCACAGTTTACAAAAATAAACCTTTATTTCATGATGGACCAAACCATGTTGACAACACCGCTTTTCACCCGCACACAGGCTTCTTCAAAGTCATTTTAACACCAAAACCAGAAACCATTTAAACCTACTCCCGTCCCCCATTTGCTGTGTTGAGTCTTCCATGGTGAAAGCATTTTGTGGGCTATTTCTAACTGCTTTCTGATGTTTAACGCAAGGGTCTTCCACCTTTGTGCTGGAAGCTGCAACCCCCTGAAAGGGTGCTGAGACACCAACACCCCACCTCATCTGCTTCCTGGGATACCCAGGGTCATCCCCCGCCATTATCCTGTGATGGGATTGCTTTTTGCTGGGCTACCACTATTTGTGTTGCCCAGAGTATTCCTTTGTAGATTGTTCACTCCTGGCTTCCATTCATGTTTCGCCACAATTGAACATGAGCTCCACTGTAGCTAATGTTGATGGTTGACTAACTCATTTCCCTGGGAGTGAAATGCAGTGGTATTTTTGGAGGCATTGGGCCTCATTACACGGACGGCGGTAAGGGTTAACGGTCACCGTTAATGGTACCGGTGACCGTTAACCCTTACCGCCTTACTACGAGGTCCCTTTGCGGGTTGGAGACTTTAACGCCTGCTTTTTGCAGGTGTTAAAAACCAACCCGCAAAGGGACCAGGGTGCTAATTACGGTACCGCAATTTGCGGCACCGTAATTAGCGCCTTCCCCATTCCCATAGAGCCCTATGGGGCAAAAATGGGAATGGGGAAGGGCAATGGGGGAAGGGGGAATTACCGCCCGCCAACCTTAGAATAGGGCGGTAATTCCCCTTTCCACCAAGGCGGTGCCGGTATTTTACCGGCATGGACCAAGGTGCTAATAGCACCTTGGTCCTCCGCCTACCGTGTAATGAGGCCCATTGTCTGAAGAAATTGTGTTCCATCCTCAGCTCTGTTTTCAATTGAGGTGCGTACATTTGGGTAATTTTAATACTGTGCTCTGGCGGGGCAAAATTAATGTGGCGTCATGGCCTTAGGGATTATAAGAAATATTTTCCTGTGGGTTAAGATGTCTGGTTCCCTTTTCTTTCTACCCATTGTGTACGTCTTCAGGACACTGTACCAAGGGGTGCAGGCCCGCTGGAATTTCCCCAGCCTCGTTTGGTTGTCTGGTTTTCTTGTTCTCACTTACCCCTTTTAGCCTTTTCATGTTGAGTACCTATCTGAGATAGTGGACCCACATAAAAGTAGTGGGGTAAGGAGAGTCCTTCAAGTCATTTGGTTTTCTAATATACTTTGTATTCTTTAATACTGTGTATTTTGTGCTAAATACTCATTTGGCCTAACAGAAATCCATTGGTGTAACATAATCAAAGTATATGTTTTTCAGTATACCAGTGTGGTGTATTTTTCCAGAGATAAGTGTGTGGACTAATTATACCGTTCTGTCAGCCTGCTATTCCTACCTGAGAGTTAAGCCTTGGCGCGCTGTCCACATTACTTACCTTTAGGAGAGGTTTGGTTTCTCCTTGTTAGCCTTATCCCTTAGGCTGAGTACACAGTTAAGCTCTGTGTAGCTGGCACTCAAATCTGGCACTCAACTCTACCAGTATTCATTGCTGAACACAGGGAACATGCATACATTATAATTAAGACTCCCTGTTTTCCGTTTTTACTGATTTTTACACATTTATACGGATGAAATCCATTCTCTTTCCTTTTACTATTTATTTGCAAAAATTGAAAAGAAGAGCAGAAATCCATGTATTTTGATCAGCTCCCCAAGTTCCCAATCATGTCTTGCAGGCCAGTGGCTGTGCAATGAATCACAATTAAGAGAATAAAAAAGGATATATTTACCTTTGACGATATTTAAATAGCGACAGCCATGTTTTTCAGAGCAACAATAGCAGGAGAAGCCATTTGTTTTTAATGTAAAAACAGATCATGGCTAGATGTCCAGGATCCCAGCTCCCTGACTATCCAATTAAATTGGGCATCAAAGCACTGCATTTTTCATTTCAATTAATAAGGAAAAATACCAGCTGCAACTTATTTTGTTACAAAGCAAAAAATAAATTGCCATAAATACAGATCAAATTAGCCAAAAATAAATAGGGATAGATACAGATGGACATGTTGAAAAAATAAATACCATAACACTGGGAGCCTTAATTATGATAAAGGCTCAACCCAATACTTGAACCAGTGAGATGCTCCTATATTTCACAAACAAAAAAGACTTGTGTAGGTTTGGAGTCAAAAAGTTTCAGATACACCAAACATTTGCGAATCGTCACCGGCCACTCATTGACACCACACGCACGTTACTGACCAGCCAGGCGCAGAGACCGGGATATGGTGCATCCCCGTCATGCATTGCTGGAGTCCAAAGGCAAGTAGATGCGTCGTGAGGTGGAGTTATGCAGTAGAATGAGTGTGTTGGATCTGCAAAACTGTTCCTATTCATCAAAATGCCATATTTGGCCAATAGATTACACATAAACCATAAAAGTTTTGTTTTGAGTATTTCTAGATACTGGAATACAATTTCAAGACTGTCTGTGCTTAATAAAAGTGAGATTAAAAATGAATGAGTGAACTCATACATGTTGAGACAGCAGTAGTTGTCCTTCAGTGTTGTGTTAGGGCTAGAACAGTGAAGAGAGGCAGCAGTGAAAGAGCATATCAAATCATCATCTTTCCTTCAAAGACTTGAAGCCAAAACAGGTGCAGACTTGAAATCCGCCGCTGCAAAACAAGAAGGATCAGAAAACAAGCCTTCTCTGTCTATGCCCCAAGACTACGGAACCTCCTCATCGTCAGCATCAGACTCAACCCCACGCTCCTACAATTCAGAAAAGAACTCAAGGACCACCACTTCAGGGAGTCTATCCTCCTCAACAGCTAGGCCATCACGTCTCCCCCGTGCCACCTAACTCAGTAGACGATGTCTGTTCCTCTCCTCCCTGCCGCCCTGTACAGCTGCGTATCTGTTCTGTTGTTACTTCTGAAAAACGCTCCGTTATGCATCAGTATTGTTGTATAACTCTGTAATGCACTCCATAGTGTATGTGTGTTGTTGTATACCTCTGTAAAGCGCTGTAAAGCGCTCTGTTGCTTCTCGGAGCTAGGTCCACGCTCAAGTAATACCATAACGACATAATAACAATAAAGGCCCTGCTCATCAGTTCTCAGCAGTGAAATCCACCATTGAAAAGGATATGGCAGCCATTTATTACTCAAGGCACTCTGTTTTGATTGGCCACTGAGACACTGTTAAGGGGCTTCGAGCTAAGGTTCTTGATAGGGTGTCCTGTAACTGCCAAACCACAGCAATTCTGCCTCCCCCACTCACCATTACGTAGAGCTCCAGCTAAACACCGGACCTTTTCTACTCCCAAAAGTAAGGTCAATACTCACAACAACAAAAAATAGAGTGCAATGGGTATGCATGTGTGTGAGATTTTATGCCACTTGTGCTGCTCGGGTGATGTGGTCAGACCGGCGGCGAGAGCAGCACCTTCCACACAGAGGCCCAGACATCTGCTATAGTGCTGCTTAATGTGAACACAGTCTATGTGATAAAAATGTTTCATTTTAAATTCGGGAACTTCTAGCTATCAAGATAGTTTGGATTACAAGAAAAACATCTATTTTTTGTGTTTTTACAATGTGTTTTCTCTTGCCTAAAAAGATACCCCCCTGAAAATGATGACTACTTCTTTACTCTCTAAAAAAATAATGTTACTGCCATCTTCTTAAAGTAGGGTGCCAAAGGTTCTTACCTGGAGCCCAGTCATCACTTCTCCATTAAAGTCCACAACAGTTAGTACATGCTCTCTCTATGTACCTCAGAATGACCACTGCCGGTACACCACTTGTTAGGGTGCAAGTCCTAATCTTTGACTCACTGCGAGTACTTCAACATGTTTGCTTTTTCCGGCTGCCTCAATGAACTCTTCTTCCCAGTGAGTCCTCATACAGGACTTCATAAGATCTTCACAGATGATTTAGAGATTTATGGTCACCCAAATCCAAAATGACGAGATGATGATTCATACTCGCACACCTCCAGCCTTCTCCAACTAGCAAAAGCAGAAGACATTATGCCAAAATGTTATCACAAGTGAAGTGAGCATTTCTTTCTGAATCTGATGGAAAATCATCTTGAAAGTCAGACAGAAAGATTAGATGATGGTTTGAGGGTTCCCACCTGCAGATGTTTCAAGACGACCTGGCACAATCCATGTTCTCTTTCCCTCATGACCAAAAGTGCCACAGTGATGCTTCATCCAAAGAAAAGCTATCAGAGATTCTTGGCATCTAGATGAACAGTCCGGGTGCTTCGCACAACCCATCTGCAGCTGGGTCCAACTAGAGGAGAAAGTCCACTAAAGTGAAAAAGTCACAGTGGGAAAATAATTACAAGGGGTAAAAGTGCCAGGAGGAAGTGAGAAAGATGCTGAAGATTTAGATTATTCATTTGGATTCCTGGGGTCCGTGCCCCAAGACGACTGCCAGAAACCTTTCATCCCTTCACTCTTCCCCAATCGGTGGAGGGCCATCTGATATGCCTCAAAGTTCATGAAATATTGACAGATGAATAAAGTGTACTTTTATATGAAACAAAGTATCCTGTGAGTGGGAATGTTTGGCCACAATTGGAAATGCCTCTGTGTGTGGAGCTCGTGAGAGTTTCAATGGCCGTAGAATTGGGCAGGCCGTTTCATAGCCACTGCATCTCCCAAATCTTTTGATGTTTGATTCACCTGCTCCCATCATGACCTGGAGGACAATTGGCCAGGTTGGAGCTGTAAAAATGCAAAAAAGATAAAACAGGAAATGGCATTCTTGATCCACGCCCCTAGGCTGTGGAAGCGCATACCTGTCAACATAAGATTCCAACAGCCCTCATGAAATTCAAGGAGAAGCTCTACACCCACCACTTCCTGGAGCACTTTCTTAACACACTGCACACTTCCTCCATTGTACCTGCCGGCCGATCCCACCTAGCCTATAATGACTGCTCCAATTGCTTCCCTGTGCAGCAGAGTCCTTGTGTTCCTTGTGCACACTTCCCTGTATCCCTACTAATTCTGCTGTACAGCTCTTCTTGAAGCTATGTCCACGCTCATTAAATACTCAATATGTAAATAAATAAATACAAACATACATTTCTCACACATACAAAGATGCCTATTAGGGCTGGGTGTAAGTTGGGGGAGGGGGTGTTATTGATGAATGGGGAGATGTTGGGGTTACTGGAAAATAATAGGCGAAAAGTTGGGAAAAAGGGTGTGCAACTGCTGCAATTTCGGAATTCCTACAGACAAATGGCGACTCATCACCTTTTTTTGGCTCCCTGGGGCATCATGTGGAAGCAGAGGGTATTTAGTCAGGGTCCCCGAGGACAAGTGCTCCACAGCCAATGATAATGGTGTGAATAGTTACTTTCTCCCAGAAGAAAAGAGGAATAGCTTTCCTGATGAAGAATACTATGCATTTGCACCTCAAAGGAGAAGCCGATGATGCTGGCATAGGTACTTGTGAATGATGCTGAGCTCTCTTGAAGGACGTTTAGTTATTATAGTCTCTCAACACTCCAAAGGAGGCCTAAGACTTGTTCGTATGAGTTATTTCCAAAGATCTCTATATTTTCTGAGGACTCCTAGAGAGGAGTGACATGAACACTGCTAGCCACACTTGCCATGTCAGCCTCCACCACAGCTGTACTAGTGGCGATGAATGATATGAAGTGGTGGGCGCTTGGAGGTGAAAGGGATTATTAATTTCTGAGGGCTCCTAAAGAGGAGTGACATGAACACTGCTAGCCACACTCGCCATGTCTGCCTCCACCGAAGACGTACTAGTGGGGATGAATGATATGAAGTGGTGGGCGCTTGGAGGTGAAAGGGCTTATTCATTTCTGAGGGCTCCTAGAGAGGAGTGACATGAACACTGCTAGCTACACTCGCCATGTCGGCCTCCACCACAGCCTTACTGGTGGGGATGAATGATATGAAGTGGTGGGCGCTTGGAGGTGAAAGGGTTTATTCATTTCTGAGAGCTCCTAGAGAGGAGTGACATGAACACTGCTAGCCACATTCACCATGTCGTCCTCCACCACAGCCTTACTAGTGGGGATGAACGATATGAAGTGGTGGGTGCTTGGAGATGAAAGGGCTTATTCATTTCTGAGAGCTCCTAGAGAGGAGTGACATGAACACTGCTAGCCACATTCACCATGTCGGCCTCCACCACAGCCTTACTAGTGGGGATGAACGATATGAAGTGGTGGGTGCTTGGAGATGAAAGGGTTTATTCATTTCTTAGGGTTCCTAGAGAGGAGTGACATGAACACTGCTAGCCACACTCGCCATGTCGGACTCCACCACAGCCTTACTAGTGGGGATGAATGATATGAAGTGATGGGCGCTTAGAGGTGAAAGGGCTTATTCATTTCTGAGGGCTCCTAGAGAGGAGTGACATGAACACTGCTAGCCACAACCGCCATGTCGGACTCCACCACAGCCTTACTAGTGGGGATGAATGATATGAAGTGATGGGCGCTTAGAGGTGAAAGGGCTTATTCATTTCTGAGGGCTCCCAGAGAGGAGTGACATGAACACTGCTAGCCACACTCGCCATGTCGGACTCCACCACAGCCTTATTAGTGGGGATAAACGATATGAAGTGGTGGGCGCTTGGAGGTGAAAGGGCTTATTCATTTCTGAGGGCTCCTAAAGAGGAGTGACATGAACACTGCTAGCCACACTCGCCATGTCTGCCTCCACCACAGACGAACTAGTGGGGATGAATGATATGAAGTGGTCGGCGCTTGGAGGTGAAAGGGCTTATTCATTTCTGAGGGCTCCTAGAGAGGAGTGACATGAACACTGCTAGCCACACTCGCCATGTCGGCCTCCACCTCAGCCTTACTAGTGGGGATGAATGATATGAAGCGGTGGGCGCTTGGAGGTGAAAGGGCTTATTCATTTCTGAGGGCTCCTAGAGAGGAGTGACATGAACACTGCTAGCCACACTCGCCATGGCGGTCTCCACCACAGCCGTACTAGTGGGGATGAACGATATGAAGTGGTGGGCGCTTGAAGGTGAAAGGGCTTATTCATTTCTGAGGGCTCATAGAGAGGAGTGACATGAACACTGCTAGCCACACTCGCCATGGCGGCATCCACCACAGCCTTACTAGTGGGGATGAATGATATGAAGTGATGGGCGCTTAGAGGTGAAAGAGCTTATTCATTTCTGAGGGCTCCAAGAGAGGAGTGACATGAACACTGCTAGCCACACTCGCCATGGCGGCCTCCACCACAGCCTTACTAGTGGGGATGAATGATATGAAGTGATGGGCGCTTAGAGGTGAAAGGGCTTATTCATTTCTGAGGGCTCCTAGAGAGGGGTGGCATGAACACTGCTAGCCACACTCGCCATGTCGGCCTCCACCACAGCCTTACTAGTGGGGATGAATGATATGAAGCGGTGGGCGCTTGGAGGTGAAAGGGCTAATTCATTTCTGAGGGCTCCTAGAGAGGAGTGACATGAACACTGCTAGCCACACTCGCCATGTCGGCCTCCACCACAGCCGTACTAGTGGGGATGAATGATATGAAGCGGTGGGCGCTTGGAGGTGAAAGAGCTAATTCATTTCTGAGGGCTCCTAGAGAGGAGTGACATGAACACTGCTAGCCACACTCGCCATGTCGGCCTCCACCACAGCCTTACTAGTGGGGATGAATGATATGAAGCGGTGGGCGCTTGGAGTTGAAAGGGATTATTCATTTCTAAGGGCTCCTAGAGAGGAGTGACATGAACACTGCTAGCCACACTCGCCATGGCGGCCTCCACCACAGCCTTACTAGTGGGGATGAATGATATGAAGTGATGGGGGCTTAGAGGTGAAAGGGCTTATTCATTTCTGAGGGCTCCTAGAGAGGAGTGACATGAACACTGCTAGCCACACTCGCCATGGCGGTCTCCACCACAGCCGTACTAGTGGGGATGAACGATATGAAGTGGTGGGCGCTTGAAGGTGAAAGGGCTTATTCATTTCTGAGGGCTCATAGAGAGGAGTGACATGAACACTGCTAGCCACACTCGCCATGGCGGCATCCACCACAGCCTTACTAGTGGGGATGAATGATATGAAGTGATGGGCGCTTAGAGGTGAAAGAGCTTATTCATTTCTGAGGGCTCCAAGAGAGGAGTGACATGAACACTGCTAGCCACACTCGCCATGGCGGCCTCCACCACAGCCTTACTAGTGGGGATGAATGATATGAAGTGATGGGCGCTTAGAGGTGAAAGGGCTTATTCATTTCTGAGGGCTCCTAGAGAGGGGTGGCATGAACACTGCTAGCCACACTCGCCATGTCGGCCTCCACCACAGCCTTACTAGTGGGGATGAATGATATGAAGCGGTGGGCGCTTGGAGGTGAAAGGGCTAATTCATTTCTGAGGGCTCCTAGAGAGGAGTGACATGAACACTGCTAGCCACACTCGCCATGTCGGCCTCCACCACAGCCGTACTAGTGGGGATGAATGATATGAAGCGGTGGGCGCTTGGAGGTGAAAGAGCTAATTCATTTCTGAGGGCTCCTAGAGAGGAGTGACATGAACACTGCTAGCCACACTCGCCATGTCGGCCTCCACCACAGCCTTACTAGTGGGGATGAATGATATGAAGCGGTGGGCGCTTGGAGTTGAAAGGGATTATTCATTTCTAAGGGCTCCTAGAGAGGAGTGACATGAACACTGCTAGCCACACTCGCCATGGCGGCCTCCACCACAGCCTTACTAGTGGGGATGAATGATATGAAGTGATGGGGGCTTAGAGGTGAAAGGGCTTATTCATTTCTGAGGGCTCCTAGAGAGGAGTGACATGAACACTGCTAGCCACACTCGCCATGGCGGCCTCCACCACAGCCTTACTAGTGGGGATGAATGATATGAAGTGATGGGCGCTTAGAGGTGAAAGGGCTTATTCATTTCTGAGGGCTCCTAGAGAGGAGTGACATGAACACTGCTAGCCACACTCGCCATGGCGGCCTCCACCACAGCCTTACTAGTGGGGATGAATGATATGAAGTGGTGGGCGCTTAGAGGTGAAAGGGCTAATTCATTTCTGAGGGCTCCTAGAGAGGAGTGACATGAACACTGCTAGCCACACTCGCCATGTCTGCCTCCACCACAGCCTTACTAGTGGGGATGAATGTTATGAAGTGGTGGGCGCTTGGAGGTGAAATGGCTTATTCATTCCTCAGGGCTCCCTGAGAGGAGTGACATGAACACTGCTAGCCACATTCACCATGTCGGCCTCCACCACAACCTTACTAGTGGGGATGAACGATATGAAGTGGTGGGTGCTTGGAGGTGAAAGGGCTTATTCAATTTTACTCACGTACATTGAACATATTTGCGATTTATGATTGACTAATTAGTCCTTTCCCTGAACATGAATGACAGAATGCAATGCTATGTTACTTGATAATTGGTGGGGCATTCACTAATAATTCCAGACCATGTCCTCTCCAATTCTATTTTGTGATAGAGGTAAAGCCCCACTTCTTTCTCCTGAGACACCTGGGAGTCTATATGCGAGGTATGTGCCTTCATCATTTGAGGTGAGGCAATGAGCCTCTCGTCCATATAAAGCCAGAGACGCCAATAGGTTACAACCCAAGGACCACATTAGGGGATCTGAATCCACATACTCACAGTCAAGCTCTATGAAAGCCTTCCCACCCATACATGAATAGTAAGGGTAACTGAATCCCCTCCTAACAGGTGGAACGGGACAACCTGACAGGTGAATAACATAACAAATCTGGAATGTGCTAGAACCATGAACTCTATTAGAATAAGTATTGTTCACCTTTGCCCTCCACTAAGGAGATTAGCAGTGCATTATGCAACGTTCAAAAACATTTTTATAGGGCAGACACTAAGCCATTGCAAAGGGATCTTGAGAATGTCTTCTGCACAATCAAGTTCCCTAACTTGACTGATGCATGCATGGTTATGTTGGATGGTAGTGTCCAAATCGAAGAAGTGATTATTATGGTGATATGTAATGGTAAGTTACCTGTGATAGATGGGTTCCCTTTGGAATTTTACAGGTACTTCGCAGGATTCCTTGTATAGTTATGCATAGTTTTTAATGATTCTGTTCTCAGGGAAATATACCCAGAATATCTTCATGCAGCCTTGATTCTCCGTATCCCAAAATCTGGAATCGTCTCAAGGGAGTGCATTATTGACCTATTTCGCTTTTGAATGTAGACATAAAATTCTTGCCAACGGTGCTTGTTCTTCAATTAGAAAATGTGATATGTAAACTGATACACCCTTTCCCAATGTGATTTATTTTATATTGTGTTTTGGTTTATTTCAAACCAGGCACAAATACAAAACATACACATACATTTGACAAATATGTGTCACAATGCTAGCGAAAAGTATGTCAATTAATGATACAAATAATACAATGAGAGATCAGGCACACAGACGCTAAGAAAACATTTCAATCAATTTCTGCAGTTAGTCGAAAGTTAAAACCAGCAAATTTCCTACAAGAAGAAACTCTGACCACTTTAGAAAGAGATTCACCTCTCTCACCAAATATGTCTTGAGCAAATATAACATCGTGATAGAAGTAGGATACCTGCTTAGATTTTTTTCCCCCAAAACCTTGGTTTGGATAGCAGATTTGTTGTGAACAAATCATGCAAAGTGGGTTTCCCTTGCAAGTAGTAGGCTACTGCATTTTGTAGTGTAGTAGTTTGGCAATTGATTAAGACGTTTTTCTTCATGACGTAAATAAGAATAGCTTATATTTGTTCTTAGAAGTTCCACTAGTTTTCCGGACATGTGACCTTTTTTTATTGCTTACTAGGTCTTGCCTATTTGCATTTATTTCTCCTAAAAGACCAGAATACTGAGAAAGCCAGCTCTTGAGGGCAGGTCACGATCTTATAGTGGCCAGGAATCATCGGGTGGATATAGTAATTTGCCAAATAGAGATAACCTCCTACAATTTACCATCACCTGCATGGACAGAAACCCCAGCTCTTATGTTTGCAATCGTTACCCCTGTTGGCAAATGCAAGCATCTATGCCACAGGTTCCTTTCCACTTTAAACCAAGAGAACATCACAGCTTTTTAATTCAGAGCCATATAACTGGCGCAGGATGACTTTTGCTGACTCTGTATATATTTTTGTATTTTGAAGGCCGAACACAAAAAAGATCCATTTATTTTCTGCGATTTTGTGTGGCTATGAAAATGCTGAAATATCACAATCTGAAACCCCATACTCTCCCTCTCCCAAAGTGGTGGGATGTAGGATAAATCAGGTGTTTCACCCCCGAAACCGCACCTTGCAACCCCCTTCACAGCCCAACACATTCTCCCTCATCCTCCATCACTCACAAACACACTCTACCCACTCCCGTACCCCAACCCTTCCCCACCACAAACAATCCCCCTCCTCTCCCACACAGACACTCACTCACAAACACACACACACACAAAATAGACATGTACCTAATTCCAGCAACTTCCATCGCCTGGACGTGTCAGTCAGACCCTGCACGCGATTTCGAAAGAACGAATAACCAAATTTAATTGGTCTTTCTGAATTGATCATAACTGTAGAACAAAAAATAAAATGGTTACTTCACTTAGGAACCCTTTGCCTTATAGAATTTTAAAATCAGCTTTATGGAGAACGGCCCTCATTTCCGGTTGACTTATTTCATTTGGGTCACGCAAGCCAAGATCAAAGGGTTCATGTCTCTTGGGTAATCAGGGAATCCATACCATTCTGCCGCTGCTCAATCAGAAATCCTATGTATTTCCAGCTTCATTCTACCTCTAGCCAAGTATTCTCCATGTACCATTGGGATTTCATTTTTTTTCTATTTCTGACGGGATTCGGAATTATGATCTTCGATGTTAAAGCAACTTAAATTGGACGTTTCAACAGGTTGATTTGTTGTTGGAATAATTGAATGATCAGTCCATTCAGTGAGGTGCCCAACCTCTTCCTGAAACCAGATTGATTCCTGTCTATTGTTCCTGAAACACCAGCCCATCACTCAAGTTCCTTTCACATCAAAGCATGAAACAATCTTACTGGAGGTATCAAGAAGGGCAATTAGCCGATGGATGAATTAAGTCGGTCGCCATTCTTGTATATCGGATATATGAAGGATGTTTTCCATTACAGGGAAAGGTCTTAAAGGCCATTATGTGCTTAAATAGTTTATACAGGATATCTGTCCAGTGTCACCCTTCAAAGTTACATTAGCCAAGCTGTCCAGACCGTGGACTCTGGAAGATTTGGTACACGTAATGAAAGGCTCTATATCTTTAGGGTCAAAATGCGAGTTTCAATTGTTGGCTCTCCAAGAGGATTCGCCCATTGCCTGGCACAGAAGCTTGGAATATCGGTTAGAAAATTGAGGCATCCACTTTTTCTCTGGAATTGGATTAATTTGCATTTGGGGCTGCAACTGTTTAAGTTTCCTTTTTCATGATGAACCGCTCAGGAATGTCGGTCTTTGTACGATAGAATGGCCTTCACCCTTCCCAAAAGATGATTGAGAAATTCTCTGGCAGTTCCAGTAAATATTCATCAATATCTCCTGGTTCTGAATCTATCCTATCATCCTATCCTCACTTACATACCCCGTCCTCTTTTCTTGCAGAGCCACGTGAGTGCCTGGAGACCGCTCCTGGGTGGTACCGGTGGGCAGTATAAGTCAACATAACATAGCAATAGGCAGTCCCGTAGATTTGTGTTTTCAGGGTCACCCATGATATTTTGATGGTCTGGATATCAGTAAAATGCCCCCCACCCCCTAGTTTTCACAGTACATAGTAAGATGAGTTTGAATAGCAATAGATAAGCCACTATAAAGACGGCCTTTAACTTCCTTTTGAGCAGGAGCGTAAAACAGGTCATCACCATCCATCCATGAGTGGTTTAACCCCCAACCATGATTCCTGCAGAACAACAATATCGTAGTCTCTCATGGTGATCCCATTATTGAATTGGGTAAACAGATGGGAATGTGGTTTTATTAAGAGCAGATACAATAGTTATCATGCGAGGATTTCACTGTATATCAAGCATGTGTGAAAGGGTGTTGGCAGAGTCAGTTGGGAGTTTTGGGACTTTACATTGAGAAGATTTGGGTATGGCCACTGTTTTCTAAGCTGGTTTAGAGCAGTGTATGCTGGGGACAGTGCGCGTGTCTCCACAAATCGCTTCCAGTCACGGATATGTACAGCACAAAGACAATCAAGGCAGGGATATCCACTTTCTCCAATACTGTTTTTATTTGGCCGTGGGACCGCTTCTGGGAGCAATCTGTCAAGAAGCAAAACTTTATGGTGTGTCTTATGACCAAAGGACAGCGAAGACCTTGGTGTACGCATATGTTGTGGTGGTGGCTATTGTGGCTCTGGATAAGTGCTTGGTGTCTTTATTAAACGTATTCTATGGCTATGGAATGCGCTTTGGATGGAAGATTAGTAGGTGGAGAAGTTATCTGTTTCTTGGAGTTTTTCTAAAATAGTGGTTTGAAATGGTCGGATCATGAGAGTAACATACTTGGGGATAAGGCTGGTCAGGGACCCTGCAAAAGGTTCTGGCAGTGAATGTAATGTGAGGGATATTGTTGGAATTTAAGGATGTTATAAGATAGGCTAGACAGAACTTTTCTTTCTGGGGGAAGGTTGGTACTATAATGAAGAACATGCTACCCAAGCTGTCCTGCATTTTCTGCACTCCCCCCCCCATTTGAACAATACGTAGCTGAAAATGATCCAGAAAGTCCTTGGAGCATTTTTGTGGTAATCTGAAAGAAAGCTATATTTGTCTGACATCTAATGCAAAGGTGTGGGACGAAAAGGGGGCATTGGTTTTCCAATTTGGATGAATTTCATTTACATTTGCATTGCATATTTCTCACTATTGGCTTGCACCAAATAGGGGGGACGTACCTGAATAGATAACATTGGATCAAAGGTCTGCAAAACCCTACACTACAGAATCACTTTTAAAAATGGATCGCTCACTAACCTATGCAAGTCTGATACCTTCAGTGACCTTTTTTGTAAATAACTGGCATGATTGTTTGGTGCTGCCTGATTATAACTACTCATTACACTCTAGTGGCAACCCCTCTTTAACCACAAGTGTGATCGTGGATTCCTGTGGGTACTTTAGAGGAGGCAAACATTTGGTTTGCAATACTAAAAAGGTAAATATAAGCTACTGGCCAGGGAGAATGATTTATACCAACATTGCATGCATTTCCAGAAGCATGAGGAGGCCATACTGAGTTTAGACTTTCAGATCTACCTACAATGTACATACTATTGGAAGTTGGGATCTCAAGGGCTAGAATGTTACAAGAACTGTTGAGTACAGTGCAGGATCCACACTTCCTGCCTCATGCATACAGAGTGGCCTGGGAGACCGACTTGTGATTGAGATATTGAGAGATGTCTGTCTTAAGACTGGAGGGGTATCTGTATTTCAGCCCCCTATAAAGTTGGGGTAGAGGCACAGAGCACCCCAGCCAATGTTCCCTATATGGTAGTATGGGCAAGCAGCCAAAGGCTGAGACTCAAGGGAGGTGATGCAGGCTGGTTCTTAAGGACAGTGAATCCCGAATCCCTCACAAAGGAATGTCCACACAATATGTTATGTGATAGCACAGTTCCTTCATATGAAATAAGGTTCAAGTAAATATATACATTCATAAATAACACACGTTGTACCGAGGCAACACTATCCTAATAATTGTAAATATATAAACTTCTATGTGGAACTTTTGCAGCTCCAGGTGTCAAGCTGCACTATGCCAGGCTACTCCCTCTTCCGGGTGAGTCTCAGCAACCTGGATTCCAACGATCACAAACACTCCTCCGGACCCTGGGCAACACAGATGCACTTCTTCAGGCACTCCTCTTCTCGACCCACAAAGATCCCTTCTCTGCACAGCAGGCACACAGGACACTTCAGGTGAAGATCAGCAGTTGCATGATGTTCCCTGGTAGCTCAGGAAGTGGTTGCCTATCCAGGTTGTCTCTGGTTCAGTCCTTGAGTCAGCACAGCAGCTTAGGCTGGCCTTAAGACGACTTCAGCTTCAGCTCAGGTTTCTTGTTATAGCTTCTGACAAGGAGGTGAGTGTGAGGCCCCCTGTTAAACTAAACACTCCCCATTAACTCAGGCGCAGCCAACCAATCACATGCATTCATGCAGGCAGCACCCAATCAGGCTCACAAGAATTCAGGCTATTCACCAGAAACCAGACACCCACAATACAGAATGTGGATTGGGGGCTACTACGCAGCCCTTCAGTGCACCACACTGCATTCATTCCAGTTTCAGTTTGGTTTGGCTCAGACATTGTGTCACACAACCAAAACTAGACACCCACAACACAGAATGCATATTGTCTGCTCATACCATTCAGGTAGGCTCCACCTTAAGGGTTTACCCACAACAAGCAGCCCCTGGGAAGGCTCCAGACAGTCTGGCTGGAGGCAACCCCAGAGCCATGTATGGTCCTTCCAACCAAAACTCATGCAGGGAAGGGAACATAGCCAGGGCTTCTCATGACTTTGAGAAACAAGGGGCTAAGGGAAAGAAAACCAAGTAACCACCAGTGCCCATCTTGCCTTTGTGTAGGAATCCATTGATTCCTATGGCAGGGCCTGGATATCCCAAAAATTGAGGATACCTAGAGCCACTGTCACATCAGCAGGTAGCTGCCACCAGCCCATACCCTGCTCTGTGGACAACACACATGTGCCCCAAAACACACCCTAGGGGTACAGGGTTGCCCCCCTACCCATGGGTGCCCTAAGGGTATCCCATGGGTCTTTGTCCACCAAGAACAAAATGAAGAGCTGCACTGCCACAGGTCCAAACTGGATTCCTGTGCAGAAAATAAGCCGGAAACACTGAATAAGGATGTATAGGACAAGGACAAGAAGGCCCTGTCCCTCCAATGCATTTCTAGCATCACAGTGTGGGCATCTACATGAAGTGTCATGGCCAGGAGAAAATGTGATAACGGATTGCGGTTTACCGTGCAAGGTGTTTTTTTAAAGGAATAGTGCGCTCAAAAATATTGGACAATAATGAAAAACATGAACTAAACATAATTTTAATGAATGTTCCTATGTAAACCTTTGAGCAAGCAAGGCTCAAAGAGTTTACATGGGAGCATCCATTTTGCCATTTCATGCAGCCTGCTCAGCTCGTGTTAAGGTCTGCCCTGGCAGCACTAAACAAGCAGCAAAAGCCCCCTACTGGGAGCTTCTGCTTACTGCAGCCAGAGCAGTAAGCAAAAGCCCCCTACTGGGAGCTTCTGCTTACTGCAGCCAGAGCAGAGCTGCTTGAGCTGAGGAGGCTGCCTTCACTTTCATTTTACGTTTTTGGTGCTCCCCAAGCCCAGGGAAGTACAGAAAATGTAAAATGAAAGTGAAAAAAGCAAAGGTGCTGCAATTATAAATACAACAACGTTGTATTTGGGACTGCAGCGTCTTTTGCTTGGAGTCTCCTGGGCTCCCCTGGGTCGGGGGAGTCCAGGAGACTCCAAGCGAAAGCCGCCGCAGTCACAAATACAGCGTTGTTTATTTCTAAATGCTGGTGCATTTAGAAATACAACCTTGTTGTATTTCTGACTGCAGCGGCATTCGTTTGAGTCTCCTGGGCTCTTGGACTCCACTGGGTCTTAGAAAGAAAACCACAGCATTTATAACGTTGTATTTATGTTTGCTGTGGCTTCAACTTAGAGCCTCCTGGGCTTCCCCGACCCGAGTCGGGGGAGCCCAGGAGTCTCAAAGCTGAAGCCACAGCAGACATAAATAATACGTTGTTGTATTTAAATATGCTGTGGTTTTCTTTCTACGTTTCCCAGAGCCCGAGAAACGTAGAAAGAAACCCGCAGCATTTAGAAATACAACAGCCTTGTATTTCTGAATGCAGCGGCTTTCACTTTGTGTCTCCCAGGCTCCAAAGCTGAAGCCACAGCAAACATAAATACAATGTTATAAATGCTGCGGTTTTCTTTCTAAGTTAGAAAGAAAACCGCAGCATTTATTTTTGGAGTGCTTTCAAAAAAGAATTAAATGTAAAGCACTTACCAGCAGCAGGTTGTGTTAATCTCTGCTCTCTGGTAATAATGAAGCAAAAACCACCTGCTGGTAGCTTTTGTGTATTACAGCTGGCTGGCTTTTGCTTCATTAGTGCTGCAAGGGCAGACATTAACACAAGCACAGGAGGCTCATCCATTTCACAAAATGGATGCCTCCTAGTGCTTGACATTTTTGAGTTTGAGCCTCATTTGCTCAAAACTCTACCTAGGAACTTTGTTTAAAAATATTTTTAGACATATTTTTGATCCTGGGCCATTTTTAGCCAATAACATTTTTGATAGTACTATCCCTTTAACTGGCCATCAGTGAAACTATTCAAACTTTCTTTGAGTGATTCTGTCACCTGCTGGTATTGTGGGGAAGAGTCCGCATCACTGGGATATATGTTCTGGAGGTTCCTTCGAGTGTAAGGTTCTGAAAGGAAGCTTTGAGCCTATGTCCATTATACTCGCCCAATTGTCGATTCCCACAATCCTTACGTTTCTTCCTCATACTAAATACGTGTGCAAGAATACTTGGTGCTGGGTCAACAGGGCTGTTAATGCACAAAAATGACTTTCTAAATCATTTGGTAACCAACGGGGCCCTTGAGGAGGATGGCTGGGTTGGTAGAATGCTGACATTGTCCAAGTATGAGAAACCCATGTATGTACACCATATAACACTGTGGAAGTATGAGTATATTTGGGGGGATTTAACTACATATAGGCCTAAAATCAATGTCTCATAGACCACATTAACTGTCTTGTGATGGGTCCCCCTTTGTGTCTTGTACCCATTATAGTAATTGCTGCTAGGATATGTAGGCAACATAGCTTTTGACTGCTACAATTGCTTCCTTTGGACTCCTGAAACATGTTTGTTTTACCTATGTTACTGTGCCAAAAAGTGGAAGAGTGTGTATCTTGTCTATCTCACTAAATACACTTTAGAAAAAAAATTGAACAGGTTAATCATTCCTTTGTATTAAACAATATTACAATAAAATAGAAAATAAAGGCAATCTTCTTACTTTGAAAATGTGTAAAACTATAGCATTTTAGACCGAGGGAGGGCACATTATTACAGGATAATGACAAAGTGCCAAGTTATGGCATGAGGCCAAGCTGTGGGCCATAATTTGTGAAAGGGTCATTATCCCTAGTGATAATTACCCCGCCTGAGGTCTATAAGGCTATTAGTACATAGTAGTCATAGCAATGCATGATTTGTAGTTTTGGTGGTGAATAAAAACGTTACTTTTATAGTGAGTAATGCAAATAGACAATATGAGGTAGTAAATTAAATGTGTTTTGTAGTATTTAAATAACAAGGTGATCTTCATAAATTATCATTTTAATTGCAAACCTGGTTAATCTAGAGGGGACTTCATATGAGGTGTAATGTAAAAGTAAATGGGTTCTCTGTACCAAAGTGAAAGCATTGTCCCTTGTTGTAGCCTTCTCTTCGGTCTGTTAACTACGATGTTGCAATGAAAAAAGGTCATCCAGAGAAGAGGTGTCTTCATGAAAAAAACTTGGCTGAAAATTATTTTTTTAAACACATTTTATTGTTTTGAAACTTAAACATAAGCACAAAGCAAAACATACAACATAACGTGATTGGGTAAATTGCAGGGTACTTGTGGAAACCAAGAAACTAGCATTGGAAAAATAACTAAGATAATGCAAATATGGTGAAGTTGGTGAAAACTCAATGAATCCCCCCTAACCCACCTTCTTGCATGTCCTCCATATGTTCTCATTTTTCCCTAGACAACCCCGCACATTATGTACTCTTTTTTTCCAGAGCCATGCACATATCCATTTCAGAAGCCCATTTACTCAGTCAAGGGCGATCAACGCACACCCTCCCCCATAAGGATGCAATAGTCTGTTTCATCAGGCCAACAGCAGTAGATACAAGTAGCTTCTCATAGCTATTAAAAGCTGTGTCTCCCCATTTCCCCTGCATCAACAATTTTGGTATCTAATGGAATCTCCAGAACCACGGCCATATTCAGTTTCTTAAGACATTTCCTCCAAAAGCATTTAACTTGCGGGCGCTCCCATATAATATGCATAAAGGTGCCTCCCTCCCACACCTCAGACAGCTAGCCCAGTCAGTGCGACCCCACCGAAACAGTGCAACACAAGTATTTTAAGTTGAATCAGCCGTATCTTGGCTTAAGATCCCAATTTCCCTCGGAAACATCAAAGCATCCACTCCTTCCTCTGATTCAAGGGATCCTACATCTCTTTCCTATCTTGTCTTGAGAGTGGTTAGCTCTTTGGTCCCGAAGGCTGTGATGACCTGGTATAAAGTGGAGGTGACTTTACTACAAATACGCTCTGGGGGTACATTTGCCTCGAGAGGAGAACATTCTGGGATATCTTGCAAAGAATGGAATTGGGTGTTAGCTGAAGTGATGGTATTGTTGAGAGTTCGGAAGTCTGAACGGCATTTGCAGTACATCAAAGGGAGCCAGTTTACCCTACTTCAACATGTCTGAGAGATGCAGTATGTTACTTATTTCCAATATGACACAGCCCTGTCTCTGCTCTACTCTTCTATCTCCGCTACTCTTGATGCTCTTGCCCCTGTCATGAGGATCCGTTTGAAGTCCAAAGTCAAGTGCAATTCTTAGTATGACTCTGACCTAGCTACACTTAAACGTAAGTGTAGGGCGGCCAAGAGGAAATGGAGGTTTCTTGCTCATCCTCTGACAAACTGGCCTGTCGTCTGCTCCAAAGGCAATATCGACTCTCTGTACGCACCAAGAAGCGAGTCCACATTCAAGCCTGTGTCTCTGCGGCATCTAACAACTCGCCCGAACTCTCTAAAATCTGCAAGGAGCTGGCCATCCCTGCTGCAGTATCCACCCCTCGTCTTGCCTCCTAGGCTCTTTGCAATGCCCTTGCCTCACACTTTATCTCTAAAACCCAGGACATCTTGTCCACACTCTCCTCCTCTCCCGCTCCTCTCCCCTTTTCTTCTCTGCTTGCTGACCCACCCTCAGCTACCCCCTCCCTCTTTCTCCACCTTTCCTCTTTTCTCCTTTGATGAGGTTGCTAGACAAGTCCGATCGATGAAAGCCTCATCAAAAAAGGTCCATCCCTGTTCCTGTAAAACCCTTAAGGACCACATTGATGCCCTTGCTCCGGCCCTTGCCGATTTCTGCAACCTCTGCTTTGTCCCTCTGAAGCACTCCCTTGTGCATCCTCTCCTCAAGAAACCCACTGCTGATCCTTCTTGTCCGGCTAACTATCGCCCAATTTCCATTACTCCCTTTTTGGGTAAGCTCCTGGAAAAGCTTGCCATCTCTTAGCTTAACCTTCATTCTGACTTCGGTGGCTCTCTCTATGGCCACCAATAGGGTTTCAGAGCTGCCAGAAGCACAGAAACCGCTCTGCTGAACGTTCGTGAAGACTTGCTCGCCAACCTTGACTTTAACATTCCCTCTGTCCTCATCCTACCTGATCCCTCCTCTGCTATCGGCATGGTCATCCATACCACTGTGCTCAATCATCTCTG
Source organism: Ambystoma mexicanum (assembly GCF_040938575.1). Classification (NCBI taxonomy): domain Eukaryota; kingdom Metazoa; phylum Chordata; class Amphibia; order Caudata; family Ambystomatidae; genus Ambystoma; species Ambystoma mexicanum. The sequence goes on along the minus strand of NC_090937.1, from coordinate 1,089,181,619 downwards.
TGACAACCTGGGTATCACTGATCAGGCTCTGGCCTGGCTGATCTCTTTCATCTCTGATCGACCCTCCCAGGTACAACTTGGGTCCTTCCTATCTTCTATCTCCCTCTCTACCTGTGGTGTTCCCCAGGGGTCTAACCTCTCGCCCTGGCTTTTCAACCAATACCTGGCAACCCTCGCCTACTGCATTTCCATTTTCTGCTCAAATTTCCAATGCTATGCTGATGACACCCAACTCATTTTCAGGCTTCCTTCAGCAACCTCCTCTCCTTCCCTCATCTCTGATTGCCTAATCACCATTCAAAATAGGTGTGCCGCCAATGATCTTTGTTTAAATGCCAACAAGACTGAGATCCTCCTCATTGGTACACCCTCTCCATTCTTTCCCTTCACTTTCTGGCCGGCCTCCCTTGGCCCTCCGCCTGCCCCTACCTGCAAGGCTAAGAAACTTGGGGTCATCTTTGACTCCACACTTTCCTTCACCGCACACATCTCTGACGTCTCTAAAAAGTCAAACTTCTTACCGCACCTGCTTAGAGGTACTCTTCCTTTCCTCTCCTTCCCTCAGAAGCTCACTGTCTCCCAAGCTCTTATTCTCTGTAGGTTGGATTACTGTAACAGCCTCTTTCTAAATCTTCCTGCCTCCTCTCTCCGCCCTTTACAATTAATCCAGAACAGGACTGCGAGACTTGTCCTTTGCCTCAAGCCCTGGGATCGTATCTCTTCAGCTCTGAAATCCCTTCATTGGCTCCCAGTAGATGCAAGGATTAAATTCAAAACCCTCTGCATTGTACACAAGGCTTTCTGAGGCCTAGGTCCAAAATACCTTCAACTATCCCTCCGTAAATACCTCCCCTCTCGAGCCCTTCGTTCCTCTACCTCTAACTCCCTCAGTGTCAGTCATTTTTCAAAGAAACGAGCTGGGGGTAGATCTCTGTCTTTGGCTGAGGTTTCCCTTTGGAACTGCCTCCCTGCCACCTTCAAACTTGAGGGGAACAATCTACGGTTCCGGAAGCTCCTCACGATGTTCCTCTTCGCTTCTGCCTTTGCCCCGCTTCTCCCCTGCTGATCTGCTTTCTCTCTCGGCACTGTACACCTGGCCACCCTCTGTTCTTCAGGGCCAGGTACCTGCTCACCCTGCCACCCTCCTGGACTGCCTCCAAGCTACCCCTTGCACTGGGGCCTGTATCTGTACCCATACAGTCCCCCGCCCAATCTTCTTCTGCACGTATCTGATACACCCTATCGGACTAACCTAGCACTTTGCCACTCACCGGCTGCATTACCACTGTTTATCTCCTGTATTTATTTATTTGACTTATTTATTTTGATCTCTCCTATGCTCTGCACTTTCCTATTTCCCCCCCCCTTCAATTGCACTTTCCTCCTTTTCCCTTCCCCATGCACTTGTGTGTTCTCTATGTCACTGGGCTTAGTAAGATCGTTGTTTTCGTTTCTCCCCTGTTCCCCTCCCTTCGCCAGGTCGCGCTCTGAAACACCTGTGTACAAGCGCAATATAAATAAAATATCATATCATATCCCAAAACAGCCTATTTTATCAATTTTGGGCAACTGCAGATTACGCATTAGAGGCTGAGTCAGGATCGCCAGGCCTCGTCAGTCCGCATGCTGATGTGCCTCGGTCCAAACCTGCCTAATGTGCTGCATCACAATCAGGGGCGACAATTTCTTAGGATCACCATATAGAATTTGGGTAGGAGGCAGCCCCACCATCCACCTCCGCTCAGCCATAATGTCTGGGAGTGAGGGATCTCCATGTATGCAGTTGTTTACTGTTGCAAGTTGACCAGCCCAGTAATACCTCTCCATGTTGGATAGCCCAATGCCCCCATCCCATACTGATCTTTGCCGTGTAACCAAGTGAATACGGGGCTGCCAGCTGCCCCACAGGAAGTTTCGAAGGGTGGCATCAAATTTATCAAATTCGTTATAGAAATTTGGAGTGGGGCATTTTGTAATATGTACAAATATCTGGGCCTGGGTCAACATTTCGAATAGGGCCGCTTTCCCAAGCAGTGTCAGCGGGAGGGATTTTCAGTGGATTACATCTTGGATAACTCTGTCAGTTATGGGGTGGAGGTTTGCGTGTATTAAGTCATTAAGGTAAGATCTCACTTGTATGCCCAGGTACTTAAAGCCCATGCTTGACACCTGATGAAGGCAGTTCTGGGGAATCTCTCCATCCTCAGCCTGACGCGGAAAGAAAATAGGCTTTTGCTTGTTCATCTGAAAATTGCATTGTTTCTTCCCTGTTGGATTTTTAAACAGAATGTTAAGAAATCTGTCAATACCATTGGTTATTGACTGGACTGCACTCTGGACATTCTGATTGGCTGAGAGGAGGTCAATAATGATCTCCATGTGCTAATATTTATTGGTTCATAACTGGGAATAAGATTGCTACCTACTCACATCAGCAAGTGATTGTGTCATTGAGCAGACGCTCTCCAGGCATCCCAATGTACCCCACCCAATATTAACAGAGATACAGATTACTTGTTTGGCAACACATAGCTAAGCAATATATTTACAAGTACTAGTATTTGGATTGTAAATTCTTTGCAGGATATAAATAGGAATATTATATATTTCCATGATAGGTATTTTCGGTATACACGCATTTCACCGTGGTATTTTTCATCGCGTGTTTTTTCATCGCCGTTTTTATTTCGAAAAAAAACTCGTTTTTTTGGGGGGGGGGTTAAAAAATTAAATATATGGTTGTGGGTGTAAGGGAATAAAAAAAAAGGGGGGGCTTGAGTTTTTCGAAAAAAAAACGGCGATGAAAAAACCCACGATGAAAAATACTGCGGTGAAATAACGTAGAACCGTATTTTCATATATGACTATGGAATAGGCCAATTAAGTCAGATTTCCGAGATATACTCAATGAAAATGTATGAGAAACATTTCGTTATATTGAATTTCTTGGCAGACAATTTGCACAATTTTTGGACATCTCAAAACGAAACAAGTTCATGTGCGAATGGATAGCACACAAGTTAAGTACTTGTTTCAGACATGGGCTTAGTCTGCGAGCCAGACGTTTGAATCCCATGCCAAGAATGTCTCAGTCCTTCATTCTACTGAAATGGATACATTCAGATGCATTCAGTTGAATAATAATAACACGTGGCTTTGCAGCATTTAGAAGCCGGTGGAATCGAGCACATAGCGCTACATGACAACCTTGAGCGGAGTCCAGCATGAAGCACTTTATAGCAACCCAAATTACTAGTATAGGTATTGGCAGGGCAGCGAGCTCAGCTCCGCCTTCAGCTTTTCAGATGGTGCTGTTGTTGGCATGGATGGTATCACTAGGCTCATTTGTGCCCATAAAACATATCTGTGGTATTCTATATTGTTACATTTGTGCCAATAAAGCTGTCAACTTCGTCTTCGACTTGACAGATCAGCAAAATGAACGTGCCTGGAAAAATAATACAAGGCACATCCATTGAAATAGCGTCCTGTTTCATAGTTTCCTCTTGACCTCATCATTATTGTAAGCCGCCGCCTCCGCTGTGCCACCCCTACATTTCTCAAGCTTGAAGTCCTAGATAACATAAACAATAGAAGGGTTCCAAGGGATAGCAGCAAGAACGAAATAACATTAATCAGAAAGGGATCCACGTGCACATTGTTTCTTTGTGACCCACGACGTGGCAAGGCAAACTATTTATTTTAGAAAAAACAAATGGTGCGCTCTACACACAAAGAGATCTTATCATGTCCACTTGATGCCAAGGTAAGAAACGGGGCATGTTTGCAGGCCACCTGTTGGGTGAAATTCTGGCTTTGATGTAATGGTGGTTGAAAAGCAGCGGCTCAGCCTTAAAGCCTATTGCCCTCTGGGAATTAAGTGGGTAATTTTCTAAGTCTCCTGAGCATACGCCTTGGTTTTAGTTCTCACTTCTATGCCCTGGGGGCTTAGAAAATGCCCCTGTAGCAGCATCAATGGTTCAAAAACAATGCGTAAAACGTGTGTGTATTGTTTAACGACTGTTATACCAGGGCATTTCAACCTCTTTCCCGGCGATATGGGGTGCGGAATAGAGATTCTTACCGTCCTCCCCCAGCCTATACTATATTCTGAGTATAGTATTCCATACTATACATACTATCCTCAGCCTAGGCGACCATCCTTGCTCACTCCTGGAATTAATTTTCATTGGGATACCCCCTCAAATCAAACTCTTCTTAAAATTAACCAGGTTCTTTGTATTCTGGTGTCTCCTTATGAGGGTATCAAAACTGAGGTTAAGGCCAGTTCAGTGACTCTAGAATCACTACTATTTAAATTTGATAACATTAAACTACATGTTGCAGTGAAGGAGTTTTTGTTTCATCAGGAAGTCCAGACTTTTGTGAAGCCATCAGCGGGGGAAGAAGTATTAATGGTGTACACCACTATGAGGGAGACAGTGGGTCAAAGAAGAAATCCCTCGAAAGATTTTCAAAACACCAGGAAAAACTTGTTTGCAGATCTATGGAGGGAGGCTTTGACCTGTCTCCTGCTGATTGTGTTATTGTTCCCACTAAGGGTTGCTTTGATCCTGTATCTGCTGCTTTCCCCAAACCCGCCACGACGTCGGTCAACGATCTGCAGGTGATTTGTATTACAACTGGGTCACCCCTCGCTATAACCAGCATTGACTCTGATACAGTGCTTTCCTGATGTTACTTGCACATCCAACCTGCCCATTATAATGACTAATACATTCAGGAATAAAATGGGGGGGGGGGGCCAGACAGCAAGCACGAAAAACTAAGAATCAGTGGGCCTCATTACAAGTGCGCCGGTCCGCAAATTACGGCCCCGTACCGGCACCTCTTCCTGACCGGCATACTCCGAGTCGCGATGCCACTAACACTGTCACTGCAAGGGACCTACTGTATCCGGCAGCACCATGAACGGAATCTGCGGAATTACGCGTCAGCCATGCCTGAGACACTGGCACTGTGGCAGTATGTGCACATTCCGAGTACCACATTCATGGAAACATGGAAACACTGGCTTGAAAGTGGTGGTAGCACCGTGATGACCACGCTGTAAACACAGGCATCGCGGACTAGGCGTTAAACAGTGTCAGGTTTGCAGAAACAGGCTACAGGTGGCCCAAATCAGCCAGGTGGCCACCATGAGCACTGCAAAAGCACAAAAGCACAAAAGGACCACTACCACACCCCACACCTCTTCCAACACTACCATGCTTGTAGCAGCAGTAGCAGTAATAGAGCTAGAGGCCCAGCATGCAAGGATACAACTTGAAGAGGCAGAGAGGCAGAGGAGGCAGCGGAGGTGCAGGAGGAGAAGGAGGGCCATCATGGCCATGCAAAATAACAATGGCAACCAGGTTGCACACCGCAGTCAGCCACCAATACCACACATAAGGGCCACACCCTTCAACCTCAGACAAACACAGATTCACACCCTGTACCGGCTAGCCAGGACACCATCACATCCATAGTGGACCTGATCCACAATGACCTTGTCACCCTCATCCAGATCCGTACTGCCATCCCCCTTGCTCAAGGTAGTGTCTGTGCTACACATCCTTGCCACTGGTACCTACCAACACACCGTGGGTGAACTGCATGGGCTATCCCAACCCTGTTTTTTGCGGGTCCTCTTTCAGGTTATTGATGCCCTGCTGCAACATGTGTGTGATCACATATGCCTGCCAAGAACACCTGACTAGGTTAATGACATGAAAATTGCATTTGATGCCCTTGCCGGCATGCCCAATGTGATTGGTGCATTGCACTGCACACATGTGGAGCTGGCGGCCAGGCATGCCATTGAGGCATTGTACAGGAACCGTAAACGATACCACTCCCTCAATGTGCAGATGGTGTGTTATGCACACCACGTCATCACCCATTGCTGTGCAAGATATCCGGAATCAAACCACGATTCCATGGTATTGAGGAGCTCCACGCTACCAGGGTACATGGCAAATCACAGTGGAGAGAGTACCTAGCTGTTGGGGGAGTTTAATTATCAAAGCATGTGCACTGTGGAATTGGGGAGGGTGGATAATACACCCGAGCATACCTGGCTGTTTGGTGAGTGTAATTACTAAAGCATGTGCACTGTGGAATTGGGGGGGCATAATACACCTGAGCGTACCTGGCTGGTGGGTGAGTGTAATTACCAAAGCATGTGCACTGCGGAATGGGGGGGCATAATACACCCAAGCGTACCTGGCTGTTGGTTGAGTGTCAATACCAAAGCTTGTCCACTGTGGAATTGGGAGGGGCACAAATCTGCAGTGCATGTGAGCAATGCAATGTCCGACACACAGATAGCATGCCTGAGTTGAAGGGCATGACTCGCATGTGGAAAATGGCCAGACGGAGCACAGGCATGCATAATATAACATCAAAGCTGGACTGCAACATAAAATGCACTACAGGTACCAGAATGCATCACACCAATGTCCCAAATCCCTGCAAAAACACACTGGGCACAACCCACACCACCTTCAGCACAGACTAATCATTCAAATGCAGCACAACACCCCACCTCCAGACCACCAGCGTACCCCACAGCATGTAGCCAGGTCGCCTGCCTGTTTCAAGTGCACATACACATGTACATGTGACCTGAACTGCAACAAAATAGCTGGACATATGAATGGACGGGTGATATGACCATCATAGGACATGCAAATTGAAACCAAATCAAAACATGCATTAGTCTGAGTTGTGTGTGTGTTGTAGTCAAGGGGTCATAGGGCAAGGTGGGTGTGAATGAGTGATGGAAAAGTGACAGCAAACCACTCATCCTCCACGCATAGTGATAAAGAATATTGGCTGCTTGGCAATCATTTGCCTGTCATTGCCTTCCCAATCCAATCAATTCCTTCTATGGTAGCCCTCTGTGTATACATCCACATCCATAATTTTGCCAAATTAATAGATGCTTATCAATCACTCCCACGCAGCACATCATGTACATAAAAATGCAGGTATGTCTTCATGCATGTACTCAATCTATCTCAATAAGAGCAATTTTCTTTTGCACGTAAAGAAACATTATCACCTGTGATAGCTCTGCCTACCAGGTCTGCGGCCCCGCAGGGTCTGACCTGTCAGGCAGAATAGCTTTGGCAGGCAGATTTCTATTTTGCAGGGCCAGAAACAAGCCACCCTGTAATGCCACCGGCACACTTACACCCGGACAAGCCAAATTTGCTGTTTGCCCCTGTCATTCCATTGACATTGATGAATGCAGACCGAAATCTGTCAGATCAGTCATTCTACACCAAACTCTCCAGACAATGCATACACATCAATTTCACATATGTTACCATGCTCATCTATGACATATGCTAGGTCTTCTGCAAATCGCATTAGTGAGTGAACAATATACAGACTGTACCAACATGATGCAGGCCCCACAATGATCTTTCCTCCTTTCTGTCCCTCCTGTGCACGTGACGCTGGATACCCCTTGATGCCATGGCTGATGACCCCTGTGAGGCAACCACAGAACCAGCATGAGCAGGGATACAACTGTGCTCACATCAGGACACGTTGTACGATTGAGCAGACATATGGCCTGTTAAAGGCAAGGTTCCACTGCCTGAGCAGATCTGTGGAGGGGCGCTGATGTACAGCCCTGTGAAGGTGGGCAAGATAGTCCTGGCCTGTGCCATGTCGCACAACATGTGTATCAGGCGCAACATACCACTGCCCCTGGACATGGACATGCACCCACCTGATGTGGAGGATAAGAATGATAGTGATGAGGAACAGCAATTGGCACATTGCAGGGAAGCCATGGATGGCCGTGAGGCACATGATGCACTAATTAACCACTATTTCTGAGCACATCACACAAGCACATGGCCTAGGACAGCTAACCACTAAGCACTGTACAGGAAATAAAACACTCAGTCACATAAAACATGAATGTCCAGTCATGATTTCAATGAAACAACACCAAGTGTAATGTATATGATTGAATGATAGAAAAAAGGTGGAACTACACCAACTTCCCAAACTATCCCTCCCCACTCCTCCTCCCCAACTATACCTCCCCACTCCCCTTCCCAAACCATCCCTGCCCACTCCACCCCAACCATCCCTTTACCGTCCCCCTTCCCAACCATCCCTCCCCACTGCCCCTCCCCAACTATCTCTCTACAACTCCTGTCACGTTGTCCAAGTATTCCTTCAGAAGACACATACAGGGCACATGTTTGTTGTGGGCCTATTTGCGTCCCTGCTTGCTATCTGGCATACGACTGTGTGCAGAGGAGGACAGGCGCATCGAACATCACCTTGGGCTGCTGGGCACAGAACTTTCAGGCATGTTACTTGTGGATGGTGCGTGGGCCTGCTCAGTGGGCCGTCTGTTGAGGATGGCCTGAAGGTGCCTTGCCATTGTCTCATCAATGGAGGACATGACACTGTTGCCCTCGCATACCCTCCTGATCATCTGGACGATGGCAGTTGTGCAATGTCGAAGGGTGCGTGCATTTCACTGCCCACTGGCCTGTCCACTTTCCTGCATAAACTGCGCCTCCTGAAGGCAGTAAAGGCATCCTGACGTTACTCAATGCACCAGAATCTGCCATTCATTTCCCTGACACTGGGGAAGGGTGGGCGTTGTGGGCTTATTGGGTCTATCGGGATGCTGTGGTCACTGGTCTCCCCTGTGTCGACTCCACCATTGTCAGCTATGTCCTCTGCACTTGATAGATGGGCAAGTGCATGTGGCTGCTCTGCTGGTGGTGGTGTTACTACAGACGCTGGGGCTGGCGGGATGGCCGCAGCTGTGGTGACTGTGGCAGTTGTGGCAGTGGAGGCTGTGGTGTCCTGGGTGGTGGTGGTGGCGGTTATCCATGGTGTCCGGTGACAGTGGTGGCTGGTGCCCTTTGAGGTGCTTGCATGGGCCACTTCCTTGTCAGATGATGTGCCTGAGAGAGTCAGAAAGGCATTTTGGCAGTGAAAAGTGTATATTAATGAAGCAGAGATACATGCATTATGTTTGTTGTGGCTGTGCTGTGTCGGGGACATGGCATGGTACATGGCATGGTGCACACATGCTTGTGTTATGCGTACTGAGCTACAGGATGTGTGATGTTTGTACATGGTAGAGTAGTGTGCTGGGGATACTGTCATAGTGTACTGCCACTTGCTGGGTATGGTGTTAGGGGAGACGTTCATACTGTGGGATGTTGGGGTGGGGAGGGATGTGGTATGGATGGGGTATGCATGGGCTTGTTGCCTATACCAGTTGAACATTTATGCTCAGGGGTCGGGCTGGCTGTGACAAGGGGGTCACATGATGACTTTGTGTGCAACAGTGGTCATTTGTGGGTGGAGATGGGGCTTAGCACTGCTGTGATTTGGTGCCAGGGGAAGCACGGTGGGCACACATGCAGATGCATGTTCCATTGGCAGTACAGGGTGCCGGGTTCTACCTGTATTACTGGGGTGGGTCATAGATTGATGGCCAGGGTGTATGTCTATGTTTGCACCCAGGATGTTGTTTTCTTGGGGTTGGGGGAGCATGCAGGGTGTTTTTGGGATTGTGGACGATGTAATTACCTTATCTGTGATATGTTGGTACAGTGGTGGTGCAGGGTGGCCAGGGAGGTTGATATTACATTGGGATTACGTGTACTCACCGCCCTCTTTGGGTGTCCCGGCTCCAGCCTCTGCAGCACTGACCCCTTCAATGGACTCTAGGTGCATCAACCGACTCCACGTCTCCTCCCAGGGCATCAGGCATAGTAGGGATGCGCTCCTGACACCAGTGGCCATGCCCTATCTCCGCTGGGCCGAGCAGAGGTTGTGTACCCTCAGGCACAGTTCATCCCATCACTTGTGGCAGTCTCAAACTGTGCGTGCAGTTGTGCCGACTGCCGACATCTTCTGGGCCACCTCCTCTCAGATGCTCTTCTTGCGCAGCTGGGTTGGCCTGCGCTGGTCATTCCTGAAGAGTTCTGGTGCATGGTGGACAATGGTGTCCATTAGCATGTTGAGTTCCTGCTCAGAGAAGCATGGTTTCCGCTTGCGGGTCTCACAGACTCTAGATGACATGCTGACAGTGAAGTTTGTCTGGTCAGGAGGGGTGGAATGTCGCCTGTGCTTTGAGGATTGCAATGGATTGTGTTTTTTGTAATGGCCGCCGGCCAGTTTCCTGTTCCAGGCATCACTTTATTTCCGGTCACAGTAATTGCGGGACCGCTGTTACCATTGCCGGTGGGTCTGGCACTGTGATGCCGGATTCGGAGGCACCGGCACTGAGGACAACGGTTTTGTCAGTTTTGGGGTATTTTGATGGTGTTTACGTGATGCTGGTACCGCTGTTTCCGGCATGCTGGAATACGCATGCCCGACAAAACGTAATCATCCAGTCATTCCGGAATCACGGGTTGCCGGAAAATGACATCACCGGCATATAAAAAAAAAATAGTGACTCTACAAGTTTATTTAGTCATTCATTACTAAATCAGCCTATAGTGAAATATCTTTTGTTCAAATCTGCAAAGCATACTACCCAGCCTCCACAAATGGAATGGAAAATCAGTGGAAACCATCTCAGTACCCAAAGCTGTATGTGGCTGATAATTATAGACTGGCCACTCAGCTTATTTTGGTAAATGCCAATTCAGTGGACTTGAACTCAATAATCAAAGTTTCCAATGGACTGGATGTGGCGATTAACCATGGTCCAGGCAAATTTGGGACGGTTTTGAATAGACAATCTGATAAGTTAAATGTAGTTATTAGGCATGGAGTTGCCAAATCTTGTTCTATGCAGATTAGGTTTTCTGATGATGATTTGTCTTCACAGGGTGTGCGACGGGGTGAATCTAGTTTGGACTCCATTAGTTTGTGCCTTCGGATTGGGCATAAAAGATGACCAAATTCTTAAGCCGATGTAGTTAGGTGCACCAATGTGATTGCTACCTTTTGTTCTGAACTCAATACGAGCATTGATCCAAAGTGCCTGGCGGGTGCCCAACATTTAATTGAGTTGCCACTAGGGCAGATAGCAACTAGTACTTCCCTCTCAAATATAATGGGGGATCCAACTAAGTATGTGAAAAATTGCGATATTATTGGGCCTAATCCTTCTAACGCTGAATTGCAGGCGATGCTTCCTTACCGGTTAATACAGGGTGGGTTTATCAACCCGTTTGCTCAAAAGCCTCCAGCGGAGCAGAATCGGGATTTACTACTCCCCTCTTATGTGTCATCAGGGATGTTCGGAAACTCAATTGGGGAGTGGGGGTACTCTAATCTGAGGGTGAATGAACAGGAGGGACGGTTCCCTGTGGTCCTGAGGCCTTGCAGAGGAGAGAGGCTCACGTTACCCAGAGAAACAAAAATTTGAGGGTGAATAAGAAAACGTTTGACTCATTTTGTCTTGATAGTGACGAATGCCCCTTATGTTATTTTATTTGAAAGCCTTCTCCCACAAAATCGCTCAGTAATATTAAGGCATACTGCTATTCTTCACTTACTCTCAGCAATTCTGAACCTTTCAGGTATTCTATCTAGTGACCTGCAAAGGGTAGACTTCATTGATCATTAGAGGACAGATCGTTCAATTATCTTTTTTAACTCCAAGTTGGTGTTTGACGCAATTATGAGCGAGAAGGAGAACATCAGAGTGTGTGGCTTTGATATTTCACATTATAAGGGGCAATATGAGAATGGTTCTATTTCGAAAGGGAGAGGAGTGGTCATTGTTACGAGAGCTGAAATTCAATATTTGAAAAATAAAATGCAGACTTCGGAAGAGACTAATAATTGGTATTGGTTGCTTAAAATGATGCATCAAAAGTGATTGCTCGAAAGTCTGACTAAAACTCAGGATTTTCAGTTTAATCTTATCTCCTGGAACACAAGGGGACATGTACATCTGTTCTCTATCCCCGAACTTGGCCATAAACTTCAAACCTTTCTATTAATTGCCCTTCAAGAGACTTGGTTGGTTAATTCCCCGGTCTTGGACGGCTTTCATGTTTCCTTCCAGCCTGCTATGCAGGGACCAGTGGGCCGTCCATCAGTTGGATTACTTTACCTGTGTTCGATCATGTTCTGTTATTAGTGTAATTGGGTCATATGATGTGTTTTGGAATTATGGCCATTCATATTAGATCTTTAAATGAGGGTTCAGATGACTTTTTAATTCTAAACGTTTATTGTCATGACAAATTGGGGAAGATAACACCATTTTATACTGTTTATTGGATGTTCTCCTGGCCTGGACCTCTAGATTCCCAAAAGGCCATATAGTTTTATTAGGTGACCTGAACTCTGATTGTATTCATACTGAATTACCGGAAGAGGTTGGCATTGCAGGAGTTTGGAATAACCACAAAAGGGGAAATGGTAGGCGCTGAATAAAACATTTGGGTGCCTTGGGTCTGGTCTTGCTGAATAATTGGTTTACGTCCTTAGCTGCGGCAACACCTATTTGGACTGATCGAAAATAACACTTGACAGTGGATTATGTCTTTGCTGATAGCTGGATGTATTCACGATGTATCAAATTTGAGGTGTCTGCCACTTTGTGTGGTGATTACGCCATGCTGGAGACTTTTGTTCAGATTAACCTGGGCTTGAGCGGGAGATTTCCTGGGGGTCCTGTGACCTGTTACTTAATTGTGCGGTTGATAGGATCTCCTGGAATAAGGGTCTAGCGACTCATGTGAACTCTCGTCTTTCTCATCTTCTGAATCTTCCTTGGAGGAGTGGACTTTTTTTACTTTCACCTCGGATAGATATGTTAACTTTGTTAATCTGCTCTTGAAGAATCATAGGGCCCAGGGTCGACATGATAAGTTAGGTAAACCTGCTCGACATGTAACCATTTATAATGAAGAATTAGCCAATAGAAAAAGGGACATGAGGCAGAAGATTAGACTTAAAAATTGGTTGCGATCCACACACGGAAAGAGGCTGCAGGGGAGGATTCAGAGTCAATGCCCCAGTGCTTAAAAAATAAAGATGCTAAAGCATCTTGGAGGATGATTAATGGCATTGACACAACACAATCTTGCATGCAAATCAATGCTGTGTCTGAATCTGATTGGGTTGCACACTTCAGTTTGCTTTATTGAGTAAAAAAGGAAGACAGATTTGATCCATAGCTGGTAGTGATTTAGGACCGAACCCACACAATTTTGGGTTTGAGTCAGTCCATAGGGTATTGTCTCGAAATTAGTTCTTCTCATGCTCCGAGCCCTAATGGACTCTCGAATTTCCTATTTAAGAGTGATCAAAAGGTGTGGGAATGTGTTCTTTCATTCTTATTTAGGAAATTGTTATCTCTGATGTGCTCCCCACTTCATGGTCCACTGCTTATGTGATTTCAATATATAAGAGAGCAGAATGATACTGTCCACTGAATTATTGGCCTATCAACATTCTGGATGCTGACAGTAAAGTTTTTTCTTCTAAGCTGTTACTGCAGCTGGAGTCGTGTATTGCCGATTATTGGATAGTGGGGAAGTGGCAAACAGGTTTCAGGTACAATTTGGAAACGTCCTTGAATGGTTTACTGGTGAAATGCTTGCAGCATCTAGCTTGGGGAGGTACATTTGATTCTATATATGTTGCCTCACTCGACCTCAGCTCTGCCTTTGATGCAGTTGACTGTAATCAGCTGTGCTCTAAACTTCAGTCATTGGGGATCCCCCAGCCTTTTAAAACTTATTGTGGGATTGTACTCAACCACTAATATAGGGGTGCGTCTGAATCACTCTGGAGGTCTTTCAAGATCTATTCCAACTGCATGTGGGCTTAGGCAGGATTCCCTCTCGCACCTTGTTTTTTTAACCTATATCTGGCAGATATTGATGACTTCCTGAGGCCTGCAGCCTTTGTTTTCGCCAAAATTGTCTAACTTAAGATCTCAATCATTGGTTTATGCTGATAACTTTATCCTATTTGATTGTACGGCACAGGCCTTCAGTGATTCATGAATTCCTTTGTGTGCTATAGAAGCACACTCCCTAAAGGTAAATTCAGAAAAGACGAGGGTGATTCAGTTTTCCAATCGTAGATCTAAGAGCTCATTTAATTGGAAGATTCAAGATGTCACTGATATGTGAATTGGTTGACCTATTTGGACTTTTTGGTTAACTCGAAGCCCAATTTAGTTACTCCATGCCCATGGTTTAAAGAGTGAGCTTGTAGTTTATCCTGCCAATTGTTGAAGGTTGATTAAAGATTCTGCAAATTTTGCTTGAAGCTGGCGATACGCTATTAGGAAGGTAAAATAGTGCCTACATTGCTGTATGGCATAGAAACCTATCCTTTGTGTATGATCAACTACTTTCTGGCAATTGAGGCTATTCATTGGAGAAGAGATTTGAGACTTCTGAATTCCTCGCTGATTGCCATTAGGTATGAATTGGGTATTATATCTTTGAGGGCTAGACCATACTGGAATGTTTTGTCATTACTGTGTAAGATTCTTTGCACAATTGAGGGTTCCCTGTCTGTGGACTTTACTTCAGGCTCAAGGATGTGCTTGGACCCCATGATTTTTGAATTATGTGCAGCCATCCTTGTTGCCATTAAAAGCTCCATAGCGGATTTGGTACATAATCCAGTCAAGGTTAAAATATTTTTGTATCATCAAGATTAGATAAACACGTTGATTTCCATGTATTCTTACTCATCCTTGGTTCATTTGCATAGTGAACTTAAAAAACTGGGAACGTTAGCCGTGTTTCTTAGTACTTATCCTGACCGGAAAACTAGGTCTATTTTCACTCGCTTTAGATGGACTTTGATACTCTCTAAGCAGATTTTGTTACGATATGGATTGACTACATCTGATTGTGAATCATGTCGTTTTTGTAATTTGCCTGGTATTTGTGAATCTCTTAAACATTGGTAGATTACGAGGTCTGCGTTCGCAATATTTTGGAACATTTTACTCTTTTAATATTCGAGAGGGGAGCGATTATTTTTGGTCCAAATGTTTGGCGGGGCGAACTACTTCTTGCGTGTTTGCAGTAGTGGGCTTTATTAAAAACCTGAATCTGTATGTGCCCGTCCATAAATAAATAATGTAGGAAGATGAAATGTAAATTCCATGAACAATGTGTCTGATCAGCTCTCCATGATCATTAATTATTGTTTTTATTAGAGTTTTATTCAGAATATTTTTGTATTTCTTTATTAATAGGATGATTTGTATCTGTATTTGTATTTAATGCTTTGAGATTAAATGTAGCCAATTGTATCTAATTGTATTTAACGTTTTAAATGTGATGTGTGATGTATTTTAAAATTGTATGTTTGTCTACTGTTGTATCATTATTAAAGGTTAAATATGTATTTTAACCAAAAGTTTAAAATAAAATAAATAAAATAAGCCTCATTTATACTCAGGCAGATTCCAAAGGAAGTCCAAACAAGAGTTACAAGGCGAAATTGCCTGGAGGGGTCCTTTTGCACATAAGTGCAAACGTGATAGGTCACATCCATGGAATTTATTTATTTATATAAAATGGCCATTAAGGTTTAAAGGTGATTTTGCGTGTTTTAGGCTTATTTTTTGCACACAATTTGAAAACAACTAAAATGGCATTGAGGGGTAATACTAAATGACAACTGCTCTGCAGGAGTACAGCCATAAGTAGTGAAAAGAGTTCCTGCTCAGCCCCACACTACTACTAAACCAGCAGTGATGCTAATCATAAGGGTGAAACAGGCACAACCTGACAGGTATACCTTCTTCGCATCATCTATTGTGTCCTCAATATAGATTTAGGCACACGACTATCAATTAATATGTGAGTGACTCCAACTCAAGTTTGTGTTGTTAATGGAGGCTCGGGTCTTACCAACTAGATCATGATTTTGCCCCTTGGTAGTCACCAAGATGTGTTTTTGAAGACCCTTTAGCTTATTTCAAAGCAAGTGATGTATGATGACATTATGTATTGAAAACAAATGTACACAAATGTGTTGTTTACCTTGGTTTGTTGATCCAGGTTTTGTGATATACTGTAACACATTTCACTTATAATTTTCGGCTCAAGATGTTGCATCACCACCTCGATGTCCGATTCAGTTTTTACCCATTTGTACTCCTTTAACTGGGCACTATCCAATTGCCTGTCCCAGAAGATTGTGTCGGCTCTGGGGCCATATGGGACGGCGTCGAGGGCCACCCCTTCCCTATCCTCTCCTGTAAACAAAGTTCCGGTTGCCATGGCAACGTCTATAGATCCGGCGCCTTTTTTAATTACACCCAGGCAGCCTCTACTGTCCAACTTCTCTTATTAATATGTGCCTTTTGAGCACATTCGGTTTGAGTATTTTGAACATTCGTGCCATTAATTATCCATTCCCGATCCAAGATGGCACCCTCCAAACGACTACACGGCGCTTAGCAACAGCGTCTTTTGCCGCAAGCATGTGTTCACCAGACCCGAATAGACACTGCAGAGGGTGCTTCCCTGAGAGCTCCCCCATCGGCAGCAGCGCGCTAGTATCGATCGCGCATCAGCCGGCTGCCCACTGCTCACATTCGTAGAGCACGAACACAGGTAACTAACAGACGCTCGAGTCTTTATAAAGCACAGTGCATTTTCCAGCCCACTTTTCTAGTAGAAAATTGTGGCATCCCGTTTTCCAACCAATCTGTTTAGAAACCGCGCCCGGGACTCCTAGAGATGGGTAATTTTCCAAGGCAAAGCCAATGCTTGTGAGAGACCTCCCCCCACCCTTTTCATTGGGTAAGCATGCCATCTCGGCTTTTCTAATTTTTAATTCAATTTCTCTGAGTGCACACTGCACTACATAGATCTCACATTTAGAATGATTATATATATCTCTCTGTTTTTAGCACTATATGTGAAAAGATAGATGCCATAGCGCGCTGACTTTTGGACGTACAGCCACCATTAATAGGTAAGGTCCAATTAGCAGGCACGTGGACCTCACGTTCTATTCTTTTCTCTATGATTCAGCCTCACAATACCAGATGTATTCACTGGGTATTGTCTATTCTTCTACTAGGTTACCTACGTCACCTTCACCTGTGGTTAGACTACAGTCCCCACAGGTAAGCCATGTATTTTCTATTTCTCAGTTAGACATGTAGTGATTAATGTCACGTCTTAAACCTCATTAGTTTTGAGCCTCCCCTTATCAAATTTCTCCATTCCTGTTACAACATTCCCTGAACATCCTGACCACACAGTTTTCCCCTTCATCCTGATGAAGGCCCTAGGAAGAAATGGCTCACTTAGCCACGTTATAGGGCTGAAACACCTGGTGTACACGCTTTTGTGCCAAATACACAACACTATCACTGTCAATTGTTTGTGTTTTTAGAGATTTGTACGATTGATCTATTCTAGTTTATCTGTTCACTCTGTGTTTGACGCCTGTCGTATACTTGCAATAGCGACAGTAGTAACTGCATTAACGTTTGTCTTTCTATACCATCCTGTAAATACAGGCTTCTGTTTTGTTCTGACCATGCAAATTATGTTTGCTTATGTGTTTTGTCTTTGATGCGATGTTCATTATGTAAAAATAGAAATTCAAAAATCTTTTCAAATATAAAACTTTTTGGAATACTTTGAGTGTGATTCTATACACTTATATTTTCTGTTTTGGGACTGAGAATAGAAAGGAGGAGGATACATAGTAAGATTTTCTTCCAACCCATTCATTTTTGCTATGTTCAGAGTCCTTGCCTGGTGGTGTCATTCCTAGAGTACTTTGTCTGCAAGAAGTAGGGAGGGGGCACATGAAGTGTGGGAGCACTGCTAGAATCTAAGATGGTGGGACCTTTCTCTTGATGGCTCTGCATCAAAGACTCTTAGGTAATTATCTACTTGGTGTAAGAACTTCCATGTCCTGGTAGAGCTTGCCTTTGAAGCAGTGTTTCCCACCTAACCCAATGGGGAGATTTTCTGTCTATGGAGAAGTTGACAAATCTTCCCAGAGAGATGAGAGAGTGTTGGACGGTGGGGAATGGGGGCATGTAGGGGGCCTGGAATGGGCCCAAATGGTTGTTTTGAGAGAAACCCAGGTCAAGAGCCTGATACACATAAGACACTGTCCGTGAATTGACTCATTAGCATCCAAGCCAACAAGACTATGACAGCAATCCATTTTGGCCAGAATAACTATAGATTGCCAAAGGCCACCATATCAAAACTAGAGATGGCCTACATTTAGATTTGAATATGCCACCAGGCTCTGGGAGCATTCAGTTATAGAATTTGCATCACGGCTACCCATGGTTAAAGACAGGCCCTGGCAGCTGGAACCTTGGGATCCATCAAGCTGTTCGTAGCAGTGTACATGTCACTGTGAAAATGCTATGTTGCCAAACTACAGGGCAGCTACTGAGGGCTGTTAGTAGACAGGCTCAGCAGAGTTACATGTCTGCACTATACTTTTCAACATAGTGCATTTATGAAAGTGGGATCTGATTTTTCATTCAAAATGGCATTTTATACAAGGGAACCCAACAGAACATAAGTGCTACTTTCTGCTGTCTGCTCCTTGCAACTTCTACTTTTTGTAAAATGAACTCCACAGAGAGTCATCTTAAAAGGTGGCGTTATGGAGCAAGTTACCAAAAGAACCCCGGTATAATAAATGTGCATATTTCTTACTAACTCATTGAAAGGTCTGACAAAGGGGGTCTTTGTGGTTCTCAAAGCTAGTAAATGTGCTGAGACTTTTGTGTAGGATCATGGTCAGTAAAATAAGAAGCACTGCACGGTCCATGCAATGAGAAAGATGAACACTGCCGTTAAAGGTGGCACTGTGAAAGCAAGACTGGGAAATCTGGACTCAGGACTTTGCATGGAGAGCCTGCCTTATCCAAAACTCTACAAACAGAGAAAAAGGAACATTTTACACACCTTAAATTCTCAATTTTGCAACTATTTTAGGTTAAATGTGATATTACCGACCACAATTTCAGAGCGGTACATTTCATCGGGGACAAAACACTGAAAAACACTGAATAGATTATTTATTTTTTTCATTTGGGTGGGTCCTATCCCAGGCCCCTCTTCTTTCCACCCTTTTAAAGCTACCCGAACCCCATCCCGACCCATTTTAACCCCTTACTCCACTACCCTGTATATATTTATTTTAACTTTTCTGTGTTTTTTGGAGTTATTGTCCACTCTGGTAGGTACCACTCTGTTTTGTTTCCGATAAAATGACTGGATACCTTATTTATTTTTGTATTTCAAATATTGGGTTTTTAGTACCACAGAACTATTTCACATGTTACATATATTTATAAATACATCAACAATTCTTCACTTTTTTCATCATTATCAATTAAACCTACAATACACATATTCTCATTCACTAAACTGGTCATTTATATAAAACTAATCATTTCATTTCATTAACATTTAAAACTACAATACTCATAATTCCACTTAATAAGAAATAGCCATTTCGATAAAAGCAGTAATTTCATTTCATATTAGTTCACCCAGTTTAGCACACGCCACTGCCATATATTATATAGTGCAATTATTAGCGAAGCATTATTGGAATTAAGACAATATTTCCAAAATGCCCCCCTTACTTATAGTGTTAATGTTATGAACAGATCGTGCAAGCAGTTTTAAGTATAGATATGTCAGAATCTTAAAATCTCACAAGAGGTCATTATGTGATGTGCAGTCTCAGCTAGGTCCGACTTGGAGAAAACACGACAAGTACCCAGCTTCCGAGGTATAAAAGGGTTGGGCCTAGAGTGGTCAATGTAGGGAGGTGCTCCAGCCTCCATAACAAATAAAATCTACCTAGAAGGACATTTCTGAAGGTAATGCTGCAGAGTCATAAATGTGTAGCTCAAGAGGCAATGGCCCGGATATCTTTTAAAGGATTGAATATGGCCATAATTAGCGACCCAGGCCCAAGCGTTTATTTTTTTCTCAAATGCGTTCTTCAGTTGGTAAAAGTCAAGTGACCAATATGGGGTCCAATTAAGTAATTCAAATAAATCAAAGGTTAACATTGCCCATGAATACAATCTATTGCCCTTGAGCTTCTTCTGCATCAGATGACTCATTCCCCTCAACAAAGGGCACTTAGTATCCTTCCATGCTTTGATGAGCAAAATGCCCCTTCTCCTAAGAACTATCGAGGATAGTGAAAGCAGCCCAAACTCAAGGCGCACCAACTGAACCGGAACAGACCTGGGTAGGTTCAGAATAGATCTCCAAAATCTGCCCTTGATTACTTTTAGCCACCCCAGGTCAGACATATAGAAAGCTTCAAACCCATACACTATGGCCGGGAAAAAGCTTTGTTTGAAAAGAAGCGCAATACCCGCGTAGCTATATCCAGCTTTGTTATTAGCAAACATTTGTATTAATACAGCCTGGAGAGTAGCCTTAAGTGTCTTCTCTGCCATAGGTTGCACATGCTTTCCATAATCTAACTCCAAACCAAGATATCTATAGCAGGAAGTCAATTCGATCTTGCCCTCAATCTGCATCATGAGTGTTTTCTTACAGGTTTTACCATGCACATACTCTTGTTTTTTTCCAATCTTATCGACTAAGTCATGCTGCCCGGCATATCTGTAAAGCTCGCTGGCCGTCCGACACAGAGCCACTTAAGTATGGTCAAGCAAAACAATGTCATCAGCATAGGACAGCCAGCGAACGTGGTCGCCCATCAACCGTTAGCTTTCCCAAGACTTTCGAGCTGATCTGAAATATATAGGTTAAACAATAGAAGGGCCAGCACACAACCCTGCTTAACCCCGCCATTTGTGGGCACAGGGTCAGTGCTGGTCTCTCCGCCATCCAACTGGACACAAACATACGTGGACTCAAGCAACTGTCTAAGCGCAGAAAGGGATTCCAATGCTAACTAGCTTTTGCCACAATGTTTCACGATTAACCGTGTCAAATGCTGTCCGTAGGTCGACAAATACAAGGTAAAGGGGGGTGCACCCTCATCTATGACCGTTGCAATCATCGTGTCCAAGAAGAGCAAGTTATGTGTAGTAGAGGGTCCACCCCTAAATCCGGCCTGGAAGGTTCCCAGCAGCTGCCTAGCGTCAACCCAGTCCTGCAGAAGTAATGTCGCAAAGAACTTAGAGCCCAACATGGACAGGACACAACAGTTAGACGCCACACTCCTGCTACCCTTCTTAAAGACGGGAATTAAAATAGATTGCTGCCATGATTGAGCAATAAGACCAGTACAACACACCTTCCTAAAAAAGATCACTAGAATTTGGGCCCATAATTCCGGGTTTTGTCTTAAAACAACATTAGCTGTTGGGGCCTGGTGGATTTCAACTTCCACTTCCACTCTGATCAAAAGTGAATTCACGTAATTTCTAGCAGTCGCATCAAAGTATTCCATTCATGTGTTCATTCACCTGGTACAGCAGAGGCATTACATAACTATTACAGTGGGTTTTTTTCTAAACAGTACCCCGAAAATATTAAAGAAACACAATAGACCACTTAACATATTTTCATTGTCCCATTGTAAAATATGAAGAGCACTAACAAGCAAGAACAAGTTAGCTTATACGTGCCAAATTTGTTTACTTATTAAAGGTGTAAGGTAACCCACATTTTGAGTGAGTGCCGCAATAAATATAGGTGTAGGGTACTGGGCTGCTGGAAAAGTATTTCTCAAAGCGTTTTTAACATTTGTAACACCATTTTTAACTTATTCAGCTCTACCGCAGTGGTAGACTACTTTATGTTTATTTTTCCCAGGTAGGCATTTTAATCAAAATAGCACTGACCCTGTTTTTTCGGGTGATTTGACATGACTGTCATTCCTGTTCAATGACCCCACTGAGTAATGGATGGCGCTGTCTGTGAATGAGTCAAAAGGGTCATGCCCAGGGTGGGAGGTGTGAAGTTGTGTGTAAACCTTTTTGTTCCACAGTAGCCAGACGCCGATTCCACAATAAAAGGTTTTAGGACATTGTTGGTAATCCTTGACAATGGGGTACGTTCCAAGGAATTTAATGGCAATCCCTGGTAACGGGCTAAGTAACTAAGAATTTTAATAGGACATATTATTGGGCTTTTAATGGCAATCCTTAAAAACAGAGCACATGCAGTTGATAGCTGTGCTTCATAATGAGGTAAATACATGAGGTAAATACATTTGTATTTCTTGGTATTCCTGCCAATGGGTAGGTACCCGGGCAGGTGATGACAATCCTTGACAATGGGGCAAGTTACTAGCATTTGATGACAATAAAAGTACCCTATGTAGACCTTGGCATTACCTAGAAATGGGACAAGTGCCTAGGTATTCAATGAGAATCCATAAAAATGGGTAAAGTACCTGGGCGTTTAATGGAAATTATTGGCAACGCGGCAATGGGGTAAGTACCTGAACATTTGATGGCACTCCATGTAAATAGGATGGATGTCTAGGCATTTGGTACCACAAAGCCACTGTGTTTTGCAGATGGTACCTTATAAGTCAACTGCCATGTTACACAAAATTAAAACACTCCAAAATAAATTAAAACTCAATTCGACAATTTGCCTAAAACCAACCCACCTCCACCTAAACCCCCACTCAACCAGCCAGCTGGAGTTACCCCTCACAGCAAAAAAACACCTAAACCATTCGCATTTAGGTATGTAACAATTCCTGAAGTCCTCCTTATCATGCGGCAACCAAGCCATCTTTATGCAAAGGAGACATCTGCCCAGCCATCATAGTCAAAGACTGTTCTACTGCCCTAGCACCTTTTGTCACCTACTTCATTAACGCATCCTTCGCCACCAGCACCGTCTTTCTCACCCTTAAGTAAGCCTGGGTTCGGCCTCTACTAAAAAAACCTACCCTTGACCCAGACTCCCCAAACAACTACTGCCCAATCACGACCGTGTCAATCCTGCTGAAACTTTTGGACAAGGCCGCATATCTACAGATCCAGGCCTACCTAGAAGCGCACAACATCCTCGGAAAAAGGCAATCTGGCCTCCGCCCTCGGCACGGCACAGAGTCAGCCCTACTTGACCTCAAGAACCAGCTACTAGAAGCCATGGACAAAGGCAAGTCATCACTCCTCCTACTCCTAGATCTCTCGGCAGCCTTTGACTTGGTTGACCACAAGATCCTATGTAAACATCTTACAGACACAGTCCATTTCTCCCAAGAAGCCACTGCTTGGATCACATCCTTCCTGGATGGTCGAGCCATGGGGGTCTTTTCAGACCATGCATCCGCCTCTCCTTCCCCCATCGGTTGTGGAGTCCCACAGGGTTCATACACCGCCCCTACCCTATACAATCTATTCACTCTCCCTCTATTCAGCGACCTAGAAGACTTCGGCATAGCCTTTACCAACTATGCCAACTACACACAAATTCTTCTCCCGCTTAACAGGGAACTATGAGCAAGACCTCAAAACCCTCCAAGACACATATGCACGTATCCAGACCTGGATGGCTGCCAATGGCTTATGTCTAAATGGGGAAAAAACAGAAATACTACTGGTAGGTCCTAAAGAATCCCTAAAAAACTGGACGACAAATACAGCTCTTTCAGCATCGAGAATACTATCATTACCACCTCTGCCACAGTGAAAACCCTTTGGGTCTACCTTGACACCACCCTATCAATGGATAGGCAAGTCAGCCCCATATCATCATCAGCAGCACTCACATCTAAAATTATAAATGCGGTGAAACCCTACCCATCACTGCAGAATTGCCTCAACATCGCAAGAGCCACCATCGGCGCAAAATTGGACTATTGCAACATCCTACTCATAGGCACCTCCGCAAATAACATCAGCAAATTGCAAACTGCACAAAACAGCGCCCTTAGAGCTGCCCTCAGAATCCCGGAGAGAGCACATTTCCCAGACAAAGAAAGATACCCATTGGCTCCCAGTCAAAGAATGCATAACATTCAAGGCCCTCACAATCACACACAGATGCCTTGCCCAGACCGCCCCAGCCTACCTAGCTGAAAGAATACACCAGGCTGCGGCCCATAGCCCAATACAACACCAATACACAGACTCACAGTCCCAACATTCAACAGAGCCAAAGCTGGTGGAACCAGCTTTGAAGTACTAGCACCCAAAGCATGGACCTCCCTTCCGCTGAACTTGAGAAAGGAAGAATCCCTCTCAACCTTCAGAAAAGCTCTAAAAACAAAGTTGTTTAAACCGTACCTTACTGAACCTCCCCCTCTCATTGTTCCTTTGTAACCTCGGAACAACTGCTTTCTTTTTAATGCCTGTCTATGTAACAAATGTCACAACATACTTGAAGTGAATATTGAGTAACAGTGCCACAATGCCTCTGGGCCGCTGCGCGCTTTATAAATCCAAATAAATAAACTGTCGATCCCTAACAATGGAGTCAGTGCATAAGCATTTTATGCTTACCCATAGCAATGGTTGAGTACCTGCGCATTTAATGGCAAACCTTGACAATCGTGTCTAGCTATTTTAAGACATTTACTGGATATGGGGCAAGTGCATGCATATTTGGTGGCAATCTATTGAGGTGAGCAGACAGTATTACTGCATTTGTTTCTTTAATGACAGGATTTACGTTGCATCAAAAGAACCCCCAGGAACCTCTAACCTTCCAGTGCTTCACTCTCCCTTTCAGTTCTCCAACTGCCCTCGCCATTCCACACTCCTGGAACTCTTCTTGTTTACACAGCACCCTGAGTATTCCTAGGCAATGCCAAATTCCTTGATGAATAGCAGATGATCAGGTGACAGAATGTCACTTCCCTTCATAATACATGTCCCACTCCTCTAATTCGATCCTGCTAGCTCGTCCGTGTTCCATAATCTACCAGCCTCCGTAACTACTGCATCTTTAAAAACTTCTACCACAACCTGTGTATTATTGAATTTGCTGGACCCTTTGAACCCCATTCTCTCCTTCTTCACCATCACCCGTTGTCCCACCTTTATTTACGAATCAACAGCACATTTTATTCTGGCAATTCGTTCTTTCACCTTTCCCTAATTTCTTCTGCACATTTTCTCTCAAACCACTTTGATCCCGCTCCACATACCTTGACAACCCCATCCATAGCCGTACAAGTTTTTCATCTCCTAAGTAGCTCAACGGGAATTAACTGTGTAGTAGTGTGTGGGGGCTAAACGATAGGCCACATCCTGCCTTACTACTGCTTCTTCCCAACTTCGTCCTACTCTTATCGTCATGCTTATCGAATCCATCAGTGTCCTGCTGAATCTCTCGAGGGTCCCATTTGTCTGTGGATGGCACAAAGACATCTTGTTAGGTATTGCAATGTACTTGGAGTACCCTTAGTTCTGCTGTGAATAGTGGATGCAAGGGGTCAGTCTCCAGAGTGGTATCAGCAGCCCTTCTGGAGTAGACAGAAGGACGGGTGAACCCATGTTGTGGCTGCCAAGAGAAATAACCCAATGGGAAAAAAAAACAGAAAAGAATCCAGAAAGCAGTCCCTGAGATCCAGCAAAGAAGGAAGGCAGGATGCAATGATCCAACAACAGAAGAGCTGGTAGTTAGAGAAGCTCTTCACAGAATTTAGGAGCGATTGGAGAAAACAGGGAAATGGTAGACATCAAGCAAAAACGCAGCTGTAGGAAGACAGAGGGGAGGCAGGGATCGCAAGAAAACCACACATAGGAAGGAGATCGGCGGGTATACTGGAGCGATAGAAAGCACGGCAACGACAGGAAAATACAGAAGGAATGGAAAGTCCGCACTCGGAACTAACCTGTGTGTTGCGACGCACTGTAAAGATGGTCTTGAGCTCCTTTAGGGATTCGTACTGAGTCTGCATCATGTGTTGCATCGGACAGCGCCATCTTGAAATGGCCTCACATCGTCTTGACGCTGCGTGCCAATATCGTCGACCATCTTGTGGTGGGCAGCAATCAAGGGGCAAATAAGGCAGCCATCTTGGACAGCCCAGCCCATCCTGTATTCTGTGTCAAGGTGCTAAGTCGTTCTTCGATTCCATGCTTTCATATCCCTTCCAATTACTTTGTACCATTTCTTTTAACTCCACTAATATCTCATCTCTCATTTTAGCGACAATCCACTCTTCTTCACTAACAACTTGTTTGGCAATAAGAAATACTCAGCCATGTACTTCTTCACACATTTCCTTATATTCTTTGTTGCAGTCATCGCCTCTAATGAAGACAAGTAGTCAGCGAGTACATTAACCTTCCGGATATGTGCTCAACATCCATCTCATGTCCTTGTAACACAGTTACCCACCTCAATATCCTGCATGAGACACCCTCCAAGCCTTTATCACCTTTATTACCGAAAAGTCCCACCAAAGGCTTATGATCAGTTCTTACTAGAACCTGCTTCCCCTTAGGAATTATTTGAATTTTTTTAATGCCAAGATGACACTTAGTGATTCCCTTTCTATCACTGTTTATTTTGTTGTTCACCTCACAATGTGTGTAAAGCAAAGGCTATCACCCTCCCAATCCCATTCCTCTCCTGCAGCAGTACTGCTCCTAGTCCGGTCTCTATAGTGTCTATCGTCACTATGCAACTGTCAGCAATATCAAAGCATGACAGAGCAGGGACTCTCATTCTTGTATGCTTGATATCCTTAAATTCTTCTTTGCATGATTTCATCCAGTCATATTGTGCCCCACGTTTTCATATTGTCCTCGTATTGTTGAATCTATCATCAAAATGAGGTATAATCTTGGAATAATATTCCACTAAACCTAAAAATTAATCTCCTGGTTTTTTTTCGGCACATTGCGATTCCCTACTGCACTCACCAACTCTTTTTGGCTGCACTCTCTTGCTACTTGGATGGTAAATAATTTAGAGATTCCAATCTGAACCTGCATTTCTTTTCTTTTGAGTGTTAATCCTGGTTCCCTGGGAATTCTTAACACAGCTTCTAATTTCTCATCATACTGTCTCAAAGTCTTCCACATTATGACTATGTCATCTTGGAAGAATGGTATCCCTGGCAACTAAAATGCCTGTGCATAATCCTTTGAAAGACAGCAGCTGCAGAGACTAGCCCAAATGTCATCCTTTTAAACAGATGTCCCTTCTGGTGTTATAAACGCTGTAATGGATCTGGAGTTTGTGTGAAGTTGTATCTGGTGGTAGGCTGATGCCTAATTCAGTGTACTGAAGACCTTAGCCTCCAATACCCGACTCACTAACTCCCCTATGTTAGGTAATGGGAACTTGTCCTCGTTCACTGCCTTACTTACAGCCCTGAGGTCAACACACAACTTTTGCTTTCCTGTAGGTTTCTTTACTACTACGATGGGAGAAGCCCATTCTGCGGCTTCTTCCTGCTCAATCACACCTTATTCTTCCAGCACCCTCAACACTTCAGACACCTCTTCTCGCAAGCTGACAGGTATGTTCCTAACCTTGAACACAACAGGGGTGACTCCTGACCATACTTTGATTTCATGATGATACCCTCGAAGACAGCCCAACTTGTTGCTGAACACATCCACGAATTGGTCTTCTACCTTATGCGCTTTTTGGTGGGTAGCTGTCATGACCACTGCTTCCAAGGAGTCAGGACCAACCCAACACCCTTGGAAGCAGGCTCATAACATATACCATTGGCGCCAGCCAGTCCCAATGGGGACCTTTTGGACCCTGTCCTGGCACCGGTGGTGCCAGGCTCATAAAATGGACCAGTCCCGGCACAGGAAGCGCCGGGCTCATAACAAGTGTGAAAGTGCTTGGGTGGACCTACCTGCAGCAGACCATGCTGCTTACTTACCAGCAGAATGATGTTTCATTCTCTTCTGGCAGGGACTACTTTTTCTTCTGGGTGGGGCAGGCACCACTCCCTGGATCATTGATGCTGGAACCCTTCTGGAAGCAGGAACTCTTTTTTCCTGGGCGAGGCTGTGGAAGGAGACACCTAAGCACTCCTGTGGGCTATTTAAACCACACCCGATTGGTGCAACGTGCTTCGCGTTATTCTGCATCTGCAGCAGGACGCTCACCGTGTCAGCTCCGGGGAATCTTCAGCTCCGGATCCTGTGAATAAGAAAATTACCTGCTGGAACCAATCTGCAGTCTTCAGCAACTCCTGTAAAAACAAAAGGCACAGGTTAGGCAAAAGCAAGGTTGGCGCTTCAACTTACCCGATCCATCGGCAGCATCCAAGGCGTTTTTTCTGCATTTCTCGTCCGGCATCGGGCCTGCAAAGACAAAGAACATTGGTTACTAACGCTTAGTTGCAAAACGACTTACCTGCGTTACGCTCGCCCCAACGCTGCTCGGGCCGCATTCCATCACCTGTAAAGACAAAAAGAGACATTAAGGTGCATTCTACATCCCTAGAGCAGCCTTTCTTCTTACGTGCCATCCTATTCTCCATCTTCTTGCTTCGTTCATTGCCACGAACCAGGAGGGCATCTTCTTTGGCACCGGCAGCAATTGAAAAGGAAAAAGACATAGACATTAAAAGAGAGCAATCTAAAAAGAACTTTAATACTTACAAGACACGCTCGTGCAGCAAACGGCGGCATCGCTCTCAAATCACCCTCTGCAATCAAGAGGCTGAACTCTAATCCAGTGAAGTAACTGGACCCAGCGCCCCTGCACAAGACGCAGGATGGAGAGCCCGGCATTCACCTATTTAAGGTGAGCGCGACTACAACCCAGTACCACGGGGAGAGAGGGAGAGAGGGGCTTGGAACTTCTCCCAACCTCCCAGCCACTAATACCTAGATTTTCTACTTGCAGACACCTCACCCTTCGGGTCAAATTTTCAGTGAAGAAGGGGCCTAGTCCGGGAGCCAAACGAATCCTACGCCTAACGCTGAAGACGGTTTCACCGCCCAGTCAAGACCCGCGCCTCCGAGGGAATCAGGTGAGCGTTACAGAACGCGAAGCCTTACCACATATTTCCCTCCCAGGCGCAATGGAAACTTCAGACACAGACCAATTGGCCCAGTTACTTGGGGAGTTGAGGGCAGAAGTACACGCAGCACGCCAGGAAACGAATGCCTTAAGGAGGGAGTTAGTGGTCTCTAAGGAACGAACAGACGACTTGGCTAGACAATTGCTGCAAGCCCAAGCGGGACAAACTCCTCTGCCTACTCCTAGTGGGAGTCATGCTCCAACGACTTCTACCAATCTGGTGCACATTAACCTACCAGGAAATGTACCTTTGGCTCCGCCCGAGCGCTTTTCAGGTGATCCGAAAAGATTTGCTGTGTTCATCAATCAGTGTCGCTTGCATTTTTTATGCAGACCCGCCGCTTTCCCAACGGACCAGGCTAAGGTGGCCTTCGTGCTCTCATATCTTAGTGGCAGCGCCGCAGATTGGTCTATTCCTTTAGTGACTCGAGATGACCCTGTTCTTCATAACTTCCAGGATTTCCAAGCTAGTATGGAAAAATTGTTTGCAAGACACTCGCAGGGACAGGCCCTGGACAATGAACTTCTTTCACTACGACAGGGCAATCAAGATCTTCTGGCCTACATTGCATCGTTCAACAGATTAGTGGTTGAAACCGGATGGCATGAGGACAAGAGAATCTCCATTTTCTACAGAGGACTGCGTGGAGAACTTAAAGACGTTCTGGCTCAGGTGGTGAACCCTCCACAAGACTGTTCCGAATACATCGACCTGGTGGTTCAATTGGATCATAGAATACAGAATCGGAAGGCCGATCGTTCCAGATTTGAAACTCGAGTTTTTTCTAGACCACAGAGTTCAGCTAAAGGAAATGATACCGTGGAACCCATGCAGATTGGGGTTGTGAAAGGACCTCTAACCCAAAAGGAAAGGGAAAGAAGAAGACAATTGCAATTGTGCCTTTATTGCGGAAACTCGGGACACTTCCTTCGAGATTGCCCAGTGAAACCAAGGAAGAAGATAGTAGGAGCTTCTGATAAAGGTGCCGAAGGTTCTGAGTCGGAAAACGCCCCCTTCCGACAAGTGTAGAGGTCCGCTTGCCGAGCGTTAAAACCAGTTCTTTGACCTCGCATTTCATCATGCCCATGGTCCTCGTGAGTCCAGAACAACCTAATCGTATGCATGCCCTTAAAGCATACATTGATAGTGGCGCAATCGGCAATTACGTGGACTGTGAATTGGCCGCCAGGATGAATCTATCTCTTTGTCCTAAGACGGTGAAAGACGTCATCACCACCGTGGATGGTACGGAAATAGCTTCCGGACCAGTAACTCACACCACCATGGAAGTGACATTGATAAGCCAAGATGGACATCAAGAGAAGATCGTGTTTGACGTGATCAAGGCTCCGCAGTTTCAAGTTATCCTGGGAATCCCTTGGTTGGAGAAGCACAATCCTCAAATTGATTGGCGAGCAAAGACAATCCGGTTTCCAGAATGCGCTCCTACCTGTTATCCTCAGCCCCTTACTAAGCTGGCAGCAACTACTTTTGAGAACTCTCAACTGCCTCCAGAATACCGGGAATTTCAAGATGTCTTTCAGAAAGATCAAGCTAATTCTCTGCCTCCTCACAGATCCTACGACTGCCAGATAGACTTGATTCCGGGATCCACTCCTCCGTGCAGTCGAATTTATGCCCTCACAGAACCTGAAAATCTTCACCTGAGGCAGTATTTGGACCAGTACCTGGCTAATGGATTCATCCGTCCTTCGAAGTCCCCAGCCTCCTCAGCTCTGTTCTTCGTTCCAAAAAAAGAGGGAGACCTAAGAACATGTATAGATTATCGTGCCCTAAACCAGATTACGATTAAGAACAGGTATCCGTTACCATTGATCCCTGAACTTCTTGACCAAGTTAAAAGTGCCTGTATCTACACAAAGCTGGACCTCAGAGGAGCTTACCATTTGGTGCGAATAAAAGAGGGCGATGAATGGAAGACGGCCTTTCGTACTAAATATGGACTGTTCGAGTATCAAGTAATGCCCTTTGGATTATGTAACGCACCGGCTGCCTTTCAGTATTTTATGAATGACGTCCTCAGAGAGCTCATTGACGTGTGTGTAGTTGTCTATATAGATGACATTCTGGTCTACTCGTCCTCTGAGGCGGAACATCGAAAACATGTCACAGCAGTACTGGAGAGGCTCCGTAAACACAGACTTTTTGCAAAGCTGCAGAAATGCGTTTTTCATGTCACTGAGGTCGAATTTTTAGGATTTATTTTGTCACCTAATGGAGTCCACATGGACTCAAGGAAAGTGGACGCTATCATTAAGTGGCCCTCACCAACGTCTGTGAAAGGTGTTCAAAGCATGTTGGGCTTCGCCAACTTTTATCGTAGGTTCATTCCAGGTTTCTCTCGAGTAGTCCAACCCATTACAGCCCTCCTTAGAAAAAATAAACGTTTCGAGTGGTCGACAGAGGCTGAACAAGCTTTTCAAGAACTAAAAACAAAATTTACCTCGGCTCCGGTTTTAAAACATCCTCGCCCGGAACTCCCCTATATCGTTGAGACCGATGCTTCCAGTCCGCAATGGGAGCAGTGCTTTCGCAAAGGGACCCAGAGACAAACCAGTTACACCCAGTGGCATTTTGGTCCCGCAAACTTTCGGCTCCCGAAATCAACTATACCATTACAGATAAGGAACTTTTGGCTATTAAGTCCGCCTTTAAAGCCTGGCGGCATTATCTCCTGGGAGCCCGACACACAGTCACTGTCATTACGGATCATCGTAATTTACAGTACCTTAAATCAGCCAAAGCTCAATCCTCTAGACAACTTCGCTGGGCACTATTTTTCGCCGAATTCGACTTTGTGATAACCTACCGACCTGGCAACAAGAATGGTAAAGCTGATGCCCTCTCCCGAATTGGAGTAGATGAACTCACGACCAATCCTGAACCCGTGCCCATAATTCCGGAACAGAGAATCCTGGGTTTGGTTAATGCACAATCCATTGAAGACATTGAAGTTACAGTTAAAAAACTTCTGACTCCAGCAGAGGTGCAAGACTGGCAACTCAAGGGAAAAGACTTCACTACGGATAAGAACTTACTATACTTTCGAGGAAGGTTATATCTACCTTGTACCGATTTACAAAAACAGGTGATCTCATGTTACCATGACTCCTTAATGGAAGGACATCCAGGTATTGCCAAAACGTCAGAAAAGATAAAAAGGCATTTTTGGTGGCCGTCTTGGAGAAAGGACATTAAGGATTTCATAAATTCCTGTGGTGTGTGCGCCCAAAGCAAAAGCCAGAAGGAGAAACCAGCAGGCCTCTTACAACCCCTAGACATTCCTCCACACCCGTGGCATACTCTCTCCATGGACTTCATCACGGATTTACCACCATGCTCCGGATTTAATACAATTTTAGTAATTGTGGACCTATTCTCGAAAATGGCTCATTTTATCCCATTGAAAGGGTTACCCACAGCTTCACTTCTGGCCCGAGAGTTCCTCGAAAACATCGTTCAGTTGCACGGCTTTCCTTCAGTTTTAATCTCAGACAGAGGAAGTCAATTTATTTCCCACTTCTGGCGGAGTTGTTGTCGCCTAGCCCAAATTGATGTAAGGCTTTCAACCAGCCATCATCCCCAGACCGACGGGCAGACCGAGAGGACCAACCAAACCCTGGAACAATATTTGCGCTGCATGTTACA
Organism: Ambystoma mexicanum; assembly: GCF_040938575.1. Lineage (NCBI taxonomy): Eukaryota > Metazoa > Chordata > Amphibia > Caudata > Ambystomatidae > Ambystoma > Ambystoma mexicanum. The sequence continues at coordinate 1,089,149,045 of NC_090937.1, read as the reverse complement.
ACAATCGGAGAGTACTTGGAAAGACATTCTCTGGATTGCGGAGTACGCTTATAATAATTCAGTCCATGCTGGAACCGGAAAGACACCCCCGCACCTCAAATCTTGATCCACCTCAGACTCTTGGGACCCCAGCTGTAGATCATCTGCATTCTACAATCACTCAAGCCTTTAAAGAGGCCACGTCGCACCTTAAGCGAGCCAAGGAACAATACAAGAAGTGTGCAGACCTACGTCGAAAGGAGGCCCCTCAATATCTTGTGGGAGATCAAGTCTGGCTATCAACCAAACATTTACCTCTCAAAGGACCACGTACTTTCAATCCACGATACCTGGGACCTTACCCAATCACTGCCATAATAAATCCAGTGGCAGTTAAATTGGGTCTACCTGCCCATATGAAAATACATCCAGTTTTCCACGTTTCTCTACTGAAGCCCATGCAACCTGGAACCCGTTTGACGAAATCTCCAGACCCTGTTCTTGTGGACGGAGAACTGGAATTCGAAATACAAGACATCCTAGACTCCAAGATTTCCAAATCAAAACTATACTATCTGATTGACTGGAAAGGTTATGGCCCTCAGGAAAGATCTTGGGAACCGTCGGAACATGTTCATGCACCCCGTCTGGTTAAGAAGTTTCATCGAACTTTTCCTGATAAACCGAAACCCCCGGGGAAGACGAATTTGGGAGGGGCCTTGAGGGGGGTGCTGTCATGACCACTGCTTCCAAGGAGTTAGGACCAACCCAACACCCTTGGAAGCAGGCTCATAACATATACCATCGGCGCCAGCCAGTCCCAATGGGGACCTTTTGGACCCTGTCCTGGCACCGGTGGTGCCAGGCTCATAAAATGGACCAGTCCCGGCACAGGAAGCGCCGGGCTCATAACAAGTGTGAAAGTGCTTGGGTGGACCTACCTGCAGCAGACCATGCTGCTTACTTACCAGCAGAATGATGTTTCATTCTCTTCTGGCAGGGACTACTTTTTCTTCTGGGTGAGGCAGGCACCACTCCCTGGATCATTGATGCTGGAACCCTTCTGGAAGCAGGAACTCTTTTTTCCTGGGCGAGGCTGTGGAAGGAGACACCTAAGCACTCCTGTGGGCTATTTAAACCACACTCGATTGGTGCAACGTGCTTCGCGTTATTCTGCATCTGCAGCAGGACGCTCACCGTGTCAGCTCCAGGGAATCTTCAGCTCCGGATCCTGTGAATAAGAAAATTACCTGCTGGAACCAATCTGCAGTCTTCAGCAACTCCTGTAAAAACAAAAGGCACAGGTTAGGCAAAAGCAAGGTTGGCGCTTCAACTAACCCGATCCATCGGCAGCATCCAAGGCGTTTTTTCTGCATTTCTCGTCCGGCATCGGGCCTGCAAAGACAAAGAACATTGGTTACTAACGCTTAGTTGCAAAACGACTTACCTGCGTTACGCTCGCCCCAACGCTGCTCGCGCCGCATTCCATCACCTGTAAAGACAAAAAGAGACATTAAGGTGCATTCTACAGCCCTAGAGCAGCCTTTCTTCTTACGTGCCATCCTATTCTCCATCTTCTTGCTTCGTTCATTGCCACGAACCGGGAGGGCATCTTCTTTGGCACCGGCAGCAACTGAAAAGGAAAAAGACATAGACATTAAAAGAGAGCAATCTAAAAAGAACTTTAATACTTACAAGTCACGCTCGTGCAGCAAACGGCGGCATCGCTCTCAAATCACCCTCTGCAATCAAGAGGCTGAACTCGAATCCAGTGAAGTAACTGGACCCAGCGCCCCTGCACAAGACGCAGGATGGAGAGCCCGGCATTCACCTATTTAAGGTGAGCGCGACTACAACCCAGTACCACGGGGAGAGAGGGAGAGAGGGGCTTGGAACTTCTCCCAACCTCCCAGCCACTAATACCTAGATTTTCTACTTGCAGACACCTCACCCTTCGGGTCAAATTTTCAGTGAAGAAGGGGCCTAGTCCGGGAGCCAAACGAATCCTACGCCTAACGCTGAAGACGGTTTCACCGCCCAGTCAAGACCCGCGCCTCCGAGGGAATCAGGTGAGCGTTACAGTAACTCCTTGATGTGACATGGGACTGTTGGATCAATTACAATATTCATGTCTTTCTGTTTAAACCATCCTAATAGCCAACCACCTACTTCCGATACATATCAACACATATGACACAATGCTCGTATTCCAGCTTTGCTCGGAACATACCCACAATCTGTACCCTCACTCTGCCTTAAGCACTGGGACAAATATTTGGTTCACTCAATCTTTTTTTCATTGGTTAAACTTTCCTTCCCATGTCTTGCAATCAATTATCATATAATATGATTCCAAAACTATTAACATCTGTACTACACTTCCATTTACTGAATTCTCAGTGTGTGTTTTTTGCCTCTCTTCTTCTTGGTGCCTATCTCACTCACTGAAAATAATGCATCACACTTATCATCCTCATCACTAAACACATCACCCTCCCTCATTTCATTGATCACCCTCACCACTCCTTTAACAAAGTTGCTGCAACATCGCGCAAACTGCACCTTTCTTCCACATTTCTTGCAATTCGCATTGCTCCCAGGACATGCTGGAGAGCTTGCCATGTGGAAGTTGCTCCCCCATCTGTAGCACCTCAGAGGTCCAGCACTGCCTTATACAACTGTCCCCATGCTGGATGATCTAATGGGATCTTATCGTTCTCCTTGCAATAACTTCTAATACTTTCACTTCTCTTTTCATCGCCTTTGTCAGCTGCACACGCTTTGTTATCTAACCTGTACTCCTTCTATTGAGGTGAGCAGACACAATATTACTGCATTTGGTTCTTTAGTGATAGGATTTACGTTGAAGGAAAAGAACCCACAGGAACCTCTCTCTCATCCTTCTAGGCTTCACTATGCCCTTCAGCTCTCCAACTGCCCTACCAATTCCACACTTCTGGAACTCTTTTTGTTGACATTCAGTTTCCTGGATATTGCTAGGCGACACCACGATCCTGGATGATTAGCAGATGAATAAGTCACTTCACTTCATATCACAAGCCCTAACATGTTTGTGAGTAACTGATCATTTCATGGAAAGCTGTGGCATTGGGAAAATACTGAAGCATTTAACAACAGTCACTAGCAATGGGGTGGGTATCTGGCCATTTGATGGTAGTTTCCGACCATTGGGTTAGCAGTTAATAATTCAATGACAACCCTTACCATTGTGCTGAGTACCTGAGCTGGTGATGGCAATGGTTTTCAATGGAGTGTGTAGTTGTGCAGTTGGTGAGTACCCTTGGCAAGTGGGCAGGTATTTGGTCAGCTAATGGCAATCTTGGTGAATAGAAGAAGTAGCCGGCCATCTGACAACAATCCCTAATAATATGGCAAGTAAATGGACAGTTGCATCAATCAAACATTTGTGGCAGTGGAGAAAAGCATCTGAGCAGCTGATGGCAAACTTTGGCAATAATAGTTCATGCTCCGAGACAGTTAATGGGCACTGACAATGGGGCCTTTTCCTAGGCATTTGAAGGTAATCCTTGGCAATGGGGCACGTACTTGAATCTTAGTGCCAATTCTTGGCAATAGATGTGCCTGAGCCGTGGATGGAAATCCTTGGTAATTGGGCACATTCCTGAGAATTTGCCAGAAGTCCTTTGCAATAGGTAAGGGGACTGACAATTGATGTCAGTCCTTGGCAGTGGGACAAATACCAGGGCATTTCATAATATTTATTGGCAATGGGGCAAATTTCTCGACATTTGGTGTCAATCTCAGCAATGGGGGAAGGAACTCAGTAATTGAATGACATTCTTTGGCAGATGGGCGAGTACTTGTACATTTGATGACAATGACTAGGAACTTTGTGAATATCTGAGCGGTTGAGGGAACCGGGCATGTACCCGGGCAGCTGACAGCAATGTTCTGCAAATTGGCAAATACCTAGACAGTTGAGAGCCATACCTTGCACTAAAACATGAATCCTATCAGTTGACAGCAATTCTTGGCATTATGGCAGGAATCTGGGCAATTGATGGTATTCAACAATACTTGACATTGGGTAACTTCACCGAGTAGTTAGTGGCAATCATTAACAATCGGGAACGGTCTTGGGTATTTGCATGAAATACTTGGCAATGGGCAAGTACCTTTCTTAATGCCACTCGTCGCCAGTATGGCTCATACCTGGACAGTAGATAGAAATCATGGCAATGGGGCATGTTCCTGTAAATTTGATGGCAACCCTTTACATTGGGTGAAGAGACCGGGCAGTTTATGGTAGTCCTCGTCAATGGGGTAAACATATGTCCATTTCATGGCAATCTTGGCAAGGAGGTAGGTGCCTGGGCATTTGATAGCAATTCTTGGCTCTGGGACGTGTGGAAATGTCATGACAATCTTTACCAATGGCATTAACAGTACCCTGCAAGTGTAATGTGGCATGTACTTTGAAAATGGATGTCTATCATGGGCAATGAGACAAGAACCTAGTCAATGCATCACAGTCATTGACAATAGGGAAAGTACCTTAGCAGCTGATGGCAATTGACAATCCTTGGCTTTGGATGTAAATACCTGGGCAAGTGATGGCAGTCCTTGGCAATCAGGCATGATTTAAGGCCAGTGGTGGCAATCTTTGACAATGAGAATTGCCACGTGCATTTGAAGGGAGTCTTTGGCAATGGAGCATGTACTTGGGCGGGTGACGGAAATCCTTGAAATTGGGACACATTCCTGGGGATATGGTGGCAATCCTTTTCCATAGGTCATGTGCCTCCACAATTAATGGTAGTATTTTGCAATGGGGCAAATAGCTGGGCATCTCATTACAATCTTGGCAACAGGGCAAGTACGGGAGCGTTTCATGGCAATCCTAGTTACCGAAGTACCTGGTGGTAATGGATGGAGATCCCTGACTTTCTGGATTAATGTCTTGCCATTTCCTAGCACTCTCTGGCAATTGATGAATATTGCATTGCGTATTTGTAGAGCGCATCATTTGCCCAATCCTGGTATTCTGGCGCTTAGTACCTGTATTAGTGCACATTGAGGTCGGTACCCAGCTAGGACAGTGAATGCCCTTCCACCTGTTTCTGATTAATGCTGAGAATGATAAGGATCGACCTGGCATGAGATTGCTCAACCTCTTAGAGAGTAAATCCGATCCATGGCCATTGGCAGCGCCCTGGATTACAGAGAGCACTACCTTACACTGCATTCTCTCAGGCACAGGGAGCCAATGTAGGCCACTAAGTGCTCCTGTGGCAGAGCAACAGCTAGATGGGTTGACTAGGATGTTTGCTCCATGCTAACTCAAGACTCTGGAGTCTGGTCATATTGCACTTAGGAAGTACCACATACACCCCATGGGCATACTACCTGAGTATCAGGAAGTATCTCGGCAGTTGTTGGCATGGAGAAGGTACCAGGGCTGAACTATTGGCAATATAGGCGGTACCTGGGCATTTGATGGCCAACCTATCCAAGAATGTGAGGGCAGTGTATATCAATGGTTGACTATCTGGGCATTGTATGGCAATTCCTTGCAGCAGGATTAGTATCTGCTCATTTTATATAAAGCCGTGGCAACGCAGTGTCACCTCCGAGAGCCACCTGCGGCACAGCCCTGGGGACAGTGACTATAGTCGGACCCACTGCCATGGACACCATCCTTCTAGCCTGCTGCCCGCACCATTACCACCGCAGCGGCCTCCTCCGAGAACCACCTGCAGCACAGCTCTGAGGACAGGGTCTTCAGACTGGTATATTTAATGGTAATCCTGGGCAGAAATGTAAATGCCCGGACATTTGATGGAAATACCTTGCATATAATGCGAGTAGCTGGGCGTTTTATGACAATGTCCAGTTAATGGCACATTCTGTGAGTACCTGTCAGTTGATGCCAATATCTGATATTTTTTTTTTTTTTAAACTGGGTGCTCGAAATCAGAGAGAAACCAATTGTACTATTAGAAATGTTGCCAATGCATTTTACATCACTCTTAGAATGTGAAGCTCGCAATATAGAAAATGATTTGAAGAATATACCACAGCAGGTTACCTTCAAGTTTACACCTTTGCTCTTTGTTAATGTCCCAAATCATGTGCTATTGTTGAAACTGTAACCTGCTTTGACCGTGTTTGCAGAACGAAGATCCATTGATCGGTCTTCAAGGAGCTATGCTGTGTTATGTATGCTTTCCCGACACGTGAATAGAATGTCACTAAATAGTGCTAGCATAGAGCTGTCAGGGCTTCGGCCGGTGTTACGCGTCTCCGTTTTGTTTTCAGTAGCCGTTGCTTGTAGGCCTCACTGGCACGGCTTCAGACCTCGGCTTCCGTCGAGCATACCTCATTAGAGCCGTTCGTTCATCAACGCCCAGTGAATACACGGGGATGTTTTCCTTGGTTGCCGGTGTCAGCACGCAGAAGCGAGCACTTCTTGCGGAAGCGATGAAGGTACACCACCCTCGGAGCTCAAAAGGGAACCATGTGTTACACTTGCTTCTTAGTACCTGGAAGGCCAGGAAATGGCGCGTGATCCTTTCACTACTAGAACGTGTGTCTGTCTTGTAATGGTGCGAAATATTTCTGCTCTGAAGCAAAGCAAGAAAGAAAGAAACAAAGAAAGAAAGAAGGAAAGAAAGAAGGAAAGAAAAATACATTTTTAAGGTTTCCTATTCTTTTCCTTTAATGAACATTCTTGAATTATAACATAGATTTTAAAGAGGAAGTAACGAAAGTAATCAAAAGAGGAAAAGCAAATCAAAATTACTTTCTGCTGTATATCTTTATTATTTTAAATCATGTTATATTATAGTGAAGCCCTAAAGTTCTCTGATCCTGACTACAGCATAGTCAACTTGGTCATTATGGTTCATAGATATGTAACATCAGAAGGATACACATACCAAACCAACTCATATCGCAGTCTAACCCAAAGCATCCTACATTATAGGCAGACAAGACTCCCCTATGGACACAAGTATCCCTTTTAAAGGCACATTTTTCCTTGCTGATTGGGACTGGTGAGCTGCTTCATCCTGCAGTACTCACCAGTCTATTTGTGCTGCATAATGCCTAAAATCATTAACCAAGGGATTAGTGCCAAACTGAGGGAGCTTTTCACCACTGTGTATATGATAAGGAATTCCATCAATGGCTTTTGTAACCCTTGTTTTTTCCCCTCATATGGTCTGTCATGTATTACCCTATCAGGGGAAAACACAAATACAGAGGAGGATAATTAATCATCAGGATTAGGAGTAGGCACTGTGTGGGGTCTGTGCTATATTTTGTAATTTTTTTTAATTGACATTTGGTTTATTACAAACCTCTACGAACAGAATCCAAAAAAAAGATCAAGCATCCACATCCCCTAAAAACTCTTTTCAATGAATCATAGTTAAAACCGTTTTGGTTACAAACACTCCATCGTAAAATGATTCCTGTATTCTCAAATTCCCAACAGTTCAAACAAGTTGTCAACATATCCCTGTATATGAGAAAAAATGAAATTAAACCAAGTAAATAAAATCCCTCCTATTCAAGGAAACCTAATCCCCTACTATTATGAGGGTGCTTCATGTCCTAATGCCCGATGTCTGATTTTCATGAACGAGGCATTGGTCTCCGGTGGATTAGTTGGCATATAGAATTTCGGCCAGAAATGTCATAAGGGCGAAGGATAGCTGTACATTTTCACCCGCTACAAACAGTGTCCACCATTCATCCACCCCATAAGAAGGGTATCTGTCGATGAGTTTGCCTATGTACGTGGTTCGCGTGTTGGTTAAGCCCAGGCAATGCATTGCGATATGTTTTAGGGTCTCGATCACTTCCACATTCTGACAGAATCTGCAGAAGAGTTTTCCATCACCCTTCTTACGGATCGACATAATTTACTTAGTAGGTAAAATATTTAAACAGAATCTCATGAAGCAGTTTCTCATGTTTTGACATGGAAACTTTCCTAGATATTTAGGTATGACGTTGAGGGCCTTAAAAGCTATTCCAGGATCCTCATGTAATCAGTGTTAATTTTTCATTTCGACTGTCTGGATCCAGTCGTGTTCTCACAATTACTTTTTCACATAATTTGGATTCTCTAATAGGGTTACTTTGTCTATTACCAGATTGTTTAAGAGGGTCCAGCCCAATTCTCTCCAGATATTTAACAGCGAGGAGATCTTTCCATCTTTTCCAGTACAGATAGTCAAATAGGGGACCGCTGGAGGGGAGATTAAGCATTTTTGAAAAAAGCCTCAAGGTTTTCCATATGGTTGTTGCATACAATGAGGTTAAGCCCAGTTCGAATTGTATCATGACGATTGGGAAGCCAGTGGGTAGACGTAAGGTCCTTCTCTAAAAGACACCCACCACCTTGTGCTATATAAGTTTTTGAGAAATAAAATCTCTTGCATAGTTCTGAACACTAACATTGTCTTTCATTTTTATTTTCTGGACTTGTAAACAGCTTTTCCAGGCTCCCCACTTCAGAAGAGGATGAAAGACACGTGTTAGACCACATCTCTCTGTTGTACTCTGTTTAAGGGATTAACTTTACAAACCAAGTAATACAAAGTGCTCATTGAGCTCTGTGTTGGACACAGTGCACTGCAAATGAAGTCAAACTTTACTTTTGCACAGTCTTACACATGTTCCTGTGAACTGAGTAGTGATTGCAACATTGGGCAAAAGCAACTTTCCTTTGGTGTTCTGTTTATGTGAAGTGTTTTTGTACATTTCAGCACTGGTGCATTTTGGAAGCTTGTAGGCTCACACCTACGGGTGGACTGGCAACCAAAAGAAGCCATGGAAATTATTTTCAAAGTGGAACCACTGGGAATGTGCAGAGTTCCCTACAGACCAGTCCAGCCCTGCTCACACCGACCATTTTGAGAACAAGGTACTGTAAGTATTGGAGGGATAGGGAAATGGTAGGTCTTCTACCTAGGTCTAGGTGTAGAAGCATCGTGAGAGCTCCTGCTCTCGCGAGACTTCGCAACGCGACGAAGCCCGCCCCCGCGGCTTCGCGCGCGACAGACGAGCGGAGAGAGCGACGCGATAAGGTGCGTCCCGCCAGCTCCTCCATAAACGGGGCTTGCAGTGCTTACACTGCACACGGACTTCAGGGAAGCTTACCCTGAGCCCCATTAGGCACGTTGGCCTTTATGTTTGAGACACGCATGTTGCGTGCATGGATGCATGAAACTGAGAGAAGGAATAAACGCGCCGTTAAAGACTTCTCGACTCCTGTCTTTACTGTAAGCAAATTTACAACATAAATTGGCGATGAGGATCATCACCAGAACCCACGGAGAATCATGCAAGGCGCAACGCCACCGCCACCCTTTCTACAAACTCCAGGTAGGCCTGCCATCCCATGGCCACAATGGCAGCCCCTGTTCACAACATATGTGGAAGCTCTAGGAGGAGCAGGGTTCTCAGCGGCAAGGCGCAGGGCCATGCTACTTAATGCCCTGGGAGTTGAAGGTCAAAGAGTGTTCGAGAGTCTCACCCCCATACCGGTGGCGGGCGATAATGATGATGTTCTTAAGGAGGCGGTCAGGAGAATCATAAAAAGATTTGCCAGTAAGGAGAACACAGTGCTCCATAGGATAAGGTTTTACACCAGAAAACAAGAGATGTCTGAACCAGTGGACGATTATGTCACAAAACTGAGGGAACTAGCGGCGCTGTGCAGTTTTGGCAACAATGCAGAGAGTCTCATATGTGACATGTTGGTGGTGCACACTAACAGTCGCAAAGTCCAGGATAAATTCATCGTGGAAAAGGAACTGCAATTGGAAAAAGCAATAGAGATCGCCAGGGCAGTTGAAGAAACGGCTGGAAGACGAAAGGAGCTTACAGGAGCCCAGTGTCCCGCTGAGATACAAACCGTGAGATTCCATACAAAAAAAGAAAGGCCAACAATGGACATGAGAGAAGGAAGAGGGAACAGGAGAGAACCCCTCAAGTGCCACAGGTGCACCAGCACGAAGCATCTAGCGTTCGACAGGGAGTGCCCAGCCAGAGACAAAGAGTGCTCCATCTGCAAACGAATTGGCCACTTCTCTATAGTGTGTCGGTGGAGAAACAAGAAGGTCTCCAGTCTCGACGCAGATCGCAATGCGGAGAAAGAATCTTCCTCAGAAGATGAAGGAAGGCCCACCGTCATCATGGTGAACAGCACTAGAGCAAGAAGAGAGAAGCCCCACTGCACGATCAAAATCGATGGCAGGGAAACGAGGGTCATGGCAGACTCAGGTTCTGATCTAACGATCATACCCCTTCGGACCTACAAGGAAATGGTGGGTAAGGAGAAGGTGCAAGTACTAACCACGAGGCACAAACCCACTGTGTTCGGAGGGGCGTCAGTCGAGCTGCTGGGATATATCAAGGGAAAAGTAGAATTTAAAGGAAGGGAAACCACAACCAGAGTGTACTTCAGTCACGAAGGTCCAGCGGTGTTGGGTTGGGATGACCAGGACAAGCTAAAAATCAGACTGGATCCCAGCACAGAAGATCAGGTTTTATCGGTCAGGGTGACGAGTGGACACGTTGTCAAAAGCGATTACCCAACACTTTTCTCGGAGGAGCCGGGGCACATCAAAGGCTTTCTACACAGAATTGTGCTCAAAAGAAACACTGTCCCAGTAAAGCACCGTGTGAGGCCGGTACCAGCCACAGCAAGGGACACCTTTAAGAACCAGTTAGAAAAGATGAAAATGGAAGGGGTCATTGAAGAAATTGAAGCATCCGAATGGCTGAGCCCGGTCGTGCTGATAAAGAAGCCCCAGTCACAGGAACTAAGGGTGTGCATAGACCTGCGCAGTTTGAACCTGGAAGTGGTCACTGATAATTACCCCCTTCCAAGCATCAACAAACTCATTCTCCTAATGAAAGAAGCAAAATTATTTTCAAAATTGGACATGAGAAATGCATATCACCAAATTCAACTGCATGAAGAGTCGAAACCCCTCACAGCATTCATCACCCCCTTTGGGACATACCAATTCACCAAAATGCCATTTGGACTGTCATCAGCGGCATCGGCTTTCCAACGAATGATGGATGTCCTGCTACGGAAGGTTCAAAATGTGGTATACTTCCAGGATGACATCCTAGTGTATGCAGCGGATGAGCAGGCGCACGATGCCACGCTGAGGACAGTTCTAAACAAGTTACAAGAAGCAGGGGTGCGACTACAGCATGAAAAGTGTCTATTCAAGGTGAAGGAAGTAGAGTACTTGGGATATAAAATTTCGGAAAAAGGTATCAGTCCCAAACAGAATCTCATGCAAGCCATTGTCAAAGCGCCGGAACCCACCAGTAAAGAGGAAGTGAGGTCATTTCTTGGACTAGCCGAATATTATGCTAAGTTCATACCCAAATTCTCGGAGACCACGGCACCTCTCCGCGAATTACTCAGAAAGGGATCAGAGTTTACATGGCAAGAACCCCAGAAGACCGCGGTGGAGAAGATAAAGCAACATATCGTTGATGCACCCTGCCTCCAGCCATTCAATCCGTTGTGGGAAACAGTTGTCACCACAGATGCCAGTGCATATGGACTAGGAGCGGTCTTAACACAAAAGAAAGGTGACACGGAACATGTGGTGGCATTTGCCTCGAAGGCTTTATCAGAGGCAGAACAGAACTATTCCACCATAGAAAAAGAAATGTTGGCCTGTGCATGGGCGGTGGAACATTTCCGGACATACGTTTGGGGCACGAAATTCAAGCTGCTGACTGATCACAAGCCCCTCATTCATATGCTTAGCCCGGGAGGCACTAAAGTATCCGCACCCAGACTAGCACGCATCGCGGCCAAGCTGCAGGAGTACACGTTTGAGGTCCAGCACATCTCAGGTTGGAAAAATTTGCAAGCTGACTGCATGTCGAGACTACCAGAGTGTAAAGAAAAAGCCACCACATTCTTGAAAGGAGAATGCATAGTTGCATCCATCACAGACTTGAGGGCACCTGGTTACCTAGAACTCAGTGAGAGACATTGGGAGGAAGAAGATGGAAAAGACCCCACCATGGCCATGATTCACAAATGGATAAAAGAAGGCTGGCCAAGTGAAAAAATGCTGCCCGAGGGCATGAGGCCCTATTGGAAAGTGTCGGATGAGCTGTCTGAAATGGAAGGGATAATCATGAAAACCGATCAGATTATCACCCCCGCAGGAATGAGAAGGACCATCCTCTGTAGAGCCCACGCGGGCCATTTGGGAAACACAATGACGCGCCGCAGGGTGAGAGAGGCCTACTGGTGGCCATCAATGGACCAGGAAATACGGTCCATGATAGAGCGTTGCCATGAATGTCTAAATAGTGACAAGAGACTTAAGGTCCGCCAAGCACCCCTGATACCCACAGAAATACCAGAAGCGGTCTGGTCCAAAGTGGGCATCGACTTCATAGGGCCGTTGGAAGCCATGGCACCTGAACATCGATACAGAATAGTAATGGTGGACTACCTATCCAAGTGGGTGGAGGCGGAGTTTGTCCCGAACATAACTACCCAAACAGTCATAGAAGTACTTACAGAAATTTTTCAGAGGGAAGGTCTCCCCAGAGAAGTAGTCACCGACAATGGGGTGCAACTGGTTTCTAAGGACATGGAGGAGTTCTTGAAAAGAATCCACATCAAACAAAAGAAAGCGGCCCTATATCACCCCCAGGCCAATGGGCTCGTGGAGAGGGCAAACCGATTCATAAAGGGCGCAATTCAACTGGCAACCGCTTCGGGTAAGGACCCTCTGAAAATCACCAAGGAGGCCATAGCGGCTCACAGACTCACTCCAAATGGGATCACCCAAATATCTCCGTTCAAAATGTTGAGAGGGAGGAGTGCGGCATCCACGCTGATTCCACCATGGTTGTCAAAGGTACGAGAGGACGAAGCAGTCGACATGTCAGAAGTAGTGTGGAGAATTGAAAGCAGTAAAACACGCATGAAGTCATGGAGTGATCAGAGAAGAAGGACAAAGCAAGCATCCGACATAGGGAAAGGAGATTTGGTTAAAATCAAACTACCCCAGAAAGATCAGGTCACGGGGCCTCGCTATAGCCGACCCATCGAAGTGATTCACAGGGGAACAAATCACGTCCGCACAGAAGATGGACGCGCATGGAACATGGAAAGAGTTGCACTGTACCAGAAGACTCGGGAAAAGGTGAGTACACCGGAGAGATCTCGAATGGAAACCGAAAGGGACTGCGAAAGAGCTGAAGACCAAGAACTTGTAGGAGACGACAGAGAAAGGATGGAAATCGAAGTTGAACCAGAAGCATTGAGAGCAGATACCGAACCAGAGCAACAGGAAGAGTGTCAGGGAACAGGCGTTCGGCCCAGAAGGGAACACAGAAGGCCGGTGAGATATAATGACTATGTTCTACAGTGATTTTGCTGTTGGTTGGAAAAGGGAGATGTGTAGAAGCGCGACAGACGAGCGGAGAGAGCGACGCGATAAGGTGCGTCCCGCCAGCTCCTCCATAAACGGGGCTTGCAGTGCTTACACTGCACACGGACTTCAGGGAAGCTTACCCTGAGCCCCATTAGGCACGTTGGCCTTTATGTTTGAGACACGCATGTTGCGTGCATGGATGCATGAAACTGAGAGAAGGAATAAACGCGCCGTTAAAGACTTCTCTACTCCTGTCTTTACTGTAAGCAAATTTACAACACTAGGTCGCCTACAACTTACAAATTAACTACTGAGCTTAATTAATAATGATGGTCCCTGAGAGTCGTAGAGCAAACATTTCTGGACATCTTGCATGTCGGCTTCTTAAGTGTTCACTAATGTTGGACAGCACCAACATTAGGAGGAGGTCATTTTATTCTGCCTTCAGGTAATGTCACAGTGTGCTTAAGCAGGTGGGTTTTGTAGATATGAGGTGGATAAAAGCCAATTTACCCTTTTTGCAATGTGTCTGTCATTGTTTATATACAGTAGAGTAATGGTATGTCCTTTGTATGTTTTATGCTGTGATCTATGATTCATGGCATAAAAAGTAGGTTTTGCCTGTAAAACACTGGATCGCGACAGGTGAGCCCTTCTCAGACATGTTGTTTGCTAGCATAACATCCATCACACTTGTTCGGTTCAATTGGATGGTATTTCTGAAAAAGACACCTGTCTCGTAAACCACAGTCACAACACCTGGTGAAAGTCCATGTCCGGGGGATATTTCCAAGCATGGACCAAATAGGCAGCCATATTTAAAGGCATAATTGACACAGTTGATTTCAAGAAGAACATTGTCCGTGGGGTGCTGGTCTCGCATGTTAACATGCTTTATGCCAAGGACACATGAACACTATCTATAACTTTAAATACGGATACATAGCATTCCTAAGCTGGGGCATCAACGGGGAACCATGGCCTTCTTGAGTCAGGACTCCTTCTGAATCTCTGGTCTCAAATCTAATTGAAATGGTCTTGGTGCAGCTCAGGGGTTGGTTTAAGCATGTTCATAAACCCATGAACAAGGATGAGCTGTTGTATGTCTTTGCAACATTTTTATCAGGAGTACTTTCCAAGGGCATTTGCTGCAAGACAATTGAGCACTTGAAAAAAGATCTTTACAGTGGTCATTAAATAGAATAGGGCCACAATGAACATGTGAGCCTACATTTGAACAGTGCAAATGTCATTCTTATTGCATGTTTTGGCTCACTTCTTCCATGCGATGCTCCCTGGTTCAAGCTATTCCATTGCATCATAGTATAATGGACCCAGAAAGACTTTACAAAGTGGTGGGTTGGGATGTAGGTGTTGGAAGCAGACGTTCTGCTAGCATTTGCATTCTGTTAGCATTTACATTTCCCTACTGCTGCTTTACGGTGCGGCTTGACGCCTTGGTGCCTGAAAGTATTGGATGCCTGGACGCATTGACGCCTGAACGACAAAAGGTGCGTTACTTGGAGGATCACTGGTGCGCGATTGCATGAGTGTCGGACCTTTGCTTTTCCTGGAGGTTCGGAGGATATCAGCGGAGAGCAACGCAGCAGAGTAGCAGCGAGGCTACCCTGGCGGCGGCAAGCAGGAGAGTCCGGAGCGGCGCAATAGATTGTAGTCGTTCCTAGCAGGGGTGTAATATTGTGGTGAGCGTTGCTGTGGGAACTCGTCACGCGAGATCTCATTGCAACGAGATCTCGAAAGATTTTGCGCGCGAAGTGCAAGAAGCGACAGATTCACGCCATAAGTGGAGCGAGGCCAGAGCATACAGTCAGGCCTCTGCGCTCCTCTTTTATGAGGGAAATCAGCCCTCAGATGAAGATCTACAGCCCAGTGGGAGCTCCAGCTAACAGGGGATACCAATTACCCAGCACACATACCTGGAAGTGAAGGCAACTGCCTTGGGCAACAGGACCTGAACATTGAGTAATGCCCTATCCCCGTTCCTGGACACAACCACCTGTTTCCCTGTATGTATCCGGTGTTGAATAAATACCCCTTCCCATCATACGAGTGTCCTGTGATCATTGAAGGCCACTACAGGTGCCTTTTGGCAGCAAAAAGCAAATGCAAAAATAAAAGTTATAAACGCAACACGATGCGAGGCAGCTCTTTGTCTCGGTGGCTTAAAGCCTGCTGACGGAGAGTTTGCAGAAGGCTCTCATATCATTTGTGCATAGACACTTGTGCATAAGCAGCAGTCCAGCAGCTCATACCGGTCTACCACCCGAGTTATCATTCCACACTTGTTTGCTCTTCTTTCCCCCAATGGCAAATTTGTTAATATAAAAAGAGTGCGTTGAGGATTTCATAGGGTGTATGAAAGAGTGGCACCACGCTTTTATTCCTCATTTTTCTTGTTCTGGTAGAGTCTACAGCCATAGTTCTATCTCATTGGGCCTATTTAATTTGCCCCGGTCCACCTCCAATAGCAGCTGCAGCCATACAGTCGCTGCTCGAACCAAGCAGTGAGTGTATCCCACACCATCCAGTGGAACGGATTAGTCGACAGGTGAAAACTGTGTGGGGGAGGACACTGGTTAGAGGCTCAGCAGCTTGAAAAGTGGTGTGGACTACAAGGAATTCCCACGTTCGGGGCAAGTAATATCTGTGATTGTAATACTGTGCAAGGAAGGTAGTAGGCAGAGTGAACTACCCTCTGTTTGGGGCTAAATGCTCCTGACGACCATCTGCGGAGTCTACAAAGTTCAAGTGTGGGAAACATGAAACGAAGGAAACTAAAACTCTATAATCTAAGAAGCCCAGTGCAGGCGCCCTTAAATGAACCTATGGAAAACAATTGTTTAGCCCACGAAGGTGGGGGCCTGGGTAAGATCACAGCGTGTGTGATCCGCAGAGAACTTTTTGGGGGAGCCGTAAATGTGGGTCATCACATTGTCAATGCATCAATGGCATATTCAGTCCCGGATTATGTAGATGGAATTGAAATATCTCGCCCGATGCTACAGGATGCAGGAAGACGAGCGAGTGCATCGTTTAAAGAGATGTGCGTCAATTTGAAAGACAAGATATCGGCCCTGGCCACCTCGTCGTTACTGAACGCCAGATTAAATGAGCCCCATAGAATGTTTGATTCCCAGGATAGGGATGAGTTGGAAGTGAGTCACATACAGAGTAATCTTGAGACTCGTCTGACCAGCAATGGGGTAAGGGATGAGTCTGGGGGCTTTGGTAACTGCCTACCCTCGCCAGTGTTCTGTAAATTGACGGACACAGAAGATGTCATGAGAAGCAGAGACTGCCCACTAGTGGCACTACATTTGGTTTTGCAAGCCTTCATATGCTAATATGACAATGTTGTGGAGGAAGTCCGAGAGAATTGCAGGGTTCTCAAAGAGCTAAAAGATCTTTTATTGGAAGATGACTTTACGTGTCTACATCACAAAAGATTGGTGGACTTAAGGAAGACTCTCACTAGTGTACACAGGGAGATACAAAACAACGCAGTGAACAGCAAGACTATTACATTGGTGCTGGTGAATGATGGGGGAGGGACGTTGGGGTGTGCTCCTCAGGAAAAGGGTGGGGAGAGAATGAAAAAGTCAAAGAATTGTAAAGGTGTGAGGCAAAAGCAGACCAGGGGATCGCGAAAATTCATGAGAAATATCCTAAATGTATCTGATAAAACAGCTCCTATTGATTCACTGACATGGAAAGTAACAATGGCTAACCAAAATGTAATTGTAATAGAAGATTCCCAGATCCCTTAAACATCAGGGGTGGGCCGTAAAATAGGCCAATGGTAATGCATCTAATGCGGATGGTAACATAAGATAAGAGGTCCCAGTGAATGTGGTAGTGGGTAACACAAGCAGTTAACACAAAGGAAGAAAGGGAAAAGGGTGTGGAGGGGAGCTAACAGGAAAGTAGATGGCGCAAGTCTGATCATTGATAGTGAAGAATTGGTTCCTACCTGTCAGGGTAGAGGGGATCTTACTAACACGCCTGTGATCGAATGTGTTTGTGCATATATGGCGGGGCCTGGGGTCCATTGAACAAGTACCACCAATTTAATACCTTCTATGAAAGAAGTGCAGGAGAGGCGCATTTGAGGAAAGGTGAATATCAAAGGTGGACAAGGCAAACATGGGATGTCCAAATTGGTGTCAAATAGTCATACCTCAGCAACATTCTCACTTTTCATTTTTTAATCATTAATTGAAGAGGAGAGAGACGCTCCACTGAATCGAGCTAGAGTAACAAAGCTCTTCTCCTCTATTAATTAGTTGAGTGCAGTGGCCTCTTCGGATATTAAGTTTGTTCATTTATTTGATAAAAGGAGGATGGGGAGTGGGAAATTCACGTATATTGGGTATGAATGTTGCTATGCCAAGAAGAATGATCTAATGATCTGGGGGAGATCGTGTGGACAGCGGGGGAGGTTACAGAACAAAGTGAATATAAAGTATTCAGTGACACAGGATGAACAGAGGCAGATCCACCTGGACAAGGACCCAGCAAACTGGACTTGGCTGGCATCTAAACTTACCATGTCTAAGGGGGGAGACCGGATCAAACAACTGAGGATGTAAAGTGCTAAGATGGAATTCCCAGGGGCCGAGTTGTTTTCAGAAAGTGGGTATGAGGGTTCTCTTTTAAGATATGATGTTGTCTTTGTACAGGAGACGTGGCTGACGTATGGTCAAAGCCATAATGGACAGGTTTACAGGCCGATTCAGGGAATTAATGTGCGCTGAAATTTTCAGCGCAAGCGTGCAAAAGCGTGCAAATCCCAGTGCCAGTGCGAAAATCGCAGCGATTCATGGAAGTCCATGCGCGTGGAAATCCATGGATGTGCGCTGAAATCCTGTTCGGCGCACGCTGGCGCACACGCCTTCAAACAGCGTGCGCTAAGCGCACAGCAAAAGGGCACATAGCGCGGTGCACACAACAAAAGTAGGCATAACACGGGGCGTGGCATGCGGAATGGGGAACAACGCGTGAAAATGTGGGCGTCACGGGGGAAGTACAGGAGGCAAGTGCGCGGAACGCCCACACGTTCGCCTACAACACGTATTCATGGAATCGAATAGGGCAAACCAGTGCACGGGCAAAGACACGCACAGGCCTAAACACGTCCGCCACACGAAGGCATGCGGTAACGTCCCTGCGCATGAAAAAAATGTGCACTTACAAAAAGCACGTACATACAGCTATGATGAATGTCCCATACTGTGTCCCTCTAGGATAAATGACATGCAAAGGGGTACGCGACAAACACGGACACCCCCTGTGTGAAAAATAGCATGTGCATGTATTTCGGGGGTGCACGGGAAGTTTCACACGCGATAAGCCTTGGTCGAGCGGGGTACTTGTATAACTGGGGTTCGCGTGAAGTCTCACACGCGATTGGATCTGGGTACATGTATTTCTGGGGTTCAAGTGAAGTTTCACACGCGATTGGCCCTGTGCGAGTGGGGAACGTGTATTTCTGGAGTTCGCGTGAAGTTTCACACGCGATAGGCCTTGGGCGAGCGGGGTACTTGTATAACTGGGGTTCGCGTGAAGGCTCACATGCGATTGGATCGGGGTACGTGTATTTCTGGGGTTTGCGTCAAGTTTCACATGCGTTTGGCCCTGTGCGAGTGGGGAACGTGTATTTCTGGGGTTCGTGTGAAGTTTCACACGCGATAGGCCTTGGGCGAGTGGGGTAGGTGTATAACTGGGGTTCGCGTGGAGTTTCATACGCGATTGGATCCGGGTACGTGTATTTCTGGGGTGTGTGGGAAGTTTCACACGTGAACGGGCCTGTGCGAGTGGGGTACGTGTATTTCTGGGGTGCGCGGGAAGTTTCACACGTGAAAGGGCCTGTGCGAGTGGGGTACGTGTATTTCTGGGGTACGCATGGAGTTTCACATGCAATAGGCCCTGTGCTAGTGGTGTACGTGTATAACTGGGGTTTGCGTGGAGTTTCATACGCGATTGGCCCTGTGCGAGTGGGGTACGTGTATTCCTGGGGTTCGTGGGAAGTCTCAAACGCGATTTCAGCAGGGTACGTGTATTTCGGGGGTGCCGGGGAGTCCTACATGTGAATTGGCAGTGTGGGTCCTCCCAGGTGTTCCCTCTACACCCTCCACGGCCCCTGCAGGCAGCCCACACCACAGGGGACTACCCTGCACCCCTGGTCATGTCCCGCAGGCAGCCCATCCACCATGGGCATGCCCCCCAGCCAAGCCACATGTCACCTTGCACTACTGATCACCAACGCATGACTCCCTGCACCCCCACCCCCGAGCAGTGCAGGGCACCTGCCAGCAGGTCCCCACTCATGTCCCCCTGCACCCCCACCCCCCAGCAGTCAAGGGCATCTGCCAGCAGGCCCCCACACATGTCCCCCTGCACCCCCACCCCCCAGCAGTCAGGGGCTCCTTCCAGCAGGCCCCCACACATGTCCCTCTGCACCCCCACCCCCCAGCAGTCAGGGGCACCTGCCAGCAGGCCCCCACACATGTCCCCCTGCACCCCCACCCCCCAGCAGACAGGGGCACCTGCTATCAGGCCCCCACTCATGTCCCACACATGTCCCCCTGCACCCCCACCCCCCAGCAGTCAGGGGCACCTGCCAGCAGGCCCCTACACATGTCCCCCTGCACCCCCACCCCCCAGCAGTCAGGGGCACCTGCCAGCAGGCCCCCACTCATGTCCCACACTGTCCCCCTGCACCCCCACCCCCCAGTAGTCAGGGGCACCTGCCAGCTGGCCCCCACACATGTCCCCCCCGACAGGTCATCCAGACCCATGGCCCTCATGGCCACCCAAATCCCACCCCAGTCCAAACACCCCACATTGAATTCCCAAAGTCATGATAGAAAATACATAAACAGCATGGCCATGAATCAATGTCCATCAGACCCATGCAATGGTGACACATGACTGAAAAGATGAACATTGTGACATGCACAAAACAAATGATATAAGACCACATCAGTAAAGTATATAATAAATGTGTATTCAATAATTAACCAAATGAATAAAACAAAATCACACAATAATGGAAATAATGAAGAAAAAGCTGCATGTCCAAAATATTCAAAAAAAATGTGTGAAAGCAGAATCCAAATCAATCCAAAAGCAAATGGGTCCAAAGAGTCTGTCCGTCCAACCAAATCCAAAGTGTAAAAATAAGACACATCGATTGATCGATGGTAAAAAAGAAACTTAAATGAGGTGAAATCCAGTGTTGAACTATATACAAAGTACAAATCCAGGGTCCATGAGCCCAACCATTGAAAGGAAACCTACAAAAACCCTACCTAATGAACAACTATATACAAAAAGGTGAGGCATTGTCAAAGCGCCCCAAATGAAATGAAAACCAAAAGGAAACCTAACACTAATTAACTATATACAATGGCAGTGGGCTAGTCCGACGGCTCACTTCCTGATTTCCCGGGCCAGGGCATCATCGAACTCCTGCTCGATGTCCCGGAGGCGGTCCTCTTCCATGGCCCCGAGGGTTCGCAGGGACGGTGACATCCGGACCTCCAGGTCCCTGCGAATTGCCTTGAGGCACTCGGCCCGCCCCAGAGCCCTTTGCATGGAGTTCTCCGCCCTGACCATCGTGAGCCGTGCCTCTTCTGCCCGCTGCTGCTCCGCACCTATAGTATGGCCTAACCACTGCCACACGGAAGACACTTCCCGTCCTGGGTCCTCCTGCCCTCCGGCCAATGCCTGCCCCGCCGATGTCGAAGGCCCCGAGCCATCATGGCTCCCACCTTGTTGCTGCTGTGCCTGTGCCCGTGCCCTGGCTCCTGCTGCCTGCACATCCTCCTCCGGCTGGGGTGCAGTTGTTGAGGTGGCCACCCCTGCTGGACGTCCGACTCCCGACTGTGGCAGGGATGTGTCCTCCACCAGCCTGGCCGCACGGTCAGAGGCAGCTCCACAGGGTACCCAGGTGATACATGGGTGGGAAGACGGCACGGAGGACGACTGGTGCATAGGGGGTTCAGGTGAGGAGGGGGTCAAAGCAAGGTTCAGCAAATGGAGGAATCCGGCCTGGGTGACCTGTCCCAGTAGGCTGACGTGGTCAACGAGCCATTCGAGATGACATGCAGTCTCCCCATGAAAAGACTGCAGGTCACCTCGCATGGCCCGTTGATGCAACGCCACCCCACCCAGGACAGGCTCAACCTGGTCCCGGATAGCCACGTCTGCAGTGAGAGGAAGGCCAGTTGTTGTAAGCGGATCCTCTCCCTGAAAACGGGTCTGGACGTAGGCATCCCTGCTGGTGCGGGATGATGCAGTCACAGGATCGGGGACAGGATTACACACAGGCACCTCCGCGGTGGCCTGTGCTGCCTCCTGTCCCTGCCCGTGCACTGCACCACTGGCACCAGTGGAATCCCCACCTCCAGACCCCGTCTCTGTCCCTTGCGCGGCCTCCTCCTCCACCAAACCCCCCATCAACCTGGATGACTCCGTGCCATCTTCCTTCGTCGGACCCTGTGGGAACTCAGCTGCCCCTTCTGCTGCCGAGGAGTCCAACTCTGACCTCTGCCTCTTGGACCTACCCTCGGCAGATGCAGCCTGGGAAGCGGCACCGGACTCCTCACTCCCTGACGAGATCACAACCTGGGAGGGGAGCCGGGCCTTGCGTCTCCGGCTGGTGGTGTGATCCCTGCCGCTGTGCTCCACAGCACCCTCTCCACCCTCTTCATCAGTTGACGCTGCAGACAGGGAGAGATAGGAGACAGGCATCAGGACACTGTACAATGGACTGATACACACATGCCAGTTGCACATGAGTGGCAGTGTCAAACTTCAGACATGGCATCACAATCCCCAACACACATGGCATGTCAACTCACACACATGAACAATTCCACAACCATATGGCAACAGTCAGCGGTATCCATACACATACAACAGCATGAGCAGCCAAAGCGGAGCCAGACATCGCATGAAACACAGGGAGTGCACTAGACATGCACACACGCCACCACACTTACATGCATGTGTACACCTCCACCAACTGTCGCAGTGATGAGATCGGCATCCATGTCACATCTGGCAATCAGTCTTCTACATATCAGTGTCCCAAGCATCCATGTTGCATCACTGTTGCACCCATGCACCCATGCACATGTATATGGTGCAGATACATGCAGCTGGAACCAACATCCATGTGTGACACCCCAACCATGCCAACGTACATACATAGTCATTCAAACATGTGTGCTCACACATCTGCATTTGGCATGCAAGCTTACACACACATGCAACATCCATGTGTCTCACACATGAGAGGACTTGCATGTGTTAGCCTCATGGCCCTGTACATACACATCCATACATGGCCCTACAAAACCACATGTGCAACCTGAACACTACTGGCACACCACAACACGCACAGCTTACAATCAGTATGCATGTACACTTACCGCTCGACTCCAGACGGGTCTGCCTCTCAAGGACCTGGACGTGGAGCGCTGGGGATATGCGTTCCAGGACCCTCATTTGATGTTCCAACAGGTGGCCCCGGCGCCCCTTAGCATCCGCTGCCTTCAAGAGGCGCCGGGCCTTGTTGAGGGTCCTGGACCTGAAGTCCTCCCAGCGCTTCTTGACATGTTTGAATTTGCGGACTGCCACCCCCTCCGCGTTGATGGCAGTCATGATGTCCGTCCAGATCCTGGTCCGTCCTTCCTTGTTGGCGCGCGAACTTCCGAAGAGGGCATCATACTTCCCCAGGACTTGCTCCACCAGGACACCAACTTCGGTGGCAGTGAAGTTGGTGGCCCTCTGCCTCTCTGGCTGGGGGTTGCCAGTGGTGCCAGATGGTGGTGTGCCCGACATGGCAACCCAAGAGGCAGGTGTGGGTGGGCAACTGGGTCCTGGGCCTGGGCTGTGGAGTGATGGCATCCCAGTCGGGAGTCTTCAGTTCCAGCAGGGGTGGTCACAGCAACTGCATCCCTGGCTGATGTGCAGGCAGCAAATAGCAGGGCACGTGGGCAGCAGGCAGGCAGGCAGCAGCAGATGGCAGGTGGGAGCGTGCTCGGGGCTCTTGGGGGCAGGAAAATGGCCTTCAGGGCAGGAGCGTGGTCTTCCGTGTGTTTTCGCGTGGCCAGCTTGATACGGAGAGATTTGGTACGTGAAAAAATTGCACGTCAGAGGAAAGGCCCTTAGCGTGTGAGCGCGTCAGCACACGCACGCGATTCCATTGGACCAAAGGCCCTTAGCGCGTAAGCGCGTCTGTGACGTATCGCGCATGGGCGTTGCCCTGGCAGGGCTTGAAGATCCCACGTGGATTTCCATTGCTCTGTATGTGCTTTTCGTGGGGTTCGGTGCGTGTGTTTTCCAGGCGTTGGGGTTCACACGCTATTACTTCACAGCGGGTGGGTGTTGGCTACGCGTTCTTCTACACGCAAGGCAGACGGTGAATGGTACCCCGCTCGCCTAAGGCCTATCGCGTGTGAACCGACAAGAAGTACAGATTTCACCCACTCGCTCTCCACGAAAAGCACGTACAAGAAAATGGCGTCCTACACGTACCTTTTAAACCGGCCCACACGTACACTTCACTTAAGCGTGTACGTGCCCTTTTATCCAATTACACGCGATGCCACTCGCACATGCAGTTTTTCCACGTGTGCTCTGTCATCACGTGCTATGAGGGAAACGCCCATGCGCGTAATGTAACTTACGTGCTTACGTGCTAAGGGCATTTGGTCCAATGGAATCGCGTGTGTGTGCTGACGCACTTACGCGCTAAGAGCCTTTCCTCGAATTACACGCTGACGTGCAATTTTTTCACGTGTCAAATCACTCCGTATCAAGCTGGTCACGCGAAAACACACGGAAGACCACGCTCCTGCCCTGAAGGCCATTATCCTGCCCCCAAGAGCCCTGAGCACGCTCTCACCTGCCATCTGCTGCTGCCTGCCTGCCTGCTGCCCACGTGCCCTGCTATTTGGTGCCTGCACATCAGCCATCTGCAGGGGTCCAGTTGCTGTGTCCACCCCTGCTGGAACAGAAGACTCCCGACTGGGATACCATCGCTCCACAGCCCAGCCCCAGGACACAGTTGCCCACCCACGCCTGCCTTAGGGGTCACCATGTCGGGGCAAACACCATCTGAGACCACTGGCGACCCCCAGCCAGAGGGGCAGAGGGCCACCAGCTTCACTCAGAAGGAAGTCGGTGTCCTGGTGGAGCATGTCCTGGGGCATTATGATGCCCTCTTCAGAACATCACGCGTGAACAAGGAAGGACGGGATAGGATCTGGGACGACTTTGTGGTTGCCATCAACGCGGAGGGGGTGGCAACCCGCAACATCAAGCAAGTCAAGAAGCGCTGGGAGTACTTGAGGTCCAGAACCCTCATAAAGGCCCTCGCCCCTCGTGGAGGGGGGCTGGGGCAGCATGAGTACCATCCAGATGAGGGTCCTGGAACGCGTAGGCCCAGCGCTCCTCGCCCAGATCCTTCAGAGGCAGACCCATCTGGAGTTGAGCGATAAGTGGCCAAGCATTGCTGTGTGAGACAGGGCATGTTGCAGGGTGCTGGTTGTCTGATACTTGCCTGTATGTGTGACATAGGCCATGTACGTATGTGTGTGTGCAGGGACTTCATGGTCATGCATGTGAGACCAGTAATGTGTGAACCACATGGTTGGTGCATGTGTTACAATGCAACATGCGAAGCAGCATGCAGAATGCACACATTAATGCATGCCTGTCTCTGTTATTGGACATGGATGGGGTGTGAGAGATGGGTGTTGCTGTCATGGACATGTCTGGTGTCCATGTCTGTGTGTCTGACTTGCTTGTCTGTGACTTGTAAATGCCATGGATGCATGACACATGTCTGTGACAATGTTCAGATTCACTGATGCAGCCTACTCATCCTTGTATCCACTGTGTCTGGGGTGAACGAGGCCAGATGGATGAAACTACGGTGAAGTGTGTGCATGTAATAGGCATGACCCATGATGCATGTGAGTTTCAAACCAGCATTGTATGTTTCAAGAGTCCCTTGGACATGTATGCTAATGTTCATAGCATGCGCCATGCCTGCTACTGCATGTGTTTTGCCTGCACTGACCCATGTGTTGTGGAGGGACATGATGGAAGTGATGTTTGACAGTGCCACTCATCTGCTATTGCTTCCTGTCTAGGGGACCATTGTACAGTACCCTGATGCTTGTGTTGTATGTCTCCCTCTACACAGCGGCAAGTGATGAAGAGGGCGGAGACGGCGTTGTGGAGCAAAGCGACGGGGATGCTCCACCGGCCGGCGGCGCAAGGCCCAGTCACCCTCCCAGAAATTACCATCGTCCGTGAGTGAGGGGACTGGTGCTGCGTCTGCCACTACGGCTGCAGCGGAAGGGGTGGGTGAGCCCCCACAGGGGCTTGCAACAGCGGAAGATGGTGTGGAGCCATCCAGGTTGGTGGTTTCCACAGAGGATGAGGAGGCCGCTACTGAGCCGCACATGGGGCCTGGTGCGGGTGGTACCACTGGTGCAAGTGGTGCAGTCCAGGGTCAGGGGCAGGAGGCAGCACAGGTCGCCGTGGAGGGGCCTGTGCATATCACTGTCCCTGACACTGTGACTGCACCACCATGCACCAGCAGGGATGCCCCATCCCAGGCACGTCCGCAGGTAGGGGGGATGTCCATGTCATCTGACACTCCTCTACCTGCGGACGAGGGGACCCCTGTCCGTATGGCGAAGGTCCTGATTGGTGTCGCGTTGCGCACGCGTGACATTCGTGATGACGTGCGTGCTTCCCGGGGGGAGCACGCGTGTCATCACGAAGAGCAGCGTGCCAACGTGGCCCAGTTGGAGGTGTCCATGGTCGGGGGTTTTGTACATGTGTCGGCCTCTCTGGCGGCCCTCTCCTCCTCTGTGGAGACTATGCGCCAGTCGTTCTCTATGCCGTCTTCCGGCCCAGATGCCACCAGGGCCCCCTGTGGACCTGCCCTGACCAACGCAGCCAGCTCGATGGGGATCCCATCCCTGCCACAGTCGGGAGTCGGAGGTCCAGCAGGGGTGGTCACCCCAGCAACTGGACCCCAGCAGATGGAGGATGTGCCGGCATCATCGGGCAGGGCACGTGCACGACGGCATCGGTGGATTCCATCAGCCTGGATGCCGTCGTGCTGGCAGAGGCAGTTGCGTCAAAGGCAGCGGCAGGCTCAACGTGGGAGGCATCATGGCTCGGGGCCATCTACATCAGAGGGGCAGGCATCGGCCGGAGGGCAGGAGGACCCTGGAATGGGAGTGTCTTCCGTGTGGCAGCGCTTGGGCCAGCAGATAGGTGCGGAGCGGCACCGGCCGGAGGAGGCACGGCTTACAATAGTCAGGGCGGAGAACTCCATGCGCAGGGTGCTGAGGCGGGCTGAGTGCCTCGAGGGAATTCGCAGGGAGTTGGAGGTGCAAATGACGTTATCCCTGCGAGACCTCGGGGCCAGAGAACAGGCCCACCTCCAAGACATTGAACAGGAGTTCGATGATGCCCTGGCCCATGACATCAACAAGTGAGCCGTTGGACTTGCCCGCCGCCATTGCATATAGTTTATTAGTGTTAAGTTTCATTTCTTTTTTCTTTCATTTGGGGCGCATGGACTATGCCCCACATTTTTGTATATAGTCAGTAATTAGGTAGGTTTCATTTATGTCGTTGGGCTCATGGACCCTGGATTTGCTATTTTTACATAGTTTTACAGTGGATTTTTCTCCTTCATCTTTTTTTTTTTCACCATGGAGCAATGGATATTACACTTTTCTTTCCCTTTGGATTTGCTTTGTCGGACGGTGACTTTGGACACATTTTCATTTGGATTAATTTGGATTCTCATTTTATTTATTTCTCATTTTTTGGGATATGCTGCATTTTGATTATTATTGGCATTATTGTGTATTTTGATTTCATTCTCTTCATTTTGACTTGAATACATTTTTGTTTCTTACTTCAATGTGTGGTCTTCTCTTATTGGTTTCATGCATGTCACAATGTGGGTTTTCTCAGTCATGTGTTGCCATTGTGTGGGTCTGACAGACTTGTACTCATGCGCATACTGCTTATTTGTGATCTATCATGTAATGGGGATTTCAATTTGGAGTGGATGTAAAGCTTGGTTGGGTGTTTGGACTGGGGTGGCGTGGGGTGGGATTTGGGTGGCCATAAGAGCCAGGGATCTGGATTGTGATGATGTGTTGGCTGGGGGACAGGTGTTGGGGCCTGCTGGCAGGTGCCCCTGACTGCTGGGAGTGGGGGTGCAGGGGGACATGTGTGGGACATGAGTGGGGGCCTGCTGGCAGGTGCCCCTGACTGCTGGGGGGTGGGGGTGCAGGGGGACATGTGTGGGCCCTGCTGGCAGGTGCCCCTGACTGCTGGGGGTGGGGGTGCTGGGGGACATGTGTGGGACATGTGTGGGGGCCTGCTGGCAGGTGCCCCTGACTGCTGGGGGTGGGGGTGCAGGGGGACATGTGTGGGACATGAGTGGGGGCCTGCTGGCAGGTGCCCCTGACTGCTGGGGGGTGGGGGTGCAGGGAGACATGTGTGGGGGCCTGCTGGCAGGGGCCCCTGACTGCTGGGGGGTGGGGGTGCAGGGGGACATGTGTGGGACATGAGTGGGGGCCTGCTGGCAGGTGCCCCTGACTGCTGGGGGGTGGGGGTGCAGGGGGATATGTGTGGGACATGAGTGGGGGCCTGCTGGCAGGTGCCCCTGACTGCTGGTGGTGGGGGTGCAGGGGAACATGTGTGGGGGCCTGCTGGCAGGTGCCCCTGACTGCTGGGGGGTGGAGGTGCTGGGGGACATGTGTGGGACATGTGTGGGGCCCTGCTGGCAGGTGCCCCTGACTGCTGGAGGGTGGGGTGCAGGGGGACATGTGTGGGGGCCTGCTGGCAGGTGCCCCTGACTGCTGGGGGGTGGGGGTGCTGGGGGACATGTGTGGGACATGAGTGGGGGCCTGCTGGCAGGTGCCCTGCACTGCTGGGGGGTGGGTGTGCTGGGGGACATGTGTCAGGGCCTGCTGGCAGGTGCCCCTCACTGCTGGGAGGTGGGGGTGCTGGGAGACATGAGTTGGTGATCATATTGCAATGTGACATGTGGCTTGGCTGGGGGGCATGGCCATGGTGGATGGGCTGCCTGCGGGACATGTCCAGGGGTGCTGGGTAGTCCCCTGTGGTGTGGGATGCCTGCAGGGGCCATGTAGGGGGTAGAGGGGACACCTGGGAGGACCCACACTGCCAATTCACATGTAGGACTCCCCGCACACCCCCAAAATACGCGTTCTCCGCTCTGACAGCAAAATCGCGTGTGAAACTTCATGCGCAGCCCAGTAATAAATGTACCCTGCTCCAATTGCGTGTGAAACTTCCCGCGCACCCCCGAAATACAAGTACCCACGCCAATCGCGTGTAAAACTTCCCACTCACCCCTGAAATACACGTACCCAGGCCAATTGCGTGTGAAAGTTCCCGCACACCCCTGAAATACACATACCCAGCCTAATCACGTGTGAAACTTCCTGCGCACCCCTGAAATACACGTACCCAGGCCAATCGCATGTGAAACTTCCCGTGCACCCCTGAAATACACGTACCCAGGCCAATCGCGTGTGAAACTTCCCGCAAACCCCTGAAATACATGTACCCAGCCCAATCGTGTGTGAAGCTTCCCACGCACCCCTGAAATACACGTACCCAGGCCAATCACCTGTGAAAATTCCCGCGCACCCCTGAAATACACGTACCCAGGCCAATCGCGTGTGAAACTTCCCGGGCACCCCTGAAATACACGTACCCAGGCCAATCGCGTGTGAAACTTCCCGCACACCCCTGAAATACATGTACCCAGGCCAATCGCGTGTGAAACTTCCCGCGCACCCCTGAAATACACGTACCCAGGCCAATCACGTGTGAAACTTCCCGTGCACACCTGTAATACACGTACCCCACTCGCACAGGCCCTTTTGCTTGTGAAAGATCCCGCGAACCCCGTAATACACATACCTTGCTGAAATCATGTGTGAAACTTCCCGCGAACCCCAGTAACACACGTACCCCACTCGCACAGGCCCTTTCGCGTGTGAAACTTCACGCGCACCCCAGTAATACACGTTCCCTGCTTGGCGTTTGCTGTTTGGCAGCCCTGTAAACTGGTCCAGGGTTAGCGCAGCCCTTTGCGCTGAATTGGGAATTTTGATGGCTTTTCCTTGCGCGAGGACGTTCTTGGGGGCATAACTGGCGCTGCTGCAGGGTCGCTGTGCCACTCTGCGACACGGCTGGTTTTGGAGTCTAAAATCCATGAATACGCTGTGCGCGGAAACCAATTTTAGCGCACGCGGCTGGCGCAGACATTCGCATGCGCACACTGTGCGCCAGCCGCGTGCGCCACTTTTGTGCGAAATTCTATTAATTACCCTGTTAGTGTTATAACAAAAAATGCTAAGAAAGGCAACAAAGGGCGTCCGTTTTATGGAATATTGATGGCAATTAAAATTAAGCCGGGTCGGGCGCTAAATAGTATTTTGACAATATCATAGGCAGTGCTAATTGCCTTCTTTACTGAAAGGATATAGGGCAGAGATTTGACCGTTCTAGCCATAAATCTCAACTTTAATCCATTGATGGTAGAAATAGACTTTCTAGTCACATACAGAGTAATCTTGAGAATCATCTGACCAGCAATGGGGTGCAGGATTTAAATGAAATAGAGACCGTGTTAATCACATGGTTACATATCCACTCGAAGGACGCTGGCCCGGTTATACTGGGTGGGGATTTCAATTGTCTTAGTCCCAATCTCATATCCCCTTTGAAGAATTGGTGGATGGGAGGGAGCAAGTGGGGTAGTTGAAACCGACCTACAGTGCAAAAACAGGGGCTCCCGTGGGCACGCTTCCTAGCAAGATGGGGGTCTCAGCAGTTAAATGCATGGACATCACTTGGGTCGATACCTACACTGACGTGGCATACTTCCTTTGCACAATCAACCATAGACTATATGTATGTAGCAAACATCAACGGTATAAGTATTAAATCATTTGATGTGATATCGACTGGAGATAGTGACTATAATAGGCTGGATTGTTCCTTACTCATTTTTGAAAAGGAAAAAGCAATAGAGGAAACAAGGTGTACAAATCTTGTGGTAAAAGCCTCAAAGAACAGAGTGTTCCAATTTTGTATGCTCATGGAGAAGGTGAATAAATGCATAGAGAGATGGTTGGGCAATCTGTGTGAAAACGAGAAAGAGCAGTGTAATGCACCGTATGAGTTTGCGCAAACCCTAACCCTGATGAAGCAGTATAGTGCATAAACAGTTGGTGAAAGCAAAACCATTTTGTCATGCACAAACCCCACTCTGACAAGGCTATTGCCCTAAAGAAACGATTCATGCAATCTGATATTAGCAATTTGAGGAAAGCAAATATGATAGCGAATAACGCCCAGGAAGAGGCAGTCAAGCGTTGTAGACAAAAGCATAAAAGAGGGTGAAAGATCACAGGCTGCATATCTACATAAAGGAAAATCAAGACCTGTTTAGGAATCTGATTAGAAAAGATGCTATACGGATTTGGTGGCAATTGAACCACAAGAATAAGATGCAAATAGATTGTCAGGCCTTGTGTGTTTCTGAGGGTACATGTGTTGATTATTTCACTGGGAAATATAAAGGAGAGGCGAGTGAGGCGCTAGGAAAATCAAATGCTCTTAGGCAATCGGAAATACATTGGACATACGATTTTGACAAAGATTATATTGTGACCATAATAAAGGGTCTAACGGCTTGGAGAGCATGAGGGCCCGATGGAATGTCCAATCGGATTCTAAAAAGTGGAAAGGATCTTTGGGCCGACATCCTTTATCGACTGTTTAAGCAGATCATTGCAACAAGCAATTGTCCCGAGTCGTGGATTGTGTCTATTTTGGTTCAAATATTTAACAAAGGCCCTAGAGAGTCAAAAATAGTGGTGGCTTTGGTACGAAAGGATCTAACTAAGTGGGCAGAGTTAACAAATAGGTTCAACCCTCTACAAACAGGGTTTAGAAAGAGCATTGGGACCACACTAAGTGGTATGACACTTGCTTCTTGAATGTCCCAAGCCGTAGGAGGTACTGGAAGAGCTCTGTATATAGCGGGAGTGCATCTCTCTTTAGCATTTGGCATCGTTGACTTGGGAATGTTATGGACAAAATTGAATTTGTGGTGGATTGACCCAGGTTTATTGAAGGTGTTGGTATTGCTATATACAAACAATGAGGCAAGGGTAAGATTAAACATTGAAGGAGCTCTTTCTAGGTGCATCCCTCTGGGTAAAGGAGAAAGACAAGGATGCATGCTAGCTCCCACATTATTTAATCTTTATGTTGTGGATTTGTGGAAAGTGAGCAACAGCTGGGGAGGGGGAGGTATCCACCTAGATGTGCTGGTTTACTAACAAACTGCATCACTTATGCAGATGCCCTGATCCTATTGGATTTTACCCTGGCAGGGTTACGGAGATCATGGAATGTGATGGCAATGTATCTAAGTATCAATAAACTACAGATACATCTGGTAAAATTCTTTGTAGTGACAATAAGTAATAGCAAACAAAGAAAACACGTGTGTGGTCAATTAATGAAACACGAGTGGCAGAAGTTAAGATCTTTAAGTACCTGGGCTTCTCGTATTCCGTCATTGATACACTGAAAGTGCAAAAAGAGAGCATGGAGATTAAGGTGCGATCTTGCACAAACTTAATGCAAGTCATACAAAGTAGGATGTGTGCATTTTCTCTGATCCCCACAGTAGAGTTCTAACTACTGAAAGTGACCGCTATGGTGTAATGTGGTACCGAAATGGTACATTTCACTAGTAGGAAATTCTTAGATATCTTGAAGGGTAGGGTTTTGAAAGAGGTATTGGCTCTGCCTAGTACTACGCCCATAAGTGTAATATTCTTAGAACTGGATCTTCTGTCATGGTGGGCACAAAATGTGAAGCAATGCTTGTTTGCATATATTAAGGTGATCAACATGGAAAGATCCAGCTTCAGGGCATATTTGGGTAAGATGATGGATGGTGGGCCTATCGTCTTTCTTCGGAACAATAAGAAGTGCTGTATCCATTTTATGGTAGGGTCAGGGATTTTGAGTACAGACTCCCAAGTAGTTTTGAAAAGTCAAATAAAATGATGGGACGTAATTAAAGATTTGGAAGAGCTCGACAGAATTAAGATCTATTGCAATAATGCATTTTATTATACTCTGACAAAGGACATTAAACTTTATCCGAGAAAGTTCCCAGCACAGAGGTTTCACAGGTGATACTTCAAATTTAGACTAAATTGCCTACCAACATTGGAAAGGAGTGGTCTGAGTCTGGTTATCCCAAAGGATGTGTGGAAATGTTGATTGTGTAAAACTGAGGACATCGAGAATTTGAAGCATGTGGTAATGAAATGTCCTTCGACTGTTTCAGATTGAAAATAATATCTTGAGTCATTGGCGCATTCGCCCTTGGCAGTTGTTTCTACGGACCTTAGGGATAGACTAATGACAGCATCACAAATCTCGCTAATCCTAGCTTTAGTGACATTTTTGATAAAGATGTTTAATGATTTACAGCAAGTGATTACTGGTGGCGAGGATATGCTTTCAAGTCTAGCTACATCTTAACTAATAATATGAGTAACTGATAATGTGGGTTTTTAGAAACATTTTAAGATGAGTCTGGATTTTAGTGACATTTTAAGATGAGTGCGGATTTATAATGTTTATAAATTGTATAAAATATATGAAATGAATGTTGTTTATGAATACATTGTGTAAAGGTATGTTGAATGCTAAATTAAAAGGGTGGGTGGGGAACCACACATATTTTAAGGGCTATTTGGTTCCATCTCAATTCCTGATTCATTGCACTACTATATCAGAGCTACTGCAGAAGAGCAGACGTATATATCCGCAGCAGAGCCTACCCTCCCCTACCTCAACTACAGACTACTCTCTGGGCATTACCACCAGTAATTGGGCATTTCAGATGTGGGAAATGTTCAGTATGTGCACTCACCAAAGATATGAAGGACATTGATTTATATGGTTTCGTTTGAGAATGTAACACTTTTACTAATTGCCCAACAAAATGGGTAATTTACGGCATCAGATGCCCATGCAGGCTCATATATATTGAAAATCCAAGAGGGAAATTTGACAGCGAGTGTGCGAACACAGGACTTGCATTAAAAACCTGGTGGCAGACAAACCTATGGTGGCCCACTTCAAGGCCAAATCACACAAACACACTGACCTGTTCTGGTTTGTCATTCAGACAGTGTAGTGTCCACCTCAAGGTGGGGACAGAGACTTTATATTGAGGAAAATTGAACAAAAATTGATCTCTTATTTTGATTCGGTTATTAGAGGTCTTAACACTTCTATTGAGTGGAATTTGTTTCTACACTAACCTCTATTTTCCCATATTAACAACATACATTTTCCTAGGCTCCCTGTTGTCAACATATGGCCCACCTTATGGCCTTTAGCCCCGTTTATGGTACCATGTAACAAGACTATATATGAAGGTTTCCCTTTCCGGGTATACATCCATTGTGGCTTATGACGGTTCCTAGTTTACGACACACTGGTCGTTTTACAATAAGGAGAAAAAAAAGGTTCCTGGGATGGTATCCAGTGGGTTACAGACTAGGTGCTAATCCAGTTTTCTTACCCAATTTTTGTATAGTTGTGGGGTCCATTTTCAGACATTATAGCCAATACAGCATGTTGTGGATCAATTTTACGATCCATGCGTCACATCGGGAAGTAGATGTGTTAAGTGTCAATAAAGCTGTATAGACACGAACAGCCGCGATAACATGCCCATTCCAAGATGGGGACACGCAGGATCTTAAATATCCAGTACGCTTGCGCACGCTCGCACGGCAATGCACAATCAGGAAGTGAGCGACTAGGAAGGTTTATACTCCTATGTACAGACGAATAGGTAAAAACCCTGTGTTGTCCATGATCGCGGTGGGCAGCAGTACCATTATGGGGTTATATGAGGCAGCAAATAGAGCTATGCTGTGACAGATGACTGTATGTATAGTTTTTAGTACACAGCAATGTGCCAGCAATTTGTATCAAGCTACTCTAGCCTAGTACTTAACATTGGGATTATTTTATTCTCACGACCATGCCGCTTGTAGCAATTGGTGAAAGGGTTTTGGAGCAGATTCTGTTGTATCAGCATGTTAAAATAAGTACAAGAGTGATTTCCATTAAAAGGATACTTCTCCCCCCTGTTTCTGACGAATCACAGAGATAATTGTGGCAGATTGAAGTAACTGTACGATCCTAAATACAGGAGCATCTCCAGTGCAGGATAAGGCTGACTCATTCATTTGTGACAAACTAGTGGAGCATCACAAACAGCTATATATATTTTGTGCCTTGGCATGGCGCTTAAGGAACAAGGGAGCGAAGAAAGGTTGTTGGAAATAACAGGGATTCTGATCTCTCTCCTTTCTCTGTGTAGTGTCGACAAGAGAATAAGTAAAGCAAGCACTGAATAGTGGGTGTGTAATACTAAGTTGCCCAAGACACAAAGAAGAAATCCAAGGTGGGTGCTTAGCTACAAGGGGATACCTATAGTGGTAACCAGCTTGATCAGTTTTTATTATCTGGTTTGTATTATCTGTTTTTTTTATCAATTATTACACTATTCCCCCTTTTTTGTAGTGTTTGTTTCTGAAGATCTCTCCAATTTTTGGGAGATTAAGAGTGTGTTACATCGCGTTGGGCTGTGTGTCCTGAAGAAAGGCCGGAGGGGAGGATAAGAATGGGAACTGAAACAAAAGAAAGTTAACCTTCGAGCTGGAAACACTAATGTGTCATCCAGTATAGTGTATTTGTTCACACTGTTACTAATCACACTTACACAGGGTATTTATATTTTTACTATGCTGTACATATTAGTAGGATAGGTCTCGTAAAATGACCACCCAGACTAGTGGCTGTGTCATTACATTAAATGTCATGTTATATTTTAGACATGTTTATATTAGGAATATGTGTGTTTTTGATATCAACTGTTAATAAATTTAGTTATAATTATTGAGATTGGTGACTGATCATATGTACGGGTGAATTCATCATTCCGTTCAGGTTGTAGCTTGATATCCAGCCACGTTGTGTGGAAGGGTGGGGTAGCCTGAGCTCAGTTGTGTTTGTATGCTATTTCTGTGGTCCCTCATGAGTCAGGCCCCCCAGTAACAAAAAAGAGGGTTTAAACCATATTTCTTTGACGTCCTTTTGATGTGGGCAGACAGAGGAACGGGCAGAGTTAGAGCACCCCAGGAGAGAGCTTCAGTCCACTTTAGGGTTCCACCATCTTGAGTTTTGCTTGAGCTCCCGAACGTCAATTTCCTTCAGTCAGAGCACTCTGGGCATAATATTCAGAATGCAAAGGACACTTGCCATAGCTGCCAGGCTTGGTTCTACCAATCCACTGTGCCTATATAGGAGGGAGAGACCATCCCCTTAGTTGATTTATCTTTGGACCCTGAAAGAAGAAGGATTCTCCTGGAACTCAGCTGGGAGTACAGTCAGCTCCAGAGCCATCTTGCATAGAGATGAAGACAGACAGAGAGTTCCAATGAAGTGGCAAGCTCCTCCCTGCACATCCCAAGGGAATATTTTTCGTGACTGCTGTGGACCAAGGCCTATCTGCCGCCTGAACACTGGGACCAGGATCCTGCTCACTGGAGGTGAAGGAATACTCCAGCTGCTCCCTGGAGACATTCCTGGCATGAAGGTGCAGAAAAAGGCCCTCTCACTGCTCCTAGAGGCCCTGCACTGGGCCTCCCAAGAACTTAGATGCACCCCCCACTAAGCCTGTCTCCTACCTCAACACACCTTCTCAATCCGGCTAGACCATGCTTGATTCGCTTCGAGCCACTGCTATAGGACATGCAATGCTGCTTTGATTCGCTTACCTGATTTCCAAGTGTCTCAACGCTGACTCAACTTATTGAAGCTGATCATCCTGACAAGACTCAACCACCAGCTTGAGTCCAGGGAAAGCAATCTATTTCCATCTCTTGCCCCCTGACTCGACCAACAGAAGTATCATCGTGATCCAACTCAAATACCAAGTTAACTAGCTGGGAGCCAACGACCTGACTCTCCCCACTTGAAACCATCAGCTCAACCATCTGAAGACTAGTTCGACTGCATCACAGTGCCCAAAAACCTGTCTCCATACGATTGACCCCAAAGACCAACATTTGCAAGGTTTTGGTAATGGTTCTGCTCATTTGGCATGCTTTAAAGGGCCCCAGTTACTTGTATAACCCCACTCTCTACCATTGGAAAGGCATCTCAGATAACTTTGAAATTTTCTGCTGAAATCCCAGAGTGCCCCCTTTATTCCGAAATCTGTATTCTTTGTGTTTTCCTTTACAGTTGTGGGTTATAGTGTTTTTCATCAGTTTGTTTGTATTGGTAGTTTAAAGTACCCTATTCTTACAGAACCTTGGCTGGACATTCCTTTATGTTCATACCAGAGTGCTATTGATGTTTGGTCTGCGTCACTGGCTCACATCCGTCTTGAAGAGTATAGCTTGCCCTAGCCTGCGCTACTCTAAGCAGCAAAGTAAGAATGCCTGTTGGGCCATGCCTGTTTCGCCTTTATGCTTGGGATCACTAGTTTAGTAGTAGTATGGGGCCAATGGGAGTTTTATTCACTACTCATCCTTGTACTCCTGCAGAGCAGTAGTCATTTCATCACAACCTTATATCCTCTGGACAGTGTTGTGGCACAGAAAAACAGACCCGTTGTTTTTCATGTAGGCGCTCTATTTAAGCAATAAGCCCCTCGCAGGGGGGGGGCATTACCACTTCAGGTAATGTCCCGAGGCCCATACTTACAGGCCTGAGTGAACCGAGGGCCTTAACGACGGCCCGGGCATTACCTGAAGTGGTAATTCACCCCTGCAAGTGGCTTATTGCTATCAGTACCCTGCCCGTAAGACTGGACTACTAAAACCATTTTATTTTCTACAAAAACATTTAAAAAATGCCCACCGGGGAAAGGAAAACAAAGTCAGTTTTCCCTTTCCATGGCGGCCATTGAAAACAATAAAAAAGTAAACAAACAAAATGGCTGCCATGGAAAGTGAGAAAGGACTACATATAGTCTTTTCTTCTAATCCATGGTGGCCTGTGGCAGATCGGGAGCGGACGCGCTGTAGACAGAAGTGTTTCCAACGCTTCCGCTCCCGATGAGGAGCAAAAAAGAAGGTAAGCGGAGGGAAGGGGGGGAATCTGTGGAGGGGGAGAGGAGGGGAGCACTTACCTCATTCGCCGGTGGGAAAGATGGCCGTCTCCAGCCGTGAGATGGCTTGGAGCGAGGGGATTACCTCTGGTAATTCCCCACTCGTTCTGATCCTCCTCCTTGGCTGAGAGGCCGCCACACCCCCCTCCCTGGGTACTAATCAATTGGGCAGCTTTTCATTGCTAACTTTAGAAGAAATATTAGATCATATTTGTAGCTGTGAATTTACCCACATATTTTATGTTTGTAAACTGCAAACAGTATGAGTGCCCATGATAAAGTCCATTTATTTATGAAGGAGTTTTAAAATTGTATGAATAAGTATTGTTCATTTTAGAGCAAACTCTTAAGCAAATCAATCACTGGGTCCCTACATTAGAGGGAACCATTGCCAGCATTTGTTTTGTAAATTTAGCATGCGTATCTGTCAATTTGCTCATGCTTATAAAAAGCATAGAGCAAAGGTGCTACAAGCATGACTCCATCCCTCGAGTTCAGGGAGTGTGTAAGAAGCTATTGGCTCCTCTTTGCCACACTATAGAAGTCCCTGTTTTCACTATTACTCCCCTATCCTATCTTTGAGGTGTCTGCTTCCTGAGAATCGAAGACCAGGAGGAAGCAACTGTGCCTCTGGAGTGAATGGGTCCTGCTGTAATGTCAAAATGTACTCCTGCTAGGCCTCTTTGTTTTCACCTTCCAACCAGACCCTATATTGCTGCAACCCAAATACAGGCACCAACCGGAGGCAGGCTTGCTTCCACTGCCTTGTGGGAATTCGGTATGGGGGGAGGAACTCCTACATTCCTATATCAAGAAGCTCTGTGGTTTCCAGGTGGCACTCCCTTTTTGTTGGACGGTGCAGCATCTAATCTTGCATTACTTTGCATATTCTATTCTATAATTCACTAGCAGGTGTACCATACTTCACACAGTAATTCCCACTTCAATCCTAGTTTGAAGTTCATTCAATGAATGAATATAGGTGATGATGTTGCATGGTGGTTTGTCTTACCCGAATAACAACGCAATCGATTCCAGCTACTTTGAGTTGGAGCGTTGAGATTGTGCAGCAAGATTATTGGTGTCCCGATCTACAGCCGAGGAAGCAGCGACCTCAGCGTAAGTGCTGTATGTGTAGGGCTGAAGCGAGTAAGCTTGAAGTGCCGTACCTGTACATATACGGCTGAAGCATGTAAGCTTTGTACTGTTGAGATGGCATACATTCATCAACTCCCGTGGGAAATGAAGTTCCTGTAATTGTCAGAGAGATTTGCCACGATGTGACGGACAACGTCATTGTGGACACTATTGAAGAGCCATGCACCTTTTCCTGTCACCCGCATTACTACAAAAGCACCGTTTTGTGTCAACCGCATGACTTCAGAAGTGAGTGCTGCTAATGTCAGCTAGAATGCTGGTAGTGTGGAAATTTTAGGAACAATGTGCATGATACATAGAACTATGGCACAAAGAGCCATGTGGCATGGGTAAGTATTATAGACTGCTTAAAAAAACTATTAAATTTGAAGATTGTCTGCACAATAGAACCTAGCAACATGCCAAATTGTAGGTTTGTAGCATGTTGGGAAGTATGTCGAACATTTCGCACAGATACACACACATATCCACATATGGCAGGGGTAAACATTTCAGACCGCTTACCTTTTATACTTTTACATTGTCTACACCATGGAACCCACCCTCATGCCAGTTTTGTAGTGTGTTGGGAAGCATGCTGAACACTTCGAACAGACACACACACATATCCACAAATGTCCCTTTTATATATACAAATAAATAACAGTAGAGATGAAAACATGCTAGTTGCCAGTGCCCTAGCAATAGCCTAGTTTTCCGAGTGTCTGCATCCGCCCTGAGAAGAACATGACCTACATTGTATGCAAAGAGAAATGAAAGGATGTACATTGTTCATATGCATGCAGGGGTCAGAACTGCTTGATTCATGAAAGAATATATGATATTCTAAGACACTGGAGAGCATATCACTCTGTGTACCTTCCTACTATAATGTTCATGTTCAACCGTGTGCACAGGGCACATGGCATCCATCAGCATGTAAACAATGCTCTTTCTTGTATTACCTTAGATACTGTAGCCTTCAGTTCTCTGTTTAGTTTAGTTTAGTTTAGTTTAGTTTAGTTTAGTTTAGTTTATTTATTTTTGCATTTGTGTAATGTCCAGACCCAAGGGTATCACAGCGTTTGTACAGTAGTAAAGATGAGGAACACAAGAGTACATATGTAGAGAGGTAGTCAAGGTAGACTACAATGAGGCAGGTACATATAAGCTAGTCATACCTGTTAAATAACCAAGTTTTCAAAGGTTTCTTGAATGCAGGGTATGAGGGCTAATTTCTTTTACGTGCGGAGGAAGAGAGTTCCAAAGGGAAGGAGCTGTGCTGCTGAAGCTCACACCCTGACTCCCCGCTCTGGCAAGTTTGAAGCTTGGAACTGATAGGGTAAGTTGATTAGAGGAGTGGAGGGTGCAGTAGGTAAAGTTTTGAAGTCAATCCTAGCTTTTATAGGTAGCCAGTGGACATCCCGGCGGATTGCAGATATGTGGTCCGATTTGGGGTGGCTCAATGCTCAACACAGGGCTTTGTTTTGCAGCAGCTGTAGTTTAGCTAGGTTGGCAGCAGATGTACCATTGAACAGGGCATTGCAGCAGTCATGTTTGCTCAGAATGATGGCTCTTGATAGTGTGAGGCAGTTGTTAGGGCTCAGGAATTGTCTGCTTAGCGAGATAGGTTTTTCCGGGTGTGGGCATTTGAGAATGTTAGGGAGTTGACATGCCTTGTCATATAAAGTTCAGCGTCAAGGAATATCCCCAGGGTTTTGGCATTTTTGAGGACAGGAATGGCAGTGCCATCAATGTTAAAGGAGGAGTAAGAGGGGTCCAGGGATTGAGGTGGGTGGGGGAATCTACGATGAGAAGCTCTGTCGTCTCATCATTGAGGCATAGGTTGTGAGTAGCCATCCAAGACTGAATGGTACAGAATACATTGTTGATGGAGAAGGAGTCCCTGGTGTAGTTGCCAGAGAGGGGGATGAGGACTTGCGTGTCATCTGCGAAATTGGTATAGGTGATGCCTAGGTTGTCAAGAATGTCGAAGAGCGGTTTGGTGTAGATGTTGTAGAAGGTAGGGGAAAGGCAGAAACCTTGTGGTACACCAAGAGGGGCAGGGATTGGGTTGGCTGCGTGGTTGTCAATAAAAACTCTGGAGGTGTGGTTGCTGAGGAAGGATTTGATCCAGCAGACTGCCTCGGGGGAGAAGTGGAAGATCTGGGAGAGATTTGGGCAGAGCAGGTCATAGTCCACCAGGTCAAACGTGGCAGAGAAGTCAAGAGAGAGAAGGATGGCTAAGTTGCCAGAGTCTCTGATACTGTCAAGTTGCATTTTTAGGTTGATGAGGGCTGTTTCGGTACTGTGCTTTGGCCGGAAGCCTGATTGTCTAACACCCAGGGGAGCATGCGTTTCCAGGAATTGTCGTGATTGTAAGTAGACTATACGGTCTAGGATTTTGAGCAAGAAGGGTACCGTGGTGATGGGCCTGTAATTAGTGGGTACTGTTGTGTCCAGAGATGTTTTTTTTTAACAAGGGGGTGACCCAGTCTGCTTCGATAGTGGTAGGCATGTCACATGAGATGAACGATGCGTTAACAAATTCAGTAATGATGGGGATGAGGCTAGGGGCACAGACCTTGATTATATGAGTGGGGCAGGTATCTCCTTTGCAATTGGATGGTTTGAAGACAAGAATCGTGTTCAGGACTGTCTCTTGGGAGACAGGGTGGAAGGAAAAGCAAGGGGCAGGTTCCAGTGTGGGGAGGACGGGGTCAGGTGGTGCCTTGGGAAGCGGGAGAATGGGTATAGCAGATAGTAGAGCTTTCTTGATATGATATGATATCATATGGCATTTATAACGTGCCTATACACAAGTGTTCTTGGTAGTAATTTTGCTGCAGAGAAGGTTGATTTTGGTAGTTAGGGCAGTTTTTCTAATTCGCGCAGAATAGAGAAGAGTTCCTTGGAATTGGAGCTAGCCATGGAAATTCTTTTATCATAGGAAGCAGCTTTGGTGGCTAGGATAGCGGCCTTGTTAGTCTTGGATGAGGTTGCAAAGCGGGTGGCATTAGAAGGTGTGGGATGTTTCTTAAACAGGTGCTCAATAGCTCTTTTCTCTCCACGCAGTGAGACTAGTTCATCAGTGAACCAGATGTTATTTTAGATGGTTTCAATGTTTTATTCTTGCGAGGAGCATGTTGGTCGAGCGTGGCTAGTAGGCTCTCATGATAGTGTTGAGCTAGTGCAGAGGGGCTCTTGCAGAGAGGCGGCCGAGCCTCCGTGAGGGAGAGTAAGGTGAGTTTGAGGGTTTCATGTGTTAGCTTATGTGTGCTTCTAGCTTGAATTTTATTAGGAGGTAGGCAAGTGTAGATCACATTGTAGGCATAGTGCAGGTTAAATTCGATCAAATGGTGATCAGACCAAGGGACAGGGCTGATGAGTGATATGTCAATAGTAGAGTTATATGTCAATACCCAGTCAAGGATACGCCCTTTGCAATGGGTGGGGGCAGAGACAAGTTGTGAGAAGTTCATGTCATGGAAAGCTTGGACAGAGGAAGTCGCTTTATGATCAGAGGGATCATTGAAACTTAGGTTAAAGTCCCCTAAAAGTATACATTTGGTAGTTGGTTTAATGTAGGGTCTAATGAGGAGTGGGTTTTTCGGTGTCAGGTTAGTTGGGAGAGCTGGGTTGTCTATAGAGTAGGAGAATGGTAAAGGTTGTCTGGGTGTTGGTCTTGAGTTTGAGTAGGAGTGTTTCACACTGCTCAGTGGGGGTCAGAGGGAGGGTGCAGATCTGTAGGTCGGATTTAAAAATGAGCCTGACTCTGCCTCCGATGGCCTTGGTGCAGTCGGCTCTGTGGATGGAGTAGTTAGAGGGTATGGTGAGGCTCAGGAAGGGGCCTGAGGCACTATGAAGCCAGGATTCAGTGATGGCTAGTAGCTCAATATGGTTGTCGATTAGGAGGTCATGAATTTCTATTGAGTGCGCGCCCAAGGATTTGGCATTGATGACGGCACAGTGAAGGGGTTTGTTCTGAGCAGTGGGGGAAATGGTCACTGGATTGGGCAGTGAGTTTTTGGTGGGGGAGGGTATTGGGGTGGTGGGGTTGCGTGGTGCAGCAGGCTAGCCTATGGTGCAAGAATGGGGTAAGAGAAGTGTTAGAGGTCATGGTGAAGCAAGGCTGTCCGTAGATTATGCAATCTCTTAAATCCCAGGCGAGGGCAGGGAGCTCTCTGGCAGATGGAGGGTGGTACGGGAGTGGGGTTTCTGTTTTTAGGAACAGGGGTCAGGTTATCATGCGTCAT
The DNA here is from genome assembly GCF_040938575.1 of Ambystoma mexicanum. NCBI lineage: Eukaryota > Metazoa > Chordata > Amphibia > Caudata > Ambystomatidae > Ambystoma > Ambystoma mexicanum. The sequence goes on along the minus strand of NC_090937.1, from coordinate 1,089,105,903 downwards.
CGCTGGTAGTGGATCACTTGTGCATGTGCTTAGGGCTGGTGGTAGGACACACATAGAGGTGGGTGAGGCAGGTGGCAGTAGGGCACGCTTGGGCATGGTCAGGGCTGGTGGTAGGACACACATGGAGTTGGGCGAGGCAGGTGGCAGGGCTCTCCTGGTCATGGGCAGGGCTGGTGGTAGGACACACATGGAGGTGGGCGAGGCAGGTGGCAGGGCTCTCCTGGTCATGGGCAGGGCTGGTGGTAGGACACACATGGAGGTGGGCGAGGCAGGTGGCAGGGCTCTCCTGGTCATAGGCAGGGCTGGTGGTAGGACACACATGGAGGTGGGCGAGGCAGGTGGCAGGACACTCTTGGTCATGAGCAGGGCTGGTGGTAGGACACACATGGAGTTGGATTAGGAAGGTGGCAGGGCACTATTGGTCATGGGCAGGGCTGGTTGTAGGACACACATGGAGGTGGGCGAGGCAGGAGGCAGGGCACTAGCAGGTGGCAGGGCACTCTTGGGTATGGTCAGGGCTGGTGGTAGGATACACATGGAAGTGGACAAGGCAAGTGGCAGGCCACTTGCGGGCGTGGTCTGGGCTGATCGTAGGGCCCCAACGCAACTGTGCCAAATTGGAGTGCACAGGGGTTTGGTTGTGGAGTGGCTGGAGTAGGGCTGTGGGAGATAGGGTGATTAGGTGGAATATTGGACCGGGTGTTAGAGGTGGCAGGGGGCAAAAATCAGGATGGCCTGATTTGCTGGTCACTGATGAAGGTGATAACAGGAGTAGGCATTGTGGGCAGGAGGCTTGTTGCCAAGTTGATGATCATATTGGGGGGTGTGGCGGATGGTATTGTAAGGGAGGTAGGGTGAGTAGAGGGGCTTCGTGAGAGTGTCAAATGGCATGGCAGGTCAGCGTTGCCGATATGGTAGATGGTGGTCCCAGTTCTAGATGTGGCTGCAGGCAGGAAACTGTAAGGCTAATCAGCAGGTCAGTGAGTGTAGCTCCTAAAGGGTAGAGCGGAGTTAGGAGATTGGTGATCATATCCTGGTAGAGTATGTTGTGAAGTGACGGGAACGTAGCTGGCTTTAAGAGGGGGTGAAGCAAGTGTAGGGTGTTTGCATCACATGTTTGCATCACATACATATTATTGGATGTAAGCGCAGTGGCCTTACCTCTAAGAAGGTGAACGTGTTTGTGCTCTGTAATGCGGGGTGGCTGAAACGGACTTTGGGCAGATGCTGGGAGGTAGTGGTGGTGGAGGGTGAACAGAGAGACCGGTGTGCAGGGAATGGGCCCGGCATAGGCCTTGACAGGTCCAGACAGGGGAGATCCAGGAAGGCCTTAGTCGTGGGCCTTTGTAAGGGGCCGGCTTCACCTGTCGGCTCCATGGGGCATCTGGGTATGAGTCAGATATCAGCCAATCCCAGGAGGATGGGGGCAGGCCAGGTAACCAAGGCACAACAACACCCTCAGGCTTGCAAGATGGGTCAGCCATTTTTAAATGGCCATGCATGTCGAATTTGGGCAATGCAGTGGGCAAATGAGGCTGACTGGGAGGCATCCAAAGGGGCCCAGCAACGAAATCATGAACAATAAGGCAGCGCATGAAAAGTCGAATCTCGCTGGAGTCGAGGACCAAGTTATGGCAATGTGGCAGAGTGCTTACCCAGCATGGTGGTAATAATGCTGCAATGCCTCTCCAGATGGTAGAACGAGCGGGATGCTCTCGGCTATCAGATCCAGCATAGATGGCTATGAGATCCAGAACTGCAAGCAAAGCTACATAGAAAGAGAACCAAACATGCTCTGTTTACCACACAAAAATGATAACACGCTATATGACACAGATTCTCTACTACCAAGGCCGGGAAAACTAGAAAAAAAGAGCTATTTTAATCAGTCATTTTGCCTTCTTTGTCTTGGATGCCACTATACAATAAGGTGGTTTTGCAAATTATTTGCATGTTTTCTCTGTGTACTGTGATCTTTTTACTTTTTTTGATGGCACTGCATGTGTTAGCATATAACCACCCTAATGAATGTATGATTTGTATTTATGTTTAGGATAATAAATGAAAAACGAGTATCAGAAAACTATGGTATTTGAAAATTGTTGAAAACTGCTGTAAACCTCTCCCCCTACCAGCATCTCGCATAAGATGATAAAAAGTAACTAAGATCAAACCCGTTTCTAAATGAGCACAATAAAGAAATACAAGAACAAAACTATCAGAATTAAGTGGCATCAAAGGCAATGGCAAAGGGGATGCCCCTCTATTCTGCACACCTGCTGGTAGCGCAGAATGTGTTTAGGTATTCCTAGAATTTCTTTATGGGAGTGTAATTTAACCCACATCAATTCTAAAATTACAGGGAGTCTTGCACCTTTATGTAGTTCTCCATGTCATGTGTAACACCTTGAATAAGTCCTGAATTTTCAATTTCTAGACGGGTACTTTTAATTTAGCTTTTCTCATAAGTATGGGCCTATATGTTTCTGCATGCAAAATAAATAATAAAATAAACAGCACTGACCAAAGGTGTCATGCATGACATCTGGTCACTTGGTAGCTATGCCATTGTGTTCATTCTATATCTACTTCACCTCTGTGAATAACTAAAACATGAAACGTCTGGAGCCGGTGAACATCCTAATAGCTTCTGGACTACAGAGGTGTTACACGTTTGCTGCGTGCATGCTACAAAACCTACAAATAAATGCAAACTGTATAATAAAAGATAGGACATCTGCAGTAAGTCATGACCTTTTGTGGCAATAGAGAAGTACCACCAAATCCCAAGGCAGTAATAATTGCTGAACTAAGCATACACTGGGTCTTCAACATGGCGATATAGAACCAGAGAATGTAATGGGTGCAAGGTTTTGAATTCATCTTAACCACTGGCATTTCTCTGGCAACCATCTACACAATGTTGTGTCTGTCTGCGCCTTTTTAGAAGTGGACCTGACATATGCAAATCAGTATTGGAACTGCCACCAATGAAAGCAGTCCACATTGAACTGCTGGGCCACATCCCCACCACACAGGAACAAAAACAACCCCAGTCAGCATTGTTGGGCCAGAGGTGAATCTTGGTTCCCTTTGCACAGAGCAAAGGGCCCAAGTCTTGGCATATCCTCTCTCACTTAGTAGAATTTAACCAAATAATGTGATGGGTAGAAGGATTTGAATTAATCTTAACCACTGGCATTGCTTTCAGCAACCTTCCACTTCACAATTTCTAGCCCGTCTGCACCTTAGGAAAAGGATATTCCAGTATTGGGTTCCAGTATTGGGACTGCACCCAATGGAAGCACTCATGCTTGAACTGCTTGCCCACATCCCCTCTGCACAGAAACACAAGCAACCTTAGACATGTTTCGATTTTGTTGGGCATCACAAGTGAGGTGAAGATTGGTTTCCTATGGTGCAGCAAGGAAAGGACAAACATCTGGGCATGCCCTCTCTGACTTAGGGAGACAAAATATAATCATAGAAGGTGATGGGTAGGTTTTTAATTAATCCTAACCACTGGCATTCCACTGGGCAACATTAAACATCTTATTTTTGTATCCGTCTGTGGAACTGCAGAAAGGGACAGCCATATACACTGAGTATAGGAACTGCCACCATTGGGAGCAGTCTATCCTAAACTGCACAGAAACACAAGCATTCCCTTATACAGAGTAAAGCATTCAGACGTAAATGTATTCAGGGGTGCTTTTAAAAACGAGGGAAATGTATCGCAGTGCGTACAACTGCTATTAATCAATAGAGATCGTCTCTATTACAGCCATGGTGCTGATTAGCTTCCTGACACGTTACTTCGAAAGAGGCCCTGTCTAAAGTTTAGAAACACAATTAGCTGCATATTCATGTTGCATTAATAAAACTTGCCAAATCCAGATTCAAGTGCTCTCGAAACTGATGTTCTTGACCAATGAGATAGTCTAGAGACATGGAGTACAAAGAGGGGAAAAGTGGCTCCACTGTGTTTCTCTCCCTACCTTTCTCTACATGCCCTGCCCTCTTTATCATTTTCACTTTTTTCCTCTCAAATGTTACCATTAACCAGGGTGCATGACTTGCTTGCCAATTCTCCCGTCATTTACCTGCCAACTAGATGTTTAAATGGTAAGTACTCTCTAGTTATGGCATTGTATTATGGCATCCAATATAGCCCTCTAGCTGTGACATCACAAATACACGATTATTATTATTTTTAATTTATTTTATTCATATTGTGATATAGTTTACAGTAAACCTTTCCAAAATAAATAACCTTTGCTACATTAATACAGTACAAGTAACATATCAATTGTAATGAGATGACATATTGACAATATGATAAAAATAACTGACTATATCAATTCGTAAAACTTTAATTATTATCAAATATATGTATTAGTTCACTATAATACATGGCAGCTTGCAATACACGTATATGCACCTAGAAATGATTACAGGCTCATTGTGAAATCACTGCTGATCTGTAATCAGTTATTTCACTACAGTTATGACCACCAAAATGGAAATAATGGCCTCACGCCCAGAATTCAACACAACCAATCCACAACTGGACTGGCCGACAGGCATGCAAACACAACTGGAAACCTCCAATGTGGTAAATAACCTAGGAATACTCATGGACAACAGTCCATCCCTGGAACAGCAAGTCAACGCAATCACAAAACAAGTGTTTCTTTCTCCTGCGACTACTCAGGAGGTTGCTCCTGTACCTCTCCTTTCCAAACAGAGCCCTTACAATCATATCCCTGATCATGGGTCAAGTCCTAAAAATTAAAGTGGGGGTACTCATCAATAAACGCAATGGGATGTGACGTCGCCAGAAATTAGCATATCAAGGTGAAATATGCACATTTCATTAAATTGACTTTGCATAGCCACCCAAATTGCACAGGACGAATGGCATTTGCCTTTCATAAAATCAACACAAAAAACCAAGGGAGGATATTTTCTTCTAAAAGTGTTTTTGAAAACGTTACAAGGTGTGCATGTTTTAAAGGACCAATACAAATGTTTTCCCTGGAACTTGCAGTACCAAAATGGGACATTTCTCATTTAGATGTTTGTTATTTTTCATCAGGTTTTATAGTGCAGCGGTGAAGTGTCTGGTCTGCGGTTCGATCCCCAAGGTCCGCTTTAATTCATACATTAAATGTTTCTCATTTTACCTGGGGGGGACTGAGTCCACCCTCTGAAAAAAGTGGGTGGATTCCGTCCCCCCGCGTGTACACTCGACTTGAGCCCTGTCCCCGATATTAACAAGAATAGACTATGCAAACAGTCTCTACGTAGGAATGCCGGAAAGACTTTTTAAAAAACGTCAATGCATCCAAAACACTGCAGCCAGGATTCTCCTGAGATTAAACAGAAGAGACCACATCACTGCAGCACTGAGAAGCGCACATTACCAGTAAAAAAACACATCATATTCAAAGCCCTCTGCATTGCCCATAAATCCTTACACAGACAAGGAGGTGAATTTCTCCAGGCTGAGATCAACCGCGCCCAGCCAAAAAGGGACCTAAAATCAACCTACGACCTACAAATAGAGACAAAACAATACAAAAAGAGGAAATTCGGAGAAACAGCATTCTCACGCCTAATTGCTAACCTATGGAACACTATGCCCAAGGAAATTAGAACCACAGAAGACCACTGCATCTTCAGGAAACTACAAGAACATGCTTATTCAGTGGCCAATGACAAGCATAAAGGGACAACGGCAGCAAAACATAGAGGCCCAAAAGAACCGAAAGAAACGCGCAATGGGACGTGGTCACAGACAGCAGTGAAATCAAGGAGGGCCACTTGAAAGAAACATTGTGGAAGTTAGCCACTGTGCTTGAAGAGAAGGTGGGGCAGGCCAATAGACCACAACCAGGAGTGTTGCATGGTACTATTGAGCAGCACCCAGATCTGGGCTGAAGACATACTCCTGAGGCACTGTCAAAACTAACTGATGTACTAACAAATCCCCCCATTCCTGCCCCTCCAACATAACCTACGCCACTATACATGACTAAGGGCTAACCACATCACACATAGACATACCTAGCATTAATCCAATTCTCAGACTGAACTAACTCTCTGATACTATGGACACAACCTTAGATGGAGCACACCAATGCACATACTCCACAAATGCATCCACAATATACACAAACACACACCAACACTACTCCATCAAACATCTAACAGACAACAGTGACACTAGATGCCCCTTATGGACACAACTAACCAGGGCAGACAACCGTACTTTGACCCCAACTGCATACGACCTATACGCCCAACATAAAACACTAGCACATTCCGAGGCACTGAATCCTACCCCTACGGTAACAACAAGCTGGGCCTCTCAACCAACTCCCACATGCAAAACAACACACACAGATGCCAATTCCTCCTGGTTCTGAACCCATCCTATCATCCTGTCCTCACTTACACACCCCGCCCTCTTCTCTTGCAGATCCACGTGAGGGCCTGGAGACGGTCCCTCGGTGGTAGCGATGCGCAGTATAAATCAACATAACATAACGTCACATTGCCTGCAGAGCAGAATTTCAGGTGTCACTGCAGCACTTAATTAACCCGTGACAAGATTTGCGAATTCTTTGCTTACAAGTAGTTTTCTGTGACACTTTACAACCATTAATTTAAAACAGAGTGTTCATGGTTGAATGTTTATTTTGTGCATTGCTGGAAATTAACACATGTGAGCAGGAATCTGAAATTGTTACCTATTATAAAGCACAAAATGAAAACGTTTTTCAAATACATTTTAATAAACTTGTTACACTTTTATTTTGCAACACATTATAAGCTGCATATTAACTTAATTAATCCAAACAGATTCCACAATGTTTCTGTGGATCAGAAAATGGAAAATCACTTATATTAGGTTAAGCAAGAGACCATATGTTAAAGGGAATAGCAGTGTATGGCCATGTGTTCTAAAGAAAACCTTTATAGGTAAAAAGGATATTGAAAGTCAGTCACAGAACTCCTCAGTGACTTGCAATATCCTTATAACCTATGGTAGGGGGTACGTTGTCCCATATATAATTCACCGAATAATATCTTACATCATAGTTCTCTCCTCAATACAATTAAAATCCCTTTAACACAACTTCACCACGGTGATTATTAATGATATTTGCTTCCCTTTGAGTAACCTGTAACTACATGTTCTTCACTAACTGCTTCGGTTTGGGGAACAAACCGCACACATTGTTGTTCTCTCAGCAAAACTGTGGTCGATATTCTATATATAAATGAAATAAAGTCTCTATTGAGTCCAGCAATTAAAAATAATCTGCAATGCCCTTAATGTATCGGACTTCTCTATCTGGCTCTTAGTCTTTCAAATGTATCTAGTTGATTGAATCAGAATCTCTAAAATAGTCTCTTGTCTCTGGATTGGGAAATTTCTCTATAGACAATTGTATAGCAAAAGGTTTAGGAATAGTACACATATAGTAATCCATCATAATCAATTTGCTTAAAGCAATCTGACTGTGATACCAATAAAAGTTGTGCATTATCTGTTTCACCATGTTCATAAAATGTACATCTCCATGCGTATCTGGGTCACTGTCATTTCCCCTCTCTAGATTTTCACACCTTCTCATGTATTTTCTAAACACAAAAGAGGGTGTTCAATATTAGTATCATAAATTTTATGAGCAGTATAATAATGACACTGGCCTTGTATTATGGATTTTCACATATAACAAGATTTTCCAAAATTTAGCTAGCGCTGAAAGAGAAGTTAAGCTGAATTCCAGCCTAGGTGCTGTACAAGATGTAGCTTTCTGTAACTTCAATAAAGACTACCGTACCTGATCTTCAAACTTGTTAAAGCCTTCCCACTTGTTATCAAATAAAAGTACTATTCCAGTTAACAGAATATTCATAACTTTCAGCAAGTATAACCATTGTATAGGGAGAAATGGAAAAATCTTACTAAATCTTTTTGCTTTAGCAGTTAGTTTTATAGACAAGGATTTACATATTTTTATTTCCTTAGATACTGATTTATTTTTATCATGTAACCAAGATATTTTATTTCCGAAACGTCTTCCAAGAGCTTATCTCTAAACTTCCAAGTAAACTAAACCTATTACAAAAGCACATAATTTCTGTCTTTTCAATATTAACGCTTAATTAATTGATTCGTACATATTCCAAAGCCTTGCCTAAGCTAAAGCCTAATTGGTGTACAATCGAATATGTAAGCCAGACCAGTTTTTGATCCCCCCCGATTATGGTGGACAATTTCTAGCCTGCAATACAAACTCTCACGTGTATGAAATGTGCTAATTAAAAAGCAGTGGTGCAAAGACGCATCCTTGCTTTACGCCCTTTTTCCATTGCAATTTCCTTGGTAAGAGAAACTTGAACATCTAGCCAAACTTGAATGGTTGTTCTCTAATGTAATGAATATTACATTTCAATAGTCTGGGATCAAGGCCCGCTTTCCCTAATGTTTCTACAAATGATTCCTTTTGATCTTATCAAAAGCAGCTGCAAAGTCTACAGAGGCTATAAAAAGAGAAGATCGATTATTCCTCAAAGATCTTTCTTTCAGTAAGGGCAACAACAGATTATTTATTGGCATCCCCATGCCCTTTCTGTAGCATGTGTGCAACTTAGAAATGTGACTCGGGGGGCGCTGTTGCGCACATTGGAAAATGGCCGCCTAGTCCCAGAGCTCCGGTCCACATCAATCCTGCTGGTGAATATCCTGTGTCGGGGCTGCCTCCAAAACGAAAGCGTTGCACCGGCGGGCCCTCCAGGACTTGAGGCGTGCGCTGTGAAAATCCGGCGCCTCTGCTGCTGACCGTTCGGGAGCTACATCGTCCCGTAGAACCAGCGGGCCTTGGTGGTGGCGCGGGCCGCCCACGAGTTCTGTGGATTGCCCCTAAGGTGCTGCTGGGGGAGGGGCAGCAAAACTCTACTGCGACTGTTTGCGCCTTACTGGAGAGGCGGAGACTGACCCGCGCGTCCCTCCGCTGACAGAGAGAGGGAGCCCGGTGGATGGTGGCGCTGGTTGGTGCTCTGGGGTGCCGCGGGCTGAGATCCCCCTGCGCAGCTGACGTGCCGGCGATGGCCCGCAGTGTAGTGCCCCACGGAACTCCGTGGCACATCCGAATAGAAGGGGCCCAGTGGAGCGGTGAGCAATCCCGTAGCGGCCTGGGAGGGGAACGAACCTCCCCCGCATGTGAAATCCGTCATACCACCCCAGCCGGTGTACGGGGAACTAAGATCGAGGGCTCTCGCCGCCATTACAGGCTACGAGGACACCATCACGCCTACGCGGCGTACCGGGCGTGCGACATAGCCCAGGCCTGCCGGATACAATCGGAAGGGGCCAGTTTTGCCGGGCGCAGGGATCTGTTACCCAGAGGAAATACTACGGCGACGGAACTCTCCCATTGCAGCGTCGGAGCCCTGAACATAACCCTGATCTGTGGGGCTACCCCCCCCCTGAGAGGTGCACCTGGCTGAACATTTAGTGGTGCTCCATGTGAAGACGGATATACGGGGAGTGTTCCCTGTTCCTGGTGTTGGAGACCCCCCTTGCTGGGGGCCTTGTTCTTGGTCTGCACTACGTGGCTGTCACCGCTGGCATTGGCTATGGGATTGAGGTGATGACATGATTCTTGCTACGTGACTGTGCGGAGCGGTCTCGGAGAGTGTCGATAGGTCTGGTAACCCCTACGTCTGTGGCTCCCCCCCTGCGAACTTACACCTGGTCACCTCCCCGAGCTACCCTTCTTTGCCCGACGACACACTGATACCTTGCCTTGATCCTTGGGAGTGGCCACAGGCAGGGTACATGAACACTGCAGCTCTTTTCATAATATTACGAGCAATTTATTGGGAGGTGTGGTGATACGTGGGAGAACACAAGCCACTCGATTCATCATATGGGCCGCTACGAGCAGAAAGGAGCGCGCTCCAGAAAAACGGGCCCGATGGACTCCTTCACCAGTTCCCAGCCGGGCGGATCTGCCGCTCCACCACTGGGGCAGACGGACGGCCAGGTGGAACCCTCGCCCGATGAAAGAGAGGACCGACTAATGGAGATGGTCCAGAATGGCTTCCTAGCTGTGAACAGCAAGCTAGACGACATTGGGGCGACGATCAGTTCCTTGAAGGCGAGGGAGGATAAGGAGAGCTCCTGTGTCACCGAAGCCGAGAATAGGATAAGTACCAATGAAGATTCCATTATACAGCACAGCCGAGACATCGCCCAACTGAAGGGAGACCTCCAGAAGACCCTTAATAAATGTGAAGATTTGGAATCCCGCTCCAGAAGGAATAATATTCGCCTGGTGGGGGTGGCCGAGACCTTTGGCAGGGGATCAATGGAGCGCCAGGTGGAATCCTTATTGAAAGACCTTCTGGGCCCGACGCCTTTTCTGACCACTTCCTTGTGGAGCGTGCCCACCGTACCTCAGCACCCCCTCCCCGACCCGGAGCGCCACCGCACACTATAATTGCCCGTATCCTCAATTATAGAGATAGAGACGCCATCCTGCGGAAATCCAGGGAGAAAGGCACACTTTTTTACGAGAGCAGTAGGATACACATTTACCCAGACTTTTTAACAAATGTGCAATCGCTGAGACGGTCATACGAGCCAGTCAAGAGGCAACTGAGACTACGCCAAGTTCCCTATTCACTAGTCTATCCAGCTAAGATGAGAATTCAGCATGGTGGACGGGCCCATTTTTTGGAAAATCCTACAGATGCCATGCTATATGTTGAGTCTTCTATCCCCCTGCCGGCTCGTGACCAGAATCGGAATTCGCCACCACGGCCCGTTGAAATACTTGAGGAGCCCGCCGGTTGAGGTTCTTTAGATACAATTTGAGGCCTGGCGTGGCGCGGCAGCCCTGACTAATAACACTTGTTTGCAGCTGGGCCGTGAGGTCCCCCTGGGATTTCGGCCATGTGAGTACGGCCTCCCCCCAGGAGTGTTCTCAGGTTATGGTTCGAGGGTTACATCATCTTGTTGGGGTGGATGATGCGGGTGGGGGTGGGACGGGGAGACGAGAAAGGGTTACCCCCGGTGTCAGACCGAGACAGTTAAGGGAGTTCTTGTTGAAAGGAGTTATAATGTTTAAATCAGAGAGCGGTTACACGGCAGTACGCCCGTATCGCTTGCAACAGGGGCAAGTCTACGAGCAGTCGATTCCTTTTGAAAGCTGGTATGACGCAGGTTAATAGGGGCTTAAGTGTCAACTTACTTTCCTGGAACATACGTGGGCTTAATAACCCGGTTAAAGCAAGGAAGGTTGCAGCATACATAGCACGCCACGATCCTTGCATTCTTTTCATACAAGAGACACACACACTCGGAAGCGTTAACACTAAATGCCGCTAACACGGCCCCTACCTGTACCCTCAAATAGACGCTACACCCCCTATTACCCATGGCTGCCACGATAAAAGTCATCACGTGGAACGTCAGGGGCATGAATAGCTATGTGAAACAACGTCGCATCCACGCATACTTGAAAAGGTGCAAAGCCGGGATTGCCATGCTTCAGGAAACTCATCTCTCTGCTGATAAACTTAAAGCATTGGCCAAAACTTGGCGTGGAGCCTTGATAGGATCCTCCTACTCCTCCTATGCAAGGGGAGTCTTGATATGGGTTGACCCAACCACCCCCTTCAGACTAATAAGCACAAAGACTGATGATGAAGGTAGGATGGCACTAGCGTATGGCACCATCGAAGGCAGAGAGGTATGCCTAATTAGCACCTATGCACCCAACCACGACGCTACCGCTTTCTTCCACTCCCTATACCCAAGGCTCAGCCCCTACAGGGACGGCGCCATGATTTGGGGAGGCGACCACAATTGCACCCTAGACCCTCTAAAAGATAGATCTGATGACAAACATACCCGCCCATCCCCCCCGGCCAAGATTCTGTCCAAACTGACTAACCAGCTGTTACTCCGAGACTTGTGGAGAGAACTGCACCCTGATCAGCGAGTTTTTTCCTTTTACTCCCCTCCCCATGCTGTCCACACGAGGCTGGACTACTTGTTTGTAAGCCAAGAACAGCAAGCTATGTTTGGCGACGCCCTCTACCTGCCCAGGGTCCTGTCTGACCATTCCCCGCTGCTGGCCACCTGGGAGGTATTCCCGCCTAGACCCCCGATCCCCACTTGGAGGCTTAGAGCCGAAGCCCTCCATGACGCGTCCCTTCGGGAACACGTAAGCGACTACACCGAGGAGTACTGGGAACGAAATTTGAATAGCGTCAGATACATGGGCACTGCATGGGAGGCATACAAGGTAGTCATAAGAGGGGAGATGATTGCGTCCACAGGAGGGGCCCGTAGATCCATCACATCCTCCCTGGAACGCTCGGAAGCGGAGCTGGGTGAATTGGAAAACAGGGCTGATTTAACCCCTGAACTCCTACAAAAAATAACCGACCTGAAGCAAACCTGTTTAACACACTGGGAATCCCTGGGTAAATTGAGTTATACTAAACACATCGAAAGAACCCACGCCCTAGGAGACAAACCCGGGAAACTCCTGGCTTGGTTGTATAAAAGTGAGACCCCCCGAGCTCCCATTTGCCAAATTCGTAAGCCGGATGGCACCACGGCACATACCCAAATTGAAATCAACTCAGTTTTTTCAGATTTCTATCATAATCTTTACTCCGAGACCCCGCCCGAGGTTGATACCAGCATTGAAGACATCTTAGACATCATTGAGCTGCCTAAATTGGACTCACAGATGGCCGAAACACTAGACGAGCCCATCACTCCCGACGAAGTAAAAGCAATCATTAGATCCCTCCCCTCTGGAAAAGCCCCTGGTACTGACGGCCTCCCCGGTGAGTTTTACAAAACTTACGAGGAAACTCTGGCTCCTCTGCTGACCCAGGTGTATAACGAAGCTTATGAGCGCGGCACCCTCCCTGACACCATGAGGGAAGCCGTTATCATCCCCCTTCTCAAGCCTGGCAAGGAAGGTACGGACTGCGGCTCCTATAGGCCCCTCTCCATGTTAAACGTTGACGGTAAAATCCTCACCTCTCTCCTAGCGAACAGATTGCGCAGGGTAATACCACACTTAATCCACCAGGACCAAACGGGCTATGTGCCCGGGCGCTCCATAACCGAGAACCTGCGGAGACTGCACCACGTTATATACAGCACGGAACTGAGGCCCCAGAAATACGCGGTCGCGTCATTAGACGCCACCAAAGCTTTCGATTCTGTGCGCTGGGAGTGGCTATATGCCACCATGATAAAAATGGGAATAGGACCTGTTTTCTTAAATTGGACTAAATTGATTTACACCAACCCATCTGCCAGGGTGCGGACCAACAAGACATACTCTGACTCGTGGACTCTCCACAGGGGCACTCGCCAGGGATGTCCTCTCTCCCCGATGCTTTATATCATCGCCAGTGAACCCGTGGCCGCATACCTCAGACAGGAGTATGGCGATGGGGGCATTGAGATCGACGGGATAACTCATCTGGTCTCCATGTACGCTGACGATACCCTGCTATACTTACACAACCCCGAACACCTCTTGCCCTACATTCTCGAAACCCTAGAATGCTTCCAAAATCACACAGGAATCCGGATCAACAAAAGCAAGTCCTGCCTCTACCCGCTTGCTGCACTATACAGAGAAAACTTCAGATCCCTGCCCTCCTTAGATCTGCAATGGCAGGTGACCTCCTTTAAATACCTTGGAATCACTATACACCGTAACCCCCACACAGAACACATCCTCAACACAGTCAGAGCTAAAGATGCCCTAGCAAATTCCATGGACTTTTGGGGGAAGCTTCCGCTTTCCGTGGCCGGGAGAGCAGGTCTCCTCAAAATGGTAGCACTTCCACGCCTATTACACAATTTCACCAACGTTCCCTTCAACATCCCCCCCTCCTTCTTTAGAGACATCAATAAACTATGCAGGCAGTTCCTCTGGCAGGGGGGCAGGCACAGGGTAGCACTGGAAACACTTCAAAGACCCTACGAAAGAGGGGGTCTGAAAGTCCCCAATTTCGAACTATACTACCTTGCAAGCCAGCTAAGACACGTGATGCGATGGATGGCCGATGAGATCACCACAGATACCAGACTTCTCCAACCAGCTCTGACAGGCCTCCTACTCAGGGACCTTCTCTGGGTCAAGGAGGACGCCCTAAGGCAGTACCCTTATCTGGTACAGCTCAGAGCTCGGCTCTGGAGAAGGGCTTGCAGAACGTTGGGGTCCCCTGATCCGTACTCCCCACAGATCCCCATAGCAGCACTCATGACCCATCGCCCGTGGGGACAACTGGAAACGCGAGCACAGTGGGAACCCTGCGGGGTGGCCACCCTCGGAGACCTGGTTCAGGATCGGGTAATCCTAGCGTTCTCCGACCTGAGCGAGTCCTCGGAGCTACCTACAGGACAATTTCTGCTCCACAGAGCAGTGATCCAGGCCATGAAAGACAGATGGCCGGTGGCGACCATTCTTGCAGCGGAGGACGAGATTATTGAGACTATGTTGAACACCGCCGAGGGGGGCCACGAGACCTCACGGCTCTACGAAGCCTTAATGTTAGGCACGACCAGGAATGAGCTCAGGAGCAGAGGGAAGTGGGAACACGAACTGGGCCGGGAATTTGACGACAAGGAATGGGAAGGAGTAACCCTCTATCACAAGAAAATCTCCAGAAACGCCCGCCTGCAACTTATCCAACTATACATTACCAACAGGGCTTACCTAACTCCGGAAACTATATCGTCTTTCAAGGGCGCAGCCATCCAGCTATGCCCTAAATGCAATGAGCCGAAGGCGGGAATGACTCACATGTTCTGGGGTTGCCCAGCGATACGCTCCTTTTGGATACAGGTGCGGGGAAGGGTGGCAAAAGCAGACATTGAACTGGACGTACATAGCCCTGTGGCCTGCATCCTGGGCAGGTGCAGCCGTGATCGCAAAAACAAACCCCTAAATAGACTCAAAGACTTAATTTATATCACGGCTAAAAGACGCATAGCCATGTGTTGGAAGAGCCCCAGAGGCCCGATTGAAGCACAATGGTGGAACGACCTCACCAAGTGGATGGCAGCCGAGACCGGAGCGTGGGAAACCGCTATCCACGAACAGAGGCTAGACTCCAGTGAGGAATTACATCGCTGGGTGTCGCTGACCGTGCCATTACTCCACCTTGGAGCGGGGGATGACCCCTCAGTTGATCGGCCAGCCCTGACCTCTGAACTGGCTTGATATTGAACAGTGGAGTTGATTGGAGTCTGGGGGGGTGGGGTAGGGGTGGAGGGTGGTATGGGGGAAGTTATGGACGTGTAATGTATATGCAGTACCTGATATGTTTGTGGTCTATCAATCTGTTGAAAATCAATAAAGAAAGTTTAAAAAAAAAAAACACTAAATTTCTGCCACGATGGGGCCCCCAAAGATATTATACGGAATATTCAACACAGTCAAGGGGAGTGATGACTCTCCTACACCCCAAATTGAGTTTTAAATACCATTCTAGTAAAATAGACCAGCAAGGCAGATATGTGCTAGTTTGGGGGGAGCTGGCGGGGTGCCCGATAATCCTGGTAAACACATACGGCCCAAATGTAGACGACCCACAATTCTACTGTACTATATTAAATATGCTGACTGGGTCAGGGGAGGCGTTAATAATTTGGGGCGGTGACTTCAATACTTTCTGGACCAATCCCTTGATTGATCTTCCACCACCCCTAGGGCCCCTACTAGAGCTGCGTTGGTTTTGAGACAGCTGATGGAACAGATGGGCTTGATAGATGTTTGGCGTACATTACACCCCACTGAAAAGAAATTCACCTTCTATTCGACCAGCCACGACTCCCATTCACGTATAGACTACTGGTTTGTTAGCTCACACCTGGCGGGCGCTGTCACTGGTTGCGATATACACCCTTGCACCCTTTCGGACCACTCACCTGTAACACTTAGCATTAAGTTGGGAGATGCCCCTCCCCCAGTTAGAAGATGGAGAATTCCCCCCGCCATTTTTAGGGACTCTAACATTTGCGAAGCCCTGCATGATGAGATCACTGAATTCATCAGAATAAATGAGGGATCGGTAACTACCTATGCTACTTTATGGGAGGCCTTCAAGGTCTGGGTCCGGGGCACTATCCTTGGTAAGTCCACCGGCATGTTGAAGGCTGTACGGAGGGAACTGAGTACAGTTGAAGCAAAAATAGATCTGTTACAAATTGAATATGGGGTCACACAAGAAAAGGAAACGTTAGCGCAAATGCATGTCGCTTTAAAGGAGTTCAGTGAGTTGGCCAACAGAGAAGTTCTATATATGGCAGCCCCTGCCAAAGCCCGCAGATACGGGGAGAGTAACAAGGCCGGGAAGTTCTTAGCTACTATGATTAAAGCTGACAGGCACCGTAGTCCGATTCCTGGCATTCTGACACCTACCGGGGAAATGGTTAACAGGGAGCGGGACATTAATTCCACCTTTGCGGAGTTCTATTCCTCCCTTTATTCTAATCATGACACAAAGTGTTCAGAGAAGACGTTCCGGTACTTGGACAGCCTAGACCTCCCTACATTAACTGCTGAAACCAGTAACATACTAGACCGGCCCATCACAATTGCAGAAATTGAAAAGGCCATTAAATCTTTGTCAGGAGGCCGCGCCCCCGGCTCGGATGGCCTGAGCGTGGAACTATACAAAGAATTCAGGAGTGAATTAGCCCCTTTACTGCTAAAAATGTGGGAGGAATCGATGGACCGGGGGGACCTTCCAGAATCGATGCGTGAAGCTATTATTACAGTCCTCCTGAAACCCCGTAGACCGGCACATGAGATGGGATCCTACAGACCCCTCTCATTGATTAACACTGACGCGAAAATCTTCGCCAAAGTGTTAGCTACCAGACTCCTCCCGTATATGTCAATCCTGGTCCACCCGGACCAGGCAGGCTTTATACCATCCAGATCCACTGCACTCAACCTGCGACGCCTGTTTAATGTAATGGCACAGATTGATCCCGAGGCGAAGGCGGCAGTGGTAGCCCTCGATGCCAAAAAGGCTTTCGATTCCGTGTCTTGGACATACCTCTTCCTGGTGCTTGAACGATTTGGCCTTGGTCGATACTTTATTAAATGCGTAAAGCTACTATACACCCACCCTACCGCTAAAGTCCTCACTAATACCACGCTATCCCCTACATTTTGGCTCCATAGGGGCACCAGGCAGGGTTGTCCCTTCTCACCTATATTATTTGCACTTACCATTGAGCCAATGGCGGAGTATATACGACAGCACCACTCACATAGAGGACTCAGGATGGCCGGCCCCCCTCAGAACATTTCACTATACGCAGATGACACTTTGTTATATGTCCGTGATCCAGAGGAGAATGTACAACACATCATGTCAGACATACACGAATTCTCAGAGTATTCAGGGTATAGAATCAATGTTCCTAAATCCGAGATATTTCCCTTAACTGATTGCACGGGCGATCTCTCTGCAATAGTGGGACTCAGGCCCGCTCTGATTCAGGTTCGCTACGTGGGTGTTGTGATCGCTAGGAATAAACAATTGTGTACGCACATAACCATGGGGAACTGCTATCAAGTTTGGCGATCAAATTCCAGACATGGACCAGTCTCCCACTGTCCCTTTATGGTAGGGTGGCGATACTCAAAATGGTAGTTTTACCCAAACTTCTATATTATTTTAATAACATCCCGATATGGCCCGGCAAGGCTTTTTTTGCAAAACTCAGGTCGCTCGCCACTACTTTTATCTGGAACGGGAAGACTGCCAGGCTGGGATGGGATAAGATGGTGGAACCATTCTCACAGGGAGGTATCGCTGCACCTGACTTTGAACTCTACTACCTGTCTGCACAGGCTCAATTCGCTAAACATTGGTTCGACCCCGAGGATACAAATCCCCATGTTTTCATAGAAAAATATTCTGTCCGCCCCAATGATATCTGATCAGTCCTCCTTAACCCTGTTTACAGAGACATCTGCCCATTCGACCCGGTATACACAACTACACAAGCCTGGGCTAAGATATATAAAAGAATTGGCCTAGAGACCCCCTACGACCCGGAGGTCCCCCTGTGGAACTTCTCAAGTATATCCCCTACATTTGACAAAGCCCTTCAACAATCCTGGGATCCAAGAAAGCTGTTTACGCTACGTGACATGTTCCCAGATGGCGTATTCTGCAAACTCACAGATTTTGTTGGGGCGGTAGGAGGTGGCCAACTTAAACGGTTCCAATACCATCGTATGAAAACTGCTTTTGCTGCTAGATGGACAACTTTTCCGATGGAACCCCAGGTGCATGAATGCATTAGGGCAATAGTGGCTACAAATGGTCCCAACAAGGGGGTGTCGCTGGTATACTCTTTGGTGCAGGCCCATTCCCTGTCCCGTAATGCGATGAGGGAGACCTGGGAACGAGATACGGGTACCCAAATTGATGAAATCCGGTGGTCACGCTTCTGTCAACTCACCAGATCCGTGTCTATGAATGCTGGCCTCCGGCTGATTCAATTCAAAATCCTGAATCAGTTACATTATGCCCCCGCCAGGTTAGCTAAATTTGTTGAGAATTGCACAGGAGCCTGCCCTAAGTGTAATGCACCAAACGCTGGGCCATATCACATGTACTGGTCATGCCCTTTGATTGTGGAATTCTGGCAAGAGGTGGCGGAATTACTTGAAGACATAACGTCGATCCCGGTGACCCTGTCCCCACTAAAGTACCTGCTTGGTGACATTGGTAAAGTGAGGGAAACCACTAGGCGTCTATTTAACATTTCATGTGTTGTTGCAAAGCGATGTATTCTTAGATCGTGGAAATCCGTCACTGCTCCATCCAGAGCTAACTTTTTAAAAGACTTGTGCACGGTGAACGACAACGAGGAACTTTTTGTCCTATCGGTTCCGATACCTTGTCGTCCTAAAGATATTTGGACACTGTTACGGGCGTACCTATGGGATCTGGCACCAGACGATGCAACACCTGCTCCCTCACCATGATGTGTAATGTTCTGTTGTATACACATTAACCAAAAGGAAGATGAAAGGGCTACTAGACAGTGCTGCGAGGTTCGTCCCCCTTGACACAGCCTACGATCGTTTCAAAACATAAAGAATCTCGCAGCTTCCATATAGGACCCCCTCTTAGGCATTGAAATTCACCAGAGATCGAAAATTACAAACAGTAAACCATAAACACCACTGAGTGGTCTAAATCGGTATAATATTTTATTAAATTGACATATTAAACTGTTCAATTTTCTTACAAAAAATATATTTGTTAAAAAACAATGACTTTCACTAGAAGCCTAAAATCACATTAAGAATCTCAAAGACATTCTCACTCATAATAAAGTGCACAGTGAACCCAAAACACTTGGGAAACATTTTTTTTAAAAAATGGAGATAAACTCTGATACAAACAACTGACTTCATTAACAAGTTGTAAGACCAGAGTAAAAAAGACCCAATTTCATGAAAAAATTGTGTTTTGATACTAAACTCTGCGGGAGTCCCTATTTTACAGAGTACCACCTCTCTATAACAAATACCTGGTTCAGTGAAACCGCCTTAAGTATGATTGGCGGTTCTAAACAGTTAAATATAACTTTAATGTATTAAGATGTTGGCAGTAATACAACATGATCAAAAACCCTACATGTTTCATTCTCAAACAACGATTTATACAATTGCGAGAAATTCATCAGGGGTAGAGCAACAAAACAACAACAAACGTAATAGGTCTTGGAACTCAAAACTTCAGACAATTCAGTTAGGTTTCCTTCACGGTGATTTTCATTTACCTAGGGGGAACAATATGGAAAAAACAGCTATAAGTAAAAGCTATCAATACTATTCAAAGCTCAAAAAACAGCAGGAATTATAGATTATGCCACTGTGAGCTTACCGTCCACGTTATCAGATAAGCTATGAAGAGACGAGTGGATAAAGGTATCTTCTTAGTAGATACAGGTGAATCTAGAACAGACAATACAGCAACGGTTGAGGAAAAAAACTCATCACGGGATTCGCAACAAAAAACTTTTGTAATTTTAACCTAAATATTCAAAAAACAGATTAATCATAGAATGAATGAAGGGTCTCTTACAGGCGGAGCGTACTCCGAAAAATGGATAAAAAGATAAATAACTAAAACTCATCACAATCTAAAGTTGGTTATTTATTACCTAGTTCACCTATTCTGAAGTCCACGTGAAAACATTCTGAGACGGTTAAACGTATAACATCTGTTCGACCAAAGCTTGAAGGCCCTCGTAATCAGCATCTTCGCATGTAGCAACATTTACCTTGTATTCTAGGCACCTATCCGTTCACTCTCGCCAGCTCCAGTGTGTGGGGACTAATACTAGCCCATTGTAAACTTAACCCCGATGGCGACAAGGACAAGATGGAACAACCACTCGGCGTAGCAAGGCTGTTCTGTTGTATGACATGTATGTACGAATACTGCGAATACCTCCAAACTATGCTTTGATATTTATCTACTGTTGTTCTTGCTGCTGACCTGCTCTCTCAATAAAATAAATGTTTAAAAAAAAAAAAGAAATGTGACTCGAATTCACTGCCCAACTTTTTAGGTAGTATAAAATATCTGATGAAAAACCGTTACCAACTACATCTAGTAAGGCAATAGGGTGATCATTTTTCAGATCACGTCTGCACACTTTTTTTTACATAGGTACTACATGGGCAGTATTCCATGGTTTGGAATCTCACCTTTTGTTATAATCCTAAAAAATAATGTGTATACCAATTCTGCCCTTAGATTCGGAACTGCTTTCAAGATAACATTCGCTAGACCATATGGCACGGTATGCCCTTGAGGGTTTCAATCTAGTTATTATATTTATGATCACTTTCTCCAATAAATGTCCACTCCAATTGGGTAGGGAATCTGGATCAACAGAAAATGTATTGTCATATTTAGAGGGGAAATTTTGTTGCAAGCCATTGCACCAGGTATATTCAGACAATGGATACATTTGTGCTGAATCTTGAGAGCAGTCTTCTTTGTTAATTAGATAACTTAATGCTCCAGCATTGTGATGCTTCTCTATCCCCAGTATCATAATCTCTCTGGAGCGTGCCGAGATACTATTACCTTTAGCCTGTTTTATAATGTCTGCTTAAATACTTTCTTAGCACAAATATATGTGTACCAAACTCAATCCCTTAGTTTGCCCTATTGTATGTCACTGACGTTTTCTTTTTCTCCTGTATAATTAGATCAAGTGATTTTATTTTTAATCTCTGCCTCTTAGTGGTCAAATCTTAGACTTTTTATCTCTTACGTAATTGGTCAATTTAATCATTTATTCTGAAAATGTTTCAGGTATTACCTGAATGTAACCCAAAACGTAGTATTATAATAAATACAGATAAATGCTATTAATTTAGGCTAAGGAGCCCGAAATGTCAAGCATGAGACAGGAGGTTCGAGGAGAGACTGACCATCAGAGACATGAGTAAGAGGTGGAAAGCGATAATTATACATCCAAGATGGACATGAGCCCCTATGCGGCACCTATGGCAAGGCTGAAACAAACGGAATTGTCAAGTGATCAAGCAAGCTTGAATCGGGGGACCATACTAGCAAATATGAGACAAATACCAGACCTCTATCTACTCTCCTCTAATGATATATATCGAATTAGTTTCCCTTATGCACACGCCACCAGCATTGTGGAAATAATAAGGAAATCACATATGGGAGCCAAAGCAATGCTAAATTCAAGAAGAGACTTTATACATCTAGGGCTGGATGTTCTCTCCACCAAGCCACACAAACCCCAGCAGCATTGGATTAATCCTTCTTGCAGGGATGTTAATAAAAGAGGGAAGTACAGGAGCAAAGTCTCTTTATGAGGTGTCGGGAAGTGCAAGAAGGGGACTCGATGAAGAGTCTAAGGGGAAGGACTGAGATGGGGAGCAAAACCAGATCTGGGCACTGCTCCCTCACATCATCAAAGAGATCATCCAGTAGCTGAGCTGTCTGAGTAAATCACTCTAGCCGGTGAACGATTCAGTGTTCTTAGTTATGATATGATATGATATGATATGATATGGTATTTGTAACGCGCCTATACACAGGTGTTTCAAGGCGCGACATACATGGGGATACATGGGGCTCCAGTTAGTTGAGGAAATGAGAAAGTAAATTTTCGAAGGCCATGATCTAATCCTTTTACAGGAAACATGGCTGAGGAAGTCTTTTGAATTGGACAGGTTTACAATGTTAACCAAGTAGCAACTAGGATAATTGGGGGTAGACCTGCAGGTGGCCTTTCAGTGCCCATCTGGAATACCTGGGTGAGCAGTATAGAACAACATCCCTCGACATGACTGGGCATATTACCAGTCAGGAGAGTCCCTCCGTTGACATTGAACTTAAAACCAGTAGTCCTGATTAATTTATACTGGAGCCCTGCTCATTCCAACTTGGAAAGTTTCTTGAAGGACCTTGCAGACATACTAACGTCTCTGAAAATCACCTCCCCTGAAGATCACATCTTAGTGACAGGTGATCTGAATTCCCATTGTTTACGGGGCATCTCTGATGGCCCACATAACTCGAATCCCAGCGTGAATGGTCAAAGATGGATGAACTTTCTTACAGGCTGGGACCTCATTATGGCCAATGGCAGTGTCGAGGGTGACATCCCTCCCGCAAGAATGTGGTGAAATGGACATTTGTCCTCTACCATTGACTATATAGTCCTATCCCCAAATATCTTCGAATATTGTGAACATTTAAGAATTGAAGAGAGGGGTACCAGTGACCACAGACCTTTATCTGTAACACTTGGTTTTAGTTCTGCAGCAGAAACTAACTTGATGTACTCGGCTATGCTATCAAGCAGGGAATCGATTAGTGAGATTAAAAAATAAAGGCTCGATTTTAAATCGTAAACTGGAAAATGTTTTGGTGTCAACTGAACCAGGATGCCTAACAAATATGTTGAACCCTATGAGCTTTGTTGGCCTTCTGTGGAATTTGGATTCACCATGTACACGTCCGGGCCTAAGATCTAAGTCACACCTACATAATTTTGATGCAGCGACCAGAGATAGAGTGAGCTCCGTGAAGAGCTACGAATTCTAACAAAAGTGGGGCTCAAACTGGAAATATTCCTTTGGTAGAAGAAGTACCTACGAAATCAGTATAAAAATTGGTCCAGGAGCAAACTATATACAAGAGAACCCACAGAGATGGTCTACCCATGGTAACAGCAGTGATGGAGATTAACTCCCGACATTTCTGGGGCCTAATTACTACGCAAGCCAAGGAACAAGCAGCATTGCAATCAAATATAATCATGGAACAGAAATGGAGGGATCATTTCGCTGTGTTATTTGAAGAAAAGATCTCAGTAAAATGCGATTTAGGCCCAGATGTCGAATGGAGCATACATTTTGATGAAGGAGACATTATAAAGTTGATAAATACTTCTTCGAGATATACAGCTGTTTGCCCAAACGGTTTAACTAATGAAATGATGCGTGAATCTGTGGGTACCTGGACGACTATCTTGTTCAACCTGTTTAATACCATCTTAAAATTAAGAAAGTTTCTGGCCTCCTGGAAAAACGCCATAGTAATACCAATATATAAAAAAAGAGATAAAATTATATTGAAGAAATTAGACGACCGGACAGCAAAAGCTAACATCCTCTCCAAATTTCAGGTAGGCTTCAGAAGGGGCCTATTGACAACACTAAATGGTTTAGTCTTAAACATCTTAAAAACTGAAAGGAAGAATGACCTGCCAATTTATGGTGTCTGGATTGACCTATCTAGGGTCTTCGACACCATAAATAGAGGCGAATTATGGCATAAATTAAAGTAGTGGGGCATTCCAATGGGCCAATTATCAGTCCTTACCCACCTCCATAGTAATACTACAATCCAAGTAAGACTGGATTCAGGAAGCCACCTCTCATCATTGATCCCTACGGACAAGGACGTTGGGCAGAGGTGCATCGTAGCCCCATGCCTATTTAATTTGTTTATGGCAGATCTTTGGCACAAGTTAAAACCTCACTGTCTAGCCACACCACAGATTGGGGCCACAAGAATTAATGGGATGGCCTACGTGGATGATGTTGTCATAATAGACCACTCACCGTAGGACTCCAGCGCTTGATATCAGCATTTAAAAAGTATTCTTTACCAAACTATCTATAATTAACCCCAGCAAGACAGTTGTAATGTCTTACAATCAGACAATCAATAAAAAAGACTATTGGCTTTAAGTGGAAGCTGGTGGAACAAAACCTACCAGTCGTGAAGGAGGTTAAGTACTTGGGTTTCACGATTAGATCTAACCCAACCAATGCGGCCATGGAGGCTATCTTAGAAAAAAGGCCTGACAGCTTGTTTGCCAGATGAAAAAAATATTTCATTCCTACTGTGGTTTCACATTATTGCCACTCATCAAATTCTATACAGGGAAGGGGGTACCGACCTTAATGTATGGAATTGAAATTGAGAGATTGGCACTAAGGATCAATTGGGTAAGAATTGAATGAAGCATCTGGAAAAGGGTCTTAATCTCCCGGGCTCCTTGCCGATGGCCAGACTGTGCTATAAATTAGGACTACAGTCCCTCCAATGGCAGGCCGAATGGAAAAGGATAATGGTTTACAGATCGATCATATGCTTGCTAAAGAACTCTTTATATGAGGACATTAAGAATATGATGGAGAAAGGCGCAAACGATTTTATGGGGTTGAAACGTGAGGCTGCTGAGATACTATTGAAGTGCCAACTCTCAGAAAAGGACCTAATAGATAATCCCCTGAGGGTAAAAAAGGTAATGGGATTGAATGATTGGATCCTAACAAGGACCTCATTTGTTGCAATGACGTTTTATAAGAACTTCCCTATAAATGGCAAAACCCTTAGTTATGTATTGCCCTATTTGAGGAAATGTCCACATTCAAAATGGAGGGCGGATTTTCTGAGATTCCGCTGTAATTTATTCAATACTCAAGACTTTCAGCTTATTAGGAACAAAGTGAATGTGGTGGAGGGTCTTTGCAGTCTGTGCCAAAAAAATGTGAAACACGTAATAATATCAAGAGCCACAAGGGTTGACAACTTTCTAAGCTTTGTCCACACTGTGGACTGGTTAGAAACACAAGAGTTATGGAATAGATGGTCGGCAGGAAATTAATCTTCTCTATCTATAGAAGTTCTATGGTTTTTAGTCAAAATAGAACCAATTATCAACCTTGTTGAAAGAGGGGGAAAGTGAATGATTTACTTAATGTGAAGAGGAGAGATTATTAATGTATAATTAATAATTAATATAATTAATATAAAATAATTAATATGAGATAATTAACCTCGTTGAAAGAGGGGGAAAGTGAATGATTTGACTTAATGTGAAGAGGAGGGACTATTGCTTGTTGTATTCACTTGTTCCTTTTGTAAAGCGCTTTGGATTAAGGCGCCATATAAATTAAAATAAATACAAATACA
This sequence comes from Ambystoma mexicanum, assembly GCF_040938575.1. Classification (NCBI taxonomy): domain Eukaryota; kingdom Metazoa; phylum Chordata; class Amphibia; order Caudata; family Ambystomatidae; genus Ambystoma; species Ambystoma mexicanum. The sequence continues at coordinate 1,089,080,319 of NC_090937.1, read as the reverse complement.
CATTAACTATGTTGAGATTAGAACAGGTTTACATACTCACCTTATCTTTTTTTCATCTCTCTCTCCCTCCTCTCCTTTCTCCTTCTCTGTTCTTAAAAATTCTATCTCCTCGCTTTTTCATTCTCTTGTTTTTTTCCTTATCTGTCCTTACATTTATTTTTTATTTTCTCTCTCTTTAATTCTTTTCTGTTCTTTTCTGTTTTTCAGTTTTTCGGCTTTTTTTGTTTGTTTTCAGACTCTTAATCAGAAGGGGTACCTAGTACATGTATAGTGAACTTTATACAAATTGTACTGATTAATTTATGATGTACTCAGTATGTTTTTTTAATGAATTGTGAACTTGTATGAATATGTATAGTGATCCTTTTAAGAATTGTATTTATTTTCTATGTATTGCGAAAAATCACATATTGATTCAGTCACAAATAAAACAAAATGTAAAAATACAGATGAATGCAGCTATATTATTTATTAAACACCTGATATTACGAGGGGGCCATGATAATCGATTAGATTGGTGTTAAATAAAGGAGAGCCAACATTCAGGTGCCTTGTCTTACTTATGTTTACATTCCTTTTTGTAAGCCTTGAAAACATTTGATCACTTGCTATATTCAGAATTACTGTGAGACATGTAACTTTATCCATTATATCCTATGAAGTAAATATATGACTTATTATTGAGATGCTAACGCTACTTGTCCAGGTTGTAGCACCCAGGATTATCACCAGTAGTTCTCCCATTTAGCGGGAAATATCTCTGATTCTGATGACTTTCAACCTCTGACGCACCGAATTATCTGGGCGAAAGTTGCATAATAAAGGCTCAGGAAGGTTAGGTCTCAGATCCCTCCAAGCGGCATCCTGTAGCCACAAGATTTTAAATCTCTGCTGTTATTATTTTTGAAGACCCTGTCAAATCCACTGTACAAACCAACGTGCCGAACTGCACTGAGTTCTCAAATAATAATATACTTATTATTCTTAAAATCTTTTACTATAAAACCTAAACTGAACAATTGTACGTTCAAGAGTATACACAAACATAATAGCCGACACATAGAATTGGTGCATTTGCTAGTGTTTCTACTTATACAGACTTTCTCAAGCCTCATCAATCCGAGAACATAAGTAACATATCCTCATGTTTTTGATAAGCGGTTACTGGTCGCATGAATTGTTTTTTTCCCTAAGTAAATTCCTAATAGTGTTGGTTAAACAAATAGCATCCACATTAATAATGAAGTATTCGAGAGTTAGATGGAAATATGCTTGATTAGTACATGTTAGATGCAGTTTTTATTGTATGTTCCCTCTTGTGGGTCCAAATGTTGATTTATATCAAATTGGATGATCTGTTTTGTGTATGGATGATTTTTCAAGTATTTTCCCAGTGCTAATGAACCAAAAGTCTCCAATCTTCTACTGAAAGGTATCCCAAATCTTGCAATTTTCCTTCGGCCAATTGTTTCAACTTGGGCGGCACTGCGTGTTCCTAGAGTCAAGGACTGTATCTAGCACTAACCATAAATTCCGTATTAAGGGCATATCAGTTGGCTTGTATATTTTGTCCAATAGCCATTCCTCATTTGTGTGAGGATCCAGGCCCCCGATACCAATCACCAGCATGTTGCAACTCTGGGGTCCAACTCAGTCCAAGACATCTGGACAAGGAGGGAAGCCGGTTCCTGACTCTCCAACACTTCACCAGTCACCTGAAGGGAACATGTTTGTGCGTGTCCATGTAGATAATCCAAGAGCGAAGAGTTACATCAACCGCCAGGGAGGGTGCATATCACTGGTGGTGTCAGACCATGCAAGTTACACATGGGCAGAATGACCTCATCTCTCTTTGTGGACCTCCTACATCTTAGAAAAGGGTAACCTGGGGGTGGAGGGTGTCCAGAGAATGTTCTTCCCATCATCCCAGATACTGTCCTTAACTCCTCAGGTATTCTCCAAAATTTGCAAGAAGCTGGGTTGTTCTTGGATGGACCTGATGGAATGTATCCAACTCATAATATAAGATATTTCTCTTGCCATAAGGATCCCATGCATTGCAGTTGTTTAATGTTTTCCTGCCCCTTCACATTGATCCCTCGTGTATTGGTGAAGATTTGCTGGGAGAAGGCCTAGGCAATCATGATTAACACAGTATGGAAACAGAAATCCTTTTTGCACATCTTTTGGAGCTGGCCCTGCAGGAAGCATGGTTCCTTTCCCTGTCCCCTTCACCTCTGAGACACTGCCTCTAATATTACCATCTCTTGAGGGATTCCATCTATCAGCATGGTTGTGGAGCGCAGAGGTCTAATGGAAAAGGGAATGCAAGAAGTGGCATTGTCTATCCAAAAATCCAGACGCCCCTAACTGCACTAGATAGTGTCAGAAAACAATCTTCCCCCACCTGCCTTGTGACTCTGTCCCTAATCTTTCTTAATAGTTGGTTTATAAGTGCAGTTACCTGTCGCCTCCATAACAGCACAGTTGCCAACAGTGATAGCCTTTTGTGGACACTGGAATAACATCTCCCTCGTTGTGGGTTGCGCTTCCTGTATGCTTAAGGGTTTCTTATGCTCACGTTCCATGGTGAAGAGCTCTTTGCCACTTGGGATTGATCTGATTTGCCCCTATCGTTGGCCTCCCTGCAGCAGAAAATCCTCTTTATATCCATTACAGATACAATGACAAGCATTTAAAATATTGTTTTTATAACAATTACTTCTGCAAGAAGACTGGGTGTGATTGGGGCACTTGTGTACAGTGCAACTTATTTAACCTTCTCCCCTCAGGGTTTGTGCCTATGTCGCCCCCCCTTTGTCCACCCCAATATTTCCCCAAGAATTTCACATCTTTCCATAGAGAGCAAAATTCACCTTTGTCTACTTTTATTGTAATTATAGTACTGTGCAAGCCCTGGGTGTGGGTTCAGCTGTACACCTATACCTGTATTGCACGCCTAGGATCAGGGGTCAAGTTCTAAAAAAAACAAATGGGGGACTCATTAACATACCAATTGAATGTGCCGTCACCAGAATCAAGGCATATCAAGGTGCCCTCTGAAAAAATTGGGGGGAGCTTGTCCACCCGCGTGTACCCTCGACTTGAGCCCTGCCTAGGATATTCTGTGATGGTGGCCATTGGTCTGGCCATAAATGAAAGAAGCTATAGGTTTCTACATCTACAGGTGGATTAGACAGGCCATCTGTCTAGCCCCTGAAGTTCATGGCGTTCCATCATCCCAGATTGTGCAGGCTGGCCATATTAGAGGGGCGGCAGCTTCTTGTTCTAATGTCAATGGTGTCCCCCAATATCAGATTTGCAGAGACGCCACCTCCCCATCCATGCTTGTTCTCCAGCTTCACGTGTGGGGTGTTTTGCCTGACTCCTTCGCTCGGGTGTTCTCCAAGTTTCTGTTTATGATCACTGTAATATTAAAACTGGTTTGCGCTGCAAAGTTGAAATGTCACCGGTGTTCTTTGGTTCACAGCTCTGGGCGTGCTGGGTCCTCAAGCTGTATAGAGGACTGGCAAAAGGAAGGTGGGATGGAGAGGTGATGGCCCGATTACGTACCAGTAATCTTCATCCCTTGTCACAGCCCTCATCCATACCATCTTCCCTGTTTGAGATTGAGCTCTGAATTCAAATTCCCTGAGGGGAGGAGCTGTAGGAGAAAGAAAAAAAACGGACAGACTCCTCTCGGTTCCATGTGTTAAAATTGTGGCAAAAATGGATTTGGACACAAAATATTGCGGCAAAAAGGCTGTGGTTTTGCCACCACAATCCAAGTAAAGGATGCCCCCGCAACCCCTGCTCCCCTTAAATGGTTTAATGGGGTACATCTTTAACGGGTCAAACCACTGCATTTTTGCCGGGATTTTTTTGTACAGGCGCCATTTTTGCAGCGATTTTTTCACTGCATATCCTCCTCTCAAAACCTGTGGAAGCACGATGAGGAAGATTAGGGACAGTGTAACGAAGATTGCAGGTAATAATCGCAGCATCATTGTGCTTTGAAAGACTCATAACAATGTATTGGTCGGTGTGAACACACATTAGGAAGAGGTGAGGTGCCTCAAATTATTGTGATTGCTGAGATGACCTGTTTTTAAATCTTTATACAATGGAACCCAGAATGTCCTGAAGGAGCACGTGCGCATTTGCTTTTAAAGAAAGGACGTTTAGAACGGAAAACAAAATTACAAGCAAATGCATGGCAATGCTACTGGTACTGGTGGAATACGCAGTTTTTAAACGTTCTCCTGCCTAATGGGCGCTGTTTAGGCGTCAGGCGTTTTGGCGCGTTTATGTGTGGAAAACATATTCACCTTGCGGGTACTTTGGCTCGTAAATATGAGGAAAAATATATACCTTCAGCAAGGGATAATAAGTGCGACTATATGAAAAGACTGGCGAAACTTCGGTGTACACAGCGGGGTATCAGGTGTCCCCAAGCAGCACTTGCACAAACAACAGCTTTGCCCCGCTCTGTGCCTGTGATCCCTGTGTTTGTGTTAACAGCTTCTTCCGCGTCGTGCTCGGATTCCGCTGGGTGTTTGTGGTATGGGCAAGACAGCCCGCGCAGAGGCTCTTGAAAGATTATTGCTGCGTACGCTGTTTGTTATGACAGGCTGTGTCCTTAGCCATTGGCAGGCGATTAGATAAGGTCGCCAAACTGCCTTTTAGTTTTGATCAGAAATTCATCATAGACAACAAATGGCTATATCAGCGATTTCAGATGTGGATGTCGCCGGCCTTTTATGAAATCCCTGAGCTTATTGCTCACTGTTGATAAGGATTGAATAATGAAGGCAGCGTGGCTGTACTGCTGGTGAGTACCACCTGCTGTGGGCTGAAGTGTGATTTTGTTACTATTTTACTTATTCAGTCATGCCTAGAGGAAAAACTTTGCAAGATTAACATTTTTATAATGTCGACAATATACAACGTTGTTGTATGCGAGTTAAATAACAGCGGGAGAGAAACTAATCGAACTAGACACTTCCTGACACAGAAGAATTAAATGAGTAGACACTCAGAAGTTGGCTTCAATTAGCATCTGCAACCTTTCTACCTTTTTTTTAACATTTATATAGCGCCACGAACCCTCATGTATCTGAGCGCTGCTTATTATTACCCACGGTGTGTGGTGCTCATTTATTGATCTCGGAAGGATGAAAGGCTGAGTTTGGCCCTCCTGGGATTCGAACCTACTGTCAGCAGGCTCTGCACAGATGTCAAAGCGAGCCCTCTACTCGGACCGGCTACCAATAGTCTTGGTCTACCAATTTCCAGGCGGTGGCCACATTGCAAAGCTCTTTAGTACCATCTCTGATCCAACATTCAAAGTACTATTTTCTCCTCTACCCATCCGAAGACATTTGGATTTCTGTCAGAGGTGCTAGCTCACCACTTGGGCTGGAAGTGAGATCGAGACATTTATGCAAAGTTATGTAACCTTTTTGGTAAAGTGCCTTCAGGGCTATAAAGGCTCGGATTTTGATGTCATATAAGTCCTTATTAAATTCGTATTATTGTTCAGAAAATCCCACTAGTTTCTCACAAATTCTTATAAGCTACTCAAAAGGCGTTTTTGTATGGGAGGCTATGTCAGCTTTACCAGATTTTGGACTCTAGGAGCTGTACGGAAAAGGATGAAGATTTCAGCAGTTGACTGTCCTTTCTGCACACCCCTTACTTGTGTTACGCCTGACCCTCAGCAGATGAGTCTTATTTCGGGACCCCTTGTTGTAGTGGAACACCTCTGCTGGAGTTTACTCAGCTCTTGAACTGAATTTCGACTTCTGTGGTAATCAGTGGGCCGGATTTAGAGTTGTGTGTTAATGGTAAAGTGGGCAGTATTTCTGAATATCACATGTTTTACTGCTCTGGCAAATTGTGAGTTTTACGAATAAAACTCATGGAATCTGCCTGCACAAAAGCGTTACTGCATGCAATGTTATCACATGAGGCAGTCCCTCGTGCGGCTATGTGGCCTTTCCCATGGAGCCTTAACACACTCTGAAGTGGGGAATTACGGAAGGCTGTGCATGACTCAGAATCGCGTGCACCCCACCCGTGCCTGCATGCTTCATGCATTGGCAATGGTACTTAAGTCTGGCAGTATTTTGTAAATGGTGCCCTATATCACATCTTCTCTCCGGGGACTCAACTGACCATAACTATTTTAGCAATAGGAAGATCTGGGGGTCGTAGGTGGACAGTGTGCTGGTTGATACCACAAACATAGGGTGATATTTAGGCCTGCTGCATAGGCACCCTTCCACTGGTGCACCCGAGTGAACACCAGGACAAGTAAGTAGATAGTTAAAAGGAAGGTAAGCACAGATCAAATTCTTGTGTGAGGCAAGTGGTTTTATTACCCTCCAGTGGGTGTCTTTCTTGAGTAAAAATAGAAAATTCTGAAGCTTGAGTGCTCTCAAATGTAACAGGGTGAAATCCCCATGGGAAGGTGAAGTGATCAAATCTTTCCTCACACAAGAATTTGATATTCGTGAATCTGGATCTATGCCTTGATAACAACCAGATGGGTTGAAACACATGCCGGCTGTTCTGTGAACAATAAACAGGGACTTGAAGCCAAACTAACACGTTTTCTTATGGACTTCTAATTATAACTTTGGGATCTGTGCACTGTGCCTACCTTCCTTTTAACTATCTACATAACTAGTTTAGCTCTTGTATTTCTCTCTATATTATTTCTGGAACAACCCTTACACTATCTTGGCAGCTCTCATCCGATGGGTTATAATCTACATTCCAGGGATATGGCCTCAGGGACGCCATCCTTTAGTTCACTTTGAATAGTTCGTATTCTTTTTTCAGTACATGGTTAATACTATAAACAGTTCCTGTTTCTGTAGTCAAGGGCCCTGATTCACAAAGGTACAATGTCTAGAGATCTTGCATACCAGCCCACATCATTCTGTGAGAAGGCCAAATGTAGGGTGTAAAACGAAGGGAATGATGTAAGGAAGTTGTCATTTAAGGCAGGGAGAGGTTATGGGAGGAGGAATAAAGGCGTTTTCCACCTTCCTCCTGGCTCTATGTCTTTTGTAAGAAGCCTGATCACACGTCGTATATCCAAACATGACATTGCAGATGACGAGACATTGAGTTGCCCGTGCTTCTCTATCCAGCACGTCAGTTGTCACTGCCTTGGCGGTTTCTCTCAAGTGACCTCGAGAGCGCCAAGCCTGCCTCACCTCCATTAGCATTTCTCCTGTTCAAGCTAACAGTGGCCTGCTGTCTGTGCAGACCTGCTATCCCTCCTGGGCTAGCGAGACTGTCCAGTGTGTGCACTGATACGTTCAAGGAGTGTGAACCTCATCCTGTTGTGGCCTGATCGCTAGTCTTACCTGCTCTGTGACCGGCCTCACCATCTGCTCCTGATAATCACAAGCTGATTGAAGGAGGGTGCCGTTCTTTCTCGTGCAGTGCTAATTCTAGCACCAACAACACATTCCCTAGTCTCCCACTACCAAGTTATGGGCTCTTGATCCCAGAAAATCAAAACGTTTTTGGCACCTCCTTGGTAAAATGGATCACACACACACTGAAATCATAATTAATCCAATTGAGGAGTCCACTTGGTATCAGTACTTTTCAGAGACTTATGCAATCCCTCGTTTTGTTTTAGGATTTGCACTAAATCGTGGGGCGACCTCTCTTGGTCGCTATCCTTTGATATAGACGGCATCAATCGAGTGATACTGATGTCGATTCCTTCATGAGCCTCGGGGCCTGATAGGATTCCCTTCATGGTTTATAGGGACAAGCCAGCTGCATGGTCTGGGATTCTATTCGACTTATTCCAGGACATTTTAAGAAGGAGAAAGACTCCTGAATCGTGGAAAATGTCGATCATAGTTCTAATTTACAAAGAAGGCGATAGAGATTGTCCAGCTAACTATAAACCCATAGCTGTACTCGATGCAGCAGGTAAGCTATTTTCAGTAATAGTTCTAAACAATCTTAAGATGTGGATTGAGTGCTCTAAGATATGGAATGAGAATCAATCAGGTTTTCAGCAAGGAATATATACTTCTCTGAATTCAGATATTTTGTTGCTCCTGCAAGAGCATTCCAATGCTTCAGCCCAAATATGACCTTTGTACACCTAACTCAGGCTCTGACAGAGTGAACAGGGCTAAGTCATGGCATCAACTCAGATACATAGGATGCCCGGTTTTACCAATTAGCATGTTGGGGTACCTACACTCTGATACGGAAATTCAAGTTCGCCTGAATTCCGAAGGAATTTTAACAGATGCCTTTCCATCATACAAAGGTCTTCGGCAGGGGTGCGTACTAACCCCCATGTTGTTTAATTCATATATTGTCGGATTACAGACAGCCTTAGCAACAAATAGATCCTTCCCTCAAAGATTGGGACAGATGCAAGTCAAATACCTGGTTTACGCTAATGATTTTATATTGCTGGAATTAACACCCATATGCCTACAGAGGTCGATCAACTCGAATACATGAATGAGCTGGCGTTAGAAATAAATGCTGTCAAAACAAATATTTGGATACTGAAATCCAAAAAGAAAAACCCTTAGGAATTTCACCTGGTATTTAAATAACTCACAGTTAGAGAAGGTGACCAAATGAAAATACTTGGGGAATAATTACTGTCAGCAGCTTTTATCTATGGGTGTGCACAAGGAACTACAGATGAAATGCCTGCCTGTCCTTCATAGCCCAGATGAAAAAATGAAGAACACATTTGGTGAATTTTCGGGTTGACCAGTTATCAAGTACTAAAAAGGGAAAATAGTTCCATGCCTAACATATGGAGCAGAATGCCCAACATCAATGATCCACTGGGGCAAAATTGAGGGTATGCTGTGGAAAGCCATTTTGAATTTGCTGAAATGGGTACACATTGCATGTATTCGATACGAGCTGGGGTTGAAATACTTAAAGGCATACACAAGGTGGAAATCGCTTCTTTAATTTAACAAGGTGCTTCTACCCTCTTTAGGTTCCGTGTTTACAAAAGTACAGGAATTCATGAGTAAATAGTCGTGTCAGGCTATAAATAACTGGCTTGGAGATATGCATAATGTATTGAAATGTATTGATAGTACTGCTTACGAACTGAGAGATTTCCCCCACCAAGTAAAAGAAAATCTCATTTTAATCAATTGGAATTTTAACTAGCGATTGATGCCCCTACTGTAAGTTATACAAATGTACTTATGTATCGGACAAAGGTGTAGGTTGGAAATCGCCCAACAAAAAATGGATATGATGTCTTATGCCTAATGCGCCATTTCTTCCTCCTTGCAAAATCACTAGTATATGCGTGATAACAGATGCTCCTAGTATCTGCAGATATTGTAAGAGGGTCTTCACATAAACACTTGAACAGCATTTGCTGTTGTCTTTGAAAATTATGCTTTTCCCTCTATCTAGGAAATTCAAGTCAGTGTGATTTTGCATTTTCTGTTGGGTTTGAAAATTAGGCTTTCCCTCTATCCCCCTATCTAGCATCTTTTTCCCTCTATCCAAATAACTTGCTTCTGGGTGTCTTGCTTTTCTGCTGTATCCTGGAAGCTAGGGTTTTCACTTTATCCTGGACACTTGATTCTAGATTGTTGCTTTTCTGTGTGTTGTAGCTCAGTGTCATGCCCTGCAATTTCTCCCTCACTCCCCCTTCTTCTCTCTGTGCTCTCCCTCCATGGTGCTTTCAATCGCCCCTATCTTCTCTAACTTCTATTCTATCACCTATCCTATTTCTCTTTCGAAGTAACGAAGGAAAAGGTTCAAGAAGGATCTCCTGGTCTCCAATCCAGGCCCACCCATTGCTTACACCTATGTCAACGCTTCTTCCAGCGACATCCTCATGGTTGTTCCCTCTCTGGACTTTTGGATTCCCCTTATGGTCTGAGGGCTGAGGGCTCTCCCCTTTCTCTTCCTCTCCCATTAATGGTGGCACCTGTTGGGAAGTACTCTTGGCATACTTCCAACCTCCACCTTCTTGATGGGCATCTTCAGTCGCTCATCAACTTCCTCCATACTCATCCCACTCCTCCTTCTGCTATCCCTCGGTCCCCTCTGCCACCACTGACGGGTTTACTACATCTCTGTACCCCCATCTCTCGGAAGAACCTCTCAACCTCAACGTTCTCACTCTCACAGAGACGTGGTTCACAGCCAGCTCTGCCACGAGATTTGACACTCTCCTACCAGAGGGCTACATGATCCGCTCTAAGCACAGGCCTAACTGGTCCAGAACTCAAAAGGGGGGGAAGGCAAAGCCTTCCTCCTGCCATGGCCAACCTATTTAACTAACAATGGCTCCATGGGTTGGCCCTATCCTTTGTTAGCTCTGTTGGTGGCAGCTTTGCATACTAATCAGAGTTAATTCAAACAGGCCCACAGGGGGGCCTGGTCGAGGGTCTAACATAGGACAGGAAAACCCCAACAACCTTTGATATGCACTGTGTCAACCTGAAACCAGTTCTTGCCTCTCAGTATCAAGGGAAATGACCTGTCATGTTTGTGACAGCTGTTTACAGTAGTCATCCCGCAGGGGGACCCCATTCAGAAGGTATGTCTATGTGGTTTGGCAGGGCGACCGAAAGGCTGGTCTCGCCACAGCTTCAAGGGAGACCTACCGCTTTAATCAGAAATCACAGAGAGCTCAATAAACCAGAGAGACCTTTCGACCCACAACAGACAGGATGATTGCCGATAATATGTGCATTCACCCCTTTACATTTTCTGTTGCAAAGCACTCTGGTTAGGACCTCATGCATACAGGAGGTTGTTGGTGGGGACCCAGTATTGATTCATTAAGGTAGGCTTAGCCTACACCAATCACTGTGGCTCATTTCGATTTAAAAGAGGGTCGAGCCCCTCTCTTGAGCAGATCATCTGAAGATTTTGCAAAGAGTAACAAGAAAAACTCATATGGACCCTGGCTGAAGCACCAGTGAAGGAAGGCTAGGATTTCCAAAGAGGGAAACAAGATCCCTGCCTATAACATCTTCCAAGGAACAGAGGGAGATACTGAATCCAGAGGACCCTCCAGCAGCTCCAGAACCGGTACCCAGCCAGCACACAGTGTGCCCTGCAAGGCTCTGCAAACAAGCTTCCTAGGTGGGAAGTGCCAGAGAGTCTTAGAACCAAACCAAGGACAAGGTCATTGCCAGCAGCACTCTCCTCAGCTTTGGGCCTTTTTCCTTAAAGGCCGATACAAGCCCAGTGAAGAAGTTAGGAGGAGTGCATCAACAAGCATCAACCAGTGTCTACCTTAAAGGACATTTTTGAGACAGTCGAGACGCTCGAGCTGAGACCGACTGCATTGCTGACTGTTGTCATGCCGCAGCCGCTATCGCCATCCGTGATGCCTCGACCAGTGCTTTAGACCCGCCAACCAGCACGATTCCTGACCCTGAGCTGCTGTGTAGGCCAGCCTGCAGCTGTCCGTCCAGCCTCGCTCGCCGAACTGCCTGCCGTCTGATACCTGCAGCTGTCTTCCATCTTGAACTTCTTCCATCTTGAACTCTGTCACAGGGGCTGCAAAGCACCCTGAAACCAACTCTACACTGTTGAGCACCAAGAACTTCTACACGCATAAGGTCCCCCTGGTCCTTTTCCAAAGACCCCTAGTGACATTTTATGAGCCATTGCTCTCTTAGTGCTGAAACCAATTATCCTTGAACTATTGCGATTAATTACTTTACCCACTACCCTCCTATCAGTATACAGAATTCATCCCTTTTCCTTCTTGAAACTGCCTGTACTCTGAATTCCTATACAGAGTGGGTTGTATTTTGTAGTGTGCTAGAACTGTCTGTTGAATGATAATAAAGTATATATTTGTATACAGCCTTGACTGGACAGTCTCTTTTATCATCAGCTAATAATTGTATTTTCGCTGTGTTGCAACTAACGAACGATTCACAACCTTGCGGAGATAAGCCTGCTGTTCTGTCCACGTTACCAAAAATTAGACAAGGAGGTTTATAATTTGCTTGTGTTTCCAATCTGTTCAGATCCCTTCTAGGGGTACTAAAGGTGTGGGGCTGATTGATGGTTTAAAACCCGATATTCATCCCTGGACCACTGGTGCCCTGGAAGTTGCTTCATCACAATTCCAACTCTCCTTCCATTCTCATCCTTCTTGACCTTTCCTCTGCCTTTGATAGGTAAATCATGCCACCCTTATATATCGACTCCATGATACCCTAGGAAACACAGACATGGCTCTGGAATGGTGGACCGACCTTCCCAGGTTCAACTGGGCCCTTTTCTCTCATCCATCCCACTCTCAACCGCTGGTGTCCCTCAGGACTCTATCCTCTCGCCTTGGCTTTTCAACATCTACCTTGCCCATCTAGTCCATTTGATCTCCGCCTTCTCTCCTAACTTCCAGTGTAATGTGGATGACATGCAGCTCTCCTTCAATATTCCCTACTCTGCCTCCTCCTCTTCCTCTCTCATCCTGACTGTCTGTCTGCTATTCAGGCATGGCGCACTGTTATCGATCTCTGCCTTAATGCCAGTAAAACCTAGATGGTTCCATGTGTTTATAACAAACACATTAAATAATGAAAACATTTTTAGTGAAATAGAAATAATGAAAACATGTTGAATGTTTATCTCTTTTTTAATTTGAGGGGTTCTCACCAAGCCCCCTGTTTCCCCGGCTGTATTACCCCGCCCCAACCTCCCCCCACCCTTTTTTATCCCTTACCCCACATCCCGTATATACTTTAAACTCAAAATTCGAAATTTTTTCATTATTTAAGTTTCGTTATTAAAGTGTTTCATTATTTATATTTCGATATAATCATTGTATACCAACTGAGATCCTTCTCATTAGGACCCTTTCTCCCTCCTTCCATCCCACAGTCTGGCCATCCTCCATGGGCCCCTGACCTCACCCTCTTGTGAGGCAAAAAACCTTGGTGTCATCTTCTACTCCTCTCTTCTTCTCTGCTCACATCACGAACCTTGCCAAGAAGGCCCACTTTCAGCTGCACCTCCTCAGAGGCATTCTCCCTTTCCTCACCTTGCCTCAGAAACTCAATGTCTCCAGAGCTCTGGTCCTCTACAGGCTGGACTACTGCAACAGCCTCTTTCTGAATCTGCCGAACTCCTCCCTTTGCCCCCTTCAACTAATCCAGAATAAGTCTGCAAGACTTATGCTTGGCCTCCAGCATAGGACATCATCATCCACAAGGCTTTCTGGGGCGTGGGACCCCGCTACATCCAACTCTCTCTCTACCTCCCTGCTACAGCCCTTCTGTCTTCTAGCTCCAACTCTCTGCAGATCAGACACTCTTCCAAGCAGAGATTGTGGGGTAGATATTTCTCCTCCGCAGGTACCTCCCTCTGGAATGACCTCCCTGCCCTTCTCAGACTTGACCCAGATCTCCTTAAGTTCCAAAAGCTTCTCAAGACCCTCCTTTTCTTTTCCTCTTTCCCTCTCCCTCTCCTCTGCTAATGTCCCCCTCTGTCGCTTGACTGACTGCCTGGTTCCTTCAGATTCTTACAGGGTACCAGGCCCTCCTCCAGTCTACCCCTGCACTTGGTCTCCGCTGACCCCTTCCCCCCCACACAAAGGGCCCCCATGGTTGTTGCAGTTCAGAGAGCTAATACACACCGAGCCTTGTCATAAAGGGATCATCTCACTAGGCTGAGTATAATAAAGACATCCAAATGCTTGTGGATGTATGAAAGTGTCACCTCAGTAGCCACTGGGTCATAATTAAACATGGTTTATATTTTCACATTAATGTGCCACCAGATTGCTGTGGTACATAATGATCATGTTTTGAACCAGATGTGCAGACGATTAAAAGCCAATGTGCCAGTTGGAACTTTGTGTTCCAGCAGCAGTAATGGACTGCACATGTAACGTCTGATCCAAACGTGCTGCCATTGAAAGGCAGGTGCTGGAGATGTCAGGAAATGGTCACAGTAAAAGTACATGGGTGCACTATGTGTTTTACTGTCGGGCACTATGAAAGTGGGGTCTGATCAGCAGGCCTCCCTTTCACAAATAGCATTACTTACATCATTTTATTAAAAATCAAAAATCTGGGTAATTTAACCCTTGCAGATGGCATTCTGTCACACCGAAGTTGTACCAAGAAACAAGCTCTTCTTTCTCTGGCTACGCTCCAAGAATATGGAACAACCTATCACTCAAACTTTATTTTACACCATGCCTCAATATTTTTCAGGGAGAATCGTAAATCCTTCCTCCTTCAAGAAATTCCCCTCTACAAGAATTCTTTATTTTTTTAATACCATACAAGAATATCATGGAGATGTAATATAAAACATCATATGGCAAGTGAAATAAAATATTTAGAAGAAACAGGTCAGAGATGTGGTCGACTAACAAGACGTGTGGCACAATTAGTATGGGTTCAGATTTAATTAATTCAGAAGTAGGTGGTGGTTGGGACACATTAATATAGGGGGTGCTTTATCTACAACAAAACTGCAAAATTCCTCCCAAGGACTGTTCTAAGGCAACATTGTCAGGATGGGTAAAAAAAATAAAGTGTCAAGAGTTCTCTCTCGCAGGGGGATACTGGTCTTTCCAGTCTACACTGAATACAGTCTCCCGGACATGGCGCTCAGGTGTGTGTTGTAATAAATTGAAAGTCACAAGGATAACCAGTCACTTCTTTGCTCAAGTTACAATCAAAGGCATATAGTGCAGATCCACTTCTTTGCTATACATCCTCTTCACTGGAATATAGTACCTAGCTCGCTATTTGTAATCCATCCATGAGGCCATTGACTGTCCCACTTGATCTGTTGTTATAGTGCCCCCATTCACGATGTTATGCTTTTAGGATTTGTACCATTTACCGCTACCATTTGCATGGTCTGCAGGTTCTCTAAATGGATCTGGAAGTGAGTGGGTGGGTTCAGTTAGTTGGGAGGAGGGGGAAAGGCATGACAAGATTGCAGTGCATTGTGTTGAGGTTGCCGAACCGAAGCACCCTGAGCTCTGTGTGCTTGTAAGCTTTCTAGGTGAGAAGCGTAGGAGGCATCAAAGGCTTTGTGTCCAGAGAGGTGGCTTCATGCTTATAATGCGAGCAGGTGTTTGCCAGTATGTTGGTTGTAGTTTCTCAGAGTTTGTGATATTCAGAGTTTGGGGAGAATGCCTCTTTTATTTAAAAGCTGTGTGCGAGTGACTGGTTTGTGTTTGTGTGTGGTGAGTAAGCTGGAGAGAAATTCAGGGTTAGCCAAAAGGTTGGACGTGTTCTTCGGGTTTCTGTAGTGCTTTCAAACGATTGATCTTGATGTGAGTTGGGTTATTGTAAGAGGTGCTTGGCTTTATTGGTTGCTGCATGAAGATGTCATGTGTTCAGGTTTAGATATACTGGCATCAGGGAAGGGCTTTGCTTTTTGGTTTGGCAGTGTAGTGATGTGATAACTTTTAGTTGTTATAGGTTCCTGAGTGCCGTGCATTGTGTAATGATACAGTGCCCTTCTGACACCCAGTAGAGGATATTAATAATAGAAATAAGGAATATGTTGCCCGGTTCACTTTCAAAATGGAACATGGTGATGTTTTCACTCTCAGTAATAGATATGATTCCGCCTCACGTTTAGTAAAGTATATAGTGCACTTCTCACACTCGCTAAGGTGTGAGAGGTTTGCTGTCCTCTCTGCTGATCATGTGGCTACTACATTGTCTATTTATCTTTCTTCTTCTCTTGATTCTCTTTACCCCACTACTTCTTTTTGCCCTTCTTAGAAACCATCTCAACCATGGCTTACCTCCCACCTGTGCTCTATGCGACGAGTACATCGCCAACCCGAGCAACACTGGCGTATTTTTGATGCAGATCAGCTGACTTTCTCCTACTATTACACACTATATGATGATGTTCTTCTTTCAGCTAAATGCTCTAATTCTGAGACTTCTTCCTTCCTTGCTCGTACCCACCCTACTGCCTCTCTCTCTGATTCCCTCTTTACTTATTCCTAAGGTCTCTCCCTCACTGGTGTCCTATTTTACTGCTCTCTTTAATGTTTCTCTTACTTCTCTTCCTCGTTTACACCCGCTTCTATTCTTCCCATTCTAAAGAAACCTTCCCTTGACCTCTCTATTCCCGCTAATTTCGGACCCATTTCTCTTCTTCCCTATCTCTCTAAGCTTCTCAAGCGTCTTGTCTATTCCCACGTTTCTACTTTTATCACTGAAAACTCTATTCTTTCTTGTTCCCAGTCTGCCTTTCGTCCTCTGCACGCCACTGAAACTGCTCTCCTGTCTCTTTGTGATTCCCTGCTTTCTGTTTGTTACTCTTAACTCTCTTCTCTTTTTAATCAATTGGATTTATTGGTGGCATTTGACACTGTGGATCATACTCTTCTCCCATCTTCTTTTTCTTTTTTTGGGTTCTCTGGTCTGTTTCCAATCCATCCTATGCCCCTCCCCCTCCAGTGGGTCTGCATTTTTCAGAGCTTTCAATTGGCCCGGAGGACATTTTGATGCTAGGAGAAAGTGCCGCCTTGATGGCGACTCTGCAATGCTCCAGATTCCCCCATCCCTGGTTGCCCACCGCCACAACAGTACTCTGATCTCTGTACCCCTTCTTGCAAGAAAGTGTTACCATTAATCCATTAATCTGAGGTAAGGTACACTCTATGAACCATAGATATACTGGACCCCTGATTTTGGGGACAGTATACGTAACACTGACAACAAAAAAATGTACAATGTTGGACAAAAGACACAGTAAGTTAAAGGAGAATCCGAATACAGAATTGACCTTGATCCATGGTTTAGCAAAGGTATTTTATGATAGGGTGGGGGTTCTGGCCCACAATGAGGGCAGTAGCTGCATTGACATTTGCTCTGTATACCATTGTTTCTTAAATGCATGAGTAGCTGATGGATGTAGATCCTTTCCAGTACCTTCCCTGCACAAGGCATGGCCAATATGGATCTGTAAATAGGTCTACAGTGTTATATTTTATAAGAGTACTGAGACAGACTTATTTGAATGCTTGTGAGACCACTCTAGTCAGGCAGATATCAGTTAAGGTGATCAGGACGGGCTAAATACTGAAAGCATGTTAATCACTCCAGTTGCAGAGGTCCATCAGAGGAGAGGGCCATTTGATTGAAGATGCTATCTTTATGATATCAGGCTCCTGGATTGTGGTGAATTGTCTGAATGAAAAGAGGCATGGCTTCTCCACAGGGTGGGCTGGGCCTTGAGGTTGGACAGGCAGCACACTATTTAAAATCAGGTTATTGATCTTGTTAGTGAAAAGAACATCAGTGCAGAGCTTTTGGTATTTCACAGATCCAGCTATAGATTGCATTGTGCTCCAAATTCCTTATATATTGTGGAGAGCTCTTTCAAGGAGTTGCAAGCTTTATGCATTCATAACTGGAAGTTGCTACCTTGAGTGAGTGACCTAGCCTTCCACTTGGGTCTTTTCCACCCGTAGTGATCTGTAAAGTTATAAATAAAATGTTGGCTTTTGCGATCAAGTGAAACGGAGACAGCTTTTTGGTAATGGATACAATCTTTTACCCCATAGACGAGAGGACTATTGGCCTCCAGATTCCACTGTTCCTCCTGACCCTATCAGGATAGGAGGTGAGTTGGTTTGTTGTTCTAGTGATTATAGAACACAGCATATTAATATGCAATCAAATAACTTGAAAAGGAGTGACGGGGATACACAATATTCATAGTGTTTTATGTATCTTTCTAGATGGTGTGGCCCATGTCAATACATGTGCCTGAAAAATGGGTTGTTTTGTCCTGAAGAAGGTTGCCATACAAAGAGAGCATTAATGTGGATGCTCGCTGAGAGCAACTGAAACACGTGTCGACGTGAGAACTGTGGGAATAACAGAACACAGACTTGTGTAATACCCCTAATTGGTGGGGATGTGTTTCACAATGAATTGTAAACATATGTAGAGATAACAGATGTTTTTACTGTTTTTTATATACAGACCATTTTTCCAAAGTATGAAGTGTAGAATGAGAGACTGATGAAGAAAGTATAAATGTGAATGAATGAATTAAGAGTATGGGCCACAGAATTATATGAAATGTTGAATATATATATTTTTTGATATAGCATCTTGTGCATAATTAAAGAAAATAAACTTGGGAATTGTAAACCAATCTAAATCCCCTTGTGTACTCCGTCACCTTTGCATTTGGTCTACTAGTTCAAATCCTGTGATATTTTTGTTATAACTGGAAGTAGGCCTGCTTTGCCCTTAGAAAGAGTGGCCACATGACGAACTGGCAGGTTGTTTTAGCAGAGGGTTTGGCGTCTGAGCACTATCTTTTCCTGCCGTTGGCATGTGTTAGGTAAGAGTTGGTGCAGTCACACTGTGTGAGACTACACAGGAGTTATCTGCTTGGTATTAGTTAACCCACCTTTCGGTATAGGCCTGTGTACTACACAAGTTGGCAGTGTGATGGCAGTGTGACTGAGCAGCCAGGCCTATCTCAAGAGGGGTAAATGTGACCTGTAGAGCTGTACAGATGAAATCAGTCAATACAAGTAACCAATGAACACTTACACTCAATTTATTTACACATCCATTTTTGTTAAACAGTCTTTAAAAAGGCAATTGTTTGTAACAGTCAAGCAAACTTTAGAATCACTTTTCAAAGTCAATAAAGTTGGTGAATACACTTTGGTTTTGCTAATACCTTCCTCCTACACCCTGAAGTGCCTTAAATAACAAGGATAGTATTGCATTCATATTAACCACCAATATACTTTTTAGACTCTGTGTTTCAGGAAGGAAGGGTTAAGGAAAATAGAAAAGTTAGAATATACTTACTTATAAAGTAAAGACCGTTTGAATCCTCCAATGAAATATAGGTAAGCCTTTCCCAGCAGTAAAGGTGTTCAACAGATTACAACCTATGAGGAACAAGCAATGCCAAAGTCAATGGATTCAGAAGGGTGCCTTTAGGGAGTCAGGACAGCCAAAGTCAATTGGACAAAGTCTATAGTTCTGATGCACTTCTTTGATACAGTCTTTCACAAAGTTAGTTAGTTCAAGAAAATCGCTGAAGGAACACAATCTGTTAGGCCTGTGCAAGGGGAGCTGAAGTCAACTCGAAAAGTTAAGCAAGGGCAATTCTCAAGTGAGAAAGCACCACTTAAGGCAAGAAGGAAAGTACACAAAGCCAAAAAGTACCTCTGGTTTGAAGAAAGTGGTCAAGCTGCATTCCGTCTTGCTACAGCCAAGCAGACCCTGGTTCCTGAGCCTCAGTCGTGGGGACAAAAGGGAGAACGTCTGGATGGCTCCTGGGGCAGTACTCGGGAAAGGCTTCAGCAGCGAAAGTCTTTCTTTGATTCAGCGGCTCTTTGCAGTTTCAGCACGTCGCAAACAGCACTGATGCAGAACGAATATCTCTGGTTGTACTTTCCTTGTTCCCTTAGTCCCGGACTCTGGTGAGGGGACTCTGGATCGGGATTTCCTGCTTCTGGAGTGTCCTTAGGAGGCTCCTGGAGCTTTAGGCCGTATGCGTTCCGAGGCAGACGTTGCACTCGGTTATGGACACTCGACCCCTGGCATTGGGCTTCTGCAGCACTGGAGAGGCACAGCAAGTCGGGGGATTGTGCCAAAGTGGAGTTTTGGGGGTTACTTGGTTCCACTAATCCAAGGGAAGAAGTCATCCTGTCCGGAGCTTCTTTGTCGATTGAAATAGGAGGTCAGCACAGCAGAAGAGGTTTAACAGGCAATTCAAGGTCCAGCAGGTTGCAGCAGGTTTCTCTTCACAATTTCTTCTTCGGATGTTTCTTCCAGTGGTCGACTCTGCCCCTGGTCCCAAAACCCTCGCCTTTTATGAAAGTTTCCCATTCATTCACAGCCTAGGCCGTCAATCACACAGCAGGGTGGCTGTCCTACCCGGAGAGGCAGCTGGCCAATCAGGACTGGTTTTGTGCAGGCATACCTAGAGACAAAGGACAGGGGAGTTTTGTGATCCTCCCTCACTTCCTGCCCTTCCAGACACACTGGAGCCAGAGGTGGGCTTAAGGGTTGAAGCCCACCAAAGGTAAAACACACAAAGGTCTCAGAGTTATATCAATGCACAGAGTAAAAGCCAAAAAAGACCTCACATGGTTTATGACAAGAGATATGCTTAAACATTATGTAAGCACAGCGATGGACAACGCGTGCAGCGTTCAGGAAAGGGTGGCAGAGCATATCCGCAGGTTTAGACATTAAAAGTAGAACGTGAACGCGTATAAGATAGAGGGCACTGCTGTCACAGAGGAACGGGGAGCACGACAGGGACTGTTTATGGGTTCTGGTGCTCCTCGTTTATTACTTCCTGGATGATTGAGAGTTCGCCCGCACTTAGGAGAGTTATTCGCAAGAGTGAGAAATAATATTTCCCAACGTTCGTTCGTTCGTTCGTTCGTTCGTTCGTTCGTTCGATCGATCGAACTAGGGATAAAAGGATTATGGAGCAAACGCAGCAGAGCTTTCGAGGGATACACACGTCTTGTAAGAACGTATTTAAAGGAGCGTATTAACACTATAGCAATGCCACCTAGTGGCCAAAAAAGGCATAGCAGCCTCTCAAAACAAAAAATAAGAGCATTCAACAATACTATCTGCCCTAAAGATACAAAGACGGGTACAGGCGCAAGACGCTTGTGAATACATATACACTGGCACTACTGTCCCCTGTAAGCCTCAACATGTCCAGCTCAAGCAAAGAAGGCAGGCCTCAAGTGAGCCAGAAAAGACTGCAACCTGGCATTATGGAGAAATATACAACAAGCCCTGAGTCACACTATGGGGCACAGTTCCCAACACCTGGCAGTCATGGAGGACTGATTAAACTTCTCAAGAGGAATGGAAGAGCTGAGAGGGACAGGTGGTACAGTAATGGAGAAAGGGGGAAGGAAGAAAGCCCACAAGGCCAAGAAGGCCAGGACTGTCATGATGCCCGCTCCCGGGGAGCCGGTTCAAGCCCTGCGTCCCCGAAAGGGGACATCCAGTCCCCAAGGAAGGACCCAGCAACCCCATATAGGGGCCCTTTGGACAGTGTCCTGGCGCCTATGGCGCCAGGCTCATAAAAGACATCAGTCCTGGCGCCATAGGCGCCAGGCTCATTATGGAAGTGCTTGGGTGCACTTACCTGATGCAGACCATGCTGCAGGATCCCAGCCTCCTTGAGGCCTGAAAGGAACTACTTTACCTGTGGGACTAATTTACCATCCGGGCGTGGTCAGGGAAGGATACATACCTGATTGGAGGAAGGATACATACCTGGAACTTCTTCCAAGGCTATTTAAACCCCACCCGAACAGCCACACGTGCCTCGTGTTGTTCTGCATCTAGCAGCTGGACGCTCACCGTGTCTGCTCCTGCATCCTGACTTCTGCCATGCCTGCCAGCATCCTGGATCACCTGCAAAGGAAGAGAAGAAGAGAACAGAAGAAGGAAAAGTCCTTACCTGCTAAATACTGCATCCCGGAGAGCTATCGCCGACAATCCTGAAAAGGAAGACTTTTATTTAAAAGCTCATCGCGTCGATCGCTGCAGCGCCGCATTCCACTCACCTTTACAGGGTGCCTCCATGTTCAGCAGCGATCATCCGGATTCGCAGTCACGCCCCAGCGCCTAGGGAGAAAAAGACCAAAACAAAAGGTGAGAGAAAGAAGGGAATAAGGAAAGCTAATTCTCCATGTTAAGACTTACCTGTTGATTCATTCCCTCTTCATTTCGGGTCCGCGCCGCATCCTGGCATTTCCGGACCCCGGCCCCTAAGGGGAAAAAGAGACATCAGCATTAATGAGCGAATGAAAAGACATTACCAAAAAATGCTCATTAAAGACTTACCTGATTTCTACAAGGATTTCACCTCTCATCTCGGGTCGGTGCCTGTTCCCCGGCATTCCGTACCCCGGCCCCTATGGGGAAAAAGACACTAGCATTAGTACATTAATGCATAGACACAAGGGGAACCTCTTATCAAAAAACTTACCTGGAAGCCAAGCAAGTTTGGTTCTCACCAATCTGAAAATCCAGTGAAGTAACTGGATACCAACGCGCCCCTGCATCAGTAGCAGGATGGAGAGCTCGTCCTTCCAGACCCTAAGGTGAGACGCTACGAGGAATCACAGAAGGGTTTCGAGGAGGGTGAGAGGGGAAAGTGGGAGGCTGATTGCATTACCCCGCAGACAGTTAATCCCCTATTTTCGCCTACAGAAGGATACTTCTGCGAGCCAGACAAGCCAGATTTGGGGGCCCGGTCCAGTCCGTCTCCCGAACCCTGCGCATCACCTTTGAAGAGGTCACACCAGCGCGAACCAGGCCAGCGCCTTCGTGGGAGTCAGGTGAGCGTTACAGAACGCGAAGCCTTCCTACAAATTCCCACCTAGGCGCTATGGAAAGTTCTGAGACTGATCAGTTGGCCCAATTACTGGGGGAATTACGGGCCGAAGTACATGCGCTCGTCAAGAGACTAATGCCCTCAGGAGGGAATTAATAATATCAAAGGAAAGAACTGATGACCTGGCCAGACAGCTTTTGCAAGGTCAGGCTGGGCAAACTCCTCTACCGGGTTCCGGAGGGAACCCTGCTCCTGTGGTTTCCAGTAACCCTGTGCAGATGAATCTACCTGGAAACATGCCGCTGGCCCCACCCGAACGCTTTGCTGGGGACCCCAAACGATTCGCCGTATTCATGAATCAGTGTCGTTTGCACTTCCTATGCAGACCTGGGGCCTTCCCTAATGATCAGACCAAGGTAGCCTTTGTGTTGTCATATCTCAGCGGCTGCGCTGCAGATTGGTCAGTTCCACTGGTTACTCAAGATGACCCGATTCTCCGTGATTTTCAAAGATTTCAAGCAAGCATGGAAAGGTTATTTGCTCGACACTCTCAGGGGCAGGCTCTGGATGACGAACTTCTATCCCTGCGACAGGGCAATCAGGACCACCTATCCTATATTGCAACCTTTAATAGACTAATTGTGGAAACGGGATGGCCAGAGGATAAAAGAGTCACGTTGTTTTATCGAGGCCTATGCGGAGAACTTAAAGATGTCTTGGCCCAAGTTTTAAATCCGCCCCAAGAATGCACAGAGTATATAGACTTAGTGGTCCAATTGGATCACAGACTTCAAAACAGAAAAGCAGATCGGTCCAGGTTTGAGACCCGGGTGTTGGTCAAGACCCATGCTAATCCCAAGGGAGTTGATGTCTCTGAGCCTATGCAAATTGGAGGGGTTAAAGGACCCTTAACTCAAAAGGAACGTGAAAGGAGGCGGCAGTTAAAATTATGTCTTTATTGTGGGAATTCTGGACACTTTCTACGAGATTGCCCGGCAAAACCGCCCCGAAAGGCGGTAGGAGCCGCTGATAAAAACCATGAAGACTCTGTTTCGGGAAACGACTCTGCCCGACAAGTGTAGGGGTCTGCTTGCCGAGCTTGAAAACTAACTCTCAGACCTCGCATTTCATTGTGCCAATGGTTCTCGTAGATCCAGAACAGCCTAAGCGGTTGCATGCAATAAAGGCATACATCGATAGTGGGGCTATTGGAAACTATGTGGATCGTGAATTGGTCTCTAGGATTGGCTCCCTCTCCGTCCTAAAACCAGCAAAGATGTCATCACCACAGTCGATGGAACTGAAATTGCCTCTGGACCGGTAACACATTCCACTACTGAGGTGATTCTTATTGGTCCCGACGGCCATCGGGAGGGTGTTGTGTTTGATGTAATCAAGGTTCCACAGTTTCAGGTTATTCTTGGAATCCCTTGGTTAGAGACACATAATCCTCAAATTGATTGGCGAGCTAAGAGAATAACCTTCCCGGATTGTACACAAACCTGCTACCCAGAAAACCTGAAGATTAATCTAGCATCTGTAACCTCTGCATCCATGCAACTACCTCCGGAATACCAAGACTTTCAGGACGTCTTCCAAAAGGAACAGGCCAACACGTTACCTCCTCACAGATCGTACGATTGCCAAATCGATCTGGTGCCCGGTGCACAACCCCCTTGTAGCAGGATTTATGCCCTTACCGAACCTGAGAATCTGCATTTGAGACAATATTTGGATCAATACCTAGCTAATGGTTTTATTCGCCCGTCAAAGTCCCCGGCATCCTCGGCTTTGTTCTCCGTGCCCAAAAAAGAAGGCGACCTTAGAACTTGTATCGATTACCGCGCATTGAACCAGATAACGGTTAAAAACCGTTATCCTCTGCCTCTGATCCCTGACCTCCTTGACCAGGTGAAGGACGCTTGCATATACACCAAGTTAGATCTGCGGGGGGCTTATCATCTGGTACCAGTTAAAGAAGGCGACGAATGGAAAACTGCCTTCCGTACTAAATACGGATTATTCGAGTACCAGGTGATGCCTTTCGGATTGTGTAACGCGCCGGCTGCCTTCCAATACTTCATGAATGATGTCCTTCGGGAGCTCATCGATGTTTGTGTTGTCGTATATATCGATGACATTCTGGTGTACTCCTCTTCGGAATCTGATCACAGAAAACACGTCAGGGCAGTACTTGAAAAACTGCGCCAACACAAACTATTTGCTAAATTGGAGAAATGTGTTTTCCATACCACAGAAGTCGAGTTTCTAGGTTTCATCCTGACACCCAAAGGAGTCCGAATGGACTCAAGAAAAGTGGATGCCATCCTCAAATGGCCATCACCTAGCTCTGTAAAAGGGGTTCAGAGCATGCTCGGCTTTGCCAATTTCTATCGCAGGTTTATCCCGGAATTTTCACGCGTGGTACAACCCATTACTGCACTCTTGAGGAAAAATAAACGTTTTGAATGGTCTGAAGAAGCCGAGCAGGCCTTTCAGGATTTAAAAGCTAAGTTTACCTCCGCACCTATATTGAAACACCCGCGTCCAGATCTCCCTTATGTCGTCGAGACTGACGCATCCAGCCTAGCCATGGGAGCTGTCCTGTCCCAAAGAGATCCCGAAACCAACCAACTGCATCCCGTAGCATTTTGGTCCAGAAAATTCTCGCCACCCGAGGTTAATTATGCAATCACGGACAAAGAACTGTTAGCCATTAAGTCCGCTTTTAAAGCCAGGCGGCATTATCTGCTTGGCGCTCGACATACCATCACAGTGATCACTGATCACCGGAATTTACAGTATTTGAAAACCGCCAAGGCTCAGTCATCACGGCAGCTCCGATGGGCTTTGTTTTTCGCTGAATTTGATTTCGTGATTACCTATCGACCTGGCTGCAAGAATGGCAAAGCAGACGCCTTATCCCGAATTGGAATAGGAGAATCTGATACAAACTCAGAACCCGTACCAATAATTCCCGAACAGAGGATTCTAGGCATTACTTCGTTACAGACGCTTGAAGACATTCAAGCCAGAGTGAAACAACTCCTGGACCCTACAACCTTACAGGATTGGATACAAAAGGGATCAGACTTTACCATAGATAATGGTTTACCTTATTTCCAAGGACGCTTATTCCTGCCACATAAGGAATTACACGAACTAGTTATTTCCGGTTATCATGATGCATTAATAGAGGGACACCCCGGTATTGCCAAGACAGAGGAAAAGGTGAAACGACAATTTTGGTGGCCCTCTTGGCGAAAAGATGTTAAATCTTTTGTGATGTCCTGTGGTGTTTGCGCCCAAAATAAAAGTCAAAAGAAAAGACCAGCCGGTCTCCTTCAACCTCTAGACATACCGCTAGCACCCTGGCACACCCTATCAATGGATTTTATTACGGACCAGCCTCCTTGTTCGGGGTACAATACTATTCTGGTAATTGTGGATTTGTTTTCCAAAATGGCCCACTTTATTCCGTTGAAAGGTTTACCTTCAGCTTCTGTCCTAGCCAAAGAATTCCTCGAAAATATTGTTCGGCTACATGGATTCCCATCTATACTAATCTCTGACCGGGGAAGCCAATTCATTTCCCACTTCTGGCGCAAATGTTGTCAAATGGCGCAGATCGACGTATGATTATCGACCAGTCACCACCCTCAGACCGATGGTCAGACCGAGAGGACAAATCAGACTCTTGAGCAATACTTACAGTGTATGTTACAGCAATCTGAAAGCAACTGGAAAGACATTCTTTGGATAGCCGAATACGCATATAATAATTCGGTACACTCTGGAACTGGCCACAGTCCTTTTTATACTTTGTTTGGGCATCACCCTCGAACCTCAAACCTTGACTCACCTCAGAACCTCGGAATGCCTGCAGTAGAACATCTGCATTCTACCATTACCCGAGCCTTCAAAGAGGCAACCACGCATTTACAACAAGCCAAGAGAAAATACAAGGAGAATGCTGACCTACATCGGAGTGAAGCACCTCCGTATCAGATTGGGGATCAAGTGTGGTTAGCTACCAGACATTTACCGCTCAAAGGGCCTCAAACTTTTAACCCAAAATATCTGGGACCTTATTCTATTACGGCAATAATTAACCCAGTGGCGGTTAAACTTGATTTACCAGTTAATATGCAAATTCACCCTGTTTTTCATGTGTCACTTCTGAAACCAGTGGTCCCCGGAACCCGACTACTCAAACCTCCAGAACCTATTCAAATAGATGGGGAACCCGAATTCGAAGTGAAGAACATTTTAGATTAAAAAATGTTTAGGTCAAAGCTTTTCTACCTAATTGATTGGAAGGGGTACGGACCTCAGGAGAGGTTGTGGGAACCCAGTGACCATGTGCATGCACCTCGATTAGTCAGGAAATTCCACCGACTCTTCCCAAACAAACCAAAACCCCCGGAGGGAACAACCTTGGGAGGGGCCTTGGGGGGAGTGCTGTCACGATGCCCGCTCCCGGGGAGCCGGCTCAGGCCCTGCGTCCCCGAAAGCGGACATCAAGTCCCCGGGGAAGGTCCCAGCAACCCCTTATTGGGGCCCTTTGGACAGCGTCCTGGTGCCTATGGCGCCAGGCTCATAGAAAACGTCAGTCCTGGCGCCGTAGGCGCCAGGCTCATTATGAAAGTGTTTGGGTGCACTTACCTGATGCAGATCATGCTGCAGAACCCTGGCCTCTTTGAGGCCTGAAAGGAACTACTTTACCTGTGGGACTCATTTACCACCCGGGCGTGGTCGGGGAAGGATACATACCTGATTGGAGGAAGGACACATTCTAGGAACTTCTTCCAAGGCTATTTAAACCACACCCGATCAGCCACACGTGCTTCGCGTTGTTCTGCATCTAGCAGCTGGACGCTCACCGTGTCTGCTCCTGCATCTTGACATCTGCCACACCTGCCAGCATCCTGAATCACCTGCAAAGGAAGGGAACAAGAGAACAGAAGAAGGAAAAGGCCTCACCTGCTAAATCTGCATCCCAGAGACATTTCGCCGACAATCCTGAAAAGGAAGACATTTATTTTTAAAAGCACATTGCATCGATCGCTGCAGCGCTGCATTCTACTCACCTTTACAGGGCGCCTCCATGTTCAGCAGCGACCATCCGGATTCGCAGTCGCGCCCCTGCGCCTAGGGAGAAAAAGACAAGAACAAAGGTGAGAGAAAGAAGGGAAAAGGGAAGCTAAAACTCCATGTCAAGACTTACCTGTTGGGTCATTCCCTTTTCATTTCAGGTCCGCGCCACATCCAGGCATTTTCGGACCCCGGCCCCTAAGGGGAAAAAGACATCAGCGTCAATGAGTGAATGAAAAGACATTACCAAAACACTCATTAAAGACTTACCTGATTTCCTGAAGGATTTCACCGCTCATCTCGGGTCGGTGCCTGTTCCCCGGCATTCCGTACCCCGGCCCCTATGGGGAAAAAGACACTAGCATTAGAAAATTAATGCATGGACACAAGGGGAACCACTTATAGAAAAACTTACCTGGAAGCCAAGCAAGTTTGGTTCTCACCCATCCGAAAATCCAGTGACGTAACTGGATACCAACGCGCCCCTGCATCAGAAGCAGGATGGAGAGCTCGTCCTTCCAGACCCTAAGGTGAGACGCTACGGGGAAGCACAGAAGGGTTTGAGGAGGGTGAGAGGGGGAAGTGGGAGGCCGATTGCATTACCCCGCAGACAGTTAGCCCCCTATTCTCACCTACAGAAGGATACTTCTGCGAGTCAGACAAGCCAGATCTGGGGCCCGGTCCAGTCCGTCTTCCGAACCCTGCGCATCGCCTTAGACAAGGTCACAGCAGCGCGAACCAGGCCAGCGCCCCCGTGGGTGTCAGGTGAGCGTTACAGCTAGCAAAAGAATATTGGCATCTATGCCTACAGAGAGGGATATCAGTGACGGCAGAATACCTGCCAGGCTGTCAGAACGAGGTAGCAGACTGTAACTCCAGATTCCTCAGGGATGCCAGCGATTGGAAGCTGGACAGGAGTGTATTCCAGGTACTGATTGAGAGATGGGGTCCATCCAGGACAGACCTCTTTGCATTGAGGTTGAACAAGCAACTTGCTCGGTTTTTCAGCTCGAGACCGGACCCAGAGGCGGAAGCGATAGATGCTTTTCTGCAACAGTGGGGTTCGAGCAAAGAATATGCTTTCCCTCCCTTCGCGATGATCGTGAGGACTCTACCGCAGGTGAGGAGACAGCGAATATCCATGGTACTGATTACGCCAGATTGGAGGGATCAAGCATGGTTCCCGGACCTGCTAGAGATGACCTACGACAATCCGATAGCATTGCCGAGATTAGACCTCATGGTGAGGGGCCCCACAGGAGAAGGTCATCCACTAGTGAGTACAGGCAGACTCAGCTACATTCCAAGGGCAATTTCAGGGGAGCCTGGACTAGGCCAGGATTATCAGAAGAAGCTGAACAGATTATCAATAAGGCTTGGGCACCTGGGACCAACAAGGCATCTAGAACAGCCTGGTCAGGTTAGCACAGTTGGTGTGTGGAAAGGGGCATACATCCGACTAGAACAGATGTAGTTGATGTAGTTAATTATCTGGCACAGTTAGCGGACCAGGGCAAAGCGTATAGGATGATTAATACAGCCGCTCAGCTATTTCTGCGGGACACCCGAAAATTGAAGGGATAACCATGGGAGAACACCCTTTAGTATGCAAACTGTTGAAAGGGGTTAGAATAATCAGACCTCCAAGGCATAGATATGAACAGGTATGGGACTTAGACAAAGTCTCCAGAATGTTCCTATCATGGGCAGACAATGACAAACTAACTAGGAAGGCTTTATCAGCCAAGCTAGCTATGCTATTATATTTACTGTCATGCACGAGGTTATCAGACGTCAAGGCTTTAGAGATCAATAGGAAGTCCTTATCTCCTCAAGGATTAACCTTTGATATAGTGAAGAGGACCAAAACATGGTTAAGATCAATATCATATCAAGCATTCCCAGAACAACCAAAATTATGTCCAGGGAGATGTATTACAGCATATTAGGCCATGAGTAGGGGAAGGAGACCCCCAAGGGTGAATCAGTTATTCATAACCATAAGGAAACTGTTTGGGCCAGTAGCGACAGCCACGCTAGCAAGATGGATTAGATGGGTGATGACACAGGCTGGAGTAGATACAGATTCCTATGGGGCTCACTCAGCGAGAGGAGCAATGGCCTCTAAGGCTTTCCTTGCAGGGGCTAGACTAGAGGACATTATGAAGGCAGCAGACTGGTCGAAAGAATCAACGTTTAAAACCTTTTATTTTAAGCCAGTGAAAAAGGTAGGTACGTTGGTGGTAAGAAAGCTTTAAACAAGCATAATACGAGCCTCCGTGTCTTGACATAGAATTCAGATTTTCCACATAGACGTCACAGAAAGTCATAATTTTATTAAAGACACAGAGGCGAAGGATTATCCCACCCAATAATCAATGTTATAAATGTGAATGTGTTGCATTCTGTGATGATAATAATGTAAAAGATGGTGTTGTTGTCAAAAGATATATGGGATAGTTTTCATGTCGATTACCCACCCTTGGGACAGTAGTCTGAAATATGGTTTTTGTTTCAGGTTCTACAGAGGAGAATAAATCTAATGGATCACAAGGTCAATTGTTTATGGAAACATGATGAAGAAAAGGTTGAGGATTACAGCGTTTACCTGTTGGGACGCAAGGTTGAAATAAAAGTTGGACACAGACAAAGAAAGTGGAAGGACACAGGAGTGTAAAGGAGGATAAAGGACAGTATATGTTATGATTGGTGGAAGAAGTCACGTGATTTTGTCTTTCATGGACATCAAAAGAATGAACTACACACAAAAGACTTTATTGGGAAATGTAGTTTTTTGGATATGTTATTCTTTGATGAGTTAAACTGTTATATTGTATGCTGCTCGAGTTTGAGAAAAGGAAGAAAAGCATAATCGCCTCTGTGTCTTTTATAGAATTATGACATTTTGTAACGTATGTGTGGAAAATCTGAATTCTTGATTATATTAAAAGGCCTACCAGTAACATAATTCCATGCACAGACAAGACCAGTGTGAGCCACTCCTGTCTGACAATGAACCATCAGAGATTTTTGACCATCGCCAACTTATGACCTTATCCACATCTTTCATAAATACAAGTTCTCTGAAGAAATGTTTCAGCCACATGTAGTGCATTACATACATATAAAATACATTGTAACACTGCATTCAGAAAGCACACTTAACCATTCCTTTGAAAGCTCCATGACATTTTACTGAAATGCACCCCCACAATCATCACACGGCCCCAGAAAAATGCCATGCACTCCCCACGAACCTCAGCTCGCGAGAACCCAGCAGCCACAACTCCTTTTGTAAGACTTGATGACTGAGGACTCCCAGTAATACATAAGCCCTTGCAGCACCCACAGTGCCAAACCTACCCCACCCAGTGGCCGAACCAGTGGCCATCCCAAGAGCCAATCGACACAGCCAACACTCATTCAAATGGTTTCCTCCAGATCACCAACTCTACCTATCACCTCTGGAGTCCTACAATGCTCCATCCTCTCCCCCATGATCAATCAATATTTACATGGAACAGCTCATAACCCTACTGGCACCACATAACATCTACATTTGCCAATGACATGCAGCTCTGCCTCAAGATATCCTCTATAAAATAGAGGCTTAAATCCTGCCTCACATTGATCCAGTCCTGGATGTTCAGTGCTTACCTGGAGCTCAACCCCTCCAAGACTAAATTCCTACTGCTGACCAACAACACCGAACACCCAGACACCCCGACCTGGCTCTCTGCTAGGAACCTCGAGGACTTCACACCCCAGCTGGCCTCCTGCGCAAAGACTCTTGGCTTCAACATCAACAGACACCTGTTCTTCAAACAGCACATAGCGAGGAAGACACAAAGATTGATTAAGCAAACTAAACTGGTCCAGCTTTTCTTGTTTTTGTATCAAGATGATTATTGCCATTTCAGAAACGTAAGACACGTCACCTTCCAGCCCCTACCTCCCCCCCACTCTGATGCACAACAACATGCACAACAAAACTGCACAAGGTTTCATAAGAAAAGAGAAAAGCATAAAGTAAAAAACTAAACCACAGTGCAACAAGTAAGATGCTTTTTTTCCCCCAAACTCGATTAGCATTATGGGAGGCAGTAAAAAAAGATTACTGCCTCACTCCAAGTTGGTGTTACTGCCCTCTTTAAAGTCCCATTCGGCTTCATTGGGGATTGGCGGCAATAGCTCATGCAGCAATTATGCATGCTGCAATACCAGCACTTTCTGAGGTTATATCACCAACAAACAGCAGGGGGTCATTTTTTAGTTCTGTTTTTCACAAACCCAGGTGAAGAGGTAATGCAGGCCTTATTTCCAAATACCACCAGTTTTCTGACTACCACCAAACTCATAAGGAGTCCTAATACCTTCTTAGCAGGGATTATCTTTACAGCTGAAGAACACCTCTGAGCCCATCCTCTTTTTTAATATATATTTTTAAAACATATTAAAGTGATGTAGAGGAGGTCCCAGATACGGCTTGCACTCCAGCCTCCCATTTTGAGGTGCCCGGAACATACTCGCCAAGATATGTGACGTATGAGGAACAAATAAACCAACAAAGAGCGGCACTAGGACTCTGCCCAGTGCCCATCAGAAGAGCAATACCTGCCCATAACCAGACAACCATGGGGAGCACGGTACCCACTGCGACAACCATACCAGCAGTTAACACGAAATGAAGATTACCTACAGACTGTCCCCGAAGAGACCCAGAGAGCCTTAATGGAAGGCGAATGGTGATGACCCAAGGGCCCGGACAGACTCACAGATGAACGAAACGACGGCCAAAGGATGACACACAAGACGAAAAGTTATGAATAATGGTGCAACAGACTTAAAAGAAGAAACAATGTTGCAGCACAAAGAACGTAACCATGAAAGAAGGATCAAAATATGCAACTAGATAATTTCCTGTAAATAGGCTTGGAACGCAAGAAGCTAAGGAAACGGTTCTGCTTGCAATGCTTAGTAGAAGAATAGAGCGGCAAGCGCCAATTATATATCTACCTCAATGAAGCACACTATACAAGTGCGACTCCATTTTGTAAAAGCAGAATTAAGCCCAGGCTGCAAGAGGCCAACAAGGCCGAGATTCATATTCCAGCTAGAGCCAGAAGGAAAGAGCGGAATCGAAACAGAGGAGCACAAAGCATCTCATGCCTTCGAATTCGAGGTCAACTCAAGGAAGGGAGGAGAGCGGCAAATTCGAAGAATCGAAACTTCAGAGCATAGCAGCCTGCCCCGTGAAGGTTGAGATAAGAGGCCCCAGGCAGGTGGCAAGGCTAAGGAAGAATCAAATACACGAAAAGAAGGAAAAGTAAGCAGATTCACGGTGAACAGACACATATTTGTATTTGGATTTATTGATTTATAGAGCCCTTTACACCAAAGTGACCAGCCAAGCGCGAAGAGGTACCAACGTCTGATGTCACCCAGAACCCGAGGATGCCATAACTTTTCCTGATAAGAAGCTACAGTTTTGAGGCCATCCTCAGCCAACTGATTGACACATAGCCCTAAAGTACTGATTGATGGAAGGGAGGCAGGGTGAATCTTGGGGCACACCGCATCTGGGTGTCCATTCTGGATGTTGCTAATTAAAGTGGAGATTTATGCCTAGGGGTGTAACCCACCCAATCACAATGGACCATGTAATCTAGGGTGCTATAGCTAGTAGAACCAATGAGACGTCGTACTCGTAGTGACGTCTATCACGAGTGATGTAGAGGGATGGGCGTAGATGCCCACCCAATAAGAGTTATCCAATCCTCACACTCTGTTACCATATACAGATATAGCACCTATACTTAAGTTACCTTTCCCGACCAATAGAATTGCATGACAAACTTTGAGTGTTACACGTCAATGATGACGAGTTTTGCCTATAAGAATTGCTGTCTAAATGAAGAATTTGGAAGTTGAAGTGAGACAGGCGATCGCATCACTGTTGATTTCCATTTGTTTCCTGTTTTTTGTACTTGTCATTAAACGGACTTCCCTTTGCCAGACCATTGACTTGTCCTTATTGATTGGTGTTGGAGTAAGAGAATCCTGCACCCCATCCTCCTCAAGGTTCAGCTATCTCGTCTTAAAAGTACTTGAGGGTGAGCTCTGATCCCATGGCCCCGTCAGAGGTCGCTTCGCCCTCGTGTACAGTGATATTTACAAGGCAATGTTGCTAAACAATTTATGGTAGAGAGAAGTCCTATCATTTCAATCTAAGTTGGCCAATGGCATCCTGTAGAGTTTCCGAGCAATCAGCGTTGCTTAGGGGCATAAACAAGTCCCTGCCTTTTCACATCGGGGTGTCACCTACTGTGTAAATAGTATGTTTGAAAAGTCCACAGTAGCTGTAATCAGCTGTGTTTGCAGTCATTTATTTGGAATAAGTTTCATTTGCTAGGGAAAACATGAAGATCCTTGTTGGGTTTGTCAGCGTGTTGACTTTGTCTTGTAAATAGTCTTGTCAGAGCCATTCAAAATGGTCAGCATGAGCTTGATTTAATAGTCACCAGAAAAGAAGGCAACAAAGGTTGAATAGGTGCAACCACAAAGAGCACAAATAGAACTCTAATGTTGAAAACAAACACTAGCTAACTATTTAACCGTCCTCTACATTTTCTGTCATTTAAATGTTTGCTCCAAGAAGTGTTGCCATTGTTACTAGTCTTCCAATGTGCTCAGTTTCTTCGGTCTATGCCTCTGCATAGTGGGGCTTCGCCCCTGTTTTGGCAATGAGACCAAGGCACATGTTCTTGCTATATATGGAAATGAATGAAAATATGTTAAGATTGTAATTTATCGAACTTGCTTATTAATGTTGTTGTAGTAGTGGACTTTGGTATTGGTAAGGCAGCTATAATACTTTTTTTTCTTTTCTTTGTAAAGTTTCTAATTTCCCTGTTGCCATTACAAGACTGATTATAGGTATTGAAGTCACCGAACGTGACACAGGAAAGGATTTAACAGGAAGTTACATTACAGGAAGTTGACATGAGTTAACCAACAGACAAATAACTTTGCGGTTTGCAATATATGAATGTTAACTGTTAGTATTGTTATATATAAAGCAATACCACGAGTGAGGCTTTTTCGACAACTGTACTGATTCACATCTATGGAATTCTAATGTTGGCACATAAGGCATAGTGAGTAAAACATATTTGATTGGGCTCACACCCATAATTTAAATAGTGAAGCCTGCATTTCAGTCCAGTCTGTAATTTAGGCACTTCACCAGATAACTGATCAGCTCAAGTTGGTAGAACTATGTGTTGTTTAGCTTTTAAGAATACTCTGGGCCTCATTATAAGGCTGGCGCTCCCGTAATGGAGGGGGCCGGTACAGGACCGGCCCCCTTCCTTCCGGGAGCGCCTATTACAAGCTTCCCATCGCGGGACCCCGATCGCACGCCTGGCAAAACCAGGCGTGCTTTCCGGGAACCTCGAGGGGAAGAGGGAGGCAATAACGGGCCAGATGTAATCTGCCTGTTATTACCTCCCTCCCCATTCCCATTGAGCCCTATGGGGGCTCAAATGGGAATGGGGATGGGTTCCTGCAAGGAGGAATTACTGGGTCCTCCTATGTCGGAGTAACCTGGTAAGTCACTGTTGCAGGAACCAGGTAATGGAGCCCGTAACGGAGGCAGCCATGGAGCTAATAGCTCCATGGCTACCTCCATTCTCGTAATGAGGCCCTCTGTTTTATAAAGAATACTTGCGGAGTACATAAATATCACACAATGCAGAATTGTTTTGTTTAACACAATAATCCAGCCTGACAAATGTACAAATATGTTAGCAAATAGAGTATGATTATAGTTTAATTTTCCACATTTTGAATTGAAGAATACAGTTTTCAAAATACAAAGTAACATAAGCTTACAACAGGAAATCTCTGGATTTTGCCCATGTAGTTTCAAGGCATAAAGACAGAACAAAAGACACTGCAGGCCTCATCACGAGTTGGGTGCGCTATTAGCCCTACCGCCAAACCCACTGGTGCTATTAGTGCCGGATCACGGGTTTGGCGTAACGGTTAGTGCCCATTCCCCATTGGGCCCATTCGGAAATTCCTCATTTCCCATTGGGCCCAATGTGGAAAATTTGCGCTATTACCGCCGGCGGATTTCCCGCCGGTGGTAATAGCGCTGAGAATCGGCAAATCCGCCAAGGCCATGATGTGGCGGAACCTAAATGTGGCGGTAATAGCGCCACCGCCGCATTTAAGGGTTACTGCCAGACACGTGATGAGGCCCATATGTGATAAGTTAATTTGCTTGTAGTCATTTTTCTGACAAACAGCACGCAATTGACGTGATCCGTGATGTGAAGCATAGTTAAAGTCTCACAAAACAGCAAATCTTTTTATGCATCTCAAATTAGCACATATCATGAAAATATGGGCGACAATTCCCAAAGATTTCCTATTGGGGCTCAGTCTAATGTTCATGAGCCACAGCTTAGATGTTGTAGTTAACTGAAGCTTGAAGCCTATGTGGGCTTTCGGAAACAAAGGTGTCCATCATGGTTTCTTGTCATGTCACATTCACACAAAGGGATTTGTCGACAACAATTATTGTTTCAATGATTCACCACTAATACTAATACAAAGCTTCCCATCTAAGTGCACTTCTGATAACAAAGCTAATCAAGTATTTCAAAGGCCCATTGTGAAGGCCTGCTCATTTATTTGAGGGAGCATAGTCCAGCATCATGGGCAACATCTTACCATAGCTCTGGTGGAGAGAGACGTCTTATAAGTCCTCCATGAGCTGAAGCCTGTGTGCCGCTGCACAAGAAGCCCATACCGTTCACCCTCGCTAGTTTTCCTTAGCTTTTCCAATAGGAAGGAATGGTTAGACATCACTGGTTGAAAACCATGTACTTCTGCAAACAATCAAAATGATGCCTTAACATACAACTGTGCACTTCAAGTATTTAAAATCAACTTTAAAGCTCCACAACATAAATGTTTGTTTTACATTTACTCTGAATATAAGATGGTGGCAGAAATGGGGGAGATCAGGGTGGAAGATCCCCCTGGGCTTGTCCTCGTGCCTGATTTTCCTCTCCTTCCTCCCACTGGTATGGCACTCTGAGTATCAGTGTTTATTTGGTATCTTTTTTTTTTAAAGTCATGTGCCCCGAGGGGAAGCAGTGTGGTGTGCTTGCCCCCAGGTTGTCTAGCAACCGGGGTGTTCAAGGGTGCCAGCGCCCCACGGGTTCCAGTCCTTCCATAGTGCACTGACACTGTTTGGATTTGTTGCCATCTCACCTGTATAAAAGACCTAGGGTAAGTGTGTTTTGGGATGTATGCTTGAGTTGCATGCATGTTTGAATCTAATCCATATTTTGTGTGGCTGTGCTCATGTGTGTGCATGTGTGTCTAGCTGAGTCTGTGGATGTCTGGGCATGAGTGTGAGCGTGAATGCAATGCCTGCTTGTGTTTGCATGGTTGGAGTACACAATAGAAATCAGCAGTGCTCTGCCCTCCACCATAGAATGATATGGGGCAGAGCAATGCTGATTTCTATTGTGTTCCCACGCTCAGCCTCACACAAGTGAATTACAGTGACCATTACTCGAAATAGATAGGGCTGTGGGGCCCCAGCCTCATGCCGTTGATTTGCAGTGACCATTGCTGGCAGTGATAGGTTGTGGCCACGTCATGCAAGGGATCTTCAGTGACCATTACTTGTATAGATAGATTCTGGCAGCACCATTATATAAGGAATTTACAGTGACCATTATTGGCATAGATAGGGTTGTTGGGCCTCAGCCTCATACAAGTAACTAACAGAGACAATCACTGGAATAAATAGGTTATGGGTGTAGCCCCACGCATGTAAATTACCGGCATACACAGATTGCAGTGGCAACCTCATGCAAGTGATTTACACTGA
Organism: Ambystoma mexicanum; assembly: GCF_040938575.1. Lineage (NCBI taxonomy): Eukaryota > Metazoa > Chordata > Amphibia > Caudata > Ambystomatidae > Ambystoma > Ambystoma mexicanum. Next base: position 1,089,042,959 of record NC_090937.1, on the reverse strand, counting down.
CAATTACTGGCAAAGATAGGTCGTGGCTGCAGCACCATGCATGAACTGCACAGTGACCGTTACTAGCATAGACAGATCGGGCCCGCCGCCTCATGCATGTGATTTACAGTGACCCTTGCTGGCATGGATTTATTGTGGCGGCCTAATTTGCAGTATTTTTCACATATGTTACCTTGCAGAACCAATTGTAAATTATGTTTTTTTTACCGAATCTTTCCCCAATATCGTTGTTTTAAAATGCACCATTTTAACAACACATTAGTTTTCAAAAGTTCCCCCTACACTTTTCGTGACTGACATGGCTATGTTGATTACATGCTGAGCAATGGTCTCAAAACTGCATCCACTTACACGAGTTTCAAACTGTCTACACAAAGCATTCACTCGGGACAGTTTGCAATTTCAGTATGCCCATCTTTTATATATCTCTCTTGGAATGTTATCAACATTTCTAGCAATCATGTCTGTCTGTAATTAAACTGCAATATGTTGTACATGTATTGGACATGTCCGCAGTAAGTAGCCTTTCGCTTCGTAATGTTTTCCCAGCTTATCTTTTCGAGGAGTAAAAGGTAATCAAGCAGATGGTCAGGAAGTGGGTGACGGTGACGCAGTAGTTATTGTCCGCTGCTTCTTATCAGTCTCTGAGTGAGTCTTTCCTCCTTGGCCGATTCTCGAAGCCTTCTCGTCTTCGGTGCGCGTTTCCCCGATCGATGCTCTATTTTCAGGGCAAACCAATTAGCAAATATGACAATTCAATACGTTAAAAAGACCTGAAAGCACACATACTGTTGTAATCACTGATATGTTCATCGAGTGAGACTTGAAAAAAGAGAAACAATAAATAGCTTTTGAGTATTTGTTTTCAAATTGACAAGCATGTCACCTTGCGGCCACTTCAGAGCACTTTGTTTCCGTTACTCGTAAACATACACTCGGGTGGATTAATGCCAACCACGCGTGTGGGGTGGGGCAGCAGGAGGATTGGGCCAAATTCACGCTAGTTCTGGCCAGGCAAGAAAAAGATTCATGCAGAAGCACTCTGTTTACCTCGCCACTACGAGCTTTACTGTATGGTGCTCAATCTGGGGTTTAGTAAAAGAATGCTACTTAGGTTGGTGAAGTGTGACGCAGTTTTACGAATCTACCAAATGGAAACTCTAGGAACATACCAATTTGAATCATATCCTGTCCAGGGGCCAGATTAAAGAAACCTTGCACTGTTGCAAATTGTGGTATTTCCAAATTTTCTGGAAATTTTCTGATAGGAAAAGCATTGGCCTTGCTGAAAATGTGTCATATGGGGCCACTATGAACTTTATTTCCAGGGACTCTTTTGATCCCCAGTAATTATTTCCAGGGCCTCTTTTAGTTCCCAGTCCACCCCTGGGTATTAGCACCCAGGCAAAGTTTGCCCTATTTCTAAAACACTGGGACATATTGGAAAAGAATTGCACCATGACAAGTGCAGTTTGGCGCGGTGAAAGCACTAGTGCAAAAATTGCCCAAGTGCAAAAAAGGTACATTTGCACTGCAGTTTTTTTACCTAATGCTAATAACTAGGGCAAACTTTTCCCTGGTGCAAACAGGCATACGATATAACATGGCAACACAGTGAAACACGCGTTAAAGCCATTATATAATTAATATTTGTCAGAATAGCAGCTATATGTAAAGATAGAAACATATGTAATCCATGCTACTACACCCAAATTGTCATTTATCATTTATATGCTGGGATACGCATGGGTCCCCAAAAACGAACCACAAACCTTGCATAGCTTATTGGAAATGTTGCCTGGGGAACTGCATGTCTGTATGTGCGAGGGGGAGCTCCTATGCCTCCTCTCACATACAGACAGAGCAGCCTGGAGCGGGGCGTTCCAGCACCCACACGCAAGCCGCTACACGCATGTGCAGGAACCAGGAAGCTCTTCCTTCCCGATTCCTGTTCATGATGCATGAACTAGAGCTCTGGGGAGGAAACTTCAAGACCGGGGCAGAAGGTAAGTTTATGTTCATTTATTTTTTATTTAAATATGTGTATGGATGCATGGATGCTTGTGTTATGAGTGAGTGTATGATGATGGGTGCTCGTGTGAATGTTAAAGTGCTTTCTGTGTGAATGCTGTGTGAATGTGTGTCTGCTTGTGTTGGTACGTGGACCTGATTCTGGCGAGTGGGGGCGGGGGTTGTACAATAAAGGCATTTAAAAAATGCCTTTGTTGCACACTTCCCCTGCCCGCCTGACAAAATCAGCTCTACTTCTGAGGCGCTGTAGAGCGCAGGGGACAGGGATGGCATTTTTTTACTGGACATCTATCATAATAATCGTCCAGTAAAAAATGCCACGCTTTCCCCCTGGGACCCCCGGCGCCTTGCATACACACATAATCATGTTGATTGTGTTAGGCACTTTGGGGGTGGTCCGCGCACAGGGATTGTATCTTTTTCCTGGACATCTATCATAGATGTCCACTAAATAAGTATCATGCCTGCCTCCTGGACCCCCCAGCACCAATTGCAAACTGTTTGGCTTTTTACCCATTTTTAAAAAAGTATGCTCTACAAATGCAACATTTTAACCCATTATTACTCCCTCGCTTCACTTTGTTGCTATGGCATATCTGGGGGAGATACTTATGCCCCTCCACTTAAAGAATTCACCAGCCTCCACTGGCCCTGGAACTGTGCTGGGAGCAGGGTGAGAGAGCCCAGGGACTTTGGCGGGAGCAGGATGGGCGGGAGCGATGGGATAGTAGTGGGAGCAGGGTGGGGAGAGCCGAGGGTCTGTGGTGGGGTGGGGAGAGCCCAGGGACTTGGTAGGAGTGGGATGAAGGAGCCCAGAGACTGTGATGGGAGAAGGCGGGGGAGCTCAGGGACTATACTGGGAGTAGGGTGCGGTGATGACAAGTGATAGTTCATAGCCATTGGGACTTACTGTCCATTTGGCATTTTTGGGGGGGCCCGGCCTGCCCACATTTTGCTTGGGGGGACCCAGGCCTAAAATGTTTGAAGACCACTGCCCTAGATGATTTATTGTCATTACCACTGGTCATGGGCCACTACCTTTACCATCGAAAGGGTCCAAAAGGGTCCAAATGGACCCAGTCCATGCATCGTTGGTGCCAGGCTCATAAGAAAGTGTGCTCTGCACACTTGGTGTCTAGGGCACGTGCATCTAGGCTGGGCGTGGCCATTAAGATTCATTGGAGGGCACGTGCAGAAGTCTCTGGTAGGAGCAAGGTGGAGTCACAAGGCGAGGCTAATGGGAGTGGCTGGGGTCCGGCGATTCAAGCCAGCCCCACTCGCATGCAAGCGCTTCGCGTTAGTCTGCTTTCTGCAGCGTTACGCTTACCGCCGCCTGAAGCGCTCTTTCCTGTTTCCAGCTTGTCATCTCTGCATGTATCTCATCAGGTTCCAGAAGATCTTCTTCAGTGCGCACCTACCTGACTCCAGCCACACCATCGCTTGAAGCTTACACTTACCTGATTTCATCAAAGCATCTTCAGCACGCATCTTACCTGATGTCAGCAACATCATCGCTTGACAGGCAGCTTACCTGACTCCAGCAACTCCATCGCTGAACGCGCGTCTTACCTGTCTCTGCAATCCCATCATCTGCAGCGCATCGCATCTTACCTGATTCCCGTTGTCATTGGAGTCGCAACGCATCCTCACCTGTTCCGGATGTCTAGCTACGCGGGAGTCTTCTTCTCGCCCAGAATCCTCACGTATCTTTCCATCCAGCGATCACCGGCAGGTTTCCGGGTAACCCGCTCTCCACCTAATGCTGCCAGGCCATCCCTGCAAGAGAAAAGGAACACATAAGGTTAGAGACTGCAGTAAATATTTTACGCTTGGTCGTGCAACACATAAGCCTTGCATACAACCTTGAATTCCACTTACCTGCTAAGTGGGAACCTCACAAACCCCTCTGGCACCATCAGGACTCACCTTCAACACCGCGACTTTGCATAGCCATCTTCACACCTATTGGGGAGAGAAAAGACATTACAAGGGTTACGGACAATAATCATTGGAAAATACATTACAAGGGTTACAAACAATAATCATTGGAAAAGACATTGCAAAAGGATACAGCAATAATCATTGTTACGAACACTTACCTTCAAAGTGGTTCGGTCACAGCCGGTCTGGGCCGCCACACCCATGGACCAGTGAAGCAACTAGGTCCATCAACGGTGCCCCTGCTGATGAGAAGCAGGACTGAGATCCTTACAAGAAAACAGGTGAGACTATATGGGTAAACACATGCTCACCTCGTTCTGGAACTAAGGGTTTGAGGGGAATCACGATCCAACCGCAACATTCTCATTACCTCTCGTATTCTCTCAGGGGCAGCACCAGCAACCAGAGCAGTGCACACTACAGCAGCAGGGAAAAAAAGGCTGATCCAGGGGAGCCAAGTCCAGGGAGGGCTCCAACCGTGCCCCAACACCCCCGCAGAGACCAGGTGAGCGTAACAGAACGCAAAGCCTCTCTGAACCTCTGCCTGGGCGTTATGGACATGTCGGAGACTGACCAGTTGGCCAAATTGCTGGGGGAACCGCGGGCCGAAGTACATGCCTCCAGACAAGAGACTAATGCCTTGAGAAGAGACCTTATTGTCGGCCGAGAACGAACTGACGATCTGGCGAGACAGATGCTTCAGTCTCATGCAGGACCGGTTCCATTACCCGGAATCGCACCAAACCCTTTGCCGCAGCCATCACCACCAGTCCAAGTGGTGCTTCCAGGGAATGTGCCATTGGCCCCGCCAGAACGTTTCACCGGCGATCCTAACAAATATGCCATATTAATGAACCAGTGTCGACTTCACTTTTTAAGTCGCCCTGGGGCCTTCCCTAATGATAGTGCAAGAGTTGCCTTTGTACTTTCCTACTTGGGAGGCAGCGCAGCGTATTGGTCCATACCATTAGTAAATCAGGATGATCCACTACTTCGAAATTTTGCAGAATTCCAACGGGAATTGGAAAAGTTGTTTGCTAGGCACACCCAAGGACAAACCCTAGATAACAAACTATTGTCCCTCAGTCAGGGAAACCATGATCTGCTAACTTATATTGCCACCTTTAACCGTCTCGTAGCACAGACCAATTGGCCCAAAGAAAAAAGGACCACACTGTTTTATCGAGGATTGCGTGGAGAGCTAAAGGATGTGCTAGCCCAAGTAGTCAACCTCCCCGAGTGTTGTGTGGAGTACATCAATTTGACGGTACAATTGGACCATAGGTAACAGGACCGAAAAATAAGGACTGCACAAGAACTGAAGGAAGGTCGGTTTATATGCGACCCCAGGACAACCAAGTTAAGACTCATGAGCCAACAGAACCCATGCAGATTGGTGGATTACATGGATTACGTGGTGGATTGGCTCATTGATCTACACTGCAACATCAAGCTAATATCTGTTTCACCTTGCATTTGGTCAGATCACCACAAAATGACCTTCTCTATCAAAGCCACAACTAACTGCCCTAGTCCAATCATTGCCCCAGAGACGTACACTCGGAACAAGAAAGACATCACCACTGACAAACTCCTCCCTATAATTATTCCCCTTCTTAATAGCATACCCTCTTCTTCAGACCCCACAGCCCTAGGTGATATTTACAACCACACAATTCTGAAAGAATTAAATACCATAGCCTCTTTAAAGTTGCGCAAACCTAAACCTCGACCCCACCTTAACTCCTGGTTTACACCTCACCTACGAGAGTTGCGCAAAGCTAAACGAAATGCAGAGGCACACTGGAAAAACTGCCCGTCTGTAGCTAATAAATGTTCATTGACCACAGCCTCGTCCAACTACAAAGAATCCATTATCCTCGCCAAAAAAGATACTGAACTGTTCAAGATACTTAAAGAATTGGAATCTCCAATTGCCTCCACTGACAAATGTATCACAAATGCGCTATGGTGTACTAACATCCAGAAGGCTATCCTTGATAAAATATCGATGCAGCAAACAAAAATTAACGCCAAAAAATGCAACCTACTCTTAGATCCGGAATCCAAACCAGCAGCGCACAACATCACTATACCCGTGTTCCCATGCAAAACATTTAGCTTTTCACCCCTGTCAACATGGGAAGTGGAAAATATCACCAGGAAGCTTAAACCCTCCAACTGCCAAGGTGAGTTATGCTCTGCACCTGTTTTTAAAGCAGCTGCACACAATCTCGCTCCCTTCATCACCAACCTCATCAATGCTTCTTTCAAAACTGGAACTGTACCCAACAACCTAAAAGACGCTTGGGCCATCCCACTAATCAAAACACCCACACTTGACCCTGGGAACCCATCCAACTACAGGCCCATCACAATAGTGCCCTTCTTACTAAAAATACTAGACCAGGCTGCCTACCTGCAAATACAGGCTTATCTTGAAACTAACAATCTTCTGGGACTTAGGCAATTAGGTTTCCGACCCAGACACGGTACGGAAACTGCCCTGATTGACCTGATAACACAAATCCAAGACATAAAAGATAAGGGTAGACTAGCCCGCCTACTTTTACTTGATCTATCAGCAGATTTTGATTTGGTCAATCACCAAACTCTCTGCCACCACTTGAAAACATCTGCACACTTCTCTGACACAGCCACATTATGGATTAGATTCTTCCTTGCTAACAGAACTATGAGGGTCTTCTCTCCAACAGCCTCTGCTGAACCTTCACCAGTACTCTGTGGGGATCCACAAGGCTCATACATCTCCCCTACGCTGTACAATGTCTTTACGAAGCTTCTCTTCGACATACTTGATCATCTGGGTGTCACGTATACCAATTACGCTGACAACACCCAGATACTCATTCCCATCACGGGAGACCACGCAATAGACAATATAGCTCTCAACGAAATCTATTCCGTAATCCAAGCCTAGATGGCACAAAACAGTCTTTGCTTAAACGACAGAAAAAAACAAGTTGTTAAACCTTGGTTCTCACGCCAGACTCAACAAGCTAGACCCTGCCTTCAAATCCTTCACTATCGATGGCAACACCATCAATGTCTCTAATAACACGAAAACTCTTGGTATCTACCTTGACACCACACTATCCTTTACTAGACAAACGAATGCTATGGTAGCAGCCTCAGCATATACCTGTAAACTAATCACTGCATGCAGGCTGTTCCTCACGACAGCTAACTGTATGACGCTTGCCAGAACCCTAGTTATGTCTAAAATTGACTATTGCAATGCCCTCTACATAGGGATCTGCCAAAAACATGAATAAGCTGCAAGTAACACAGAACAATGCTATCAGGGCTGCACTTAACATCTCTAAGAAATCCTACATATCGGACACCAGACGCAACTTGCAATTGCTGCCTGTCGAGCACAGAATCTCCTTGAAAACACTTGCTCTAACCCACAAAGTAAGAGCAAATCACCAAGCCACTCAGAGTTGCCCAAGTTCATACCATGTCTATCCCGAGATTCAAGCTCCAAAACTCGGATGGCTCCAGTTTCCCTGTCTTGCCAGCCAAGCTTTGGAACACGCTTCCTGCTTCCCTTAGATCAGAACCCTCCTTCCATTCATTTAAGAGTAACGCTAAACGCTGGCTCCATGAACTTGACCTTACTGGACACCCACAAGTTTAACTTCCTGACAGGAATCTATTGCCCCCACTGTACCTAGATTCGTCCGGCACTCTCTCTGGCTTTTATTTTAACTCACACTGTATGGCCTTACTCAATACTTTGTATTGCCTGTCTAGACTATGTAACCTCTGTATATACTGTATATGTTGTGTAACACTTGCTCTTCTAATCATGTAAATAATGTAACCTAAGTAAAAACTATATATGCTATGTAACACTTTGTTTGGCTAAACATGCGCCCGGATGCCCCAGGGCCTGGAGCGCTTTATAAATAAAATAAATACACATACAAATACGGTCTCCTATCTCCAAGGCTGAGAGAGAAAAAAGGAGACAACAACAACTCTGTTTATACTGTGGCAAAGCAGGACATTTCCTCCTTGATTGCCCAATAAAACCTCCCAAGAAAATAGTAGGGGCAACTGACAATGGCAACGATGAGAAAGAACAAATCCCAGAAAACTCCAACGCCCGACAAGTGTAGGGGTCCACTTGTCGAGCGAAATGAAGAAAGTTGTACAGACCTCACACCTGGTCATTCCGATACTCCTGGTCCACCACCAACAACCATCAAAGGTACATGCCATGGAAGCGTATATTGATAGTGGAGTGGTGGGAAATTATATCGATCAGAACCTGGCCGCATGGATAGGCCTTCCCATCCAGCAGAAACTACAATCGAAAACGTCACCACAGTTGTTGGCTCTCAGTTGTCATCCGGCACAGTGACGCAACATACCGACAATGTTATGCTGATGTGTCAAGACGGTCATCAGGAAAACATTTAATTCCATTTTATTGGAGCCCCCCAGTTCTAGATGATCCTAAGAATGCCGTGGCTAGAAACCCATAACCCCAGGATTGACTGGCGAACGCGAGTGCTGACCTTTCCTCAAGATTGTGCCAAAAGTTGTTACCACAAAGGCGTGAAGAGCCTGAAACTCAAGACAAAACCTATCCTGAGACTTTCTGGTGCCCTACCCCTGGAATATCTGGACTATCAGGATGTGTTCCAAAAGGAACAAGCAAAACCCTGCCTCCACATAGACCTTACGACTGCCAAATCGATCTGGTCCCGGGAGCACACATTCCTTGCAGTTGAATTTACGCTCTAACTGAGCAAGAAAATCAACACCTAAGGACTTAGCTAGATCAGTACCTAGCTAACGGATTCATCTGCCAGTCTAAGTCTCCTGCCTCCTCAGCGCTCTTCTTGGCACCCAAGAAGGAGGGCGACCTCAGAACATGTATAGATTATAGAGCTCTGAATCAAATCACAGTAAAAAACAGATACCCTCTGCCACTCATCCCCGAGTTGCTTGATCAGGTGAAGAATGCTTGGATCTACACAAAACTAGACCTACGAGGAGCCTATCACCTTGTGAGAGTTAAAAGGGGTGACGAGTGGAAGACAGCATTCCGAACCAAATATGGGCTTTTCGAGTATCAGGTTATGCCCTTCGGGTTATGCAATGCACCGGCAGCGTTCCAGTTCTTCATGAACGATGTGCTTTGCGAATTGTTGGACGTTTGCGTCCTTGTTTACATCTACGACATTCTTATTTACTCAACGTCCAGGGAAGACCATGTTGGCCATGTAAGAGAAGTTCTGGAGAAGCTTCGTCAGCATCGGCTGTTTGCCAAATTGGAAAAATGCTTCTTCATGTCACGGAAGTTGAATTCTTGGGCTTTATGCTTACTCCACGAGGAGTTCACATTGTCACCCGCAAGATGGATGCTATTCTTCAGTGCCCATCCCTAACAACTATCAAAGGAGTGCAAAGAGTGCTCGGATTTGCCAATTTCTACAGACGGTTTATCCCAAGATTTTCACAGATCGTCCACCCAATCACCTCTCTACTGAGAGAGAATAAGAAATTCTTCTGGTCTTCTGAGGCGGAAAACGCTTTGCAGGAATTGAAACAGGCCTTCACCTCTGCACCTGTTCTTCGGCATCCTCGACCTGACCTGCCTTGTGTGGTTGAAACAGATGCCTCCAGTGAGGTTATGGGGGCAGTATTATCACAAAAGGACCCAGAGGACCGCCAGGGGGCGCGGAACATGACGGACCTGTGATCTCGTGCTCTGTCAGCACTGTGGGCCTAGTGTGCTTCGAGGATCCCCGGCCGGGATTTTAAAGTAGCCCCAGAGGAGACCACTGTCCTCGAATTAAGTGGGAAGCCCCACTCGCCCAGCAGCCCGAGATGCCAGCCTCCCTAGGCGCAACCACGGAGAGAGTCGCTCGAAGCGGGAAAGACACAGCCCGGCGAGGGGGAGCGGCGCCTACAGTGCGGGAGACACCTCCGAGCCTTCGCCAAGCGGGCCCTTTGGAGGCACACGGAAACCGCCAGCGGGGTGGGAACTACCCTCCCACAATCACCACAATATCAGGGAAGCCGGGGCGCTGGGGGAGGCACCCCCACGTCCACAGTCCGGAGCGAGACACCAGGGGCCAGCTACCAGAACGCAGGGGGGAGAAAGATGAGGCCGCTCCGGACCCGTCCCTGGCCAGAGAGGACGGGACTGCCCCACGCCGATCCAGGCGCTCCTCGGCCGCGCCCCGCGTGAAAGTCTGGGTGCCTGGACCACAGAGGACTCAGAGAAAGTCGGGTCCGGAGGGCCGCACACGTGAGGGGCCTCGCTCCCGCTGCTCTCGGGCCCCACGGAGGCGCTCGGCCCGAAATCAGCCGCCGATACAAGGCGAGGAGCCGAAGGGGGGGAAAGCAGGTTGGCATTGTGGCCGCAGCACCCGACAACAAGAAGGGGCCGTGATGCCCGACCTGAGCTTCTAGAACGTTCCAGGGGGACCCTGCACAGCGGCGCCACCTCCAGGGTGCCCGCCCTACCCCCGATCCTGGAGCAGACCCCACTCTCCGGCGCTATCAGTTCTCTCCAGCGGTTTCGCCGAAAGTCCCCAACCCAGCCCGAGGGCCCCGGAGTCATCATGCTGGCCGTGGGGGACCCCCCTCCCCCGACAACACTGACCAGGGATGACCTCAAGGATATCCTCCAGGATATCAGGTTGCTTCGCACAGACATACAAGCCTCCATTGTAGACCTCAAGGGGAGAGTGGACACCCTGGAAGACAAAATGGAGGGGATGGAAAACAACCATCTGCAGGCGGACCTCCTCGACATGAAATATGAGGCCAGGTTAACAGACTTGGAAATGAGAGAAGAGGTCATGATCCTTAAAGGATAGTTCCGGGACTTTTTTTTTATTGTCCCTACGGTTCGGCCATGCGTTTTTAAGCATAAATCGGTAGATCGTAGAAAACTTTCCTATGGACCTTACCCGACTTTTCGTCCATTAACGCACTTGAAATCAGCCGCCATTTTGTGATAATTCTAACATTTCCCCCCATCGCCCTGGCTCACCTGCGTTTGCGGCACTAAATCAAATCCCCCGCCCCTGAAACAGACATCAGCAGACGCGTACCGCCCATTTCCCAACGCCAAAGCACGTGTCGTGTCAACAATCGCTGCGCCTCAGCTAATGATGTGTCGCCATGGAAATGGCAGGACGCCTCTTTCCTCAATAAGTATAAACACACCGTTTCACAACACACAGCAGCAGATTTTCGATTCCATTCCTCTCTCTGTGTTACTTTGAGTATTCTGTGACTCGTTTCAGTGCTCTGGTCAGCTACCTTCGCCGCTTCTAGGCCTTGTGAACACCTGTACCATCTCGGTAAATTATTTTACTTTCTTTGCCACACAATGGCTACAATAATGCCGTATATGTACGAGCCCGAGTACACCGAGGAGGAACTACTGGAAAGGCAAGCACGCGAAAACGATGGGGATTCGGACGGCAGTTGGGAGGACCAGTCAACGGATGAAGAGTCTGGACCATGTCGCATGGACGGCGTCTCCACCTGGTGCACGTGCAATCGGTGCAAGCTAATGCCAACTGAGGAGGAGAACTGCTGCTGCTGTGAAAATTCCGGGTGCTTGGCCTACATTTCGGAAGGCGAACCAAGTCCGCAATGCATCACCGAGCTGCCAGAGTTCAGGGAAGCCTGCCTCTCACGGACCGTGTTGAGGATGATGATGGTGCTTATGCACGAACTTCGCGGCACTGTTCGTCCGCGTAATCCGAGTAACGAGTAAGTATACTCTGGTTGTGATGTCAATGATGCCACTACTATTTCATGGTCGTCTCCGGCATATAAAATTACATCTACATATCATTCGAACGCATGTAAATTGGTTCCATATTGTGCATTTTCCAGATAGAATTTTTTTCAAAGCAGAATGACATTTTTTACCTGAATCGACATTGATAAGAAAGTTTTGTCATTTTAATACAGTTTGCTTCTTTCTTTTTCACAGGTGGTACAGGCTGGTGGCCTATCGTTGCTTCACTTGGTGGCTTCACGGGAGGCTCGGACACCGCGTTCGGAGAGTAATACCTGCCTGTGCGGTACTTGCCATTAGACAACATTTCCCCAGCGACAGTGGACAATACCGTGGATTTTCCCTGGATGTGCTGCAACCGGAACTTTACAATGTGTAATGTTTATTATTTATGTTCAATTGAAATTAAGATCTAAAATAAAACCCAACATATATTTTAACAATGGTTGTCTTCCTGTGTCTAGTCTGCACGACCACCGCCCCAATCCACCCCCCGCCCTATCAAAGGCAGTTCGCACCGGGGTACTTGAACTGGCAAACGGATCTGTCAGGGAGCGATAAAGGCCAAGAGGTGCCAAAGACCATGTACACTTCAAAGGGGTCTATAGAGCATGTGTTGTTGTTCCCATGTCTACCTCCAGACCCCGTGTCTCCTGCCAAGCATCCTCCCTCACGCTGGCCGCCCACCTTCAATCCACATAAGTGTGTCTCCATTCACGACTCTTCCTGTGTCTTGTCTGCACGACCACCGCCCCAATCCACCCCCCGCCCTATCAAAGGCAGTTCGCACCGGGGTACTTGAACTGGCAAACGGATCTGTCAGGGAGCGATAAAGGCCAAGAGGTGCCAAAGACCATGTACACTTCAAAGGGGTCTATAGAGCATGGGTTGTTGTTCCCATGTCTACCTCCAGACCCCGTGTCTCCTGCCAAGCATCCTCCCTCACGCTGGCCGCCCACCTTCAATCCACATAAGTGTGTCTCCATTCACGACTCTTCCTGTGTCTTGTCTGCACGACCACCGCCCCAATCCACCCCCCGCCCTATCAAAGGCAGTTCGCACCGGGGTACTTGAACTGGCAAACGGATCTGTCAGGGAGCGATAAAGGCCAAGAGGTGCCAAAGACCATGTACACTTCAAAGGGGTCTATAGAGCATGGGTTGTTGTTCCCATGTCTACCTCCAGACCCCGTGTCTCCTGCCAAGCATCCTCCCTCACGCTGGCCGCCCACCTTCAATCCACATAAGTGTGTCTCCATTCACGACTCTTCCTGTGTCTTGTCTGCACGACCACCGCCCCAATCCACGCCCCGCCCTATCAAAGGCAGTTCGCACCGGGGTACTTGAACTGGCAAAGTGATCTGTCAGGGAGCGATAAAGGCCAAGAGGTGCCAAAGACCATGTACACTTCAAAGGGGTCTATAGAGCATGGGTTGTTGTTCCCATGTCTACCTCCAGACCCCGTGTCTCCTGCCAAGCATCCCCCTCACGCTGGACGCCCCCCTGCAAACCGCATAATGCCACGACATATACACGTCATTCATTCACAAACACACCCCTGTTTCGAATTCTTTATAACCCACTTCATATTTCTAATGAGAACTTCTTTGTGCTTTGCTAGTCAACCCGTGAAGGTGCTGGTTATCTGCTCTTCGTCTCTGTGAACTTCCGTGACCACTTCGAGCAAACTCGTCAGTTTGCAACCTGTGAACTGCTCCCTGTTCTACGACAAGAAACTACTCTGATCCCTGCATCTAACTGTTTGTTCGTCAAGGTAAGGCCATGTAGTTCCAAGAACCAAAACGAACCTTGCATTGGACCTTTTATGTGTCATTTAATTTTTTAACACATTGGTATTCATTGAGAATTGTTGATCTTTACTTTTCAGAACTTTCCACAATGCCTGCCTGTTCCGTTGGCGGTTGCCCTTCGAAGACCCATAATAAATCTGAAGGTACTATATTGCATGTTTTCCCTAAGACAATAGATCAGATAAGAGAATGGGTCCGATATTGCGGATATCCACCGTCTGAGCTTGAAAGTAGAGTCCTAGAAGTCTTTGCGGACAAGAGGGGTGATCGATACCGCATCTGCAGCAGGCACTTTAGCTCAGACATGTACTCCACATCATTGCTAACAAAGAAGAAAACACTGCGAGCGACGCGAAAATTGCTCTAAACCGCTATTCCCACTCTATTCGTCCACATCCCTCCACTGGTGAGTCAAGTTTACGGATTTAGCTCTCGGCCTAGCGGTAGTGTGTAGCATTAGCTAACAATAATTTCCCCATTTATGTATCCACTCAATATGAAGGCGGAAGATTCTCCATCCGTGTCGTTATTGCAGTCATCAGCCACTTCAAGCGCCTATCGGGTAATCTTACTTAGCTATTCTGCCACTGACTTGTTTTAGGCATGTAAATCAATAGTTTTAATTTATCGTGTAATTATTTTACCTAATGGTACAGCCTAGTACTCGTCCTCTAGTCTTTGTTTTCAGTTATAATTATTGTTATCCAAAATAAAGCAAGTACTGTCTTTCAGGGAGATGCTGAGGAGTCCAACGCATTGACGACAACCGTTGATGTCACTCAGATGCTCGAGGTACGTTTCCGGACAGTTCCATCGATGGAGATCATCAGATCTTGCATTCTTGTAGCGTGATTGTTACACACAATGTTTCTTTCGTTTTTAGCCATTGATATGTCCTTCTGTCGTCGCCCTCCTATGTGTCTTCTTTTTTCAATATTGTGTTCATTACTAATGAAAGTCCTATGTTTCAGGGAGTCGATGGAGCATTAGTCCAAGAAGAAGGGGGAGCATGCAGTTACGGGTCGGCGCAACAGCTTGCAGAAGTGTGCAGCGCAGTTACAGCGTCCCTTGATGTTCTTATGCATTTCGAGGTATGGATACTGACAGTTCGATCGAGCGAGATCGTATGACGTGATTACATCCTCTATACTTCCTTCTTTATTAACGCAAGTACTATGTTTCAGGGAGATGACGGAGCTTCTTCTACAAGAACATCACCCCTAGTAGTTGATGCAGATCTCTGGGTGGTGACACTTCCAACGATCGAGCAAATCGGATCATATTTAGATATCCATTATTTATTTTAGACAACTGATCATTTGTGCAGGTCTATTTAGATGAGCCGTTGATGCCTGCACAAAGTTTATGTTCTTTTTAACAAAATAGAAAACCATACTAATGCAATTACTGTGTTTCAGGGAGTTGCTGAAGCGTCATCTTCAACAATATCATCAATGGAAGTCTATGCGGAGCCCGAGGTATGGCTCTTGACAGTTCCATCTAACTAGATCAACAATGCGTGAATAATTGTCGTTTGAATGTTCTACACAATGCGTTCATTCGCGTTTTGCTATTGAGATGTACGTGGGTATTGGTCCCCAAGTACATTTTGTGTTTTCAATATTATTATACATAGTAATGAAAGTTCTATGTTTCAGGGAGTCGATGGAGCGTCAGTGCGTGATGGATGTGCTTATCATGAAAATATAGTCGTTGCAGCGCAAGAGGAAGTGGAGACATGCACACACGAGTCGGAGCAACAGCGTCCAGATGTTGAAGTTCGAGGCAAGAAAGTTTCAAAGAAAAGAAAGCAAAAGAAGGTTAGTGTCCCGGTCACTATATTATGTTGTTTTTCACTGTTAATAGTTCAATACTGTAAGTTGTGTTTAAACTGAACATCCCTTTTCCAATCTGTCCTCTAGTTGCGAGTGGGTGTACGAACTAGATCTACACAGACAGTGAAGCGAACGAGAGATGTTGCTTGTCAAACCTTTTGGCAGTGACTTGAGACTGGAGATGCATCGTGCCAATGGGAAGAATATGAAGTGATTGACAACGGAGCTATACCACCACCAGCCATTGATAGTGAATGTCCTCCTGGTAGTTCGTATGCAGTCGGAGAGCAATTCACAGAATCCACACCCGCAAAAACTAAGACCGCGTGAAAGTTGAAGAAATTGTTTTATTCACCCATCGCCGGAGAAGGAACAGATGTTGCAATGGAAGAGAATGAAGTGGACGACAATGAAACACCATCAATATCACTGAACATAGCGGAAGACGATATCAGAGATTCTACCTTTCATGTGAGTGACATGTCCTCAACGTTACAGGCCGAACCAGCTGGGATGCAGAGTGACAGTATAAGGAAAGAGGCCAAATTCATTGTATTCGATAGTTGTTTGATTGATATTATTATTAGGATGAAATGTGGGCATTCGGTTGGTGGGGAAGTATGTGGGGAGCCATTGATTAATGTGACTCGTGCAATTCGAGGCACTAACCTTAAAATACATGCCACCTGTACAAAATATCATCCTTTCTCATGGTCTGCACAACCCATGCTGGGGCAACTGCCAGCAGGCAATCTACTTTGTGCAGCGGCCGCACTTTTTAGTGGTTCAAGTTTTAAAAAGTTAGAGTATTTCTTTCAGTTTGTGGGAATCCATTTCATTGCGAAAACTCAGTTCTACAAATACCAAATCGATTATCTATTTCCAGCCATTAGCGAAGCTTGGAGAATGGAAAAAATGTCTATTGATAGTACATTCGCGGGCAAACGGTTCAGGCTAGCCGGTGATGGACAGTGCGACAGCCCAGGATTTTCAGCCAAGTACTGCACCTACCACTTTCAGGACATGGAAAGTAAGAAAATTGTGAGTTCGGTGGTCGTGCAGGTGTCACAAAGTACATCCTCAGTGGCCATGGAGAAAGTTGGCTTTGTAGCATCATTGCAAGAACTACAATCGCGGGGAATGGTGATCGACCTGATAGCCACGGACAGACACGTTTCAATTGCCAAGACAATGAGAGAAGAGTACAAAAATATAAATCACCAATTTGACGTATGGCATCTTGCAAAAACAATCAATAAAAAAATGTCGGCTGCAGGTAAAAAAAAAGATATGCAAGGTATTTCACAGTGGTCCAAGTCAATCAGCAACCATCTTTGGTGGAGCTCAAAAACATGTGGAGGGTCGTTGGAAATTCTACTGGAAAAATGGCGGTCAGTAATGCTACTCTGTAGCAACGTTCACCGCTGGACCACAAACCAACATTTCCACAATTGTGAACATGGCCATTTGTCCACAGAGGAGGCACGGAAGAAGAAGTGGTTGATTCCTTCATCACCCACTCACAAAGCCATTGAAAAGATTGTATTTGATAAAACTATAACAAGAGATTTGAGGGGACTCACGGAATTCTGCCACACAGGAGATTTGGAGGTGTTCCACAATATGTGCCTAAAGTACAGGCCAAAAAGATTGCATTTTGGCATGGAGGGCATGATAAATCGGACTCTTCTAGCGGTCTTGGCACATAACCATAATGTTGGCCGTCAACAAAGTAGGACGACCGTAACTTTAGGGACGCTTCGCTACAATAAGGCCTTCACTAAAAGAAGTAAACAATGGGTGATCAAACCAGTGCTTCAGGATATGCAATATGAGTTTATTGAGAGACTTATTGTTGATGTCCTAGATAGGCACATACATGGAGTTGTGAACGAACCTGTGCAGGGGACAACTGCATTGCCACCCAACATTGCCTCTGTTCCATGTCCACCTAAAGCAGAGCTCATTGAGAAATACACATCACGGTTTAAATGATTGTAATTTGATTGTCTGTTCTCTCGAGTCTCCTCATGTTGCAGGCCCATTGAATATGTGTAGCTATGTATTGTGTAAATAAAAGTGATTGCTCAGTGTACATGCAATGTGTCTCTCCACCCTTGCCCCTCCCTTCACCGTGCAGTAGTGCGAACCACCCGGGTGTCACCTGTGACTTTGCTCTCGACTCTCCTCATGTCGCAGGCCCATTGAATATGTGTAGCTATGTATTGTGTAAATAAAAGTGATTGCTCAGTGTACATGCAATGTGTCTATCCAACCTTGTTCATTTGCGCATTAAATTAAACCAAACAGTAATATAAATCATTTTTCAAAAAATATAGAATGTCTCTGTATTTATGGTTCTCTGGGGCTGCAAAGCACGCAGACAAAATGCAAAGATGGAGTGTAAATTTCAAGTCCTGTGAGATGGCCTTACACTGAATGTAGCTAACTAGGAATGTGTGCTCGTTCAAAGTGAAGGTCAGCTGCTTTGATTTTTTGCTCGGGTGCCGGAATGGCCCACGATTCAGTATAAGGTTCTATTGTTATTTGACCTTGACAGGCCGGGACCATCCCGAAAGACTTCTTTTTGGGGGTGTGGTGCAATAACGTAAGAAACGATAATGAATAAAATTTCAGAAACGAAAGCCATTTAATTTTCGTTCATTAGAAGAAATAACGTCGGCATAGAAGGAGTGGTATTTCGGGGCTGCCCTACGCACAGACACAATGGAAAATACAAATATAATGTAAGTAACTCTTTAGATGAGTTTATACCGCAATTTAATTACTATACAGTAGCTTTAAAGACGGGTTAAGTTGTACTTGTTCGTTCTATGTGGCATATTGTTTTGTACCGCGCACTATCTTGAGGAGAACCATCTCCTTTTACGGAAGCACCTCAAAACCTTCCTCTTTGCTTCTGCTTTCTCTCTCCCTCTCCCCTGCTACAACTGGTCCACTGTCTGCGACCTCGGTCCTGGGCCCTTCCACTCTCCACCTGCACTGCCTCCCTGTCAACCCCTGCACTGGGGGACTGTCTCAGTATCCTACAGCCCTCCCTTCCCAGCACTTGTTCTGCACTTACCTTGCACTCGCCACCAGCTGGCCCTGCAAATGCCATATTATATCATATCAGTGACGAAGTGGTCCACTGGCGCTCAGGCGGGTCTGAAAAAGGCGGAGGAGAGGGGGTGGGTTACTGGAAATGACGTATAATACCCAGTTGCACTGTCCTAGCTATGAAATAATTTCCCGACCTAATATATAAAATGAATAATTTTAATAAAGATCTGATGGTGAGACTAATTTCATTTTTTATGTTTTTAAAACAGGTACATCCTTCATTATTGTCTGTGTCACGAGTACCAGACACCGGCGGATGGCTTTTACAGCCGCCAGTTGCTTCTCCGCGTGAACAACGTTACCACCCTGACCATTTTATGGGACGATCGCCAAGTACAAGTATGCCCTTACGCGGTACTAATGGCTAGATGCAACATACATACCGTTGTGGTGGCCTAGTGCCTCGTTGTTGGAACAGCCATGGGATTATCAGTGCGACCGAAGAGCTTATTTTATCGTAAACCAACACCCTGTGTACCGCACACGAACATCGCTTGCCTCAAGACGAACTATTTTGGATCGAGAGCAAAGAAAAATGCAAATCGCTGAATATTCTCTAAACATTTGATGTCCAATAAATGTACTTTACCAAATGTACTGTATTGCTGTTTGATTTTAAAGTACAGTTTCATATTCCGAATTGTGGCGCGCTGTGTTGTGAGCTGATCTGTGTTGGTTTCCGGGTTCTGTGTGGAGTAGCGTAGAAGACGCCTGGGCGCGTTTGCCTACGCAGCACAGAAACGTCACAGAGAGAGGCGGGAATATGAATGTTTTGATAAAGTCTGTTTCAGGGGCGGGGGATTTGATTTAGTGCCGCAAACGCAGGTGAGCCAGGGCGATGGGGGGAAATGATAGGATTATCACAAAATGGCGGCTGATTTCGAGTGCGTTAATGGACGAAAAGTCGGGTAAGGTCCATAGGAAAGTTTTCTACGATCTACCGATTTATGCTTAAAAACACATGGCCGAACCGTAGGGACAATAAAAAAAAAGTCCCGGAACTATCCTTTAAGATGGACGATTTAGAGAACAGGGAACGTCGAAACAACCTGCGCATTATGGGGGTGTCTCAGGAGAGAGGGGAGACGCCCGTGGATGTGGGGAGAAAAGTCCAGGACCTAATCAATCAACTCTTCGCACTGGAGCGTGGCAAAGAGGTCCAGCTGGAAAGGGCGCACCGAGGTGGAGGCGGTGCGGGGGGAGGCTCAAGATCCATCGTGGTGAGGTTTCTCCGCTACAGGGAGAAAATGGAAGTACTGGAGAAGGCAAAGAGGCTGGGCAGCTTCATCTTTGAAGGGGACACCATTAAGATTTTTCAAGACCTTTCAACCCTCACGCTCACCCATAGGAGAGAGTGCCGTCCACTCACACAATGGCTGACAAGCCAGGACATGAGATACAGATGGTCCTTCCTGTTCGCCCTATCCTTCGAACGGGTGGGGGTGGACTACAGGGTGATCAGTGGTAAGGAGGCTACGCAAGTTTTACAGGTGCTCAAGGGAGACCCTCCGGAGGAGAGAGAAGGAGCGGGAACTCAGCCCAGACCAGAAATGGAGAGGGGACCGTTGGGTCCCTGGTCGACAAAGAAGAAAACAAAGGGCAGGAGGAAATTTAAAAAACCCAACACCCCACTCTCAGAGGCTGGAGGAGACTATTGAAACGACTATGAACGCCTGGGATACATCAGGTCCCTAGTGGCACAACACCGGCGGGGACAGGATTTTTTTTTTTTGACCAAGAGAACTGCGGTGCACAATCATGTTTTGGCTTTGGCGTCTTGCCCGTTGGCAAGCGTAACAAACAGGGGAGGGAGGGGGGAGAGGGGAAAACGGGCTAGGGGAGGAAGGAACTCTCGGGATCTCCTCGGATCCAGCCATAACGGGGGACAGGGCAGCTCCCGCCGAATCGGGAAGTCGATGAACACCATGCATGGGAGTAATGGCAGACCATGAGAGAAAGGGCCGGGTCGAGATGATCAGAATTGGCTCACTCAACGTCAAAGGGCTTAACTCCCCAACTAAGCGCTCTCTTCTGGGGCGAGAAATGAAGAACGTGGGGACAGACATCCTCTTCGTGCAGAAGACCAGATTGGTGAAGGGTGAGGAGAGGGCCATCCCCGGATCGCATGTGGGCCAAGTATTTTGGGCATCCAGCGCCACTAAAAAGGCTGGGGTTGGGATCCTGATCCACAGGCACCAAAAACTAACAGAGGTTTCCCATTGGGAGAGGGAGGATGGGAGGGTCCTGATGGTATCCGGTAATCTCCACAACTCCAGAGTCTCCTTGATATCAATTTACTGCCCCAATGCAGGCCAGAAGGAATTCATCCACGAGGCCATGGGAGAGGTGATGCGCAAGGCGGAAGGTCTCCTTCTACTGGGTGGGGACCTCAACATGTGGGCGGACCGGGATTTAGACCATAGGGGGGGGCCACCCAACCAGGCAGCGTGGGGGGAGGCCCGGAATGGGGGCTCAGAGACCTGATGTGGGAAAGGGGACTTGTGGACATTTGGAGGGAACGTCACCTAAGAGCAAAGGGGTACACCTTTTACTCAGCAGCCCATGGGACAAGGACAAGAATAGATTATCTGTTCACAGGTCACTAGTTCATGAGTAGAATAGAGGCGTGTCATATTCGCCCTGTCAGTTGGTCAGACCATGATATGGTCTGGTCGGACCTAAGCATCTCTGGCTTAAAGGCCAGGGAATCTTTGTGGAAATGCAACGACTTCCTGCTCAGGGACGCAGTCTTTAGAGAAGAAATGTCCTCGGCTATCAGAGAATATTTCGAGCTAAATGACACGGGCGAAGTGGATCGGGATATCGTATGGGAGGCGGCGAAGGCAACTTGGAGGGGCAGGCTGATAAGTGAAGGAGCCTCCAAGAAAAGAGAAAGGACCCTTCTAGCTCACAGGCTGAGGTCAGATATATTGTCCCTAGAAAAATCTGAGGGGAAGGGGGAAGGAGAAAAAGAGAGGGACCTAGGCCTGGCGAGGGAAAAGAGACAGGAACTCAGGGACCTAGAATTGGGCAAAATAGTAGCAGGACTCCAACACCTGCGTCAGAGGTACTACGAGAGGGGGGACAAGGCCGATGCTATGCTGGCGGCCAAACTCAGAGGTCAGAGAGCGGACAGGTGGGTCCAACAAATCGGGGATGATGTAGAGGGGGAATGTACAGATCTGGAAGGCATAGCAGAGAAATTCGCTAGTTTTTACGAGACCCTATACGGAAGAGAGGGGGTAGTGGAGAGGGAAGCACAGGTGGCATACCTCAATGAGGTCTCACTCCCGACCCTTGGAATGCTGGAATCCGCAGCCCTTGATGCCCCAATAACAGAGGAGGAGGTGCTGAAAGCAATTTCAGGGCTGAAGCTGGATAAGGCCCCGGGGGAGGATGGATTCACCGCAGGCTTCTACAAGGCTTTCTCGGGATTACTGGCGGGCTTCCTAGCGGGTCTATTTTCGAACATAATGCAGACAGGGAAGGCACCTCCGTCATTTGGCAAGGCACTAATCACGGTGATTCCGAAGGAGGGGAAGGACCCTACGGACTGCCGCTCCTATAGACCTATCTCCCTCCTTAACGTGGACGCTAAGCAGTTCACAAGAATTATTGCCACGAGTCTGGACGGCCATATGCCGAACCTAATCCACTCAGACCAGGTGGGGTTTATACAGGGAAGACAGGGAGTCGACACCCTGCATAAAACTCTGCATCTCATGCGGGTTGCGGCTCTGATGGCTGAGAACCCAGTCCTTGTGTCCATAGATGCCGAGAAAGCAATTGATCGGGTCGACTGGGGGTTCCTACATGGTGTCCTAGAAAAGCTGGGCTTTGGAATGGGGATCAGACGGGCCGTCAAAGCCCTATATATGTCATATGTCTTCGGCCAGCGTGACTGTCAATGGTCGCCTGTCTTGCATTGTTGGCCTCCAGAGGGGGACGAGGCAGGGCTGACCCCTTTCCCCCCTTCTCTTTGCCATGACCATGGAGATTCTCGCAGAATACCTCAGAGGTTCTCCCATGGTGCGGGGCATAGTGGTGGGAGACCGTACTTTTAAACTCGGCCTGTACACGGACGACATCCTGCTCCACCTGAGGGAACCCACGCGCTCACTCCCGGCGGCCCTTCAGATCATCGACCAGTTTGGCAGGTTCTCAGGTTTTAAAGTTAATGTTGGCAAGTCCATGATCTTCCCATTTGCCTCGGATGCCGATAGGTGCTTACCTGAATTGCCCCCTTTGGGCCTTCAGGTCTGCGTCAATGGGATAAAATACCTGGGGATCAACATTGTAAGACCCAATGAGGTACTGAGCCTGGCAAACTACCCCCCTCTGTTTGAGAAATTGTTCAGGGAGATGGAGGGTTGGGGGAAGGGGCAAATCTCATGGATGGGTAGAATAAATGCGATAAAAATGAACCTGCTCCCCAGAGTGCTCTACCTCTTCCAGATGCTCCCACTGGAGGCCCCGGTGGCATACCTCGGAGAGGCCAAGAGGCGCATAGTGAAGTTTATATGGCAAGGCCAGAAGCCCAGAATAGGGTATGAGACCCTCACCCTTCCTAAAGAAAGAGGAGGTGTTGCCCTCCCAGATCTCAACACATACCACAGGGACACCCAGCTCAGGGTTTTGGCCCCCCACCTTAGAGAAGACCCCAACAAACAGTGCGTCTACATTGAAAACTCCTTCCTGAGCCCAGTTACGGTGGGTGAATGGTTGTGGGTCCCACTTAAGAAACTTCTGAGAAGAATTAAAGACCACCCCATTATGGGAACTATGTGGAAGGCACTAGCAGGGAAGGGACATAAGGATGGAGTCACCACATGGCCCTCCCCACTCAGTCACATATGGTCCACACCAGTACTGGAAGAGATTCCGGGACACGAACATTACCAGTCCTGGTTCGAAGCAGGGCTTTGTAGGGTTGGCCAACTGGTGAGGGTTAACTCTTTCATACTGATCCAGGAACTAGAGGAGGCGCTGGGTATCGGCAGACTTTCGCCACTCCTATACCTTAGACTCAAGGGCATTCTAATGAACCCAAAACTGAAGGAATGCTTACAGTGGGGGCTCACCCCAGTGGAAAAAATACTGGACTCCCATATGGAAATGAAGGGCCTCATCTCACTCCTGTACACGGCCCTCCTGGCTCCCCAGGAGGGAACCACTGGGAGCCTCAGAAGAAAATGGGAAAGGGATCTAGGCTGCACCATAGGGGATGGTCTCTAGGGGAAACTCTGCACTAGGGCCTTCAAGACGTCGATTTCATGCCAATATAAGTCCCACGCTGTCAAGCTCCTCCACAGGTGGCAGTACGACCCGATTACTCTTTCCAGGATGTTCCCAGACGTAGCCCCAGTGTACTGGCATGGGTGTGGGGAAAAAACCAATTACTGGCATATGTGGTGGACCTGTCACAAAGTCCAGACTTATTGGTCCGAGGTGCTTAGTTGGATTAGGGATGCGGGGGAGTTGGACCCCATACTGGTGATTTTTGGCCTGCACAATAGAGATGAGCACTGGGAAAAGTTACCGGCCTTGACACACGCCCTATTGCTGGCTGCTAGAGCGGCTCGGGCCAGGACCTGGAAAAGACAAACACTTCCAACGAAGAGGGAATGGGTGACAGTGGCCAAGGACATTTACTTCATGGACAAACTAACGGCCGCAATACATCGCTCTAGTGTGCAGATTGAAACCGACTGGCTGTGGTTCATGGAGGTGTTTGTCAACTCAGAGGACAAGTCTCCAGGGTAATTGGACGCCTCCACCCGGCCAATAACTACCTTGTGCATGGATCCCTATGCATGGTAATCTGGAGAGTCAATTATACATAGTTGGCCCCGGGCCCGGCTGGTGCTGCCCAAAGAGAAGAATCACAAATTGCGGACTCTGAGTTCCCGAGAGGGGCGGGGGAGGGGGGTTAAAAGCGTTAAAGCCTTGTGTTTCTATTAAGTTTTGAATCATTATGGGCATGTGCCCAATGTATACTACATGCATAAGTTTGCTTTTTCTTGCTCTTGAAAAACCAATAAAGATTTAATTTTTTTAAAAAAAGGACCCAGAGACGGGGCAGTTACATTCCACAGCATTTTGGTCCCGTAAATGTTCTGCACCATAGATGAACTATGCAATCAAGGACAAAGAACTACTAGCCATTAAAGGAGCCCTCAAAACCTGGAGAGACTACCTTCTAGGGGCGAGCCACACAGTCACCGTTATCACAGATCATCGTAATCTGCAATATTTGAAAACTGCCAAGGCCCAATCTTTGCGTCAGCTTCGCTGGGCTCTTTATTTTGCCGAATACGATTTCATTATTACTTACAGTCCAGGAGTGCGTAACGGAAAAGCAGATGCCCTATCACACGTGGGAAAAGACAAAGCCGCCTTCACACCATCTGAACCAGTGGCCATTATCCCAGAAGAGCGGATTCAAAACCAGATCGCTGCCACCGCCTGCTGGGAAGACTTGAAGACCGAACTCCAATCTCAAATGGACCAGGTAGCTCAACAAGAATGGCTGATGAAGGGAGACCAGTATTCCATCAAGGATAATGTACCCTATTTTCAGGGAAGACTATATGTCAGGGACAAGGAAGTACAAAACAAAATAGTAGCCAATTATCATGAGTCGTTAGTGGAAAGACATCCTGGAATTGCTAAGACTCAAGCCAAAATTCAAAAGAACTATTTGTGGCCTACCTGGCGAAAAGACGTTGCCCAGTTTATTGCAACCTGCAGTGTTTGCGCGCAACACAAATCCCAGAAGTCAAGCCCTGCAGGCTTGATGCGTCCATTAGAGGTACCACCAGCACCATGGCATACATTGTCTATGGACTTTATTACCGATCTACCACGTGCGATGGGTTTAATACAATTCTGGTTGTGGTAGACCTATTCTCCAAGAGGGCACATTTTATTCAGCGAAAGGGGCTTCCCACTGCTGCTGCTCTGGCCACAGTATTTTTGGAGCAAATCGTCAAATTACACGGTTTCCATTCTGTATTGATTTCTGACCGTGGAACTCAATTTGTCTCAGCTCTCTGGAGGAGGTGTTGTAAGATAGCCCAAATTGACCTTCATTTGTCCACAAGTCACCATCCCCAAACCGATGGGCAATCGGAAAGGACCAATCAGAGTCTGGAGCAATACCTGAGGTGTATGTTACAGCAGACAGAAGGGTCCTGGAAAAGCATTCTCTGGTTAACCGAATTTGCCTACAATAATTCTATTCACACTAGCACCGGACAGACCCCATTCTACACAATGAACGGTCGGCATCCTCGGACATCCTCCTTTGATCCGCTTGACGAATTGGAAATGCCAGCAATTACCTCCTTACATAAAATCATTACTCAATCCCTTAAAGAAGCTACCGAGAACTTGATCAAAGCCAAGGAACAACAGAAAAAGTTTGCAGACAGACATAGAAGAGAGGCCCCGCATTACCAAGTCAGAGATAAAGTATGGTTGGCATCCAAGAATATCCCATTGATGGGACCTCGGGCCTTTCGTTCAAGATATCTCGGACCTTAACCCATCAAAGCCATCATTAACCCTGCTGCCATGAAATTGGGTTCACCAGCCAATATGCAAATCCATCCGGTGTTCCGTGTTTCCCTTCTAAAACCAGTGAAACCCGATACTGGGATCCCAACACCACCTGAGCCCGAGATCATTGAAGGAGAACCAGAATATGAAGTCAAAGGCTTTCTGGATTACAAGATAGTGCAATCAAAACTGTACTATTTGATCGACTGGGAGGGTTACGGACCTCAGGATCGCACATGGAAACCCGTTGAGTTTGTCCATGCTCCACGATTAATTAGACAGTTCCATCGTGGCAATCCGACCAAACCAGGACCAAGGAGAGGAACGTCCATGAGAGGGGCCTTGAGGGGGAGTGGTCATGGGCCACTACGTTTACCATCAAAAGGGTCCAAATGGACCCAGTCCTGGCACCTTTGGCGCCAGGCTTATAAGAAAGTGTGCTCTGCACACTTGGTGCCTAGGGCACGTGCATCCAGGCCAGGCGTAGCCATTAAGAATCAGTGGAGGGCACGTGCAGAAGTCTACGGGAGGAGCAAGGTGGAGCCACAAGGCGGGGCTAATGGGAGTGGCTGGGGCCAGGCTGCTTTCTGCAGCGTAACGCTTACCGCCGCCTGAAGCGCTCTTACCTGTTTCCAGCTTTTCATCTCTACACGCATCTCATCAGGTTCCAGAACATCTTCTTCAGCGCGCACCTACCCGTCTCCAACCACACCATCACTTGAAGCTCTGCTTACCTGATTTCATCACAGCATCTTTAGCGTGCATCTTACCGGCTGTCAGCAACATCTTCGCTCGATGCGCATTTTACCTGACTCCAGCAACTCCATCACTGAACGCGCATCTTACCTGTCTCTGCAATCCCATCGCCTGCAGCGCATCGCATCTTACCTGATTCCCGTTGTCATTGGAGTTGGGCACATTCTCACCTGTTCCGGACGTCTAGCTACACAGCAGTCTTTTTCCCACCCATCATCCTCACGGATCCTTCCATCCAGCGATCGCCGGCAGGTCTCCGGGTAAGCCGCTCTCCATCTAACGCCATCAGGCCATCCCTGCAAGAGAAAAGGAACACATAAGGTTAGAGACTGCAGTAAATATTTTACGCTTGGTCACGCAAAACATAAGCCTTGCGTACAACCTCAAATTCCACTTACCTGCTAAGTGGGAACCTCGCAACCTCCTCTGGCACCATCAGGACTCGCCTTCAACACTGCAACTCCGCATGGCCATCTCTTCACACCTATTGGAGAGAGAAAAGACATTACAAGGGTTACAGACAATAATTATTGCAAAAGACATTACAAGGGTTACGAACAATAATCATTGGAAAAGTCATTACAAGGGTTACGAACAATAATCATTGGAAAAGACATAAAGACATTGCAAAAGGATACGGACAATAATCATTGTTACAAACACTTACCTTCAATGTGGTTCGATCACAGCCAGTCTGGGCCGCCACGCACACGGCCCAGTGAAGCAACTAGGTCCATCAATGGCGCCCCTGCTGATGAGAAGCAGGAAGGAGAGCTCATCCTTACAAGAAAAAGGTGAGACTATATGGGTAAACGCATGCTCACCTCATTCTGGAACGAAGGGTTCGAGGAGAATCACGATCCAACTGCAGCATTCTCGTTGCCTCTCGCTACTGGCTCCACAGCCTGTTCAGCTGGCGTCTGCTTCTATAACTAGGTCTAGAACGTCTCCGAAAATGGCACGCCCGTTCCACGCATCCAGGTTCTGGAGCCACCATACTAGCTTGTTTTCCCTTCCTGATCTAGGGGAATCAAATGATGAATTTTCAACCCCCCTAAAGATGCTTGATTTTTAGTCTCTTGAGCGCTCTGTAATGAAGCGGTCCCGTAATAAATGGCCTGAATGGAAGAGGCCAGTAGACCTAATATCCTCGCAAAGGTATGCAGCAAGACCATCTACTTCCTGAGGCAAAGCCTGATCTCTTTTTTGATCGCTATTAATTTCTGAGACGGAAGTTCCAGAGTACCATTCCTGGTATCTACTATGATGCCTAGAAAGTCCATCCTCCTCTTGCGAGTCAATTCGTACTCCTCCCAATTGACAAGGATGCCAAGAGATAAGAGCAGATCCCGTATCCAGTACACTTGTTCCTTCAATGCTTCTCTGTCCTGTGCTAGGATGAGGACATTGTCTAAGTATCATCCTTAGTCCACTCACTATTATTTCCATCACCAAGGTCCATGGCGCTGATGAAAGACCAAAAGGTAATCTCTTGAATGGCCAAATTTGATCACAAACTCTAACTTGAACCCTGCTACTGTTTTCAAGACCCAGCCATAACTCGATAGCTTGCGCCATTGTTTTATACATTCTTTCATTCTTCCTCCTAGTGGTGGGTAAGGTATGTCCATCACTCTCACCTGATTGCAATCCCTGGTATCAGGTGTAGCCTCTTCCTCTGTGACCTCTCGTAGATCTCCCTTACGTAAAGAAGAAAGAATCTTGCTGATGGGATTCCCTTGGCCTACGCAGCGAATTGAAGCGACTGACAGATCGATCTGTATATCGGCCAGTCCCTGCAAAAATTATATTAGGAAATATCTTCTTGATAGGTGCTTGCACTTTCTCTAACGCTCAATATGTTCCAACAAACTTGCTCCTTTCCGAAGGCCTTGCTGAATAAGAGACCCTTTGAAGCTTCACCCATGTCATAAGCAGCAAGGCCCCCCCGCTTGCTGTCGATCTTGAGCAACAACCCTCTCCTTCTCTCAGTGGATATGGCATGGTTGGCGTTCCCTAACATGCAAACTGCTCTTTGTGCCCATCTACCCTGAATTTCTGTGTTAACCTTCTCTCTGGTGTCTTTGGACCTTTCTGCCAGATCCATGATCTTGGCAATCAGACCTGCTAAATCTAGCACTTTTTCTTGACAGTTCTTCCATGATCTGTCCATTCCTTTTTGTACGTCCTTAGAGGCTTTTGTCACAAACATGATCATCCTGGGGTCCAGCTTTGTTGTGTCTGCCACCAGTTGCCAAGCCAGGGGAGAGGCAAGAGTGGTGGTTGCCATCCTGGCTTCACCCTGCTGCCCAGTCAGCCCCCTTTTGGCTCCCACTGGGCCGCAGCCTGTTAGGCTGTGCCGTTGTGCCATTAATTTCAATGCACCCATTCATTTCAATGTGTCAGCCGCAGCACGCATGCCCCACGCAATGCACACACACACATTCAGCTCGGACACAGCAGCATGGTGGGGTCAACACACAGGGGCGGGCCTGCCGCCGGCCTCCTTATTCATTCAATATATTAAGAATGGGTGTTTGAAGTGAACAACAAAGAAATGCAGAAAAATGTATGGGCTGGGGATTACTACTCTCAATTATGGAAGGTTACAGAAAGCGTCTGCAGCAAATTTGGCAGCTTTGTAAAATTGAAATGCACATCATTGCACATGTGCACCGATGTATGCATGACTGTCCACACTGTCTTATGTTTACAGGTCATGTGTCATATGGATTGTACACATTCACAGTACACACTTCTTGTTGGCATTAGCAGCAAGTGCACCTGCCACTGCCAGCACAGCACACGGGACACACACACAACATTGTTGGGAGCTGCTGATGTGCCTGCCGGGCCCGGGCGGCTGGTGGTGGCCCGCTGATTGAAGTCCCAGACAACTACTGTAAATTACAGTTCTGTGTTTCAGCTTCCTCCACAATTATATTCACCCCCGTTCCTGTGCCAAGCCAGAGCCTGGGGGATGATGATCCTGTGCTTTTGCAAAACAGACGGCTCAGGATTAGGAAACATAATCCTTATCATGCAGGCGAGAGAGAGAGTACGATGTTAGGGTGCCGGGCCTCCAGACTATCTGCAGCCACTGCTGCAACCGACACGCACAACCGTTGGTCTGTTACCAAGCACATTTGCTATAAATGTAGCGAATCCTTCCCAACAGAAATAAAGGTGGTTTTTGGGTCATTGTTGGTAATTGATGGTCAAGCAAATACTCTCTCCAGTAATGATAGTAAAATCCTGTACATTTGTCCTAATACATCCTTCTTCTTAATGGTTTCCCACCTTGGCGTCACCTCTTACCCAGGTTGCATTTATGTCTTGTTACAATATTCTGAGGGACTATTCATTTTAGATGGTTCCTTGTTACAATATTCTGAGGGACTATTCATTTTAGATGGTTCCACTACTTTTTTCCACTACTTTTTGCAACCATTTTAACCATTCCGAAACTGTTCTTTTTGAATAAAAATCACACTTCTCTACTTTACCATCCAATAGTAGTTAAGGCTGAACTGAAATCTGTTTCAACATGATTGGCTGTAAACCAGAACTGTTGCAGCCAATTACTATTCTAGCCCCCGCCTGAGTCACAGTTCCACTACTTTTTATGGTACACTTCTACCACTTCCACCACTGGATGTAACAGAAAATTCATGTAAACTAGGCAATGCAGCCATATTAAAAAGAATGTAGTCACTATGACTAGTCCATTTCCTACTTACAAAAGTGTTGGCTGCTGGGTGATGCGCAGTTATCCTACAATTACAGGGGTTCTCAGTCCCAGAAATAGCCAGTTTCAGCCATAGCCAAAGCGTTCTTATATTGTCTTTTCGGGTAAGATGCTAGTAGTTATCCCAGGCATCATCCTCGTCATCTGCGACTCCCGAAGTTTGTGGAAGTGGCTCAAACTGAATATTCAGGTTACCCATAAGTATGATATAGGCATCATCTCTCCATGTTTTTTCCCATGCTTCAATACGGAATGTATTAATTTGACTATATTATTCCCCATATCCTTTGATTCTCTATTCTAGACATTCAGCTGTGCTACCGTTCTTCAACTGCAATTGTAACTCAGAAAATGAAGAAGAACAAGGCAAAAAGTGGGCGTTACGCGGTAGGGCCCGCAGGCAGTCCATCGCACGCCCACTATTTCACGGAATGATACGTATTCATGGATCCGAGCGCACAACCTCTCGGTGGGGAAATGGCAATGCATTGCCCTCATACTATTTGCCACCCGGAGGGCGTACAGACAGTTGCGCATAGGATTTATCACCCAGAAGTAAGATAGGGAGTCGGATTTTGGGGTACGCGTATTCAGCTATGGTTTCGATCTGATTTAGGGGTGCGTGTACGCAGTGTAGCGATTTGCAGTAACGGTTTAAGGGGGTTCGCATGCAGAGTTTTACCCGAGTTACGATAAATCATACGCATGTTGTCGGGGTGCCGGTAACAGTTACAGGGGACCGTGCGCAGGGTCCACGAGATGCAGTTTGGAGGGTCCATGTATTAGCCTCCGGGGCGGCATCCAACGGTAGCTGCTCTGACTGTTCATGCTTTGCGTAGGGGCGTGTCGGGGGTGATCCGGCCGCGACTTGAGGATACGGTTACTTTGCGCAAACAATTCCATGAATACGTAGAGCGTGCAGAATTAATTCTGCGCGCAGGTTCGCGCAATGTCGTTCTCGGCACGCGGCTTTGCGGGATAATTGCGAACTTTTCCATGAATGGGGCCCTAAATCGGCAAACATTCTTAAACATGTTAAAATGGGGCAATGGAGCAATGGATACATATATCTTTGAATAAAAATGCAAAACCGTGGAGTTAAAATACCACACGAAGATGCATGCTTTATTTGCGTGTGTCTTCATTTGAAACACAATGCTTTTCCAAACATTAAACATGAATGCAATTTCAATCAGACACGAAACACGGGTACAGCTAGTTGCATATTTAATTATGAAAAGTTAACTATATGTTTTTTTATTAGTAACTCGAGTATTTGCCCACCAATTGGACATATTCTACGGTGGCAAGTTTCATTTTGAAATGACAGTGTTTTTATTCACACCATCCAAGCCTTTGGGGCGATTTATTGAAAAATAAAGAAAACCAGAAGGTAATGGCTGTGAAGAAATGAGTGACAAATTAAGTCTCAGTAATTGATTAAGTGCTCAGAGTTGACATGTTGTCAGTACCAAAAGCTTGAATTCCCTCCATCCCAGGGGTTAGATTAACCCATGACCCGAGGTGGGATTCAGCTGGCCCTGATACCCTCGGATGAATACTTCTCCTTCAGCGCACTGCTCTTTTCGCGCAAGTTGACCCTGTGGAACCTTTAACGGGAGTCTGCCGCATTGAATGTCACAACCGAGCAGACATCGTGACCATGGTTGTGGTGTGTACATGTTCTAATAATCTCAACTCGCTACGGTGTGAAGCTTTTTTTAGAGCTTTGCCTCACGCATCAGACTGCAGTGGTTTCTAGACAGAGTGAGGGGATCAACAGGCTAAACTTTTAAAGCTAACCATCGGCTCAGCAAAACAACAAATATGCAGACAGCACTGCACCAATCCTAGAGCAGGGGTCTGCAACCTACAGCTCTCCAGATGTTTTGAATTACAACTCCCACAAAGCCTCACAATTGACCATTCTGGCTAGGGCTGATGGGAGTTGTAGTTGAAAACATCTGGAGAGTCAAAGCTCGCAGATGCCTGTCTAGTCACAGCAGAATGCTGTGACTCCCACTGCTTGCCCATCAATGCCCGGTTTGACTTGAAGACCCTCTCAATTGCCCACTGATGCATCTACAACGAAGTCCCACTCTACCTAAATAACACCATCACAAGGACACAACAGAAGCAACCCCTTTGCTCTACCAGCAGCATCTCGTTGTCCACTTCACGCTTCAATCATTCCAGAGCAGGTGGCGCAAGTTTCACTGTCACCGCAGCCTCCCTCTGCAACTCTTTACCACCAGCCATTAGCAATGAACCCCCCAATTCAACCTTCAAGAGACTGCTCAAAACCTGGTTATTTCACAAATATGACTAATCTCGTTGATCATTGCTGTGATTCCCGCCCCACCAAACATTTGGGGGCATATCCTCCCACCAGGCTGCAACATTTGACTCATGACTTTTCACTAGTGTGGTCTTACTGTTTTGTTTTGTTTTGTCAGGTTTTCTTTAATATTACAAACGCTAATAAATAAAAATAATAAAAAAGAAATAGTCATCGTAAAAGCATCTGGAGCTCAACACTCATTTGGACCCTTAGCACCAAAGGACTTTTTCGTAGGCTGCTTGGTCATCTCCATCTCGGGTATGTCTTTTGGACCAGCACAGAGGTTTGATGCACATAATTCATCCTCATATCTGTTTACCAAATTCAAATTAGTTTAAAGCCTGCTTTATTTGACTGGACCTCCACCCCACTCCCACTCCAAATAGTCACATCCATACCCTCAAAAGTGTTAATTTGAAGTAGTTTCTACTCAGGAACACTGAGAGTAAATAATAAAATAATAAATAATTTAAAAAAATAATAATAATAAAATACAAATAGAGGCAACCCACCTTATAAAAATTCTTCTGGCTGTTGAAATTGTGAACTCCGTCAGACATGTTCGACTGGCCATAGGGCAATAGGTCAATGCCAAACCCAAAACGCAAAATTAAAGTGTGGCCCAGTTGTTGTGGTCAAAGCGGGCCACTTTTGTGGCCAATGTGACCGGTTTGATGAGTTATTTCAGCATGTGGCTAGTAGTTTTGACCATTGTTATTGAATAAAAACAAAATGTAATGCACAATTTGCATCACATTTTATCCAAAACTTCCCCTTGGGTACTACTCAAACGGTCTGTGACAAAAGGAATTAATCACCATTTGCAACTTTGGGCCACTTTTTAATTGGTGCCCGAGTAAATTGAATGCCCCAGTACGACCCTGCCATCAGATTATCCAACACAACTACCAACATCAACAGCATTGGTGTCCCAGACTTCTCTGCGACGTACAATGCCATGGAAAACCAGGCCAGACTTCAGAGACTACAGTTTGGATGGACCCAGTAGTCCTCTCCTACAGTGTTTTGCATAATTTCTTTACCTACCTAGACTGTGGCATCTGTCGTCTACATCTACATAGTGCAGTCTAGGTGCCATTGTGTAAGCAGGTGATGTGAATCGCAATTATAATGGCAGGCGTCTAAGTTTGGCGTCCCTGTAAGAAATAAATCTAGCTTATAATGAGCTCTGCCATCTAAAGTCTAACTACCAGCCAAACTCTCATGATAATATGCAGTGAAGAGAGCTCATATGGGGGGTGCTGTTGAGCAGTCTTACAAGATGGCCGCCTGAACGAGGAGCTCCAGCCTCGTAATATCCGAAATCTTAATTAATTGGTCCGTGTCCTCTACTTTTTGAAATTAACACCCCTGGTGCACTGGGGATAGATCTGTGCATCTATGTGCTTAATCCTACTGTAAACCGAAGGCTCTGTGAGGAGTAGCGCCGGCCCACATAAGATCTGCTGCGAGCCGGCACCGGACAGAGGCTGTGTAGACACGGCCGCATGGCGCACTGCAGAGTGTGCTGCCGGGTGCCCCTCTGCTGCCAAGGGCATAGCCAGGGACAGGTGCCGCATCAGAATCTGGAATGAGCTGAACACTCGCTGCATACGCTCCCCATATCCTCAAGCCTTGTGGTGCCTGCCCTGGCCGCGGAGCGTCCCGACTTCTGTTTTCGGATCCGCATCTGCGATCGGAGGAGAACGACCTGGTGAGATGCTGGATATCCTGTGCGGCTTGATGCTGGGAGAAGTCGCCCGATAGCAGGAACAAAGCATCGCCTGTTCCTGGGGTCAGACTGCGGGGCTCTACCTCCCTGCTTGGCCCCTGGTGTTTCGTGCGCCTTGTTGGAAGACGGAGGTCAGCCTGCTGTGGGGTGCCCAGGCCCCATCCCCTGTAATCGGGTGCAAGGCCTATGCTGCACTGCCCACGTGCCCTCATCACAACAGACTGCACTTTGTGCATTTCGGCACCCCGCCACAGCTAGGGCCATTCCGGTGGAGGTTGGCGGGCTGTGCATTGGACCCTGCTGCCTGGTGCGGCGCCCTGGTGTGGCTGCGGCAGGGCCTTTGCACCCGTGAAGATCTGCTTGGCACTGGCCGGAGGCGCTGGCGGACGTCTCCGCAAACAAGTAAGAGAACACCCCCAGCGCATTGTGACCTCGGTGGGTCCCACACTAAGACTGGGTTGGGCGATCTCCCCCCGTGGCCCCAACATTGGTAAATTTGCCTGATCTGCTGTCCTCGGTGGGGCGCCCGGGACGTAGAGGGACCAAGCACTGCCTTCCCTCCTTGCTATGCATAACATCTGTCCTGAGGTGGCCGACTGACTTCCCCGGCATAAGCAAAATCAGCATTCTATACCACGCAAAATATCCTGGTTGCAGCCTGGACGAATCAGCACTCGTCCTGCCATCCGGCTACTATTTCACACGACCAACACACTGGTAACATTGCTATTAAGCCACTGAGCCTTCTGAGCCGGTCCGGGTGGCGTGGGCGAGAACAACCCGCTGGACCCATAGGGATAAAACTAACACAAGTGGAACTAACAAGCCGGTGGAGCAACCACACTATGTCATCTCTAAACCCTTCATGGGTTGTCTGATGGGCGCTGATGTGCTGACATTGGAACCATAATAATACCACACGCAATATGACCATTGCCTTCTGCGCCTCACTCGTGTAACACTGCAGACCCATTCCACGCAGGGAAGTGCTGCGTTCTGAGCGTACTAGTGGGAAATTGAATACTGTTGTTGAGCCTACTATTAGTTGGCGGGCGAAGAATCCGGAGTGCCCGATACTGGACCTACTGACACACTACTACCACTGGCTTGAGCGTAGCGCACCCGCCCTAGTACTTTGACTATGGCCTGGGCACTCTACCTGCCTACAGAATAGTAAACATCTTGGTGACCCCCTCAGCGGCGACGCACCATTAAGTGTCCTTAGTATGATAGTGAGTATTTATTTCCAGTCTCCTTGGTAGTTACAGCGACCAACTAGCTACACTGCAAGCCACACTTTCCAGACAAACTCCTGGTTTGTCCTGGAACCTTTGGATTCTGAACAGCCTCCCACAATGCCTCATGTTCAGTCTTGGTTGAATCTCACTGTCAGCACCCTGTACAGCTCTGGTATAATTCAATGTAGAAACAGAAAGATAGGCTCAGGTGCTTTACAACAGGGACGAAGACAACAGCTGACAAACCTGCACTCCACGGGCTGCAGATCGGGCACCCAGAAGGTGACAACATGATGAAGGGTGTTGGATCCAAAAAGAAAGGCCCTATGTATACATACACCAGTACTCCAGCAAAGACCTCAACCTCTGCTGGAGACCCGCCAGACAACGAGCAGGCCCCCGTGTCCACTTCCACCAGAGATGACCA
Source organism: Ambystoma mexicanum (assembly GCF_040938575.1). Taxonomy (NCBI): domain Eukaryota; kingdom Metazoa; phylum Chordata; class Amphibia; order Caudata; family Ambystomatidae; genus Ambystoma; species Ambystoma mexicanum. Next base: position 1,089,006,613 of record NC_090937.1, on the reverse strand, counting down.
TCTTCTCACTGCAATGCAGAACGGCTTTTTGGCAGTGAATGTGAAACTGGAAGACATAGTCTCCACCATTGGGTCATTGAAGTCCAAACTTGAAAAGGAGGGGGCACGCACCAACGAAGTTGAAACGAGAATGAGCGAAACTGAGGATCTGGTTGTGAAGCATGGCTGTGATATTGCCCACCTGCAGCAAGAATTCAGCAGAGTCCGAAATAAATGCGATGACCTTGAATCACGCTCTCACCGGAATAACATTTGAATAGTCGGAATCCCAGAGGCGGCCTGTAAGGGCCCAATGGAGCAATTTGTTGAAAGCTTACTTAAAACACTATTTTATCCCTCCAGATTATGCCAACAGTTCCTGGTCGAAAGAGCGCATCAGGTTTTGGCCAGAGTTCCCAAACCAGGAGCCCCCCTCGTACCACTGTTTCCAAACTACTTAAATATTGTGACAGGGATTTGATCCTTCGCATGGCCAGGGAAAAGGGGACGCTACGTTTTGAATCCTCGGATATCCATATATATCCTGATTTAGCTGCAAATGTTCTCTCCAAATGCAAATCATATGATCCAGTTAAAAAACTCCTACAAATGCGTCAAGTGCAATATGCGCTGTTATACCCTGCGAAATTACACATACAGCACGGAGGAAGAGCCCACTTCTTTGAAGATCTTGATGAGGCAACAGAATACATTGGATCCAGCATCCCCATACCATTGCCTAGGCGGGATCGTGATTGCAGGGTGAGCTCACCCGCAGGCATCAATAATCCAAATATTATGGACAATGACTTACCACAGCGGATTGCACAGACCCTCTATACAAACTCAACATGGGTACAAGTAATTTAAGGCATTTGTATTTGTATTTGTTTATTACTTGTATCGCGCACCTAACCCTGAGGTAACTGGTTGCTGGAAAACTTCACATGTTGCAGAAACATACATAGAATAAAAGGCATACATAGACATTAGGTAGGTCGACCAAAGTTACAGAGAGGTCTGGCATTCAGATAGATACAGTCAAGGGCAAACAATCAGCATAATTCAGATAAGATACAGGGCCACTGGCAGCTGGGGCTTCAGAAGTTGGACTTGTCAGTAAGCCAGGTTTTTGCCCAATTTTTGAAGGCACTGAAGGAGGGTTCCATTCTAATGGTGGGAGGTAGGGAGTTCCAATGGTTGGCGGCTTGAACGGGGAAGCTAGCTCCATCTGCAATTTTCAGGTTAAACTTAGGGACTGATAGTAGGTGTGTTTGGGAGGATCTGGTGGGTCGGGCTGGCTGGTATAGGGAGAACTTGTCTGAGAGATATGTAGGTGCAGAGTTGGCCATACATTTGTGGGTGAAAGCCAGAACGCGAAGAGAGATTCTATCGCGCACTGGGAGCCAGTTGGCTTTCTGTCTAATGCTGGTAATGTGGCTGGATCTGGGAATGTTTAGTGCTACTCCTAAGGAGTTGTTTTGTAGGACTTGGAGTCTGTTGAGATTCTGTTCTGAGGTCTCAAGGAAGAGCGTGTTTGCGTCATTTAATTTGGAGAGCACTAGCGCTCTAGCTAACGTCATGCAGCTAGTGGGGAACAGGTATGATTTAAAGGCGTTGATTAACTTGTTAGTGTAAGCTGTTGATGAGGCAATGGAGCTTACCTGTTTCTTTAAGGATAATGTGGAATCAAGATAAACACCTAGGGTTTTTATCTCCTTTGCAACTTTGATCGGGCGTCCATCAATGTTGAAGGACATATACCGCAGGTCCAATTTGTTAAGGCGAGCCTGGGTGCCGACAATCAGGAGCTCCATTTTTTCGTCATTGAGGCATAGGCTGTGTGCGGCCCTCCATGCCTGTATTTCCGAGTAGATATCGTTAATTAGTTTGGAGTCAGCATTGTAGCACCCTGACAGCGTGATGAGAACCTGGGTGTCGTCTGCGTAGTTCGTGTAGATGACACTCATGTTATTGAGACGGTCGAAGAGGAGCTTCATGAATATGTTGTAAAGTGCAGAGAAGGCCGCTGCAGTGGTGAGATGTTCCGTGTGAATCTGGTGATCGACCAAGTCAAATGCAGCCGAGAGGTCTAATAAGAGGAGCATGGCCACTTTGCCTTTGTCTTTGGCCTCGTCCATCTGTATTTTCAGATCCAGGAGGGCAGTCTCGGTGCCATGTCTAGGCTGAAAACCAGATTGCCAGAGACCGAGGAGATTGTTGTCCTCCAGGTGTTTCTGGATTTGCTGGTATGCAACTCTGTCCAGAATTTGTAGGAGGAAGGGGATGGTTGTGATTGGCCTATAGTTAGTAGGTATGTTGGGGTCTAAATTGTTATTTTTAGGAGAGGCATGACCCAGGCTTCATTGAGTTTGTTGGGAACAAGACTGGCCTTAAAGGAAGAGTTTATCATTGTGGCGATGAAAGGGGACAAGTGTTCAGCACATATGGTAATAGGGGCCGGGCACATGTCTCTGTGACATCTTGAAGGCTGAAGGCCTCTGATGATGTCTTCTACTTACTTGGGCGTGACGGGGGGAATGTAAATGGCGGGCACTGAGGGATTTGGGTCTTGGGATAATGTTTAACGGGTGATCTGCTCGAAAGGCTGTTTTTTTTGCTTCTATTTTGGTTTGGAGTGAGGCTATTTTGTTTGCTAGGGCTTGTTGTATTTTGGTACACCAGGCTGCATCTTTTGTGCAATCTTCTGAAGGTGGGGCTGGGGATTCTAATTCCCTTAGGATGCTGAAGAGCTCCTTGGTCCTAGATTTGCCATTAAGGAATCTGTTGTTATAGATTTCTTTTTTAGTGGTAAGAATGGCAGTTTTGTAGGAAGCCGCTGCTATGGTGAACAGTGCCTTGTTGTGGGTGGTAGGTGCTTTACGCCATGTAGATTCTGCCACTCTTTTTTCATGCCTTAAGATTTTTTGTTCTGGAATGAACCAGTTGTTAAGGTGAGCAACAGGTTTGTTTTTTTTTTAGTTTGAGAGGAGCGATACTGTTCAAGGCTGACTGGTGTTGTTATAGAGGTCGACCAAGTTAGTGGGATCTAAGTTTTTAATTATGGGGCGAAGATTAGGCAGTGTTATGTTACGGGTGTTCCTAGAGATAGTGGTGTGGCAATGGTAGGACTCTGAGGTGTGGTCCCCTGAATGGCAAAGGATGTGTAGTGGTGGTCTGTCCAGGCTATAGGTTCATTCTGTAGAACTTTAATGGAGCACTTGAGGTCAGACAGCCAATCTAGGGTGCGCCCCTTGGATTGTGTGGGCTCCGCGATTCGATGTTTAAAGCCAAGCTGGGATATGGAATTTTCGAGGATTAGAGCATTGGTATCATTGGGGTCTTGGAACCCGTGCTTGAGGTCTCCAAGAAGTATAATTTGGGAGCCTAATTTTGCATTAGATGTTAAGAGGCCTGTGATGTCTTCCTCGAAGGAGGTTGTGGGTCCTGGTGGCCGGTAGACAAGATGTAAGAGGATGTTTGGGTGGCTGTTAAAGGGAATTTCCCTGATAGGAGTTCGGCAGATGGTAGACTGGTGAGGGTGGTGTCTCTGAAGCCCAGGTGGGTTTTTGCTATAAAGGCGAGACCACCTCCTCTGCCTAAGTTTCTGTCGGCTCTATTAATCGTGTAGTCCTCTGTGAGGGCTAGGGAGAGAGCAGGGCCTGCTGCCTGGTGAAGCCAAGTTTCAGTGATACCGAGAAAATCCAAGTCATTTTCAGTGATGAGGTCTGCAATATTGGGTGCGTGGGCAACTAGAGATCGAGCATTGATCTGTGCACCTTTAATGGATGGTGGCATAGCTACGGGGAGTGGTGTTTCGCACAGGCTTGATGAGGCAGTAGATGATGGTAACCTGGAGGGGGAAGTGGCGTAAGTGGGGAGATTAATTATCTCTGTGGATGCTGAAGGCTGACTAGTAGGCGGGCACATTTTGGATTTGGAGGTAGAAATGGAGGTTTGGGGGGGTACCTAGTGGGTGACATATGGGTGATGAATCGGGATCCTAGCCTCAGATTCCTGGTGTTTACGAGGGGTGGTACTAATGGTGTGGGGGTTGTGGCAAAGCGTTGCATCCATTCAGTGGGGCTGAATAGGTGCGTGGGGATGTCCCAGGCAGGAGGATTGGTTATAGGTGAGAAGTTTCTTTATTGGAATGACGGGAGGAAGTTGGTAGGCGAGATAGCTTGGAATAGTGGGAGGATAGTGGCCATGGTGAGGGTGACTCTGTGGAGGGCTGCCATGAAGGTAGGGTGGGTGTCTTGGCAGTCACAGTCGAGGGTACACCGGTAGGGCCTTAATGATGCCCTGTTTAATCAGGCGGTGCTCAGTTAGGTGGAGCTGTGGAGAGCAAGGCTAGTGTGGAATCTGGATGGCAAGTCCTGGTGACTAGAGGGGTAGTCCTAACAGAGGTGGAGAAGGTAACCAGGCTAGTACAGGCTAGTCGAAGTATCGGCAAGATGGAAATAGCAGTACCAAATCAACCAAGTACAATGCAGGATGGTATGATAAGATGCCGGGGCAGGGTAAATAGCGTCTGTAATGTAGGTTGGTACAACCTTAGTAATATGCAAGGCAGGCGAGAATCAACAAGGTATTGTAGGTAAGTACCAACTCAGTAGTATGCAAGGCAGGTTGGGTGCGATATAATGCAGTACACAACATCATCAACAATGGTGTTGTAGGTAGGTACCAACTCAGTAGTATGCAAGGAAGGTTGGGTGCGACAAAAATGCAGTACACAAGAGCATTAACAAGGTGTTGTAGGTAACTACCAACTCAGTAGTATTCAATGCAGGTTGGGTGTAACATAATGCAGTACACAAGAGCATCAACAAGGTGTTGTAGGTAGGTACAAACTCAGTAAAATGCAGGGCAGTCTATGCACGACACAGCGGAATACACAAGAGCATCAGCAGGTATAATGACGGTCAACATAGTGAGATGTCAGGGCACGGGGAAGCATCATGAAGTAGGTCAGGGTGATGCATTTCGTACACCAGCTGAGCGTCACGTAGTGCGCAGGCTGAATTGTTTAACATATGATTGGAGGTGCAACCGGACAGGACACAAATAGCAAAGGCGAGGCTGGTAAGGATGCGTGGGTAGGGTGAGAGCGGCCCAGCGGGCAGGTAGGTCGTCGGGTATAACCCAGCTGAGCAGAACAGTGAACATACAGGCCTGTTGAGTGGGCTAAGCTAACAAAGCACATGTCAGCTGAGCATCATACAATACATAGGCAAAGTACGTCAGATATAATGCGAAGCTGTTTGGTGGCAGAAATAGTGAACGGGATCCTGGGGTTTCGCAGGGTGGTATACTGTCGGAGTAGACTGGCCGAACGCAGTGCGTGGGCAAGGTTATCGTGCAGTGCTACTCACGGAAAATATTGGAGGTGGGTTAGTCAGCGAAAGACTGCCTTAGATGCCGTAGGTTATGGTAGATTTTGCAAAAGTCGCAGGTTGGCCGTCGGCCGTTGCGCCCGGGGCGAACAGGGTGGAACAGGGCCTTTTACATAGGGCTGGTGGCAGGTCGGCGGCCATCAGGATAGCCCCACGGCTAGGACACAGTGCACCTCAAGAGTGTTTGAAATGTTGTTTTATGATGGGGCATTAATCGTCAAGTTGGGGGTGTAATTTGGAAATCAGTGACGACTACGCCTCGATCACGATTTACGACATCCAACATTGATAAATACGTACGGTCCAAACGCTGATGACCCTCAATTCTACGGCCAGATTTTGGAACTCCTACTTGGCAGCACCTACTCTCACATCATATGAGGGGGACTTCAATTTGATCCTAGACTGCGTTATGGACAAATCCAGGGCCACACAAAGGGACCTGTCAGCTGTGGGTCGGATGTTGTTAAATGTGACGAGACACTTGGGACTGACGGATGCATGCCGCGACCGGATCCTGACCAAACGTGAATACACATACTACTCCACAGTTCACGATGCTCACTCTAGAATTGACTTATGGTTGATACACACCTCACTCATGTCTCGTGTGGTAGAGTCCAAGATTCTCCCTCTACGATATCAGATCATTCTCCCATCACACTGACCCTTGAGTGGAGTGTGCGGGCCATTGCACGATCACTCTGGCGCATGCCCCCCTTCTGCCTGGTTGATTCGATACTCCTTGAGGGATTGCACAGTGGGACGGTGGGGTTCTTTCAGAGAAATGAGGGGATGGAACAACACCATAGCACTGTTTGGGAAGCCTATAAAGTGTGGATTAGGGGGGAGATCATTTCCATGTCCTCTGGGGCATTGCGCGAAACTAGAACAGAACTGGATAGTGTGGAAATTGATCTTAAAAATTGGAAGATCAATATAGCAACACTCACGATTGGGCACTCATAGGCTGCATAAAAGGGAATCTTCTAAAGTTCAGTGAACTTGCTGATAGAGAGGTCAAACTACTTTATGACTCTGCATGCCAGGAGATATGGTGAGGCCGATAGACAGGGTCGCCAATTGGCAAATGTGGTCAAAAGTGAATCTGGGGTACAGCACATCACTGGGATTCTTGATTCCTCAGGACACACCCTAAACACCCCAGAAGCGGTTAACTCTGAATTTTATAGATTTTATAAATCCCTGTATGCCAGTTCAGATAACTGTACGCCTACTGAACTTGAGACATATTTAGATGGTATACCACTAACGCTGGTCTCTGATGGGGTCCGTTTGGCAATGAATCAGCCACTGACCACTAACAAAATCATCAACACCATTAAATCCCTCCCCTACGGGAAGGCACCGGGACCTGATGGTCTGGGGATTAAACTCTACAAAGAAATGAGCTCCACCCTGGCTCCCAATCTGCTGCAGATATGGGAAGAGTCACTCCAAACCGGTAGACTCCCCCTTCAATGTCCTAGGCAGTAATTACAGTATTGCTGAAACCCAATAGATCCCCTTCAGACATGGGTTCGTATAGGCCGCTGTCCTTAATTAATTCTAAAACAAAGATTCTTGCAAACTATTAGCCACCAGACTCCCCCCATACATGTCGGACCCGGTGCACTCTGACCAATCTGGGTTTATTCCTGGGCGGACGACTGCATTCAATTTGCGTAGGCTTTTTGGCATCATCTCGCAACTCAAACCGAAGGCACAGGCGGTAGCGACTTCCCTAGACGCAGAGAAGACGTTCGACTCAGTCTCCTTGGAATTCCTGTTCTCGGTACTGCACCGCATGGGACTGGGCTAATTCTTCTTCCAATGTGTTTGCCTGCTATATTCCTCCCAAGCGGCTAGAACTGGGGCCACACTGTTCCTGATGTTTCTGCTCGAACGCAGCACGAGATGGGTTACACATTATCCCCGCTCCTTTTCGTCCTCACCATAGTGCGTGTATCATGCGACTTCGACATATACAACAAGGTTTACACATGACAGGCCCTAAACACATTATTTCACTATACGCGGATGACTCGCTACTCTACATTAGAAACCCTGCTACGAATCTTGCCCCAATTATGGAAGAGGTCCACAGATTTGCTATATATTCAGGTTACTGCATTAATGATGCCAAATCAGAACTGTTCCCTCTGAATGAGGCCACTGCCCCCCCAGCTAACCTTGAGGGTTTCAGATGGGTTCAGGACATGTTGAAGTATCTGGGCATCATGATCACACGACAGCACCACACTCTGCTACTTGAGAATCACGATAAATATATGCACATACTCAAAGACAAATTGAATCTATGGGCTAGGCTTCCAATGTCATTATACGGCAGACTATGGGCCTCATTCCGAGAATGGAGGTAGTCATGGCGCTATTTGCGCCATGACTGCCTCCAATAACGGTACCGGTGTAGTCCGACCTTTGCGGGACCAGTAAGTCCCCATTGAAAAAAACTATTCCCCATTCCCGTTGAGCCCCTATAGGGCTCAACGGGAATGGGGAAGTAGCTAATAACGGTACCGGAATTTGCGGTACCGTTATTAGCTCTAAAGTCCCTTAACGGGTCCCGTCCATAACGCCTGGTCAGACCAGGCGTTAAAGGAGGGACCCGGTAAGGGAACTCGTAGTAGGGTGGTAAGGGATTACCGGCACCGGTCTCCTTACCAGTGCCCGGTATCCCTTACCGCCCTACTCGTAATGAGGCCCTATCTCTCCTAAAGATGATGGTAGTCCCCAAACTATTATATTACTTCGTCAATATCCCAGTTTGGCTGGTGCGTATATACTTCGACAAGCTAAGGTCATTGGCAATAGGTTTCATGTGGGGTGCTGACACGCCGCGGATGAAGTGGGAGACCATGACCAAACCTTATGATCAGGGCGGGCTCCAAGCTCCTGACTTTGAGTTATATTATGAAGTGGCGCAGGCGCACTTCGCTGGGCACTGGTACTCTTCACACGGTCGACCACTCCACACTGGCCTTGAAGAATGTAGTGCATCCGCATCAGACCTGCGCACAATAGTTCTAGCCAACCATCACCCTGATACCTGCACGTTTGACCCGGTCTGCACGACCATCAATGCCTGGTCCAGAATTTTCAAGAGGCTGTATGTCACCGAGCCATACTCAGGTTTTATCCCTAGTTGGTGTTGTCCTGGGCTTCCCCCTACATATGACAAGGCCATTAAGCATGGGTGGGACTCAACCGGTAAATCGACGCTACATGACCTCTTCCCGGGGAGGCTCTTTTGTAACTCTATCAGACTTCTCAGAGAAACTGGGTACTGGTCCCACTAAAACACTAGAGTACTATAGAGTAAGAGCAGCTGTCAGAGCGCGTTGGTCGTAGTTACCTTGCAAACCCGATGTGTGTGAAATACTAGACATGGTGATAACAGCCGGGAACCCCAGAAATGTCAGGACACACAACCACTACCCCAGAACGCCAGGGTGTGTAAGGAGGTGGATCTGGGTACTCAGTTAGACGAGGTACAATGGACACGGTGGTGGTGCCTCACCAAGGAGGTGTCTCTCAATGCTAGGCACAGACTCATTCAATTTAAGATACTCAATAGACTACATTATACCGCTGTGAAATTTGCCAAGTTCACCCCTCTAGCGAATTGTAGCTGTATTAAATGTAATGCAGATACGGCTGACGCACATCACATGTACTGGGAATGCCCTTGTGTAGCCCAATTTTGGCATGAGGTTGCTGATATACTACATGAATGTACTGGAGTCCCACCATCTTTAACACTACCCAAATACTTGTTCGGGGATATTGGTAAGGTTTCGATTAAGCTGAGACGACTTTTTAACATTGACTGCTTGCTGGCCAAAAAGTGTATGCTTAAGCGGCAGTCCAAAAAATTTCTATAACATTCGTATGTACTTATGAAGCATTACAAGTCTGGCATCTGGTGGATCCACTCGGAATAGATGCACTACCCAGACACAGATGAGCTAACTAGCTCTCACCCAGCACCCTCCTCAGGGTGACCTGCCGACCTGCTCCATCACAAGCCTGCTTTTACAAATTCTGCCTGGATGAAGACTACGGTCGAAAAGCACGTCAGCTTTTTTTGTTTCATCACACACGGCACCAGATGCCAGACTTGTAATGCTTAATAAGTACATTAAGTTACCATGTCCAATAATAACTCAAGACTGAGGTGTCAATAATTCCCATGCAAAATACCACAAATGTTATAGAAATTGGACCACCAACAACTGCCAGCGCCCACACCAAACAAGGGGTTGTCTCCCCATCCAGTACAACCCAATAGTAGATTGTATTTGAGGATGTATGTCGTTCACTGTGTTGAAAAAAAAAGTTTTAAAAAAAAGAAGGCCCATATGGTTGAATCAACCAACCTGATCAGTGGGCGAAGAGGCAATGCAGGGCATGCCACTGGCAAAAGGCATGCACTTTGTCAAATGTCAAAGCTTTCAGCTATGTTATAAACTATCAGAAAACAGGTGACCCCATTGTGTCTATTTGCACTGCATAGCATTGCACACAAATCAAGACAGAAGCAAAAGTAGAACAAATTGAAACTGGGTAGCACCTACAGCTCAAGCTTGATTTAGACAAATGTGTGTGCGTTCAGATTACACAATCACTTTTGTATTTACTGAAGTAGCAAAGCACCCGATCAAAAACTCTGTACATTAGAACGCAAAACAGAGAGGAGCAGTCCCCTTGAAGTGCACTTTACAGGAGGTAAAGTGATAATTGGGCATGTAATTATTCATGTGGTGAGGGGCACGTTGCTAGATGGAAGATAACATGGGGACAGCACAGACGGACAGCATAGGCTAGTTACAGCATGGCAGATGGTAACATGTATTCTTCTATAAAGTGCAAATAGTGCTATATAGAGAATGTAAAACTGGGGGAAGGAATGTCCATGGGGAGGGGCAGTGTGGTGGGTTAAGTCGGGTTCTCCTTCCAAGAAGAGGAGATTGAGTGTGAGAGCAGATTGGAATACAATTACTTTTTCTATCACAGGTGAGGGAGTTACATTGGAGAAGACCAGGATCGAAATGGAGCTGAAGTGGGAGGCCGCACAAAGGTCTGGGGAAAGAGAGCTTGAGTAGGACACTGAAGTGAAGGGGCCCGGATGGAAGTAATGGGTAACAGAGTCAAGTAAATAAGGGAGTCTTAGGTCATAAACTGATTTACAAAGAGGTAGAAGGCATTTGAAGAGACATTGGCGTAGCATTGAGAGTCAGCCATTAGGAAGGTAGTAAAGAGAGGTGGCAGAGGAGCTGCGGGGTATGTACTGTGCCTGAGTTGCAAAGCTGAGAATCCTGTTAAGTGGTGGGAAACGAGCAAAGAAGGAGGCTCAAATAGAGGCTAGAATGAAATCAATTTGATAAAGTACAGGGTGGAGATGAGGGTTTTAGTAGCATGGTGGATAAGAAAGGGCAGATTTTCCTGAAATTGAGCATGCGTAGCCTTTCAGAGGTCACGTGGAGGTGATAAATTGGTGATGTTTCAGATCATTATTGAAGAGGACCACAAGGTTGGAGAGCTTTTGGTGATGGGGTGAGAAAGTCCGGGGTGAGGGCTTAAGGGGAGGGAAGGCAGAGGTCTTCTGTCTTGGAGGAGTTGAGCACAAGACAGCAACATGCCATCCAGTGGCCAAGAGGCAGCTGAGATGTGTGTGGAGTGGTCAGCAGTAAAGGAGGGGAAAGAGGTGGACATCTGAATATCGAGATTAATGGAAGGGGACCCCAAAGGAGGCAATGAATTTAATGAAAGAGGAGGTGTAGTGGATAAGGAGGAGTGTATCAAGAACAGATCCTTTGGGAATTCTGACAGGGATATAGGTGGGATCAGCGGTTTTAGTGTTCAAGGAGACGGCGAATGAAAGGTCAAAATGGCAACAAGTAATCCAGGAACAGGAAGTGTCATGGATGTCAGTGTTGGAGAGGGCAATAAGAAGAGAGGAGTAGTCAAAAATGTCAATGACTGCTGAGAGGCCAAACAGGATGACGATAGAGAAAAACCGGGAGTGATGGGCAGAGGTAAGAAAGTTTGGGAGATGGGTCAGTCAGTGCTGTTGAGTGGAGTGACGGCTGTCCATTCAATGTGGCCACATAGCAGTGGCTAATCTGGGTACAGCCCTCCTGTTAAAGGACTTTGGAGCAGTGAGATAGAGGATAGGCATGCCCACAGTTAGCTGGATTTCTGGGCCCTGCAGATGGATTTTTGCATATGGCTACTAGTATAGCTATTTTGAAGATGGTGGGGAAGTTCCAAGAGAAAAGTCAAGGAGGGATGAGAGGTCAGAGCACCAGGGCCTTGATTGTTTGAGAAGCAAAAGGATCCACGCGGGTACAAGATAGATTGGCTTTCTGGGGAATGGGATCATATTAGCTTGGTGAGATTACGGAGGCGAAGCCAAGAGAAGAGAGAGAAAGGGTGTGGGGTAGTAGTGGACTAAGACTAAGGTGAGAGGAAGAGAAAAGCAGTTAGGGTGTCGCAGATTTTAACGATGAGAAGTAGCGAGTGCACTTGTTAGCAGACAGTAAAGAAAACAGAGTGAAGCTGTGGATGCAAGATGGCCTGAATAGTAGGGGAGAGTTTGAGTAGGTATTATTGCAGTGAGGAAATGAAGTTGGTGAAATCGCTGGATTTAGTTTTGTTGAAAGAAGTAGACAGAGCTTAGAGGATGAGCCTGTAGGGGGTCAGAAATATTGGAGGGTGGTATTTGAGCCGTCTTCAAAGATGGTGCCTCGTGTTTTTATTGAGATAGCAATTATCTGGGGAAATCAAGGGCAGGGGGATGGGGAACAAGCCGAGATGGAAGTGCAATTTGGGTAGTGTTGTTCAAAGGGAGGGCTGAGGGCAGGGATGAAGTCAAATATGTCTTGCTCAAAGGAGATGGCCTGCAGTGCATAGAGTGCGATGGGGGTGGCTTTACTTCAGCTGAGACAGAGTGAACATTTTGACCTCCTGTTTAGATAATGTAGAGGTGGGGGAAATGAGAGTGGAGTCAGACCACAACATTGTCTCGGGAGGATAGCTCAGCAGCAACATGCTCGCCTTGGAAGCAAGACGACGCAGAGCAACACAGGTTCGATCCCCGCGTCCGCTTTTAGAAACCTCTGGGTATTAAGCGCATTATAAATAACCTATCATATCATATCATTGAACCATAAAAGAGAGGGAGAGGTGAGGGAGGATGATAGTGAAATAGAGTCCAGGCAGTTACCATGGACTTGGGTCTGTTGGTCATGTAGGACAGTGAAGCTGTGGTCAGCCAGCATGGATTCAAGATCAAGCTGGTGGAAGGTGGCCATTTTAGGAAAGGTATAGTCACCATGGAAGGCCACAAGGGCTCCACTCGGAAGGACGTGTAGCAGAAGATGAAGATTATGTGAGAAGGGTTTAAGAAGGCCAGGAGGCGTATGGAGATGGAGAATTGTGGAGGGTTGCAGCAAGGAGCTGAGTGTGAGTGGGTTCAGATGAAAGAGGGTAAAAGTGAGATGGCCGTAGTGGGTGAAAGAGTGAGTGTTGTTGATCATGAGTTCAATACCTCAACTCCCAGGCTGGTGAGAGTCGGAGAAGTTTGCCATGTCTGTATGAACGCACAAGTATTGTTGTGTCATGAGGGTGATGCATGTCTCAGTGATGGGCATGACTGCGATCTGAAGCACATTACTCAAACTATAGAGCCGTGTGAAGTGTTTTCATATGCTCATTGTAGGAAATAAGGGTTTTTCATGCACAATATTTTCTCAATTGTCACAAAAAAGTGACACAATTAAACAAATGGGACCTTTTTTTTCGTACGTGAATTTAATGTGTTAACAGCAGGTGAAGAATGTTTTTATGCGCAACCCAGGAGTAGGTTTGCGTTTTTTCAGAGTTTTTTCACTCGATCTTGTGCTGGTATCCCCGACAAGATAAGGACAACAGACCGACATGTTTACCTTTCCAGTGCACGCTTTCTGCTGCGGTCCTGGGCCAGATGGCCACGCAGTCAAAGGTCGGTGCTTATCTGTCCCTTTGACCTTGTTGAGATGTTTGGAGATTATCACACAGAGGTCCTGCTTACCAGTCCCCTGATCTTGCAAACGATGTTTTGTGATCAAACCTCACTTATATTGCACCTGGTAGAAAAATACACCCGGCACCAGAAACGGGTCCAGTCAAACAGCAGATCGGAGTGTGATTTTAAATACTTGTATTTCTCAAGGTATGCTTGACTAGGGATGTTTTCCTTGGTTTGTTTACCAGCCATGCGTGCACTTATCTGATCCAGAATCCGATTCATTTATGATGTGTGTAATTAAAATCGTGGAATCCATGTTAGTGAGCATGAATTTTAAGACGGCTGGCGGGCCTAAGTGTTTGTTTAGAGTCCAGGCCGTGAGTGCATTCATGCACTTATGCCAGCAGCCAGATTCTTAAAATCTGGTGCATTCACATACAGATGCACCTCACATGGTTCATGCACAGAATGGCAATTGCATGAGTCTTATTTTCAAAGAGTGGATTGAATCTTTATTGGTTGGGGTCATTCACAAGGGTGGAGAGATAGGATCAGTCCTCCACCCACGTGACACGCCCAACCACATTTACAGTGTAAACACTGTAAATGCATTTTAGTCCACCTGTTTGGCAACTTGGAATGGAAAAATGAGCATCAAAGATATTGCTGGTCATGAAAATTTTTACACATTGGGGCTCATGTTACCCAAAATCGTCATTTACACTGTGACGTGCAAATGTAAAGGGCAAAAGGCGGCGTACAAGCGTGTAAAATGCCACCTTTTCCCCTTCACATTTGCACTCTGCAGTGCAAAGTGAGTAAGCGCTGACTGGCATGCTGACATGCCAGGCAGCATTTAGTTTTGATTGTGAGCGCTGCTTGCCATGCTGGGGTCTGATTTTTGAGTATGGGTAGTACTGTAGTGGCAGACCTTGGGCCTATCCTCTGACAAACTGGCCTGTCGCCTGCTCCAAAGGCAATATTGCTTCTCTATCCGCTGCAAGAAGCAGGCACACATCCAAGCCCACATCTCTGGAACCACTAACAACATGGCTGAACTTTTCAAAGACAACCGCCAATTTTGCATTTCCTTCCAGTTCCACCAAAACCTATGACTACACCAAGGACAAAACTGAATGAAGCTTCTCAAGCCAAACATGTCAGTAAACAAAACTGCACACTATTTCCAAAAGATTTTGCCGGATGGATCTGTCAGACAGGCATACCTGGAAGGGCCTCTTAAAATTGGGGGGCAAGGACTGCATTACATTCATCAAACCACGGTTCTGAAATCTAAAAAAGTCCAGTTAAATAAGGGCCTAGGATTCGCAGCATGTGCACCGCACACTTTTGATGCTGACTCAGACAAGAGCATGCAGAAGTTCATGCAAACATTGGAAAATAAATCCCAGCCACTGAGCCGCAAATAATTCTGCCGATAATCTACCCCAATGCATTAAAACATAAGGGAACGAGACGTCAGGGCGGCCATTGCAGATTCCCGCTCATCTATGGAGCAGAATATAGACCGCATAAGCCTCGACGTCTCCCTCCTTAGACATGACCTCCAAAAGCTGTCCGCGCGCACTGGAGAGGCAGAACAACGGATTGCGACGACAGAAGACGGCCTACACAATGTGCAGCAACAGATTCATGGAATCTCGGCCACACTCAAGACGCTGGGGGCCAGGGTGGAGGAGAGCGAGGGAAGGTCCAGACGCAATAACGTTCGCATCCTTGGTATCCCCGGGAAAGAGGAAGGGCCCTGCATGGAACTCTTTTTGGAACAATTGTTAACAGACCTGTTTGACTTGCAATCCTTTTCAAAGTTCTTTTCCATCGAGAGAGCGCACCGAATGCCCGCAGGTAGACCACTGCCCGGCGCTCCCCCACGCACCGTGATCGCAAGGTTCTTAAACTATCGAGACCAGGATGCGCTCTTACAACTTGCAAGATCCAAGGGCACAAGTACATTCAACGGATCTAGACTGGCCTTCTTCCCCGACTATACCAGGGACGTACAGAAAGCGAGACAGTCCTTTGGGAAGCTTAAGAAGCAACTACAGACATTGGGAGTCAAGTATGGTCTCCTGTTTCCCGCACAATTGAAAATATATCACAGAGGCACGACGGTCCACTTCGATGATCCTGGAGAGGCATGGCGCTGGGCGGAGCAGCACATTGAAGGAGACTGGTCCGCGCCCTGAGGTAACAACAACAGAAATAGGAACCCCAGACCATCACCGGAGCAACATCCCAGGCCGGGCCGGCCACCACTACCAGACCCGCTAGAAGATGGGGGTGATGGGCCACAGTCCTGAACCCGCCGAGCGCCTTGCCCACGGGGTACCCACCCTGTGGTCACTGACAAAACGAAGCCATGGGACTACTAAAGGCGATTTCACACTCTTGTAATGCGGTAAGCGGGGGATCGCTGCCCTCCCACTTGGTTTTTTAAGAGGGGGTACAACACCATCACAGCCCCCCCACTGACTTTCGAGTTGAACTTTAATAAGGGCAGTTAAAGCTGACAATCTACTCTTTTTGATTGTCAGCAATGTTGGGTCGACAGGTACTTCAAGTTGGGGTGGAGTATAGGGAGGGGGAGGGAGGAGTTAGTAGGGGACATTTTTTTGTTATTTCAGGACCGACCCTCCCTGGTAGTTCTCCAGGGATGGTGGAGTTCCTGGCCAGTTGGGACCACACCACACAGGAACAGCGCTTCAGACCTCAATCTTTATCTCTCTTGCACCGCATGTTCACACACCGGGGCTGCACCCTCGGGGGCAGCCTGCTTATCCCTCTTACACCTCTACCAGATGCCACTTGACCAATCTCACCCATCCATGTCCACGCGCCCCAGCTCTCTCAAGGTTCTCACCTGGAATGTGAATGGGATGGGCTCCACGATCAAAAGACGTCTGGTCAAGCAGCTACTTTCCAGATATTCCCCCGACATGGCTTTGCTCACTGAAACACACCTTGCGGGGGCACAGTGTACATTTTTTCTACGCACCAATTACAAGACCGCCTTCCATGCGAGATATACCATGGGTTCCAGGGGCACCCTCATTCTTATACATAAACGGGTCCCGTTTGTCTTACATGCACTAGAGCAGGACCCTCGCGAACGCTACGTGATGGCGCTTGGGACACTCCGGGAAGAAACACTGGGACTTGTTTCCATTTATTCCCCACCTGGGCTGGGGCAGGAACTCCTTGATGACCTGACCTCCTTGATGGGTAGGCACCAATCGGACAAGTGGTTCCTGGAAGGCGATTTCAATGACGTCATGTGCAACACCTTAGATCGCTCGCACCTTAGACAACGCAACCCGAACCTCCCCACAAAGCTGTTTAACTTTGTGTTTGCCCTGGGTCTTGGTGATGTATGGCGGGAACTGCACCCGGGAACCAGAGGCTATTCGTTCCACTACGGGGCCCATGGCTCCCTTTCCAGGCTTGATTACCTATTTGGTCCACACACAGACCTGTCTAATATGCTCTCAGCAAACTTGCTCCCCCGGGGGGTTTCGGACCACTCGCCTCTCCTGGTGGAAAAGCGACTGCAGGGAACGGCCCCCCCTAGAACGTGGCGATTGAACACTTACTATTTAGGCAGCTCGGATTTGGTGGAGCGCCTTACGGAGGTCTCAACTGAGTACTTTGAGATTAACGGTTCTGATGAAACCGACCCGATGGTGCTGTGGGAGGCCCACAAGGCCGTGCTGCGGGGAGAGATAATCTCTTGGACAGCGAACAAAAGAAAGGAGAGGCTCTGGAAGATAGCTGAGGCAGAGAAGGAGATGACCCACAGAGAGAATGAGCATACCCTAGACCCTACCCCGCAGACCCACATGTCTCTTCAACGCGCCAGTGAATGAATCCGAAACCTTACGCTAGCCAACGCCAAAGAGGACCACTGGGAATCGAGAGCCCGGATATACGAGCTTGGGGATAAAGCCGGTAAGCTGCTGGCTTGGCTTGAGAGGAGGGATGAGGGTCGGCGCTCGGTCTGTGAGATCATCACCCCGCAGGGCGAGATCTGTCGGTCAGACGCCGAAATAGCAGAAGCCTTCACCCAATTTTATGCTGAACTATACCATGCCTCGGAGCTACCGCTGGACCGGACCCTCCTTGATGGAGTGGTGCTCCCCACCCTATCAGCGCAGCAACGCGAGATGCTGGACTCTGATCTTTCTGAGGCCGAGCTGGTAGACGCCCTGGGACAGCTGCAACCGGGAAAGACCCCGGGCCCAAACGGATTCCCCATAGAAATATGGCAGAAACTGGGAGGTAATAACGTAGCACCTCCCCTGCATCAGATGCTGCTGGTCGCGCTAGAGCGGGGCTCCCTCCCGGAAGACCTATGTAAAGCCACCATAGTGGTCATCCCCAAGCCGGACAAACCCCAAGAGCAATGTGCGTCTTATAGGCCGGTCTCGCTAATCAACGGCGAAGCCAAGGTCTTGGCTAACCGATTCCAACGGGTAGCGGACACACTTATACATCCAGACCAGTGTGGCTTTATGCCTCATAAATCAACCAGGATGAGTCTGCGCCGACTCCATCTGGCGCTAGAACGGGCCCCCATCCTTGATACCCCATTAGCACTGCTGGCAATAGATTTTGAGAAGGCATTTGATTCTGTCCGTTGGGATTGCCTCTGGGAAATCATGGCCCGTATGGGATTTGGAGAAAGCTTCCTAGGTTGGGTAAAATTGCTTTATACAAACATCCGTGCAGAAGTTAAAGTGAACGGATGGACCTCCAGAGCCTTTCCCTTAGGTAGAGGCACGCGGCAGGACTGTCCCCTTTCCCCTCTCCTCTTCGCCCTCGCCATTGAACCACTGGCACTGTGGCTTCATCAAAGCGGGGCATGGAAGGGATTTAAGTGGCCCGAAGGGCATGAAGACCGCATATCTCTTTATGCAGACAACCTTCTATTATACCTGGCTGACCCAGTTCGGAGCTGCCCCATAGTAACTCAAATGCTAGTCACTTACGGAGAATTCAGTGGGTTGACAATTAATTGGAAGAAATCTGTAATGTTCCCGGTGAAGGGGGGGGAGCAGGCCGAGTTACCGAATTGTCCATACCGGCTTGAACGGCAGGACTTTAAATATTTGGGGATCTGGGTAACACCTGACCTCACTAGATATGCAAGACACAACCTCCAGCCGATCATGGATAGGTTGGTCAACGATGTCCACCACTGGAAACTCCTCCCTCTGACCCTCATGGGGAGAGCTGCACTCTTTAAAATGATGTCATTACCAAGATTCCTCTATGTTTTGCAGAACGCCCCGCTTGCGATCCCTGCCCCTGAATTCAATCTTATAGAAACCCTTCTTAGGGAACTCATCTGGGGGGGAGGCCGTTCACGCATTGCATTAAGTACCTTGCAGGGGTCAGTCTGGGAGGGTGGGATAGGCGTACCCCGTCTCCAGACTTACTATTGGGCTTCACAACTCTCGGTGGTCAATGACCTGCTCCACGGGGACCGGGCGCTACCTCACATTAGGGCAGAAGTGGGACCCATGCAGGGTATGGACCTGCTGCAGGAGCTGTACCAATCTCCGGGTAGGCCCCCCTCGCTCACAATTAAGGCTCACATTACTACGATTTGGAGGCAAGCACATGTGTTTGTTGGGTGGGAAGACCAAATAACAGGAGCACAACCCCTATGGCACAACAACAAACTGAAGGAAATCGAGAAACTTGAACCATGCCTGTGCTGGGTAAGAGCGGGAATCCTTAGAATTAAAGATATCCTAAAAGATGGGAAACTAACCTCATTTGAAGACATCTAGGGTAGATTCCAACTGTCCAACACCGAGCGATACCACTTCACGCAATTGATCCATGCCCTCCGAACCCACATACCCCCAGGTGATTCAATCCCCGACTACACTCCGATCGAACGCAATATGCTACCCGAGTATATCCCCAGCAAATGTACATCCACTCTCTATAACGCTATCACCTCCTTCGCAACTCCCGAGCTATTGAGATTAAAGGCCAAATGGGAAAGGGAGGTGGGGGAAATAGACCCTGAGGACTGGATCCAGATCCTAATGTACCCACGGGAGGTAGCCATCTCCTTCAGACTTAGACTGGTGCAACTTAAAATCCTGCATAGAGTGTACTACCCTCGAACTCTTTTACATGGCTGGAAGAGAGTAGTGAGTCCGAACTGTCTCCGCTGTGGAGAGGAGGAAGGCACCTTCTATCATATCCTCTGGACATGCCCTCGGATCTGTGAATATTGGACTGCATGCTGTACGGAATTGTCCAGAGCCCTTACTTGTCCTATTGAACTAGATCCGAAGGTCTTAATATTGGGTGTACCGGACATGTCTGAATCTAATAAATGGGAAAAACTGCTATTGAACACTGCGATGGCCCTAGTGAAACGCAACATTGCGCAAAAATGGGGAGCGCCTGACCCTCCGACACTGGAACAATGGATACTCGACATGGACTCATGTGCCATGACGGAGCACCGAGTCTATGGCGCAAGAGGATGCCCGAATAAAGCATCCAAGATATGGGGGAAATGAGAAGAAACTGGGCCTTGACGTCCTGATGCAGTGGTGGCCTCCACATGAACAGAAGGTGGGTGGGACGGGTAGCCCGCGACCCATGGCGATGAAAGATACTATAATACTATGTAAACACGTGACTGAAGATGCTGTACTGGAGTGCTTTTAATTTGTTGTCCCCTCTTTTTTCGTTGTTTTGTTGTTCTTGGCCCCCGATTCGGTGGCTGTTTTGGTTATGTCAAAACACAATAAAAAATGTTTTATCAAAAAAAAAAAAACAACACAAGGGAATGTGGATTATTCTTCAAGAAAACAATCCAACTACCAAAGCCATTTTTTGAATGGGAGTGTCCTATTGTCTGTTTTCCAACAGCTGCCATACTTCGATATAATTCATACCACCGATATAGGTAAAATTAAACTACCTTCATGGAACAGCTCCACATATTGGACACTGGTAGAATTTGCATCCTCTCCAACAGTCACACTTTTGAAAACTCATGCAGACCTTTTGACACAGGCCGGATATACCCTGATTGCATGGAAAAAGACCAAAGGCCCCCTCAAACTGCAGTCAAACTGGAATTTGCCATGGTCAAGCCTATGAACAGGCAGAACTCAGAACGCGCAGTGTTGCGATTATTGCAAACTCAAAGTACTTTAGCACGTGAAAACACGTCTGACACCAAGTATTGGATGACGGTGTGTCCACAAACGGGTGCAAACTGACCTGATGAACTAACTTTCTCTATCCGCTGGCTATCCGGGAACCCAAGGGGACTTTGTTCTTCCTTGAAGCATATAGAAGGCCAAAAATTGCTAGAGGATATTGACATATTCATTTTACAGGAAACATGGTGTACTCTGCCATTTGACAGGAAGGAAGAGAGTCAAAAGCTACCCCTATTCAGGGGTAATGTAGCTAGGGCCGGTGTGCAGCAAAAGCTAGGTATCATAAAAACTAGCCATACAGATTGGCCATGGAAGAAGGGTCACAGAGAAGGGGGCTATGAATCAATAGGAACAATTTTTATTCAATGTTAGAAAAACATCTAAAATATGAAGGCCTATAGCTTAACATAAGGCCTGCTAGACGTGATATTAAAATATTGTTTAGTTTCACTTTGTTGGCTCACAATGCCATACTGACTGGCTTTTGGTAATGTACACCAGTAAAACACCATGTCCACAAACCTAAAGACTGGAGTATTATTAGATGAAAAATAGGTAGCTCAACGACCAACATTGGACACACAGATCCAACCAGCGCCCACACTCAACCAAGGTTTGTCAACCCACCAACCATCAATTACTCAGGAACCTTGAGTTGGTTCCCAGACAAACCATGTACTAGGCAGCAGGCAAAAATCTGAGTACAAATACAAGGTGCACAGGGGACCAATTATCCCGAACCCACAACTCCACAATCTTTGAAACTTTATGTTATAATGAATTCGCAACTGAGTGCTTTCTGTAGTCATATAAGCATCACACACAATAGGCCGAGCGACCATGGTGCACTTTGCTGGTCTATGAAATTAAAAAGCCCTCTCCCTTCTAAAGGTAAATGTTCCACGGTGACGATCAACTAGCTATTCATGAAACCATCTTCGATGGTCAACTGAGAACATAAAACTTACTAACGAGATATGAAATCAAGACCTGCCCGATTTGATGGCTGCCTTTATCACAGCTGAGTGGGATTTGGGAAGAATGATTGTCAACAAAATTCAGCCACTCACTAATAAGAAGTGGAGACCCAGAATTAACAATATCACTAATAACTCTTCTCCTTATGACCCAGTAATCGCAGAAAGAAAAAAATATATTGTTGGGAACGTGCTGCAGTCTGGTGTAATTTAAGATTAGTCCATCAAGACAAACAGAAAGAACTAACAAGTCTGTCTACTAAGTATAGAAACTGGTAAAAATTGCAAAAGCATTCCACCAGAGGAACTAATTGGCAGAGACTGTTCTTTTGGTTAAAACTACACAACATTAGTATGTTTTGGCAATGCTATAATAATTTCCGTAAATCTTTCTCCCCACAAGAACCTAATCCGATGTCACAGGAGGCATGGCTACTATACATGCAGGAATTGTATTACCTTTCATCAAACAATTCTCAGGACCAAAGACTAGTCAGGAGCTCTGAGACTGGGCACGTTGTGCCATTAAATTGGGTCTCATTTGAACCTGGGGATAATGAGGCCAATCTAGAGCGACTAATTGGTAAATCCAAAGCCTCTCGAGTTCCTGGCCCTGACGGCATTCCCAATAAAGTTTTTAAAGAAAATCCATTGTTGTGGGCACAAATTCTAGTCATATACTATTCCTACGTAATCCAGACTGGCAAAATACCAGATAGTTGGCCGAGATCCATATCAGTGCCAATTTTTAGAAAAGGTGGTAGATTGGAACCATCTAACTTATCGCCTTTTGGCAATGATGGACTCCAGCCAAAACATGCTCGGCAATATGCTGTTGGAACAACTCAAAGTATCCTGAACGCGTTCCAAACTGGCTTTAGAAAAAGCAATAACACAATCACAATATCTCCACTCTTCAGTTTCTTATTGGTGCTTCTGCTAAAGGGATGAATGGTAGAGTATTTTGTTGTTTTGTCGATTTCACCTAGGCATTCGATCTTGTTTCAATACCTAAATTATGGGATAAATTGAAAAAATGGGGAATAGACCCACAATTGTTATATAACATTCAATCCCTTTACACAAACATTTCAATTGCTATACGTCTGAGCTCCGAGGGTTATCTGTTGGAATTTACATTAGTTAACCGGGGCCTGAAGCACAGATGTGTGTTGGGGCCCATTTTATACAATGCCTACACAGCTGACATGGAATCAACTCTGAAGACCATTCGTAACTTTCCACCTAGAATAAATGGCACTAAGGCCATCCGCATGTCATATGCTGATGATATTATTCTTTTCGATTTGATTCAATTCAGCCTGCAGCGATTGTGATATGCCCTTTCTGAATATGCCATGGTAAACTAAATGGTCATGAATAAACTTAAGACGAGAATAATTCGCCTTGGTGGTTCTCAAAAAGATGTGGAGTAATTTAAATGGCAGGTGGAAAAAATCGTATTGGTTAATGTACAAGAGTTTGTGTATTTGGGTTTTCCCATCACGACTAGACCATCATCATCTTACTATGAGGCTTTTTCTTATGAAAACATTTGGAAAAGATGGTTAGCTATCAAAAACTTCATTGAATATCGTGGAGGATTCAATATTGAAGGGTTTGTTCACATCTATAAGGCATTCATTACTCCCTCAATTGTATATGCCCTCGAAGCCTTACCAGCTACACACGTCAAATGGCTCAATAAACTAGAGGGAAAATTATTAAGAACAATTATTAACCTCCCTAAATCTGTTCCATTGGAAGCCCTGTGGCTAAAATAAGGTATTCAATCCATATACTCACTGTGGTCTGTTAGGAAGTTTTATGCGCTGTTCCAATTATTGGGCCAAGAGATGGAGGCAAAACACCACAATTCTTTCATTTTGGAACTTCAACATTTTACTAAAAAAACAACTGCCTCAATTTGGTCTTCATTTGAATATTTTTGAAAGTTATCCAGATTATGAAAAAATTATTAAAGTCAAAATTTAGCAATGGGACTTGGCCGGTAATATCAATAAACCTCATAACCACAAATGGTATAAGGAGTATTTGCACCAAAGCTTCAAGGGAGGAATCCCTCATAGTTATCTAATTAAATGGTCTAGCCCAGAGCAGAGGCAACTCCGCTTCAACATCTTGCAGACTAAAGAGTTCACCAATCATTGGAAGAGCTCTTCAGCTCACGATGAAATATGCAGATGGTTCCATCTTGAAGTGGAGTCTTGAACTATTACAGGAGGGGATATGAGAATTGTGTCAGTTCACTAGACAATATAAGTGAGGACCAATTTGAGACTACATTGGTAGAGGCTCATTCAGTCGTTATAAACGCTGCTCCTCTAGACATTTGGAGGTCTGTTACCAATGAGGAAAAGGATTGCCAAAGTAATTAATGAATTATGATTTTACAACCTGACGTAAAGCAATACTGTTACTGTATTAATTTGATTATAAATGATTATGTAGTGTTAATTTTCTGTTTTTATTATAAGAGGATGTCACATTTTTAACTGTTTTTTAATATCAATCCTTTTATGTGTGTATATTTTACATTTTGATAAATACATGTGTGCTTAAAGTTTTGTAAATAAACTAACGCACAATAAAATAATTTCTTTTAAAAAAAGGAAAAATGGGGCAATAGCAGCACGGCTGGACAGATTTACAAGAAGCCGCAGCAGGGAGAGCCGACACACTTTGCATGCAGCGGTGTCAATGGATAAGAGAGTCTGCGGTTAAGCACCTTCCCACCCAGCAAACATCATGGCAGAGGTGGAGAGCCAAAGGGTGACAGTTGGGTCAACAGCTATTGTCACAGGGGTAGTTTGCAAGTGTACAGTCTGACTAGAACAGAACAAAGGCAAGGTTCTGTGCAGTAGCACTTTTTTGGGCGCATCCATGTGCAGACCAGGATTACCATAATAAACAGTCTTGGACCCAATTGACTTGACAGACTCAAAGAATCTGGCAAAGTACTGCTTTATTATCAGTATAATAAAGTAGGCAATCTGGCGAATAACGAATTGTAGCCCATACAATCGCAATGCAAATTGGTTACACAAAGGCTTTATACCTAGATGTGCCTCAGCTATGATATCATATACGGGGCAACTATTTAAACCTTTTGGGTTTAGGGATTGGTTAGGGGAACATATCTACTTATAGAGTCTGTGGGCCTCATTACACGGAAGGCGGTAATGGTTAACAGCCACCGTTAATGGTAACGGTGACCGTTAACCATTACCGCCTTACTACGAGGTCCCTTAGCGGGTTGGTGCTTTAACGCCTGCTTTTTGCAGGCGTTAAAAACCAACCCGCTAAGGGACCTCGGAGCTAATTACGGCACCGCAAAATTGCGGTGCCGTAATTAGCGCCTTCCCCATTCCCATAGAGCCCTATGGGGCAGAAATGGGAATGGGGAAGGGCAATGGCGGAAGGGGGATTTACCGCCCCACCAACCTTGGAATGGGGCGGTAAATCCCCTTTCCGCCAAGGCGGTGCCGGTATTTTACCGGCATGAGCCATGGCGCTAATAGCGCCATGGCTCACCGCCTTCCGTGTAATGAGGCCCTATAAGTGTTAGTTCCTTTATTGGATGCTCCTCTCTGGTAGGCAATCCTTGAACTTCCTTCTATGTATAATACAGATTATAAGAGTAGCGTATTGGCTCATCCAACATTGTATGCTCATCGTTGCATAGGCTTTCATGATAGGTTGGCATCCTCTTCCTAGCAGCACATAAGCTAAAAACAAAACTCAGGTGCAGAGAACAACGTCAGACTGCTACCCACTTTCCTTCAGCCAAGGCCTCTTAATAGTTGACCTTGCAGACTGTTTTCTTCTCCGTGACTTTAAAGGGAATGTTATTAGCAACAGTGAAACGTACTCACAATTGGTTGGTTTCTGGTCTTGTTGGTTGCTGTTTTCTGAAGTATGAAGAATAAGGAGAGCCTCCCACAGGGTGTCCAGAGGCCAGATCCTTGGCTCTGTGCAACCCTATCTGGCAGTGGAAGTGGTTTGTAGCTGTGTGGATGTTAAAGTTCTGATGATATGAAGAGCAGTGGCTTCTGGTAGCTGAAGTCTGGAGGTCAGAGGTACAGAGTGCTGACACGGAATTCGGCAGCTACAGAGGCAGAATGGCGGAAGTAAGCCAGACAGGGAAGTCTCCATAAGAAGGAACGAAAACTGCAAAGGAACAAGAGAGGAAGGGAAAGCATGGCAGAAGGAAACCAGAAGGCTAACAGTACAGAAAATGAGGTAAGCAAGGTGGAGATAGAACAGTAGTGAGGAGCTCGCTGAAGGACGCGAGCCGAAGGGGCAAGGAAACGTAGGAAGTAGCACGTAGCTCGCAAGGGAGTGGGCCAAAAGGAGCAAGGAAGAAAGTAAGGGGAAGTAGCAAGAACCACAGCAGGTAGAAGAAGACAGATGCTGGAGGGAAAAGGAAAGGGAACCTACTGTGGCGCGGAGAAGGATAAGGAAGGAGGGAACGCTAAGGAAGCAACAGGGCAAGGATAAGCACTAAGCCAATTGCAAAGCTATGGGCTGTGCAGATAGGAGCCAAGTAGCAACGCACCTACCTGTTCCTTTAGAGGAGTAATATCGGAACAGTAGGAAGCAGAGGTCGCCATCTTGGAAAAAAGACTAGATCGTAACATGGGTTCTTTGGAGATGGAGCCCAGGAGGCGCCATCTTGGTTTCCATCTCATTCTGCAGCACCTTCAGGTTGCAGTGGTCTGTCCGAATCAGGATCGGATGCTGTGTTCCTAGTAGCAAATGTCTCCATTCCTGGCAGGTCTTTTTGATGGCTAATAGTTCTTTCCCAAGAACTGTATAGTTACATTCAGAAGCAGTTAATGTCTTGGACATATACGCTATAGGATGCTCAATGCCTTTAGAGGAGGTCTGCTTAAGTAATCCTCCTATTGCCGAATGGGGTTCATCTGTCTCCAAGAGAAAGGGCTGGGTTTGGGTCGGTAGTCTCAGAATGGGAGCAGAAGAAAAGGCCATTTTCAAACTCTCAAAGGCCTGTTAACCTTCTTTATTCCAACAGAATCTACTTAGATTAGAGTAATATAGGAACAGTACAAGCGGAGGTCACCATCTTGGAAAAAATACTAGACTGTAACATGGGTTCTTTGGAGATGGAGCCCAGGAGGCGCCATCTTGGTTTCCACCTTTGATACTGCGGATGTCGTTTCTTCCAGCTCATCCAGAATGAACGAGAGGACCTTCTAACAAGTGTAGGAACACCACTAACTTTGTCTGGAGCTTAATGAATATACCTTGTTTTTGAGTTCTGAATCACGTGGGAGGATACCATGATTTTGTCCATTGCAATTTTTAAATGAGTGCTATTACATTAATTAAGATGAGTGTCATTACTCCACTTGGCCTCTGGAGACTCGGTTGCTTTAATTGACATAGGCTTTTCTGCATCTTATATTGTCAATGCTTGGCACTCTTAAATGTTCGCTCATTTACTTAATCTGAGGGAAATATGTCCTGCATACGTTGCTTATACTCATTACCTCCCCTTGTACCCTTCAGTAGCTTCTTGCTACAGCATCCTTGATCTCTGGCCAGCAGCTATTCTTGGTTCATGCACAAATTTGTTTTTCCAGCCTCTGTCAGCTGTGCAGTTCTGGTCTCTCTCCTTCGGCCTCTTTGCATACTATAATTGAAAGCTGGCATCCATCTTTTCAACATGGCCGCTTTACCTATGTTATGTTTTCTACTGCAGCAAGCTTCTATATGGCTCATCTACCTTACGGTTCTTCATATATACATTCACTACTCATCTGGTTACGTATCTTCATATATATATATATTACACAGCCACGGTAGTGGCCGTGTAGTTATGGTTAAGTTGCTGTTTCCATAGGAAGAGCACTTTTTGGGCGGCTTATAACTTTGCTCCCCCTGGACGAATCCTCACCAAACTTTGCAAAAAAAGTATATGGGCCACTCCAAAAAAGTTTGGAGATGTTTGGTCCAGGGGGGCAAAGGTTATAGGGGGGTCCCAAAACGTCTTTTTTCCCCATAGACTGAATGGGGGGAAAACTTTGCTCACGGCTACAGTTCAAACCCCTGGACGGATTTTCACGAAATCTGCGGCAGGTACAGGGGCTTGGTCCAGAAAGCGTGCTTTTGTAAATTTGGTGACCTTCCGTGACCTTCCGTGCAGTACTTTTCTTTAAAATTATCAAAAAGTAGGTCTGAAAAAATTAGTGATATCTATGTCTGCTTCGCGGTCACACTTCCCTGTTCGGTCCACGAACAAGATACCGATTGGCTAAGGGGCTAGCATCATGACCGCGCGTACACGCGACGTCTCTGCCCATTGGCTGCTGCGAGACGTGTTCTGCGTCAGATTGTTTGGATGCGGCCGACATCTTGGATCCGCCGGAAGCGGAGCAAGAACCAGCATACATATGCTCTATTTATAAAACTGTTTTTCTGTGTCACAGACCGTTGGGAAAGGTTCAGACAGTAAGTCATTGCTGATCAATGCATTTGTTCTGGGGGTCGGTCTTCATGATGTACTTTCCATGGACAGCTTGTACGCACAGAAAATGAGGGGTGTAATAACGAAAGCACTTCAATCCATGCAGTGGACAGGAAACCTCTAACTGTTGAAAGCACACGCGTAGTGGTAGCCAACATTGAAATTGACAACATGCCATGATTGCATCACTTTTCCCGATGCCTATTATTATATTCATTAGTGCGCCGCCATGGGTGTCACATGCTATAGTGGTTGTGGCCAGGGCCTAGAGTCTTGGATGCATGGCCGTCGGCCAAAGGCCTTACTTCCAAGACTGTAGGTCCTGGCCACAACCATCGCAGCATGTCACACCCATGGAAACACCCGTAGTATTGCGTTTCGATTGGCAAGTTGTAGGGAGTGCGTGCAGTCTTGGGTATCTAATTTTTTAACAGTTAGATACCTGTAGGCGTATTCTAACTAAATACGCATTTGTAAGATTAGCTGGCAATCTCTGCTTTAGAGTAATGGTGCTATCATTACATTCGAACCATCCACAATTCTTTTTAATGTATGCAGTGTAGTGACCTGCATTGGTTGTAGCTCCTGCATGGTAGATTATGCCTACTGTTGTAAAGGTTTTCTTTCCAAGTGACACTTGACCGTGTGTGAATCAGTCAGTTTGCAGTTGTTTTTGGTGCCATCTGCATCATAACGCAGAAGCATAAGTATTATGTACGCACTATGTGATTGGATCAGTAGGGTGGAGCCATTGTCTGAATTGCAAATAGTACATGATCTTCCATGGTTTGCATTTTGTACAAGTTGCTGAAATGGAATGCTCTCACAATTTGGTATGGAAACATACACAAACGCTCATTTGGGATTTCTTCCTGTATCACTTTGCTACAGAGAGTGCATGTATGTTTCCACATGTATGAAATCTGGAAGATTTCATTTACAGGTATGCTTTTGTTTTCCAATACTAATAGTATGTACATTAGAAATTCTTGTGGATCTTCTTGTGAGTTCATAGTGAATCTCACCATTCCAGCACAGTCGTCCAATTGTTGCCTTACTCCATGAACACTGCATGTGTTGTCAGGATTGCTTGTTGCATTTCTATGCAGCACTAACATTTGCAAACACAATTGGTCTGTACTGTGGAGGTAAATATTGTTAACAATTGGTGGCAATTGAAATAGAATATTCATTGCTACATCTGCATAGCAACTTACCCCATTTTCATTTGCAAATTTGAATGGTCCAGCAATTTCTGTATCTGAGTGCATTTTTCGGAATTTCTGTTGCTTCTTTGCCGACGTCCCTGGTTTACATTCCCTAAAAGGTTCTTCTATGTTTGCAGTAAATGATGAAACTTTAGCTTCTTTTCTTTCCAGAATTTGCTGTTGGATTCAGTTGCATTTCTGTTTCATTTAGTTTTCTTTTACCACGTTTTACTTTATCTGGAACAGGGTATTGTTTCAGGTGAGGGGTGTACAGTGAACGCAATCTATTGTATTCTAGAATGCAAGGAATATCAGCTTTCAATTTACTTGCATCAAAGTTCATTAGCAATAGACCGTCAAGTGTACGTAAGCGTGATAATGCTACGTAGCTCATGCCTTCCTTAAAGACTATGTTTCCTATATCTATCAATGCTTTGTCTAGGGTAAGACCTTGGGATTTATAAATGTTAACTGCATTTGCAAGAGTTAGAGAAAATTGCTCTCTACGTACATACATGTCTTTGAAGAGAAGGAATCGAGCAATTGAGCGCCCTATCCTTTTCACTTCTGAAACTTTATCAAAGCGAATATTGACAAACTGAATGTCGCTATCACGTGGGTATGATTGAAAGCCAACAACTGTGCCCAGTGCTCCATTACCTAGCCCTTGCTCTACGTCAAGGTTACGTTTAAGCATTACTCTACAATTTAAGGATAATTTCAATATTTTTTCCAACCCAGCTGTGTTGGAGATTGAATTTTCTAAACTATTCAGTCTTGTTGTGGCTTGCTCACACATGGGTACTGTCATACCATGTACGTATAATTTGTCTGTGGCACTAATTTCCAGTATTGGTTGCATTTCTTTACTTAACATTGTTTCATTGAATTTGAAACAGCTTGCAAGAGTTGGCATTAAGGCCATACAATTGACATTTTTGTGCGCTATTTGTTCCATAACATCAGTTGCACATGCATTGTCGCCATAAAGTGCATGTAGGTGCCGGTTTTTCAATACAACTTGTGCTTCTTGCGATAATACACCAACTCTTTTTAAGATGTTGGCATAAGTGAGATCTGCAGATTGCCGCATGTTCTCAGTTAATTCTCTATATTGGAAATTTTGCCAAAGGTTAACATTACCTATGCTACCAACAGTTTTCCGGCAGAGTTTGTGGCCTAAGGTTTTAAAAATCGGTTCACCTTTCACTGGTGTCAATTGTAGAAGATCTCTGAAAACGATAATGTGTTTCCCTGCAAAGAGTTCTTTGTTGTTACTTTTAAGTACTTCTTGCAATATGAGATGAATCAAAGCCAACATTAGGTTGGAGACTATGCTCACTTCATCTATTAGTAGCATTTTCATTTGTTTCAATACTCTGTGTAATTCCATTGCAGCTTCTGCAGAAAGTTTGTAGTAGTCTAATTTATTTTGATGCTCTACTGGAAGCAGTAGTAATCGGTGTAAAGTGACACTTCCTATGTTGTAGGCAGCTAGACCTGTGGGGGCCGTTACAACAGATGACAGTTTGTTGTTTGTCAATTGTTGAAGGAACTTGCTGATGATTTTGATTAAGAATATTTTCCCTGATCCAGCTTCACCACTGACGTACAGCAGTATAGGTTTGTAATTTTGGCAGGTACATTCTTTATTTTCGTGTTGTACACCATGTACAATTTGTTTTGTTACGTCTTCAAAAATGGTGCGCTGATCGTTGTTAAGTTTTGCTTGTTGTACAGTTAAGTCTTCTGTATCTTCTTGATACTGATACATGGTGTTTTCTACTTCTGCCATAGCTACTTCAGCCTCATTTGCTATTAGTGGTTGTCCTAGTGGTTCTTGACTTCCTGTTACAGAAGGTTGACTACTGTCGGAAGAGTCCTTATCTAGTTGGGCCTGAAGTTCTTCTTCCTGTTGCTGCTCATTGTGTAACATTGTTTTGTACTGCGTAAAGTTCACATCGGTGATAGCACTTTCCTTTGCTTTGAAAGCATCTTCATAGCAGTCATAGTTATCTAGTATGTCTTCCTCTTTTCTCCATGGTTTGAAAAGTTGTAACAGAGACATGTGATATAATTCTTTCTGTTGAGGACTTTTTAATGACAATTTTACATGATTAATTAAGCTTCGTTTGGTTAGTTTCACTAAGCTCCCTTCACAATCGGTCACTCTATATCTACGTTTACTTTCATTGGGTTTTACATTATTTTTGTATGCAAAGTTTTGAGCTATGTGGTATAGACACATGCTTTCCAGAGTGTTACTCCTGTTTGGATAGTATGTGTCCAGTAAATTGTTTTTCAGAATGTCTTGGCTGTTGGGATCCTTTCTGGCAATTGTTTCTATGTCCTTATATGATTTTAGCACTCTTTTTCTAGATTTTGCAGGACCAAGACTGAGCCATGCTATGTTGTGTGATTTTCCATACAAAGCAGTACCGGTTAAACGATCTGCTGCTTCATAGGCGCCACATTCTCTATGAGAGAGCATTTTTATGCCTAGACTGTACAATTTCTGTGATAATGTTTTGTCTGATGCTATGTTATTCCAGAGGTCTTGAAGTTTTTTCTGCTTTTGTTAAGTAGGCTGTAACATATCGTGCAACAGCAGTGGAATTGTCTGCAATGTACTGCACATCTATGTTTGCATTCCATAAGAGGGCAATTATTGCATTGTAATCATTGATATATTTTCATTCTTCCCTTCTTTTTATGTAATAAGTGTTCTTAGGTGATTTACCTTTAACACTATGTCGAACTAAAGACATGAAGTTGTTTACTTCACCTGTTTCCGTAACTGGTCTAGGGAAACCAAAGCAGCATTTGTTTTTGTATTTGCGGTGACAATATTTGCCACATTTGTGTCTTTGAAATTGTAAAATCTGCCCATGCAGCTCACTATGTGTCTGTTGAGAAGGGATTTCACAAGTGAAATTTTTTTGGATAAACTGCAAAACAGTGCTGTCACTGTCGTGACCAAATTTCGGTGCACCTTTGATCCATAACAGCATGTGAATATGCGGTGCTCCTCTCGCTTGATATTCTTTTCTCCAAAAGAAGTGCTGCACTTCTCCAAGGGGAGGAACAGTTTTATTGCAAATAAAGTGTAGCATGGCAATGAAACGATGATGGAAATATCTTGACACATTAACTGGATCTAGAGAGCAAAGTTCTCCAGGTGTTAATATATCTATGTTGTTTTTGTTGCTGTTTGCTATGCGTAGGAACTCATGTAAATCTTCCCATGCATATTCGGCACAACTTAGCATAACAAACCAAGTCAGTGGTCCTAGGTTTCTGATCATACAACGCACGTCTCTGTGCCGTCGGAACTAGTATTCCTTTGTACCACGCATATTTGCAAACAAATTTGTTATACTTGATTGTAAAACCTCATCTTTTTCCTGTACGTTTTGTATTAACTGCGTAGCTGACATATTTTGAAAGTGGGTACCAGATTCATAATGAACGGTATTCTGATGCCCCAATCTGAGTGGGTCTATCATCGTATCTTCCACCTTTGCCAGTAGGAAATAGCAGTGGAAAAGCACGTGCTTCTATACTTTTTTCCCATATACTCATTGGTGACCCTTTGGTTTGTCGCATTTGGTAAGATTCTAGTGCATCATCTATGCTTTCATTCGAATGCAATGGATGAATTGTGTAATGGTCCAAAAGAGTGGATACTGTAGCAGGATCCAGAAGTTCAAATTGTCCAGTTTCTGATGGCTCTTGAATTATTTCAGTTGTTTCCCTTAAGCTTTCATCAATAGTATTTCCTTGTAGTGATCATTATTGTCTTTTAGATATTGCAATGCTTGTTTAACTTTGTGTAAGGCCACTAATCGTTGCCAATTTCTTTTGTCCTTTGTTGGTACTCCATTTACCAAGACTACTTAAGAATGCTCTATTGAACGTTCCACTCCTAGAGTGTGTACATTTTCCGTTAGATCTAATGGCAAATAAACTACTTTGCCACGAATGCCTTTCACCAATTCAGAGGAAGGTAATGTTGTTGTTTTTGGATGAAGGCGTATAATTGCTTGAAATGGGTGAACTGTTTGAATTATTATGCTCTCATACAAATTGAGCTGCTGCAGGATATTTGCTAATGGAAACAATTCCAAATTATTTGTAATAGCACTTGAAGGAGTGTGGTTGTTGTCTAATTTTGTAGTACAGTAACTGCAACATATTAGGCGTTCAGTTAGTTCATATTTGTTTTCTGCTAAAAGGTAAAGAGCTCATTCAAACCATTTAGAATCTTCATTTTCTTCTATTTTGTATGCTATGTCAACATTTTTTGTGTTCCTTTTGTAAAACGTTCTGCGGCAACACACACACACATGGTTTGGTACTTCAGCCGATGACCTTTTAAAATTTACTATTTCTTTTCTGTATGTGTGTAATAGAAGGTTTCTATGTGCAGAATTGTTGCTACTATGATCTAAAACTGTTACATTTTGTAAGTGGCTCTCACTTCCAAAATACTTTCTCTAAATACGGTAAATTTCTTCTTGTAAGTATTTGGGTGTACCATGCAGAAGAGTGGTATTTAAGTTGCCTAACTCTGAAGCTGGACTTTTTGCATAGTATATTTTATACACTAGATTTCTTACATTGGAATGATATATTGATATCCTTTTCATATCATGGAAGGTGCTTTTGCAAATAGGCCCAGAAATGCAGGCTAATGAATGTCCTTTTAGTCCTGTGTATTTCCGCAATGGACAAATATCCATATTTGCAGCATTTTCATTTTACTTTTCTCTTTACCTTTTACATATTGATTAAGGAACTGACGTAAAGATTTGAACGCTTTGTTTGGAATGGTACACATTGATGTGCACGGCCATTTGTATACTGCACGGTGTGGTTCTGCTGAATCAAGAGGTAATTCTGAGTTTTCAGGGAATACATTTGTAAGCAGTGTTTCTTGTTCCATGATGGTAGTATTGATTTTCTCATACCCTCATCCACTGCTATGGATGGCAATTGTGTTTGTTTGATTTTGTTTGTATGCTTCTTCATTAAAATATGGTTCTGTGGCTGTTGTGTGACTCCATTCACCACCACAAACATGTAAGAAATTATTTTTGTTCACATTCCGTTTATTGCTCAGTTTCTTTTGTAGTTTAGTACTTAGTTTGGTTAGTGCGTTCATCCTATTTAACACTGATATAAACAACTTCCTTATGAGAAGGATTGCACTGTCCACGAGACCTTGTAGGATTAACTTCTTAGTAGATTCTGAAGGACTCTGTGACGAAACATTTTTGATAAAATACTTTTTTTACTATGCGTTCTTGTTACACTATCAGGATTATTAGGAGCATTGTTAGCTGTACTGGTAGTCGTTTATTTGACAACATTTTTGTGTTTTGTGACACATTTTGATGGAGGAGGTAAAGTTTCGGTAGTTGAGACTTCCTTTGATTTGCTGACCAACTGCATTAGCTGGTTTGTTCGAACATTGTCTACAAACTCTACAACAGGTGGATGCTTACATTGGGCACTTTTATTTTTATTTGCTGTACTTTTGCGTTCCTTTCTACGGAGTTGCTTTTTGGTAGGCATTCTTTGATGTCTGTTGAAAAAAAAAGGTATACTTTGACCTGTTGTCCAATGTCTGTGTGCTGTGTGCATGTGTGCATGAGTCTGATGGGGAAGGTCTTTGTCATGGTGTGTCGATGTACATTGGACTCTTGCAATGATTTGGTAAGGCTACTTTATTGTTTCTATACTACTACAATGTGCTTTAGATGAGAGTACAAAGTGGCCTACTTGTGACAAAAACCATTATTAATGAACGAAATGCCATAAACTTGCAACAGCAACTTCTTTTCTAAATCAAACCTTCTAAGGATTACGTATGTTATTTGAGTTCCAAACACACAGGGATTTGTGAGCCATTCTGCCTGTTATTCTTTGTTCAATAAAGGGATATTTGTAGATAGAATGGTTTAGAAATCAATGTTTGCTTTGGCGCCCAAAATAAACAAATAACCCACACAGCCTCTTTGAGGAGTAGTTACAATATAAAGGTAGTACTGTACTTACTTTTTTCGCAAAATAACCAGGTTTCTTCGGGTATGTCGTCTGCAGTGTAGATGCTGTTGATTCTCAGGAGAGTAGTCTTCACTGCGGTGCAAAAAAACAAAATCAATTACTTAGTGTGTTTACAGCAGTGATGATACTGCACACATTAATTGTGCTTCTTTCGTCACAGCATTCTACTTTATGGTACTTGAATGTCCTTCAAAGTTGCTAACAATTTTAAGTTTATGTAAATGCCTTGTTTTTTACACAGTGTACTATGTATAGGAGAGAGGTTTGTAAGCGATAGGGCATAGTAGTAGATGGGGAAAAATGTTCTACTTGCAAATTAAAAGCATGATGCCCAAAATTCGGGAGACCCTCAGAGGGAGATGTCACCACAGCAATCGGGAGCACTTACTTTTTTCATACGATTACATTGCAAGTAGCATTACTGTAGCCCGTACACAGTACACAACTCCGACATTTTCACATACAAAATTGAGTTTCGCCCTAAATAGGCATGCTTGCAATGTATGTATAGGTTATGCGGAAGACAGTAAGCAGTCGTGCGTTTTGTCAATGATAAATCAGACATCTTGCACTTAAAAGAGGGAACGTAGGTATGTATTGTCTATGCACATTTAGCTCCATTAATTTGTCTAAATTAAATCATAAGGGTTGCACATGTTCTCTGATTACAATATACATTCCTGTATTCTATACTCATGCATGTGGGCATGCATGGAGATGTACGTAGAAATTCGCAATACTTGCACAGTAGCTTATGAAGTAGGTGCTTTGCAATGATATGCAACTTCCCTTCAAAATCATCGACAGTAATTTTGAAGTGCGCAATGTTGATGATGGAGTTACAATTAGCGATGTTCAATGGTGGATGGTTGTGTGACTGCTTAGTTGTGTCCAATGAGGGACTCGACTTGCTACCGCTGTGGAAAGGGTGGAAGGACTGGGTAAGAGTTACATGCCGCACGTAAGCAACGCTTGTCCGCAGGTAGGGCGTGTCACATACGAGTTTCTACAGCAAATCCTGCATGGAAAGGGGACTGTAGGCATCAGCCAATCAGATGTTCACATTACTCTTTTGTGTGGAAAGACGGTGCGTACAGTGAAGATGGCAGAGGTGC
Source organism: Ambystoma mexicanum (assembly GCF_040938575.1). Lineage (NCBI taxonomy): Eukaryota > Metazoa > Chordata > Amphibia > Caudata > Ambystomatidae > Ambystoma > Ambystoma mexicanum. The sequence goes on along the minus strand of NC_090937.1, from coordinate 1,088,970,106 downwards.
AGAGGGTCAGGGTTTTGGTGATTGGAGACATTTTTGTGCATGGATTACACCACTATGCCGAGAGTAGGCATGTGGCACACCATTTCGATGTGAGAGGAGCAGAGGTGGTGTGGAGCGCTGAAACTGATGGCAATGCTGCAGCAATTCTGCAAGTTTGCAGAGACATGCGTACAATGACCACTCCTCATGTGGTAATTTTGCACTACGGTGCTTCCCATTTGGGATACGTGAGTTCACGTACTTTGTTGGCCAATTTGGCACAGTTGGTTGAAGCACTCATGACCATCTTCCCAACAACGAAAGTAATTTTTCCTGCTTTGCTGCCTAGAATAAAATGGGACAACAATTCTGTTTTCTGTCCAGACCAAAGTATTGGGAGGTGTATCATCAATTGCGGCATGCGCGCATTCATGATACGAGCTGGTATGTTTTTCTTCAGCCACGATAACATTGATTCAAGCAATGCAGATTATTTCGAAGCAAATGGTGTTGCCCTATCTTCTTTGGGAAATGTGATGTTCTTTTGGAACGTAAGGCTTGCTTTGGAGAAGGTTCTGTAATGGTTGTAGGAGTAAAGCAAGGACAAAAAATACAAAAAAATAAATAAAATAACAGATGTCTGTATGGTATCTGGCCAAACATTTTTAAAAAACGGCTCTTTTCAGAGCCCATCTTAAAGGGGAAAAAGGGGAATGACACTTTAATGTACCGTCGTCACGCTCTGATCCTATACATGTCCGCGAACATGGCGGTACTTCGCAGCCAGCGCGTATCACCAACAGGGATTCAGGGGTGGAGACGCAATGAGAATGAGCGGAGCTAGGGATTGGTCCATAAAGTTCATAAGGTGTGTTCTGAACGGCGCACTTTTTTCCATGCTCGAAAACAGATTATCTGGATTTTGGGAGACTCATGGATACATTGGCTGAAGATGCATGCAGAAAGCTGCAGTTTATCTGCAGACCTCAGATTTCCTCATGTGGAGGTGCACTGGCATGGTGTGCGTGGCATGAGGTGGCTGGACTTGGTACCTCTCTGTGTTACTTTACTGACAGAGCGTCCTCCAGATATACTTATCATTCACTGCGGAGGAAACAGTTTGTGCCATGTCTCTGGAATTTCTTTGCAATTTGCAATGAAGGAAGGACTTGCGAAGCTCATGGACATGTTTCCAAATTGTCACATACTTTTTTCCAGTATTGCACAAAGACAAATATGGCTGCGTTCTTCTACTTTTGGTTCACAAATGTAGAAAGCGAGACGCAATGTGAATAAGGCTATTTGTGCCTTTTTAAGAGATGTTGGCATGTCCTCCTTCCACAATGAAAACATTTTGTTTCGCAGCTCTTTCATTTTCCGCAGAGATGGAGTCCACCTCACATATGCTGGCAATCAGATTTTTCTTCGCAATGTACAAAATGCATTGCAACCTCTTTTGAATTCACACTAACCTATCTGACAATCCGTTTTCTCCAATCCACAGTTTTTGACCCACACAACACACCACCAAAAGGCTCTTTTCAGAGCCACCACTTACTCCCAGCGTCCACTTCATTGTGTTTGCTCCCTCCGTTTTTTCCCTAGGACTGTCCACAAACTTTTCCACCACTCCGCGGGGGTCTACGACCGTCACTTCATAGTTCTATCTTTAAACTGAGAAAGGCGGCTCTGAAAAGAGCCTTTGCGGTAATTTTTGTTGTTTTCACGTTTATTGCCTAACAGCACACGACACACTAGGAGAAGAGGCCAACGGAGGGTAAGGAAGGGACACCAGCCACGGGGATAAGAACGAGCAAGTGAACACAGAAAGATATAGGATGAGCTTTATTTAGGTAAGGAGCAGATCTTCTGGTGCTTTGCGACCGTAGCCTCAAAAGCACTTCGAAAACTCTCCCCCCTGCAGAGTACTGTGTCACAATAATTACACATTATTGTCACATTTGAAAGGTAAGGGTCAACAGCATTGCGAATGGCTTGTGAGGCAGCTGGAGGGAGGCGCTCCCCCACAGGAGTGTCTCTTGTGGTGGGAGGATTGGACACGGATGATGCTGTGGAGGAACTCAAGCGACTACGCTCTTCACATGGCACCACCTTGCGAATGTCCGCAGTGTGGAACGAAGTGAGATGTCGCTTCATGGTTGTCATACCAAAGCTGTACGAACCAACTCTCCCGCAACTCAGCACCACCTCGCACCAGGTTCGCACGTGCTTTTGGTACGTTCCCATAAACGGAAAACAACCGCCACACCCACGACTCCCGGCGAGTGCTCCTACTGCTGAGTTCCTCCACTTCATTCTGTTCCTCTTCTTCTTCCTCACTCTCTACATCCTCACCCATAAATTTCTCTGCAGGCTCTTGGGGAGGTGGTGGTGGTGGCGGGTTTGGGGGTTGTGCAGAGGCTAATGAACCAACAGCAGCCATGGAAGCCATACCAATTAGTTTCCTTTTGGTCACTACAGCAGAAAGGCAGTACACCTTAATCTGCTATAGCTAGAAGGAGAATGAAGATGCGCTCGGGGGTGTGGCCATTTGTAGGGGTGGAGGGGTGTGCCTTGTGACCGTCTTCATCACTGCAAAGCGGTACAAAAATGTTACACATCAAGTCCTCAGGTCAGCTATTGTCTGGGATATGTGAAATTATATTTTACACTCTACAATACTTTGCCTTGAGCCTACAAATTCTTTTGTACTGTTGCGGAAGCACACAAACTGCGCAAATTAGTCCACTCGCTCAGCGTGGGTGTGGTCACATGATGACGTCCTGAACACATCCGCGCCAGAAATGGGAGTCCGCTGGATAGCAAATGCAGAGTACCAAACGTGCGCATGCGCACAAGTGTCCTACGGACAGTGTTCGGGTTCTCAAACAATTTCGAAGTGCGACACAAGTGAGACGGTAAGTTAGGGACAGGCGCGATGTTCGCTAAACTTACGGTTGTACTGCGCATGTGCATACATGATATGTTCACTGTACGGACAGTTCCAGTGTCCTTAGGACAATTCCATTTTGTTTGCCTACGAACTTGCCGGCCACCGCGCCTGTTCTACGGACGGCACCATTTTGGCTGCGCCCGATAAGTACAGGTATACTGTCCTTCACACACTCCCATTTTGCTTATTTACAGCCATCCCGGACATCTGGTGTGCTCTACGAACATGTTTCATCTCGTTTACAAGCGGTACAGCGAGGTATAATGTCCTTAGGACGCCCCTTTCTGTTTATATACGCACAACTTCAACAGATGGTGAGGTCAAACTTCAAGTCCATCTTACTTGACATTAGTAAGGGTAGGTGTACTGCCTTTACAGCACCCACATTCCATTCCTTACGGATAGGTCGAACAGACATGCTGTTGGCGAACATTTTACCTCTTTTAAAAAAAAAAATGTTTTACTCACTCTCTTTCACTACAACTACTGTACAAACATTCCAAACACACACACACACACACTTCAGTCCAAAGAAATAGCGGGGGAAGCGGACACTGACACAAATATGGGGGAATTAGGATTCAACATGGGCTGCTTATGAGGAGAAGATTTATGAGGGGAAGAAGGGATGGATATTTCATCAAAATGTCTATTTTCATCTTCAAGGTTTGGGGATGGTTCACTAGGGAATGGAGAAGCGGGGCAGGTACAGGTGGGGCAATGATAACGAAGTTTTCCTCTCACACAGTCCTCCACAAACTCCCGTAAACTTTTAAAATTCTCATTCAATATGTCAATTTTCTGCTCAATCCTTTTTATCCTATGTTCTTCTGTTTCGTTTGTTGCCCTTTCTTCTTTTCTTTCCTGGTCTGTTCAAAAATAAATATACATATGTTAAATGCCTATAAAATACTGGTCATTATTTTGCATATGCAGAGCAATGTGTACCATTATTGTCGCTGTCTTCAGACATTTTCCCATGCAGAAAATGCTCCTCCAGCCACTCCAAAGTAGTAGCCATTTCTGAGTTAAAAGAACAGAAAGAAATTATTATTTCTGCACCACATACCAAAAAAAACACACACATACAAAAAAATGGCCTGCACTCACTCTTTTGATGTAATGTCCCTTCTTCCTACTGCGTCCGTCCACTGTCGTTCCAGGCTGCCGACTTTCTGTGAAGTGATTACGATGGAGGCATCTTTTTTTTAATGGTACCATCCATTTCATTCTACATGCTTATTAAAAGTGTCCTTTTCTTTTCACATCTTCAGGTTTCCATATTTACTTATTACTACTTACAATATCTTTATGTCCTTCTTCAACGTTGTACACTTTTTGTGTAAGACAATAGTACATTTTCAGATAACCCGTGCCTCGTTGGGTAATGTTGATCCTGTCCGCCCCCGTCCGCAAACAGGCGCTCGGTCCATCCCTTTCTATTATCAATAGGGAGGGGGTTCTGTATGTTCTATGTTAAATCACATCATCACAGTGTAAATTCCACACAACACCTTCTTTGACACACTGTCATGATTCACATTCCAAAATCCTGTACAATTTAATACAAAAAAAATGTTATTGAGGGGACGTTATGGTTAAGTTGCCCTCCCAAAAACCTGTAAAATTCACTACAAAAAAAACTTTGTTGAGGGGACGTTATGGTTAAGTTGCCCTACCAAAAACCTGTGCAGTTCACTAAATAAATCATTTCAACCTCCCCTTTCTGGTTCAAATTAAAACCGGAAAACCCCTGAAATTCGACAGTTATGGTAACCTAAGCCCCAAAGCCTGCCACCGCCCCTGTGCACTGCTACCACTAACACCCAGACCATGAAATATGTCATCTCAAATGTAAATGATGACATCACTGACGACATCACATGTAAGTCCCTTTGTTTTCTTTCCCTGCCATATATATATATATATGTACATTCAGTAAAAAAACATTGTTAAAGGAATGTTATACTTCACAGCGAAACCAAAAAACACTGCTCATTCCCCCATTATGGTAAGCTAAGCAACCATAACTCGCACCATTACCATAACTGTCGAATTTCAGGGGGTTTTCGGTTTTAATTTGAACCAGAAAGGGGAGGTGAAATTATTTTTTTAGTGAACTGCAGAGGTTTTTGGTAGGGCAACTTAACCATAACGTCCCCTCATCAAAGTTGTTTTTGTAGTGAATATATATATATATATATATATATATATATATATATATATATATATATGGTTTCTTCTCACTTGTATATGTGTTTACTTTTGTTTCTTCAGTTACATCTTCTTCTTTAAGTATTCTATATTGTTTGAGTATGTCATCGTATCTTCTCCTTATGACATCACTTTGCACCTGTCGGATTTGTTTTACAACTCCTCGATATTCAGTAGTGCCTGCAAGTCTCCTGCTACCACTTCAGCATGAGAGTACATTCGATACGGTTGTCCGAGTGCATAATGTCTCTCATACACTTGATGCAGTATTGGGATGATACCTGGTGTCATACACACTGTCTCCCTGTTATTGATCCAGTATGATGGAGGTGAAGGGGCAGAGTCTATCAGTGACATACATATCTGCTCCTCTACCGTTCTGATAGAAAAGGAGGAGGTAATCGCCCCTCTAAAGGCCAGGCGGTGAGGGTGCCTAAAGGGAGAGAACTTTGACTTCCCCTTGATAAGCAATGAACAGCGCTTCTTCCAGCCTGGGACAACCTGCGATGTCGGGCCCGTCCTCTGAGACACTAGGTTGGGGAGTTGTGGCAAAGAACTAAATTGAAATAAGAGGGGCGATGGTGGATTGAAAAATAACACGGTCAGCTGGTCACTTAACACATTTTAAAAGCAATATTATCAAATGCATGTGATTATTAAATTGTAATCATGTTGTGATAAAGACAATGATTATCAGGTATATTGAAGGATTTGTTTTTACATTTGAATAAATCTGCAGCCTTCTATGCCACAAGTCCAGTCTCTGCTAACATCATCTCTGCATCGTGCCACTGAATTTATCTTGGTAATAAAGTGCATGCAATTGTGTGGGATTTATGTTCCAGGGAAGTGGTTGAGTGCCAAGGTTATGCTTACCATGCGCGCATGGTAAACAGTGTTCCTTATTGAAATTAAACCCTCCCAACATGGTCGCATGTCGGGGAGGCGACAGTGTCGGGGAGGGTTTCATTGTAATTTCTCCCTGCCATGTGTGTACAGTGGCTCCCTATCGGGTCCGCCTCCTTTATGCTGTAAATCCATTCCGGCACAGATGCTGGAGCATTTGTATGGTGGCGAGCAGGAGGTGACAGAAATGCAAGTTGCATTCTGCCACTCCTCTCTGCCATAAAAATACTTGGAAATGGGGCGTGGCCTAAATAAAAGGAGTTCAATCAAAGGCTTTTATCCTTTTCATTCATGTTACGCTGCGCAAGAACATGAACTCCTGGGACCTGATTACAGAAACTTTGCACCAGTGGAAGTGCAAAGTTTGCACGGTATTAGCACTAGGGCAAAGTCTGCCCTATTTTCAAAAACACTGGGACACATTAAAAAAAAAACATTGTACCTCCACAAGTGCAATTTGGCATATTAAAAGCACCAGGGCTAAAATTCCCCCTGTGCAAAAAGATGCATTTTCACTACATTTTTCCACCAGGGCAAAGTTTGCCCTAGTGCTAATACGGAATGGTATTAGCACTAGGGCAAACTTTGCCCTAATGCAAAAATGCATGAAAAATGTAGCTTTTTAGCACTAGAGACATTTTAGCCATGGTACTTTTAATATGGCAAACTGCACTTGTGGAGGTGCAATGATTTTTTAGTGTGTCCCAGCGTTTTTAAAAATAGGGTAAACTTTGCCCTAGTGCTAATACCGTGCAAACTTTGCACTTGCACTGGTGCAAAGTTTCTGGAATCTGGCCCTTGAGGGGTAACTCTGTCATGCGGCTCTTGCGCTTCCCCCAGCGCTGTAAACCGACAAGGGAGAAATGCTTTCTAGGGTGCCTGTCACTCCCCCTCTGTCCCCAGGGCCTGCAACTGTCTGATACTGAATCCCAAAATGCATTTACGAGATGCATTTGCATGTTGCAAATGCCATATGAGAGTACGACCACGCAGTGGCAAGTTTTGAATGCATCTGTCTTTGTGCATAGAAAACGCACAAGCATACAAACCTTTTGAGAGTCATACCCTACTTGTTCTGCATTTTCGGCCTGATTCATGGAATTTTTAGCACAGTGCAAAGTCACTTTACACTGCCAACAGAAACCCTGATTCACAGGGCGGTGAAAAGTGTATTTTTGCATTGCAAAGTCACTTTGCACCAGTGCAAAGTCTGCAAAAATACACTTTGCAGCACGCTAGAAATTCCATGAATCGGGACCTGTGTCTCTCTTCTGAACACATGGTTCGTACTTAAGTTCCCTTTTGATCATAGTTCAAATTATGAAAATTTTATAAATAAAGCATAATACGTACATTGTATACTTGTAACAGAGATAAAAAGAAAATGGAGAATGTATATTTTTCGTACATTATAAGCATTACAAATCACTAAATGAAAAGTAAATGCCTTTATTTTTGTGATGTTATGGCCAACGTGTCGCCTTGAGGCCAATATTCAGCACTACGTACAGTGTTTTACACTACAAAGTTTACATTTTAGTCAAGAAACAAGATGAACAAGAAAAGCATCTCTGGACACCTTGCAACAAGGCAGATTACACCAGCCGTGAGTTTATCAAGGCCACCTGGCCCACTAACTTTCCTGTGACATTAGAAAGGAACTGTGTGAGCTGATAGCAGCCACAAAAGCAATGGGACATCTGACACACACCGAGGAGACTTGTAATGTTTTAAATGGGATGCAATTCTAAAAAAGCGGCATGGCCAAAGTTAGACTTAAAGAGTGACTGATATGCCCCACAAAATGTGGGGGCTGCCCATACAATGCATCAGAAGACCCTGCAAACGTGTATTTTGGGTCACAAAGCATGTTCTCAGTCTTGTTTGCATCCAGTCTGCATATTGCAATATACCTTTCTATTCGGTTTCCAAATGAATTGCTGTCTATGAATAAAATTCTTTAAATTGGTATATAAGTAATTCAGTCTGTGCTTAAATCACCCCCATTCTGTGAATAAATAACCTATGAGAAAGGGGGACGAATAGCACCAATGTGGGTTCCTGGCTGATTTTCATAAATTCAGAGAACATTTTAGGACCATACAACCATAGAAATACAAATTACTGCAGACTTTAATATTTGAGAAATATGTCTGTGATAGTGATTTAAACATGAACTGCTTCTCTGCCTATGTCTGTATTAGTGATTTAAACATTAACTCCTTCTACATATGTAAAGTGCAATAGGCTTGTTGTTCATTTCATTTGTCACAACACTCCCCCTAACAATACAATATCTGTAAATCAGTCAGGGCAGTCAATTGCTATGTGCATTATATCTCCCTGAAGTCTGAGGAACCCCAGCAATTGCTTTGAATATGACTTCACAAGCATAAGTTAGAGGGGTTGGAGTTGCTGCAGCCATGGACGTCATTTAGGGGTCGCCAGTGGTCGCAACTGCTACCCATGAGGTCTCCCTTGCTACCCCTGTGGTCTCCCTTGCTATCCCTAAAAAAAATAATCTTTTTTATTTTTTATTTTACATTGAGGCTCATGGACTGGGTCTAGCATCATGTGGTTCTTTGTTTCTGGAGTTGCTGGTTTTCTGATGGCTATACCCGGTAAGAGAGCTCAGTGGTTTGAGCGCTGGCTGCTGTAATGTGTGTGTGATCTGCAGGTTGCAGGTTCGACTCCCAGCCAGGTCAACTCAGCCTTTCATCCTGCTGAGGTTGATAAATGAGTACCAACACAGGTTGGGTGATATTGTATGTATATTTGTTCTATATGAAGCGCTTAAGCGTAAGTGCTATAAAATAACACATCATTGTCGTTTGACCTTGGATGTCTGCTTGCATTCACAGTGATTCGGTAATATGGCCCTATATGCACTGATATTAACGATGCATATTTTCATCCATTCTTGTATGAAATGTATATCACTTTACAGTGATATTGTGACCATATTTTTTGTAGTGTACTCAGAAGCAATGCTATGTGAAGTCTGAGGAACCCCAGCAATTGCCTTGAATATGACTTCACAAGCATAAGGTAGAGGGCTTGGAGTTGCTGCAGCCATGGACGTCATTTAGGGGTCGCCAGTGGTCACAACTGCTACGCCTGAGGTCTCTCTTGCTACCCCTGTGGTCTCCCTTGCTATCCCTAAAAAAAATATCTTTTTTATTTTTTTATTTTACATTGAGGCTCATCGCTGGGTCCAGCATCATGTGGCTCTTTGTTTCTGGAGTTGCTAGTTTTCTGATGGCTATACCCGGTAAGATAGCTCAGTGGTTTGCGCGCTGGCTGCTGTAATGTGTGTGTGATCTGCAGGTTGCAGGTTGCAGGTTCGACTCCCAGCAAGGTCAGCTCAGCCTTTCATCCTGCTGAGGTTGATAAGTGAGTACCAACACGGGTTGGGTGATATTGTATGTATATTTGTTCTATATGAAGTGCTTAAGCGTAAGTGCTATATAATAACACATCATTGTCGTTTGACCTTGGACGTCTGCTTGCATTCACAGTGATTCGGTAATATGGCCCTATACGCACTGGTATTAACGATGCATATGGTGATCCATTCTTGTATGAAATGTATATCACTTTACAGTGATATCGTAACCATATTTTTTGTAGCGTACTCAGACACCATGCTATGTGATGCCACTTCCTGTTTTGTCGTGGGGTGAAAGGTTGTGTTCCATCGCTTTCCGTGATGTCACTTTTGGGTGGGGTCAAGTGACATCACTTCCTGTGATGTCATCAGAGGTCAAGGGTCGTGTGATGTAAATTGCGCTACCCTTGGCATTTTGGTGAAATGAGGTCCATGGCTGCAGCCAGGACCACAGCTCTTACAAAGAGTGCAGCACTCGATCCTCACCAAAAATGACATAGAGATGTCGCTTCTGGAAGTTATCTTTCTTTTTTTTAAATATCATGCTCCCCCACTGCCTAGGGGTCTCACTGAAGGCGTACTATTTGCCTCGATAATCTGCATACGTTTGGATTGTGTAAAGGGAAAACAACATGAAAGCAACTGTACTCTGGGACCCAATTTTGGTCCACATTGTGCAAATACGCCAAGAATTAGCCCAACCGCTGGAAGTAATAATGGTGGGATATTTGACAGGCAAAAGTCTAATTCATGAAAATAAGGCTGTGCGACTAAAACCAGAAATCAAATGATACAGGGAGCTCCAAGGAGAGAGCTGTACAGCAAAGTGACTAAAACCAGAGGTGTGATGCCTGGAAGGTTTAGAATAAATCTTAACCTCTGGCATTGCTCTGGGCAACCCTCCAGACCATCGTTCTTTTTGCTTTCCAGATGTGGCCTAGAGACCCAAGCTACTCCTCACTGATGAGGCCCAACAAGGCTGAAACATGTCTGGGGATGCTTGTGGTCTCGTGTGGAAGGGATGTGACCTAGCAGTTCGGGCTGGACGGCCCTTTTCGGGTGGTACCAAGCCTGATTTGCATATGGTCTTTCCCCTTCTGTAATGGCTTACCAGGCGAATAATGATGGTCTGGAGGGTTGTCCAGAGCAATGCCAGTGGTTAAGATCATCTCTTTGTTTCAGCAAAGTGAGTAGACAGTCTGTCCAACTGAAAACTCGCCCTATGCCATGGTGTGCGCCCATAGAAGGCTGAACATAGTGGGACGTGACACCGAGATGATACACACATGGTAGACCAACAACCATAATGTCTACACCACAAACAGGTTCAGAATCATACGTTTAAAACCAATGCTCCGTGCTTAGTACCCACATGACAGAGAAAAGGGGGTGAGCGTATGTCTTGTGTACTAGTCGTGCATGTAACAAGAACCCCGAAATAAAGTAACTTAGTCCCGCAGTCCACATCGACCAGACTCGCTCGTATTCCCCTGCTAGCCTAGAAGAGAGGCCCAGGGACACAGCTTCAGACCTCTCCATCATGGCAGGCCATCCCATGCAGCCTGAGACAAGAGGGGAACGGTTAGGCTCAGCTCAGGTAACGGCACAAAGCTCAAAAGGCATAGAGGGGCTTTCCCAAGAGCTGAACCCCTTTCTGGTGCGTACTTGAGCCTGCCTTGCCAAAGCTCTCACCCCCACAGGCCATTAGTGTCAGGCGCTCCTGACGGGGACCCTGCACGCCTCGTGTTTGGATGCTTTTGTCGTGTGCTTACTAGTTGCTGATAAAAACACGGATCACAAGAAGGCAAATTCCATCTTAATTTGGCGGGGGGTGGGGTGTGCGGCGCACCTTGCCTGGTGGGCCCTCCTTCTCTCGCTAAGCCTCGCGTTTGCTGCCACCTGGTGAAGTGGACATGCATCCATCACTGGCATGCTCTCACCTTGACATGACTTAAAAGAACTAGATGTGCACGTGTTGCCAGATGATTGAGTCCGAGCAAGAGCCTGGAAAGATTACACGCAAGTGGTGTGGATCCGTCAAGCTTATCTCTCAGGCGAGACGATACCGGTGTCATTAGCGCCGTTTCCAGAGCAACCGCGCTTCCTGCTTGAAGGCCATCTTTCTCAAACAGGTTGGGCGCTTCTTTTGTTGTGACATGCGGCTGAAGCGATGAGAGCTTCTTTGGTCCATCTCTGTCAGCATCGGTGTACGCACGAGGACCTTCTTAAAAGGCGAACCCCGATGCCTGTGATAAAGGACTCGATGCTGATGGGCCCTGTAAGCTCTATGTTAATGAACATCACATAAGTACCCCGTTGGACCCAGGGGTGGACTCGGAACCGAAAAAAAGGCCCTGGAAATAATTACTGGGGACCAAAAGAGGCCCTGGAAATAATTACTAGGGACCAAAATAGTCCCTGGAAATAATTTTCAAGTGGCCCCATGTGACACATTTTCAGCAAGCCCAATGCTTTTCCTATGAGAAAATTTGGAAATACCACACAAAAGAGCCCCACGGTGCCCAGAGTTCCCTATAGGCCAGTCCATCCCTGGGTGGACCATTAACGTAATTCAGATGCCGGCATGGCTGTGCGTTTTGCGCTTGACGTATGCACCAAACTTGTCCTGGTGAAAGGCTGTGGCGTCCATAGCTACACCTGGGCCACCCTGCACCAGGAGAGACAGTACATTCCTGATGCACCAGTGGTGAACCGCCTTAAGTCTTGCACTTGAAATTGCCACAGCAACGGGAAGATTTAGGTTGACGTATATGCACCTATATTGCGTATAGGTCATGGTAAGCATTACAAATATCGCATATATTTTATATATAATGTAGATATTCAATGAAAAAACGTTATAAAAGGGACGTTATGGTTAGGTTTCTTGAATAAAAAAAACCTTCCAAATTCAGAGAAAAAGCTTTGCTAAAGGGATATTAAGGTTGCAGCGCAAAATCAAAAACCCAAAGACATTCGGCAGTTATGGTAAACTATGCACCCATAAATCGCATCCGACCATGCACTGCTCAGACTTACAGCCAGAGCATCAAAGATGACATCACAAATGGTTTCCTTCTCGGCACCCTAAGCGACAGCATGAAAATGTGCATGCGCTTCCTCTTGCCCCCTCCGCCCGCCATAACCACTGGGCACGCGGCACACCAAAATCAGTGTCTGGGAATATTCAGTCAAGCAAGAGTCGCTACATACCAAAAAAAAAAACAGAAACCCAATCCAAGTTCATGATGTTTGTTTCAGTCACACTCGCGCAGTCACCATCACTCTATAAGAAAAGTGCAGCTCATGTATGCTGTTTACCGCGGCTATTTGATGTGTGTTGAAAATGCCAGCTCTGCCTGTCCCCTGCCACTGGAATTTCACCTGATCAACACCACACGAACCTCAAGTGATTGCATACTGCATCTCCTGTTAACCTGCAAAGCGTATTTATAACCTATGCTCAAATATGTATAAATGTACAACATGTAAATGTATAACCCAATTGTACCTTCCCTGTAACTAAGTTCCCTTCAAGTAACAGTGCCAAGGGTTGTTTGTGCGCTATACAAATGTAAAAGATAAATAAATAAATCAATCAATAAAAGCGTGGACATGTGGAAATACTGTTGCACGGCTGCTTAGGATATCACTCTAGGCCAACTGAGAGAAAAGCAAGCATCACTCACAATTTTTAATGACCATTCTGATAGGACGGTAGCGGCCCTGTAGTTATGTAGTTGCTCAACTCATAGCAAGAGCACTTTTTGAGTGGCTTATAACTTTGCCGCCCAGCCCCCTCCTGGACGAATCCTCCCCAAACTTTGCAAAAAAAGTATATGATTTTGTAGAGTTTGGTGTGGTTTCGTCCAGGGGGGCAAAGTTATTGGGGGGGTCCCAAAATGTGTGGAAATCTTCATACACGCAATGAAAATGAATCTTTGCTCACGCCTGCAGCCCAAACCGTTGGATGGATTTTCACCAAATTTGCACTAGGAGTGGCGCTTGGACCCGAAAGCGTGCCTTTGTAAATTTGGTGCAAATCAACCCAGTAGTTTATTTTTAAAAAATGCCAAAAAGTAGGTAAAAAAATGTGTGATATCTGGGTCCAGTCAGCAGACTCACTTCCTGAGTCGGGGTCTACGGATGCCTCTGAACCAATCAGAGAGCAGCGTGACGTACTCTCGGGAGTTGAGGGGTGCTGAAGATGGGATGGAATATGGCCATTAAAAACAAAAAATCAAGTGTTTTTTCCTCTTAAAAAGTCAGTGAACATCTTACATGTTCAGGGACATCCCTTTGATGTTCACGAACATCTCAGATGCTAAGAGACATCCATGCATATTTTTGCATTGCAGGGTCAGTGAAAAGCAGTGTTTGGATGGCTTATCACTTTGGCGTCACTCAATGAAACTGAATGAAATTCTGCAATATCATTTTAGACCTGACCCTGAATGGTTATGCAACATTTGGTTCTGTTTCGCCAAGAGGGGGCATTATTTTTATGAATCTGCACAATCGTTTGCAAAAAGATTTTAGACCCAGATTTGAATGATTTTGCAAAGTTTGGTGGGATTTTATCATGAGGGGGCTTAATTAGAGGGGGTCTCAACATTTATAGATGGCTTATAACTTTGTTGCCATTTGACTAATATGCACAAACGTTTTCAGAAAGATTATAGACCCAACTGTGAATATTTGTGCAAAGTCTGAAGAGATTTCGTCAAGTGAGGGCTAAATTATATGGCTATTTTTTGTACACACATTTGAAAGATTTTCCAAAAATTTAACATTGATGGTTTTGCAAATGTGTCGTGTTTTATTCTTTCAAAACGGTCATAACGTAAGTACAACAAATAATTATTATACCTTTGTTGACTGAGGTATAGTCTGCACCCATGGGCAGTGTACAGTGTGTGTGGGACATGGCCAAGGTTTTAGAAATCGGGATAGGTTTAAATGAGAAAATAATTCTGCTTGTGGATGCAGCCTGAAGTGCTGGAAGGTATTGCAGCTAACGTTCACAAGGACCCGGTGCGATAGCACAGTGAGTACAGTGCTCGCTCTGACAAACGTGCAGAGGCTGCTGACTCAGGTTCGAATCCTGGCAGGGCCAAACTCAGCCTTTCATCCTTCCGAGGTCGATAAATGAGCACCACACACCGTGGATAATAATAAGCAGCGCTCAGATGCCTGAGTGTTTTTTCTAAAGTGTCAACATGTAAGTACCGAAAATTGTGATATAACTTTGGTGTCTGGGCAATGGGCCTGGCCCTGAGCAAGGACAAATGTGTACTCCAATTTGGTTACTGGGGCGTGCACCAAGGCAGAAGCCCTAGGTTTGAATGGGAATAAATATTCTGTTTGTGGCTAGAGCCTGAAGTGCTGGAATGGATTCCAACAAACCTGCACGAGGAGCATCAGCAAGGACTTGAAAGCATGCTTTTGCAAGTCTGTCTTGTGTTTTATTTTTCCAAAGTGTCAAAATGTAAGCACAAAAACTAGCGATATAACTTTGGTGCATGGACATCGTGCCTTACTCCCGGCAAGGACAAATGCCTACTCGGATTTACTTATTGTGGCATGCGACATGGCCAAAGCATTAGGTTTAAATGGGAAAAAAATGTGCTTGTAGCTGCAGCCCGAATTGCTGGACGGGATTGCAGCAAACTTGCGCGAGAAGCATCAGCAAGCACCTGAAAGCATGCTTTTGCAAATCTGTCCCGTGTTTTGCTTTTTGAAAAGTGTCAAAAAGTAGGTACAAAAAAAGTGATATAACTTTACTGCCAGGGCTGTGGGCCTGGTCCTCAGTAAGGACAAATGTCTACTCTGATTTGCCTATTGGGGAATGTGGCATGGTCGAAGCCCATGCCCCCTGGATTGAGGAAACTGACCATGGCTAAAAACCATGAGCACTGGCCATTGGCCACAGTATGAGGGTATAGTGTACACTGACTAGGATGCAGAGAAGGTGCAGTAGACAAGTGTGGTTTGGTGGAGCTGGGGTCATGGTCAAGCCACATGACCAAGGCATTTGTAACCATGACTTGCATCCCCAGCATGCGCTGCTGATAACCACACATATCAGTATGTCTTAAAGGAGGTTTACAGTTCTTTAATATATGTTAAAAGAGGAATTATTTATAACTTATATACAGTGATGTAACATCATGAAACATTTTCATTAATAAAAACCTATGAAATTCACAGAAGAAACTTTGTTAAAGGGATGTTATGCTTAAGTTGCACTAATAAAAACCTATGAAATTCAGTGGAAAAATGATAAAGGGATTTTATGGATACAAGTAAAACGGAAACCTCCCAGAAATTCAGCAGTTATGGTAAGCTAAGCAACCATACCTCGTGCCACCACTGCTAAGACTAACACCCAGGACATCAATAATGACATCACAAATGTCGTTGATGGCATCACTGATGACATCAGATATGAAAGTAATTTTGATGAAAAGTCCCTACAAGCGGTTGTGTTTATAATGTTGTTAGGAAGATGTTATGGGTGATCAGGAGACCTATTATGAACTACATAATGTATTAAAGAGCATACTCATCTAAACAAGATATTACATTGGAGTGTTGTAGTTAATACAGGAACCCAGAGGCAATGACTGCAGCATGAACCAAAGTAGTACAATATTTTTAATCTGGTAATTTTGGATAGTAAAATAATGAATGCTACCTTATCAGAGTTTTGAGTAATATTAAACATGGAATGAATAGCTAACAGTGCAAGACTTACTACACAAGTGTGTTAGTATAAACAATACATATCCAGACCCACAATGCATACAAATCAGAGGCACATACAGGGAAACTAATGTAAGACAGAAAGAAACAACATCACCAGAAAATGTCAATGAAATTAAAATTCATCTTCATGTATACAAATGAATTGTGTGTTTGTGGCCTGCTTATTGCCCCATGCATGTGCACCATGAGCTGAGCCCAAAACCGAATGAAAGTATTTTAAGAACATACAACAAGGTTAATGTCTAGATATATAGCACCTTTTGAATGTTCATATTCTGTCAGTGAAAAAAAACACCTGGCCTAGATATGTGATGTCATCAGTGATGTCCTCAATGACATCTGTGATGTCATCTTTGATGTCTTGGGTGTTAGTCTTAGCAGTGCACAGTTGTGGTGCGAGTTATGGTTGCTTAGCTTATCATAACTGGTGAATTTCTGGGGACTTTTGGTTTTACTTGTAACCAAACTGTCCCTTTTTTCACTGAATTTCATCAGTTTTTATTAGTTCAACTTAACCATAACGTCTCTTTAACAAAGTTTTTTCTGTGTATATGTAGGGGTGCAGAGGGTGGCAGAGTTGTGGTGCATGGTGAACTAGCCAACGTCTAGTCATTGAGCAGTGGTACAGGAGGAACTGCATAGGTTTCAAGGAATGCAATCATTAAAGTCTGGAATTTGAGAGAGTAAGTGTTTTAGTTGCGTGTTAGGTTAGAAAGTGGCACGAATTTCTGATGGTAAAGATAGTGTGCCCGGCAGCAGTAGCACTGTGGGTTATTAATTAGCCGCAACACAGCTCTCATCAGTAGGAATTTTTGAACTGATTCAATGTTCTGTTTATATTTTTCCCTTCTCTCAATATCCCCTAAACCTCCGCCCCTTTCACCCCTCCTCAATGTCTGTGATTTTAAAACAACAAAATTGATGATATTTTTCTTTTTGTGTTTCACAAATTTTCTTTTTTCTGTCAACAAGGTTATCAATGACTATTGTAAATTGTATAGACCTCATTTGCCCTGATTTGAAAAAGACACTGATGTGTTGAAACACGTGTAATCTGATAGGGCACTGTTTGTTTTCATTCATCAAGTTCTATCGAACATGACCTTACAAACTAAAAAGGATCACTATTCACCTACTATGTGTGGCGCAGTTTGTTAATATGTGTGGCCAGTTATTTCGCTGTATTAACTAGTGGATTTTAGATTGCTTTCAAGGAGATCAGAGCATTGCCGGCCCTGGCGGATGGTAAAAGTAATTCAGGGACAAAAGAAATGGTGAGGGGAAGGATAGGTGGAGCAAAGAGAACAAGGAGGTTGTTTATGTTGATCTTAGAGAAGTGGCTCATAAGACAGTGACCTGTCATCCCATGCCAAGCACCTGAGCGACTCTTTAGGTTAGTTGAACAATGGATTCTGCCATGTGCCGATGAACTGTGCTGTGGGGTGAGTGAAAATAATAATACCAAATAATAGTAATACCAAATAATAGTAATAACAGTTTCTGGAGCTGCTTGCTTCCCAAATGATGGTTCTAGCTCTGGGTTCTGGCAATAACACGTGCATGAGCGCTTATGAACTATCGATACACCAGTTCAAGTACAAAGATATTGTTATAGATGGCGAGTAGTGGCTTTTATTGGAGATGCTGTTTAACACTTCTCTACTCTTGAAATGAAAAAATGCAGATGGCAATGTGTGGGGGAGTGACTAACCATACAGCACCCGAGCACCTTCCAAGTAGTCCACAAGTGATGCAATAGGGTTTTGTCAAGACAGATTGGCAAACCTTTGTGAACCTTGATACTATGTTCTGATCCTCCAGCAGTACACCACCCCTAGGGTTGGGATCAGGAAGCGTCTGCCTTCCCCTGGCCACCTAGGAGGAGACTTTAGTCGGGGTTTCAGTGAGGGATACGAAGGATTCTTCACAATATGCATTCATGAGGTTCAGTATCGTGTAGCTCCCCATCTTGAAGTGTGGGGAGCAGAGATGCTGGATTTAAAATCGAGCATCTGGTTAGTGTGACATTGGAGGAGTTCAAGAAAAGAATCTCATATTTGCTAGCTCAGGACATGGCCATGTCCTGTGATTTTTCTTTTCAGTAGTACAGACACAACTGAATGGGGTACTGTGATCCTAAGGGGACTTCCTAGTATGATATTTAAATACTTTTCCACTGCTAGTGTGGCTGATGCCACTGATTTTAAGAAGGGCAATATTCCAGCACAACACAGTCTAGTTTTATGCTGTAATAGGATACCAACATATGGTGTATGCTGTGCTTCTGTATAAGGATACCTAGGGCAAAGCCATTTCTTTCATCACAGTAAAGGGTAAAGCCTTTCTTATATTCAGGTAGTCCTAGTGTAGGTTCACTGGCTAGACTCGTTTTTATCGCAAATGAAGGCTTCTTCGCCTCCAAACACCATTGTAGGGGATATATGGTATTCTCTTGGGTTTACTGTTGTAGGCGTTGAACAAACTCAGCATAGCCTAGGATCCAATATCAGCAGTACACAACCACACCCAGAAATGCTCTCATCTGTGTGTTAGCTTGGGGCTTTGGAATCCTGTTCCCTGCCTGTTTCCGAGAGGGAGCTATTAATCTGAGGCTCCTGGTAATGGTATACCCCAAGTAATGTACTATCTGTCTACATAACTGTAGTTTTGTCTTAGATGCCTTGTGTATTTTCTCATCAACAGTGGTTAGAAGGATCTGTGTGTCCTACTTGCACACCTCACACAACGGTGAGGTAATTAACAATTTGTCCATGTACTGAACTAAAGCTAACTTTCCTGGGAACTTGATATCATCTAGGTATTTGTTTAGTTGTTGAGAGAAAAGGGATAAGGGGCTCATATACCTATGGGGTAAATGGGTCCAGTGTACTTAATTCCTCTGTGTGAAAATGCAAACAATTACTGGCTATCTCTATGTAAGGGGGCAGAGGAAAATACTGAGCACTGGTATACTTCTGTACAGTGCATAGCCTCTGAGGTAATATATGGCAGTATCAAAGCCGGCTTTTGCACTACAGGAAATGAAGGGATGACCACTGCATTGACAGGCCTCGGATCTTGGACAAAGTGGTAGGTGGTCTTTCCCAGCTTTTTAGCTGGCAATATAAGGGTTTTACATGGGCTGGTAGTGGGGACAATTATCCCTTGACACAGGAGTGCTTTGATAACGGGATGATTCCCTTCTATGCTTTGGTTTCAGAGGGTACTGAGGGATTCAGATGAGCGTCTTGAAAGGGTCAACTTTTATCCTGTCCGGTGGCTGTACCCTACATCGTTGTCATGGGTTGACCACAAAGAGGTAGACATGGATTTAATCAAGTACTTTAAATAATCTGACCAACCTCCCTCACATGGCAGTTTGTCCTCTGGGTCTGTCCGAGGCATCATCAGGACTGCTTAGGCATTAGTGTGAGAGACGCTCAGGAATACCTCTTCAGGGGTACAGTAGATGGTGCAGCTGAGTTTGCATGATAGGTCTCTGCCTAACAGATTAACTGATGGTGAGGGGCTCAACATGAAGGCATTTGTGTTAGTGATAGGTCCTAGTGCAATTGTGAGGGGTTCTGTAACTGGATGTATGATGGAGTTGTTAGATATGCCCACTGCTTCCACTGTGTCTATGGACACATGTACACCTGGGAAACTATCCATGCAGAAACCATTTTGTTTGCTTCTTTGTCTGCTAGGTAATGTATAGATCTCTCCCTTACACTGCACTGTACATATGGGCTGTCTTGGTCAATTGGGAGTAATGGGTACATTGGAACCCCCATCTTCCAGTCAGAACAGGTCTTGGTCACTCTAGGGAATGAGAGGAGAGCAAATGCAGGGAGATTCAGATTTGGGAAGGGAGTTGGGGCTCTTTGATTTGTATCAGGAAAGCGGTGAAATTGTATGCGGGGAGGCTGTGAACATTTGTTGGTCCCTGATTACCATAAAACTCAAAGGAATATCGTCTCAGGGGTCTACCTTGGCACTCATTTTTTCAATGCCCCTCCTGTTTGCAGTACATACACACTAATGGGTTTACCAGTGGGTCCTGCAGTCCCTGTGGACCCGATTGTCCCTGCGATCCCCATTCTCTCTGGCGATCCTGCTGACCCCACTTTCTTGGCTGGTCCTGCTGATCCCTCCATCTCTGCTGGTCCTGCTGCTCTCGGTTGCCTTCTACCTGTCCACCTAGCCTCACTGGTCTTCGAGCGGTCCTCCTCTCCCTTATACCCTGGTCTTCCATCTCTTTGAGGAGCATTCTCTGTAGTTTGCATCTGCCCGTGCACCTATCCCTGCAAGCTTTGCACCTGAAAGGGTAATTAATTTGCCCTCAAAACTGACTTTCTTTTGCTTTGACATGCTACACAGTGGTTCGCAACCACCCATAGCTCCACTAGGGTTTTAGTCTGCTACCCAATGCACACATTCTTGAACTGTACTTGTACCTTGGGCAGTAGTCCAGCTACCAAGGAGTACGCTATAGCCCCCTTTGCAGTCTCATCTGGCTTAGTAATACCTGAGTTTTGGCCAAACACTACCTTTATTGGAACCAAGTAGTTGGCAGGTCATTCCCCTTTGTTCTGTCCAATCAGTCTTTCATGGGCATATCTCAGGGATGACAGTAACTATTTGCTTCCTTATTTGGACAAGTGCATCCCCAGTACGGGATCGGTACCTGGCCAAGTAGCTCGCTCAACCAGTCACTGTCTCACTTTGGGTGGCATCACTACCCTCATGAGTGGATTCATATCTTCCCAGGCTGGATTATAGCACTGTATGACAGTGTGCAGCTCCTCTATGAATCGCTGTGCCTCGGCCATAATATTGGGGAATTCTTTAGCCAAGCTCCATAGGTCACGCAGTGCTCATGGGACATGTAGTGTAATGAGGTGGGGCTGTTGCTTCCCCTCCTCCTTGTTCCCTGTCGGAATTTGTCAAAAGGATGTTTGTTGGAGCTGGGAGTCTCTCCCACACACTGTGGAGGTGTGTCAGATTACATGCCTTGTGCTCCCTGATTGCTTGGTTCAGGAAGTGCTGGTGCGTAGGACTCAGCTTGTTCAAGTGGTATCACCACAAGGGGCTGATCAGCTCCAGCTGCCTGCGCCCCTAACTCGCCTACCGCTGGCTTGTCTAGTCATAGCAGGCACTCGAGTAAAAAAATCAATGATCCCTCGGCCATCTGACTGTCCTGATTATTCTGTTCAGTTTCCGTCTTCACTTCACTCACACATGCCCCCCACTGTTTGGCAGTTATCTTACTTTTTTTGTTCTTCAAATTCTCATCTGAGCACTCCCAATTTGTCTTAAAAGACCCTTCTATGTGGAGCAGGGTGTGTTCATTGGGACGTGTCAAGAAATGCCAGGAGTCTAAAAAGTCATAAGTAGTAGTTTAAGTTAGTGAAAATATAATGTGCAGAGAAGCCCTTAGGAGGGTTTTTCGCTTTTCCAGATTGACCTTTGCCCACTTTCTGTCCCTAGTTTTATTACCAAGTGCCCCCCACTCACTTGCACCAGTAATATCCACCCCTTGACTCCACTCCGTCGAGTTCCTGAGAGGGTAAAGGGGATTTACCAGAGACTCAGCTGAGTGATCTTGATAGGCCTCAGAGGCACTCTAGCTTTATGCCTCCGTCTTTCCCTTTTTAAGTTCTGTCCCACCAGATGCCGTGTTTTTCCTGTTCACATTTAATTTCCAATCTAAACTAGAAATACAGACAGAGAGACCTCTTTCGAATGCTGTCTCCCGCCATGCTCCCAGCAAGGTCAGGCCGTCCCTAGGGACATACACCTGAGATCTGTGTGGTTTTATTTCTAAACCAGCCCACCTAAGTTACCAATCCAAATGTGTTGCCATATATATTTTAGGGTAGAACAAATAGACAATTGCTAAGACGACAACAATAAAACAGACCAAAATAAGTCTTAAAACAGCATACCCAACCTGAATTTCCAACCTATATTAGCACACTCCCTAAAACTGCCAATCATTTGCAATGGAAAATCCCTTGCTCCCCTGAACAGCCACACAAGCATGGCACTGACTAACCTGTATCAGCTCCTCCTGATAAACACCCTGGGGTTTTTAACAAGGACTCCTACATTGTATTGCTAGTGCACGTGGGGTCTTTGCGAGGAGTCAGCCCACAGGTCCAGTGCGATTCCGCATTGTGCAACAGGTCCGAGTCGCTGCGTCTATCTGTGAACATCAAAAAGAATTGCCTTGATTGTGAGCAATGAATTGAGAAAAAGGGTTTATTGCAGTTAGTCATGCATGACAAACAGCATCTTAGCATTGACCTATTCCCAACCAACTAACCCTCTCTGCCCTCCAATTCTGTAACGTCCTACCTCCATTGCCATCACAGGCTCAGAGGAATAGTTCTCTATCTATGACGGTAGAAAGTGGGCTGCGTCCCACGTGGTACTAGAGGCGGGGTTACCGCCTCGGGGGGCACTCCGAAGAAATAAAGAAAGCTATCAGACGTATATTGCCTCCGCTCCTGTTTTATTGCATGCGACTGCCCATAATGATTTATTGATTCATTTCTGCAATCCTTCATACCTAGTTCACCCTCAACATTGGCGACGAGGTTTCTGTAATCCGGTACCGGAGCACGCATGAAAGTCCGGCCAGCCGTCAGCTCGAGACTCCGGGATTTCAGCCGCCTACTCTACTGCTCCGGAGCCGTTCACGAAGCACGCGGCACTCCATCGCCGTCAAGTAAGAGCCCCTGACTCCTAGATAGCCATTCATTGCCGGCACGGCGCTGCCGACCCACGTGTCACGCGCGCCGCGTATCACACGCGGTACTCAGCTGAAAGAGCACGCGTATGCCGTTCTGGCCTCATCAAGCACAGCACGCGTGCGGAATTGCATCATGCTTTACTGCCGTTCTGTCTCAGGCCTACGTCCAGGCCCAGGCCTACGTCCAGGCCCAGCACGCGCGTCCAGGCCCAGGCCTATGTCCAGGCCCAGCACGCGCGAAGCTCCATCACGCTCTTCATTATTACGCAACGCACCAGCATCAAAGGCCCACCACATGTGCGATCATCCCATAGCACGCGAGGGCTGGAAACTGCACGGCAAGCCTCCGAGACGTTATCTGCGCAGTGATAAGAAGCAAACATGTCGGAAGACAACCCAGACAGAGGCACTCTGAGCCCCTCCTCCAGTTCCACGCCCCGTCAAGCCACTCACAAAGATGACTGTGGCTCAGAATCGCTACAACTACTGGCTGTGCCGCCTTTTGACATGTCAGACACAAGTAGCCTTGCTCCCAGATGGGCCAGATGGCTCAAAGAACTACAGGTCTACATAGATGCATCAGGGGTAAGGGAGGACCACCGACTTAGAGGTATCCTACTCCACTCTCTAGGACCAGTGGTACGTGACATCGTTTTTGAAATGCCTGAATCCACCACAGACACCTTCCAAGGTATCATCGATGTTTTGAATGCCTATTTCGCACCCCTGCGAAATGTCGACTATGAACGTCATATTTTCCACACCTCCACACAGGACAGCAGCGAAAACATGGACAGCTTTGTAATGCGTCTTAGAAAAAGAGCGAAATATTGTGATTTCGATAGATATTCAACGGAAGAAGCAATAAAGTCTCAAACCATTGCCGGTTGTGCATCTCAAGAATTCAGGAAGAAATTATTGCAAAAGAGCAGGACATTAGAAGAGATACTACAACTTGCTCGAGCGGACGCTGCGCTCATGCAACAGACTGAATCACTGGACAACATCAAAATCACCCAGTCTGCCTCCACGGCATCAATATGCCCCATCAGAACATCCAAAGAAGCACCACGTCCCACTGAACAAAAGAAATGCTATAGGTGCGGTTTCAAATATCCTCACGTCGGCCCATGTCCTGCCATAGGACACAACTGTGACAAGTGCGGAGGTGAAAACCATTTCCAATCTGTATGCAGAAACATAAATTTCTTTCCATCCACCGAAGTGCACCGGGATACGAGGAGGTCAGACCGATTTCCAGCAAAAGAAAGCCCGAGATCTCGCAGGAGACAATCACCCACAAGATCCAGACACCCATCTCAAAGCTCATCCCGTGACACGCCACGGGAAGGGAGAAGGCGGGAAGAAAGAAGAGAATACGCGAGCAGGAGACATTCCAGACAAAAGATCAGACATCTAGAAAGTTCGCCTCTCAGAAGGCGAGACTCACATTCATCCTCATCCAGTGGGGACAGGAAAAGGGGATATGTGCACGCAATTGGAAACAGCATAGCCACGGAATACAGTCCCACGCTGCTACTACAATTAAACGGACAAAACAGAGAATTCCTGATTGACACAGGGGCAACAGTTAATGTCATAAATGATGAGACCTACACAAGACTCAACCACAAGAAGTCACTAAAGGAATCAGACACATTAATATACTCTTATGGCTCAAACACGCCTCTCAATTGTCAAGGAATGTTCATGGCACACTGTCAGTACAAAGACAAGAGTCAGAAAATCAAAATATACGTCATAAAAGGAGACGTACCAGGCGGCAGCATCTTGAGTTTCAAATCTGCAATTCAAATGGGACTCATCCAAATCATGTATCAAATAATGTCGGCTTACACTACCAGCCCCAAAGACATGATAAAACAAATGTTTCCCTCTTTGTTCAAAGGGTTAGGCAAATTAAAGGACAAACAAGTAAAGCTACATATCAATCCCCAAATAACCCCGACAGCACAACACTACAGAGGCATACCACTAAACATACAAAGACACGTGGAGGACGAGATTCAATCATTATTGCAGCAGGACATCATAGAGCCAGCATCGGGACCAACTCCCTGGGTATCTCCCATCGTACCCGTGCCGAAGAAAGACAACAAGGACAGCATCCGCATTTGCATGGACATGAGGGCCCCCAACGTAGCCATAGAGTGAGAACGACATCTGGCCCCAAGAATGACTGATATGATGCACTTACTGCATGGATCCAAAGTGTTCTCTAAGCTAGACCTGAATAAGGGATACCATCAGTTACAACTACACCCTACCTCTAGGTATATCACCACCTTTTCAACGCATGTAGGTCTGTTCAGATACAAAAGACTCAGCTTTGGAGTATCGTCGGCCGCCGAAATATTCCAAAATGAAATACATCAAGTGATAAAACACATTCCCAACTGTCTAAATTACTCGGATGATATCTTGATCTTCGGCATCACACAAGAAAGTCATGATGACACTCTGAGGAGAGTCTGCATGGCGCTGGAAAATGCCCACCTCACACTCAACCCGGACAAATGCGAAATCAGCAAATCCACGCTCAAATTCTTTGGACACATCTTCTCAAAGGATGGCCTAAAACCAGACCCGGAAAAGGTGCAAGCACTTGTTGAGACACCCACACCCACGTCAGTTTCAGCAGTACGGTCCTTCCTGGGAATGGCGAGCTACTGCACCCGATATATACAGGATTTCGCCTCAGTAAGCACGCCTCTTCGACTCCTAACCGGGAAACATCAGGAATTCCAGTGGTCAAATGCCTGCGAAGAAGCATTTCAAGAAATCAAGAAGAGGATTGCAACAGCCTCCTGCATGGCTTACTACGACCCTGACTTCGACACAGAACTCACCGTAGATGCGAGCCCAGATGGACTAGGAGCAATCCTGGCACAATCCAGGCGTGGTGCACCCCCTGACTCACCAAGAAGAATTGTAGCCTATGCCAGCCGCAGCCTCTCCAAGACAGAATGCGCATACTCTCAACCGGAAAAGGAGAGCTTAGCGGTAGTGTGGGCATGTGAGCACTATCACTTATTTCTGTATGGACGACCATTCACCATAATTACAGATCACCAGGCCCTCACCACCATCTATGGGAAGCCGACCGCGAGAATGCCACCCCGAATCGCCAGATGGGGTCTAAGACTACAAGAGTATTCATTCAAGATAATACATCGACCAGGCAAAGACAACAACCCTGCCGACTTTCTATCACGTTACCCGCTCCCAGCTCACGACGAGCGCCAATCACACAAAGCAAATCAATATCTAAGATACCTGATCAGCAGTGCGCTGCCTAAATACATCACCACAACACAACTGCTCGAAGAGACCCAAAAGGACAAGCTACTCCAGATAGTACAAACCTGCCTCAAATCAAACCAATGGCAGGTCAACACGAAAGGAGCATCGTCTTTGTCTACGGAAGAGGAACAACACTTCCGCACATTCAAACTAATTCGTCACACGCTATCCACATCACCGGAAGGCCTATTACTAAAAGAAAACAAAATAGTCATCCCAAAAACCCTGCAAGATCAGGTACTAGACATCGCTCATGCCGGACACAGGGGAATGGTGTCGACCAAGAGGCAACTGAGAACCAAGGTATGGTTCCCATCCATAGACGAGCGAGTAGAACAGCTACTACGGAAATGCCTAGCATGTCAGGCGGTGACACCGCGCACGTTTCCCGAGCCACTCAAAACCTCGGAGATGCCACTGCAAGTGTGGGATGAAGTAGCTGTAGATATGTTTGGCCCGCTGGCAAACGGAAAATACGTGCTGGTGATCATTGATGAAATGTCACGATTCCCAGAAGTACATCTGGTTCACTCGACCAGTGCACAGTCCATCATACCTGCGCTGGACAAAACATTTGCTGACTACGGCATACCCTCCAGAGTCAAATCGGACAATGGACCTCCTTTCACGAGCCACGACTTCGCCATGTTCGCAGAACATCTAGGTTTCCAACACCACAAAGTCACACCACTGTGGCCCCAGGCAAATGGAATGGTAGATGCTCGACCCCAAGACATCGAGAGGCACTTAATTGCCCTTCCGGTACACTACTCCCACCTTCTGTGGAACAATGAAGATATTGTTTTAAGCGATTAGCCCATCCACTATGTCAATATCCATAAGGCGTCAGATGGATAACCACTTCTGGGGGAAGCATGGTGGTGCTTAGGTCCTACTGGGCACCTCCTCCTCAGGCGAGGATCATAGCGCCTCCAACCCTATGGCAATGCCCAAGGTGAAGGAACAGTCCCTTGTTGGGACTGGTTCAGAATGGTGCGATCTACTTGCAAAGAACCTCTGGCCTTGCCCCATTCACATCAGGCCGACCGACTGTTCAAACTGAGAAAGTTCAATGGCACATGCAGTGCAGATTACAGTAACCAGCAATGCCAGGTGTCAGTAGGGGCAGGAGCATCCAAACCAATGTCAGCTAAGATAGAAGGAAAAATCCGAAACGCTAGTGCCAGGGGTACAGGAGTGACGTTATGATGTGGGAGAAAAAAAACATTATTTTATTTCTTCTACCAGGGAAATAACTCCATCCCGCCAATTCTTTTCATAATATTCTCCATAGCCAGGGACAGACAATAATTTTTCTTCTCATTTCCACCTGTGAATGAAGTAAACTTTAGTCCATCAATACCCTGCCTAATGTGCCTGAGAAAGGCGGGTCCATGTGCAGTGAGGAAGGGGCATGCATGTGTAGTCACGTGGGCTCCTTTTGAATTCCCATGTGGTACCCAGTGTAAAAGCGATAGACAGTGCTTCGTGCAGCTGCATGTCAGGTGACTTGCAAGCCAGAACAGTGGAAAATGCGTCCGTGAAATGCCCGTTTTCGGAGAATGGAAAGAGCAATATGCCCAAATGTCCCTGTCAAATATACTGTGGCATTAGAGCAGATGACTGCCACTTGTTAGATGGTTGGAAAGAAAGGTGGGGAGATCTCTGGTTAGAAGACAAGTGGCCGTAGTCAGGGGCTCAGTCTACCAATGATGCAGTATGAGGAATGGCGAAGAGTTTATGGTCATGAAAGTCCAAAGCTGACTCCAGAGAATATTTGTCAGGGTGATGTGTCACATTTATGTGTCTTACCTTGTCTTTCTTCAAACCAAGATTCTCCATATAACATGACATGCTCGTGTATTAACTAAATGTATCTTGTGGGGTTTCTAACACGTATGCCAAAATCCATACTAGCAAGAGTGCATTGATATACATCAAGTTCCTGCTTTTGGTTAGTTGACCTTGTTCCACCCTCGTCACACACACGTGTAAGCTCTCTCTGGCCTTTACTATATCGTGCTTTTATCTTTTACAGAGTTGCCTTCTTGGCATCAGGTACTGTGGAGAAGACTGCCGACCGGTGGATAAAAGCAGCAGCTGAGTATGCTAGACTCATCTTGTTGAAAGACAAGGCTTGTAATTATGTCGTGTTATACATGCAGGTCCCACAACAAAATAAGATCATCCATGTATTGTGGGATTTCCACAGGTTTTCAGTTTTCCCTGCAGTTTGCCATGGTCCAGTTCTAAGTCTCCAACTGGTTCGTGGATGTTGTTGATTAGATCCTCTTGTTCCACATGAATGGGAAGCTTGTTAAAGAACATGTTCACTAGTATTATGTGCAAATAAGAGTCTAAACGTGTGAAAGGAAGGGGTTATGGGACCATGTCTCTTGCCACATAGCCGCCAGAGAAGCATATGCCTACACTCTCTTGTCCTTTTGAGACATTACCCCCACAGACCTACTGGTGGACCTGACAATTATCAACCAACCCAAAAAACCTTCATACTCATGAAGACAGACTTTCATGGTATGTTTTCCTACTCTGGTGGGTCAGAAGAAGGGTATGACTTTTGTAAGACATTTCAAACTGTCATTTATTAAAGAAAAGATAATGGGCCTCATTACGAGGTTGGCGGTCTGGTAATAACGGAGCCGGTAAGGCAATACCGGTATCCATTACTGGTCCGTAGTAATACCACCCTAGACGCCAGTACTTCCGGCATCGACAAGGATCCACTGTGGCCGTGCACCACCGTACCGGCATGCGGGTGTGCGCGCGGGCGCCGTGCCCGTAATACCGGCCTGCCGCAAGGAAGAGGACATCACGAGTCGCACAAACATGCACATACCGGCATCGAGATGCCAGTAAAAAGGCCACCATGATGCCGGCAATACCGGCATCGCGGACCACCCGTTAACAGCAAAATGCTGTGTAACCAACTGCCACAGGTGCACACAATCAGCACAGGTGGAGGCAATCGAGTCAGGCCTAGCACAAAAGGAGCACACCCACACACCACACCCCTTCCACCAAAATGATACCACTTGCACTTGCCATACTGGGGCTGGAGGACATGCCTCCACTGCTACTCCTTGAGCAGGCAGTACAACAGGCAACACAGAGGAGACGCAGGAGGAGAAGTAGGGTGAGACCGGCCCAGCAAATCCCACCAGTGCATGCAGTTGTTCCCCGCAGACAGCCATCAATCCCACGTATAAGGGCCCATCCATTTGACTTAACCCCAGCACAGATCCACACCCTGTACCACATGGACAAGGACACCATCACCACCATAGTGGAATTAATACAGGAAGACTTGGTCAGCCTGATCAACATCCGCACAGCCATCCCCCCTCTGCTGAAGGTGGCATCTGTGCTCCACTTCCTGGCGACAGGCACTTACCAACACACAGTGGGCCAAATGCATGGCATGTCGCAATCATGCTTCTCTGTTGTGCTAAACCAAGTGCTGGATGCACTACTAAACAGGGGTCGAAGTGTATGAAAAGAAGTAGTGGAACTATGTTCCCTGCTGGCCTGCACCCACTCCCTCCAAACCCCATCACCATGTCCTCTTCCACACACAATACACACCCCCAAACACTTGCGCCTGCTGTTTAAGGGAACGTTGAGTGCAGTGCACTGAAACTGCAAGTTTCAACATCTTCCTACACATTTATTTTAAAATGAAACCATTCCGGAACGGTTTCTTTTTAAAATAAAAGTATAGGAGCTGTAAAGGGTAATTTAAAAAAGTAGAGGAGCACCACTCCCGACTGCTCCCGCTCACTTCGACCACTGCTACTAAAGCACGCAAGGGCCTACATATCCCTACCACGGACACCACAGGAGGCGAATGCCACCAAAATAGCATTCCGTGCACTGGCAGGCATGCCCAATGTAATTGGTGCCCTCGACTGCACCCACGTAGAGTTGGTTGTTGTGATGCTGGAAATGCATCGGAGGGACATGGCCTCCGTATCCTTGTCCTTTACTGCCTTTTTATCGTGTGTTCTGTCATATTTTCCGTGCAGGAGTTCATGTGGGACTCCTGGCGGTGCAGCTCTCTCTCTTTTGGTTTGGTGAACAGACCCGTGGGATACCCTTACGGCACCCGTGGGTGGGGGTACAACCCTGTGCCCCTACTGTATGTTTTTGGGCACCTGTGGGTGGCCCGCAGAGCAGGGTATAGGCTGGTGGCAGCTCCATGCTGACTGTGACAGGTGCACTGAGTATCCTCCATTTTGGGGATCCCCAGGCCCTGCCATTGGAATCAGTTGATTCTGTATGGAAAACAAGATGGCCCCTGTGGCCTCTTGCTTTCTATTACCTTTTACCTTATTTTCCCAAAGTCCTGGGAAGCCCTGACTCTGTCCCTTCCCCCTGACTGGCTGTTGGGTGGAAGTTCCATATATGGTGTTGTTGTGAAGTCCAGTCCAGACTGACTGGAGCCTTCCCAGTGAC
This sequence comes from Ambystoma mexicanum, assembly GCF_040938575.1. NCBI lineage: Eukaryota > Metazoa > Chordata > Amphibia > Caudata > Ambystomatidae > Ambystoma > Ambystoma mexicanum. The sequence continues at coordinate 1,088,939,344 of NC_090937.1, read as the reverse complement.
TGTATGTTGTGGGTACCTCCTGTGGGTGGGACCTGGGTGAATGGAGTGTGTGACCAATATGCACTTCTTGTTGTGGCTGTCTGGTTTCTGGTATGAGAGACAAAGACTGAGACAGCCCTGCCCGAAACTGGCCTGAATGCAGTGTGTAGTGTTGAATGGCTGAGTACTTGTCCAAATCCACATTCCTTGTTGTGAGTGTCTGAGAGGGAGGAGGATGGCCTGAATGCCCGGTGTGCCTGATTGGCTGACTGACTGCATGAATATGGGGTAAGGGTAGGTCAGGCTGACAGCCTGTACTCCAAGTGCCTTACCTTTACACTTGGAGTCACCCCTCTTGTGATCCAGAGCCCCACAATGACGCTGACGAAGTCCATTGCCGTCGACCAGGGTTCGCAGGTTTGTGTAACCGCTGGAGGCCTGTCGAAGTTGTGTTGCCCAGTCGTGGGGACCACTTGACGCTGTGCCGCCGACGACCGGAGCCGCCTGCTCCTTTGCCTAAGAACATTTGAATCCAAGGACTCCCTTGTCCGCATCGTCGAGCGCTTTGTCCCGCCGGAGAAAGTCAAGTACGACCAACGCGCCGAGGAGAATCCGCCGGTGGGTTTTCCCGCCACCTGAAGGCCACAACGACTTCGACGACTCGACGCCCTCGATTGGGCCACAGCTCTTCTGAAACTCTTTGCGGTCCTGAACAATCTATCGGCGAGGTGCCCCGCACATCTCATCCTCGCAGGACGTCACTGACGAGCACCGCCTGGATCGACATCGGGGTCTCGGCACCCTTGAACTTCTCATTGCCGCTGTCGATGACAAGTTCACCATCTTCGACGCCTCTCGACGATCCATGGCTCCTGCTTTAAAGGGAGTCACTCAAGAAGGATCCTTTGACGCGTCTTCGAAGAACTCTACTCCACCAGGTACATTGGGGGGGTAAAACCTTAATAGGAGGGAATAAGGCTATTGAACAATATATGGACTGGGCTTGTGCTATATATCTTTATTTTACAGGTTGCCCAGGTGGGGGGATCTCCACACAGAACTGTGTCTATCGGTATAGGCCAGCATTCTGCCTATTGTTTCAACCATCTTACGTTCCTTCCTATCTCTATTGCTGGTTTCCTCGTTATTGATCTGTGTGACATTTTAACCGTACAGTTGATGCACTTTAATGAGATTTGATAACATTGGTGGTACCACTTTAGAATTGTATATATTTATCATTGTTGATTTCCGAGTACAAAGTGCGTTATTGTGATCGTGTACATACCTTTGAATATTAATTATATAAAGACTGTGTTTTCAGTAATACAGTGTGTGGACATTCCTTTGTGGGGTTTCGGGGACTACACTGTACTTAAGAACCAGCCTGCATTACCTCCTGAAAAGCTAGGCCTTGATTGCTCGTCCATTGCTACCGCTTGAGAATTTTGGCTGGGGTCCTCTGTGCCTCTCCTCTACCATATAGAGAGCGGAAGTACAAGCCCCCCCCACCAGTATCTTCACAGTAGTCCCACATGCCGTGGAGGTGGTGTGTCGCAATCGGAAGCTATACCACTCCATCAATGTGCAGATGGTGTGTGATGCCAGCCAGATAATAACACATTGCTATGCCAGATACCCAGGATCCATGCATGAAGCCATGGTGCTGCGGAACTCCTCACTACCCCGGTACATGGAAGAAGATGTCGTACGACATGGCTGGCTGTTGGGTGAGTCTGCCCACTGGGCCATGGGAGGTGAGGGTTGGGGTGGTCTAAAAGCATCTGGAGTAATCCCCTGCCACACAGCCCTCACATGTGCGTACATAATGGACCTTGACAGTGCATCAGGGTGCCTGGTAGTTCCAATGTCTAGGCCCCTAAGTCATGTACGCCACCCAAGGCTAGCACCATGGATTGACAAGTACTGTACAGGGCAGATAGTTATGTGGATGTGGCTGCCATCAACGGGATAGTGCATATGAACATGAAAGATGTACACGCTGAGCATATATGGCAACTGAGCAGTATCCTTACACATACCTCCTTCTGCTCCCATGCAGGTGATGCTGGATATCCTCTGAAGGCGTGGCTCCTCACACCTGTCAGGAATCCGCAGAACAAGCATGAAGAGGACTTCAATCATGCACATACATGCATGCGTGTGGTCATTGAGCAGACCTTTGGCCTGTTGAAGGCAAGGTTTCGCTGCCTCAGCAGGTCGGGTGGCACACTCATATGCAGGCCTGAGAATGTGGGCAAGATCATCGTGGTACGTATGTGCAATGCTGCATAACATGTGCATCCGGCAGAACGTACCCCTGCCACCACCTGGTGAAGTAGGAGAGGAAGGACTAGATGTTGGACATAGGCCAGGACGCGATACACTTGAGGGTCGCGTAATGCGCCAATCGGTCATAGAACAATCATTCTGATGTACTGGGATGCAGAGGGTTCCATGTATTGGGAACTGTGGGCACTGGGTGTGGGGGTATATGGGCACAGTGCACTATAAAGCAATACATTGACACACACCAAAGAAGCAATGTCCACTCATGTGAGGTTTTGTACACAACAGGTGTATTCAAGTGATGGTTTGTACAACATGATTTAACACTCCATGCCCCCAAACACCCCTCCCCCTCAACGACACACCCCCACACACCCTCCACAAACCCCAGTACTACATGCCCCACCACCCACCACAACCCTCCACCCTCCCCCTAACGCCCAAAGTCATTAATGGCACAACATGTGTCTGGAGGCGGTGCTAAACAGAATGTGCAGGGTGGCCCTGCTACTGTGGAGCCCCCTTTGGAGGTGGGGTTGCATCTCGGAGCACCGCGCACTTCGCAGGGACATGCACACGGGGCTGGTCTGAGCGGAACCTGCTGGCGTGGTAGATGCAGATGAGGTAGATGGTTGTGTCCCCAAAGCCGCAGTTTGCCGCTGCTCCATGCTGTCTGCAATCCTGGTGAGGATCTGGCCCAAAGCATTGAATCCATCCCGGACTTGCAGAGCATTGGAGTTGATGGCCTGGATTATGGCTGCAGTGCTGTCACAGATGACACAGCGTATTGCCTCGCCTTCTGCAAGGTACTGTTGAACATAGCCATGCATCTCCTCCTGCCGGCCCTCCATCCTGGACAGATGTCCTTCAAGGTCCTGTATAGCAGTGTTGGTGGCGGATAGTGGGTTAGGTGGTGTTACTGCAGCCAATACGGGGCTGTGCAATGTTGGAGACCACTCTCCATGGCTGCCCTGTCCTGATGAATCCTGGTGAGGGGTGTCCTGTGGGGTGACCTGCGGGCTTGGGATTTGACCTACAGGCTCTGAGTGGAGGACTCCTGCATCGGTGCATTCGTCAGGGCCACCTTCCTCGTCGCCACTATGCTGTGCCAATGCAGCTGTCTCCCCTATTGAGCTTGTGGCAGCAGACTGTGTGCCATCATTCTCCATACCAGCATATGTGTCCTCGACCTGTGTAGGTTGTGTGTCCAGGGGTGCAGGGGCAGGTTTCTGCTGGTCCTGTGTAGGTGGCAGCGTGGCTGGTTGGGCACTGGTTGTTGTCTTGCGTGCCGCTTGGCCGATCCTTGGTCCCCTCGACGTAGATGGCCTGGTGCCATCATCTTGGCCCCTGGGCCTTTTGGCTGGTGTTGTGGCTTGTGCACTTCCATGAGGTTCTTCTGTGTCTGCATCCGTACCTGTGGGGGACAGAGAGTGGCAGGGCAACAGTGATGGTGGTGCTTGCATCATGCATGCGTTGGTCTTTGTGCAGTTGGTGCCATGTGATCAGTTGCATGCCAGGCTTTGCAGCGGACTGGGTGCGTGCAAGGTTGAGGGGGGTGTTTTGCAATCACGCAGGTGTTCACATGTTCACCAGGGTGACTGCTGTGGGGCCTTGAGGTGTGTTGTGACTTGCGTGCTGTGTGGAACGTGCAGGTCATCTGTGTGTTGGGTGTGTATTCGTGTATGGGGGCGGCATGCATTGGGATGTGAAAGGGCTGGGCCCAGCATGTGTATATGTATATGTGTAGGTGTGTATGATGGGCCATGTCTTGGCTGTCATCGCTGTCACATTTGGTGGTCAACTGTGATGATTGGTTGTCGTGTGCTTGTAGGGACACTCACCTTCATCTGCCGATGTTGGCACGCCAAACTCTGCTCCACCGACTCCTTCAATGGACTCCACATCTATGACTGAGCTGCAAGTTTCCACCCATCTAGCCAATTTGATAGGTGAGTGAGGTCTGCCACCAGTTGCCAGCCAGAGACGTTTTTATGGGAGGGAAAAAGGGGCACTGGCCCAGGGTCCCCACCTTGGAGGGGGGCCCCACAAGGCTGACTGATCTGAAGAAGATTCAATTGTTCACCAGTCTTAAATAGCACACGTCAGGATATTTTATGGGGTGCTGCTGAGGATCTTAACCCATTGCCTTTCTGTTTTGACAAGTACATTCTGCCTTGATCAATTCATCATGTATTGCCCTCTGTGTTCACTGTTATACATAGTTTGTGTGTTCCTTACGGCACAACTCTGTAGCATTCTTTTCTTCCTGTGGAAATTATGTTGATCATGTGCAGTAGGCAACAGTGAAATGCATATTGATGAATTGAGTGCCAAAATGGTTCAGAGGTTAGCTCAGTGTGTGAATCTAATATATTAGATGATTTGACTTGCCTTAGGTGAAATGCATATTGATGAATTGAGTGCCAAAATGGTTCAGAGGTTAGCTCAGTGTGTGAAGCTCCCATTGCAGAAATATGTCTACATATGCAAAACTAGAATATCACATTCCAGCAAGGCTGGCTGCGCCTTTCCTATGTCTGAAGTTTATAAATCTGCCTGCATATGTACTTGGTTTTGCAGAAAACCATCTGCTATTATCAGCAATGTACCTGCACCACATAGGGGTTGCTAGAAAAACTAACATATCATACGTGAGGTGAAGGTCTAGAAATTGGTTTGTTCAGATGTGGTGTTGTAAAACCTAGGCAATTGCCTCCAACAATGGCATAAACTGTTAGCCCAAGAGGTGAATAAGTATCCAAATTCAAGAGTATGGAACAAAGGTGTTCATGCTTGTATCGTAGATTTGCCAGCAGCCGATACAGTGATACTGGTCAAATCATCTAATATATCTTACATTACTGTGCTGTCTTCTGTGAGGTTTGCCCCCTTGCATGCTGAGGGTATCGTTTAGCCCATTACTTGATCTTTCTTCTTATGTAGGCCATTTGGTTGGAAGAGTTGGTAGACAGAAGGGAGCAGACCATATGTTGCATGCCTCAGGCAAGCATATTTTAAGGTCTACTTGTTTGACAAAAGTCAAAGGTTTTTATGCACATTTATAAATGAAAATGCCACAAGCCATTGTTTTGGAAGTATTTAAAGCTTTAAAATATGAAAGACAAACCCAGATTAAATATGTTAAATCACATAGATTGGTATGCTGTTTCTTATATACCTCCCTTGATGATGGAGAGAATGAAGCTAGAATAATTCCCATTTTGCATAACACCCTTCTATAATATTTTGTTTAAAAATTGTCATGTTTGGTAATGTGATTTGTGTACTTTCCAAGTCTGTTTTTATAAAATGGGATTGTTTTAGTTCATGGTAAGAACTGGAAAAGAAAGTGTTCAAATTCAGAAATTGCAGAGTTGGCACAAGTCCCAGCGTCACCGCTTAACCAATGTGTGATCCTGGGCATCTCATTTAATCTTGTATTGCCTAATCTCTCAATATTACCTGTCCCTAAACCTTTCAAAATTGTCAGTCCTTCAGAGTGATTTCCTTCTCATGGTATGATCTTCATAAAAGCCTTATTCATGGTTTTACTGTGTTAATAGTGAGCATATTTATATCGCACACCACAGGTATTTGTTCCTTTGATATCTAATGGCAACACTATTTGAAAACCATATCCCACTTCTAATCTCAGTCTGTCTGGATAAAGACACCTTCCTGCTAGCTTCTAATCTGCCTCTACTATTCATGCTACGGTATGTGTAGCGTTGTCCTTTCTTCCAATTATTGGTCTCAATCCATGCATGAGCACTTTTGCATTCTGTGAGGCAGCTAATGTGAGTTTTCTGTCTATTATGGGTTACTTGTACCTTTAACATACAGCCCTGCATTAATACTATAGGCTGCATACCTTCCTGGATGTTATTGATAGAAAGTATCCTGTATGTACTAGAACAGTGACCTCTTTGTAGACTGCTACTGTTGGTCTTCAAATGCTACTTGTTTATCATTCTGATTAGAACAAAAATGAAGAAGGTAAGGCGACTTAAAGGGAGTAAACGTGCGTATTATACTGCGAGACAGCATATCTACCTATAGGTTGTGAGCGCGACAGGTGGGGGGGCGCAACCAATATTCTTGATCCCTTAATTATTTTGGGTTGGTGGAGGGGGGCCCCAAAGATGTCCGTGCCCAGGGCCCCAAAAGTGCTTAAGATGGCCCTGTTGCCAGCCCCTGCCTCCGATTGGCCGACAAGATGTTCCTCACTCTCAGCCTCAGGTCATCACAGCGCTTTTTGCAACCGTGCACTGTGCGTGCGGTGGTGCCGACTGCACTTACTTTCCTTGCCACGTCCTCCCAGATGGCCTTCTTTCTCAGCTGTGCTCGACGCCTGAGGTCACTGCAGAAAACCACATCTGCATTCTCTACTAGGGTATCGGCTAGCATGTTCAGCTCCTTGTCCTTAAATCGTAGTTTCTGCAGGCGGGCAGTGCCTTTCTGGGTAGCCTTTGACACTTTGTCCATGGTGTGCTTGGGGTTTTGCCTGTGAAGGTCCAGTATGTGGAGGATGGCAATGGATTGTGTTTTTGAAGATGGTCGCCAATGCATTTCCCATTCCGGCGCGTTGATGTTACTTCCAGGTCCGGTAATGACGGGCCCGATCTTACCACTATGTTAATACCGGTACCGCTATTTAGGGGTTGCCTATGGCGGAGGTGTTATGTGCGCATTTGATGATGCCGCTATCTGGAGGTTTGAGGGTCATTACCGGCATGCCGGTACGGTCGTTACCGGCATACAGGGGGGCGCATGCTCACGCACTCGTGATCACCCGCTGTTTGCGGGATCAAGCCTACACGGACATGTTAATACCAGCATGCCGGTAAAGGGAGATTCTTAGCGCCAACCTCGTAATGAGGCCCAATGCCTAGCTGTCCCTACTTCTATGGTGGGTTATCTACCTAAAACACTAGCTAAAGTGCTTGCCAGTCATAGGTGGATGTCTTAAAAGAATCTGTCCACCGTCCAAACAATGGAAATTTTGTTTACCAAGCTCATCTTCTCCTTCAGGCTCTCATCTCATGTCTTTGCTGATGACTCACAAATTGTGATTTGCTTCCTCTTCTTCACTCCAGAGCAATCTACCTGGACGACTGACTGCCTCACCATCCTGCAATACTGCTTGATGCTTAACTCTTCCAAAATTGAGGGGATCTATTCTCTGGCTTCTAACGCCAACTCCCTTCTCCCATCCCCGTCATGGTGGTCCTTTCTGATAGTGGCCTAAGGCAGCAACAGTTCATTACTTCTACGTCTATAGCTGCTTCCTAAATATCGTCAAAAGCTGTCCCATTGCATCTTTCATTCTGCTAAAATGTTAATCTCCACATTTGAACTGAGATGTTGACTTTAAGGCAGTTGTCCTGATCTCACTAAACCCCCTCAGGGGTGTCCCTACTTCCCTACTCTAGCCATTTTAGTATTCTAAAGGGATATGGGATATATGCCTTGCAGACACACTTTTTGATTCATTCTTTTTCTTTCACACTCATTTTCTTTTCTCCCTCTCCTTGTCTCCGTATTATCCTCCTTCTGCCAGTCCACCTGCTTCTACTGCATTCCTCTTCTGAACCTCTGATGTCTCTCGGATCTTCTAGGCCTAGCCCCCACCCTTTGATGATACTCCTCCTTACTCTACTCTACAATTCCCTCCTAAAAACGACTGAACATGTGTGGGTGCACTTACCTGGGCGCAAAGGGAATAAACCAAACCACTGCTATCCCAAAGCAAGTAGGAGAGGACATTTTTAGGATTTTGGTCTGGGGTGTCACAGCCACCAATGAAAACGGGGGAACCCCATGCATTTCTGAAAAGAAGACACCCGTGGGAATACACAGAGGTCTGACTTGCGTAAATCACCCTAGAATGTATTACCCACAAGGCCTGGCCAAGTCCAACATTTAGGGATAAAAAAACAATGTTCAGACATTTGCCACCAGGAAACCACCGAAACACGCGGCCAATGACACATGTCCTACCTTCCCAAATTCCCACATTCCCACAGATGTCCCGACGGAAATGGTACCTCACATGTGTGGGTGCACCTGCCTGGGCGCAAAGGGAAAATGCTAAACCACTGCTATTCCAATGGGTTTGGGGAGAGGAAATCTTTAGGATTTTGGTCTTGTGGAGAACCTACAGATTTGGGCCTGGGGTGTCGCAGCCACCAAGGAAAACAGGGAACCCCATATCATTTCTGAAATTAAGACACTGTGGGAATCCACAGAGGTCTGACATGCGCAAATCGCCCTAGAATGTATTACCCAAAAGGCCCGGCAAAGTCCAAGATTTTGGGGAAAAAACACAATTTTCAGACATGTGCCACCAGGAAACCACCAAATCACGCGCCAACAACACATGTCCTACCTTCCCACATTACAACAGGTGTCCCAACGAAAAAGGTATCTCACATGTGTGGGTGCACCTCACCTACCTGGGTGCAAAGCGAAAAGGCTAAACCACTGCTATCCTAAAGGGTTTGGGGAGAGGAAATGTTTAGGATGTTGGTCTTGTGGACAACCTACAGATTTAGGCTTGGGGTGTTGCAGCACCAAGGAAAAAAGGGAACCCCAAACATTTCTGAAAAGAAGACATCCGTGGGAATCCACAGAGGTCTGACTTGCGGGAATCGCCCTACAATGTATTACCCACAAGGTAAAGTCCAAAATTTAGGGAAAACACACACTTTTCAGATATTTGCCACCAGGAAACCACTGAAACGCACCGTCAACAACACATATCCTACCTTCCCACATTCCAATAGGTGTCCCGATGAAAACGGTACCTCACATGTGTGGGTGCAAATACCTTGGCGCAAAGGGAAAAAGCTAAACCACTGCTATCCCAAAGGGTTTGGGGAGTGGACATTTTTATGATTTTGGTCTTGTGGACAACCTACAGATTTGGCCATGGGGTGTTACATCCACCAAGGAAAACAGGGAACCCCATGCATTTCTGAAAAGAAGACACCCGTGGGAATCCGTGGAGGTCTGACTTGCGTGAATCGCCCTAGCATTTATTACCCACAAGGCCTGGTAAATTCCAAGATTTTGGGAAAAAACTATTCTCAGACATGTGTCACCAGGAAACCACCAAAACATGCCACCAACAACACATGTCCTACCTTCCCAAATTTCCACAGGTGTCCTGACGAAAAAGGTACCTCACATATGTGGGTGCACCTCACCTGCCTAGGCGCAAAGGGAAAAGGCTAAACGGCTGCTATCCCAAAGGGTTTGGGGAGAGGAAATGTTTAGAATGTTGGTCTTGTGAACAACCTACAGATTTGGGCCTGGGGTGTTGCAGCACCATGGAAAACAGGGAACCATTTCTGAAAAGAAGGCATTTGTGGGAATCCACAGAGGTCTGACATGTGGGAATCGCTCTAGAATGTATTACCTAGAAGGGCCGGCGAAGTCAAAAATGTAGGGAAAACACAGCATTTTCAGACATTTGCCACCACGAAACCACTGAAACGCACCGTCAACAACACATATCCTACCTTCCCACATTCCAATAGGTGTCCCGATGAAAACGGTACCTCACATGTGTGGGTGCAAATACCTTGGCGCAAAGGGAAAAAGCTAAACCACTGCTATCCCAAAGGGTTTGGGGAGTGGACATTTTTATGATTTTGGTCTTGTGGACAACCTACAGATTTGGCCATGGGGTGTTACATCCACCAAGGAAAACAGGGAACCCCATGCATTTCTGAAAAGAAGACACCCGTGGGAATCCATGGAGGTCTGACTTGCGTGAATCGCCCTAGAATTTATTACCCACAAGGCCTGGTAAATTCCAAGATTTTGGGAAAAAACTATTCTCAGTCATGTGTCACCAGGAAACCACCAAAACATGCCACCAACAACACATGTCCTACCTTCCCAAATTTCCACAGGTGTCCTGACGAAAAAGGTACCTCACATATGTGGGTGCACCTCACCTGCCTAGGCGCAAAGGGAAAAGGCTAAACGGCTGCTATCCCAAAGGGTTTGGGGAGAGGAAATGTTTAGAATGTTGGTCTTGTGAACAACCTACAGATTTGGGCCTGGGGTGTTGCAGCACCATGGAAAACAGGGAACCATTTCTGAAAAGAAGGCATTTGTGGGAATCCACAGAGGTCCGACATGTGGGAATCGCTCTAGAATGTATTACCTAGAAGGGCCGGCGAAGTCAAAAATTTAGGGAAAACACAGCATTTTCAGACATTTGCCACCAGGAAACCACCGAAACACACCGGCAACAACACATGGCCAGCCAGAGCTCCTGGATGGCCGGGGGTGATATCCCTGGCCTTTGGAGCCTGTCTTCCATGTTGGTCGACCGTTCAGAAGCCCAGCCTGGAGCTCTGGCTGGGTTGCGTTACAGCTTTTCCCTCCGGGGAGGGATGGGAACCCTGCCGGGGCTCCCTGGGGCTGCCGCTGCACTTGGGGGTAGTGGATCCACATGGGAGACAGCCGCTCCCAGGGAAACACCAATGTTCTGCTGGAATGGGGGGCAATTTGTGGCCTGACCCTGCAATTGTGTCCCGGCCCACCAAAATACCTCCCCAGACTGCCCCCTCCCACCCACACCACCCACAATCCAGCACCAGTCCCACCCACCCCACTGACAATGGGCCCTAACCGTAGAATAAAAGGAAATGACTTACATAATGTAGATGCTTCTCACGTAAAAGAAACCTGTAAACGAAACAAAAAACATTCATTATCTGTGGTCATCCCAGCAAAATCAAATTGTAACTATCACGCTACGGTCACTGCCCCCCTTTCAAGCCATCCCTGGTGGTCTAGTGACACCCACCCCCAGTAAATATACATTTGGCCCTTCCTAAGGGCAGATTGGAAGATTACAAAAGCAATCTGCCCCTAGGGGGGGCTAAACGACATGCCCCATCCATTTGGGGTTGGGGTAGGGCCAGCCCCCCTTTCATAAAAACCATCCCTGATGGTCTAGGACCACCCAACACCAGTGGGCACCCACCCCACAGAACAATCCCAACCGCAAAAAGTGTATTTTATTTTGCGGTTGCCCTTTACTTTAGTGTGCCCATCTGCCCCCAGTATGGGCAAAACCTACTGCCCCATGATTTAGGGGCAAGAGGGGGACGGGACCACTTATATACTAAGTGGCCCCTCAACCCTCCCCCCCACTTCAAAAAAGGATCCCTGGTGGTCTAGGGGCATTGCTGGGCGTGGATCGAGCGAATGCTAAAAGTGCAAGGTATCTCGTCCTACGCACTGCAAATGTCCTTAGCACTTAAGGGGTTAAAATGAGGATGTGTTGCTGTAGTTGGTCTCTTCCTCGTCCCAGTAGTGTATTGTTGTTTCTTGGGTAATGATTTAGGGGAAGAACAGGGGAAGGGCTGAAAATAGCCTATGAAGGCTTGTGGGATGGAGGGTTCATTATGAAAAGGAAATGGGGGATACCATGTCTCAACTAAGGATGTCCTCTCCCCACTCCCCAAGTTCCCTCCACCCAGGTGATCTTCCCTCTCATATCCACCACCAGGGTCAGGATCCAAAAGCGATGGCCTTTCCCTGACCACCCGAGAGGGTGATAGAGGGGGAAAAGAAGTGAGGACACCCTCAGATTCCTCACACAACATATCATCAAAACCTCCCTAAGTTGTTGGTTAGTATTAAAAATGTATTAGGAGTTCTTTTGCATGTGGGGGCCCTGAAATTTCAAATACCTAGGGGCTTCCACAGGGTTTAATCGGGCACTGGCAGTTTCAGTAGAATGAAGAGGACTAAGACCAGATTAAAAACATAGAAGAATAGAGTTACCAGAAACAAAGAGAGGCGACCTGACCATAAACAAGACATTCAAGTAACTTAGAAAGATAGGGAAGAAGGGACAGAAGCATGTTTAAATAGGGAAGGAGACATTGAAGTACAAAGAGAAATATTGCAAAGACAGGTAACCTAAGAAATCAGAGAGGGATATACTTTTGGTATAAGTAGTGAAGGAATTGGATCACAAGGAAAAGCTTTGGGATGGCATGCACTAGCAGAGATAAAGTATCAGAATTAGAAAACAAAGAAAATTATGAAATAACCGAAGTAGGAGAATAAGATGTAGAAGAAGAAGAAAAAAGAATGGCAAGATGTAACAATTGCAGCACAAAATGTAGCCACTTCAGAGGAAAAATAAGTGGCAAGATCAGACGCAGTTAGGGTAGAGTTAAGTGAGTAATTAGGGGACGGCAGGAAGAGAAAACGAGAGAGTGATTCAAACAGATGCCTAAAATAATCAGATTGAGTACATAAAAGATCTGAGTAGTATGACCCGAGTTACCTGGATAAAGTACATTTGAAGTTAGAAACACAGAGCACATCAAATCATTTAAATATTTTACTTTTTGGTGCAGGGGCCCTACAGTTATCACGTGAAAATTAACTACATATTCCACCTTGGCTGAAGGTAGTGCATTGACTCCCAAGGACTTCTAGTGTCCAATTTAAGGTTTTATGCTAAATCCTAAAAGCATTTTATACATTGGGTCTCGAATTTCTTAGGGAGAAAACAGCAGAATTCATCCCTTCTCACCATCTTAGCTCTGGCAACCAACTGTTAATCAAAACATCCAAGTGTAACAAATCACACTTGGTGGCAGATCTATCCATTTCCTTGTTCCTTGAATATGGATCTCCCTATCACTTTCACTCCAGAAAATAGAAAATCTCCTCACATTGAAGCGTCATTTTAAAATGCACTCTTTTTCTACAAACTCTGAATAATTTTACTCTCAGGACCCTTTCGTACCACTTCCCATAATGGTTTACCCCTTAGCATTAAGAGGCCAATGCAGCTGCAAAGCCCTCTATACCCAAAGATGCAGTTACACTGGGCACTAGCAATACAAATGCAGTTACATAGGCCACCACTGACCATAAACACTGTTGCATAGGCCACCAATGACCGGGAAAGCAGTTAAGCAGGCCCCTAGTGACCAAAATGCATTAAAACTGCCAACATTGACAAAAAAAGCTGTTTCCTTCAGTTCAAGTCCTTGTTAAGTGGAGTGGAGTTTATGCTTGGGGATCTTAGCAAACATCTTGAAAGAAGGTGAGCGGGGACGAGCCAGGACAAAAAGGCAAACATGTTACCATTGGCCAAGCTACCATTCACCTGGCCGTCCAATGGCCTGGACACCATGTACTATGCAATTTGGGGAGGGTACCTTGAGATATGACCTCAATAAGGGAACTCAATGTAACTGTGTTGAGGGTTCTCTGGTGCATCTGACCTAGTTGTTGTGCAAGGCAAGGTGGTGCTAGCTTCACCCACGGAAGATGGTGATGACAACAAGAGTTCAACGGGAAAGAAAGCATGATGGATAGTTCCAGGTCCAGTGCCTCGCCGGTAACCAATGCAGAGTCGGGCATAGATGTGCTATGGATTCTGGGGCACGCAAGCCTTTTAGTATTGCGCAGGACCAAGCGAAGCTGACCACGACTGCCGATGATATTACTGGTGTTGCCAATGCAGGGGATAAATAAGTGTAGCCTCAAAGCACTGTAGGCCTATGTGGAGATTTTCAGGCCAAAGCCAGGATGTGTGAATGGAAGAATGTATCGCTGGAAAGTGTCTGTGTCCAGTGTGGAATTTGTTTGGTATTGTGTGTGAGGACCAAAGAGATGCACAATTTGCGCTGCTGCATTTTTTTCACTGCATATAACGCATGATTGTGTATGTGCAAAAGGTGTTAGGCACATGATGATGATCCGCCCAGTGTGGTATGCCCTGCTGAAAAAAGCAAGGTACATTTTTCTCTTAAATAGTGGGTGTCATGAATGATGACTAGGCAAAACAAAAGCGGTGATGGCTGCAAGGTTTAGAATGAATCTTTGCCTCTGGCATTGCCCTGGCCAACCTCCAAACCATTGTTCTTCAGCCTGCCAAGCCAATACAGAAAGGGGGAAGACCATATACAAATCAACCTTGGCCCCATCCCAAAAGGCAAAGGGGCCGTCTAGTCCAAAGTGCTTGGTCACATCCATTTTGCACGAGAACACAAGCAACCCAGGCATGTTTCGGCCTCATGATGGTTAGAGCAGTGCATCGATCATGGTGCTGTATGCTATGCCTTCTGGATTTACAGGATAGAGGCCTGCTATACTATAGGCATTGCAAAGACGTTTACAGCAGAAACGAAGCCTTAAATAAAGTGAATCTGTATTTTGAGGTTGAGGAACTTTTTGGCGATATCATAAGCTTGTACCTGCGCGACCTAATTTAGTTGCTGTTTGAAATCCTTATAGTTAAATGTTTCGCTGTTTGTCCTTATCCTTGTCGCATGGGTGTAAGTCACTACGGAGACAGTGATTCCCTCTACTCCGTTAGTAAAGCACAGATAGATTTGGCGTGTGCCTACACTTGGTAGTTGCGCCAAGGTATATTACTTCCTCATTCTGATGTATCCATTACTATAAATGATGCTTCCAATTCAAAATTGTGCATAATACCTTTATTTGTGATTTTCAGCCCTTAGTGGGTGACACGTGTTTCGGCATCTGGGCATTACCTTTTTCAAATCCAGGCTGGTTTATGTTTACAGAAAAGAGAAAAGAACCATACAGAACGTTTTTTTTAACAATTGTATAAACTCAATATATACATGTGTACAGAATTGGTGTAACTTCATTGTGCATATCGACAAACCAAATGTTAAATATCAACATACCACACCACATGCACTGCAGTGAACCAATGTGAGTGTATGAATGCACGAATATGCTACCATGAAGTGATGAACTGTGGTGTGGCTGTGTGTCTACCAAGTAACCGTCAACTTCATGGTAGCATATGCACATGGTGTGGTATGTTGATATTTAATATTTGGTTTGTCGATATGCACAATGAAGTTGCACCAATTCTGTACACATGTATATATTCAGTTTATACAATTGTTCCAAAAAAGAATTCTGTGTGGTTCTTTTCTCTTTTCTGTAAACATAAACCAGCCCGGATTTGAAAAAGGCAATGCCCATATGCCGAAACATGTGTCATCCACTAAGGGCTGAAAATCACAAATAAAGACTTTATGCACAATTTTGAATTGGTAGCATCATTTATAGTAATGGATACATCATAACAAGGAAGTAATATACCTTCGTGCAACTACCAAGTGTAGGCACACCCCAAATCTATCTCTTAAATAAAGTGAGCTGGAAAAGTCGATCCTGAAGGAGCAAGAGAGGAACTAGTTACCCAATATTTTATTATTCTTTTAAATGTAAGCCTCTTGCTCACTTTTAGGACAAAAAGGGCACCATGTATACAAACCAGTACACACAAGTGTGAGTGTCCAATAACATTGTAAATATGGTGAAAGTGACTTTTGGATTGCCTTCATTTTTGAGGCAGGACTTCACATGTAAAGCCAAGGATGTGGATTACATATTTTCTTTAAGCCACTGTGTAGCAATTCAAAAGGACAAAGCTGACAATCAAGCAAGAACTATGTCTATTAGAGTGTATTTACATCTCGAGGAATACATCAACCCATAGAAAGTATACTTACCGTGAAACTGTATTTCCTATTCACTGCCCATGTTTAATATATGGTTTGGAGTACACGGATTAACAATGGTAAAGGCTATCACACCCATGTGTGATTTCCTAAGCCTCAAACATCAAGCACAGTAAATCTAAATTACATTTGTATGATATAGAAAACTGCAAAAAGTTCTTGTGACTCAATTTGTCTATATTTCATTTGACCTCAAATAATATCACGAAGAGCCATACAGGAATCAAGATTACAGTTCCATGTTCATCTAGCATATATATTTTACTTGAAATCCTTGCATTGAGATTTAAAGTGGCCTGCTTGGGTCTGGTGATTGAAAGGGAAACGTGAAACACTTTGCATATTTACCTTTCCAGGCCTACCCAGATCAGAAATGCACGATGAAGAGCACCATGAAAAGGGCTCTGATGACCTGTTCAGGCTAGTTCCAAAGATTATAAGCACATACTCATTGCCAGATGTCTTTAATGAGATGTTGGGCTTTCGACTTCAAAGGGGTTTTCCTCATTTGTCCAAAGTCAAAAAAAGCTGCATTAGCCCAAGAGGTCAAGGGAAAGGTTAGGTCAGGTCAGATAGCGGAGTGAGCAAAGCGCAGCCTGCTGTGGCAAGTTTGAATCTCGGCATGGTCAACTCAACCTTTCATCCTTCCGAGGTCGATCAATTGAGAACCACTTTGTGGGATTATAATGTCTTCTTTTATTTCAGTGCTCTGAGACCTATGGGTGTGTACCACTATATACGAAATGTGTAATAGTAATAATAATAATATTTTAACAGACATCTGCTCTGACCATACTGTGATGAATCAACTTCCGGGGCCCAGTGGTCTAGGGATAGGGATGAATATCGGTTTCTAGACCATCAATCATCCCCACACCAGAAGGGATCCGAAAAGATTGGAAACCCACACAAATTATATACCTCCTTGTCCAATTTTCGGAACGTGGATGTAACAGCAGTCTTATCTCTGCAAGGTCATGGATAGTTGGTTACAACACAACAAAAATACAATTATTGCACAATGATAAAAGTGAACGTCCAGTCAATGTTGTATAAAAATATCTACTTTACTATTATTCAAGAGACAGTTCTAGCACACTACAAAATACAACCCACCCTGTAAAGGAATGCAAAGGACAGACAGTTTCAAGAAGGAAAAGGTATGCACTCTGGATATTGACAGGAGGGTAGTCTGGAAAGTAATCAATTGCAATATTTCAAGAATACTTGGTTTAAGCACAAAGGCAGAAATGTTTTGTGATATGTCACTAGGGGCCTTCAGAGAAGGGCCAGGGGGACAGAACCACAATATACCTTGTGTTTGCAGAGGTTATTGGTGCTATACAGGGTTGAGTCAGTTTCATGATGCTTTGCTGCTCCTGTAACAGAGTTCAAGACTGGAGACAGCTGCGGGTATCAGGCGGCAGGCAGCTCAGCCGGTGAGGCTGGACGAACGGATGCAGGCTGGCCTACACAGCTGTGCGGGGTCAGGAATCATTGTGTCAGTACTGGTTGGCAGGTCTGGAGCACGGGTCGAGGCTTCGCAGACGACGTTAAAGATTGCAGCATGACAACAGTTGATTACAACTCGAGGGACTCGACAGGCTCGAAAAATGTCCTTTAAGCACTGAGCTTGTGTTGTCCTTTAAGATAGATGGCCCTAAGCCGAGGAGAGTGTTGCAGGCAACGGTCTTGTCCTTAGTTTGGTTCAGAAGCTCTGTGGCACTTCCCACCTAGGAGGCTTGCTTGCAATGCCTAGCAGGGCACGCTGTGCGCTGGCTGGGTACCGGTTCTGGAGCTGCTGGAGGGTCCTCTGGATTCAGTGTCTTCCTCTGTTCCCTGGGAGATGTTTAGGGGAGGGATCCTGCTTCCCTCTTTGGAAATCCTGGCGTTCCTTCACTGGCGGAAGCTGTAAAGCAGTCTGTACATTCAACCAGGGTCCAATGCTGAAGTCTTCTTGTTACTCCTTGCAAAGTCTTCAGATGATCTGCCAAACAAGGGGCTTGACCCTCTTTTAAAGCCAAATGGGCCCCAGTGATTGGTGTAGGCTAGGCCTACCTTAACGAACCAATCCTTGGTCCGACTCCCCACCAACAATCTCCTGTATGCACAAGGTCATAACCAGAGTGTTTTGCAACAGAAAAAGTATAGGGGTGAAAACGTGTCATACTAAGTCCCACCCATCTTCCTGCCTGTTATGGATCAACGGGTCTCTCTGGTTAATGAAGCTCTCTGCAGTTCCTGATTAAAGCGGCAGGACTCCCTAGAAGCTGTGGCAAGACCATACTTTTGGTCAGTGCAAAACCACATACTCGTACCTTCTGAAAGGAATCCCCCTGCGGCCATGACTACTGTAAATACTTAGTCCCAGACATGACAGGTCACTGCCCTTGATACTGAGCGGCGGGAGCTGGCTTCAGGTTGACACAGTGCATATCAAAGGTTGTTGGGGTTTCCTGTCTCTTTTGTGAAAACTCTGCAGCTAAGATCCATCTGAGCATGTTTGAAGTATACTCTGTTATGTTAATTGATGCCACCATCTGCAGAGGGTAAACAAATGGACAGGGAGGATCCATGGAGCCTTTGATAGTTATTTAGGCTGGCCATGGCAGGAGGAAATTTTGCCTTTTCCCTTCTGAGATGCCTTGATGTACTCTTGGCTGTCATATTCTAACTAAATATTGCAGGGGGACGACGTCTGCAGGCTGTGTCCAACTAGAGTACACACATCTATGTGCATGTCATGCAGTGAGCATAGGAAGATGTGTGCAGATTAGCCCCACACATTTTCCGGAGGTTGATCTACTATCATTCAATTTCATTTAAAATTTCAAAAAAGCTCAAGTGAGTGCACACCCACCATGTGGATGGTGCAATTCTCACATGCCCCCAGCCTCAGCATGTGAACCACCACCCTAAGGAGGGTCTAGTTTGTCACCTTTCTCTGGAGAGTACAGCAGGGCTCCACTGGTAAGGTCAAGGCAGCGGAAATGTGCCTTCAGGAGGTCGAAGGTACGCTCAATGCACACACGGGTCTGGCTGTGAACATGGTGGCAGGCATGCTCTTCTGGGTTTTGTAGAACACACACAGGGTTTATTAGCCAGGGCAGCTGTGGGTATCCAGAGTCACTTGCATAGTTTGAGGCACAGGCATTAGTCACAGTGTAATGTGTGGGGGTGGACTTACACAATATCAGATGAATGGAGTACTTGTGCATCCAGATGGGCCTTCATTTCAGGGCATGTGTCTATTCTATGTCTGTGGTTGCAGTGTCACTCATGACATGCATTGTTTGTGCTTCACATGAACCCTGTTCCCTTGCAGCATATGTTACGTATAGTGTCTGATGGTGACATGTGCCGCAGACATGGTGGATGTCATGTGGCTGTGTCTTTATACCATGCATGTGGCATGTTAGGTTCCCCGTGGACCTTCCCTGGGTGCGCCTGGTGGCAACAGGTGGGCATTGTGGGCTGGCCGCACATGGGTGCATGCTGTGGCACTGGCAGGGATGTGTGGCAAGTTGGCCATTTGTCTGCACTGCTTTGGTGGGTGCATGTTGCATTGTGGTACCTGTAGTCATGTTGGTGTATTTGGTGGATCCTGTATGTGTATTACTACTTCTCCATGCAGGTAAGTCAGACATGTGCATGCTCCCTGGTCTGTGCTGTGACATTGGTGTGGGAGGTGGTCCTGTGTGGATTTTGCATTTGCTTGTCATACCAGCTTTTGAGTGGTCATTTGAACCCCCCCAATTTGGGCATGTGACCCACAGCGCATGTGTGCTAGCTTTTCTACTCACCCACTATCCATGTCCATTGTCCTCTGTTACTGTACACGTATCCTGGCAGTGTGCTGTTCCATAGGTCCATAGCATCATGGGTGGAACCATGATAGTGGGCACAGCAGTGGGTGATGATGAGGTTGGGGTCGCAGGTCACCTGCACATTCATGGAGTGGTAGTGCTTGCAGTTTTGGTACACTGCTTTGTTGGCTTGGGGGGCCACCAGCGTAACATGGGTACAGTCCAGGGCAGCAATCACATTTGGCATTAGGGCAATGGCATAGAACTGTGTCTTTATGGCATTGACCTGGGCTGGTGGTAGGCAGTGTGATGTGACGTTGCACTTGCCGCAGGATGTCTTCAAGTGCCTGGGCCAGCACTGCACAGAATGTGGGCTGTAGCATACCATGCTTCATGGCCACAGAGTGTTGGAAGGTGCCAGTTCCAAGGAATTGTAAGGCGGACACTTGTTTCAGCAGTGGGGGCACAGCTGTCAGGATTTTGATCCTGCTCCCTATGTTGTCCTGTATTGTGGTGAGCCGCTATGATATGGTCTCCCTGTTGGGGCGGCACAGGGTGACCAACTGGCTGTCAGTGAGGGTCCAAGGTGAGGGTCTGACCCTTGGGATCAGGGCACGCCTTACTTGGCCTCTCCTCCTCCTCCTCACCCCCTCCCTGTACTCCCTGTTAGGCAAGATTGTATGTAGTAACCCTGTGGGAGACTACACCAGCCTTGTCCTCTTGGTAATAGGTATCCTACCTATTGATATAGGTCTGTACTACACACGTTGGTAGAGTGACTGAGCAGCCAGACTTATCTCAAGAGGGTTAAATGTTAGCTGTAGAGATGTAACAAATACAAGTATCCAAATAACACTTATATTCAAGGTTTTCTAATAAAATATTTATTTAGAGGCCACCAGGGGACGCAGGCTTGATGGCAGCCTGATTGTTCTGCTCCCCGAAGGCCCCGGGAGATTTGCAGAGATTTAGAGGGGAAAAAGGAATGCTACCCCCCCACTAAGGCGTTAACCAGCAGTGGGAACCTTTGGGGACCCCGGCGACACCTTCCCGATCCTTGGAGGTGCCCAGGTCCCGAGATATTTGACTTGGAGTGCCCGCGCTCCCCCTCCCCCTTCAAGGATTACACCGCGCAGAGAGCGGAGCTGCGCAGCCGGCCCCCTCCCCCCTGCAGCCGAACACCGAGCCACGACCAGCCCGCGGAGTCGACACTCCACGGCCCCGCTGGCAGCATCAGAGGTTTGCTGAGACCCTGCGGGGATCTGGGCCCCCGCACCCTTGCTTTAGCACGACTCGCCTGCTTCCTGCTCCTGCCGAGACTCGGCTCGAGGAGCGGACGCATTAGGCGGCCTGGGCTCTTACTACCGTGTGCCCTGCCTGTGCAGCCGTGTCCCTTGACCCCCCACTGGCAGCCCCACACACCAGCTCGGGCCGTCGCGGGAGCGAGCCCGAGCCCCCACTCTTCTTCCTCCCCACCACGGAGAGTACCACCACCACAAGGGCCCCAGAGATCCTCTTCAACTGCCTGTGGGGTGCAGCAAGCTGTGACACATACCATACAGGCCTGGGCCGACGTGGGAGCGTGCCTGGGCCCCTCTGGAACACGGCTGGCCCCCCCACAGGGTTAACTGACCTTGACCAGACAGGACAAATTGGAGCGGGCCCCCCCCAACAGGGGCGACCATATCATAACCCCACAAAATCACCCTCTGCCTTGCTGGCCCCAACCCCCCATCCAGGGGCTCAAATTCCACCCGCAGCGGAGTCCACCAGACCCAGGGGAAAGCCCGAGGGGCTACCACTCCAGCGACCTCAAAATGACTCCTCCAGGCCCACGCTGGCGCAACCGTGTGTACTAGCAACGGGGAGGTGCTGGCATCCAGGCCACCTACATCAACCACTCGCCCTCCTACCACCACACTGGAGACCCATTGACAGGGGAGTGTCAGCGCAGGAAGAAACCCCTGACACTGTATGAAGAGACACAAATAGAGGGTCCCCTGTGGTCCTACAAAGCTGAATACAAGTGGTGTCTGACCACCCCACAGCCATAGAAGCAATCCCCAACAAGAAGCAAGGATTAAGGTGTACCGGTGACCCCTAAGCCGACCCCTGTGATACGTGCAGACCCCCTGAGGAGTGAATCTAAGCACCAAGTCTCGTCCACCTTGCGACAACCTACAGGATCTGAGCCGAGGGTGGGGGGAGAGCCCTGAATCCCCGGGGATACTACTGGGAACATTGAGAAATCACAAAGACCTAGGGGCGAAAACACCTCATTAGTTGGAAGGAAACCCTGGCAAAATATCAATTCATACACAGAGATCCTGAGATGGAGACCAACACCTCATCCACGCCGACCCCTGACATGAATACCATGCAGACTAACATTCAGACTATCCTCGATGAAATCAGGGGGATAAGAACGGATATGGGAGCCAAGCTGGCTGACCTGACCGCCAAAGTCGCCACGCTGGAGGACAAAGTGGAAGAGGTGGAGAATAACCAGGCGTCCACCGACCTCCTGGAAACACAGATGGAGGCAAGGTTTAAGGAGATGCAGCGACGGGAGCGGGAGCTCCGTCTCAAAGTTGATGACATGGAAAACCGAGAACGAAGAAGTAACTTGCGATTTTTTGGCCTGACGGAGGTGGATGGGGAGACCCAGACTGGTCTGGAGGGCAAAGTGCAAGAGATCATTAGGATTGTCCTGGGAACTGATTCCGGAGAAACCATCCTGATTGATAGGGTCCATCGAGCCAGCGCAGGTGGCAGGGGCCCACGCTGGTTGGGGACTCCCCAGGATCCTCGGGGGATCAGAGCGGTACCGATAGGGACCTGAGCCGCACCCCACGGGGCCCTGAAGTAAGCCAGGGGCAGCACAAAGTGAAGGGCACTCGGAAATTCCGAAAGATCAGACATTCCCCCTGCGGGTCGCGGGGGGTCTACGTGACCATGGGGAAGATGGAGAATGGAAGAAAAGAAAAGTAATGAGATATTACATTTTTCCTTTTTACAATGTGATCCCCCACGTCATCCTCGTTGGCCCCACTGGGCTGGGGGGTGTTGTATGTCGCAGTTTTGATGTTGCCATTGTTGGCAAGGTGGACCTACGTGATTATACGGGTGGGAGAGGATGAAAAGAAGTGTGATGTTATTTCTTTGTAATGCAACCACGCACACGTTCCCTGTGGGTTCAACCAAGTTGGGGGGAGTTATATGTAGCATTTGGGTGTTGCCGTGGTTGGCGGGGTTTATGTTGAAATTGATATTTGAAGGCTTTGGAGCCTATCTGTCAGAGATATGGAAAGGTACCTTTGTTTTCAGAGTGTAGCCGAGTGTAACCTCCAAGAGCAAAGAGACCCCTCCCGACTTGCACTTGCTGCCGGACACAACACAAGCTGTGGGGGCAAAGAGAGGAGAAAGTGGAACGAGGTCTGGTGGGGAGATTAAATCCCGACTAACTACGGAAAAAGTTCCTGAAGGGACAAACGCAGCGGGTAGAGACCGCACCTCTTTATTTTCTAATTGTATTTATTTTTATTTTTCTCCCGGGGCCCAGGGTAGCGGCCCTGGTGGTTCGTTGACCAACCCCGATGCTTGTCGGGCGATGGAGACGAACGCCTAGCAAAATGGGAAAGGGAAACTGGGAACTAGGGATGGGAGGGGGAGGGGGAGTAAAACAAAAGGGGACGCCATACCATGGTTCTGGGACTCAACTTTATGGACGACAATGAGGGTAACAACCAAAGTTTTACTGAGCAAGGGTAGTGACGATCATGGTTGAATGACGAATCGGCACACTCAATGTCAAGGGCCTCAACTCACAAAATAAGCGATCTCTCATAAGCAACCTATTCCGCAAACAGAAATTGCTAGCCCTCTTCCTACAAGAAACGCACTACACAAGGGGGGCAGAGTCGACAATCAAGGGAAAGGAGATAGGTGGAAATTTCTGGGCCTCGCACAAATCCTCGAAGAAGGAGTGAGTTGGCATGCTTCTGGGTAAATCACTGCATCTCACCAATGTGGAGACAAAGAGGGGCTTTGGAGGTAGATTTCTGGGGATAAAGGGGTTATCCCAGGGCATTCAAGTCACACTAGCCGCCCTGTATGCACCCAACGCTGGCCAAACCAAGTTTATTCATAAAATTCTCAAGGTCATGGACGAATGGGCGGAGGGGGCCACGATCCTGGGCGGGGATTTCAACCTTATCACAGACCCTCATCTGGATTGGTGGTCAGCCAAGGGGATGGGACCGAAAGCCCCTACGAAGGATAACCTTGCTTTTAGGGACCTCCTACAAGAATATTATTGGGTGGATATGTGGCGTAAATGCTCGCAAGCCCCTGGGGGGTTATACGTTCTTCTCCCCTCCCCACCAAACATATACTAGAATCGATCTGCTATTGGTGTCAGAGGAGGGAGGGGGGGAGGTCGGGAACCCTGCGGTTGAATCTGTGACCTGGTCGGACCACAAGCTTCTCGTTATGGAATGGCGATTGCAAGCCACCCTGAAATCATACAGGTGGCGCTGTAGCGACACCCTTGTGAGGGACCAGGTGTTTAGGGAATTCTTAATGAAGGAAATAGAGGCCTTCTTTGTATCCAACGACGCAGGGGAAATCCCTATGGCCACAGTCTGGGAGGCGGCAAAGGCTACCTTTAGGGGCCTCCTCATTGCAGAGGGCTCGAGAAAGAAGCGAGAGAGACCGCTGAATCTAAACTCCGGGAAGACCTGCGGGCCATGAGGGCACAGCTGACCAAGGGAAACGTGGACCGTGAGAACCTCCTGAACGAAATGAGAGAGAAGAGACAAGCGCTACACACAATACTTATTGGGAAGGTGGTCAAAAAAATGAGATACACAAAACAGAGGTATTATGAGACGGGGGATAAGGTCGGGACTCTCTTGGCGCACAGGCTGAGGGGAAACAGGGCCGGCAGGCGGATAGAGAGGATTAGGGACGGGGCGGGTAACACCCAGATAAAAACAGAGCACATAGCCGAATCATTTGCAGCCTTTTATAAGGCCCTTTATGCTAAACAAAAGGATGAATCACTGGGGGAGATTCAAAGTTATCTCAAGGACCACCCCCTACCTAGGCTCACAGACCTAGAGAGAGAATCACTTGATAATGAAATAAAAGAGGAAGAGGTGGAGGGGGCCATCAAAAGGCTTAAAGTAGGCAAGACCCCGGGGGAGATGGATATACGGCTGATTTTTACAAACAATTCCAATCGGAGTTGATACAACCATTAACCAAATTGTTTAACCAAATTAAAACCCTGGACACCATTCCACCGTCATTCCTGCAGGCCATGATCACAGTCATTCCTAAGCCCGGCAAGGATCCTGTGGAGTGTGGCTTGTATAGACCCATCTTGCTCCTTAATACAGATGCTAAGATCTTTACTAGGATCCTTGCAACACGCTTGGAAAAGTGTCTCCCCCGACTCATCCACCCTGACCAGGTAGGCTTTGTAATGAACAGACAGGGGGCAGACAGCATGCGCAAAACCCTACACATACTGAGCACAAAAGGGGTGAAATCTGAGGGAGCTCTCCTTCTGTCCCTGGATGCGGAGAAGGCTTTCGATAGGGTGAGTTGGGCTTTCATGGAGGGAGTTCTGTCATCTCTGGGGATGGGATCCAAGTGGCGGGGATAGATGAAGGCCCTTTACTCTCGCCCCTCCGCTAGGGTGGCGGTGAATGGGGGAGAGTCGGAACCCTTCCGTTTGGAGAGAGGCACGAGACAGGGGTGCCCATTGTCTCCCCTCATATACACACTAGTGATGGAGCCTTGGGCTATAGCGATCAGGGGAAACAGCCAGATTCAGGGTATTAAAATAGGGGAAACTGACTACAAGATATCCCTGTTCGCAGATGATGTCCTCCTGTATCTCTCTAACCCATCCCAATCAGTCCCCAAGGTATTGCATAGTTTAGAACGATATGGGTCCCTTGCGGGTTACAAGGTGAATGTAGACAAATCAGTTGCCTTTCCAGTGGGCCAGCTCAATGATAGGGAGGGACAATATGTCGACACCCTCCCGTTCTGTAAACAAACAGAGGGTCTCTGTCACCTGGGGATCCAGATACCATCAGACCTGGCTGATCTATTTAAGGCAAATTATCCGCCTCTTTGGAGGGCAATCAAACATGACTTGCAGCGCTGGTCGAAATCCGGCCTTTCATGGATGGCTCGCCTTAACTCCATTAAAATGGTAATCCTCCCTAAATTCTTATACCTGTTTCAAATGTTGCTGACCCAGATACTGAAGCCATACCTCTTAGATGTCAAGTGGACTCTTCTCCGCTACCTGTGGACCGGAAAGTCCCACAGGATTGCCTACGACACTCTAACAAGACCCAAGGACGAGGGTGGAGTTAACTTCCCAGACCTAGAGACTTATTATAAGGCATCATAACTGAGAATCCTCGTTGACCACTTGGTGACAGGCCCAAAGAAACAATGGGTAATTCTGGATAACACACTGTTCGCGCTGGTCACACTAGACGAGTGGCTATGGGTTCCTAAAGCATCTATCCCGGGAAGGATTCTGAAACACCCGGTGAGGGGGTGTTGTGGTCCATATGGAAAGAGGGGGGATACCTCAGGTGGTTCACAACATGGCCCTCGCCCCTAAGCTGTATCTGGGCTCCTCCACTTTGGGAAGGGATCAACAAACCACTGGCCTTCCAACAATGGTCTGAAGCAGATCTTTATAGAGGCGGACAGCTCTGGGTGGAGGGGGGGGGGGTTCATACCCATGGGGGACCTGAAGGATGCCGTGGGCCTCCCCAACCTCTCCCCTTTTCGATATCTGCAACTCAAGGGCGCCCTTACTGAGAGTAGGTGGGGAGAAATGCTGAGGAGGGATTTAACAGACTTCGAGAAATCCCTCATAACACACAAGGGGACCAAAGGGGTGATATCTTGGCTCTATAGCTTTTTGTTGCTCTCCACCCCACGGGACCCCCCATCCTCCCAGGTACAATGGGAAAAAGATCTAGGCACTCCCATCACGGAAAAAAGATGGACTAAGATCTGCAGGCAGGCCAATCACTCCACAACCGCGCCCCAGTACAGCCATCAGGCCCTGAAGTTGATACACAAAAGGCTACGACCCCCACTGCTGGAAATGTTATATTGAAATAGGG
This sequence comes from Ambystoma mexicanum, assembly GCF_040938575.1. NCBI lineage: Eukaryota > Metazoa > Chordata > Amphibia > Caudata > Ambystomatidae > Ambystoma > Ambystoma mexicanum. The sequence goes on along the minus strand of NC_090937.1, from coordinate 1,088,912,545 downwards.
GACTATGTTCATATGTGGTGGAATTGTCAGGTGGTACAAACTTACTGGAGTGAGGTTCTATCGTGGATAAAAGGGGTAGATGGAATGGAGAGAACCTTGTCCCCCTGGCTAGTATTGTTTGGTATTGAGGTTGACGGAGGTCCAAAGGTGAAACACGACCATATGTTACAGGTCCAGGTGCCGTTGGGCCCAAAAATGGAAATCACCCCATCCCCCGGGGGAGAAGGAATGGGTATCAAAAACACGGGCAATCTATGACATGGAGTACTTAACTCACCTGATTGACGAATCGAAGTCTAACATTGAGGGCATATGGCTGCCATTTTTTGACAAATATGGGAAAGCAACTTAAGATGTAAGCAACCGTCTTTGACGGTTCCCCTGATTTGAGCATCGCTGTCTGGTCCCCCCCTCCGGAGTGGGGAGGAGAGTTGCTATGATGGGAAATGTGATTCTTACATGTTGGACCTTGTGATTTGAGCGCCCTCTCTTTCTAGAGACTGCCTAGTGCTCACAATAAACCTTCAGTTAACATGTTGGACCTTGTTGTCGTCGTCATCCGATAGACCATGGTTAGGGAGAGGGAAGGGGGGGAGCGGGAGGGGTGAGGGGAAAGTAGTGACCTCATTTTCATATATGCCAATGTTTGTATCATTTTTTTGTCATGTCATAACTATAAAAGCTCAATAAAAACCAAATTCTCAACAAAAAAAATATTTATTTATTTATTTAACAGTTGGTTTAAATAAGCCTTCTTTAGAAAGGGCAATATCCAGCAATAAAAATACACTTCACAACACTTCCTCAGATTTAGGTTAAGCAAGTAGATACCCTTTTGGGATGTCACACACACACTTCCTAAACCCAGAGGTGACTTCAATTGCTAGGACACTGTCGATATTGATATATTACTTTTAACACTTAATGCAATACTGAGGTTGTCGAAAATGAAAAGGTTAGGATTGTGAAAAGGTTAACAAGTAATTAGAACAGGTGAGTACTTTATAAACCCCCAATGAAATATAGGTTAGACCTTTTTTTTATTGTAACATAGTTTATTACAAACTTTTATTACAAAGAAAGGAAAGAAAAATCCTCTCATTTCATTTTTGCCAATTTTGTATGTTCCACCTATCGCAATTTGTGTCTAGTAATTTTCTACTCTTTACAATCAAACTTTCCATTTTCTAGTTCAGCGCATAATTGTATCTATAAAGTTTATGACTGAACATGACAGGTGCACAGAACTCCCACTTAATATTCAGAACCACCAGTCATCCATGTTCATATTTATGGGAGCAAACTTTCCCAGATGAAGAGTTCTCAAGTCTTTAAGCATAGGACACTCTGTGATTAAGTGTCTTATCGATTCTGTTTCAATCCCGCAGTATCTGTATAAACTGTCATTAGTGGCCTTATCATGTCTCATTAGTAGCATTTCTTTAGTTTTAATTGCATACAGTCGCAGGCGAAGAAATCCATCACAATGGTATTGTGACGGAAATTGCAACTGATACCTCGCCATTAAGTTCAATTTATTCTTAGTGGGTCCAAGTTTTGGAGCAGTTGTTAGTCCCTCAAACTTTACTAGGTTTTGTATCCACGGCCATTCTTGCAATTTTCTTTTTGCGATTTGCGGTTGCGCCGTCAGCAGCTCACTGTTTATGTCGGCGGCTTGCATAATTGCCTTTAGCCCTTGGACCCATTTCAAGAGTATTCCCTCATATGGTCGTCTGTGATTTGAGGCGAGTATTTCGTACGCCGGTTCTGGATTTGGAATTGTCATTTTTCTTAGGAGTGCTAGTGACTTCCAGATAACATTTATGTACAGTTCGTCTAGTGCCAACTCATGTCTGATAACGGTAATCGATATACATTTTGGCAATTTTAATACTCGCTTCCAAAATAACCCTTCCAGTTTTGCCCAGATTCTATGGTCTAAGTTCCACCCTGCTTCGGAGCCAAAGGTGATGGGAGGTATTACCTTCTGCAAATAGAACGTCCGAACTGGTGTTTAGGTGAACTTTCCATATAGGCTGTGTATTCGTGCACCTTGTAGGGCCAGAGTTTTTATTTGTCGCACAATGTCTTGTACCCAGCTCCATTCACATATTGATTTGCTAATCATGACCCCCATGTATCTGATTTCAACAATTTCTGTGATAGGTGTATTTTTCGATCCTCCAACAGAAGTTTTTATTTTTGACACCTTGTACTGAGCCAATTTGCATGATTTTTGTTTTAGTAACATTTATTTTTAGCTCATTGTGGTTCTTGTAATGCTGGAGTTTTGTCAGCAGACGTTGGAGCCCTATCTAGGTCATGTCAATCAGAACTAAATCGTCAGCGTAGGTTATACAGTTGATGTGTTGACCGTTTATCTTAGGAGGGAAACATTTTACATCACTCAGTGCCACAGGCACGTCGGCTAAGAACAGTTTAAACAAACATACAGCGATCGGACAGCCCTTTTTCACGCCTTTTTGCGTCCTCATTGCTTCTGATAGTTGGCCTTTTTCGTTTATTCTTATTTGAATTGATGTCATTGTATGTAAGGCTTTTATTGGTTATAAGAGTCTTTCCGGGCAGTCCCATTTTTTTCATTTCTGCCACAGCATTTCGTGATTGATTGTATCCAAAGCTTGGTGCAAGTCAATAAAAGCTATGAAAAGCTTTGTCCTTTTTTCTAGGGCGTCCAATTGTAACATGTTTACCAAGGTCAGATTGATTTCAGTCCCTATGCCCTTAGTGAAACCAGTTTGATGACAATCGGTAATTCTCTTCATAGTTGCCCAAGCTGTCAATTTCTGCTGTAGGAAATTTGCAAAAATCTTGCCGATTGTGTCATGTAGGACAATCGGGCGATAGTTGGCCGGATCAGCCCGATTGCCCTTCTTAAAGATTGGGACTATAATGGCCATTGTCCATGAGTGCGGTATTTTCCTGTGCTCTGCAATTCTTGTGAATAGTTTTGCAAAGTTCGACCATTCCTGTTTGTTTGATTTCAGCATGACGTTGGTGATACCGTCTGGCCCAGCCGCACGTGAATTTTTCAACTTTACAATTACAGCACTTATGTCTTCGGCAGTCTCATTGCAGTCCCATCCAGCCACCACTTCCTCTTGTGCAGGGGACGATGTTACATTATCTTTTGAGAACACTTTGTTGTAATGTTTTTTCCAGTCACTTTCAGCCACCCCACTGGCCATCGTGTCAGCTTGATTTCTGGTACAGTTATTCAGGGCACACCAAATCTCTCTGCAATTGTTCGATTTTATTAGTCCCAGCATGACTTTGCCTCGTTCTTGATCGCGCAGAAAGGCAAAGGCTTTAACCCAATTGCGATATTTTTGTTTCCATTGTTTAATCCTTGCCAGGGCACCCAGCCCGCCTTGCATTTTCAGTTTGCGTATTTCTTTATAGGCCTTCTTTTTTTCATCTTTTACTTTTGCGCTCCATTCATGAGTATGTATTTTAGTTGTTTGTTTTTTCAATAAGGATCCTACTTTCTGACGAGGAAGAAGTGCAAGATAGTTTATCGCTGCTCCGTCCGACTTGGCCAGCTTTTGGAATTTATAGGTCAGCAGAGTTATTTGTTTGTTAGTGATTCTTAGCCTATTTTGCCCATTTGTTACCTCCAGACTTTGGTCCAGTCTCAGAATGTCTGTTTTTAAGGGCAAGATCATGTCCAAAACTACAACATCATGATCGCTATTTGTTGTCTGGATTGTTCTCAGGCTCACTATTTTATGTCAAAATGTTTTGATAGCCAAATGTAATCCAAGGTCTTCTCATAGCCCATGTTATGCCAGGTATTGTTGGGCGGTATATCACCCTCTCCCTGACCATTGGCCATGTTGCAATCACGTGCCTCCATTTCAATTTCCCATTTAGCGCTTCTTGAATGATTAATTTGCCCTTCCTTCATGGTCTCTTTGATACAATCTCCATTTGTATTGAACCAAGTAGTGTTCATATCACTGCATACAATTATGAGAAGGTCGCGATAGCTTTGTTGATGTTTGTCTATGATCGCCGTTACGGATGATACAAATTTTTCTGAGGTTATCTGGGCCGGGTTCCAATAGACATTGATTAGCAGTAGCTGCTGCAGGTTGGATGTTTGTACAGTGGCGTATTGCATCAACGTGCTTTGTACAAATATATTTGGATTTTCGGATTCGAGTACTTCCCAATTTGTCCCAATCTTTATCATCGTTATTAGTCCTGAGATTGGACGGCCTTGGGAGTTTTTCCCTGCAGGATTTAATAACGTCACATAGCCATCTTTCACTGGAGTACTCCTCAGCCACGTTTCCTGGAGACATATTGCAAAGTTGTTACTCAGATCGACAGAAAAGTCCTCATATAGGTGGCGGAATCCTCGTGTGTTCCATGATAACAATGTCGAGGATGTTTCTCCAAGGCTCTGGATTAGCTAATGGTTTCTACCGCCAGTCTTCCCTTTTCCGGATGATTGATGTTGGTTTGGCACGGTGATCAGATGTTGTCTTAACGCGTCTCTGCGCTGCCCGCGTGTAAACTCGTTCTGGCAATTTTCGCTGTTTTTAGTTTGATTTGCTTGTATTTCAAGCAACACTTCCGACACCTCAAAGCCTAACAGCAGCAATTCTTCTTTTGCAGACAATATGATCTTGCGTACGGCCTGAGATTTTATGTGCAGGTAGACTCTGTCAGCTTGATCTTCAGAGATATATTCGACAATTGAAATATCACCAGAGGACACAGTTCTTAGAGCCGGTACTGAATGCAGGAGTCGAATTATGTTTCCTCTGTTTATGTTTATGTTTATGTTTATTACTTGATAATGCGCACAAAACCCAAGGGTAGCCGGGCGCAACAGGTACAAGGTTACTTGAGTTTAGGTTACATACAGAGGATAAAAAGCATAACAATACAGTGCATACATGTCAATACAAACAGTTGAAAATGAAAATCTAACATGTTTCAGTATTGAAGGTGTATACAAAAGGTGAATGGGTAAAAGCCGCATAGTCATGGACTGGTTTCAGAGGTATCATGGCCGTAAGTGCTGTGCGAATTAGTTGTCGTTGGACCAGAGCCAGTTTTTTACCTTACATCTGAAGTTAGTGTAGGGTAGGTTGGCCCTTAATGCCGTAGGCAAAGCGTTCCACGCCTGGGCAGCTCTGACAGGGAAGCTAGCTCTGCCCGCTTTGGATCGTCTGAATCTGGGGGTTTCAACCAGGAAGTGGTTGGTAGCCCTAGTGTGGTGTCTGGACATTTTTCTGGTCAGTCTGGCCGAGATCTAGGGGGGTGCTGTGTTGTTGAGCTCTTTGTGGGTGAGCAATAGTGTCTTGAGAAGGACTCTGTCGCTGATTTTAAGCCAATGGAGGTATTTTCTGATGCTGGAAATATGATCTCTACGGGGTATGTCAAGGGCTGCTCTATTTAAGATAACATCATTATCGTCTTCAAATACATTTGCGATGAGAATTTTCGAAGTCAATGGCTTGAGGTCCGCCCTATTTTTTCGTTCACATTGACTTTGTTCCTTCTGTCGCTGAGCTGCCGTTAATTTGGGATTCAATTTCACTGGCATTTTTAGTTTCGATTCTTGATCAACAGTTCGTTGGCTTTCATTTGCTCCTCTTTGAGTGGGTACCGGTATGTCCTTTTCTTTTCTGATTCCAGTTCGTCTTTGTCAATCCTTCAAGCACCGTCACAATCGGAATTTATGCCAGTGTGTGTTTTTGCAATCCAAGGATTTTGAGTTTGCGTCTCAGCCTTTCTGGCCTGCCTATCCAAGTCGTCAAGGCAGGATGAACTCGCCTCCTGTCCATCAAGGCTATTTTCTTCCTCATAATCTTCGGAGTAAGTGGAGAGGTTACATAATTCTTCGGATGACATCACCGAATGAATTGACTGTACATCTGTGTCCAATCTTTGACTTTTTTTGGGATTCGATGTAAGCAATGTAGTCGTTGTGGCCTCTACGATTTTCATCTCGTCCAGCTGTCTAGATTTGGCCATCTCACCCTTTTTTTCACGTTCAAATAGGCTTGGTTTGGCTGGTGTTGTTAGATTTCTTATAAACTTTCTTGAGTTGCTGGACAGTTTGTTTAGCGCACATTTGTTCTTTTTCTCCCTTTTTTTTTGGTTTGGCCAGAGCCTGCCTCTTGCAATTTCTGCTTTATATGCACAGTCTTCAAGGTTTTTGCAGTTCCACTGAATATCCCGAAAGACATTTTTGATGTTGAGCAAGGTGCGATGTCAGGGGATTGTTGTAGGGGAGCTTTTTCAGAAGACTCGTAATTTATCTTTTTTTCAGGCTTATCAGCTGTCACTGACGGTCTGATTACACACTCAGTGTTTCTGACCTGATTATCCTCAGTCACGGGGGGACTCCAGCTCTGAGTGTCAAGTGTCTTATTTGGCATCTTAGCTAACAATGTAGCAGTTTCTACAGGAATTGTGTTCCTTGAGTCTCGTGGTGTATCGGCATAATGTACAGCCTTGTTCTGCATGTTCCTGGTGTTAGCGTTAAATGGCAAGTTTGCCTGTGTTGTCACGTTTGGAACACTGCAGCTCGGCTCAGAGCTTGTGAGATCCTCAATTTGTAGGTTTGCCGTTGTTGTTGCGTTTGGAACGCTGCGGCTCGTCTCAAGGACCGTTGTAGTATTGTGTCTCGTAATTTTAGTCAGTTGATTCATGCACTCGATTATAGCGTCCATCAATGTTTTTTTTTCCAAGATGTCTTTCACAGCAATTTCGTTCAGTCTATTGTGCCACAGTGTTGAGGTTACGGCTTCATTATCCAAGCGTCCTTGCAATATTGTGTTTAAACTTTCCATTTTTGTTAGTTTTTCATTTAGTTGTCCCAACATTGCCCCATTGTTTTGCACCACTTTGTGTACGTTTTCATAGAGTTGGTTAAAGTAATAAGTGCCAGCGATGTCGCTGCTAGTACATTGTTGCGGATCTGTATGGAAGCGGCTGCCGACAGGTTGGATTTCAAAGCAGAAGATGCCTCTTTTAAGACATGCGTGAAATCATTTTCATTGCTCGTGTTAATCAGTTTGTGATCATTTTGGACTCCAAGTCCCACAATTCCCGGCGGCCGCTGAACATGGCCGTTCACATCGAAATGTGTATTCGGGGTAGAGAAGTGAGACAGGGGCCTTGCCAGTAAGATTTTATCTTTGATGGTTTGATGGGGCCCAATGAATGTTTTATTCATTGAGCCCTGTACGTGATGTCGACCGGACCCCAAAACCTCGCATTGGGTCAACTTTGGATGTTGCGTTTGTGCTGCATAGTTTGTATGTGAATTGTGTAAAAGACTGCGTCTTTCTGCCATCTGCGACTTTTCAGATGCCGAACCCAATGTATTTTTTTGGTGTTTGCGAAGCTCTCAGACAGACGCTCCTTCATTGTCTCGAAGTCTGCTCTGAGACGCTCTGTAAACCGAGCTTCTTGTCCAGCAAGATCGAGCCCGTTGGGGTATGTGGTTTGTTCTCTTGTCTGTACCATAGCCATTTTTGTGTGCGGATGTGGAGGAATTTTATAAAAATTACTCTCTGCATTGGTAATGGATTTCTCTGGTATTGCTTTCGTCCCTCTCTCTGGAAGCACAGTGTTTGTTTTAATAATGTTTGTTTGCGGTGCCATTTTGAACTGTTTCCCCATAACAGATGGCTCTATGACAGCGCTATTTGCTATGTTTGCAAGATTTATGCTGGCCGCCTTTTTTTTTTCTGGAAAGGTGAATTTTAAGAGTCTTGTATCAGCGTGAGTTGTAGGCACTTCCATCTCCAATAGCTCAATGTCAGTTACATCAAATGGGGACTGAAAGGCAGTAATGTTAACTTCAATCACATTGGAACTTGCTTCCGTGTTTTTCTCGGCATACGTCTTCGGATTTCCTTCTCCCTTCTTGTTGGATTTGCCGTCCGCCTCAGCTACCTCTGCTACCTCGCAGGTCGAGACCTATGCCTCGGCCCGCGGGGCGCATTCAGCTTCTGTGTTTTTCTCAGCGTACGTCTTCGGATTTCCTTCACCCTTCGTGTTGAATTTGTCGTCAGCTTCAGCTGCCACAGCTACTTCGCTGGTCGGGATCTCCGACCCAGCACGCGGGGCACATTCAGCAGCATTAGTGAAGACGTTGTCGCTGTGGTCATCCTCGCTGTAAGCAGATGCCGCATTTGTTTCCTTTGCTGCGTTTGTTTCCACATTTGTTCCCATCGAGTGCTGAATTGCGGCATGCAGACGCTCCATCGCAATTTGCAGTAGGGATGAAGGATGTATCTGTGGGGGTGTAATTGTGGGTGTGGTGGGGGTGAAGAGCGGGGTTTTGTGCTTAGTGGGTTTAGAGGATTTTGAAGTCTTATCAGCACATCCTCCCGCTCTTCCGACCTCCCCCTTGACCAATCATAGCCACCCAATGCCCCTGTTAGTTCTGCCCCAACCCCATCTCCATGATATCACAGCATGTTTTGATTCACAGCACAGTCTCGTAAATGCAGAGATTCTTTTAGCTTAGAGTGTGTCTGTGGGCGGAATTCGGCCATATATTGGGGCTTACCTCTGCTTACAGCTGCGGACTGCTGCAGACTGAACTCTGCGCCCGAACTCCGCACACGCTCCGCGTTCGCCTGGGTTTTAAAGGCAAATGATGTTGTTTTCCTTAAAGGGGCACTCGCACAGAAGCACAAAAGAAAGCAAATTCAGGTTCCAGTTGCCAGTAGCTGCAGCTCCTCACTCCGACAAGACTGCTGCAGACTGAACTCTGCGCCCGAACTCCGCCTTTCCCAGCAATACACGTTACACATATGCACCACCTTTAAGGGAAAGTTAAAACCAAAGTCAATGGGTCAGAAGAGTCTGCAGGGAGCCAGGACAGCCAAAGTCAATTTGAACAATGTCTAGGGAGCTGAGGCACTTCTTGTAGATAGCACAAAAGTCTTGCACAATGTTATAAGAGAGTTTGTAGTAAAAGAATCACTGTTGGGCCACAAGCTGTAAGGCTTGTGAAGGGCAAAGCTGCAAGAAACTCTGCAAAAGGTAGCTACTGCAAGTCTCCAGTGAGAACAAACAAGCTACAGATAACATGAAGTAAGTGCCCCTTTGTTAACACAGTATCATAGGTCTGAAGAAAAGGATCCAGCTGGTGTCTGTTCTGGTTGCAGTCCTGCAGATCCTGGGTTCCTGAGCCTCAGTCATGGGGACAAGAGGGAGGACATCTAGAGGACTCCTGCACTGCAGTTTGAAGATCGGTGGCAGCTATGGACTCTCTTCAAATCAGCTACCGGTCAATAGCACCACTGCGGTTCCCAGACACTTGATGGGCTTTCCTTGCTTCTGGAGTCCAGCACTCTGTTGAGGTGGCTCAGCTTGGGTTGTCCTGCTTCAGGGGGGTCCTCTGGAGCTTCCTGAAGTTCTGGTCTGGCTTAAAGACGATGCACTCGATTCTGGTGTTCCTGACCTCTGGCACTCGGTTCCAGCAGCAGCAAGGAAGTACAGCCAGCAGGTCGAGGGGTTCCAGCAAAGTTTGTCTTGAGGTCATTTGGTCCCACCAACCTAAGGAAAGAAGTCATACGTTCCGGGCTTCTCTAGTCGATACGAAATTCTGAGCATCAGCACTGCAGCAGGGCTTCAAGAAGGAAAAGGGATGCACTCTGGATATTTACAGGAGGGTAGTCGGTAAAGTAATCAATCAGAACAATTCAAGGATACTTGGGTTCAGCACAAAGGGAGCAATGGGTTGTAAAATGTCAGTAGGGCCCTTCGGAGAAGGACCAGGGGGACAGAACTACAATGTACCTTGTGCTTGTAGATGTTCTTGGTGCTCAAAAGGGTTGAGTCGATTTTAGGGCACTTTGAAGCTCCTGCGATAGAGTTCAAGATGGGAGACAGCTGTGGGTATCAAGCGGCAGGCAGTTTGGCGAGCGAGGCTGGAGAGATGGTTGGAAGCTGACCTACACGGTAGCTCGGGGTTAGGAATCATTGTCTCAGTGCTGGTTGGCGGGTCTGAAGCACTGGTCGAGGTGTCTAGGGCGACGTTAGCGACTGTGGCATGACAACAGTCAGCAGCACTGTCAGTAGCAACTCGAGAGGCTAGACTGGCACGAAGGACACTGGTTGATGCTTGTCGATGCACTCATCCTAGCTTCTTCTCTGGGCTCATGTCGTCTTTTAAAGCGGACGGCCCAACGCTAAGGAGAGTGTTGAAGGCAACGGCCTTGTCCTTGGTTTGGCTCTGAAACTCCCTGGCACTTCCCACCTAGGAAGCTTGCCTGCAAAGTATAGTAGGGCACGCTGTGTGCTGGCTGGGTACCGGTTCTGGAGCCGCTGGATGGTCCTCTGGATTCAGTATCTCCCACTGTTCCCTGGGAGATGTTTAGGTTAGGGATATTGCCTCCCTCTTTGGAAATCCAGGCCTTCCTTCACTGTCGGAAGCTGTAAGGCAGACTGTACCTTCAGTCAGGGTCCAAAGCTGACTTTTTTTTGTTACTCCTTGCAAAGTCTTCAGATGATTTGGCAAAAGGGGGGCTTGACCCTCTTTTAATGCCAAATGGGCTCCAGTGATTATTGCAGGCCAAGCCTAGCTTAAAGAACCAATCCTGGGTTCCCACCAACAATCTCCTGTATTCATGAGGTCATAACCAGAGTGCTTTGCAACAGAAAAGATAAAGGGGTGAAAACATGTTATACTAAGTCAATCCATCTTCCTGTCCTTTGTGGATCAAAGGGTCTCTCTCTCTGGTTAATTGATCTCTCTGTGGTTCCTGATTAATGTGACAGGTCTCCCTTGAAGCTATGGCGAGACCATACTTTTGGTCGACGCCAAACCACATACTGGTACCTTCTGAATGGCATCCCCCTGCAGGGATAACTACTGTAAATACTTAGTTCCAGAAATGACAGGTCACTGACCTTGATACTGAGAGGCGGGAGCTGGCATCAGGTTGACACTGTGCATATCAAAGGTTGTTGGGGTTTCCTGTCTCGTTTGTTGAAACTCTGCTGCCAGACCCCATCTGGGCCTGTTTGAAGTATACTCTATTATGTTAATTGCTGCCACCATCTGCAGAGGGTAAAACAAACGAGACAGGGCGTATCCATGGAGCCTTTGATAGTTAATTAGGCTGGCCATGGCAGGAGGAAGGTTTTGCCTTCCCCTTTCTGAGATGCCTTGATGTACTCTTGGCTGTCATATTCCAGCTAAATATTACCGGGGGATGGCGCCTCTAGGCTGTGCCCACCCAGAGTACATAGGCCTATGTGGATGCTGTGCAGTGAGCATAAGAAAATGTGTTCATATTAGCCTCACGCATTTTCCGGAGGTTGATCTACTATCATTCAATTTCATTTAAAATTTTAAAAAAGCCCAGGCGAGCGCACACCCACCGTGGGGATGGTGAAATTCCTCACACACACTTAAAGGGAAGATTATGGAATTGATTTTCAGCAAACAAAAATGCCTGCAGTGGATATACATAGATAGCATACAAAAGAGAATATGTAGGCAATGCACTGTCACTTCAACCAACTCTTGGAGATTCCAGAGTCTTTTTTTAGAGCAGCAGGCGGATTGTCCCTGGTAGTCAAGACTCCTCACAACTTGAAATCTGTCTGCACTGCTAATATAGGAAAAAGTTGCCACCAAATTCCTGAATACAATTTTATTTCACCATGCTATTTAATAGTCAATTCATCAAAAACATTTCACCCTGTGGTTCAAGCTGAAAGACACATTACATAAAACGTTGCCAACATAAAACCACATATGATAAAAATCATCTAAAGTGCAATGTACTCACGTTTCACCATGTTTCGTATTACCAACTGTGAATCCAAAATTGCCAATTGTACCCAATTACAAAACTTTTTTTCGTTGTTAAAGACCCTATTATGGATCTATCTGTCTATCATCTGCCCAACATGTTTTGTTCTTTTTCCGATTTACAATAAGGGGCCAATTCATGGAACAAATGTGCGGCGAAAAAAGTGGCGCAAGCTGGCGCAAGCGCGAGAAAGCAAGCGCACGCGCACGCGTGCAATTCAAGGAAGGCGCTGCGTGTGATTTCCACTGGTTGTGTGCCAAATCCCTGCGTGGCGCACACGGGCGCACATGTCATTGCAACAACCCGAACGATATGCGCGACACGCACAGGGACAGCGCACAATGTCCGCGCACACACCAAAAAGGGGGTGGAACACGGGACGTAACGCACGGAATGTGGAACAAGGCTTGAAAAAGAAGGCGGAAATGGGGAAGTACTGCAGGCAAATACACGGAACGCCCAACGCACGCGAACAACTCATATTCATGGATTTGAACACGGGAAACAAGCGCACGCTAAAAGACACGCACAGGCGTCAACACGTCCGCCACAGGAAGGCAAGCGTAAGCGTCCCCGCGCACAGTATAAAAGCGCGCACAAACAACAAACACGTACATACCGCTAAGATGAATGTCCCATTTGTCGCAGCACTGATCGTGGGACACTGCAGGAGGAGGAGAATAGCCATGGCCCGCATTTTCCCCCCCGAACTAGCCTTTTTGGGATGCCTGACGACCAGGTCTACGGCAGGTATAAGTTTCCACCTCGTATCATCCTAGATCGGGTCAGGGAGTGGGAAGATGACCTTACATCCCCCACCCTCTGCTCCCAAGCATTAAGCCCCTTGGAGAAGGTGCTCAATGTCCTGCATTTTTTGGCCACTGGTTCATTTCAGCGGACTACTGCAATAGTGGAGGGGGGGTCTCATAGGCCACGCAGTCACGCTGCCTACACCAGGTCTTGGCAATCATGACTGCGCGCCCCTCAGTCCGCATGCACATATACATGCCCAGAACACCCGCAGAAAGGCAGGCCGTTGTCCAGGACTTTTACAGGGTGGAACACTTCCCCAAAGTGCTTGGTGCCATAGGCGCCATAGGCGCTAAGCCGGTCAAGTGGCACAGCGAGTAGAGCGCCCCCTTTGACACCCGTGCAGAGCCTGTTAACGCAGGTTCGAATCCCGGCGGGGCCAAACTCAGCCTTTCATCCTTCCGAGGTCGATAAATGAGCACCACACACCGTGGGTAATAATAAGCAGCGCTCAGATACCTGAGGGTTTGTAGCGCTATATAAAAGCCTAATTATTATTATTATTTATTTTATTATTAATGCACCCATGTGGCCCTACGTCCACCTAGGGCCACCGAGCACATCTACCGAAACCGCAAGCACTGGCATTCCATCAACGCGCAGGTGGTATGCGATGCCAACGGAATCATCACCTCTGTCTATGCAAACTACCCTGGCTCCACCCATGACAGTTTCATATACAGAATGTCCGCACTGAGCCGGGCCCTGGAAGCTGGGCAGCATGGTGACACATGGCTCCTAGGTGAGTACAAATGCCCGTGCACATGCATGCATGTCACACACAGACAAATACACAAACCCCAATAATCACAACCATTATCACCTCTCCAGGGGACAGTGCCTACCCTCTGAGCAACCACATGATGACGCCAATCCGGAACTCCACCATACCACCCCAGGTAAGATACAACGCTGCCCATATTGCAACCAGGGCCATAGTGGAGCGCACATTCGGAGTGCTCAAGTCATGCTTCCGCTCCCTTGACCGCTCTGGCGGGCAGCTACTGTATGCACCCCCAGTAGTGTGCAGGATCATTGTGGCAGCATGTGTCCTGCACAATGTTGCAACACGGCAGGGCGTACCAGTGGACATGGTGGTGCCCCCACATGCCCAACCACAGGCACAGGCGCTGCCCATGGGAGGGGATAGGGCATGTGGCGAGGCAGCCTGGACCCAGCTTGTGGCCACATTTTTCACCTAAACTCCCACCCCTGTGGAGTGCACACAGGCCTGGCACATACCAGGTGACAAAGAGACAGTAAACTGTCACAACCTTACCACCCTGAGAATGTTGCCATGGAAGTGCCATGTGTGCATCCCTAGCTACTCAAACCTAACCAATCCTGTGTGACCAAAAGGTACACATGCAAGGTGTGTATCACACAGACCTGCAAAACAGGCCATGACAATCACTGGTATGTCACACAAAGCCACCAAAACCACAACATGACATGGCAAGCAATAGCAAAACACCAACACAGTAACAATAATGTACACATTGACATGTGAAAAATGCAAAGTGGTGTCAGACAATGATGCCTGACATGGAATCAGATGAAATTACTGACCAACAACCTCCCACACAAAGCAAGTCATACCCAAATGCATAACAACAGTTGTAGCTTGAACATAACAATGAATGCCTGTACACATGCACATTGTGCATGGCAAAATCAACACTGCATAATATGTGTGCTGTGTCCATCTCCTGCAACACACTGCTCAGCACACAGCATAGTGACCATCCATTATGTGTGACGCACACTCTGAGCATCACATGAAAACGACAAACTAAATTTAAAAATAATCACGCATGTACAGGATCCACAAATGGTCATAGATCATGTGATGCAGGGACACAGTGGGCCCCAGAAGGCAAACTGAGTGCACATGTGGACATGGAAGGGTGGTTTTACATGTTGTGGATCATAGTGCGAGTGTGTGTGTTAGTAGGGACATGCACTTAATGCATGCATGTGCAATTAAGTGACCATCAGTGTCCTCATCACATGTGAACATTGCCCATGTGTACACCCCAGTATGTCAAACCACAACTATACCCTCACACCTGAAAGGTAAACACAACACATGAACAGCCATTGATCAGCAGAATACATCATGTATATAAGATACCACAATTACAATGTCAGGGTGCCCATCACACTGTGGGGCAAGGCAACTGTCCAACAACAAAATACCCCCCTCCCTCACATATCACCATGACCCACTGAACTACTGTGCATGGGGTATGTAGCCTTCATCCTTGAAGTTCACCTGGCCACAGGATCACCCTTCCCCTGTGTCTCCATCTTCCACCTTGCGTGTAAAAAGTGTACAGCACCCTCATTGGCCACCTTGACTTGCAAAAACACAAAATCAAAGAGAACTCAAAGCAGGCAAGCACAGAAGCCAAGCAAAAAGCCTGCAGGCAGCAAAACAAACCAGAAGAGCCTCCAGTAGATGACTTGAAGTAGCAGTACGTCACAAAGGCCTAGTCCTAGCACAATGATGGAACAACCAAGGTAGCACCATAAAACAATGTCACAACAGGATGTGTACCATGTGTGGTACATAATATAGAATGATGCACCACAAACTGATGTGTACTGTCACAGCTCCCATGTACAGGTACAGGAGTGGCACGAACCAACTACCCCAACCGTGGTCTGGGTGCCTGCAAGGTCAAACTCACACAGGCCTCTGAGACCCTGGTGGAGAAGGAGGGTCAGGGATATGCAGTCGGGACAGGCATTGGTATACTGGATAACCGGAATGAGGAGCAGGAGAGGGGAGTAGGATTGACAAGGGAAAGTAGGGAATGTACAAAAACATAAGAATCACATTAACACATACGCAATCAGACCAAACGTGTAAATCATGCACAAATGACTCAAATTGAAGTCAAATAGAAACGTATCTCTGGGGTGAGTGCTGGCCTCCTGCCTGTGCACTCTCAGGTCCGGTAACATGAGCAGTTCAATGCTGCAAAGAGAGCCAGAGTCACTAATCTGTGCATGCCCATAACACACACACACCACCATGCATGCCCCAAAGTAACAAAATACTGTACAAACAAACTATCTGGTGTGGTGTTTCGTACCCATACGTAAGATTCCCCCCGTGATGGTTCATACACAGTCAATGCAGTAAGTCAGGCGCTGGTGGGTGCGTGGCAAAAGGAAGACCAATGTGTCAAGATTTACACAACATCCAATGTTCCCTGGGTAAGCAGCCAGATGCATTTAGCAAGGTACGACTTCAGTACAAGTCGTGTTCCAGCATAACCTAAATAAAGTAGGTAGTGCATGAGGCAATTTCAACCTGAAAATGAAATGCACTGCACACAAGTCTGTCCTCGCTGTCTGTCCCTGTGAGCTGCTTATTTCCCTGTCTTGGAACGCTACATGGCTAATACAACTGCCTCAATGGACCATGGTGGACCGGAGGATATGTGCCACTGCCCCTGCATGTGCCCCTGACAACTTTCCCATCAACTAGCCATTAGTCCACCAATGCATTTTAGCTGTAATGTGTGCTTCAACACCAATATCTGTCCAAGCTCACCGTCAGTGGTGCTACTTAGCATGCATGTGCAACTGGCCCGGTGGACGGTTGGCTGCGGTGTGGCCCCCTTGTGCTGCTCACCTTGCCTGGAGTTCCTTGAAACACGTCAGCTTCTGTAGGATGTATGAGCGCAATCCCTGTGGCTCTGCCTGCGCACAAATGCGCATGTCTGCACCACCAAACGTGGCCATCTTCCAGACGTCCAATGGCCCATGTCTGCTGGGAAAGGTGGTCTGGAGGCTCATCCCCCTCAGAAAGGGCAGAAAACACATGATTAATGCATGAAATTTCCCTGTGTGTGTCTCCTCAGGCATGTCATGACTGGACCATGTCAGAGACGTACATCAGAAATCACTCCATCAGTGCGACTTTCACAGACAAAGTGTGTTAGCCACTGTCTACAGCATGAATTGCATCATGTACAGCAAAGATAAGAAACATACTACACAATGTATAGCAATTAATGCACACATGAATCATGAAACCACCCATCTAGCAAAGGCAGAACTGGGGTCAATATCACCCCTATCATCCCCACTAAGGGTGTCAACACAAGTAGTACAGCAGCAGACATGCCACAGATATGGCAGTCCAAAGCCCTCGTGTAATAGGCTGTAACACCAAACTATCCTTGCAAGCCCATGGATAAGTGAAGCAGGAGTGGCATATGTAAGTCAGGACCCCAAGCTGCAAACACATACACGAGACAAGCTTGAAGGGCCCAGCTGGAACAGACAGTGGATGCTTTCAAAAGCCACAAAGCACCACATCGTCACATGAAAGCACAATAGACAAACAATTTGAAACTATATTAACTAATTAGACTAACTATGAAAAACCTACATTACCTAATTAAACTAACTATCAAATTGAAAGTTAACTAACTAAACTAAAAGAAAAATCAAAAATGGCACATTTGACACGGGGGGCACCCAGGAGGGGGGAGGTACAGGGTGCTGCTCAACACCCACATGCGATGATGTTGAAGGAAAAAAAAAACTCCATGTGCTCAATGCCTGCACAGCCCGACCTATGTGGGAGATACCTCGTCGTCTGAGTCTGGCTCTTCCTGGAAAGGAGGACGTGGCACAGGAGCCTGACCAAGCCTAGCCACAGCTTGCCCCTCATCGGCAGCAAGTCTTCCGGACGGGTGAGCCTGGTACTGTGTGGCGATGACACGTAGGTCTGCATGCAGAACCTCCCATGATACACGTGCTTCCTCTTGCAAGGTAACACGTGTAATACAGAGTTCTTCCTGCAAGGCCTGGCTGGACAACTGATGCACCTCCCGGCAAGCACGTAGCTCAGCCGAGATGGTACGCTCAAGCTGCTTAAACCTCTCCTTTGACCGCGTCCTCTGGGACATCAAGAGGACACCCAGAGTGGATCTAAGGGACTCATACTCAGCCCTCAGGACATCCATGTGTGCCTCTGGTGAGCAGCAATTGCTTGATGCAGAGACAACATTTCAGCCTGGCGTGCCCTGTTTGAGGCCGTCATGCCCAGCCTGAGCGAGCGGGACATGGACCGTGCCGCCCGCTGCTGGAGAAGCACCCGCCTAGCAGGGGGGAGCACGGATTGGGCCACACGCTCCATGCTCACAGCGATGTTCTTCATTGCTGCCCCCTGGCGTTCAGCATTGGCGGTCATGTCTTGCTCCCACTCAGTATACCGCGGTAGCACGCGGCCACTGCATTACTGGGCTTGACACCTGCGGGACCCAAGGACCGGGTGTCCTCGTTGTGTTGGCACCGCCCGCGGCTGCACGACTACATGCCCCCGTCGACGTAATGGCCCAGGCACATCAGTGACTGGTGTGGAGGGTGACCCTGCGTCCCGATCGACCACAGGCAGAGGTTCCAACACTGTCTGACCCCTCAGTGCAGGTGTCGCGGACAGAGGAGTGCCCACATCAGAATCACTCGCCCCTGACATATGGACCTGATGCACATCCAACTCGACATGGACGTCAGAGTGGTCATCAGGGCTGGACTCATTGCCAGCCAAAGACAAGATGGACTGTAGCACATGTGGGTTTTCGTGGCCTACCACCCCACGACCCCCACTTGTGCCGGGTTGCTGTAGTGATAACAAACCTGTGCCTGGAATGACAACACCATCCTCTGGCTCCATTGCATCATCATTTGAAAAGTAGAGAGAAAAAAGGTCACTACACATGTTAGAAGCACACAACACACACACACATAGACATCACACAGACACCAAACACATCAGGCAGACATGTCACACACAAAAGAGAACCTGCCATGCATGCTGGGTCACCTTGACATTGCTTCTGTGATTAGGCATGTAGAAGGGTGTTATATCGCTCAGAAGTGGGTTGATGCAGTGCAGCTAATTTGTACGTTACTCACTATCTACATGTACAAATACTTCATGATGTGTATCAGAAACTGTGATGGCAGTGCAAGGTCAACTTCAGGCATCACGTGCAATGTGCATGCAATGGGTAGCATGGCTACAAGCAAACCAGCCCTCCCCCCAAGTGCAAATGCAGGGATGCCTTGCATGGTATCAAAAGGATGACCATAGACCTGTGTATTGACAGACAGTGTTGACTAGCATCAATTGCATCATGTGAGTCAAGTGACACCACATCAGATGATGATGGGACAGTAAGCAGGACACATGATGAAACCTCTGGGGTACACCCACATGTGAAGAAGACACTTCACAGTTGGACAGAGTAATTGGGCATGAAACAGGCTGAGGCCTGTGACCCACACAGACTGTCACACCCTAAACATGTGTGCGACGCAGGACTGAGCCACAGTGGCCATGGGAAGGCTAATGAAATGCCATGTAATGTAGGTCACCCTGGACACGTACTACAATGATCATCCAGTCAAGGACACATAGGGGCATGCATGGAATGCACATAGAGCATGAATGACCACTCATGTCCCTGCGGAGCATCTGACATCTGCACAGTCCAAGTGAGACACCCTGCATCAAGTACAAAAGATGTACCACACAGCATATGTCTGGCAGGTTGGCTGGTGGAAGTTAGCATGCAGACAGGAAACATGAACAGGCAAGTACTTAACGGCAAAATTGATGCAGACAGTGCAAAGGTGAAATTGGGGTGCAGGAGGGGGTGGAGGGGCAAGGGACCATGCCTATGTGGAGTACCCGCATGCAGGCAAAGGACACATGCACGTCAGTCATGCTATGACATAATCCCAGGGCTGAAAGGAAGGTTCCCCCAGGCTATGTGCAGAAGGGCCAGTGAGCTGGAACATGAACCGGAGGGGCATCCTGGTGACCAGAATGTGAATAGGGTGCAATAGTGGTGATGCGGACAGTCCCCATCTGCTCCACATGTCCACCATCCTGCAGAACAGCCATGCATCAGTGAAGCATTGCATTACTTGCACATCAGAACCATGTACACATGACATGTAGTGGCAGTCATGCACAACACATCACACAAGTAAAACACACATGTCCTCAACAAACACGCAGCAACACTCACTGAACTGGGCATCAAAGTCCGGCATCTCTCCCACTCCTTCAACCGATTCAGGTGGTATGAACTCAATGAGTGACTCGTGCAGAGTGAGGTCTTTCTCCTCAGGTGCAGGCCCACTGCCAGTCACCAGAGTCAAGTTGTAATTTGAGGCACGCTTAGCCTTAGCGCTGCGTTTGAGGTCATTCCAACGCTTTTTGCACTGTTGCGCCGAGCGCACCTCATGGCCGACTGCACTCACATGTTCCGCAACTTGCTTCCAGTGGGTATCACGGTGGGCAGCCGTAGTCTGACAATTAGGCCCCACTAGCATGTCACGGCTGCGGTCCTGCACGTATTCCACGAGGAAGTCCAGTTCCTGGTTGCAGAAAGGCTTCTTCGTCGACATGCAGGAGGTCGTGGCTGTGTGTGGGGTCCCAGCCTGTGCTGCAGGTGCAACCTTCTTCCTCTTGGATTGTGGCGCAGACCCTGGCTGACAAATGCCGCCCTGATCAGTATGGCCAGTGGCACCGGTGGATTGAGCCAAGGGAGTGGCAGGTGGAGGGACGACCAAAGGCCTGACTTGCGTCAGTGGCAGCTGGGTATCCTCTAATGGATCCTGTGCAGCGACATCCGCTGTGGCAGGGTCATTGACCGTGACTGTCCTGGTTGGTAGACTCACAACCGGGGTGTTGTTGGCTGCATCTGCCTCTGCACTTGCCAACCCCCGGTTGGTCGGGCAGCAGATGACATTACTGCCCCAGGGACACGTGTCTCGGTCAGGGCAGCCCTGAGTGCACCTACGGTTTGCCTCCTGCCCTGTTGGAAATCTTCCAAGGACTCTTCAGGAGCCAACGCAGCCTGCGCTGGCAGACCCTGAGCCTGGGTGGTGGTGTCCACAGCTGCACCTGCAGCTACCACTACCTTTGGACCCGTGGCAGTGGATAAAACGGACTACCGGGTCACATGGGCGCCAGTGCCAGATGCAGAAGCTGCATCTCCCGGAACCACAGGGGGTGGTGGCATGACTGCACCGACACATGGCACAACATCGTGCACAAGTGGCGCACCCCTGCCTCTTCCTCCTCTGCGGCCGCCCTGGACACCCTGGAGTCCCCCTACTCCCTGGTCACCCCAGCCACGTCCCTGACCACGCCCACCACGAGGAGTATGCCCAGCTGAGGCGCACCTCACCTTTGGTGGCCTCCCAACCATGGCACAGATAGAGTAGTGCCGGCACAGATGGAGAAGTGCCAATGGGAGGTGTACACCACAATTGTCCTGGGCAATTGGGGTGAAGGGGGTGGGATGCAAGATGTTAACAGCACCCCTGCACCTGCAAGGCTGTATGTGACCGCGGTGATGAAGTGACGGGTCACGCAACGCTCAGGCACCCCAAAACTGCAGTAAAACTGTGCACGCAACCCCTGCAGCCTACGTGAGTGGAATTAACCTCCCGCAGTACGTGGTGGCACCCAGGAACACAAATAAACACGTATGCGTGGGACACGCAGGCTACTATGACCTCGAAAACGGGTACACGATACACAGGGGCACCCGCAGTGGGAAAAATAGCACGCATGACTCACCGTCAGACTAGCGCAATGATGAAAAACACACGTAGCCAATACCCCTGCCAAAATAAGAGATACGTCCTTGATCCGCTGTGAAGTTGTGATGGCGCGTGAAACAACACGAAGTAGCAACACACACGTTGGTCTCCACGAAAGGCACATACAGCGAACTGTTGGCCCCGCTCACCTTTAACCCATGCTGAGGGAAACGCCCGCATGCGTCACGTCACTTACACGCCTAGGCCATTTCCTCGAATTACACGCATTCACACACGGACGTGTGGTTTTTTTCACGTGCTGATCCACTATGCACCCGTGTTGAGGGAAACGCCTGTGCACGTTACGTCACAGACGTGCTTACGCGCTAAGGGCCTTTCCTAGAATTACACGCACATCAGCCATCTGCAGGGGTCCAGTTGCTGTGTCCACCCCTGCTGGAACAGAAGACTCCCGATTGGGATACCATCGCTCCACAGCCCAGCCCCAGGACCCAGTTGCCCAGCCACGCCATGTCGGGCAAACACCATCCAAGACCACTGGCGACCCCCAGCCAGAGAGGCAGAGGGCCACCAGCTTCAGTGAGAAGGAAGTTGGTGTCCTGGTGGGGCATGTCCTGGGGCATTATGATGCCCTCTTCACACCATTGCGTGCCGACAAGGAAGGACAGGAGAGGATCTGGGAGGACATCGTGGTTGCCATCCACGCGGAGTGGGTGGCAACCTGCGACATCAAGCACGTCCGGAAGCGCTGGGAGGACTTCAGGTCCAGGACCCTCAACAAGGTCCGGCGCCTTGTGAATGCAGAGGATGCAGAGGGGTGCCGGGTCCACCTGAGCAACATCCAGATGAGGGTCCTGGAACGCATAAGCCCAGATCCTTCGGAGGAAGACCCGTCCGGAGTTGAGCGGTAAGTGGCCATGCATTGCTGTGTGAAACAGGGCATGTTTCAGTGTGATAGTAGTCAGCTACTTGCCTGTATGTGTAACATAGGCCATGTATGGATGTGTGCGCGCCGGGACATCATGGTAATGCATGTGAGACCAGTAATGCGTGAACCACATGGATGGTGCATGTGTTCCAATGAGACATGGGGAGATGCATGCGGAATGCACAAATGAATGCATGCCAGTCCCTGTTCTTGGACATGGATGGGGGGTGAGGGATGGGTGCTGCTCTCATGTACATGTATGGTGTGCATGTCTGTGTGTCTGAGAAGTGTGTGTGTGACTTTGAAACGCCATGGATGCATGACACATATCCGTGACGATGTGTAGATTCACTCATGCAGTGCAGTCACCGTTGTATCCACTGTGTCTGTGGTGTAGGAGCCATGATGCATGACTCTCCGGAGATGTGTGTGCATAGTATCAGTATGAGCCATGATGCATGCGAGTTTTAAGGCAACCTTTTTGTTAACAGAGGCCCTTGTACATGGATGCTGATGTTGATTGCATGCGCCGTGCCTGTTTCTGCATGTGTGTTGCGTGCATTGACCCATGTGTTGTGGAGGGACAGGGTGGAAGTGACGTTTGACAGTGCCACTCATGTGTTATTGCTTCCTGTCTAGGGGACTGTTGTACGGTACCCTGATGCTTGTGTTCTATGTCTCCCTCTACGCAGCGTGGAGTGAAGAAGAGGGCAGAGACGGCGCTGTGGAGCTAAGCGGCAGGGATGCCTCCACCGGGCGGCGACGCAAGGCCCAGCCACCCTCCCAGGAATTGCCATCATCCGGGAGAGAGGGGACTGGTGCCGCGTCTGCCACTACGGCTGTAGCGGAAGGGCCGGGTGAGCCCCCACAGGGACTTGCAATGGCGGAAGACGGTGCAGAGACATCCAGGTTGGTGGTCTCCACAGAGGAGGAGGAGGAGCCTGCTACTGAGCCGCAGATGGGGCCTGGTGGGGGTAGTACCACTGGTGCGAGTGGTGCAGTCCAGGGCCAGGAGGCAGCGCAGGTCGCCACGGAGGGGCCTGTGCATGTCGCTGTCCCTGACCCTGTGACTGCACCACCATGCACCAGCAGGGATGCCCCGTCCCAGGACCGTCCCCCGGTAGGGGGGAGGCCCACGTCATCTGCCTCTCCACTACCTGCGGACGAGGAGTCCCATGACCTTATGGGCTCCGTCCTGATTGGTGTCGCGTTGCGAACGCGTGTCATTCATGATGACGTGCGTGCTTCCTGGGGGGAGCACGCACGCCATCACGAAGAGCTGCGTGGCAACGTGGCACAGTTGGGAGGGGCCATGGTCGGTGGGTTCCTACATGTGTCGCGCACTCTGGCAGATCTCTCCTCCTCTGTGGAGACTATGCGCCAGTCCTTATCTCTGCCGTCTTCCGGCCCAGATTCCACCAGGGCCCCCTGTAGACCTGGCCCGACCAACACAGCCAGCTTGGTGGAGATCCCATCCCTGCAACAGTCAGGAGTCGGCGGTCCAGCAGGGGTGGACACTCCAACAACTGGAGACCAGCAGATGGAGGATGTGCAGGCATCATCAGACAGGGCACATGGACAGCAGCAGCAGCAGGCTCTAGGTGGGAGCAATGATGGCTCGGGGCCATCAACATCAGAGGGGCAGGCATCGTCCAGAGGGCAGGAGGACCCTGGAATGGGAGTGTCTTCCGTGTGGCTGCGGTTGGGCCAGCGGATAGATGCGGAGCGGTGGCGTGCAGAAGAGGCGCGGCTCACTATGGTCAGGGCAGAGATCTCCATGCGTCGGTCGTTGAGGTGGGCTGAGTGCCTCGAGGCAACTCGCAGGGAGTTGGAACAGGCCATGGATGCATCCTGCGAGACCTCTGGGCCAGAGCAGAGGTCCGTCTCCAGGAGATAGACATGGAGTTCGATGATGCCCTGGCCCACAACATCACAGAATCAGCCGCAGGACTTGCCCGCCGCCATTGTATATAGTTAGTTAGGGATAGGTTTCCTTTCTCTTTTTTTTTCTTTTGGGACGCTTGGACAATGCCCCACGTTTTTGTATATAGTTGTAAATTAGGTAGGGTTTTTTATATAGGTTTCATTTCATTTGTTAGGCTCATGGACCCTTGTTGCAATATTCGTACATAGTTGGACAGTGGATTTTTTTAAAAACATATTTTACCCTGACCATGGATCAATGGATTTTTGAATTTTGATCTCCTTTGGATTTACTTTGTTGGACAAGGATTTTTGACAAACTTTATTTTGGATTCATTTGTATTGTGTCATCATAATTTTTGTTTTTTAGGACATTCCTTTTTTTCTTGTTTCTGATTCTTTATATGCTTTGAAACTTTTTTGATATTTTTGTGCACAATACGTTTTGATTTCTTACTTCCATGTGTGGTATTTGCTCTTTGGTTTACTGCATGTCACAATGTGGGTTTACACAATCACTCGCACCCAGTGTGTGTGTGTGACGGACATGTGCTGATGTGCATATTTGACTTTTGGTTAGTGACAAGTAATAGGCCTTTCAGTATGGGGTGGATGGGAAACTTGGTTGTGTCTGAAGACTGGGGTGGCGTGCAGTGGGATTTTGTTGGACATGAGGCCCATGAATGTGCATCTTTATGACATGTTGGGTGGGGACCTGAGTCGGGGCCTGCTGGCAGGTGCCTGGCAATGGTGGATGGGTGGGGGTGCTGGGGGACATGAGTCGGGGCCTGCTGGCAACTGCCCGGCAATGCTGGGTGGATGGGGGTGCTGCGGGACATGAGCCGGGGCCTGCTGGCACGTGCCCGGCAATGCTGGGTGGGTGGGGGTGCTGGGGGACATGAGTCGGGGCCTGCCCGTCAATGCTGGGTGGGTGGGGGTGCTGGGGGACATGAGTCGGGGCCTGCTGGCTGGTGCGCGGTAATGCTGGGTGGATGGGGGTGCTGGGGGACATGAGTCGGGGCCTGACCCTCAATGCTGGGTGGGTGGGGGTGCTGGGGTACATGTGTCAGTGCTCACTTGTGTGTGGTGCCATGTGGGCTGGCTGGGGGGCTTCGACAGGGTGGATGGGCTGCCCATGGGGCATGGCCAGGGGTGCAGTGTGTTCCCCTGTGTTGTGGTCTGCCTGCAGGCCCTGGTGAGGGGGTAGAGGGCACACCTGGGAGGACACACACTGGCAATTCATTGGGGCACCCCCGAAATACACGTTCGCCGCTCGCACAGGGCCAATCGTGTGTGAAACTTCCCGCGCACCCCCGGAATACACGTACCCCGCTCGCACATGGCCAATCGCGTGTGAAACTTCCCACGCAATCTCGAAATACCCGTACCCCGCTCGCACAAGGCCAATCGCTTGTAAAACTTCCCGCGCACCCACAAAATACACATACCCCGATCGCACAAGGCCAATCGCGTGTAGAACTTCCTGCGCACCCACGAAATACATGTACCCTGCTCGCACAGGGCCAATCGCGTGTGAAACTTCCCGCGCACCCCGGGAATACACATACTCCGCTCGCACAAGGCCAATCGCGTGTGAAACTTCCCACGCAATCTCGGAATACCCCTACCCTGCTCGCACAAGGCCAATCGCTTGTAAAACTTCCCACGCAACCACGAAATACACGTACCCCGAGCGCACAAGGCCAATCGCATGTAGAACTTCCTGCGCACCCACGAAATACACATACCCCTCTGGCACAGGGCCAATCGCGTGTGATTCTCCCCGAGCACCCCCGAAATACACATACACCGCTCGCACAGGGCCAATCGCATGTAGAACTTCCCGTGCACCCCCAAAATACACGTACCCCACTCGCACAGGCCCTATCGAGTGTGATTCTCCCCGCGCACACCCCCGAAATACACGTACCCCGCTCGCACAGGCCCTATCACGTGTGATTCTCCCCACACACCCCCAAAATACACATACCCCGCTCGAACAGGGCCAATCGCGTGTGAAACTTCGCACGCAACCCCGAAATACACGTACCCCACTCACACAGGCCCTGTCGCGTGTGATTCTCCCCACGCACCCTCGTAATACATGTACCCCGCTCGCACAAGGCCAATCACGTGTGAAACTTCCCGCACACCCCCGAAATACACATACCCCGCTCGCACAGGGCCAATCGCGTTTGATTCTACCTACGCATCCCCGAAATACACGTACCCCACTCACACAGGGCCAATCGCGTGCAGAACTTCCCGTGCACCCCCGAAATACATGTATTCCGCTCGCACAAGGCCAATCACGTGTAGAACTTCCCACGCACCCACGAAATACATGTACCCTGCTTGTACAGGCCCTATCGCGTGTGATTCTCCCCGCGCACCCCTGAAATACCCGTACCCTGCTTGCACAAAGCCAATCGAGTGTACAACTTCCCGCGCACCCCCGAAATACACGTAGCCCGCTCGCACAGGGCCAATCGCGTGTGATTCTCCCTGCGCACCCCCGTAATACACGTACCCCACTGGCATTCGTGGTTGGGGGCTGTATGCTGGTCCACTGGCCTGTGCGCCATATACAGGATTTGTGCGCTGTTCATGGCGCACGGGGAGGGGTTGGGGGCGTAACTGGCACTGCTGCAGGTTTGCTGCGCCACTCTGCGCCACGTCTGGTTATGGATGTTAAAATCCATGAATACGCTGTGCGCAGAAATGGATTTAGGCGCACGCGGCTGGCGCAGACTGACGCACGTGCACACTGTGTGCCAGCCACGTGCGCCACTTGTGCGCTGAATTCTATGAATTACCCCCTACATCTCTAGAACTTCTTCAGGGGATAGTGTGCCTACTGAACACTACTATACATATATTTGTGCTTGGGTGTGTGCTTCCCTAAGGCCAATCTCTGTTTCCCGGTCAATCCTTTGAACACTGTGCTACTAGGAGTGATACAATCTTCATTGTAGACCTAGTAGTAGCTGTTTAGAGTGTGCTACCCTCTTTTTCCTATACCTTTAAGGGATTCACATGCCCCCCTAAGTATTATTACAATGTGGTAAGCCAGCGTTATATACTGGGGTGGCGTGCAGTGGGATTTTGTTGGACATGAGGCCCATGAATGTGCATATTTATGACATGTTGGGTGGGGACCTGAGTCGGGGCCTGCTGACAGGTGCCTGGCAATGCTGGGTGGGTGGGGGTGCTGGGGGACATGGGTCGGGGCCTGCTGGCAACTGTCCGGCAATGCTGGGTGGATGGGGGTGCTGCAGGACATGAGCCGGGGCCTGCTGGCATGTGCCCGGCAATGTTGGGTGGGTGGGGGTGCTGGGGGACATGAGTCGGGGCCTGCCCGTCAATGCTGGGGGACATGAGTTGGGGCCTGCTGGCAGGTGCCCGGCAATGCTGGGTGGATGGGGGTGCTGGGGGACATGAGTCGGGGCCTGACCCTCAATGCTGGGTGGGTGGGGGTGCTGGGGTACATGTGTCAGTGCTCACTTGTGCGTGGTGCCATGTGGGCTGGCTGGGGGGCTTCGACAGGGTGGATGGGCTGCCCATGGGGCATGGCCAGCGGTGCAGTGTGTTCCCCTGTGTTGTGGTCTGCCTGCAGGCCCTGGGGAGGGGGTAGAGGGCACACCTGGGAGGACACACACTGGCAATTCGTTGGGGCATCCCCAAAATACATGTACCCCGCTCGCACAGGGCCAATCGCGTGTGAAACTTCCCGCGCACCCCCGGAATACACGTACCCCGCTCGCACAAGGCCAATCGTGTGTGAAACTTCCCAGGCAATCTCGAAATACCCGTACCCGCTCGCACAAGGCCAATCGCTTGTAAAACTTCCCACGCACCCACGAAATACACATATCCCGATCGCACAAGGCCAATCGCGTGTACAACTTCCTGCGCACCCACGAAATACACGTACCCCGCTCGCACAGGGCCAATCGCATGTGAAACTTCCCGCGCACCCCCGGAATACACGTACCCCGCTCGCACAAGGCCAATCGCGTGTGAAACTTCCCACGCAATCTCAGAATACCCGTACCCTGCTCGCACAAGGCCAATCGCTTGTAAAACTTCCTGCGCACCCACGAAATACACGTACCCCGATCGCATGTAGAACTTCCTGCGCACCCATGAAATACACGTACCCCGCTCGCACAGGGCCAATCGTGTGTGATTCTCCCCGCGCACCCCCGAAATACACATACACCGCTCACACAGGGCCAATCGCATGTAGAACTTCCTGCGCACCCCCAAAATACACGTACCCCGCTCCCACATGCCCTATCGTGTGTGATTCTCCCCGTGCACCCCCGAAATACACGTACCCCACTCACACAGGGCCAATCGCGTGCAGAACTTCCCGTGCACCCCCGAAATACATGTTTTCCGCTCGCACAAGGCCAATCACGTGTAGAACTTCCCACGCACCCACGAAATACATGTACCCCGCTCGCACAGGCCCTATCGCGTGTGATTCTCCCTGCACACCCCCGAAATACACGTACCCTGCTTGTACAGGCCCTATCGCGTGTGATTCTCCCCGCGCACCCCTGAAATACCCGTACCCTGCTTGCACAAAGCCAATCGAGTGTACAACTTCCCGCGCACCCCCGGAATACACGTACCCCGCTCGCACAGGGCCAATCACGTGTATAACTTCCCGTGCACCCCCGAAATACACGTAGCCCGCTCGCACAGGGCCAATCGCGTGTGATTCTCCCTGCGCACCCCCGTAATACACGTACCCCACTGGCATTCGTGGTTGGGGGCTGTATGCTGGTCCACTGGCCTGTGCGCCATATACAGGATTTGTGCGCTGTTCATGGCGCACGGGGAGGGGTTGGGGGCGTAACTGGCACTGCTGCAGGTTTGCTGCGCCACTCTGCGCCACGTCTGGTTATGGATGTTAAAATCCATGAATACGCTGTGCGCAGAAATGGATTTAGGTGCACGCGGCTGGCGCAGACTGACGCACGTGCACACTGTGTGCCAGCCGCGTGCGCCACTTGTGCGCTGAATTCTATGAATTACCCCCTACATCTCTAGAACTTCTTCAGGGGATAGTGTGCCTACTGAACACAACTATACATATATTTGTGCTTGGGTGTGTGCTACCCTAAGGCCAATCTCTGTTTCCCGGTCAATCCTTTGAACACTGTGCTACTAGGAGCGATACAATCTTCATTGTAGACCTAGTAGTAGCTGTTTAGAGTGTGCTACCCTCTTTTTCCTATACCTTTAAGGGATTCACATGCCCCCCTAAGTATTATTACAATGTGGTAAGCCAGCGTTATATACTGGGGTGGCGTGCAGTGGGATTTTGTTGGACATGAGGCCCATGAATGTGCATCTTTATGACATGTTGGTTGGGGACCTGAGTCGGGGCCTGCTGGCAGGTGCCTGGCAATGCTGGGTGGGTGGGGGTGCTGGGGGACATGAGTCGGGGCCTGCTGGCAACTGTCCGGCAATGCTGGGTGGATGGGGGTGCTGCGGGACATGAGCCGGGGCCTGCTGGCACGTGCCCGGCAATGTTGGGTGGGTGGGGGTGCTGGGGGACATGAGTCAGGGCCTGCCCATCAATGCTGGGGGACATGAGTCGGGGCCTGCTGGCAGGTGCCCGGCAATGCTGGGTGGATGGGGGTGCTGGGGGACATGAGTCGGGGCCTGACCCTCAATGCTGGGTGGGTGGGGGTGCTGGAGTACATGTGTCAGTGCTCACTTGTGCGTGGTGCCATGTGGGCTGGCTGGGGGGCTTCGACAGGGTGGATGGGCTGCCCATGGGGCATGGCCAGGGGTGCAGTGTGTTCCCCTGTGTTGTGGTCTGCCTGCAGGCCCTGGGGAGGGGGTAGAGGGCACACCTGGGAGGACACACACTGGCAATTCGTTGGGGCACCCCCAAAATACATGTACCCCGCTCGCACAGGGCCAATCGCGTGTGAAACTTCCCGCGCACCCCCGGAATACACGTACCCCGCTCGCACAAGGCCAATCGTGTGTGAAACTTCCCAGGCAATCTCGAAATACCCGTACCCGCTCGCACAAGGCCAATCGCTTGTAAAACTTCCCACGCACCCACGAAATACACATACCCCGATCGCACAAGGCCAATCGCGTGTACAACTTCCTGCGCACCCACGAAATACACGTACCCCGCTCGCACAGGGCCAATCGCGTGTGAAACTTCCCGCGCACCCCCGGAATACACGTACCCCGCTCGCACAAGGCCAATCGCGTGTGAAACTTCCCACGCAATCTCAGAATACCCGTACCCTGCTCGCACAAGGCCAATCGCTTGTAAAACTTCCTGCGCACCCACGAAATACACATACCCCGATTGCATGTAGAACTTCCTGCGCACCCATGAAATACACGTACCCCGCTCGCACAGGGCCAATCGTGTGTGATTCTCCCCACGCACCCCCGAAATACACATACACCGCTCACACAGGGCCAATCGCATGTAGAACTTCCTGCGCACCCCCAAAATACACGTACCCCGCTCGCACATGCCCTATCGTGTGTGATTCTCCCCGCGCACCCCCGAAATACACGTACCCCGCTCGCACAGGCCCTATCACGTGTGATTCTCCCCACGCACCCCCGAAATACACATACCCCGCTCGAACAGGGCCAATCGCGTGTGAAACTTCCTGCGCACCCCCGAAATACACGTACCCCACTCGCACAGGCCCTATCGCGTGTGATTCTCCCCACGCACCCGCGTAATACACGTACCCCGCTCCCACAAGGCCAATCGCGTGTGAAACTTCCCGCGCACCCTCGAAATACACGTACCCCGCTCGCACAGGGCCAATCGCGTGTGATTCTCCCTGCGCATCCCCGAAATACACATACCCCGCTCACACAGGGCCAATCGCGTGTAGAACTTCCCATGCACCCCCGAAATACACGTAACCCGCTCGCACAAGGCCAATCACGTGTAGAACTTCCCACGCACCCACGAAATACATGTACCCCACTCGCACAGGCCCTATCGTGTGTGATTCTCCCTGCACACCCCCGAAATACACGTACCCTGCTTGTACAGGCTCTATCGCGTGTGATTCTTCCGCGCTCTCCTGAAATACACGTACCCCGCTCGCACAAAGCCAATCGGGTGTACAACTTCCCGCGCACCCCCGGAATACACGTACCCCGCTCGCACAGGGCCAATCACGTGTATAACTTCCCGTGCACCCCCGAAATACACGTAGCCCGCTCGCACAGGGCCAATCGCGTGTGATTCTCCCTGCGCACCCCCGTAATACGCGTACCCCGCTGGCATTCGTGGTTGGGGGGCTGTATGCTGGTCCACTGGCCTGTGCGCCATATACAGGATTTGTGCACTGTTCATGGTGCACGGGGAGGGGTTGGGGGCGTAACTGGCGATGCTGCAGGTTTGCTGCGCCACTATGCGCCACGGCTGGTTATGGATGTTAAAATCCATGAATACGCTGTTCGCGGAAATGGATTTAGGCGCACGCGGCTGGCGCAGACTGGCGCACGTGCACAATGTGCGCCAGCCGCGTGCGCCACTTGTGCGCTGAATTCTATGAATTACCCCCTACATCTCTAGAACTTCTTCAGGGGATAGTGTGCCTACTGAACACTACTATACATATATTTGTGCTCGGGTGTGTGCTTCCCTAAGGCCAATCTCTGTTTCCCGGTCAATCCTTTGAACATGTGCTACTAGGAGCGATACAATCTTCATTGTAGACCTAGTAGTAGCTGTTTAGAGTGTGCTACCCTCTTTTTCCTATACCTATAAGGGATTCACATGCCCCCCTAAGTATTATTACAATGTGGTAAGCCAGTGTCTGTCAACACACAATGAACACCATCTATGTGTCAGTTTGCTTGTTTGTACATTAGTCTGGCCAATAAACTAACAATCAGCGACTATTTTGTGGTATATAATGCCTTAACCACCTCTTACTTGTGACCCCCTCTGTCTAACTCCCTGGGTCCTTGTAGGATTCCACAAATCAGGTAACCACAAGGCAGCTATGCCTCTGAAAAAATATGTATATACACTGCATGTTACCTACAGACTCATTTCTTTTCCCCAAACATTTCCAACCTCACTTTTTTCCCCCAGCAACCAGCATTGCAGCGCCACTTACTTATGAAGGCTCCTCGCCTGCACTCTGGAAGTGTGGGTGAACTTAGTCTTTTTTACTCCTGGCTCTTTTGTACTGCAGATCAAGAATTCTGCATTAAAATCCCTATTGATGTTATGCAGGGGCTTCCTATGTCTAACCCGCTACTTTCTACTCAAATCGAACGACGGTTTACTTGTTTGATTGATATATCGCAGCTCTGACCATAAGTGTGGACTGGCTCATCTGTTTCTCGTAACTAACTTGGAGACGCGACCCCAAGTCCTCGCTACTTTGTTGTGGAGTCGTTTCTGCTAACAACTGGGTCATGTGATCGTTTGCTGCTCAAACTAATGTGTATTTCATGGGTGCCATATTGGAGAGAGTCCTGGCTCCAATTTACGAACTATTATGATCCACCAGTTGCTGGTGGCTGGCACCATGGTCTACATATTACATTCATAATCATTTAGAACCTAAATTACCAGTTCTAATATTACAACCAAACATAATGTGGACGGTGTGTTCAAATATACATACATATACTCTATCCTATTGGCACTAATTTTACAGGTACCCCAGACGGTATTCCTGCGTTAATCCTGCCGGATAGGGTGGGCCGCATACCATACATCTGGCCCTCATGCATCACCACATATTGAAACTAAATCACATACATAATGTTGATGGCCCTTATGTCAGAGTTATTCTTTATCCTTTATTTATTTATTTATAGGACACCGGAAACCTGCAGGTATCAGGGCACTGTAACATAAACACAGGACAACGAAGTAGACAGGACAGTGAGAGTACATCAGGTCAATCAATTGGGGGTAGGAGGGGGGAGGATACTCAGTGGAATAGGAACGTTTTAATTGTCAACGAAAACAGTTTAAATCTTTTTGCAATCTTAGGTCCACCGGAAGAGAATTCAATTTTTTTGCTGCTTGAACAGGAAAAGATCTTTCGAGGCAATTTTAAAGTCTGGTATCCTAACCATAGCGAGTGTTGAGGAATGCAGGGTTCTTGGAGGTTTGTAAGGGCCATCAACATTATGTATGTGATTTAGTGTCAATGCGGTGATGCATGAGAGCCAGATGTATGGCATGCGGCCCACCCTATCCAGCAGGATTAACGCAGGAATACCATCTGGGGTACATAGAATCAGTGTGGCCTAAAAAAATAGAGTTACAACAAAGTGAAAGAGCGTTTTGGGAGGTCTGGGAAGAATTGAGCGTGGCTGATGGGATTGTGGGAACAGGCTATTGTTCCTGAAGCCATTAGAGAGAAAATTGTTGAATTGGCACATAGTGGTGTGACAAGCACTAAGGCCATTCTAAGGAGTGAGTACTGGTGGCCAGGATTTGATAGGGATGTTGAAAGGAGACTGGATGATTGCCTTCAGTTTATCAAGGTGGGCAAAGGAGTGGAAGCCAGAGGGCAACCCATTGTGGAGGTTGGCATTCCTTGTAAAGTGTAGAATGAGATTGCCATGGATATCTTAGGCCCAGTAGAGATTGGTTATGGGCGTGGAAAGTACATTATTCTGATGGTAGATTTGTTCTCGCGATGGTCAGAGTTCAAGATTGTACGTGAGATTTCTAGTGAGAGTATTGTTGAATTTGCTCAAGAAATGTTTGCAAGAGAAGGTGTCCCCTTGAGCATTTTAACAGATAACGATACACAGTTCACGGGTGGTTCTTTGTGGAATACATGAAGGGGTGTGGTATGAAATATAAGAAGTCAGCTTTATACCGAACTGAAGGGAATGGTATGGTGGAAAGAATGAATAGATGTGTTATGGATGCCATCCGTATGGCTGAAGCATGTGGGATGGATAAGAAAGGGGCCATCCAAGAGATATTGTATGCTTTGCGCATGTCACCTCATGCCACAACAGGTGTGAGTGCTTTTGTTTGTTTGTTTGTTTGTTTGTTTATTTTATTTGTAAAGCGCATCTGACCCGTGGGTATCTGGGCGCTAGTAGAAAGGCATTGGTCACATGTTGCATATCTTAGAGGGTTACATATATCACTTAATACATGTTACAATTAAAAAGATTACAAAGGTCGCTTAATGTGGACAATACACAGGGTAATACATAGTGCATAATATACAGGGCATTTAATTCCAACTGTGAATTGGTACAGGCATGAATACTTTTGAACTGATGAGGGGTCGCAATGCTAATAGTAAAGTGAGCCTGCCTTGGTTAGGTAGGAAGAGAGAGTCGGATTGTGTTGTGGATGAAGTGAGGAGAAGTTTAAAAGAAAGGAGAAAGAGATGGGTGATGAGAGAGAATGAGAGATGAAGAAAGAAACAATTAAGAGTGGAGTGGGGAGACTGGTGGAGGATAAAGACAGGAGTGGTCAAGAGGAAAGGGAGATTTGTTGTATTCAGACCCCGTCTGAGTTGTGTCTGTGCTCAAGTGTGCTGTGTGAGTAAGTGGGGGTCACGTGTGGAATATGAATAGGTTTGCGGTGCTGAAGAGAGGGTGTGTTGGATAAAGGAGGAGTTGTGTTATGATGGTCTTTATTTGGTCAAGGAGTGTTGCTGTTAGCAACACTCCATTTAGAATGTGTCATGAACCGTCGGACTCGTCCCTTTTGGACTTCCTGGTCCTTGACACATCGGGGCTTACACTCTGCAGTACTTCCAACATGGCCGTTAAACACAGAACGCTGTCTACCAGTTTCCACGTCAGACGTAACACGTTCTATAAAGAAGCCACGCCCCCGCAGCCCGCCCCCGCAGCCCCGCGCGTCTCAACGCTACCGCTTGCAGTGGCTAGACGTGTGCTCCGTAGTTCGCCTTCGCTGAACTCTTGATTCATGGTTCCCGGACCCTCGCTTCCTCCCTCTATCTTCCCTTTCTCCTTATCCTGTCTTGAATCCCAGATCCCGTGTACCCGCCTCTGAGTACACCTCCTTCGTTTCCTGGACTTCCTGGAGATTCGAAGTGTCCCTGGACGTAGAACGCTGAACGCACGCTGGAACCCGAAGACGCTCGCACGGGGTTGTGCAAAACCCGAACCGTACGCAAGAAGACTCCACCCAAGAATTCCAGCAAACATCGAATTCAGGTGAGAAAGGGGGAAACCTGTGACAGATTGAGATGCCAACTAACTGAAGTCAATACGGATTTGGAGGCGGCCGTTCAGGATCTCATGCGCAGCAGGCAATAATTAATGACCGAAGTACAACATTTGAAACTGGAGAATGCTGCATTAAAACAATTAGTCTTGTCCCGTGATTCCGCTACGAAGGAAAGCGTACTATTGGGCGGCATTGTTGACAAATACGATGAGTCTGCTAAAAACCTTCGTGGATTCCTTGACTCCTGTTTAGTCCACTTTACTTTTGAGCCCTACTACTTTTCTACCCCCAGGGCTAAGTTGGGCTTTATAATTTCACACCTTTCCGGGAATGCATTAACCTGGGCCACACCTTTAGTTAATTCTGGAGATGCCCTCCTGGACGACTACGACAGATTCATACAGGCTCTTAAGATCATGTTTGACCGCCCAGAACAGGTCTATAGTGCCCAGGAAAGTCTACTTGATTTCCAACAAGGCTCCCAGTACATGCTTACGTATGTAACACGCTTTAAACAATTGGCTAAAGAAGCAGATTGGTCCTCAGAAGCCTGCTTCACTCTTTTTCGAAGAGGGCTAAATGAAGACATCAAAGATGAACTAGCCAGAGTGGCTCACCCAGGTTCGTTCCAAGCCCTTATGGATCTCGCTCTGCAGATAGACTTCCGTATCCAGGAAAGGAAGGCAGAGAAGAAGAAAACCAACATGCCCTTCCAGATAATTCCTATAGAGACCTCCTCGAAGTCTGACCCTACTCCTGCCCCTATTAACGAACCAGAACCCATGCAACTAGGGGCTTTCCGTGGACCCATATCCCCCCAAGAAAGGATGCAAAGGATCCACACGGGGTTATGTATGTATTGTGCCTCAGACAAACATCTAGTGAGAGAGTGTCCTTTAGCCCCTCCACGGCGTTCGGGAAACGCCAGCTCCCGATCCTAGATGGAGCACGGCTTCGGGAGAGAGATGTTTGCTCCACATCTATTCCATCCTTGAACTCTCCTGGACAAAACAATTTAGTGATTTTACAGGCCTTTCTATCGCCATCCAAGAATGAAACCTACACCATTTTGGCATTGGTGGATTGTGGAGCCATGGGGATATTCATAGGTCAAGATTGGGTCTTTAACCACCATATTCCATATGAAACCCGAGATATCATGCAACCTGTAGAAGCAATTGATGGAAGACCCCTTTCTTCAGGACCCATAACTCTTCAAACCAAGGAAATAGAGCTCTCAATAAACCACCATCGAGAGAAGATTAAATTCGACATCATAAAGTCTGCCTATTACCCAATGGTGTTGGGTATGCCCTGGCTACAAAGACACAACCCATTCATCAATTGGGCAGCAGGTTCTTTGTTCCTGGGTTCCGAACATTGCATGTCTCATTGCCTACTCCTGGCTTCCGCGCCGACACCTTCGGAAGGTACATCGGCAGACCAGCAAGGCCCGCTCACAGTTTCAAATATCATCCAAGTTCCTAGGGGCCAATCATGAATACGCCGATGTGTTCTCTTCTGCCATAGTTCAAGCCCTACCTCCTCATAGACCGGAAGACTGCGCTATTGATACTGACCCTTCAGCTGTGATTCCATTTGGAAGGATGTTCATTTTATCCGAACCTGAGAAAAGGGACCTCCGTGAATACTTAGATACCAACCTTGAAAATGGCACCATACGACCATCCAAATCTCCAGCTGGAGCCTCACTGTTTTTTGTTCCAAAAAAGGATACTAATGAGCTCAGACCTTGTCTTGATTATCGTGGTCTAAATCAGTGCACTCTGAAGGATCGCTATCCATTGCCCTTGATCTCAGATATCCTGGAAGCAGTAAGAGGAGCTGTAATCTTCACTAAATTGGATCTCAGAGGAGCCTACCATCTAATCCGTATTAGGGAAGGGGACAAATGGAAAACTACCTTTAGAACACCCTTTGGTCACTTTGAGTACTTGGTCATGTCCTTCGCACTTGCAAATGCCCCAGCGGTCTTCCAACGCTTCATGGATCGGGTGTTTTCAGATATGTTGTTCCTCTTCATCATAGTATACCTGGACGATATCTTAATATTCTCTAAGGACCATCCTAAGCATGAGGAGCATGTTAAGGTAGTGTTACAGCGGCTACGTGAACACAAGCTCCTGGCTAAACCCAAGAAGTGCCTTTTCCATGTCTCTACTGTTCACTATCTAGGATTTGTCCTTAGCCCAGAAGGAATCGGAATGGACCACTCAAAGGTAAAAGCCATACTATCCTGGCCCGTTCCGACTACCGTGAAACAAATCCAATCCTTCCTGGGACTTGCTAACTTTTACCGGCAATTCATTCCTTCCTTTTCTGAGATAGTTAAACCGATCATTGCATTGTTGAAAAAAGATACTCCCGTTCTTTGGACAACAGCCCAAGACGAAGCATTCCTACGGTTAAAGACAGAGTTTACACAAGCTCCAATCCTGGCTCAACCTGACATCAATCAACCTTTCCTAGTGGAAACAGACGCTTCTAACTACGCGATTGGAGCAGTTCTAAAACAGGAATTCGAGGACAATCTGGAACATCCCATTGCTTATCTTTCACGGACCCTAACTCCCAGCGAAACCCATTATTCCGTTTTGGAAAAGGAACTGTTAGCCATCCGTCAAGCCTTCACAGAGTGGTGTCATCTACTTCTAGGAGCAAAACATCCTGTCCAGGTCCGCACGGACCATTGGAATCTTCAAGTTTTACAGGCTCTGGAATGTAGAAATAGCCATCAAGCCCATTGGGCCTTCTTCTTTGCCCAGTACCAGTTCCAGATCCATCATGTCCCTGGAACACAGAATATAATTGCTGACGCCTTATCCCGACGTCCCGACTACGATAGTCTTGAAGACCGATCATTCCCTAAGATGTTTCCCCATACGATATTCGTAGCTCAAGCAATCAGCCTCCTGGAAGACGTTTGGATGCAAACCCAGTCCTCTGAGCTCTGGAAGGAATTTTCAGGGAAGTATCGATGGAATCTGAGAACAAAGGACGGATGTTCAAGGATAATTGTCTAGTCATCCCCACACAGAAACTACAGCAAAAAATTATAAACCGCTGCCACGATACCCTTCACTCCGGACATCGTGACATTACCAACACCCTCCGTCTAATGCAAAGACAATTTTGGTGGCCAAGAATGAAAACTGACGTACAACTGTACATCCAAGCCTGTGCAGTCTGCAGTCAAAACAAACATGATAACAAAAGACTGGTGGGTTTCCTTCTTCAGCCCACACTACCAACAGGGCCCTGGGAAATTATCGCTACAGACTTCATTGTAGAATTGCCACCTTCCAGGGGGTACACAACTATCATGGTCACCATTGATTTATTCACTCATATGGCTCATTTTACACCCTCATATACATTATCATCCTCCTCAGAACTTGCTGGAATCTTCCTGGAACACATATTCCGACTTCATGGACTCCCTTCCAAGATCATATCAGACAGAGGGCCTCAGTACATTTCTCAGTTTTGGAAACACCTTTGCCAGATACTAGGGATCCAACGCGCCCTCTCCTCAGGGTATCATCCACAGACTAATGGGGCTACTGAACGTGTGAATCAAACCCTAGAACAATATCTTTGCTGCTTCTCTACCAAGGTCCAGGACGATTGGTCACTCTTAATACCTGTGGCTGAGTTCGCCTACAACAATTGGGATCACTCGGCTGTCAAGACCAGCCCCTTTTTCTGTAACCAGGGATTTCACCCTTCAGTGCTTCCTTCCGTCCTTCCACATCCTACACCTGTTCCTACACTTGATTCCTGGATCGAGACCCTCATCAATGTACAGAAGGAAGCCAAAGAGCACTTAGAAAGGGCCTGAACTCACACCAAGCATTATGCGGACTCCAAAAGAAGACCAGGACCCTCCGACGCAGTAGGTGATAAGGTCTGACTATCCTCGAAACTACTACCCCGACATCTACGACCAAATAAGTTGGCTCCTCTGTATTATGGCCCCTTTTCCATAAAAGAAATCATAAACCCAGTGACCTTCTGACTCAAACTACCAGACTCCTGGAAGAGGATTCACCCAGTTTTTCACACGTCCCTAATGAAACCATATATCCAGTCCTCCCGGACTACCCTCAGGCCTAACTCCGTAATTGTCAATGACCAACTGGTATATGAAGTGTCCAGAATATGTGACTCCAGGTACAAACGTGCTCAGCTTCAATACCTGGTTGAATGAAAGGGATACCCTTCTAATGAACGCACTTGGGAACCAATCTCAAACCTAAACACCCCCAGGTTACTCAGAAGGTATCATCTCATACACCCGGGCAAACCACGTGGGACAGGTTTTCGTAGGAGGCATGCTGTCATGAACCGTCGTACGCTTCCTTTTTGGACTTCCTGGTCCTTGACACATCGAGGCTTACACTCTGCAGTACTTCCAACATGGCCGTTAAACACAGAACGCTGTCTACCAGCTTCCACATCAGACGTAGCACGTTCTATAAAGAAGCCACGCCCCCGCGGCCTCGCGCTTCTCAACGCTACCGCTTGCAGTGGCTAGACGTGTGCTCCGTAGTTCGCCTTCGCTGAACTCTTGATTCATGGTTCCCGGACCCTCGCTTCCTCCCTCTATCTTCACTTTCTCCTTATCCTGTCTTGAATCCCGGATCCCGTGTACCCACCTCTGAGTACACCTCCTTCGTTTCCTGGACTTCGCGAGATTCCAAGTGTCCCTGGACGTAGAACACTGAACGCACGCTGGAAACCAAAGATGCTTGCACAGGGTTGTACAAAACCCGAACCGTACGCAAGAAGACTCCTCCCAAGAATTCCAGCAAACAGCGAACTCAGGTGAGAAAGGGGGAAACCTGTGACAGAATGTTATTGTACGTGAAGAATACTCCAGGCACAGCAGCTGGTGAAAGGTGGCTAAGGGAGGTGCTGCGCCGGAGGTCTTATGCGGTTGTACTTGAAATAAACAAGATGCAAGCTCACCCCAACATCTCTGGCCTTGTATCTCAACAGTATTCTAATGCAAAGTCTCTAAATGTATGACCCAACTTGAGAATCTAAAAATATGAGTTTTATCAATCTTGCATATTTCAGTCAAAATCTATGTCAAAAAACAAAATTAGCATCCCTTCAATAGGAGCAGTTTTACCTCCCATCTTTTGGACTGGGAAACCACACCATTGTCACAACACAGAGGTGGAGCAAGTACGATATAAATGTGGAGGCTCACAGGAGATAGGGACTGATTAATAAAGAAGGAATAAGGAAGGAGAAGGATCCTATTATGGAATATGTGGAGCCTTAAGAATTGAAACTGGAGATGGGAGAACTGAGCTTGAAGGACTGACCCCAAGCAGAAATGAGACCAGCCCATAGAAAGAAGACCACTCTGTGCTTGGAGATTGATTTCAAATAAGCCACCTAAACGGAGGGGTTGCTGAAAGCAGGATTTCTGGCTGACGGAGTCTCCTACTGGCTCTCCAAAATCAGAAGTTACATCTTAAAGGGGTGTGAAAACCCCAAATCAACCCCAAACTGCCCATAGATTAATCAGGATAAAATCAGTGAGGGCAAAGGAAAGGCAACTGTGGGAATGCATTTGAAAACACGGACGCAGGTGTTAATATTTCTATGCCTTTTGTTTCCTCATCTATATTGAATACAAAGCAAGAAGTTATTCTTCAGAGCTCCATCCACTTTGCATTGAACATTTAAATTTTAAACTGAATACTTTTTGGTGTCATTTTAATGTAGAATTCCCTTTGTAAAGTTAAGTACCATTTGAAATATAAGTAGTTGCTCAAACCTCGGTAGAGTCCTCTGGGTCATGGTATAGTTGCAACATACCATATCGTGGGATGATATCATGCTTCTAATGCAGCTGGGAAAAGCCATAGTTATAGACAAGATGTTTGCGCAACAAAATGCATGTTGAGAGAATTCATTATGATTATTAAGAATTGTGCGAAGTACAAACCCCTGCATTCCCTTCTCTTTAAATGCACAGGAATCTTCAAGTGTAATGGAAGGGGGGAGGGGTTCTTTAACATTGTACATTATACAGATATAGTATAGTTGTGCAGGAAAACACAGAATGAAAGTTGCACATGCAAGTAGCTTGAAACCAGTACACACAAGTGAATTCCAAGCTGCATTTATAGCTGTAATTCACAGTCCCACACAGATAACACATTCATGTTTCCTGAAAGTCACACCTAGATGATTAGTGAAAGCTGTTCCCATGCCTTTTGCGAACACAGTATACATATGGGTTCAGAACAGGACAAATAATTTACTGAAAGCAATTTTGAATTTAAACCAGCAGAAACCAATGCAAGACGTCCATTGCCTATATTTGCAGGGCCTACACAGCCAATACTTTCACTGCTAGCAATACATTTTATTTATGTACGTGTTTTTTCTCTGATACCATTCATGTCTTGATACTGGAGAAAATCAAATGTTTTAAACACATGTGCCTTCTGTTGAAATGTTTTCTATGTAGCACTCGTTAATATTTAAACTGAAGCAAATGTAAAATAGAAATGTTTAGAATGTCTGGTATTTCTTAGAATACAATATTGTATGTAAAGAGTGAATGCTTGTATGTACTGATAGTAGTGAGATTCATATAGGAAGGTAATTTGGTTTCATTTGTTGATTATCTGATTTGTTATGCATATATTGTATTGATCTCCATGGTGAAAAGCTGGATTGAAGTTGCATTATTCTTTTAAATTCATTTCAATTTTTGAATACCACACTGCCCGTTCATTGCCCAGAATTGAGGGGTTGCATTGTACAACTGTGGATGTACTTCCATTGTTTATTTCGGGAAAACAAAGAATACCATAAAAACAAATTAGAAAGATTAACAATCAACAATATTTTAAAAGAAAATAGCTGTAGTTAAGCCCAACAACCAAGACTTAAAAAATAAAACTACAATACTCAAGATCTAACTTATCTTAATGGAGATTCTCTCCAAAACAGAGCATGCTTTAAAAAAGTCAATACAGCCCAACCCACTTGTACAAAATCCGTCTGCAGCAAATAGTGCAAAGGAGGCTCACAACAACGAAAGCCCGGACCCAACCATACAGGTTTCACAGTATGTTCTGTAATTACTGAAAATGCTGGGATAAAACATAAAGAAGTGTGCCAAGTCCTCCTTAGGCACCCCACAAAGCAAACATGTTTGGTCTGCATGCCCCTTGAGCCTTGCCACCACCACAGCTCTTAAATGAATACAGTTAAAACGTGCCCTGGAAATAAAAATACGTTGAGGCAGATGCTGTGCCCAGCTTAAATGCTTCTGCAAGCCAGGGGACAAAATTATCAAATGTTTCCTATTGGCAGCCCTCACCATCTCTAAAGACTCTCTCTTGGTCTGAAGAGACCAGAGTACACTGTTTTTTTCAAAGTTTACATCCTTCTTAGAAAAGCGGGCTGCTGTGGAAAGACAGTGACCCACACCTGACTCCAACAGCACAGTTTTCACATACCTGAGCCATGGAACCCTCAAAAGGGGATCTCTGCACACAAAGTGACTAACCAATTCCTGGGTCAAGGTAACTTTGGTGTTGCACCACATTCTTAGCCAATGACTGGCAGGCATAGATGCAATCAGATTAGTAAGAAAGGAGCAGCCCAGTTCTTGATGAACTGCGAAGTTGGGGGCAGACCCAGGTAGCCCCAAATTGCTCTTAAAAAAGTGTTCTCAACCACCTGGATAGGATCAGTATTACCAAATCCCCACAGTTCCATGCATATCTTGCCACAGAAGAAGCTTTGCCATGAAAGACTTTGAGTACTAGCTCAATAATTTTTTTAAAATTATTTATCTTTATTTGTTTATTGTTCAAAAGAACTTCAACAAATGTAATACAATATCTAATTATTAATACTACTAAAAAAATGCTTAAAGAATATTTTCCATACAGTTAATAATATTTGATTGCACTGTTGGCTACCGCTTAACAGTTACAAATCAAACATCCAAAACAGACAGAACAAGCACATTTTTACCTTGCTTTCACGGATCGGGATTGTTGAAATTCGAAACCAACCATCCTTGTCTAGTGTTTTTATTTAATTGTTATAGTCATTAAAGTATTGCCTCAAAAGAATCATTCCCATCATGAACCGAAAACAGAATTTGTCCCTCTGTCTAAATTATGTCCTGCTAAGTGAATTTTCATTTGCCAGTGTCATTCCTATTTGCATCTGTCCTATTAAACCCAAACCATTGTTCCCATTGTGAGTAATCTCTTTGCCCAAAGCCTACCTGTTAGCTGCCCCTGTCATTTCCACAAAAAAACAATTTTCCTATGTGCCTTTCTCCTTATTGAAAGCGTGTGTCATTTGCAGCCCCAGTAAAATTAAGGTGATTCACAATTTCGTTTTTCTAAAAATCTCTTTTCATCCGTTAAAAAACATTCTTCCTACAGTACTCCCCTTTGTCTATCATATTCTGAGAGCGGACTTGGTATTGCCTTTCCTTCGTTTGTCATGGTTTTGAGCATGCCTATCATTTCCAGCTCCAGCAAAATTTTGTGAGATTTGCAATTTCATTTTTCTAATTTCTTTTCACCTTTGAAAAATCATTTTTCCTATTCTATCCTTCTTTTTCTACCATAGAATTATATTCCCTTTTATTTTAATACAGACCAAAAATGCGCAGAGTGAGGAGATTAGTCTCCTGCAACATAAATTTTCTGAATATTCTGAGACAATACAAGAAGCACAGAAAGAAAATGAGGCCTTTGTGACGAGAATAGGGGACTCCAGGGCCAAGTAGTAGCACAAGGTAAGGTCATAGAAGCCAGTCAAGCCCTGATAGCAGAACACAAAGCTCAGGCCTTTGCATACTATCAAGAAATAGGGTCCTAAAAAGAGAAATCAGAGAGATTATAGAAGGAGTATGCTAGGTTTCATAAGGCATTGAGGAACCCTGAACTGGTAGGAAATGGAAGGGCAACCCCTGACCTTGGTGTGATTTCCTCTGTACCTGGGGCCTCAAGCTAACTAACCACCCTATATGCACAAATCGCTGCTAAGTTCATGTATACCAGTTCACAAGAACCGGGAACCATGAGGCAGCCGGACTCAATTAGAACTAGCATGATTTAGCTGGCAGGCCAGCGTCCATCAGAGATTGATGGACGTG
Organism: Ambystoma mexicanum; assembly: GCF_040938575.1. Lineage (NCBI taxonomy): Eukaryota > Metazoa > Chordata > Amphibia > Caudata > Ambystomatidae > Ambystoma > Ambystoma mexicanum. Next base: position 1,088,868,062 of record NC_090937.1, on the reverse strand, counting down.
CATCACTGCTTAGGTTCTAAAATATTTTGGCAAATGTACCTGACCGGAGGACTCCTTTGAAGAAAAGATCAAGGAGTTAGACTGACAGAGGCATCAGCTACAAAGGGACCATCTGGTTCACTTTGCAGATAAACAAGAGTCTCTGTTTAGACCCTAAAAGAGCATCCTGAAAACCTCCACCCATTCAGGTAGGTGGGGGAGTTCTTCACCAACCTCGGAAGGAGGGAGGAGTCAGATGAGTACTCCCCTGTACGAAAGAGGGAATCCAAGGGAAGTGAGCCAGAGAGCCTACAATACAACAAGGGATAAGAGTCTAGGCCCCTTCAATCTGGGAGAGTCTCACAGTCTCACAGAATCACAGAGCGCCTAGACGATAGGGACGGGATCTCAAATAGTAGCAGCTCTGAGTCTGGACTCAGGTGTAATGGAAAAAGAAGGCTGCCAGACAAAAGAGAACTTTGGTATAAGACCCCATTAGAAAAATGAAAGCCATTAGAAATGTCATGACCAGATGATGATGTAATTTGGCATCAAAAATGACCATAATTCTATGGAGTTTGCCAAGTGGACATTCTCCCCAGAATACTCCAGCTTCTTTGCTGGGCTGGAGGATCAAAATCATTCAAGGTGGTCTACCTACAAGGCAGCTATCTTGAAGCACTTCTCCATGCACCGGAACCCGCAGGAGGCTCGCAAGGCAGCCTACAACCTGCAGTGCGGAGAGGATCAGGCACAGAGAGAGTTTGTCCAAGAGTTAAAGCAGGCATTTGCACAAACCGCTAGACGGGTCCACACAAACAGTAGGGAGTTCATTAACACCTATTTCCATGCCCTCCCTAAGTACATAATGACACAACTGGTTAGGGACTTCCACAAGCAAAGGACCCTGGACTGGTTAATAGAGCAAGCTACCCGAATCTATGAGGTCCAAAAGCCTGTGGAAAATAAGAATTCCCCAAAAATCCCAAACCAACCAACATCCCCGCTGCTGCCAAGGTGGCAGAGGTGAAGAATACCCCCATTTTGGACTGTGGGATACATTTACCCACTCAGCAGTACTTCCCCACATCACTGAAGCTGCACTTCAGCAGTTAACAGCAGAATGGCTGTGCTGGCTCCTTTAAGCACCATTGCCCTGCATCAAAACTGTGTTTGCAGCTACAAAATGATGGCTGCACTGTCTTGCAAAGCACATACTGGGCAGGATGGAGGATGGAACAAGGGGGCACACTGAGAAAGCCTGCCAGTGTGTTTCTTATATACACCGAGAAGAAAATTGAGAAGCAGCACTTTGCTGCTAGATCCACAGTCCCCCTTGGAAAAGGAAATATTTGGCCTTTATAATGAGGGCACCCTGATGCTCTTTCTCATCTGTTCAACCTTACACAGTTCGGATCCCGGGAGATCTATCTGTGCCCATCCACATTCAGATTGTGCCAGCAGAAGAGAGCATTATCCCTGAATAACAGGCGATGTCAGTACAGATACAGGAAATCAACAGAAGCTTTACTTTCAGCCGTATGGAAAAGCATTTGACTTTTGGCTACAAAGTGTCAAACATAAACCCTGCAAAAAGAAACCCTAGCTCTCTCTGCATTTGTGAATTTCAAGGGACCTTTGCCTTGTGCAGACTGTTGTGTAAGAGAAACTGGCTAGGGCTACAGACAATGTTGAAGTCCAGATGGGAGATAAACCAAATTTGAAAGGGAAATCCCAGCAGCATTCACCACGTGTCAAAATGTGTTTTTGCAAAACAAGAAAAATGCCTGTTTTAAAAGTACAATGTTGAATAAAGCCCTTTCCTTGCCTAGAAATGTCAGGGGGTGTTGTGTGAAAACCTTGATGGGATGTTCTGTTTCAACAGACATGATTCTTATGCAGAAAAATAAAATAACTAAGGGATTGGCTGCATTGTGGAACTAGCCAAACAGGTTTTCTGCTTGGGGGGTTGCTAGCAACAGGAGAGGCCTTCCCCCCAAAAGAAGCCACAATAGATTCTGGCACACTTATGTGCTAATTGTGCCCTTGGAAACTCTGAATAGGCCAAGAGAAAGAAATATCACAACACGTTCGTCAGACTTGTGTCTGTGCTCCAACTTGAGACAATGGATTCTGGGACACCTACGTGTGACTTCTGGAAGTGACAACAATCATCCACTCAAACCAAGTAGCTCCAAAGAAAAACTCTATGACAACCCTGGGCTAAGGTGACATTTGCTGGTAGCCTGAAAAAAATGTTCCCAGTTGAAGGACAAAGGCCAGCCCCATTTGGCTCAAAATACTATTTGATGAATAAACTTTTAAGACTGTTAATTCTGTAACCGGACATCACAGTAATGTAAAAGTTGTAAAGTTTAAATGTGATTTTCGTGGCTTCTAAACAAGATATCGTGGTTGTCCATAGCATGTATGGGACGCAAATCCCAGGAACATATTAATCATGGTAAAAGTACACATGGTGGAATGTTAAAAATTAATAGAAATATGCCCTATGATAATATGCACACACACCAAAAATGATGGGATTTCGGGTGAAGCGGTTCTCACTAAAATCGCAAAAAACTATTCAAGGACGAAACAGTGGTGTACAGACCTGGGAGTGGGAACACCATGCTCTGTATAAAATATGTTATCTGCCTATGTGATTTGTGAATGTGCTACAACTGTACAAATGTATAATTTATGTTAAGATTGATTTTGGCAAAAAGGACTGTGGGAAGGCTTTGCACCTCATAAAAACACAACCCCATAAACTGAGTGCCCTCCTAGAGGAGGCAACCAACATTGGCTGCCTTATCCAGTTCTTGGGGGTAGGTCTAGCTTAGTTCTGCCAAACAATATACCCAGTGATGTCACCTGCTTTATAAAAGGGGTGGGAGCTCACAGGGACAGGGCACTCTCTCCTGAATTTCCAACACCTGCATATCCAGACATTCCAGATCCACCATTACAAGATTCCAGACTCTACTGCCAGGCCAAAGCATAACTGGAACTATCCCAGCAAGGCCAAAGCATAGCCGGCCCTATCCCAGCAAGGCCATTGATCCAGAAACCCCACTAAAATCCCAATAACAAGGGGGAAAATCTGTGGTACCCTTTTGGGAGCATCCTGTGACCAGACCGGCTTTTTTTACACTACCTGCATGCCCGCTGTACCCTTGCCATCCAGTGACCAGACTTGCCCAGCTGTTTCCTGTGAGGGGCGCCTGCCATGCTGTGACAAGAGTTTTTGAGTCCAGAACCCGGTTGACTGTCCCAAATTCCAAACTCACACATTGTGAGTATTTCCCCATCCCATAGCAACACATAGCCTATCCCATCTTGACCCTTTTTCTTTGTCCTACTCTCTAAGTAATTCTATCCATACCTTGATAACTTGTTTAAAACTGTTAGAATTCTCTGTGCACCATGTCCTGGATCTCCAAGCGTTAGCGCCACTTTTCTCTTCATGTCTGTCTTGCATAGATCATAAATCCTGAGCCATATTTTGATTAAATAAATTAATTTTCCATAAAGAAACGGAGTACACTGTGTGAAGGGTTACAACTGCACCATAACTTTTATATTCACCGGTGGCGTTCCTCTTTTCTAGCCATTAAATCTAGTGTAAGTGAAATTTGTCTTTTCTTTAAAACCGATTTTCTCTCCTTAACTGCTTTATTTTATCAAAACCGAACCTCCTTTCACCTTGGAAATCTCATCCGATTATCCAGCTATAGTCACTCTTTCACTTCTATATTGTCCCTGTGATGTGCATCCATCAACCAGCCTACAAACCGCATTTGGATTCTATGTATTTCACCCATTTAAAAAAAAAAAAACGTTTTGACATTTAAAACTGCAAATGTGTAAATTGTAACTTTTCAACGTGTGAATTTGGCTGCACTGTGTTTTCATTTTAAGTTTATTTTTAACTGTATGCCTTTTGTGATACCTTAACTTATAGTTGCTAGTGATATAACATCCCTGATACTGTGATAAAATATATGTAAATCATTATTTGATCACACATATAATTAATTATTTGTCAAAATCGGAGGGCCATTTATGCCATTGCAAAGGGAAGGTCGGATTTTGATTCTGTTTGCTGCCTCATATCCCTGATTCCCTGCTGCTTCTTTCTATCCACTCAGAATTCAATTCATTGGGGTTTGAGGGAACGTTGCAGGGGATAATCTTAACTCTGGTGCTATCTATCTAAAACTGCTCCTATTCATTTGTGCTTTGGATATGTTCTTGTAGAATGTTGCCCAAGTGTATTTCAGTAGTTTTCATTGTAAATAAGCACCCCATTGGTCATTGCTGCCCAATATAAAAATTGGATGATTTCCTATGAAATTAAAATAAATAAATATTGTATTCCCACCAACCGGCCTGGTTTATGGTCCATTGTGACCCGGGGTATTTGTAAAAGGGGGTGTGAGACGGGTTGGGTATCGGCTCAATTCAAATTCGTAGAAAATATAGAGAACGTATTCTAATTGAGTGCTACATCCTAGGCTAAGGGCAAGAGTCTTCATCCGGTGTGTGACACCCAGTTAGAATCCTTCACATGTTGGGGGCTTGGGCCGGGAATTGGTGTTTATTCACCCGTGACGGTTTAACACAGCAAGCTAACCTTCAAGGTAGTGATACTTTGTGTGGTTGGAACACTGTGTTACGCTGTAGAAGCGCCTCCCCAAAACAAAAAATCCTAAGTACCAGGCCTATGTATAACACTAAAGCTGAATCGACCCAAAAAACTAGACAAAAAACAACAGAATACACAGGGGCGTAGGAGACACATAAAATCTGGGTGGGACCGGTGACATCTTGGGGACTTTGCTTTATTTATCTATTTATTTATTTATTTATTGTGTTTTAATCAAAGAACTCGACTTTTCACAAAATTAGAATTAAAATAGCAGTATGTATTAAATTACAACTATCACTGTATAAAACAAGAGAAAAGAAGAAAAGAAAACAGAAGACAATTAAAGGATGCAGCAGCAAAGAACATGTCTTTGTATGTTGCATTTCTGGATTTTTCATCTGACTATGAGCTCATGGTAAAAGAGAGGAAATAACAATTACTTACAGTGGGCCACAGCTAGGACGACAGCTCTTTAAGAGGCAGAACACCTGTGGACTCATGCCAAATAAAGGAGTTGAAGCCTTTTCTACCAACTGCAAGTTGCTACTTTTTTGTGTGGGGCAAGGAGAAGTGTGTGTCTCTTGGAATGGAAAGATGGGGGTTTCAAAGACAGAGGAAATCTTGTTTGTACCTCTGAGTAAGCCCTGTTATGGGAGTAGAGGGACCAGGTGTGTGATGTTGCTGCTTTGACTGTCCTCGGGGGGAGGGAGGGTTACAGCAAACAAGGAGGATGAGCGATCGCAAGCCCACCCCCTTATAAGCACTCCCCAGGTCCGCGGCCGGATGTGTCGGACCCAGGGGATGCCTAGTAGGTGGGGTGTATGTGGACCTAGGGGGGTGGCCAGAGTGGCAGCTCGCTATGTGGGCTGCCCCTCTAGCGCCCCTGCGAGGGCTGGGCCAGCCTCTCACAATGAGTCTGGTCCCTCTTATTCCATCTCATGCAGGCTTCAGAGCCTAGCCTTTCTTTGTTATTCTGAATGCAGAGCTGGACTCTGTTCCTTTCTCGTTTAACATTTACTGCAAAGCCTGATATATTTGATTCTCCCATATGTTACTAGGACGGCAGAGCATGGGTCCTCTGCCCTGTTACATTATTCAAAGAGCCCTTCTGGCTTTTCTTTGCCTCTCCCTTGTCTCACTGCTTGCTTGCTTGCTTAATATATACCTCCTTGCTTGAACACTCAACATATTCTTCCTAACACAGAAACGGCAGCTGCAGTCTGTCTTAACTTATATTTGTTATGTGTCTTGAATTGGCCTCTTATTTGCAATGTTCTGTCTGCAGGGGAAAGGCATTTGCCAGTCACTGCCATGATGGTTCTACCTGGCCATAGGAGGGCAACAGCTAGCCAATATTGGAAGAACATGGCATATTATGCCAGAGGCTGGCAACTGCCTTCCTAATGCCTACACAAGAGACACAACTCTTGCCTTTGTTTCTAACAGTAATTCAGTGGATGAAGAAACGCGAGAACACACATATTGCTTAAAAATAAAGGGGATGATGTCACACTTGGTTAAGGCATTTTGATCACGCCAGGAGCAAATTTCCAGCTGCAATTAAGCGATTACCTTTTAGACTTCTGGCTTTCAATAATGTTAGTATCACCTGGAAAGCACAGAGGTTGCTCAACAGGGTTCGTGGGCATGGATGATTGGAGGGCATTCTTGCCCTGGTTTGAAGCCTGGCCCCTACAGCCATGATGGGGGGAGGGGCCTTTTACTTTTGGTTGTACATACCCTTTGAGGGTGGGCAGACATTGCATCCTTCTTTAGCCCACTAACAGCTCTGCTTTGCAACTTTATCACACATACCTGTCAGGTGGCATGTAACTCAGTGATACTAATGTTATCAGCCTCAGAAGTCTGGAATCCTTTGCCACATCAACTAGGATACAGGCTTGCCACCTGAGACTTACCCATGTACGAGTCGGCATATGTCGCCCTGTGGGGAAGAGACACACAGAAAGAGCAGGGCACAGTGCCCTTGTGGGTTTTTCACACTTCTTCCTCGGGGTGGGCACAATTCACTCCGCAGAGAAAGTGGCACATGCTGGGCAACATTCTCCCACTTTGACAATGTCACCCAAAGAGCAAAATTGGCCATTTGAAATACCTCTGTCGACTTATTATTGCGCAATCCACACTGATGGGTTTAAGCACCTGCTTAACGCGAGATGGCAATTCAGGGCATTTGCCAACGCACTCAAGAAGCACAGGACACCCTCTTACCAGCGACATACCATGCTCACTCATTCTGATCACGAATTGGCATTTATCTGGGGTCAGGTTAAATGTATTTATTTATTTATTACATGTGTAACATCACGCAAAACCCCCAAGCATCAAGGCGCAAAGTAAACTTAGTGGAAAAAACACAATTTTCACATTGTCTGGGATTGTGGGTAATAAATTCTGGGGCGATTCACGCAGGGCAGACCTCTGTGGATTCCCACGGGTGTCTTCTTTTCAAAAATGCATGGGGTACCCTGTTTTCCTTCGTGGCTTCGACACCCTAGGCCCAAATCAGTAGGTTATCTCCCAATACCCTTTGGGGGTAACCAGTGTTTTAGCCTTTTCCCTTTGTGCCCAGGTAGGTGCACCCACACATGTGAGGTACCGTTCACGTTGGAACACCTGTGGGAACCCGGAAAGGTAGGACATGTGGTGTTGGCGGCATGTTTCTGTGGGTGGCAAGAGGGAAATGTCTGAAAATTGTAGTTTTTTCACAAAATTCCAGACTTTGCCGTGGATTGTGGGTAATACATTTGGGGGCGATTTGCGCAAGTCGGACCTCTGTGGATTTACACAGATGTCCCCTATTTGGAAATGCATGGGGTTCCCTGTTTTCCTTGGTGGCTGCGACACCCTAGGCTCAAATCTGTATCTTGTCCACATTAGCAAAATCTGCTCTGCCGAAAGGCTTGGGGTTACCAGTGGGTTAGCCTTTTCCCTTTGCACCCAGGTAGGTGCACCCAAACATGTGAGGTACTATTTTCCTTGGGACACCTGTGGGAATGCAGGATGGTTGGACATGTGTTGTTGGTGGCGTGTTTCAGTGGGTGACCAGAGTGAAATGTCTGAAAATTGTGTTTTTTTTTCCACCAAATTTCAGATACATTTCCCTCTGCCCACTCACCGAAACACGCTGCCAGCAACACATGTCCTACCTTCCCGCGTTCCCACAGGTGTCCCAACGAAAATGGTACCTCACATGTGTGGATTCTCCTAACTCGCCGCAAAGGGGAAAAGGCTAACCCACTGGTAACCCCAAGTCTTTCGGCAGAGCAGATTTTCAGGAATTTTGCTCATGTGGACAACCTACAGATTTGGGCCTAGGGTGTCGAAGCCACCAAGGAAAACAGGGAACCCCATGCATTTCCAAAAAGAAGACACCCGCGGGCACCCCCCTTTTCACTAGAAACATCCATGGTGGTTTAGTGACCCCCACAACCACCCAAAACAAGTTATAATTTATTTTATTTTTGTTTTTGTTTTGCCTCTTTCCTAGGGGCAGATTGTGCAAGCAATCCGCCCCCAGGAAGGACTACATGAGATGCCCCCCATCCATTTGGGGTGGGGAGGAGAGGGCCACCTCCCTTTCCACTAAAAACATACATGGTGGTTCAGTGGCCCCCCACACCCACCCAAAACAAGTTATAATTTGTTTTATTTTAGTTTTGCCCCTTTCCTAGGGGCAGATGGGCACATGTGTGTGGTCATCTGCCCCCTGGGGGGGACAAAATGTACTGCCCCAGGCTTGGGGGGTGGCTCTGCCAATATTTGCAGTGGACCCCCCCCACCCCAAATGGATGGGGGCATCTCATGTACCCCTTCCTAGGGGCATAAATCTGCCCCCAGGGAAGGCTACATAAGGTGCCCCCATCCACTTAGGGTGGGGGGAGACAGCCACCCCCCTTTCAAACACAAAAAATCCTGGTGTCTAGTGGGCCCCCAACCCCCACTCGAAAAAAAGCTAGAATATTTATATTTTTGTTTTGCCCTTCCCTAGGAGCAGATGGCACATGTGTGTGATCATTTGCTGCCAGGTGGGTGGCAAAACGTACTGCCCCAAGCTTGGGGGGCGGGGTGGCTCTGCCAATATTTGCAGTGGCCTCTCCCCTCACCCCAAATGGATGGGGGCATCTAATGTACCCCTTCCTAGGGACAGAAACCTGCCATCAGGAAGGGCTACATAAGGTGCCCCCATCCACTTAGGGTGGGGGAGAGGGCCACTCCCCTTGCAAAAATCCCTGGTGGCTAGTGGTTCCACCTGCACCCACCCCACCCAAAACTAAGTTTTAAAAAAAAATCATCTTTTTTTTTGTTTGCCCCCCTCCCCTGGGGGCAGATGATCACCTATCTGCCCCAGGGTATTGCCCCCATGCTTTGGGGGCTGGGGGAAGAGGGCAGCTTACATAGTAAGCAGCCCCTCCCCTCACTTCAAAAACAGATCCCTGCATGAAACACCAAACACATATTCTGGGGGGGATAAATGACATTACACCCCCCCCACTTAAAATTGTGGGGGGGAGTTGACCCCCTGCCCCTCCCATGTCCTACGCCCATGAGAATACAGATGACTCTTGCATAAATAAATTAATAAAGAAAGGACACTTTCCAAAATGGCCACAGTAGGGATCAATATGGCTAGGGAGCACCTTCTGCACAAATTATTTGTCAGAAGGGAATGGGCAGAACAAGCTGAAAAAGTCTGGCTAGAAGAAATGATGCAACAAGTCACCGCCATGGACATGGACAGATGGCAGGATGGTGGCCTATTACATCAAGCTTTGAGCGAGTTGTACATGAATCTGAAACTGAAAGAGGAGCAGATTAAAATTGTGAGAAAAAGTCTCACTAGAAGAAATGATGCAACAGGTCACTGCCATGGACATGGACACGTGGCAGGATGGTGGCCTATTACATCAAGCATTGAGTGAGTTGCACATGACTCCGCAAATTAAAGAGGAGCAGATTAAAATAGTCAGAATCACGGCCTACATGTATCGCCATATGGGAGTGATGTGGGAAAAGCATGAAGAAAATACAAATCTTGCGCAAAATCAATCTGAACTCGTAACTAAAATCCAGACTGAACTAAAATTAGCGGAATAATAATTCTAAAAGAGCCAAGATTCTGAGGCAGAATCTGGAAACTATATTAAACAGTTAAAAGCAGACTTGGCTCTACAACAGCAAAATAACGCTGATCAAGGGGCCCAATTAGATGCATTGAAAGAGGAGTGTAGGGAACAGAAGCTAAATCAAATAAATTAAATAAATAAAATATTATAGAGTCTGCGCAAAGCAGATAGTTACTCTACAAAATCAGATCAAAGAGTTGGAAGAGGAAAACAATAAATTAATTATGAGATACATCCACTCGCAATCAGAATTTGATGAAGAGTGCCAGAAATTAGGCGCCATAACACAACAAAGGGATGACCTGGCTGAACAAAGGGGCGCTCTGTATCAGGAGAAAGAGGCCCTATACCAGGAAATGTGCAGTTTAAAAACTAATCTGGAGAGAAGTGAGTCAGACCTTCAGGTACTGACTGGCATAAAAGAAGAATGTGAAAAATGAATGGGACATAGAAGACAAATGGAACTCGAGTTAGAGCAGGCCATAGAGACTCTAAATATGCAGAAAAAGGAGGTTCACCTCCTGAAACAGAAATTGTCTCAGTGTTCCCAAACTATACAGGCAGCACAAAATGATAATGAGGCCCTCTGTGAGGAGAAAGATGGGTTCCACCAGCAGGTGGCAGCTCAAGAGTGGGTCATTGAGGCCAGTAAAGCCCTGATAGCTGAGCAAAAAGCTTAGATCTTTGCCTAGTGTCAAGGGTTAGGGACTGGGAAGGAGAAACTAGCGAGGTTGGAGAAAGAGGGTGCTAGATTTAATCCAAACTGGAGGGACCACAAACAGGTAGAGATGGGCACGGCAACCCCTGAGCATAGTATGATGACCTCTGCACTAAGGGACTTAAACCCATTTAATACTTTGAACACTGCTGACTTCATGTCTACTAGTTCCATGAGCCAGAAACCATGAGGCCGGAAGAAATAAATAGGTCTAGTATGATGGATCTGACAAGTCAGCGGCCCCCAGAAATGGATGGATAAATATTAAGGCTGATGTCTCTGACAAGGAAGTCTCCTATGAGGAGAAAGTCAGGTAATTAGATCTGCAGAAATACAACCTCTAAAGGAACCAGTTGGTTCAATCTGTGGAAAAGCAGAATGAAATGAGGCCCAAAAAGAGCATTCTGAAGACCTCCACCCAATCAGGGCAGTGGGGGGATCCTCCGTCGACCATGGAAGCAGGGAGGAGTCAGAAGACTACTGTCCTGTGCGCCACAGGGGAGAAGAAACTAGACCCCACCATTCTGCGAGCCCCTCCCAAGCTCAGAAAATCAGGGCGTGCCTAGAAGATCATGTGGGGTCCTTAAGCAGTAGCGCCTCTGAGTCTGAGGGCGAGAGACTCAGTTGACGTGGCCAAAGAAGGCAAATAAACTAAAGAGAGTTATGGTAAAAGACCCCATTAGGCAGATCAAGGCAATTAGGAATTTCATAACCCCGTACCACAAAAACGCAAAATATTCTGTTTGGGAACATTTGAAACTCTATGAACAAATGATTGACACTTTTCACCTTAAAGCCAGCCAGAACTGCATAGAGTATGCTAAACGGACGTTCTCTCCAGAGTACTCCAGCTTCTTTGCTGGACTGGAAGACCAAAAACATTCAAGATGGTCCACTTACAGCGCGGACATTTTGAAACACTTTTCTGTCCACAGAAACCCCCATGAGGCTCGCAAAGCGGCCTATAATCAGCAATGCAGAGAAGATCAGGCCCCACAAGAATTTGTGGAGGAGCTAAAACGCGCCTTTGCACAAACCACTAGGAGGGTGCACACGTATAGCAGAGAGTTTATCACTACCTACTTTCATGCTCTCCCAAAATATATCACGACCGAGCTGGTGAGGGATTTCCATGAGAAAAGATCTCTGGACTGGGTAACAGAGCAGGCTATCCGCATTTATGGAGGTCCAAAAACCTGCAGACAATAAAAACCAGATACAAAATCTCAAACCAGCCAACACCCCTGCTGCCGCTTAAGTGGCGGAGGTGAAGTTTGCCCCAATTTTGGACATAGAAATGGGGGGGGCCTAAATATTTACCTACCTAAAACCAGTAAATCAGAGGCCAAGAAGCCCTCTGGCCAATCAGCAACAGGAGGCAGTCAGGGAGGTAATTCCACCAATGGGACCCCTAACTCTCCTGATTATGTAAGTCCCAGATACAAGTGCAACCAGCCTATTTTGGGGTATGTATGGACTCCCCCAGCCCAGTAATTTCTGTAGGACAACAAACTGGTGATGTGAACTCATCTCCATTCCTGAAAATCAACCTTCCTTCCAGTTTTAAGTGGCATTCCACACTGGAAGGAAATACTTTGAAATTTTATACTGATTCACAATCTGAAAATCCCAATTCTATCGTCAAAAGTGATGAGAAATCAGCTCAAAGTTTAGCTGACATTCAGAAAATTAGAGAACAGTTGTTCCTCCCCATTCAGTTAAATGAGGGGAAGGAGTATGTTCTCACCCGAGTGTGCCTGAACAATGGAAAGAGCTTCATCAGCAAAGCCATGTTTAGAAAAATCCCAATAGATCCAGCCATTCCCACATTTAAATTGATCAATAAGTGGGAAATGGGCCTGGAAACTCCCAATTTCAAACATCTCCTGCCTAGCAGGTGTATGCTCCAAATTTCTATAGGTAACAAAAGCATAGAACATAATTGTTTGGTCATGCGAGATGTCCTTGCTTCATTCTATTTAGGCAGTGACTTTCTCAATCGGTTTGCAATTAATTTGGACCTGATAAATTACAAGGCCTGGTCCCGACTAGGGGGCAATCCCTTGGGCTTTGATGAATTAGAAAAAGCATTTTGGTCAGCCCAATTGCTGCCGTATGCGGTTGAAGCTCAAATTGGAGAGGAGGTCACCATCACAGGACGGACCTGACAATTCACACTTGAATTAAAAATTAAAAGAGGACAGAAACTGCAAAATCCTGACGCATATGTACACCTCCGTGCCCATCTCCAACAGCAGGGGTTGTGGTTGTACGCAACACCATTAGTCAATGTAGAACACAACACCATTCCAATATTGATGGATAACAGCGACCTTAGGAGTATCACTCTGGGTGCAGGCACCATTATTGGAATCGTGGTTGATGACTGACATTTTTCCCTGGACCTAGGAAATGAACTGATAGGACCAATCCTCAATTACTGTTTTGACAATGACGGTGACAATGACATACCACCAGACAGGATCTTCATCCGACAAGGAGGGATTTTCCTGGTGTCCTCTTCCTGCCCTTACGGGGAGGAAGAGTTGACTTGTGACATCAGGCAGAATGAGGTGATATTCCAGTTCCACAATGACTGCCTCTCCTACATGAAACCCTCTGTCCAGGACAATACTCTAACCAGAGACCTCTCCACGAAGAGGCTGCTGAGATAGCAAAACTCAAAGTCTTTCCAGGCTTCAGGCAAATGGTTGAAGAGCGGGTCAACCTGGCTGATGCCTGTGAGACTCCAGAGCAAAAGCAAAAGTTGGAACCCGGATGAAGAAAATATATATAGATAACGGGGAGTAATTTACTTCAAGTTATTGTACAAATGAACTGGACGTTATTGTTGTGATTGTTGTGTAAATTCTTTGTAAATGTTCTGGGAAAAATGTGTGTAAAAAGTACTGAAACTTGTTTTTTTAATCTTCTATTAGAGAACTAACATCCTTAAATTCCAGCCTGGAGTTAAGAGCGGTGCCCGATGAGAACCCTGGGGACCTGGAAGGGAAGGAAAAAAGGGGGTGCCGTGCCACACTCTCCAACCCAAAGATGGAAGGGGAGGCTGGAGTGCCCACTCCCTGATGAAGGAAATTTACGCCAAAGGAAACCCCACTCTGCCCTACTCTTCCTCAACAAAGAGTCAAGGAAGAGCAGGGTGTGGGGTGCATTTAAAGGCCCCAAACAGAAGTTCCCTTTTACATGAATAGCAGCCATTTAAACACTGCAGCCTGTATAGGTGCTATATAAATAAACATTACCATACCATACCAAAAACGGCCTGTCTTTTGCTTTCCCTTTCACATGAACAGCAGCCCTTTTAACACTGCAGCCAAAAACTGCCTTTCTTTTTCTTTTGTTTCATGTCAAATTAAAGAACCATGTGGAAAGGGGCCTACACATCATCATCAATTGACAGCCGCAGTGTAATTCACCCAAGGATGAGGAATAAAAGAATCCTGTGCCCTGCAAGACAGGATTTTTAAACATTATAAGCAAAATCGGCCTGCACAGGTGTTTGCAAATAAAAATGGCTTTAAAAAGCCACAATGGAAAAAGATATAATTGCTCACACAGAAAAATGTCACGACAATAAAACATGATGTGTGGGGTGACCAAAGCAAATGTATATTATGTTTCACCCACAAGACTCCTGTCACATTTCAAGAGACGCTTACTTCAGGAAAAACCTGTTCTGGCTGAGGCAGGAACTTCACAATGACAAGCCACACTTCCAGTTGGATATCACACCTCTCCTATAATAACCCCGCAATAAAATTGGTGCTGCTGAGGGCGTCACATTTCCCTCTTCTGCAGACATGATGGCAGGAAAGCAGGACTTCAAAGAAGGACATCTGTGGCTGAAGCATGAGAAAAAAGGTGTGGGTTCTTGTTGCACCCACTTCAAAGAGCAAACTGCCAATTTCAAAGAGACTCATAAAGATCTCTGGTCACAGGCTGACCCAGGGGAGCAGATGGCTGTCGGGGATGAAGCAGCACTGCCATACGTTGAACAAGACACTCCCAATTAATATTAAAAAACTATTTTGTTTTAGGCATTTTGCGCAGCCATCAGACTGAGGATTGATTTCAGTTTTATGCCATTTTTCATGTAATTTCCAGGCAGTTTTAAGGACCTAAATTGCATTTACCTATGACTTTGCTAACTGTAATAGCCAGTTAGATTAGGTTTCTGGCTGATCTGAACATGTGACAAATGTGACAGTTGGTGAAAAGGTGGAAAATGAAATTAGGAACATGCTTGATCACCTACATATTCATAACTGTTGTATATTTTATGAAACTGGCACAAATGTGTTACACGGCCATGCTACATTGTACGGATTAGGCGATCGGCTTATCTAATTCCCGATGACCAACTCAAACTGAATATATGTTTCATATGGCAGTTGCTAGTACAATTATGAAGTTATGATACATAACTAGTTTTTGCCAAAAAGTTGTAAGGGGAAGAAAAGGATGATGACAAATGGGAAAAGACAGATGGTGCTCTCCTCCCCTGAACCAATCCTGACTGGGGGCGGAGAGAGGGTTGGTAACTGTCCAATCCTAACGGTAGGGATAATCACAGGGTACTCCCCCTAGATTGTAAAATTAGTGATGTCATTTCTGTTATATAAGGGTGACTGTACTAGGACAGACAACAACCGGGGTAGACAGAAAAAGGAGGCCGGAGAGAAGGCTACCTTACCATCTTTGAGAGTGCAGTGATCAGACTTTCTTTCCACAGTGTCCTGAGATGTAGCTGGCTTTCCTGAATCTTAAACAAAGGCTTGCTATGTAAGTAGCATATAAAAACAGCCCTAAATTGCATAAGCTCTTAATTTTTGTAATAGTGCATTCAATATTCCCCATTTGAAAACCCCAATTGCCCGTGTAGTTCAGTCTTTTCCCATAGTAGAATATTGTTTGCCTGTGTATGTTAGCATATCTCCTATGAAAAACCCGTCAGTTGACTGTGTAAATCCTTAGTATTTTTGTAAGTAAATCAATTAATTCCCCCATTAAATTTCACGGATCCGGATTGTTGTGATTCAAAACCAACCATCCTTGTCTAGTGTTTTTATATAATTGTTATAGTCATTAAAGTGTTACCTCAAAAGAAGCATTCACATAGTGAGCTGAAAACCGAATTTGTCCCTCTGTCTAAATTATGCCCTGCTAAGCCAATTTTCATTTGCCAGTGTCATTCCTATTTGCATCTGTCCTATTAAACCCAAACCGTTGTTCCCATTGTGAGTAATCTCTTTGCCCAAAGCCTCCCTTGTCATTTCCACTAAAAATCGATTTTCCTATGTGCCTTTCTCCTTGATAAAAGCGAGTGTCATTGCCAGCCCCAATAAAATTAAGGTGATTCACAATTTTGTTTTTCTAAAAATGTCTTTTCATCCTTTAAAAGTGTTCCTCCTAGAGTACTCCCCTTTCTCTATCATATTCTGAGTGTGGATTTGGTATTGCCTTTCCATTGTTTTTCATGGTTTTGAGCTTGCCTGTCATTTCCAGCTCCAGCCAATTTTAGTGAGATTTGCAATTTCGTTTTTCTAAATATTTCTTGTCACCTTTGAAAAATCGTTTTTCCTATTCTATCCTTCTTTCTGTATCATATCCTGATCACAGATTCAAATTATATTCCCTTTTATTTTTGACTTTTACTTCTCATGTGCTTCCTGTGTTCAAATCAAATTTCCTAAGTGTGCTAGCTAGTCTGTTTTGAAGCCCGATTTGTTTAGTGTAAGCAGCCCAAAGTACCCTTTTGTGCTGTCCCATAGCAGTAGTATTGAATCATTGAAAACCCATTTGTCTCTGGTTGCAGGGGGAGTGCTTAACTGTTGGTGCTATCACTTTGTGGTAAATTGTTCTTTTTCTGTTCTGCCATTAAAAAAACAGAATTAACTGTAATAGTAGATCTTAACCTGATGGTTTTGTAGAGATTATTGCCTTTTGTGTTTTGACTTGCGCAAAGTGGCCCAGAATTTATTACCCAGAACCCCAGACAAAGTGAACATTGTGTTTTTTCCCCACCAAATATCACACTTTGTCGGGGATTGCGGCTAATAAAAACTGGGGCAATTTGTGCAAGGCAGACCTCTGTGGATTCCCACGGGTGTCCTCTTTTGGGAAATGCATGGGGTTCCCTGTTTTCCTTGCTGGCTTCGACACCCTAGGCCCAAATCTGTAGGTTGCCCACATGAACAAAATGGTCAGTGGCGAAAGGCTTGGGGTTACCAGTGGGTTATCCTTTTCCTTTTGCGCCCCGGTAGGTGCACCCACACATGTGAGGTACCTTTTTCATCGGGACACGTGTGGGAACACGGGAAGGTAGGCCATGTGTTGTTGGCAGTGTATTTCGGTGGGTGGCCAGAGCGAAATGTCTGAGAATTGTCTTCATTTCCAGCCAATTTCAGAGACATTTCCCTGTGTCCACTTGCCGAAACACGTTGCCAACAACAAATCTCATACCTTCTCGCGTTCCCACAGGTGTCCCGACAAAAAAGGTACCTCATTTGTGTGGTTGCACCTACCGGGGGTGCAAAAGGAAAAGGGTAACCCACTGGTAACCCCAAGCCTTTCGCCACTGACCATTTTGTTCATCTGGGCAACCTACAGATTTGGGCCTAGGGTGGTGAAGCCAGAAAAGAAAACAGGGAACCCCAAGCATTTCCCAAAAGGGGACACCCGTGGGAATCCACAGAGGTCTGCCTTGCGCAAATTGCCCCAGTTTTTATTAGCCACAATCCCCGACAAAATGTGATATTTGGTGGAGAAAAAAACAAAATGTTCACTTTGTCTGCGGTTCTGAGTAATAAATTCTGGGCCGCTTCGCGCAAGTCAGACCTCTGTGCATTCTCACTGGTGTCCTCTTTTGGGAAATGCATGGGGTTCCCTGTTTTCCTTGCTGGCTTTGACACCCTAGGCCCAAATCTGTAGGTTGCCCACATGAACAAATTGTGCTGTGGCGAAAGGCTTGGGGTTACCAGCAGGTTACCCTTTTCCTTTTGCGCCCCCCCCGTAGGTGCACCCACACATGTGAGGTACCTTTTTCGTCAGGACACCTGTGGGAACGTGAGAAGGTATGACATCTGTTGTTGGCGACGTGTTTCGATGAGTGGACACGGAAATGTCTCTGAAATTGGCTGGAAATAAAGAGAATTCTCACCCATTTTGCTCTGGCCACCCACCGAAACAAGCCACCAACAACACATGGCCTCCCTTCCCGCGTCCCCACACGTGTCCCGATGAAAACGGTACCTCACATGTGTGGTGCACCTACCGGGGGCGCAAAAGGAAAAGGGTAACCCACTGGTAACCCCAAGCCTTTTGCCACTGACCATTTTGTTCATGTGGGCAACCTACAGATTTGGGCCTAGGGTGTCGAAGCCAGCAAGGAAAACAGGAACCCCATGCATTTCCCAAAAGAGGACACCTGTGGGAATGCACAGAGGTCTGACTTGCGCAAAGTGGCCCAGAATTTATTACTCAGAACCCCAGACAAAGTGAACATTGTGTTTTTTCCCCACCAAATATCACACTTTGTCGGGGATTGTGGCTAATAAAAACTGGGGCAATTTGCGCAAGGCAGACCTCTGTGGATTCCCACGGGTGTTCTCTTTTGGGAAACGCATGGGGTTCCCTGTTTTCCTTGCTGGCTTCGACACCCTAGGCCCAAATCTGTAGGTTGCCCACATGAACAAAATGGTCAGTGGCCAAAGGCTTGGGTGGTAACCAGTGGGTTACCCTTTTCCTTTTGCGCCCCCGGTAGGTGCACCCACACATGTGAGGTACCGTTTTCATCGGGACACATGTGGGGACGCGGGAAGGTAGGCCATGTGTTGTTGGCCATTTGTTTCGGTGGGTGGCCAGACCGAAACGTCTGAGAATTGTCTTCATTTCCAGCCAATTTCAGAGACATTTCCCTGTGTCCACTCACCGAAACACATCGCCAACAACAGATGTCATACCTTCTTGCGTTCCCACAGGTTTCCTGACGGAAAAGGTACCTCAAATGTGTGGGTGCACCTACCGGGGGCGCAAAAGGAAAAGGGTATCCCGCTGGTAACCCCAAGCCTTTCGCCACAGCACAATTTGTTCATGTGGGCAACCTGCAGATTTGGGCCTAGGGTGTCAAAGCCAGCAAGGAAAACAGGGAACCCCGTGCATTTCCCAAAAGAGGACACCCATGGGAATGCACAGAGGTCTGACATGCGCGAAGCGGCCCCAAATTTATTACTCAGAACCGCAGACAAAGTGAACATTTTGTTTTTTTCCCCACCAAATATCACATTTTGTCGGGGATTGTGGCTAATAAAAACTGGGGCAATTTGCGCAAGGCAGACCTCTGTGGATTCCCACGGGTGTCCTCTTTTGGGAAATGCATGGGGTTCCCTGTTTTCCTTGCTGGCTTCGACACCCTAGGCCCAAATCTGTAGGTTGCCCACATGAACAAAATGGTCAGTGGCGAAAGACTTGGGGTTACCAGTGGGTTACCCTTTTCCTTTTGCGCCCCCGGTAGGTGCACCCACACATGTGAGGTACCGTTTTCATTGGGACATGTGTGGGGACGCGGGAAGGTAGGCCATGTGTTGTTGGCAGTGTGATTCAGTGGGTGGCCAGAGCGAAATGTCTGAGAATTCTCTTCATTTCCAGCCAATTTCAGAGACATTTCCCTGTGTCCACTCACCGAAACACCTCGCCAACAAATGATGTCATACCTTCTCGCGTTCCCACAGGTGTCCCGACGAAAAAGGTTACCTCACATGTGTGAATGCACCTACCGGAGGCACAAAAGGAAAGGGGTAACCCGCTGGTAACCCCAAGCCTTTCGCCACTGACCATTTTGTTCATGTGGGCAACCTACAGATTTGGGCCTAGGGTGTCGAAGCCAGCAAAGAAAACAGGGAACCCCATGCATTTCCCAAAAGAGGACACCCGTGGGAATCCACAGAGGTCTGACTTACGCAAATCGGCCCAGAATTTATTACCCAGAACCCCAGACAAAGTGAACATTGTGTTTTTTCCCCACCAAATATCACACTTTGTCGGGGATTGTGGCTAATAAAAACTGAGGCAATTTGCGCAAGGCAGACCTCTGTGTATTACCACGGGTGTTCTCTTTTGGGAAATGCATGGGGTTCCCTGTTTTCCTTGCTGGCTTCGACACCCTAGGCCCAAATCTGTAGGTTGCCCACATGAACAAAATGGTCAGTGGCGAAAGGCTTGGGGTTACCAGTGGGTTACCCTTTTCCTTTTGCGCCCCTGGTAGGTGCACCCACACATGTGAGGTACTGTTTTCATCGGGACACATGTGGGGACGCGGGAAGGTAGGCCATGTGTTGTTGGCCATTTGTTTCGGTGGGTGGCCAGACCGAAACGTCTGAGAATTGTCTTCATTTCCAGCCAATTTCAGAGACATTTCCCTGTGTCCACTCACCGAAACACATCGCCAACAACAGATGTCATACCTTCTCGCGTTCCCACAGGTTTCCCGACGAAAAAGGTACCTCTCATGTGTGGGTGCACCTACCGGGGGCGCAAAAGGAAAAGGGTATCCCGCTGGTAACCCCAAGCCTTTCGCCACAGCACAATTTGTTCATATGGGCAACCTACAGATTTGGGCCTAGGGTGTCGAAGCCAGCAAGGAAAACAGGGAACCCCATGCATTTCCCAAAAGAGGACACCCATGGGAATGCACAGAGGTCTGACTTGCGCGAAGCTGCCCAGAATTTATTACCCAGAACCCCAGACAAAGTGAACATTGTGTTTTTTCCCCACCAAATATCAGACTTTGTCAGGGATTGTGGCTAATAAAAACTGGGGCAATTTGCACAAGGCAGACCTCTGTGGATTCCCACGGGTGTCCTCTTTTGGGAAATGCATGGGGTTCCCTGTTTTCCTTGCTGGCTTCGACACCCTAGGCCCAAACCTGTAGCTTGCCCACATGAACAAAATGGTCAGTAGCGAAAGGCTTGGGGTTACCAGTGGGTTACCCTTTTCCTTTTGCGTCCCCGGTAGGTGCACCCACACATGTGAGGTACCGTTTTCATTGGGACATGTGTGGGGACGCGGGAAGGTAGGCCATGTGTTGTTGGCAGTGTGATTCAGTGGGTGGCCAGAGCGAAATGTCTGAGAATTGTCTTCATTTCCAGCCAATTTCAGAGACATTTCCCTGTGTCCACTCACCGAAACACCTCGCCAACAACAGATGTCATACCTTCTCGCGTTCCCACAGGTGTCCCGACGAAAAAGGTTACCTCACATGTGTGAGTGCACCTACCGGGGGCACAAAAGGAAAGGGGTAACCCGCTGGTAACCCCAAGCCTTTCGCCACTGACCATTTTGTTCATGTGGGCAACCTACAGATTTGGGCCTAGGGTGTCGAAGCCAGCAAAGAAAACAGGGAACCCCATGCATTTCCCAAAAGAGGACACCCGTGGGAATCCACAGAGGTCTGCGTTGCGCAAATTGCCCCAGTTTTTATTAGCCACAATCCCTGAAAAAGTGTGATGTTTGGTGGGGAAAAAAAACAATGTTCACTTTGTCTCGGGGTCTGGGTAATAAATTCTGGGCCGCTTCGCGCAAGTCCGACCTCTGTGCATTCTCACGGATGTCCGCTTTTGGGAAATGCATGGGGTTCCCTGTTTTCCTTGCTGGCTTCGACACCCTAGGCCCAAATATGTAGGTTGCCCACATGCACAAATTGGGCTGTGGCGAAAGGCTTGGGGTTACCAGCGGGTTACCCTTTTCCTTTTGCGCCCCCGGTAGGTGCACCCACACATGTTATGTACCTTTTTCGTCAGGACACCTGTGGGAACGCGAGAAGGTATGACATCTGTTGTTGGCAATTTGTTTCGGTGAGTGGACACAGGGAAATAACTCTGAAATTGGCTGGAAATGAAGACAATTCTCAGACATTTCGCTCTGGCCACCTACCGAAACACACTGCCAACAACACATGGCCTACCTTACCGCGTCCCCATTTGTGTCCCGATGAAAACGGTACCTCACATGTGTGGGTGCACCTACCGTGGGTGCAAAAGGAAAAGGGTAACCCACTGGTAACCCCAAGCCTTTCGCCACTGACCATTTTGTTCAGGTGGGCAACCTACAGATTTGGGCCTAGGATGTCGAAGCCAGCAAAGAAAACAGGGAACCCCATGCATTTCCCAAAAGAGGACACCCGTGGAAATCCACAGAGGTCTGCGTTGCACAAATTGCCCCAGTTTTTATTAGCCACAATCCCCGACAAAGTCTGATATTTGGTGGGGAAAAACACAATGTTCACTTTGTCTGGGGTTCTGGGTAATAAATTCTGGGCCGCTTTGCGCAAGTCCGACCTCTGTGCATTTCCACGGATGTCCTCTTTTGGGAAATGCATGGGGTTCCCTGTTTTCCTCGCTGGCTTCGACACCCTAGGCACAAATCTGTAGATCGCCCACATGAACAAAATGGTCAGTGGCGAAAGTCTTGGGGTTACCAGTGGGTTACCCTTTTCCTTTTGCGCCCCTGGTAGGTGCACCCACACATGTGAGGTACCGTTTTCATCGGGACACATGTGGGGACGTGGGAAGGTAGGCTATGTGTTGTTGGTGGTGTGTTTCGATGGGTGGCCAGAGCGAAATGTCTGAGAATTCTCTCCATTTCCAGCCAATTTCAGTCAAATTTCCTGTGTCCACTCACCGAAACACGTCGCCAACAAAAGATGTCATACCTTCTCGCGTTCCCACACGTGTCCCGATGAAAACGGTACCTCACTGTTAAGACAGATTTCTGAACTCTGTCCTGGAGGGGCAGAGGTTCAGAAGGCCAGCCTAGTTTCTTGGAACAGGGTACCTCTGAACAAGCCAGACCAATCAGGGTAGCGATCGTGGCGGTCAAGACTAGGTCTCAAGAGGGGTGAGGGTGACTGAAAGCCCGCAATGAGCAAACAAAGCAAGGACACTTACAAATTACTCCAAGCAGGTGTTATATTAAAAATATACACACATTTATTACAAGACCTTTGTAACATTGGCCGTAGCGAGAAATCACAATAAAACTCAAGTAAACCAACACATACCAAACCAATACAATATATATACAAATACAAACGAGTCTAACGAGTTAGACGCACGAAATGTGTAGACCACCTAGATGGGGAGGAAAACAGGCAGTGGGAATAATAATTAGACCCAGTCCGCCTTCAGAGGCTCCTAACTAAAAGGAAGTCCAAGCCCTACGAAGAGTGGAGCCTTGTGCTCAAAGGTACCTGCACACGCTGGTGCCAACGGGCAAAAAGGGGAGTCTCTTCGAGGGAATCAGGCAGTTTAGTTCGGTGAACAAATGAAGATGAACAGAGCTCTGCGACTCAAGCGCAGCCTCCACTGTGGGCAGAAGCAGAGCGCGAGTACGGAAAGGCGTGCTGTTAGACACAGCGGGGAAAAGCTATGGGCTCCTGCAGGACGGCGACCAGTTCCTAGCGATGCTACTCACCGGTCTGCGATGCAAGCAGACCCAGGCTTCTCCGCGTCAGTTTCAGTGCTGGCAGGTTCAGATACGAGCAGGGGACGTCTCGTCGTCGTGTAGATTACCGCAGCAGCAGAAGTTGAGTTGAGGATGTCCCAAACGTAGTGAACCCGCACAGTTTGTTACCACAGCAGGGCAACGGAGCGGCCGTGTTTATTTCAGCCAAATGTACACTACTCACTTCAGACCTGAGAATGCCAAGTGTATGAATAGTGTGAGAGTGACAAGGACTCATAATACAACACAACCTGACGGCGGTTACAGAGCAAGACTCCTGGGTAGGCTGGTCAGTCTGCTGGATGGCCCAGAGACACTTCCGAAGGCTTACGTGCAGGAGATGGTGAAGATGCCGAGAATAGTTGTTCCCACTATTCCAAGGGTCGAAGTACCAGTACAGGCCTTCTCGTTCGATCCGAGGTAGAAAGGGTTTCACAAAGCGACAGCAGTTCAGAGGAGCAGTCCTTCAGCGGGTCACCAGCGATTCCTCAGTTCAGCCTCGTGGTTGCAGGATACTTGGCTCCTGTATTCCTTTGTTCGTGAGAACTCAGGAGATCGACCTGGTAGTGGCGTTTCCAGCCCCCTCTTATCCACGGTTCCCTTTGCGCCAAAAGGGAGGGGACCCAATGGGAGATCTGCTCATAAAACACTCACACCATACGTGAACCTATCACAGACCACACGGGTCCCAGGCATTCACACCACACTAGACTCTCTGGCACCCAGGATGTGTATTGGGACCAGACATCCCAGCCCCCATCCTGGAGGCACACACAAGGCCTGTAGAAGCCCGCGAAAGCATCTGTGTTTCGCGGGAAAGTACATGCCCAAATAAGGAAGGCCCCGGGGGTGGTGAAGGGGGCAAGACGGTCAGCGGACAGGACAAAGAGCCTCGTGGTCTGGCCATTTTGGGAGCCAGGCCACCATTTTGGGCTAAGCGCGAGAAACGCGCTTAAAACGCCAAAAGGAGCTCAAAAACACAAGAAATTATCGCTGCCACCAATCCCGTCCGTGATTCACTTGCACCGTTCATTTACAATCCAAAGAGAGTATCTAGGGCCTGTAGAAGACTAGAGACCCAAGAGAGCAGTAACTTAGCTTACAGTGCCCTCTTGTGCCATGTGGCGCGAAAGCTGCAACATGATAAAAGAACTACGGAAAACAACGTTTCCCGGTACTGACTGTCTTAAGGGCATGTCAGTTTCCCCGTAAGAATGGAGCGAAAGCCCAGAGGAGTGCGGCAGAAGGCTGCACTTCTCTGGCAAAGTCTAGATCCTGGTGAAAACAACAGCAAAAAGTTTAGGGGTTGCCACATGGAAGGAAAATTACCCACAATTAAGAAATCTTTCCTAACACTCGCCCCTCCCAGACTATGGACAGGGGGAACTAATCCACCCCTGGATGAGTCTCGTGTTCAGGTTGGTTAAACATTCTGGACAACCCATCAGCATTGCTATGTTGGACACCTGGCCTATGCTCAATAGTGAAGTCGAAGCCTTGTAGACTTATGGACCACCTAAGCAACTTTGGATTCTCTCCCTTCATGTTCATTAGCCACTTTAAGGGCTTATGGTCAGTTTGCACAGTGAAGTGGGTCCCATAGAGGTAGGGCCTCAGCATCCGTAGGGCCCACACAACAGAGAAACATTCTTTCTCCATTGTGGACCATCTGAGCTCTCTGTCCTTAAACTGGCGACTAATAAAACCAATAGGGTGTTCCTTACCCTTCTCATCTACTTGCGATAGTACAGCTCCTATCCCAGTGTCAGAGGCATCCGTCTGCACAATAAAAGGTCTTTGATAATCAGGGACCCTGAGGACAGGGGCCTGGCACAAGGAGTCTTTTAAGCCGTTGAAGGCCTTCTCACACTCGTCGGTGCAAGATACCTTCTTGGGTTTCTTCGGAGTAGTGAGGGCAGTCAGAGGGGCAGCTATGGTGCCATAGTCTGCTACGAAGTTGCGGTAATACCCCGTGAGTCCTAAGAAGGCTCTCACTTATGTCTGTGTAGTGGGGGTAGGCCAGTCTTGTACTGCTTATACTTTACTGGGAAGAGGCTGTATCCTCCCTCCACCTACTTCATGTCCAAGGTAAACCACTGAGCCTTGTCCAATCTGGCATTTACTAGCCTTTATGGTCAAGTGTGCTTTCTGAAGAGCCTGGAGCATAATCCCAAGGTGTTTCACATGGTCTTCCCAGGTGGCACTGAAAACTGCTATATCATCCAGATATGCAAGACAGAATTCGTCCAACCCATTCAACACATGATTCACAAGCCTCTGGAAAGTGGCAGGTGCATTTTTCAACCCGAACGGCATTACCCTGAATTGGTAAAGGCCGTCTGGAGTAGAAAACGCTGTCTTCTCCTTGGCATGTTCTGCTAAAGCTATTTGCCAATAGCCAGCAGTGAGGTCAAACGTGCTGAGGTACTTGGAGGCACCCAAAGTATCCACCAGCTCATCTGTTCGAGGCCAGGGGTGTACATCTGTCTTGGTGACAGCATTCAGAGCTCTGTAATCCACGCAGAACCTCAATTCAGAAGTGCCTGCCTTTGGAACCAAAACCACAGGGCTAGACTAAGGACTACTAGAGGGTTCAATCACCCCAAGGTCTAACATCTTGTTGACCTCGGTCTTAATGTAAGACTGTACTTTGTCTGACATCCTGTATCCCCTACTCTTGGTAGGTACACTATCTCCTGTGTCTATGTTATGTTTGCACCAAGGTGTCAAACCAGGCGACTGTGAAAACAGGGAGGAAAAATGCCGAAGCAAACTTTTCACCTCGGCCTGCTCATTAGAAGTCAGGTGAGGGGCCACTCGGACACCCTCAAAGGAGCTATCTGAAGGACTGCTTTGGAACAGGTCGGGGAGAGGTTCAGACTCCTCTTCCTCAACGTCTGAAGCCAGTAGCAGTGCTGCGATTTCGACTCTTGGGACGAAAGCCTTCAGCCTATTTACGTGGAATACTTTTGGAGCCTGTCCAGGCCTTCCAAGGTCCACTAAATAGTTAACCTCACCCAGGGTCTCCACCACTGTGTAAGGGCCTGACCATTTGTCCTGTAAAGCTCGAGGCCTTATGGGATTCATGATCAGGACTTGCTGACCAGGTGTAAAGTTGATGAGAGAAGCTTTCTGGTCGTACCAATGTTTCACCAGCGCTTGTCCTGCCTTCAATTTATCACTAGCCAAGCCCATCAGAAGTACCATCCATTTTCTGAGCCCCAGCACATAATCTACTACGTTGGTAGTGACAGGGGGAGTGGGCATCTCCCATCCCTCTTTGACTATGGCTAAGGGTCCCCGTACAGGATGACCGAACAGAAGTTCGAAGGGGCTGAAGCCAACACCCTCCTGTGGTACCTCTCAGTAGGCAAACAGTAAGCATGGTAAAAGAAGATCCCATTTTCTTCTCTGAGGTTCTTCCAGAGCCCCAATCATGCTCTTTAACGTTCTGTTGAAACGTTCCACCAGACCATTGGTCTGAGGGTGGTATGCAGAAGAGAACTTGTAGGTGACCCCAGATTCTTTCCATATAGCCTGCATATACTTTGACATAAAGTTGCTGCCTCTGTCAGACACAACTTCTTTAGGGAAGCCAACCCTAGTAAAGATGCCAAGTAACGCTTTTGCAACTGACTTGGCAGTTAAAGTTTTCAATGGGATGGCCTCAGGATATCTGGTAGCATAGTCGACTAGCACCAAGATAAACCTATTGCCTGAGGATGTCTGTGGGTCAAGGGGACCAACGATGTCGATCCCTACCCTTTCGAATGGTATTCCCACAACTGGGAGTGGTACCAATGGGGCTTGGATTGTTGAGCCACTCTTACCAGATAACTGGCAGGAGGCACAACTCCTGCAGTGACTTTCTACTTGCACCCCCGTCTTGGGCCAGTAGAAGTGCATGGATAACCTTTGCTTGGTCCTCTTAATACCAAGGTGACCAGCAAGGGGCACTTCATGCGCCAGCTGCAGGAGGAAGGGTCTTACAGCAAGGGGAACCACCAACCTCCTATGGTCTCCTTCTGTAGACTCTGTGGGCTCACTATATTGGAGTCCACCTTCCCAATAAATCCAATGCGTCCCAGGAGGTTCACCTTCAAGCTGGGAGCAGGCCTGTCTCCTTAGGCCTTCCAGAGATTACTGAATTCTTCCCTGTCAGGACCACCTTCTACTAACAAGTCTTTTAGTTCAGGATGGTCGTTGGGGTTAAATACTTCAGGCATCGCCACCTCCTCGTCAGGCCCGGGCGATTGACCAACTTCCTCCACCGCAGTGGTAGGCGAGTTCGGGGGAATGTTCTCTTTCCCTCATCTTGACTTGCTTACTCCTTTCGCCTTGGGTTTCCCCTTTGGCTGGGGCGGCGTATTGGTCTTGGCCAATGCTGCCCGTGTTTGAGACCGTGTGCAGGGTCTGTCGGCAGTGTCTCCTAGGAGCCCTAAAGCTCTGAGATCATTGCCTAACAAGACCTTTCCTGGGACTTTTCTCTGAATGCTCACTGGAATCCTGACTGCTGTACCATTTAAAGTAAGATTTACAGGTATTACTGGAAACATGCAAGGTGGGCCGTCAGCCAACTTAGTGGGCATCAGAGTAGCTCTGGCAACTTCCTCTGAGTCTACCAAGGTAGAATCCACTACAGTTCGACTGCACCCACTATACCTAAGAGCTGGAGTATCCACTCCATTGATCAGCACACTGTCTTTAAAGTAGTGCTTGGTATTATCTGGAATCCTAGCATAAGCCTCTGCGACTTTAGGCTCCCAGGAACCCAGGGAAACTAAAACTACCTCAGCTTCTATCCCGCTGGGGAAGGAGTCTGAGGAGAAGGATGCTCCTGTAATCTCTTCTTCCTCGCAGGAGGAGAAGGCCAGATTAGCTGAGTGGACCCCGAAAGGTTTAACCTTACACCGGGGATCCCCCTTCACGTGGTCAGTTGCTCTACAAGCAAAACAAGATCCATTGGGTCTGTTTACATAGGGAGGCTTATTGTAACCAGAGTTCTGTTTCGGAGGCTGACCTCCACTACCCTGTGAGTTCTCTTGTGTCTTACCCTTATTTTTCTTTTTGTGGCCCTTTTGAGAAGAAGATTTATCTGATTCTCCACCCTCCTTATCTATGGACTTTTTCCCTTCCTCCTGCTTACCAGGATGAGTTTTGTCCTTATGGGACACTCGATGTGACACCCATAAATCTGCGGCAATGGCCAGCTTCTTAGGATCTATCTCATTCGAATCGGCCAAATGCTGCTTAAACTCCAGGGAAGAAGATGCAAAAATATGTTCCAGCATGACAAGACTTATCATGCCTTCAAAGGTAGAAACCTTATAACCTTCGACCCAGCCAGTCAAGTTTTGTAAGGATACGGTTACATAAGATACCCAAGTACCACCTTCTTTTTTCTTATACTCTCGGAATCGTTTTAAATATTGGGCAGGAGTCTTTCCAAACTTTAAAATGAGAGTTTGCTTTAACATTGCGAAATCCGCTCGCTCAGCATTCGACATTTCCATAATGGCACTACAGCCAGAATGGGGCAGTCTGCTGAGTAACCAGGCAATCTTATCAGCATTGTCAACTTGTTGAACTTTGCATGCATACTCAAACGTATTCAGCCAGTCCATAATGTCATTCTTTTCCTCATACACACTGAGCAGATCTTTTGGAAACCATGGATGAGAGGAGGCCCCAGACCCATGTCCAGGACCCTGGGATCCATTTGCAAACTAAAGCTTGGCCAGTTCCAACTGGTGATCCCTGTCTTTCTGTTTTTCGGCCTGTTCGATTCTTAGTTTGGTTATGTTGAACTCAAGCTCTTTCTGCCTAAACCGCAGCTCTTGCTTCTTGAATTCAAGCATGGCCTCCCCATCGACACTGGCAGAGGAAACATTAGACATCTCATCCTCCCTTTCCTCGTGGTCGCGGTGGATCAGTGCAGCGGCAGAACCGTCGGTTCTACCAGTGAGAGCAGCCCCACCTCCTTCCGCACTGTCCTCAGAAGTTATAGCGTCAAGCTGCGCTTCTTCCCACGCCACGATTCTTTGGATCATATCCATTTTGGTGCCTTGAGAGGAGACACCTCTCTCCGCACACATCTTTTTCAGTGTTTCGGATTTAGAAGCATTTAAAGTTAACAAGGTATTTGTTTCCATACTGTTAGATAGGACTATGGCCTTTTAAAAGTTATACTACGACAATTCACTACGTGTCCTGGTAGGTATAACTTGAAATGCCTTCGCTCGTGCGCAACACTGGATACCTTCAGTCGTATCCCACCGCTGTACACCAATTTGTTAAGACGGATTGCTGAACTCTGTCCTGGAGGGGCAGAGGTTCAGAAGGCTAGCCTAGTTTCTTGGAACAGGGTAACGTCTGGACAAGCCAGACTAATCAGGGTAGCGATCGCGGCGGTCAAGACCAGGTCTCAAGAGGGGTGAGGGTGACTGAAAGCCCGCAATGAGCACACAAAGCAAGGACACTTACAAATTACTCCAAGCAGGTGTTATATTAAAATATATATACACATTTATTACAAGGCCTTTGTAACATTGACCGTAGCGAGAAATCACAATAAAACTCAAGTAAACCAACACATACCAAACCAATACAATATATATACAAATACAAACGAGTCTAACGAGTTAGACGCACGAAATGTGTAGACCACCTAGATGGGGAGGAAAACAGGCAGTGCGAATAATAATTAGACCCAGTCCGCCTTCAGAGGCACCTAACTAAAAGGAAGTCCAAACCATACGAAGAGTGGAGCCTTGTGCTCAAAAGTACCTGCACACGCTGGTGCCAACGGGCAAAAAGGGGAGTCTCTTCGAGGGAATCAGGCAGTTTAGTTCGGTGAACAAATGAAGATGAACGGAGCTCCGCGACTCAAGCGCAGCCTCCACTGTGGGCAGAAGCAGAGCGTGAGTACGGAAAGGCGTGCTGTTAGACACAGCGGGGAAAAGCTATGGGCTCCTGCAGGAGGGCGACCAGTTCCTAGCGATGCTACTCACCGGTCCCCGATGCAAGCAGACCCAGGCTTCTCCGTGTCAGTTTCAGTGCTGGGAGGTTCAGATACGAGCAGGGGACGTCTCGTCGTCGTGTAGATTCCGCAGCAGCAGAAGTTGCGTTGAGGACGTCCCAAACGCAGTGAACCCGCACAGTTTGTTACCACAGCAGGGCAACGGAGCGGCCGTGTGTATTTCAGCCAAATGTACACTACTCACTTCAGACCTGGGAATGCCAAGTGTACGAATCGTGTGAAAGTGACAAGGACTCGTAATACAAAACAACCTGACGGCGGTTACAGAGCAAGACTCCTGGATAGGCTGGTCAGTCTGCTGGATGGCCAGAGACACTTCCGAAGGCTTACGTGCAGGAGATGGTGAAGATGCCGAGAATAGTTGTTCCCACTATTCCAAGGGTCGAAGTACCAGTATAGGCATTCTCGTTCGATCCGAGGTAGAAAGGGTT
Organism: Ambystoma mexicanum; assembly: GCF_040938575.1. NCBI lineage: Eukaryota > Metazoa > Chordata > Amphibia > Caudata > Ambystomatidae > Ambystoma > Ambystoma mexicanum. The sequence goes on along the minus strand of NC_090937.1, from coordinate 1,088,837,575 downwards.
TCACAAAGCGACAGCAGTGCAGAGGAGCAGTCCTTCAGCGGGTCACCAGTGATTCCTCGGTTCAGCCTCGTGGTTGCAGGATACATGGCTCCTGTATTCCTTTGTTCGTGAGAACTCAGGAGATCGACCTGGTAGTGGCATTTCCAGCCCCCTCTTATCCATGGTTCCCTTCGCGCCAAAACGGAGGGGACCCAATGGGAGATCTGCTCATAAAACACTCACACCATACGTGGACCTATCACGAACCACGGGGGTCCCAGGCATTCACACCACACTAGACTCTCTGGCACCCAGGATGTGTATTGGGACCAGACATCTCACCCCCCATCCTGGAGGCACCCACACAAGGCCTGTAGAAGCCCGCGAAAGCATCTGTGTTTCGCGGGAAAGTACATGCCCAAATAAGGAAGGCCCTGGGTCGGCTCAACCTGGGGGGAGGTGAAGGGGGCAAGACGGTCAGCGGACAGGACAAAGAGCCTCGTGGTCTGGCCATTTTGGGAGCCAGGCGTAAAACGCGCTTAAAACGCCAAAAGGAGCTCAAAAACACAAGAAATGATCGCTGCCACCAATCCCGTCCGTGATTCACTTGCACCGTTCATTTAAAATCCAAAGAGAGTATCTAGAGCCTGTAGAAGACTAGAGACCCAAGAGAGCAGTAACTTAGCTTACAGTGCCCTCTTGTGCCATGTTGCGCGAAAGCTGCAACATGATAAAAGAACTACGGAAAACAACGTTTCCCGGTACTGACTGTCTTAAGGGCATGTCAGTTTCCCCGTAAGAATGGAGCGAAAGCCCAGAGGAGTGCGGCAGAAGGCTGCACTTTTCTGGCAAAGTCTAGATCCTGGTGAAAACAACAGCAAAAAGTTTAGAGGTTGCCACATGGAAGGAAAATTACCCACAATTAAGAAATCTTTCCTAACACTCACATGTGTGGGTGCACCTACCGGGGGCGCAAAAGGAAAAGGGTAACCCACTGGTAACCCCAAGCCTTTCGCCACTGACCATTTTGTTCATGTGGGCAACCTACAGATTTGGGCCTAGGGTGTCGAAGCCAGCAAGGAAAACAGGGAACCCTATGCATTTCCCAAAAGAGGACACCCGTGGGAATCCACAGAGGTCTGACTTGCGCAAATCGGCTCAGAATTTCAAAATTTGGGGGTAAAAAACACAATTTCCAGACATTTCACTCTGCTCAACCACCGAAACATGATGCCAACAACAGATGTCATACCTTCCCGTGTTGCCACGGGTTCCCAACGAAAACGGTACCTCACATGTGTGGGTTCACCAATCTAGCCGCAAAGGGAAAAGGCTAACCCACTGATAACCACAAAAGGGTTTGGGGAGATAATCTACAGATTTGGGCATAGGGTGTCCAAGCCACCAAGGAAAACTGGGAACCCCATGCATTTCTGAAAAGAGGGCACCAGTCTGAATCCACAGAGGTCCAACTTGCGTGAAGCGGACCAGAATGTTTTACCCAGAACCCCGACAAAGTGAAAAATGTGGGTTTTTTCAGCACATTTCGGACTTTGCCGGGGCTTCTGAGTAATACATTCTGGGCCGATTTGCGCAAATCATACCTCTGCGGATTCCCACGGGTGTCCTCTTTTCAAAAATGCATGGGGTTCCCTGTTTTCCTTGGTGGCTTGGACACCCGAGGCCCACATCTGTATGGTGTGCCGGTCTGCAGAGAGTCTGAAATTCAGGTGTGAAGACAGACTTGGGGTTACTTGTGTTTTAGGCTTCCCCCTTGGCGCCCAGGTAGGTGCACCCACACATGTGAGGTACCATTTTCATCGGGACACCTGTGGGAACGCAGGACAGTAGGCCATGTGTTGTTTGGGGCGTGTTCGATGGGTGAGCCGAGGGAAATGTGCGGAAAATGCGTTTTTTTTCCCACATTTCGGTCTTTGCAGGGGTGTCTGGGTAATACATTTTGGGCCGATTTGTGCAAATCATACCTCTGCGGATTCCCACGGGTGTCCTCATTTCAGAAATGCATGGGGTTCCCTGTTTTCCTTGGTGGCTTGGACACCCGAGGCCCATATCTGTATGGTGTGCCAGTTGGCAGAGAGTCTGAAATTCAGGTGTCAAAACAGACTTGGGGTTACTTGTGTTTTAGGCTTTCCCCTTGGCGCCCAGGTAGGTGCACCCACACATGTGAGGTACCGTTTTCATCGGGACACCTGTGGGATCGCGGGACGGTAGGCCATGTGTTCTTGGGGGCGTGTTTCGATGGGTCAGCCGAGTGAAATGTGCGGAAAATGCGTTTTTTTCCCACATTTCGGACTTTGGAGGGGGTGTCTGGGTAATAAATTTTGGGCCGATTTGCGCAAATCATACCTCTGCGGATTCCTGCGGGTGTCCTCTTTTCTGAAATTCATGGGGTTCCCTGTTTCCCTTGGTGGCTTGGACACCCAAGGCCCATATCTGTATGTTGTGCTTGTCTGGAGAAAGTGTCAAATTCGGTGTCGAAACAGACTTGGGGTTACCTGCGTTTTAGGCTTTCCCCTTGGCGCCCAGGTAGGAGCACCCACACATGTGAGGTACCCTTTTCATCGGAACATGTGTGGGAATGCGGGACAGTAGGCCATGTGTTGTTGGGGGCGTGTTTCGATGGGTGAGCCGAGCAAAATGTGCGGAAAAAGTATTTTTCCCCCCAGATTTCAGACTTTGCGGGGGTGTCTGAGTAATACATTCTGGGCCGATTTGTGCAAATCATACTTCTGCGGATTCCCACGGGTGTCCTCTTTTCGGAAATGCATGGGGTTCTCTGTTTTCCTTGCTGGCTTGGACACCCAAGGCTCATATCTGTATGGTGTGCCGGTTGGCAGAGAGTCTGAAATTCAGGTGTCAAAACAGACTTGGGGTTACTTGTGTTTTAGGCTTTCCCCTTGGCGCCCAGGTAGGTGCACCCACACATGTGAGGTACCGTTTTCAACAGGACACCTGTGGGAACGCGGGACGGTAGGCCATGTGTTGTTGGGGGCGTGTTTCGATGGGTGAGCCGAGCAAAATGTGAGGAAAATGCTTTTTTACCCCCACATTTCAGACTTTGCGGGGGTGTCTGGGTAATAAATTCTGGGCCGATTTGCGCAAATCATACCTCTGTGGATTCCCACAGGTGGCCTCTTTTTGGAAATGCATGGGGTTCCCTGTTTTCCTTGGTGGCTTGGACACCCGAGGCCCATATCTGTATGGTGTGCCGGTCGGCAGAGAGTCTCAAATTCAGGTGTCAAAACAGACTTGGGGTTACTTGTGTTTTAGGCTTTCCCCTTGGCGCCCAGGTAGGTGCACCCACACATGTGAGGTACCGTTTTCATCGGGACACCGGTGGGAATGCGGGACGGTAGGCTATGTCTTGTTGGGGGCGTGTTTTGATGGGTGAGCCGAGTTAAATGTCCGGAAAATGCGTTTTTTTTCCCCACATTTTGGACTTTGCGGGGGTGTCTAGGTAATAAATTCTGGGCCGATTTGCGCAAATCATACCTCTGCTGATTCCCACGGGTGTCCTCTTTTCGTAAATGCATGGGGTTCCCTGTTTTCCTTGGTAGCTTGGACACCTGAGGCCCATATCTGTATGGTGTGCCGGTCGGCAGAGAGTCTGAAATTCAGGTATCAAAACAGACTTGGGGTTACTTGTGTTTTAGGCTTTCCCCTTGGCGCCCAGGTAGGTGACCCACACATGTGAGGTACCTTTTTCATCGGGACACCTGTGGGAACGCGGGACAGTAGGCCATGTGTTGTTGGGGGCGTGTTTCGATGGGTGAGCCGAGCGGAATGTGCGGAAAATGCTTTTTTCCCCCACATTTCGGACTTTGCGGGGGTGTCTGGGTAATAAATTCTGGGCCGATTTGCGCAAATCATACCTCTGCGGATTCCCACGGGTGTCCTCTTTTCGGAAATGCATGGGGTTCCCTGTTTTCCTTGGTGGCTTGGACACCCGAGGCCCATATCTGTATGGTGTGCAGGTCGGCAGAGAGTCTGAAATTCAGGTGTCAAAACAGACTTGGGGTTACTTGTGTTTTAGGCTTTCCCCTTGGTGCCCAGGTATGTGCACCAACACATGTGAGGTACCGTTTTCATCGGGACACCTGTGGGAACGCGAGACGGTAGACCATGTGTTGTTTGGGGCGTGTTTCGATGGGTGAGCCGAGCGAAATGTGCGGAAAATGCGTTTTTCCCCCACTTTTGGGACTTTACGGGGGTGTCTGGATAATAAATTCTGGCCCGATTTGCGCAAATCATACCTCTGCCGATTCCCACGGGTGCCCTCTTTTCGGAAATGCATGGGGTTACCTGTTTTCCTTGGTGGCTTGGACATCCGAGGCCCATATCTGTATTGTGTGCTGGTCGGCAGAGAGTCTGAAATTCAGGTGTCAAAACAGACTTGGGGTTACTTGTGTTTTAGGCTTTCCCCTTGGCGCCAAGGTAGGTGCACCCACACATGTGAGGTACCGTTTTCATCAGGACACCTGTGGGAACACGGGAAAGTATAACATTTGTTGTGTTTATGTGGTTTTCATAACGGTTTGACCCATTTGCTGGTGCCCTTTGTCACACAACCCTTTCATTTCCCAAATGTGACCTACATTTAGTCGCTGCTTTAGGCACCATACACTTTTGTAACCTGCACAAGTCACCTACCCTTGAAAAGGTCTGCCTGTGCGCTTTCAAAAAATGTATGCTTGCCGTTCCTCACCACATTGGTTTTCCCAATTTACACATGCTAAGTGCGTCTATTCAGGCCGTGACCGTAAAACTCCTGTGTACCATGGTTCAGTGTTTGGCTTGTGGTATTGCTTGTTTTGTAAAACACTACAAAAAATGTGTTCTTTCCTAACTGCAAGAGCTGGGGGAATGTAGTGGAGCATTGCTTTTCTCAAAATTCATAGAAGCCATTGCCGTACCAAGCCAACCATGTTCAACACATACCTTTTTTCTGTCATTTTCCCGCTTTTCCCCCAATCTACGGCATTTTCCCCTACCTAGTTGTTGCCTGACCTACGCAAATCACCCCTTTCTGAACTTGGAATTTTGTCTACTTTTCAGAAATATATGCCTTTCTGTCTTCCAATTCGGCTTTCCTACCCTTTTCTTCCATTCCGTCCATGCATGTCCAATTGGCCAAAATCGCCTACCTCTCACAAAACGGTTGATAACCACATCAAAATAATGGTTTTTCGTTTCCACTCAACTTGTTCTTGGAAGCCAGCAAATTGGGGAATTCAGCACAGCAAACCATTTGTTCCTAGCTCTTACAAGGAAAAACCCACAGGCTTCTTTGTACATCATTGTATTCAAATTTTTTGAAAAAACCCAACATTTTTGCCCTTTTTGCTTATTTTCTCTCACCCCCCTACAGCAACCTAGGATTCCTGGGTGGCTTTACGACCGCCTACATGTGGGCAAAAATGGAGCCATATTTGGCCGAGATATCTCATTTAACAATAAAGTTACAAGGCTTTGAATGGCCACATACCGAAATCACCAAAAAAGGCCCTGGCACTGAGGGGAAATACCCATGGCACTTAAAGGGTTAATGGGGAAGGACTTCCCTAGCTTGCGTGTGCCGTATAATAAACCGTGACAACTGGTGCCAGCCCTTCAAAAGCAAAGTCTTCTGCGGTTGGGTCGGCTTCCCGGTGGAAAAAACCTTTAATCGTTCCCCCATTAGCTACATCACTTTTAGCTGCCGGGTCCAATTTCTTTGCATCTTCGTTGTCAAGTGTCATGTGAGGTTCTTTTGCAGTCGCACGCAACCTAGTAGTCGGCATTTTGTTGTATGGTTTGTGCTGAGAGTCGCAAATAGTTTTATTTTTGTTTGCTGCTTTACCGCTTTACCAGGCATTCACAGGGCTGTTTTTGAAAGGAGAGTCAACTATCACTTGGTTGAAGTTCAAGGATGCACAGACTACAATTCCCTGTAAAAGCTATTTTCTTAATCGCTGACAGGAGCTTGTAGTTAAGTACAAGGGAAAAAGAAGATGGTAAGGAAAGCACGGTGTTCGGTGTTGCAGGGTCGATAGTGTACATAGTAGCTAATTAGCTATTCTTTAGATCACCATGCGGTTAGAGATAATTTTGAGTTTAAAGGTGGCTCACATCAGCAAACGGTCTCTTCTACGTAAAAGATATGGGGACGACCAAAGTTACAGTTTATCGAGGTCCCGCGTCTCCCTTAAAACTGCCGAAAACACTGACACAACTCTTCACACTCTGCTCACTCGGCTCCTAAGTGGCAGTTCTGTGTGAAAGGTCCTCTTCCTTGATAGTAGTCACTGTAGACAGACTGCACCAAAAGAACAGGAGTGCAGTGTTATGCTGCAACACTGACAACACTCTTCACACACTTTTAAACAAGCTCTGGCTACCCCCCCCCCACAGCCACAATTTCCTGCTTAAATCTCAGGGTCTGCTTCTCTACATGTACCGCCACCCCAAAATTTGATGAGAACCACACCCCCAGGTAATCTAAGTGAACCACTCTTGGGACTAGCTCCCCTGTACAAAAATAGCTGAACACCTCGGAGGGTCCTTCCCCTTGTGACAAACCATCACAGCTGACTTCTGGACATTTACCTTTAGACCCAGGGTATCCATAAATTGGGCATAATCATCAATGAGTTACTGAAGAGATCTAGGGGTGTGAGCTAGTAAAACCGGCTAGTCTGCATAAGCAAGTAAAGGCAAACTCTGATTGCCCAGCATGGGATAGTCAGAATTAACTTTAAGTAAGATCATAAAGACCATTTCTATAAAGCCAAAAAAGCAAAGGGGCCAAAACACAGCCTTGATGTACCCCACATTCCACTTGAAAGAAAGGGATGGAATGTCCAGCAGATCCACGCCTTACACAGGCCATCGTCGAGTGATGTAATCCTTCTAAAAGATCCACTAGGGCACCATGGCAATTCATGGATCTGAGCATGCTCTATAGCTTACCATGATTCACCTTGTCAAACGCAGTGCACAGATCCATGAAAGCCAGATAGATAGGTTCGTCATTGATGAAGAAGGAATGCGCCACCACCAGATAGAAGTTCAAGGCCTGTTCTGCAGTCCCCAGACCTGGTCTGAACCCCAACTGAATAGGAGAGAAGATGTTTGTACTCTCCACCCAAGACTCCAGTCGCCTGAGGATGGCCTTCCCCAAGATTATAAACACTGAATCTAAAAGAGACATTGGCCTATAAGACGCTGATAGTACTCTTGGGCCTTTTTCGTAGATTGGACAGATGAAAGCACGAGACAAAGAAACAGGGTAGATACCTCCAGCTGCAGCATTAAGACCCAAAGTCAAAATGGGGGCCCACAGGTTTTTTTCCACCAGAAAAAATCTCTAGGGACATTGTCCAGACCAGGGGCCTTATTCATGCCTTGATTCTTAATAGCTGTCAAGATTTCCCCAACAGTAAATATGATGTCCTCCGTGACGCCCGATGATGTGTTAGGGCCCAAAACAAAGGGCCACTTTTCCAGAGCCATTACTATATAAGGAAGAGTAATGAGTTACCCAATCCTCATCAGAGACCACCAAGGACAAGTCACAGGGCGCCTATTTATAATAGGCCCATTATTAATAATGTCCCAAAAATGTTTTGCCTCATTAATAATCGGAAAACTGATCCAAGCCTCCCAAGACTCTGTTTCAATTTCACCCTTTCTACAAGCAATAGCCTTCTTGTAAGACGCTCAAGCATTGATAATATCAAGCCTTGAGGACAGTGGATTCCTCAAAGTTTTCAGCAGACAACACTGTAATTTGGCGCGCTCAGTATTAAACCACCTAGGCTGAGGACTACTTTTCCTTCTGCCCACACTCTGTGTAAAGAACACCGAAATATTAATCAATAATAATGAAAATTCAAACCATCTGTCACTCTGGTCTAAATTGCCAGATAAGAAGCATTCAAGAGCGTGCCAATTAGTTCTAATAATATTCCTCTGCAGACTCTCCCTGTCTGCTGATTGCCATTTTAGCCGTGGTTTCAGGCAGCTGGGGCACTCATCAGTCAGCCCCAAATGGAAAGATTTTCCCTGGGACCTACACGTGAGTTGGATATGAAAATGATCACTGCACAAGACATCCAACAACCTAAACTCAGTGACACAATCCCAGAATTTCACTGGGACACAAAAATAATGATGGTAGAGAGACCCAGCGCAGAGGTAAAAGTAAAGTTTCCTGAAACATCCTCAGGGAAACAACCTTTTATGGCATGCAGCCCCCAAGCAAAAATGAATTTCCAAAACTCAAACCCTCCCTGCTAAGACTGTCATCTCTCATAATCGGTGGCAAAATGCCAGCCAAATCATCTTCCGTCAGATCAAACAAAGCAGGCCTGTTACCCAACGTGAAATTAAAATCCCCCCGTAAAACAAGAAGTTAATCATTTGCAGCCACCCAGTTTACCAACCCCTCCATTGTGGAGGCTAAGATAGAGAGACAATTCTTACCAAACTGGATATGAGGGCTATTATAAGAATTCACCACCAGGGCATCACAACCACTCACCCTGTGGATTCTTACCACCTGCAGGAAAGGGCAGGAGGGCTCAAGCTAAAATAATTCACTCACAAGGGGGGACTTACCCAAAATACACAGCCCTCTGTGTGTCAGGTTTCGTCCTGGTCCCGTGCCAATTCGTTCCCTTTCTCATGGAAATAAACTTCAGAGCATGAAACAACGCTTTCGCCATACCCGATTCCATAGATACAATGGATACGGGTTACCATGGCCACTCTGGCATCCATTATGTCCTCCTCACAGTATGTTAGGCTGAGGGCATGATTTCCATGGCATCCTACATAACACTTCTGGGTTGCTCAGTTCCTTGCTTCTGATTTTGTAATCAGCCGTGACTTCGCCCTGTTTTGTATCTTGTATCCTCTGTTCTATTCCTTGCCTCTGTTCCTCTCCCTGCTACCCTGTGATTCATTGTGACCCGGACTGCTCTACTACAATGCAATTGCCTGCCGATTTGGAACTGTTTGTCTACTCATGCACTGAACCCGGTCTGTTGACGACAACGCGATTGCCTGCCGATTTGGATCTGCCTGTCTACCCGTGCACTGACCCCGGTCCGCTATACGACAACATGCCTGCCTACCGATTTGGATTGCCTGAACTCCCCTGCATTAAACCTGGTCTGCTTTACTACAACGCACTTGCCTGTCGATTGAGATTATCCGACCTGAATAACATTTCTTCCCGTGTGATACATCCAACACGCTCTGCTACACGCCCACTCATCAACGAACTGGTTCTGGAAGGTGAGTTCTCCGCTCATTTCGATAAGGAATACATCTCAACCACGTGGATTATCATCTCACATCATTATTTGACCTGTGAACTTACCAACAACACCCTAGTGTACACAGAAGAAAAGCATTGAATTTGAGACTGCCACCCTCTGAGCTGAAGCCGTTAGGTGTCCTCGTGCCGGCGGGATAATATTGGAACTAGAGACTGCTTCATTCCGATTAGGCGTCCTTGTGCCGTCGGTTTTAGTTACTAGTACACTGGGTGTCCACTTGGTACAAAGACATCATCAGGACAAGTGGTAAGTCGCCCCGCTTCCTTCGCATTCTATTGTCCTTGAATCTTTTCCTAGCTTCATGTCATTTATTCTGTTTTCATAGATCGCATCTTTGACCCAGTCTTGCCTTCTCCCTTTCTTGACCAGAGCACTCTGGGAGCCTTGTTCAACTCTTGTTGGTGTTTAGTTGGCTATTTCCTCATACCTGGCATAGTATTTTTGACTACAAGTCTAAGGTGTTCATCTTGGTTCTTTATAGATCCTGGTCGTTATTGTGGTGTTCCTTATCTTTCGACTAATTGATCCCTTTGTATTTACCTTGTGTGTTCAGAGGGTTACATTTGTAGAAAGAATTCGACGGCTACACTACGGGTCCAAATTTGGTTCCATCGTTACAGATTCTGAGAGATCTAACACTGTGACAGCGCCCCCTGGGACTCGTCTGCGCAGAGATAGGGTAGACCACAAAACCATCAACAGCCACATCCTCCAGGGCCCAGGACTACTGTATTAGAATAATGTCAGACATTTTTAGGAGTAACAAAAACTCAGGGTGGCCTTATCTAGATTGAATTCATGCCACATTCCAAGACACACATATTTATTTAATTAATTAATTATTTAAATTTTTGTTAAGCGCTTTACGCCAATGGGCCTCAAAGCACATAAGGGGGACATAAGAGGGAGAAGAGATAGTCTTAGAAAAGACTGATTAAGCCAAGTTGAAGGTCTTCACTGATTTTTGAAGATCATCAGAGATATAGAGGCTCTTATATTCATCGGGTGTGTGTTCCATTCCCTGGAAGCGTGGATCTCAAAGCTTCTACCAACAAACTTTTCCAAGTGGTAGCGTGGTTGATTCAATGTGAGAGTATCATTGGATCGTAATGTCAGAGCGGGTTGTTTAATGGATATTCTGTCCATGAGTTAGCAGGGGGCTGCTTTGTGTTAGCATTTGTAGGTCAAGGATAAAATCTTGTGCCTAATTATTTGTTTCACAGGCAGCCTATGAAGAGCTTTTCTGAATGACGAGATATGTTCACGTTTGGTAAGTCCATGAATGGCCCTGAATGCGCCATTTTGAGAGGTCTGTAGGCACTGAAAATTGGTCTCAGAGGTGCCGGCCAGCAGGCTGTTGCAGTAGTCGAGGTGGGAATTGACTAGTGCTGTTGCCAACAGTTATCTATTTTTGATTGAGAGATACGGGCGAATGTGATGGATTAATTTTATCACATGGCCGCAAGAGGAGGAGCAACATACCAACAATTCTCCAGGCCTGTGGCCAGAGGTGTGGGGGGATTGCACAGAAAGCCCATTTCTAGGAGAGAGGCCTTTAGCTGCCTGACACTTAGTAGGGCCAGACAGGTCCTCACTATCTGCTAAAACACCTGGGGCTCTAAAGCTGCTTCATAAAAGGTGCCTGGTTAGAAGAAGCATACACTTTGTCCCGAGCCTGCTGTGAGATCTTGAAGGGCAGTAGGGAAGACTGTCTCAGCCTCTGTTCCAGTTCGGGTCTAGTTAGATCAATAATAAAGTGTTTAGGATCAATAAAAGGCTCTGAATTGCAGCTCAGCTGGGGATGTAAAATTGACTTGTCACATATGTGTGAGACAATAATAACATTCATTAAATGTTGTACAGCATGCAGTGGTTAGAAGATATAGCAGTGTGCGTATTTCCTCCACAGGGCAAGTAGTTAGCTCAGTTGTGGCTCTTGTAGCTCCTTGCCCTCACTGTGCTTCCTCTCGCTTCCGCTCTTTCTCTCTTCTTGCTTCACTTGCATAGAATTCTCTTCCCCCAGAAATCTGAGAAACAGTCCACACAGATTTGTTCAAAACCAAACTAAAAGCCTACCTCGTAACCTCTGAGTTACCCTCTTAACGTACCTCTCATCTGCCTGCTAGTTAACATGTTTCCTTCGCCTCTAACCTGCCTCTGTCTCCCACTTCCTCTGCCTCCACTCTAGCACTTCACCAATCAAGGTCACGTCCCGAGCACAGCTTACTGTACCGACTACCTGCACTTGAAAATGGCCAATGTTGGTTGTCCTTGATCTATGTATGTATACTTATGTTTAGTCCCCGGTGACTGTCCCATTTACTCCCCTCCACAACCTGGTCAGAATGTCCCTCAAACTCAACCCATTGTAAGAGGCGCACTGCTTCCCATCAAATCTGATTTCTTATCTGTAGTACATTCTTTTGTGTTCAAAAGAGCCTTGTTCCTCTTGTATATAAATTAATTAATAAGTAAGTAGAAGGTACAGTTGTAGAGCAGAACACTTGTTGTTCTTGAAAGGCTGGGTCATCCAATGATACTCTAAAATTGTCTAGTATGTAAAAAGATTGATCCTTTTCCATGTCCCTTGTTAGAGGAATATCCAGCTTTTAGGAACTTTCTTGAAGTAGAGTTGGCCCTGTAGTATGCAAACTTAGAAAAGGATTGCATTTCAGATGTTAGTGGTTTTAACTAGGAAGGAAGAGCTGCCCTTCTAATTGGGTTTTAGAGTGCTGGCTGCATCACCGTCGGTAGCTGACGTGTTTGGTTTGTAGAACCGTTGGACCTGGTCTTCCTAGGGCCTAATGGATCTGGCCATGAAGGAGAGGCAGTGTGCAGTTGGTTCTTCCCATCAAAGAATCCAGATGGAGCAGGTGTCTGGCTGATAGACTTAATACACAATTTAATGTCTGGTACAGGTAATATGGGGCACCTGATAGACCCAATGACGAAAGGTAGTTCAGTTGAGAAAAGATAAGTACCACGGTTGTCCCAAATCTGTGAGAGAAGGCTAGCAATTGGACCATTTGCTTCCGAACCATGAGAAATCAAAATAGGAACTTTGCCACAGAGTTGATTTAATAAGCTAGACATGTGTCTGAATCTAGGGAAATCTTTATACTCTTCATTGCCTAGGCTGGTTTGAGAAGGAAATACCACTATATTGGCTGAGAGAGAGAGGCTGAGCAGCTGGCCAGTTACACTGACAAACAAATGGAAGGAAACCCTGTTCCAGGATGCATTCAATAATGCAAAAAAAAACAGAGCAACGTTTTCTCATTTCATAATCTTCAAACAAATTACTTAAGAAATATTGGGCCTCATTACAAGTGCTCCGGTCCGGAATTAACGCAGCTGGTATAACCATACCGGCACTGTTTCCGCGTCCGCCTAATCATGACCTGCGAACCCGGAAATAGCACCACCTCCAACCGCCACCACGGAGTTAAAGCTCCCGTAAACTCCGCCTGCATGGAAACTCCTCCGTTGCCGGCAATACGAAACACCGCGAGCATCACAACTAGCGTGGACATGGAAACACTGACAACAAAATGGCGGTAAAACCGTGATCACGGTGGCGGTACCGCCGCCACAGCGAACATGACGTTAAACTGTGCCTGGTGTCCTGAATCAGGCCACAGGTGCACCAAATCAGCCCAGCTGGACCCAGCAGGCCACTGGGTGCGTACAAAAGGGCAACACCCACCCAACTCAAAACAGAACCATGCAGGCAGCAGCTCTAGTAGCATTGGGACTGGGCCTACTCAACCAACAGGCAGCACTGCACAGGATGGCAGTAATGTTGCAGAGGAGGAGGAGGAGGGGGAGGCGTAGGAGGCGCAGGCGGCAACCAGCTAACCCTGTACCCATGGCAAACCCCATTGTCCAGCCGGCAGCACCCCGCAGGCAGCCTGCAATACCACGCATCAGGGCCTCACCCTGGAACCTCACCCCAGGACAGATCCACAAATTATACCGGCTGGACCGTCCAACAATCCTGTACATCACTGGCCTGAAAGAGGATGACATCAGCAGCCACATAGACACCCCACCGCCATCCCCCCTCCTGAAGGTCGTGTCTGTACTGCACTTTCTTGGCACCGGTACCAGTCAGTGAGCTGCACGGCCTATCACAACCCTGTTTCTCAATTATCCTGGTTCAGGTACTGGATACCCTGTTGCGCCATGTATCTGAACAGATTGCCCTACCCCGTACCCTCCCCCAGGTGATTGCCACCAAGTTGGCCTTCCATGCCCTAGCAGGCATGCCAAATTGCATAGGTGCAGTCGACTGCACCCACATTGAGCTGACAGTACCACGTGCAATTGAAATGGTGTTCCGCAATAGGAAACAGTACCACTCACTGAATGTACAGATGGTATGTGATGCGACGCAAGTGATTACACATTGCTGTGCACGTTTCCCGGGCTCAACCCATGACTCAATGGTACTGCAGAATTCAACATTGCCACAGTACATGGAACGCTATGCTGGACAAAGCACATGGCTATTGGGTGAGTACAGCTGCCAATGCTCCGGATCTGTGTAAGTGGGGTGTGTGTGTGTGACCAGGGCAATGAGCTACGTGAGTGGGCTGCTGCGACTGCACATGCATCACCCCCTGCCCATCCACTGAATAGACAGCAGAACCCAAACTTCACAAAGCAACACATGACAGGTAGCCACATTGTGGCCGTACACACCCTGCCACCTGACACACACAGCCTGAACTCCCACTGGCACACATACCTGGAGCCATAGCAAACCCCCCTCCCGATAATATGCAACACAGCACTCACAATGCACATGATGGCTGTACATGAGACGTCCTGCATCTACTATATCATCACTGTGGAGTGACCCTGCCATGTGTGCACATCACTGCACAATGCCATACTCACAAGCCACATGCACACCAATGCATTGGTCAATGTCCAGCTGCCAACCCCCACTATGGCCATAGAAGATTAACACCCCTCTGTGAAAACACTGCATGACACATACGCATGAATGACCAATGACACAAGATTGCACTGCATCTGATGAAGACATGATACTACCAACACTGACATGTCTCCCACATCTACATCCCATGTAGGAGATTCCGGATATGCACTCACGCCATGGCTGATGACGCCTGTACGGAGGCCAAGGAACAGGCATGAGGATGCATACAACAGGGCACATGTCTGCACACGTAGCATGATTGAGAGGACATTTGGACTACTGAAGGCCCGGTTCCGCTGTTTAAGCAGATCTGGCGGATCACTGCTGTACACCCCAGTGAAGACGGGTAAAAATACGCTCGTTTGTGCCATGCTGCACAATCTGTGCCTGCGCAGGAACATTCCAATGCCCCCAGACGGAGATGATGAAGATGGGGATGGAGACGGAGACGGAGACGGGGATGGGGAAGGGGATGGGATGGCACAACCACCTCCTGGGGGTCCACTAGATGGACAACGAGCACAGGATGCACTGATTCGCATTTACTTTTGAGAGAGAGCACATCCACAGCATTTCAGGGATATGGTGATGCCACTAAATGAATAAAGGGTATTTCCGTGACCAAATTCTAATTGTCCCTGCGGGTCGGCCATGTGTTTTCAGGCATGGATCTGTCGTTCGTAGAAAGATTTCATATGGACCTTACCCGAGTTTTCGTCCACTAAACAAACGATAAATCAGGCTGCTGTGCGCCGACATTAGGTGATAATCCTATCACTTGCCCCATCGCCCTAGCTGACCTGCTTTTGCGGCACTAAATCATATCCCCCGCCCCTGAGCCTGACATCAACAAAGCATTCATATTCCCCGCCTCTCTCCGTGACGTTACTGGGCTGCGTAGCCAAACGCGCCCAGTCGACTTCTACGTGACTTCACACAGAACCCGTAAAACAACACAGATCATCTCACAACACAGCGCGCCACAATTTGGAATATGAAACTGTGGTTTAAAAGCAAACAGCAAGATTGTACAATTGGTAAAGTACATTTATTTGACGTCAAAATATTCAGCGATTCGCATTTGTCTTTGGTCTCGATCCGCAAAAGTTCATCTTGAGTCACGCGCTGTTCCTTTGCGGTACACAGGGTGTTGTTTTACGATAAAAGAAGCACTATGGTTGCACTGATATTCGCAAGGCTGTTCCAACAACGAGGCACTACACCACCGTAACGGTTGGGATGTTGCTTCTAGCCGCTAGTACCACGTAAGGGCATATTGGTCCTTGCCGATCGTCCCATAAAATGGTCAGGGTGGTGAAGTTGTTGACATGGAGCTGCACCTGGCAGCTGAAGAACCCGTCGGCCGGGGTCTAGAAATGATGCCATTGGCAGAATGGAAGGATGTACCTGTATTAAAAACATAAATTAGTCGCTCCAGCCGATCTTCATTAAAATTATTAATTTTATTTATTGGGCCTGAAACTATTTGCTAGCGAGGAGAGTGCAACGGAGTATGTTACGGTCTTCCCACTAACCCACCCCCTCTCCTCTGCCTTTTTCAGAGCCACCTGGGCGCCAGGGGAGCACTTCGGCGTTGATAGTGCGTGGTACAAAATGCCACATTGAATGAACAAGTACAACTTAACCGGTCTTTAACGCTACGCTATTGTTAATATATTTCGGTATAAAATCATCTAAAGGGTTACTTACATTAGATTTGCATTTTCCATTGTCTAGGCGTAATGCAGTCCCTAAATACCACTCCGTCTGTGCCAACGATCTTTCTTATAGTGAACAAACACGAAAATCGGTCTCGTTTCTGAAATTTCATCCTTATCATCTCTTACGTTACTGCACCCCTCCTTCAAAAGAAGTCTTTAGGCACGGTGCCTGTCTGTCAAGGTAAAAAAACAATAGAACCTTATACTGCGAGTCGTGGGCCACTCCGGCCCACGAGCAATAAATCGAAGCAGCTGACCTTCACTGTGAACGTGCATACATTCTTACTTTGCAACATTCTGTGTAAAGCCATCCCTGAGAACTTTAATTTTACACTCCATCTTTGTATATTGTCCGCGTGCTTTGCAGCGCTAGAGAACCATAAATATGGAGATAATTGTCTATTTATGTAAAAGTGAGATTAATCGTTTGTTTAGTGGACGAAAGGTCGGGTAGGGTCCATAGCAAATTTTACTACGATCGACCAATTGATGTTTAAAAACACATGGCCGACCCGTAGGGACAATATAAATTTAGGACCGGAAATACCATTTAATTGTACTGCATATGAAATGACAGATGTCCACTCATTATGGTACTTTTCAAAGGTGTTGTATTTTCGATAAACCAGGTAAGAAAGTGCATTGGGTAGGTAAGCTGTACACCCGTGCCCACCCACCACCCAAACGTACACACCCCCAACCAGGCCCCAAACAACTAACCCCCTAATGGACCTCCCCCACCACCCAAACATACCCACCCCCCTACACCCATGGTGTACCCAAATGTTATGTTGACTGGCATCCCTACATGCCACTATTTGCAGGGGTGCTTATGCGGTGCCATGTCCTTGCTGGCGGCTCCAGTCACCCGACTAGAATGCCTCCGTGTCCTGGCAGTGGCAGAGCTGGATGGGGTGGTGCTGGCTGAGGTGACTGTCGGTGTGACTGTGGGCAAGCACCCTTGAAACGCCTGCTGGGCTACCAACATTGACTGAGGAATTCTGGATTGCACACTGTTCCCTTCCCTGACATGCCATGCGTGCCAGGGTGACAATGGTGGCCGCAAATCGTCCAATCAACCTGGAGAGCCGCCACACCGACGTAGCATTGCTCTCATGCTGCAGTCTGGCCTCCTCCCACTGATGCACTGCCTCCTCACGCTGCAGCCTGGTCTCCTCCGGCTGACTTTCCACCAGCTGCGTCTGGGTGGCCTGTTGTTGCTCAAACTGCTGCAAGGGTGTACTGAGCTCAGCCATGGAGGGAGTTGGGGAGCGCATGGGGCTGTGCAGTTCTTGGGGGCTGAACTGTAGGCCATGGATGGGTGACACCTCATCCATGTTGTCCCCCTCACCCTGTTGTACTGCTTCGGCCTGCATGGCCGGGGCACTTCCATCACTTGATGCAGCCTCCTCAGCTGTGCAGATGGGCTGCGAATCATCATCCCGGGCTAGGGTGGGTGCATGCATGGGGATGGTGGCGTATGCTGGTGTGCCTGATGTAGCCGGTGTGCCTGATGTAGCCGGTGTGGCTGATGTAGCCGGTGTGCCTGATGTAGCCGGTGTGCCTGATGCAGCCGGTGCTTGTGTGCTGGAGCAGCTAGCATCATCCTCCTGGGCAGAAGTGCTGAGTTGGACGCGTGCAGGTGGCCGTGCGTTGCCTCTTGGCCGTCGCTGTCACTTGTCTCGACTGAGGGCATGCTGTTAGTTGTGTGATGTTACTAGATGTGTCCATCACATGCATCCAACATGATAATCCATTACCACTTGCATGTACACACTTGTGACTATTGATGCACTCAGGTGTGTGTGTGTCTGATTCCAGTCAGGCACGCACTGTGTGCATTTCCAGGGTTCATGCTTTGGGGATGTGTTACTTGTCATCTGGCCAGTCAGTGGGTCCATTGGGTCACTCCTGCCCTGTTTGGGGAGCGGGGGGCATTGTGAGTGGGTCCATTGGGTCACTCCTGCCCTTTTGGGGGGGGGGCATTGTGAGTGGGTCCATTGGGTCACTCCTGCCCTGTTGGCGGGGGGGCATTGTGAGTGGGTCCATTGGGTCACTCATGCCCTGTTGGGGGGGCATTGTGAGTGGGTCCATTGGGTCACTCCTGACCTGTTGGGGGGAGAGGGGGGTCATTGTGAGTGGGTCCATTGAGTCACTCCCATTCACACTTATGGCTTTGTACTATGTGCACTTACCAGCATGTGCAGGTGGGCTCACTCCTGCCTCTGCCTCTCCTATGCCGTGGATGCCTTCGAGGTGCCTGACACTACTGCAGCGCTCCTCCCACGGTTGCAACTTGAGAGGGGATGCAGGGCCTCCACCAGTGCCAGTGCTGTGTTGGCGGTGTGCAGTCATGAGGTTGCGCACCCGGAGCCTGAGGTCATCCCACCTCTTATGGCAGTCCTTCACAGAGCATGTGGTCACACCAACCGCTGTGCACTTGCGTGCTGCCTCCGCCCACACCTCCTTGTGCCGTTGCTGAGTAGCACGCCGCTGATCTGCACTAAAGAGCATTTCCGCATGCTCAACAATGTGGTCCACCAGAACTGTGAGCTCAGCCTCACTAAAGCGCGGCTTTCGCTGTCTGCGTGCTGGTATCCTGGATGCCATTCGATGAGTTGTCAGTCTCAGGGAGGTAATCTGACCTGTGGTGTCTGAGGATGGCAGTGGATTGTGCTTTATATAATGGCCGCCTCTCTATTTCTGTTTTTTTCCCGTGGTCATGCTGTTTCCGCTTCCGGTGTTGGTGTTTCCGCTTCCGGTGTTTCCGTGTCGGCGGGGGCGGACACGGGTTTAGCACCGTTTTTCTGTGGCGTAAAATCCATGTGCGTGGGTGTTTACATGACGGCGGTGACTCTGTTTCTGCCTCGGTGTGTTGCGCGCGACCCAAGTGCCGTAATCGGCCCTTCTTTCCACAACCTTGCGGTCGCGGAAGTAGTGTAACCGTCGTCACGGAATCACCGGATTCCGGCACGGCCGACTCGTAATGAGGCCCATTGTATTTTATTGTACCCAAGTAGGTGCAGACGGATATTGGATGCTTTATTTGGTGTCTGCCTAGTTCTTCATGCAATCCCAGGTTTTGATGACTGCTTATTGACTTGTGCATCTGCTTAGATGCAGCTTGCTTCTGTGAACTCCAATCATGTATGTATGATGCCCTCTTAATGTATTTGGCCAATAATCAGCTGTTGCTTTTTGGTCTGTAGATGCTGAGGCCATCAGAGACTAAGGGCCTCATCACGGGTCTGGCGGTAACCCTTAAATGCGGCAGTAGCGCTATTACCGCCGCATTTAAGGGTCCGCCAGATCATGGCTTTGGCAGATTTCCCCCCAGCTCTGAGCTTCGGGGGAAATCTGTGGCAAAATTTCCGATTTTCTGCGCGATTACCGCCGGCGGGAAATCCACCGGCGGTAATAGCGCTAATTGGGCCCAATGGAGAATGAGGAATTCCCAAATAGGCCCAATGGGGAATGGGCAATAACCCTTCCACCAAACCCGTGATCCGGCGCTAATAGCGCCGGGGGGTTTGGCGGTAGGGCTATTAGCGCCGGAGCTAATAGCGCCTGCGTTACCGCCCAACTCGTGATGAGGCCCAAGGTCTGGTATCTTCAGAAATTTGATCTGCAATTCCTTTAGCATGGATGGTGATTTCAATGGATGCAAACATGATCGGCACTCATTGTGGTGCTTGCTTTCCTGGGTCAACCAGTGACTCTATGATCTTTCAGAATAGAACCCTCCCTGACTGGGAAATGCAGGGCGCAGCCATATGTATATTCAATAAAAAACGTTGTTAAAAGGACGTTATGGTTAAGTTGCGCTACTAAAAACCTATGAAATTTATTGAAAAAATGTTGTTAAAGGGACGTTATGGTTCCAAGTAAAACCGAAAAACCCCTGAATTTCGCCAGTTATGGTAAACTAAGCAACCATACCTCGCGCCACCACCGTAATTTTGACAGAATCCCACCAAACTTTGCAAAAACATTTATATCTAGATCTATTATCAGTTTGCCAAATGAAGTATAGATTCGTCAAAGGGCACCTCATTTATAAGCCATTACATTATTTTGACACCCCCCTCTAATTTTGCCCCTCTTGACAAAATCCCACCAAATTTCGCAAAAACATTTATATCTAGATCTATTATCAGTTTCCCAAATTAAGTTTAGATTCGTCAAATGGCACCTCATTTATAAGCCATTACATTATTTGGGACCCCCCCTCTGATTTTACCCTCAGGACAGAATCCCACCAAACTTTGTAAACTCATTCGGAATCAGGTCAGAAATATACATGCAAAATTTCATGCAGTTCTATTAAGTGGCGCCAAAGTTATAAGCCATTCAAGAACTGCATTTCACCAACCCTGTAATGCTGAGGTGTCCGCAAAATTTTCAGGACTGCTCGCGAACATCCAAACTGTTTGCTGACATTTGCGGCAAAAACATCTGTTTTTTTGCTTCTTGCAGCCATATCCCATCCCATCCTCATCGCCCCTCACCTCCCCAGAGATTATTTCATAAATTTGACAAGTGCAATGTTGTGTTTTTTAACATGTTTTCACCGCGATGTTCGCAGACACGGCAGATGTCCCCAAATCCAAGATGGTGGGCGTTTCCAAAAATCTGCCACACTTCACGCTCTTCACCATCCAATCAGCAGACACATTGCATGTCCGCGGACATGACGCAAGCCGATTAACCAATCGGTGTCCTGTCCACAGAGCGAACAGGGAAGTGTGTCTGCGGAGTGGACATAGATATCACACATTTTTTGTTACCTACTTTTTGGTCATTTTTTTAAAAACTACGGGACAGATTTTCACCAAATTTACAAAAGCACGCTTTCGGGCCCAAGCCGCGGCTCCTGCCGCAAATTTGGTGAAAATCCGTCCAGCGGTTTGGGCTGTAGGCGTGAGCAAAGTTTTTTCCCCATTCAGTCTATGGTTAAAAAATACATTTTGGGACCCCCCCCTATAACTTCGGCCCCCGTGGACCAAACCTCAACTAACTTTGCAAAAATATTGAGAGTGGGCCATATACTTTTTTTGCAATGTTTGGTGAGGATTCGTCTAGGGGAGCGAAGTTATAAGCCGCCCAAAAAGTGCTCTTCCTATGGGATTAACAACTACCGTGGCTGTGTAACATATATATATATATATATATATATATATATATATATATATGCAGCGGTCGCCGCCCTATAGTTAAGGTGAGTCGGAGGCACATAGGAACCCCTCAAAATTCTATTATTAATAACTTTTGATTCGAGTAACGGATTTGGCCGATATTTCGAAAGTGATTAAAAGATTTGTTAAAAAGTTTGAAAGTTACTAAGCGTAAAAAGAAATAATTTTTTCCAAAAGTGTGGCTTACTTCCCATTCATTTTCCCATAGACAAAAAAGGTCAATTTCTGCAAAGCACACAGCCTAAACCGCTGGACGGATTTGGGCCAGGTCTGAAACAACTTGGGCATGAAGCGTTGACTCGCGATCCATGCCTGGTTTGGGGCTATTCCATGCCATAGTTATTTTAAAATTTGACAGAGAAGGGTGTGCCCCTTATTCAAAAATGATAGTTATACCTCCAATTTTGCCTTGCAGGATCATGGTTTTCAGAAATGAAACAACCGCCATCTTGTTTTTCTCTTGATGCAAGAGATATTTGCAGATATAGCCGAGGTTATGGGAAAAACAAACGTAGTAAAAAGCTATTTGCAGGTCAAAAAACATACACATTTTGTTTTCAATTTAAATGACTTAAAATGGTTTACAACATTGAAAACATTTAGTCAAAATATACCTCCCAACACAAAAATGTTTTACAATCCTAAACAGAAAAACAATATGCTTATTGTTCTAGCATACTGCTTGTCAAGCAGTTTTTGATGCGAACAAAGTTAAAATTGTCCGTTTGTCCACCGCTTACTGGTTCAAGGCCTTCTACACTATAGAACCACTGCTAAACTGGATACCTATGGTATCCATGGACAGCCACCCAGTTACAGGTCGAACTCTGGCCCGACAGCGTTGTTTCGATGATTATCCAGTTAGATCTTTACTATTGCTCAGATGTTTTGCATTTTGACACTAAGTCCTCCAATCAACTTCTTCTCTGAACACTTAGGATACTTGCCTCCTCGACTCATCTTGTCCCGTTCGTGTAGTTGATTACAACTTTGCAGTGATTCGTACCAGGAATTTTGTCAGAGCCAATATGATGTGAGTTTTATCTCCTTCTATAAATATCGTCCGCCATTGTCCATGTTTTGCCATTATGAGTCCCAGTTCTTGGGTACTTTCCTCACTTAACATGGGGCAACCAAGCACCAGATGTTTTAATGATTCTACCTAATTTTCTTGTTGGCAGAGTCTGCATGTAAGGGCGCTTCGTTTATCCTTCCTTCTTCTTGACCATAAGGTTGGGGATTTAATATTTAGGCAAAATCAAATGAATTGGATACTCAGGAACCAGTTTGGGAAGATTTCTATGTATTTTGGAAGTTTGTTTAGCCTTCAGTAAATGTACGTAAATGTTTTTACTACTCTGATCTTTTGGACGTTCAGGAACCAGGCTGCCTCTGTAGCACTATTGGAGTCTGATCCAAAATAACAATGTCATCCGCATAGAGCAGTCTTCTGATGTATGTCAAAATCTGCTATCTTCGGGGGGAAAAAACAAGTTTGTGAAAAAGCGTTGTCAATATACGATATGAACAGTTTATAGAGTTCTGGAGCTAGCGGGTGTGATGCTGGAAATGCATCGGAGGGTCAGGGCCTCCGTATCCTTGTCCTTTACTGCCTTTTTATCGTGTGTTCTGTCGTGTTTTCCGCGCAGGAGTTCATGTGGGACTCCTGGCGGTGCAGCTCTCTCTCTTTTGGTTTGGTGAACAGACCCATGGGATACCCTTACGGCACCCATGGGTGGGGAGTACAACCCTGTGCCCCTAGTGTATGTTTTTGGGCACCTGTGGGTGGCACGCAGAGCAGGGTATGGGCTGGTGGCAGCTCCATGCTGAATTTAACAGGTGCTCTGAGTATCCTCCATTTTGGGATACCCAGGCCCTGCCATTGGAATCAGTTGATTCCTGACGGAAAACAAGATGGTCCCTGTGGCCTCTTGCCTTCTATTGCCTGTTACCTTGTTTTCCCAAAGTCCTGGGAACACCTGACTCTGTCCCTTCCCCCTGACTGGCTGTTGGGTGGAAGTTCCATATATGGTGTTGTTGTGAAGTCCAGTCCAGACTGGCTGGAGCCTTCCCAGTGACTGAATGTTGTGGGTACGCCCTGTGGGTGGGACCTGGGTGAATGGAGTGTGTGACCAATATGCACTTCTTGTTGTGGTTGTCTGGTTTCTGGTATGAGAGACAAAGACTGAGACAGCCCTGCCCGAAACTGGCCTGAATGCAGTGTGTAGTGTTGAATGGCTGGGTACTTGTCCCAATCCACATTATTTGTTGTGAGTGTCTGAGAGGGAGGAGGATGGCCTGAATGCACTGTGTGCCTGATTGGCTGACTGACTGCATGAATGCCCTTCTGTATGATTGGCTGCTACGTGACCCAGCAGTGTGGATGAGAGACAGGATAGTATATCTGGGGACCTCTCACCACTGGAAAGTTGTTCAGAAGCTGTGTCTACCCTTGAAGAGTAACTGAAACTGCTGATCCTCGGCGCCCAGCTGGAAGAAGAAGACTTGCTGTTGCATTTGCTTCGACCTGATCTGAAAGCTGCCGAATTCGTTGAAGACTGATCCGAGAGAGGACATGGGTAGGTGCCCTCTTCCCGTGCTCCGAGGGACCATCGAGCACCGCTAACCTTCGCCGAAGCTCCATGGAAGTCAGACCCTCGAAAGGCTGCCGACCCGAGACGGGACTGCCGAGGAGAACGAAGCAATGCACCCAGACTTCGCCGCTGTCGAAGTCTATTGCCGTCGACCAGGGTTTGCAGGTTTGTGTAACCGCTGGAGGCCCGTCGAAGTTGTGTTGCCCAGCCATGGGACCACTTGACGCCGTGCCGCCGACGACCGGAGCCGTCTGCTCCTCTGCCTAAGAACATTTGAATCGAAGGACTCCCTTGTCCGCAACGTCGACCGCTTTGTCCCGCCAGAGAAAGTCGAGGACGACCAACGCGCTGAGGAGAATCCGCCAGTGGGTTTCCCGCCACCTGAAGGCCACGAAGACTTGGACGACTCAACGCTCTTGTTGGGCTACAGTTCTTCTGAAACTCTTTGCGGTCCTGAACAATCCATTGCCGAGGTGGCCCGCACACCTCATCCTCGCAGGACATCGCTGACGAGCAACGCCTGGATCGACCTCGTGGTCTCGGCACCCTGGAACTTCTCATCGCCGCCGTCGACGACAAGTTCACCATCTTCAACGCCTCTCGACGATCCGTGGCTCCTGCTTTAAAGGGAGTCACTCAAGAGGATCCTTCGACGTGTCTTCGAAGAACTCTATTCCACCAGGTACATTGGGGGGGTAAAACATTATAGGAGGAAATAAGACTATTGAACAATATATGGACTAGGCTTGTGCAATATATCTTTATTTTACAGGTTGCCCAGGTGGGGGGATCTCCACACAGAACTGTGTCTATTGGTAGGGGCCAGTATTCTGCCCATTGTTTCAACCCTCTTGCTTTCCTTCCTATCTCTATTGCTGGTTTCCTCGTTATTGATCTGTGTGACATTTTAACCGTACAGTTGATGCACTTTAATGAGATTTGATAACATTGGTGGTACCACTTTAGAATTGTATATATTTATCATTGTCGATTTCCGAGTACAATGTGCGTTATTGTGATCGTGTACATACCTTTGAATATTAATTATATAAACACTGTGTTTTCAGTAATACAGTGTGTGGACATTCCTTTGTGGGGGTTCGGGGACTACACTGTACTTAAGAACCAGCCCGCATCACCTCTTGAGAAGCTAGGCCTTGATTGCTCGTCCATTGCTACCGCTTGAGAATCTTGGCTGGGGTCCTCTGCGCCTCTCCTCTACCATATAGAGAGCAGAAGTACAGGCATCCCCCACCAGTATCTTCACAGCGGACATCCTTGTTTAACTCTGATGTTTATCAGGATTGCTTTAGTCAAATGTCCAATTTTATCCAACTTGACTTTAATCGAGGTGTCCTTGTGAAAACCTTTGATGTCATTCAAGATGATCAGTGGGCATCTCCAGGCTTCACGTTTAGCCCATAGCAACAGTCTTTTAATCGAGTCAAAGGCTTTCGATACGTCTAAAAATGCTAGATAGACGTTTTGACCTTTGCTCTGTGTTCCTTTGGCTTTTAAGAGGTTTAATATAAACATGTTTACTGAGGTACCAATGCCTTTAACAAAACCAGCTTGCCATTTGTCTTGGTGGCCCACTTTCACGCTCCATTGGGATAGAGATCTTAACAGAATTGACCCAAAGATTTTTCCTGCCACAACAAGTAAGGCAATTGGGTGGTAGTTGCCCGGTTAGGTTCAAAACCCTTTTTTAAATATCGATACAACCACCGCCGTCTTCCATGACAAGGGAATCTGTGCCGATAGGAGTATACCTCTAAATAGGCAGTGCAAAAAGATGGCCCATAGTCCCGCATTTTGTTTCAGCTGCATATTAGTCAGCCTGGTGCTCTAGAGTTTTTGAGTCTCTTAATCAAATCTTCAATTGTTGATACTTCAATGTCTAGTGAATGGTCTTCTGTGCAAAGGCTTTCAGGCTGAGGAGATTCTGCATTTTCACTGGTGGATTTCTCCACTTCCTCCCTTTGCAAATTAGCGTAATAGGTTACCCAAGTTGTAGCCGAAATAGGATTAGCCATCAGCGCATCTTGCGAGGCATCCATTTGATTTATTGTTTCCCACATTGCTGCAGTGTTTCTGGTTTTGATGTTATCTAGCATGCGTTGGGTGTCTTGGTTCACCATGTGTTTCTTATGGATTCTCAACCAGTTGCAGTACTTCTGTTTTAACTTGTGGATGTCTTAATCCTTATTACTTAATTTACTGCATTTTAAGTGTGTTATTTCTTTTTGTAAGTTCTTCTTCTTTGTCGCAATCTGGTTGTCATATGCATGCTTGTGTGACATTATTGGCTTTCATCTGCCCCCCCTGATGTTGGGTTATACATTCTCGGAATAGGGGGGTGTAGTTTATGCCTTGCCTGTCTTTGCCCTCCATCGACAGTTTGATTGCTTGAATTAATTCTTCAATCAACCTAGGCAGGTCTTTTTTTTGGATACTGAGTCTATTACGGCCAGGATTTATCATCAAGTTTGCTTCAAATCTCTCTGGGGCTTCCTTATTGTTGTTATAGCAGATTATTTTTAGTTGATTGTGATCGCATCTTTTTGGTTTTATGCACCTCCATGCTACTGATGAGCTCGCTCATATTTGAGGAGACACAAATGTAGTCTAGAATCAGTTCACTCAGAGTGCCCTTCCAAGTAGCTTTCCCAGGATATCACCTTATATTATGCCGTTAAGAATAACACACTCTCTAGATTGCAATGTTTGCCTCCAAGCACTCCCTCTTTTTTCTTTACTAGACGATGTTGGAACTTCTTCTGTAAATGGGTTATTGGATCTGTCGAGTCATGAGCAGTTCAGGTCACCTACAATTATTATTAGCGGGTCACTCCACTTTGTTCTTTCTTCGTCGATCAGGAGCGCAACATCCTCTGGCATATTTTTCATTCTCATATCTGCTGGGTTCCAATATATATTCACAGTTATCAGAGTTCTACCCTTAACGGTTTGCTCATTTGGGAGTCTTATTGCAACGGGCTGCACAAATGGCATAGGATGGCGGTTATAAATTAGAGCCCATTCTATATTATTTTTTACTGCTACAAGCAGCCCACTCATCGGGCGTCCCAGCTGATTTTTAAATGCAGGGTTTAATGTCACCCAGTAGCCCTCTATTAGGAGTGCTGCAAGCAGTCATACTTCTTGGAAGCAAACTACATCTGCATCTAAATTTGGATCTTCACTCTCTTGAAATAAATGAGACAAACCTCTGGTGTTCCCGCTCATTATAGACCATTCTGATTTCCTTCTCTGGGTTTAATACTATTATTTCTGCATTTTATCAGCCAGTAGCCCAGCTAATCATCGCCAATTTGCTTCATCTCCATCCGGTGTTAAATTAGTACTACTTGACTTTCTTGGCATGTCTTTCCTTGATCTTCCCTCATTAGTCCCTTTTCCTACGGGTTTAGATTTTTGTTTGTCTTTGCCACCTGCACTTTTTTCTTCTACTAATTTACTGATGTCTTCTGATTTTCTTTCTCTAAGGTCAAACCCCCAAAAGTCTCAGATGGTGTGCTTCTTCCAGCAGCCGCTATTTGACTAATTTAGAGGATAAATGTATTTTCACTTTATCTGTCTCTCGCTCCTCAGGGAACTCCACCAGTTTGAGATCTTTAGTTGACCCTAATCTAAGCGTTTTGACGTGATGAAACAACCTTATGACGTTTGCTCTATTCATAATTAATCCATCATCACGGTAGAGCATTCTCTATAAGCGAAGCGTTAGGTCATTCTTCCTGTCGATCTAATTTTTCTCAGTGTTTTCCCGATCTTGACAATCGTCAGCTTTTATTTTAGGCAAAAGATTTAAGCAAACTTTTATCCTGGGTACGATTTCTATTGGCTTTCTTCATTTTTGGAGTCGGTCCCACACCGGACACTGTTTTCGATCGACATTTGATGGGCTGGCAGTTTCCCCTCAACAATTGGTCTTGATTTTAACTTTGTTGCTACCCGGAGCTTCTTTTGCACAAGTTCCTGTCCCGTCACTTGTTTCTTAAATCATACCCCCACGCTGCAGGCGGTGCTTCTTTTTTCCTGGACTGCTCACTTTTTTTTTTTTGCAAATCTCCCTTTTAGTAGTGGTCATTTGTGCCTGGTTGTTTGCACTGTCCTCATCTTTCTCTGAGGTCTCCCCTTCTGAGTCCTTGCCCACACTGGATTCTTTTAGTGCAACGCTGTTCTCCAACTGGCTACTCCCCTCTTCCGAGATGCTGTAGGTTGAAAGATTCATCAGGTCAATTTCATCAGAATCGACAATGCTAATCTCTTCCTGCGCATTTCTGGTATCAGTAGTGATTTTCTTCATGCTTGGTATTTTTATCTGATTATTGAACATAGTTGGGGCCCCTGAGGCCAGATTTGGAACCGAGAGATTTTTGATAAAGGATCGACTACTGTTTGACTTTAATTTGGGCGGATTACTTTGGTTTTTTGATTTCTTCATTGGCTCTGCCTTTTTGTCGATCACCTTGTTTCTCTGAGCTACTTCAGTTTTTTGTTTTTTTTTGGGCTCCACTGTGCCCATGCTAGAGATTCCGGGCACTTGTAAGTTCTTTGTAAAAATGTTGCAGATTTTCTGTGCATGTTTATTAGTGTCTAAATTTCCCTCTGCCTCCAGGTCCGTTTTTGTGTTCGACGCCGTGCGTAAATCGTCTTCAGGGCGCTCTTGGTCATTATTACTCCTTTGTGGTGTCACTTCGACCAGATCTTCCTTCTCGTTGCGTAGCCTGTCGATCCGTGTCCCATCTTGCCCGAAATGGTTGCCTGTTGTCATGGGATGCAAGATGTCCTCTTTAGTCAGCCCTGCGTTGTCTTTAACTCTAATATCCACTTGTTTCTCGACATTGTTGTCATTTCGGCTGAGCTGTAAGGGTCTTGAGATGACTGATACCACTTGGTTGCTCGACCTCCCTGCAGCCATACTTGTTCTGTCCACTTCAAAGGGGTGCAAGTTTCTGTCCCCTTCTGGCCTAGAGAATCCTGAGCCAATTGATGATCTAGACATCCTTCTTTCTGTTTTTCCTTTACAAAGGGGTCATGAATGTCATGCAGTAATTGGGTCAGGATCCTTGAGGGTTTAATCTAATGGCTCATATAGTTTCATAAACAGCGACAAAATTGCAGTTAATGTTGATACTAGGTAGAATTGTATATCTTCAGTGGCTTCTACGGTGTTTGCTCGATCTGGCAGGTCTTGTTTTCTTCTTGGAGTTCTATGGTCATAGAAGCAGCTTCTTTCATCTCCGGCCTCTCCCCTTTACCGACGCCCGCATCCTCTTACCCATCCGGGGTTTGGGTGCCTAGAGACTTTGCCTAGAGACTTTGCGTTAGCTGAGTTCGTCATCCCTTTGTCCATACAGTATGACCTTTTGGTGCTGCCTGGTTTATTAAAAATGTCTTTTGCCATAATTTCAGAGGTTTCTAATAGTAATTCATCTGGAATTTCAGACTCAATCCTATTGCTGTGGGGGGCCGCAGGCTCATTTATTCTTTTCACAGATTTCGGCCGATTTGAATTAAAGTAAAATCGCTGCCCCCTTACTTCTCCAACTAAAGCCAACGTGGGGGATTTCCATATGTTGCTACCAGCGGTTGCTCGCTTCATTTTGTTGTTTGCTGAGGTACCCACATTAAAATTGGTATGCCACCAGTCAAGCTTGCCCCATTCTATCTGGGATTTGCCGTCAGTTTGGTCACTATGTTCCAGATGTGGTTAGAATTTTATTTTCCTTTAGATTACCACATTCCCCTCCTGGGGTCACTTGCACTGGCTTTGGCTGTTTATCTATGGGGGTCTTGCAGACTAACAGCTTTGACTCATGGCTTTGACTCCTGGTTTTCGGTCATTTTTCTTTTCTCGGGTGTTCTTTCCTCTGCCCCTGCACCGATGTGGGTACTGGTTGCAGGGTCACTCCCCGTCCGACTTCGCCTTTTCAGCCTTAATTGCTGATTTCGGGGTGAGTCAGGCCTCAAGGCACCTATCTCTTTTACTATCTCTGGTTGCATTGTTGGCTGGCATGATTGCCCACTTTCCTGGTTATTTGTTGGTTTTATCAGGTCCAGGTTCCAGGAGCCGCACAGTCTCCAATTTGTGCTAATTCCCTTTGAGATCTTGTATTGCCGTGCTGTTGATCTAGTCAGCACATTCTCTTCAACTTCCTCCTTGTCCATTAACGGAGGAGTTTGGCTGTGACCTCCTTTACAGGCCCACTCCCCTCCTTAGGTGAGTCCGGATATGCATCCCCACACAAGCCGCCCCGGCACACACATCGCTTGGCTCGGTACGCTCCGGGCGTAGACTCCTCTCTTGGGGCCTCCATTTTGCTGGCGTGGTTTTCCATCATAGCCGCTGTGCACCGCCCAACTTCCACAATTACATTTAGTGGAATCCTTGGCCTGTTATGCTGTTCTCCAGTGTCTCGCGTAGGTTAATGGCCTCAGTAATCAAGGCAGTTTTTTCCGTCATTAAGGAAATGTCTGCTGCCGGCTGGGTTGTTGCTCTGGAGGTCTTGTTACTCCCTGGATCTGCCCCCTTATCCTTGTTCTTCGATGCTGGGGGTTGGTGCTTTGTCTGTAACGCAGTCAGATTGTGCGGTGAGCATGGGGATTGGGGGAGAGTGGATTCTAGCATCTCCACCATATAATGTTTCTCACTTTCCCACCTCTCTCAGTTAGATACACACTCTTAACGTAGGGATGTCAACGAGGAGGTGAATTCCGTCTAGGTGCCACCAGCACCCTCCACCAGACACCAGACACTCTCACACCCTGCCCTGCTCCGCTCCGCTCCAGGTGCAGATTTTATGGCAAGAGCGAGCGTGATTAGGGGCGGAGTTTCGGGTCTGGCTGCAGAATGTTGTGACTGATGTTGTAGTCCTTTCTCGGGTTTTGTAGTCCTTTGTTCCGCTCAGGAACTATCAGCGCATGGTACAAATATCCAAGTCTCTGGTCTCACAATGCAACCAGTAACTGGCAGTAGCAGAATATAGTGCAGCACACCAGACACTCGGCACACACTACCAATACCAGGGTAGAGGTGGGGGGAATCGCTAAAACCCGTTGGAGGGGGGTCCAGGGCTACAGCTATATCCAATGACTACAGATAACTGCAGGCCAGTACTATAGTGACGTCAGGGGTGAAAAACCACTGCCTATGGCCAGTGACTCAATTGCCAACAATGTCTCCCATTCATGCAGTAACCAGGACAGACTCTGCTTAGCTACAAAGTGAGGAAGGGGCCAGCCTCCTCAGGCCATGTTGCCTGGCAAATGAACCAAACTTACAAGACCACTTAGAGGAATGGGCCGGCCCTTTTCTTGCTTTGAAGCTAAGCAGAGTCAGCCCCGCTTTGAAGCTAAGCAGGGTCTGTCCCGGTTACTGCGTGGATGGGAGACCGAATGGGCATCTGAATTATTAACTTATTTTAAACTGTGCTACTTTGCACTCAGAGACATTTTTTTTGCCTTTTCCTGAATTGCATTCTGGCATTTGTAGTGTCCCAGACAATAGTAAAAAAAAATAGGTATTTTTACAGCAACAGTGGATTTCCAATCCCTGAAGTGAGGAAGGGGTCAGCCCACTAAAGCCACGCTGCATAATATGTGCCCCCCCCCTTAGAAGAACAGTTAGAGAAACATGGTGTTAGGGGACTGGATCCTTTAAGCAGGGTCGGTCCCGGTTACTGCATAGATGGCAGACAGTCCACGGCCCTGAATGCTCTGTGTTTTCTTAGTTTTAAATATCTCATAGCACACGGCATCTGCATTTTTATAAAACAGAAAAAATGAAATCCAAAAAATCACATTTAGGCTGAACGCTTCTATCAGAGAACTCTGGCCTTAAGTAGTTCGAGACAGAGCACTTAACCATTGTGCTACAATGATGTTATTGCTTGGATTGTCACAGGTTTTATGCCTAGCCTTTTATCATTGAACATATTCAATTATAGGCTAAATATGAAATGCATGCCCCATGAAGCACCAAGCCATTGTGGCCTAGTGGTTAAATGCGGGGCCTTGATTTCTGGCAGACCATCGTTCAAGACTGTATGTTTTTTTTTAAATTTAACTAATTTAATTAAAAGGAAAGCAATGCAAGTGGGAGGTGGCGAGGCTTGTTGCAGTGTAGTCCTGTGATCTTATTTAGCATGAGGGCATTTAGACATGGCTGCAATGTCAGTCACGTCCAAACATCCCTCTTGCCAAAATAACGTCACCAGAATGGCTTTCGTGCCAAAAAGGGCATGCCGAAATGGGCGCAGTGGCGGAATGCCTGTGCCAAATCTGCCCGCGCCAAAATGATGCTGCCCAAAAGGGGTGTACTGCTTGGAGAACGCTGCTTAACCAAAGTGGATGCACTCTGGCAAATAATTTAATCTCACTGCGCATTGCCTAAAAACATTGTGAGTTCTCAAAGTTTCAAATAGCTCATAACACACGGCATCCGCATTACTTTTTTTTTAAACCATGCTACTGTGAGCCCTTGAATGTTTTGCACCCAGAGAATTATTTTTTGCGTTTTGCTGAATTGCATTCTGGTATTTGTAGTCTCACAGTCAAGATGGGGGGAATAATGCCACAATTGTACACTTTTGCCTAACATAGTTCTATAAGGATTTATATATTTGAGACACCATGGTATGTGTAACGCTCACCTGATTCCCACGGAGGCGCTGATCCCGGCTGGGCTGCTATCGTTTCTTCAATTGAGAAGCGTAGAGCTCGGACGACTCTCAGGACTGAGCTTCTTCTTATCGAATGTCTGACTTGCAGGGTAAGTTTTCTGCAGGTGGAAGAAAAAGGGTTAATCACCGTTTGATGGGATTCCTTCTCCCACCAATCGCCAGTTTCTCCCACAGCCTAGCTTTCTACTTGTCTCGGCGAGCTCTCACCTTAGGCGTATAAATGCTGAGCTCTCCATCCTGCGTCTGGTGCAGGGGTGCGTGGATTCCAGTTACGTCACTGGATGAGTTCAGTGTTGAGGCTCAAGTCTTTTGCGGCCTTAGTTGTGGCACTGGTGCTGGGATGCCGAAGAGCGATGCCGCCGTTACTGCACGAGCGGATGCCTGTAAGTATACTCTAGTCTTTAGGCTTTAAAAGATGGGCACCTCAATAATGTCCCTTTTCCTTTGTTTCAGGCCTCGGGATGCTGTGGGCGTAGTTTTCCGTTGCCGCTGCACGTGCCGATGCACGTAAGTATAATGTTCGTTGGCTGCTTTTAATGGCACCTCTAATAATGTCCTTTTTCTGGTTTTCAGGTGCCGGGATGCTGCGGGCTTTATATCCGTTGCCACTGCACGTGCCGATGCACGTAAGTATAATGATCGTTGGCCGCTTTTAATGGCACCTCTAATAATGTCCTTTTTCTAGTTTTCAGGTGCCGGGATGCTGCGGTTGATGCGGCCGCTTCTGCGCGTGCAAAAACTGGTAAGTTAAGATGAATGCGACTGCCTTCACCCGAACCCCTTTTTAATTATGTCCTTTGCCTTTCAGGTGCAGAGAACCTGCCGAAGAGAAGGCCGCGGTTAGCTCCGTTGCAATCACGGATGGATCAGGTAAGCGGGCGCGGCTGCGAGCGAGTTGCACTTTTCTAACCTTATGTTTATTCTTTGCAGGTTTTGCCGGTGACTGGATTCCGGGATCTGGTAAGTATTGTTCTGTGTCTTTCTTCATCCACAGGTTGCTGCGCGGAAGCTGAAGATGACTCTGGACCTGGAATGCAGGAGCCGACTCGGTGAGCGTCCTGCTGCTGCTGCAGAATAACGCGAGGCACGTGTTTTCCATCGGGCGTGGTTTAAATAGCAGAGAAGTGCTTCCAGTGTGTGTTCTTCCACCGGTTCCACCCAGGTAAGAAAAGAGTTCCTGAATGGAGGGAATAGTTCCTCCCAGCCCTGATGGCTGGGGACTTCAACCAGACTGGATTGTTCTGGGTAAATATGCAGCATGGTTTGCCTCAGGTAAGTCCACCCAAGCATTATTAGACTGTTTATCAATATGAGCCCGGCGCCTATGGCGCCGGGACTGAAACCCTTCATGAGCCTGGCGCCAAAGGCGCCAGGACACGGTCCAAAGGGCCCCTGTAGGGGTCTGCTGGGTCCGGAGTAGTGGAAGACGGGTCTGCTTCCGAAGGCGCTGGGCCAGTCCTGGCCCCTCAGGAGTAGCGCCCATGACAGCAGCCCCCTCAAGGCCCCTCCCAAACTTGTCCTCCCCGGGGGTTTTGGTTTATCGGGAAAGGTTCGGTGAAATTTCTGGACTAGACGAGGAGCATGGACGCGGTCATAGGGTTCCCATGACCTTTCCTGAGGTCCGTAGCCTTTCCAGTCGATTAGGTAGAATAGCTTCGATCTGATGATTTTAGAGTCCAAAATGTCTTTTACTTCAAATTTGGGCTCCCCATTCACTTGAATGGGCTCTGGAGGATTGGTCAATCTGGTTCCAGGTTGCATGGGTTTCAAAAGAGATACGTGAAATACAGGATGTATTCTCATATGGGTTGCCAATTCTAATTTAACGGCCACTGGATTAATTATGGCCGTAATTGGATATGGTCCCAGGTATTTGGGTTTGAAGGTGCGAGGCCCTTTAAGCGATAAATGTTTGGTGGACAGCCAGACTTGATCCCCAACCTGTTATTTAGGGGCATTGCTTCGGTGTTGAACTGCTCCTTTTTTGTACCTCTCTTTAGCTTGTTGTAGATGTGCAGTCGCTTCCTTAAAAGCTTGGGTAATAACGGTGTGCAATTGATCCACGGCGGGTGTTCCAAGATCTTGAGGTGGAACAAGGTTGGAGGTTCGAGGATGAATCCCATACAAGATGTAGAAGGGACTCTTCCCGGTACCCGAATGAACTGAATTGTTGTAAGCATATTCAGCAATCCAAAGGATGTCCTTCCAGTTACTCTCCGACTGTTGTAGCATGCATTGTAAATATTGCTCGAGAGTCTGGTTTGTTCTCTCGGTTTGCCCGTCGGTCTGGGGATGATGGCTGGTCGAAAGTCTTACATCGATTTGAGCTAATCGACAACAGCTACGCCAAAAGTGGGAAATAAACTGGCTCCCCCTATCTGAGATTAGTACTGACGGGAAGCCGTGTAGCCGGACGATGTTTTCAAGAAATACTTTGGCTAGGACTGATGCTGAAGGTAAGCCTTTTAGCGGAATGAAGTGGGCCATTTTAGAAAACAGGTCCACAATAACAAGAATGGTGTTGACCCGGAACAAGAGGGTAAGTCTGTGATGAAGTCCATGGAAAGGGTATGCCAGGGACACGGTGGGATGTCTAATGGTTGCAGAAGACCAGCCGGCCTCTTCTTCTGACCCTTGTTTTGAGCGCACACACCGCAGGACATCACAAATTCCTTTATGTCTTTTCTCCACGAAGGCCACCAGAAGTGTCTCTTCACCTTTTCTGTGGTTTTGGCAATGCCAGGGTGACCCTCAATTAATGAATCATGATAGCAGGAGATTACCTGTCTTTGTAAATCGGCGTGTGGTAGGAACAATCGTCCTTGGAAATAAGGAAAGTCATTACTTACGGTGAAATCTTTTCCTTTTTGTAACCAGTTCAGTAAGTCTGGTGAGGTTACAAGTTGTTTCGTTTTTTCTTCAATATCCTCAATGGATTGTGAAGAAATCAGACCCACGATCCTTTGTTCAGGAATTATTGGTACAGGTTCTGGATTGGCAACATTATCTCCCATTCCAATTCGGGAAAGAGCATCCGCTTTGCCGTTCTTGTTGCCGGGGCGATAAGTGATCACGAAGTCAAATTCAGCAAAGAATAGAGCCCAGCAAAGCTGTCTGGAGGATTGAGCCTTCGCGGTTTTCAGAAACTGCTGATTTTGATGATCGGTGATCACTGTGACGGTGTGTCTGGCACCGAGGAGATAATGCCGCCATGCCTTAAAGGCTGATTTAATCGCTAGAAGCTCTTTGATGTGATGGTGTAGTTGATCTCAGGCGCCGAGAACTTCCGAGACCAGAATGCCACAGGATGCAGTTGGTTAGTCTCTGGATCTCTTTGTGATAGGACTGCTCCCATTGCTAAGCTGGAGGCGTCGGTTTCAACAATGTAAGGGAGGTCCGGGCGTGGGTGTTTCAGTATTGGCGCCGAGGTTAATTTAGCCTTTAGCTCTTGGAAGGCTTGTTCTGCTTCTGCGGACCATTCAAAGCGTTTATTTTTTCTTAAGAGGGCGGTGATGGGTTGTACCACTCGTGAAAACTCTGGAATAAATCTACGGTAAAAATTGGCAAAGCCTAGCATGCTTTGAACGCCTTTCACGGAAGTAGGAGACGGCCATTTGAGGATAGCGTCTACTTTTCTCGAGTCCATGTGGACTCCTTTGGGTGTCAGAATAAATCCCAAAAATTCGACCTCAGTGACATGAAAAACACATTTTTCGAGCTTGGCAAAAAGTTTATGTTGGGGAAGTTTTTCAAGGACCACCCTAACATGATTTCGATGGTCAGCTTCTGAAGATGAGTACACAAGAATGTCATCTATGTAGACGACAACGCAGACATCAATGAGCTCTCTGAGGACATCATTCATAAAATATTGGAAGGCGGCCGGTGCATTGCATAGTCCAAAGGGCATCACTTGGTATTCAAATAGCCCATACTTAGTGCGAAAGGCCGTCTTCCATTCATCTCCTTCCTTGACCCGTACCAAGTGATAAGCTCCCCGGAGATCAAGCTTAGTATAAATACAGGCGTTTTTTACCTGGTCAAGGAGTTCCGGGATCAGAGGTAAGGGGTACCGGTTTTTTACTGTTATCTGGTTCAGAGCACGATAATCTATACAAGTTCTGAGGTCACCTTCTTTTTTTGGTACGAAGAACAGAGCCGAGGATGCAGGGGACTTCGACGGACGGATAAAGCCATTGGCCAGGTACTGGTCTAAATACTGTCGCAGATGAAGGTTCTCAGGCTTGGTAAGGGCGTAAATCCTACTGCAAGGGGGAGTTGCACCGGGTAGCAAATCTATCTGACAATCGTATGATCTGTGGGGTGGCAAGGTGTTAGCCTGTTCGTTTTTGAAAAACATCTTGGAACTCTCGATACTCTAGAGGTAATTGTGGACCGTCAGCCGTTACTGACGCTAGGCCAATGTTGGGTCGTGGATAACAAGTTGGTGTGTGCACTCTGGGAACTTTATCGTCTTTGCTCGCCAATCAATCTGAGGATTGTGTTTCTCCAACCAAGGAATCCCTAGAATTACTTGGAATTGAGGAGCCTTGATCACGTCGAACACAATTACCTCCTGATGCCCGTCTTGGCCTAGTATCGTCACTTCAGTAGTGGTATGGGTCACTGGTCCGGAGGCGATTTCCGTCCCATCCACCGTGGTAATGACGTCTTTAACCACCTTTGGACAAAGAGGTAAGTTCATCCTGGAAGCCAATTCGCGGTCCACATAATTTCCAACTGCTCCGCTATCAATGTATGCCTTAATTGCATGCAAACGATCCGGTTGCTCTGGGTTTACGAGGACCACTGGCATTATGAAGTGCAAGGTCAAAGAACTGGTTTTTACGCTCGGCAAGCGGACCTCTACACTTGTCGGGCGAGGTCGTTTCCCGGCTCAGGCTTTTCAGAACTCGTAGCAGAAGCTCCCACTGTCTTCTTATGTGGTTTCACCGGGCAATCTCGAAGAAAATGTCCTGAATTTCCACAATAGAGACATAGTTGCATTTGTCGTCTCCTGTCGCGTTCTTTCTGGGTTAGGGGACCCTTTACAACCCCAATTTGCATAGGTTCGACGGCTTCAACTCCTTTGGTGTGACTTTGAGGCTTAGGGAACACTCGTGTTTCAAACCTGGATCGATCCGCCTTTCTGTTTTGTAGTCTGTGATCCAATTGGACCACCAAATCAATGTACTCTGAACAATCCTGAGGAGGATTCACTACCTGGGCAAGGACGTCTTTGAGTTCGCCACGCAAACCCCTGTGAAAAAGCGTGATTCTTTTGTCCTCAGGCCATCTGGTTTCCACGATTAGCCTATTGAATGATAGGCCAAAAGATCTTGATTGCCCTGTCGTAGGGAAAGGAGTTCGTTGTCCAGGGCCTGCCCCTGGGAATGCCTTGCAAAAAGTCTTTCCATATTTGCCTGGAAGGTCGGGAAATCACAAAGGATCGGGTCATCCTGTGTAACCAGAGGGATCGACCAATCAGCGGCACTGCCGCTAAGATACGAAAGCACAAAGGCTACCTTAGTCTGGTCAGTCGGAAAGGCTGCAGGTCTACAAAGAAAGTGCAATCGGCATTGATTTATAAACACCGCAAACCTTTTAGGGTCACCAGAGAAGCGTTCAGGCGGTGCCAATGGCACATTTCCAGGTAGGTTGATTTGAACAGGATTGGCTGAAGCCGCTGGGATATAGCTCCCTCCTGAATTAGGTAGCGGGGTTTGCCCCGCTTGTGTCTGTAATAACTGTCTGGTGAGATCATCAGTTCGTTCTTTTGATATTATCAATTCCCTTCCTGGCGGGCAGCATGAACTTCAGCTCTTAATTCCCCTAATAACTGGGCCAGTTGGTCTGTGTCGGAAGTTTCCATAGCGCCTGGGTAGGAGGTTATTGGTGGGCTTTGCGTTCTGTAATGCTCACCTGATTCCCACGGAGGCGCTGATCCCGGCTGGGCTGCTATCGTTTCTTCAACTGAGAAGCGTAGAGCTCGGACGACTCTCAGGACTGGGCTTCCTCTTATCGAATGTCTGACTTGCAGGATAGGTTTTCTGCAGGTGGAAGAAAAAGGGTTAATCACCGTTTGATGGGATTCCTTCTCCCACCAATCGCCAGTTTCTCCCACAGCCTAGCTTTCTACTTGTCTCTGCGAGCTCTCACCTTAGGCGTATAAATGCTGAGCTCTCCATCCTGCGTCTGGTGCAGGGGTGCGTGGATTCCAGTTACGTCACTGGATGAGTTCAGTGTTGAGGCTCAAGTCTTTTGCGGCCTTAGTTGTGGCACTGGTGCTGGGATGCCGAAGAGCGATGCCACCGTTACTGCACGAGCGGATGCCTGTAAGTATACTCTAGTCTTTAGGCTTTAAAAGATGGGCACCTCAATAATGTCCCTTTTCCTTTGTTTCAGGCCTCGGGATGCTGTGGGCGTAGTTTTCCGTTGCCGCTGCACGTGCCGATGCACGTAAGTATAATGTTCGTTGGCCGCTTTTAATGGCACCTCTAATAATGTCCTTTTTCTAGTTTTCAGGTGCCGGGATGCTGCGGGCTTTATATCCGTTGCCACTGCACGTGCCGATGCACGTAAGTATAATGATCGTTGGCCGCTTTTAATGGCACCTCTAATAATGTCCTTTTTCTAGTTTTCAGGTGCCGGGATGCTGCGGTTGATGCGGCCGCTTCTGCGCGTGCAAAAACTGGTAAGTTAAGATGAATGCGACTGCCTTCACCCGAACCCCTTTTTAATTATGTCCTTTGCCTTTCAGGTGCGGAGAAGCTGCCGAAGAGAAGGCCGCGGTTAGCTCCGTTGCAATCACGGATGGATCAGGTAAGTGGGCACGGCTGCGAGCGAGTTGCACTTTTCTAACCGTATGTTTATTCTTTGCAGGTTTTGCCGGTGACTGGATTCCGGGATCTGGTAAGTATTGTTCTGTGTCTTTCTTCATCCACAGGTTGCTGCGCGGAAGCTGAAGATGACTCTGGACCTGGAATGCAGGAGCCGACTCGGTGAGCGTCCTGCTGCTGCTGCAGAATAACGCGAAGCACATGTTTTCCATCGGGCGTGGTTTAAATAGCAGAGAAGTGCTTCCAGTGTGTGTTCTTCCACCGGTTCCACCCAGGTAAGACAAGAGTTCCTGAATGGAGGGAATAGTTCCTCCCAGCCCTGATGGCTGGGGACTTCAACCAGACTGGATTGTTCTGGGTAAATATGCAGCATGGTCTGCCTCAGGTAAGTCCACCCAAGCATTATTACACTGTTTATCAATATGAGCCCGGCGCCTATGGCGCCGGGACTGAAACCCTTCATGAGTCCAAAGGGCCCCTGTAGGGGTCTGCTGGGTCCGGAGTAGTGGAAGACGGGTCTGCTTCCGAGGGCGCTGGGCCAGTCCTGGCCCCTCGGGAGTAGCGCCCATGACAGCATGTGTGCTTTTGAAGTTAGTTTTATAAAGCAGAATATTGTTGAAAGACAGACATGGGGCTGAGGAGGGGAAATAATTAGAGAGCAAGTAAGTCATGAGTATTTGCCCACGATATGGCAAGAGAGTTTGCAATCCTGGACACTGGGGCAGCTGTTTCCCCCTGATTGTGCTAGCTTTTCAGGGCACAAGTTGTAACGCTCACCTGGTTCCCACGGAGGCGCTGGTCTAGGCAGGAAGGTGTCTGTGACTCGAAAGGTGATGTGCAGGACTCGGTTGGCTTCTGGGGCTGAACCTCTTTGCACTGTGTGTCGAACTCGAAGGGTGAGATTTCTGCAGGTGAGAGAATATGGGGGTTAATGATCTGGGCAGTTGAGTGTCTCTCTCTCTCTCTCTCTATTCCCAGCTTCCCCGTAGAATCCCCCAGGTCAACGTGCTCACCTTAGATAGGTGAATGCTGGGCTCTCCATCTGCGTCTGGTGCAGGGTGCCGTTGCCAGTTCCTTCACTGGGTAAAACGTAGGCCTCTTAACATCAGAGGATTGCTACCGCCGTTAACTGCACGAGCGGTGAGTTTCCGGACACCTTTTGTCCTTAAAGTCTTTAGGTGCGAGGGCACTTTTATGTAGATCAGGGTTTGGTATAATGCTTTCTCCTATTTGTTTTGCAGGGCTCTGGAGACAGAAGATGGTGTGAAGGGAGCCGAAGCTGGAGCCAGAGCCTTGGAATGGGAATGAAGCGCTTGGAAATGCGTGAGTAAATGCAAGCGCTCTAACTGTTTCTTTTCTCTTGCAGCTGCGGGTTCGTGCTGAAGAGATGCTGGAAAACGCCGGAGTATTTGCAGGCGTCCTATTATGGCGAGCGCGATGGGCGTAAGTAAATACCCGTCTAATGTCTCTCCTTTTGTCTTTCAGGTCCGGATTGCAGCGTTGGAGACCCAGAGTGCCGGTAAGAAATAACTATGCCTTTGTTTTCACAGGCGGAGATGCAGCGTGATGAAATGGTCGCTGCCGATGGATCAGGTGAGTAATGCGCTTCGTATGAAGGTTGCCGTGCTAACCTGTAGTTTCTTATTTTGCAGGTGCTGCTGAAGACTGGATGCGGGGATGGTAAGTATTGTTCTTGCAGGTTCTGCTAAAGACTGGATGCAGGAATGGTAAATATTGTTCTTGCAGGTTCGGGCCCGGATAGAAGAAAAGCTGGAACAGACTCGGTGAGCGTTCTGCTGCAGATGCAGAATAACGCAAAGCACGTTTCATCAATCGGTGTGGTTTAAATAGCCTTGGAGTGCTGAGGCTTCTTCCTCCACGGCCCGCCTAGGTAAGAAAAGAGGTCCTGTTCCAGAAGAGTTCCAGTGTTGTATCCAGGGAGTGGAGCTTGCCCCACCCAGGTAAGAAAGTAGTTCCTGGCTTACTGAGGATTCCTATGCAGCTGGTAAGTAAGCAGCATGGTCTGCTGCAGGTAAGTCCACCCAAGCATCTTCATATAGATTATGAGCCCGGCGCTTCCAGTGCCGGGACCGATGGCATTGATGAGCCTGGCGCCACCGGCGCCAGGACAAGGTCCAAAAGGTCCCAGTGGGGACCGGCTGGTGCCTAGGATTAAGGTTAGGGGCCTGCTTCCAAGGACGTTGGGCTGGTCCTGACTCCTTGGAAGCAGTGATCATGACACAAGTAAAGGAAACATGTGGGTGGACAGCGTAACTTTTTTCAGAGGGCGGATGCAATTCTTAAGGGTTTTTTTAGGTTGATAAGCTTGCTCAAGTATTTGGGTAATAGGATTTTACTCAAGTTGTCATGTTCCCAGTGCAGACGCTTACACACAAGACACACAAGACCACAAGCACTTGTTTCGTATTGGGATTTTGTTTT
This sequence comes from Ambystoma mexicanum, assembly GCF_040938575.1. Taxonomy (NCBI): domain Eukaryota; kingdom Metazoa; phylum Chordata; class Amphibia; order Caudata; family Ambystomatidae; genus Ambystoma; species Ambystoma mexicanum. The sequence goes on along the minus strand of NC_090937.1, from coordinate 1,088,795,802 downwards.
CCATGGAATATTTCACTACAGATTGCTAGGTTTTTAAGGTGAGCACCTTTTATACTTTGCCAGCATATTTTTGGGAAGATTTACTCTCTCAGGTTATTTTTCTGGTGTTCATTAATTTTTTTAAACTTCCAATGCTATTTTGTCTTGTGCACTTTCATCTAAACAGTAGGTCTGTATTATTAATGTTAATTATCTATGGAATAACAAAACCCTTGAAATTCAAGGAAAAAACATTAGTTGCAGGGATGTTAAGGTGAGCAAAACATTGTAACAAAACCTTTGAAATTCAAGGAAAAGAATGTTAGTTGCTGGGACGTTAAGGTGAGAAATACATTGTAACAAAACCTTTGAAATTCAAGGGAAAAAACTTTATTTGCATGGACATTAAGGTGAGAACTTAATGCAACAAAACCCTGGAAATTCAGCTTAAGCCACCTTAACTTTGTGCCCCCTGTTGCGTAGACTATGATGACATCACAGATCACATCCCTGATGACATCACTAATTACCTTACAACAGTAAATGGCATTAAGCATGGCCTTCAGCCGTGGTCAGTGTGCATGGCCAACCATATTTTAACACAAATGGGTACTAGCAATGGCCTTCAGTTATGGACAGTGGTCACAACCTTCACCCATGTGCACTGAATATTTTAAAACGCTAAACAGCTACCAACCATATATTGTGGGCTTTAACAGTGGATGCAGCTTTTAACAGTGTCCACTATATATTATGTACACTGAACAGGCACTAGCCAAGGACTTTAGCACAATACTGGCCAGTGACCACAATCTTTGACTGTGCCCACTATATAATATAACATATAAATGGGCCACTAGCCATGGCCTTTGAGCATGACCTGTACATCTTTTGGCCATGTCCACTGTAAATTTTAAAATTATAAAATGCAATAAGCGATGACCTTTGATCGTGCCCATTGTGTATTACACAACACTAACCAGCCACTAACCAGCCACTAGCTATGACCTTCGACCGTGCCCAATGTATATTAAATACACTAACCGGCCGCTAGCCATGGTTTTCAACACAATACTATCCAGTGGCACGGCCTCTGGCAGTGCCGACTGTATATTCTGACATATCAATGGGCACTAGCTATGGCCTTTAACCATGTCCACTGACTACAGCTTTCAACGTTGCCCACTGTATATTTTAAAACAGTGACAGGCTACTAGGCATGGCTTTTAACCATGCACATTGGTATTTTTTAACACTAACCGACCACTAGCTATGGCCTTTGGTGCTGGCCAATGACCCCAGCCTTTATCATGGCCAAGCCCATGGCCTAAATTGCTATTAAGGTAATCAAAGTTTTCATGAGCTAACTTATAAATGATCTTATGTCTAATTCGATTTTTGATGTAATTAGTTATATGAAATGCAATTAGTGTTGTCACCAGTGATGTCATCAGTGATGTGATATGTAATGTCATCAGTGTAACCATACAACATGTAATTAGTGATGTCATCAGTGATGTCATCATTGTGGCCATGGTCTGCTCAACAGTTTGCTGCATTCAGTTCTCACCTTAACTTTCCTGCAACTAAAATATTTTCCTTGAATATATGTAGGAAAGTTCATTTGAGCCATATATACACACACACACAGTCCCCACAGCTATTGACAGCAGTGCCAACCCAACCTCTGATTAAACATCAACCTTTCATATTTTGTGTATAAAATCGAAGAGTCTTAGCCGTTTGCTTCTATTTGAACGTAAGAACTATTTTTCTAGCGCAACCAACCCTTGTAGTAAGCCAACAACAGACTGGCGCGAACTCGGTGATTGCTGTCAAGTTTATAAAATACATGAACATGAGACAAGAAATCCAAACGTGTTATATAACTGCATATTTAAAGGGGGCTTGGGGAAAATATGTTACATTTGTTAAGATGGCAAATAGAGGCCGAGGCCTATCGCGTGTAACCTCTGGTGTCTACCTGGTAAAGGACAACTTTAGAGAGTTGAGGCAGTAGTGGGCCTGCTTTTAATATTGCTCAAAAGCCCTTTCGATGTCAGTATGTAGGCGCAGACGTATTCGATCACACAGCAAATAAGTGACTAGCCTCCTGTCAGGGTTTGAAGACCTGCACTTAGCTGGAGGGCAAAGGGCATGAACTCTGCTTTGGGGGTTCTCTCTCTCTCGCAGAGTGCCGTATCATCGAACGGGTTATCCTTCCTCTGGGACCTGCGCTGTAAAGTGTCTGTTTTTAAGAACTGCGAGCGTGCCAGGCTAGAGATGTCCTAAGCCGGTGACACGAATAGAGGGTTTCTCAAGAGGGCCATTAAACGCGACTCTTAAATTGTCCTCCGCGTTTCCTTAATGACTTGTTGTGGCTATGGCCACCGGCTCTTCTGAGACATTAGACTTCAAACGTGTTACATTAGAGGGTTGTTCAAACCCCACGAGAACGAACCCATAAAAACACGCCTATGCCTTAGACGCCATGTTTATTTTCTATGTGCTGTGTGTTTCTTCAAGGTTCTTTTGGTGTGAGCAGAATTCTGTTGGCATTCTAGTATCGGCTCCGTCTGAAATCATTCTTTGGTTTGCAGTTCCTGGTACCCTAACACTGTTTACCGTTTACCTCCACGGACTTAATGTGGATGTCCACCTTCAAGTGCCTTTGCTGCTGCGAATGAATAAGGTGCATTAAATAAACGTACGTATCTGCTCCTTTCAAAATGAATATCAGAGCACAAGACATAGTATATTTGCTCCACTCCCCTGTGCAAATATAAAGGACCTCATTATAGTTTTTGAGTAGAATTTCCATTGGCAATACCACAGGAGGAGGGAATGTTAATGTTGATGTTAAAGGATATTTGTACCGCACACTATCACCACCGGAGTGGTCCACTGGCACTCTGGTGGCTCTGAAAAAGGGATGGGGGTGAGTTAGTGGGACTAAGCTGGAAAAGTGTAAGAGAGCAGTGATGTGCTGTTGGCAGCCTCAACCCGGTAACTCCGTTGGCTGGGCTTGGGGTGTTTTCCGGTCGGTAGTCCTCGTGTGCTTTTGTGTGAGTCTATGTGTGGTTTGTTTTGTTGTTGCAGTGTAGTGAAGTTTGTGCGGACTGTTGTGTTATAGGCTTGTGGTTGTGTTTGGTTAGAGTTTGAGAGGTGTATACAGAGGGGTGAAATTGTTAGTGGATTGGTTAATTGGGCAAATGCTAACAATCACAATTCTATCTAAGTGTGGCACATGCTGACATTTTAAACCTATCTAGATGCACGCTGGCTAATGTTTACGATTACGTCTAGAGGCGACGCCGGCTAATGTTCACGATTACGTCTAGAGACGTAATGTCTACCGTTACGGTGATAAACAGGAAAAATACTGTTCCTGCGCTACTGCTGACAATAATTCAAACAAATATGGTTACAGCAAGCGGGTTTGTGAAAAAAGACTGTTACCGTCAACAAACTTCTAAAACGAGGCAAACTTGGTGGTCATTTTGAAAATTGAAATCCAGGTAAAATTTTGCATTTCCTTTTGCCACCCAACAAGTAATGGAGAATGAATGGTTTCAGGAGGATCAGCTCCACAAGGTCGAGTTCAGCGAGCAGGATCTTGGTGAGCTTACTGGCCAAGCCACACAGGAGGGCCCAACCACTACAGAGCCCTCAGAGTAAAGGCCATCCCAATGACAAAACACTAGCTGTGGCCGGGGACTGCAGATACAATCGCAGTGGTCTTCTCTCACCCATGGGTGGTGGCTGACCTTCATAAGCAGGGCAGGGACTTCAGGCAGTAGGTGTGGTCCTTAGGGATCCCGATGCCGCAGGGAGACCCTAGCCACTGGAGGCACCAGCGTGGGGCTTCTGGTCCTACTCCCTTAGGTGTGGAGAATCTGCCTGTAACCTTGGGCCCTGCTGGTCTATGGGATCCAGGGGACCAATAGGTCAGAGCAGGATCTCCTATTAACACTAGTGAGTAGATTCAAAACTCTTAACTGTATGGCATATAGAGTTGCCAGTTAGGTCCCTGTCCTCAAGAAACTATAACTCTAGTCCTGGGCATTCATTTCACCAAGAATTACGTTCTGGGAGTTGTATTATTGGGTTAGTTAATTGAGTGAAATTGACTTAAGTAAACGCTAAGCCTAGGACTAGAGTAGGATGTTATGATGACATGGAGTCATCCAGTAACTTTAATTATGCACCTACTTGAAGTCCATAGTGCTAACGTGTCTGCGATCACATGCCACATGGGGACTCATCCAACTGTCGAGCCTGATGTAGACCAAACCATACACCACTAGGAAACAGCAGTATCATGACACATGCTGAAATTGTTCTTACTGGTTCTTGCTCATGCAACACGTGGATCAGTGGACCAGTAACTCACGTACATTGCTAATCAGCCACTGCCAGGCAACAATGTTTGAGCAGATAGTAAGTGGCAAGTTTTGCTAACTTGGCAAAGATACACTGGCAATTTCTCGAAGCGGCAAAAACCTTTAGACAACATACATTTTTAGTTTTGAAGCCTCTGCTGCTGCTTGCACCAATCTGATCGATAACTTCCTCATTGTCTCTTCATTTTCCTGTGATGCTAAATCAGGAGCTGATGAGAAGTTATTATCAGATATTGCGACCCATAGAATACAGCTGAAGACCACGAAAAATTCGGTCCAGCCGTCGCATAGTCTCTGGCATAGCATTCCACGTTGTGCCTGATGACCCGAGCTTGCACAGCTGGTATCATCTCTCCAAACCATCTCTGCTGGGAGTGAACTGTAGCATGAACCATACGTATACTCATTGCATGCAATGGAATGCTCTTTTATTACATGTTTGTTCAGACCACGGTCTGCCGCAGGGTCCCTCACCCTACAGCGCTTCGATTCCTTGACAATGGCAGTAGGCGCTATAGAAATAACAAGTAACATAACTATCATCAGAGGAGCTTTTTCATCTTCCTAGTTATTGATTATCAAAATGTACAGCCCTGGTCGGTTCAAATGCTGAATCTGCAGTGTTCTCTCAGAATCAAGAAGTAAACCTGCATGACTGCTGCCAGCCATTCCAACTGCAGTGGGAAAGAGGAGGCTGCTGCCACCATCAAGCTTTCGCAAAGCCGAGATGTAAAACTTTTATGTACTGAAAAGTGTTTCTTGGGCATGAAGATACGCTTCGTGTACGTTTTACTAAGGAAGCTTGGCATGTTTTTGGGGATAAGGGGTTCTACACTAGCGGGCAAATTCTCAAAAAGTCGGTGTTCTAAAAATAACACAGAGGATGCATTTTTTTTTAGATGCCCCATTTTTGGAAAAGCGCTGCAAACCTATTCACAAAGGCGACCTGTGCATTTCCAGTGCAGTGAGCTGCAGCAGTCCAGTTTTTGAAATGAGGATACAGTTTAAAATGCCCAGAAATACTCTGCAGAAAGGGGGTTAAAAAAGTTAAAAAGGTAATATGAAAGTGTGCGGTTCAGCTGCCTTTTGTGAATTGTGAAATCTGCAAGATTGTGATTTGACTGAGTTTGCATATTTTGGAGTGGGCAAAAGGTCCTGAGCAATGGTCCCCTACCTAAACTAATTCCTAGAGTATTGGGAATTCGGTTTAGATTTTTGATAGAATATGTTGTCAACATATGGCCTGTTTCCAAGGGTTCCTACAGTTTTAAGAACTAATGCACTAGATATATTAACAACGGTTTGCCCTGCATCGCACTGTTTGGCCAAGTTGAGAAGGCATGAGTCAATGATTTGCCAAAAAACACACCATTTATTGTGACAGATCAAGCTCACCACAGTGGGATACTAAACTGGAAACTAAACAAAGGTCCCTGTGAAAAGCATATTCATATATCTTGCTAGTACTGGAACTTGTGATCCACGGCAGCTTACAAAGATCTGCTTCAGATGTTGTAAATTACTGTGCTATCTTGAGGCCAGTTTTATACACACCAAGAATTGATGGACGGAAATCTTTGAAAGCTTTAAATTAATCGTAACCACTGGGAATTCCACTGTGCGCATTGTGACAGGGTCAGGGACTTGTCCCTGGCAGGGGGGACTGCGCACCCCTCCCAACCTGGGGTAGGTGGCCAACCACAGCACATACTTCGCCCTACCCAAGAGGGGGGAGCAAGAAAGTTGAGGGGCCAAGTCCCTGTATCTGCTGATCATGCCTGGCAAGCTTTTAATAGTGGTACCACTGTCTGTCAGACCATAGCATTCAGCCTCTTGTCTGGCTATGCAACAATATTTTGTGAGACCAGACTTACCATGGGGGCTTCCTCCCCCCCCCAGCTAAGAGGATACACAGCACCGATTAATTGGGTTCAGCTAGCCCTATCTATGACTCATATAAAGCCACGTAGATCCCTCCCCCTGTGCCAACAATGAGCAAAAGAACTGAAAGACCAAAGAAATATCGAGTCTTAGTACCACAAAATTAAATACGCCAATCACGGGTCAAAAGATACAAGTATCTTTATTTCTGTACAGATTTCAAAGCAAAACAGATAGCTATCTGGTTCCCAACACCTCGGAGTGTGTACCAGCAGACACAGTGAGGGGTGAGAGTGCTGTACATCTTAATGCAGGCTGTTTTATACAGTTTTCCCAATCATTGTCCAGCCCCTCGCCAAACTAATAATTTACATGCTAGGGTTCATGCCCAGTTCATATGACAAATATGACAATATTATTTAACAGATTTAACAAGTTTGCTTGTCCATGAAGATACAATGGTAGTATTCGGTCGAAGGCTCATAATAAGCCTAGTTTCAAGAAACAATATATTACAACCAAAGCACACGGTTTGAGTTTGCTCTACATTGTTCCATTGTTTAGATGAGGATGAAGCTTATGAGCGCAGACAACACTTGGTTTGCAGTTCACACGAGTCACAAGGTTTCTTTGCATAGAACAAACAGTCTGCTCTCGGTCAGCCTAAATGGTGACACAACTCAAAGGTCGTTCGGCTCGGCTATAGTTGAAAACACAGAACACCATTTTAGGACACAAAGCAAGAGTTAAAATCAAAATGGCGGATGATTCTTAAAATGGCGGCAAAGTCGATTAGAAATGGGAGCATTTCAAACGCGGTTTTCTGTGCAACGCGAATGGGCTTAGGCCAATATTCATAACAAGGCGGTATTATACAAACACAGTTTAACAAACCCTCCTTTTGGCCTAAGCCAAGAACATTACTCAAACATTCGCTTTATTCAAAAACCCATGCCTCAATGTCTGTACATCCTGAATCACATTCTTCAGAGATATCAATCGCCATGAGTTCCTTGATAGTAATATCCTTCATTACTAAAACATTAGTAGTTTTCTTGTACCTTTGGTCCTATTGTACCTATTGTTTGTGCACAACATCCTCCCAACATCGAACATATGGCAAAGAGACATTGTACACAACAACAACAAAACAATAGAACACCAAGAACTATCATTAGGACTGCAAAGAGTTTCCAACCCCATGGTCGTGGTAAGTCCCAGAACCAAACAACAAGATTCCAGTTTCCCTCAGAGACATGTACTTCAGTACTCAAGGTATGTAGATTTTGTATTGCCTTGTATATGGTAGGGGAGGAGTCAGGTACAAAACCACAGCACGCAGATCCCACCAAATTACATACCCCACCATGCTCAGCTAGGATGACGTCTAACACCATCCTATTTTGGAGGGCCACTAATCTAATTGCCTTCTGCTCCAGCATCATGTTGTACAGAATATCAGTAGTCCTGTTGATGGTCTTTTCCAGCACCTTTGCTAGTCTTCTGATATCCTCTGAATTCATTGTCTGTCCCCAAAATGGCACAAAGGATTTTGCTACATCACCCATGACTTGTGAAGATGTGTCACCATTCTCATCCCGCCTTGGACGAGCTCTAGAGACTTCAGTGGTGGTAGCCACATATACCCCTGGTAACAAGATACTCAAGTAACAAATACCCTGCCAATCTCTGGGTAACCAAGGATAAGCTTCATTGCCACAAACAACGTAAACAGGGTCTCATACATACAAAGGTCTGTCCTCGCTGGTTAGATTTGCAATGTTAGTACAACCCTCGAGTGTACCCATTAGCTGAGAACCTTCCCTTTGTATACAGAAAGAAACAGAGTTGGGGCTATGATTAATAGTATAGGAAGAAGGCATGGCATCCCGGTTGCCTACGGGAGCCATCTTGAAGGAAATCCGTGATTGAAAAGGTCTAGAGAGTCTATCAGAAGGCCTAATAGAAGCAACCTTGAGTTTGCTTCTATTCACAAAGAGAGAACATCCAAAAGGTGTTAGGACTCTTTTTTCAAATTCATTTAGATTAGTCCCATCGAAATTCCCAGAAATACTATCATTCCAACGACCAAAGAATAATGCCCTGAGCGAGGCGTAGCATGCAGTAGTTAAAGGAAGAGGATGAATATACCAGCCCAATCCCTTTTCCCCGTGTTGTGGCAAGTGTGAACACACCCAGTAATTCGTTCTGTTCAGAATCGCATGGGTCGAATTCATAATCATTAGGAGGGTGTTATTATGATAACCCTGTCTATGTTGGGAGTCTCGAGGAGGAAGAGTGTGCAGATGCACAAAAGTTGGAGACACAGTGGAGATAATTCCAGTGGGTAACAAAGTCTCAAGTGGGCGCACTCTTTTCATGTAACAGAACCCAAGCACAAATATAACTATTAAACAGACCAGTACTGTGATTAAAAAACAGTGTGTCCTCAGGGACCATGATCTTTGATTAACAGATTCTTTGTCAGCCACAAAACCAATAGCTTGCTCCGCACAAGTGGATTTAGGAAGGGACATTGTTTCTCAGAGTCCATTTAGAAGCCTCTCCTTTAGGCTCTTTTAGTTCATCCGTCGGTGGCTCCTGACTACGTGGCCTATCTTGCTTGAAGGTAACTTTGCCGGTCGCTGCCTCTTATTTATTTTTCAGTGAAAGAGTGACAAAGGACCGGCTCAATGATGATTCCTTGTGGGCACAGCTGATGCTGTGCTGTGAGTCCAGTGTCTCGGACACAGATCGTACCTCAAGACTCCAGGTACGGTGTGATCTGCGAACAGAGTGTTGTCGCTTCCTGAAGGAACTGATGAAGCGGAAGCAAGATTGCTCAACGGTGAAGAAAGATCCAAAGAAGAACATGAAGGCAAAGCGGCATTGTCCCCAGGCCCCACAGACTCAGGAAGGCTTTCCGTAGACAAAACAGGCTTGTGATGAGTATCAAAGTGAACAATCTCCTTCTCTTCTACTTTGTTGTGGAGCAGAGGAAAAGGAATCTTGGCGTGCATTGCGTGGATCCAGTGTCGTTTCCCTTCCACTCGTACAGCAGTCTGTGTAGCCAAGAGGACTTGGTATGGTCCTTTCCAGTGAGGTGCGAGACAGGAGGCTCTTTCAAATGATTTTACGAGCACCCAATCGCCAGGTCGGAGTCGATGACCTGGACCCTCGTACTTTACTGGGAGGGCTTCTCACACCTGTTGATAAATCAAATACAAGTTTTGAGTTACTGGTCACAGTACTCAGAAATGAGCAAATGCTCTACATCTTTTAGCCGCTTGGGTTTAGGTACATTCCAAATATTGGCTGGTCTCCCCATGATTATCTCATAGGAAGAGAGCCCTGTTCTTGACTGTGCGGTAATATACCGTTATGGCCTTCTACAAGTCCGGCACTCTGAGTGTGTCTGACCGAATGGAACCGTTTATTGATCTGTAATCCTGCGCATACTTGCAGGATAACAGCAGTGATAAAATGTGCACCATTGTCCGATCAAATGACTCTCTGCAAACCAAACCTAGGAAAATATTCCTTCAGCATGGTTTTCGCCGTCGTGATTGCTGTGGCACCTTTTAAAGGAAAAGATTCGCCCATTTACTGAAAGCACAAATAACTACTAGAACATACTTATAATTCTGAAGTGCTCCATTTCAATAAAATCAAAGTGTATAACCTCAAAAGACATAGAGGGGGGATCAAAACTACCCATCGGTGTCGATGTACCTTTCCCAACATTATGCTGTGAGCATACCATGCAATTTTGGACAAAACGCTCAGCAGTTTTTGAGATATTTACATTCAGCCAGACAGGTCCTAACAATTTACAAATCTTTTTGGCACATATGTGAGTTGGACCATGAGCCATCATAACCATAGCGGTGACATAAGCATTGGGCAGCATCCATTTTTGTTTTCCATTATCTACCCAACAGCCTTCATCATCTAAACTTGCTAAATCCTCAGCCCACTGTTTAAGCTCATCTGAAGTGGCATCAGCCTGAATTTCCTTTATTATACCAATCATTATGTCATTCACACAAGGGTTAGTGCCCTCTTTCATTATATACATTTTGGAATGCAAATCGGTGGCAGTCTGTTTGGCTATTCTGTCAGCAAAAGCGTTTCCTCTCCCCACATCATCTGTTACTTTCTGGTGTGCTGCACACTTCATTATCGCTAACTGAGTAGGAAGCCCAAGTGACCGAAGTTGTGAACCACCCCAAAGGCATACTGATTGTCTGTAAATATATTCACACTAAGCCCTTCGGAAAGTTCACAAGCTCGAGTCAATGCAATAATCTCTGCGGCCTGCGCAGAGTTATGCGGAATTCCTTTATTTTCCACAATAGTGCTTAATGTAGTGATTGCGTAAGCAGCAGTGGATGTACCATCCAGAAGTTTGAAGCAGGAGCCATCACAAAACATCTCCCCTTGTGGATCGTTTAACAGTGTATCACTTAGATTAATTCTGCTCTTAGTCTCTTATTCTGTGGTATAGAGGCAGTCATGTGACTGCAATCAATTTCTTGCGTAAGAGGCAATAGTTCGGCCGGATTTAATGAGCAACATCTTAATTTGGATATGTGGTGCAAATAGAATCAGCTCATACCTTGTAAGTCGTGCTGATGTGAGATGTTGCATCTGCGTTCTGTTTAATAGAACGTCTACAGAGTGAGGTACCATCCCGGTTAAGGAGTGACCCAGAACCATGCCCTTACTTTGTTTTACAGATGCAGCGGCAGCAGCAACAGCTCTCAAACATCTCGGCAAAGCGCATGCAAAAGGGTCAAGTGTGGAAGAAAAATAACTGCACAGTCTATTCTTTCCTCCATGCTCCTGCGTTAACACAGCCAAAGCGCATCCATCACATTCCTGCACATACAAAATAAAGGCCTTGTCGTAATTTGGTGTGCCCAATACTGGTGCTGAACACAACGCAGCCTTGAGCAAATCAAAAGCTTTCTGGCAATCCATGTTCCATGGTAAAGGCAAAAAAATGCCCTTCTTTGTCAATGCCATCATCGGTTTTATCATCAATGAGAAATTAGGGATCCACTGTCTACAGTATGAAGCCATGCCTATCAAGGCTCTGACCTCTTTCTGTGTATTTGGGACAGACATGCTAGAGATGCTTTTTATCTGTTCAGGTGTCAGTCTTCTTCCCTCCTTTGACAGGAGATAGCCTAAATAGGCGACCTCCTGTCGACAATATTGAAACTTTTTTAATGAAGCCTTATGCCCATGTTCTGCTAGATGGATAAGCAGCAACACAGTGCACTCCTTGCAAGCAACTTCTGAATCTGCAGCTAAAAGAAGATCGTCAATGTACTGCAACAACATACAGGAGGAAGGCAACTCAAGTGTATCAAGCTGCTCCTTCAAAGCTCTACTATAAATGCTTGGACTCTCAGTGTACCCTTGTGGCACACAAGTAAATGTAAAGGAGCGTCCCCCTAGGGTGAACGCAAACAAATATCTACTGTCGACATGTACAGAAATACTAAAGAAATCATTCTTTAGATCCACAACACTGAAATGAGTAGCTGAAGCTGGAATCATTGTCAATATAGTAGTCACATCAGGCACAATCGGAAATTGTGGAGCAACAATCTTGTTGATAGCGCGCAAATCAATAATAAAACGGAAAGGAATCGCATGATCCCCTTTCTTATACACCGGTAGAATCGGACTATTACACAAACTTCCTGCAATTTCCTCGATCACTCCTCGATGTACACAATCAGGAGCTATACTCTTTAAAGCATGTTTGCCGTCAACTGAAATGTTATACTGTGGAATACGTAGTACTTTAGCACCTGGTTTCAACACAATTTTAACAGGCTCAATTTGCAAAATACCAACGTCATTATCATCAACTGCCCATAAACATGCCAGAATTTTATCCAATTCAGTCGGTGAAGGCCTAGTCAAACATTGTCAAACAGAAGTTCGTTGAGGTGAAATTGTTAAATGCACTCCATCTGGAGAACAGTAAATTACAGCATTCAATTCTTTCAACAGATTGAACCCCAACACATTTTCGCCAAAATTCGTCGTCAAAAGAAATGGACATGAATCAGTAAATGGCACCAATGAAATCGGTACCGGCTGAGAGACCGGACTAACCACTGGCGTACCATAGAACCCTACATAAATGTTGTTCTGCCCTAACAGTGCAATATCTGGAGCCTGTGAAAGATCAACGGAACACTTCTGTGTTCCTGTATCTATCAAAAATAGATGCTTCCTATTTCCCACCTTCATCTCAACGTAGGGCCCTTTCCGATCGATGGGAATAGGTACTGGTTCCAGACTCTGCTTCGGGCTGAACTAACGGAACAGTACATCATCAAATGCAAGGTCCTCAGAAAAATAGGCAGCCGAACGATTATAAAAAATGTCCCATTATTAACACTATGCTGCTGACTATCGTGTGAAAATGACTGGTGATTCTGAGCAAACTGACTTCTACCAGGACCCCCTATCCCAGGACATCCTCTGGATCGTCTACCCATGGTACCATGCGTGTTATTCGATCGCTGCTGAAGGATCGGGCATTGTGCTCGCCAATGCCCTTCTTGTCTGCAATAGGCACATTGGTTCATGTGTACAGGACCCATTTGCGCATTACTTTGTGGTACAAACTGGCCTCTAAACTGTGTATTCCCACCTCTGGTTTCTCTTACTATTTGCTGCAACAATACTTTTGTCTTCAAGTCCCACTTCTTCTTTTCTATCTTCTCTTTTTCAGTATTGACTCTATTGTCATAATACTGAGTCATGTGCAATACTTCAGACTGTGATTTTGCTTGCGAGGCGCTTTCGGAAGTCATAATTTGTGATTGGGTATCAGGCAACAATCCATGCACAAATTTGTCTACAAACAGCCTTTTTCCTGACTTGGTACTTAAGTCCTGACTGCTAAAATCTGAAAACACTTGTTCAAACCGATTAAAAGATTTGGTCGCGCCCTCAGATTTCCCCTGGATGCAAGCTGTAAGCTTGTCCCAAACTATTCTTCTCTCTGGAACCAAAGTTTTCAATGTAGTTACTATTCTGTCTGGCAGTGTCAATATCACCTGTGGCGGTTTTAGACCAGCATTCTTTTCTCCATCTATCCGTACCAAGTTAACTCATATGTCACCCAGCCCTGCCTGGTCATCTAAAGTTCTAATCTGTTTCCATAAATTCAGCAGGTAGGATCACAGGGAACAACAAATCTATATCACCCAGCGTGAAAACTGACGAATGCAAGACAGATTCAATTTCTTTATAATATCCTGTTGGATTTTTCCTGATATCTGGAATCGTTTGTTTAATGGTATTCACTTCCTGTCTAGAAAATGGGACATGAACAAACTGTGAGACATAATGAGCTTCAATAGTAGTGGCTGCTGCGCCTGTTGCGGCATTAGCTGGGATTTCTACTTTAGGAACAAATGTCGGAGGAACCTCCCTCATTGGCAATTGAGAAGTAGGCAATTCTGAACGTTCATTAAGCAACAAAGCTAAATCAAGTGACAAAGTAGTCAAAGCAGCATTGGGCGAAAATGCTATCTTATAAATGGCCATCAAATCTGCGGGACAACAAACCTTTTTCTTCATAAACTCATCCTATAGGTACTTTACCATTACCTGTAACACTTTCCTTTTCATTGCCGGAGCATACTGACTAAATGTGTCATATACTTCAATGGGAGAAATTGAAACGTCTGAAATCCATCTAAGCGTGTCTCTTGTGCAAATACACGTCTCTTCACTCATTGGTTTACATGAAGGAAGAAATTGTTTCTGCACATATGAGGCTTCCAATCTATTACCATCTATTTCATCATTTTGTAACTGATCTAACTCCCTCTTAAACAAAAATACCCTCTCAACATGCTCATGTACCTTCTCAGCAGTGTCCCTTGAGAGAGCTAAGACATTCAAATCCCTCAACCCCTGTGGGACATTCATGTCCGTCAAATCACTCCAAATATCAGCCAAATGCATTCCCATCCCTTCTATCAAAACATTCTGTTCGGGAATACTTTCTTGGTCAGAAATTTTAGTTAAGACAGCTGATTTTTCACCTTCTTCTGTCATGATGTCTACCCCCGGAGCACCAGGCCAGGCCCAGCACCCCCGGGAGCAGGCATCATGCCTCCGGGTAAAAGCCCAGCAGCCCCTTATAGGGGCTCTTTGGACTCTGTCCTGGCGCCTTTGGCGCCAGGCTCATGTTGGACATCAGTCCTGGCGCCATAGGCGCCAGGCTCATAAAGGAAGGTGTTTTGTGCACTTACCTGATGCAGACCATGCTGCAAGATTCAGGCCTCCCTGAGACCTGAAAGGGACAATTGTTTCATTGGGACTATTTTGCCACTCGGGCGTGGCCAGGGAAGGATACTTACCTGGAACTACTTTGGGGGCTATTTAAGCCACGCCCAGACGGTAGCTCACGCTTCGCGTTGTTCTGCATCCAAGCAGCTGAACGCTCACCGTGTCTGCTCCTGCATCTGGTCTCCAGCCACGCCCGCCTCGATCCTGGAAAACCTGTAAGGAAAGAAGAGAAGAGAAAGGTGAAAACCAAGAATTTTATCAAACTTCTTACCTGCATCCGGAAGCTTCACGCCAGCGTTCCTGAGAAAAGACTTTCATTTAAAAGCACCGCGTTGCTCGCTGCAGCGCCGCGCTTCACTCACCTGTCCTCGGGAGTTCTTCTGGCTCCACCGCGACTGTCTGCACCGGTCGCCACATCTCTGCGCCTAGGGGAGAGAAGAAGAGACAAAAGGTGAGCAGAAGGAACATATGAGGAAAGCCTAATTTTCCGCCATAACACTTACTGGTCTTCTGTTGGTGGATCATTCCTCATTTCGGGTCGGCGCCGCTTCGTTGGCAGGTATCGCACCCCGGCCCCTATGGGTAAAGGACAAAAGACATTACTGGAGGTATATAAAGACATTAAGAGGGATCGCCCCCATCGCTAACTCACCTGAGTTTACCATCGGCAAGTCAGTCCCTCATCGCATCGCCTTCATTCTGCACCTGAAATAAAGGACAGATCACAGGTTAGGAAGGCAACAGAAAAGGAGGCTCAACACTTGAACTTTTGTAATCTTCATACTTACGGCGTTCTGCTCGGAAAAGTCAAGTGGATTTTGCCAGCGCCGTTCTGAAAACCAGTGAAGTAACTGGACAAACACACGCCCCTGCACCAGAAGCAGGATGGAGAGTTCATCCTTTCAAACCATAAGAAGGATATTCCTACGGGCCAGACAAGCAAGATTTGAGGGTCCTGTTCAGTCGGTGTTCCGAGTTCTGCGCATCACGCTCGAAGAGGCCACAGCAACCCAAACCAGCGCCTCCGTGGGAGTCAGGTGAGCGTTACACTTCTATATATTTCTTAGCCCATGCATACAATTATCTTTTTCTAGCTTTAGATAATGTACTACGAGTCACTATTCTTGAATCAGCACTCGCCCCTTCAATCGCTACAAGTGGAGCAGAACCACTGGGAAAAGAAAGTTCAGACAATTCTTGTAGAATAGGCAATGGAGACACTACCGCTGGCGGTAAAGACGGATTTAAGGGAAAAGCAACTGTCGGTAAGGGCGAGGATGCAGAAGGGGTAACAACAACAGGAAGAGGATCAACAACGGGAGGAGGAACAGCAACGGGAGGAGGTGCAACAGCGGGAAGAGGTAAAACAGCAGTGAGAGTCACATAAGGAGGTGGTGAAGTAGCAACAGTCCTACGCTCATTCAAAAGATTATCGATTAGCTCTTCTGAGGTATGAAAATCCTGAGACGGATATATTTTATGTACTTCAAGTTGAAAAGCCCTATCCGTACTTCTAATAGATTCCAACTGTTTCTGTTAATCATACAATAATGCTTTTTCAGTATTAGACATATGTCGACGAGCGTGTTTCTCTTTACTCATAAAATGATGCATAGCTTCCTATCTCCAATCCTTAATCACATCAAACGCTGCAGGCCTAGCCTTTTTCTTTAACAATATAGACTCTAAATACTCTATACGGACCATTTCAAAACTACCATAAACTGGCCACTGAAATTCGGAAGCATGTCTAGATTGTCTGTGCCAAATATCGTTAAATACAATACTTGAGGCTGTACTTACAGTACATTAACCAAGCCGGTGAGCCAACAGGTGGCGCCGGTGGACCTCGTCCCAAAGATTGTCTGTCTCTGCAGAATAAACCCCTGAAACAGGCAGACAATTTCCCAGGCATGTCAGATTACTAGTGTTACCTGCCGTTGTTTGTACTCGCGAGTGCAAATCTGCAACCAATATCAGGATTCTTAGGAATTGGGGCACGACTCACCTGATTTCAAAGACTAAGGAGGTCTGATCGGATTACAAACGATCCTCGTGGTTGGCGATTTTGGCAAAGAGCCCGCCTCGATAAGGGTACCCTTGTCAAGATGCCCTCTCGAACTGCATGCTCACCGTTCAGGGATCGGATCGTGCAGTACTGTCGAGGTGTCGTGTCTCATACTAAGGGGCCCCCTTTTCTCACTCTCCGATCCCGGTCAGATAGCCGCGTCTTCTTTTCAGCGAGGTGACATCAATCTTGGGGGTCCCTATTCGGGCACCATCTGAAAGACCAAAGAAATATCAAGGCTTAGTACCACAAAATGAAATACGACAATCACGGTTGGAAAGATAAAAGTATCTTTATTTCTGTACAGATTTCAAAGCAAAACAGATAGCTATCTTACTCCCAACACCTTGCAGTGTGTACCAGCAGACAAAGTGAGGGGAGAGAGTGCTGGACATCTTAATGCAGGCTGTTTGATACAGTTTTCCCAATCATTGTCCAGCCTCTTGTCACGATCCATGCCCCTGACCCCCTCAGGTATAACAGCCCCCTGGCAGCAGTGGTGCTAAAGCCCTTCACACTGGCACCAAGGGCCTTAAAACTCCATCAGAAACATACATGGAGTTAGTCCTGGCGCCTTTGGCACCAGGCTCATTATCAGGGATAAAGCAATACCAGTTTTGGACCCTAATCCAACATGGAGGCCTATTACACAGCTCAGTTCTTTAGATCCAAGCCATGCAGTCTAGTGTTTTGGGTGTGGCTGGGCCTGGAACTACTTGGCCTGGAACTACTTTACCTGGGCTATTTAAACTACACCCAAACAGGAGAACACGCTTCATGTTATTCTGCACTCTTGCAGCGTAACGCTCACCGTGTCCAGCTCCTGCTCACCTGCTTCTCCGGCAGCCCGATCCTGAAGCCCCTAGATCTGGATTCCATTAATAACCTGGAAGAACAAGAACAGCATTAGCGAGCAGGAACACTTACCTGTGAAGTAACCGGTCTTGAATCCATCCTGTGCTTCGCTTACCTCACCCATCTCCGGAGTTGGCCGCAACCTGCAAAGGTAAAGAAACAAGGACAGCATTAATAACAATTCTTACCTGGGCAAGCAGCGAGTCCAGGCAGCACCCCTCGCTTCTCTTACCTCGCCCATCTCCGGGTTTCACCGCAACTTGCAAGGGAGAAGGAACAAGGTCAGCATTAACAAAGTACTTACCTGGGCAAGCAGCGCTTCGATCGCTCATCACTCCGGAACATCACTGCAACCTGTACAAAGAAGGGAAGAGAACACAGGTTAGCAATTAACACCAATAACTCACTGTGGTCTTTGCCATCGGCGCGGCAACTCCGAGATTGCAACCATCCCTGTGAAAACAAAAAGAGACATTGTTAGGGAACAGCGTAGTGGAGCAAGACGCAGAGGAGACAGAGAAAACGGAGGGAAAGAAAGAGACAGAATAAAGTTAGAAAAGACATTATAACTCACCTGGAAGAGAGCAAGCAGAGTCGGAGTCACAGCCAGTCTGGACCCGACATAAGGGCACACAGACCAGTGAAGCAACTAGGTCCACGGAACACCTGCACCAACCACATGCCCCTGGACAGAGACGCAGGACGGAGAGAGTTCAAGGCACAAAAACCTAAGGTGAGCAATAACCCCAAGGGAGGGGATTTGGACCAGAGGGAGATGGGAGTCCACCCATCACAGAACCAGTATCTTAACCCTCCATTGTCCTGTTACAGGCGCTACCCAACGTCTGGCACATAACCAAGCAGCACTTAGACCTCCATCCAGTATCGTGTGGCGTCCCCTGTGGATACCAGGTGAGCGTAACATCCCTCTCCAAACTAATAATTTACATGCTAGGGTTCGTGCCCAGTTCATATGACAAATATGACAATATTATTTAACAGATTTAACAAGTTTGCTTTTCCATGAAGATATAATGGTAGTATTGGGTCTCTGGCTCATGGTAAGCCTAGTTTCAAGAAAGAACACAATGGGCCTCATTACGAGATGCCCGCTAAAAACGGAGTCATTGCCAGCATGGAGGTATTACCGCGTCCGTTCACCCTTGATGCTGCTAATAGCGGCTTATTACGAGTGCTCAACCACGCGTGAACCCCCATGCCGGGAATGGCTACACTGCCATTCCGCTAAAGGGCCTCCAACCCCCCGATAGCACCATCACGGGACCCGCCGATACTGCCTCTACCAAGGAGCAACCCCTTAATAACGACCTGGTAATAACAGCATGCCAATACCAGGCTCTTAATCCCGGACCCGGAAGTAACGTCATCGCATCGGAATGGGATATGCGCTGGCGGCTATCTTTAAAAAATCCATTTCAATCCTCTCAATCCAGCAGTGCTACAGAGGAGAGAGCAGGGCCATAGCATCCAGCATGTCGAAGGCTACCCGCAAAACCACCCCCCGCCTGCGCAAGAAGCGCTTCTCCGATGAGGAGCTAAACATGCTGGCTGACACCCTTGCAGCCAATGCAGAAGAGGTTTTTGCTAATAACCTCAAAAGGGAGGCCCAGCTGAGGGAGAAGGAAATCTGGGAGGAGGTTGCACGCAAGGTGTCAGCGGTCGGCACCATCCCCCAACACAGTCAAAGACTGTCAAAAAAGATGGGACGACAACCTGTGCAGTTCCCTCTGGGACCACAGCAAAAGATTTAGGACTACAGGTGTTTGGCAGTAAACCCACTTGGTAGCAGTCTGTACCACACCGATTCACTTGGTAGCTGTGGCTGAGCAGTCAGACTTCTCTCAAGAAGAGTTAGGCAGTATGTGGAGTATACAACATAGGGCAATTCTACACAGTAAGACAAGCAAACACGCAACAAGGCTTCGGTATAAAGATATAAAGGTATTTATTCATAACCACACATCTATGGAAAACACTCGGGCACTAATACGGCAAACAACTTCAATCGTAATTACTATAAGAAAAAGATCAATCCCCCTAACAATAGTTCGACAAGTCTAGGTTCAACGGCATCACTTATTTGCAGACAGAGGTGTATGCTTTAACCTAGATGGCACTCTAGTATTCGTTAGGACGGGAGAAGAAAGGCGGGTTAAGAAATCAACTCGATACCAATACTTTTAAGAACAAAGTTGCAAGGCAAGAAGACAGGAACCACTGTAGATTCCAAAGTTCAGAGGCCAGGCCCACTCGGAGAGAGGCAAGGCGATATGCACCAAAAAGATTCTTAGTGGAAATGCGCTTCGAGTCTTTGTCGCAAATTGTTATAGGCAGATTGGATCAGTTCAGAACAAAACGTTATAGAAGCTTGGAGGCGACCCTATGGAGAGGCGAGGATTAAGACACCCCACTCTATCCGGCAACAAGGGAAGCCAGGCGGACACAGTACCTCGTTTGTGGAGAGACAGCTCTGGCGGGGGCAGTTGGTCCTGGTGGTGGATGCACGTCGGGTCTTTGCCAAGAGAAGAGATGATCTCGTCGTCGAAGGAAAGTTGAGGTTCGGTGCACCACCAGGGAAGAGACCAGCCGCAGAGTGCTCCGTCACAAGGCACCAACTTTTGGTCGCGATACAGGGGTAGTGGCTATCCGGTTGCCGCTGTGCTCTGCACGGGCAATTCGACCATTGTGTCCTGAAGCGAAGAAAAAGCAAAGGGGACTGGTTGTTCCCACCAGTCAGGGG
The DNA here is from genome assembly GCF_040938575.1 of Ambystoma mexicanum. Taxonomy (NCBI): domain Eukaryota; kingdom Metazoa; phylum Chordata; class Amphibia; order Caudata; family Ambystomatidae; genus Ambystoma; species Ambystoma mexicanum. The sequence continues at coordinate 1,088,775,524 of NC_090937.1, read as the reverse complement.
AAGAGACTCTCCGGCGGGGAGATCTCCTCTGTCGTCGGGAAGTGGTGAGTCGGTTCAGCAGGCCTCCACCGGAGGTGTCGTCGTTGCAGGTCTGCTCAGCTTTACCCTCGTCGGATTCTTAGGTCCTGTGGCGACTTCTGAAGATCCAGTCCCAAAAGCCCTGCTTTTATGCAGAAAACCCCCATTCATTCAGCCTAGCTGTCACTCAAAACACGCTAAGTGGTGAGCGGGGAGGCTCACCAATTGGGCCAATCACACCAGAGTGCGACCGGAGTTGGCAAGGCAACTCAGTCCAGGGTGCCTAAACCCCCTCCCACACCCCTGTGGTAACCCAGACAGAATGGCACCACTTTGGAGGGCCTCTGTACCGAAGCCCGCCAAAAGTGGAACAAAGGGCTCAACCTTTGGTTTAGGAGTCACAGAGACGAACACAGGCGTCATTTTAAAAACCGAGTTCTGGCAGAAAATACCATCCGATAGACTTATTTAAGATAAGTAAACCGGTGGTATGTTAGAGATCAACGAGAAAAAGTATTAATCTCCAACAATGGGAAGAATCCCGTAGGGTTATATTCGGGGTCGAATATAACAAGTAGTTTCCACTGCCACCAGCCAAAACTCAACGAGGGGGGGCGGGACAGTGCCCCCTCGAATAACAGACCCAGGAGTAATCGAATTACCCCTACTAGTACGTCCACAATAGGATGGTTTGTACTAGTTCTGTTAGTAAATTTAGGTCGAGTAAAGCCAATGATGACTTTACATGCCCGGGGCGACAGTAGTCAGTCCCCGGGTATGGAGTCTATGACGGAGGTCCGCTAGGACACCCCAGTGCTACGGCACGGAGGATGCGGTGTAACACACATAGCAAAACATATGAGACCCTATGGAGTAAAAGACCCCATAGCCCATAGAACACATTGACATTAAAAGGAATTACACACATTCATGTTCAAGAGTGGGAGAAAAAGAGTCTCACTCTTGGCAGGATGGAAAAAAACAAACTCCAGAAATCCAGAAAAGCTGCTGGGGGACTCACTAGGTTAGGAAATTCAGCCTAAAGAGAGAATTCTCCCTAACACTCGCCCCCCCCAGACTAAGGGACAGGAGGATTTAATCCACTCCTGGATGAATCTCATAACTCTAGTCGATGACATACATCTTAGAGGGACCATCAGCATTTTGGTGGTGACACCCTGACCTGTGCTCAATGGTGAAATCAAACCCTTGCAGGCAGATCGACCATCTCAATAGTTTTGGGTTTTCCCCTTTCATTTGCATTAACCATCTCAAGGGTTGGTGGTCAGTCTGAATGACAAAAGTAGAACCATACAAGTACGGCCTAAACTTCTTCAGATACTGGGAAGGGGTCTTCCCAAATCTAGCTATCAAAGCTAGTTTCACACTTTCGTAATCCGTCTTATCAGCCTCCCCCAACTCCATTACCACATCAATCGCAACAGGGGGGAGCCTAGAGAACAACCAGGGAAGTAAATAATTCCCGGTGATGTCCTGGAGCCCATGATTGAACTCAAACAGCTTTAACCAATCCAACACATCCAATCTCGGTTCATACATACCCACTAATTCCTTCGGCATCCGGGGTCTTTTGGGACTGGAGCTCCTAGAGGAACCAGAGGAGAGAGAAGCATTTTCCACAGACAACTTTTTCATCTCTAACTCGTGATTAAGTTCTATTTCCCTGAGCCTTAACTCAGTTTACTTCTGCTCAGCCTGGGCATTCATCCGTCTGAACTCGAGCTCTTGGTTTCTTTCAGATTGAGCCAAGAACCGTTTGTATTCTAATTCGAGCTTCATTTTTTCAAGTTCAAAATAAGCAGGGTTACATGTGGGACCTGGTATGGGCCCCGTAGGTACAGCTGGTAAGGCAGGTAGAGGAGCAGGGGAAACAGTTTCGTTAGCCTCTCCTTCCTCTTCAGCCTCTTCATCACTATCATTACTTTGATTTAGATCAACACCATTACTGTTATCTACATTTGCTGGAGAAGTTGGTTCCTCTGAACCAGTACAAAGACTTTGGTTCGCCAGCAATCTCGCTATCAGTTCTAACTTCTTGACTTTTACAGAAAGATTCTCTTGTCTACAGAGGGCTCGTAAACTCTCAGTATTTTCACCTGACAAGGACTCTTGACTGTAAACTTCCATAGTAGACATGTTTTTGAAAGTTGCTTTTTAGTGTAAAGCTTTGTGGTTAGTTATCCTAAAGTGTCGAAAAGCGCTCTGAACTGTATACTCGATACAAATCCCACCGCTGCCACCAGTGTTAGGCGGAAACCTGTGCAGTTCCCTCTGGGACCACTGCAAAAGATTTAGGACTACATGTGTTTGGCAGTAAACCCACTTGGTAGCAGTCTGTACCAAACAGATTCACTTGGTAGCTGTGGCTGAGCAGTCAGACTTCTCTCAAGAAGAGTTAGGCAGTATGTGGAGTATACAACATAGGGCAATTCTACACAGTAAGACAAGCAAACATGCAACAAGGCTTTGGTGTAAAGATATAAAGGTATTTATTCATAACCACACATCTATGGAAAACACTCGGGCACTAATATGGCAAACAACTTCAATCGTAATTACTATAAGAAAAAGATCAATCCCCCTAACAAAAGTTCGACAAGTCTAGGTTCAACGGCATCACTTATTTGCAGACAGAGGTGTATGCTTTAACCTAGATGGCACTCTAGTATTCGTTAGGACGGGAGAAGAAAGGCGGGTTAAGAAATCAACTCGATACCAATACTTTTAAGAACAAAGATGCAAGGCAAGAAGACAGGAACCACTGTAGATTCCAAAGTTCAGAGGCCAGGCCCACTCGGAGAGAGGCAAGGCGATATGTCCCAAAAAGTATCTTAGTGGAAATGCGCTTCGAGTCTTTGTCGCAAATTGTTATAGGCAGATTGGATCAGTTCAGAACAAAACGTTATAGAAGCTTGGAGGCGACCCTATGGAGAGGCGAGGATTAAGACACCCCACTCTATCCGGCAACAAGGGAAGCCAGGCGGACACAGTACCTTGTTTGTGGAGAGACAGCTCCGGCGGGGGCAGTTGTTCCTGGTGGTGGATGCACGTCGGGTCTTTGCCAAGAGAAGAGATGATCTCGTCGTCGAAGGAAAGTTGAGGTTCGGTGCACCACCAGGGAAGAGACCAGCTGCGGAGTGCTCCGTCACAAGGCACCACATTTGGTCGCGGTACAGGGGTAGTGGCTATCTGGTTGCCGCTGTGCTCTGCATGGGCAATTCGACCACTGTGTCCTGAAGCGAAGAAAAAGCAAAGGGGACTGGTTGTTCCCACCAGTCAGGGGAAGAGACTCTCCGGCGGGGAGATCTCCTCTGTCGTCGGGAAGTGGTGAGTCGGTTCAGCAGGGCTCCACCGGAGGTGTCGTTGTTGCAGGCCGGCTCAGCTTTACCCTCGTCGGATTCTTAGGTCCTGTGGCGACTTCTGAAGATCCAGTCCCAAAAGCCCTGCTTTTATGCAGAAAACCCCCATTCATTCAGCCTAGCTGTCACTCAAAACACGCTAAATGGTGAGCGGGGAAGCTCACCACTTGTGCCAATCACACCAGAGTGCGACCAGAGTTGGCAAGGCAACTCAGTCCAGGGTGCCTAAACCCCCTCCCACATCCCTGTGGTAACCCAGACAGAATGGCACCACTTTGGAGGGCCTCTGTACCGAAGCCCGCCAAAAGTGGAACAAAGGGCTCAACCTTTGGTTTAGGAGTCACAGAGACGAACACAGACGCCATTTTAAAAACCGAGTTCTGGCAGAAAATACCATCCGATAAACTTATTTAAGATAAGTAAACCGGTGGTATGTTAGAGATCAACGAGAAAAAGTATTAATCTCCAACAATGGGAAGAATCCTGTAGGGTTATATTCGGGGTCGAATATAACAAGTAATTTCCACTGCCACCAGCCAAAACTCGACGAGGGGGGACGGGACAGTGCCCCCTCGAATAACAGACCCAAGAGTAATCGAATTACCCCTACTAGTACGTCCACAATAGGATGATTTGTATTAGTTCTGTTAGTAAATTTAGGTCTAGTAAAGCCAATGGTGACTTTACATGCCCGGGGCGACAGTAGTCAGTCCCCGGGTATGGAGTCTATGACGGAGGTCTGCTAGGATGCCCCAGTGCTACGGCACGGAGGGTGCGGTGTAACACACATAGCAAAACATATGAGACCCTATGGAGTAAAAGACCCCATAGCCCATAGAACACATTGACATTAAAAGGAATTACACACATTAATGTCCAAGAGTGGGAGAAAAAGAGTCTCACTCTTGGCAGGATGGAAAAAAACAAACTCCAGAAATCCAGCAAAGCTGCTGGGGGACTCACTAGGTTAGGAAATTCAGCCTAAACAGAGAATTCTCCCTAACAACGACCTCCGTCTCAGGGTCCGGAACATCCTGTCCAGCAATCGCAGGAAGGCCATGGCCACAGGCGGGGGTGCTCATTCACCAGTGAAACTGATGCGCTGGGAAGAAACCTGCAGCACGATCATCCAAGTCAATAGAGGGCTTTGGCGAAATTGAGACGGGTGCCGCGACATCGGGAGTTGGAGGTGAGTGACCCTGCAAACCCCAGTAGGCCAAACCATGACGTAGTACAACTGATGTGAAAGTGAGCCAAGGCAAGGCAATGCATGGCCCAACATACACACATATACAGATCCATGTCCAGATGGAGGCCCAAACCCTGCCACAATGAAATGCATGCTGTGTGCCAATCCCATTACCAACAGACACCCAACACACAGGGACCATTTGCATGCATGTCATACATCACACAAACCTCAATATAATGGCATGCCACCTGGTACGCATCAGTGCCGAATGGAGACGCCACGGCTCATGCCAATATGCCCCCACTTGAAACTACCCTGTGTGACACACCTATAAGATTGTAATGCATGAGAAATGATATACTGTGCAGCACCAACTCATGCATCTTGCATGTAACACCATCACTGATGCCCTGCATCTCTTCTTCCCCCACAGCCACTGATGCAGAAGGTGAAAGTCAGGACCCTGCCTCAAGGCCATCTACATCCAGGGCCAGACCACAGGGCACTGGCCATTCCACCTCTGGGGCAGCACCGCGGCCCACAGTGCAACCCAGGGCACATGCACAGGCCAGGCAGGCACATGAGGAAACCACAGCAGCGGACGAGACTCTGACTACTGTGCTGCCAACAACAGCTGAAGGGGAGGCTAATGGCACCCAGTCCGCTGCCACAAGTTCAGTGGGTGAGTATGTGGACCTTGATGGAACAATCCATGTGGAATGTCCCCACACCCCAAGCCCCCCCGTCCATCCCCCAACACACCACTCAGGTCACACTGTCCAGCCCCATGCTGGATTCTGCAGTTCAACTGCACAGTCCAGATCTCACAACCACCCCAGAGGCCAGCCCTGCACAAGGGTACACTGAGAGTCCAAGCATTTATAGTAGAGCTTTGAAGGAGCAGCTTGATACACCCAGCTGCAGCACCCTCTACCTCCACAGCCCCCACTGACATGGAGGCATGCCTGTCAAGGGTGGAGGCCCTACAGGACTCGATGATCGAGCTGGTGCGCCAATATGTGGCTGACGGTGAGGAAACACGCCGAGAGATACATGAGGCCAATGCTGGGACCATTGCAGCCATAAATTCTGGTGCAGTCATGATCCGTGACAGTTTGGGAGCCGTCACACAGGTCCTAACCGGCATGCTCCAACACATGCAACGGCAACAACCTGCAACGGCGGTGTAAATCCCATCCACATCCACCACATCGTCCACACTGGCAAGCGCCGCTCCCTCCAGCCCTGTGTGGATGACAAGGCGCAGTGCTAGGCAGACCGAAATGCTGCCCCCGGACACAAGAAAAAACAGAAATAGTGTGGGATGATAATGGGTGAGGTGGGAGGTGGTGTTGGTGGTGTAGAGGGGATTATGGGTGTGTTAATTTGGGGTATGGGGTGTTTATTGGGGTATGGGGTGTTAATTGGGGGTATGGGGTGTTTGGGTGTTGTGGGGGAGGGTGGAGGGCGTGTGAGTGGTGGAGGGAGGGAGCACTATTTTGTGATTTTTCTTAATACACCCGTTGTGTTCAAACTCATTTAATGCCTGGACATTGTTAATTTCGTGTATGTCCATTCAATTCATGACAGCGCACAGTGCCCTACTCCCCACACACCCTGTGTCCATGTCCACATGGTCCCAGTGCTCAGTGTAGCACTGACACATAACCATCAATGTCCCTGTGGTTCAGAAGTAATCGTCAATCAGTGATTGGCGTACAGCACAGCCATCTTGTGCATCACGTAAATGCAGGGGTGCTGCTTCTCCTCCATCATCACCCTCATCATCCTCACCCGGTGCATGCATGTCAATGTCAGGTGGCAGTGGTACATTTCTCCGGATGCACATGTTGTGCAGCATGACACAGACCATGGTGATCTTTGCCACCTTCACCAGGCCATATGCTCCACCAGACCTGCTTAGGCAGTGGAACCGTGCCTTCAACAGGCCAAAGGTCTGCTCAATCACGACACGGGTACGGGTGTGAACCCGATTGTACTCCTTTTCGTGCCTGTTACGCAGGGTCCGCACAGGGGTAAGTAACCACGGCTTTAAGGGATAGCCTCCATCACCTGCATGAGAGCACAAAGAGCTATGTGTGAGTCAATCTGAGCTGACACCTTTAGGATTCACGGCCATGGCTGCAGCTATTTGGTGTTGACATGCACATGTCCCTGTATGTAGGCACACAGATTAATTTGATGCATTGTGTACTGCAATATGGTCTGCTAGTGTGGCTTGCGTTGTACAGATGATGCAGGGTGTTCACTTGCATGTTGATGTGGATGTAATGTGGATGCGGAACGATGTCTTGCCAACCATTATTGCAGTGTATGCTATTCTGTACCTAATCACACTAGCGACATTGGCACACTTGTAATCATGTTTAGTCATGCATCGCTTGACATTCCCATGGTGGCCTGCTTGTGCGTCTTGCATGTTGTCATTGATGTACGGCATTGGTCTTTTGTATGGCATTGATGTGTCATGTTCGGGCTGGGATGTTCAGGTCGGGATGTTCAGGTCAACAGTGTTTAGCTCTGAGTGCATTGTCCACTCACCCCCTATTCCCACCCAGGTGGAGTATGCATCCCCCCATCTCACAACCCCACTGCACTGCCATGTGCCAGTCAGGCAACTTACCAAGCAGCCAGGCACGTCGTCCAGCATGTCGCTCCATGTAGCGGGGTAGCGTGGAGTTATGCAGCACCATGGCATCATGTGTAGATCTGGGATATCGGGTGCAACAATGTGTGATGATCTTGCTGGAGTCACATACCATCTGCACATTGATGGAGTGGTATTGCTTGCGATTGCGGCACACCACCTCAGTGGCATGAGGGGCCACCAATTCGGGTGCAGTCGAGGGCACCGACGCAATTGGGCATGCCTCCCAGTGCATGGAAGCCTACTTTGGTGTCAGCGAGCTCCTGGCCAGTCCGTGGTAGCTGAATGTGGATACTTGCATGCTTCAGGAGGGCATCAAGCACTTGGGTCAGCATGCGGGAAAAGAGGGGTTGTGATATGCCATGCAGCTGGCCCACTGTGTACTGGTAGGTGCCTGTGGCCAGGAAGTGGAGCATGCCTGTGTAACTTGTGATGTCCTCCTGTTAGCGGCATCCCGGTTTTGGTGCCGTGAAGGGGCGCGTTTACGCGCGCATGCCGGTAAGAAGAGGCATGGTATGGGCGGTGGCGATATTGGCAGGTTGTCGGCTCGTAATGTCCCGGACCCGTTAACGATGCCGGTAATGCCATTACGCCTTCCTTTTTTCATTACCTCCATACTCGTAATGAGGCCCAATATATTATAACCAAAGCACACGGTTTGAGTTTGCTCTACATTGTTCCGTTGTTTAGATGAGGATGAGGCTTATGAGCGCAGACAACACTTGGATTGCAGTTCATACGAGTCACAAGGTATCTTTGCATAGAACAAACAGTCTGCTCTCGGTCAGCCTAAATGTTGACACAACTCAAAGGTCGTTCGGCTCAGCTATAGTTGAAAACACAGTCCACCATTTTAGGACACAAAGCAAGAGTTTAAATCAAAATGGCGGGTGATTCTTAAAATGGCGGCGAAGTGGATTAGAAATCGGAGCATTTCAAACGTGGTTTTTTGTGCAACGCGAATGGGCTTAGGTCAATATTCATAACAAGGAGGTATTATACGAATACAGTTACACAGAATCAGCTCGGGTATATAGAGAATATATATTTATTTAAAGTATATATTCAATCAATAATTGCCTTTAATGGTTACACACAACACTTCCTCTCTGGCACAAAACAAAGCTTAAAAAAAACACACTTTTTCCTTTTTGTAATAACCATGTAAATATGACTTGATAAGAATTAGGTTAAAAACAAATGCACAGTTTTGGTTTTCACAAAAATATGAATTGCGCATGCAGCCCTGTGTATGTGTCAATTACCTGCACACTTGAAAATGCTAACAGTTTTGAACTCACGCAGACTTTTGAAAATACTTTTGTTTGATAGAACCCTTCTTTCTTCACCCCAAAAGCAATACAAAACCGTTCTGCTATCAGGGTCACTTCAGAAAGAGTGTATATTTTTCAATGGAGAATTACCCTTGGGTTCACTTTGCAAATCACTTCTCTCCCGAGCACCAAAACCCAGGCATCAGTTATTTGCAGCAGTTCTCTGTTTAAAGGCTAGGTCTAGGGAGTGGAGACAGTTTAGGATTTTTGTTTTGGGCCAACAGAAACACTTGGTGTAAAAGCAAGGTCTAAAGAGTGGTGACAATTAGGAATTTCATTTTCGGGCAACAACACCCCTTTTCTTCAGCGAAGTCTGGGGTTGACAGGAAAATTAAATTCACCCCAATTACTTTAAATGATTATGGGCCTCATCACGAGTTAGGCGGTATCCCGACTGGAATACCGTCCAACCTTATTTGCGTTGACCCCCACCCATCCGGCAGTATTACTGCCGGATCACAGATTGGGCACTAACCGTTACTCCCCATTCCCCATTGGGTCCATTGGACCAACGGGGAATTTTCGGTGCAATTGCTGCTTGGTAATACTGCCGGTGGTAGCCTGTACCAAAAATGGGAATTTTTTCGGTGGACTCGAGATTGGGCGGAGCGGTAAATACAGCAGTGACACCTTTACCGCCGCGTTTAGGGGCTACCACCCAACTTGTGATGAGGCCCTATCACTTAACTCTTAACTTCCTGCTAGGAAAGTGGGCGTACATTTCAAACTCCTCTATGCTCCTCCCTGCGTCAATCTATTTGGGAGTTAAGTGAATTAATATTCAGTCAAATATGCTAAGGGTCTACACAATTTTCCCACAAACCACCATTAATGGAATATATGAAGGCAGCGAGATCCCCACACATTTCTTGTCATTTGGATAATTGTACTTAGATTGGAAACCTATGTGTTTGGCCACTCAGGAAAGGTGGCAGGGTTCTTCTTTGGGACAGCACAGGGTCTGGTCAAACACTTCAATCAAAGATAACTGTTAGGGAGAATTCTCATTTCTGTGCTAATTCCCTTCAACCTTAGAGACCCTAGCTCTTTTGCTGGACTTTAGGACTTCTTAATTTTAACCCTGGAGTGAGTGGGACCTATTTCTCACACTCTCATGTATTTTGACCTGATTTGGATTATATGTTTCCTCTGTTTTTGGAGTCTGACAAACTCCATAGGCATCCACTTTTTGTATGGGGACACAGAGCACCTTCAGTGCAGTGTTACAGAGAAATCCTTTAGATTTCCCATAAGGTTTAAATACCTTTTCTGATGAGAACTACTGTTCCCAAGAACAGTAAAGTGAAACTGACTTTACTTACCTTTCACTTTGTAGGTCCAGCACACACCATCTTATATAGAGTGCTGGGGGGTTACCTAGTAGCCCCTTATCCTACATTCTCGTGTAACATTTTTATGTTACCCTCACTTCTTTAAATGGCTGGTAGCAGTGTTTTTATTTTCCTACCCTTCTGCTTTTCTACCGCAGGCGGAATCCTCAGCTGCAGTCTAGCACCCATGGTATGACCATTTTGTCAAAATGGCCCGGGTCTTTTTTTGCCATTTTCTGTTTGTGAGGTCTTTCTTTGGTTTTACTCGGCATGCCAAGCCAGGTTTCAGCCCTTTGTTTGTTTGGTTTGTTTTGCCTTTGGCGGCTTCAGTCCTGAAACCCGCCTATGGCTCCAGTGTGTCGGGAAAGGCAGGATGTAAGGGAGGTGCCCGAAACTCTCCTGTCCTTTGTCTCTAGGAGTGCATGAATGCAACCCATCCTGATTGGCTGCTGTTTGAGTGACAACTTAGGCTGTGCATGGATGGGAGAAAGTTGCTTAAAAGGCTAGAGTTTTGGGACTAGAGTCAGAGGTGACCACTGGGAGAAACGCCCGCTGAAGAAACCGTGAACAAAGCTTGCTGCATCCTCCTGGACCTTTGAATTGCCCGGTGAATCCCTGCTGCTGTGCTGAAACTCCTTTTTCTGATCGACAAGAGAAGCTCCGGAAGGAAGGAAGGAACAACTTCTTCCCTTGGGTTAGTGAAACCACCTAACCCCGAGACAAACTCCACTGGACCATCTTCCCTGATTGGCTGTACTTCTTTGCTGCTGCAAGAACCGAGTGCTGGGGTCGAGAAATCCGTAGTCGATTGCAATGTCTGCAATCCAGCCAGAAGCTCCGGGAGTCTCCTAAGGACCCTCCAGAAGCAGGACGACCAGAGCTCGAGCCCCTCACCAGAGTGCAGGACTCAAGGAGTGAAGGAAGCCCTACCAGTATCCGAGATCCACGGTGGTGCTGTTTACCGTGCGCTGAAACCGCAAAGTGCTGCTGATCCGAAAAGAGCCCATAGCTGCCGATGACCTCCAAATTTCTGCTGCACGAGTCCTCCAGACATCCTCCCTCTTGTCCCCACGACTGAGGCTAAGGAACACACAATCTGCATTGCTGCAACAGGACAGAATCCAGCTCCACCACTCTTCTTCAAATCGGAGGTACTGTTTAGACTTGGGGTACTTACCTAAGTGTCTTTTTGAGCTGTGCTTTCCTCAGTTGAGACTTGCATTGGCTTACCTAAGAGTTGATTCCGACTCTGCTTTTCACAAGTCTTACAGCTTGTGACCATACAAGTGATTTCTACAAAACTCTCTAACTTTGTGCAAGACATTTATTATCTAAGAAGTGACTCTGATCCACAGACTGGGCTCCAATTGACTTTGGCTGTCCTGGCTCCCTGCAGACTCTTCTAGTCCATTAACGTTGATATTTCTGTCCCTCATAGGTGATAACCTGTTGTTAGACAGTTATTGCTGGGAAAAGCTTGTCTAGACTTAATTGAAAGATGTAAGTATACTCACATGCCTTGAGAACCTGTTTAACCTTTTTCCTTTCTTTAACCTTTCCTTTGTGCAACCTCAGAATCTGCAAAGTTGCAAAGTATAACTAGTGATATATAAATGCAATTAATGTCCTTGTGAATGAAGTCACCTCTGGGTGTAGGAAGTGTGCAAAAAGCATCGCTAAAGAATATCTACTAAACTTGTGCTGATTCTGGAAAAGCATTTGAAAGTATATTTGATTGTTACATATATTGCTCCTTTAAAAAATGGTTATTTAAAAATGAAGTTAAATAAATATGTATAACTGAAACCTTGAGTGTAAGTGTTACGTTGCTGCTTTTATTTGCGAATTTCATTCCTACAGCTCTTCAGTTCACATTTACCCCTCTTGAGATAAGCCTGCTGCTCAGTCACACTACCAACTTGTGTAGTACAGGCCTATACCAAAAGGTGGGCTACCTAATACAAAGCAGATAAGTGTTGTGTAATCTCACACAGTGTTACTACATCAATTCTTACCTGACACTGGTGGCAGGCGGTGGAATTGGCGTAGAGTGGTTACATTGACTATTTGCTGTACTTGCTATTTGCTGTAATTGTGCCCAACTAAACCAGCCACAAGGCTAAGCTCCACCAAAATGTTAAGCAATTGTAACATGCCAAATATGGATAACTTTAATGAGGCGGCCCTGATTGTCCTTACCATAGTACAACTGAAAGATATTTGTAAAACCAGGGGTCTGACTCTGAAAGGAAACAAATGTGAATTGATTACAAGGTTGTTAAATCACCAAAGTTTGGGTAGTAGGCCTGTAACCCCGACTCACCAAAGTAATGTGGAAGATAACGATGAGGATGCTAGTTTAGAGTCAAGCTCCAATCTGCAAGAGGAGCCAGAGGAGGTAGAGGAGTCTCAAGAAGAGAGATCCCCTCTGCCACGGCCTGCCCCTGTACCTCTGTCACTTCCCATTGGGACCCCACAAGGTCCAAATCTAAGCCCAGAATACATGTCTGTTGAGAAACTAAGATTAGAGTTGGAATTCAAGAAACTAAAAGTCCAAGCTAAAGCCAAACACCAAGAGGTGAAACTAGAGAGAGATGCAAAATGAAATGGATGTGAGAAAGATGTCCCTTGATTCTGCTTCCCTTTCAGGGTCTTCTAGGTCTGCTAGTCCCAGGATGCCTCGCCTGCCTAAAGAAGCAGTGAGCATGTATGAACCTAAACGTGATGTGTTGGATTGGCTGGATACATTTGAATACACCTATGATTTTCAAGGAATACGTGGGAATGAGTTAATTCCATGGATCATGTCTATGCTGCCCCTGAATAGCTGTGATGCTGTGATGGAATTGGGTACAAGTGAGAGAAAGGATTGTGAATCAGGAAAGCTGGCATTAATATCCAGATATGGGAAAACTCCTTTCCAGTAGTTTAAGAGGTTTAGGACCCTCAAAAAGACTGATGGTACCCCTTGGGCTACCTGGGTATGTGAATGTTTGAAAAACTTAGATGGTCGGGTTAAGGGCTACAGAGTACCCCTTGAGAATATCATCAGCCAATGATACCTTAATATATAATTGGGCATCATCAGCATATTGATGAATATTCATTCTTATGGGTTAAACTTGAGTCAAGCCGTACATCACAACTGGAGCCCAGAGCATTGCTGTACACAACCACTAGGAACCCACAGGAAAATAATCCTCTTACTGGTTTCTTGCATGAATGTTTGTGTAATGTATATCATGACGTTTGAACAGGGATCCATTTATATTCCCTGATGTGTCCATTTGGCTGAATCCTGCATTGACTGTACAGGGAAAGATAGTTTTTTGGCCATCCTGGTACCTGGGAGGGGCACAGTATGTCAAAGATCTATGCGTGGATGATGAATGGATACCCTTTGTGTGATTGTGCAGAGATCTTGACTTACGGGACTGCATTTATACACAGTACATGCAGCTGAGAGGGGCTATTGTTGCAAGGCTTGGTTGTGCACCGCCGGAGTCTACGCGGAGTGTGGATCGGTCACTGCAGGAACTGTGTGCACGTGCCGTCCATCCGGCTGCCACTCTGTACAATACTCTTGTGTCTGCTTGCAAAGGTGATACAGAGCTTGTGAATATTTGAGCCAGGGATTTGGGGAATGAGGTGATTGGCCCTGGCTGCTGACTAAACTTCTCTTCAGGGCGTTTTGCACCCCAGAACGAATGTTTAAGAGTCACCTTTTAAAAAATGACCGGTGCTGGAAATGCAGACAGGTATTGGGGACACTGAGCCATCTCCGCTAGTTCTGCTGCAAGACTTAGGACTTTTGAGAAGAGGTCTCGGAAAGGACAGCGCTTGGTGTTAGGGTGTGCCATACCTAGAAGGGCGTCCATTTTGATCCTTGGCGACGTCCATCTGATGGAGGATTTTTCATTTGCAAACAAGATTTTACTGTTGTCTGGCTGTATGCTTGCTCGAAGAATGCTTCTGCGTTCATGGAAATCTGCCAACTCTTTTTGGATTGATGATGGGGCGGAGGAACTGCTAACTTTGTCAATTTCTGAGAGAGCCATTTACAAACTCGAAGATGAAATGGACAAGTTCAATGATATCTAGGTTGTTTCTGGAAATGTAAGAGCTGATTAGCTCAGTGGCATAGTGGGGGCTGTGCACCCTGTGGTTTGGGGGGCCCATGCCAAGGTGCTGTTGGGGGCCCACCAGGCAACCCCCAGCAACATCGCTGCTCTGTGCTCCTCTCTGTTGAGGTGACCGGCCGGGTGCCTCCCTTTGGCTGATGTGTCTACCGTGCCAAGGCAAACGCACCATAAAGGTGGATGGAGGGTCGCTGGTGGGCAGCAGACACAGCAATAGCAGGGTGGGTGTCAGGCAGGGCTGCCGGCTGCCTTGCACATTGCTGCATGTGTGCGCACCATAGGCGAAAAGACAAGCCCTGCCCCCTGCACTGTCCGAGCCCAGCCGCACCCTGACATCTAACCTGAACGGCGGAAGAGCCAGTCAATGCTGCCTGCTGCCCGTGCCCCTTTGTTGCAGGCCAGACACAACACCAGGGACAGACTTCCGAAGAAAAAAATACAGCCTGTCACAGTGGTGACTGGCGAGTCTCTGTACCGGAGGTCATAAACACACCCCAAAATCTTCAGACGGCAAGAGACTCATCTGCAGCACGTCATGTCTCCCATCTCCAGTCCAAGCAGCGAGCAGAGGTTCAAACGCCTAAAGTCAGAACTGACTTGAAGAACTAGCAGTGCTTTAAGTGGGGTAAGAAATTGAGGGGGGGGGGCTCATTTGGGGGCGTGGCTTCCATGGTTGGCGTGGCCTAAAAAATGCACAAACCATAGTAAGGTGCGCAAATATATAAATGTATGTAAGTATTTATATATTTGTATGCGTACCTTACTATTGTTTGTGTACTTTTCAAGCTTTGCCGATGGACAAAGACAGCTCGAGTTTTGTCCGTCCTCAATGCTTTATAAAAGATGGCTTGAATTGTGTACATTTCAAGCCATCTTTTATAAACATAGAAATGTTACATATTTCTATGTTCATAAAAGGTGGCTTGAAAGTGCACAAACCATAGTAAAGTATGCACACTTACTATGGTTTGTGCACTTTCAAGCCACCTTTTATAAGGTGGCTGATTTTTGGTGGTAAGGTGTCAGAAATACCTCCAGCTTCTTGCTGGTGATTTTTCCTCCACCATTCCCCAAACTTGCAGTTGGGTGGTGCGATAATGTGGCAGTAAAAGGTATTATCGTCGCATTTTTTTTTCACTGCCCAACTTATAATGAGGCTCTGTGAGTCCAACAGGAAGATCTGTCCTCTGTCCAAACTAATCTAATCTGTCCTCGACACTATTAAAACAACTAAGGCCCAGGAGAATGATTCCCTTCTCCTGTGGTTGCTTCTCAGCAACTTCACTTTAGTAAAGTATTCGTCAGTTGTCAGTGGGCCTCATTGTAAGTTTGGTGGTATCTCAGCGGTAAATCTCCCAAGATGCCGTACTGTATTCTGTACTTACAGAATACAGTAAAAGGTATTACTGTCGCATTTTACTTCACCGCCCAACTTACAATAAAGCCCTGTGAGTCCAAACTAATCTAATCTGTCCCCGACACTATAAGACAACTAAGGCACAGGAGAATGATTCCCTAATCCTGTGGTTGCTTCTCAGCAAGTTCACTTTAGTAAAGTATTCGTAGGTAGTTCTTGGTAACTATGTTTATCAAATCGTATAGTTCAGATATCTGGCTGGCTGTGGGGTCTGACGAATGGTGTCTGGTGTCCTTGGGCAAGCAGGTTGTGGCCATTGGTCTCTGGACGTGATCCGTGTTTTGTTTCTGTGCCGGGGGTTCCGTGCCCTGCCCTGGGAGTCCAGTAAGTGTGCTGTGGTGGCGGGGACATTTGCATGCCTTCCGCCTTTCCTTGCGGCTCCTCTTCACCGAGGCATGGCAGGGACCACCTCCTTTGGTCCTTGTCGGGGTTTCCTGGGGTAGGAGTACCTACTGGGGGCCCCGCCTCTCCGGGTCAACTCCTCTGAGGGGGCCGAGTGCCACTCTGGGTTTGCAGCTCAGTGCTGCATGTGCCTTGTATTCTCCTCCCTGGCAGTTCGGCTCATCCCATGGGTGGTTGGGGTGTGCCTGGTCCTTTCAGTACGGTTCGGCACAATTCTGCCTGGTTGCTAGGAAATAGGGACGCTGCCCAGGTTTTTTTCCTGGGCTCTTTCTTTATTTGGCAGTTTGGACGATATGGAGATATGTTCTGGTGGCTCTGCCTGATTTCACTATGGGGATGCAGGCTGCTAAGAGAACGCATGCGGATTGGGCCTCTTCGTCTTTCTTCAGCATGGCTAAGAAGAGGAAGCTGGCTTCTCCTCCTCCTGGGGTTTCCAGAAAGGACTTTAAGGTGCAGTTTAAAGAATTCCTGGCCAGTCATACTGCCGGTTGACAAGGGGGGTCCTGGGAGTCTCTCTGCCAGACATTAGTCCTGGTTACAAGAGACTTACCCAGAGTCTTTAGCTCACTATCTTTCACAGAGAAGAAATATCCCAAACATATCAGTCTCACCCTAAGTTACTAGGGGAATCCAGACGTGGACCCCTTGCTCACACTACTGATGAGGTCCAACCAGACCGAAACACGTGTCTGGGGTTTCTGTTGGTACTCTTGTTCAGAGGAGAATTGCCTAGCATTTCGGTGCTGAACTGCCCCAGGGCAGGACAGAGACTGATAAGTTTGGGATATTTCTTCTCTGTGAAAGATAGTGAGCTAAAGACTTTGGGTAAGTCTCTCGTAACCAGGACTAATGTCTGGCAGAGGGACTCCCAGGACCCCCCTTGTTAATCAGTCATACTGCAGGGCCTGACGGGTATAAGTCTGTCCATGTGTGTTCCTTGTCTCGCTCTTGGTCCTCTTCCTCGGATGTGACTGGGTGCTCCCTTTCTGCTGAAGGTGATGTGGCCCCTGCAAAGTACTTAGACCCTGACCAGATCCAGCTGGTGATGGACCAGATCTACAGGTCCATGGGGTTTCAGGAGCCGTTGATGGGTGAGCGGGCTTCTGAGCCATCTATTCGACAGTATAAGTGGACTGATCACAGGAAGCAAGGTTTCCGGGGTCTTTTCCATTGTCCCAGGTCTCCTCCTAAGCCTCAGAAGTATTAACGCTCACTGGTGGCCGGTAGGGGGGATTTTGTCGCACTTTCTCGGATCTGCAACCTCTTGGGCCGCGACACCGGGGCTCATATAACGGTTCGCCTGGGCTTTGTTTCTCCTCCTCCGGAGTCCAGTCTCCGGGTGACTCCTCTGCCCAGGGACGTCTGTTGCCATGAGGCCTTGTGCAATGCCCTCCCGGTGCCCGCAGGCCAGAGGGGAATGGGTTTCTATTCTTGGGTATTTCTCGTCCCCACACCCCAACCTGAGGAGTTTGAATGCCTTTATTCAGGCACAGCGCTTCAAGATGGAGACCCTGCAGTCCATCATCCTCCTGGTGTCGCGGGGGATTTGTTGGTTTCCCTCGACCTGCAGGATGCATATTACCATGTCCGGATCCTTAGGAGTCATCAGCGCTTCCTGCGATTCGCCATGGGGCAGGATAATTTTCAATTCCGGTTCTGCCCTTCGGTCTCAAATCTGCTCTGCAGGTCTTCACAAAGTTGATGGCTCCTCTGGCCATATCATTGCACCTGGCCGGGATTCAGGTGTACCCCAACTTGGATGATGAGTTGATCCCGGCTACAGTTGGTGGCCCATCTTTGCCTTGTCTGCTGAGCCCTGGTCCGGTGGGGTTTTTTGCTCAATCTTCCAAAGTCCCACTTGTCACCCTCTCAGACTCTACAGTTCATCAGTGCCCAGTTCCCGCTGGCCAGAGCCTCCCGGCTCCAGTCGCTCTTGCAGGATCTCTTACGCAGGGACTGGGCTACGGCCAGGGAACCTTTGTGTCTCCAGGGTCACATGGCTTCTTGCATCTTCGTGGTCCACTGGGCATGGCAGAATTTGACACCATTGGTGTGTCACCTGCTGTCCCATTGGTGCCAGGTGTCCCTTCAGTACGACTCTTTGATCCCAGTCACGTCTTCCCACCAGGAGTCTCTTCGCTGGTGTTTAGTCAGGTTGCATCTCAGGAGGGGTGTGCCCTTGTCCGCGGCCTTGCTGATCATTCTTACCATTGATGTCAGTCACCTGGGCTAAGGGGCAACTCTCTGGGACTTGACTCATAAGGCTCCATGGTCTCTTCAGGACAAGGGAAGGTCCTCCAATTGGAAGGAGTTGGCTGCTGTTTTGAGGGTCCTGGTTGTCTTCCGGCCTTCGATCCTGTGGAAGGATGTTCTTGTTTCCGACGGACAATACTGTTGCTCTGGCTTATGTTATGTTATGTTATTTTATGTTATGTTAATAAAATGTATAAAGCGAACATATGCCTGAGGGCATCTTGGTGCTGGAATAGACATCAGGCTAGCTAACCATTGGGTAAAAATTAAGAGTTTTCAGCAGTCATCTAAATTCCAAGTGATTCTGGGTGCGTCTTAATGCAGGCGGCAAACCATTCCACAATTTGGCAGCTGAAATCGAAAAAGCACGACCTCCCACTCTAGCAAGGCGAAACCTCGGAACTACTACTAAGCAAGCATCTCCAGAGCAAAGGGCCTGATATGGAATATAGGAGGCCAACCTATCACACAGATAGTCTACCCGTTGCTGATAGTATGCCCGGTGAACCAGACATAGAGTCTTAAACTCCACTTATCTCTGCACCAGAAGCCAATGAAGGGATTGCAAAACCAGAGAGGTATGAATCCCATAGGGTGAGTTACTCGCCATCGGAGCTGCTAATTCTGTAGCATGAGTAGACAATGAATAAACCCAGCAGGCTGGGCCAAAAACAGGGCATTACTATAGTCCAATCTGTTAAGGACTAATGAGGCCACAAGCAGAGGACGTAGATGACTAGGCAAAAAAGGTAATGTCTTACGTAATATCCTCAAATGGAAGTGACCAGCCTTGCAGATTGTGCCAACTTGGGCAGCCATAGACAGAGTAGGGGATATAATTACCCCTACGTTTCTGACCACCTTCACTGGAGTATGAAATTCAACAAGTGTAGAAGGCTAGAAGGAAGGAGTCAAGAGAGTGGGGTTAGGGGGAGAGCCCACCACCAGAATTTTCGTCTTGTCCCTGTTTAGCTTCAGCCATTTGCTGTTCATCCACCCACCCCCGGCCACCATTCACTGGCATAGACACAAGGATACCACAGTCCCGGCAAGATCAAGTCGAACTAGGATCTGGGTATCATCGGCATACGAATAGCACCAGAGGTCGAAGAAGCAGACAAGATAGACAAGAGGATGGATATAGATGTTAAAAGGCAACCGGGACAGCGCAGAGCCCTGCGGAACACACCAGGTCAATGAATGAGAGGTACAGAGAAAAGGAGGAAAAGAAAGGGAAAATGATTCCTAACAGCCAGGAAGGAAGCAAACCAGGTCAGTATGTTCCCAGAGAGGCCCGCCAAGGCCAGGTGGGACAGAAGGATAGAATGGTCGACCGTATTGAAGACCGCTGACAGATCTAATAAGATCAGGGCACCAACTCCTCTGCCATCCACCAGCATGGCCATGTCGTCCACAACAGACACTAGGACACTCTCTGTACCACGCCCTGGTCGGAAGCTTGACTGAAAGGGGTCAAGAAACTGAGATTCAGAGACAAGAAGAGAGAAGAGGAGACACCAAAGCCTCCATTAGTTTCATAAAAAAGGGTAGGAGAGAGATTGGTAGATAGTTAAAAAAGACATAAGGGTCCAATGACGGCTTCTTTAAGAGTGGAATAACAATAGCTTGCTTAAGTTCAATTGGGATAAAATCCAATTGACAAGAAAAAATAATAGCCTGAGCTACCCAGGTGATCATACCTGCCATGATACTTTTAAGAACATCCATTGTTTGTTTGTTTGTTTGTTTATTTAATATAGCGCAGACCAAAACCCTCAGGTAGCTGGGCGCAAGCATTACAAGGATATTTAAGAAGCTTAGTTACAGAGCATTACAAGGATACTGAAGAAGTTTAGTTACAGAGGTAAGTAGGTACATACAAAGAATGATAAACATAGTTATGAACAGTGATAACAGTGATACGACCACAAGTTAGCAGTGACCAAGTGGTCCCAACAGATATGCCAAGATACAAATAAATGATACCAAAGGAGGATATGCAGTTGGCAGTAGTCAGACATAGTAATCCTTAGGAAGGCATTCAGGAGTAGGTAGAGTGAGGGATCAGTTAGGAGGTGAGGAGGTCAGGTTAGGCGTCATTGGTCCGTAGCCAAGTGAGGACTTTCCGTCTGAATCTGGAGTAGGGTTGGTCAGTTCTAAGATCTAGGGGGAGTCCATTCCAGGATTGAGCGGCTATAACCGGAAAACTAGAGCCGCCAGCTGTAGTCTGTTTGTATCTGGGAACCTCTAAGGTGTAGGCATTGGACATTCTCATAGTTCGGTCAGAAGTTCTCTTGTTTATTCTTTCTACAAGGTAGGGAGGCGCTATGTTATTGAGACATTTGGACGTGAGTGAGAGTGTTTTAAAGGATATCCTGTCCTTAATCTTGAGCCAATGGGCATCTCTTCTAAAGGTAGAGATGTTCTCTCTGTTCGGGATATTTAGGGCTGCTCTAAGGGCATTATTTTGGAGTCTTTGCATTTTATCAATCATGTACTTATTGGATCCCGCATATAAAGCATTGCAGTAATCCAGTCTGGCTAGAATAAGTGCATTGGCTATTGTAATACAGCTAGCTTCAGAGAGGAGTGGTCTGCAGGCTTGGATTAATTTGCATGTATATGCAGTAGAAGATGCTAGAGAGTTAACTTGCTTCTTGAATTTGAGTGCCGAGTCAAGATAGAAACCAAGGGTTTTAACTGCAGGCATCACTTTGATGACATTATTATCGATGTTGAAAGAGGCATAACTGGGGTTACGTTTTTAAATGACCGTCTCTGAGTATAGAATCAGTAACTCCATTTTATCGTCATTCAGGCAGAGGCTGTGGGATGCCATCCATGCCTGAATGAGGAGATATATCCTGTTTACTAAAGCCGGGTCTTACAAGAAGTTGCCCGAAAGGGGGTTGAGGGTCTGAGTGTCATCTGCGTAGTTAGTGTAGGTGACACCCAATCTGTCCAACTTGTCAAACAAGGGCTTAGTAAAGATATTATACATGGTAGGAGATACGCATGATCCCTGAGGGACACCACAGGATACTTGTATGGGGTCAGCAGCTGCTAGGGGGGTGAAGACTCTAATTGTACGGTTTGCAAGGAAGGATTGCACCCAGGTTATGGCATCACTTAAGAAATGGGCAGCTGACCTAAGATGGTTGCATAAAACTGCATGATCCACCAAGTAGAAGGCTGCCGATAGGTGAAGGAGGAGTAGCATAGCTGATTTCCCATTGTCCTTCAACTTGTCAATTTGGGTCTTGAGGTCAATCAGGGCTGTTTCTGTGCCATGAAGGGGGCGAAGCCAGACTGACGCGAGCCAAGTAAATTGTTTCCTTCTAGGTAGTCCTGCATTTGTAAGTAGGCTACTCTGTCGATAATTTTAATTAAGAAGGGGACTGTGGTGACGGGTCTATAGTTAGTTGGTATGGATGGGTCTAAGGTTTGTTTTTTGAGCAATGGTAGCACCCAGGATTGTTTAAGATTATTAGGCACAAGGTTCGTCTTGAAGGAGGCGTTGATAAGCTTCGAGATGAATGGGGCTAAGTCTGATTTAGCCTTGGATATTCTGTCGTTGAAAGAGTTATTTTTAGTGCTAATGATTTCCTTTTTGTATAGTTTGGAGTGGTTAGTTAGCTTAATTTTGTTCTCCTCAGTAGGCGAGTGGCGCCAAATTGATTGCAGCTTTCTTTTTTGAATCCTTAGTTCTTTCAATTGTGGTGTGAACCAGTTATTAAGGTGAGAAGTCTGTCTACCTTTGCGGGTTTTGACCAGTACGATGGTGTCAAGTGCCTTTGTCATGGCGCAATTGAAGACTTCCACTAGTAGGGTGGGGTCTGTATTGTTAGCTAGATTATCAAGATTAGGGAGAAGATGTGGTAGTAACTTTTCCACAGTAATGTCTTTTTTACTCATAGTAGGGAGTGGTGGTACCATAACTATCGTTTTAGGGCGGATACGGTCAAGCGAGGCAGAGAAGGTAATTAAATGGTGGTCAGTCCACGATTGAGCTATTATATTGGTGATGGTGATGTTACAATTCAGGTCAGCAACCCAATCTAGGGTCCTTCCTTTGGTGTGTGTAGGGGTAGTGACTTTTTGTGTCAGCCCATAGTCCTTTAGAAGAGAGGCTACGGATAGGGCATGTTTATCATTGCTATCGTTGAAACCAAGATAAAGATCTCCCAGCAGCAAGATTTGCACATGATTCCTGGTATTGTTAGTCAAGATGCTGTTTAAATCGTCCTCAAAGGAGCCTAAGGGTCCAGGTGGTCTATAGATCACATAGATGGTGAGGGTACGGTTACTAGAGAGTTGACGTTTAGCTGTGAGAGTCTCACAGGAATGGAACAATGGGGTAGTAGTAAGCCTAATGGGTAGGTTAGATTTATGGATAATTGCTAGGCCACCGCCTCTGGTGTTTGGTCTGTCAGCTCCTAGTAATTGGTAACCCTCTGGTTTAGCAAACATAATGGCGGGGCCTGCAGCCTCATGGAGCCAAGTCTCGGTTATGGCCAGCAGGTCCAGGCTCTCATTAGTTAGGGTGTCCGCGATATCAGCGGCATGAGTCACCGTAGATCTGGCATTAATAAGCGACCGAGATAGTAATAAGGTGCTTGTACGTTTAGTAGTAGGAAGTTGCTTAGTTTTAGTTTGGGTAGCTCTTTGGAAGTTTATTTGAGTTGTAGTTGAGAGGGCGGAGGACAGATAATTATGGCTGTGGTGCTGTGTACATTTATTGGAAAATCCAGTGGGTTGGGCAACCTTACGTGTGTAGCCTCTAATGATGTGGTTTGTTGTAGGTTCGTGGAAACGGGGCAGTCTTGATCTCAAGCTAATATTTCTGTCCTTAGGTGGGCAAGAGGCAAGGGAGGCAATAGTCATCAAGGAGGCCTAGTACAAGGTGGATTACCTGAAATCTTGTGGTTTTACTCATGATCATAGGCTAGACAGAGCAGGTTATAAATTGTCGCAAGTTAGGCTAGTGCAAAGTTAAGCATAAGATAGGTGCAACACTCAACTGTCTGCTGGATACGATATTCAAATAACAAGGCAGACATGGGCTAATGCAGCATTCAGGTGGTAAAGCAGGTATATGCAAGATGCAACATTCAAGTAATAGGGCAGATATAGGCTAATGCAGCATTCAAGTGGTAGGGCAGGTATATGCTAGATGCAACATTAAATAATAAGGCAGATATAGGCTAATGCAGCATTCAAGTGGTAGGGCAGGTATATGCTAGATGCAACATTCAATAATAAGGCAGATATGGGCTAATGCAACGTTCACGTGGCGAAGCTAGTATATGCTAGATGCAACATTCAGGTGGCTACAAGCAATATACATACTATGATGTGAGTCACAAACAGGTGGCAGCGCAGTGAACGGTCAGTCACACACATATATTAAAGCATATATGGCAAAGCATAGGCGAGAAGCGACTCAAGGTAACATCTCATTAACAGAGGTCAATCATAGGGGATACATGTGGGTAAGCATTAAAAGGCTTACGGGACACCGGAGCATGCGGTGTCTCAGCACTGTGGAGGCTATTGCCGCGAGCCATACTGAGACTCAGCAATAGCGAGCAAGGAATGCAGTAACATAGTATAGGTAGTGTGGGGCAGGCACAACAGTGTAGTTTCTGGCGTATAGATGGTAATTGTGCGAGGGGTGACAGACGGGGGCTCAACGACCGGGGGCTCAAGTTCACAGTACCTTATGGTGGCATCATCCGGCAGTAGCAAGGCTTTGGGGTGCAGAGTTTCAGGCATGAGGCAGGGTCAGGCATAGGCAGGCTAGGACAGGATTTGGCCTTCGTGAACATGGCTGGCTCGCGCCTCCGAGCGAACGATTGGCTGTCTTCTAGACAGTGCAGGCCATTGGTAGGGGTCGGTGGGGCAAGGTGGGGGAGAGGCATAGAGTGGAGCGACGGCCAGCTAGGCATCCATCTTGAAGCAGCGCCCAAGTGCAGCCCAGTATGGGAGCACAACAGAAATGCGGCATGAAATGCTTCCAGGGTGCCTGGATGTAAATATTTGGCAGGCAGTAGATGCAACAATCGTAGGTGCGCAATTAAACCGCACTTTCAGTAAAAATGGTTGGCGGAGAAACGACACGGTCAGCTGGGTCCTGGGGCTTACCTTGATGAAGGGGAAGCTACAGCTTCTCCTCCTCAAGGGATGCACTGCTCCAGCATTGTTGGTGGGAGCTCCTGTTGCTTCGCCGTAGTCGGATCAAGTATAGCAGCCTTACTCACCATTTCAGAAGTAAATATGGGAAAATCTGACCAATTAACAGAGGGGGCCACTGCACCCTCATCAGCATCCACAAGGTTATTACCTTGATCTACAATGCCAATCTCGGAACAAATAGTTTATATTTTTGTAATGAAATATTTGCCCAAAGAATCGCCACATAGTTGCATAGAGGCAACTATAGGAATGAGATTAGCAGTGGAGGACAAATATTTAACTATCGAGAAAAGTTCACTGGGTTGATTATTCACATTTTCAATTTTGTGAGTAAAAAGAAAATGACTGGCCAGTGATGCAGGGTGGCCTGAGTCAGTCCAGTTTACGGTCTTTAGAAGAGGACTTCAAAAGGAATTAAAGGACAAACTGGCCCGCATAACTCATCCATCTTCGCTGGAAGACTTGTTTTCTCTGGTACTACAAATCGACTATTGGATAGCAGAACGAAGAGCAGAAAGGAGACGAGGCCGCACTCCGATTCCTCCAGCGTCCAGTCACACTCTGCCTCATACATCCACTCAAAGCCATTCCCTTGAAGACCTGATGCAGGTTGGTAGCACAAAAGAAAGATCCAACTTGAGTCCTTCCTATCATCTATCGCCCTCTCTACCTGTGGTGTTCCCCAGGGTTCTAGCCTCTCACCCTGGCTTTTCAACCAATACCTGGCAACTCTCGCCCACTGCATTGCCATTTTCTGCTCAAATTACCAGTGCTACACTGACGTCACTCAACTCATTTTCAGGATGCCCTCGGCCACCTCCTCTCCCTTTCTCAACTCTGATTGCCTAACTGCCATTCAAGATTGGTGTGCCGCCGAGGATCTTTGTCTGAATGCTAGCAAGACGGAGATCCTCCTCATTTCCACACCTTCACTATCCTTTCCCCCAATCTCTGGCCGGCCTCCCTTGGCCCTCCTCCTACCCCCACCTGCGAGGCTGAGAACCTCGGAGTCATCTTTGACTCCACACTTTCCTTCTCTGCCCACATCTCTGATGTCTCTAAAAAGTCAAACTTCCTACTGAACCTCCTCAGAGTTACCCTGCCTTTCCACTCCTTCCCCTAGAAGCTCACTGTCTCCAAAGCTATGGTTCTCTCTAGGTTGGACTATTGTAACAGCCTCTTTCTATATCTACCTGCCTCTACTCTCCGCCCTCTGCAACTAATCCAGAAAAGGACTGCAAGACTTTTCCTTGGCCTCAAGCCTTCGGATCGTATCTCTTCATCTCTGAAATCTCTCCATTGGTTCCCAGTGGATGCAAGGATTAAATTCAAAACCCTCTGCATTGTCCACAAGGCTTTCTGGGGCCTGGGTCCAAAATACCTTCAGCTATCCCTCTGAAAATACCTCCCCTCTCGAGCTCTTTGCTCCTCCACCTCTGATTCCCTCAGGGTCAGTTGTTTTTCAAAGAAACAAGCTGGGTGTAGAACTCTGTCTTTGGCTGGGGCCTCCCTCTGGAACAGCCTCCCTACCACTCTAAAACTTGAGGAGAACCATCTCCGGTTACGGAAGCACCTCAAGACCTTCCTCTTTGCTTCTGCCTTCGCTCACCCTCTGCTCTGCTGATCTGTTCTCTCTTGGCACCGTGTACCTGTCCACCCTCTGTCCTCAGGACCCACGTACCTGCTTACCCTATCGAACTGCATCCGGGCTACTCCTTGCACTGGGGTCTGCATCTGTACCCATACAGTCCCCCCTTTTTCTTCCTGCACTTATCAGAGAATGTGCCTCCGAAGGCCACCTGTTACTAGACTATCCTGATGTACCTCCTCGGAGACAGGGAAACGACAGACCCCGGTTTTAGGAGTAACCACTAACCAGAGTTTGATCAAAGGTTCCAACAAGCCAGACGCATTCAAGATGGATGAAGGGGATTCATGCTTGATGGTGGTTCACACCATCTTACAGTGGGAAAAGCAAGAAAGGAAGGAGGTCTTGGCTTTGATTGACAGTGGAGCCGCTGGGAATTTCATCGACATTCATTGGGCTAAGCAGGAGGGTTTGAAACTTATCCCGAAGAAGGAAGAACAAACTTTTGAAGGGATGGATGGACGCCCTCTCTGCTCAGGTCCCATCGTCCAATCCACAGCTTTGCTTCAGGTTTCCATTTTTGAACATCATGAAAGGATCGCTTTTGATGTTATAAGGGCTGCTCATTTCCCAGTCATTCTGGGCATCCCATGGTTATGCAGATATAACCACCTCATTGATTGGTCTCATAATACTCTCCTGTTTCACTTTGAATTTTGCACAAAGAAATGTTGAGCTTCCTCTTTGCCTAAATGTTCGACAGCCTCCTATTCCACCCAGGTGTCTACTGGGGTCAACAGTGTATCTTCTTTGTTCCAGGACTACTCTGCCGCATTTGAAGACAGGATCCCCACGGATTTACCACCTCATCATCTGGAGGCCTGATCTATTCACATCCTACCCAATGCCATAGTTGCTTTCATTTGCATGTATTCTTTAACATTACCGCAACAAAGGGCCTTACGTGAATATCTTGATCACAACCTAAAGAATGGTCTCATCCATCCGTCTTAATCTACTGCCGGGGCATCTTTATTCTTTATCCCTAAGAAGGACTCAAAAGAACTAAGACCCTGCATTGACTTCCGAGGACTTAATAAAGTAACATTACATGACAGTTACCCCATGCCCTTGATTAAAGACATTCTCGAGGCAGTTCAGGGAGCTGTGGTCTTTAGTAAGCTTGATTTAAGGGGTGTTTATCATCTCTTAAGGATTAAGGAGGGCGACGAGTGGAAGGCGGCCTTCCGGACCCCATTTGGACTCTTTGAATACTGCGTGATGCCTTTCGGTCTGGTAAACATGCCGGCCGTGTTTCAATGATTTATGGATCGTCTCTTTGTAGACCTACTGTATTTATCGGTCATCATATACCTTGATGATACACTAGTGTTTTCCAACCATGCCGACTTACATCAAGGGCATCTTACTGAGGTTCTGGAGCAGTTAAGAAGAAATCAACTGTTTGCCAAACCTGAAAAGTGTCTGATAGCAGTTTCCTCTGTCCCTTATCTTGGGTTCATATTATCTGAGAAAGGAGTGGAAATGGTTCCCAGGAAGGTCTACTCGATTCTCAATTGGCCGGTGGCCACCTCCGTAAAGGATATCCAAGCATTTCTTGGATTATCAAATTTTATAGAAAATTCATTGGATACTTCTCAGACAAGGTTCTTCCATTAACAGCCTTACTTAAGAAGGATGTTCCCTATGTCTGGAGTTCCAATGCAGAACAAGCCTTTCTAAAGTTGAAATCTGCATTTTGTTCCGCTCCCATTCTCAGGCAACCGGATCAACAGTTAGCTTTCATAGTTGAAACTGACGCTTCCACAGGAGCATCATTGCTGTTCTCAACCAAGAACAAGAAGAAGAACATCCTGTTGCATACTCCTCCAGGACTTTAACCTCTAGCGAGTCTCACTACTCCGTCATAGAGAAGGAAATGTTGGCGGTTAAGCAAGCTTGTGCCGAATGGCGCCATCTTCTTCAGGATTCCATGCATCCTTTTGAAATCCAGACGGATCATAGCAAACTGAAGGTGTTACAACAAATGAAATGTCGAAATACCTGTCAGGCCAGATGGGCTTACTTTTCTGCTCAAGATGACTTCTTTGCAACATATATTCCATACAGTAAAAATACTATGGCTGATAGTCTGTCAAGATGCCCGCATGTTTGTCAAAACTTGCCCTCCAGAGGAGAGCTTCTGTTACAAGGTCTCACATTTGTGGGTACAGTATCTCAGTTCCTTCGAGAGGTTGGTTAATAAAGCTTCTGCCAAGGTTTTAGTTCCCCTCTCCCAGGATCTACAGATTCAGATAACCATCAAGGAAGGATTACTCTTTTTAAAGATCGGCTATATGTTGCTGATGTTGTCCATCAACTTCTTGTTCTTTCCTGGGGTCACAACTCTCATTTAGCTGGCCATAAAGAGGTGGCAGCTACCACAGATCCCATCACTCGAGTATTCTGGTGACCAACCATTAGGACAGACGTCCAGCAGTACGTTCTATCTTGTGCTGTGTGTGCCAGAAGTAAGGTTCCCACCTCCAAACTCATTGTGTTGTTAGAACAGTCCAAATTACCTAAGGAACCCTGGACTCATATATTCACTGACTTTGTAGTAGATCTTCCCCCATCTCAGGGGTATACAGCCATAATGGTCACCATGGACAGCTTCAGCAAAGTAGCCAATTTTTCTCCATTAAAAGGAGTACCCTCGGCCCCAAAAATGGCACAAGTATTCCTAAGAGAAATTGTTAGGCTACATGGGATACCAGAATCTATCACCTGCTACAGAGGGTCTCAATACAAGTCGCACTTCTGGAGAATCCTTTGTGAGCTACTTGGCATTGAACGTGCTCTCACGTCTGGATACCATCCACAATCCAATGGCCAGACAGAACGTTTGAATGGCACTATGGAGCAATACCTCCGGTGTTTTGCCTATGCTTAACAGAATAACTGGGTTACTCTTTTATCCACAGCTGAGTTCTCATATAATAACGCCATAGACTCAGCTATCAAGGTGTCTCCTTTTTGTCTGTCTTTATGGAAGACGTCCCGTACATTTCCTTCTACATCTTTTTCTCCCACAAGACTACCCACTGTGAACTCTCTTTTGGATTCCATCTGCTCGGCCGAGAAAAGGGCTTTCCTCAACTTGCAAGAGAGCCGCAAGAGGTATAAGCACCAGGCAGATTCCCATCATCTCCAAGTATCTGATTGTAATGAAGGAGATATCTTATTTGGCTTTCTACTAGATATCTGCCAAGCTGGACTCATCCCTCCAAACTTGCACCTAAGTATATCAGACCTTTTTGCATTTTGTCACGGGTAAATCTGGTGGCTTTCAAACTTAAGTTGGGCAGGTATTTGCGACAAATTCATCAGGTATTCCATGCCTCCTTGCTCAATACTTATGTGTCTGTCACTTTCATAGATCCTTCCCCTGATATTTAGGAGGTTAAGGACAATCTGGATTTCCGATACCACGGGGGAAGGTTACAATATCTGGTCAGATGGAATGGGTATTCCCCAGAAGAGGATTCTTGGGAGCCTATCACCAACATAAAGGCCCCCAGATGTTTGCAAAGGTTTCATCAGCTCCATCTGAGGAAGCAGGGGGAGTTTGCCCCTAGAAGAGAGCATACTGTCATGAATTGCCATGACTTGAAACTCTGGAGTCGGTGGAGGAGCTGCCATTTATCAGCCCACTACGTTTTTCTGGGCTTGGTCTGGTCTTTACGTTCCGAGGCTCTTATCAGTGCTTTGGCCCTGCACCCCTCTGCATTGCAACTTTAATTTTGCTTTGTGTTCCAACCCTTTCCCGTGAATTATATCCTCTGTGTTCCATTGTATCCCTCTCTGTTTATTGCTAGCCCTCTTTGGCTGTTTTGTTTCCGTACTCCTGCATTCTATGCCGCGGCTCACCCACTCCATTTCACTTTCTCTTCTCCACTGCAAATTTCGCCATCCTCGCCTTCTCTTCTACTCTTCCTTTGTCCCTCGCGTGCGGCCGATGCTCCTGCCAGCTTGCTTACCATCTGTCCCAGCATTATTTGCAGCCGGGCGCTCGCTCCCTTATCATGCCTTCCTTCTTCTGGCTTTCGTTTTCGTCTGGTTTTCTCTCCACCACTCGGTCTGGCCATCTTTCCCTTTTATTTTTCTTCCATCTACTCCTACGTTGTTACCTTGATACTCCATGATTCCTTCTCAGTTTGTTGCCTCTTCTTATCCACGGCCTGCCTTCTTGCCATGTGGATCTTTTTTGGAGGTTCCTTGGATTACCACACGAGATTTACTTCCTTCAATCTCCTTTGCAAGTGCTCATTGCCTCCAGAAGCCTCCATCTGATCAGTTCTGTGCACAGCAACCATCGTTGGTTTTTGTCTGCCTTTGGGCTTTTTGCACTGACCTGGGCTGCACTGGGAAGACGCCATTCTTTCTTGATTGTTACTGAATCGGAAATAGTGGTGTTTGCAAGAAGAAGAAGGGAGCCATTGAAGAAGTAACCACAGAATTTACGACTCCGAAGCCTCGGCCAGTGAGAGTGACTCAGATCATAAGGTGAGATCTGATATATACAGTGGGCAGCTTCCATAACATACTTTATAGGCAACTGTCAGAAGTTTAAATGGTATGTTAGCCCTGATCAGTTACCAATGCCTTTTCCTCTGACTAGGGGTTTTGTGAAGATGACGAGGAGTATTGTTAACAAACCGAACTGCAGAATTTTGAAGCACTGCAATGATTTGAGGTCATGTTTGGGAGAGCCAGCATACAAGGCATTACAATATTCAAGTTTAGAGCCTGTGATAGCTCTGGCAAAGACAGCACAACGCGACTAACAGCAATGGGTGTAGTTAACCTAACAATATTGATCTATTCTATGGCACCAATAATACAGGGAACTTGTTGATACCTTTGGCGTAGCTTTATTGTCATGGAAATGATGTGATGCATTGGTCCTATAATGTGCTCGTTTGGGACACTGTGAATCTGTAAACTGATCTTGATTACTTAGTGGTATAGGCATTGGTTATGGAGGTTTTAGGGACTGATGTTGATTGGTCAATGAGTGGTTTGGCAGCAGTATGGGTGTTCACTTGCACAGATTATGAACCTCTTTGTAGTGAGATGGCTTTGAAATGTGCCAGGTACAAACATTATTTGGTTATTAAGCTCAAGCCCCGTTTAGTATGACATTTAAACCCCACCTGAATCACTGAAGCTTTAAACCAAATGTGCTTTGAATGCTCTATTTGTCCCCATTTCTCATAGAAATATTTCTAGACGTTGGGTAGAAACAACGAGTATGATTCTTGATTTTTGTGTAATTCCAGTTCAGTTCTGGCCAAATGTTCCTGCCCCATTATGCTTTGAAATACACCATTTTCCAAAAAAGATCACTAAATTGCTTGGAGTGAAACCCCCTGGTAAAGTTGTACATTAGTGCTTAACAAGTGACAGTGACATCACTGCCTATATGGGCCCCTGCCCAGTCCCAACCTCCTCGTTCTGATACTATAAATACTAAGCACATCTTGTCTTACATGTTACTAATGTTCAACTGTGTTATCCCACCACTATGTAATCAGTCTCCCCTCAACTATCAACATCATATAACTTAGTTATTATCCATACGCTGTCCTCTGGGATTCTGCTTGCCAAGTGACAGACTATTTCCAAGACTATTCAGATCGCCCCGTAGCCTCCCATGCATCTTATCAGACCAAGATCTTACCGTTTACTCACTGTTGCACTAGAGGTCTTACATGTTAGAGTTTCTACCCCCTGCTTGGGTGTAGTTCCCACACGTACCAGATTCAGGTCTCTCAGGATGACAAATTGCTCCTGGAGGTTACCCTGGAGACTTCAGGACAGGCTGCGCAGGCGACAACTACAACTCCCACCGCTCTGCGTGGTTCTCTCCCTCCACACACTTTCTGTTAAGTCTTGTGACTCTGTGATCGAAACGCAGATGCAGTGATTCCAAATTCGGCTGTTTACGCTTCTCACTGCTTCTCAGCTGTTCCGTTACAGGCGACTGACGTTTCCTCTTCTGACCACACACTTGTATCCTGATTTTGGCTTCTTTGACCTTGGTACCCACCCGGATTGCCTTTGAAAACTTCCCTTGGTTTCTACGACTCATTGGATGGATTACCTGGATTTCTGAACTTTCGGAACTCTTATTAGATTCCCTTTGAATTGTGTTTCCTGGAACTTCAGTTGGATTTATTTCCCCATGACCGTGGATTTGAATTTTAGATTTGTTCTTCTTGATTTTTTGTCTCCTCAGATTTCAGTACTTTGGGATTTGGCCATCTTTGCTCCGTTCCCACTGCAGGAAGCTGTGCCTCAAATACCACCCCTGCTGCCTTTTGGGATAGACCTAGTGTTTACAGGTACGTGGAGGTACATGTGAATAAGTTGGGAACATTATTATATTATACTCAGTAACTCCTACCTTTTCCTCTTTGCAGCTACCAAGGGCTCTAGAGGTGCTTCCTGTTCCTGCCATCCTTTCTCCCAATCATTCGGCCAGTAGAGTTTATGTGTTTCTCTCTGACTGTTTTATTGGGGTAAAGGACATTCGTTCACCTGGGATCCAGTCTGTGACACTGGGTATTTTTCAGGCTGCAGTAATTCTTACTCTAGAGTAAAGCTCTTGGACCCCTTTTCTAGAGTAAAGCGTCACTCTGCTCGGTTGGAGCCACTGTGTCTTTTCGGTTTCTCAGGGTTGCAATAATTCCTTTCAGCTTTGGTGACTTTGCAGATGTGGCAAGGATCTGAGCTGCAGTTTCCAGAACACTATCTCGTGCTCCTTCTCTTCAGTATCCCTCCCACACAACATAGTGGTTTGTGAACCTTTTTATATTGAGGCTATGGCACTAACTGTTCCATTAAGAGTTCTCATTGGTAGGTAGGTCATTTTTGCCATCAGCCCGGGGTTGGATGGTTTCACCTTACCATACCTACCCTACCCTGATGAGAAACAGTCTCATTTTATGAATAGCAAATTCATTCCTTGGGTCCGTGTACACCATATTTTGTGTGTGTCTCACTTCCACCATTCCTCCCCCACCTGATGCATCGACCCTCAGCCCATCGATATAAACAACGTCATTTTGTAAAGGCGCCCTGCTTAAGGAATGCCTCCTCCATCTGCAGCATTGCCATATGTACAACAGCAACTTGGACACGTGTCTTGTATGAAAGACACAACTAATTATCTTTATGTACACCGCAAACTGAATAGTCTCTTGACAATTGGTTTTATTATTACCTACCTTAAGCAAGCCAAGCAACTCCAACACAGAGAGGACGGGGAGGACCGGAAAAGAAGGTTCCCTTTTGTTCCCACCGGCACCGTGCTGTGCCTCTGATGACTACTAGTCCTGCTCCCACCCACCTGTGCGCACCAGACGTGAGTCTGTGCTTGGACCCTGGCTGGTAAGCAAGGGCACGCAAGTTAAACAAAAAACTGAAATGCAAGTTGGCAGGACGGTCGAATCACACGGACGCGGTGGGAGACCAACATGATTTGGAAGGGAAAAAAGAGAATGCTAATGTGGTGCAGCACCCCAAGGCCTCTGCCTTGCTGCTGCTGCGGGCGACAGCTGGCCTGCTCAACTGAGAAGTGCCGAAAAAAGAATGCTGGTGTCCATCCCCAGCAGACACTGGCACAAATTAAGCACTGGCGGGGCCCCTACAAGGAGTGGGGCCCATAGGCCGCTGCCTACTTGGCCTATTTGGTAATTCGGCACTGGTTTGCGCTAGTAAAAAGAATTTTCACCCATTCCTCTGACAGGAATTTTCTTTGGAGGGGTGACTCAATGGTGCATGATGGGGTGCCAGAGAGGGGGCTGGAGAACCTCTAGTGATGCTACATTCAAGGAGTGCACCACATAGCTGGCGGCTTGCCCTGGTCCCCGGCGTTCCCCGGTACCCTTCCATGTTCTCCGCAGGCATGATTCGATCACAGTCCATTTATCCCTCAAAAAGAAATACAGATTTTAAAAAATCGTTTCCTGCTTTAGCCAGTTTATCAGAAGGATGTGCTATAAAATGTATCATATGCCTGAACTCCCACAAACATATCGTTACATATTGTTACATCCTAACAAGTTCCAAACAACAGCACACGTGCAATGTTGTTTAATATGCACGTTCTCCCAAAAATGTGCTGAAAATGAATCACTGTGTAGTACCTAAACTATATTTTATGAAAAGTCGCTATTCGCAATTGTGGACTCTGGGCAGCTCTCGCTTGAGTCCGCAGCAGATGCTTTTGTATCGTCTAATCCTGCAATGTTGAAACAGTCTATTTCACTACTGATGAGCAGTGCAGTCAGAGGTTCCAGTTTGTTAAATACATTTTTAAATTGGTTCAGCATGGAAATAGCACTGCATATTTTACAGTTTTAAAAAAGCTGCTTACAAGCAAAGTTGTGTGCTATGAAACTGCCCCAGATGATTTTCAGAAAGCCATACCCTGCGTTTTAAATCTGTCACTGCATGCTTTCTATTTTGAGGGTGTGAGCCGCTTGAAAGGGGGTTCATTTTCCTGTTTTCCTGGGCCTGGGCTGTGACATCAGTGTGGTTTCATGCTACGTTAAACTGCCTGCAACACGTTGAGGGAATGTCCACCACAGAGGGCAGTCTGGTACTAGGAAGCTGTGAAACAGGAGAAGACCCCCACGCAGGACTTACCTGGAAATCTGTCCCATAAGCAAGCTGACTGAGCTCTGCTGCCTCCAACGTCGTCACTGCAGGTGAGCGCCCACAACCTGTTCCTCGCATTGGCTGCCCCGACACGAGTCTGTGGGACTCCGTGCTGTCCCTCCTCCTGACGCCATCTGGGTCACGTGACTTTTTATTTGACCCCACCCTCCTTGCAGGACTTTTTCTTCTTTCCCCTCAGAGTTAGCGTGCCCTCAAAAGGGAAGCAACTCCTAAGGGTATTTTCTACTCAACCCTGTTTTTCCTGTTTGCCCTGTAATCGACTACCATGTACCATCTTTTGCGGCCCTCATTTTCTGTGCACATTTCTTGTCCACTTCAAAACCATCTTGGGAACTATTTTTACACACCACTAGTATTTTTCTTGGGCTTTTCGTCTATCTTCTCTCTACGCTGACCTTTTCCATTCCTGATCTCACTTCTTCTCATCTGCTTTCCTCCTCCTACCCCATTGTGCCTATTATCCCAATAATCATATCATCATTTACCGTAATGATTCCCCTATGACCATATGGATTGGCCTTATCAATGCTCGATCCGTATGCAATAAAAATCATTCTCTTCTAGACACTTCTTTCTGCCTAAATCTCTAAATCTTCAGTTTCTATGGATCCCCGAAAGCTGGCTTTTCTCTACTGATACTGATTCCCCTGCCTCTATTTCCACCCCTCTTCTGGCTTCCCCTACTCCCCACTGAGGACTGGCTGAGGTTCTGGCAGTCGTTAACACTCTGCTTTAAACCCTATCCTTCCCCCACCTTCTGGCTTCCCCTACTCCCCACTGAGGACTGGCTGAGGTTCTGGCAGTCGTTAACACTCTGCTTTAAACCCTATCCTTCCCCCACCTAAACTCACAACATTTATTTCTCTTGAATATCACTTTGCTGCATTTACCAGTACCTCCTCTATTGCTTTACTAATTATTTACTGCCCCCCTGCGTCCCTGTCCTCTTTCAGTGATAATCTTGATACACTTCTATCCACAACCCCTTCCCCTTTGCATCTTCATTCTTTCTTCTTGGTGATTTTAATCTTCATCTCTCTACTAAATATTCATCTTGCTCTCTTCTTCCCCTTCAATCATGTTATCTTATTATCTTAAACCTTAAGCAGTTTCCGTGCCAGAAGCATGGAAACTGCTCTCCTGGACATCCGTGAGGGCCTGCTCTACAATCTTGATTCTAACACCCCCTGTGTCCTCATCTTGCTTCATCTCTCTTCCGTCCTTTGACACGGTCAACCATGCCATCCTGCTCAAATGTCTCTGGGTATCACCTGTCAGGCCCTGGCGTGGCTGACCTCTTTCCTCTCAGACTGAACCGCCCAGGTCCAACTTGAGTCCTTCCTCTCCGCTATCTTCCTCTCTACCTGTGGTGTCCCCCAGGGCTCTAACCTCTCTCCATGTCTGTTCAACCAATGCCTGGCACTTTTTGCCCACTGCATTGCTGCTTTATGCCCCAACCTTCAGTGCTATGCGGATGGCACTGTGCTCTTTTTCAGGCTACCCTCGGCCACCTCTTCTCTGTCTCTCATCACTGACTGTCTGTCTGCTATCCAGAAGTGGTGTGCCGCCAATGACCTCTGCCTTAATGCCAGTAAGACTGAGATTCTCCTCATCGGCACACCCGCTCCCTCCTTTTCTGTCTCTATCTGGCCAGCCTCTCTTGGCCCTCTTCCTGCTCCCACCTGCTAGGCAAAAAACCCTGTTTCATCTTCGACTCTACACTCTCCTTCTCTCCTCACATCTCTGTTGTCTCTAAGAAGTCACACTACCAGCTGCACCTCCTCAGAGGTATTCTTCCCTTCCTCTCCTTCCCCCAGAAGCTCACTGTCTCCAGAGCTCTGGTTCTCTGTAGGCTGGACTACTGCAACAGCCTCTTTCTAAATCTGCCTGCCTCTACTCTCCGCCCTCTGTTTTCATCCAGAACAGGACTGCAAGACTTGTCCTTGGCCTCAAGCCCAGGGATTGTATCTCTCCAGGACTGAAATCTCTGCACTCGCTCCCAGTGGCTGCAAGGATTAAGTTCAAAACACCCTGCATTGTCCACAAAGACTTCTGGGGCGTAGGGCCTCAATACCTTTAACTCTCTCTTCCTAAATATCTTCCTTCTCGAACCCTGTGCTCCTCCGCCTCCAACTCCCTCAGGGTCAGTCGCTTCTCCAAGCAACAAGTTGGTAGTAGATCTCTTTCCTCGGCTGGGGCCTCCCTATGGAACAGCCTCCCTGCCCCCTTGAAACTTGAGAGAACCATTTCCGGTTCAGGAAGCACTTCAAAACCTTCCACTTTGCTTCTGCTTTTTCTCCTCCTCTCCCCTGCTGACCTCATGGCTGAACCTGTACTGGCTACCTGGCCACCTTCTGGTCTCAGGCCCAGGTCCCTTCCCCACCAGTCACACACACCTCCACACAATGCACTGCCTGCCTAACAACCACTGCTGTTGGGACTGTTCCTGTATCCCTTCTGTCCCACCACCAGCACTTGACACCTGATTCCTGCACTTACCTTTGCACTTGCTACCTGCTGGCCATTACGTACTTTGGGATTACTTCCCCTGGCACTGCACTGTCCCTTCCCCCTCCCCCTGCACTTTCCCTCCCCCAATCCCATGCACTTGCGCAATATGCATGACACCTGGCCTAGTAGGATCGTTGTCTGTCCTCCTTTTATTCCCCCTCTCTTGCCTCGTCGCGCCTTGAAACACTTGTGTATAGGCGCGTTATAAATGCCATATCATATCATAACCTTTATCATAACCTTTCTCTTAACCACTTTCAAATATTTCTGGTTCCTCTCTTGATCTAATATTTTCTTCTATCTCATCTCCTTCTCGCATTGCTGCCTCTCACTTCTATTCCTCTGATCACTTCCTCCTTACCTCCTCTTTTTCTCCTCCTATTCTCTCATCCACCCCTCACTCCTCTTCATCCTTACCCTCCCTTACCCATCGTAATCTTAAAGATTGTAACACTCCTTACTTTCTTTCAGCCATCTCCACTCTTCCACCTTCTCTCTCCTCTTTTCCTCCTTCTACCTCCCAATGAGGCCCAACTACTTTAAGCTCTTCTCTTGTATCTACTCTTGACTCATCTTCATCTTATCCTTTTCTTCCATTTACACCTTCTTGCTATCCACCACAGCCTTGGCTTACATCATGGATTTGCATTTTGTGTTCCTCTCTTCGCCAGTCCTTCTCTCTTTGATCAATGTTTACTTTCATCTGGTCACTCTATGATGCAGCTCACACTGCCACTAAAAATCTCTACTTCTCAGATCTCATCCAATCTTCCTGACCCCATTCTGGTTGACTCTTTCAACTCGTAGACTGCTTATTCTCCCCTCCTGCTAAGGACACAGTTCTTTCATCCTCTCTATCATCTGATCTTGCCCACTATTTCACTAATGAAGTTCTCCAACTACACTCTTCCCTAGCTCCTATTTTGATTCTCCATTCAACCCTAATCTCTTGAACTCTCGCCATTTCTCAACTTCTTTCTTCCTTCCCCCCCTCCCAAACCTAGACACCTCTGTTTTTCTCAACCGGTCTCATTCTACCTCCGGATGACCTTTTGCCTTCTGCTCTTATACCTAAAATCTTTTCATCTCTTATCCCTTATCTGACCACACTCCTAACTAAACTCTTCCCTCTCAACTGATACCTTCCCTTTTGCTTTAAACGTGGCACTATTATCACAATTCTCAGCAAACCTTCTCATGACCCATCTCTTCACTGTATCGTCCACATTTTCTTCTCCCCTTTCTCTCTGAACTTCTTAAACGAGTGGTTTAGTCCCAGATAGCCGACATTTTACACCATCACTCACGTACCCCACTTCATCAGTCATGCTTCCGTCCTTTGCATTCAACGGAAATAGCAATACTTTTATGTCTCTAACTCTTTGCTTTCTGCATTTTAAACATTCTTCTACTCTTGTACTTCTGCAGGCTATTTACAACTTAGATAACTTGTCTACGTTAACTAACCTTTCTTCTTTCTGTTGCCTCAGCACTGTCCTATCTTGGTTTTCTTCATAATCTTCTGATTGCTCATTCTCCGCCGGCACGTGATCACCTCCTCTTTCCTTACAATTCGGTGTCCCGCTGCAATCAGATCATCGGCCCCTTTTCTCTCTCTATACCTCCCACCTTTCTGCTATTATTACTAATTATGTTTATTGTTTTAAATTTTCTGCAGATGACTCACAAATCTTTTTCTCATTTTCTAATTTCTCGGACAATCTTCATTCTTCTCTTTCTGCCCGTCTACTAGATATTCAGCAATGGATACACTCACACTACTTACACGTAAACCCCTCCAAAACAAAATTTCCTCTATTATACCTACTCCCCCTATTTCTTCTCTTTCTTCTCCCCCGACCAGAGGCGTTGCTAGGGGGGGATGAAGGGGCTATAGCCCCAGGTCTTTTGGTTGTAGCCCCGGAGAGAACCTTTGGGGATGCAACCAAAAGGCTAGCTAGCCCCTGGTCCCAACAGTCCAAACATTAGCATAGCCCAGATCTTTGGCAGACCCAGCAACACCCCTGGCCCCGAAATTCCCTATTTATCTTCCTTTTTCTGCCACCACATGCAGCGGAACTGCTGTGTTCAACTATTTTACATCCGCAAAATCTGATCCGTCCTTTCTCTCTCTGCCACTAAGATTCCTCTTTTTGTTCTTGTGTTCTCTCGTCTTTTAGTGCTCTTCTCTTCTGATTGACCTTGCAGCTTATTGTCTGGCTCCTCTCTGCTCTATTTATAAACACATTCAATCAAATGTATTCTATCTCTTCCCTCCTGTTGATCAACCTCTTGTGCTCCGCGTTTCTTATCCTGGCTTTATTTTGAATATCAGCTCCTTTTTCATTTTCTCTGCTTAACTTTCAAATGCCTACGTGGTCTTGCTCCACCTTATCTATCCTCTCCTCTTTACTTCCACTCTCCGCCAGATCTCCTTGATCCCAATCCCCTTTTCTACTTGTTGTACCTAACCCACCATGTGCCCAATTTCGTTTTCACTCTGTTGCTCGCCTTTCCCCTAGGCATTGGAACTCTATAATTTGCTCTATATGTTCCTTATCGCCCCTTCCTCTTTTTCATTCTCGCCAGAAATATTATCTAATTTCTTCTTTATCTTCACAGAATAAAAACAGTTGGGCAACGCCAAACTCATACATACATACAAAGATCTAGGGCAAAATGGGTACTTTATCTGGATAAAGGTCTCTGTGGGCACACATAGAAGCTCCACCCATCTCCACAGCCCAGCCATCCACTTATATCCATACACTGCAGACACCCATTAAAAATAAACCAAGATATTATAGAAGACTATAAATAGAAAATGCCTTACCTAAGTATTGCGCTGTAGTGAAGTGAAAGAATAACATATAAACTGCACATGGAATGGTACAGATGTCTCTGGCCTGGGGGTGGGACTGGGGGTGGATCTCTGTTGGAAATACATTCCAAAGTCTTCTGCCAGAGTGGTGAAGACAGAAGGCATACAAGGCGGTGGCAGCTCTGTTCCCCATCCATCCACAGGTAATAGTAGTGGTGACACTGCTCCTGGACCAAGGCCTCCCTGATGCCAAATGTCCTGGAACCAGGAACCCTTAAAGGTGCCACACAACTTCCTGGATTGAAAGTGGAAAACCGAGGACTCACCTGGTCCCTGGAGCTGCTGTATTGGGCCTCCCAGCAACCCAGAAGTTCAGAAACAGCTTGCACCCTGTTTCATCACCTACAGACATTTGCAAGCCGGCTGGACCATGCTCAACAGACTTCAAGAAACTACAGATCCCACAGTGCTGCTTTTGGCACTCTTCGAACCTCTTGCTGCACTTTGAGAAATCTAAGAACAACAATATGGACCAAAGGATGGGAAATGACAGGTCGTACTCATTTATCGTTTCTCATATATCAATAAATGTTTTTTTCAAATCAATTTTCATTTTATTATGAATAAATATTCAATATTTAAAAACATGACATATTACATCAATCATTTCCCACGAAAATTTAACACAACATTCGTTGGCTCACATATCTTTGCCCACCATTCAATTCACTCTCATTCTGATGAAAAACACTTTCCTCAATACACACATAAATGACTACATAAACTAGGTAACTATATACAATTCTAAATTTCAACAATATTTGGTTCCCTATGCCCGTTCTAAGGTGACTCAATCTGTCTGTAAATATTTGAACACATTTTTAGATGCCGTCCCGTCTCTTGACTTAATGCAGACAAATGCAGTTGATTCCATACATCTAATAGTAAGGTGCGGCCTGCGACGTTAGGACCAAGGATTACAATTACGCCTGAAGGACCAAGGATTATAGTCGGGCAGCCCTTATTTTAGAATATGCACTTTGAGAAATCCAGATGTTGACTCAACCCATCGTTGTATACCGCATTGATCAACCCGATCACTGACTCAGAAGGAGGCAACTGATTTGCATGCTGACTGAACCTGTTGAAGCCATCGGCTTGCCTATCTTGAAGGCTGACTCGACCAAACAGAAGCCTTGTTTTTCCACAACCCAACTGCTGTGCCGAACCATTGGAAGCCCTTGACTCAACCATCTAGAACGCCATCTCGACCCAACTGGAATTAGTCCACCAAAGCGACTCGACATTGACGCACCAGTGGGACCCCATGACTCAAAACCGCTCTACATTGGATCCACTGCAGCAAAAGAACCAAGAGGCCCAACTCAATGCTGTTAAGCACCCAAAGACAAGAACTAAAGTATTTTGCAGATGCCCTTTCCCCTGGTTCATTTTAAAGGACCACAGGGACTTTTAAGCCACCCTCTTCTATACCTTCCAAAGACCTATCTGTGAACAATTGACATTGCTGCTATGTCTCTTGTCTTAGAATCCCGGCTCATCAACCCAGAATGCCCTTTCACTATAAAGTTCTGCATTCTCTGTGTTTCCTTTACAGGGACAGGTTATTAGTATTTTAATTAGTTTGCTTTCACCAATTGTCAAGTTCCTATTTGTTTAGAACCTTGATTGGACATTGTTCTATTTTGAAACCAATGTACTAAAGCTGTTTGGGTTGCTACTGTTACCAGCTCACACCCCTCCTGAAGATATAGCCTGCCCTCAGCCCGCGCTACCAAAATAGGCAAAGGAGGTTTACCTGTTGGGCTGAACCTGTTTCACCTTTATGATTTGGATCCCTGCTGGTGTAGTAGTAGTTTGGGGCTGTGTAGGTGGTTTAACCACTACTCATTCCTGTAATCTTGCAGATCCGTAGTCATTTTGTCATGCACTGTTTTTTAGGGGGGACAGTTTAGGGGTTAGTACCAGCCTCCCATGCAAATGGTAGCAGAGATATTTCCTTCATTAAATTAATGAATCAGGTGACAGTTTTTCCTACCCCTCCCCTGACACCAATAAGTAGCACCCAAAAGCCTCTCCTACCGCGAGCGTAGTTTATATCAAACCTGACATAACAAATGAAAAAAGGAATGACATGTAAATATGTTTTCAGTGATTTTGCTATCTTTGCATAGCTCTGGTGCCTTCTCCAAGATACTCCAGAGCCATTCGTGTGTGGGTCATTACAGAATACAGAGACAGGGTGGACAATATAAACTGTGTAAAACGTTGTTTTGAGAGCAATGCATATGTGGGGAAACAGAGGTGCATTTGCAGCACTTTGCATAGGTTTCAGATGTCAATATGAAGGCAAAGGGAAACATTCCAAAGAACAAAGCATTTTTAGTGAAGTGTTCTCTCATCGTAACAGTTGCACATTGCCAGAAGAAGGGACAGTTTGTTAATGGAAGTTAACATGAGGTGTCTGG
The DNA here is from genome assembly GCF_040938575.1 of Ambystoma mexicanum. Taxonomy (NCBI): domain Eukaryota; kingdom Metazoa; phylum Chordata; class Amphibia; order Caudata; family Ambystomatidae; genus Ambystoma; species Ambystoma mexicanum. The sequence goes on along the minus strand of NC_090937.1, from coordinate 1,088,733,038 downwards.
ATGGCTGGTAAGGCACCTACACCATGATAAGATATCGGGGGTGCACCCATGCACTCATCTGTGCACCACACAAGGGATTTCAACTCCACCAGTTGCTTGATCCGGAGAAGATCTGGTAGGTCTATATTTAGAGTGTGCATCTCTAGTGAGGAGGACATAAGTATCATCAGCTTGATTCTCCTCTGGGCTGACTCATGCCACCATCCTCCCCCCTTTACAGGTCACACATTGAGTACCACGATTCTAAGTAACAATGATAGTGATTAATAATACCAGTTACCAAGCACACTGAAACTGGATTACCGGTGATAACAGTGCTATATCCACCACCAGTATTATTATTATATTTCAGAGAAGGAGTGATGTGTCTGTACTGGCTCATTGTGGGAAAGGCAGTGTAGATGTTGTTGTAGTGGTTGAGGTAGGACGGGATCACAGATATCAGCAGAGTAATCCTGTGAGATGGGGCCACATTGAGAAGAGCACATTATGAAGGCACAGAATGAAGAAGATATGTTTGTTAGATAGTTTTATTGGGGTTTGTAGGACAGGTCTGCATCATATTTAACTCTATGATTGGTGTAAGCAAGTTCCCTGCCTACTTCGAAGGACTTCCAGTGAGGTGGCGAACAAGACTGTGTGCTTCCCCAAGCTAGCGGATGATGGGTCTGAGGGGTAGCATGCAGAAAATGTTCTGGTCACTGCCACTTGATTGCCAACATGGGGCAGGGGACAGTCACACAGAATTTAGCAAGGAGAGTGACCCTTAGGAACCATCCAAATTGCACATAGACGCAAGACACATTGTCACGCTGCTCATAACACACAATCCTTTTTGGAATCTTACAAAAATGTCACCTCCAGTACTGCGCCCCCACAGTTACTGCGCTTTTAGGTGTGCCCAAAATCCCGACTGGCATTACTGACCCCAAGCAGATCGAGGATTGCAGGAGTGCTTCCCGCTCCTCTTCGGCACAGTAATGGGAGTCAGGGTTTGCGAGGTGTCCCCCGCTTATCGTAATGGTAAGCGGGGGATGAGAAGTTTTTAAAAAAGGACCCTGCAGCATCAGTATCGATCCACGCAAGTGGGAGGAACTGACGCTGCAGGTTCAGAAGAGAGACGGCGGCACACTTCACTGTGTGCCGCCAAAAAGGTAAGTGGATAGGGGGGAGGCGGGTATGGGATGGAGGGCACAGTCATCACATAGATTCTCCTTTTTCTCTAATGGCAGAGATCCCCTTATTTACATAGATAACCATAATAATGACACTGACCATTTAAGAAATCTGGGCTCTGTGCGGCAAACAAATATCATAGTGTACATTTCAGAGGAAACCATTGTCCGATGCAGAAATCTGCTCAGACATCAGTGCTCCTTTAAAAATGTCTACATTACCTGCCTCACACACCCACAACGGTGTATAGGAAAGAGGATGCTGGCGGACTTCCCTCCATGAGCGCACTGAACACCAGGGGTGCAGCAGAAGTGAAACTGCTTACTCTGGGCTTACCAATAATTTCATAAATACAACAAGAATTGAAACAACACATTACGGGCACAGTGAGCCCCTGTGATCTTATCTACCACCATCCATGCCAGTCCCCACCAATTTGCCACAGGTGAAGATTCTCAGAAAGAGACTGGCCCAGGGGAGTGCTTAAAGCTTAGTCAGACCGTGTGGTGTGTTTGGAGAAGGTTGAACAAGTTGAAGATTGGGAAAGGAGCTTTTGGATAGGAGGTTGGAGATTAGAGTGGTGAACGAGATGTTAAGATCAGGTGACACGAGGGGAGAAGGAAAGGTTGGGGGACATCACTAAGAGGGTGGTAGGAGGTGAGAATGACGAGGTTGGAGTACATAAGGAGGTGATAGGTGGAAAAAAGGAGACGGCTGGAGGACATCCTCTGGAGTTGATAGGAGATAATTAGGAGGTTGGACAGCATCAGAAAGAGGCGGTAGGAGAAACACCCTGATCTGAAAGTGTTGGATCCAGAGTGGGAAGAAGATAGAGCATGTGTCAGACTGTCAAAGAGGAACTGGAACAAAACATGAGTAGATAAATGCAGATGTGGATAAAGATCAGGACCCAGAGTGCGAGAGGGTAGGACAAGGCCCAACCCAGTGGTTCTACCTGAGTCTGCCTGAGAAATAGGACTTGCACCAGCAGTTGCAAGCCATCTACAAGAGCTATTATACTGTACACAGAGAAGAGTGTGGTGTCTCCAGGTTTGAAATTAATGTTGAGGCAGGTATTATAAACAGGGATTATAGGGGGTTGTCCTCTTATTTAACTATGGCTCTGAGCTTTCCATCTTACAGGAGAGAGGTCCCAGAGTCCAGCTGATATGCGAGGTATACCTGCTCACTAATCCAGAGGAGCTCAGTCCCTGTAAGTGACAAAGAGGGATGAAGCAACTTTGGATCCCCATACCGACATCCGGGGCTCCTGCAGCAGGAGAGAGTTGGGGTTGAAGCAGGCATAGCTAGCTAATATTGGACAGACCTCTGCTCATCAGCATAATCATAAAACTCCTGTTAGAAGCGAAGTATGCTGAATCTCAGGAGTGACTCCTATCCAATCAGCATTTTATGGCACTGTCTCTGCCAAAGAGTGTTGATAAGTTACTGAACCTTATTTTGTGGAAAGAAGAGGATTTCTTTATAGGGTTAAGGGGTGGGAAAACAGGGTTCCAGTTGTACCACAACAGTTGCAGAAGGCACTGTTCAACCTGGCCCACCCTCATTTTTCACCAGGACACAACAATAACCCAAAGCCAGGTACTAAGTAGGCTCTTTTAGAAAGATGTACATCTACCAATTCGGAAAAACTGTTTGGAAGGAGCCCTATTTCATTGAACCCTTTCTGGGAATTTGATGATGTGATAGGGCTCCTGAGTTCCTCTAAGAACAGGAATCAGTACATCTTAGACCTTCTAGACTATGCTATCCATTATCAGGAGGATTTCCATACGAGGTTGAACACCTCCCAGAACATCCCGAAACATCAGGTACCCTATTTTTCCCAGGTGGGGTTCTCGAAAGAATTATTTACCGTATTTAGGTCCCATCTCCTACAAGATTTAAAGAAGGACCTAGAAACACCCTCTATATGACAGTATATCACCCCAGACTGATGGATTAGTGAAGCCCTTTAACCAGACTCTGAAGAACCTTTTCAGAAAATCAGTTTCAAAGGTTCTCAGGAACTAGGACAAACTACTTCCCTTCACCCTTTTCACTGCTCAGAAGACATGGAACGTATCCACAGGATCCTCTCCCTTCAAGTGGGTTTATGGGAGGGAGCCTCAATATGTCCTGGACACTTAGAAGGAAGAATGAGAAGGCAAAGATTAGTCACACGAAGGATCCCAGTGTCTTTATGAACCAGCCAAGCACAAGGATGCTTGATCAGCAGCTTGGCCTAGCTACACCTACAGATTATCCACAAGAAACCAAAATGTTTGTTTGACCCAGAGGAAAATTAATTAAGTTAAGCATGGGGATCTGCTCCTTGTTTTACTCCCAACCTCTGTGACGTAACTAATAGCTAAATGTTATGTGCCCTACAAATTACACAGGTACTCTGCGATTTAAATTACTGGGTCCAACAAGACAAGCACCAGAAGACCACACAAGTGTATCATGTAAAAGTGAGGAAGAAACCTGAAGAGCCTGCCACAATGGCACATTTGTTGTCAGATGAAAGTGAGAAGATCATACAGACCCAGGGTGAACTTATAGCAAAGTATCTGAAACCAAACAAGGGCAGATCTGCAAACCTATACACAACATTTCTATGACATTTTTGAGGATCGACCTTGTAAAGCACACAGCTATGTACACCACATTGAAACTCTTCTAGGAAAATCAATGTGGTTGCCAGCCTACAGACTGCCCAAAGCTTGCTGGAAGGCCATCGGGGAAGGAGTCAAGAAAATGCTAGATTTTGAGCAACTGAACCTTCTGAAAGCCACTATCATCTTAGTTCCCAAACCTGATGGCACCTGGCGATCCTGCATAGGTTTCCAGAAAGGGAATGAGATCTCCCACTTTGACAAAAAACCTACGCCAAGACTCCAAGGGATGATCTAGAGAAATGGACCTGCCAAATGTATCTCTACCCATGATTTAATGAAATTATATTAGCAGATTATGATGGCCCCAGATTACTAGGAGAAGTCCACATTTGTGAGGCAGGTGGAAATATTTCAGTTTACTGTCCTTCCCTTTGGACTACACAGGACTCCAGATACTCTTCAAAAGTTAACGCATACCATTGTCTAACCACACCAGGCACTTTCAGGCGGCTCACACGTGGAACACATGGTCTATCGATGCAACTTGGCAGGTCACATGAGACATCATTATTTGGTCACCCAAAGTCTGAGAAGGGTGGGACTAAAGGCCAACCAGCCAAGGGTCATTTGGCTCCTCCCTCGGTCAAGTAATTCAGTTTCCAAGTGAGGAAGGGAAATGTCCAGCCTCAAGAAGCAAACTTCATGAGCATACAGAACAGTGTGACTCCCATGACCAAAAAGGAATTACAAACTGTCCTGGGTCTCATAGGATTTGCTGTTTCCTTCACAATCATTCTACCAAATGAAGGAGCCATTAAGGATCTATTGAAGGGCTCAAAATTCAATCGCATTCAATGTCCTAGAGTACGCAGTACACAGAGCGCATTTAAACTTTTGAAGGCCTTCCTTTGACACCCACCTCCTAATTATGCCAAACTTCACTGATCCATGTAGCCTCAAAACAGATGCATTACAAATAGGTCTGGGGACAATGGTCATCAGAGGTCATAAATGGGGTGGAACAACCTATCCGATAGCAGCAGTTGCAAAGAAAAACCCAGTGTCATCTGCAAGAGCTGTCCTAAGGCGATAGCAGACACAGAATAAACCATTATGCCAGATATTCAGAGTAGAAGCCTGCGGTACACAAGGACGAAAGGGGAAGGGAACAAGATTCCCAAAGAAGCTCTTTGAGTAGGTGCAAAATCAGGGTACAGATACCTATTTAATCCAGGACTAATTAGACAGTCAGGCCCGAAGTAAGACTGTTTGTGTAGTTTGGATTCTGCCTAGGAAAATTAACTATTTTAACGCTACCTTCGGTGTAGTATCTTTGTGTTGCCCTCTCGGCTATATCACATTGGGCAGCTTTAATGTATGAGTGAGGAGTGGCAAAAGATCCCATTGTTGATGGAGAGTTGAATGTTAATGTGACCAGGCCACATTTGAGGAATATCAATAATAGGAGTAAGAAGGACCCTCGGGGCCTGGGATGCACACATGCTTGATTATGAGCTACCCGGAGTAATGCATGACGGATCCCTTAGTCTTCCTTCCCACCTCCTAAACCAGGGTTGTCCAACTCCAGACCTCGAGAGCCAGAATCCTGAGAGGTATTTAGGGTATCCCTCGCTAATATTCATGAGAAGAAAAATGCATACATTTAGAATCATTGTGTGGAAATTTATCTCATGAATATTAATGAGCGATATCCTGAAAATCGGACATGATTCCTATCCTCGAGGCATGGAGTTGGACAACCTTGTCCACAATCATTATGTCTCATGAGACCTGGTGTAGTGGACAAGGAATCTTTACCTCAAATCTGGGGAAATGGTGTTGAAAGCAGGCCCATTACTATCCACCTCCACGCGACACTATGTAACGAGGAACACTGCGGATCATGCAACTTGCTGCCCTTTATGCCCAGAACTAAGGCTGTCCATCGTTTAATAAATGCACGCCAGATGATTACGATAAATGACATATCAGGTGCACCATCTTGGTCCCTGTATCCTACCACCCATGGGGGCGAACCCACACCCCCTACATGCATTCGGGCAGGACCAGAGAATAGAGAATCTGGAAATCGGCAAAAGCACAGAGGTTCACAGAATCAACAGTGAATGCACAATGGCACTTTTTCATTAATCTCACATGTTCCCAGCCCAGGTATCCACACGGCCACACGAAGAGCCACCGCTGGCCCTCAGGCTTTGCTTCACAGAGACTACGAGCTCCAATATCACTTCTGCCTGTCTCCAAAGGTGTGGCTTGGGTTTTTCAACTGCCGCAGGAAAATTTATAATTACACCGGATCGTGCTAACAAGGAAAATGATCAGAATAAATAGGGCAAATCACAATGAAATCCTAGTGCACCTGAAGACAACGACACAGGGAAGCTATCTAGCAAATCCCAGACAGAACTGAGAGCGGCTCAAAAGTGGCCGATCAGGATGATCTCGCACACTATATAAACGTGCCACTTGCAGCCAGAAAGAGCACAGTCCAGGCCTCTGATCTGAAAGCAAGCAGAGAAAGGAAGGATCCACAAGGGGGAGAGAAACCTGCAAGCCAGCAGAGTGTTTTTTCCAGGACACTGGCAGTAACCCGATAATGGGGCCTAGACAGATCTGGGCAATTAGGTGTTTCAAAGCTAATAATTGGTTGGTTGAATTCCAGAGTCTCGAGCTTCCCGGTTGGACAGCAGGACTCAAACCCTGCCTCTGGGTGGGATTTAATCCATCAGCAATCCCACAGGAATGCCACAGGGTGGGTCAAAAGTCTCGATATTCCCACAGGCCTGATTTAACGAGACTTTAGCACCGATGCCCTCGACCGTGACACACATCCAAGCCAAGGATATCTACACCAATACCGCTGTCTACACTCCCCCAGCAGAACTTTTACAACATCAAGAAGAGCTGGCAAGAGCTTAAAAGGCAGATCTGCAACCTGATCGCTGACCACCAGAAGGTGTGACCAGCCGACGGAGGTATTGCAGCAAGAGAATGAAAAGTGATCTGGCCAGACTATGAGTATAACCTCACAAACTTGCATGTGAAGGACAGAGGTGTAAGCAATTTCCAAAGCGTGCCCATGGATGATCATGCGGACTAGCACCTTGAGTCCTAGACCTAAAGCTTCTCTAGAATCACCTTGATCATTTTCCAGATGATCTGTGAGAGAATCCACCCAAACCTTCGTCTCCTCAGGTGGTGCGGGAGTGGCACAGAAGCACCAATAAGGTTCCAAACACAAGGAATGCTGTGCATTTTACCCTAGGGGCCAATAACACACCAGCCATCCTGTGTTACGGATTGGATTCAGCGAAAAAAAGAAAAGCATGACATCCCCGGCCACCCATCAATGACAGCATTAGTTTAGCTAGGAACTCCACGGATGACTGTGACTCGCCCCATCCCAATGGGTCTTTTATCAAAAAGGATCTAAAACCTTTGAGGGACCAGTGTGGCCCCGGGTGGGAATGAGGTGAGAGTAAGCCAAGTCTTGGTGACACATAGTATGTTTCGTTTCTGGGCAACAATTCTACTAACGGAAGAAAGGTATGCTAGAGTCTAATTGAGATCTGAGGTGTCATGAAAATGAAACGTGCAGCCAGAGTATTCCATCAAGTCTTAGGCATGTTTGTTTCGGACTCCTGCCACTCACCAGTGTTCTGTCTTGGATCGTGGAGACAGTGCTGGCCTCCGGTGGTGCGAGAGGCCTGAAGATTAGAGCAGGTCCGCACAGGCACTTCAGCAGGGGCGCGGCAATAATTAGACACAACCAGTGCGTAGGGTGCATAAACCCAGACTCGCGCCTGCTGCGCAGTTCCGGTGATTCCTTTATTTTCACAGTCCCACCCCTTGCATGTTACCTCAGCCTCCCGCGATACACGTGACATCACATTCCTCCCAAACTTAGAATGCTTTTCGAACAACGGGTATTTAACTCTTTAACCATATTCTAGTCTCTTATGATCATGTCCTGGCTTCTCCCATTCGGTGGTACACAGCCATCACGGCATACCCATGGAGGCGGGATGATGGCTTTGGTCTTTCTCTCAGATGTTAGCGAGGGTGAACCCGTTCAGTTCCTTCTTCTCAATGGGGATTTAGCGGGGCATCCGCTGTATGAGAGGGCGGCTCTCCGGAAGGTATTACCAAAATTGACCTTTTACAATTGACCTTTTGCACAATTGCGCTAATTATAGTGGTCCTAATTGACCTTCTGAATAATTGACCTTTATATTATTTTAGTTATTTTATATATTTATTGGGTTGGTTTTGGATTATAAATAATATAAGAGGATTGGGTGAGGAGTTGCAGGGGGGTTTTGGATTGGGTAGGGGGGTTGTGGGAGGTCTCCCCCCACATATATGTCCTAATTGACCTTCTAAATTAGGTCAATTCTCCCGAGGTCAATTCTCCTGAGGTCAATTGTGAAAAGGTCAATTAGTATACAACCCTCCAGAAGCTTGGGGTGCATCGTCCTCCCCAGCCTGCCCAATGGCTTCCGCTTGGCCGAGTGGTTCATGCCCTTTCCATGGGCTTCCCGTTCTTCCTTCCGACATTGTTGCGGGGACTTTTCGGAAGTGCAAGATGTTCCTGATCACTACTTCATTGTCTCTGGTAGCCGTAATCATGCTGTGATTGGCATCATGTACAGTCCACTGTCTGGATTCGAAGTTTAGAGACATCTACTTGGGTGGTGCTCGATTTCTTACTAGCACTGTTTCTCCTGGCTGCAACTCTTGGTGCCTGGCATGGCGAGCTAGGCTCTCTTGCTCATTCCTTCTTGCTCGTTTTGCCTCTATGAGGGGAATGTCCGGTTCTGGGGAAACCCCAGTTTGGATGCATTGGGAGTTCTGCTTGGATTGGCACACCAAACATAAGCGCTGCAGGACTGACACCTGTCGAGGAGTGTGGGGTTTGGCAATGAATTCGCAAAAACCGGTATAAGGCGGTCAGCCATGAGTGGTTTTGTTCTTTGGTGATGCGTATCACCTTGTTCAGCGACCCCATAAACCGTTCGGCATCGCCATTTGCTTGTGGCCAATATGGGGTGATCTTCCTGTGCCTTATGCTTAGGTCTTGGAAGAACTGTCTCAGTTCCTGGCAAGTGAATGGCAGGCCGTTGTCACTCTTTATCTTGGCTGGCATTCCGTGTATGGCGAATATTTTTTCTAATCCCATGATCATTGTTTCGGCATTGGTAGATTTTATGTGCTCGACTTCTGGATAGCGACAGAATTCGTCCACTAGGACCAGTAGATATCCTTCTCCTGAAATGGTGCAGAAGTCAATGCTAACGGACTCCCACCGTGTGTTGCTCTGTGGGGCACTGATGATTGGTTCTGGTGCTGTGGATTTTCTTGCGGACTGGCAGGCCGCACAGGATTCAACGAAACTCATTACGCGGTGTTGCATGCAGGGTATCCACATCCTGGACTTTAGATATGAGAGCGTTTTGACAATGCCTTGGTGTCCACTGTGGGCTAGCTTCAGTGCTCTCTCCTCCAGCGTTGTTGGCAGTATGATCCTGTGTCCTTTTAGTAGCACCCTTTCGGACGCTATTGTCAGTTCATGGCAGATCCCGAATGGGGCCTGCAGCTTCTCCTGAGCCGATGGCGTTCGCTTTGCTACTGTGGCTAGGTAGTCCTTCCAACTTCCTGTCTGGACAGCTTGCATGGTTTGTGTCAAGATGGTGTTGGCTTTCGTCTCTTCTGTGATTTCTTGTAGAGTGAGGGACCGAAGCCGTGCGCATGCAACAACATGGCATACGTGTTCCTCTGTTTCTGCCGCGTGGTGTTCTTCCAGCTCTGTGGCAGGCCGCGGATGGTGGGAGAGATAGTCCGCGGGGTTGTCTGCCCTGGCTCAGTACTCTAATTCGATGTTGTAGGGTTGCAGGTGCAGCATCCATTTTTCAATTCTCGCTGGGGGATGTGGTGCTGAGCCCTTGAAGATGGGGATAAGGGGAATGTGGTCAGAGAGAAACTTTGCTGTCTTTCCTAATGGATAGACCTTGAAGTGGCGGCACCCCCAGAGGATCACCAGCTCCTCCTTTTCATTGTGCGCATAGTTCAGTTCAGTCTTGGTCAGTGCACGGCTGTCGAAAGCAATGGGGTGCATGCTGCCTTTACTGTTGGTTTGAGTTAAGACTGCCCGTAGGCCTACCAGGCTTGTGTCTACTAGGGGTTTGGTTGCATGCTCGATGTTAAAGAACACTGTGGTCGTGGAGCTGGAAAGCAAGTCTTTGATTTGCTGAAATGCCTGCTGGTGCTGAGCTGTCCATTCCCATTTCTAGTCTTTCCTGGTTAACTCTCAAAGGGGGCTTGCGAGAGTGGCATGGTCAGGGATGAACCGTGTGCAATATTTTGCCATGCCCATGAAGCTCCTTACCTCGGTGGCTGATGTTGGGACTTTGGTGTACTTGATATCGCTCACCTTTGCTGGATCGGGTGACACTCCATTGGAATTGAAGATGTAGCCGAATAAACTCAGTTCTTCTTTGCAGAATTCACATTTCTCGCCACGGACTGGAGCCTGCTGAGCAGTTCCGGTGATTCCTTTACTTTCCCGGTCCCGCCCCCAGCACATGACCTCGGTCTTCCGCGATACACGTGACATCACAACGAGGGTGTAGGTTTGCAGTTGAATTATGCAGGTTTCAGTATAGCTTCGCTAACCATGGATGCCGACTGGATATCCGCATAGAAATTAAAAGATTGAAAGCTGCAAAGCTACACAGAATGCCAGGGATGTGGAAACCAGGTGGTGGAAGGATGTTTGACATTGACGCACACACATTCCTGGCGGAAGAGGCTGTGAGGCAACGGGAGTCATGGGGGCAGATTTATAGAAGCGTTTTGGTGCACGTGATAGGAAGCACAAGCACCTCTCTCTCACCTGCACCCTAAAAAGTATTCCACATTCACATAGGACAATGAAATGTGAGCATCAAATATGCACACACCCAGATGCCCTCCACGCCCTCCTCCCCTTTGTTCATCTACGCAGGGCAGTGGGTTGAAGGTGTTTCTGCACATTTCAAGCACATTGCATATTCACAAACAGGTTGCACTTTGAAATTCAGAGGAAATTTGCATTCTCTTGCACCTTTTTAGCACAAACACAGGGGGGTGATCAATGCATGAAAAAGTGTTTTCTGAAAGTTACATGCATTTTTTTTAAATGGTAGCCAGTGGTATGACTCCCTTGAATTCGATCACCCAAACTGGGATGCACACTTTTCACAATGACGGGCCTTTTCTAGGACTGTCACAATGAAACGCGCTACCAGCACCCGAATGGTTCCCGAGAGCCACACATTATTGTCAGTTGCACTGGGCCCCGTAGAAATGCATGTGTCGCCATTTTAAAAACAATGGGCAGCAGGATTCCAAGATGGCCGCCGGTGAGACGACCCTGTGCTAGAGGCGCTCCCGGAGCCCCCAGCTGAAAAAGTGGGTTATTAGGAGCAGCTTCCCTCCCCGGGTGCCCCTACCTGCTGGTGCTGGTGTCGGTAGCTATAGCGACTGGTCCCGCCAGAGGGAGGAGGGACCCGCTCCGCTGCAGCGCTAAGCGGGAGACGAGGGTGGAGAGGCGGAGCTCCGAGCGGGACCGGCGGCTACCCTGGGGGGGCTTGGAGTTGCCCTTGCCCCCGGACTGCGTGGGTGAGAGTGATGGACCCGGGCCACAGCAAAGAGAAGTGGAGGAGCCCTCTGCTGTGAGGGGGACCTGGCACATCACCAGCGGCTGGTGAAGACGGAGGCAGTGGCGTCCCTGAGGCCCCTCCGGAGGGAGGAGGATGAGCCCGCTGCGGGGAGACACATAGTGGATCGTTTCCGGAGGAGAACCCGGGCCTTCTGCAGTGAGGTTGCCATCTGCAGGGGGTGGCAGCAGAGGAGCGTGGGGGAGGCCGGGGACCTTTTCTTTTTTTTTTTTTTTTTTGAACTTTGGTGGCGTGGAAGAGGGCTGCTGCTGCGGAGCGCTCAGTAGGACATTACTGGACATTACTTGCCTGCTTTCTGGACCCCCTGCCCCACCTATAATTCCTGCATTGGGACTGTGTTGCAGATGGACAGTGAAGCAGCACCGGGTTATCCCTGGGCCCCCCTTGCCCCATTGCTTTGAAGCGGTGCTGGTGCTGGAGTGAGCGGGGGGTGGCCTGTTTGCTCCGGGGAAGTGATGTGTGGGGATCAGCGAATGGAGCTCTGAGCACCCCTAATAGCGAGAGGCACGGCACCACCTCAGGGGGAGGAGCGGTGGACCCTCTGGAGCAGTTCTGTAGGCCTTGGCTGCTGTTGGATTACGCCTGATCAGCGACAGGGGGACCGACCCTAGAATTTCAGGATTCGGTGCTGGGGGTAGGTGTGCCCTGGTGACTTGGGGGTGAGTGGGCCGAAGACCCGGTGGCGAACTGAGGAGACAGTCCCGCACAAGGAGTGACGTTGGGCTCTGTTGGGGGGCCAAGAGGGCCAGGGGGACCCTTCCTGGTGGAAGATGTCTAAAGGCAAAGGGAGGGTCCCGGGGACCCCGGCGAAAGTAGAGAAGAAAACATCGGAGGGCATGCTTCAGAAGTTATGGAGAAAGGAGGAGGGGGCAGAGCCCGGGGGCGGGAGAGAGAGTGACGGCAGAGTGGAGGGCTTGGCCCTGGAGGTCGGACGTGAGAATGAAAGGGTCACAAAGAAGCTTCTGGAGGAGTGTTTTCAATCCTTTAGAGATAGAATGGCTCAGGTCATGCAAGTACACCTTGATAAGATGAAGGAGGATCTGGCGGGAGCGATCCGAGAAGTGAGCAGCGACTTGACCAACTTGGGTTTAAGGGAGGACACTAATGAAAGGGTGCTCCAAGATTTGGCAGAGGACTCTCATAAAGTGCAGGAGTGGGTGGAGAGTCTTGCCAATGCCACCCACAACCTGGAGCTTCAGACCGAGGATCTTGAGAACAGATCCAGGAGGGCCAACATCAGGGTGAAATTTCTACCAGAATCTGTTGCAGACTCAAGCCTCCAGCAGACAGTGAGGCTTTTGTTCGCTCCCCTTGCGGATGTTTCCAGCCCGGAGGAGATCAGGGTGGACAGGGTTCACAGAGTGGGACCCAGAAGGGATGAGCCTGGTGCTCGACCGCGGGATGTGCTTGTGGCGCTGCATGACTATGCACAAAAGGAGAAAATCTTACGGGCCGCAAGGGGGGCGGACGCCATTAGCTTTAATGGCTTGACGATTCAGTTGTTCCAGGATTTGTCAGCTATTACTCTCAGCAAGAGGAGGCGGATGTGCCCGATAACGCAGGAGCTCCAGAAGAGGGGCTTGAAATACAAGTGGACATTTCCGTTTGGCTTGGTGTTTGAACTGGACAGAAGGCAAAGAAGGGTCACGTCTGTGGAGGAGGGGGTGTCCATTCTCGGGATAGAGGTGGATCAGTCCTCTGGTGAATCGCCAGACATGGCGAAAACTAGCCCCAAACGAAGGAGTGGGAGTGGTCAACACAGGCACCGAAAAGGAAGGCGAGGAGGAGGAGGGGCCCAACAAGGGATCCCCCTGGGGGATTGGTGCGGAGCATGTCACCACATTGATTTTTGGGTTATGTTTTGGTTGGTTTGGGGGTACCCGGGGAGGGGTGTCTAGTCGAGATTGTAATGGCTGGGGGGAGAGTTGGGGTCATGGAGGAATACCTTTAGGTCAGTGTTGACCTGCCAATGTGGTCACTGGGGTGGTTAAGCGGCACTGCTCCTGAGAGAGAGGTTCGGTGGGGCTAGAGGCTGGTAGTGCGCACCCAGTGAAGGGGGGGTCACGGGTCTGGGGGGGCGGAATCAGGGTATGGGTTCTGTTAGAAGGAGTTCCAAGCTCTCTACGGGCAATGGGTAAGGGTCTAAAAATGTTGTCCCTGAACGTCAGGGGTTTGAACTCGCCGGTGAAAAGGAAAAAAGTGGAGCTCATGCTGGCGAGAGAAAAACCTGACATTATTAGTTTTCAGGAAACTCATATACAAGAGAAAGATAGATGGAGGGTGAGTCTGAAGGGGTTTAGCCGTCTTCACCAATCGAATGGCCAGAGGAAGAAGGGGGTCGTCCTTATAGCCCTTAGAAACGATTTAGATGTGGCAATCATAGGTGCCTCTCGGGATGGTATGGGTAGGTTCCTGGTGTTAAATCTTCAGAGCGGTAGGGAGGTCTGGTCAGTGGCTACCCTCGATGCACCAAATACGGGACAGGACCACTTTATACAAAATGTGCTGGGTAAACTGGAAAGGGTGGCTAGGGGCAATATAGTACTTACGGGGGATTTCAATTTAGCTTGGGATCCAGCGAGGGATAGGAGCGTAAGGCTCTTTCAAGTCCAGACTAGGACTTCCAGGGAGCTACAGTCCAAATTGGAGAATCCAGCATTGGTAGACGCATGGTGGGAAAAAAGGGGTAATGACAGTGGGTACACTTTCTATTCTCATGTGCACAGATCCGCCTCCAGGATAGATTATGTTTGGTTATATTGCTCTCTGGTGGGAAGACTCAGGGCGATTGAGGTGGGAGCGATCTCGCTTTCAGAGCATGCCCCGATAGAGTTGGAGCTTGTGTGGCCATCGCAGGCAGCGGGGCTCTGGAAGTGGAAGTATCCTTCTCACATTTTCAAAGATGTGGTGTTGCAAGAGGAACTGTGGCAGGAGATAGGTCGCTTCTTTCAGACGAATGATACGGAGAGCATGGATCCAGGAATAGTGTGGGACGCTTTTAAAGCTACCATTAGGGGGGTGATTATTGGGATCAAGGCGAGAAGGGATAGGGAACGTAGGAAGATAGAGGAAGATCTGGAAGCAAGCCTGAAAGTGGTCATGCAGGAGCTTGCTATTAGACCCTCTGCAGAGACTAGAAGGCGGTATAGGGTAATTAAGGGCCAATTGGATACGATTATCTTGGCTAAGGCGGAGAGAGCACTGCTATATCTCAAGCAGAAGTATTATGTGAAAGCGAACAGGGCGGATAGATTGTTGGCAAGAAAGCTGAGGAATGAGGAGAAAAACAGAACTATCTTGAGAATTAGGACGGCGGAGGGGGGCATGGTGACAGAGACCCCAGAAATCAAGAGGGTGTTTGCGAGGTATTATGGGGAGGTATATAGATCTGATGGGCCAGCGGACGGGGGTCAAGGGAGGTTTTTGAAAGGTTGTCAGCTTGCTGGGGTTGGGGCAGCGGATAGGGAGGAACTGGAGAAGGACCTAACTATAGAAGAGGTTCACAAGGCTATTGCAGCTCTTCCCCTTGATATAGCTCCAGGGCCGGACGGCTTCACGGCAGCTTTTTACAAAACGTATAGAGATGTGCTGGCCCCGAGACTGGTAGCCTTATATAATACCTTTGGGGAAGTGGGGAAGGAAAAGGGATATCCTCATCTATGGATGAGGCGAAAGTAGTGTTAATTCCTAAACAGGGGAAGGATCCTGCGTATAGACCGATTGCTTTATTCAATTTGGACGCGAAGATTTTTACTAAAATCTTGGCATCTAGGCTTGAACCTCTCCTTCCTTCTATAGTGGAGCGGGACCAGTCTGGTTTTGTTAAGGGAAGGCAAATGCAACGCCTTGGTGGATGGCGGAATTACCGCCCCATTCCGAGGTTGGCGGGGCGGTAATTCCCCATTCACCAAGGCTCTTCCCCATTCCCAAATGAGCCCCCATAGGGCTCAATGGGAATGGGGAAGATGCAAATAACGGTGACCGTTCATTACGGTCACCGTTATTGGCTTGGAGGCCCCTTTGCGCCCTCGACTTTAACACCTGCTCAAAGCAGGCGTTAAGGGCGAGGGCGCAAAGGGAACTCGGAGTATGGCGGTAAGGGATCACTGCCACCGGTCTCGTTACCGGTGGCCGCTATCCCTTACCGCCATACTCGGAATGAGGCCCAATACGAGGAGGATTTCCCATATTATAAAGAAAGTGAACAAATTCAGGATGGAGGCCATCGTGGTGGCCCTAGACGCTGAGAAAGTGTTTGATGGAGTGGAATGGGACTTTCTCTTTGCCACTATGCGAAAGATGGGTTTCGGGGAAAAGTTTATGGGCAAGATAGAGGCGAACTATTGTAATCCCACACTGCGCCTGACAATCAATGGGGAGGCGTCTGAGCTGGTGACAGTCTCTAGGGGTACGAAGCAGGACTGTCCGCTGTCGCCGCTTCTTTTTGCAATATATCTAGAGCCCCTCCTGAGTAAAATTAGACTTAAAGGAGGATTAAAGGAGTGATGTTTGGGGGAAGGAAACATAAGGTGGCCGCCTTTGCAGATGATATATTGCTGACCCTGACGAATCCCAGAGAGTCCTTGGGGGCGGTCGATGGAATCTTTGGGGAATTTGGCCAAGTTGCAGGGCTGCGGATCAATAAAAGTAAGTCAGAGGTGCTGTGCCTAAGATGGCCCCTGGGGTGGAGGAGGAATTAAGGGAGAGCTTTGAATTTGCCTGTGCAAAGGGTCAGATAAGGTACCTGGGGACTGTTATCACAGGGACGATAGAGGGAATGTATGAAGCAAACTACTTACCACTATTGGGGAAGATGAAGGGGTTGCTCTTGGGCTGGGGTCCACTAGCTGTGTCTTGGTTAGGTAGGATTAATGCCTTAAGGATGGGTATTCTTCCAAAGTTGTTGTATTTATTTATGGCATTACCGGTAAGGATACCAGCCCCTTTCTTTCGAAAACTGAGGAAGCTCTCCCAAGCCTACATATGGGGGTCAAAGAAGCCTAGAATTCCCAGTAGGTTGATGCAAATGCCCAGGGACAGAGGGGGCATGGGTGAACCAGATATGGTGAACTATTACCGAGTGGCCCAGTTGAGAGTAGTACGGGACTGGTCGAGGGATGATAGGGGTAAGGTGAGGAGAGAAATGGATAGAGCTGTGGTAGGACATGGGCTAGAGGGAGTTTTGTGGCTTCCTCATGAGGACAGACCCAGGAGGTTGTATTGTAGCGCAATTGAGGAGTTGGTGGGTAGATTATGGGACGAAGTGGTGTGTAGATCGAAAATCACTACCTTTCCCTCTCCTCTCATGCCCTTACTTGCTAATCCTCAGTTTTCCTCTGGGCTGGAGATTGATTCCGGGTTTGATGTGTGGCGGGAAGGGGGCTCCAGGTTCCTTAAAGACCTTTACGAAGGAGGGCAGGTGAGGAGCTTTGTCACCTGCAAGGTCTTATTCTGGGTAGGGGAAGAGGAACGGTTTCGATACATGCAGTTAAGGCATTGGGCTTGGCATCCTGCTATAAAAGGGGCTGCTACAAGGGATCTTACCCAATTTGAGAAATATGTGACCACTAAGACACCTGGTGGGGGATCTGTACAGGTTGTTTAAGGAGGGGAAGTGGCGGGTAAGAAGGGCTTTATGGCCAGGTGAGAGACAGAAACTGGGCAATCAATTGCACTGGATCAGTGGCAATCCCTCTGGGCGCAGATTCCCAAGCTGACGAGCTCTTTACAACTTCAAGAAATTTGGTTGAAATTGATGTATCAGTGGCATCTCACCCCTTACAGATTAGCTAAAATATATTGGTCTGTATCTGCTCTGTGCTGGAGGGGATGCGGGGAGGAGGGCTCCTGGAGGCATGTCTGGTGACTCTGCCCAAAGGTTGCCCCATTCTGGGTCAAGATTTGTGAGGCGGTGCAAGGCATGATGGGTACTGTTACCGCTGAGGGCACAAATACTGGGTTGTTCATGTTGGGGCTGGTAGGTGCCCTGGACGAGATACGGACGAAGGCCCAAAGGAAGGTGTATGTGATTTTAGTGATGGCAGGGGCACTGGTAATAGCACAGAAATGGAAGGCAAAGGAGGCGCCCACGGAGCATGAATGGATAGGAAGGATTTGGAGTCTAGCAGCTCTGGAGATGGTGACGTACTCACTAAAAGGAGAGTATCAGCAGTTTCTTTTGGACTGGGACCTGGTTCTGCAATTCCTTAAAAGAGACTCAAGTGCTGCCTGGTGCTCGCGCAGCATGAAACTTTTGGGATTAGCACATTAGGGGGTCATGGACCAGATGGGGGGTGGGAGATTAGAGATGGGAGGACTTTGGGCTTTGAGTGGACCCATCTGGTGGAACTTGGACGGCCTGGTATAAGGGTGATTGGGGGTAGGGGGCGAGAGATGAGTGTAGTGATGGCGGTAACTAAGACTGAACCTATGAGAGTTGTAGTAATATATCAGAACCCGTGGGGGTAGGGGGTGGGGGTTGTTGGGCATGAGTGGGGGGATTTGGGGGGTTTATGGTTACTTTGTTTGGTTGTTGTTTATAAATACCAATAAAAAGTTATATGAAAAAAAAAACAATGGGCAGCAAAAAAAAGCGAATCCATATCGCTGTTTATTGATTCCATTGTTTCAGAATCAGGCACATGGGATTTCTATTAAAAAATGTTGCCACAGAGTCACAGATAAACGGAGTTGCATTGGCCCCAACAGCCTCTAAAAATCCAATACTATCGTCTAGTACCTCTATGAAAAATAGCATATAGCCACTATATGAGAAAGGCAGGAGGGCGCATCTTTGGAGCTACAAAAGCTTTACAGAAACACCTGCTGGCCATGCACTTTTAAATTGTTTCATTCATGCTTAGCAAGGCGGAAACCTTTTCCTGCTCAAACTCGTAGGTATTGCTCCACATGGAAGAGACTGGCGCTGATATCGCCTCGTTCGATCCTCAAAAGCTTAACCAATCACCCAAGGCACAGGTTTAAAAGAACATAGCAGCACCATGCCAATTGTGGGTTGGGTTGTTGCGGTAGCAACGACCACCGTTTCTCTTGTCCTGATAATGTTCGTTTGACCTGCGACACTGTGGAGCGTCACTTCAAATCTTAAACTATGCTGCTGCAAACACTGGTTGGTGATTGTTTCACAGTTTCAATGGTTGGAGTATGTGTTATTTGACGGCGCTTGACTGCCCTCCAGTGGTTCAAATGAGCATTCTCAATGCATACTGCAGAGACAATGTGGCAATACCGGGTACTGTATTTCAATGCTATCCCTGCAATGGCCAAGTGCCACGGGCAGCCCAGACAAGCTACCCTAGCGAACCTCATCAATATTGCCCTTTCCAACACCCACACACTACATGCACATGCCCTCTCATGTTGATCAATGGTCACTCAGAAGTTGCTCACCCTGCAGAGATCGCTGACCACATCTCCTACAACAGACTTGATGTCCTTTTGATCACTGAAACATGGTTTACCCCATACTCCCCACATGTTTTCGACGTCCTCTTACCCCAATGCTACTGCATCCAACATGCCGACCGGCCAGGAAGGGCAGGAGGTGGAGTTGAAATCACTCACAGGAGCGATTGGCCATGCTCCATCTTCCCCTCTCCCAGAACAAGCTCATTTGATTCACCCACCTGCCGGTTCCCTCTATTGCACAAGGAATCCATCACCTTCCACCTCATCTACAGACCACCTCACAGGAGTGACTCATTGCAGACATCTCCAACTTACTCTCCTCAGACAAATTAGCACATTCAAATAATGTCTTTCTCAGTGATTTTAACGTCCCAGAGTCACAAGCTGACAGCCACACTCGAAGCAGGCTTATTGCACTAACGGCTTCCATGGATCTTAAGCAAATTGTGCTCTCCCCCACGCATAAAAAAGTCAACACCGTAGACTTAAGTCTTCACATCATCCCCTGCATCACCTGTGCAGACTCTATACCACTTGACTGGTCTGTCCACGCCGCCATTCCATTATCAATCACCCACTCGACTACGGCTTACAAAGGTCAGGCTAAACACCCCCTTACTCAACGCTGCTCATTTAAAACCTTCCCAGTCAATGAGCTAGAAGCAAACTTTGTGGACTTTTTCCACCACAGGGAATTCCTTGGGCCTCCTAGAATTATTCAGCAACTCTGCTATGAAACTGGTGGACACTCAGCCCCCCGCCCCCTTAAAACCGAGTCGGGTTAAGACCAAGCCATCCGTCCCATGGTACACCACTGAGCTAGCCTCCAAAAAACAATCAATCAGCACCCTAGAGAAATGACGGTGCAAAAACCGTAGCTCGGGAAACCTCACCGATCTTAAATGTCTGTGTGCAAACCGTGGGATTATGATTACCAAGGCCAAAGCTGCATACTACTCTACCACCATTGCATCAGCCTCCAACAGGAGCAAAGCCCTCTTTGAAGTAGTAAAGCATTGTACCAATCCCTCACCGGACCACAAGGTACCAGCAACTCAGAAAATATGTGACAGAATCAACACATTTTTAATTTAAAAAATAGACAAAATACGAGAGACCATCAAACCAATCATTCACAGCTGTAGTATCCCCTGAAACCCAGCATGCACACTGCCTCTCTAGACCGAATTCTCTCCTCTCATTACCCCGGATCTCCTAAAAAGTATTGCCTCCCTCAAACCTACTTCTTACTCTGACGATATATATTTGGCCTCCATCATTAAACAATTGGCGGGCCCAGAGCTCAATGCACTCCACAGCATCATCAATTTGCGAAAAAGATCATTCCCGGACACCCCCAAGACTGGTCTCATATGACCTCTTTTGAAAAAAACAACCCTAGATCCAGATGACCTGGCCAACTACAGGCCCATTACAAACCTCCCGTTTATTGGCAAAATCTTGAAAAAAGTAGTTGCACAACTGCTCGTCTGAATCGAACAACTCCACCTCCTAAATGACTATCAGTCAAGGTTCCGCCCAAGCATAGAGAAAGCCACTATCCAGGTGGTGGATGATACTCTCCAAATCATGGATAAGGGTGACTCATGCCTCCTCACACTCGACCTCTTGGCTGCATTCGACACTGTCGACCACTGCATCCATCTCCCCCTCTTTGCTGACAGGAAGAGATTCTCTGCTAACTGACTCCAGCTCTCCTGCAGAGTCCCCCAAGGCTGCATCCTCTCACCAATCCTTTTTTACCTTTACATGGAGCCTCTGGGCACTCTCCTCAAAGAACCCAAGATAGCAATCCACCAATACGCAGACGATACTCAGTTGTACATGAGAGTAAATAGCACACAGGACATCATTCGTCTCTGCGATTACCTAGCCACCATCCAGTCCTGGATGTTGACTGCCTACCTCAAACTAAACCCATCCAAGACAGAATTTGTCCTCATTGGTCCACCCACTAAAAACAACTTGTCCAACAATGGCTCAATGATATGCGCCCAGAAGGATTTGATCCACAACTCTCAGACTCAGCAAAATCCTTAGGCTTCACCATTGACAGCAATCTGTCCTTCCAGAAACACATAGCCAAGAAGGCCCAAAGAGCCTGGCTTAGAATCTCTACCCTTTAAAAATCAAACCCTGCATCCCGCTGCAGGGCTTGTGGACCATAGTGCAGGCTGTTGTGGTCTCGCACATCGATGGGGCAAATGCTCTCCTGACAGGAATCCCAGCTGCTCAATTGGCTACCCTGAAAGCAGTCCACAACGCTGTAGCATGTCTTGTTCGGGGAGCACGGAAATGTGACCGAATTACCCCCATCCAGCGCAAACTACATTGGCTTCGACTCCAAGCCAGGATTCTGTTCAAGACGACATGTATGATATGATATATGATAGGTCATTTATAACGTGCCTTTACACAAGTGTTTCTGGGCATGACAAGACAAGAGAGGGAAGACAGAGGGAGGACAAGACAAACGATCTTGCTAGGCCTTGTGTCATTCAGATCGTGCAAGTGTGACAATGCCAAGTGCAGGGGGAAGAGGGAAGGGATAGTGTCAGGGAGAGTGTGAAGGAGAAAGTGCAGCCAGTGCAGCACGGTTCTGGGTAAGTGCAAAGAGGAAGGGGACTATAGAGGTTACAGTTACAGCCCCTAAGTGTGAGGTAGGCCCAGAGGCAGTGCAGAGGAGACTGATCATGGAGGAGCCTGGTGCCCAGTGAAACTCTGAGGGTAGCCAAGCAACCAGTCTGTGCTGTGGACAGTTGGTCAGCAGGGGAGGGAATGAGAGAAAACAGAGGAGAAAGGGCAAGTATTGAGCTGCTTCCAGAACTTCAGGTGGTCCGGCTCAAAGTTGAGAGGGGCAGGGAGGCCATTCCAGAGGGAGGCACATGCAGAGGAGAGAGATATATTGGATGTAGTGATGGCCCTGGCCCCAGAAAGCCTTGTGGGCGATGCAGAGGGTCTTGAACTTGATCCTTGCAGCCACCAGGAGCCAGTGGATAGATTTCAGGGATGGAGAGATACAGTCCCTGGGCTTGAGGCAAACGATAAGTCTCGCAGTCCTGTGCTAGATTAATTGTAGAGGATGGAGAGTAGAGTAAGAAAGAGTGACAAAGAGGATGTTGCTTTTGTCCAGTCTGGAGAAAACCAGGGCTCAAGAGAGACAGTGAGTTTCTGGAGGAAAGTGAGAAAAGGAAGAGTCCCTCTGAGGAGGTGCAGCTCGTAGTGGGCCTTCTACAAAGCATTCATGAGTAGCACACCAGCGTACCTGGCATCTAAGCTCCTTGTGCAGCTTATCAACCGGCTTGAATCACAACTCGTCCGCAAAGAGAGGGCCCGCAAATAATCCTTTTGTTGTCATGCACCCACCCTCTGGAGCTCAATACCAGTGTCGGCTCGGAATGCCCTCACAATTCTCCAATTTTGCAAATCTCTCAAAACATGGCTCTTTCAATAAAACTCTGTACAGCACTCTTCTGCTCTCGAGCTAGGTCAGCGCTTTAAACATTAAAATAAAAAAAAATCCCTCTTAACGTGTTACTTAAAAAAAAGTCTAGTAAGCATGTTCCCATCTGTAATTGCAATGAGCCTGATTTTTGATTTAATATTGAGTTGCGTTTTGGTGAGTAGTTTAAACTGCATGGCAATTGAAGAACAATGGTCCTTTTCTTTTGTACATTATACTTTGTACATTTCCAGGGGTGGAGCCAGCCTCAAAACTTAGAGGGGGCTGGATGAAGTTTCAAAAGCTGGTGGTGAGTGGAGCCATTAACCCCATTGTGCTGTTGACTCCCAGCACGCATTCTCTCAACCCAGGAGGATGGATATTATATTCCATACTTTGGTCCAACTCATAGGCTATTTAGTTAAACAAAACAATGCAAATTATTGGATGAGTGGGTCATCTAAAAGCTGGGCCCAGCCGTTAAGCCTTTAGCTTCATCATAGTGGGTCTATTGATATGCATCACCAGATGGATAGACCTGTTGTCTGAGCCTGCTGTAACTGTATCATATGATGGATATCTACGTTGTCTAAGCCTGTAAGATTTGCATGCCTTAGTAGAAAGCCCAGCTGTCTGAGATTGTTGGATCTGTGTAGCCTGATAGGTAGCTATGTTGTCTACGCCTGTATGATCTGCTTGTCTTAGTGAATAACGCTGCTGCCTCAGTCTGTTGGATCTGTGTCATCTGGTGTATAGGTATGCTGAATCTGCCTGTAAGATCTGTGTAACCTGACAGAGCCTGATAACTCTGATGTCAGAGCCTGTCATTTCTGTGTAAATACTGATGAATGGGATGAGGGGAGGTTCACAGGGGGAAACGTGCCCTGCACAACCCTACGCCATGGTGAGGATAACCAGGACTTTTGTGCTCACAGTGGAACACATTGTACAGCTGCTGCTGTTAGGCACTAGGTAATTGTATTCTGAGAGGAAATAGATAAGCAAATTGTGCCTACAGCTGTGGACTTAAGCCAGGAGATCTACGACTAGACACTAGAGGGCTAATATTCCACATTAAGGGCCCAATTCATGGAATGGGGTGCAGAAATCGTGCAAGGTCCGCGTGCAAAGAAGGACCGTGCACGAGCCGTAGCGCATAAAAAATATTGCTCACCAAGCGTATTCATGGATTTTAAGATGCATTACTAGCCCTCATGCAAGTAAAAACAAGCTGCTCGAGGAACGCCCACAGTACGCCCCCAAGCACACCAAAAAGCAAGCAAAAGGAGAAACACGGCACAAGCCTGCGCGTCACCCCTGGCCCAGCATCCAGTACCCCTATGAGAAGGCACGCCTCACCTCACCCCGGAAACAAAGTGAAGGGACTTTGCGCGTAAAAAATGAGGAAAGTGTGGACATGTGAACTCCAAGGAAAGGCCCTCAGCGCGTAACTTACGTTACACATGCTGCGTTCAGCATGCCATATCCGGGAGTATATTAGTACATGTAGAAGCAACTCCGAATGTGCGCGCAAAGGGGAGGAGACTGGTGAGTGGAGTACTGCATATTTTGGGGTGCCACACAATCCGTTCACTTCAGGGACCGTACAAAATTCTTATTTTGGTGGAGATATGCCTCTGCACATACATGCATCTACTTTTGATTTTTGCAAGGCTAACTGAGAGTCGCGTATGCATTTATTTAAACTCTGGGTGCCCCTGTGTATCGCGTACCACTATTGTTACCTTTCTGGGGTTCGTGTACGTATTTTCTGTGTACCTGGGTGCCACTGTGTATCACAACCCGCTTTTTTTTTTTTTTCGGAAGCTATCCTGGTATCGCGTACACATTTATTTTTATTTTGGGGTGCCCGTGCGTTACGCATACCGTATTTTATACACCTGGGTAGAATTGAGCCTTGCTGGACCATAGACCTACGTCTTCCATCACGTAGACTGCCCCCTCACTCAAATTGACAAAAAAAAAGACAATTACTTGGTGTGCCTTCCATATTTCCATTAGACCTGGAACATGAGTGGAAAGGCCCCAAAAGGGAAAGGGGGCAGATGGGGCCGGGGTCAGGGACATGCTGTGGAAGCAGCTGTCTCAGCCCCAGGGGTTCCGGGACGTGCTGTGGAAGCAGCTGTCGCAGCCCAAAAGGCTAAGGAATGTGCTGTGGAAGCAGCTGCCCCAACCCGAAAGGGCAAGGGACGTGCCGTGGAAGCAGCTGTCCCGGCCCAAAAGGCTAAGGGATGTGCTGTGGAAGCAGCTGTCCCAGCCCCAGGGGGTAATGCCCTGCCCCAGCTCACTTGTGGTCCAGCATCTGGACCCCAGAGTGGTCCCAGCCACACAGGGGTGACACCAGCACCTCGTGGCAAGAAGGCAAAGCCTGCACAGCAGGAACAGGTTCAACTCCATGAAACGGCACAGGACACTGGCACGTTGAGGAAGAAGAATTTCATGATGGAGTACTCAAGATCCTCATGGACTACATGACCATTCACCACCGTGCCAGCATCAGGGGTGCACACATACACTAGCTCAGCGTATAGTGCATTGGCAGCATGTCACGGATGAGATCAACGCCTTAGGGTTTGAGAAGGGCACTGCTGCACAGGTAGTGAAGCACTGGAATGATCTCACCCGTCACACCAAGTCCAAGCTGGGTGCCAACCTTGCCTCTGCTCTGGCAACTGGAGGGGGGTCACCAGAGGAGGAGGAGCTGACCGAGCATGAAGAGGCTATGATCCAATTCAATCTACTGGAGCAGGTGCAAGTCGTGGGAGGCCTGAAAAATTACAAGGACACATCCGGTGAATGCCCAACATTGTTCATCCTGAGTACATGAAGAAAAGCATCACCAAGGTGTATGATTTTGGTGCACATCTGGCTGCATTGGAATGACTGCCCCGGGTGAACCATGTCATGTGGTGTACTGACTCCTATCCAGTATACACACGAGTGGATACAAAGCATGTGTTGTACATCAGTTGAACATGTCCGTGTGACAGTACTCATCCCCCACTAGCCTGCCGCAACAACATCTGCAACATGATACCACAACGTGCACAGTTGTTTGCTGCATCCTTGATGTCAGTGACTGCTCTGCTAGACATGTGCAAGTGTACGAAATAGGAGCTACAATTCATGCACTGCAAGATATGGAATCTCTTTTCACACATGTACGTATGCGCTTCCATGCTACACAGAACATCCAAGATGACAACCAACACTCCTTATGGTGTGCCCTGAGAGAGTGTGCATATGTCTGGACTGTGCACATCCCCGCTGCCCCAATGACTCCTGAGGCAAATGGCTGTGAGGCCTGCTCCCTCTTACCCTCCCACACTCCATGGGCCCATGCCCCTCTCCCTCTTGTGGCTCACTGTACCTTGTTCCTATCTACAACTCCATTCACTTACTCTCTCCATTTCACAGACCTTGCCTGTGTGGTACTCTTACAGCCATTCATCAACTTGGGCTGTTTCCTTTTTCCCAGACTTATAGCATGTTCCCATTGTGTGCAGTCCATGTACCGAGACAACACTAGTGTGGCATGTGATGGATGCAGACTTGGATGTGGACATGTGTATCTGCCTGTTGCGTGTGATGTAATTGCACGTCACAGAGCCACATGTCCATGCCCATTTCACTGGTATTAGTCAACAGTTTGTGGTACCATGGGCCATAATGTGCTTCTTAACGACCCTGTTGGTTAGCAATGTGTCCACTGGCAGCATGTATTTGTATTTGGAAAATTTGTATAGCGCATATCGATGAGGGAGCCGGGCAAAAAAGATTGCATCTGGGCGCAGAATGGCCCTGAGCGGGGAATTGTGTTGCCAGTCTGCATATGCCATGCTCAGATACCTTGTTGTCCATAGTGTGTGGATGCTGTATTTCTTATGTCGACATGCCCTGCATTTAGTTGCATGACAGCAATGTGATAAACATGTTTACTGTCAACATGTTGCGCATGACTCCACATGTCTTTTTCTGTCAATGTGCAGGTGAGGAGGCAACAGATGCAGAGGAGGAGGAAGAGGATGAAGAAGAGTCTGTGGTGGCTCAGACCACCAGTGGAGGATGTGGCGTGGCAGGCAGTGAAAACCCACGGGTGCTACAGATGATCATGAGCTGTGCTGCTGACACTTTATTTATTTATTGATTACATTGTTGTACGCCCAAACCCGGGGCTACCACAGCGTATTTAGATGAATACTCGATCTTGACAGTTATAGAGCAATGATACAAATACTTAGACTGGGTTGTTGCATATACAAAAATGTACATACATTTACATCGGAACAGTGTATTTACAAGGTAAAGGAGGTAAGGAGGTTAGTATTTATTAAAGAGCCAGGTTTTGAGTAGTTTCTTGAAATTGAACAGCGATGGCTCGTTGATGATCTTGTCTGGCCATGAATTCCAGATTCTGGGGGCTGCTACAGGGAAACTGAAGCTACCAGTTCTGGTGTTTTTGAAACGCGGTATATGAAGAAGTACGTTGGAAGTGGATCTCAAGTTCCTGGTTGTAACTTTACGGTTTAGGCATTTGTTGAGGTAGATGGGGCATGCTCTGTAACACATTTGTGTGTGAGTGTAAGCAATTTGTGAAGTATCCTCGCTTGGATAGGTAGCCAGTGTGCCTCTCTCCTGAGGTGCGATACGTGCTCCCTTTTATTATGCCTAGTGCTGATCTTAGGGCTTTATTTCTGCAGTAATTGCATTTTATTGATGTTATGGAGGTACCTAATAGGAGTATGTTGTAGTAGTCTATTTTGAGTAGAATAAGGGCTCTTGCTAATGTAATGCAATTCTGTTGTGTGAGGAATGGGTGACTCAACGATATAAGTTTAGTGGTATATGCTGTGGACGATGCAAGGGCACTGATGTGTTTGTTCATAGTGAGACTCGAGTCTAGGTAAACCCCTAGGGTTTTCACTTGATTTGAGATAGGGATCGGGGTGTTGTCAATGACAATGTTTTAGTAATGAGGGTGAAGATTGGCTAGTCGGGTAGGAGAACCTACTATGAGGATCTCCATTTAGGCATATGCTGTTGGCTGCCATCCAGTTCTGGATGATGGTGTAGATTGGATACACACTCATAGTGTCTTGTTCTAAGATGCCTGAGATGGGTGGTCGGTCAAAATCTCGAATTTCTCTTTTTTTAATTATATATTTATTTTGGGGTCCGGGATTTTTAAAAAAATGGGGGATAAGTATTTCTGTATCGTCGGCGAAGTTGGTGTAGATAACTCCCATTGCATCTAGGGCTGCATTATAGACCGTTGGGGAGAGGCAGGATCCTTGGGGAACTCCGAGCGGTACTGGAATGGGATCGGCTGCTGTGTTACCTATGACTACTCCAGAGGTGCGATCTGAAAGAAATGATTTGATCCAAGTAGTGGCTTCCTTGGAGAAGTGAAAATGATTTGCTAGTGTTTGGCACAGTTTGCTGGTCTACTAAATCAAATGCCGTAGAGAGGTCAAGAAGTAACAATATACATAATTTTCCTGAGTCCCTGACCGCATCCATTTGTTTTTTTAGATCCAGCAATGCTGTTTCGGTGCTATGTCCAGGGTGGAAGCCTGATTGTCTCTCTCCTACTAAATGGTTGTTTTCAAGATGGGCTTGGACTTGGGTGTATGCAATTTTGTCTATGATTTTAACAAGGAAAAGGACTGTGGTGATGGGTCTATAATTAGTAGGAATAGTGGGGTCTAGTGTGGGCTTTTTGAGGAGTGGGGTAACCCACACTTCTTTGATGTTGGATGGGATGGAGTTGACATTAAATGAGGCATTTACGAAATTAGTTATGATAGGTGCTAAAGTGGTGGCACAATCCTTGACTAGTTTGGCAGGGAAGTTATCTCCTTTGCAGTTTGAGGGTTTCAGTGACGCTATTGTTTTTTGTACTTGTTCTGTAGTTACTGGTGCGAAATGGAATTCAGGTATATTGTTAATGGGGATGGTAGGTGTCGGTGGAGTTATCTTAGTGGAGGTACCTAGTATTTTTCTTTGTGATTCAATTTTGTTTTGCAGCGTGCTAATTTTGGTGGCTAATGCGTCTTGGATGGTAGAGCACCATGCTTTATTTACTACCACTGTACTGGGAGGATGGAGGGGAGTTTCCAGTTCCTTAATAATGGCGAATAGTTCCTTACTGTCCGAGGAGGCATTAGCGATACGTGTATTAAGCGAGTTAGCTTTCTAAGAGTATACTTCCATCTTGTATAATTTGGAGACTAGTTGTAATTCTTTTTTAGTTTCACTGGAGCGATTCTTTTCTAAATAGATGTTCCAGGGCTCTTTTTTGCCTTCTTAGTTCAATAAGGTCATTGTTGAACCAGGAATTGCTGGGTTTATGCTTAGGGCGTTTAGATCTGAGTGGTGCTATTTCATCAATGTCTAGCTTGAGGCAGGAGTGGTAATATGATGACATTTCATCTGGGTTATGCATGGAGGGAGGTTGAGTGTTTAATAGTTTGTTTAGCAGTGGGGTAAGGTTTTCTGGGTGACTTTCCTAGCATTTCTCATCATGGTGGGAAGTGTGGGGAGGGGCTGGGGTCCTTCATTGTGATAATTTCAAATCTGATGAGGGAGTGATCTGTCCAGGAGAGTTCTAAGATGTCTTCTAGGAGGGCTGTAGTGTTGAGTGTTAGGATCCAATCAAGGATACATCCTTTTATGTGGGTTGGAGCATAGAATTGCATTTCTAGTAAAGCATTATGGAAGGATGTAGGTCTGTGGTCGTGTTGGTCATTAAATCCCAAATTGATATCTCCTAGGAGGATAAATTTAGTGTTGGGTTTGATGAGTGGGGCGATGAGCAGAAGTAGTTCAGTGTCTGGGTTGTTGCTGGTGCTAGGAGTTCTATACACTATTAGGATGTTGATAGTGGTTTTGGGGTCTGTAGTGAGTTTAAGGGATAGGAGTTTGTAGCCTGGTAGTGTTTCTGTTTTACATTCCCTGACCTTGAGAGATGTTTTGAAAATGATGGCTACCTCGCCACCGCTAGTTTCGTGTCGATCTGCTCTAAGTATCGAATATTCAGGGGCTATAGTTAGTGAGAGCAATAGGCCTGATGCTGTGTGGAGCCAGGTTTCAGTTATTGCGATAAAGTCTAATTTGTGTTCGAGGATCAGGTTGTGGCGTGTACGTCTAATGATCTAATGTTGAGTAGGGTTCCTTTTAGTGGTTTGGAGTTAGGTGGTGGGCAACTAGAAGGAGTAGTCTGTGGTGGTAGGGGATGGGGGATTGATATAGGGTATGATTGTGGGTGAATCAGTGTTTGGTACTAGGTTTGGGTTTGGCCTGTATCTGATCACTAGGCCTGTTAATTGTTTGGTCATTCATCAGTTGGTAGCTGAGAGTACGCCTGGAGGTATTATGAGAGGTGGTATTCTTGGAGGTGCGGGAGGGTAGCCTGATTGTTCTAGGTGTTTCTAGTATGGGTTTGGTGTGAGGGTTTGAAGTATGGGTTCTGGATGTGAGTCGGAGGTGGCGGGCTAGTATGGGCATGTACGTGAGTGTTGTGTGCGTGGTTAATGCTGTTGAAGTGAATGCTGGAGTCAAGGGGAGGAATGGTGTAGGGCATGGTAGGGGGTAATGTCTAGGGCAGAATAGGCATGATAGGCCTGGTGCTAACTGGATAAATGAGCCGTGGGAGCAGATTGTGGAGGGTTTAGGGAGGTGAGAAGCTGTTGCCATCTTTTTGCCTCAGTGGATATGCTGATGGCTATATGTAGTTGGTGATAGAACTACTATCAATAGTGCACATGTTATTGAAAGTGTGGGTACGAGTAATTTTTATTACAAAAATCCGCTGTTTACTATTGACATGACTACTCGGGCTGGGGTAAAACCTGATACTGATTGTGGCTGACCAGTCATCAGGGACCATAGACGTTATTAGCCACTAAATGTGTAGGATTGGCTATGCAAGGCAGGTACAGTATGCTGATAATACATTAGTACAATTACGTTCTTAACTACTAGATGAGTAGGACTGGCTATGCAAAGGAACATGGTATACTGAAGGTACTTTAGCACAATTGGGATCAAAACAGAGTGGGCTGGCTGCAATATTCAGGGCACAGTGGTCAGGTACAATGTTCAATTCACTATTGGGCTTGGAGCACTAGTCAAGACACAAAAGGCAGAAGCAAGGTTCAACACACCGTGACTAGATACAAGATTCAAGGTGTAGTGCCCGAGATGCAAAGTTCAGTACACAGCGGCTAGGTGCAAAATTCAAAGTGCAGTGGACAAGGTGCATGGTTAAACACTCTAGTGGGCTGGGTGCACTAATCAATACACAATGGGTATGATGCCAAAATCAATAGACAGAGGCTGGATACATTGTTCAACACACTGTGAACAGGGGGAAGTCACTTCTGACTCTTTGGACTCAACTGGCTCTGATGCTCAAGCGGATGTGTAGTCCTCAATGCTGGTGGAGATGAGGGCGCCAATGGGTGGAGCAGTTGAGGCCTGGGATTCTAATGGGGGTCAGGTGCCTTCACAAGGCAAGTCATTGGTGGCACGCCCATCTGTGGTGGTTACGGCTGCAGGGCCACACTCCCATGTATTGGTTTCTGGTCCTGGAACATATATCCAAGGGAGTGTTGCAGTCCTGCAGCCAGGGACAGGGGCATCACAGCAAGGGCTGTGCTCCCTTGGATCAGGCAGGCCTGGGCCCCGCAAACGTGGGGGATGTGTGCAGACTGGGCAGACAAAGGGGGAGCAGCAGATGTTGCGTTCTGCACACCAACAGGGTGCTGCATATGAGAGTTTGGCATGGATATGTTTGGCATGGATATGGTGGCCACTTCCATGTTCCCCCCAGCAACACGGGTGGATCAACAGATGCATGTCATGCGGTCCACATGCTGCTCTCACAGGCTGCGCATGGAGGCCAACATCAGGGGCCGACGGGCAGATCTGCAGTGTCTGCAGGCATCCCTGCTTGCAGAGGATCAGGCACACAGGGAAGCCCTGAGGCGTGAGTTGTTGGCCCACAGAGCTGCAATCCGTGAGGAAGAGACAGCCAGCAGAAGACTGTTCTTCCAGATGTTGTCATTGAGGAAGACAATCTCGGAGGAACTCCATGCAACCCGTGAGGTTGTGCATAGTGACTTCGAAGCCCTCAGTCTGCTGGCGCATTCATCAGTGTTGGGCATGGTGGCTGCCACTGAGGACCAGGCCAGGTCACTGCGTGGTGAGCCTCCAGCACCACTTCCACCTTCAGATTCAATGCAGGATGGGGGTGCCAGAACAGACATGCCTCCCGGTCCACCGTAGCTGTGCGGTCTGTGAGCCCATGGACGGGAATTTCTTTCTTTTTTTTTATCGGGACCTCCACCCATGTGGACATTGAAATGCACCCTGGCCCCCTCCTGGGTGCCCCCTCCTCAGTCAATGATGGACATTTTTGATTTAAAAAAAAATGTTGATATTTTTATAGACCCCAGGCCCCGATGTTGGCATGTTATTTTTGAGTTGCCCTTTCCAGGTTTTATTTTTGATTTTGTTTTTATTTTTACCTTGAGTTGTGCAGTTGCCCTCTCAAGGCCATGACATTTGCAGTGGTGAACATGCAGGCATGCATAGTGAGGTCAACTTGTTTGCATGGCGGTGCGCAGGATGGGAATGCAGGTAACTATGGGTGCAGTGTATCCTCAGCCATGTGTGCTGTGTGAATGTTATTTCACTATGCCTGTTGTAATGTCTTCTCCTATGTTGTTTCAGTAATCCATGATGTGGCAGTGACTGCAGTCCCGGGGTAGACACCCTGCACTCTTTGATGCCCATGCCCTCCACCAGGCACTGGCCCTCCTGTCACTTATTCGGAGACACAGTTCCTGGTGAAGGTGATGCAGGATTCACACCATGCCAGTGCAGTCAAAGGGTAAGCATGAGCACTGTCTTGCATGTTGAACATGCGTCATTGGTCCCCATGTTTGCTTCATGTGTAACTTTACTTAAATGTGCTTTGCATGCTACCATGCCAGGGTGGTTTTCTAAGTGCTACTCATATCACTGTGTTACCTCCCTCGGTCAACTCATCTATGCCCGCAACTACTGTGGTGTAGTGCATGTCATTGGCCATCTCCAATCAAGGCAGTGTATGCCTTAATGTGTGTTTAACTTGGCCTTCCCTCTCACTGTCACTCTCTCTCCTTCTCTCTGTTGTGCTACACTGCACTCATGGGCAGATCACAATCCATGTCCGGTCACCCACTTGCACCCTGTGGTGCTTCTGCAGTGGGTGCTCCCAGCATATTTTCTAGATCCATTCATGTGTTGTCAAGGATGTGCATGTTCTTTCTGTTGTTACTATGCATGTCATTGCATTTGGGGGATGTGTCTCCCGATGGGTTGCATTGTATGCAAGGCAGGTGGGTACCCTGTGCAGGTAAGGGAAGGGCATTTGCAGACGCCTGTGTTGTGTTTGGCTGGGAGCCTTGCACAGTGTATGATCATTTTGGAGTTGCCCTTTCCAGGTTTTATTTTTTATTTTGTTTTTATTTTTACCTTGAGTTGTGCAGTTGCCCTCTCAAGGCCATGACGTTTGCAGTGGTGGACATGCAGGCATGCATAGTGAGGTCCACTTGCATATTTGCATGGTGGTGCGCAGGATGGGAATGCAGGTAACTATGGGTTCAGTGTATCCTGGTGAAGGTGATGCAGGATTCACACCATGCCAGTGCAGTCAAAGGGTAAGCATGAGCACTGTCTTGCATGTTGAGAATGCGTCATTGGTCCCCATGTTTGCTGCATGTGTAACTTTATTTATATGTGCTTTGTATGCTACCATGCCAAGATGGTTTTTTAAATGCTACTCATATCACTGTGTTACCTCCCTCGGTCAACTCATCTATGCACGCATCTACTGTGGTGTAGTGCATGTCATTGGCCAGCTCCAATCCAGGCAGTGTACGCCTTAATGTGTGTTTAACTTGGCCTTCCCTCTCACTGTTACTCTCTCTCCTTCTCTTTGTTGTGCTGCCCTGCACTCATGGGCAGATCACAATCCATGTCCTGTCACCCATTTGCACCCTGTGGTGCTACTGCAGTGGGTGCTCCCTGCATATTTTCTGTATCCATTCATGTGTTGTCAAGGATGTGCATGTTCTTTCTGTTGTTACTATGCATGTCATTGCATTTGGGGGATGCGTCTCTCGATGTGTTGCATTGTATGCAAGGCAGGTGGGTACCCTGTGCAGGTAAGGGAAGGGCATTTGCAAATGCCTGTGTTGTGTTTGGCTGGGAGTCTTGCACTGTGTGTGATCATTTTGGATTGACTTGTCTTGTGGGGCACCAGTACAACTTCATTGGTGCATGTTTCACAGGGTGTGTTTCTGGGGATAGCTATGGGCATGGTATTGTTTCTATGGATTAGTGGAGCCACGGGTTTCATATTCAAAATTGTGGGAGTTCCAACTGTGTGGTCCTTTCTTGTGTAGTTTGGAGTGGGTGGCAGGGCCAGCTGTTTGTGGCCTGTGACAGGTGTTGATGGTTGTTCTGGTGTGTGTCTCATTGCACTTTGTCCATGTGTTATGAGTGACACTTCACATCCCTTGCAATGTTTGTGGGGTAATGGTTCTACGGCACATTTGGCCTCTCTTGCTTAGGGTTCCCCAATTATGTTGTGCAGCCCCAGTTACGAGCCACAACTATGAAACAATTGATGCACATTTTTGGGATGCTATGTTGCGAAGCAGGACATTACGTTGTGCGGTGTTGGTGTTTTCACATGCATGTCCCATGCATACTGCACCATGGTATTTGCAGCTTCAAGTTGACCATGGCTGGGTGTATGGTACTGCTGCGTTCAATTGAATGCACAATTGGACCAATTGTATGCTGTCAAAATGAAGTCTGCATTGACATTGCAGTTTTAGTTTGCATCTAACGTTTAGCATGCATATATCCTGGCTTGCACTATCACATAGCTTTGTCTTGTCTGCTTATGTCTTCCGTGACAATTGCCTCGGGGGCTAGCCTTACAGTCTGACATCGCCCTCTGTGAATTGCTGCATCAAGCATGATTCTGCCTGGAATGCAAGAGGTGACTATTTGTGTTCTTGCATTCTTATGCTTTGCATCATGGGCTCCCATTACTCTGTTCAGTACACTGTCCCAATACTATACAGGTGATGGAATGCCTTGTCATGTCATTGATAGTCTTCCAGGGGTAGTCCCTGCTTTTTTGGTGGCTCAAATTTCTGCATATGTGATGTCTTCTCATTTTCATGCAGCATGTTGACTGATGCGTGCATTGTGTATTTACCATCGTCTTGTGAATGGGGATATGTGACATGCGCATTTGCTACATGTCTTTCAGGGGGACAGGCAGTGTGGGGGTTGTTGTTTGTTAGTGTGTGTGCTTTGTGTGTTTGATTTGCATGCAGTGTGCAGGTATTGCTACATGTGTGCTGGGAAATATGTTGATGGTTGTCTTGTGAGTTGTTTGCATGTGTTGTATGTCACTGAAGGGGTCCTGTCGGTCTTGAGTTTTTGGGTGCATGGATGTTTTAGCTGCACTCTGTTTCATTTTGTTCATTGTCTCCAGATCCTTCCGTCAGGGAATGATGGCTATTTCATGGAATGAAGTTTGACGGTCGACTGCATCCTCATGGAATGGGTACATTAGTTGCTGCATGTCTGGATGTGGCCATTCTGGTGTGTCGCCCTCATTGTCACAATTATCAATTACCTTTTGTTAATTAGTGTATTTGGAATGGGGTTTAATGTGGTCATGTTGCCTGATTGTGTCACTTGTGGATCGATACTGCTCTGCTTTTACACAGCCCACAATAGAGACATGTTTGTATGCTTCATGCACATTCTAGTACATGTGTGCATCAATATGCCATTGTGCTTGTTATATTTTGTGTCCATGTCAGACATGTTTCAGGATTTATCGCTGCTTACACATTTGACTGGTATGTTAGTTAGTCATATGGGATGTTTTTGGTGCAAAATGGGTGATTTCATTAAATGGCTGGCATGGTGGTAATGGTGTCCTCCCTCTTAAATGTGTTTCTTTGGGAAAGACAAAATGAAATGTCTTTTTAGTTCTAAGGGATGCACACAAATGTGCACTTCAAGGGCTCTTTCTCAGGGTGGTTTTGTGGGCACAGTGGATTGGCCTATTGTCATCATTGAATGGCACCTGGTATTTGGCAGGATCGTATGCACTCCACAGGGGAAGGATTTTAGGTGAAAGAAGATTGCACAAGCTGGGTATGTGCAGCCTCTCCACATGCCTTTTGCCGAGCCATACGCAAGCTGTGTGCCTGTGGGTGTGGATGGTGTGCCACCACCATGTCCACCGGGATGCCATGTCATGTTGCAACATTGTGCAGGTCACATGCTGCCACAATGATACTACAGACTACTGGTGATGCATATAGCAACACCCCACCAGAGTGGTCAAGGGAGCGGAAATGTGATTTGAGCACTCCGAATGTGTGCTCCACTATGCCCCGAGTTGCAATATGGGCAGTGTTGTACCTTACCTCAGCAGGTGTGCTGGGGTTGTGTATGGGCATCATCATATATGTGCTCAGAGGGTAGGCACTGTCCCCTGTAGAGATGAGAATGGTTGTCATTGTCATTTGTTGACAGTGTCTATTGGTCTGTGTGCAACATGCATGCATGTACATGGCCATTCATACTCACCAATGAGCCAGATGTTGCCATGCTTCCCTGCTTCCAGGGCCCGGTGTAGCGAGGACATCCTGAAGATGTAACTATCATGTGTGCTACCAGGATAGTTGGCATACACTTCAGAAATGATGCCCCTGGCATCACACACAACCTGAACATTGATGGAGTGCTAGTGTTTCTGGTTGTGGTAGATGTGCTCTGTTGCACTAGGTGGACGTAGAGCAACATGGGCAATCAATAGCACCTAGCACTTTTTGGAAGTGTTCCACCCATAAAAATCCTGGACCACTGCTTGCCTTTCTGCCGGTGTTCTAGGCACATAGATATGCCGGTGGACAGAAGGACATGTAGTTATGATTCCCAACACCTGGTGTAAGCAGGGAACCAGGGAGCTAATAACGGGCCGATCGTAATCGGCCCGTTCCGTTGTTAGCTCCTTGCACCCATTCCCATTGAGCACTATGGTGCTGCAATAAATGGTGCATTCATTGTGACTGTATCCATGTGTTTATTGAGCGTGCATGCTTTTTATGCCTTTGTTAGTGTGCACATTGACGTTTATGCCTGCTATCGTGTGGCGTAGGTAGGGGACCAGGGAGCTAATAACGGGCCGGTCGTAATCGGCCCGTTGTTAGCTCCCTGCACCCATTCCCATTGAGCCCTATGGGGGCTCAATGGGAATGGGGAAGGTCCGAGCCCGGGTTTCCTGAAGGAGGAATTACCGGGCCCTCCAAAATTAGAATGGCCCGGTAATTCCCCATTCAGGGAACCCGGACCCGGTTTTTGTGGCAGCCATGCCCTTATAAAGGGCATGGCTACCGCCAAAGTCATAATGAGGCCCATTGTAACTCGCATCACAGGGATTGCAAAACCTAAGCAGCAACCTTTGTACATGAGTCCTAGTAAAATGCCTGGTTAATCCTCCATCCAGACACCTTTACCCTAAAGAAATTACCCCTTTTATTTTGTCAGGATACATTACTGGACCATTAGGAGTCTCACAGATCTCATCCCCTTTGATTAGAGTTAACTGGTGACCACAAAGGGCAGGGCAAGAAGCCTTCTGAAAGGAAATGGTCGAGGGTTGAAGAAGCCACCCAGAAGTCATCAAATCCCCACTATGGCTTGGCACATGCACTGAGCCGTGTGATATTGCTGCCTCTGTGCAGTTTATGGAGCTTTCCTCTACCTCCATTATTGTGGTATTTTAAATGACACTGGTAAATGATTAATGCTCATATTTCCAGCTTTGGATGGGAGGATGTGAATGATGAGACTAAATAGTACTGGCGGGCAAGGACTCTATTTATTCATTTTGTCTTTGCCTTGCATTTGAGAACCTGAAGCATTCGTAAGCTGGGTTTGTTTGCGGGTGGAAGCAGTCACTTAAAGGAATGGCCTTCCCTTGCTCTTTTTCTACATGAAGAGTCAATACAACCACTGCACACCACATACAGATGTTTTATAAGTGTGTTCTCTATTGAGTATCACTTACATTGCAATGCACATATCACTGTGACCCATCCCTGTGTGCCATTGCCATCTTGTCTTAACAGAAATCACACACATCGACTGCATTAGCACCACAAGCCAGAGAAAGGACCCCTGCTAGGGACATCTGTGGCCACCAGAGAAGAAAATACGCCAAACGTATTGACGCAATCATGTGTGGCCATGCAAATGCAGAAGACGCTCTCCCTAGTAATGCCTATCAAGATTGCATTTCTCCATTCATATCCAAATCTTTTTTGTCAATACTACACACACACACACATTCTGAAATAAATAAATCAGTCGACACAGTAATTTAATTTAAGGGTTTGTATTTGAATAGGAAATAAATCAGACTTTGACTCCAATTTTAGTGAGGTTAGTTTGGTAGATACTTGTTAGCAGCAGCTGCGAGGTAGACTCAGGAAGAGTACACCAAAAAAACATTCCAGACAACCCGACCCTGCATGGCCCAAACCTCAGTGCATCACCGTATACAGTATTTTTAATACATGGTTACCACTGAGTGCGGTAAAAGCATTCATGGCTTCATTAAAGAGGATTTTCGCATCTTCCTATTAATACAATAGAACTGTAATATGAAAGCAGCCAAACTCAGACCTCTCCCAGGACACTGACTACACCTCCTGAATGATAAAAGTGCAGCTATGCGATGGCATCCCAATTAAACTTCCATTCCCTTATTAGTATTATGTTTGAAGCTAGGTCAGCTCGCACCAATCTGGAAATCAGCTGCATATGCCGAATTACATTAAAAATGTTTGTTCTACCGTTAGCAAGCATGTGGCTATATCTCGCTTCTGTGTGCCAAAATGGTACTCCATTGTGTCAGCGAGCTTATATGTATTTCAGAATGGAATCATCTAAGTACACTAGGATGGTGGTAGTGTTATAAAGCCTAACCTCATTTCACCAAATTGCATTTTCCATCCACAGTACTCTCCCCACCCCTCTTGAGATTGAATACCACTAGTCTCACACCTTTAAATATTTTTTTGATTGAACAGCTCAAACAAGCCAGTGTCTGACTCCTGACTAAACATGTCTTCTAACATCTTCATTAAAAACAACTTTTCATGAACCTCCA
Source organism: Ambystoma mexicanum (assembly GCF_040938575.1). NCBI lineage: Eukaryota > Metazoa > Chordata > Amphibia > Caudata > Ambystomatidae > Ambystoma > Ambystoma mexicanum. Next base: position 1,088,694,329 of record NC_090937.1, on the reverse strand, counting down.
AAGCATTAACAGTTTTCTTTTTAAGGCAATTAAATAAACATGTAACTAGTAGATATGAGCAGTATATCCCCAACAGGACTGTAAACACCAACAACATTGCATGTAATATGGAAGCGCCTAGCAATCTAACACGTCAACCAGACCCATAGGGCCATCCAGGTTACGCACTTTTGGTATGCGGTGTGGCCATTGATGTGGAAAATAATGTTGGTAAGGTTATCGCCATAATTTGGATTAAATGTAGAACATTCTGATCCCACAACAGCATAAACACCTCCTTTAGAGGCCAATATAGTGTCTAGCGACATTCCAGTAACATGGTGTGTATAGCCACCTGTTCATGAGTGTTTGTGAAAGGGACATTTGCCACTTTCTCCAGCAATCTCATCACGATTCTGCCTAACAACTACTCCAGGCGTTATGTATCCCATGCTATGAATGAAAGTTTCCCAGCCTGTTTCTCTTTTCTTTCTAGAAAGGGATGGCATGGCAACTTAGAAGAGTGTCTGATAGCAGGCAGAATATATCCCATGTAATAACTTCCACTCCAATCCATGGGTAGCCAGCTATAAGCATAGGTCCCACAAACAAAATATGTTCTGTGATAAGTGATATAACCGTAATTTACAAATGAAAACCCTTTGTCAAAAAAAGAATGAACATTGTTAATAACCACACTAGTGCTAGTGGAAAGACAATGGCCCTCATTAGGACCCTGGCGGAGTGGGTTTCCGCCAGCGCTAATCGCGGCGGACCCGTCCGCCGTACTACGAGTTCCCTTAGCGCCATGGAGGTTTTCTCCGCCTGGTTTTACCGGGCGGAGAAAACCATGGCGCTAAGGGACCTCGTTGTTAATTACGCCGCCGTACTTTTCGGCGGCGTAATTAACTCCTTCCCCACTCCCATTATACCCTATGGGGCAAGAATGGGAATGGGGAAGGGTAAAATGGGGATTGGGGATTTACCGCTCCGCCAAGGTCGGCATGGGGTGGTAAATCCGCCAACCCCCATGGCGCTATCGGCGGCTTTCCGCCATGCTCCGCAGTGCATTTAGCACCGCGGATTCCGCCTGGGTCGTAATGAGGGCCAATGGGCCTCATTACGACCCAGGCGGAGGACCATGGTGCTAATAGCACCATGGTCCATGCCTGTAACTTACCGACTCCGCCATGAAGAAAGGGGGAAGTACCACCCTATTCCAAGGTTGGCGGGGCGGTAATTCCCCCTTCCTCCATGGCCCTTCCCCATTCCCATTTTTGCCCCATAGGGCTCAATGGGAATGGGGAAGGCGCTAAGTACGGTGCCACAAATTGCGGCACCGTACTTAGCACCAAGGTCCCTTTGCGGGTCCCTACTTTAACGGCTGGTAAAACCAGCCATTAAGGTCGGGTCCCGCAAAGGGACCTCGTAATTAGGCGCTAATAGGTTAACGGCACCGCAGCCTTTTACGGCGCCGTTAACCCATTAGCGCCTGGGTCGTAATGAGGCCCATCTACTTCGACTCATGCCCATAAACAAAGAAACCTTATCAGTGGAGCAGAGAAGGGCTGTGGCAGAAGGAGACAGATGTCATGCTGCAGCTTTCTTCTGAAGCTGATCTGGAGGGGGACATTTTGGAAAACTTGCAAATCCCACCTGCGAGCAATGGCTAAATCATGGCTTAAGACATTTCTAGAGACTAGTCTAAGGATGCTGCAGATATTGCCCCAGTTACAAGGAACAGGTGCTGCATGAAAATCTCAAGCTAAATCATGTGGGAAATGGGCTCAGACCCAGCAATCAGATACATTGTGAATGCAGGAGTACTGCCACGTTACACATACAAATGTCTGTACCTGCACCCTTAAAGGGATGGTCTAGTAAAAATTTGTATTTAAAAAATATAGATAGGCAACATAAAAAAAAAAATACTAGCAGTCTATGTAAATTTTACATAGGAAGTTTTAAAACGGAGAATGCTAGTATTTTTTTTTATGTTGCCTATCTATTTTTTAAATAAAAAATTTTACTAGACCATCCCTTTAATCACAAGTGTCGCTACACGTCTTTGGGAGAATAGGTCAGGGCCAATGTGCTCACCTTGGAAGCAAGACGACACTGAGCAACAAAGGTTCGATCCTCGGGTCCGAGCTTAGAAACCTCTGGGTATAAAGCTGTTATAAATGACCAATGATATCATATCATATCAAGAATACCAATCACAAACGAACCAGTAGCACAGTAAAATATGGGAAGCCGGTAAGCGTTCAAGTATCTCTTCAGAACCCAGCTTAATCTCGGTATAGTCCACTGCATGGATGAATGCTTTGTACTCCACGTGATGAATCATTTGAAACTTGGAGCCCAAAAACAGGCACAGGCTGCTCTCCTGTGGCATTTAAATCAACACTTACTGGTGGTGAGCATCCACCACTTTCTGGAGTTGCCTGCAAAGCCTCAGGTGGAGCACCGAGATGATCCTGAATTGAATATGTGAAGCAGTTGCGGACCTTGTCTCAGGATCACTGCATATATGTGCAGAGGAGTTGGCTGACGCCCTCTCTCAAGTATCGAGCAGATTATAGAGCTCGGATGTTGTTGTCATTTTTCCAGGTGTTTCTGATGGAGGTGTAACTCGCCAACTGTAAGTATGGACCTACATCCGATACCCCTGACACTTCAAGGCTGGCTGGGTGGTGAGTTGGACTTGCAACAGTCCACACCAATGAGGTTGCAGTGCTGATTTCTCTTGCGCACGCGCAGATAGATTCCTCCACATACTGGGAGGGAATGGCAGGGCCTGGCAGCCGGCTTTGGCAGTATTTTCTTGACCTGCAAATGGAGCGATCGGGCAGACTTTACAAGGAACTTGCAATAGTTCAAAACAGTCTCATCCTCTAATTGCAAATCCCAACATCTTGCAGTCAAGGGACCGGTATTAGCCATTTGCGTAGGGTTTCTAGTCAGTTCTCATGAGGTGACAGCCCGTGTCTCTTATTGGGATTATTTCCCATATGTAGCAACACTAAGGACAAGATCACAGGCCATCAGAGGCCAGTCCCCTCACACATGTTGAAAAGGTGATTTTTGTTATATCTTCATTTTTGATTCGGGGTGTTAAAGAACAATGAAAATGCTGATAAATATTTAGAGCCCTGCAGATGTCTCTGATAACTTGCCCAAAGAAATAGGAGACTCTATCACTAACGTTCAAGCACTCATCACAAGTTAAACCTTCTCCTTCCTGTGAACCAAGAAAAGATTGTTCAGGAAAACCTGAGTATGGAGTTTAGAGAAGAATATCACACCCTCTCTGTGAGGTCCGCTATATCTAGTGCCATCAGTGTCATGTTCGCTGAGGCCAAACAAATTGAAGGGTGTGTCCCTGTATTGAAGAACCAATGAAACATTTCCCAGAACCCCTCTATGGTCTGTAAAGCCCAGGTATCATCTGATTTCCCCTTACAGTTGTAAACACGGACAAAGAACCCCGCACTGGTGAATATGTAACTATAGGAACTCTCACCTGTGGAAAAGGCTGGTTGCTGTGATAATATCACGTGGCGCGACGGCAACGTTTGCTGTCGCGTGTGTTATAAATAAAGGGGGCATGTCCAGGCTCGGCACTGCACGCCGGGAGCCCGATGGGAGAAGTCCTAAGTCACAGTGTCTCATTTCAGGTACTGGGGGCAAGGCCTTACCACGGGGGTCAGGGGGCTCATGACACCATCACATTGGCGACTAGTATGCTGCTGGGCAGGGGGTAATATTCCAACAATGTATTTGCATCGGTAATGGGTTCTGACGCCTGTCAGGAGCATTAACCCTCGCAGGGACAGATCCACCACCATTTTAGAACCCTACGGTTACAGCTCCACATGTTTTTTTTTTCTTCGTGTTTCTTCAGGAACAATTTTTAAGGAAGACAAAATCTTCTACTCTGAAGTCACCACTTACCATCCTGAGGTGGGAAACTGGGACAATACCACCATACCCAAGGGACACACCTGAGAGTGTACACTGCGGCCCTTGTGCGGTTGCCTGTGCGTCCTGTGTGGTTGCGCCACCACAACAGTCTACTAGAAGATACCGATTTGCGGCCTTTACTAGTGTGAAAGGTGCCTGTGCGATCTGTCATCATGAGAGACATCGACAATGCCATCCAAGAGGCGGCAGCGGCACCACAAGGTAGAAAGACACCGCACCAACAAGGCAATTTGGCCCCATGCCTGAATTTGACACCTCATGAATTGCCTCGAAGTTGGGGCCAAAATGGTTACTATGGGTCGAAAAACTTGACATGTACTTCAGAGCAACCGGAGAGACAGACGATGAAGCCAAAGTGGCGACCCTCATCTACGCAGCTGGATCTGAAGTGCATCGCATTTTCAAATCCCTTGTTCCCGCCAATGACTCATACCAGGCTGCAGAGGACTGCCTTAACGAACACTTTATGCCACTGGCGAATCAGGACTTTAAAAGATTTGTCATGTGCAGCGAAAAGCTGAGGGAAGAGGAGTCCCTCGATCAATTCTACAGCAGGCTTTGTCACTTAACGAGCATATGCAACTGGGAGAATGAGGAAGGTATGGTTCGTAACCAGCTGCTGCAGGGGTGCAGTTCAGGGAAACTACGCAAGCAGGTCCTTCGTGAGCCAGGACTGACGCTAGCCCGCATTCTCAAGATGGGGAGGTCCTATGAACTAGCGGACAGCTGCGCCACCAAAATGGACGCTGCAGTTAAGTCACTGAAAGTGGAAGACACTTATGCAATTTGGCGACCATCAAACGCCGGCCCATCGAGATCCAGGTGGCCCCCACGGAAAGCCGAGGCACTGCAGCCATGACCTAAATGTGGCTACGACCTCCCACGTGCAGGTGACTGTCTGGCGAAAGGGAGAGTGTATGGGTGCTGCGGGGCAGCAGGACATTTTGTGAGAATGTGCCGAGCCCCCACTACAGTCGCTATCCCCAGAGGGCCAAGCAGGATGACCAATGACATGTCTCAGCGGCAGAGACAAACAGCTGCTGTTTAACAGGAGATGCAGAATCTGGAGATAGCCAAAGAAGAGGAAGAGGAGGAAGAGGTCATCTTTATTTCGAGCATTGAAACTTTCAAAATGAAAAGAAGACAACCCATGTGCGCGGTGGTGGTATGTGGAACAATGACTCTGGTGCTTGTAGACACAGGTGCATCTGTGTATGTGCTAGCAACCCACCACTTTGAGGCCCTCCCAGGGCCTCTAGCATTAGTGAAGGCGCGCGCCAAAATATTTTTGTTTTGGGGGGACTGAACCGCTGCCCCTCTGGGGTGCGTCTGTGACTCAGGTGGCACATGAAGACAAAGCTATCCAAGCAACATTTTTTGTTACAGACAACAGTACGCACTCCCTCCTGAGCTTTACAGCATCAGAAGCCGTGGGCATTGTACATTTTGCACTCACAGTATATGCAGAGGACATTAATGACATTTTGGAGAGGTTTGCCGCAGTATTCCAAGGAGTCGGAAAACTCAAGGAAGAACCCATTAAACTACACATTGATGAAGCTTTGTGTCCAACGGCACTGAAACATCGGCGCATACCGTTCCACATGAGATAACAGGTGGAGAAGGAACTACAGAATCTAGTCAACCTAGACATGATTGAGAGAGTAGAAGCCCCACCCCATGGGTATATCCCATTGTGGTAGCTGCAAAACCGAAGCAACCCGGATCTGTCCTCATCTGTGTCGATATGATGCTGCCCAACCTCGCCATCAAGCGCCAGAGACACATTACGCCCACACTAGATGATGTGGTGGGGGAACTGCAAGGTGCAAAAATATCCTCCAAACTTGACCTATGGTCCGGATATCATCAGTTAGAACTACACCCGGACTCGCGCTTACATCACGACTTTCACGACTCATCATGGGTTGTACCAATATAAACGACTGAGCTTCAGGGTCTCCTCGGCAGCCAAAGGTTTTTCAAAATGTCATCCGGGGGGCCCTCGCTGGCCTGGAAGGTGTGATAAATTTGAGCGACTATATTTTGGTCTATGCCACATCTGAAACCGAACATATGGCTCGCCTGGAGAAGATGCTGGAGAGGATTCAAAGTCTAAGACCACCACTGCACCGTGAAAAGAGTGAATTCCTCAAGGACAGTATTGCATTTTTTGGTTTTATCTTTCATGCCAAAGGCATCTCCCCGGACCCACAAAAAGCCAGAGACATCCATGAGACAAAACCTCCAGAAAACATCTCAGAGGTGCAGAGTTTCCTAGGAATGGTGACTTACTGCTGGAGATTCAGACCTAATTTGGCAACCCTCTCAGAAACTCTCCGGACCCTGACCAGAAAGGACACTGCCTGGGTGTGGGTGGAGGCTGAACAAAGAGCTTCCGACACCATCAAGAAAGTACTCACAGGGGAAGCAACAATGGCTTTCTTTGATCCAGGAAAAGAATCAGAAATCATGATGGATGCCAGTCCGGTCGGACTAGGAGCAGTACTCCTTCAGCCAGATGCCATGGGGCAAATGAGGCCTATCACCTATGCCAGCAAGGCACTTACTGGGACTTAATGGCAAGGAACTAAAAAACTCACATATTGAAAGGGAGGCACTTGCGGTTCTATGGGGTTGCCGGCACTTCCGCATTTACATTTTAGGAAAACCGGTCACAGTGATTACTGATCACAAGCCATTAATCCACATCATGGTGGGGTCCTCATCCAAACCACGCCCCAGGATAGAGCGGTGGATGCTGGCTCTAATGGAGTATGTAATCATACTGAACTACAAACCCGGTGCCCATAATCCTGCGCACTACTTATCGCGACACCCCAGATGCGGCAGTGAACATGAAGAAACGACAATGGTGGATAGTGAAGAACATGTTCATCTGGTGGTGGGCGCAGCAAAGCCTGTGGCCCTTACTCTAGAAGAGGAGGCAGAGGCCTCAAAAGAGAACAAGTGTTTCCGAATAATTCAAGATGCCATGGTCAGTGGCGAGTGGAGGTCGGTACTATCCAATGCCACTCGCAGAAGCCGAGAGACTCAACGGGAACTTGAACAACTATGGCGGGTCCGACATGAACTATCCTTGACCATTGAGGGATTGCTGCAACGAGGCCGCCAGATAGTAATTCCGATGGCACTGGTGGAAAGAGTATTGGAGTTGGCACACTGCAGCCACCAAGGCACAGAGAAAACAAAGGCGAGGCTGCGCCCCAAGGTTTGGTTCCCGGGTCTGAAGACAAAAGCGGATGAGCATGTCGCCAAGTGTGTCTGGTGCCAGGCAACTGCCCCGTCGACAGGGAGCCAAGTATTGAATCCATGACCAGAAGTGACACTCCCTGGGACACAGTACATGTGGACTTTGGGTCGACAGGAAGAAGAATGTACTTTCTCGTAATGATTGACCAGTGGTCCCGGTACACAGAGGTAAAGCTGGTAGAGTCCACATCCTGCAAACAGATCATGCAAGTGATGGAAAAGGTGTTTACCACAAATGGATTCCCACGAATAATCTGCTCAGACAATCCAGGAAAGTAACACCAGGATGGCCAAGGGCCAATGGGGAAGCTGAACATTTCATGCGAACGCTCAACAAAGTGTTCCACATAACCCAAGGTCAGGGAGGCGAGCTAAAAGGATACTTTACCAGTTCCTATGGGAATACCCCCACCCCTCACCAATCCACGGGGGTGCCTCCAGCTGAAGCACTTTTCAACAGATGCCCGCGAGGACTCCTTCCGGAAGCAGAAGGCCGGCCGCCCGGCATCATTGATGATCACAGAACATCAGAGGACCGACTCGCACACAACGAGGGTGAAAACATCAGACGACGCCTCAAACCACCAGACATTGAGGTGGGTGATACTGTCCTGGTAAGAAACTGCCATCCGGAAGGAAAGCTGCCCCTCAACTATGAACCCTCTTCCATGGGAGTGACCAAAGTGAAGGGCTCCATGATGACTGCCGCTGATCAAAAAGAAACTGTGACAAGGAACTCCAGTTTTGTTCAGAAGGTTGGAGTGGGTGAAAAGCAGAGAAATCAACGAGGGGAAGCCTCCCCGGCCCAGACCACGGCCAGAGAACATCCTCCTGAAGAAGATGCTGGAGATCCAGAACTTACACCATGTGACCTGAAAGGAGAGAGGAGAGAGACAGTGGCGGGGGAGCACTAACCCCGCAGAGAAGGCCGCCATTGTCCCATGCGGTTCAAGGACTACATTCTGGTCCAAATCTGAAAAGACTGAGTTTCCCAGTTGTGCCCACGCTGGGCCTACCATGTTTTCATGTGCTATTACATGTATATCAGTCATGCTGACAGCAGGTCATGCCTCATGGCTGTGTTTAAATTTTGTTATGAAAAAGGAGGAATGTGATTATATCACGTGGCGCGAATGCAACGTTTGCCATCGCGTGTTTTGTTATAAGTAAAGGGGGTGTGCCCAGGCTGGGCAGAGTGCACACTGGGAGCCCGATGTGAGAAGTCCTGTGTCAATGTGTCTCATTTCAGGTACTGGGGGCAAGGTCTTACCATGGGGGTCCACAGTTGCGATTTGTGCCTCCATAACATCCACATATTTGCCGGCATCCTTCCCGGTGTTGTGGGTGGCCTGTTCTACATGGAAACATTGGGGGTCATTCCGAGTTGGGCGGTAAAGGAAAAACGATGCCGGTAAAGGATTACCGGCATCGTTTCCCTTTACGGCCCATTCTGACCCACCAGACCGTTATTTACGGCGCCGTAAATTACGAGGCCGTAAATAGCGGTTCAGTGACGCGCGCCCGACACTCCATACCGAAAATAGCGCCATGGCGTAAACCGGAGCTGATCCAAAGTAAAGCGGACATGGAAAAAACGGCCTCCATAAGGCCGCAAAGTACCTTACCACCATGGAGTAAATACCGGCATCGCCGAGAAGGTGTTAAGAACCATGAGCAGTGCTTCAAAGAGGCACAGGTGCACTCAATCAGCACAGGTGGAGGCAATGGAGTCAGTCACAGCACAAAAGGAGCACACCCACACACCACACCCCCTCCCACACCAAGATGATACCAATTGTAGCAGCATTCCTGGAGCTGGAGGCCCTGCTTGCAAGGCAGCAACTACAACAACAGCAACAACAACAACCACAGCCCTCACCACAGAGGATACACAGGAGGAGAAGGAGGGTGAGACAGGCCCAGCATGCCCTACCGGTGCAGGCACCATTACCACGCCGGCAGCCCCCAATCCCCCGCATCAGAGCCATCCCCTTCAACCACACACCAGAGCAGATCCACACCCTGTACCGGCTTGACCGGGACACCATTACCACCATAGTGGACCTGATACATGATGACAAAGTGAGCCGCATAGAAATCTGCACTGCCATCCCCCCTCTACTGAAGGTAGTGTCTGTGCTCCACTTCCTTGCCACAGGCACCTACCAGCATACAGTGGGGCACATGCATGGCATTTCACAGCCCATATTTTCCCGGATACTCAACCAAGTGCTGGATGCCCTCCTCAACCACACAAGGGACTACATATCCCTACCACGGACTCCCAGGAGATATATGACACCAAAGTTGCCTTCCATGCACTGGCAGGCATGCCAAATTGCATAGGTGCCCTCGACTGCACCCACGTCGAATTGGTGGTCCCGCATGCCATGGAGGTGCCGTATCGTAACCGCAAGCAATACCACTCCATCAACGTCCAGATGGTGTGTAATGCCAGTAAAGTCATCACACATTGCAATGCCCGATACCCCGGATCAACTCATGACTCCTTGGTCCTGCGGAACTCAACACTACCACGCTACATGGAGCGACATGCTGGACGACGTGCCTGGCTACTTGGTGAGTAACCTGAATGGGCCATGGCAGTGCATTGGGGCTGTGAGTAGGTTGTCTGCATACCACACCTGTGTGGGAAAGGGGGGGGAGATGCATACTCCACCTGTGTGGGAAAGGGGGAGGGGGGAAGATGCATACTCCACCTGTGTGGGAAAGGGGGGGATGCATACTCCACCTGTGTGGGAATGTTCACGCCAGTGCACGATGTGCACCTCACAGAACACTGTGCCCTAAAACAAGTGACACGGCACATGACCACTTAACCACACAGTGCTGAATCCGAGGCGACACCTATCACTACGTGACTAACAGGAAACCTGGCCAAATACCACAACACATGCACCACTCATCGGCGGCCCATACACACCATAAGGGCATCCTGCACCATGCAGTGCAATAGCACCATGTCGCTGACTCCTGCATCACAACACACAGGACAGTCATCCCTGGGAGTGCATAGAAGTGAGTCTAACAGGGATCCCACAGCGTGTCACTGGTCCGGCACCCACATAGGATTGCTGCAAGTCACCATGGTAGGGATCAGTGCAGAATGACGAGTATGCTACCAACTACAGCCAACACCCCCCTGTCACCAAATCTCTCGCATGAGATCAATGAATGCAGTCCAACACTGCTGCATGCATATACGACGCACATGCAACAAGACGTGAGTGCACACCATGACCCATCAGGAAGAAGCTACCCCCTCCATCATTCCATTGCACAGGACACATACCCGGGCCAGTAATGGGGTGACTGTATCCTGGGACATGTGTGCATGGCCAGTAATCACCTGCTGCCATGTAAGACTAGTACAGTTCTGCACCATGAATGTACAAACACTTACCTTCATTCCACTCTCATGCAGGTGATGCTGGCTACCCTTTGAAGCCGTGGCTCATGACCCCTGTCCGCAAACCACAGAACAGGCACGAGGAGGACTACAATAGATCCCATACCCGTACACGGGTGGTGATAGAGCAGACCTTCGGCCTGTTGAAGGCACGATTTAGTTGCCTCAGCCGGTCGGGTGGGGCACTCATCTACAGCCACGAGAAGGTGTCCAAGATCACCATGGCATGTGTAATGCTGCACAATCCGTCGGAAACGTGCCACTGCCCCCTGACGTGGAACTGCCACCACCAGATGATGATGAGGGGGAGGAGGAAGGAATGGCACGACAGCATCACGGTGCCGATGCACAGGAGGGACGTTCCGTGCTGCAATCATTGATTGGACAATATTTCTGACTCACAAGTCATCTGAGGGTGTGAGGATGACAGGACATTGGGCACTGGGTGTGGGGATACATGTACACCATGCACTGTGAGACATTAAAGGACACATGCACAATGATCAATGTCCACTCTGTTTCTTAGGGATGATAAACCAGTGTATTGAGTAATAATGTTCAAATGTGTACAACAAAACCTCCACCCTCACCCCCCTCCCCGTCCGCCCCAAATCCCACACACACCCTCATCCCCCTCCCACTCCCCCCCAACTCCCACACACACCCTCACCCCCCTCTCCCTCCCCCCCAACTCCCACACACACCCTCACCCCCTCCACCTCCCCCCACAACAACCCCAGAAAAGTCCCATTGGAACAACATAGTCAACATGTGTGTGCCAGCATGGTCAACGTGCACTCCCAGAGCCAGGGGGATCCATGTCGTGGCGGCGCAATGTACGCAGTGAGCGTCGGACCGGGCTGGTCTGCGTGGACGAGCTTTTTGAGGGTGCGTCCACCCGCTCGGGCTGTGGTGTGTGGTGTGCTGCCTCCAGGGCATCTGCGATCTGGCCCAGCACCTCGCAGAGCCGGTTTGTGTTCGCCGTGATCACCTCGCCCAGAGCCTGAAGGTCACTGTGCCACTCCAACCTAGAATCACGATTGTCCCTGATGAACTCCTCAATGAGGCCTGTGAGGTTCTGGGAGGGCAATACATCCGTGGCCGATGTGGCCGATGTGCTTGGCAGGCTTGGTATTGGGCCTACAGGCCTTTCCAGAGTGTCTGCAGGGGAAGTGGATTCAGGACAGGCAGGTTGTAATCCTTGCCCTGGGGTGTCACTCTCCCCGGAGTCGCTGTGTGCCACCTGGCTGTATGATGGTGTGTCAGGGGTATGGGCAATGTCATTGGTATCCTCCGCGTTGGCTCCGGAAATTGATGGTGGTCTGTCTGGAACATCGAGGAGGCACATGGCTGCATGCTCACCAGCCACACTGGATTCCTCTGAGTGCAGCGTGGGGCACGTGTCCAACGGCACTGCAGGCATGGGTAGGGGTGCAGGTGGGGGTTGTGCACCCTCCATGGGGGTTGCAGGAGCAGGTGGTGTGGCTTGTGTTTTTCTCCTGCTTGCAGTTATACGTTGGCCCCTGCCTCTGCCCCTGGAAGTACTGGCCCGGGTGCTTCCTGGTCCTCGCTGTCAAGCCCGCTGCCTGTGGGGGGGGGAGAGAGAGACGGCATGAGCAATGATTTGGGTGTCAGCATTAGTACATGCCTATGGTATCACAATGGGATTGCAGCGTTTTGTGGACATTTGGGTGGTGAGTGGGACAGTGATCTGGGCTTGGATGCTAAATGCATGCAGATGTCTGGGTCACACATGTTGGCGGCGTACTGTGATGACTCACATTCACAGTGTTTACAATCACTGCGCCGTGTGCCTCACAGATTCGGCCTCTTTGTGTGGTATGGGCCATATGGGTTACAGCCTTGCACCTGACATCAGACTGGGTCCCACTTGTTACGGCATGATTTCATTGGGGGGCGGGGGTTTGCCCAACCATGACGTGACACCTTGCCCAGCCCTTGGCAGTGACTTACATTAGGAATACATGTTCTGTCTTGAATCATGACACTCACCTCCATCAGCGGATGACGCTGCACCGCACTCCATTTCGCCAACCCCTTCTATGGCTTCTGTGCCCATCATGGCCACGCACGCTTCCTCCCACGGCATCATTTTGATGGGGGAACCTGGCCCTCCTCCTGTCTCCAGGGCCTGACTTCGGTTTGCCGAGAGGATGGCCCGCACCCGGAGATGGAGGTCATCCCACCGTTTCCGGCAATCCTTGGTGGTGCGTGGGGTGTTTCCTACAGCGCTCACCCTCTGTGCTACCAAGGCCCAGATCTCTTTCTTCCTGACGACGGTGGGCCTACGCGTATCACTGCTGAATACAGTGTCCGAATGTTCATGCAGGGTGTCCACCAGTATCTGGAGCTCATCCTGGGTAAAGCGCTTCTTTCTTATGCGTGCGGCCCCCTTTTTTAGTGCTTTAGGCATGATGCTTGTCTCGAATGCCAATTTCTCTCTTCGGTATATGCCTCCGGGTCCTGTATGGAGAGGATGGCAATGGATTGTGATTTTAAAGATGGCCGCCGTGCTCCTTCCCGTTCCTGTGCGGTGACGTTTTTTCCGGTTCCGTTCTTTACCGGTGACCGTAAATAGCGGGGACCGCTATTTACGGTCACCGCTGATTACTCCATGTTGGTAGTGTTATGTACGGTGCATTTGTTGGCGGTAAGGGCTTTGGGGGCACTTTTGCGGCATGGCTGTAACGTTCATTACCGGCATGGCAGTAAGCGCGTGCTCGCGAAGTCAGAATAGGCCGATTTTTACAGTCTAATGCCAGCACGGAAACACTCTTAACGCCATGCCGGTATTCCCCTATACTTACCGCCCAACTCGGAATGACCCCCATTGAGTGTTGTTGTGGAAGTGGGCAGACGTACGGCTCCTACTACATCCACCTCTCCCAAAAATTAGAGAAAGGAACACACTGCTGATTAAATCTTGAGCATTTATCAAGGCTATAGAAGTGCTAACACCTTTATTGATTTCCTACTGAGTAGGTACCCAAGAACAAACTGTAAGCTTCTGGACCTACCTCTGATTAAGCCAGTTCTACCAACATAGTATCTTTTTTCATCAGAACAACTCGCCTTTGCTCAGCTGAAATAGCGCAGTCTGCATCACCCAAAAGGCAAAACCCAAATTGTACTCGGCCTACCCGATTGAGTGGATCTGCGGAACACCCACATCCAGTGCTCATTCATAGAGGTACATGATCTTAGATAAAGGGCCGGCAAAGTACATTTGTTTCTCATGACTTGATTTCGAGGACCTATCAGTTCCTTTCCTGAGGTGTTTATGACACTTAGAGATGAATGTCAGAAGGTGTGAGACCAGTTCTTGAGTCACTGTCACTTTATTTTACAATGAAGTCCTCTAACGTTCTGCCTTGAGCATGGTTCACGCATTCTTGGTGAGGGATTTCCATAACCTGTGTCAAGACCCAGGTTTCAGTGATAGAGCTGAGGCAACGTGGGCTGGTTTGCACCACTCTCTTCATGATGCCTCTCACAGGAATTTCCAGGACTACAAGACAGGAAAGGACAAAGCCCTCTTAAAGGGTGGGAATTCTCCAAGTTCGCAAATCTCTCAAAACGTGGCTTTTTCAATAACACCTGACCATAGACTAATCCCCATGAGCACACAGACAGCAACTCACATTAATGCGCTACTGTTAAAAGATGTGATGCCACATGCTGGCTACCCACACATTGTACAGCAATCCGCTGCTCTTGAGCTTGGCCTGCGCTTCAAACATTAACATAAAAAAATCAAATAAATCCCTGGTGGGAAAGCCCCAAAATCAAGACAAGGAATCTCAGGCCTCGGCTGAAAGAAATCACCTGCTAGTCAAGGAAGAGAAGTGTAACTTGCTAAAGAAGGGGGTGCAGGGAGAATCCCTGCATAACTCTTTTCCCTTGAGCAAACCCCTAAGCCCTAGTAGATTTGGTGGTAATATGCACCCTCTACATGAAAATCCAGCTGCTCATCCAAGCTCTAATATAGCTGTATAGGCTGAGGTAAGGGTTGTTATCATGGGATAATGACTCGCCAGCAAGTTATTGCCCGAGGCGAAGCCGGGGGCCATAAATTGGGGAAGAGTCCTTATCCCAAGCAATGATGCTATCTCCTGAGGTGTAAAAGGCTCCTAAGGTGTAAAAGGCTATTAGCACATGGCAGTAATAGCAATACATGTTTTAGAGTTTCAATGTTGAAGTACAAAAATTGTACTTTAAAAGTGAGTTAAGTAAATAGACAAACTGAGTTGGTAAATTAAATGTGCTTTTATTTTGTATTATTTAAATATTATGGTTGTCTTCAGAAGTTCAGCATTTTAATTGCAACTTGGTTGAACTGGTCAATGTAAACCTGAGCATGCATTAGGTGTCATTTTTGTATTTGAATTTATTTATATAGAGCGCCAAGCCCTTAGGCATCTGGACGCATTGCTTACAGTTACATAGAATAGATAAATTACAATAACATACAATACGTATTTACAGATGGTATAAGGCAGGTATTTACATAGTGAGTATACAGTAAAAAGGTATACAGTAAGAATGGCAAGAGATTACAGGATGATTTGCAAGTATAGCAAGACAAAGTGTACCGTACAATAGTAGAATCTTATACGCCTGTTTCTTATGCTACATTCTGTGTGAGCCAGGTTTTTACACTATTTCTGAATCTATGGAAAGAGGGTTCGGCTCTGATGGCTGCCGGTAATGAGTTCCACATTTTGGCTGCTAAGACCGGGAAACTTCTGCCTCCTGCCTTTTGGAGCTTGAACCTGGGAAAGATACGGCAGTTGGATTGTGAGGATCTAACAGGACGATCAGAGGATTTCCGTGCACATATGTGGCACAAGTATTTAGGTGGTATGTTGTTTAGGCATTTGAAAGTGAGTGATAGTGTTTTGAGACTGATTCTTTGGTTAACTGAAAGCCAGTGGAAGCTACGTCTCAGCTCTGAGATATGATGTGATATAGGGTGGTTAGTTGCTGATCTGAGTGTGTTGTTCTGGAAAATGTGTAGCTTTTTTAGGTTGTGTTGGTTGATGCCTAGATAAAGGGCATTACAATAGTCTAGCTTTGATAGTATTAAGGCCCTAGCTAAGGATAGGCAGTTGCCTGTGGTCAGAAATGATCTGCAGGCATTAATAAGCTTGCATGTGTATGCAGTGGTGGAGGCAGTTGCATTGATTTGTCTAGTGAATGAGATGGTAGAGTCAATGTAGATGCCTAATGTTTTTACTTCTTTCTAGACCGTGATATTGTTACTGTCAATGTTGAAGGCATTGCATTGTTTGTCCAGTTTGTTGAGTCTAGCTTGGGTGCCTACGAGGAGCAACTCAGTCTTGTCGTCAATGAGGCATAGTCCGTGTTTGGCCATCCAAGCTTGGATGATGAGGTAAATGGCGTTAAGGTGTTTAGAGTCTGTGTTATAGTTACCAGTAATCGGGATGAGGATTTGGGCGTCATCTGCGTAATAAGCGTAGGAGACACCCAAATGGTATAAATCATTGAAGAGAGGCTTGGTGAAAATGTTGAAGAGTGTGGGGGAGACGCATGATCCCTGGGGGAATCCACAAGTGACAGGGACTGGAGTGGCGGATGTGGTAGGAGCAAATACTCTAGTGGTTCTTTTGTTTAAGAACGACTGAATCCAGGTGGTGGCTTTAACTGAGAAGTGAGCAGCGGATGTGAGGTGGTTACAAAGAACTTCGTGGTCCACCAAATCAAAGGCCGCTGATAGGTCTAGTAACAGGAATAGTGGCAGGTTGCCTTTTTCTTTTATAAACTCCATTTGGGTTACTAGGTCTAGCAGGACTGTTGCTGTACCATATCTGGGTCGGAAACCTGATTGACGGAGCCCAAGTAGGCTTTTGCTTTCCAGGTGGTGCTGAATCTGTAAGTAAGCAGACCTGTCCAGAATTGTAAGGAGGAAGGGCACAGTGGTGATAGGTCTATAAATTGTTGGGATGTCGGGGTCAGGGTCAAGGGAAGGCTTTTTAAGTAAACGTAGTCATGTGTAAGTAAACGGTTGAAGACATTGGAAAAGTGCATGTGGAGCAAGCTACCCCTCCCGCTTACCCCATTTGTTCATGGACATGAGGAATTATGTAGACAAATTATAAATGCATCACACCTAATTATCTGAAAACAACTTTATTCCAGCTTTTAACAAAAGATAAAATCAACAAACTTTTGCATACATATATACATTCCTAATACACCAAAAATGTGTGCAAAAATAGCAAACGGACAACAAGGGGTTAGTATAAAGTGCAAGCAAAGTGCAAGAAACTACTAGTCCATAGATATAACTGAAACTTAGTTTGCATTACAGGAGATTTGGCAAACACCCATTTTAATCTAAAGCCAAGCATGCAATGTTGGTATTGAATTTCTGGATTTCTATAGATTTGGTCTGTCACAATTTCAGCAAGTCAACAAATAATTATAGAACAATGGCCTGCCATCTATTTTATCTCACAACTCTCGAATACAAAACAGGATTTAAACGAGACAGTAGAGGTTGACACAATGTGTTTCGGCCCTTCACAGGGATACGACCATGCCACAACATTCCTCTGAGAGTTTTGGACGGGCCTTCATCAGGTCGGAAAATATTCACACACAGGGCATGTTCATGAACACCTAAATGTGAAGCATAACAAACAGTATTTTTAGGCTTAGCGCTTAGAAAACCTAAAAATGAATTTTGTTATTTTTGTAACCTCATAAAATAACCCTACTGACCTTACTTGGTAATTCACGATTTCAGGGCAAAAAACGATTTATTTCCTGTTTCCTGTAACAACCGGCTTCAATGCTCAGAAGTAGTAACTGCTCCACTCATTTGAAAGCCTGCAACTGAATAATGAATACAATGTATTTCAACTGCTCTACGCATTGTTAACTGTTTTATATTCTTTAATTTCTTCACACAAAACGACCCACTAACCTCCACATAACTTTGTGCTCGTTCGGCAACTAGGCGGATGAGTAATGTAGACACTCAAAATTCTTTGTGGCTCTTATCTGTAAAAAATTAATAACAGAATGACTCACTACTACTGGTTGTAAATATATTTCATCAATTAGTTTTGCCATGTCAGAGCTAATTTGGACATGATCTCTTAAGAACAGAATTTAAAACCGATTTCAAAATCCAAAAGTGGAAAATACGCTTTTTTTTCCTATGCTACACGAGCCAGGAATTATGCAACTCGATGGCAGGGCTCAGTAAGCAAATCACTATAACCCCTTACCTAATCCTATTGCTTACATCAAATCATTCAAAATAAAATGTGCTCATCAGGACATCTTGCATAAACAAGTTCTGTCCTCTGTCCAAAACCTAAGCTAGCTACCTGACCGTACACTATTAAATTAAAACAAATTCAAACAACTGGTCTGCTTGCGGTTGGCTGCATGACCCCCTCTTAACCAAATGTCCCTGGAAATGGCCCGCTCAGTTTTCCAGGTTCTCTGTTGCTTTCACAGTTCCAATGAGTCACACAAAATGTTCTTATGTAAACCACATAGAAATGTTCCTCTGGTCTTTCCCAGACATGGCTTCCTAGTATAGTCTCAAGAAGTCATGATGTTTCCCAAGGCAGAAAGGGCACACTTCGGTGCCTCTTCATCTAAATATGTACAACCTTTACAAGTTTCTTTCCAATATGTAGGACTTGACTTAGTACGCAGTTCAGTTCAGTAAAACCTTGATTTGGCTTCCCCCTCGGGTCTGTTCCACACTCCAAGTGCACTTTGGTGGTCCCACATGGACCTTTAGATTCGGATTGAAGTGACTGCTGAAGTGTTTATAACGTCTGTCTATGTCTTTGGTTTTCTGTTTGCTCTCGGCCTCTGCCTCGCAACTGGGTGTCTGTTTCAGGAAGACTATGCTCTGCATATAATCCCTCTCTGGACTTTTCCTATTGTTGGTTCTGCCCAGCTTTTTGGGGGGATTCCAATATCTCCTGGTTTCTAATGTGCCCTCTATTTGGTTGGTATTCTTGATCC
The DNA here is from genome assembly GCF_040938575.1 of Ambystoma mexicanum. Classification (NCBI taxonomy): domain Eukaryota; kingdom Metazoa; phylum Chordata; class Amphibia; order Caudata; family Ambystomatidae; genus Ambystoma; species Ambystoma mexicanum. The sequence goes on along the minus strand of NC_090937.1, from coordinate 1,088,675,626 downwards.
GCTTTGTTGGAGTTTCTTTTCTGTTCTTCATTAGGCTCCTGGGGACTGTGAGCTACTCGAATGGCTTTGTTACTCTGAGTCTCTGGCCCAGAGCTCAACTGCCCTCCTCACTTTCGTTAATGGCTCCTGCGTACCTGCTATTACTTCCAAGGGGGAAGGATTGGTCTCTGCGCGGCTTCCTTCGAGATGGCGGCTTCAAGTCAGCTCCTCGCTCTCTCTCTCTAGCTAAGAGCCATTTCACTTATATGCCACCCTCGAAATTGAGGGACACCGTCACATTGGTCCTTGGGCTTTTTCTTTAAGGGGGAGTGTGATGGGGTGTAAATCCAGTCAAAGAGGTAAATAGTCATGGTAAGGCCAGCTTTGTTAATGGTTCATCCTTCCCTCATGCATATAGATGGCTTTAGAATAAAATGTAGGTCTGTTCCTTCAGAAAGGACTGTCTTTGTTTTTGGTTGCTAGGAGACGAGTGAAAAGTCGGAAGGTGGAGACGTCCGTTATCAGTGGGCGTATTAGGAGCCTGTTTAAGCTTAACTGCACCGTTGTGCATATTTGAGTAATTTGTTTGTTAAAATACTAAGTTGGTCATGTGAAGACGAGGACAAGTTAAATTCTCATGGCTGAAGAGGATTGGAGATTGCCAGAAAGGAAGAAAAACAGCAGGGAACGGAAGAAGTCAGAGCGGGACCGGACTGATGGTCTACCGGTGTAAGAAGGGTTGAAGTCATCGCGCTTTCTGGCGAAACGAGGAGACGAAGCCCTGCAGCGGAACTAGCCCGAACCGCTGGGAGTCTGACCGCATGAAGTGAAAGAAGTAAGGGGGCGTCAGGGCGGTTGGAAGACTCAGGAACGTACGCTGACGGCCTCTATAGGGCGGCCAGCTCTTACAAATCAAAAGAGGCTCGTCAGCTGATTGAAGTATGGGGCCCGCTGAAGTACCGCATATCAGTAAAACAAAGGGACGCCACAAATCAGGGCCCGCCCACAAAGGCACGATGAGTTGATCAGCTGGGGAAGAAGCGGCGAGCGGCCCATAAGTCAAGACGGCTTAATCAGCTGGGTTCAGAACAAACCCTTAACGTTGCCAAGCAGAGAGTGGACGAGATGAAATAGACTAAGCGAAACTAAAGCATGCAGAGGGGAGAAGTTGCATACAAAGAGAGTTGATGTCAAAGAGGTCTACTTATCAGTGCACCGCTTATAAAAAGTCCCCTCATTTGACATAGTGAGGGAGAGAGAGTGAAAGGGTGAGAGAGAGAAACAAATGAAGAGGATAAGACATTAAAGCCCTGTGCCTGAAAGACCACAGGAACAATAAAAGGTCCCATGAAGCACGAACGCTCAAAGAAACTAACGTGAAAAAAGTTAGGAAAACTTCCCTGTCTTCTTTGAACAGTTATTCATTTAATGGCAGGAATGTGTTTTTGCTCCGCACTTTGTACTTCCAGAAAGACTGTTCCTAATTCCTAACCAATGAAAACAAAAGGAACAGAGATGCTGATCTAAACAATCCAAGTCCTGCAACCTGAAGACCTCTTCAAGCTACAGTATCCTTTCCTGGTTTATCTCTTTGTTATTTTTCCTTCTTTTGCAGGTTAAGATAAATAAATCTAAGTTTGAGAAATCAAGTTGGCGGTGTGCGTGTCTCTTAGTCCCATACCAGGCGTAACATTTGGTGGCAGAAGTGGGATAAGAGTGCGCCATGGAGGAACTTATTAAGACTTTAAGTGAAGGTCAACATTTGTTACAACAGGCTCTCCAGATGCAGAGCCAACAGGCTCAAGCAGATAGGCTAGCCTTTCAACAAGCGTTACAAGTTCAGCAAGCTCAGCTACTAGAAGCCACTAATTTAAGAAATACTTCCTAGGTACCTGCATCCATTCTGCAGAAATACACCTCTGGGGAAGACCCCGCACACTTCTTTGTGAATTTTGAGCGCGTAGCAAGGAACGCTCAATGGCCAACAGAAAGGTGGTGCCATTATATCGCACCCTTAATGACTGGAGAAATGCAAAGCGCCTATCAAGCAGCAAACCCTACCGGCGATACCAACTACGGGGATATGAAGAGGGTTGTATTAGAAAGGCTGGGTCATGATGAGGAAACCTATAGAATAAAGTTTAGGGAGATAAAACTGCTACCGGATGAAACTCCCAGACAGTTGTTTTACAGGGTGAAAGAACTAGCGGAGAAATGGCTAAAAACAGCAACATCTTCTCCACAGGAAATGACCGAGACAATTGTCCTAGAACAATTTATAGAAGTGCTCCCTGTACCCGTACAATGTTGGGTCAGACAACATCATCGACCCTCATTGCTGGAAGCCGTAGACATCGCTTCCGCCTACCAGAAAGCGGGACAGGAGCGACTCCTAATTTACAATAGTAACCTCTGATCTAGTGTTAGTTCTTCTGGCAACACGAATAGACTGCTGGGACAATCAAGATGGATGAATTCCATGTTGAGAAAACCAGATTCAGAGAATACAAGCGGTAGACCTAACAGTGAAGGTCCTTCCAATCTGAGACAAATTCCTATGAATATTCGGGGACCACAATTCTTCGAGTGTGGTGAATGGGGCCATCTCGGCAGACTCTGTCCAAAAAGGGCTAAAGGTGAACCGATGGATGTCGGAATGTTTGAGGCCATGAATGACGGAGAATGGCAAGAACAACCTGCATTGGGTAAATCCAAATATGTCTACACCTACAAAGCGGAGGTAGATGGAAAGCCTACACGAGCCTTGGTTGACTCTGCCAGCCTTCAGACAGCTGCCTCTTCAGATCTGGTAGGTGAAATTTCAAATTGCAATAGAAACATTCCTATTAGGTGTGTTCATGGGGATGTGAAGTCCTATCCCTCAAAGGAAATACGGATGAAGATGGCTGGGGAGAGAATAGGGGTGAGAGCGGCAGTCCTACCAGAATTACCCGAGCCTTTACTAGTCGAATTCGATGTGCCTAATTTTTTACAATTGATTAAGAATATAGAGAAGGGCTGGTTAGAAACGGCACTGTTTCACGATCAGGAAATCTCTAGTCCTACAGGAAAAGATCATAATAGTAAGATGTGCAAAAGAAATCTCAAGAGAGAGTGGAGAGCAAGGAATGTCATGCCATTAGCTGTAGATTGGAAGCTGGAGGAGGAAGGAGACAGGTCCCGCATGGCACAAGAGCTGGACCCTCTTTTAAAATATGCCAGAGAGAGTGCCCTAGACACTCCAACAGGGAAAAGTCTGCATTTCATGAAGAAAAATGGTCTTTACTTTCGAATAACCAAGAGTCAGGACGATGAGGAATTAAAGCAATTGTTGGTACCCAATACGTTTTGCAGAACCGTATTGGAAGTAGCTCATGTACAGGTTGGGGAAGGGCATTTAGGTACCGAAAAAACGACTCAAAAGATTTTGTCTAGATTTTACTGGCCAGGAGTATATAACCAGGTAGTCAAATTTTGTCAGGCTTGTGAAGAGTATCAAAAAAGAATAGAGCTAATGTCAGAAAAGCTCCTTGGCAGTCTATGCCTTTAGTTCTAGAACCTTTTAGCCGTATAGGCATGGATATCGTGGGTCCCTGAGATCCCTCGGCAAGAGGTCATAAATATATCTTAGTGGTAGTGGATTAAGCCACTCGTTACCCTGACGCATTTCCCTTAAAGTCGACCAACTCTCAACAGATCTGTGATGTTCTAATACCTTTCATAAGTCGGGTCGGAATACCGAAAGAGATAATAACATGAATGGGGAACAAACTTCGTCTCTAGTGTCCTTAAACAAGTATGTGAAACATTGAAAATTGAACATTTGAAGACAGCAGTATGTCATCCTCAAACCGACAGCTTAGTGGAAAGATACAACCAGACCATTAAGCAGATGTTAAGAAAGACGACTACCCCAGAAAAGAGAGATTGGGATAGGGTCCTGTAGTGGATATTACTGACCCTCCGGAACACCCCTCAGTCTTCAACAGGTTTGTCTCCATTTGAACTCCTGTTTTGCCGTCCTGTACGAACTTTATTAGACATTCTAAAAGAAAATTGCGAAGAGCACCTTCACGAGAGATATCTCTTACGGAGTATGCCTATCAATTAAAAGAAAGGATAGAAAAGTTGCAGGATATAGCCAAAGATAAACTACTCCAAGCACAAGAAAAACAAGAAAAATATTACAATAAGAATACTCACCTCCAAAACTTCAAAGTGGGTGATCAGGTTTTGGTTTTTTTGCCTACCACTGAAAATAAGATGTTGGCCGCCTGGAGAGGTCCTTACAAAGTCGAAGAGGTATTGGGCCCGTTGACATATAAGGTGAGACAACCTGAGAGGAAGATTCCTGTACAGACTTATCATGTAAATCTGCTAAAAAAAAATGGATCGACCCGGTTCAGATTATGATGATGATTAGTCATGATGAGTTACAGGAAGAACAGTTCCCTCAGGTTCGGGAGGAATCTGGTTTAGAGAGTCTGAACATCAATCCAGAAATATCATCATCCCAGAAGTCAGATTTGTCAATATTGTTGAGTAAATATGCTACTATATATTCTTCATTATCTGGGAAGACCGAGCTCGCTTTCCATCACATCACTACAAAACCAGGGTCCTCCGTGAGACTAAGACCATATAGAATCCCTGAAGCAAAAATCCAGGCAATTAATCAGGAGGTTCAGGAGGTTCAGCAGATGTTAGATTTAGGAGTTATTGAACCTTCCCATAGTGAATGGTGCTCACCTGTGGTTTTAGTGCTGAAACCTGATGGGAGCGTAAGGTTTTATATGGACTTTCAGAAGTTGAATGAAGTCTCGAAGTTTGATGCCTATCCAATGCCAAGGATTGAAGATCTTCTTAATAATCTAGGGAAGGCGAGGTTTTTAACAACGATAGACTTAACAAAAGGTTACTGGCAAATACCATTATATCCGGCTGATAAGGAAAAACAGCATTTGCCACGCCAACAGGAATATATAAGTTCACAGTTCTGCCTTTTGGTCTTCATGAAGCGCCAGCGACCTTCCAAAGATTAATGAATCGTATTATTAAGGGACATGAACAGTATGTCGGGGCGTACTTGGACGACATTATAGTATACAGTCAGTCATGGTCGGATCACCTTACGCATGTTAATGCCATCCTTGATACCCTAAAGCAAGCGGGACTGCATGTGAACCCAAAATAATCGCATATGGCATGTTTTCATACCAAGTACTTAGGGTATTAAGTGGATTAAGGAGTAATCAAACCACAGGAGGAGAAGTTAAAAGCAATTCGTAAATTGCAGTTTCCCGAATATGCCAGGCAGGTCCGGCGTTTTTTGGGTTTGTAGGTTACTATAGGAGATTTATTCCTCATTTCTCGACGTTGGCAGCCCCTCTGACACATCTGTTAAAGAAAACCTCTAATTCAAAAAAAAAAGATGGCAAACTGAGGAGACAGAGAAAGCATTTAATTCACTAAAAGAAGTGTTGACAAACAAAGCCATTATACATTGCCCAGACTACAATGCCCCATTCTGCTTCCGGAGCTGGTCTGGGGGCAGTATTATTTCAGAACCAAGGAGAAAAAGAACAACCAATTTTATTCATAAGCAGGAAGTTGCTCCCACAAGAACTACATTACACTACTATAGAAAAAGAGTGTTTAGCGGTTAAATGGGCAATTGAGACATTAAGGTATTATGTTCTTGGAAGAGAGTTTACATTGGTGACAGACCATGCACCATTAACGTGGCTTGCACGAAATAAAGACACAAATCAGAGAGTCTTGAGGTGGTTCCTTTCTCTCCAGCCCTTTTCTTTTAAGACTGTTCATCAGCTAGGTCACACTCTAGCACAAGCTGATTTTTTATCAAGAGCTAATACCCTTCCCGAGCGTAAGGGTTTAGAAGGGGGGTATGTGATGGGGTGTAAATCCAGTCAAAGGGGTAAATAGTCATTGTAAGGCCAGCTTTGTTAATGGTTCACCCTTCCCTCATGCATATAAATGGCTTTAGAATAAAATGTAGGTCCTTTCCTTCAGTAAGGACTGTCTTTGTTTTTGGTTGCTAGGAGACGAGTGAATAGTCAGAAGGTGGAGACGTCCGTTATCAGTGGGCATATTAGGAGCCTGTTTAAGCTTAACTGCGCCGTTGCGCATATTTGAATAATTTGTTTGTTAAAATACTAAGTTAGTCCTGTAAAGACGAGGACAAGTTAAATTCCCGTGGCTGAAGAGGATTTGAGATTGCCAGAAAGGAAACAAACAGCAGGGAACGTAAGAAGTCGGAGCGGGACCAGACTGATGGTCTGCCGGTGTAAGAAGGGTTGAAGTCATCGCGCTTTCTGGCAAAACGAGGAGACGAAGACCCGCAGTGGAACTAGCCCAAACCGCTGGGAGTCTGACCGCTTGAAGTGAAAGAAGTAAGGGGGCGTCGGGGCGGCTGGCCGACTCAGGAACGTACGCTGACGGCCTCTATAGAGCAGCCAGCTCTTACAAATCAAAAGAGGCTTGTCAGCTGATTGAAGTACGCGGCCCTCTGAAGTACCGCATATCAGTAAAACGAAGGGACGCCACGAATCAGGGCCCGCCCACAAAGGCACGACGAGTTGATCAGCTGGGGAAGAAGTGGCGAGCGGCCCATAAGTCAAGATGGCGTAATCAGCTGGATTCAGAACAAACCGTTAAAGTTGCCACGCAGAGAGCAGACGAGATGAAATAGACTAAACGAAACTAAAGCATTCAGAGGGAAGAAGTCGGATACAAAGAGAGTCGATGTCAAAGAGGTCTACTTATCAGTACACCGCTTATACAAAGTCCCTTCATTTGACAAAGCGAGGGAGAGAGAGTGAAAGGGCGAGAGGAAGAAACAAATGAAGAGGTGAAGACATTAAAGCCCTGTGCCTGAAGGACCACAGGAACAAGAAAAGGTCCCATGAAGCACGAACGCTCAAAGAAACTAACGTGAGAAAAGTTAAGAAAACGTCCCGGTCTTGTTCGAACATTTTTTCATTTGATACGAGGAATGTGTTTTTGCTCCGAACTTTGAACTTCCAGAAAGACTGTTCCTAATTCCTAACCAATGAAAACAAAAGGAACAGAGATGCTGATCTAAACATTCCAAGTCCTGCAACCTGTAGACCTCTTCAAGCTACAGTATCCTTTCCTGGTTTATCTCTTTGTTATTTTTCCTTCTTTTGCAGGTTAAGAAGATAAATAAATCTAAGTTTGAGAAATGAAGTTGGTGGTCTGCGTGTCTCTTATTCCCACACCAGGTGTAACAGGGAGTCAGCAACCAAGCCAAGAATGTTATGAATGTACCATTAACTTCATATTTTCACCTACTCCCATGTATGCAGAAAAAACGTGTGACATGGGGGTTGAGGGAGATGTTACCAGCTTGTTCAACTGGTAGTGATTGTCCCCTAAGGGGGTCTCACTCCCAGTAAGATCCCACTTGCCCAAACCCCTAGGGAGAATTTTGCATAGCAAGCTCACCTCCCTAGTCTCACAGGGGGTGGCTCCCCCTTGCGGAGAAGGTATGATTTCTCGAGATTCGTCACAATCCAAAGACAAAGAAGTGAGCCAGAAACTGACTAAGCAACTTGAGACCCTCCCAGCCAACCTCACCTCTAGGAGATGCTGTTGAATATGCTGCAAAACACCTTTTGAACCAAGAAGAATGTGTGATGCCATTCTGACCCCTTTTTTAGTTGCCCAGCATTGCACATATTCCTGAATAAACGTTCTGTACTGAATCCATGAGTTGCATCCTCTGTGGAGTCCACTCGGCTTCGTGACATGGTAGTAAATTGAGTTCTGGTTCTTTCCGGGTCATGGGTGGTGAACTCAATGCTAAGACTCACGGCCCATTGATTACACTGATTATGTTGTTGTGTCTTGTTTTGTGCAAAAGGGTGTCCAACGTCCAACTTTAGAAGTCTCACATAGGGTTTTCTCCCTGGAATGGAGATATGTGTATGATAGCACATGGTACAAAGAGATGGTTGGTGTCATGTTCAGCTTCTCCTGCTCAACCTGCCTTGCAGCATTCCTTTAGCATAGTGTCTATGCCTTCATTGGCATGATGCTTCCTTTGAAAGGCTGGCATCAACTGTTTTTGTGCTCATTCTGTCATTGGATCAAAGCCAACAGCATGGTGCTAGGCTAGAGGGCCTACTCAGAGAGGTGCATTTATCTAATGACTATTTTTGAGACATTCTATTTTAAACCTATTGAAGAAAGCCTCTGTTGGTCGTAAGCTTTCTAAAATTAGTACCCGGCGAGGGACAATCAGATTGTGACAATTAATCTGATTGGCCCTAGCTGGGGCTTTACCCGACCGGGAATCCCTCTCCCGGCATTCCTTTCCTTTGTCCCTGGCGGGGGTGTGGCAGCCTATTTAAGACACAGAGCAATTATTATCCCACCCATTGTTGCTCAACTGCATTGTACAGTGGATTTGCAGAATGTACATGCAGTTTTAGTTTTGTCCCTGTCTGACTACGAATTATTGCTTTTGGTATGCAAGAAATGATCTCAAACCCCCCTAGGCTGGAGCGTGTGATGTTTGAGGGCTGCATTGTAGATGTTCCTGCCATATAAGTTCTGCTGGTTGTTGTTGTAGAGTTTTCTTGTGGGTAGCCTGCTGTTATTTCTGAGAGCATCTCCTGCAGTTTGAGCTTGCTCAGACATTTGTGGTCAGATGTTGCGTTGGTTCACTTGGAACTCATTGCTATTGTTCGCATCACATAAAAAGGATGGTCACAGGACAGGATGCGTGGTGATAGGAAGTACCTATTGTTACTGAATCGGTCGGTTTCAGCTAGATGTGTGATACATGTTACAAACATATAGAAACTACAGAACATGTCCGTATTGCTGGCATAAGTAGTTTCCTTTGCTGCTAAAAGTGCTCATTATCTTCAATAGAACCGGCATTGCTCTGTGCTGCGGAATGTAGTGAATCGGCCTTACAGCCACTTACTTTTCGATTTCAATACATTTTAGTAGGGTATTTTTATTTTGGTGTGACATAGCTATATAAAAGTAAACTTAGCACACCAGTAAGTTAATATTTGTTACAAAGCTATATAACAGCTTAAGATATTACAATGTAGTACATACATATAAATACATACATGCACATGATAACAATTCATGCAGCACAATTAATATCGACCTAAAAAGCAATATAAATGACATTTTTCAAAACAAAATTATGCAGTCATTAAGTCTGTGCAAAATGTAATTCCACAGTGAGTATCGTGTGTTTGATAATGACATGGAGCTACCGAAAGACAATGGGTATCATTACAAGCATGGCGGTCTGGAAAAAAGGGTGCCGGTAGCAGCGTACCAGCATCATTTCCGGACAGCCATTCACCGACAATGCTGATAGGCACCACGGTTCTGGGAATTCTGGCCCCTACCAACATTTGTCTTCATTGAAGCACCGTTAGCAACGGTGCCTGTGCTTCAGTGTCCCCATTCCCGTGGAGTCCAATGGGACACCACGAGAATGGGGACTTACCGTTTCTGCCGCCTGACATCTCGGTCCACCGCCAATTGTAATATCATGGTGGTTCGGGATATCAGGCGGCGGAAACAGTGTTACATCGCCGACCTCGTAATGAGCCCCAATATGTCAAAAATTGGCTAGTAGTTATACACTGAGGATGGTGCATGTCTAGTTTCTCTGAGCGCTTTCGGATTTGTCCCTCACTGAAAGGTAGCATGCAGAGGGAATGCAGGCACACACACATACACGTGCAGGACCAGTCCTGCAATGATGACAGGAGCCTCCAGCAACTTAAACCTTCTTTATTGCTTTCCCGCAGCAAAATAACACTTTCCCAGTCCCTACTGCACAGGGCTTTAAGTGGTCCGGGGTCTGTCGGGGCTGGGCCCCGGCAGGCTCCGAAATTTCGTTTTGAGGCGGGGCCCTGCCGGGGCCCACTAATCTCCCCTGGCAGCCCCGGCCACTCCACGAAAAGGCATTTATTTCTACAGCCTGAAGCTCTCGCTCGAGTGCGAGAGCTTCAGGCTTCAGAAAAAAATGCCTTTCAGCCATAATGGTGGCGCCTCACCTACGAAGCATCCCTTTAATCAAGTGATGCACGTGGGCCGGCGCCACCATTATGGAGAAAACGTGAGGCCACTGGAAGCAGAGGCCTTGCTTTCTAAATGCTGACGCTCCCGCGGATTCGCGGGAGTTTCAGTCTTAAGGAACAGGGCCTCTGCTTCCAGTGGCCTCACCCTTTCAGCCTTAATGGTGACGCTGCCCCTCCCCAGCTGGCGAGGAGCAGCACCACCATTAAGGCTGAATGGGGAGGCGCTGTCCCCTGCCAGGCAAGCCTATAGAATATAAATGCAGAGATCATCACCCTCTCCCCCATAGGGGAGAGGGTGCTAATATCTACAACAGGCTGCCTGGCAGGGGTGCCAGTAGCCCATTGAGCCGGGGCTCGTCAAGGGGGCGTGGCCTAACGGGTCATCAAGGCCCCTGCTGTTAGGCCACGCCCCCTCGATGAGCCCCGGCTCGATTTGTAGTGCCACTTAAGGCACTGCTACTGCACATGCGCGAACATTGCGCATTCTGATTGGACGTGTGACAGAGCTCCAGAGCTCCGTAAACTGTGTCCTTGCCAGGACATGACATCTCCCCCCGTCGAGCAAAACAAAATTGGACACACAGGTTTTTCTAATGCATCTGGTCAGCCTTGTCCGACATCCTTCTGTCTCCTCTTCAGTCTCTCCTCTCTTACCAGCTCGCTGCATGAAGCCGCTCGGTTGTCTCTCTCATCCTGTTCTTGATCCTCTTCCTTGTACAGTTTGTACTGAGAGACATTTCGAGTGACCTCCTTGGTAGGGGACAGAGCAGTCACCAATGTTCCATTGATGTGGGATACCGTCAGTTAGTCTGGATCAAATCTTGAGTCTGGTTTCCTGTCTTGCCGTCTGCAGACAAGCACCTTGTCTCCTATTTGCAGGCCAGAGCTCTTGGCTCGCCTCCTGTTGTCAGGATATATCGTCATGACCTGTTTCCTGTGTGCATCTATCACTCGGGTCTCTTCTGCATCCTCATTTGGGTCACCTGCCAAGTAGGGAAGTCAGGACCTTATTCGTCTGCCAAACAACAACTCTGAGGGACACTTTCCGGTCGTGCCGTGCGTGCAAGGAGTTCCTGTAGTCTCGTAACATGAGCTTGATTAAGTGACAGGGATCATATCTCGTTCTGTTGGAGGACTCTCTTTTAGATGCCCATGAACCGCTCCACCATGCCATTTGCTTGTTACCATAGGGGAGTTATCTTTCTGTGGTGGATGCTCATGTATGGCATGAATTTCGCGAATTCCATGCTGCTGAATGGCGGACCGTTGTCTGATTTAAGGACTTTGGGAAAGCCTAATTTGGAGAAGATGCTATCTAGCGCAGGTATGACGGCACAGGCAGCCATGGATGATGTTAAGTGCACTAGAGGAAATCGCAAACACTCATCCATGATGACTAGCTAATACTTGCTCTCCTCAAAGGGACCAAAGAAGTCAATTGCCAGGTGAGTCCAAGGGAGCTCAGGCATGTTGGACATCTTTAGGGTTTCAGGGCTATTAGGCTTGGATGTGCACTGACACATCTAGCAGGCACCAGTCATGCGTTCCACCATCTGATCTAGTCCTGGGAACCACGTGGTGTCTCTCACCTGTTTCTTCGTGGCCGCCACCCTCTAGTGTCCTTCATGTGCTAGATTTATGACCTTTTTCTGCAGATCTGTGCATGACGAGCCCTTCTGCTCATATCGATAACTCCTCTCTTATGTTCCTGAATGCCTGAAGTTCTACCATAACACAGTCTTCCACGTGATTGTGGGTGAAGTATGTGTCTCTCCACCTACTGAAATTAATAAGGTCCTGTACTCGCTTCAGCATGATATCCTCTTCTGTTGTGTGTTCCAAGATCATTACTAGCATGATGGCCCTTGGGAGTCCGTGATCGGTGAGGCAATTCACATACTTTTCTGCCATTGAGTTATTCATAGATGTGTCCAGTAGCGGGTGCCGTAACATGAAATCCGCCGGGTTGTATTCCTTCCCTGGCTTGTGAATAATCGTGAAGTCGAAAGTACTGAAACTGCAGGCCCCATCTCTCTATCCGTGGCAGCATCTCTCAATTAGAGCTTCCATAGATGGTAACCAGGGCTTGGTGATCCGTCACGATTGTGAAGGGCTTGCCAAGAGGAAACCTCTGAAAGTGCTTGCAAGCCCATAAGATGCCCAGACCCTCCTTTTCAGGTTGCAAATATCTTGTTTCTACTTCGGACAGGCTTTTATTGTTCTCGAGGGCTCTCGCCCTGGTCGATGTTGCACCAACATTTCCCCCAAGCCAACTGGACTAGCATCTAAAGTTCCTTCCGTGCGCATGTTTGGGTCGCACACACATACACGGGCAGGCCCAAGCCTGAAATTATGACAGGAGCCTCCAGCAACTTAAACCTTCTTTATTGCTTTCCCGCAGCGGACTACCGCTTCCCCGGTTCCCTACTGCGCATGCGTGAACATCGCTGATTCCGGTTGGTCCATGTGACAGAGCTCCAGGACTCACCAGTAAAGTGGGGAGTCGATTAAAACATAATAACATAATAAACCTGCGCAATTGTTCGCTGGGGCATAATATCAAATAGTTTACAGGTTGGTTAAATCTAGCCAGTGGTGACAAATATTCCGCACAGGTTTTATTCCACACTAGATATTCTGCTTTTGCATACCAATGCCATTTTATTGCTTTTGATTTTAGTTTGCTCTGCAGTCCAGTGTTGTTCAAGGACCAGTCAGGGATCCAGCCAATTTTCACATGAAATGCTACACAAGATTTTACAAATGGTAAGAGTAAGTCTACTTGGTTGTTTTACAATAAAGAACAAAATAGGCCTACTACTGTTTTCATCATTAAAAATCTTTTAATATACATGGCGCTGCATCTCATTTCTAATGTCGTGGTTAGTGATGTAAGGCCCATTTCGAGACAAATAGCTTGGACTGGAACACATTGTAGGAGGCCAAGGTTCGTTCTCCATAATCTCCCTTCAACATTGTCGAGCCAGTCTGTTTTAATAGTAATGTAGGTATTGTTGTGATGCACGGACAGCTCCCATACAAGGCCAAACGATTCAGGCTAAGAAAAGTCTAGTAGCGGATGATAAAAGTAAAGGTGTGCACTTGTAGGACAGCTGGGCAGCGCAATTGGGAGCAACAAATGTATTTTTAAAGTAGTTCAAGAAGCATAGGTAGGCCCAGGGATAGGGCACGAGTAATATTGTGTAGCAGCAGTGAAATATAACGTATAACGATGAGGATGCAAACACAGGGCCGGGATGCGGGAAATACTGAAGTATCACCATATTGGAAGTGAGACCTAGCATTTTGTATCTCCTGTTGGAGGTGTAGGAGCATGGAATAATGAAGAGTTTGAGGAAGTCTGAGATCTGAAGCAGAATTGACGTGGGGGTGTGACCCTATGTGCCCCGCGCAGCCGGTGTAAGGGAATTAGTGGAGGCTAGCAAAGAACAGCCGCAAGGACCCCCATCAAGGACGACTATCGGGGCTCAAAGCTTCGGAGAGTGGAGCAGATGTCCAAAGCCAAAATGAAAGCATCAAAGCAGGCACCATCAACGGGGGATGCGCCGGGCACCCTCCCCACTATGTGGGCCCCAAATGGAGTGGGGGCCCCCTACAAGACTACCCCAGACATGGCTGCTCACAGGGATCCTTGTAACATAGGAGTTGCCAAGCCCATATCAAGGCTGGATCTTCATAGTGACCTGATGACCCCCCAAAGACCCTCAGCAAGGCATTTCATGAACAATTTCAACTAATGCAAACAGATCTTAATACAGCCCTGGTGGAAATATGGCAGGATGTCGGCCAACTGGAGGAGAGATTAGACCAACCAGACCAGAGATAACATCTGATTACTGTTTCAATTGTAATCACTAACTGTTTATTTTACAAAAAACGCACACCAAATTGCATAGTAACAATTCTATTCATGTAAAATATGGCTCCATAAACCATAACAGCACATCCCTCCATACAAACTTCATTCACAACTTCTTCATGCATTCATCATATTCACAAACGATAGAAAATGATATCTTGTTCATATCACAATAGCAGTTTAAGCACTTGTTAATTCAACACTTGATTAATTTGCAATGTGCCCCTCTGTCAACATTCAGGGGGTAGGAAAACTGTTTGTCGACATGTTTCAGTTGGGTTCTCAGCGTGGGTAACTGATTCACTCGTATATTATGTTCAACCTTCTTCAGGACAAGGGAAACAATCGCCAATTCCGTGTTGTCTCAAAGGAAAGTGGGGGTGTGAGGCAAGGAAGCCTTGGGTCTATAAAATAGTGAGAAAAATAAATAAAGATATCATCTCTGTTTCATAAAAACCCTTTTACTGAGTGAACAGCTGACTAATGAGGCTGTGTGGCACCGGCTCACCTCCTCTGAATCTTTCAGTGGCTTGCGGACCAGTAAAGTGGAATAAATCCTGTCGTGAAAGTTCTCAATTAATAAGCTTTCCTTACTGGAACCTCTCTCCATTTACAGTGAATTTTTTCTGAAACCCTTTGTTTTTGCAATGCCTTCATATATCAAAGACACCACAGATATGATCAAAATCCTTCAAGATGTGGTGATAGAAACAGGAGACCTGCTAGTAACTATGGATGTGGAAGCGTTATACACGTCGATCCCGCAAATGGCATGCCTAGAAGTACTAGCAGAGGTACTAGATACACGGAACAGACCACATAAACCACCAACAGGGTTCATATTAGAGTGCACGAGACTTGCTATGACAGAGAACTTTTTCCTGTTTAAAAAACAGATCTTTAAACAACAAAAAGGGGTCAGCATCCGGGTTACTTTTGCCCCGCATGTAGCCAATCTATACATGGCCAATTTCGAATCGAGACATATTGCCGAAATCCTAAAAATGCAAACACACGGACAGCTAAAAATGTGGCGTCGCTATATAGATGACGTGTTTGTCATATGGCGGGGTGATAACACATCTTTACTTACCTTCCATGAGTGGCTCAATACTTGTGATTCTAATATCAATTTCACCATTCAACGGAGCCGAGATCAGGTAAGTTTCCTGGATCTGATGATCAAAAAACAAGGGAATGGGTTGGTTACCTTACTTTATAGGAAACAAACAGATAAGAACACCTTACTCCATTACTCCAGTTTCCATCCGGAGAGTTTGAAATTCAATCTGCCATATGGACAATTCCTTAGGATTCGACGCAATTGCACCGATAGGGATGATTATCAAACACATGCCACCCAACTGAAAGAAAGACTCGATACTCGTGGTTACCCAAAACAACTGGTTAAAAGGAATATGAAGAGAGCAGCCAATACCAATAGGGCACTTACCCTACAAAAACAGGACAAAAAAAACAACGAGTGATTGGTCTGTGTTACAACTTATAACCCAATCAGCAATGCAATCAAAAAAATCATTAATCGGAACTGGGATTTAATTAAAAACCCAGGCACATTATCTAAAAAACCAATGTTCGCATTCAAACGAAATTGTAACCTGCGACATAAACTGGTACACACTTATTAAGAGAAACCTAAAGAAAGTTCAATTTTGAATCAATGGGGACTTCCACCCATCACTGGACACCACAAATCTGGGAATTGCAGTGTGTGCCCCTTTACTGAGACTAAACATAGTTTCCAATATGGGGCCAAAAAATGGATGATGAAGAACCACACCAACTGCCGTACAAAAAATGCACTTTATGTCATATCATGTCCGTGTCAGCTACTATACGTAGGGAAAACCACCAGAGAGGTTAAGATATGAATTGGAGAACATCGCTCATGTATCAGGAATCACACGCCTGATAAACCCTTGGTTGAACATTTTGATAGATACCATCACAAAGACACAGATATAAAATGGTTTGTACTTCAAACCCTGTGTACCAAGACAAGAGGTGGAGATATGGCTAGTGCCCTACACCGCCTCAAACAGAAATGGATCTATTCTTTAGACACGGTTCTGCATGGATTGAACATTTCGGTAGAATGGAATGTCCTCAATAGCACATAAACTTTAGTATCCCCAGGACACACTAGCCACTAGGCTCCGCTCGGTTGGAAGGTATTATACTAATCTGTACCAACAGGTAAGTAATTTGTTTTACTCACTTGTTTTCTACGAAGAGCAGGTGCCATATGCATAGAGAGATCGCCTGATAGAGATCAGGTAAGTATACACTTTATCAAATTCCACATTTCGTGGACTTCATATCCCACAATGCCTAGCGGCTAGGTGCCTTTTTCAGCACACTATCCGCTGCCACACCCGGACTTCGTATTCCAGAATGCCGAGCGGCCGTGTGTCAGCTGTACCAGAATGCCGAGCGGCTGTGTGTTACTACTAGCACACGTTTAGACGCCGCGGGTAATGCTGAGAATTCTACGGAGGAGCCAGTAAAGACTCACCCGCGTACGAGAGAGCTTACGAAAGCACAAGGTGAGTAAATGAGGGATGGGGATGCTCCTGTGAGCCCACGTTCACCCAGCCTAATTGTAATTCCGCGTATTACGCTTATTTCCACAGCCTCGCGGCACCGTTACCTACGGCCAAATATGACCATTGGCATTCCACCTTAAACGGACCAAACCAGGGAACCCATTAAGTAAGCAACCTTCTTTCTCTATTGAGTGCCCAGCTTAATAATAGCGAGTTGAACGGTGATATAAACGGGGTTACATATCCTTATGGGTCCCGTGTTATTTGTTTCCCCTCTGCAGGCGTCCAAATTACACTCTTGCTCGAACTTACAGCTCTTTTGGTATTCTACTGAGCTGTTGACCAATTCAAATTGAGTGAGTACTGACCCACTAACGTTAATCACAATAGTCTGTCATACTCTCATTTTTCCTATCTCATGAGTATACATGTCCTCTCATTTTGCAGGACATACGACGTGAAGCTTATTAATTGAGAACTTTCACGATGGGATTTATTCCACTTTACTGGTCCGCCAGCCACTGAAAGATTCAGAGGAGGTGAGCCTGTGCCACACAGCCTCATTAGTCAGCTGTTCACTCAGTAAAAGGGTTTTTATGAAACAGAGATGATATCTTTATTTATTTTTCTCACTATTTTATAGACCCAAGGCTTCCTTGCCTCACACCCCCACTTTCCTTTGAGACAACGCGGAATTGGCGATTGTTTCCCTTGTCCTGAAGAAGGTTGAACATAATATACGAGTGAATCAGTTACCCACGCTGAGAACCCAACCGAAACATGTCGACAAACAGTTTTCCTATCCCCTGAATGTTGACAGAGGGGCACATTGCAAATTAATCAAGTGTTGAATTAACAAGTGCTTAAACTGCTATTGTGATATGAACAAGATATCATTTTCTATCGTTTGTGAATATGATGAATGCATGAAGAAGTTGTGAATGAAGTTTGTATGGAGGGATGTGTTGTTTTGGTTTATGGAGCCATATTTTACATGAATAGAATTGTTACTATGCAATTTGGTGTGCGTTTTTTGTAAAATAAACAGTTAGTGATTACAATTGAAACAGTAATCAGATGTCATCTCTGGTCTGGTTGGTCTAATCTCTTCTATTACATTATAAATTGCCTGAAGGACCACAGACAATAATCAGGTGTTCCTTATATTTTTTCCAACTGGAGGAGAGGACAGGCCTCCTCCAAAGGGGTCTCCCGGATGTGGACAAAGACACCACAGCGAACAGCGAGGCCATAGAGCGACTCAATGTAGCAACGAAAAACCTAGAGTTACAAATGGAGGATATGGAGAACATGTCAAGGAGCATGAACATAAGGATTTAAAATCTTCCGGAGTCTGTCACGGACAAAGACCTGAGTGGGGAGGTTCAGAGGATCTTCGCTAACCTATTGGGGCACTGGACGAGAAGCGATAGAGCTGGATTGGATCCAAAGAACTGGCAAAATGGTGGAAGGCCCCAATGCCAGGTCGAGAGATGTCCTAGCAGCGTTCTCCCAAAAGACCTGTCCTAGCATGCAAGAACCAGTGATGTCTAAAGGCTCCCCGATCTCCCGATTTCAGGATCTGGCAGGCAACACCCTTCTTAAGAGACGGCAGCTGTGGGTGGTGGGCACAGAGCTAGCCCATCGGGGCACCCCCCAATATAAGGGAACTTTCCCCTTCGGTCTGATTTTCGAATGGGAAGGGGCCCAAAGGCACATCATATCACTGCAGTTGGAAGCAGGTCAAGACCACCAGGAAGAAAGCCCCCCAGACAGAGAACCGCACAACACCCTGGCCCTGGGAGTGGACAACGGCTGTAGAAAGGCTTAGAAGGAGGGCCACACTGCAGGGCCCACAACCAAAACCCAGAGGGGAGGCAAAAGGAGGAAAAGCAAATGATGCATAGCATAAAGCTCTGAAGGGTCCGCACAAAGTTTTGAAATAGGGGGGTGGTGGATTATGTGGCTGGGAATTGGGCCATGGGAGCGTAGGAGAACACTCCATCTTGGTTTCAGTGAGGTCAGGGAAGCCGGGGGGGAGTGAAGTTGGGAGGAGAACGGAGGAGGGGACCGGGGGTTGACGGTTGGGGTCATCCTGGAGTTTGGTAGCGCGATTGAAAGGGCAGTATTTTGGGTGTTGGGGGCTTGGGATCGGGGACAAGGGAAGCAGGGAGGGGGCAAACTGGAGGGGGGGGCAATACAAAGGACCATAGCCAAAGGGAGGGGGGTAAGGGGAGGCTGGAGAGGAGGGAGTGTTGAAGGGGAAACAACACACTGCAGGGAAGATGGGGAGAGGGCACGTATGAGCGTTATACCAATTCAAATGGTCAACACATAATGTGAGAGGGCTGATCACCCCCCTCAAGAGGAAACCATGGAGCAGTTCACTAGGATTTTTGGTCCGGACGTTTTGGCGATTCAGGTGACTCACCTCCTGAAAAAGGACCAGGTGAGACTTAAACTGCAGGGTTTCTTTCAAATTTTTCACGCCTCTGACCCAACTAAGACCTGGGGGATGCCACTGGCTGTTCAGAACGGAATGGACCTCAGAGTAAAGGATACTAAGGTAGACAAAGGAGGCAGATACATCATAGTAGTGGGGGAAAACATGGGAGCAACTTATACGCTGGCCTTCGTATACACACCTAATTCTGGGAAAGCAGCCTTCTTGAGGGAACTCCTAAACATACTTGAGGGATTCACGAAGGGACATATAATCCTAATGGGTGACTTTAATCTGGCGTGGCATTGGGATTTGGATAGGTAGGTGCTCGGGAGGGAGCCCATATGGGGGGCAGTGTCGTCTATCTCACTGCGAGACAGACTTGAAGCCCTGGGTCTACGGGATGTGTGGAGGGTGAGGGGGACAGAGAGGGTTACACATTTCTGTCCAGCGTGCATGGAACACAATCCCGCATTGACTATATATGAGTTTCAGCCCGTCTGCTGGGTGCAGTATTTGGACACAGAGGTGGGGCCCCTTGGAATAGCAGACCACGAGATGGTAACGATGAAGATGTGTCTACCAGGGCGCAAGGCAGGGGTCTGGGGTTGGAAGGTCTCGGGGAAGCTGTTGCGAGATCCAGTTATCAGGGAGGAATTGGCGAGAAAGATCAAGGACTTCTTTGAGATAAACAAGGCCTCCGACACATACATTGAAGGCTAAGATAAGGGGGAATGCATAGCCGCAAAAGCACAGAGGGAAAGGCAGATGAGGCTTCTTGAGGTCCAACTGGAGGAGGAGGTCGAAGAGGCCAGTGTCATTCTATAAAACCTACACAGGAGTTTTAGTTCCCCACCTTACTAGCTTATTTAACACCAACCTCTTATATCCTGCTGTTAGGGTGCGCAAATTGATTGTGTCTATACAAACAGATGACCCAACACAAGCTACTATTTTCCTTTTAGCCTCAGAACATTCTCTATCATACCACTCCGCTTTGACCAGTGACCTTTTCCAAATTGCCACTACAGGCACTGTAATAATAAGTGCCAAATTGCGATTAAGAGCCTCAAATTCATTCAAAATGTCAACATCACCACTGTTCTCTCCACAAATCATTGTCAGATTCTTAGGAATTGATGCATATATAATCGGTTGGAGGCACTGCCCAGTGATGTTCCATTTCACAGTTTTGCGAGCGTGTCCCTCAATGGCAATTGGTTGGTTAAGCTGTGACCCGCTCACATTACCTCTCATATTGTCTTTGAACAAGATTTCGAGTGCTAGGGGATGATGGTCACTCTCTGATCTTTCAATTATTTAAAGTTCAAAGAACTTTACAAATACATAAAATACATGAAACAACAAACAACAACAAATATTTCATTTAGATATATCCAATAATTTCCCATTATATTCAATCAGTAGTTAAATCAATAGATAAAATATCGTTATCATTTTCTCTAAAACTCACTTACTAAAATCAGACAATAATACAATCCTAAAATATGCTAAAACAATCATCAATACATATCAATAAATAATCATCAAATACATTCTTCCTTTCATTCACTAACCTACAACAGTTCTCTTTTTTCACTTTTTCCAATATTCTAATATTTGCTTCCACAAGCAGTAAAGTGCGATGGGCAGTGATTCAGAGTCAGAATTTAAAATATATACCCAAAAATAATTTGTTTTTATAGAATCATACCAACTAACAAAGCGGCCTAAGGTGCACATATAGTTTGGGTCAAGCTCCCTACACCCTGTGATCACATGTCAAGCTGTTTCCTGCCCATTCTTTAGTTTACATATTCTACAGATTCTATTCTCTTTCACTGTGTTGCTATACACACCTTGTATTGTCAGTGGTGGCAGTTGGCTTATGCGCAGCTGCAAGCATTAGGTCACGCTCCGCACTTGTGTATACTGATGCAGGGAATACAAATGCAGGTAATTATTGATCCAATCCCAACGCATTGCTTTTTTCTTTAAAATCGTTTTAAAATCTTCAAACTCCATCCCCTGCGCGAAGTCTGGCGTCCATTCAATGCATTAAAAAAAGTCTGCGTTCAGCTGTCCAAACTTTGTGGGAGTCTGAGAGTCTCGGGTATATGCCTCTGCCAACATACTCAGTATGGGACACACTGACTTAGTTTTTGATTTAATGTACATTTCCCCTCTACTCATATCCATCATAGTACCCATAGAGACCAGGCCCAATTCCAAAAGCAAATAGGCCATCGGGGTAGCAGGGTGGAATTTTAATACCATTCTCCAAAATGTTCCCTCTATTATATTTAACCATTTCCAATCATTCATGGTAACTGCCTCTCGGCTGTATAATATGGCCAGACAAAAAACATTGCCTATACAGCTTGAGGATTCCTATCATTGAAAAACCTGCACTTTTCTTAGCAAATTTGGTTATCATGTGGGTGAGTTGGAGTGCCTTCATTTTCTTACTTTCAATAATACCGGAGTAGGACCTGCTCGCTCTTAGTTCCAGGTCCAGGCCCAAGTAAGGGTATTTTTCCACACATGAAATCATCCCAATTGGGGTTATTACCATTGCCTTGGTTTTATTCATATTTATAGACAACTCATTTCTTTGTGCATAATCTAACAGGGCTTGGAACTTAGCACTAATACCAGCTAGAGTCCAGTCCACAAGGACTAAATCATCTGCATATTATACACTGGAGATGGATTGCTTTCCTAATTTAATCGGCAGGCCAACAGTGTTTAACGATTCCGGTAGATTGGCTAAATAGAAATTGAACAGCAGGGGAGCCAACATGCACCCTTGTTTAACTCCATGCTGATCAATACGGTCTCCGTTAGTGAGCCCCCTTCGTCCAATCTAACCTGTGCACCTGTATTGGAATGCAACCCAACGAAGATCTTTATCAACCAGTCCGGGCACCCCTTCCTGTCAAGTTTTTCCCACAATTTATTATGATTTACATTGTCAAATGCCGCAGTGAAATCCACAAAAATTAAATTTAGGAGCAGGTTATTCTTTACTGTGGCCTCTTTGATCAGTTTATCAATCAGCCTGATGTTATGCACCGTGGCCGATCCTGGTCGGAGGCCTATCTGCTTTGTATCTAAGATGTAATTTCCCACGGCCCGCTTCTGTAACTCAGTCATTACGAAGGTGGCAAACAATTTTCCAGAGACATTAAGTAGGGAGAGGAATCTATAATTACGTGGATCTTCCCTATCCCCCTTCTTATATACTGGTAGCAAGATGGCTTTACGACAGGTCTCTAGAATCCATTTTTCGTTCCACACTGTCATGAATGGAATGTTTAATAATTTAGCCCATGTCCCAGGATCAGCTTTTAAGACTGCATTTGACAGTCCATTAGGTCCCGGTGTCCTGGAGATCTTTGAATGAAGTATGGACATGTAAATCTTGTCCACCCCTATATCCAGCTTTCAGTGGTTCTGAGACACAATGGCCACCCCCATGTTTTCAACCCACTTTGTTTCTTGTAGCTGCTCAAGCCATCTTTGCTCACCAATTGGGTTGCCCACACGTGCCCTCTTGTCTCACTTTGCTTCCAAGAGCATCTGCATATTGCCCTCGGTTTTGCAACACACAAGGCAGGAGCATCTGCTGCCACCTCACAGTCTTATCTGAAATGTGGTGGCTGTGGTGACCATGTATCGGAAGCGAGACGAGCGCTTCGTTGGTTACCAGTGGAGTCAAGAATTAAGTTCAGAACTCTGGTGATAACCTTTAGGTGTAGAACGCAAATCTTCAGCCGTATCTTCAGTGCTACATTAAAGATAAAGCAAATACAAGATTGTTAAGATCGGGATCTCAAAATCTTCTTGAGTAACACAGACCAAGAACTTCCAAGGCAGAGAACAGTGCTTTTGCTTTCAAAGCACCTTTTTTGTGGAACCAGTTAGCAGATCATCTGCGTAAACACAAACTCCTTGCTAGATTCAAGAAAGAGCTTAAAACCTTTCTTTTTACATAAGATCAGCATTAGGCTTTGTGCATTGGCAGGCCTTACCTCTTTTAGCTAGATCTCTTGTTAGCTTTATTTTGGTTTTTCAGAAGAGTTAGCTGTGTTCACAGGTAGCCATAAGTGTATTGTGTGTCCTGTCCTTCTGTTTAGCACCTTCATGCATGCAGGCCAATAGTGCGCCATATAAATACCATATAATGTAATGTAATGTTTTCAACCAGCTTCCATATAACCGCTTTATTTTTGGTAGTTTTGGCTACAATGATAATCATTGTGCCACCTATTCTCATTTTCCTGATGTTTCTGCTCATCTCCCTCTTGATGTCCCTTATAGCCATATCAAATACATAGCCCTGTTTCCCCAGGAGAATAGGGTGAGCCGCCCTATCCCACCTCGCTACCATGGATGTTAGCTGCTTCAGTCGAACTTCTATTTCATTGCCCGTAAACTGTCGAAATGCATTCAACTCGCTCTCCACTATCTGTTGTTATTTTTGTTGCCTGTCCAATATTTATTTGCAACCATCGACGTGTATTACCTCCATGGTTGACTTCCACTCCTTCTCCCCCCCACCCTACGTCTAGTAGGGCCCTCAGGTATATTAATAGTAAGAGTAATTATGGAATAGTTGCAATAGCTAGTATCACTCACACTTAATAATTGTACCAATTGTGCACAAGCATTGCTACCAAATAAATAATCTAATGTTGATGACTTCTTACCTAAATGCCAAGTGGTTTTACCAGGTCAGTCTCCTTTGGTTATGCCATTAAACATTACTAACGCCCATTCTTTGAAGAACGCCATCCATTGGGTGCCCTTCAAGTTCCCATCTCTCTTTACCATTGTGCTTGTAGCTTCGACATTACTATAGTTGGCACATCGTTCACTGTCTCTGCAACCTGCATTTAGGTCACCCACTATTAGGAAAAATCATTACCCACCTCAGCCATCCACGATACACATAGATCATCAATACATTCCATTACACCATCCAGGTCTAGTAAATCAGGGGGCACATAGAAGTTAATAAGCAACATCTTCGTCAGTATATTTAACCCTGTGAGACACCCTTCCACTGGCAAGATATTTTTACTATTACAATATCGTCAGAGGCTTTCGTCTTGCTGGTGAACCACAGCAAGAAATCAGGTTCACCCATGGATCCATGCTCGCCTGACATCTACAAATCAATCCTTGCACAAGGAACACCATCAGAATATTACAGAAACCTCCTGAATTTCTCACTAGCAACAGGAACAGTACCAAAAACATTAAAATCAGCATATATCAAACCACTCTTAAAAAGCACAAGTGGCGACGTAGAAGACCTCGCCAACTACAGGCTGATCTCAAACATTCCCTATCCAGCAAAATTCCTGAAAACCTACGTCTACAAATTAACCCAAGAACACGTAGAAAAACATCACCTGTTGGACCAAGCACAAGTCGGTTTCAGACCCGCAAGAGGAACAGAAACGGCAGTATTGTGCATCTGGGAGGACCTAAAAACAAACGCGGACTCCGACCAACCTCAGCCCTGAGTCTGCTCGACCTCTCTGCAGCCTTTGACACAGTTAGCCTTGACACCCTAACCAAAAGACTAGAAGACATAGGCATAACAGACACAGCACTACTCTGGACTAAATCTTTCCTAGCAGACAGAACAGAAACCATCTGGTTAAAGCCCTTCAAGTCCACTCCACGAGTCAACGACTGTGGAGTACCACAAGAGTCCTCACTATCACCACTGTACTTCAACATCTACCAAATTGCACTAATCAGAATCTTCAAAAAATACAAAATGGCATGTACAACTAAGCAGATGACATTCAAATCATCTACAAAATCTAAGACAATCAAGCCGATCACTCAACCCTAACGAGTGTATAAAAGAAGTCTTTAATTGGATGAATGCCAACAACTTGAAAATCAACCAAGGAAAGACAGAAATCATGATTATATCCATTAATCAAGAGAACAACACCTACATTCCATGGCCAACGGAAATGGGAACTGCACCAATTCCATCTAAGGTAGTAATAATTCTGGGAGTCCTGCTGGACAACACCCTAACCTTCGAACCACAAATAAATGCAATTATCAAGAAATGCTTCTTCTTCCTTCACACAGCAAGAAGAATCTTACCTTTCCTCTCCTTCACCCACAAAACACTCACAATCGTCACCCTAATCATGTCAAGAATCGACTATGCAAACAGCCTCTATCTCGGGACACCAGAATACCTCCTGAAGAAACTACAACGGATCCAAAATGTAGCAGCCAGACTCTTCCTCAAACTATCCAGAAGAGATCACAGCACTCCAGCCCTAAAAACACTGCACTGGCTCCCAGCCAAACATTGCATCACCTTCAAAACAATGTGCATAACACACCGGGTAATTAGCGGACAAGGAGCTGAATTCCTGCAAAAGAAACTAACAATCTACAAGCCAACGAGACTCCTCAGATCAAGCAATGAAATCCTTCTGGAAGAAAAACCATACCTTAAGAAAAAACTTGGGGGATCCTCCTTCTCCCACTTAGCTGCAAAAACCTGGAATGACATCCCGAGAGAAATAAGAAACACCAAAGATCACCTACAATTCAGAAAATTAATAGAAACCTGGCTCTTCAACATCACAGATGCAAACTGAAAAACCAAAACCACCAAATGGGAAGCACAATGAAAAGGATGACAAATCTAGGATGACAATGACACCATCTAGAACCGAATAAAGAAACTCTTACTAGAGCAAGAGAGACAACACTATGTCTAATAGGACACAAGCGACACCCATAAGGACAGAATCCAGCATCCCTAGCCAACTCCCAGCAAACAAATCTAGGACGACAATGACAACATCTAGAACTGAATAAAAAAACTCTTACGACAACAAGAGAGACAACACTATGGGCCTCATTACAGGTCGGGCGGTCCGGAAATAACAGTGGCGGTAAACCCGCTGCCACTGTTAATTCCAGACCGCCCGATCCCGAGTCCTGCAGGCGGGAGGTGGCGTTCCCGCCAGGTCTGACCTGGCGGGTTTACCACCGCCCGCCTGCAGACGGACGAGGAAACACTGGCACCATCACGAGATGGTGCCGGTGTTTCCATGATCCCCATTCCCATTGAGTCCAATAGGACTCAATGGGAATGGGGATTTACACCATTCCGCCTCCGGAATTTCTGGGACACCGGGGTTGTAATGCCCCGGTAATTCCGGGAATCACGGAGGCGGAATGGTAATATGAGTCCAGCGGTAACCAGGCGGTTTTACCGCCTCGGTTACCGCCGGACTCGTAATGAGGCCCTATGTCTACTAGGACACAAACGACACCCATCAGGACAGAATCCAGCATCCCTAGGCAACTCCCAGCGAATAACCTTTACCCACTCGATAAATGCTACTATAGATCATACCTGTATGAAGTTGGGTGAACATTAGCACTTTCCACACTAATTAAGCTGTGGATATTGGCAGGGGCATAGACCAAAGAGAGTTGTGAATGAAGGCAGACACCGCCCCTGGACATAAGTGCAAGCGTTAGCATTGCGACATACCAAAGGGGGTAGGAGCGGTAACATGAATGAGCAACCGAATAAGATGATGAATGCCAATCAGGCCTCAACACATGGAGGAAGTAAACCCAGGCTTACCACTTACCAATGCTGCCCTCCTACTAGATTGGGAATGCTTTCTGGGCTAGACTGCAAGGGACGCACAAACGCCTGCCCGCCTTTGAAAAACAGAGGCCACATAGGCAGCCAATTAACCAACCCACTAACAACTTCACCCTCTCCATACACCTCTCAAATTCTAACCAAACACAACCACAAACTTACAACACAACAATCCGCACAACCTTCACTACACTACAACAACAAAACAAAGCACACATAGACCCGCACAACAGCACACAACTTCTTCCAACAGTATAACACCCCAAGCCCAGCCAACGGAATTCCGGGCTGAGGCCGCCAACAGCACATCACTGCTCTCTTGGACTTCTCCAGCTCATCCCCACTAACTCCCCCCATCCCTCCTTTTTTTCAGAACCCCCAGGGAGCCAGGGGTCCACTTGGTGGTGATAGTGCCTGGTATCAATATCCTTTAACATTAACACTTCCACTGCCAAGATATTTTTACTATTACATTGCATATTCCAGTGTTGGGCATAAAGTGACTGTTTTATCGCAATTAATAAAGCACAAAAAGGGTGTCCCTTCTTTCACTTCTCTGCTGGCACTTTATACACTACGAACCCCATAGTTGTAACTCTGAGGCCAACCTCTTTTGGAGGAAGAAAATGTCATTATGCACTAATAAATCAAGAGATCCATCGTCTCCCAACAGGTGACTATGCCCTGGTGTTTTCCAACTCGCCACCTTCAGTATTCACTTACATTTGTGAGACTAGGAACCTCTTGAACCATTCCAAAACTTGCGCATCTTCTAGCCTGGCCTCAGATTTTTTTGAATCAGCCGAGCCCTTAACTATTTGCTTAAGCAGTGGTAATTTCACTGTAACCTTTGCACACACATTCACCGGGTTATCTACTTCATTTCCCATTTTCAGTATTTCATTCGTATAAGTCTGAATCAACCTGGGCACCTCAGGCATTAAACATCGAACTTCAGCATAGTTCACATACGTATCCTTTACAGGATGCACAAAACAAAAGTCACACTTAGTTAGGACTTGTAGTGCCAAAACATTTTGCCACATCAGTATGAAGTCAGATCTCCAACCAATTGTAAAAGCTAAAGGGTCTGGCTCTTCATGATGCTGTGCTGACTCCACAAGACTATTATTGTAGTAAATGTTTTCGCACCCCCACTCCCTGTCCTTCCCGATATCACAACCGGCACAATCTCTGGCTGTGGTAATGGAGTCGGTAACATAGGTTTGTTGGCCTTAGCTTCTGCCTGTGAAGATTCCCCTTCTTGTAACAACCAGCTAGTTAGGGCCTCATTACACGGAAGGCGGTGAGCCATGGCGCTATTATAAAATACCGGCACCGCCTTGGCGAAAAGGGGATTTACCGCCCCATTCCAAGATTGGAGGGGCGGTAAATCCCCCTTCCGCCATTGCCCTTCCCCATTCCCATTTCTGCCCCATAGGGCTCTATGGGAATGGGGAAGGCGCTAATTAGGGCACCGCAATTTTGCGGTGCCGTAATTAGCTCCGAGGTCTCTTAGCGGGTTGGTTTTCACGCCTGCAAAAAGCAGGTGTTAAAGCACCAACCCGCTAAGGGACCTCGTAGTAAGGCGGTAATGGTTAACGGTCACTGTTACCATTAACGGTGGCCGTTAACCATTACCGCCTTCCGTGTAATGAGGCCCTTAATGTCCCTGCCGATCGGCGTAGCCGTTTTGTCGGCCTAGGCCCTAGAGGCTTTCCTCTTTTCTTTCTTTGAATTGAGTGGTTGTACTGCCCTTATGGTTGAATTAAGTGGCTCAGAAGTGGCCATGCATGGTCCCACTTCTACCAATAGCTTAGCTAATCGCCTCTACCGTCTGGTGAGGCATATGGAAAGATCGGCCTTGCGGCTTTCAGCCTCCACCTCTTGATGAATTTCTAGCACAGAAGGTTCATTAGCCTAAGCATCTTTATCCTGGAGTGCTATGGATTCCTGCATATGGCAACTGCAATGTGGCCCAGTGCCCTGCATTTGTAATTCCAATGCGGCCAATATACCATTCTATTGTTGTACTTCATCTAAAATAGTGCCACATAATTTCAACAGAATTTTGACTGTGAAATTGAAAACATCTGGCACTGCTTCAGATGTTTTTCTCACACCTGCAGTCAGACCATTATCAATACCAGATGTCTTTTTCCTGTTATCGTCACTCTATTCTTCCTCCTCCTCATGGGTATCAATGAACAGGTTAGGGGAGTCTGATAAATGCTGTGAAATCAACCTCGCCCACAGCTTCTGTAACCGGTACTCCTTGCACTCCATGCACTCCATACCCTCCATGTACAGCTGAATCATGCCCTAAATTGTAATTTATTTGAGCGGTCTCCATGGCCCCAGACACAGTGTCACGGAGAGTATAGCACAGTTCCAAAAGGGAATTATTGTCTATATCCCAATAAACAGATTCCCCTTTATTCGATGACTGTATTGAATTATTTACAGAGGGCGGGGAAATTGTATTATTGGCCGCTTGTTGTGGAGGATAGAAGTCTCTTTTGCTGTTGGTGTTATTGGTGTTCTCAACAGGGCCGTGTCAGCTTCAGGGCGCTTTGCAAGCTTCTGTGACAGAGTTCAAGATGGGAGTCAGCTGTGGGTATCAGGCAGCAAGACGGTTCAGCGGGCAGAGCTGGACGAACGGCTGCAGGCTGTCCTACACGGCGGCTCTGGGTCAGGAATCATTGACTCATTCTGAGATTGGAGATAGCCATGGTGCTATTTGCGCCATGGCTGCCTCCAATACTGGGTCCGGCACCGGTCTGGTTCAATGGGGATTTACCGGTGCATTCTGACCCTGGAGGGACCGGTAAGTCCCCATTGAACCAACCAATCCCCATTCCCATTTGACCCCCCATAGGGCTCAATGTGAATGGGGAGGGCGCTAATAACAGGCTTGCGTATAGCAGGCCCGTTATTAGCGCCCTGGTCCCTTAGCGGAACCCGTAAAGGACGTGTGGGCAGACCACATGTCCTTTACGGTTCCCGCTAAGGGACCTCGGAATTGGCGAGTAAGGGATTACCAGCACCGGTCTCCTTATCGGTGCCCGGTATCCCTTACCACCCAACTTGTAATGACCCCCTTTGTCTCAGTGCTGTTTAGCAACTCTGAAGCACTCGTTGAGATGTCTCAGATGTCTTTAACCGACTGCGGCTTGACAATGGTCAGCAGCGCACTCAGTTGCGGATCGAGGAACCCGACTGGCTTAAAAATGTCCTTTAAGGCAGACTGCGGTAGATGATTGTTGAGGCACTTCTATCAGCTTCTTCAATGGGCTTGTGTCGTCCTTTAAGGTGGACAACCCAAAGCTCAGGAGTGTGTTGCTGGCAGCTGCCTTGTCCTTGGTTGTAGGTTCAGAGATTTTCTGGCACTCTCTATCCAGGAAGATTGCTGCAAAGCCTAGCAGGGCACACTGTGTGCTGACTGGGTACCAGTTCTGGAGTGGCTGGAGGGTCCTCTGAGTTCCTTCCTCCTTCTTTTCCATGGGAGATGTTTAGGGGGAGGGAGCTTGCTTTCCTCTTTGGATATCCTGGCCTTCCTCCACTTGAACCTTCAGCCTGGGTCCAAGGTTGATTAATTTTTTACTTCTTGTGAAGTCTTCAGATGATCGGCCTAGAGATGGGCTCCAGCTCTCTTTTAAAGCCAGGTGGGCCACAGTGATTGGCGCAAGCTACGCCTACCTTAGTGAACCAATCTTGCGGTCCCTGCCAACAATCTTCTGTATGCGTGAGGTCATAACCCGAGCTCTTTGCAAAAGTAAAGGTAAAGGGGTGAAAACTTGAACAAGTTGTGCCCCAGAACTAATATGGCGGAACCCATCTCTCAACAGAAAGAGCTCTGAGCTCACTGCCTTGTTCTACTAAGTCCCAGCCATCTTCCTGTCTGTTGTGTTCAAAGATTATCGCTGGTTAATGGTCCTCCATGTGTGGTTCCTGTTAAAGCGGTAGATCTCCCTTGAACCTACTGAGAGACGAGACTCTCTGGCTCCTGCAAACCACATTCTTATACTTTATGAATGGGGTCCCCCTATCAGGTTGGCCTACTGTAACAACAGGCCCAGACATGACAGTTCACTGCCATCAATACTGAAAGGCGGGAGCTGGCTTCAGGTTGACACAGTTACATATGAGAGGTTGTTGGGTTTCCCCTGTCGGAAACCCGGCCAGGGCACAAGGAGGGCAGCGTGGCCCTAACCTGGCTCAGCATTGAGGCTGCGGAGCGGAGAGCAGCAGCGGGAGCAGTCTGGTGTGAGGGACCTGCTCAGGCGGACTTCAGAGCGTACCACCTCTGTGGGAGCTGTGCTCCACGAACAACAAGCACATCCCCGCCTGGAACAGGAGGAAAGCTGCAGAAGGAGGAGGGGACGTCAGCCGATTGGGCTGGGGGCACAGAACAGCTATCTGGAGCAGGAGCTCTCCCTGACTTTTCCTGCCCAGGCCGGCAGGAGTGGTACTCTACTGCCAGCTCCGCGACGAGACAATCAATGTAGGTGGGGGCTGTGGATGGGTGCCCACACTCCTGCTGACAGCGGGCAGCAGCGGTGAGCAGGTGAGTAACTCTGGGGCCCCAGCAGCAGCAGGAACACTAATGCCCTGGAGGGCAAAGAGGAGGTGGGGACTACCTGGGCAGTCTCCCGTGGAGGTCTCCCAGCCATACACTAGGGGCGAGCAGGCGTGGAGAGGTACTCCCACTGGAGAGAAGCAAGCTGCAAGCAGGAGAGGGAGAAGACCCGACGGGTCCATCATAATGCCTGGCTGGTGCACACCCAGGAGCCACTGGAGTAAGTAGATGAAAGCTCGGCAGTGAGCTGGCCTGGGGCATGGGTGAGCACGGCTGCGCACCCCTTGCAGATGAAGAGAAGCAGGAGAGAGCCTGGTGCAGCACAAAAAGATGGGCAGGAAAATATGCCTGAAACTGCTGGGGCAGAGAGAAGAGGCATCATCTGCAGGACTGACCCGGCGAGGCATGCCCTGGACCCCCCCAAGATCTGTGAGGGAACAATAAGCATATTAATACACGCAGAAGAGGGACCAGCGACTGGAAGCGAAGAGGACCCTAGGGGTACTTTATTACAGAAGACTATCAGAAGGCTTGGAGTTCAGGGGAGTAGGGCAGATGTCAAAGGCCAAAACGAAGGCCTCGAAACAGGCAACAGCCACTGGGGACGCGATGGACACCATCCCCACCATATGGGCCCCAAGTGAGAAGAGGGGAAGAAACAAGGCATCCCAGGATATGGTGGATCATAGAGCCCACATCACGACAGGACCTCCACAGCGATTTGATGTCCCTCCAAATGTCGCTCACTAAATCTTTTCAAGAACATTTCCAACTAATGAGATCAGACCTCAACTCGCTCTTAGCAGAAATAAGACGGGAGGTCGGCCATCTGGGGGAAAGGACAGGACTCAGCGAAAGGGGGCTACAAGAGATGGACAAGGATACAACAGCGAACAGTGGAGCCATAACGCAACTCAATGTGGCCATGCAAAATCTTGAGCTGCAGATGGAAGATATGGAGAATCGATCGCGGAGGATCAATATAAGGATAAATGATCTGCCAGAGACAGTCATGGACAAGGACTTAAAGGGGGAAGTACAGAGGGATTTTGCAGACCTCTTTGGAGACACGAGCTTGGAAGAGATTGGGCTGACCCGGATCTATAGAGCCGGCAGAATGGCAAGGGGCCCTACGGCAGGCCGAGGATGTCTTGGCGGCTTTCTCGCAGTGCACGCAGATGGAAGCAGCTAGGGCAAAAAAAACAGTGTTATACCAAGTGTTGTACCAAGGCACCGTGATATCTCTATTTCAGGGCGTGGCAGGCGGCACCCTGCTCAAAAGGAGGCAGTCGGTGGTAAGGGAGCTGGCCCATAGAAGAATCTGCTGTAAATGGACCTTCCCTTTTGAACTGGTTTTTGTTTGGGAGGGGGCCCAAAAGCGCATCACATCCATCCAGGAGGGAGCCAACCTCCTGCACATGTACTCAGGCCAGGGCTTCCAGGAAGCTGGGCAACCCTAGGCGGAGAATCACATGAGGACTCAGCCATGGGAGTGGGTGACAGCGGGAGAACGACGCAGGCGATGAGCTACCTTGCAGGGCCGGCAATCAAAGACTGGGGGAGAGGCGGGGGGAAGCTGGAAGATGGATAACAGTAAGGGAAGTGGAGCACACCTGCAGACCTGCTTTAAAGGGTTGGTGGGCTACGGAGGTATGAAATTGTGCTGGTGGAGTGCTGGAGGATGTTCCATCTTGGTTTCAGTTAGGGCGGAGGATTGAGGCGATGAGAAGGTGAAGGGGGCTCGAAGAGGGAGGGAGAGGAGGGGAAAGACATCCAAGAGTTGGTGAGGTAGACAGGGGAGGGGGGAGTTAAAGTGGAGAGAGGTGAGTGTTGGGGGTTGGGGACCGGTGCCAGGGGAGGTTGGGACAGAGCTAAATGCAGAGGGCAGACGATGGAGGGGTGGCCAACAGCAGGGTGGCCAACGGCACGGTAGATCCGAGAGAGAAGCACTATAGGGAGAGGTGGAGAGGGGCGCACCACCATTCAAGTGGTTGACACAAAATTTGAAAGGCCTCAACTCCCCTCTCAAGAGGAAGAAATGGGAGCATTTCACTAGGAAATCTGGCCCAGATATACTTGCAATCCAGGAGACCCATCTCCTGAGGAAAGATCAGGCATGAATTAGGCGGAAGGGCTACTCTTGAATCTTTCACGCCTCCAGCCTGACTAAGAAATGGGGGGTGACGTTGGCGATTAAGGACGAGATGGACCTCAGAATAGAAGCCTCCAAGGCGGCCGGAGGAGGCAGATTTGTAATTGTAGTGGGGGAATACCTGGGTGCCTGTTAGGACTGATTTTCTATACTCTGGCCTGGTGGACAGATATATAGAAGGCCAACCTATATTGTGACAGGGACAACTCTGGAGAGCTGTAGCCAATCCAGTTTAGGTAGCAGTGACAGGCGGTCTAGAGGTGGGGAGATTGTAAAGGGTCTACAATGAGTTCACACAATGGGAGTCACAAATTGCACTTAGACAGGATTTATACAAATACAGTTATTTAATTATGGCCAAAAGACACTATAGAAAAATGAATACAAGCAGGTAGACTTATCAAACTAAATACAAATATACATTCACTTGGTTCAAATGCACACTACAAATCAAATACTCCTGCAAAGGAATGGATACACAAGTAATATACACATAAAGGTCCACAGAGATGATCCCTAACTAAAATTGTCTAGCCCTAAATTGCCAGGGACCTTGTGCCCTATTGTTCAGGATACAGTTCCACAGAACTTAGGATGCAGGATAAAATGCAAATATGGTCTCTGGGGTCCAGTGAAGGGTTCTTAGAGTTAGGGTTCAATGTAGACTAATGCCCAAAATAATCCCCAACAGTCAGAAGTCTTGCCAAGGCAAGTAACGGCAAAGCCATAAGTGTTAGAAATAGGTTTATTATGAGCCCAATGATTTATAATGGGAGTATAGGGGTAGGTTAAAAGCTCAATAACTTACCCCCTTACTCTGAACCTTCCCCAGTGTTGGTAGAACAAAGTAAGGTTGTCCTACATTGCTTTTCCCGCTAAATTCTGCGGTCCTCGATTTCTAGGAGTTGCAGGTTCGAGCTTCACTCCGGTTGGTGTCTTTTGCTTGTGCAAAGACTCTCGGTCAAGGAATGCAAAAACAAATAATGCAGCACCCCTCTCAGGACTGGACTCGAGTAAGGTAAGCAGGTTTCGGACGGTGCACGCTGCGCACAGTGATGCAACAGGACTCAGTAGCTGCGGTCAGACTTTCCAGTCTATCTCGGGTGCCCTTTGTGCTAGGATGCAGGAATTTGGTGGGAGCCTTGCGGTGGCAGCCGAGCGTCCTCCAAGTTTCAGGCCGAAACTCAGTGCGGTGAGGAAGTTAGCACTGTAGCCCAAAAACAAAGCTGGTCAGCCACAGGATGGTTCCAGGGCACTTCCGAAAGCGGTTTTTGTGCTGGGCACCGAGCAGATGTCGGGAATGGATGGTCCCTCCACTCCAAGGATTGTAGCACCTTCGCAGGCCTACTGAAGATCACAAGCAAGACAGGGCTCCACCAGGGCTGCAGCAGAAGTTGGTTGCCAGGCCTTCTTCAGTCAGGTGTAACGCTCACCTGGTTCCCACGGAGGCGCGGCGTCGAAGGCGCAGAACTCTGAAGATGGACAGGAAGGGCCCCTCTATTCTGGCTTCCCTGGCTCGTTGGATACCCTCCTGTGCGTGAAAAGGGAGTATTACCAACTGTGGAACAATGCTCAAGCCTCCCACTCCCTTCCAACCCTCCACAATACCTCCTCCACGATTCCCCGTGAAGCCTCACCTTAGGGTTTGGAAGGATGAGCTCTCCATCCTGCTTCTGATGCAGGGGCGCGTTGAAACCCAGTTACTTCACTGGATTGAGGATTAATGGGAGTTCAGGTAAGCTTGACTGTTCAGGTAAGGCGCTGTAAAAGTTCTGTTCAAAAGTTCAAGCTTAATAATAATGTTCGTTGTCTAATTGCAGCAAGCGCTAATGCTTATGTCTTTTTCCCCTTAGGGGCCGGGGTTCGGAGTGCCGGAGATATGGCGCCGACCCGAAGTGAAACAGTTCTGGATGAGCGCTCAGGTAATGTCTTTGCATTCGCTCATTCAATGTCTTTGTCTTTTTCCCCCATAGGGGCCGGGGTCCGGAGATGCCAGGAAGCGGCAGGACCCGAAATGCAGTGGGAATAATCCAACAGGTAAGACTTAAAAGGAAACTGAGCTTTCCTTATTCCTTTTCTCCCTCTCACCTTTGTTCTTGTCTTTTTTCCTCTAGGCGCCGGGGCGTAGCTGAATCCGGAAGATCGCTGCTGAAGATGGAAGCGCCTTGCAAAGGTGAGTAAAATGCAGCGCTGCAGCGATCGAAACAAAATGCCTTTAAAATGATGTCTTCCTTTTCAGGGCCGTTGGAGAAATGACTCCGGGATGCAGACTTAGCAGGTAAGGGCTTTTCTTCTCCTATTCTCTTCCTTTCTCCCCTTGCAGGTGTTCCAGGGTGCTGGCAGGCGTGGCTGAAGTCAGGATGCAGGAGCTGACATGGTGAGCGTCCAGCTGCTAGGTGCAGAACAACGCGAAGCACGTGTGGCTGTTCGGGTGGGGTTTAAATAGCCTTGGAAGAAGTTCCTGGTATGTATCCTTCCACCAATCAGGTATGTATCCTTCCCCGACCACACCCGGGTGGTGAAGTAGTCCTACAGGTAAAGTAGTCCCATTCAGGCCTCAAGAGGGCCTGGATGAAGCAGCAAGGTCTGCATCAGGTAAGTGTGCACCTAAGCACTTAAACACATATCCTCTTCTATGAGCCTGGCGCCTAAGGCGCCAGGACTGGGGTCCGCTATGAGCCTGGCGCCTAAGGCGCCAGGACTGAGTCCAAAGGGCCCCGACTTGGGCCCGCTGAGACTTCCCTGGGGAAAATGATGTCTGCCTCTGGGGTTGCTGGGCCCGGCCTGGCTCCTTGGAGGTAGGCATCATGACAGTAACCCCCCTCAAGGCCCCTCCCAAGGTCTTTTCCTCCGGGGGTTTTGGTTTGTGCGGGAATCTTCGATGGAATCTTTGAATTAATCGTGGTGCGTGAACATAGTTACTGGGTTCCCAAGATCTTTCCTGAGGTCCATATCCTTTCCAATCAACAAGATAGAAGAGTTTCGACTTAACTATCTTGGAATCTAAAATGTCTTTCACTTCGAATTCTAATTCTCCATCAATTTGGACAGGGCCTGGGGGCTCAGACAGTCTGGTTCCAGGTTGTACTGGTTTTAGAAGAGATGCGTGAAAAACGGGATGAATCCGCATGTTGGATGGTAAATCGAGTTTAAAGGCCACTGGGTTGATAATAGCTTTGATGGGGTAAGGCCCAATGAATCTGGGATTAAAAGTTTGCTGACCCTTGAGGGGTAGATGTTTAGTTGCTAGCCATACCTGATCTCCTACTTGGTAAGGAGGAGTTTTACTTCGGTGCAAATCAGCGTTTTCTTTATACTTTTTCTTGGCTTGCTGTAAGTGGGTTGTAGCTTCTTTGAAGGCTTGGGTTATTGTGGAATGTAGGTGATTTACTGCAGGCATCTCCAGGGTCAGAGGTGGATCTAGGTCAGAGGTCCGAGGATGGTGACCATACAGGGTATAAAAAGGAGTCTGTCCGGTTCCAGAATGCACTGAATTGTTGTATGCATATTCTGCAATCCAAAGGATGTCTTTCCAATTTAACTCGGATTGGTGTAACATGCACCGCAGATATTGCTCGAGAGTCTGATTGGTTCTCTCGGTTTGTCCGTCGGTCTGGGGGTGGTGGCTGGTGGATAACCGCACGTCTATTTGTGCTAGTTGGCAACATTTCTTCCAAAAGTGGGAGATAAATTGACTTCCACGGTCTGAGACTAATACGGAAGGGAAACCATGTAACCGCACTATATTTTCCATAAATTCCTTGGCCAAGGTGGAAGCTGACGGCAATCCTTTTAAAGGGATAAAATGGGCCATTTTGGAGAATAGATCCACTATTACGAGAATCGTGTTGTAACCACCACAAGGAGGCAGGTCAGTTATAAAGTCCATTGACAAGGTGTGCCAAGGTGCTGGTGGAATGTCCAAAGGTTGAAGTAGGCCGGCTGGCCTTTTCTTTTGACTCTTATTTTGGGCACAGATTCCGCAAGACAACACAAATGACTTTATGTCTTTTCTCCAAGAAGGCCACCAGAAGTGGCGTTTGATCTTTTCTTCTGTTTTCGCGATACCGGGGTGTCCTTCCATTAATGATTCATGATGACGGGTAATGACAAGTTCCTGCAATTCTTTACTTGGCAGAAATAACCGCTCTTGGAAGTAGGGTAAATCATCCTTAACGGTGTAGTGAGGACCCTTTTGACTCCATTCCAGTAAGGCAGAAGAGTCACAAAAGCTGTTTTACTTGAGCTTGGATGTCCTCAATGGTTTGCAATGAAGTCAAGCCCAGAATTCTTTGTTCCGGTATGATTGGCACAGGTTCTAAACTCGAATTGGATTCTTCCATGCCTATCCGGGATAAGGCATCTGCCTTACCATTCTTGCAGCCAGGGCGATAGGTAATTACAAAATCAAATTCCGCAAAGAATAAAGCCCATCGGAGTTGTCGCGAAGATTGAGCTTTGGCCGTCTTTAAATACTGCAAATTTCTGTGGTCCGTAATTACGGTGATGGTGTGTCTTGCACCGAGAAGATAGTGACGCCAAGCCTTGAAAGCTGATTTAATAGCCAGTAGTTCTTTGTCGGTAATTGCGTAATTGAGTTCAGGTGGAGAGAATTTTCTGGACCAAAAGGCTACAGGGTGTAGTTGGTTAGTTTCTGGGTCTCTTTGCGACAGGACAGCTCCCATGGCCGAACTGGATGCATCGGTTTCCACGATGTAAGGGAGATCTGGGCGCGGGTGCTTCAATACAGGTGCAGAGGTGAATTTGGTTTTCAGGTCCTGAAAGGCTTGTTCAGCCTCAAGAGTCCATTCAAAGCGTTTATTTTTCTTTAGGAGAGCTGTGATGGGTTGAACAGTTCGAGAAAATTCCGGGATGAACCTTCGATAGAAATTGGCAAAGCCAAGCATGCTTTGCACTCCCTTCACAGAGCTAGGAGATGGCCATTTGAGAATGGCGTCCACTTTCCGCGAGTCCATTCGGATTCCTTGAGGTGTCAGGATGAATCCGAGAAACTCCACTTCTGTGGTATGAAAAACGCATTTTTCGAGCTTGGCAAATAATTTGTGCTGGCGCAATTTCTCAAGAACTGCCCTAACATGGTTTCTGTGATCAGATTCTGAGGAGGAATACACCAGGATGTCGTCAATATAAACGATGACACAAACATCGATAAGTTCCCGAAGAACATCATTCATGAAGTACTGAAAGGCAGCAGGTGCGTTGCACAAACCGAAGGGCATTACTTGATATTCGAAGAGCCCAAATTTGGTGCGGAATGCAGTCTTCCACTCGTCGCCCTCTTTTATACGTACCAGGTGGTAAGCTCCTCGGAGATCTAGCTTGGTGTACACACGAGCATCTTTTACTTGGTCGATAAGCTCAGGTATCAGGGGCAAAGGGTAACGATTCTTAATCGTTATCTGATTTAGGGCGCGGTAGTCAATACAGGCCCTAAGGTCTCCTTCCTTTTTAGGTACGAAGAACAAAGCGGAAGAGACTGGTGACTTTGATGGGCGAATGAAGCCATTGGCCAGGTAGTGATCCAAATACTGGCGCAAATGCAGGTTCTCAGGTTCAGTAAGAGCATAAATCCTACTACAAGGTAGTTGTGCATTGGGTACCAAGTCGATTTGGCAATCGTAAGATCGATGGGGAGGTAAGGTGTTAGCCTGCTCTTTCTGAAAAACGTCTTGGAATTCTTGGTATTCAGATGGTAGCTGTACAGGGGTGGAAGTTACAGAGGCTAGACCCATAGCTGGATTCCTTGGGTAACAGGTTGGTTCACAATCAGGAAAAGTTATCTTCTTTGCTCGCCAGTCTATTCTCGGATTATGTGTTTCTAACCAAGGGATACCAAGAAGTACTTGAAATTGTGGGGCCTTGATCACATCAAACACGATTGCTTCCCGATGTCCGTCCTGACCCACCAGAGTGATTTCAACTGTGGAATGCGTTACAGGCCCTGAGGCTATTTCGGTTCCATCAACTGTAGTAATTACATCTTGGGTTACTTTCAGGCGGAGAGGAAGCTTAATCCTGGAAGCCAATTCACGGTCTATGTAATTTCCAATAGCTCCACTGTCTATGTATGCTTTTATAGCATGCAACTGCTGAGGCTGTTTTGGGTTCACAAGCACCATTGGCATGACAAAATGCGAGGTCAAAGAGTTTGTTTTCAAGCTCGGCAAGCGGACCCCTACGCTTGTCGGGCTAGGTCGTTTCCCGAACCAGGTGTCAATAATTCGTTATCAGTGGCTCCAACCACCTTCTTGGGTGGTTTAACTGGACAACTTTGAAGAAAGTGACCGGAAGTTCCGCAATACAGACAAAGTTGCATTTGTCGCCTTCTCTCTCGCTCCTTCTGCGTTAATGGTCCTTTAACACTGCCAATTTGCATAGGTTCGGAAACGTCAGTACTCTTGGAGTTAACGTGGGTCTTGATAGGTACTCTGGTTTCATACTTGAGCCTATCTGCTTTTCTATTTTGAAGTCTGTGATCAAGTTGAACCACTAAGTCTATGTAGTCTGCGCAGGCCTGGGGTGGATCTACTATCTGAGCTATAACATCTTTAAGCTCTCCGCGCAGGCCTCGATGAAACAATGTGATCCTTTTATTTTCAGGCCATCAGGTTTCCACAACTAGTCTATTAAAGGTGGCGATATAGGACAAAAGATCCTGATTACCTTGTCGTAAGGATAGCAGTTCATTGTCAAGGGCCTGTCCCTGCGAGTATCGAGCGAACAATCTTTCCATGCTGGCCTGGAAGCCCTGGAAATCCCGGAGAATGGGATCATCCTGATTTACCAATGGAATAGACCAATCGGCAGCACAGCCACTGAGGTAAAATAGTACAAAGGCTACTTTGGTCTGGTCGTTGGGGAAGGCCCCGGGCCTGCATAAAAAGTGTAAACGGCATTGGTTCATAAAAACGGCATATTTCTTGGGATCCCCCGCAAAACGTTCCGGCGGGGCCAAAGGCATGTCTCCAGGTAGATTGATTTGTACCGGGTTATTCAAACCCATTGTTGTAGAAATATCTCCGGAAACAGGTAAAGGAGTGTGCTCTGCCTGGCCCTGCAATAACCTTTTGGCCAGATCATCAGTTCTTTCCTTGGATAGGATTAGTTCCCTTCTGAGAGCATTAGTCTCCTGGCGGGCTGAGTGCACTTCTGCCCGTAATTCCCCTAAAAGATGGGCTAGCTGATCTGTCTTGGAAGTCTCCATAGCGCCCAGGTGGGAAATTGTGGTAAGGCTTCGCGTTCTGTAACGCTCACCTGGTTCCCACGGAGGCGCGGCGTCGAAGGCGCAGAACTCTGAAGATGGACAGGAAGGGCCCCTCTATTCTGGCTTCCCTGGCTCGTTGGATACCCTCCTGTGCGTGAAAAGGGAGTATTACCAACTGTGGAACAATGCTCAAGCCTCCCACTACCTTCCAACCCTCCACAATACCTCCTCCACGATTCCCCGTGAAGCCTCACCTTAGGGTTTGGAAGGATGAGCTCTCCATCCTGCTTCTGATGCAGGGGCGCGTTGAAACCCAGTT
This sequence comes from Ambystoma mexicanum, assembly GCF_040938575.1. Taxonomy (NCBI): domain Eukaryota; kingdom Metazoa; phylum Chordata; class Amphibia; order Caudata; family Ambystomatidae; genus Ambystoma; species Ambystoma mexicanum. The sequence continues at coordinate 1,088,634,704 of NC_090937.1, read as the reverse complement.
ACTTCACTGGATTGAGGATTAATGGGAGTTCAGGTAAGCTTGACTGTTCAGGTAAGGCGCTGTAAAAGTTCTGTTCAAAAGTTCAAGCTTAATAATAATGTTCGTTGTCTAATTGCAGCAAGCGCTAATGCTTATGTCTTTTTCCCCTTAGGGGCCGGGGTTCGGAGTGCCGGAGATATGGCGCCGACCCGAAGTGAAACAGTTCTGGATGAGCGCTCAGGTAATGTCTTTGCATTCGCTCATTCAATGTCTTTGTCTTTTTCCCCCATAGGGGCCGGGGTCCGGAGATGCCAGGAAGCGGCAGGACCCGAAATGCAGTGGGAATAATCCAACAGGTAAGACTTAAAAGGAAACTGAGCTTTCCTTATTCCTTTTCTCCCTCTCACCTTTGTTCTTGTCTTTTTTCCTCTAGGCGCCGGGGCGTAGCTGAATCCGGAAGATCGCTGCTGAAGATGGAAGCGCCTTGCAAAGGTGAGTAAAATGCAGCGCTGCAGCGATCGAAACAAAATGCCTTTAAAATGATGTCTTCCTTTTCAGGGCCGTTGGAGAAATGACTCCGGGATGCAGATTTAGCAGGTAAGGGCTTTTCTTCCCCTATTCTCTTCCTTTCTCCCCTTGCAGGTGTTCCAGGGTGCTGGCAGGCGTGGCTGAAGTCAGGATGCAGGAGCTGACACGGTGAGCGTCCAGCTGCTAGGTGCAGAACAACGCGAAGCACGTGTGGCTGTTCGGGTGGGGTTTAAATAGCCTTGGAAGAAGTTCTTGGTATGTATCCTTCCACCAATCAGGTATGTATCCTTCCCCGACCACACCCGGGTGGTGAAGTAGTCCTACAGGTAAAGTAGTCCCATTCAGTCCTCAAGAGGGCCTGGATGAAGCAGCAAGGTCTGCATCAGGTAAGTGTGCACCTAAGCACTTAAACACATATCCTCTTCTATGAGCCTGGGGCCTAAGGCGCCAGGACTGGGGTCCGCTATGAGCATGGCGCCTAAGGCGCCAGGTCTGAGTCCAAAGGGCCCTGACTTGGGCCGGCTGAGACTTCCCTGGGGAAAATGATGTCTGCCTCTGGGGTTGCTGGGCCCGGCCTGGCTCCTTGGAGGTAGGCATCATGACATCAGGTTTCTGGTTTCTTTGCGGGTCTTACTGCTGGACAGGATACTTGGCTCCTTCAGGTTTCTCCAGGATCTCTGATGACTGGGTGCAAGGGTCCCCTTCTTATCCTAAAAGCCAGGTAGGAGCCAAAACTCCCACTAGCCAATAGCAGGACTAGCCCACACACACACCCCAGCAGTGGTCCAATCAGGACCACTGGCGGGGACATTCATGCATACCACTCAGACACACAGAAACCAAGATGTGGTTTGGAGTCAGACTGACCCACCCCGCATCCTGCCTGCCAACACACATATCCCTCCAGGAGCCCGCCAAAAGCTGCTGCTTTCCCAGGCACTGTAAGTCCTTATAAGGATCTTCCTGGCCTCTGAGGTCAAGAGGAAGGCTAAAGAACAAGATGCAAAAAGAACAGGCAAAAAATCTCGTGGCACGGCCATGTTTGGCCAGTAGCCACAGTTATTAACCAAATGCGGTAAAGCTAAAACAAAATTCCCCAAAAAGTGGGTAAAAGTCACTGCTGCCACCAGACCATCTTTTAAGCACATCTAGAGTAACCACAAATCCTCTGAGTGTTAGTCTAGGGCAAAACAAAAATGCACCCTATTGCACTGCAGTGTAAGCTACATTGTGCAATGACAGAAAGTTATCACAAGTGATACAAAAGTAACTACAAGTTGCAACGTAGTAACACAACTGAGGGAAACACTGTTTCCCAGGACTGATAGCCTTAAGGACATATCAGTTTCCCCATAACATGTAAGCAAAGGCCAGTGCAGTTTAGCTTAAGGTTTCACTGTACTGCAAAAAGTACAGGTCAGTTTAAAAAATAAAAGCAAAAGGTTTGGGGGTTCCATAAAGATGGGAGGAAAGGTGCAGTAAAGATAATCTTTCCTAGCAGGGCCACATACACAATAGCCTCAATCTACGCCCCTAACTCAGGGCAGGAGCCTTTTTTTAAGGGATCTTTTGAGCACACTAGAGGAATTCGCAAAAAGGCCTGATGGATTCTGATGGGTGATTTTAACTGGTCATGGTCCCGGAAACTAGACAGGTGTTCGGGGGGCTAGGGTGGGGGGTGCGTAGGGCCTCTGCTTCACTGCAGGATAGGTTTGAAGCCCTGGGACTATTAGACGTCTGGAGGGGGCGCAGGGGGATCAGAAAGGCTATACATTTTTTTCTAAGTTGCACGGAACACAATCCTGCATTGCTTATGTTTGGGTGTCGGCCCCCCTGCTGGATGCAGTCTCGGACATTGAGGTAGGCCCTCTCGGAGAAGCCGACCACACTGTGGTCACAATGGACCTGCATCTGCCTGTATGGAAGACAGGGATCTGGGGTTGGAAGGTACTGGGGGAGCTCTTTCGGGGCCCGGTCATAAGAGGGGAGCTGAAGGACAAGATCAGGGACTTCTTTGACATGAATAAAGCCTCAGACACAGGGGAGAGCATCCACTTATTAAAGCCACAATTCGGGGTGATCTCATTGCGTTGAAAACACAGAGGGACAGGCAAATTAGGCTACATGAGACCCAGTCGAGGTGGAAGAGAACAGGAAACGAGCAAATGATGCCCCCTCTAGGAGGACAATGAGAGAATACTGACAGGCAGTGGGCCAGCTTAATATCCTTAGAACTAAGAGGGAGCAGAGGTAATTATTCTTTGTTAGACCAGCGTTACTACGCGAAGGCCAGCAAGGAAGACTCACTCTTGGCATGGCTATTGAGAGGGGCAGCGGGCAGCAATACCATCATGGCTAAAATGGATGACCATGGACTCCGTCACCCCCTAATGAGATTCAGGAGTGTTTCGCCAGCTCCTATGAGGACTTGTACTCGTCCCAAAACGCATCGACTCAGTCGCAGGCGGACTTCTTAGATAGGGTTCATCTGTCCTCTGTGGGATCAGATGTCAGGGAGGCAATAGGATAGAAGATCACGGCGGAGGAGGTTTGCAAGGTCATAGCGGCCCTTCCCCAAATAAAGCAATTGGCCCAGACGGCTTTACGGCAATTTACTAAAAGACCTTCGTGAGATTCTTAGTCCCGCACCTTACCAGCTTATTCAAACACTTCTGGGAGTCGGGCAGAATATCGGCATCCATGGAGGAGGCAAAAATCACCCTTGTCCCCAACCCTAGCAAGGACCACACAAGCTGTATGTCGTATAGGCCAATCGCACTAATAAATGTGGATACTAAAATATACACCAAAATCCTAGCCAATAGGCTAGAGGGACTCCTCCTGACTCTGATCCATCTGGATCAGTCGGGGTTTGTACATGGGTGGTAGACATTCGCCAATATCAGACGAGTAGCTCACCTAGTAGAGAAGGTCCACAAGACCTCAAGTTCCGTGGTCGTCCTATCCCTCGACACAGAGAAGGGCTTCCATTGAGTGGAGCATTCCTTTTGGTTTAAGGTGATGGAGAAGATGTGGCTGGGAAGGGAATTCCTACAAATGGCTAAGGCCAATTACATCACACCAGTGTTGCGCCTACTGATTAATGCATCTTTGTCCCGTAGCATTCAGCTGAGCAGAGGGACTAAGCAGGGGTGCCCTCTTTCTCCCCTGCTGTATGTAATATATCTGGAGGCATTGTTGCAATCCCTGAGGGAGTCCAGCAATTTGGCGGAACGCAGCATAAAGTAGCCACTTTTGTGGACGGCATGCTTCTCTTGTTCTTGACGATGGGAAAGTCCTTGAGGGCATGTAGGGAAATTCTATCGGATTTCTGGGTGGTCTCAGGCCTGCAGATTAACATAAGTAAGTCAGAACTATTAACCCTCATGGTGAGAGGAAGGGAGGTGGCAGAGATGAAGGCTCCCTCGCTTTTCATTTGGTGTCCTGGGGTATCAAGTATTTGGGAATTTGAATTACCCCACTGCTCACTGGCTGATATGCGGCTAATTACCCACCCATGCTATCCACTGTTAAAGCCGATCATCAAAAGTGGAAGCCTCTTAGGATTTCATCGGTGGGCAGAATGGCGGCGGTGAAGATGGTGACGCTCCCTCAGTTGCTTTAACTCTTTCAGGCTCTGCCGGTTGTGTTCCCGAATAGCTTCTTCGGTGAATTGGGGAAAGCGCCAGGCAACTTTATATGGGAAGGGAAGAGACAAAGAATTCACCATTCTCTACGAAGGTCCCCAAGGTCGAAGGAGAGATGGTGCTCCCAAATTTCCAGCTGTATTACAACACATCCCATTTGTAGATCATGCAGCAGTAGTTTTCATGGCATGGGGGAAACAGTGGGTGCCAACGGACATGCAGTGGTGAGGCACATTCTGGTGGAGCTACTGTGGTTACTGAGACAACATAGGCCAAGGCACCTGCACCTGAGTGATATTACGAGACTAGTAGCAGACATGTGGGAAAAACTGGCAGGGAAATACAGGATCACAACCGTCCCATCCCCATGCACCCCTATCTTTAATAACCCACATTTTTCACCGGGAACTGAACCGGGGTTGTTTACTTAATGGTGAGAAAAGGGTGCTATAAACTGTGGGATATGTTTCAAGGCCCAAGCATCAGACCCTTTCCTGAATGTAAGCAATGCTTTCGGGTGGGCGAAAACAGGAGGCTGCAGTACTTTCAGATGCAACACTGGCTCTAGGACCCAGAGGTCAAGGCAGTGGCTACTCGCCAGCCTACCCCTGTCAAAAAATGTCCTCTTAATACACCATGAGGCGAAGGGTCTTATAGTGAGTCTCTACAAAATCTAGACAAGGCTATGCCCAGGGCTTTAAGTGGGGTAAGAAATCGAGGGGGGTCCTCATTTGGGGGCGTGGCTTGTGGGAGGGGCGTGGCCTAAAAAGTACGCAAATCGTAGGGTATACACACAAATATATAAATGTTATATATTTGTGTGCGTACCTTACTATGCTTTGTGTACTATGCAAGCCATCTTTTATAAACGTAGAAATATGTAACATATTTCTACGTTTATAAAAGATGGCTTGCAAAGTACACAAACCATAGTAAGGTACGCACACAAATATATAACATTTATATATATTTGTGTGTATACCCTACGGTTTGACTAGTTTTCAGGCCATCTTTTTTAAACATTTCGGGTTTATAAAAGATGGCTTTGAAAGTACACAATTCAAGCCATCTTTTATAAAGCTTTGACTACGGACAAAATTGTCCAAAAGCTGCGACGGTATAATGCATCCCGCGATTCCCGCCAATGTTGCTGTAGGACGGGGCCCTGGCAGGGCCCCGGCTCAGTCCCACTTTTTGGAGACTGCCAGGGCCCGGCCCCGGCAGGCCCCGGCCCACTTTAAGCACTGGCTATGCCCCATGCTACATGGCCCTATATGGAATGGTGGGAAAGGACAATCATGAGGAAAATGAGCAGAAACAACTGGGAGAGACTGTGGGGGCTGATTCCAGAGGTGGCCCAGGCATCCCAATTACAGCAATGCTGGTATAAACTGTTATATAGATGGCACTATACCCGGCTCGTTCCCACAGATCTACCCTGGGTCCTCACGGGAGTGATGGAGAGGGTGTGGGGAGGTAGGCACTTGGCCCCACATCTGGTGGAAGTGCCCCAAAATTGAGCCATTCTGGAGGGAGGCGCAGGAATTGCAGGTTCAGGTTTTTGGGGAAAATGCAAGGGAACCTCCAGAGGAGGTAATACTGTGGTTGGACAAAGGAATTATGGAGGGGGAATGGAGAGGGCGAATGAAGGTTCAGACAATGCTAACATTAGCTAACAATGCTAACATTAGCTGGAAGGGAACAGGCATCCCCATGCTCCAAGACTGGTTCTGCAAGTTTGGGACTTTGTGGCGTTGCAACGGGCAACATACACAATGAACAACAATTTACCCTGCATCACTAGATACCGGGGGAGGTCTTGTCCTTTCTAAAGGAAGACTACGGAGCCCAATGGTGCCCCCAGTGTTTGAACCAGTGGACATATTGTCGGGGTGACTCTCCTTTCACACTCCATACTTTAGTTATTCCAGCCAGGTGTCCATAGTGGTTGACATGATCTTCAAATGACCAATACATGTAAATGCAGCCGCCGCCAGGTTTGCAGTATACCCATCTTCCAACATAGCTCCTTGGGCTCCTTGGGTTCTCCACCTTAACAGATGGTGGATCTATATGATTATCAAGTAGCTGTTTGCGCAACCTTTCCCTTTCCTGTATGATCATGTCTGTGTGCTTGTCATCATCAGCTGGCAGTAAGACGTGCATGCCGACCATCTCCATCATTTCGTCCGTTGTATGAGCTCTTCTTCCTTTCCATAATCTCACTCCAATCAATATAGCCACTGCCAATATAATGCATCCTGCTATTAACTTCAGGCCGTCTGATAGCCATGAAGGCATCCATGACCACAGAAAGGAAAACCAGCTGCCGTCTCCTTTTACTCCTTTACTTTCGTCAACCATTTTCGAGTGCATCAGGGCTAGTTGTGATACTGCTTCAGTAAGTGTTCCATTGTCCGCGTCATTAGCGGGAATTAATGTGCAACATGATTGTCCAATTTTGCACAAACTCCTCCTTCCATTGCTGTGAGGAAGTCCAGCACATATCTATTTTGTAGTGCTAGCATTCGACCTGCCCTCAGTTCTTCTTTTATTGCATTGAATCCATTGACGGTTGAATTAATCGTCATCATTAGCTCCCATCGGGTGATTTGGAGCCCTTTTGCATTTGCATATGCCTGTAGTCCTGGATGTATTATTGATGAGAAGAACATTGCTGCTCTGCTAAATAGTCTGTGTTCCAGTGCGATGGAAGTGAGAGCTGTTTACTTTCTTCCCCACAGGTAGTTTTCCGTCAGAGGTTCTCCTTGTCTTTTCATTCTCGAGAAAACGTTAGTGTCGTCGTTCTCGTCACCTTCTTCAAACATCACAGATCTTTTCCTCCTTCCTTCTCCTTCGTCCATTTTGGGGAAGTTGGCCAAGTTAACATGTTTCTGAGGCACAACCACATGTACCATGGTGCATATTCCATTCCATGACGGAGGTAGGCTGTGGTATGCTTTATCGCCGCAGGCCCAATAGTGGTCCATTAGAACTGCAGTCCCGGCACCCCCCTCAGGTATCAGTATTGTTACATTACAGTTGTTGTTACTTCCAACATCCACATCGCCATTGTATTGATAGCACAGTGTGGATGCAGTTAGCGGTAGTATAGTTATTGGGTCTTTGTCCTTTTTCAGCCATGTCAACAGTGGTACATGCTTTACCCACATCATCCAACATTTGTCATTGTGGTCTTTTATTGAGTTAATATTTTCTCTTGTTACCATATTGCTCCCAGCCACTCCTATTTCCCATCCTTCATTCGTATATATTTTCCCAGTTATTGTTATTAGAGGTCTTTCCCAACACCCTTGCTCACCAGCAATTTCACTTGCATACCAATCACATGGCAGGTATTTTAACGTTGCTTTCTTTGTTTCTCCTTTTTCAGGACCATCCGTCATGTAACTGAAACCTTCAGTATGTAGGCGTTTGCTATGGTACATCAGATATGTCTTGAGGAAGTTATTTTCGTATGGGTATGAGTCCATTGTTACCCATTGAAGTAATACCTCTGTCCCTTGAAATCGTCCTTTTGTTTAGAATAATGTCAAATATATCAGGCATTCCACTGTCTTTGCTGGTACTTAAGTAGCTACAAATGTCCTTATGCGCTCAGAGTATGGGATCAACGAGCACACGTAGCAGTTGTCCTTAGTTGTCTCCTTACCAATTTGGTCATGTGCTGATACCACATGTTGTTCGATACGTGTGCTGAATGTGTGAGGTATGTGTCAATCCCTTTACTATCTCCATATGTGCTACATTTAACCCTATTTCCTTTATCTCTGGGGTTACTTGTACCACCTGACACTGTACCTGTTGCAGCCGTGGGAGGGGGTAAATTAGTTTTAGGTGCAGCCATAACATTGTAAGCATAGTGCATCTGCCAGACAGAGGCAGCCAATAGACCAGTGATAACCAACACACCTATTAACTTTATTACAATAGCTAATCCCACTGGAATGTTTGCTCTTACTTTTCCTGCGGCCCTGCAGCTTATTCTTTATGATGTTAAAGATGCCCGCCTGAAAATTCTGAAAATATGTGTTAATTTGTTCGTTTTCTTTAATCAAGCTCTCCCTATCATATAGTCATTTAGTGCCCAGGTGAAAAGCTGTTCCCAGGCTAATCTCAGTGACCTATCTCTCAGAGCTGGTAAGTGCTCATGGAGATGTGGGAATGATTGTTCTATGGCCAAAATTAACGTGTTGTAATACGCACGTACCCTTCTCTTTTTTAAATATTTTGGTCTCTTTATATGGTATACAAATTGGTGTGACAGCGCTTCAGGGGTATTGTCATCTGTGGGTAGCATTTCCCTCTGAGCAAAACACGACATTAGTAACTTCACTTTCTTTACAACACAGTAATATGCGGTACCTGCATGTGCGAGACAAAAGAGAAAGAGAACATGCATGTGTTTGTATGTGTTGTGCAGAATTCATTTTTGTTAGACAATGTCCTTTATTGGGTAGTGGCAGGGACGGGGATGGGCGGGGCATCCATTTGTTTGCTCTGAGATCTCGTGACCATGGGGTGGGCTATGGGCGATTGTCCAAAGTCTGTCGCTGGGGAGGGGTCAGGGGCAGTGTCACAAATGTCTTTTGTTTTAGTTGCTGCGTCTTTGTCTGTTGTTGGTGTTGCTGATGCTGTTGTCGTTGCGGTGGCCCTGTCGTCAATGCAAGGGCGGGTCTGGCCTTTGTAGGGCTTGATATCATGCAGGTGGCTCCATACCTTTTTATCATGCAACTTTACAGCACAAGGAGCTACTGCTTCCACCTGATGGGGCCCTGTAAAGCGAGGGCTGTTCCACCGGCGATTGAAGTTGCGGAGGAGAACGTGGTCTCCTTCTGCTATTGTCCAGTTTGTTGGTTGTACTTGTTCCTCGTTTGTTTCTTTTTGTTGGGTGATCTTCGACACACCCCGCGTGCGCTCGAGCTGTTGAGAGATAGCAACAACATTTGCAGAACTTTCATAATCAGTCATTGCTGTTGAGGGTGGAGTTAGCGGAAGGTGCATCTGACGTCCAGTCACCACCTCGTGGGGAGTGAGGTGGTGATCAGACCCTGGCCTATTTCTTAGCTCAAACAGGGCCAAGGGGAGGCAGTACAACCAGCTTTTCTTTGTTGTCTGCTGAATTTTGGCAATCTCTTCTTTTAGTAGGCCGTTCAGGCGTTCAGAAAAACTGTTAGCCTGCGGGTGATATGCACATGCGAACTTGTGTTTGATGCCAAGCATTGCAGTTATGTGATCGAACATCTCATTTGCAAATTGCGGGCCATTGTCTGACCGCAGCACTTCGCAAACTCCCCACCTTGGGAAGACCTCCCTCACCAGAAATCTTGCTGCTCTGAATGCGTCTGCATGAGAGCAGGGCCCCACCTCAACCCATCTTGAAAATTGACATACTACTACAATCATGTATCTGTTTCCTTGACATACATTTATCATGTCAACGTAGTCAATGTGTAGGTGCAGAAACGGTCGTTCTGGCCGGGGTATAGTATCTTTTATCGCTTGCAGTGTGTGACCAGCTGTGAACTGTTAACAAGTTGGACATCTGCTGATAAATTTTGCAACATGAGAATTTAACTTGGGGCAGAACCAGTCCTCTTTTATACGTGCTGCAATCACTTCCTTTCCTGTGTGCGTGGGATGGTGTAGCTGCGCCAGGGCTGTTTTCAATAGAGCCAGGGGCATCACTACCTTTCCTGTATTATTCTGACGCCATAATGCATCTGTTGGTGACATTGTGCATCCCCTTTTGACCCGTAGCTCTTTTCTGCCATAGGTGATGCTGCCTGTATTTCATTATTTGTGTGTCAGGGATGTGTGTGTACCCATCTTTCATCAGCATTTGTCTTGCTCCCACCCTCCCCCTATCTTTTCATTTTTCTGGGGGTGTCCAAACTTCTCCAAAGTATGCAGCATGCTTGGCATGTGCGTCTGCTGTTTCGTTACCTATCTTTTGAGATAGGGTCATCCCCGTTGGTGTGGGCCTGACATTTTACCAGTGCTATTTCTCTTGGGTCATCAATTACTTCAATTAGTTCTTCAAGTAGTAGGGCATGTTGTACTGGGGTACCATCTGCCCTTCTGAACCCTCTCCTTTGCCATTTTATTAATCCCTAGTGCACTGTTGACGTGACATATGCTCTGTCGGAATATATTGTAACTCTTTTATCATAGCTCTCTTTTAGTGCCAAAATTAGGGCCACTAGTTCTGCTGCTTGGGCCGAGTAATGTTGTGGTAGTTGATCACACTTTACTGGTACATACATCCAGTCTTCTGTCAACTTAACCACTGCTGCGCCTGTTCTTCTAACACCATCACTTTGGTCAATTGTTGAGAACCCATCAATGTACATTATTTCTCCCTGCTCTAGGGGATTCTCCTCAACTTTTCTCGTGCTGGAGTACAGTTCAATGACCTGTGTGCAATCATGAGCGTAGTCACCATCTTCAATTACCTCAGCTATAAATCTTGCTGGCTTTACATTGCTGCACCTTACAATTGTTAATTCTGGTCTGGATAGTATTATTTCGTAGCCTGATGCTCGCTGTTTTGTCTTTGTTGATTTGGGTTTGTTCAATATTGCAAAAAGGGCTTGTTCCACAAACAGTGTAGTGGGGCACCCCATTGTTATTGATGATGATTTCTCCACCGCAAAAGTTGCGGCTGCGAGGCTCTGTTCGCAAGGGAAATGACCTAACATAACAGGGTCTAGGTGTCCGCTGTAAAAAGCCACAGGCTTGTGTCCCATGCTTGTTTTCTGTGTCAGCACTGCTTTCATTACAGCTCAGTCTTGCAATGTGAAAATATGAAAAACTGGTGTTTGTAGTTAGGGGTAGCTAGCACTGGTGCTGTTGAGATGGCGTTTTTTAACTCATCAAATGCCTCTTTCATTTCTCTTGTCCATCCCAACTTTTTGTCCCCCTTTTGTGCTTCTCTGAGGGCCTCGAGCAGGGGTCCTATGTATGAACTGTAGTCAAAAACCCACGCCCTGCAGTAGTTGCATAGCTCCAGAAATTGCTGTAGTTCTCTCACTGTTTGTGGCTGTGGTGTGTTTGTTATGGCCTGTGCCCTTTGTGGTGGCAATGCTCCTTCCATGCTGTGAAATGAGCTGACCAATGTAGAGCACCTGTTCCAGACAGTACTATAGTTTCTCCTTGTCCACTTTGTACCCCTTCTCAGCCAACACTGTAAGCATTTTTACTGAGTCCTTCCTACACCTTTCTTCGGTGGTGCTGCAAATTATTATGTCATCGACATACTGCAGCACAGTACTCTCAATCTCAATGTTTCCCAAATCCATTTGTATCACTCTGTTAAAGATGGATGGGGACTCACAGTACCCTTGGGGCAACCTCGTGTGTTTCCATTTTGTGTTGCGGTATGTGAAGCTTGTTAGATATTGTGAGTCAGGGTGCAGAGGTATTGAGAAAAATGCATTTTTGAGGTCAATCACGGTGAACCGTGATGCTTCTGCTGGTATTCCACATAGTATGGTGGCTGGGTTATCTGCTATGGGGTACTCTGCCTCTACAATGTAATTTAAGGGCCTAAGGTCCTAGATGAAATGCCAAGACCCTCCTTTCGCCTTGCGTACTCGGTGCACAGCAGTGTTGCATGGTGATTCTGATGGTATCAATATGCCATTGTTTATCAGGGCTGTTATTGTTTCATATATGCCCTCATCTGCCTCTTTCGATAGTGGGTATTGTTTCACTCTGGGTAACATTGCTCCCTTTTTCAGTTTTATTTTCACTCCACCAATGCTTTTGATGCAGCCAACATCATATGGACTGGTGGTCCACAGAGGTGCTGGTACTGCTGCCATGTCTTCCTCATAAAATGGTACCGGTGTAGGGGCAGGTGCCTCTAATGCCATTGCCATTTTTAGTGCCACTTGCTTGTATGTTACCTTTTTACCTTCAATCATGTATTAATGCTCATCCCAAACACCATCTCTCCCTCTCCATTATCATCTGAGAAGAGCTCCTCATCAGACACCTGTGTAAGCCTGCACCCCTCTGCCAGTGCTATTACAGCTCTCCAGGCCCTCCCCTCCCTGTCCTGGGCATGTACTGCATTGTAATCTGCAGTTGTCATAATGCTCTCAATGCTTACTGAAATCATTTTCCCTTCTTTTTCATTTGCTGGTGTTTCAGGTCTGAATAGGTAAGCTGTTGGCCTTCTCCAAATGTTGCCCTAAATTCCAGGCAACCATGCTATTGCCATGTCTGTCCCATATTGGAAGGCGTCTCTGTCAACTGGCTCAGCCCGGGCCACTGTTTGGCCGCAGTAAGCCTGCAATATTTGTCGTGCTGTGAGCATGTTGATGCCTGGTGTGGAGCAAATTATGCCCTTCTCCGTAAAGGAGATGGTCATATTCAGTCTGCTCATTATATCCCTTCCAAGTATGTTTACTGGTGACTGCTTCGAGTACAGAAGTGGAAGACACATGTTGTGATCTCCTATAGATAAGGAGATGTTATCAGTAAAGGGAACCAACCCTCGAGCCCAAGAGAATCCTTGAGTGTGCATAGCTTCGCCTGACAATTTAAACTTCCCCTCCGTTATGCAAGACCTAGCGGCCCCGGTGTCAACTAGGAAGGAAAAATTGTTGTCACCTATCGTCACATGTATGCGTGGTTCCTCCGCAGTGTTAGGTGCTACTGATAGGATGGGACACATCAAAGACATCTGTGGGCTGTCCTATTGTGGGTATAGTGACTGACCGCCTCCTGTGTAAGGGTTGTGACCCAATATTGTCACCTTCCCCAGCTGTGTCTGTTGTAGGGGTGTATCAGTTGTTGATACTGCATTGTCCTGTATCTGTGTGAGCTGCTGTACCGTTTGCACTTTGTGTTGTTGTGTTGCTATCACGTGTTGCTGTGGAGATGTGTATGTTTGTATCTGTTGCTGCGGTGATGAGTATGTTTGCACCTGTGTCTGTGGTGGTGAGTATGTTTGCACCTGTGTCTGTGGTGGTGGTTGTTGTAGTGGTGCTTGTTGTTGTGGTAGGCCTTGCTGTATTCCCTGTTGTTGTTGGTAAACTTGCTGTTCCCCCATATGCTCTTGTTGCCCTTGTTCCCCCCAGGCTGCCTGGTTAGGCCTCATCCTGCAAGTGCGTGACATGTGTCCCCCCATCCCACAAGTCCAACATGTTGGTGGTTCTCTGGCCTGCCATGGGAAACCCCCCTGCATTGTCTTGGTATCCTTGTTGTCCGTTTTGGTAGTAGCCCCTGAACTCTCCTTGTTGTTGTGCCTGTTGGCCATAGCCCCTCCCTCTTGTCATACCACCCCTTCCCCTGTAGCTGTTAGAGTATCCATTTCCCATTTGCATGTATCCTCCTCTTGTGTATGCCGTGCATGGTGGGGGCGGGGGCATCTTCTGTGTTATTACTTGTGATGGCTGTTGTAGTTGTGCTACCTGTTGTTGTGTTGTGTCTTGTGCAACCGTGACCTGTGTGGGGGCGGGTGTTGTTATGAGTGCTCCTTCCATGGCATATTTTGATAGCTTCTTTTGTACCAGTTTTGCCTCTTCGGCCTTCCTATCTTCCTCCTTTTGTTTCATCTTTTCCTGCCACAGCCTGCAGTGGTGTGTTATAGTCAGTTGTATCTCCGGCCAGGCTTTATCTTCCATACCCACTATTTTCTTCAGCTGCCTTTGTACTTGCTCCGGGAGTCCTTGTATTAGTATATGGTAGAAAATTGCTAGTGTTTTATCGCACGGTTCCCGCGTTTCCAAGCGCCACTTCTCCTGAATCTCCTGGATGTAATCAACAGGATCTTCAGTCTCATGCATCTTGCATGACGTTATTGCTCCTATATCTGACGTGTCTGGGTACTGGACCCTTAAACCCTGCCACAGCGCATGTCTGCAATTTGCAAATGGCGCTCCATCATGTGACGTGTCTGTTACTGTGACCCCTGGGAAGCCCGCCCTTTTCTAGATGTCATCTGCAGCATCCCCTAGTATTGATATTAAGAGCCCCTTAACGTCCCCCACCGCTAGTCTTTGCCCCGCAGTGTGTTTTTCCATCTCATATATCCACTTCCCTGCTCCTCCACTTAGTGATGGGAGTCTGCATTTAATAGTCTCTTTATCGGCATGCTTCCAGGGGACATATTGTGGTCTGGCCCCTCCCCTTTCCAGAACTGGCATTAAATTGTACCCCCTCATTTCCCCCCCGTGCCCGTGGGGTTATGTCTGTGTATTCATCCTCTTCCTCTGTGTCGGGTAATTCTTCAATCATATCAATATTACTGTTAATTGCTCTATCGTCCTCTTCAGTCTCCCTTGTGCTCTCCTCCCTTAAAAGTCGCCCCTTGTGTTGACGTTGTAGCCACCTCCAAATCCTGGCATGTGTATGTTCTTACACTGTGCTCCACCTTCCTAACCCCACTCTCCTCATCCTTTTTTCCTATTATTTTACAACCTATTTCCGCTCTTTTCCTTTTTAGTTCTTCCAACACCTCCGCACTTACCTTTGCTAGTATCCTCTCTTCCTCTTCCTTCCTTTCCCATTTTGCCCGTTCCCTTTTTAATATGCTCTCTATTACTTTACCTTCTTCATATTTCCGGGCGCTTTCAGATAGTATTTTCTTTTTTCAGAGTTCCATCTGCCTTTCTTTCTCTTCCTACCTCCGTTTCATTTCTCGTTGCTCTGCTGGTGACACCCTCTCTGCTATTGCCTTCATCTGCTCTGCTTCCTTCTTCCTTTCTTCCATTTGTTCCTTCATCCTCTCCTGCTCGTCCCTATTCTCCTTTCTCTCCTTCTTCCTTCCTTGTGTTTCTTGCTCCAACTGTCTGATCAGTGCACTTCGTGCGTCTCTTAATTCAGCCAACCTGTCCTCCAACATTTCTCCTCTGCCTGTGACAGTTGGCCTTCTCTTGTCTTACTCACCTCGGTTCCTGTCTGTGTGTCACCCATTTCATCCTTTGCCATCCTCCTCACTACGTCCTCTTCTTCCCCTGTTAATGTCCCTCGGAGCTTCAGGAGCACCTGTGCTGCTACCCATTCGTCTGATCCTATGGTTGCAATGTGTTCCCCACTTTCTTTCCCCCCCTTCGTTCCTGCCTGTGTGGAGTTTAAGTTCATCGTGCTGGTCACCTCCTCCCCCCTCTGGTAGCTCTCTGTAGGGGCATATGGTGGAGGGCTGTATGCGGGGTTGGAGTACCCCTCGGCGGCTGTCAGTTGTTGTCTGGCGGCTTCTCTTAATTCCGTTATTGGGTACAACCCCCCTTCTCCCTTCTTCACTACCTTCACCAGGGGCAAATCTTCTGTCCCTTCCTCCTTCACCTTCTCTTCTGATACTGTACCCGATCCTTCTTTCTCCTTCTTCCTCTCTTCTGCGCATAGTGCGTTGCTGCTCTCCGTGCCCATGCCCTCTTTGTTGTCTTTCTCCTCCTTCACTCCCTTCGTTCCTTTGCTCCCTTTCTCCTCTTTTGCCTCTTCCATAGTAAACATCCCCATTGCCCCTGGCCTGGCTCCCTGAAACATCTTCCATAAGTTAAACATCTCTATATGGTGAGCTAATTTCTTTCCCTTGTACGTGTTGTGTATATATGTCAATAGCGAGTTTTGTGGTGTAGTTAAAGCGTTTCCCCTCACCCCAGACCCCGACCCGTAATATGTGGCCATGTTACAGTTTTTGTTTTGTCAATATCAACCTTCTTTACCTGGCCCCGTAAACTGGGGACTTCCGACCGTCCGCTGAAAGGTAATACAATCGCAAAATATACAGTTCTTTTCTTTTATTGTTTTTCCCCCTTGATGTCACCAGTATGGCCCCCTATGGCCGTGGTGCACGAAGCCCCCTGTGGCTGCGTGCCCTGTGTGGCGTGCTTTTACAGCCGCCCCACCTTTCCTTCTTCTTCAAACCTCTCCCTCCCCTTTTCCAACCCCCTTGGTGAGCGTGACCGGCGTTCTCCATGCGCGGCCACCTCTCCCCTTTTCGCTCCTCCCTTTTTGAGAGCTGCCGGCATTCTCCGTGCGCTACCCTCTTACCTCTTCTATCCCGCCCTTTCCCTTTTCCTATCCCCCGGCCACTCCTTGATCAACCCGAGATGGTCACGGTGTTCTATACAAGCCCTGCGGGTGACATCACCACCTTCTGCAACTAGTACCGGTAAGAAACCTTTATAAAATGAAAAAAGAGCACGCAATATGTTTTAACCCTTTTGTCCCCCGTAAACCCCACAGCTGTCCTCTCGCTACAACCGGAGCAAGGTAACTCACAATAAACTCTTATAATTGGACTGCGCATGCTGCGTCGCCTCGCGTGTGATACGCCCCTCACCAGGGGAGCTTAACCAGCCAATTATCTTCCACACTTGGAACCAAACTAGCTACCTCCTGCAGTGAAACTTCATCTACCTAACGAGCTTCAACACTCAATTTGTAGGGATCCTCATGTACTCATTGATCTGTAACGCCACTTCATAGGAAAACCACACATCCCCCTTACAGGTGCCCACGATCTGGACAAATCAGTGCCTTCGAACAACCACACGTGGTAGCTAGCGCTCCCACTCAGATTACCTCGTGACGCGGTAGAAGACGGCCCTCGTGCCTGTCCCGTTACCGCTCCCTCGTCTGTCAACACTTATTAATCAAATCTTTTTCAACACACTGTAAAACACCTCCCGCCACCCTTATTACAATTCCTCCCTCCTCCCGCACAACATTACATTGCTTGTTGGGTGTGTCATACTCACCAAGTCCTCGTGAGCCGGGGCCGCTCGACTGCGTGCACCCCTCCAAAGCAGCTTGCCGCCTCCCTCGTCTGGACCATGTCTGGACACTCGCCAACCACGGCGGAATACTTCTCAATCGGCTGCCGAGGGCCAATATCCGGATTGCGCTGTCCGGTCTTCTCGCAGTTCCGCGATGGGCCTGTAGTCCTCAAAAGGGGGCAACGGCGGAGGGGGCCGCGCTGCCGGGTTGCCTCGTTGCAAGAGGCCTTGGAACGATGCTCGCAGGGTAAGTGGACCTCAAATAGATCTCAGCAGTGCCTCCAACTTGTCGTGGTGACTCTCCCAGGGGCCGGCAGAGCCGTCCGCGTCTCCGGGCTGGGGAGGCCCCAACTCCTCCCACGTCCCAAAAGGAGTATGAGACACACACAAGGAGCAAGGCAAGTACTGCTGTTTATTATAGTAACGGCAGGGATGGGTCTCAGCTCGTATGCATCCGGTGAGACTCTCGTCGTTAGTGGGGCTCATAGGCCCTTTTTACAGCAGTATGACGCGCTACTTGTGTCATCTGGGAAAATCATCACAAAACCTATTGCCACTTCGGATTGGTTCCCCGAGTGGTAGGGTTAGTATGGTTATGCTATATGGAGAGAAGTTAGTGGATAAGGACGGGTCAGGTGGTACACTTGGGTTGTGCCTAACATTTGCTACAACAAAATTGTTACACGGAGCCCCTTAGTGATTGGCTAAGAGTGATGGCGTCAGTGATGAGCCCCCTGTATTTTGATTGGTTCTCCCGCGAGCTCCCAAGCCTGGGATCATCGCCATTCCCAGCTCCCGGTGTACCTGACATTAGCAACAATGTGCAACTATGTGTTTGTGGCGGACAATGGACAGGTCTGCTTGCGGACTCGTGAGCAGGTCTTTCCCATCGCTGTAGATGTCCAACTTGCTGTTTCGTTGCAATCTGTGTCCCAGACGTGGGACCCTGGCGGTTTGCTGTCTCGTGAGCTTGGCATCTTGTCAGTTCGGCTTGGTCACGTGTGAGGAGACCGTAGCTGGAGCAGAATTGTGGGCATAAGATTTGTGTTTTTCGGCTCTGATGGTTTGGCACCGGCAGGTATAACCTTGGTGCTGAGAGCGCGGCATGTGGGTTGCAACATCGTGGTCTTGGCTACGAGCTCTCGTTGGGGGCTCGTTCTGCATGGTCAGCTTTCTGCATCTTCGTTCTGGGAGGATTTTTGTTTGCGAGGCTCCTGCCTGAGGACTCTTGCTTGCGGCCTACTTGAGCCTAGTTCCTGGGTGGCGGTACATGATCCATGTTATGGGGATCGCAGGGTGACGAAGCATCATAGGCAGCATTAGATATACATGGTGGCGTCTTCATAGGGATAGGTAGCTAGGAAGCATCAGCAAGCATATACACGAGCTCTTCAGGCGTCTTGCGTTTCTGCGGTGCTGTAGAAGGCCTATGTGAAAAATAACAACGATGCATGTCTGTGGGTGTGACAGTCCGCTGCGTCATAGCACTGAGTATGTTCTTCGTGTGGGTTGGTGTGTGAGTGACCAGTGTGCATGGTGGCACGTGTGTTCTTGTCTGTTGGCTATGTCGTTATGGCATCTCTAACGGTGTGAATACTTATGGCTGTTGTTTTAGTCGAGCTGATCCATGTCGCAGGCGTTGCTTTGAGCATGGCGTGCTGGTGGGCATAGTCCTCGTATGTGTAGGTTTTTGAACCAGGGTACTTTGTCATCTGGTAAGTAGATGAACTCCTCTCGTGGGGGGTGTCTAGGCCGTGATCCCCTAGGCCATGGTCTGGATGAGATTGGGGGGAGGGTGTTATCCCATTCTCCCACTTCAATATACTAGAAAGCATAAACAGATTATGGCTTTTACCAGACAAACGCTTATATTTGTCCCGAGGGGAGAGGGCAGGGGGAAGGAACAGGGACGGGAGCAGGAGGGTAAATATGGAGTATTGTTTACAATACCTGGTTCTTTCTTGTTGAAAATTAATTAAAAGATGTATTTTTTTATTTAACAAATCCCAGTCGAGCGCACGTCCCCCATGTGGATGGTCAAATTCCTCAGACCTTCATCAATGATATTCATGATATTTACTTTGAGGTTGTGTATACTGTGTATTTCAATGTATTCTTGCAACTGTATGTAAGCCACTCTGTCAAGAATCTTCATAAGGAATGGCGTATTGGTAATGGGCCTATAATTACTCGCCATCCGGACCCAATTGTTCCTTTTTAAGTAAAGGTGTAATCCATGCTTCTGTCAATGACTCTGGCGCATATGATTCCTCAAAGGAAGCATTGACCATCTGTGTGATGGAAGGCAGCAGAGGGTGAAGACAATCCTTTAATATCTGAGCTGGACAGATGCCACAAATACATGATGTAGGTTTGAAATTGGTAATGATGGTTTGTATCTCTTCTACTGAGACTTGACAGAGGAAAAAGGAGAAACATGTATTGCAGACCTCACATTAACAGGATTCTCAAGAGATACCCCACCATCCACATTAAGCAAGATTCTACATGAGTCTATTGCTTGTTTATGCTTTGTTGCTTTATTCATAAGCTCATCTTGTATCACTTGACTCCAGGTCTGTAATGGGGGTTGGGGGCAAACATTTTAACGCACTTCTGCCTTCGAACTCTTTCAGAATTGTAAAGAGCTCCTCAGAGCATGATTTCGCATTTGCAATTCTTTGATTGTATGAGCGCTGATTTTTGTTCAAGATAGCTTGCTTATAATCCCTAACTGCAGCTTTATAAGCTTAAAGCAATAGCTCACCTGGATTCTTCCGCCATGCTCTTTCTGCTCATCTCTTGTTTGCCTGTATTCAATTATACTATCAAACCGCAAGTGTTTACAAGTTTCCGGTTTAATACTTTTAATTTGAATGGGTGCAAGCGTATAATACGCTTGCTGCAGTGATCTGCATGTGAGCAGGAGTAGGTAACATTTTTATTTTATTTATTTCAAATATTTTCATGGTAAAACATATTCTAATGAAGCCTCACAGCGTTGAAAACATTGACAGTTTCCATGGCCGCGAGGTTGACAAAATAGGAACTGTTCCGTTTTCTAAGAGTATCATCTGGTATGGCAGACTTGTGACTCTTGTGGTCTTGTATACTAACCACTGTACTTGAAGCAGCTAACTATGCTTTAACAAGCTTGTGGCAGTAGTGCCTCGGTGGGAAGGCTTTATCAATCCTACTCTCTGGCAAATACGCTAGCAGAGCTTCTTTACTGAGCTCCACAGAAGAGGAATACATCAGTACAGTACTCCTCATGCACATTTTCTGAACTAAGGACATGAAACCAAAGGACATGCAGGAGAGAATAGGGAGCACATTGCAGCAGCACAACATCCCACTTATCTCCTGGCTTTAGGCTCTGGTAACCCAGTCCATTGAAAAAGGGAGGTAACATAATGCATGCCTGCTGCACCCATGCACCAAAGAAGTATCCCACTCGTGTTCTGAACTGTGGGCGTGTTACCTACAGATGTTGTAAGGGGTGTGAATCACAACACGTATGCCTGCTGTGTCCATGTTTCTGCACAGCATACTGTAGTGCCGAGTTCTGTATTACCTACATCGCTCTGTCTCACGCCACAAGGGCATTCTGTTCATGGTTTGGAGAGGAGTGTGGGGTTGTAGCAGGGTGCAGCACAGAAAAACACAGACCAGCAGGCAGAGAGGATGCTCCAATTGGGCACTTTTGCTTGTGGAGCAAACTACACTATGCACACAAGCCAGGTGTCATAGCAGCATAAATGCTTTATGAATAATAATAAAGTATCTTCTTAACAACAACAAGAGTAGGGGCCTCATTATGAGTTTACTGGTAACCTGCCTGTACTACTGGTGGGTTACTGGCAAACTCACCTTACTGTTACCAGCGCCCGATATCCCGGTCTTACCGGGATATTACGGGTGCCAGCAATAGCAGTAAGTTCGCATTCCATGGAGTCTCATAGGTTAATGGTGCTTGTGATTCAGGGATCTCTCTGCCGATAGGGGCCTGAACTCGCGGCTGGTCAGGCCTGCCGGTAGTTCACTACCCCTACCGGCAGACTCGGGCTGAGCTGGTCCAGTAAAAATGCCTTAGCCGGTAGTACCGCCATTTTTACCGGACCAGCTCACCTGTAATGAGGCCCTATGTGCTTTATTTAAGGAAGTCAACTTTATGTGTACAATGCACATTTCTACACATACCTCTCAGGCACATTACCTCTATGCTGTGATATGATATGGCATTTATAACACGCCTGTACACAAGTGTTTCTAGGTGCGACAAGACAAGGAGGAGGAAACAGAGGAAGGACAAAACAACGATCTTACTAGGCATTGTGTCATTCAGATCGTGCAAGTGCAGGGAAGGGGAAGGAGAGAAATGCCCTCTTACTTGTCCCAATACTTACTTTTAAGGTACCAGCCTCTTTGACAGGAAACCTTTATAAGCCGAAACTATTGCAGTAGTACAGATAGGGAGGCATGGAATATGAGGAACACACAGCTTGTAGATGTTGTTTGGCTATTTTCCCACACATTGACTGCCCATGGCCATGCTAATTCCTATGGCCATTCATACCCAGTTTCTACCCCTGCCCACCCAAAACTGCTCTTCATAGGAACACTTTCAGCTGACTTTAATCAAGCTTTACCATTACACTGTGTGATCAAGTGCCTGCCAGTGATTTTTCGATCTTCTGAGACTTAATGGCTTAATTGGTACTGTAAACACGCTACTGGTGTAATAAAAATGTCATAGCCAGATCTGGATTCAGCCCCATGATTTATAAGCACTCTGCGTGTCTGTCATTGAAGTCCTGTTAAACACAAGCATTGGCAAAGCCAACAGTTTTGGCTTGTGTATAACATTAGGCACGTGCCTGGCACTGCTTAGATGCTCAGGCACTCGCACCATTATGCACCTGCAACGAACAATGACCAGTTAATACCAATACAACTTCGCCTGGCAAGTGCCTTTCCCATGCCTACACAAAAGCCCAAACTGTTGGCATTGCTAATGCTTGTTGCATCAGTGTGCTCTGTCATGGCGATGTTCCTGTTGTCTGTCACAGACACACCTTGCACCCACTGACTTTCCTTATGTATTGCTCTTTGTGGTTCTTTCTGTGTGTTCCTCTTTGATGGAAAATTGCATTTGAAAGGTTGCATTTCTTGATTTATGTAAGGAATCTGTGGCTGTATATGACGGGGATGTATCACTTTGTTGAAATGACTGTTCGCTTGGTTTCTTGAATATAACATTTTGACAAACAAAAGTGTAGACGGTAATGGTGGAAGTCTTTTGTGGTGTGTCAGTCAGGAGGATGGGTGAGATGCATAAGGGTGGTTCTTAAACTCATGGATGCGAACTGTCTGTGAAGCTTTATATCTTCACCTGCAGGACAATGTGGTGGTGGGACCCTCCCACGTGTATTGCCCCTTTTACTGTGAAGTCCCCTCCTGTGTGTATTGCCCTTTTAAGGTGGCCCATGACTGTGTCATGGCCCAAGGTAATAAAAGGGGTCACTGCAGGCACGTGCGAGGGAACGGCTGAAGACTCCAGAAGAGGGGTGACTGAGTCCGTGTCTCATTTCATGTGGGAGGGACTGGCCTGCATGCCCTGATGCCGTGGGGCCCTCGTGCCAGCATGGTGGCAGAGGTCCGCATGGTCAGGGGCATGACTAGCTATGTCCCCACCCCCAATGGTGCTGGCAACCTGTAGTATCAGGGGGCCTGCACGATGTCCAGGGCAGGCCCCAACCCCCACAGGCACTGGGCCTGTTTCGTGTGCTGATGTGTATGGCACTGTGGGGGGCGGGGGCCTGCCGGATGTCAATGGCAGGCCACCAACAACATTGGCAACGAGAACAGAACCCCGAGGGGCTCCATATCCCCGTAGGTGCGTGGGTCTTTATGTTGTCTTGTGTGCTCTCTGTCCCCGCTGGCGGACAGAAAGACCAGTATGCGGCATCCATCGCCGCGAATGGAGGAGACGGGCTGTCCCTGTTGCGGGAGGAGCTGCAACAAAGGACGATGCGGGAGACCTACGGGCGAGTCGTCCCCGGCCGCAGCCCTCTGAGTGCTAGCACAGGGATGGGGACACAGGAATGCTCCCCACTGAGAGGAGCCAGTGGGCAGTGAAGGTGGAGAGACTCCAGTTCGGAATTCCAATACAGAATCGCCATCTGTGTTCCCGGGTTGTCAGTGCAGCGAATACAGTGCACTGCACCCTGTGGCCAGAGGGTGGGAAGGATCCACAGTCTACAGAATAGGCTGCCTGCCACCCTGGCTCAGCATCGGCCAAAGGCAGGGTAACCCAAGTCCTGCCATCCTGCCTTCATAATAGTATGCATGACGTAGTCCAAGCCACAACTTATGGCTGCAAACCGACAGCTGGATGAGGTCTAGTAACGTGCCATGCCATGACGCAGAGCTGTGGCGCTGAAGTAAAGGAGCCCTGTTATATGTGGACTAGAAAGGAAGGTGGCAATACTGCACTTCATGGTCCCTATAACATCAGTGATGAGCATGGGACGGCTACAGAGGAACTGAGCTGGCAACTGCCCAAGGCTGATAGACATGAGGGTTGCAACTCAAAGCTGAGTGGTTGTGCGTTTTCTACCAATGGCAGCATCCTGTCGACAAATTCTGTCTGGGGGGAGCGAAGGAAGGAGAGGAAACCTGACGCTCTGCCATGAGTATCACCCGACCGGGCCCACAATCCATGCTGCAGGCCGGTGTTGCCCTAGGTGCGGTTCCAGCTAGCCTTGAATTGAAACGCCAACTAACTACCCAGCCGACCGGCCAGGAAGTAGGGAAGAGAGGACTGGCTAGGACAACTGCCCCATCAACAGCAGTGACTCCTGCCTGGGGGAGGGGAAGATGGGGCCCAGACGCCCGCTGCAGAGAAGCAGTGCAACGGGCAAGGTAAGGGTTGCAGCTCTGAGCGAGTGCTTGTGCGCCCTCCTGTGACCATGTAGATAAGGGACACTCCTGACCAGGGGAGCATGGCCAAGAAAGCTGATGTCTGGTCACCCCATGCCCTGTCAACATCAACGTGGGGCGGCTTGGACGCCATGTCACTTGTGTCGTGCTGCCTACCCCAACATCAAGCGACTAGGCTGATGTGGGCCCTGGTGTCACCAGGTATGGTTTTACCAGCCTGTGGATCGTGCCATGGACTGCCCAGGACTCATGGAAGCAGCCATCCTGAACGGACACTGATGGAAAGTGAACTGGTCTCCAGCAGTCCTTCATTTGTATAAATAGCAGTTGTGGGCGGCTGTGGTCCTGCAGTGCGTAGGTGTGCTTTATATGGTGCCAGCAGCTAACAACAGTGTCATTCAGTGGTTTCAGTTCAACACCCCAGGTTAATAAAGGGTCTTGTAAAAGTGGTGGAACTGCCACCCTTCCACGGCGGGTCGCCCACCACGACTGTCACCCGCTGAGTATATGTACAGTACGTTAGTATGTGTCATGTTTGTAATGTTATGTTTCTAATTACTTGACCACCTATCTATGTGACAGTGGCATATCCTATTATTTGTCTACACCATAATTCCCATGTGAAGTATTGTTGTTTTGTGATGGGGGGTGGATCATCTTTGTTAGGAAGGGCTGAACAGCAACGGTGGTGGGACCCTCCCATGTGTGTTGCCCTTTTAACTGTGATGTCCCCTCCTGTGTGCATTGCCCTTTTAAGAAAGTCATGGCCCAAGCTAATAAAAGGGGTCCCTGCAAGCATGTGAGAGGGAATGGCTGCAGACTCCAGAAGAGGAGCGACTGAGTCCGTGTCTCATTTCATGTGGGAGTCACATGCCTGCATGCATAGCTCTCAACTCACACGCTTTTGGTGGGTGTCACCTGCCTTGTAAACATATGACCTGCCATGACTCCTGCACGCCCATTCGTTTTAATGGGCCTCTCACCCGGCAAAAATAAAATCTGGTGTTTTCACCCGCCTTTGCGACACAAATGGTCGAGTGCTATGCTGCATGCCCTGATGCCGTGGGGCTCTCATGACCGCACAGTGGCAGTGGCCTGCACGCTCCGATCATGGCTGGCTGTGGCCCCACCACCAATGGTGCTGGCGTCCTGTAGTACCAGGGGGCCTGCCAGATTTCCAGGGCAGGCCCCAACCCCCACAGGCACTGGGCACGTTTCGTGTGCTGATGTGTATGGCACTGTGGGAGGAGGCCTGCCGGATGTCAATGCCAGGCCACCCACAACAGACAACACGTGAACAATAGGACAGAATCATTGGGAGCCCTAAGAAACATTTCATATACTGTAACGTGTCATTGATGGCTTCCTCGGTCGAAGCCTCTTTACAGTTTATGAAATGTCAAGCTGCGCTTCCCTGTGGGGATAGATTCAACACGGTTTATTATTCTGAGAGAAAGCTTTACGGCTTCGTCAGTGGCTGCCGGGTATTTAATGCAACGCTTTTTCTCAGGATAAAATGTTTATCATTTAATACAAGATGTAGTGTACAACGGAGGACTCTCGCTGCACCACTGTTGCTTTACTCTGCGACAGCTCGGAGGAGCGGTGCTCAGGCTAGCAGGGCGGTGCTAAGGTTAATGCAGCCAATCAGCGACGAAAAGGTGGGCCCCGCCCCCCAGAAGAGCCGAAGACAGGGGGATATGGAAAGGTATGGGTTGCAAAATATTACATACAACCGGTCCTGGTACTACGATCCTGCTAAGAAGGCATGGATTTAGCAATATTCTGCTTTTATTTTCAGCGCTTGGACATACGATCGTAAACCATCCATTACATCCGTACTTTTGAGCCTTATGACCCGTGCCCTGCCTGCTTACGAAAAACCGAATGTAGTCTCGCGAAGCCCGAGAACTCTTTCGACCCCTCCCTCGCGCCTCCCTAGACTCCGCCCCTCTGGACAAGTCCTGCGGCCGCCTTCAAATTAGCAGCGGGGGAAACAGACAGAGTGATGCTCCTGAGGGCGCTGGCAGTCCCGTTGCAATGGATCTGGCTGCTGCTGGCCATGACTTTTATGCTGGGGTTACTGCTCCACTGTGCCGTGAGTCCCCGCGCGCTGCCTGTCCTTTTCCAGGACATTTTCCAGGACCTTATACGCTATGGGAAGGCCAGGAGCGGCCGGGATTGTCCACGCCTTTCATGGATGCAGCACTTTTTCGTTCCTAAAAGGTGAGGGCCGGTCAGGAAATACAAGCCCGTAGGGGAGGAGTTAAGGACGTTGCCAGAAGCGGGCTGTGCTGTGTCAGAATGGGGCATACAATTGTCTCGGGCTCCCACAGTTGCAAATGGCAATTCATTCCTATTGTGACAGACTGAATAGTACCCGAGGGGGAGTTTTTTTTGAAAATGTAATGCAAATTGTGCAATTTAAAGAATATGTATCCAGCAACAATGGTCAAAACGACAAGCTGCATAGTGAAGTAACTAATCAAACTAGCTATAGTCCAGCCCTGCCAGTCCTAGATTGGTGCTGTGATAGAATGTCACTTGGTGAGGGTTGGGTAGG
The DNA here is from genome assembly GCF_040938575.1 of Ambystoma mexicanum. Taxonomy (NCBI): domain Eukaryota; kingdom Metazoa; phylum Chordata; class Amphibia; order Caudata; family Ambystomatidae; genus Ambystoma; species Ambystoma mexicanum. Next base: position 1,088,608,293 of record NC_090937.1, on the reverse strand, counting down.
CTGACCTTTTTTTGTTGATTTTATCAACAAAGTGATGAGGCTGGGTAATTTACAGTGCTTTGGCATGTGTTATGTTCTGGTTCTGGGGCACCGGAGCAGGACAAAGAGTTGTTGGGATCACCCGGATAAAGGGCATGCTGTGATCATGCAGCTGAGTGGACCATAGAGGGAACCCTATGGTTTCCGGATCACTGGAACGACAGTGATGCTGGGGGCACCCAGCAAACAACGTAGGACAGGGGACACCCTGTCCGCCCATATTCACATGGGCATCCTCATGGCACGGGGGCACCCAGGCCAACAAGTGACATGGCAAGAGTTGCCCAGCAGGGGCACGGACACCATCCAGCAGAGTTGCCCAGCAGGGGCTCTGCTAATCCAGTTCCCCATGAGAGATGGCGTTACCCAGCAGGGGCACCGTTTTGTGGTGTGGCCTGACATGGGAGGCCATCTGCCTACTATGCATGTCGCCTCGCTGGGAAGGATGACACAGCAGGCAGGAGTCTGTTGCTTTTCAAGACTGACAAGCGGGAGGCCGCTCATTCTTTTTATTGAATACAATCACTTGGTTGCTGCCACAAGCCCCTTGGAGATACCAAGCTCCAGGATGGGGTGACCCATTACACTCCTCCTTTTCCATAGGGAACAAACAAATGATAGACTTCACTGGACATCTAAACACATCGCAAGTCTCAACACTCAGGACAGTAGGTGCGAACACAAAACATGTACATCTACATTGTGACAGTTATACATGAGATCACATTTAACATATACCCATATTCAGGGTTGGAGGTGACCACATTATCAAGGGACCCTTTATTAACCTGGGTGAGTGAGGTCTAAGGCCACTGAACAGCAACAATGAGAGCTTCTGGCACCACATAAAGCACTTCCACACATACGGATGTTCACAACTTTACATTGCCCATTGACTGGGCCATTTTAAGCAAGTCCAGGTTTGCAGGCTCCCAGCCTTCATCAGGATGTCTATGGTGTGCATCTTCTGCACTTGTGGAGTTGTGGGAAACCAGTTCACGCCTTTGCCAGTATTAGTTCAGGAAAGTCGCACCGCAGTCAAGGGGCCGGCAAAGCCGCACCTGGGGAGGCCCAGGGGCCACGTCGGCCTAGTCCATATCCATTGGGGGCAGGGGCACCAGCGGCTGTGTACGGGCCTTTCACTTCCCACATGGGGCGGCTGGCAGGGAGGCAGTGGTGGCAGGGTGTCTGAGCCGCAGGCCTAGGAGGGCGCACAAGCACTCGTTAGAGCTGCAACCCTTCCTCTCTCGATTCTTCCCTCTTTTCTTTTCAGTCACCACCAATGGGCCCAAGCGAGTTAGGGCCAGGGCCATGCCCCCTTTTCGGGGCTGCCACGGGCCACAAGTTCCTCCTGTTTCACCCGCAAATCATCAAACTAAGATACTGTCCCTGTTGCGGCCGTCGTGGGCCCGGTGTTCCTTTGCTGCGTGCACGAGTCACTATGACTTCTGTAATTCTCACCGCCACAGCTCTGACTTTGTGGGCCATGCCCCCCCCCCTTTTTCATCCTGCGGCCGAAATAATATCGTCTTCACCGCCGGAGGGCCCGGGAACACATGGGGCGCCACCCCATTAATTGTAAGCAGCTCTGACAGGGAGCATTTCCATTGCCAGCCGTGCAGCTAGCACAGGGCCTACGGCGCTGGTTGGCCCGGCAGCATGGCAGGCCCCTCGCTGATGATGCCGCTTGTGGGGGCAGGGGTTCACCAGATCGTTCGCCTCCCCCACCTTTGGCTCACCCACGGAGTGAGTGAGCACCCCTTCTCCCCTCCCCCAGAGCACTGCAGCACAGCTGACCGCTCCGGTGTCCATAACGTGGCATGCGTTTCAGCGCATTCTTTCCTCTGGAGGATGGGAGGATCCCAGATCCACTTTTTCAGCGGCGAACACCACCTCCACATACTCACGGCTAACGCTGCTGCTCCTCATTGAGCCCGACTCAGACCCCAGCAGGGCCCAGCAAAAACAACACCGGAGAGCCAAGGCGTCGGGCCGGCTCCTCCTCCTTCCTGATGGTGGCCAACACTCCACTACACACTGCGGGACACACTCCCTCGTCGCCAATGTTATATCCTGGTTCCGGGGCACTGGAGCAGGACATAGAGTTGCCGGGATCACCCGGATAACTGGGCATGCTGCGATCACGCAGCTGAGTGGACCATAGAGGGCACTGTATGGTTTCTGGATCACTGGCACGACAGTGACGCTGGGGGCACCCAGCAAACAACGTAGGACAGGGGACACTGTTGAATAAACAGCCACTGCTCATTCAAAGTTAATGGGTTTATTGAAGTGAAAACACGACAGGCAGCAGACACAACCCTGTGGCACAGCTGATGCTCTCAAACTGCCTGCCTCAAACGAAAACACTCTAAATGGAACATACCTGACAGAATTCTTCATACAGAATAATGAGTGGGTAAAGTTCCATACTCATAACATAGCATATATAAACTTAACACACCTTCCCCCCCTTGCATGTTACACAGGACAAAGTACCAGGCACTTTACTCCAAATAAAAATCCTTATATCGATCCGGAAATTTCTTTGTTCTCCTAACTTGTCTATCAATGCTGAGATTCAGATCTTTCGAGTGTCCTTCATTTGATTTAGTTATATCTCTCATGTTGTTTTCCTCTGAATGTAATGTCCTTTGTGAATTTCCTTCATCTTATCAGTTGACTCGCCACCCTCGACAAAACCCTCCATGTTGCCTTCGTCGACTATAGAATCTAAAGTGCTTTTGACAAGCCTAGAAATAGACCAACATTCACCACCATTGAGTATAGCCACATTGCCTCGAATGGTTACTATTTTTCTCGGACTTTAAAACTTGCTTTCAGAACATTTTACACCAAAGCGAGGATTCTTTGAGAACTATGTCTCCTTCCACCAATCCCACTTCTTTAACATGAAATGTGGAGTCAAACCTTTGTTTATATACATCTTGGGCCTCACATATCAAAGTCATTATCTTCTTCCTATCTACTTTCACACATCCAGCCAATCCTAACCATCCTGGGCATACTTTGGAGGCAGGTTGTCTCCCTTTAAGTGAGACAAATGGTGAAACCTTAGTGGTGGAATGTGGTGTGATACAATAACTCCACACCATTTCCCTCAACAACCTAGACCAATCAATACCCAAATTTAGTGCCAATTGAATGCCACCTTTAATGAATCTATTGGCCCTTTCAACCATGCCATTTGCCCTAGGATGATACAGAGCAGTCCTGGAATGCTTGATCTCATAGCACTGTAAGAACTCCTTCATTCTTTGTGAACAGAACTGCACTCCGTTATCTGTTATAATTTCTGTGGGAAACCCTTCTTTGTAAAATAGCTCCTCAAAAAACATGATCAATTCGTTGGTGGTAGCCTCTCTTAATGCCTTACACTCTAACCACTTGGTGTGGTAGTCCATTAGTACCACCATGAATCTGAAACCATCCCCCAGACCTTGGATAGGGCCAATGATGTCCACTGCAAGTTTTTTCCAGGGTTCACTAGGAACTTTAACTGGACTGAGTGGAACTTCTCGGACAACTTTACTTTTATCAGCATTTCTACATTCCCTACAGTCTCTAACTTTCTTCTCAACCATGCTGTCCATCCCTGGCCACCAATATGACTGTCACACCAACCTCTTGGTACCACTTATGCCCAGATGGCCCTGATGAGCTAGGTCAACCAAGCGAGCTCTAATACTTACAGGGGGAATAATCTTGCATCCTCTTCTCAATATCTCACCATTCTCAGACAAATTTAATTCTACCCTAATTTCATAGAATCGATCAAAGTTTCTATCTAGAGACTCCTTCCTGGGCCATCCCAACCTAGTCCACTCCTTCACTCTGGAAAGACACAAATCCTTTAGATCAGCTTCACTCCACTCTCCTTTCCCCACAGCATTCTCTGTGATATTCGAGATGCACAAATCCTCCTCATTCTCTATGCTGGGAACTAGTCCCACCTGATCCAAAGGAAGCCTGGACAGACAGTCAGCAACTACATTGTCTTTGCCTGGAATGTAACTGAGTGTAAAATTGTAACCTTGCAGCCCAATCATCCATCTCGCAATCCTGGGCGAGCCTTTTGCCCAATTACAACTACCTAGTAGTTGTACCAGTGGTTTATGGTCTGATTTAATCAGGAACTCCTGCCCCCATAGAAAATACTTAAAGTGTAAAATGGCCCAATAAACGGCCAAAGCTTATTACCGAATCATTGCACTCGGCTCCCTTTAATGGTCTGGAAGCAAATGCAATCGTATGAACCTCCTTACCTGAATCTACTTGACACAATATGGCACCCAACCCAGTCAGGCTCGCATCAACTGAGAGAACTGTCTTTCTACCACTAATGAAACTGCCTAGGGAGGGTGCTTTCGATATACTCTCTTATATGGTGTTAAATGCTTCCTGACATGCTGTTGTCCAATTAAGACACCCCTTTCTTTAGCAAATTACTCAATGGTGAGGAAATGGTTGCAAACTTTTCCACAAACTTGTGGTAATATTCGGCCATGCCCATAAAGGATCTAAGTTGATCTTTGTCTGTCGGAGCAGGAACACCACAAATATTCTCTACTAGCTTAACTTTTGGAGATATTCCTTGACTTGAAACCTTATGACCTAAGTATTCAACTTCTCTAAGAGAAATGCAACACTTTTCCTTCTGCAGTGTGAGACCAGCTGACTTTAACCTTTGCAGTACATTTCTCAATATACAATCATGCTCAACCTCAGACTCAGCATACACTAGGATATCGTCTTGAAAAACTGCCACATTCTTGAGCCCCTTTAATACTTCTTCCATCACCCTTTGGAAAACTGATGCGGCAGATGCCAACCCAAAAGGCATCCGTAAGTACTTAAAGGTGCCCAGAGGTGTTACAAAAGCGGTAACATGTTGGCATTGTTCTGACAGTGGAACTTGATGGTATGCAGCAGATAAGTCAATTACTGAGAGCCAACTGGGTTCTCCCAATGTGGCTAGAGTCTCTGAGATGATGGGTAGTGGATGCCTCTCAATGAAGATGTTCTTATTCAAGTCCCTCAGATCGACACACAGCCTTAAATTTCCATTGCTTTTTGCCACTAGAACAACAGGAGAAAGCCATTCTGTCCCTTCGATGCGTTCTATCACCCCTTTCTGCATCAGATTATCAAGTTCTTCACTCAGTTGTTGTCATAGTTTGAGTGGAACTGGTCTCACCTTGTGAACAACGGGTCTGGAATTTAGTTTTAGCTTTATATCATGTTCAAAGTTGGATAACTTTCCTAGATTGGATGTGAAAACTTCCGGGAATTCCTTTTTCCACTTGTCTTCAATCTCAGCAATTGTCACTGGTTCACTGGCATTAGCTTGAATGCAGACACCAAGTTCTCTTTGCTCATCCCACCCCCATAACGATGTGCCCTTTTTCGCTACCAAGATCTTGGCCATACAAGCTCTCCCTTTGTATGCTACTCTTGATTGGAATTCTCCAACCATGGCAATAGATGACTCTCCATATCCACATGGTTTTACTCCTGTTTGGGATAATGTGCTGCATTTCTTCCCTAGAACGTTCTTGAACGTATCCAGGGATATTATTGTCCAAGGGGAGACTGAGTCTACTTTCATTTCAATGTTGCAGCCATCTATTTCGAATTGATCAATAGGACCCTTACTGTCGTCGGATACTGCATAAATGTGGAATATGTGGCGAGCACTGTTTTCCTGAATGGGAGCTTCATTAATTGTTCTGCCCGATGTATGACTATGACTAGCAGATGCAGGATCCCTTTGCTCAATAGCATTAATGGAGGATTCCCTGCACACATTTGCGAAGTGCCCTCTCTTCTTGCATTTGTAGCACTCTGCGAATCTCGCTGGGCATGTAGGACAATTTGCCATGTGTCTTGAATTGCCGAACCTTGTGCACTTCTGAATCCACCACTCCTTTTTGTTGGGTGTTTTCTTCTTTTGTTGAACAGCACACACTCCTTGTGCCAAGCCTTGTGATTGTTGCTTGTCAATTTTCATCTCTCTCATGTACTGGGACGTCTGTTCAATACTACGTGTTAATTCTACAGCTTGCTCCAGCGAGACATCCTTGGCCAGTAGTTTCTCTTGTACTCTGGAGCTATTCGTGCAACGCACTAGTTGGTCTCTAATGAGAGAATCAGTTCTCCAAACTCGCATGTGTGACTCAGTGTCCTGAGTGAAGCCACGTAGGATTCGACCGACTCCGCACTATCCTGGGTACGTTGAAAGAACTTATGCCTTTCAAATGTAATGTTCTTTTTTGGCTCAGTGTCCTGCCATTTTTTGGATGGCTATAAGGTATTCGTCGCCTTCACCAATACCTTCCTCATGGGTTTGTGTGAGGCCATCAAACACTATGCGACCCTCTGTTCCAAGATTGTGAAAAAGGAGTGCCTTTTTTCTCCCGGAGCTATACCTGTCGCCACCTATGGCCACCAGATAGTTTTCAAAGGTTTTGATCCATCTATCCCATAACAGCAGAGGGCGACCGGGTTCGGAGAGAAACGGAGCTGGCGGCGGTATTGCTGCTGCCATTTCGTCTGTTCCAGGTGAGGGGTGCAGATAGGACAGTTTGCAGGTGAGCAGAGGGCCGGGAGTATTCTGTGTGCTTGCAGAATGGATTTATCTGAAGTTTGATTAGCTGCCCTGAGGTTACTGTGAATGAATTTGTGAAATGGAATGTTCCAAGTTTCTAATATTATTATGTGTCACAGTGGCGAGTCTTGTGACATCACAATGGGCCTCTCCAGCAGTCCAGGCTTCTTCCTTAGACAGAGTATGGAGTGTTCAGGAAAGCATTCATTGTTTAGTGGTACATGGAGATTCAGGCTCAGTTCAAAATTAAACAAGAGTCTAGTACTGTATATGCACAGACTCTTGATTACTGAAATACAATGTATAAGTCCAGTCTGTGAAAGTACATCCCTGTTATGTAGTAACTTGGTGATTGCATCACCATGTAGAACCCTTGCCAGCTCGGGTTCCAGATGACGTTGTCTGTGTGGCTCGAGATTCGAGCTACAGCGAGAGAACGACATCGGAGCCGCCGTGGCTACAAGGGAACTCTCCATTATGAAATAAACCTATTGAAATATATAACTGATACCAGTCGTGATTTGTGCTGTGGAATACGTGGGACATGAACATAACAAGTGGCGACGAGGATGGGATGATCGTTCCGTGTTGGGGAGAGTTCCCATAAGAGGAAGACACTGGAACGACAGATAGGATCATCGATTGAGGAACTAAAGTGAGGTACAGTAGCTACACGTATAATTGCCGTACAGCTAACTGCGATGAATTTAGACTTCATGAAACTTAAAAAACGGATGCTGACTTGCCGCATGTTTTGAAGTGAGCGCGAGGCACCGCAGGAGACTACTGCATGATTTGAAGTGAGCGCGCGGTACCACAGTAGACAGTGGAGCGGCCATGAAGAGCAGCGTGATGACATGTGTCACGCTCTTCGAGTAAAGCACCCAAAATAACGTGCTTTGCGTGCCACCATCTTGAGAAAAAAAAAAAAAAAACACGATTGTTTACGGAACGGGTGTTTCGTACTACGAACAGCGAACATAAACATTACGAAAGGAGCGCTGTTGAAGTATTCGTCACAGTGAAACTGACAAAACTGTTACACCAGTAGCATAGTGTTACCAAACAGCAGCAACTACAGTGCAACCTGCACGAGAGGTTTATAAGCCCAGAACTGAAACAATCCAAGTAGACATAAACTGAAAACTGCAGAATTATAAGTATAACACAAGTCAGCTGAGTGAACAAAATCAACAGATGCAATAAAGAATAAAGGGAGAGCACAGACACAAGAGAGCAAGAACAAAAAAAAAAAAACATAAGAGACAATGCAGAGTATACCGGCTCCGGAAAAGTTTTTATCTCATCCAGGAAATCCTGTGTTGTCGTGGGAACAATGGTTGAATAATTTTCAAGTCTATATGAGCTGTAGGTGGTGCAAAGTTCAGTGATGACTTGAAGGAAGCTACATTGTTGAACTGCATAGGTACAGAAGCATTGAGGATTTTCAGGACATTACCTGGGGATGCTGACTCTGGTGGTAGTTCAAGTGATGCCACGACCAGTTCCAGGAAGTATGAGGTGGCATTAACTAAATTGAACAAACACTTTGGAAATAAGACTAATGTTGTTCTAGAAAGATATCGATTTTTTTTTCCAGGAAACAACTCAAAAATGAGTCGATTGATGTGTATGTGGCAGCATTGAGAGGTCTCATTGCGACATGTGATTTTTCTGGTATAGCTAATGAGTATCTAAGAGATCAGATAGTTCTGCATGTGGCTGATCCAAAGATACAGCAGAGACTGTGGCAGGCGAAAAATCCAACGTTGGAGCAAACATTGGAGATAGCAAGATCCATTGAACTGGGAGATAAATGCATGCGTGAAGTGCAAAATAAACAAGAGTCATTTGATAAGTGTACTGTTCAAACTGTGCAGTCTGAGAACTCAGAGAAAAATGAGGAGTCATTGATTGCTATGGTAAAGAAAATAGTGAGATTGGATAAGGGTACGGGCTCATGGCAAAATAGAGGTAACGTTTCAAGATATCAAGCAAACTGTGATAAGTGTGGATGGTTTAAACATGTTAATTCAGAAAAGGACTGTCCGGCTGTGGGTGCAGAATGTTTTAAGTGTGGTCAAGTGGGACACTACGGGAAGATGTGCAGAAGCATCAGAGCAAGGGGAAGGTATTTCATGCGTGGGAGTAATTATAGAGGTCAAAGATTTAACAGTAGGAAAACTACATCTGGAGTGAGAACGGTGGAAGAGAATCAGCAGCAAGACGGAGTGGTTGCAATTTCTGATGAATTTGGAGAAGCAATGCAAATTTTGGCTCTTTCGTCCAGTGGAAGAGTGGTGGGTCCGTGGGTACCAATGAAAGTGGATGGAGTGACCATACAAATTATGGTCGATACAGGATCTCCGTACACCATAATTGACAAAGATACGTTTGAGGGAATTTTGAATAAGAAGATGGAAGATCTACATATGACAAGCGTCAAGGCGACAGGGTATGGCAAATCCCCTATTGACATTGTTGGCTATGTTTGGGTACAGTTATCCTTTGAAGGGAGACATACCTATTGCAAGTTGTATGTGGCACTGAAAGGCTTTGCAATAGTTGGTTGGTGGGAACAAGCAGCACTAAGGATTAGGATTCACCCGGGAGAAATTAAGCCTATTTTGAGCGTTTTGGATAAATGCTGTGATTCCCCCGATGGTTTAGTTCAGAGATTTCCAGAGGTATTCAATGAGAAGATTGGGATCCTCAGAGGATTTAAACATCGTATTATTTTGAAAAGAGGAGCAAAACCTGTAGTGCATAAATTGAGGAACATACCATTTGGAACACGGGATTCTTTGAGGAGAGAATTAGAAAAATTGTGTTCTCAAGATATCATTGAACCGATTGAAAGCTCAGAGTGGTTGTCGCCCATCGTGATTGTAAGAAAACAAGGGGGGGACATTAGGATGTGTGTAGATTTAAGAGATTTGAACAACAATATATGGATAGATCGACATCCCCTGCCAAATATTGGAGAAATGCTCACCACTATGGAGCCAGCCAAATATTTTTCCACACTTGATTTATCATCAGCATACCATCAGGTTGAACTAGATGAGAACTCCAGACATCTCACGTCATTTATAACACCGTTAGGGGCGTTTCGTTTTAAAAGGATGCCATTTGGCCTAGCGTCGGCGGCTGCTGTTTTTCAGAGATTAATGCAACATCTATTTGAAGGTTTACCAGGAGTGTACTATTTTCAAGATGACATTTTAATATCAGCCATGACCGAAGAGGATCATGATGCTAAACTTCTTGGAGTTCTGCAAATACTACAACAGAGAGGTCTTACATTGAAGATTGAGAAATGCAAAGTAAAAAAAAATGAAGTGACTTATTTGGGACATTGTATTGATGCTGATGGGATTAAACCTAAAGAAGCTTTGGTGGATACCATACTGAGAATTCCTGAGTCGTCCAACAAAGATCAATAGAGGAGTTTGTTGGGCTTAACAGAGTATTATGCGAAGTTCATTGATCACTATACAGACAAAACGATACATATGAGGAACCTGATGAAGAAGAATGTGAAGTTTGGATGGTCTATGGAGTGTGAGAAAGAATTAGAAACAATCAAAGAACTGATTAACAGAGCACCTGCTCTGAAAATGTTTGATTTTAGTGCCAAAACTGTTATATCTGTAGACGCGAGCAATTCAGGCCTGGGAGGTGTACTTGAACAGGTTCAAAATGAGGAAATGGTTCCTATTGCCTTTGCTTCTAGGACACTTAAAGATGCTGAGAAAAATTATTCTACTATAGAAAAAGAAGCTTTGGCTATTATGTGGATTTTAGAACATTTTAAGGGGTTGATATGGGGTATTCCCATTGAAGTTAGGACTGACCATAAGCCGTTGATTCATATCCTGAATCCAAGAAACCCACATTTAACATCTCCCACGCATAAGAAGGTGGATTCTCGTCATAATGCAGTACAATTTTTTTATCAAATATACTCCAGGTAGGAGTAATGTGGTTGCAGATTGCTTGTCCCGTTTGCCATGCTCCTCAAGTGATGAAAGTAATGATAAAAATGAGGTAGAAATGGACAGTGTCATTGCACAAATACATCCTGGTTTCACTAGGGATGATTGGATGGAAGCTGTCAAGGTAGATGAGGAACAGGAACAATTGAGGTTAGCAATAGCGAGTGGCTGGAAGGAGGTTCCTGAACGGATAGTGCCATGGGAAGGTAAGAAGGAGGAAATGTCATGCAATGAGGCCTGCATATATCGGGGTGATCGCATTGTACCACCCACGAGTTTGAGAGAGAGGATCATGCAAATAGCACATGAAGGACATATAGGGAGAAATCTCACTAAAAGAAGAGTGAGAGAGTTGTATTGGTGGCCCAGGATGTGGAATGAGTTAGAAAACATGGTGAAGGAATGCTCCGCATGTGCGGTGAGTGACAAAGGAAAAGTTGTCAGAGCCACACCTTTGCAACCCATAGAAATACCAGTATCGGTATGGACAAAGTTAGCCATCGATATTTCAGGACCATTTGAAATATTGGAGCCACATAAGATTTACATCATAGTGTTGGTTGACTATACCTCTAAGTGGGTTGAATGTGGCATTGTAGAGGAGTCTATGTCGGCAATAAAAGTCAAGAGATTTCTGGAAGAAATATTTGACAGGGAAGGAGAGCCTCAGGAGTTGGTATCAGATAATGGAGCACAATTCATGGCAAATGATGTACAAGATTTTCTCAAGGAAAGAGCAATTAGACATACTTCTTTATACCACCCTATGGCTAATGGTCTGGTTGAGAGAATGAATAGATTTATCAAAGACACGATTCAATTAGCAGTTGCAAACAACATTCCCTGGAGAGAGACTCTTAAAGAAGCATTGCTCACATATAAAGTCACGCCACATTCCACAACAGAAGTAGAACCATTCACAATGATGAGGGGAAGAGTGGCTACCAACAGACTGAGACCAGCTTGGTTAACAAGAAGAAACAACAGAGTTGTGGACATGGAAGCTGTGGTGGAGAGAGTAAAAGACAAACAAGCAAAGTATAAGAAATATTATGACAGACAGAAGAGTGTGAAAGAAAATACCATAAAAGAAGGTGATTGGGTGAGAGTGAAAGAACCCAGAAAAGTCGTGAAGGGAGAATCCAAATATCGTGACCCACAGATGGTAGTGAGTTGTTCCGGGAAATCCGTAATATTAGAAGATGGAAATCGGTGGTCATGTGATGATGTGGTCAAAATCGATGGAGAGGTAAAGCGAACTCTAGACAATGTTAAAAGAGTGGTGTGGCGTGATGTCAACAAAAGTGAAGAAGAGTTGACAAACAAACACGCCAACAAGAGTGAAGAGGAGTTGACAAACAAACACGCCAATGGTACAGAAGTGAGGAAGGACTATACATGTTTGGCGAAAACCAGGAGCAGAGCACCATATTTTAAAAAAGATTTCATGTATTATTAATAACCTTTTACAAGAGGCCAGCGTGTACCCAGGAAAGCAGAGACGATGTGTATCCTTTTATCTTGAATGGTGCAGCCTGATGTTTTGAATGTTTTGTTAATAGTTTTTTTTTCTTTTCTCTTTTTTTTTTTTTTCCTTTGTTATATAAGAATGGTTAGTTACTGTGTTAATTATAAGGGGGGGAGATGTTATGTAGTAACTTGGTGATTGCATCACCATGTAGAACCCTTGCCAGCTCGGGTTCCAGATGACGTTGTCTGTGTGGCTCGAGATTCGAGCTACAGCGAGAGAACGACATCGGAGCCGCCGTGGCTACAAGGGAACTCTCCATTATGAAATAAACCTATTGAAATATATAACTGATACCAGTCGTGATTTGTGCTGTGGAATACGTGGGACATGAACATAACAATCCCTTACATACTCTGCGCACACGGATAAGATTCCCTTCCCCTTCCCCTCCCAATCTGACCTGAAGGGCTCGCAGCCCTGCGCCTGCTGCCTGTGATGCTGTCAGCTGTGCTGGGGAAAGGGCGCCGCTCAAACTCCCATCACTGGGAGGAGCGGCAAGACGGGGAGCCGTTTCTGTTTGATCAGCTGTGTGCTGTTTTCATGTTCTGGTGTCCAGGCTGCTGGGAGGGAGGCGCTGTGTCCAGGAAAGTAATGTGATGCGGTCGGAGAAGCAGTGGGTTGATCCTCGTCGCCAATGTTGAATAAACAGCCACTGCTCATTCAAAGTTAATGGGTTTATTGAAGTGAAAACACTAACGCTCACCTGACTCCCACGGAGGCGCTGGCCTGGTTCGCGCTGTTGTGACCTCTTCTAAGGTGATGCGCAGGGTTCGGAAGACGGACTGGACCAGGCCCCCAAATCTGGCTTGTCTGGCTCGCAGAAGTATCCTTCTGTAGGCGAAAATAGGGGATTAACTGTCTGCGGGGTAATGCAATCAGCCTCCCACTTTCCCCTCTCACCCTCCTCGAAACCCTTCTGTGATTCCTCGTAGCGTCTCACCTTAGGGTCTGGAAGGACGAGCTCTCCATCCTGCTTCTGATGCAGGAGCGCGTTGGTATCCAGTTACTTCACTGGATTTTCGGATTGGTGAGAACCAAACTTGCTTGACTTCCAAGTTTTTTGATAAGAGGTTCCCCTTGTGTCCATGCATTAATGTACTAATGCTAGTGTCTTTTTCCCCATAGGGGACGGGGTACGGAATGCCCGGGAACAGGCACCGACCAGAGATGAGAGGTGAAATCCTTGCAGAAATCAGGTAAGTCTTTAATGAGCGTTTTTTGGTAATGTCTTTTCATTCGCTCATTAACGCTGATGTCTCTTTTTCCCCTTAGGGGCCGGGGTCCGGAAATGCCAGGATGCGGCGCGGACCCGAATTGAAGAGGGAATGAATCAACAGGTAAGTCTTAACATGGAGATTTAGCTTTCCTTATTCCCTTCTCTCTCTCACCTTTTTGTTCTGGTCTTTTTCTCCCTAGGCGCTGGGGCGTGACTGCGAATCCGGATGATCGCTGCTGAACATGGAGGCGCCCTGTAAAGGTGAGTGGAATGCGGCGCTGCAGCGATCGACGCGATGAGCTTTTACATAAAAGTCTTCCTTTTCTGGATTGTCGGCGAGATGTCTCTGGGATGCGGATTTAGCAGGTAAGGACTTTTCCTTCTTCTGTTCTCTTCTTCTCTTCCTTTGCAGGTGATCCAGGATGCTGGCAGGCCTGGCAGAAGTCAGGATGAAGGAACCGACACGGTGAGAGTCCAGCTGCTAGAATCAGAACAACGCGAAGCACGTGTGGCTGTTCGGGTGGGGTTTAAATAGCCTTGGAAGAAGTTCCAGGTATGTATCCTTCCCCGACCACGCCCGGATGGTAAATTAGTCCCACAGGTAAAGTAGTTCCTTTCAGGCCTCAAGGAGGCTGGGATCCTGCAGCATGGTCTGCATCAGGTAAGTGCACCCAAGCACTTCCATAATGAGCCTGGCGCCAGGACTGATGTCTTTTATGAGCCTGGCGCCATAGGCGCCAGGACACTGTCCAAAGGGCCCCTATATGGGGTTCCTGGGTCCTTCCTTGGGGACTGGATGTCCGCTTTCGGGGACGCAGGGCTTGAACCGGCTCCCTGGGAGCGGGCATCATGACAAACACGACAGGCAGCAGACACAACCCTGTGGCACAGCTTATTCTCTCAAACTGCCTGCCTCAAACAAAAACACTCTAAATGGAACATACCGGACAGAATTCTTCATACAGAATAATGAGTGGGTAAAGTTCCATACTCATAACATAGCATATATAAACTTAACACACACCCTGTCCGCCCATGTTCACATGGGCATCCTCATGGCATGGGGTGACCCAGGCCAACAAGTGACACGGCCGGAGTTGCCCAGCAGGGGCCCCGGCACCATCTTCCTTTTTAAATGTATCTATACAATCTTTACTAGTCCTCATGATTTCTTTTCTTATCTATCGTCCCCCTGGCCCACTTGGCTCCTTGTGACGACATTGATGTTCTTCTTTTCCACATCTTGCCTAGTCTTACTCCTCTTGTGCTACTTCAATCTTCATTTATCTTCCACTCACTCAGCTTCTCTGTTTCTCTCCATTTTCGATTGCCACATGCTCTCACTTCTTCCTACTCCTCCTCACATCTCTGCTTCTTCACTAGATGTAATCTTTCTCTCCACTTTTACTGCTTCCTCTGTATGTGCTTTACATGTTTACTTATATGATCACAGGTTACTTTCTGTATCACTTCTGTTCTCTATTCCTCAGATCTCCTTTCCTACTCTTCCGCCAAAAAACATTTTTCCGTTGCGATCTATGCAGTTTCAACTCTCGCACTTTCACAGTACCTGTACTACTATTCTTCTCTGTGCTGATGAAGCAGCATCTGTTCTCTCATCATCTCTCTCCTCCAATCTCGACCAACTCTATTCTCTGTCTGCTTTTCAGCCCACTCATAAACTTTGCCTTTCCTTTCATCTCCGTGCTATGCAAAGTCTCCTCCGCCGCCTGGAAAGGCGTTGGCTTAAAACAAGATCTTTATCTAATCACTCTACCTATTTCTCCTATCATGCCCTCTACGGTAGCTGCCTAACTTCTGCTAAACATGCTTATTTCTCAGATCTTCATACCCAATCTACCCATACTAGATGTCTCTTTCAAACTTTAACACAGCTTCTTTTTCCTCCTTCTCCTGATTACTCTATTAATTCTATGATTAATTACTCTTAATTCTACCCTGTCTGCATCCGACTTTGCTCACATTTTCTCTTCTAAAGTTCACTCTGTCAAGATATTCAAAATGTTTTCAATCAAGTTGTAAAACTGTTTAATAAAATGTTTTAAAAAGAAAAGTGCGTCAACGACCTACGATGATTAGTCTCGTTGCCCCCCCCCCCTGCCGCCCCCATTTTGGGTCAATGAGCGCACCCTTCAATTGTATGTAAAGAAATACAGAAAGATTACCAATCTGTAGGTACTCCCCCAAGAGATTGATGGAAAGAAACATTCTCACATCCCACAACTGCCCTGCTTTCTCAAAACCACAGTTGGAATCCCAGCGATTCATATCAGATCTCGCAATGGAAGGGCCCATATGCAACTCGGATCTGTATCCTCATATGCTCCAAATTACTGTAAGTACAGGATATTCCAGAACCCTCTTAGGGATTGTATTGTGTGGGACCTTGAGAAATCGGGGAGTCCGACTCCACCCTTCTCTCTAGGGAGGTTGAGTCTATTATAGGGGATCCTAGGATGGGTCCCCTTCCACAGGAAGCACTACAAATCCCACTTGACCATTTGGAGAAAGGTGCCTGGCATCATCTGAAATGGGAATAAAAACCTGGGAATAAGGATCCTCGTGCTACAGTTCAACCTCGCCATCCAAGATAATTGAATCTTAACCCCACCTCTCTAGATTCTGGCCCAGAGGGATAGATAATACACATCGAACAACTCATTTAGATCCCTGGGTATCTGCATTCAAAAATATCTGAAACCATCTTAGTTGATCACAAATGTTAGGGTCTGAAGATATTCCATTTTGTCGCCCCTTATCGGTCCCCCTGGAATGACTACAGAATTGGTAAGATTTTTCTAAAATACAGAAAATCTACCATAGTCCTGCAAACCCTTCAGGAGGTGCGGAATAGACACCCTCGGCCTAGTCACATACAACTGGGTATCGTCCGCAAACAAGGCCAACTTTTAAGTCGGTCCCTGTCCCTGTATCCTAATACCCTGAATATTCTGGTCCCCAAGTACACTGAAAGCCCATGGTTCCATTGCTAGTGCTTAGAGAAAGGGAGAAAGCGAGCAACCTTGTCTAGTACCTCCTATATAGGGGAAAGGATTGCAACTCCATCCCATTAACGAGCACTTTGGCAGAGGGTACCGAATATAGCACCCATATGGTCAACGGATGTCCAAGGCCGGGGACATCGCCTCCAACAGTCCTGGAGTTCTGGCTGGGCTGCGTTAAAGATTTTCCCTTTGGGGAGGTATTGGCACACTGCCAGGAACTCCCTGGTGGGGAAAAGCTGTAACACAGGCCAGCAAGAACTCCAGGTTGGAGGTGATGTCCCAGGCTGTGGGCATCCCTTTACCATGTGGGTGTACCATTCCCAAGCACAACGGCAGCTCCAGGGGGCCCCAGCAGGGTCCCCTTCCCTCCCCACAGGGAAATTCTGTAACGCAGCCCAGCCAGCGCTTCAGGATGGTTGGTGGGTGATGTCCCTGGCCTTGGTGGGCTGTCTCCCATATGGGGCGCCCACCCCCAAGTGCAGCGGCTGTCCCAGGGAGCCCTGACAGGGTGCCCATTGCTTCCCTGAGGGAAATTCTGTAACGCAGCTGAGCCAGAGCTCCAGGATTTTTTGGGGGTGATGTCACTGGCCTTGGGTGACTGTCTCCCATGTGGGTCGACCGTCCCCAAGTCCAGTGGCAGTTCCGGCAGGGTCCCCATTCTTCCCCAGAGGGAAAGGCTGTAACGCAGCCCAGCCAGAGCTCCAGGCTGGGCTTGGGGATGGTTGACCCACATGGAAGACGGGTGCCCAAGGCCAGTGACCTCATCCCCGACCATCATGGAGGTCTGGCTGGGATGCGTTATAGAATGTACCTCCGGGACGGTAGGGGGACCCTGCCGGGGCTCCCTGGGACGGCCGCTGCACTTGGAGATGGTCAACCCACATGGGAGATGGGTGCTCAAGGCCAGGTATGTGATCCCCCAACCATCCTGGCATTCTGGCTGGCCTGCGTTACAGCTTCTCCCTCCGGGAAAGGACCGGGAATGTCCCGGGCCCTCCGGGAACCACCACTGGGCTTGGGGACGTTCAACCCACATGGGAGTCAGCCGCCCAAAGCCAGGGATATGACCCCCCTACTGCCCCGGAATTCTGGCTGGGTTGCGTTACAGCTTCTCCCTCTGGGAAAGGACGGGGACCGCAGCTGCCATTGGGGATGGTCAGCCCACATGGTAAACTGATGTCCAAACCCGGGGACATCACCTTCACCTGTCCTGGAGTTCTGGCTAGGCTGCGTTACAGCTTTTCCCTTCGTGGAGGTATTGGCACACTGCCGGGACTCCCTGGTGGGGAAAAGCTGTAACACAGGCCAACAAGAACTCCAGGATGGTTGGAGGTGTTGCCCAGAGCCATGAGTCTCCCATGAGTTCTGCAGACACTCGACTTATGTCACCCTCCATCGCCAGCCGGTAATTTTGGCCGTCATAAGTTCAGGGAGAATGGGAACCTCCATCAGTATCGCACGCCCTTGTCCGTCAGCCACTTGGTGAGCGGGCCGTACATTCTTCTCCTTGTGAGGGTTTGAGAGCCGAAACATCCTGGAAAATGGTAATCTGAGCTTCACCGTACTTAGTTGGGCCCGCCTTCCTGGCCCGCTCTCGAATCTTCATCCTCTGTTCATAATAATGGAAGCGCGCCAGCAAGCACTGACCGGGGCCCCCTGGAACCACCCCCTGCTCAATGAGCATGATCAATGGTAGGTTCATCCGTAGGGTTGTCTCTGAAAAGCGTGCAGAACACCACCCTGATGGCTCTTTTGCTGTTGCCCTCAGTTTCCCCCTCTCTTTCTGGGAAGCCAAAGAAACATAGGTTGTTATGGCGTTCCCTCTTCTCTATGTTGTCCATTTTGAGGGTGGTCTCTGCTTCCCTCCTCTCTAGGTCTGCCAGCCTCGCCCACGTCTCGAGCTCCAGCGTGTCCACTGAGGTCTGATTGGCCTCCAGCCCTTGGATCTTATCTTCCACCGAGAGGAGTTTCTATTCCATTTTGTCCAACGTTTTGGTCAAGGGCTGATCTGATTTCCTTCATTTGGGCTGCCATGTCGGACTTTGTGCGTCCCTGGTCACCCTCCATGTTAGCCCACGGGGGGCTGGTCGGGACGGCCCACTTCCGCTCCCTGCCCGCAAACTGGGACCTCTGCAAGGAAACTCTCCAGCTGATGGGCCGGGGGGTGGCAGGACCCTGGTGGCCAAAGCTTTAAGCCATGTGGAGAAGGCCTGAGAAAAAGGCCTTCCCCTCTCTCTGCAGCTCCGCTGCGATTGCCAGATCAGCTGCTACCAGGAACAGCTGTTGGAAACAAGGAAGCGCTGCCGGAGGACTCCAGCGTGCCCCCAGCATCCAGTCAGCCCATGGATGCACACACGTTCTCACCCGCAATCAAAATGGCAGACCGCATTGCCATGGAGACCCACAACAAAATGATCTGCCCCAGAAGCTTTGCTGCTGCCGGCCCGTGTCCGGATTGGGTGGCGCCCCCCCTGCCAGCACCTCCCCTCCTGTCTTAAAGGGAGTGAGAGAGCGCCGGCAGGCAAAGCCGTGCGGAGAAGGCCTGAGGAAAAGGCCTTCTCTCTCTGCTTTTGTAACAAAAGGGACAGCCGAAGGTCGGGCAGGACGAAAAGGCTGGGCTGATACTTTGTACAGGGGGGTAGTCCTGTCCTCAAACGTATACACTACAATGAATTATTGCAGTGATAATTCAAACAGACCTCCATATGCATTATTGGAAGAAGGTTCTGATCCAGATACTGGAGAAACACTACAGTGTCCTTTTATTAATTAGACCTCTCCGCACCTGACTACCTATCGCAAAGGATCCACCTCTCTACGTCCACAAGGCCAACAAGAACACCCTACGCTAATATGCTCTGCGTGCCCATGCTAAAGAGAGCAAGAGCAGGTGGCGCCAGCTTCCCCTACCTTGCTCCCTCACACTGGAATGCCCTACCCCCTACCATTCGGGGCGAGGCATCCCTCATGACTTTCCGAAAATCCATGAAAACGGCTCTTTGCCTGATACACACCATAATCACTTGATCAGCCGGATAAATTCAAATGTACTTATAAATGTATCAATGTACAAACGCATTTTCCAGCTGTACCTACCCTGTAACTAGGCTCCCCGCAAGTAACAGCGCCTCGATGCCCATGGGCTGCTGTGCGCTATACAAATGTAATAAATAAAAAAATATATACATTTGCGGGTCCACGCTTTTCTCCCTCTAGGCTGTTGCACTGGTGCGTCCGGTCCGGTCTCCCCCCTCTTCCAAGCGGGCTCTGGCTGCCCTGATGTCGACCTCTCGCCCCTTCTTATTTGCCACCGTCGTCTTGGGGCGGGGGGAGGGGATTCCCAAGTCAGGGGCGATTCCCCTGTGTCACCTGCCGGCCCACTTCCCATGTTCGGTGGGGGAGGCCCCTCTGCCTCTTCTCTGTGGCAGGGCCAGCCGATTTATTTATTATTTTATTTATTTTTATTTTATTGTGGGTCCCTCCCACGTCAATGTAGTGTGGCCCTGCGTGCTCCTAGGGCTGGAACTCGAGACGCTGGATGGGGGTACAGTCCATCACATAGGTCCTCCCCTGGGCCTCACCTCCTATGGGCCAGAGTTGTCCCCTGCTCCTCCTCACTGGCACCCAGGGGGCCAGTTGCACTGTACTCATGTCTGGCTCCTGCCTCCAGCCCTCTCTTCAGGCCAGTGCGGTGTCCCCTCCAGTGCCCCAGGGCCACAAGACATAAGGGAACTCCAGGGGCCACAATGAAAAACCTCTCATTCTTTGGGGGCGCTGTAATCACTCACCCCTGGGCCGGCGTTTCTCCCCACTCCATGGGACCTCTCTGTAAGGAGCCTCCCAGCCCATCACACAAGGGACACCAAAGGCTGCAGGGCCGGCTCCGCCACCGGGGCAGCTTTATCCCTGGCACTCCAGTGCCTTTGATGCAGCTCCAGTTCCTTTGATGCGGCTAAGCGACTTTCTTGGCTGCGCTCCTCTGCTGCTGCAGTTATTGTATTGGAGCTTTACTCCATGCGCCCCCTGGTGGCCTTCCCTTGTATGTGTGAAATCCTGTTCTTATAAATTCTATTTTCTTAAACATGTCCCCCTTTGGTTGATTCTTGAACTAAGAATGATCTCCTCATGAGCGGATAGTGCTTGTATTCTGCATTTGGAAGCATCCATTAAAATGGTCTGGGGGAACAATGGCATACGTGGTAGTATTAACAAAAATGGATGCCACCTTTTGTAGTCCGCTTCTTGCAGCACCCTAGGATGAGTTGAACACAGTAAAACGCAACCAATATAATCACCAGTATAGGAAAGGGAGCTTTAAGAAGGCCAGAGGCCCACAAGTTTAACACAGAAAACCAACTTGGGAACCAGTCTGTTGGGGTTATGCCACCCTCCACTTTCATAGTTGCTTGTAAACCGTGCAAAGAGTCTATAGCCTGGGAAAGACTCCCATTGTTATCATAATTTGCAGGAATTAAGTGCAACGGGAAGTTCCCAATTTTGCATAAACTCCCCTGTCAATGACTGTCAACAAGTTCCACACATCTATTCTAAGTGAAGACCGCAGGTGAGCATTATGCTTCTCTTTCTTCACTAGAGAAAGCTCAGCAGCAAGATTTAGGCCTAACACATCATCCTTTAAGCCTGCATGACTGCTGAAATCTAAACTTCATTTCCCAACAGTCTGCCAGCCCTCGACTGCATTCACATTGTAGCTGAATAGAATGTGGAATGTAGGCAAGGGAGCCTGGAGAATGGAATATGGAAGGTAGGGCTGTGGACAGCTGTAAGGCAGTTAATATGAGACATTAAAAGAAGTAAGACCTAATCCATGTCTCAGCTTCATCATTAATGTTATGGAAGATATGCATGAAATCAGAATCACAACAATTGGCAACGAGGAGAGGACCGACCCATGCATCTGATAAAAAAAATAAAAGAAAATATGGCTCAAAGAGCTGGACAATAAGGAACTAATCAGCCTATGGCGGTGGCTGAAAGGACACTGATGAGCCCATGGAGATGGCTGGAAACAAAAAGGAAAAAAGGTTGCCCAAGGAAGGGCCAAAGAAGAAAAAGAAGGTTGCCCAAGGAAGGGCCAAAGGAAAAAATGTTGCCAAAGGAAAACATTTTGCCAAAGGAAAAGAAAGATTGCCCAAGGAGGGGGGCAAAAGAAATATTGCCCAAGGAAGAGGCCAAAGTGACCTGGGGAGGAGGTTGCACAAATATATATATATATATATATATATATATATATACACAAGCAAACAAAACAAATAAATAAAGAAAAACAACAAGGAACAAGCAAAATAAAGTTAACATGCCAAAGTTGGAAGTGACATCAGTTGGGAAAAGAAAACTGCAGCAGTCATGGAGAAACTAAGATGCGCTGCGCATTTAAGCCCATAAAACGAAGGAGAAATGCACATCATGCTGCAATGTATTAAACTGGCTTTTATGACTTTATGCCAATGCAGCGTGTGTATGGTTGTGATTAATAGTAAGCTGGTGTGTGGCCATTGAAACCTGCAATTTATTAAGTAACACAGTGTATGGTGCTGTATATTCATAAATGGAAAGAGCCGCTCCACCAGGAAAGTATTTTTTTAAAATGAAAATTGAATGTAAACAAACCTAACTGAGCGCGAGAGGCAAGATTGCAGGACGAGTGTTTTGTTTTGCTTTAAAAGATAATGGTCGTAAGGAAGCATGGCCACATTGAGTGAAGTCATAAAGGTTACCATGGCAACCCAGCAAGTGCAAATACAAGCAATTTCCTAACCGTATTATGAAATGAGGTGAATGAAGTTAGAAACAAAATGCTATTGTAATCTGGAGTATACGGGCCAAACAGTCAAATATTACAATATTGTGATTAAAGGAAACTGTAACGTTGCATTTACTAACAGTGTTCCTGCCGACTTGAACAGGTTAACATGAAGAAAGAGAAATAATGTTGGAATACATGAGAGTCCACTGCACTTGATCATCTGGCAAATAAACAAAACGTTGAAAACTTGCCACCGTGTTTTGAACAGTAACATGTTTTTTTTTTTTTTGTTGTTTACATTAATGCCAATACACCATTTTGAGTTGTGTTGCCTAACTAAAAATTACAACTTTGTCTCAAACCCTGCCATTGGGTGTAATCGGCATCGGGACTACCTGCTAAATGAGAGAGGGTACAAATTGAAAACATAAGATTGCTGCAATGTGAAGATGCGGCACAGCTAGTGAACTGTTATGGACCCTGTACCGTAAAGGTTGTGCGTGCTTGGTGTTGGCGTGTTCAATCTATTAATACAGTAATCTGAAAAGAAAACATAGCAAAGTAAAAGGCAAAAGGTCACCTGATTCAAAATACAAATGAAAACGAATGTCATGATGCCTACCTCCAAGGAGCCAGGTCCGACCCAGCAACCCCAGAGGCAGGCATCATTCCCCCCATGGAAGTGCCAGCGGGCCCAAGCTGGTGCCCTTTGGACACAGTCCTGGCGCCTTAGGCGCCAGGCTCATGTTGGACCCCTGTCCTGGCGCCTTAGGCGCCAGGCTCATAAAGCTAGACATGTGTTCAAGTGTTTTAATGTGCACTTACCTGATGCAGACCATGCTGCTACATCCAGGCCCTCTTGAGGCCTGAATGGAACTACTTTACCTGTGGGACTATTTTCCACCTGGGTGTGGTCGGGGAAGGATACATACCTGATCGGTGGAAGGATACATGCCTGGAACTTCTTCCAGAGCTATTTAAACCACGCCCGATCAGCAACTCACGCTTCGCGTTCTGCTCCTCGCAGCTGGACGCTCACCATGTCAGCTCCTGCATCTGGACTTCAACCACGCCTGTCAGCATCCTGGGTCGCCTGCAAAGGGAGATAAGAGAGAATTGGAGAGAAAGAAGACCTTACCTGCTAAAGCTGCATCACGGAGATATCACACCGACGATCCTGAAAGGGAAGACATCATTTTAAAAGCATTTCGCTTCGATCGCTGCAGCGCTGCATTTCACTCACCTTTCCTGGGCGCCTCCATCTTCAGCAGCGATCATCTGGATCCGCACCCACTTCCCAGAGCCTAAAGAGAAAAGACAAGAAAACAAGGTGAGAGAAGGAAGGGAAATAGGAAAAGCTCCGTTTTCTTCTAAGACTTACCTGTTTGGTCATTCCCATTTCATTTCGGGTCCTGCCGCTTCCTTGCATTCCGGCCCCGGCCCCTATGGGGAAAAAAGACAAAGACATTGAATGAGCGAATGCAAAGACATTACCTGAACGCTCATCCAGAACTTACACTTCGGGTCGGCGCCATATCTCCGGCATTCCGAACCCCGGCCCCTAAGGGGAAAAAGACATAAGCATTAGCGCTTGCTGCAATAAGACAATGAACAATATTATTAAGCTTGAACTTTTGAACTTGCAACAGAGCTCTTACAGCGCCTCACCTGAATAGTCAAGCTTATTTTGAACTTCCATCAAACCTCAATCCAGTGAAGTAACTGGGTTTCAACGTGCCCCTGCATCAGAAGCAGGATGGAGAACTCATCCTTCCAGACCCTAAGGTGAGACTTCACGGGGAATCGTGGAAGGCTATCGTGGAGGGTTGGAAGGGAGTGGGAGGCTTGAGCATTATTCCGTCAGTAGGTAATACTCCCTTTTCACGCACAGGGGAATATTCCTACGAGCCAGAAAAGCCTGAGTAGAGGGGCCCTTCCTGTCCATCATCAGAGTCCTGCGCTTAAGTATCAGCACTCGAAGCCAGACCTGCGCCTCCGTGGGAATCAGGTGAGCGTGACAACGAAATGAAAGCGAATTCAATGGAAATAATACAAAATAAAGACAATAGTGGAGAATGAATTTAGAGGAAATAAATGACAAGGGAAATGAAAGGTTGGCGTAGCAATGCAGTGAGATAGATGATGTAATAATGCACACCACATCAGAGCAGGAAAGAGGGAGGTACGAAAGAGGATAAAAGAGTGGCACTTGCTCCTGAACAATAAAGAAGTCAATATAGCAGCACTGTTTCAATGCAGGGCAAAACTGCCAATTTAAAATGAGCAATAATGGGAAATGAAAGGAATACAAAGGGTGCAAATATAAATGCCGTTGTGCAAAGAGAAGAGAATTATATCAAAGAGTCTGTCAAGGCAGTAAAGCCAAATTAAAGAAGGTCTAAATACAAAGAATTTTAAAAATGAGGGGGGCATGGAAAGAAGAGTGCTGCAGGTCAATGTGAAAGGTGTTGGCGTAGCAACAGGGGATGCTTTGCTCTTCCATTCAATGTTCCAGGATGAGTTGGAAGGAGAAATATCAAAAGAAGGAAGAAACAGTGATGAAATATAACAGATGGCATGCCACAGTGTAGGTCACTTTAATAATCTCAAACAATACTTTAATAGACACAGGCTGTGCAAGGACTGCGATATGAGAAGTGCCAGCACTGAGAAGTTGAGCCCTTTCATGCCAAAGAACTCCTCTGCTAAAATACTACACAAACACTGGAGTGCCTCACATGTGTCCCATCCCCACTCAGAGACTTGGGGGGAGAGGAGACAAGTTCGAATGCTGCCTTCCCTTCTCTGTGTCAACTTTTCTTTTGAACTTCTATAAGTTTCCGAAATGTTGGTGGATGGAAAGCCAAATGACTAAATTTTCTCACCTCTGGAAGATGAACTTGTGTGTTATTGGCAATGTGCTTCTCAAATGGGTGACAGCCGTCTATATGCATGTTGGTATGTAATACAAGATGGATGTTCAGAATTTTGGAGATTGCTTTGAAGTTACCGCAATGACAGAGTAATTTGAAAGTCGTGGAATACATTACAAAATAAAGCGACGCAATAATGACAGCCTGCAAGAGTTCAAGGAAGAAAGACTAAAAAAGAAAAAGAAAAGGAGAAGGAAAGGGGAGATATGATGAAGTGAAGGATGCAGTGGAAAGTGTGACAGGTGCAACAGGAGGCTCCTGAAGTCAGCAGTAATTAGTTTACAGTGACTGTAGCTTTCACTGTATTGTATGGAAGGCAGGATGTGATAAACTGTGACTGAATAACGATGCCAACACGACCCATTCCAGATATAATAACCCAGCCGAGTGGAGAACATGGAGGCAGATTAAGGAATAACTGAAAAGGAGAAATTCGGGCACAGACTGCATGAAAAAAAATGCAAACAGAACTGGAAATAAGGAGAAACACATTGGTTATGCTGTACCAAAAAATGATACCAAGTAAAAAGGGATGCCACGGTCAAAGTGTACAGAGTGGGTATATTGTCAGTGGAAGCACGCTGGTTGACTGTCACAGCATTACCTTTACATTGCAGTGTGCCTGGTGAGGAAGGAACCATCATAAGCGAATAACGGAGGAGATTCAGGGACACAGGAATGTGAGAGGCCTGGCTCTGATGGAGTATTTTATTTGCATAGCACAAATTGTGTATTATTGAACTGTCTATTAATGAACAGAAGTAGACTGTGAATTGTGGACACCTT
Organism: Ambystoma mexicanum; assembly: GCF_040938575.1. NCBI lineage: Eukaryota > Metazoa > Chordata > Amphibia > Caudata > Ambystomatidae > Ambystoma > Ambystoma mexicanum. The sequence goes on along the minus strand of NC_090937.1, from coordinate 1,088,582,369 downwards.
GAACAGTTGGTTATGATGAATTCACATGATAAGGTAAGGGGGGGATGTTGTAGCTGAATAGAATGTGGAATGTAGGCAAGGGAGCCTGGAGAATGGAATGTGGAAGGTAGGGCTGGGGACAGCTGCAAGGCAGTTAATATGAGACATTAAAAGAAGTAAGACCTAATCCATGTCTCAGCGTCATCATTAATGTTATGGAAGATATGCATGAAATCAGGATCACAACAGAGTCCATCACATTGGGCCTCACCTCCTACGGGCCAGAGTTGTCCCCTGCTCCTCCTCACTGGCACCCAGGGGGCCATTTGCACTGTACTCGGGCCTGGCTCCTGCCTCCAGCCCTCCAGCCCTCTCTTCAGGCCAGTGCGGAGTCCCCTCCAGTGCCCCAGGGCCACAGGACATAGGTTTTTGATTGTGGCCCCTGGAGTTCCCCTGTCATCCTTTGGGGGCGCTGTAATCACTTACCCCTGGGCCGGTGCATCTCCCCACTCCATGGGAAGTCTCTGTAGGGAGCCTCCCAGCCCATCACACAATGGACACCAAAGGCTGCAGGGCCGGCTCAGCCACCGGGGCAGCTTTATCCCTGGCACTCCAGTGCCTTTGATGCAGCGAACTCCAGTTCCTTTGATGCGGCTAAGCGACTTTCTTGGCTGCGCTCCTCTGCTGCTGCAGTTATTGGTTTTTGATTGTGGCCCCTGGAGTTCCCCTGTCATCCTTTGGGGGCGCTGTAATCACTTACCCCTGGGCCGGTGCATCTCCCCACTCCATGGGAAGTCTCTGTAGGGAGCCTCCCAGCCCATCACACAATGGACACCAAAGGCTGCAGGGCCGGCTCAGCCACCGGGGCAGCTTTATCCCTGGCACTCCAGTGCCTTTGATGCAGCGAACTCCAGTTCCTTTGATGCGGCTAAGCGACTTTCTTGGCTGCGCTCCTCTGCTGCTGCAGTTATTGTATTGGAGCTTTAGTCCATGCGCCCCCTGGTGGCCTTCCCTTGTATGTGTGAAATCCTGTTCTTATAAATTCTATTTTCTTAAACATGTCCCCCTTTGGTTGATTCTTGAACTAAGAATTATCTCCTCCTGAGCGGATAGTGCTTGTATTCTGCATTTGGAAGCATCCATTTAAATGGTCTGGGGGAACAATGGCATACATGGTAGTATTAACAAAAATGTATGCCACCTTTTGTAGTCCGCTTCTTGCAGCAACCTAGGATGAGTTGAACACAGTAACACACATCACCAGTATAAGAAAGAGAGCTTGAAGAAGGCCAGTGGCCCACACGTTTGACACAGAAAACCAACTTGGGAACCAGTCTGTTGGCGTAATGCCACCCTCCACTTTCATAGTTGCTTGTAAACTGTGCACAGAGTCTATAGCCTGGGAAAAACTTCCATTGTTATCATAATTTGCAGGAATACATAATTTGCAGGAATGAAGTGCAACAGGAAGTTCCCAATTTTGCATAAACTCCCCTGTCAATGACTGTCAACAAGTTCAACACATCTATTCTAAGTCAAGACCGTAGGTGAGCATTATGCTTCTCTTTCTTCACTAGAGAAAGCTCGGCAGCAAGATTTAGGCCTAGCACAAATTCTGAGATCATCCTTTAAGCCTGCATGACTGCTGAAATCTAAACTTCATTTCCCAACAGTCTCTGCCAGTCCTTGACTGCATTCACTGCAAGTTGTGACCCAAATAACCAATCCTAACAGTTTCAATCCTTTAAGAGCCTATAGCCCTCTTCCTGTCTCCTCTTTCTTTGCTGCACGCAGCGAGATAAGTACTGATTATATATACTTTGAATGGCGTGCTTATGATTACTGCTTACCTGTAGGGTGAATGCGCTCTTTGGCAGCTGTTCGTTTAGCGAGCGTGCAAGTCTTCAGCACGCTCTTCGGATGGTCTTATGTGATTACAGAGAATGCATAACGGAGAATGCATTTTCAGTGAAAACAATAACAGTAAAACATTATTTTTTTGGGGGGTGGTCACCCACCCAAACCCCCCGTTGCTCTGTGCTTAAGCCAACCTAGCCCGTTTACCACCTTACCCCACCCCATATGTATTTTCATTTTTTTAAACGTTGATGTTTTTTTCTCCATTTTTGTTTCTCTGTTGTGGCATTCTCTGTAATTGTATTCTCTATTATCACTGGATACCTGGGCGGACACAGCCGGCTCGCCCCGCGGTATCTGCGCTCACTCATGGACCGCTTCAGGGACAAATCAGGCCGGAGACCCAGCACATCGAAGCGCCTCCTGCAACCAGCAAGTACCTGTCCGTCATGAAGCGAGTGACTGGGAGCACGGGTGCCAGTAGGGCTCTGGAGGCTGCTCCGAAGCCCCAGAAGCGAGCGAGGGAAAGCCTCTGCCAGCCCGACGCCCAGTAAAGGCGCGGTCAATGGCAAGCCAGTGCTCCCCTCGTTCTTGTCGGCCGCAGGCATGTTTTTGGGTCCTTACTTTGGTTTTCCTACCTCCGTCGCACAGTGACGCGCTTCCGCTTCTTCATATAAAGAGAAAAGGACGTGATCCGGCGCGGGGGGTGAAATAAATAAGGATGGATTGGAGACTGTGCTCCAATAAAAACATATATATAAAATCAAGCTCATCACTTGTTTAAACACTCAGAGAATATCATAACACAGAGGGAACCTGCCCATAGCAGAATCTGGCTTTAGCAGCCAGTTTCAAGAGTCTTGGGCCTTTCAGTATAGAACACTATATCAAGAAGGCAGTGGCTAAGGTGTTGGTACGAGTGGGCACGTGTGCCCTTCGTCAGCTGGGGTGTTGATCATGGGCTTCTCCACTTGAACAGTTCCATCTCCCCTCCTTTGAGCCTCTAGCAAAGTGTATAACAGATCCTTGATGATGGCCAGTTCCGCCAGTACTTGGGTACACCCACACCCCCTATGCAAGGGCGCTTCCTCGGTGGGTTGGTCAGAGGTCAATTTGGGCTCATGGTTACTCCCAGCAGGTGTATTATTTTGGATAATGACCTTGACTGACCGAGAAGGGGACACACCAAAGGGGGAGCTACCCTCTGAACTTGTAGATGAAAGTATATCGCTCCACAAACTATTGTGGGAGCTTGAGGAGGAATTGCCCCTAAGACATTTATTTGAACAACTGGAAAATTTAAGTAAACAAGAGCTTAACAAATGGTGGGAAATTAAAACCCTAAAAATGAGAGTCAATACATTCTGACATTGAAGAAAAATGATGAGTTTAATTTGTTTAACAAACTAACAGATGTGGAACGAACATTTGGATTATGTTTTAAAGCATGTGGTGATAACATGAGGAAAACTGAAGATTAAAGCATATTGGAACAGAAATTTTGAACTTTGGTATTTGATCTTTGTTGAACTATATGAAGCGTCCTCACCGAATCCTATTTAACTAACTTGTTTGTCGCATTAGAGTGAAAATCAAAATTCTCATATCATTTCAATTTGCAGAGTGTTAATAATAGTCCTGCAAGTTTTCTTATTGGTGCCGATAGCAGTCTTGTCATTCCCAACAGAACTGCCGTTGGGATGGGTTGTATCTCCTCCCCCATGATTGCAGCTGTTGTCTCCAGGACCTCGTTCCAGAATGGGGTCAGTTTGGGGAAATCCCATGCGAGGTGGACAAAATCTGCCATGGGTGTCCCACATCTTTTGCATTTTGAGGAAGACTCGGGGTGGTGTTTGTTCGCCTTTGCCGGTGTATAGTACGTTTGATTGAGGAAATTAAAATGGATCAGTTTAAAGCGTGAGTTGAGAGCTATTTTTTGCGTTTGTCTCAGGATGAAAGTCCAGTCTTCCTCTGGGATGGTTATTTGTAGGGACTTTTCCCATCTTGCTTTTACGCGGGTATTGTTAGGAGTTGTCGGTGATGATGGATCTGTAAATTTGCGATACCAGTCTGCCTTCTCCTTGCGCTTGAATTACATTGTGGAGAAGTTGCCAGGTTGGAGGTTGTCGTGGAAAGGTGGGCAGACGTGCTAGTAGGGTATATCGAGTTCTAAAATAGATGAATGTGTCGAGGGCGGTGTTGCCGCCTCTGTTTTGCTTGCTGTGGGGTCATGAAGCCGTCCTCGGTGAAAAGCTCTCCCAGGGGGTTTGTGTAACTTCTCAACGCATTGGTGGAAGACCCTCTCTGATGTTAACCGGACCCCTGGTATAAACTTGACGGGGAGAAGGGGTGAATATCGCGTTTGCACCTTGTATTTTTTAGCGATTCTCTTCCAGGTCTTGTATGTTGAAAGCACTATGTTCATGGTAGTACTGGGGACCGGGATCTGGCTGATGACTGCTCTCAACAGATTGGGTGTCGCCAGGGCCTGCTCTATTTGTATGTGAGGTCTAATTGCTTGTGTGGAGTACCAAAAGCTGAAGAATTGTGCCTGTGCCGCCCAAAAGTATTTCTCTAGATCCGGGAGGGCCAGCCCTCCGCTTGACACCGGGAGAGTCAGTGTTGTGTATGCAACTCTAGCTGGCTTGTCCGCCCATAGGAGCTCGAGGACCATGCTTTTCAGCCTCTTCAAAAAGGATTGTGGTAGTAGGATGGGAATGTTGGTGAATAAATACAAGAACTTTGGTAGGATCACCCTCTTAGCCAGAGAGGCTCTTCCTTACAGGGTTAGTGGCAGGGTCTTCCATCGTGTCACTTTTTCCTGCAAGGTTATCGCAACTTCTTCGTAATTGTCTCGGAATACGTCTTGATAGCTTAACGACATCTGTATCCCCAGGTACCGAACTCTGGATGCTTGCCATGTGAACTGGAAGTCGTTGGCAAATGGCTTAGTCGCTGGGGTCAGTGGAAATATGATGGATTTTGTCTGATTAATTTTTAGGCCAGGGGCTGCTCCGAATTTGATAACCTCTCTCAGGACTGGGTTCAAGTTTTCTGTGGGGTCACGTATGAACAGAGCCACGTCGTCTGCGTATAGGGATATGATTAGCTTGTGCGTGCCTATGTTGAGCCCCCTGAGATGTTGTTCTCGTAGGTTGGAAGCTAGTGGTTCCATTATCAAAGCAAATATTGGCGCTGAAAGTGGGCAACCCTGTCTGGTGCCGCTTTGCATCTCTATGGGGGCTGACTTTGCTGTCCCTGCGATCATGCTGGCTTGTGGTTTGGTGTATAATAGGGATACCAGTTTGATGAAGCGGGCTCCTAGTCCCATCCTAGTGAGCACTGCAAACAAACGGCCATTCCACAGAATCGAATGCCTTCTCGGCGTCGAGTAGCACCGCGATTGCCTGTTGGGAGGGGTATAGAGCTTCGATGATGCCGAATAGCCTTCTGATTCCGAAGGTTGTGTTGCGACCGGGTATGAATCGTGCCTGGTCCGCAAGCACCAGAGCGGGCATCAGCGGCATCAACCTGTTAGTGAGCACCTTTGCTAGGATTTTGTTAAGGTTGAGCAGGGAGATGGGGCGGTATGATGCGCATTCCTCTGGTGGTTTACCAGGTTTATGTAGGAGGACTATGTTGGCTTCGCAGGTGGACTGGGGGAGGACTCCTTTTTCCAGTGCCTCCTCCTATACCTCAGCCAGGATGGGGGCCAGGGTGTTTGCAAATGCTTTATAGAATCTCCTGTCAGGCCATTTGGGCCGGGAGCTTTGGAGTTCGGGAGGGTTTTGATGGCCTCGATGATCTCCTCTGGTGTGATGTGTTCATTGAGGGGTTCTCGCAGCTGTCTTTCCACCCAGTACAGTTCCGTGTTTTCAAGGTATTCTAGCAGGGCGTCTGAGTTTGCGTTGTGTTGGGACTATATAGTTCCTGGCAGACGAGCCTGAATTCTTCTGCAATTCCCTCGTCGGTGTGAGTTAACACGCCTTGTTTGGTGCGTATTCCTTCTATTGGTGTTCGTTTATTGTCGGCTTTTATCAAGTTTGCTAAGAGGGCACCGGGTTTTTGGCCTTCTCCATATTGTCGAATTTGGCCGCTGCGGTTCAGGAACTTTATTTCACCATCTGCTTCAGCACTGAAGTTTTGTAGTTCCTCTTTTAAGGCGGCTTGTGAACCTGGGTCGTTTGTGCTCGTGTATTTGAGCTCAAGGCGTTTAAGTTGCTCTTCACTAGCTGCAAGTTCGCGCCTGATAAGTTTGAGTATGCCGTTTTCTTTGGCAAGGCAGACTCCTCTGCTGAAGCACTTCAATGTTTCCCAGATCGTGCTCGCTGAGGGGACAGAGCCTGTGTTGGAATCTAGGAATGTAGTGATCTCCTCCCTCAGTTCGGATGCGAATACCTGATCCTGCATGGAGCCTGCTTTTAAAGCGTCAGCGCTGTAGCAGGGGTTTGGGGTTGAATGGGCTGAGGCTAACGATTACTGGAGAGTGGTCGGAGAGAGTTCTTGGGAGGATGTGGCAAGGACCGCATACCAGTGGACCGTTTGCTGAGGTAAATAGGTAGTCGATCCTGGAACTTGTGTTGTGTGCTGCCGAGTGAAAGGTGTAGCCTTGTTGATCTCTGTTAGATGTTCTCCATGCATCTTTAAGGTCAAATGCTCTGCAAATTTCTCTTATTTGAAGGCTGGCATTGGAGATGGGTTGTGGTGTAGTCTGCGATCTGTCTCTCACTGTATCGAGTGCAGTGTTCATATCGCCTCCCCAGACTATAGTTTTCGGGTCTTGGGCGGAGAGGTGGGACAATACCCAGCCAAAGTTGTTGGCGCCGTCTACGTTGGGCCCGTAGGAATTGACAAAGATGATTTTTTGGCCTGACACAATACTGCATACTAGAAGTGATCTGCTTTCGGAGTCTTTCTCTGTGTGAACTAGCCGAAAGTTGGTTTTTCTATTAATTAGGATTGCGACCCCTCTGGAGTAAGATGAGTATGAGGAGAAGTATCTCTGGCAGCCCCAGCTCCTAGCCCACAGGTTGTCCTTTCCAGGAAGTAGATGGGTTTCCTGGATCATGGCCATGTCGATCTCATGCCTTTTCAAGTATTACAGGATCCTCCTGGTTTTAGACGGGATGTTGCCTCCTCTTATGTTCCATGTTGCGATTTTGAATGGAGTGGGTTAGATTGTATGTTTATTTTAATTTTGCTTACATCTTTTGGAGAGGTTGTAACGTTTTGACCCAGAGATTTGGCAGATGTTTGGAGGGTTTCTTGCTGGTTGAAGCAGTAGAGGTGTTGATGGCTGGTGGGTTGGAGGGTTGGTGGGGGTTGAACAGGCTGCGCGTTTCCCTCCCTTTCTTCCTCGTGCTTTCCTTTCACGGGCAACCCCCAACTTGCCCGTTTGTGAACTAATGCAGGAGGCGGTTCCTGGCATAGCCAGGCAGTCAACTGATGTCCCCCCCAATAACAAAAAACTGTTGAACGAACAAATGCTGTGCTTGGGGCACTCGGGGCTTCCCAAGTATCCCAGCCCTGCAGTTCTAATATTTCATACCTGTTCCGGTGAGTTTGCTGTGGTTTGCCGGAATGTATTCCGTCCCTGGCCTCTTCCTGTTATGGTGGGTTCCTGGAGTTTCTTTCCCTTTTGTGGACAAGGTTGATTGGGATTCTGATCGAGGCAACCCATCTGGTCTAGGAAAGTGCTTGCTTCTTCTGGTGATTGGAAAAAGTGGACCCTCCCGCTGTGCTGCACCCTGAGCCGTGCCGGGAAGAGCATTGAATAGACCATTTGGAGCTCCCCTTTTTCCCTGGCCAGTCTGAGGATGGTGTCGCGGTCCCTGTAGTTGAGTAGTTTCGCAATGATTGGTCTGGGTGGTGTGCTAGGGTCAGGTCTGGTGGATGGAACTATGTGTGCTCTCTCTACGATGAACAAGTGGGGCAGAGCCTCCCGACCGAAGAGGGATATACAGAGTGACTCGACATAGTCTTCCATTTCATCTGTGATTGGTGTTCTCTCACTCCGATGATTTGGATATTGTTTCATCTTGAGCGGCCCTCCAAATCTTCGCACTAGTCAGTGGTCGTTTTCATTTGGGCTTCCAGTCTGGACACTTTACTCGATAGGGCTGTTGCGCCGTCGTCCAGGTTAGAAGCCCGTTAATCAACTTCGTTCAGGCGCTCTTTGAGTGTCCATGCGGTGCTGTAGGAGGTCCACTTTAGATGAGAGGCCATCCATTTTATTGTTCAAACTGCCTATGCCTACTTTCAGTTCTAACAGGAGTTCTTTGATTTCAGATGGGTTGTTCCCTGTCTCCATTTGTTGGGAGCAGCCAGATGTGGGCTCTTGATCATCCTCTAGGCGGGAGGCTTTCGGGGTCATGCCACTTTCGAAGGTTAGTTTCCTTTCAGATTTGTCTGACTTTCCCATTGTGTCTATGGAGTTGGTAAAGGGTCTAGGTTATAGTTTATTTTCCTCCGTGGCTTTGGCGCTTTGCTGAGTTCCTAGTGGGAAAGGGTAGTTTGTGCCCGTTTGTGGCGGGTGGAGGAGGGAGGTCGTGAGATGAAGTGGCTTTTTTGTGGGGTGCAACCTGGCTGCAGGCAATGGAGCCTCTGCCACTTCTCTTGCTTTGCTTTCCAGCTGAGACGGTAGGGCTGGTGCTGAGAGGGTCAGGAGGTGTTCCTACTGATCTTCCTTGGAGGGGGGTATCCGTTGAGTGAATTTCCTATCTGCCTCTTGGCGGTATTGGGCGTCGGGTGACTCCCTGTGTGATTTGGGCTGCCCAGAGGTCTTGACATCAGGAGGTATGCTGTTAAATCTGTCTTGCGTGGTGTTTTTTGTGGGGAAGTCCCCTTCTGTGGTTATAGGGCCAGGGTGAACCTTGCTGAGGGGTGCAGGTGTTTTCCAATGCTCCCTCCTCAGCATACAAAGAGATGACGGACCACCTCCGAACCGACAGGAGGGGACAGTTGTTAATTACCTTGTGCTAACCTCATAAAGCAGGCTTCGACCCTCTGTTGGTGTGTTGGAGGCTCGCATAAGTGGGAATAGATACATCTCAGTTCGGATCCCACTCAAAGTGTCATGGCCTCTGAGGCTTTCCAGGTGGGAGTTAGACTGGAAGATATTATGAGGATGGCAGACGGGACAGGCGCGTCTGCTTTTAAAGTGTTTTTTTTTTTTTTTTTTTTTTTTTTTTTTCACCTCCAACTGGTTGAGCAGCCAGCACATTTGTGGTGTAAGATTTAACCGCCAATGGTGTGCCGCCAATGATCTCTGCCTTAATGCCAGTAAGACTAAGATTCTCATTGGGTCGCTCTCTCTTTCTCCCTCTCTTTCTCTTTTACTCTCCTTCTCTCCTCACATCTCTGACGTCTCTAAAAAGTCCAACTATCAGCTGCACCTCCTCAGAGGTATTCTTCCTTTTCTCACTTTCCCCCAGAAGCTCACTGTCTCCGGTGCTCTGGTCCTCACTAAGCTGGACTATTGCAACAGCCTCTTTCTAAATGTTTCTGCCTCTACTCTTCGACCTTTACAGTGTATTCAGAACAGGACTGCAAGACTTATCATTACCCTCAAGCCCAGGGATTGTATCTCTCCAGGTCTGAAATCTCTTCACGTGCTCCCCGTGGCTGCAAGGATGAAGTGCAAGACCCTCTGCATCGTCCACAAGGCTTTCTGGGGCCTGGGAACACTCTGCCTCCAACGCTCTCTTCCAAAACATCTTCCTTCTCGAACTCTCCGCTCATCCACCTCCAACTCTCTTAGGGTCATACGCTTCCCCAAGCAGAGAGTTGGGGGCAGATCTATCGCCTCGGCTGGGGTCTCCCCCCGGAACAGCCTCCCTGCCTCTCTCAAACTAGCTGAACTTGTGAGTTAACTGCACTTCCCCCTTCCCCTCCCCTTGCGCGATCTGAATGACACAAGGCCTAGTAAAATAGTTATTTTGTCCTCCCTTTTTTCCCCCCCTCCTTGTCTAGTCACGCCTAGAAACACTAGTGTACAGGCACATTATAAATGCCACATCATATCATAAACCAGCATAATGCTTGCCTCCAGTCTTGACATAGAATGCAGATTTTCCAGAATAACCTTTAGAAAAGTCTTGAGTCTAATAAAGACACAGAGGCGAGCATTAGTTCCACCCGATAATCAGTTAATGTCATACACTGAGGCTTGGCTTGCGTTCATGCTGATGCTACTGTGGGATTTGCTATGGTGTGGCTGGTGTTGACGAATGATGCTACTGTTTTTGTTGTGAGGAATTATTCCCCTCCCGATGATGATGATGATGTATAGTGTTTTAACAAATGAAGGCATTCCCTCACTTATGCTGATGCTTCTTTGGGAGAGATGACAGATAACGCCCAGCTGAGTAAGGTGGAGGCTGATTACGACATGGGAGATCGACAAAGGCATTTTGTGCAGTTTTGCATGTGAAGTGGTATGAGTCTCGCAGCGTTGAAAGAGGAGGCAGGAAGCGGGCTCTAGGCTCTTAGGACTGACCCTGTTAGGATTAGTTATTTGGGTCACAATTTGCAGTGAATGCACTTGAGGACTGGCATAGACTGTTGGGAAATGTTTAGTATGTTTTTCTCATCCTAGTTCGATGGTTTTTGTTCATGAATGTTATGGTTATTTGAAGATGTCAGCAGTCAAGCAGTTTTAAAGGATGATCTGAAAAGTTTTGCTCGGCTTAAATCTTGCTGCCGAGCTTTTTCTAATAAAAAAAGAGAAGCATAATGCCTGCCTATGTGTCTTACATAGAATCCAGACTTTTCTAAAAGTTATCTGGAACATCTTCTTTCTGCAAGACCATCAGTCATGCGTCCCGTAGTTCTTCTCTTACAGCATTAAAGGAATAGTGCGCTCAAAAATATTATTGTCCCGAGGGTTCGGGCATGTGTTTTTAAGCATACGTTGATCGATAGTACAAACATTTCATATGCACCTTACCGTAGTTTTCCTCACTTTTACACATGCGAAATCGGGCAGCAGGGCGTGGCCATCTTGTGCTAATCTTATCCGTTGCTGCATCGCCCTAAGGTGAACTGCCCTGGTGGTACTAAATCGTATCCCCCGCCCCAGAGGATGACATCACCAAACCTAGTGATATTTTCTGCACATCTCCATGACGTTACTGGGCAGCGTAGCCACAAGCACCCAGCAATCACCTACGTGTTTAACGTCAGTTGAATCAGAACCCGGAATATCAACACACATTATCTCACAACACAGCGCATCACAATTTTGAATATAAAACTATACTTCTAAAGGAAATAGCAAAACTCTACAATTTGTAATGTACTTTTATTTCACAATAAACGCTCAGAGAACATCCAGCGATTGCCATATTCAAGCAAATGGGTAATTTATTTCTTTGTTCTCGATCCACAAATGTTTATCATGAGTCACACAGTGTAACTTTTGGGTATAAGCAGGGCATTGGACTCACCGTGAATCGCAAGGCTCAGCATCGCTTGGCGCTAGGCCACCGTAAACAATGTCAGGTTGCTCCTTATCGCTTGTACCGTGTAAGGGCATATCGGCCCGTGGCGATTGGCCCAAAACAGCATCATAGTGATCCAGCCATTTAAGTGTATCTGCAGCTGCCTGTTAAAGAAGCCATCAATTGGTATCTGGAATCGATGACCATCGCAGAAAGGCAGGATGTAGCTGTTTGGAAAACATAACAGAAATGTGTCTCAGTAGCCGTTCTTTATTATAATTGATCAATTTACCCATTCATTCTGCACTGCGTGAAAACTAATGATGAACACAAACGTGAAACCATGGGAACACAGAGAAAACATTGTGGAAAGTAGTCTACAATTTGCTCGAGAGGTTAGTGCTATGGAGTATGTTCAGCTCGCAGTGGGATGCGGAAGCTGATGCTACAATTCAAAGAACACATAGACGGCATTTTAATGAAATATTAGCGTAGAATTTGGCATTGGTGGAATCTGGGGGAACCCATATGTGGACTACATGCATTCCGGTGCTGGACTGCCCATGGGCCCGGAACAAAGACCAGTACACAGGGTTGTTTTTGCGTGTCATTGGAATATGCCACAAACGACCCATTACAATGTAAGCCAGCAATAATGGTCAGATAATGAAACCTGGACTCGTTGGTCTATAAAATCCATTACAGTAAAACTTGCATAATATTCGGCATTTCCATTTTCTTGGCGTAACGCAGGGACTCTGTTCAGATCAACAAATTTTCATGAAATGACATTAGATGTTCCTTTGTCCAGTTTTGGAATGGTGAACCTTGATCATATTTGACGGTATTACACTCCTCCATTCATTCCTTTCGGGAATCCTCCCTTTCTTTCAAGGTCGAAAAACAATTGAACCTTATACTGTGTACGATGCGTGGGTTTGCTCAGCTCACAAGCGAAATTCAAAGGCGCTGACCTTTACTCCGAATGGGAGCGAATAGCCCTTCAGACCAGAGTGGCATTTGAAATATTTTTGAAAAACAAATGAATTGTTTGCTGCCATCCACCAATGCCGTGCAAAATTTCTAGTGATTTACTTTTTTTAATGAAAACAGTTAGTTTACTTCTAAATGCCTTATTTATAATGTCCCTCTGGAGAACTTTGCACTCTCCCAGCGACTCCCACAGCCAGCCCACACCACCTGTCAGCTCAGCCCGTCTCCTGTTCACAAGGCAAACCACGTTAACATTTTTCGCAAGGAGCGAGTGTCGAGCCCTGACAAAATGTGAGTGTCAGAGCAAGCCCTGCTGCAACCCCCTCCTGCCGGGCCGTGGTCCTTTGAACGCATCTGGTCAGCAGACCCTAACCCTGCACCACCACAACCTCACCTCCCATATGCTTATTCTGGATTGGTCATATATTCTGGTAAGGCTGACACCTACCCCCACTGCGTTTGAAATCGTAAGAATCAGAGGACTGCAAATCAAAGATCGGACCTTTGGTAAGGCATCCGATAGCAACAACCCTTAACAAAAGCCCCCATAAAAATATAGGTCAGAATGCACAGATTTCTCACCAACAACCCCCTTTGATGTGCTGTTTTGCTTACAGTCAGTACTTCTTGCGTACCAAGTATCTTATCGCGCCTAGGTCTCATTCCTTTTGTGGGATGTGTATTTATTCAGGTATTTGGACAAGTGTTTGGTAAGGCAACTGCAGTACCCCAAAGTTGGTTTCATGCTGTTATCCATCTGAGCCTCCCCCGATCAGTGAAGGACCCACAAGAGCTTGACGAAACCGAAAGTGTGAAAGCACAGCGTTACACTGTATGGCATTCTCCAAAAGGCACTTCTTGCAAAAAAATAAATTGACAAAGAGGATACAATTCAAAAGACAAATTGGACGTTTTATTTGGACACTTTATATAAACATTGTTGAACAAATAAATAGCTGCTGATCATTTGAAGCGGGAAGTGAACTGTTCCACGAGGACTCCTTTCGGTGGACAGGGTCTGTTTGCAATGTTTTGTGGCAATGTATGTGTCCTCGGAACAAAATCTTTGCGCGATTCCATGAGTATGTATGTCCAACACAGTCAAAATGAGATCTTTCACAAAATCTAGTTCCATTTCCTGGTATATTGGCTTGACCACCCATTTTTTGCTTCTTTTCGTGAAGGCCATTGTGTAACAAAGCATCCCAAAGTTTCCTGCAGTCCTCGTTTGTTCACGCCCTCCATTCTCGTTATACGCTAAGACCGCCAGTAAGGTTCTATATTGCATCCCATCTATGCCGAATTGCAGTCTCTTGGGCCTGTACTTCAGGCACATATTGTGGAACACCTCCATCTCCCGTGTGAGAGAATTCTGTGAGTCCCTTCAGATCTCTTGATGGAGTTTTATCAAACACGATCTTCTCAAGAGCTTTGTGTGGAGGTGAAGATGGAATCAACCACTTCTTCTTGCGTTCCTGCTCCTCCGACAAAGGTCCATGTGCACATTGGTGAAAATGCTGGTTTTCTGACCAAGAATGAATGTTGGAACAGTGGTGCATTAGTGAGCGCCGTTTTTGTAGTAGAATTTCCACAGACCCACCACAAGTTTTAGAGCTCCACCAAAGATGGTTGCTGAAAGACTGGGACCAATGTAAAATATTTTCAGAACTTTTTTTATTTATTTTTTATTTTATTATTTCCAGCAGCTGAGATTGGTTTTTTTATTGATTTGGCAACATACCATACATGAAATTGATGGCGAATATTTGGAAACTGCTCTCTCTTAGTCTTGGCTATTGAAACATGTCTGTCGGTGGCTATGAGGTCTATTTGCATTTCCCTCGATTGTGACATCTTCCAGGGATTTGATAAAACCATGTTTCTCCATGGCCACTGAGGATTTACATTCGGACACCTGCACGACCACCGAACTCGCTATATTTTTAGTTTCCATGTCCTGAAAGTGGTATGTGCAGTACTTTGCTGAAAATCCAGGACGGTCACACTGTCCATCGCCAGCTAGACTGAACCGTTTGTCAGAGAAGGTCCTTTCAATTGACATTTGTTCAATTTTCCACGCTTCACCAATAGCAGGGAATACATATTCACGTTGATATTTGTAGTAATGCATTTTAGAAAGGAACTGGAGTCCCACAAATTGACAGAAACTGGACAATTTACTAAAAGTGGAGCCACTGAAAAGTAAAGCTGCTGCACATAGTAGATTTCCAGGTTGCACTTTCCCCAGCATCGGTTGAGCGGACCATGAAAATTTAGCATGGAGCAGTTCACAGGTGGCTTGTATTTTCAGGTTAGTGCAGTGGTCTTCAAACTTTTTTGGCCTGGGCCCCCCCTGAGCAAAGTTTGGCCAGGCCGGGCCCCCCCAAAAGTGCCAGATGGAAAGTATGTAGAAATCGCTATGAACTTTTGCGTGCCGTCACCGCATCCTACTCCCAGTACAGACCCTGGGCTCTCCCCACCCTACCCCCACCACTATCCCAGTGCTGCCGCCCATCCTGCTCCCACCACAGCCCCATAACACAAGCATACACACATCCATACATATTTAAATAAAAAGTAAATCGCCATTAAAACATACCTTGCGTCGTTGCTAAAACGCCCCGCTCCAGGTTGCTCTGCCCGTATGTGCGAGGAGGCGCAGGAGCACCCCCTGGAACCCTTTCGCACATACATACATGCAGTGCTCCAGCCAGCATTTCCAATGAGCTATGTAAGGCTGGCGAATCAAAACACCCCCAGCGTTGCATGGCTCAGTGATCATGTGCGGCTGGGGAAATAAACTGTCAAAGGCAAACAGTTTCCCTTTGACAGTTCAGCCAGCCCAGTAGCACTCCCTCAGCTGAAAAAAGCAGCTGAGGGAGTGCTCAGTGTTTCACTGGGCTGGCTCCTCGGTTCCTCCATAATGGGTGAGGTGTCCAGTGGGTGGACGCCCCCTCACCCATTACGGATGAGCCGGCAGGCTTGGACTGGCCTATAGGGCAATAGGGAGAGGACTGTACCAAAAATGCAAAATGCTAGTGTAGGCCAGTAAAAATGGGCCACTTTCTTGGCCAATGTGGACCAGTTTGAGGAGTTACTTCACTATGCAGATAGTAGTTTTGACTATTGTTGCTGAATAAATATTCTTTAAATATCACCATTTGTTTACATTTGAACAAAAAACAACCCCTTGGGTACTATTCAAACAGTCTGTGACTAAACACTGAATATCCATTTGCAATTTCTGGCCATTTTTTCATTGGTGCCTAAGACCGTTTTATGGCCCAGTCTGACCATGTGAGCTGCCCCTTCCCATTTCCTCTAATTTAAAAAAAATAAAAAAATGTTTACCTTTCATGCTGGGCTCTGGCGCCCCCCCTGGGATGCGGCCGCGCCCCCGCCCCCCAGTTTGAAGACTTTGGGGTTAGTGCCTTGTGATACCCGAGTCACATTCAACAATGGCTTCCCGCATACTTAACCCCCCCACCCCCCTCACTGGATGGACGCATTTCAGCATCAGTATAATCTCTACCAGGCAGCTGTCGAATACAATGTATTTGGGCACCTTTATTAGACTATCGTCCTGCATGAATGTGGTTTGTGACTTAACTGTGGTGGACATATCGGCCGAACAGGACAAACTGTAGTCGAGATCTTTGGCTAGTTCCTCTGTCAAGTGTGTTGAGGCTTCAGTCTCTGTTATGTCAGCTTGTGTTATTTGAACACGATTCGGAAAAACCATCAATGTCGATTGTTTGTTGGGTGCCCCTTTTTTTGCTGGTGTAAGATTGTGTCAAGTAGTCAGCGATTAATTCAAAAGCATCTTCAGTTTCATCTTCATTTTGTGGAGTTCTCGCATTGTAGCGATGGTCCCCACAACACTTTGCTGGCTTCGCCGGTCGCATTCAATTCATTTTCTGGCCATTGGGCATAAGCATCTCGAGTCTGCTTATTCATTTTAACACGCTGCGCCTCAAATAATAGTTGCTCCATGGTGAAATCAGTTTGCCAAGCAGCATCTCTGGTTTCAGTAGCTGTCTGTGTCTTCATAGTTCGTTTACTTCTGGGCCTCTAGGAGATGGGTTGTAAAAACATGTTCAATGTAAATCCAACATACAGTATGTAGCACTTTAGATTTAAAAAAAGCATGTTATGAAGACACCAGCCCAAAGCACTTTTTGTAATCGAAATTGTTTGTTCGTTACCCTTGCTTTCTTGATTTTCTGTGAAACCGTGTTCTTCACTGTAACGACTGCACCAGCAAACTGGTCTGCCACTTCAGATCCACGTGCCTCCTCTTCTATTTCACGATCTTGTATACATCCCTTGAATAGAATATCCATTAAAAAAAGTAAATCGTATTTGAAATCAAATTCTTTCCTCGCACACATGGCTTACATAGATACCCTCGTACACTGTGTACGTCATTTAGTGAAAATCTACATTTCGAATTTCACCTGATTGAAAACTAGTTTACTCGATCAGAGATCACTGAGCGAAACCCACTGATTGTAACGTTGCACTCAAGCATTTTGCAAAAGATGCTCATTTATAATAATGTCACTGTCTAATAGTATCAGATGTAGGGTATACTTTCTTTCATTCAAGGGAACTGTCAGTACACATACATCAGGCTCTGGATCAGCTCCAAAGGATAATGTAATTTTAGTCCAAGTACCAGCATCACCCTGTAACACAGTACTTGTGTTAATATGGATGAACAAAGTGAAATTGAACACACACAATGGGATGCAGACAATGGTACATATCAATAAAAACCCATAAATGAAACATTATGTAAAGAAACGACAGGATACGTAAACTTTTTCATATTATCTATAATTCCATGCATAATACATTTCCGGAATTGAATAGCGAAATAAAACTACCTGATACGCGCTCGAAGTTGTTGTTTACTCCGGGAAAGAAATTGATGCAGAATCTTGCTCCTTCAATTTCAGTGCATTGTCATGGAGTTGTAAAGGGAAAATTAGATTTGAATTAGAAATGTGGTAAGATCCAACTCTGAACAATATGAACTTAACGCAAGTATGTATGGCTCACCATTGGTATACTGGACGTGTCGGTGATGTCATCATTACCGATAGTCTGTGCTTCAGTCAACATGCTAACCTGATCAAAATGACATTTAAAGCAACCAATTAGGAAAAGATTATGCTTATTTTCAACGCCACTATAGCATAGATTTCTGTATCTTTTAAATTGTTTTTCATGATGCTCCTAAAACCAGGGACTGATGTATAGCAAAATGGGGTGTGGTTATAAAGCAATACAATCTTGTCAATATGCAAATTATTATAAGGAACATTTAAACCAAACCAAAAACACCAATACGTCCATGTAGTTACCTGTTCAGTACCCCAAGCCTCCAGCTAAATCATGAACCGTGACTCACCTGAGGCAGCGTGTGCATGACTAGAGTTGGAATTGCATTTGGAAGCAATTTACGAGATGTTCTGAGTCAATGCTTCTTTGTGTACTGCGATTGGTCGTACATATTTGTGGTAAAGTACAGGCTGCAGATGCGGAATCGATCACCCCTCAAGTCGCCCAAGTATGCTGGGCTCTACTTTCAACCTCTTCTGGCGCAAATCCGCAATATCTCACCCATTCTCTTATTAGATCTATATTCCTATGGAATATATGCATTATTGTGCCTTTTGGTTTGGTATGGGTCTTAGAACGGCAACCGTAAACCATACAAGCAGGCATTAAAGTCCACATTGTTGAAAAATGTATTTGCATGAATGCGTGAGAAAGATGGAATTATTTATGCAATGTATGTTTTCGTCACAGAAGCAAAAGCTGTGTAGCGATGCAAATCTTAACATGTTACTCGACCCTTGAATGTACTATCATGCATCAAAAGGAAACATGCTTATAGACGCGGTCCCCGAAGGATGCAATTCTATCCAAATTGACACTGATGACAATTGCTATACATCGAGAACAGATCAAATTAAACTTAAGTCAATGGTAATGGTAATGAGATGAGTGAACATTACACTACTGGGCACATTTGTTTGAAATAGATAGAAGTTTAGAGATCAAGAAGATCTAATTAGGTGACCTGCCCTTACCTTGACCAACAAACAGTTAGATTCAGCAAGCAGGGTAGTTAGTAGCAGGAGAACTGGTCGCGCGATCACAAGTTGACTTCCAGTGCTCAGAGATGTTCACAGGTAGCACATTCACGAGTTGACTTGCCGTGCTCACAGATGTTTAGAGCAAGATAAGTTCGCTGTTGGGGAACTCCCTGTGCCCTGCACACTATCAATAGCTAAATAAGCCAAACAATTTAGAGATCAGTTATTGACACATTAGTTATTTTCAGAGACAGGTAATCATAGCCAATTTTTAGTAATGTACAGTATTTCAAATCATATTCCTTTATTACAAAAAATGTCAGAGAACCAAGTAATGGTCAAATCAAAATCATCAGATTTATTCAGTCAGATGTGATTGCCCAATGCATTTCTCTTCTTCAGGAGCTAAATACATATTCCACTTTTTAAATCTGTTAGAAAAAAGAAAACCTAAATCTCAATTACATTAGGTCATAAAAAGTAAACACTATATGGTCTATGAGCAATATTTGTGAACACACTCTGGTCAAATTCTAAACTTCACGTTGACTTGTCTTTGACAATAATCTAGTCTGTATAGTGTTAAGTATTTCATAAAAAGGAAGAGAAAGCCCATCTTTTGTAACCAATATTGTATAGTGAAAATTGCTGAGACAGATGTTTTTTCCATTCTCACACCCTCAAGGAATTAGATCACAAAGAAGTCATACAAAAAGGTGACAATATTCATGCAATAAGGTTAACTATGAAATATGAGGGTATCTTACCATGTTTTCTAATGCCATATAAAGCAAACTTCTAAAATGCTCAGTAGGTTGAGTTATCCTCATGGGACCAGGATCAATCTAAGTTGTGATTCAACTAATGGGTCAAATCCTGTATGGTCAAGAAAGATATATACTTTATTTGTACCTCCCTTATTTGGTAAAGGTATCTAAAATATGGTGAAGATATGTGAGCTATAATTACTAAAAAAATCGTAGTATTGTGAAAATCACAATTACTGAGGACGTAATGGTGTTTGAACGTCCGGTATTTTAGTATAGAAAGGAATGTCCTGGAAGATATTGCCAACGTGTTTAGTCCATTCAAACAATTGTTCTAAAAAAGGTTTTAAAAAGATTTAGGGGTTTGCAGGATAATATGCCTGCCTATGCTCCTAAGGATGTTTTAAGGAAAAGCAAGTCGTTTTTAACAAACCTATTTATTTTTTTTAAAAAGGTAGGAGCAAACCTTAACTTGCTCATTTAGAGCCGGAGATTCGTCTATCAGTGGAGAAAAGCACTGTGTTGATAACATTTTTGAAAAAAATGGCTGTTTATATCCGTGGCGGATTAATAGTCATCACGTACATGACGTCATATGTAAACAAAATGCCCCGGTGGCCATATTTGTTATTGTTTTAAGAAGAATCGAATGCGGTACAGTGGAAATGTGCAGATTGCACTATATCTTTTCAATAATCCATATTTGTTTTATATCGTGGTGGAAAAAAGGGGAATTTTTTGTTAGCAGGATTAGCGGGGGGAAAAAGGGGGGAAGAATTGAGTCCGCCTTTTTGTTTAATTTTTCTTTTTCTGTTTTTTTATTAATTTTTTTTTTTTGTTGTTGATAATAATGATGTAGAGTGTCCAAACAATTTCTGAGCGGAAATAAAGGGGAGGGGAGGGAGTCCTATTGTGAACGTCCTGGGGGAAAAAAGGGCAGTTTTAAATGAGGACGGCTACTGATTATATGCTAGTTTTAAACAAGTTATCAGGTTCACTGTGTATGTTTCTAATCTGGATGATTGCAAGTCGTGTAAATAATCTTGTCTGTAAGAAGGACCATTGGTCTTGTAGGGGTTAACAAACCCCCTATTCGTCAATCAGTTGGAAACCTCTGATCACAGAATTTTGAGATTTCAAGAACACTCAATGGATGGAATCTTAAGGATACATCAGGATAGTGAGGACTGTCTTAATACAGAAGGTATAAGTATTCTCTGACTCCTGTATGGAGTTCACAATCTTGTTAACACCTGCATTATTATCAGAATGTGATCTTTGTCACTGACATGGGTCATTCTTCTTGGTTACATATACGGAAACATGTGAGAGGACAAAGATCATTAATATGTCCACATTCGAGTAACAAGGTGTGTTAAAAAAAAAAAAGGACCAAGCAGCATTAGATAAAATCTGAATTGTTTTAACAAGTCACAGGTGGCGAAGGACATTACACAATGTGTAGGGGTCAAAACCTTTTTTAGAAAGTTGGTCAATTATGTAAATGGTATTTCTAGAGTAATGGGCCTAGGTACAATTCCTCATTAAACTGTGAGGTGTTACTGCATCCAATCTGTGTATCCAGTAAAGCTCTCTGAGCCAATCTCTTGGCGAGGTCTCCCCCTCTTGGTAGTGGGTGAATAATTTCTAGAAGTACCCATCTATGTCCATTTTCTTTAAAATGTCTATATACGGGCGATTTATTGTTGCAATGAGCTAAAAACCATCTTGGAAGTCACCAATAGAAAATTGGATACATATAAAAAGGACATTGAGCAGTGCAAAATCAGGAAATTTCAGCAGGATACTTTAGACTTTGCACGCAACATAGTATATACATGGCAAGAATTATATAATAAATAACTCAAGACCAACTCCATCAAGACCACCAGGGCCTACCAATAACAGCAATAGTAGTGACAGCTGAGAGAACAATAACTTGAATCAGACACATCTACATCACAAACAAACATCCCACAAGTTGAAGAGGAAACACCTGCCCAGTCCAGGACAGTATCAATAGTAGTTACAGAACCCCCTTTTTTAGGAGGAGGAAAGCCTGAAGAGGGCAAAAGAAAACAACAACAATAAAACAAATAACGGAATCAATCATTGTCAACATTCATCTAAACGACTCACTAAAAGCCAAATTGACACCCTTAACTTAGGGTTATCATTTATTCCGACCAACAATACCACAAATTTTGAGTAAGAAGTTATCCTGCTTAAAATGAATAAGAAAGATGGAACTAGAGTTTTCTTTGATTCTCTTCCTGAGACACCTGAAGAACGTAAGAAATGTGACTACATAGAATTAAAAAAACAAAAGCTCGTTCCACCCTCGGATCAATCGCCCAGTAATTAATTTTTCAATCTAAAAACATCTAAGTATTTGAGACGTCTTAAATACTCTACCACAAACAAAACCAACATCAGAAAACATAAATTGAAATTAATAAAAGGAACTTGCACAGGATACTTCCATCATACTCAAACCAGCTGACAAAGGCGGAGCATTGGTTCTTAAGGACTCTGATTTCTACACAAAGGGTTGCCTTGACCTACTTAATGACCAAAGAACGTACCTCATTCTCGATATTCAGATCCTATTTTTCGATACAAAACATCATTAAGAATGTGGTTGATAAGGCCACGGAAATGGAGTGGATCACAGAACACACAAGTGATTTTCTGATAAAAAAAAATTCTGGTAACTCCAGTTTTTTTTTTTTTTTTTTTACTTGTTCCCTAAAATGCACAAAAACAGCACTAATCCACCTTTCAGGACTATTGTTGCCAGAACAGAAAGTGTGTTCCATACCTTAGCCATCTATCTGGATCGGGCTCTACAACCATTGATACAACAGACAGCTACCTATTTAAAAGACACATCACATTTCCTGAGACTACTTCAGGAGGTACAAATTGATGACCCAACAGTTATCCTATTTACACTTGATGTAAACAGTTTATATACATCAATCCCTCACAACCAAGGAATAGAGTCACTGGAGTGATCAACATAATCCTCTACAACAATTACTTTAGATTTCAGGGAAAATACAACTTATAAACACCAGGAACATCTATGGGCTCAGCGGTGGCACCATCATATGCCAACATTTTCATGTTTCACTTTGAACATACTTATGTTCTGAACAAAGACCCATGGAAAAGTAACATCATTTTTTGGAAGCAGTTTATTGACAAAAATGTTGGGATATGGCAAGGGACCAAAGAAGAACTTCAAGAGTTTGTAGAGCTGTAAGGAAACAATTTCCTTTACTTTGGAGATTGGTCAACCTATTATACATTTCTTGGACGTTCGTATCAACAAAATGGGAATTGAACTCCTGACCAGCATCTACTGGAAGCCTACCGGCAATAATGGCACATTACACTTTGGGGAGCTTCCATCCGGCACATCTTAAGGACAATTAGCCCTTCAGCCAATTGTTACGGCTTAAGAGGATCACATCAGATCCCACACGTCTACAAGACGAATACGAGGATATGAGACAAAGATTCAAAAGCAACTGAACGCAATGAACCTCTCACACATTTGCACATCTCTTGCAAGAACAGCCTAAAAGGGAGAATACACGACTAATTTACACCTGTTTAAAATTCTCCAGTCGGCATTATCAAACAAAGATCATTACCAAAAATTGGGACCATATAAAATCGGATACTAATTTACAGAGATTATTCCCGGTCCAATGTTGGCATATAAACGAGGTAAAAACTTCAAGGACAGCTTGATCAGAGCAGAGAGGATGAAAAAACCAAACCAAGTCATGTTGAAAAAACCAAAATGAGGCACCCATCCGTGCTTAAGTTCTCAACGTTGTACTAAAGTCAACAAAGGAGACCACATCCGACATCCGAGCAGTGGAAAAAAGGTACTCCTCAAGGACTTTGCCACACGCAACAGTAAAAATGTAATTTACGCACTTCGATGTCCATGCGGAAAATATTATGTTGGCAAGATCATTCGAAAATTCCATTTACATAATTGACCAACTTTCTAAAAGAGGTTTTGACCCCTACACATTGTGTAATAATGTCCTTCGCCACCTGTGACTTGTTAAAACAATTTAGATTTTATCTAATGCTGCTTGGTCCTTTTTTTTATTTTAAAACTCACATTGTTACTCGAATATAATTTTCGAATGGGGGCATATATTAATGATCTTTGTACTAATGTTCTCACATGTTTCCGTATATGTAACCAATAATAATGACCCATGTCCGTGACAAAGATCACATTCTGATAATGATGCAGGTGTTAACAAGATTGTGAACTCCATTCAGGAGTCAGAGAATACTTATACCTTCTGTATTAAGACAGTCCTCACTATCCTGATGTATCCTTAGATTCCATCCATTGAGTGTTCTTGAAATATCTCAAAATTCTGTGATCAGAGGTTTCCAACTGATTGACAATGGGGCAAATGGGGGGTTTGTTGACCCCTACAAGACCAATGGTCCTCCTTACAGAGAAGACTATTTACACAATTTACCATCATCCAGATTAGAAATGTACACATTGAACGTAATAACTTGTTTAAAAACTAGCATATAATCAGTAGCCGTCCTCATTTAAAACTGCACTTTTTTTCCAAGGACGTTCACAATAAGACCTCTTCTCCTGCCACCCCCTAATCCCCCCCCCCCCTGTTTTTTTTTTGGCTCAGAAATTGTTTGGACACTCTACATCATTATTATCAAAAACATTTTTAATAAAAAGAGGGACTCCATTCTCCCCCCCCCCCCCCCCCCCAGCGTCCCCCTTTATTTTTCCCCCACTTATCCTGCGAAGGTATTAAGGGACTTTAACAAACAATTCCCTTTTTTTCCACTACAATATAAAACAGATATGGATTATTGAAAAGATATATAGTGCAATCTGCACATTTTTTTCCACCGTACTGCATTCGCTGCTTCTTAAAACAACAACAAAAATGGCCGCCGGGACGTTTTTTTTTACATATGACATGTACGTGATGACGTCATATTAAGCCGCCGCACATATAAACGCCCATTTTTTTCAAAATGTTATCAACACAGTGCTTTTCTCCACTGATAAACGAATCTCCGGCTCTAAATGAGCAAGGTAAGGTTTTCTCCTCCCCTTTTTTTAAAATGAATAGGTTTGTTAAAAACGACTTGCTTTTCTTTAGAGCATCCTTAGGAGCATAGGCAGGCATATTATCAAACACCATTACGTCCTCAGTAATTGTGATTTTCGCAATACTACAATTTTTTAGTAAGTATAGTTCACATATTTTCACCATATTTTAGATACCTTTACCAAATAAGGGACGTACAAATAAAGTATAATCTTTCTTGACCATACAGGATTTGACTGATTAGTTGCATCATAACTTTGATTGATCCTGGTCCCATGAGGATAACTCAACCTGCTGAGAATCTTAGAAGTTTGCTTTGTATGGCATTAGAAAACATGGTAAGATACCCCCATATTTCATAGTTGACCTTATCGCATGAATATTGTCACCTTTTTTGTATGATTTTTTTTGTGATCTAATTCCTTGAGGGTGTGAAAATGGAAAAACATCTGTCTCGGCAATTTTCACCATAGAATATTGGTTACAAAAGATGGGACTTTCTCTTCCCTTTTATGAAATATTTAACACTGGTTATCATACAGACTAGATTATTGTCAATCAAAGACAAGTCAAAGCGAAGTTTAGAATTTGTCCAGAGTGTGTTCACAAATGTTGGTCACAGACCATATAGTCGTTACTTTTTATGACCTAATGTAATTGAGATTTATGTTTGCTTTTTTGTAATAGATTTGAAAATTGGAATATATAATCAGCGTTGGGAAATCACATCTGAATGAATAAATCTGATGATTTTGATTTGACCATTACTTGGTTATCTTTGAAATACATTTTTTGTAATAAGGAATATGATTTGAAATACTGTACATTACTAAATTGGCTGTGATTTCCTGTCTCTGAAAACAATAACTAGTGTCAATAACTGATCTCTAAATTGTTTGGCTTATTTAGCAATTGATAGTGTGCAGGGGACGGGAGTTCCCCCAACAGGGAATTTATCTTGCTCTAATTTACCCTCCAACCCATATGCCAGGGTTTTTTTTCTTTCTCCTCTGCACCGTAAACCACATTTCTTACTAATTGAATCCCTTTTTTTGAAATCATACTACTTAAAACCACAACTAACCAGGAGTGCAAGGTGTTGTCCTTTCTTTTGTTGTGTTCACTGATGTTCTCATGGTAAATATCAAGGGGTTTATAAAGAATTAGAAAAGTGGGTGTGTGTGAATGAGTGGCGTGTGTGTGGCGTGTTCTTATGTGGATAGCAGGGGCACGGCCTGCTTCAGGGGAGCATGCCTGGAGACACTGGGTCTGGGGAGGCCATGTGAACAATGGAGCCTGCGCGGAAGATACCTTTTGAAGTGTACTTGGTGTTTGGCACCTTGGCTGTTCCCACCCCTGCCAGCCCCCTTTGGCACCAGCACACATCCATTGGTGCGAACTGCCGTTGATAATGAAGGGGGGATGGATGGGCATGAGGTGTGCAGACAAGGCCCAGAACAGCGCTGAAGGGAGAGAGACACTTATGTGGATTGCAGGGGCAAGGTCTGCTTCAGGGGAGCATGCCTGGAGATACTGGGTCTGGGGAGGCCATGTGAACAATGGCCCCTTCATGGAAGATACCTTTGAAGTGTACTTGGTGTTTGGCACCTTTGTCATACTCGCCCCTGCCAGCCCCCTTAAGAGGGCACAGCCACAAGTGCTAACAATCATTGAATCTGGAGGAGGGGGGTGGAGTGGCATGAGGCATGCAGAAAAGGGCCGGAACACTGCTGAATGGAGACGCATTTGATTCACAGAAAAATGGAAACGACCATTTATAAAAGTTCAGTTCTATTTTATTTTGTTGCTGATGTTGATGGCACACATGTACTACACATTATATACTTTGGGTTGCAGCACAGTGTGGGAAAATCCCCTGTACTGACCGCTGTCACTGGGGAATGTGTCTCTAATGGCACCAATGACACAGGCGGGTATTACTCGTCGAACGCAGTGTCCAAGCCACCATGTAAGCGAACAATAGGCCACCAGCCTGTACCACCTGTGGAAGAGAAAGATGCAAACTGTTTTTAAATGAACAAGATAAGTATATTAAACCCTGGTTGAAAATGCAATCTTGTATCCTATGGCATTGTTGCCAGTACAAATGTTACTTCACGAATCAATCCACTTGGGCTTTAAAGTGTAGACACATTACAATATTGAGCGACTATGCATTCTATTACATTTGGGACACAAAGAAATATTGTTCAAGGTTGTACATGATATAAACGTAAGATGACCACATTCCCCAAATCGCGAGCGATGCATATAATTGTAGGACTACATTCATTTGGCAGTGATGGATCAAAATTATGACAATATAGGAGACAAACATGAAATGTTAGTGGCCTAAGTCACATCGCATCTAGAGTACACGTACTCTTTACTTGGATTGCGAGGGCGAACTGTTGCGCGAAGTTCGTGCATAAGCACCATCATAATCCTCAACACGGACCGTGTGAGGCAGGCTGCCCTGAAGTCATGCAGCTCGGTAATGCATTGCAGTCGTGTCTCGTCTTCCGATATGTAGGACAAGCATCCAGAGCTTTCTCGGCAGCAGCAGTTCTCCTCCTCCGTTGGCATTACCGTACACTGATTGCAGGTACACCAGGTGGAGACGTCCATGCGACTAGGCACAGACTCTTGATCTGGTGATTCATCCTCCCGCTGTTGTCCGACGCCCCATTGTTTCCTCATCTTTCTCTTTTGAGTAATTCCGCCTCAAAATACTCCGGCTCCTACTGGTAGGGCTGTATTGTTGCCATTATGCGACAAAATAAAAATTGATAGTACTAGTATCTGTTCTCATGGAATACGAGCAACGAAGATAGCTGAACAGAGCAGAAACGATGCACAGGATACACAAAAAAAGACAGTGAAACGATTGGAAGGCAAATCTGATGAGAAGCAGTCTGTTTATACTTATTGAGGAAAGAGGCGTCCTGCCATTTCCATGGAGACACAGCATTAGCTGAAGCACAGAGAATGTTGACACAAGACGTGCATTGGCGTTGTGAAATGGCCGGTATGCATCTAGTGATGTCAGCCCCAGGGGCGGGGGATATGATTTGGTGCCGCCAGGGCAGTTCACCTTAGGGCGATGCGGCAACGGATAAGATTAGCACAAGATGGTCACGCCCTGCTGCCTGATTTCGCATGTGTAAAAGTGAGAAACTACAGTAAGGTGCATAGGAAACGTTTGTACGATCGATCAACGTATGCTTAAAAAGACATGCCGAAACCTCGGGACAATAATATTTTTGAGCGCACTATTTCTTTAAGGCCATCTTCAGTATAGCTAATCGATGTTGTCGGTTCATAGCTCGTGATTTGCAGTGGCTTTAGTCTGTTACATTGGTATGATTGATCCAAAAAAGATTTTAGTATAGTTGAACAAGCAAAATTCTTCCGGAATGTCCTTTAAAATTGTTCATTTCCGAAATAAGCTGCTGACCGTCGAATGCGGTGATGAGCCAGGAAGGTATCCTTTGACATAGGGTGATGGTAAAGCTGGGTTATGTTGACACCAGCTATAACAAGGACCGGGGTGTGCAGGGTTACTAGCTAACGTGGGCCTCTCCAATCAGAGGTAGGCTGATTTAGGCGAGGCCCCCGCATACCCAATAGATGTCCATTAGAGTTGCTGTTTCCCCTTGAAATTCTTGTATCTCCGTTTCATTATCACAATTCAGGTTAGTGCCTACAGGCACAGTTCCTTCTCCCCTAAACACAAAGAAAATCGCGATAACTTTATTTTGGTTGGGGTTGGTCTTTCCCCAAACCATGTAAACCTATTAACATACTCTTCCTTAGGATGGTGGTAAACACTGAGCTCTAGTGTTATTAAATATATCTGTTAGCTTTGTTCCTATAAACTCGCCCTGCACACAAGCCTGCTGGATGGGGTCCAGGCCTCATTAACATATACAGAAGCGTTGATATATAAAACTGATCTGAGGCCACCGTCTAGTTGAATCCCCAGTGTCATATCTACAGATAAGGGATGTGTGAAGGGTAATCAATGAGAGGCGGACACAAGGGATTCATGTTTTCAAACAAAGACATTTATTAAATGAAAAGAGGTTGGGAAAATACCTTCTGCCCTATTCTAAAGAGGAATTTTCCTCCCTAGAAGACAAAACGAATCTCTCTGTCAGGAAGTCTATAACTAATTATCCATCCTTGTGTCCAAAACGTCCTATCCTGGCCCTAACACTACAAACAAAACAAAAGGGTGCAAGGAATTGTCTTTGACTTGATGGCAAAAAGTTTTCAAAACGAAAAGTATAATTATAACTCCAATGAAAATGTTCTCCAAGGTAAGACCCTTGAGCCCAGAGGTTGTTTCCCTTCCCCTAGATTCTTCAGTAGGATTGCAAAAGTGTTCCTTTTAATTAACGGTTTCTTTTAGACCTGATTAAAGTTCTTGTTTAAGTAATAAAGTTCTGTATAAGTATTTCTGTAAAATGTCTTGTAGCTTTGTAGATTCCCTGGTATACTCTCCTTCCAGGAATCTTTGTTCAATTTCAATTGTCTGGTATACTCGCCTGCAAGGACGTCTTTTGTAGGTTTTCAGATTACCTATTCTACTTTTGTGCCGGGAATCTGTATACAAATTCAGCTGCCTGGCATATTCGCCTTCCAGGACTTCTTATGTTTCTCAGTTCTATAGTTATATCAAAATAGCATCTACTGTGTGGTGCCTGTATATCTATCTTTGGCAGCGGTTGTTTAAACTTCTCCCCCACATTGGCATCTCATGCATTTATATGGGATTGGGTTATGCCTTTGGACTTTGTCTTGTCTGCATTCAAACATTCTGCGTGTTGGGTATTGATCTTGTAAATGTTGGGCTTTGCCCACATTTGCAATTCCATACCAATTAAACAATCTGTGTTCTTGCACTTGTCGGATGCCACCTGGCTCTTCAGCTGTTTTGGGTAGACTCACTGTTCTTTTCCAGCCTCTCTGATACTCTTTGCGCCTCTGCGGGATAGCCCCTTCATCTGCTTTCCATTGGGAGGTGTGCAGACTTTCTCCATATCGTCTTACATGGCTATGCGGTGTCTCGATGGCTTCCCTTTTCGGTCTGGAGTGAAGTGTTGCTTAGGCAAGCTGTCTGATCTCTATAAGCTCCAGTGCGGCTCCTCTCGTCTCCACGACCCTCTTGGCTCACACGCGCCTTCTCTTCCTCCGTTGCGGCAGCCTTCCCCATGTTCATGTGTCCCGACCTGGGGCTTAACGTCCTCTCCTTCACTGCTCACCTCCATAGTGTTTTCCATCTTTAAATGTCCCGCACAATGAAGGTATGGCAACACAACTAGTCTGCATATGGTACTTCGAGTTCCTGTCACTCTGCACAAACCCTTTACTCTTCCTCCTCGTCTCAGTACCTGAGTGACTATGTGAGTTGGAGTCCATGGATGACATTGGACCCTTAAGTCATATTTGATTTTCCTTAGGGTTTTCACATAGAGGTACGTTACAAAAAGGGGTGTTGTATGTGTTAACGCTTAGGTGTTTTTTCTTGGAGTTCTTACATAAAGGTACATAAGAAAAAGATGGTATGTGTGTGTTGAGTCTTTTTCTTGGGGATTTTACATAAGGGTATACCTAAAACAAATGGTGCCATATGTGGGTTGAGGGTGTTTGGGTCAAAGTTAGAGTTTTGACTGAAGAAGTTTAGAGAAGAGTTTTCTGCACTTCCTCTATAAGGGGGAACCGTTAGCTGACAATGGGTCATTCAGGCTTTGGATGTCAGGTGGTCTTCTTCATGGGGAAGGAGGTAATAACGCATCTTCTCCAATTTTTAGTAAAAACGTCTCACTGGTAGTTGTCCTCTCCCATGGGAGAGGGTCACCGCCGGGTAATTTGTGATGACTCCACTGGATTCATCACTGATGGTACCCTTGAAAAGTAATAGCCATTTTTTCTAATCCTCTTATCTGTTTCTGGCCTAGTTTTTGGAGCTGGCCGTTTCTTACCTTCTAAATGATCAATGACCATTACAGTTTCTGGGGATAATTAAAATGGGGACCGTTAGAGTAAACGCATCAGTTTTCGACAAGGAATTTTCATTGTCTGTATTTTCCCCTGACATGACATACAGTCAAGGGGAACAAACACGTGACTGTACTAGGATCTATTTCCTTAATAGTGTGTAGCTGTGATTTAGCTGTTGCGTGTGCTATGAGGGAACAAACAAAACAAGATTCATTGGTATTGTCTTCCAATCATCTACATGCTCCTATACCACAATCTTCAATATGCAAATCTGAATCATCAGATCTATTCATGATTAAATGAGGATCATCAATACTACGTCTAAATCTAGTGACTAAAGAATCCTTAACAATAGTAGCCTCCGTATTGTATTCAGCTTCCCCATGATTAATAGTGGGCTGCCATATATCACATTCAAAGTATTAGATTTGCAATATCCAAAAATGAACCAGAAAAAAGAAGAAAAATAAAGCATAAAAAAGAGAAATAATTGTGAAAAGAAGATTTTTAGTCTCTTTCTGCACACTGCCTTCCTCCTTTTCCTCGTCTTGCGATGGAGGGGGAAGGGGTAGGCCCTTTTTCAGATCCATCAATTGGAACCATGACCTTTTTATTCTTCAACTTCGAGTGGTCCCTCAAACTTGGGTTCTCCCTGCTTGCAGACAACATTTTGGGTGTAAACTTTATCTCCTGGTTGCACTGGCAATAGAGACCTGAAAAACCAAATGGACGATCTCAGAGACGCGGGCAAACCTGCCCTTCTACTGCTCCTTGACCTCTCTGCAGCGTTCGATCTTGTCGACCACAATACCCTGTGTCACCACCTAGCCACACAAGCCAACTTCTCCCCTAAAGCCTGCCAATGGATCACCTCCTTTCTCAAAGATAGGGCCATGAAAGTCTTTTCTGAAGTTGCTGCTGCCACCCCCAGCCTCCTCACCTGCGGTGTCCCCCAGGGTTCCTGTATCGCACCTACTCTCTACAACCTCTTCACGAGGCCACTGTTTAGCATCTTGGACTCCCTGGGTATCTCATATACCAATTATGCGGACGATACGCAGGTACTCATCCCACTCACGGGCGACTACCTAGCGGACTCCAACACCCTCTCCTCTATCTACTCTACCATCCAATCCTGGATGGCGGAGAATTGGCTTTGCCTCAATGGTGAAAAAACCGAACTCCTCCTTATTGGCTCACCTTTCACCCTCGACAATCTTGGAGAACAGTACGCCTCCTTCACCATTGATAATATTCCAATTAAAGTCTCTAACCATGTTAAGACACTCGGAGTCCACCTTGACTCCGACCTGTCGATGGACAGACAGGTCAATGCCATCGCCGCCTCCTCAGCCTACTACACCAAAGTCATCAACGCAACAAGGCCCTTCCTGGCCTGTCAAAGCAGCCTCACGATTGCCAGGGCCATCATCGGGTCAAGACTTGACTACTGTAATGCCCTTCTCGTCGGGACCTCCAACAAAAACATCGCCAAACTTCAGCTAGCCCAGAACAATGCTCTAAGGGCAGCCACCGGCACCGCAAGGAGAGACCACATCTCCGAAATCAGAAGGCAAGTGCATTGGCTCCCTGTTAAAGAAAGAATTGTCTTTAAAACTCTTGCCATTACCCACAAATGCATTCACGAGCTTGCCCCCCCCTACTTGACGAACAGAATCACCAGGCACTCCGCCACAAGACCGCTTAGATCTTTCTACGCCAACACCATTGTCAGGCCTACCTTTCGGAAAGTGCGTGCTGGTGGCTCCAGTTTCCCCACCCTTGCAGCCACGCACTGGAGCGCCCTGCCACCTCACCTCAGACTCATCGAGTCCCACCTTGCCTTTCGTAAGGCTATCAAAACCAGACTCTTTGTGTGACTTTAACCTGTTTCTGCCTTTATGCCTGCTAACTTGTAACTAAGAGCCTCCGAATGTAATCTTAAATCTGTGTTTCCTCTGTAACAGCGCCTCGATGCCTCATGGGCTGCAAGTGCGCTTAACAAATGCAAATAAATAAATAAATAAATATGGTTGGTTATAACACTACTTCCTGGAGGTGAGAAACTGGAGATACATTTGACAGCTTTTGTTAGTTCCCTCTGATAGCCCTGAAACTCCCCTCCCACAGTATGTGCATCTGAGTGCTTGCGTGGCAAAGAGGTGGGTGTGCACATAGGTCTATCAGTAACAATGTCATGAGGCGTTTAAATGATGATCTGGCCTTGTTCTATTTCGCAATGAGAATAATGCCAAAGGTAAACCATAAAGCTACTTTTTCCATTGTAGAAGACCGTTTAGAAATAGCATTTTTCAACAAGCAATTCACACGCTCTATCACCCTCAGGCTAATGGGTTATTAACACTAGACAGTTTATGAGTAATACCAAGCATTTGACATACTGTTTGGAAAAGAGTATTAAGAAAATGAGTACTGTTAGCAGATCTGATTGTTTTAAGAATGCCCCATCTGGGGAATACATCTTTCACCAAAAACTTGGCAGCTGACTGAACATCTAGGTGGACACATGGCTCTGCTTCAATCCATCTTGAAAAGGGAAACACAACCACAATGATGTATCTAAAGTTTTGACATCTATCTATCCTATCAATGAAATAGATTTGCAGTTGCAGAAAAGGACCAGTAGGTTTTGGGATATGATCTGATGGTGCATTTATAGCGTACCTGTACACTAGTGTTTCTAGTCGCGACAAGACGAGGGGGAAACAAGGGAGGGCAAAATCACGATCTTACTAGGCATTGTCATTGAGATTGCGCAAGTGAGGGGAAGAGTGAAGGGGAGAAGTGCCAGCGGGGAGGAAAGAGGGTAGTACAGTTAACTCACAAGTGCAGCTAGCGGGTGGCTCCTAAGTGCACAGCAAAGGGATGGTAAGGTTGCAGATACAGACCCTTAAGTGCTAGGGTTGCAAGGGCAACTGGACATGCATGAGCCTGACCCAGAGTTCAGAGGGTGACCAGGTGACCAGTGGGCAGAGCAGTAGGGTGCATCAGCAGGGGAGAAGTAGAGAGAAAGCGGAAGCGAAAAGGAAGGTCTTGAGTTGATTCTGGTGGTGGTTCTGCTTAAGTTTGAGAGAGGCATGGAGGCTGTTAAAGAGGGAGGCCCCAGATGAGGAGATAGAACTGCCCCAACTCTCTGCTTGGAGAAGCGTCTGACCCTCCGAGAGAGTTGGAGGTGGATGAGCAGAGAGCTTGAGAAGGAAGATGTTTTGGAACAGAAAGCTGGAGGTAGAGCAGTCCCTTGCCCCAGAAAGCCTTGTGGACAATGCAGAGGGTCTTGACGTTGATCCTTGCAGCCACGGGGAGCAAGTGAAGAGATTTCAGAGATGGAGGGATATGATCTCTGAGCTTGAGGCCAAGGACAAGTCTCGCAGTCATGTTTTGGATAAGTTGTAAAGGTCGAAGAGTTTAGAAAGAGGCTGTTGCAATAGTCCAGCCTAAAGAGGACCAGAGCTCTGGAGACAGTGAGCCTCTAGGGGAAAGTGAGGAAAGGAAGAATACCTCTGAGGAGGTGCAGGAGGATAGTCACCTGGGTTGTTTTCAAAGTGGGAGCGTCCGAATGCTGCTGACCTACAACACCTTGGCGTAGGTACATTGAAGCTATCTCTGAGAGGTTGGGGATAAACCAATCATTTTGCAATTCACCAATGAGGAATTGTTTAGGGGCGTGTGTCGGTAAATGTAGTTGATTTAGTGCTATAGGGTGCAACGCTTGTAGCACAGGATACAAAATCAAGATTCAAGGAGTAGGAGCTAAAAACCGCTTCTGGGTGCCGGGCATCACCCAGTAGACATGAGCTACTGCTGGGGAACTAGGAGCAAGAACCCATCGCACTGCAAATCTAACTTCCACATGAGAGGCACACTTTCACTTTTTGTCCATTATGCATGATTCATTATGTTTAAATGTGTACAACATGTTTCCTAATTCTTCTTTATCAGCATTCGTCAATGCTCAAACTTAATGCTGCATATGCATGGGGGAAGAAACAAACGTGCCGTCTGGACCCGGTTCTTGTCTGGCAGCATCTTTGCTACCCAATCGGCAAGCTCATTACCTTTTTTAGAAATGATGTCCTCTTTGTTAGTATGCACCGTACATTTGACAATGGCAATAAACGCAGGAATTTTGAGAGCCTGAATCAAGCGCTGTAGTAGGGCTGCATGCATAGGTGAGCCATCACTCTTTTTGTATCGCCTTCGTTCCCATCGGTGTAATCCTGAGTGAACGGTGGTAGCAACATATACAGAATCGGAATAGCTTGCAACAAGTATTCCAGGGCAGAATTCAAGAGCCGTGATTACCGCAATGAGTTCAGCCGCCTGTGCTGAATAAGTGGAAGGAAGTGAAAGCTGTCGAACAATCGCTAGGGTTCCCTCATGTAACCCTACTACTGCTGCCCCAGTGTGTCTATTGTCAGTGCCCTAGTCTATGGTGGAACTCCCATCAACAAATACCTGGCCTCAGGCAGGGAATCTTCAAATACAATAACTGCATCAGTAGGTACTTCTTCATATGTGGAATAATCTTGCACTTGCTCCCCAGGATGTACTGGGGTAGCTAGAAATCAAGCTGGGTTTACTGTGTGACATCGTATAATGGTAATATTGGGGCTAGGCAAAATAGCCTTGTATCCTGACGCTCGCTCGGTAGTAAGAGTAATTCGAGGGGATTGGGTCCTCCGACGTATTCCAAATCTTTGACAGTAATCACCACAGCTGTGCTGCTTCAGAAAATTTTCTGCGTCTGACGTCGATGCGCCGTCCCCGATGACCTCCTCCGACGGCCGACGTCACCCGATGTGATAAGTAGGACGCACGACGCCTGTAGCCTCAGTTCCGTTTTTTCCTTCGAACATGTTCGCTTTGTGAATCTCGGTACGCCTCGACTCTTTGGAGTTTCTGTTGTTATCTTCTCGGTTCTTTGAACCTTTTCGGTTTTGTGAAAAAGCCTGTTCGTGACGATGTCTACCTCGTCTTCAACCCCGCGTCCGGGCTTCAAAAAATGTGGGAACTGTGGGTCTAAGATGTTGGTAACGGACTCACACAACGCCTGCCTCTGGTGCCTTGGGGAGGCCCACGACACGGACGACTGCCAGTCGCTCACGGCCAAGGCCTTGCGGGAGCGCAAGAAGAAGTTGTTGGTAGGTAGGGTGTCTAAGCCCCGGAAGTCGAGGTCTGCGGGGCTTTCGACGGATGATTCAAGAGGCGACTCTCCACGTCATCATCGGAGGTCCAGTGGGTCTCCTTCCAGGAGTCGGTCTCACCACTCCTCTGCCTCCTCGAGGCATTCCCGGAAGCGCCGGCATCGGTCGCCTTCCCCGTCCTCTTCCGAGGACTCCGCCTGTCGGCGGGTCGCTTATCCCACCATGCAAGCGACACCGGAGGAATGGGCTTCCTTCGGGAAGAAGATGTTAGCGCTTCTCGAATCGCAGGGCACCGGTCCGTCTGAGCCTCCGAGTGGGGTCGTTTGTGATCGGTCGAGAGACACCGCTCGCGCGCCTTCGGACTCGGGTGGTCGGCACGGTTTGCGGGAGAGGTCCCGCTCGGACAAGGGTAACCGTTCTCGCCATGCCCATTCCAGGCCCCGGTCCTCGAAGCGCTCAAGACCGCATGATCCTGTGCAATCTTCGAGGAATACATCGACGCCTGTGGCACCGAGGTCATCGACGGCTGCTCTCGAGGCTCCGCCTCCGAGGGGGCCCGTCGATGCTGTCGGCGCCTAGGTCATCAAAGGACACGCTCAGAGCTCTGGCTTCGAGGCCTGTGTCGATGCTGGCGGCGCTGAGGCTAACATCAACGCCGATTCACTCGGCGCCGATTCGTTCGGCGCCCTCGACTCCTTTTTTTTAGGCGGTGGTGTTGGAGGGGCCCCGTGGCACTGGGGAAGCCCCTAGAAAGGCTTTGGCTAAGGACAGGCATAGCTTGGGTCCCCAGCTGCCTTCCTCTCACCGCCTGGAGTACATTTCAGAGGTTGATGAGGGCTCTGATGAGGGCTTGGTTCCGGTTACGGTGCCAGATGAGCTTATCTCGGGCCATAGCCAATTTGAAGACCTGAGCAGTCACTGCATGATGCCAATGGACTGGACACCTCTCCGGAGGTGGAGTTTTGTAGGCTTCAGCCTGGCGCTCATGCCGATTCTTCGTACCGGCGCCTTATGTCTCGGGTCACCGAGTACTTGGGATGGTCGCTTCACCCAGGGGAGTTTGTTCAGGATGATCTTACAGACATCCTAGATCTTGGTCCCCCCCCCACTGACCCGGTACTGCCGTTTCATATGGCTCTGCAGAGAAGGGTGGCGGCGGCTTGGACTGCTCCGGAGAGTCTCCCGGCAGTGGGCAAGTCTTTGTCGCGAAAATACCGTCCAGCAAGTAGCGACCCCTGCTACTTGTCCAGCCAACCAACTCCGGAGAGTTTGGTGGTGCAGGCGGCTACTGCCCCGGCAAAGCAGGTGTCGTATCCTGCCATCCCTCCGGATAGGGACGACCAATGTTTTGATGGCTGGGCGAAGTGTTTTCTTCAGGGGGTATGGCGCGTCAGGCGGCCAACTCTGTATGTGCCTTGTCTCGTTTCACACACACTCTGTGGAACTATGTTGCATTAGCGGCTGAACATATTCCCGAAGGGGACGAACGGGATGGTTTCCTTGCTATGGTCCAGGATGGCAAGGATGCCATGTGTGAGGCCGTTCAGTCGGGTTTGGACATGGCAGATTGTGTCAGCCGGTCCATGGCGGCGAGCACCGTAATACGCAGGTTTGCGTGGTTACGGAAGTCGGGGTTCGCCCCTGATGTGCAGTCCCGGCTCCTCAACATGCCCTTTGACGGTGAACATCTTTTTGGCAGCAAGGCTGACGAGAGCCTTGAGAGGTTGCAGACCTCCAAAGCTGCAGCGAAGTCGTTGGGCGCTGCAGTTTGACAACCTCTGCCTTTTCGTCCTAGGGGACAACAATGGAGGGGAGGTGCCTTTCGTTATTACTCATCCTTCAGCAAGGCGAGAGAAGCTGTCGGTCAAAAAGGCCACTGTAGGAGTACCAGAGGTGCAAAACGGGGTACTCGAGGTGCCAAAGCCGCTCGGGCATTTGCCTCTTTGCCCTCAGGCAACGCCACAGCTGCTACCACTCAATCATGAGGCCATGTCCCATGGTTCGCCGGTTGGGGGAAGTCTGGCGCAGCATCTTGTAGAGTGGCGTGCCATTACTTCAGATGTGTGGGTTCTGGAGATCATAACCCACGGCTACTGTCTTCCCTTTCGTCAGAGGCCTCAAACAATCCACCTGGGAACCTCTCTTTGAAGAGTCTGGATCCGCTCCTTGCGCAGGAAATTCAAGCCCTGCTGGTAAAAGGTGCCATAGAACTGGTGCCTGTAGTGGAGAGGAACAAGGGATGGTATTCCCCTTATTTTTTGATTTAGAAGAAAGACTGGGGATTGAGACCCATCACGGACTTGCACAGTTTGAACAAACTCCTAAGGAAGGACAAGTTCAAGATGGTTACTCTCTCTCAAGTCTTCCAGGCCCTTCACCTTCAGGACTGGTTGGTGTCTCTCGACCTCAAGGACACTTACTTCCATGTGCCGATCCATCCCAAGCACAAGAAGTACCTGAGGTTCTTGGTTGGCACTTTCAGTTTCGGGTCCTGCCGTTCGCATTGACCTCCGCCCCGAGGGTTTTCACCAAGCTCATGGTTGTGGTGGCAGCGCATCTCAGGAAAGGGGGATTCACATCTACCCCTACCTGGACGATTGGTTGATCAGGGGGAGCTCTCCCGAGCAAGTCCTGGATGATCTGTCCCTCACCTGCCACTCCCTTCACAAGCTGGGCTTCTCCCTCAATTTAAAGAAGTCCCATTTGACGCCAACACAGTGGCTCCAGTACATCGGAGCAGTGCTCGACACATCCCTGGGGCCGTTTTCCTCCCCAGGTGAGGGCTCTTCACATTCCGCAGATGGTGCACAAGTTTCAACTTGCCCAGACGCTCCCGGCGTTCGAGTTCTTGAGGTTGCTCGGCCTCATACCATCCTGCATTCTTCTTGCGCCAGAGGCTCGTCTGCCGATGAGATCTTTGCAGTGGGAACTCAAGATGCAGTGGTCGCAATCTTCCGGCAGGATGTCAGACCCTGTTCAGGTGCTGCCCTTGGTCGCCCAGGACCTTCTGTGGTGGGCCGTCGAAGGCAATCTGATGAAGGGGGCTCCGTTTTGGCTTCCCTGGCCGGAGGAGATGATCGTGACGGACGCATCCCTCACGGGATGGGGAGCTCATGCCAACGAGTTGACAGTCAGCGGTCATTGGTCTCCGTCGGAGTCCAGACTCCATATCAATCTGTTGGAGCTGAGGGCCGTCCGGCTAGCCCTGAAGGCTTTTTCTGCCGACTGTGCGAGGAAAGAGTGTCCTGATCCTGACGGACAACACGGTGGCCATGCACTACCTCAACAAAAAGGGGGGGGTGGGGACAGGGTCACTTCCTCTGTGCAGGGAGGCGATACAGCTAGAGTTCTGGGCCATCCACCAGGAAGTTTCGATCTCGGCTGTTCATCTGGCCGGAGACAACAACGAGACGGCGGAAGCTCTGAGCAGGCAGAGCATGATCTAGTGGGAGCTGGCTCAGGAGATTCTCCTGGAGATCTTCGCCCTTTGGGGGACCCCTCAAGTGGATCTCTTCGCCTCCAGTGTCAACCGGAAGTGAGAAAGGTTCTGCTTGCTGGAATTTCCTCCAAAAGGACCCTTAGGAGACGCGTTCGTGGTGGAGTGGTCATTCCCACTGCTGTATTCGTTTCCTCCAGTCCGCGTCATCCCGCAAGTACTGCGGCGGTTCGGTTCCCGGATGATCCTCATTGCTCCGGCGTGGGCCCGGAGAACGTGGTACCCGGACCTTCTCAACTTGTCCATCTGCCCTCCACGTCGTCTTCCCTACCGAGACGATCTGCTCTCACGGGAGGGCTGTCAGGTTCTCCATCCAGAGGTCAGATCCCTCAACCTTCATGCTTGGCTTCTGAAAGGTTGAGGTATAAGGATTGGGACATCCCTGAAGACGTGTTGGAGGTGTTGCTCTCGGCCAGATGGCTGGTAACAAAGTCTCTGTACCGTTGCCGTTGGCGTAAATTCTGCGACTGGTGCAGAGTTAAGAATGTGGATCCTTTTGAATGTGACATTCCCATGGTTCTGT
The DNA here is from genome assembly GCF_040938575.1 of Ambystoma mexicanum. Classification (NCBI taxonomy): domain Eukaryota; kingdom Metazoa; phylum Chordata; class Amphibia; order Caudata; family Ambystomatidae; genus Ambystoma; species Ambystoma mexicanum. The sequence goes on along the minus strand of NC_090937.1, from coordinate 1,088,542,904 downwards.
CTTTTTTGCTTTCTTTGGCCCACAGGGGCTTGCAAGTGGGTACCATTAAAGGTTACCTGGCGGCGCTGTCCATTTTAAGATTCCTTTAATTTCTCAGTTTTTGAAAGGGCTCACTAATGTGTTCCCTCCGTCACCTTTTCTGGTGCCCGGTTGGGATTTGAACCTTGTTCTTAAGTTCCTTATGGGTGCTCTGTTTGAGCCTTTGCATTCTTGCCCTTTGAGACTGTTAACTCTTAAAAATGTGTTTTTGGTTGCGGTTACTTCCGCTCGCAGAGTGAGTGAGTTACAGGCACTTTCAGTTAAGCCACCCTTCACTGTGTTTCATAAGGGCAGGGTTGTCCTTAGAGTTTGTCCTTCCTTTCTTCCGAAGGTGGTTTTGGAATTTCATTTGGGCCAGAAGGTTGTTCTTCCGGCATTCTATCCTCCTCCGCATCCTGTTAAGGAAGAGGAGAGGCTCCATAGGCTTGATCCTAGGAGAGCATTGGGCTTTTATATTTCACGCATGTCCCGGGTCAGAGTGGACGATCAACTTTTCATTGGTTACGCTGGAAAGCGTTTGGGACAAGCTGTGACGAAACAGACTTTGTCTCGTTGGATTATTTTGGCTATCTCCAAGTGTTACCGCTTGGCGGGTAAGGACCCCCCGGCTGGCTTGCGGGCCCATTCTACCAGGGGTATGGCTGCATCTACTGCCCTACAGAGGGGTGTTCCTATTCGTAACATCTGTGATGCAGCCACATGGGCTTCTGTACATACTTTTGTACGTCCCTACTCCCTCGATTCCATCTGAGGACAGGATCTGGCCTTTGGCAAGGCAGACCTTTATTCCGCAATTTGATTGGACATGCTAAATTTGTGTTCTAAATTCTTTTCCCACCTCCTTGCTTTGGTACTGCTTTGGGAGTCTGTCAAAGATATGGAATACGTCGGAGGACCCAATCCCCTCGAAGAACAAGCGTACCGTTCTTTCGATGGGATGGTCCGACGACGTATTCCATATCGCTCCCTCCCTACCTTCCTCGCTGCAGAATTTCTTATGCGATTGCAGCTTACGTTTCCACAAGGCCTTGTGTGTCTGACTGGCAGAAGACTGGTGTGTCACGTTCTGGGGAAAAAACTACTACTGAGGCTACGGGCGTCGTGCGTCCTGCTTATCACATCGGGTGACGTCGGCTGTCGGAGGTCGTCCTCGGGGACGGCGCATCGACGTCATCGACATAGGACGCAGACGCCGAATATTTTCCGAAGCGGCACAGCTGTGGTGATTACTGTCAAAGATATGGAATACGTCGTCAGACCATCCCATCGAAAGAACGTTACCAGGTAAGAGAGTAACTTGTTCTTTGGATTTTTCCAAAATTATGAACACCACATGGGATCCCATAACTATTTTAGCTGAGATTTGGACCGCCGATGCTGCTGTAATATGCCATGCGCATATGACTTAAGGTGGTCTTTTGGGTCAAGAGTTTGGGTCAAGACCGCAGTCATCAGTTGGCCGTCTGAGTGTGAGGAAAAAAAAGAACATCTTTGTATAGTCAGGGGTCCCTAAGTTGGGGCTGACCCCATAGCCTTCTCTCGGGGTACACTCTATGTATGCGTTTTGTGTTTAGTGCCTCCTTGAGGCAGTTGTTTGGTAAATGATGAGTAATGAAAAATCCTAAAACAACCTTAGTAAACAATGTGCCACACTACAGACCCTGAAACACTTGTGTATAGGCACGTTACAAATGCCATATCATATCGTATTTTACCCGGCAAAGGGCATTGTATTGTGGATGTACTGGAACGCGCTACTGTACAGAGGGAAGGTACTTCGAAGTGCGTGGGAACAGTCCTTACAGGACCATTGCAATGACTGGTGCCTATGTACGTGAGGGCCACCCAATAATTCGGTCTCCTGGTACGTCCCCTATAGTATCCAGGTAGGGGGCTGCCCCTTCTGTAGCTGACTTTTGCTGTCGTTCCTTCTGTGGCGTGTGTGAGAACAGCATGATAAATGAAAATGAACTGGGAAAGGAACAAAAGGTAAATAAAGAAAGCACCTTGCACAAATCAACAACGGAATTGCCAATGCACACAAGCACAACTAGACTTGTTGCAGTGTGGGAAAAACTGTAGTGGAATCGGTTAGAAAGTGGGTCGCTGTACAAATAGTTTGTTTACGTGTTGCAGAGCGTTTTCAAGAGTCACAGTGCAACACTAACTACAAATAAGTATGAATACTTTCAAGATGGGCACCAAGCCAATATAGAGGTGGTGTGCAAAAAAGTGGGATGGCTGGCATACTAAGATGAAGGTTATAGCTGACCAAGAGTATTTGTGCTGTGAAACGTCATATTCCCAGGGGCAAAGTATGTCATTGTCACATGTCAAAGAAAGGCAGAAATACACTTCTTTGCAATGTACCGCGCTGTCTGCATTCACGGACCAAATAGAAAATGACGCTCCCTCATCGGTGACTGCATAATGCGGTAAAAAAGTATGCAAAAGATGTGAACCAAACGCATGAACTGGGCAAGTGCCTCCTTCATCGCAAACGGCACTGAAACGCGTGTAACACGCTGTGCAATTTTCCCTGCACATTCAACAACAATAATATCGGCATGATTGCTTGCCACAAGTGTCACACAGAGAAACCAAAATCGGGCACTTCATTGTAGCTACTCCATAGCACTACACATTCGCATCATGGTTTCACATCATGGTTTGCAAAATGAGTAGCCACTGCACAGTGTTCTCCATTCACTTTCAGTCAATATGTCGGAATCGCCTAAACCCTGCACGCTGTGCCTCATGAAACACACAGCCGTAGCCACACCCTCTGCATTTCTGTCCACAAATACACCGTGTAGCACAGTCGGTCTGTACACACCACACACTTTGTTACCCAATCCTGTAGTGTCTGCAGGCCCATTTCTATGCGTGTCATCTGCAAAAGGGGCGTATGTAACAACTACCACCCTGCAACTATCGCGATAGTTGTAGACTTTTTGTGCTGGGCAGATGCGGGAGTGGGGGAATTACTCTGAATCAGCAGAGCGGACGTCATTAGTTGTAGTGGCTCTGAAAATAACCTTTGGGGTCTTTGTGTTTTTATTTTAAAAACATTTTTTTAATGGTTCTTCCCTAGAAGCACTGTTTTTACAGTTTTTATACGTAAATGTGTGTTTTCAACGTTGGCTCACATTCTTACAAAACGCTCTTCGGTGCAGTGTGTAGATTGCGAAACAACACTTCATTGCCACAGTATGACAAAGACATGCCATTTGTCATGAAGAGGTGTATGTATCGCGAACCAATGTGCTCATTCTCACAGTAGAGCATCCCAGCAGCACTTAAGAAGTCACACATGCTTCTGTTGATGAGACCCCTTCTGACCTCTGGCTGGCGACAGGAATCATTGGAATACTTCCACACTTCTCGGGGTATACATGAGAAAAGCACCTTGGCAGTAGGAAAAAAGCGCTGCACTGATTTCATCATAATCTTAAGTTGATGAAACACACGGGAACAAGGCAGGTAACCCAGAAAGAAGGCTCCAAAGTGCACGATCACTACATGTACAGTTGACGAAGAGATCATGCGTCGCCGAAAAGGCACGAATCGACACCGTCCACTCCCGCCAAACCGAAATCGCCAGACATGTCTTATTGGAGTGCATACACGCACAGATCTTCCACAAAGACATCACCCACGACAAAAATTGTACGTCTTGCCATGTATGCCAGCCGCAGTACACAAAGTAATGGGGAAAGTGAATGCCTCCCTTTCCTGTGATGCACACCCAAAGCACCTGATTGGCCAAAGGCCATAGTCCCATTTCTATTGGCCTGCATGCTCACAAACGCAGAATGTGGCACATGCCTTTCTCCAAGTACCGCCAGGGCCGCGCCCCAGTAAAGCAGGAGTCCTCCTCCTTCTTCCTATTGGTCCGCTTTCCTCTGACGCACACCATGAGCAGCACAAGATAGGACAATCGCTACAGTCCCATTTCCATAGGTCAGCATGGTGAGGAGCTTTGAATGTGGCGCGTGCAGGTCCCAGAGTACGTCGAGGGCCGGTCCCCAGTGCAGCAGCAGTCCCTCTTCCTGCACATCCTAAGCAACTCATTGGACAATCCCGACAGTTACATTTTCGTGGCCGCCACCCGCAAAATCCCTGCATGTGACTTTCCTGCCGCATGCGGTTGTGGGGGAATAACTTGCAACCAGGGCTGGGGGAGTTCATAGTAGGGGGCGACTCTAAGAGTGTTGTTTTTTTTTTTGTGTGTAGATGCTTCTACAAAAACACATTTTTTTGTCTGTTTTAGTAGCTTTTGTGTTTTTCTTTCTACACACATTAGTTGAGTAAACTGTTCACCGCATCCTGTAGACGAGCGACAACAGAATGCCATTTTCTTGGAGAAACTCTGCATTTACACAAGTAATAAGGTCATTGTTGCAGAAGAACATTCCATGAGCGGACACAAAAGTGTACATGCGTCTGTTGATGAGACACCTTCCTTCGTCTGGCTCGGAACATCATCCATGAGCATTAGGCCATACTCTTCATGGTATTATAGATGAGAAAAGCACCTTGGCGGTGGGGAAAAGCGCCCTCACGACATCCAGCAACCTCCTCAGTCTACGGAACAAATGTAAGCAAGGCAGATAACCTATATGCATGCCACCGTAATGAATTACTATAACATCTACTACTGGAAACGTGGCGAGGTCTTTGCAAAGTGCATGCATATCGACGAAATGGCACTCATGCACAGCGTCCCACAATGAGTCTACTCCTTCCAAACCAAAATTGCCATCAAAGTTTCTTTGCACGGTATAGTTGTGCAGATCTATTACAAAGGGATCACCTACAGTCAACACAATACCTTTCGCCATGTCAGCCACCCTGAGTACGCAAAGTATAATGTGCAACCGTTTCACCTACCCTTCCTGTTAACCACACCCACACTACCTGATTGGATAATCCCCACACTGCCATGGCAATTGGGCAAGATAGTGTAAATGGCAGATTTTGGCACATGCGCCTCCCAAAGTAGCGCATGGGCCGCACCCCTGTAAAACTGGAACAGTCCTTCTTCCTTTGCCCTGGATCCTCCTCTGCCGGGCTCGGATCCCTTTCACACCAATGTCTGAGAGTTCTTTCACAGGTTACTCACGGTTCACCCCAGATCCCCCACAGCCGGGGTTCAGATCAGTTTCTGTTAGTCAATTAATCTCCCTCAGCCGGGCTTGGTGTACTTTAAACTATTGAAGACTTTCGAATATGTACAGGATTTAGCAAGACTTGTTGCATGACCACTTCGATCTCAGTATTCCTTTTTCGCACACTCCGCATCAGTTGGATACCTAACGGAGACCTTTAAAGGAGCGCCCTGTGGCTCCGGACCATTCTATGTATGGTATCTTGGTTGCCTCACAAATTTCAATGACTTCTTTGGTTCCAATTATACTCGCGTTGCTCATCGCCAGCGCCTCACACACTGTTTTCTTTGTACAATGTTGCCGTTGCACCCTTGGTTCAAAACACACGCCGGTCTGGTATTAGTATTTCCGACCCCACAGCTGGGTTATCTTTTCTGACTCTGCTTTATTGTAGGAGCCAAGGACAGTACCACTGCGGCAATCGCTCCTCCCCACCATGGTTATCGACGCAAGAGAGCCCCGGTTACCTCAGACACTCTGTGCAGGTTTGATCAGCCTTTGTTCCTGGTCTTTGATTTCTTACTTTCCAAGGCTCACAAAAGTAACAGTCTTTAGAGGTCACGGGTACTTCTCTCCTTATGACTCTCTCTGGTCTCGCCGTCTTTTTCCTTGTGTAAAACTGCCATCTTGGAACTGCTGTTTCCTTGTGTGGGTTGCCTCGCTCAGAGTGTGCTTTGGTGCTCCACCTTTAATCCGTGTGGGGAAGTGTAATGGAAGTCAGGTGTGTGAGTGTAATAATCTGTAAATGCCTGACCTTGCCTGTCCATGGTGTTGGAACATGTCGGGTATATGGCTCGGGTGTTAGTCCGTTGTCACTAATGGTGAACTGTTCGTGAAAAAGTTTGTGTCGGGAAGGGGGTGGGGGTGGTTGAGTTCCTAGGTATCCTACCTGGTAGGATGGGGAAAAGGTGTTATTGGGAAGGGATACCGCGTCTCACCCTCCGGTGTCCCACTTCCACTCTCCAAGGACCCCTCATCCAGGTGATCCTCCCGTACTGGTCCACCCCCAGGAACTGGATCCAAAAGCGATGGCTGTGTCCTGGCCACCTGGATGACCGATCCCCGGGGACTAGCGGGTGAGACTCTGTCAGGTTTCACACAGTCATTAAGGTCCATCATCAAGTGGAATAAAGTAAACCTGTACCACACGATCTGCTCATCACCCAATAAGCATAACAATCTCTATGGAGAATTGTGAACGATGGCATGTAACACTAGGGAGTCATGGCTTGGAGCCTTTTAACATCTTGTGATGAACATCTTTATGAAGTAAATGAGGATGCCAGTAGTTTGGTGGAGAGCTACAACCAGGTTAAAAGAAATACGCGTTGGGACATCATTGAAAGTGAGTCCACTTTGAGTAAATATTCTAGGTTGCTAGAATTTAGGAGGTACACCCCACCCCCCCCCGATCTGGATGCAGCGAATGGCGGATCTAAAAAAAAAATTAAAAAATAAAAGATCCTGTGCCCATATACAGGAATTGTTTGCTACGATTCAGATTTAACATCCTGAACATGTTTGAGTACACGACCGATTAGGAAGTTAAATCATTCGGAGAGACTGTGTAGACTCTGTAACTCTAACGCACAGGATAACTTAAAACACTGGGTAATGGTGTGTTGGTCTGGAGGTACTCGGGAGAAAACATTTCTTACGTTTTGTTCACTCTGAAGAATCCCTGTGTAGAGAACAGCTGTGTTCCAGATGAACACCAAACAATTGTCTTTATCCTTGGCCCTGGTGAAATTTCTTCAGGAGATATTTGCCACTCAGGACGAATCAATATAATTAGGGTATTACCTTCATATGTACATTGTGCACATTAACACTCTTGTACAAACACATTGGTACTTTTATATTAATCGGGTGTGAGGTTTCCTCACAAACCGCCACACACATTATGCAATAATATAAACTTGCTATCCTTGTAAGGCCTTCTGACTTTCCTTTATATACCACTTTGAGATGATGCACATGTCCCTTTGGGACCCTTATGGACCAGAATTAATGTTTCATATCTACCTCTGTTGTACAGACTCAGACCAATGATTTTAAACCGTTAAATGTATAATAGGTTAGAAATATAGGTACGATTATTCTTTGGTCTTTTCCCTTCCCCCTCTTTATTGATATTCTAAATGATTGTCTACATGAGGAATATATTTTGTGAAAAGTGTAATTTTTTATAAGGATGCTTTCCTTTTGATTTTAATGACTGATTTTATGAAGGCTGTATTTTGTGAAAAGTTGACTTTTTCAAACTAAACCACAATAAAATAAAAATAAAATGTGCCATTTTCTAGAATACATGGCTACTGTGTAGGTTAGGGGGAGCAACGTTTTTATTTGGCAAAAATATGTATATTAATCACATAAATTCAGGACCACAAAATTGCCTCAATGTACCATAATCCTAGAGTATCCCTAAGAATGTAATTTAATTTTTGCATTTGTGCCAATATTCTTCTGCAGCATTGTGGTTCTGACTGCACGGAACCACATACTGTGAAACGGATGTGGGATCATTTGTTGACATTTACTTTATAAATGTAGCGGGTATGACGTTTTGTCCCGCAGTAGAGGGCAGGAAAAAATGGTTTGGGTCTACTTGGTTGAAAATATATGACCTTTTCACATTTGACCGATTTTTGTTTTGCTTGTTTGGCATTGTTCGAACAAACAACAATGTTTTCCCCCCTACTCAAACCACTCCCTCTCCCCACACCCCACCACTTCCGGACAGAAGTGCAAAAGATTTACAGATATAATTAAATGATCATCAGCTTCATCCACATAATTTGAGGATTTTGAACATTATGTAGACACCATTGTTGTACAAAGTCTCCATTGAGATAATCAAACACTACAGCCCATTCCTGCCGGAATTTCCTTTTTTGCCCTTCCTTGAAGGTTATAAGTCATCCATTCCGTGGCAACAAACGCCCACAGCTTAATCAGCCAATCCCGAACCCCCGGCGGCTTCTTCTGTTTCCAGGTAGCAGCTATGACTAACCATGCAGCTACCACCATTAACATAAAACACTTACTCTGCACTTTAGAATTATTCTCCGGATCAAATAAACCACACAACCACACTTCAGGAGGCCATTTATTTACCTGGGGAAACAACTTAGTTACCTGTTCCTTAATTTCCCCCCAGTAGTTTTCCATTCTTGGGCAATCCCACCAAATATGTCGCCAATCCCCATGTACTCCACAGCATCGCCAACAATCCTCCGAAGTGGTCGGAAAAATGTTATGAAGTTTCTCTGGCGTGTAGTGCCATTGGTACATAAGTCTATACCATGCCTCCTCTATACCATGCCTCTTATCTGTATAGATCTCGTTAGCTTATGGATGTTTTTCCACAATAGTTCCCAATATTCCTTCGGCAATTCTATCCCTAAGGTTTACTCCCACTTGAGCATGAATCCCCAGATCTGTGCCTTTTTCTCTTCTAGAAGGATCGAGTACAGCATTGACACCATGTGTCTATTTCCGGAGTGGGTAGTGACACATTTCTCAAATGACGCAAGCTCTCTTCCAACATCTTCCCCCATTCCTGGACTAGTTAACTATTGTCGTAATTGATAGTAGCCCAGCCGATTTTCTCTCCTCCAGTCCCATTCTTAGTTTACACTCTTCAAACGTACTTAGACTCCCACCTGCACCATATCCCCCACTTTTATGCAGCCTACACTTCGCCATGGCCTAAATGATCTCTTCACCATTCCTGGGCTGAATTGTGGATTCTCAAATAAAGGTGTAAATGGTAATGGACGTGTAGATAAGGCACCTTTTTATCAGGCGTTCCCCACCTCTATAGCTACAGATGATACTCGACGAGCCCTTATATTTGCAGGTCTATCTTGTCGTTCTAACCATAATACACCTTCTAACGAGCATCCAGCCACTATGCGATCCATCTGCAACCAGTTTCCTAGAATCACCCTTAAACCAAGTACCCGTAATTGTGCAGCCTCAAAATATTTTTCAAAATGCGGTAAACCCATTCCCCCATTTTCTTTAGAAGCCGTTAAAATATGAAAGGCCACTCTCAGGACTTTATTTCGCCAAATATATCTCCTAATTTTTTTTATTATCTTCTTAAAAATAGGACCTAGGGATCTTTATCGAAAGAGTCAAACTTATATAGTAGTCTGGGAAGAGTCACCATCTTAATCGTAGCTATCCGTCCCAGCCACACAATTTGCAGCAGGTTCCATCTCCCGAGATCTTTTTTTCACCTGTTGTAATACTGAAGGGTAATTACTGTCCTATAACTGGGAAACCGTCCTTATGATATTAACCCCCACATATTTTAAATGGGTACCCACCTCCATAAATGGCGAATAGAAAAATGACTCCTACTTCTGACTTGGACATAGACCTAATTCCAAAAGTTCTGACTACCCATGTTAACCTTCAATCCTGCAACCCGCTCTTATCCTCTCCAGTTTCTCCATTAACGCTGGAATAGACTGTCTAGGATCCTGTAGCATAAGCAACATATCATCTGCAAAAGCGGCAATCTTATGTAATGCATTCCCAAACCAAATACCCTGTATTTCTTCTCTCTCCCTAACTTTGCTAAGAAATGGTTCCAAATATATAGCATATAAGGGAGGCGATAATGGGCACCCTTGGCGGGTACCCCTACTTATCATGATGCTTCGTGAAATCTGTTTATTATTCGCCAATTGTAATGTGGGAGACTGATAATAGCATGTACCATTTGAACAAATGTAGTACCCATACCCATTTGTCCCATCACTTTAAATTAAAAAGGCCATTCTACACAATCAAACGCCTTTTCAGTGTCTATGGAAACTATAACTGCAGGAATCTGTTTAATTTGAACCTTTTCCAGTATATGAGCGACTCTTCTAATGTTATCCCGAGGTTTATCTTCCCTTTTATAAGTCCTGATTGGTCCATGTGTATTAATGTAGGTAAACAGAGTGCTAATCTTGCCAGCAGGATACTTGTATACAACTTTGCATCAATGTTTAATAAAGCTTATAGGTCTGTAGGACCCACACCATGTGAGATCTTTCCCAGGTTTACCAAATACCACTACCTTAGCTTCCGCCATCTTAGGCATCACTGCCCCTTTTAATCCCTATGACATTGAACAGTTCCTTCAGCGTCAGGGACAGCTGTTTAGCATAAGTCTTGTAAAACATAGCCGGAAATCCATCCAGTCCCAGAGCCTTATTCAGTGGCTAAGCCTTTATGGCTGCCGTCACTTCTTCATACGTTATTGCCTTATCCAGGTCTTCCCGCTCACTAGGAGTTATTTTGGGTAAGTTTATCCCTCCCAAATATGTTTGAATCTCACGTTCCCCCAGATAATCTGATGCAAATAATGTTTCCTAAAATTGAGCAAACGCTTGTTATCTCTGCTGTTCCCAAAAACCACTGTCCCATCAGGCAGAGCTATTTATTGTACCAGTTTTGCAGCCTCTGCACCCCTCAACTGCCGAGCTAACAATCTGTCCGCCTTATTGGCCCAGATATAGTATCTCTGCTTTATCAGCAAAGACCTCTCTGCCTTTCTAGTTCTCAATACATATAGCTGACTGTTCAACATTTTCAGTTTATTAGTTAATGCCTTTGTTCTCCTACCGGCAGATTCCAATTGTCTCTCGCACTTCAGATTCCATTTGACCAAGAAAACGATTCGGTCAAAAGTAAAAGGTCAAATGTTTTTTCGAACAAGTAAGCGAATACCGGAAAAATAGTACACTTGTTCTACTAAGCCAGACTTATTGGCTTCAAAAATGCTTTTGCTTGCGTGGGGATGTTCATACCTGAAACAGCTTGGTTTGTTAGGCACTGGGCTGGCAGCATGAAGTGATGCAAGGCTAGCATATTGTGTTGATCTGTTTTGGGCACAGACGGAAGACAAATGTTTTTACTTTGGCAATGCTGGCCCATATTGACACAGCAAGATTGGAAGCAGGTTTTACAGTGGCAGTAGTGGCATATTGGGTACATATGAACAGATTGGCACATTTTGTAGGACCCTAGCAACATGAAGATGTGTTCTATAGGGCAATTCTGGCATAGGTCGTTGACGGCCTCATGTTTTTTCTTTTGGCACCCCCATCTTAAAAATGGTTTACAAAAAGCTCTTGTATAGAGTTTTGGTGGCCTTTTGATCTATTGGAGTTTTTCATGAGTTACAATACAAAACCAATTGTAATGGAGCTTTTACATAATTCTTCTGAAATGTGTGCTGTAATATGCACTATTCCAACCCAGAACTTAAAATGTTTGCTTAAGGAGTGGAGTGATCAATCCCAACTAAGCTCTGTAAACAGTTTGAGGTCTCCGGGGCCAATTCAGGAATAATAATTGCGCCCCTGTTCATGAAAAATTCAACAGCCGGCACAGCCTGCAAAAACATAATTCCGCAGGGATTTGCATACTTATTTACGGCACTATTGCTTTTTCTTTACCTTTTTTATTTTTTATTCTTTTTAAAACTGTTGACATGAATGTTCTTTGTCCTTTCAGATGGTTTTTCCAATTTTATTTAATCTCTGTGATATGGAATGGCTTTCTGCTCGTGGTGCTCATTCGGACTCTGTTCTTCGGATATAATGGCTTTGCCTGGTTAAAAGTGTTGGTCAATGTTCTCAATGGAGAGCCACGTGACCAGATTTCGGGTAAGTTGTACTGTCGTTTTTTTCCTCTGCATAAATAGTGTATTTAAAAATGTTGTTTGGTTGAGGTCGGTGTTTGGTTTTTGAATAGGAAACTTGTCCCTAAATTCTGATGGCTCAGTTATTTAAGCTGTCACTGCATCTGATATTATCCTGCAGTTGGAGAATAGCCTAGCCTCACTTCTTAAATGGGATGGTGCAGGGACCGTCTCCTGGTGGCGTTAATGCTTTAATGCCAACATGAACAACCACTGTTAATTACGTCTTTGTGACAAACTTGAGTTGAATTCATTCTCTTATTTTATCAACCTTGTCGGTCAATCTTCTTAAAGGTTTCACTTTAGCCAAGCCCAACAACGTTTTAGGACAATACACCTGAATAGTTGGATTGTTGAAAACAAGAATTGCATCCTTTACGCTTAAACTTTAAAAGCAATACATTCCAAATGATATTTACTTGTAAATATCTGTGGTGATGCGAGTATATTAATAAACACTACACCAAGATGGGTACATTCCACTTATCCTTATTTGTTTTGTACAGTGTTTTTCAGATGCTGTTTATTCATTAGGTACCTATAATCTCATAAACGAGAGTTGTACCACCTGCAGAAGCGCAGGGGAGGTGCTTTTTTCCCCACAAAGTGCTTGCACATGCCTTGCCCTAAAGAATTTGCATCCTTCTGATCTTTGAGTCTCCAGAAGGCTTGGATGCTTGCTAGAGACCAGAATGCGACATTCCTCCTTTCAATGGTAAACCTTGTGAGTCTCTCTGTCGCATCCATCAGAAAGTCTTTGTACCTGCCTGGTAGTCTTACAGTTCTGTGAGGTCTCAAGTGTAAAGTGTCTGTCTGGTTCACTCAACTGTATGCAGGTCTGTTTTGCTGCTGGGCTCGCATTCCTTAATACTTGTTCTTTGGGGTTGGGGAGTGTTGGGACTGATTCTCTATACTCTGGCCTGGTGTACAGATGTATCTAAGGCCAACCTTTATTGTGACGGGGACAGTTCTGGGGAGCTGTAGCCAAACCAGTTCAGGTAGCAGTGACAGGCGGTCTAGGCTACGTTTTTCAGAGGTGGCGCACTTGTAAAGGGTCCGTAATGAGGTGTCGCACTAAGAATCACGAATTACACTTAGACAGGATGCATAAAAATGCAATTTTTTTTATTGCCCAAAATACACTATAGAAAAATGACTACTGGCAAGTAGTTATCACACAACACTAGATAAGAGATATGTATATACATTCACTTATCAGAGGGCATAATGTACGTTGCAATCTCCTGCAAAGGAAAGGTAAGGTTATGTTTAGGCACTCGAGGTCCACAGGGAATGATCCCTAACTAAAAATGTTTGGGGGCCTTTTGCCCAATAGTTCAGGTAAAGTTCCACAGAATCTTTGAGGCAGGAAAAAATGCAGGTAGGGTCTCTGGGGTCCGGTGAAGGGTTCCAATTGTCAGAGTACAAGTTAAACTAGCTAACAGAAGTAGCCCCAACTTTCAGAAGTCTTGCGTAAGCAAGCAATGGCAAATCCAATACTGTTAGAATAAATGGTTATTTATAAGCCCATTGACTTATAGTGGGAGTATGTGGGTAGGTAAGAAGCACTGTAACTTGGTCCCCGTACTCTGATTCTTCGCCAGACTTGGCAGGACAAAGGAAAAGGGTCTGAGGTTGCTTTTCCTGCCAAATGCCGCAGTCCTAGATTCACATTTGTTGCAGGTTCTAGCTGATCTAGAATGCAGTAAAACTCTATGCACGACCCCTCTCAGGACTGAACTTGGGTCAGGTAAGCGATTTTGGACAGTGGTCACCGCATCACAGTGAGGCAAAGGGACTCAACTGGTGTGGTCAGACTTTCCCTCCCATCTCGGGTCCCCTTGAAGCTAGGATGCCGTAATTCTGCAGAGGTGGGCCTTGTAGGGCCAGGTGAGGATCTCCAAAGTGCCAGGTCAAAACTCGGAACGGTGACGTCGGGAACATGGTAGCCCAAGCTGTTCAGCCACAGAACAGTCCAGGGGCACTTCCAAAGGCTCTTATTTGCAGGCTACCGAGCAGACATCAGGAATGGATGGTCACTCCATTCCCTGGTGTCGCAACTCCTTTGCAGGACTGCTAAAGATCTTCAGCAAGACAAGGCTCCTCCAGGACAGCAGCAGAAGTTGGTAGCCAGACCTCCTTCCGACGGGTCTCTGGTTTCTTCGCAGGTCTCACAGCTGGATAGAAGTCTTGGCTCCGTCAAGTTTCTTTAGAATCTCTGAAGAGCTGGTGCATGGGCCCCCTTCTTATCCTAAAAGCCAGGTAAGAGCAACTACCCTCCCTAGCCTTTAACTTCACTGGCCTAGGCCCAGTTGTGCAGTTCAAGGCGTGTAGATTCATGAACCACCTGAGTCACTTTGGATTCTCCCCCTTAATATCTATGAACCCCTTCAGCTGTTTAGGGTGAACATACACTGTGAAGTGGGCCCCATGGAGGTAGGACCTCAACTTCCTAAGGCACCATACAATGGAAAAGCAACTCTTCTCCACATGGGGCCACCTGAGTTTTCCACTCCTAAACTGGTAGCTAATTAGACATATAGGTTGTTTTTCACTTGTGTCATTAAGCTGTGAACGTTTTCCCACTATCCCAGTGTCGTAGGCATCTGCCTGCACTATGAAAGGTCTCTCCCACTTGGGTGCCTTTAACCCAGGGGCCTGACCTAAGGATTCGTTCAGGCCAGTGAAGGCCTTCTCACACACAAGGGTCCATAAGAACTCTTTAGGTCCCCTTGAAGTAGTGAGGGCAGTCAGAGGGACAGCTATATTGCTATAGGCAGCCACCGTTCCCATGTGTTTCCCAGTGAGGCCCAGGAAAGTCCTCACTTGGGCAATGGGGGTTGCCCAGTTCTATACCTCACTGACAAGAGGTTGCATCTTGCCTCCATCTACACCAAAGCTATATGGAAGGAAGGCCAATGATTCTAGTTCAGTATGACACTTGGTTGTCTCCCAGAACATAGTTAGCCTGATGAAGTCTCTTGATACCCAGTCTCTTGAGTCTTTCCTAGTTCCTTCTAAGTGGGGGTTGAATCTGCCATGTCATCCAGACATGTATTGCTGAGATCCTTTTTCCCATTCAGAACAGGACCTAAACTCATTTGACAGGTGTCTGTTACAGCCACCAATTCAGAAGCCCATACATTTAAGTAAGGATCTGAAAATGCCGAAACTGCTGTCTCCTCCTTCGCATATATACGGACAGGGATATGATTCCATACCCTACAGAGAGATCAAAAATGCTAATGTACTTCTCAGTACTGAGCTGAGCCACAGTGTGTATCTGTCTTGAAGACAGAATACCGAGCTCTAGTTTCCATACAGAATCCGAAAGTGGTTTTACCTGTATGTCTCCCCAGACACTGGGTCTGACCACAACTGAGTACAGCAGAGGAGCTACCTCTGGGACTGTCATACAGTAGGGTGTCAATGACTGACTTGGCAGTCATTCCCTGTGGGTTGGCACAAGAGCACATGGGATTGTGATCAGCAATCACCAATTGCAACCTATTTTTTATTTTATTGTAACATATAGTTTATAACAAACACAAGAAAACCTCTTCATGCCACTTTAGCTTTCGGCCTATATCACCTTCTGTATTTCATGATAAGATAAGAGATGAAACTCATCATCTGCCCCACCTCGGACAACAATCTTACATACACTGTCATTTCTACACCAGTGGATATAATTGCGTCCATAAAGTCAACCACTGCACTTGTTAATTGTTATTTTTTCCCACTAACATCATGAACCACCACTCCTCCATAATACCAGTTAAGGGGGCACATTTACTAAGATGGATTATTCGTTTGGACATTCTGTGATCAAGTGCTTCGACGATTCAACTGAGGTATGGCAATATCGACATAAATTATTAAGAGTATCTTTGTCATGCTTTAGAAACATTTCCTTGGTTTTGTAGGCTTTTAACCTTAGTCTCAGGAACTGGTCTCTATGATGCCTCGATGGAAATTTAATTAATTAGAATAAAAGGTTTATTATAAGCCCATTGACTTACAATGGGAGTATAGGGGTAGGTAAAAAGCACTGTAGCTTACCCCCCCATACTCTGATTCTTCACCGGACTTAGCAGGACAAAGGATGAGGGTCCGAGGATGCTTTTCCCACCGAGTCGCAGTTCTCGATTCACAGGGTTTGCAAGTTCTAGCTGATCTCCGGTTGGTGTCTTTTAACTGTTGCAAGGACTCTCGAATTTCGCAGAGGTGAGTTTTGTAGGGCCAGCTGAGGATCCCCAAAGTTCCATGTCGAAACTCGGAACTGTGCCGTTGGGAGCACGGTAGCCCAAACTCTGAGCTGGTCAGCCACATGACAGTCCAGGAGCACTTCCGAAGGCTCTTCTTTGCAGGGTACCGGGCAGACATCAGGAATGGATGTTCCCTCCACTCTCCGGGATCGCAGCTCCTTTGCAGTACTGCTAAAGATCTTCAGCAAGACAGGGCTCCTCCAGGACAGCAACAGAAGTTGATAACCAGGCCTCCTTCCGACGGGTCTCCGGTTTCTTCACAGGTTTCACAGCTGTATGTAACGACATCACCAGTGACAATGCCTACTGTTATGATGTACCGCACATGCCAATATTGGCAGACTTTCCGTGGCAGCAGAGTTCTTTGTTGGCGCTTTTTCCTTATCCTCGCAAGAGGTGTGCTGGGCCTTTTTCACTAGTGGGTTGTATTTTTTTCTGGTGTGAGCGTCTTGAGGGGCTTTCCAACATTTAGTGACGTCGATGTGATACCAGCAACCCCTGCAACGACTGAGGCTTCTGGCCCGCTTCTCTGAAGGGGCCGCACCCACCTGCAGCGACCAGTCCTAAGCGCACAACCCGCAGAGGTGTGCAGGAGCTGTTTTCACAGAATTCCTGTATTCTCTTTGAAGCGGGAGTGGCCCCTGGGAGAATGAAGGCTGTTATTGGGACCCCGTGACGAAGGAGCTTGGGTGAACACGCAGACGTGCATACACCCCTTGCGAGGGATAACGAGGGGTAGTGTGTGGGGGAGTGGGATGTGCACAAGTGAGGATGGCGTGTGGTGAGGCCACGTGGCGACAGTAGATTCTTTTGTATTATTATTACTGTTATTTTTTGGACATTAAGGAGGATTTTATGGATGAAAAACAGGAGTGTAGGGAACCTTTCCGTTTGAAGGAAGATGACATAATTAATTGTGTAATAAAAAAATGAAATAAAAGGACAAAATTGGGAGCTCTGTATAGTTAGTGGGTTTGGTGGTGGTAGTAGTGGTTGTTGTTTAGCTTGTTGTTTTAGTGTATTGCGATTCATGTGTACAAGAAGGAGGCCAGAGGCGGGTCAGTGGTTTGAAAGTATTAGTGTATGTGTGCATGTGAAAAGGGGGGTGTTCACAGGGAGGCGGGGACAGTGAACTGATAGGGATGTTGTATAATTAAAGTGTGCGCAGTGCATATTTGTGAAGAGGCGCTTTTGCGGACATGTAACCTGCAGAAATGGAAAGGAGGACACAATTAGAGCACATATGCAGTACATTCGCGTTGTATAGGGACAAAATTGACAAATATCACACACAATGGGTGGTAGAGACAAAAAGGGTGCGGATGCCTCGCTCCTGGCCAGAGCAAGGCAGCCACATGGGACCACATGAGCATGTTCTTAGTTGCTAAGTATAAAAGTAAACCACTCCAAAACAGAAAAGAAATCTTAGAGCAGTGGAAACTATTGTGGATGAGGATGGGACTCAGAAAACTGAAGGGAATGCCCTAGATACAAAGCCTGCAACAACGCAGGGGAACGGGACTGGGTCCTCGCACACAGGGCTTTACCCGCTCACTCGTCGCCCAGCAACAGGGTACACTAATCCAACATATGTGCCCACACCGTCAACAGCCCCACCGCCCTACGTTCAACCATCCAGTATTATCCCGCTTCAGGACAGCAAGATACAGTAGGAGCTAGAAGAAGCATTGGAGGCAACACAGGTGGAGCTAGCTCGGTTAAGAGCAGCACAGGATGGAGAGGGGAAGAAGGGACATCTTGAGAGGATAGCTATGGGGCAACACGCTCGCCTTGAAAGCAAGACATTGTAGAGCATCACAGGTTCGATCCCCTTGTCCGCACTTAGAAATCTTTTGGATATTAAGTGCATTATAAATAACAAATTACAAATGGGTTAGACAAATGGCAGGCCAGAGACATTTTGTTCAGGTTCGACAGTTCGGTGATAAAGGATGTGCATATCGAAAAGGAGTGAGGTGGCGACGGGCCAGCCGGAAGCATGGGGTACAGGACTGAAAGGTCTGACAGGTAGAGGAATGGGACACCATAGATGAGCTTGAGGATGAGGAGAATTGAGCAGATGCTGGACATAGCACTGTGGGTAAAAGGTTTGTGGGGGCCACGGTTAAGAAACAGTGGCAAGGAAAACTGGAAGTGGTGGACGGAAAGAGGGGGAAAAACACAGGTACTCGGATGCAGTTGATGCACAGAGTCATAGGAAGAACGCACTGTGTATCGTGGGCGCAAATGGAAAAGAACAAGTTGATTAATCAACTCCCGCTCATCCCTTCCGGGGCTGGGGGGGCGTGGCCTGGGCTCATGGAGTGAGGAGGTGTCTGAGTAGAGCTCCCATCCGGATCCTCGAAATGATCTTCAGATTAAAGGCTACGGAAAAGATTAGCAATTAAATTAACATCCACGCATAGAGAAAGTGGTTTGAGAAATTGTTGTGTGCAAGGTTTTGACTGCTGACATTTCCAGGGTTGTAGGAACGTCCAACTCAGAAGTGCGTGGGTGCCTGCCATACATGGTATCAAAGGGTGTCTGCCCAGTGCTGGTGTGTAGGGAATTATTATAAGCATGTTCAGCTATCCATAATAGGTCGAACCAGCTTCCTTCAGCTTGGTGTGACATGCAGTGCAGATACTGCTTGAGCGTCTGATTTGTCCTCTCAGTTTGACCATCCGTTTGGGGATGGTGACTAGTGGATAGCCGGATGTCGATCTGGGCCATAGAACAGCATTTTCTCCAGAAGTTGGATACGAATGGAGTACCTCGGTCTGAGACCAAAACTGAAGGAAACCCATGGAGGCGTACAATGCCTTCAAGAAATACCCGTGCCAGAGTGAAAGCATTTGGGAGCCCCTTAAGAGGAATGAAATGTGCCATTTTTGAAACTAGGTCCACGACCACAAGAATAGTGTTAAACCCTTGACTGGGTGGTAAGTCAGTAATAAAATCCAGGGACAATGTGTGCCAGGGTGCTGGTGGGATTTCCAATGGTTGTAATAGCCCAGCCGGTTTCTGCTTGGATGACTTGTTTTGAGCACACACTCCACAAGATGGGATGAATTGGATAATGTTTTTACGCCACGTGGGCCACCAATCATTTCGTTTTACCTTGGCTAGGGTTTTAGCGATTCCGGAGTGGCCCTCGATCAAGAAATCATGATAACCGGACATGACTTGTTCTCGTAGTTCTTGGTTTGGTAAGAATAAACGATTCCTGAAGTAGGGCAACTGATCTTTTATCATGTAATGTTCTCCTTGTGCACTACAAGCTTGTAATTGCTCCGGACTCATCAGGTTTTGGATTTCTTCATGTAATTCTTTGAGTTATGGTTGCTGTGATTCCTAGGAGCTTGTCACTCAGGATGATTGCTATTGGGTCAGGGGTCTGATACCCTTGCTCTTCCACCCCCAATACGGGAAAGGGCATCGGCCTTCCCGTTTTTTACCCCTGGTCGAAATGTAATCAAGTAGTCATATTCAGCAAAAAAAAGAGCCCAACGTAGTTGTCGTGAGGATTGGGCCTTTGCCGTTTTTAGGTACTGGAGGTTCCATTGGTCCGTTATTACGGTGATTGTGTGTCTGGCATCCAAGAGGTAGTGCTGCCATGCCTTAAAGGCTGACTTAATGGCCAGGAGTTCTTTGTCTGCGATAGCGTGATTGAGTTCAGGGGGTGTGAATTTACGCGACCAGAAGGCAACAGGGTGTAACTGGCCCGTTTCGGGGTCCTTTTGTGAGAGGACGGCTCCCATAGCCGTGCTTGAGGCATCCGTTTCCACCAGGTATGGGAGATCAGGGCGAGGGTGGTGTAAGATTGGGGCAGATGTGAATCTTGCTTTGAGTTCCTGGAAAGCCTCCTCGGCTTCTGTTGTCCACTGGAACTTTTTGTTGCTTTTCCTTAGTAATGCCGTGATGGGATGCACGATTTGCAAGAATCCTGGGCTGGACCGGCGGTAGAAGTTTGCAAAACCCAGCATACTTTGAACCCCCTTGAATGAATTTGGGGATGGCCAGTTCAGGATAGCATCTACCTTGTGTACATCGATTCGGATTCCATTCGGGCTGAGAATAAAGCCCAGGAATTCCACCCCGGAGATGTGGAATGAGCACTTTTCGAGCTTGGCGTAGAGCTGGTGTTGACAGAGTTTCTCCAATACAGATCAGACGTGTTTAACGTGGTCCTGCTTTGATGCGGAATATACTAGGATATCGTCGATGTAGACTAGAGCACAGACATCAATCAATTCCTGTAGGACATCATTCATGAAGTATTGAAATGCAGCAGGCGCGTTGCAAAGGCCAAAGGGCATTACTTGATATTGGTACAAGCCGTATTTGGTGCAAAAAGCGGTTTTCCATTTGTCCCCCTGTTTTACGCGAACAAGGTGATATGCCCCCCTCAGGTCTAGTTTTGTGTAGATTTGGGCATCTTTGACTTGATCAAGCAATTCAGGGATCAGTGGCAGGGGGTAGCAATTTTTTACAGTAATCTGGTTCAGTGCGCGATAGTCGATGCACATTCTCAAGTTCTCCTCCTTTTTCGGTACGAAGAATAGAGGACTGGCTGCTGGAGACTTCGAGGGACGGATGAACCCGTTGGCCCAGTACTGGTCAAGATAGGTCTTCAGGTGCTGGTTATCTGGTACTGTGAGTGCGTAAATTCGCCCACAAGGGATTTCTGCGCCGGCTATCAGGTCGATTTGGCAATCGTATGGTCTATGCAGTGGCAGGGTATTAGCCTGTTCTTTCTGAAAGACATCTTGAAAGTCCTGGTATTCACTTGATAGGGTGCCGATTGCCACAGTCGCTAGCGTGGAGGTTCTGGTGTCTATTGGTTGTTTCTCTTGGCGATAACATGTGTGGGCGCAAGTCTCGGGAAAGGACAATTCTTTTGCTCGCCAATTGAGGATTGTGAGCTACCAACCATGCATTCCCAAAATCAACCGGAACTGTGGTGCCTTAATGAGGTCGAAAACGATAGATTCTTGGTGTCCATCCTGGCACAGAAGGGTTAAAGCTGCAGTGCATTGGGATACTGGACCAGACGCTATTTCCGTGCCGTCGACAGTGGTCACAGTGTGGGTGGCTGATTTAGGGCGTAATGGAAGCCCCATCTTTGCCGCAAGATCCTGGTCGATGTAATTCCCAACGGCTCCACTGTCTATGTACGCTCTTACTGCGTGCATCCGAGATGGTTGTTGATTGATCAAGACCACAGGTAGTGCAAAATGGGAGGTCTGTAGTTCACTTTCTTCGCTCGACAAGTGGACCCCCCTACACTTGCCGGGCTGGGGAGTTTTCCGATTCCTTGATGGTATCTTCCTTGTCCATGGCCCCTACCGTCCTCCTCGGTGGCTTCACACGGCACTCTTTAAGGAAATGACCTGACCTTCCACAGTACAGATATAACTGCTGCTGTCTCCTTTTATCCCTTCTTTCCGCTTTAGTCAAGGGGATCTGACCCCCCCAATTTGCATTGGTTCTCCTGAACCATCCGTTGTTCGGGCAGTATTGTCCTTTGAACGCACATACATAGGGCGAGGGTCTGATCTGGTTCGATCTGCTCTTCGGTCCTGCAACCTATGATCCAGTTGAACAACAAGGTCAATGAATTCTGAGCAGTCTTTCGGGGGGTTCACTACTTGTGCAAGAACATCCTTGAGCTCCCACCACAGCCCCCGATGAAATAACGTGGTTCTCTTCTCCACTGGCCATTCTGCTTCAACTACGAGTCTATTGAACGTGGCTATGTATGTTAATAGGTCTTGATTCCCTTGGTGTAGGGACAGAAGTTCGTTGTCTAATGCCTGCCCATGAGTACGACGGGCGAACAGCTTTTCCATCTGCTGCTGAAAGCCCCTGAAGTCATGCAGCAAAGTATCGTCTTGGGCCACAAAGGGTACAGGCCAGTCCGCGGCGCTACCACTCGGGTAGGATAGCACAAAAGCGACCCGTGATTGGTCATTCGGAAAGGCCCCTACCCTACAAAGGAAGTGCAGGCGGCACTGGTTCATGAACGTTGCAAACCTCTTGGGATCCCCCATAAATCGTTCGGGCAGGGCCAAGGGAACTGCCCCAGGAAGGGTTATCTGAACGGGATTGGCTGATGGCGCTGGCATCGATGGCACGCTTCCCGGCAATGGTGCATGCCCTGCTTGTGACTGGAGAAGTTGCCGGCTTAAATCATCAGTGCGTTCTTTGGCTACTATCAGCTCTCTCCTCAGGGTGTTGGTGTCCTGCCTGGCTGCATGTACTTCGGAACGTAGCTGCCCCAACATGTGGGCTAACTGGTCAGTTTCTGATGTTTCCATGACGCCCAGGTGGATTTTGATGTGAGGCTTTGCGTTTTGTAACGCTCACCTGGTATCCACGGGGACGTCACTCAGCCTGTTCTGACCTCTTACGACCTCAAACCCTTCCCTGGAGGCTATTCAACTGGAGACTGGGTCTTGTTTTCTTGGATAGTGTGCTCTCCGTCCTGTTTTCAGCGCAAGGGCGCGTTGATTGATGCAGGCTCGTTGCTGCCTAGTTACTTCATTTGCAAGAGTCCGACAAGTATAATGAGTCTTTTGAACAGTTCTCTAACTTCGTTCCTTTCTTTCCTTAGATGATGGCCGGTGTCCGGAGATGGCGGTGTGCTGCAAAGATGAGTAGCGCTGAAGGTGAGTGAGAGCGTGATGCGCGATGTACCCCTTTCGTATTTGCATTGAACAGAGTTCTTTTTCTGTGTCTTTTAGGTGCCGCAACGTTTTCAGCGAGGATGACGGTTATGAAGAACACATGTGGTGGGTAAGCGCGGTATGCGGCGCCTCTAGATGTTTCCACGCTAACCTGGAGTGTCTTTTCCCTCTTGCAGATGGATGAGAAGTTCCGGAGAAAGAGTTCCCCCACAGCGGCTGGGATTCAGGTAAGCGTTTGAAGCTCGTACAGTATTTAAAAATAAGCAAAGATTTGCAGAATGCTTACTAATGTCTTTTTTTCTGTTTTCCCTTTTCCTTAGGAAGCGGCGTGCCGGGATGGGAATGACACCGCCGAAGATGCCCGCAGCATAGAAGGAGCGATGAATGATGGGCAGAAGCGCCACAAGGTAAGGCTGTTCCTGACGGTGTTCTTGTTCTTGCAGGAGCTGAGCGCAGAAGAAAGATGCAGGCCTACTGTAGACCGATCCGAACACAGGGAGTGTCACGCTGCAGGTGCAGAAAACGCAAAGCATGTTTCTCAGCCTGGGTGTGGCTTAAATAGTCTCTGGGTATCCCAGGTGTCTCTGGGCTGAACCACACCCAAAAGACTAGACCGCACATGGAGTTCTGAGAACCGAAATATGTGGGGGCATCCATCTTGTCCCCATCAATGCACTAAAAGTCCAATCCCCAATGTTATCCTATGGGAGTGAGTGAGTCTGGTGCCACAAGCGCCAAGTCTGACTCAAGTGGGTCTTTGGAGGGATGGAGAGGCCCTTGATGGCCATGTAGGTGATCGTGGCCTGGCTCCAGCCTGACATCTTGGAGGGTTGGGGACATGAGGGGCAGGAATCATGACAGACAGTTTGCCTGTGAGCAAGCACTTGCTGCAGCAGCATTTGCTACGAGAAACGTTCTACCATTGTCATGGGGTACTCTGTAACATTGTACGTTAAGCACGCAGTGTTCACCATCCTAGAATAGTCGAAGTCCACATTGACCACGCAGTGAGCATCCGCATATGAGATTATTCTGTCCAGCATTATTCTGTCCAGCCAAAACATTCACAATGTGCGGTGCAAAACAGTTAAACCTGCCACTTTTCTGACATAAATGTGTTCTGATGAAGATTTGGCTCATGATTGTGTAACTTTTGAAGGTGAAGAAGATGATTTACCAAAAGCACATGACAGACCGCTCGAGGGGTGGCGGAGGTTCCTCTCCGTTGATGGGTCAGCAACAATTGACCAGGACACAGGCCTGAGGCATACAGGGGCGGATGTGGTCAGTTTGGTGGATGGGGAATATGAAACATTGGTGCAAAAGGGATTGCTGATGCACTACTTGAACCAGGCAGCAAAGCTCATTGTGCTTATTGAGGAACTTCAAGCTTCCCAAGGGTGTCACGTGACCATCTACTCTGATTCGGCATGCGTTACCACCACAGTACATGCAGGTCTTGCACGCGGGAAGAGAAGGGGATTTAGGAAGGTAGACAGATCTCCCATGCAACACACTGCTTTGCTGGATAAGCTCATCCACACCCTTTCCCAACCATCCGTAGTGGCGGTTATCATATGCGCCCTCCACACTAACAACACATATGAGGTGTCACTTGGTACTGCCGCCACAGACAGTGGCGAAAACCACAGCGTATCTCCCAGTGCCACAAGTAGCAGAGTATCCCGTGTTAACGCATACCACAGAACTGTTACCACCCCATACATGCCCTACCAATTGCCCAGTTGATTAAATTACAGGGACGGACACCACAGGAGGAGAAAGTGCTCTGGATAAAGAGAGGGTGTAAACAGTCCCCAACAGATCTTTTGTAGCAGCAGGAGATAACGGGCAAGGCGGTAATGCCCCATGCATTGTTACTAGTAGAATTCGACCAGCTCCACCACCCGGCACGCATCTCCAAACAACCTATAGCTGCGGACATTCAAGAAGACTGGTTCGGTCCGAACCTGCAGGAGAGTTTGACAAATATGGTCACGCATTGCACAACGTGCCAAACTTAAAATACAAGCCTCACATTAAAAACAATTGGAGGCACCCTGCTCCACCATACTGGGCCGTTACCCAAGTTCCATATTAATTATGAGGACATGGGCGAAAGGTGTAATGGATCTCAGTACCTCATTGTGGTTGTGTGTCCCTTCTCACGATGGGTGGAGGCGGGACCTTTTGCACATCCAGACGCTAAGTGTGCCGCAAAACGTTTGGTGAGAGAGGTTTTCCCTCGGTGGGGTGTGTGCGATGCATTAAGGTCAGATAACACACATTTCTTTAATGATGTTTTGAAAGAGATTCTGGCATTATTGGGCAAATTGGACGCGCACCATTTACCACTGCCAAGCCAAGGAGGCATGTTAAGAAGCAAACTATCGAAACTCTGCACAACATTAAAGAAAAATTGGGTGCGCTGTCTGTTGCTCGTGTTATTCAGTTTCTGCATATAGCCCAGTAAAGATCACACTTATCGCGGCACAAAGTGGTCATGGAGCGCTGCATGCACACGCCACTTTATCCTATCAGGCGAGCGTCTGACTCTCACATAGCCAGTGTCTATTTTGGGGGGAGGAATTTAAGTTACCTGTCCTCCCTAACAAAGACAATATAATTTATCTCCCAACAGATTGCACCTCCCCGAACAGACAAAGCAACCAGTGCCACGGGAGATATATCTGCAACATCAACCCCTCTGCGGCTTGTTCCTGGAGATCTGGTCTACATTCGTAATTATATTCGCCGCTGGAACCAACCCAGGTACGACGTCCCATTTTGAGTGATTTATGCCACTCCCCTCGCGGCTAAGATAAAGGAATTCCGTTACTGGGTGCACCTCTCTGACGTCCGCAAAACAACTCTGCCCCCACCTGCATCGACAGATTAAATTGCCCCTTGACTCGTAATAGTGCCACCTCACCCTAAGGATTAGCCCAGAGAACTGACTGGTCAAAATAAGACACAAAAAGGACGTCTTCTGCCACATCCACACAACACTGCACTACATTACATTTGCAAAGGAATTGCACTGCAGCGGTTCCCCATTTTCTCTCTCTCCCTTTCCAACTTTCTTGCTTTTCAGCTCTCTATCCCTCCCTATTACTGCATCTCTTTCCCTTCTCTTCCTTCTCTATCTTCGTGCCTACCTCTTGTAATTAAGTTTCCTTTCAGGTAATCCTTGCAATGGTTCCTGTGAGCTCCACCAGGAAAAATGTGAATAGTACCATGTCCACATTCTCTTACTATTATATGTCTGGAATGCATTATATTGCTGGCCTATTTGCTAGATTCATGTTTGACGTGGGAAAATATTTAGGGGATACTTTTATATGAGCTAGGCATATAAATGAGGCGGGGGTATATACAAGCAAATGTTACAACCAATGACTCCAGTTCCAAATTAGCTGAGAGGGGAATGCAGAATGTAAATTTGTCCGAGATGTCTCCTGAAAATGCATATAGTAGTGCATTAGCACGTAAGAAAAGACACATCCGAAAACAAAGATAGGAGGAGTATAATGGAAATCTGGCACTGTGTAGGCTGCGGAGCACATTCCAGGTACAGTCTGTTCAGCGAGACTATGGATCCTGATCTGCTGCAATGTAAGCAAAACCCCAAAAGCTCTCGGTGCCTGTGGGCGGAGGCCGTACATTAACTTGCAAACATTAACTTGCAAGGAGTGAAATAAATAGAGAACAGATGGCAAGAATCTTCAATGAGCTGTGCAACAGGAGGGTCACTGGGGTTCGGAAATGATGTGTTGACTAAAGTTAACATGTATGCACAATTCTGGAATGAACATGTCACAAAGCTAACGTGGGTTGAAGAAATGGAAAAGCCAGTAACAGTGCAGCAGCCAGAAACACATGAACAATGCTTTTACAATGAAGGGACTGTTTTCGGGGGGGGGCAAGCTCAAATGGAACAAGACATTGTTTATTCCAGACCTCAAAGGTACAGCGGCAGTAATGGACTACTACTGGGTGTGTATTCAGCAGGCGTGCTTGCACCTCCCGCCATCTTGGAGGGGCTATTGCTCATTGGCCACACTGCACTGAGCAATACTTGTGATCCCTGAAAAACACGTTGCAGCGGGGTTAAAGACTTCGCCTGCCCCGACCCCAGCCCTGACTGCAATGTGACCCAGAAGAAACCTGTCACCACACGCCATCTTCCCAGAGAAGGAAAAGAACAGCATGTTGCGCAAAAGGAGGACATCCTAATTATTTGTCCCAAGACTCCTCTGAATTGCTTTAAGAAATACCCAATGAACATCCACGATTTCGCAAAGAGGAGAAATGTTTTGTATCTCTACATCTGCCTGGGGTCCAAGCAGCCACTAACGCGAAGTGGCTGCAGATCGTCGGGTGGGAGTTTGTACAGCTGGCTAACGATACAGAACAAGGCCTCAACGCAATAAAGGTCGAGATGTGTGCCATAAGACTGATGACCCTTCAGAATCGTTAAGTGCTTGATCTGCTCATGTCAAGGCAGGGAGGGCTTTGCAGAAAGTGACAATTACACCCAGGTGTCTGTAGTGAATGGACATTTCCAATATTGTGCTCTGTGATATTCACATCCAAGTACCCCTAATAAAAGGCTATGCTTTGTTTTTATGTTCTGTTTCACATCTAGGTATGCCTTATATGTCTGTATACTCTATTTTGAGCGCGGTTGTGCTTGCATGGAGGCGTACCAGGAAATAATCAATGCATTGTTTTATTGTGCTTCATTTGTGTTTCACATCTAGGTATCCCCAAGAAACCCACTGACAGCCTCCTAGTCAACCACTCTCACTAACTACATGCTGACCAATTATGCCAACACAAAGGGCTAGAGAAAACTAAACCTGCTAAACATTACAGCAATCTACATCTCTCAAACCAATATGCAAACATCTCCAACTGACTTAAACGCCCTAACAAGTCAAAACTGCAGGTCTCCCATCGGGAAACAATATGCCCTGGGTGTACACACAAAAACACACCTATAAAACGCATCCGCCAGTTACTGCTAGTTCTACACCCACCTACAACGAAGCACAATGTGTTTCCCTCTTCCCCCCCACACCAATACACCCAACTTTCCGACCGAACGCCTTGAGTCCATGCAAATGGCAGCAGTGTGTGATATAAATCCACATAACTTAATTGAAAAAACTGCAGCTGTATGGGGACGGGGATAAGCTTGATCCATTAAACTGGATCTATAATATCCTGCCCGGGGCACTTGAGAGGAATGTAAATGAGTGGATGTGGCTGGGGTATAATCTCCCTAAAAAATATGTTAATGGTTCCTAAGCTCCTTTTCTGGGTACCAAAATGTCCACAGGGTTAGAAAAATTCTGACGAGGTTGTGGGTGAATCATTTGTTGCATATATCATAGTATTATATCAACGCTGCCATATGAGATGCATGCTTTATTGGTTCCAGGTCCATAACTTTTCTACTACCTGTCACAACCGCAGTATGCTGCATGTGGTACATAGACTGGAGGGAAATGTTAAATAAGAACATGAAAATGCTGCTGCCTTTCCCCTTCACGTACTGCATTTCCATGGAGTACTTCTAGAATCCCTAGGAAGCAGTACCGACATGACGTTACCGTCTGGGTAGTGCTCCAGAAATGACAACAGGTAGAGAAACGATGTATGCACCATGTCTCTACGACCTAGGTATCTTACTTTTGAGAAACCTTTCCAAGCACATGTCACCAGGCTTAAAGCAGAGACACTTGGTGCAGGTTTTGAAGATGGGGCCATCATCACGCTGGATACCTTATGGGAGAGAGGCAAGGTTAATCCCTTAACAATATTTCTCTAATTCAGCCTGCACAAAGCTCTGAGTAACAGGCATATTTTCTGAATGAACCTTAGAAATGCTCCAATACCTAATCTTGCTCTTGCATACGACCCATTTGATCTTTGTTATATGCTAAAATGTAATTGTTGCGGTCACAACGCCCTGACAGCTGGTAAAAAGTGTCAAATGGAATCTCCGTAAACCTCTATCTGATCATGAATAGAAATTAGAACCATTTAACTATCATTGTAGACTAGTACTTTTCAAAATGTCCAAATTTCAGTCAGTTCTATTACACTCCACACAAACTGCACTTATTTGCACCTATTGTAGTGGTATGTGCCAGATGTGACCTGGAGTGTTCACTTTTTGCACTTAGCATGGAGCTGCGCACACATCTAATTCGGGGTGCAGGTTTGTAAGGTGGTCGCTGAGATGACTGGGCTGGACCTTGCGCTTTAGCCTGAAGACGTGACTTTTAGGCCACTTGTGGAAAAAGTAGTGGTTCTATCACGTTTCGTGGTCATGACCAGTGGTGGTACGGCGTAGGATTGCTATAAACTGAGGTCAAGGGTGTATGCCAGGAAGGGAGATTGGTTAAGAACTGAATTTATTACAATGTTCTGGAGGAGGTATACTGGTGAAGACAGGCTCTCTCCAGTGAATCTGAGGCGATCTGGTTAGACTTGAGATCGTATCTTGTAACCTATGTCCCTGAAACTGGCAAAGAGATTACCAGAACAAGTGCACTTACTAGATAGGAAGTCATTTTGTGACTTGATTGTAAATGAATATAAGTGATGCTAAAAATGGTCATGTTACTGGAGGAGAAACACTTAAGGACATATCCCTCGGATATGATATGACTGTGATACTATATATATATATATATATATTTATTCAATTGGATAGCATGGATAATTGTAATGCATTGAAATACTGTGAGCTATGCGGGGGTTATGTTAAGATAATGTTCTCTGAAGATTTGTGAGTTGTGGAAGTCTAAAGTTTTTAAAAAACTAGCAGCTCCTGTGTGTCTTTCAAAATTGTATATTTTGACAGTGAGAACACACCCACAGGAGGCGGAGGCAGTGAGGGAATCTGGTATGGTAAATACAATTCTCCTGCAGTCAGTTCAATGTCCTATTCAGGAGTAAAAGTGCCAAGATGACCCCATCATTTGTCTTCTACTCTTACTTTGTACAATGCACATTCCACGTTATCGGTTTGTGGAAAATGGTCATAGTTTTTGTGTATTGGAATGCTCACAGCTTTTCCCTTCTGTTTTAATTGTAGGTGGGGAGTTCTCAGCCTTCATGGTTCTGGTGCTGCTGTGGATAAACAGTGTGCGTAGGCTGATAGAGTGCCTCTTCATCAGTGTTTTCTCAGAGGGAATGATCCACCTGATCCACTACTCCTTTGGACTCGTGTATTATGTTCTTCTTGGCTTCACTGTGCTGTGTCAAGCACCTTTCCATGGCAGAAATGGTGAGTGTCCCGCCTGCTTCCCTGCGGTTTGTCTTCTGGCTATAAGAAGGACCTTGGATTGTGAGATTGTCTGTTCGATGCAGCGCAAGGTATGGGATAAAAGGAACAACACTTCGAATGGATTGTGTCCTCCAACGTAGTCCTCATCTTTGACATGTAGTGTCCACAGCTCTGCTGCTTTGTACATTTTTCGGCAGAGGACGCCCTGCATCGATGGCATCGGGACGATTTCCCTCGAAGGCCTCCGTTGAGGGTGACGTCATCGGATGTTTATAAATAGCATGCATGGCGCCTGTTGCCTCAGTTCCATTTTTTCCGCAAATGTGCTCGGCGCGCCTTGTACTTTCTAATGTTTGCTGTTGAAGTTCGATATGTCTTAGTCTTCCACTCCAATGACAACTCGGTCCGGATTTAAGAAATGCCAGGACTGCGGCTCCAAGATGTCTATAACGGACCTGCATCGAGTCTGCCTGTGGCGCTTCGGCGAGGGCCATGACACGGATATGCGCTCCAAGTGCCAGTTGATGACTGGAAAGGCCTTCTGGGAACGAAAGGGGAAGCTAAAGGTAGGCAAGGTGTCTAAGCCCCATAAGTCACGACCTGCTATGCCTTCGACTGATGAGTCAAGAGGCGACTCTCCTCGGAGGGAGAAGGCCAAGTGTTCAAGGTCCAGGAGTGGTTCCCGCAACTCGTCATCATTGTCGAATCGCTAGAGGAGAAAGCACTGCCGGTCGTCTTCAGGCTGCACTCCCGAGCGGGCGAGTTGCCCGTCCAAAAAATCGATGCTAGCTGAGTGGGAAGCTTTCTATGTGGAAATGCTTCAGATTTTTTAAAAGCAGGGCAAGGCCCTGTCCGTGCGTTCTGTTGAAGCCGGCCAGGAATGGTTCATCCGGATACTCTCGCGCCTTCGGGCCCGAGTAAACGGCATGATTCTCATCAGAATCTTTCGAGCCCTCGTTCGGACAAGGTATCTAGGGATCGATCGAGACGTGAAGCGAGGTCGCGGTCTTCTTCTCTATCGAAATCGTCAATGCCATTAAAGCCGTCGACGCCAGTCGATGGTGCCTGTCTGGTCCTCCACCCCAGTCAGACCCTTGATGCCTTCAGCGCCGTTGCCGACGCCGTCCATGACAATTTTACCATCGCAGCCCCAGGTGACGGTGGAACCTCCAAAAAAGGCGGTGTCAAAGTCGACGACTTTGAAGCCTCTGGCTATTATACCTGAGAAAATAAATGTGTACTCTGTGCCTAAGACTTATTTTTTAAGTCCCTCAACTCCATTTTTGAGGAGGAGGAACGTTCTGATGAGGAGGATGCTACATTTGGTCGCCAGTTTGGGACCCCTAATGTGCCAGAATGCCTCATCTCGGAGGGGAGTAGGATGCATGATCTTTGTGATACCTTGCATAATGCAAGTGGTATAGACACTTTTCTCCAGAGCTGGAGTTTGATAAACCAGACCCAGGGTAGCATGCTGACTCCTCTTAAAGGCGACTTATGTCGAGAGTTGTGGAGTATTTGGGCTGGTCTAGACCTTCTGCATATTATGATCAGGGTGATCTGACGGACAGTTTGGATCAGGGTACCCCTACAGATCCCATTTTGCTATTTCATGTGGCTCTGAACAGGGTGGCCAGAAATTGGAAACGATGGAGACTAATCCGGTGGTGAACAAATCTCTGACAAGAAAATACCGCCCTTCCAGTAGCGACCCTGGCTACCTGTTATCTCACCCCACTCCCGAGAGTCTGGTGGTCCAGGCAGCTATGGCTACCTCGAAACAGGCTTCGTACCCTACCATCTCTCCTGATAGGGACGATAAGCACGTGGATGGAGGGGCGCTCAAGGTATTTTCAGCTGGGAGTATGGCGTTGAAATCGGCCAATTCTGCTTGTGCCTTGGCAAGATTTTCATACACTCTGTGGGAGTGCATATCTATGGCGGCTGAGCATATTCCCAAAGGGGAAGAAGGGAGGTCGTCCTGGCTATTAAGGACGGCAAAGAAGCCATGTGTGAATCCCTTCAGTCTTGGTTGGATGTTGCAGACAGTGTCAGAAGGTCCATGGCTACGAGCACATAATACGAAGATTTGCGTGGTGGCGGAAGTTGGGTTTAGCACCGGATGTGCAGGCTAGACTTCTGAACATGCCTTTTGACAGGTCTCTTTTCGGCAGAAAGGCTGACGAGAGACTTGAGAAGCTGCAGACCTCCTAAAGCAGCCACCAAGTCTTTGGGCGCTGCTGTTCAGCAGCCTCAGCCTTTTCGTTTTAGCGGACAGCAATGGAGGGGTAGGTCTTTTCGCTACTGCTCCTCATTTTTGTTTGGAAGGGCGAGAGGAATGGCCAGTCAAAGAGGCCAACGTAAGTTTCCTCGTGGTGGACGAGGTAGAGGTGCCAAGCCTGCTCAGGCAGCAGCCTCTTTGCCATCAGACTCTGCTACAGCCGCTTCAGAACCGATCTGAAGTCTTCGATCACAGCTCACCTGTGGGGGGGCAGGCTGTCTCCGCATCTAGAAGAATGACAAACCATTACTTCAGATGCTTATTTTCATGTGCCGATCCATCTCAAGCACAGGAAATACCTGAGGTTCGACGTTGGCGGCTCGCACTATCAGTTTTGAGTCCTGCCATTCGGGTTGACCTCCGCCCGAGGGTATTCACCAAACTGATGGTGGTTGTGGCAGCACATCTCAGGAGAGGGGGGGGATTCACGTCTACCCTTAGATTGGCTGATCAGGGCGAGTTCTCCTCAAAAAGCCTTGGCTCATCTCAACGTTACCTGCCACTCCCTTCACAGACTGCGCTTCTCCCTCAATTTCAAGAAGTCCCATATGACACCTTCCCAACGGCTCCAGTACATAGGGGCTGTTTTGGACACATCCCTTGGGAATTGCTCGCGCCCCAGGGTGAGGACTCAATACATTCTCCAGATGGTAACCAAGAGTGCCCAGAGTCTTCCGGCCTTCGAATTCTTGAGGTTGCTCAGCCTCATGGCATTCTGCATTTTTCTGGTGCTGAGGCCCATCTGAGAATGAGATCCTTTCAATGGGCTCTCAGGACTCAATAGTCCCAATTCTCAATTAAGATGGAGGATCGCCTTCAGATTCCGGTCAGGGTCTCACAGGATCTTCTGTGGTGGCCCTGCGAGGAAAATCCTATGAAGGGAGAACCTTATTGGCAACCATTGGCGGAGATAACTATAGTGACAGACACTTCCCTCACAGGGTCGGAAGCTCACGCCAACGATTTGACCATCAGCGGTCGTTGCTCTCCATCAGAGTTCAAACTACACATCAATCTTTTGGAGCTGCAAGCAATCGGGCTGGCAGTGAAGGCTTTCCTGCCGTCTGTACGGGGAAAGAATGTCCTGATCATGACGGACAACACTGTGGCCATGCATTACCTCAACATGAGATGAGGTGTCGGGTCACTGTCTCTGCGCAGAGATGCAATGCAGCTCTGGTACTGGACAATTCAAGAGGGTATCTCCATGGCGGCTGCTCACCTAGCCGGAGAGGAGAACACTGCTATGGACGCTCTGAGCAGGCAGAGTGCAATCTCCCACGAGTGGGAACTAGCTCAGGAAGTCTTTCAAGAGATCTTCACCCTTTGGGGAACCCCTCAAGTGGATCTTTTCGCAACCGGTGCCAATGGGAAGGCCGAGCAGTACTGCTCAAGGGAATTTCCTCAGATAAGCGCTCTAGGAGACGCGTTCATGGTGGATTGGAAATTCTCTCTACTGTACGCGTTTCCTCCTGTCGCCGTCCTCCCTCAAGTTCTCAGGAGGTTGAGACAGTTCGGGACCCACATGATCCTAATTGCTCCGGTTTGGGCCAGGAGATCGTGCTACCCAGACTTTTGGGACACGTCCATCTGTCCTCCGATGCGTCTTCCCCAAAGAGAGGATCTTCTCTCGCGAGAGGAAGGTCAGGTTCTCCATCCAGAGGTCAGGACTCTCAACCTTCCCGCTTGGTTTCTGAAAGGTTGAGATACAAGGATTGGAACCTCCCAGATGACGTAATGGAGGTGTTGCTTTCGGTCAGGAGGCCGTCAGCCGAGTCTCTGTACCGTTGATAAGTTCTGCGACTGGTGCAGGGAAAAGAATGTTGATCCTTTTCAAAGTTCAACTCTGGATGTTCTATCCTTTTTGCTTTCTTTAGCGCACTTCAGGGTCTTCAGGTGGGAACCATTAAAGGTTACCTGGCAGCGCTCTCAAGCTTTAAGCGCTCATCCGAAGAATGCTCTTATTTGAAGATTCCACTGGTTACTCAGTTTCTAAAGGGGTTCACAAATGTGTTCCTGCCATCACCGTTTCAGGTTCCAGTTTGGGACCTTAACTTGGTCTTAGTTTCTGATGGGTGCTCCATTTGAACCATTGCACTCATGTCCGTTAAGGTTGTTGACCTTCAAGACTATTCTATTGGTGGCAATTGCATCCGCACGTAGTGTGAGCGAATTGCAGACACTTTTCTTCTGTATTCAACAAGGACAGGGTTGTGTTGAGTCAGACCTTCCTTCCTTCCTTCCTTCCTTCCTACCTAAGGTGGTTTCGGTCTGTCACTCGAGTCAGAAAATTGTGCTATCTGCCTTCTATCCTCCTCCGCATCCTAGTAAGGATGAAGAATGGTTTCATAGGCTGGACACTAGGAGAGCTTTAAGCTTTTATATTTCCAGAATGTCCAAGGTGAGAGTGGATGACCAGCTCTTTGTGGGGTATACAGGGCACTCACTAGGCCAGGCTGTTTCTAAAAAGACCTTGTCTAGGTGGAATATCCTCACTGAATGCTATAGATTGGCGGGCAAGGACACTCCTCCAGGATTGCGTGCTCATTCCACCAGAGGCATGGCTACGTTGACAGCCCTACAAAGGGGTGTCCCTATCAAAAACATCTGTGATGCTGCAACATGGTCTTAGATACACACGTTTATTAAGCATTATTCCCTGGATACTGCCCATGCTCAGGATGTAGCGTATGGCAAGGCAGTGCTTTACTCTGCCCTTTAAATTCTAAAGTACAAAATTCTTCACCCTCCTTCAAAGATGGGCACTGCTTTGGGAGTCTGTCAAAGATGAGGAATATGTTGGAGGACACAATCCATTTGAAGAACAAGTTACTTACCCCTGGTAACTTTCTTTCGACTCGATGTTCCTCCAACGTACACCTCATCGCTCTCTCAGCTGCCCCTCTGTAGAATTTCCCATGCTATTACAGCTTTCGTTCCAACATGGCTGAG
Source organism: Ambystoma mexicanum (assembly GCF_040938575.1). Classification (NCBI taxonomy): domain Eukaryota; kingdom Metazoa; phylum Chordata; class Amphibia; order Caudata; family Ambystomatidae; genus Ambystoma; species Ambystoma mexicanum. The sequence goes on along the minus strand of NC_090937.1, from coordinate 1,088,507,489 downwards.
TACGGTCAGGCCCGATTTATGGGCAGTTCTGCTACACGAGGAGAGGGAAAAAACAAGAAGTGAGTCAAGGGACACGGTACATGCTATTTATAACATCCGATGACATCACCCTTGACGGAGGCCTTCGAGGGACATCGACTCGACGCAGGGCGTCCTCTGCCAAAACATTTCCGAAGCAGCCTAGTGGTGGACACTACATGTCAAAGATGAGGAATACTTTGGCGGAACATCCACTCGAAAGAACGTTACCAGGGGTAAGTAACTTGTTCTTTGATTTAGATTATTCTCTCACCCCGATCTATGGAGAGATAGTTGGAGCCCATTATTTATGCTCCTGCTCGATAAGAAGCATGGATTTAAATGAGTCCTAGTTCCCTGTCTTTTTATGACAGAGGGATTCCTGTTATCATCCTGGAAGCTGTTTATTTTAACTGTATAGCCTAGCAGAAAAACAGATATCACAACTGCGACCGACAAGTTTGAATCGACACTACAAGCAACTGTGTTCTACTGCCTCCAAGCCCATTAGTTGTGTGTTTGCTGGCCCTGTCCCACATAGCTAAATGAAAGATGTCCCTGTCGGTCAGTTCAAGAGTAATGCCCTATTGTGTGCATGAGGGGAAAGGTTGCTTACTGTGTGTGCGTATGAAAGAGACGTAGAGAGCATTTTACACTCTTGCCTCTGTGCTGGGACTCTCCCCTCCCCTGTTTGTGCGCACACACACAAACTTTTTCTGCGTACTTCCTCATTTTGCCCCCACACCGTATGGGTGTGTTCTCTTCTTGTGCTTTCAAACCCTTTCCCCCGGGCATCCCGCACTCATTTGTGCAATCTCTCTCACTTTCATAATCCTTCCCTTCCTTCTCATGTGCTTGATTTCTGTCTCTCCCTGAGCATACTCTCTCTCCTGATGTCTTGTATTTGTACCTGTTCGCAAGCTTCAATTTGGTAAGAGGAACCGAGCTTCCACCAAAATGCCAGGGCTTCTCATTTAGAGTCTCAGGTTTCCCAGCGTCTTTGCAAAACTTGGTAAGTGAGTGGCAACTACTTTCTTGACCTATAGTTTTATCATTATTGTATACAACAAATTGTGTATGCTTTGTTCTCCATCTTGTATTTACCGCCACTAGGAACAGTCTTATCCGGTTACCGAAATAGAAATTAATACAGCCTTGCTCATTTGCTGATGCTTGTGAGTTACATACAGCTATACTGACTTACCCCCCCCCCATGATTGATCGATTTCCTAGAAAGAATTGATTTGCTTTTGTAAATGCAACAAAGTAGTTTGATATGTCAAGGAGAATCTAATTATTTCCCTTTAGTGCTTTCTTTTTTCTTCACTTATCTCATTATTACATTTTTTAATAAGTCATATATTACAATATATTGTTCACTATTGAAATGTATTAGGCCAAGAAGAAGCACACATTATTGGTAGTATTGAGCCTGTTGTATGAAACACGTGTTGGCTCTACTAGCTCCTTTGAATTGTTATGATAGTAATTGGCTGCTGTAGTTTTTTCAAATTACTATGTGGTACTGGTTTCTTCAGTCTACAAGGAGGTTATCTAATGGTGCTTTACCCTTGGGGTCTATTTATATTTTTAGGATTGTGAATAAGGGATTAAACTCGGGAGGATAGCTCGGAGGTAACGCGCTCACCTTGGAAGCAAGACGACCAAGAGCAACACGGGTTTGATCCCCGAGTCCGCGCTTAGAAACCTCTGGGTATTAAGCGTGTTATAAATAACCAATTAGAATTATAATGTACCCTGTGAGAAGGGAAAAACATTGTATTGTTTTTATGTGCTCTTTACCACATACAGTATAAACGCACTTAATGGTCATTATCTGAACATCAGAAGCATAATCATTTTTCATATAATAAATGACGATTTGGAGTCTTATTTACCTGCGCATGGAGTGTCCCATATCTTTCATTTATATTCACTTTATTCGGCCATACGGCTGTCAAAGTACAACAAATACAAAACGCATTTTTCAATACAGCCTGCAAGGCTGCCTTCCGATCTTCCATACAAATGAGAAAGCGATGGCTGCATGAGCCCCCAGGCCAAGCCTGGTGTCATCAACCAATACCCCGTTAGGATCAGGTCAGTTGGATGTATGGTCTGCCAACCGCGATACCAGAGGGGGGTGGGTGGTACTGAGGGGGTGCTCTGACCACATTTTAAAGATCATCAACAGTCATCTCCCCATCCCCATGCCTAGATGCTGGTTGTGCCTGGTCCGGTGTTGGACCGAGAGGAAGAGCAGTGGGTAGGGGAGACCCACATGGACTGATCGCTGGAGCTGTGCACCCGGCACCCCGGAAAGCATATTGGCCAGTCTGTGCCCAACGCTTGCCGTGTAAGGAAGTCCCGGTGCTGAGACAAGGTGATGACTGCGACGCAGACTCCCCCAAAGCACAGAGGTTGATTAGTCTGAAAGCAGGAGGTAGGGTTTGTGCCTGACGTGTATCGCCTGTGGTGGCCTTCCGCTACAGCACTTTGATCCTGCTGCGCTCCCGTTTGGAATAGGAACAAAGGCTACATGGAGCTCCCTTCTGGAAGAACATGTCCCCCTTTCCTTAGAGCGGTGTTCCCTTTTGGCGAAGCACCAAATATTAGATGGTACCAATCTGGCGACGCCCAGGATGCGCACATTATGTTGTCCGGCCAATACCACCCGTCATGGTGTCTGGCTGCTTTCTTAGGCTGGATCGTGGTTCAGTTGTATAAATAATCACCTCAACAAAAGAACAGCAACAGCTTAACTGGATTAGGTGAGGACCTTGCATACAGCGGCCACTTACACATGAAAAAGAAATCCACGCAGGACGATTTGAGGTGGTGCTGGCCACAGCAGAGGTAGTGAGAGGGGTTAAAACCTACAGCTGTGAACTAGAAATGGCAGGGGCATCATCAACAGCATCAGCAGCCACAAGAGTATTTCAAGGCAAGGTCACAGAGTTTCCCAACACAATAGCTTTTGGAAGGAAGACCTCACAAATAAAATAGCAGCCATGCAGAGCGGTGGGAGTGCCATGGAGAGAGCATTTCACATTATAAAAATACTATTCAAGAGCTCCATGTCAAGCAGGATGAGGATACCTCCAGGATCACAACTCTAAGCAAAGCTTACGAATGATCTCAAACTCAAGTGTGGGGACCTGGAAAATCACGCCCAAAGAAACAACCTACAAATGGGGAATATGAAAGAAGAAGGAAGGTGACAACATAATCATCTGCATCCAATCTCTCGAATCAGCAGGGCATTGGCATTGAACGTGCTTCGAATCTGTAGACTTGCACAGCAACCAGGCGCCAGACCTACAGACGTTTTGTTTTAGCGTTAATCTTTCCCAACTAAAAAGCTCGTTTTGCGTGACGCTCGAAAAAGAATGTTCATTAACTATGCCAGCTATGACCTACAGATTTTCCAGGGATTTCTTTGCAGAATCCCCCATAATTTAATAGCAGTGCCTTGTTGGACCTCAAACTGGGGAACTGAGGAAACGGCAGGTTGCCTTTTTATGGCTTTTCCCCTTGGTCCTATAATTTTCTCTGGATACAATATCCACACCCGTGGAGAATACAGCAGCCCTCAAAATGGAAGGTCCCCAAACATGTCGAAAGCAGGGGGGTTGAGAGACCAACCAATTTGCAACCCTTTCTTGGAGGGGGAACCCAGCTTGATCTAAAAAAACCTGACCAGGAAGAAATAAACACTTGAGCGTTTTCTACAAAGTATGATTTCGTGCTGATCCAGAAAGGGTCTTTAAACAAGGTGGTGCACAGGCCCCACACCATAGACCTTTGTAATTTTTGCAAAAACATGCTGGGGTGCTGGGAGCAGTGCTTATCCTGTCGTCTGCATCATTGATGCATGTCACCTTCAACTTTTGTGAATCTGGGGGTCAATGTTGGTGGTCTTGCTATATGTTTGTTACATTATCTACAGATCCAAAATTGATAAATTCATAGTTTGTTGTGATTTCTGCTGGTAGTGGAGTTCTCCTCTATTGACACCTGTGGTGTCCACATTTTCTATTTGTTACCTTTCTAGTTTGTTTTACGGGAGTTTGTGGGGAGGTTACAAATCTGTTTCCTTGGCCTTGTGAGGTCATTTATTCTGTGCAAAAGAGCAGTCTTTGTCGACAGGCAGGCATGGAGATCTGCACTGGGCCACGTCATGAGGAATTGTCTGAGGTTGTTGCACAATGTATTGAATGTGTCGTGGTGAACGTGGTCTGTGAAGGTTATGTATGAGATGGGCACAGATGAAGAGTCGTATATTGGAACGTAAAGGGTTTGAAAACTCTTAGGAAAAGAGAAGCCAACTATGGAATGTGCTTCATAAATTGGTGGGATTACAGGAAACCCCTTTATGACATCAACAGAAGTTGAGACACAAGACATATACCCACATTTGGCATGCCTCTGTTCCAGGAAAAACAGCACGGTTGGGACTGGCATTTCACACAGCTTTAGCCTGTACTGTTTCTAGCGTTTTGAGGGCACAAAGGGGAGCCTCCTAATGTTGAAAGTGGTGTCGTTGTATGCACCCAACGTTGGTCAGGAGATATTTTTGACCCAATTGTTAAACTGCTTAGCCGGGTTTGCAGAGGGCGAGGTAGTACTGTTAGACTTTAATCTAGTCTTGTCACCTTTGCAAGACAGATCCTCACCCTTTGTTAAAGGCATGGTCTAGTAAAAAATGTTATTGTCCCTACGGGTCAGCCATGTTTTTTTAAGCCTAAGTGGCTCGATTTTAGAAAACTTTCCTATGGACCTTACCCGAGTTTTCGTCCATTAAACGCACGCGAAAACAAGCACCAGGGAGCCGCCATTTTCTGATAATCCTATCTTTTCCCCCATCGCCCTGGCTGACCTGCTTTTGCGGCACTAAATCAATTCCCCCGCCCCTGAGCCTGACATTATCAAAACATTCATATTCCCCGCCTCTCTCCGTGACGTTACTGTGCTGCGTAGGCAAACGCGCCCAGTCGTCTTCTGCGCGACTCCACACAGAACCCGGAAACCAACACAGATCAACTCACAACACAGCGCGCCACAATTCGGAATATGAAACTGTACTTTAAAATGAAACAGCAACACGGTACATTTGGTACAGTACATTTATTTGACATTCAATGTTTAGAGAATATTCAACAATTGCCATATGAACTCCGGAAGCCATTTATTTTCTTTTATCTGTATCCGCAATAACTGTTCCGTTTCATCTTGTTCCTTTATGGTACACAGCGTGTTCATTTTCGTAAAAAGAATCACTTTGGAAGCACAGTGAACCGCAAGGCTGTTCCATCAACTAGGCACCAGTCCAGCCTAAAGGTTGATATGTTGCTTCTAGCCACTAGTACAGCGTACGGGTATGTGGGCCCTTGGCGATCGTCCCATAATATGGCGATCGTGCTCCAGTTGTTGACACGAAGCTGCAGGTGTCTGCTGAAGAATCCATCCGCTGGTGTCTCAAACAGATGGCAGTGGCAGAATGGGATCAAATACCTGTTATGAAAACAAAAAAATTATAATTAGTCTCGCTAGCCGAACTTCATTAATATTACTCCTTTTATTTATTACGGCCGATCAGAAACTATTTGCTTGCAAGGATAGTTCAATGGAGTATGTTCGTCTCTAAAATCAATGCGAAAAGTAACGAGATAAATCGAGGCAAACACACAATGATAAACGACAGTCTACATGCGTGAGGAATGATATGATATATGATATGGCATTTGTAACGCGCCTATACTCGAGTGTTTCTAGGCGTGACGAGGCAGCTGGAGAACAAGGGCAGACAGACAACGATCCTACTAGGCCAGGTGTCTTTCTGATCGCGCATGGGGAAGGGCTGTACATGGTTAGTTGAATACAAATTAAATAATAGGGCCAGCTGGCGGCAAGTGCAAGGTAAATGCCGGGAGAAGGGGCTGAAGGATACAGAGACAGTCCCGTAGTGCAGGTAGGCAGTGCAGGGAAAAGTGGCTGGGCCAAGGACCGAGATCGGTGAGACCAGTGAACCTGCATGCCCATGTGCCCACTACGAACACGTTTTACTTGCTTTTCCTAGCTCTTCATTCATTTATTCATGCATCCATTCATTAAATCTTCATTCCGGTATAAAAGCGTGTAAAGATTTACTTACATTATATTTGAAATTTCCATTGTGTCTCTTCGTAATGCAGTCGGTAAAACGGACCGTGCTCTTGACAACGATTTTTCGTATACTGAACTAAAATGAAACTGTCTAGTTTCTGAACTTTCTGCCTTATCGTCTCTTACGTTATTGCGCACTCCCTTCAAATGTAGTTCTTTCGGCATGGTCCCTGTCTCAAGGTCAAAAAACAATAGACCCTTATACTTCCAGTGCGACTTGTGGGCCTCATCTGGGCGCTGTCCTTCGCATTCTTTATTTGCAACATCACGTAGTATAGGCATCTGTGAGAACTTGAAGTTTAAAATCCGTCTATGTAGTGCGCCTCAATGTGCAAATGCGAACTGGCTTCTCTCCAAAATGCCACGGCCCGCTTGGCTGGCGCGTTCTAAGTGCCCCAATTTTGTCCCCGTTGTCTGCGAGCTTTGCAGCCCAAATTGAGACATTTACTTTTTTGCGGAAGGTCAGGGAAAGTATAAAGTACCACAGGAGTTGAGTTAAAAGTGAGATTTATTGTTTGTTTGTTTGTTTTATTATTTGCAATACGCAAGCCTCCCCTCCTTTAACAGTGCGCAGCATTTACATGAGATGAGACATGAGAAAAATATATACATGCACATATGTGAGGTGAATAGAGAGAATTCAAAGACGACACCCAGCTTGTTCGCCACCCATGATGGTGAAGGTAGGGGTTAGGTTTACAGCTACACTGTACAATAACATTTATTTACAAAAAGACAATCGTATTGCAATTATTTAAACTGGGATTTGTACTTCACAATCAGCTGTGCTTCGGGTGGGCATGGCACAGTCGCAATGTTCGGTGGCAATGGATCACTGCTCTGCACAGAAACGTCCAAAATTCCATATCTCTGCTTCTCTAACACACCAACAATAAGGCCTTTCACAAAGTCGAACTGCATTTCATCATAGACTGGTTTGATCACCCATTGCTTACTTCGTTTTGAAAACACCTTAGTGTAGCGAGGCATCCTTACTTTACCCCTAGTCCTAGATTCTTCACGTCTGACATTGCTGTTATGGGCCAAGACCGCTAGTAGAGTGCGATGTTTCATGCCCCGAAAGCTAAAATGCAAGCGCTTTGGCCTGTACTTTAGGCACATATTGTGGAACACCTCCAAATCTCCTGTGTGACAGAATTCTGTCAGTCCTCTCAAATCTCTTGATAGAGTTTTGTCGAAAACAATCTTCTCAATGGCTTTGTGTGTCGGTGAATATGGAATCAACCACTTCTTTTTCCGTGCCTCCTCTGGGGACAAAGGGCCATGTTCACATTGGTGGAAATGTTCATTTGCTGTCCAACGGTGATGCCATTTTTCAAGTAGTATTTCCACTGACCCCTCACAAGTTTTTGAGCTCCACCAAAGATGGTTGGTGATAGAATGTGACCACTGCAAAATACTTTGAAAACCTTTTTTTTTTTCCCTGCAGCCGAGATTTTCTTATTGATTGATTTAGCAAGATGCCATACGTCAAATTGATGTTTAATATGTGGGAACTGCTCTCTCATTGTCTTGATAATTGAAACGTGGCTATGAGGTCGATGTGCATTCCCCTTGATTGTAGATATTCCACTGATTTTATAAATCCTAGTTTCTCCATGGCCACTGACGATGTACATTGTGTTACCTGCACGACCACCGAACTCACAATTTTCTTACTATCCAAGTCCTGAAAGTGGTAGGTGCAGTACTTGGCAGAAAATCCAGGGCTGTCGCACTGTCCATTGCCAGCTAGCCTGAATCGTTTGCCTTCGAATGTACTTGCTAGAGACAATTGTTCAATTTTCCAAGCATCACTAATGTGATGCAGCTGCACACAGTAGATTGCCTGCTGGCAGTTTCCCCAGCATCGATTGTGCAGACCATGAGAACCTATGATTTAATCTACAGGCGGCATTTATTTTGACGTTACTGCCTTTTATTTGGCGAGTCACATTAATCAATGGCTTCCCACATACTTTCCCTCTAATGGAATGCACACATTTCAGCATACTTATAATTTCCATCAAACAATTGTCGAATACAATGTATTTGCTCTCTTTCATTAGACATTCATCCTGCGTCAACGTTGTTTCGGCCTGTGACGTTGTGGAGATTTCAACACATTGGAAAGTAATATCGCTGATATCAAGTTCTGATGCGTCTATGGATGCTGCTGCTGGTTCATTCTCTGTCATTTCAACATCTGTTACTTCAACATTGATGGGAGAACACAACAATGTCGACAGGTTTTTTGGTGGCAAATTTTTGGCGGGTGTAGATTGTGTAAATTGATCTGCAACTACTTCAGAGCTATCTTCAATACATTCAATAACATCTTCTTGTGGTGGTGCGGTCGCACTGTAGCTATGGTCCAATGCAACTTTGCTGTAGTCTCCAAACACAGTTAATTCATGTTCTGGCCATTGGACAGGAGCATCTCGAGCCTGAACACGCCTCGCCTCAATTAATAGTTCCTCCATAGTGTACACGGTCTGGCAAGCCACAGCTCTCATTCGCTTCACTGTCTGTGTGTGTATAGTTCTGACACCCACGGGTAACTGGAGGAGAGATTGGAAAAGGGATGTTCAGTTTAAACACAAGATGGAGTGTAGTAGAATTGACTGGAAAATAACATAAAATAGTCCCCAGCACAAACATTTTTTTTAAAGTTATGAACTGTTTGTAACCTTTTTTTTTTTTTTTTCTTTGCAACTTTTGACTCGACCTTCAACATCTGCACGCTGTAGCTCCGATTCGTTTCTGCATGTCCTCCCTTCCTCTTGCGCTGCAACGACTATATTTTCTGTATCCGCATAGACAGCACGGAATGAGGCTCCATCGTCTCCCTGAAACATAGTACTTTCATTACTATGTATCAAAATATTGTTAGCATAAAACACACGTGAGGACGACCACACAGGTACATCTCAATAGCCAAACACGATTTAAACATTGTGTGCAACAATCAAACGACAAGTATTCGACGAGTGGTGATCTATTTTGATGGAACTGTCAGTATCCATACCTCTGGCTCTGCATGGACTGCCATGAATGGTTGTATTGGAGAGGAGGCATCCGCATCTCCCTGAAACACAGTACTTGCATTAGTATGCTTTTCAATATTGGAAACACAACACACACTTGGGGTCGACGGCACAGGTACATATAAAGAGATAACCACAAATGATGCATTGTCCAAAAGAATCAAGGAAAATCCAAATATGATCACATGTCATCGACTTATTTCAACGATTCCTTTACATCTGCATCATCTAAATGAGATGATGTGATTGTGGTGGAAACTCCGTCTTCTCCCTGAAACACAGCACTTGCGTTAATAGGGAAGAAAGTATAGCAAATGGAATCACGTTATATTATCACGCATGATGGAGCTGTCATTATCCATACCTCGTGCTGCTGAAGAATATCTATGGATGTTGCAAATGAAGTGCGCACTTCCGAAAGCTGTTGCGCCGATTCGTATACGCATGGTCCCGCTTCCACTTCCCCTGGAATTACTTGAATGTCAGGCTCTGCATCAAGTGCAGGGGTTGACGCTCCATCAACTGACTGAAACATAGTACTTGCATTAGTGAGGATTACAATAGTGAAAACATAACACACCTGGGGTCGACAGCACAGGTACATATCAACGGCTAACCACGAATGAAACATTGTGTAGAACAATCCAACGACAAGAATTCCAGCTCTGATGATGACGCTCGATGGAGCTGTCCGTATCCATACCTCCTGCTGTTGAAAAACATCTAGAAATGTTGTAGATGTGGCGGACACTTCAGCATCTCCCTGAAAGACAGTACTTGCATTAGTACGGATAACACTAATTATAACCGAAAACAAACACCAGTGGATGATAACTAAGGTGTATATCAATTGGCAAGCACTAACCAAACATTTGGTAAAATGATTGCACGATAAAATAAAAATATTACTTGACATGCATAAAACAGGTCTGTAGCGGATTAGCCTAGTAAGATTAACTGATACGCGCTAGAAGAGGTTGATAACTGCGACCACGTCAAGGATGTAGAATGTTCTTGCTTCAGATTCAAGGGATAGTCAAGAAGTTGTAAAGGTAAATTAATGATTGATAATGAAATGCCAATATTAAAAATAGCCATGTAAGGCGACAGAATACTTGTAAAATGCTCAATACAGCACAGTTCCCTGTTCCCAAATATATATATACATTGCGTTTGTGGGTTATGAAATCGAAAAAGAATATATTGGTAAATGTCATTATTCAAAAAACTATACAATCATATCAATATTGAAATTATTACAAGGGATAGAACACCTACAATATCAATTAATCCGTTCGGATACCGACACACTACCGCAAGGCCTAAAGCTAAATCCGGACACTTGACTCACCGGTGGCGGAATGTGGACGAATAGAGTGGGAATAGCGTTTTCGAGCAATTTCCGTGTCGTTCGCCATTTATTCTTCTTCGTTACCCAAGATGTTGTGTACATGTCCAAGGAAAAGTGCCGGCTGCAGATGCGGTATCGATCACCCCTTTTGTCCTGTAAGACTTGTTGGACTCTACTTTCCAGCTCGCCCAGTGGATATCCGCAATGTCTGACCCATTCTCTTATTCGTTCAACAGTTTTCGGGAAAACATGCATTGTAGTGCCTACAGATTTCGCATGGGTCTTTGAAGGGCAACCGCTAATCGAACAGGCAGGCATTGTTGATCAATCTGAAAAGTAAATATCGACATTATTATACAATCTTCAAGAATAAAGATTTGATACAAAAGTAAATGAATCATACAATGATCAATGCAAGGTTTGGTTTGGTCGCAGGAACTATACCAGTTCATTATGTGCGGCTTAGTATTTGCATAAATTGCAGAAATGTATAAATGATGTGACTAAAAACTGAACATGTGACTCATCCCTTGGATGTTCTGTATTGCACGAGAAGGAAACATGCTTACATCATAGACTGGACCCCCGAAGGATGCAATTCGATGACAATTGACATAGATGAAAATAAATAGATCTATTGTTAGCATAGCAATGGAAATTCAAGTCAATAGCAATGAGACCAATGAACATCGCACTATTGGGTACTCTACTCGCAAATAGATAGAAATTTAAAAATCTGCGAAATATGACCAGGATACATGGGTTTACCTTGACCAACAAACGGTTGGATTTAGCAAGCAGAGCAGTATGTTGCGGGAGAAAAGGTGGATGGCCACAGGTAGCGCACTGATGGGTATGCTCGAAGCGGTCACAGAAGTTCACGGATAGCACGACGACAAGCAGATTAGCATAGATCTCAGTGGTTCCCAGGTAGCACGTTCAGGAGTTGACTTGCAAAGCACAAAGATGTTCTCATGAGACATATCGAGTGGTTTTTAAAGTATTAGAAACTGGAGTGTGTTTGTGAATGAATGACGTATGTATGTCGTGGTATTAGGGGGGCGGCCTGCTTCAAGGGGAGGCCTGGCTGGAGACACGGGGTCTGAGGTGGCCATGTGACCGATGGCCCCTTGGCGTGGGACACCTTTTGAAGTGTACATGCTGTTTGGCTCCTTGGCCGTTTGCGCCCGTGACAGCCCCCCATGCCAGCGCGCATCCCCGGGTTCGAACCGCCTTTGATAGAGGGGGTGGGATGGATGGGCCTGGGACGTGCAGATAAGGCACAGGAAGACTGCTGAATGGAGACACACTTATGTGGATTGCAGGGGGGCGGCCTGCCTCAGGGGAGGCCTGCCTGGAGACACTGGGTCTGAGGAGACCATGTGAACAATGGCCCCTTGGCGTGGGACACCTTTTGAAGTGTACATGTAGTTTGGCACCTTGGCCTTTCGCGCCCCTGACAGCCCCCCCATGCCAGCGTGCATCCACCGGCGCGAACCGCCTTTATATCAATATATAGTATATCGCCTTTATATCAATGATAGTATATTGTTGCTTATCAATGACAAATGCCACATACCGGAGATTCTTGTGAGCACAGACCCACACTTCAACCGGTGTATTATAGTGGTCAAGACCCTAAGGCCTGTATAATCCAATGGTAATTGTTAGTATAGATATATGTGTGACTTTTATAGAGACATAACCTACTGAAAGACTTTGAACAAGTGTTATTTAGTGCATGCATTATCGAGAATATGTTATGTTAGTTTAGATAGATAGTGACCACCCTGCTTCACAGCGACCAGACCTTCACCCATTCGGAGCACAGATGTCTGACGTCCATCCTTGAATGGAGACACACTTGATTCATTTAAAAAATTGAAACAAACGTTAAAATATATGTGGTGTTTTATTTTGTATCTTATTTTCATGACACAAAAATACAAGACTTTAAAGATTATACAGGTCAGGTTGCAGCACAGCGAGAGAAAATCCGCTGTACTGACCGTTGTCACTCAGGAACGTTTCTCTAATGGCACGAACGGCACAGGCGGGTATCACTCTTCGAACGCCGTGTCCAAGCCTCCCGTGGAGCCACCATGTAAAGGAACGATAGGCCACCAGCCTGTACCACCTGTGAAAAGGAATGAAACAAACTGTTTTTAAATGACCAAGATAAGTTTAATAAACGTTTGTTGTCAATGACAATTCTTGTAACTAATGGCATTCTGCACGGACAAATGCTATCTAGACAATGCACAATATTGAACGACTTACATGCGTTACAATGATATGTAGATGTAATTTTGGATACAGTAGAAGATCATGAAATAGGAGTGGCATGACAAGCAGAGTATACTTACTCGTTACTCGGATTACAAGGACGAACAGTTGCGCGAAGTTCGTGCATAAGCACCATCATTATTCTCAACACGGCCCATGTGAGGCAGGCTGCCCTGAAGTCTGGCAGCTCGGTGATGCATTGGGGTCGTGGCTCGCCTTTCGAAATGTAGGCCAGGCATCCCGAGTTTTCTAGGCAGCAGCAGTTCTCCTCCTCAGTTGGCATTAGCTCGCACCGATTGCATGTGCACCAGGTGGAGACGCCGTCCATTCGACTAGGCCCAGGCTCTTCATCTGTTGATTCGTCCTGCCAACTGCCGTCCGAATCCCCATCGTTTTCGCGTGCTTCCCTTTCCAGTAGTTCCTCCTCGGTATACTCTGGCTCGTACATGTAGGGCATTATTGTAGCCATTGTGTGGTAAACGGAGTAAAATAATTTACCGAGATGGTACAGGTGTTCACACGGGCTACAAGCGGCGAAGGTAGCTGACCAGAGCACTGGACCGAGTCACAGAATACTCAAAGTAACACAGAGAGGAATGGAATCGGAAATCTGCTGCTGTGTCTTGTGAAACGGTCTGTTTATACTTATTGAGCAAAGAGGAGTCCTGCCATTTCCATGGCGACACGTCAGTAGCTGAAGCGCAGCGAATGTTGACCCGAGACGTGCTTTGGCGTTGGGAAATGGGCGGTACGAGTCTGCTGATGACAGGCTCAGGGGCGGGGGAATTGATTTAGTGCCGCAAAAGCAGGTCAGCCAGGGCGATGGGGGGAAAAGATAGGATTATCAGAAAATGCCGGCTCCCTGGTGCTTGTTTTCGCGTGCGTTTAATGGACGAAAACCCGGGTAAGGTCCATAGGAAAGTTTTCTAAAATCGAGCCACTTAGGCTTAAAAAAACATGGCCGACCCGTAGGGACAATAACATTTTTTACTAGACCATGCCTTTAAGGCAATGTCTGAGGGCCTTAAGAATATATTTGCAAGCTGGGGCTGATGGATGTTGGGAGAATACATGAAGATACTATGGAATTCTAATTCTTCTCCAACTGTACTCATTCTTACACATAAATAGACTTTATTCTTCTGAGGAAACGCTTGTTGAGCACACAGTAAACTCTGCAATTGAGTCCACTACAGATCATGCACCAAAGACGGCCAACATTCAGATCCAAGGTTCACAGTGGGGCTCCCACGTCTATATTTTCAATTCTGAGAGTCTTAAACCAAAATCCCAAGGAAGAGTTGGGGAACCTCGTTGACCTGTTTTTTCATGATAACAACCCACAAGAATAAACCCAAGCAATCAAACACGGAGTTTTGGTGTAAAGTGCTATAAAAATCCAAACAAAATAATGCTGGGAAGCTGCAGAGATGAGCAGCGCTGGACTAGCACTCGCCCGCCCTTCTTCCCTGCAAAGAGCCCCGGCACGCCCTGCTGTTGGTGTGCCTGTTGGAGCAATCCTATAGCAGCGGCATGATGGGAGTGGTTGGATAGCGGGCTGGATGGCACCACAGCTGGAAGTAGGGTGTGACAACGCCATATAACAAATGTTAAACACTTGTTCTAGAGTTCCCTACCCTCGCCCTCAGATGCTGGATAAGAAAGGTGCCAAGACTGACCAAGTACAATACAAAACACTATACAGAGGAGCTTTGCGATCAGAGGTACACTGCAGATGCAGGGCATGGAAGCTGTGGCTGGAGTCGCAGGTGGCGGTAAGCAGGGGGTGACGCCCAAAGACAGCATATCCAATGGCGACCTCAAGCGGCTGATTGTGGAGGGAAACGGGAACATCACGAATCAGCTTGGTGCCCTCACACAGAGCATCTCCCTTATTTGCCAAGACTTGGACAGTCTGAGAGAAAGAGCAACCGAAGTGGAGCAGTGAGTGTCCGGGGTGGAAGACGCACTGGAAAGCACGGTGCGTGACATTGGAGATCTGTATATTTTGACTTCGAGGACGCAGAGTAAAGTGATAGAATTGGAAGATTGCTTGTACTGCAACAATGTGCACCTGCTGGGGCTGGCTGAAGGCACTGAAAGAGGAGGGTTAGAGAGGTTCCTTGAGAGCTTTCTACTGACACTGCTGCCCGAGGTGGAACAACTACTACGCGGCCTCCCTATAGACTGGGCTCCTAGAGTGCTGACGCCGTGGCCAGTATCTGGGGCTCCGTGTGCCATAATTATGAGGTTCCTGAAGTACCAAGACAAGGTAAAAATACTGGCTGCTCCTAGAGAGCATGGGGACAATGGCTCTAGGCTCTCATGTACAGTGTGGCAACTAAGAAACCGACCTTAACGGGTATCAAGAAGCTACTCCGTGAGAAACACCTCCAGTATGCCTTACTGCCCTGGCACGTCTAAAGGTAGATGCAGGTGGCAATGGCACTTTTTTATGGACCCGAAGGAAGTACTTAGATTTGTGGAATAATTTCCGAAATAACACTGACAGGGGGTTGTAGAGCTAAAGGGTGTACAGCGGTGCAAAGCTGATGTACCAAGCAGTATGCCGTGGAATTGAGTGCTATTTTGCATGCACATAAGAGAGATCTGCAAGTGTGTTATATTATTTTGTCTCAAGAACTTAAAAGTGGCAGTAGCTGCAAAGCCAGAAAAGAGACTGTGCTCGCACCCCGCTTCAAATCGTCGGGCCAGCACCTAGCTTGTCTATTGACTTGAGCTGTAGACTGGGGTCTCGGGACCTGTTGGGTTACATGTGGTTAATGTTTATGGTGGGGAAGCGCAGCCTACTGTTTTAGGGAGGTGAAGAGGACTGTGCTATTGTTGCGTCACAAGTTGTGGTTTTGAAGCACGGCAGGGTTAGGGGAGTTGGGGGGGGCGGGGTTGTTTGTTGAGGTGACTATCTCAGCTGGGCTTGATAGGGGCAGACGGGCTTGTAACACATTATGGATTAGTTTCACCATAGCACAGGGAATAGTGCAGGTACTTTAGTATCGAATAAGGCCAATGTGAATGTGTCCTGGAACATCCAGGGCATCGGAGACACAGGGTTGTGTCATACTTAAGGTGTCGCAAAATTGAGTTGGTGATGCTCCAAGACACGACTCTGTCGGGGACTGAACATAAGCTATGTAGTAAGCTGAAGGGCCAATTCCATTTCTCCTCGGCATCTAGGTTAGTACTATCTGGTTGGTCCCAGCTGTGCAATTTAAACTACAAAAACTAAATTCGGAAGGCTCTGGCAGATTTGAGGGAATCGGGGGCTTGTATAATGGGACACAGAACTTCGATGTGGTGACGGGGAAGGACCTGGTAATGTCTCCCAGGATTCCCCTGGCTATTCAATTGAATGTCGGAAGCTTTTGGTTCGTTCCAGTGTGGCTTGACAGTGTGTTGCGAGGACGTGAGAAGTTCCTCTCCTACTTTTTGTTTCTGCAGCTGTTTCTGCAACTGAGGCGTACCACGTGTATTACTTTACGAGGAGGCAGTTAACTCCAAGCAGGTTACCCCCCAAAATACCCCCATGCTCTACCTGTATTCCCTACCCCCAACCCCTTTACTACCCTTTCTCACTCCCCCACCCCCTAATGAATCCTTTTTCGTAATTCTGTAAATGTTTAAAAGAGCCAGTTGTAGACATTACTAGCGATGAAACAACGTTCTACCATTTAAAATAAGTGTAAAGGGTGTTTTTTTTTTTCCCTTCCTTTTTCCCTCTGATTTAAACACTCTTACTCAGTCTGACACTCGACACTCCCAGCACCTTGTACCTTGTCAGGTTAACATCGGAAGCGGCAGCATTGTGATTGTGTGCTGCACGATTTGGTGTAACCTCAATGGTATTGCGGTCGCTTCTCCGTTATAAGCCTTAAGATCCTACCAGAGCAGCTGGTAGAAAGCTTGAATCGGTGCGTTTGGTATTTTTTATTAGGAACACGGAAGTTTGGTTGGATTGTATTAACTAAGGTAAACGTATACCATTGGGTGTCTGCATCGGTACAGTTTCTGTGTAGGGCCTCTGAGTAACCAGAGGGAAAACGCAGAGATTGCCAGATCTTGCATAGAAGTGCACTACTCCCTTGTTGACTGTAAAAGTTCACTACTTCTTTTTTTAAACGTGTTTATTTTAAACAGGCAGTTATGGCAATACAAAGCTTAATCACTTGCGACATGTAGCATACAGTAATACCATTTGACGCTCCTCCCACCCCACCCTTCGGTCTCAAGTTCCTTCTTCACTTCCCTGTAGGGGGTCTCCATCCTGAATAGTTCTCCTGGCCAGTTGGGGCTTGAATGTCAGGCCTGAAAGTCCGGGCTAGGAACCTTTGGTCAAACTCCAATACCGGACCCCAGATGTTGCGAAAGCGATGCAAGGTGTCTGCTCCAGCAGCCGCCACCTTCTCGGCGATCAGGATGTCCCAGACTTTCATCCACCAGAAAGGCATGAGAGGGCCTTCCGTCGTTTTCCAGGTGCAGGCTATCACGTTCCTGCCTGCAAGTAGGCATTGTGGTAATAGTTTGGCCTTGGGGCCAGACCTGGGGTAAATCCCGGGGATCGGTGCTCCAAGGAGGATGGGTTCGTGGGCCAAGGGCAGTCTCACCTGAGTGATGTCCGCTATCATCGCCAGGCATTGTTTCCAAAAGGCTTGGGCCTTGGGGCAGGACCACCACATGTGGAAGAAGGAGCCTATTTGGCCGCACTGCTTCCAGCATTGAGGGTTGATCGTGGAGTTCATGTGGTGGAGTTTTAGGGGAGGGTAGTACCACTGGAGGAGGATCTTGTAGGTGCACTCTCTATTCGTGATGCATGATGAGGAGGTGTGAGCCTGGGACCAGATGTCAACCCACTTGTGGTCTTCAATCGGATGGCCCAGGTCCGCCTCCCATAGGGCCATATACCGGGTCTTGGAGGTTAGGAAGTCTGTTTGGAGGCGCTTGTATAGAGTGGAGATTCTTCCTCGGGGCGGGAGCTCCTTAAGGGTCAATTTGATGGCTGTGGGGGGGACGAGTAGCCGCCTGGCGAGTCTGTGGATGGGTGCACCAGTGGCGTAGCTGGGTATATGTGAATCTCGTTCCTGGATCTTAAAGAGTTCTTTGCATCACTCAAAGGTGCAGGGTTGGTCCCCTTCAAAAAGTTGACCCAGGGTCTCTAGGCCTCCTGCAATCCAGGCCTTAAAATTCCGGGGAGACGGACCAGGAGAGAAGGCCGGGTTCATGAACACTGGGGAGAGGGGGCTGAGCCCCGTCGGGATCCTTTTCTGTTTCAATGCCTTGTCCCACACCGAAATGGTGTGTTTGGTGGATGCCAGGAGATTCCGCCACTGTCGCCGTTCCGGAGGGGGGGACATGTGGGAGAAAGCGTAGCGGGAGGGGCAACTGCGCTTGCTCGAGGTCCACCCATCTAGGGCGGTTGGTGAGGACTTGCCATGATTGGATACAGGACAGGTGAGCCGCCATTTGGTATTTCTGCAAGTCGGGGACCCCGAGCCCACCCAATTTCGCGTTGCCCAGCATCGTGTATTTAGGGATCCTGGGCTTTTTCCCCCTCCAAATAAACTGCAGCATTTTCTTCTGTGAGCGTTGAAGGGCTGGCGCCGGAACCGGCACCGGGGGAGTGGAGCATGCATACAGAAATCTCGGTAGTAAGTTCATCTTACAGGCTGTAATACGGCCCATCAGCGATATCTCCTGTGTCGCCCAGCGTCTCAAGTCTGCCTCCAAGTTTGTAAATAATGGGGGAAATTTAGCCCGATAAGTCTCGCTTGGACTGGCCGGGATCTGAACTCCCAAGTAGCTAATTCCTTTGGTCGACCATTGTATTGGGCACAGCGGGACCAGGGCTTCTCGGGTCAAGCCCACTCCCATGGCGACTGATTTCCGGTAGTTGACTGTGAAGCCTGTGACCCTGCCATAGCTAGATATCTCAGCCAGGGCTTGAGGGAGGGAGGTGGGGGTTTTCGTGATAGTCAGGAGGACCTCATCTGCATAGAGGCCCAGCTTGTGGTGCGCCGGGCCTAATTGAATGCCTTCGACTGCAGGATTCAACCTGATCTGCTGGGCAAACAGTTCCATAATTAAAGCGAAAAGAAGTGGCGACAGCAGGCATCCCTGTCGGGTTCCTCAAGTTAGGTTGATGGGGAGGAGAGGGTGCCATTAACTCTGAGAAGGGTTTTGGGGGCTTTGTAATTTGCCAGCGTCATGGTGCAGAACTCCGGGCCAAATCCAAACGCCTCAAGGGTGAGCCTCATGAAAGTCCAATCCACTTTTTCAAACGCCTTGGTCGCGTCCAGGGCCAAGAGCACCAACTCCCGGGAATCTCGGGAGGCGAGTTCCACCAGATCCAAGGCTCTTCGAATGTTGTCGGCCGTGGAGCGGTGTCTGAGGAAGCCACTCTGATCCACACTGATTATCTCCGGCAAGAATCGAGACGGACGAGATGCCAGGATTTACGAGTAAATATTAGCATCTATGTTGAGCAGGGCAATGGGTCTATATGATGCAGGGTTCTTCGGATCGCCCCCAGGTTTAGGTAGTAAGACCGTAATTGACTCCTGCATGGACGGGGTTACAGTGCCCGTAGTCCTGAAAGAGTTAAATAACTGTACCAAAGGTGCTAATAGTTGGGGTTTGAAAATCTTGTAGAACCTGGTTGTATAGCCATCAGGGCCAGGGGCTCGGGATTTAAGAGCTTTTATTGCCTCGTTCACTTATTCGTCAGTAATCAGCGCCTCCAGAGAGTCACGGGCTGTTCTTTTTAGCCGGGGAAGCGCTGCACCCCGTAAGTATTCCTTCTGTTCCTCCATGTCCCGCGCTGGAGCGGTCATCACCTGAGTCAGGTGGGCCGCAGCGAGCTGCAGTTTTTCCTGGTCCGCGTAATGGACTTTGCCCCGTTGGTCCCGCAGGCCCACAATGGTATTGTTCCTCTTCGCCTTGGCAAGTTTGGCCACTAGTAGCTTATTTGCTTTGTTGTTTTTAGCATTATAAAACTGTTTTGCTTTTGCCATTTGGTGGGCAGTGTGTTCAGCGTAGTGGGCCTCGATCTTTTTCTGTGCTATCCGGATGGCCCGCTGAGTTTTAGGGGTCCAGCCCTTCTCCTTATGGGTCCTTTCTGCATTTTTAAGATCTTCCTCAAGGCCCTGGCGAGTTTGACGCTTGTGTCTATGATAGGCCGCTCCTTGCGCAATCAGTTCACCCCGCACTACTGCCTTCATTGTGTCCCAAATGTTGGCGGTAGAGGTGACCTCACTGGGGTTCTCCTTAAAGAAATTGGCGATCGTTGGTTGCGATCGCGTCTCTGAGTGGCATCTCGTTGAGAATCGGATCATATAGAGTCCATCTGCGCTGTTGGGGGGGTTAGCTGGTTCCTGCACTCGGATTTCCAGGGTCACCGGAGCGTGATCAGAAAAGATTCTGGAGCCAATTGTCACATTGTTGGTAAACGTGAAGATTTGTGGAGACACTAGAAGATCTATCCTGGAGAAGGTTCTGTGGACATAAGAATAAAAGGAAAAGTCTCTTTTGGATGGGTGGAGTACTCTCCATGAATCCACCACCCCCAAGGTTCTAAATAGTTGTAGGAGAGCCAGGGCTATGGTGAGGTCTCCAGCACTGGGTGGGTGTGACTTGTCTTTCGAGGGGTCCAGGACTCCATTGAAATCCCCTCCAATCACTATCTGGCCTTCCAAAAATGGGGAGAGGGTTGTACTCACGGATTCATAGAACAGCGCCTGGCCTGAGTTGGGTGCGTATACAGAGAGTATAGAGTAGAGTTGTCCTAGTAGTAGGCATTTCACCGCCATGTACTGCCCCTCTGGGCAGCTTATAGAGTCCGGAATCTGAGGGTTCAGGCCCCTCCCGAATAGGATAGCTGTGCCACCCCTCTTGGAGTTCCCAGACGCGAAAAGTTGCTTCGGACAGGCGGCTGTGGTCTTTCCCGGCAGCAGATGGGTTTCTTGTAGCATAGCCACAGCTGCACATTTGTTCTGAAGCTTCTGTAGGATAGACTTGCGTTTGGCGGGTGAGTTTAGTCCCTTGACATTCAGGGATACGAACCTCAGAGTTCGATGTTCCGGGGCCAGGTCCGGGGAGGTTGATGAGTCCTGGGGAGAGGGGGAGAAGGAGAGGAATCAGCCATCATGTCGCGAGTGTGTAGCCATTCCCCAACCTGCCTGTGGGTTTTTTTTCTCGGCCGCCAACGGGAGGACCGAGTTTTAACTGAGGGTGGCTGACCTTTTGCGGGTCTAATGCCTCCCTTGGCCAACAGGGCCATCGAACAGTGTGTAGCCAACATGGCTAACCTTATGAGTAATCTTAGTGGTTTGTTCCAAGGACTCATAGATGGATTGTGCCTTGGAACCGGGCATGAGCCGTGGAATAATGCCTGCTGCTTAAAGAATAAAGCTTATCTGTGTTCCTGAGGGTGCAGATCAGATCATGGTGCCGGGCTGCGGGCCGGGATCGAGGTGGAAGCTCCAACATGGGGTCGCATCTGGCTATTTCCTCTTCCAGAATCTGGGATCCCTCGACCAAGAGTCTTGTGTGGGATTAGGGGAGGCCACCAGGTTTGAATCAGCCGCTGCTTCGGAGGGCGGGAAAGACGAGGGCTTGGAAGCATCTGGCCGCAGGATGTCGGTAGCATCTTCCAGGTGGCTAATTTTCCTGGGCGAGCCCTTGCAGGAAAATTGCAAAGCTGTGGGAAAGAGCCATCTGTAGCAGATTTTTTTTTTAGCCTGAAAAAGGGCAAAGGGCGAGCCTCTTTTGAAGAGTAAGCAGAGAAAGGTCCTGGAAGATCTGGAGAGAAGTCCCTTGGAATGTAATTTCGTCTTTGGAGCTGCTTATTGCCGAGATGGCTTCCTTCGTAGTAAAGAAGTGCACCATAGTAATGACGTCGGGGGGGCCATCCGATTCCACTCCGCGTCAGGGGTTCAGCTTGTGGGTGCGATCTAGGAGAAGCAGTGAGTCTAAGAGGTCAGGGAGAAGAGATTGGAAAAGAAGCCCACATATTCAGCTAACCCCTTGTCTGGGATCGATGTGGGAACCCCCCCGAATGCAGAGGTTGTTGCGCCGGGCCCTATTTTCGAGGTCTTCTTGCTTGTATTCCAGGATGTCGTACTTGTCCTGCAATAGTCCGATTGAGCATTGGACCTCCGTTAGCGCAGAGGCATGGTCTTGGATATGATCCTCAACAACTCCTACTCTTTGTTCAACCTCAGACCTTTTTGTCTGTGCTTTCCAATTTAGTTGTGAGTTCCGCCATACAAGAGCGGAATTCTGATTTGATGTCCGCCATGAATTCACGAATATCTTCTTTGGTCGCCAAAGGTCCCTTGTTATCTAGGGATTCCCGTGAGATAGAGGAGCAGCAATCTTGTTTTTTAGCTTTGTCGGAAGCAGTCGGCAGAGTTGCTATGTCCGAAGACTTGGTGGTCTTTTGTTGCTTGGACATCGCGCTAGTTGTTAGATGCAGGACAATGGCCGCCGGGAGCGTTGTAGCGGTGAAGAGGAGCAGGACGGTGGGCCGCGGCGCCCTAGGAAGAGCTCAGGGGGAAGCGCATGCGAGCTAGACCTACCTTAAATCTCTCAAGGGGCTCCCGCTGCCAACCGTTGGGGGGGAGGGTCTCCCATCTTCGCTCCAGGAATTGAATCGCCTCTAGGGCTGTGTCGATGAGCCGGAAGGTGGGCCCCACCGAGCATCCAGGTGGGCCACTAACGCAGACGCGTAGATCTCTGTCCGCTGGATGTGTAGCTGTAGGGCGGCGTGGGCCGGGGCGCCCTAGGAGAAAAAGGGAGAGGGTGCACAAAACGGGGCCGATGTATGCAGGGCTCTTTGCCGGTTCCAGAGGGGGCTCTCGCGGGCCGATGGAAATAGTCCCCGTTTGTCTGGATATCCGGATGTCCGTCCGTCCCCTTCGGCTCAAGTGCTACGGGGAGGATCGCCTCCGACTCCTGACTGTGGCCGCCATCATATGTGCGTCCGCCATCTTGGATTCTCCGAGCCGCAGGGGGGGGGGCCGGGATTCAGGCAACGAGTACGGACCTAGTGCTCCCTCTCCCAGCTTTCATCTTTGAGCCGCTAGTGCCCCATCGGTTCCGATCCACATAGCTGGCGTCGATGGATCGTATAGGCCACAGGAACCGCGCAATTTTAGCTGAAGCAGCGGGCCGTCCACGGGCGGCTTTAGAGGAGCGACTGCATCGCGTCGGCTCCAAGCCACGCCCCAGTTCACTACTTTTTTAAGTGGTCAGGCTGGTGAGGCAAAGCTCTCAGTTCTCTACATAATTTATAGAATGGCAGAGTGTCTGGTATGCTAGTCAAAACCAAAAGTAAGCTGAATAGTTCTGCTAGTGTCTCTAAGTACAATTTAAGGAAAACTGGGAAGAAACCAAGCAGAAATAAAATGTCCGACACTCCTCCAGGGCAATTTTTACCGACACCTATTGTACCCTTACAGGGTAACTTGGAGGCTATAACTCCTGGTCTCCTAATTAGCATCTCTCAGGCAGACTTTCACTGGCTCCAGATCATCCAGAATGGGGCGGTGAGGGCTGTGAAAAAACTCTTAGGGACATGTTATCAGATGCAAGACAGAGCTTGCACTGGTTTCCTGTACAGGCAAGAGTGCGCTTCAGGATGCTGCTTATCACCCATAAATGTCTTAAAGGTCAAATGCCACTCTAAGTAATAGAAGCCATCGAAAAAAAGCAAAATACCAGATCTCTAAGATCAGACAACACGAACATCCTACAAATCCCCTGCGGTAATTCAGCTAAAGCTTGTAATGGAGCTTTCAACATAGCAGCCCTGTCAGCCTGGAATGCCTTGCCCCCAGACATTAGAATCATGGAATCCACAGATGTTTTTAGGAAGAAATTGAGTACCCTATTATTTTGCTAGATCTTTTAAAGCCTACTTCCCTTTACGTCAATATCGACCATCTCAGCCCCTTGAACTGTTTTGTCTTTGTCTTGTATGTTATTTGTTTGCACCCTTAAGCCCTAGGGTACCGGGAGCACGGTACAAATGAACAGACATAAACATATAACTAAGAATAAAATCACCTCCTATTTTCAATGGGGGGTGGCGGGGGGAGCGGGAGGGGAACAGGGGCAAGTCAATTGACAGAAACAAAGGGTCCAGTGGAGGTGTGAGAGACAAATCAGACTTTATGGACATAGATAATAACTCATTGTTTGAGTTCTGCTATTTGCTCCAAAATGCGGCGAATGCGACGCCGGCAATAACTGTTAAAAATCCTACAATTATTGAAACTTGTAGCAATACAATAATTGACCTTCAGTCGGGCAAGTCTTCATCTCCTAGACTATCAGTTTCCTAATCTGGTTCCGGTAACCAATTCTACATTGCATTCAGCGCACAAAGCTTTGAATTTTGAAGATCTGCAAAATGCAATAACTACTTTGCAATTTGCAACAAAAATCCTCTTATAATTATGAGGCCAGACCCATGAATACCAGAAGGATCACAGCTCTGTCTTAATGAGATTAGATGAGAAAGTGGGCACTCAGCATTGTATCATTAACGCTAAGTTGGAGGCTTTGGGCTGGGAGATTGATGAAACATCTCAGCCTCAACAGGCTGCTCGAAATAACAGAGGAGCTTCCCGAGGCGTTGGTACAAGAGTTGGGATTAAGTAATGCATCAGACGTGGATGATGGTTTGGAGATGTTGGCACTAGAGAGCAGCGACACAGACTGAAACGTATGGAAGCCAAATGGCAACTTGGTAATGGCAATCCAACTGTCAACGAACTGGCCGAAGTAATTTCTTTCTCTATTCCTGAGTGGCCTAGGCAAAGTGAGAAAGTTAAAAAAAACAGCGAGCCGCCGTAAGCATCTTACATTAAAATAAACTGGCATGCTGACTAGTTGGCTTCTGAAAGAAATACACCCCTGCATGGCTGATGCCGGGGATGGTACGAACCAGATAATTCTGGGAATTAAATGTACAAAGCTGAAGATCTGGTTTGGGAAGGTGGATTTATCCTGGGTAAGCTAGGAGAAAAGGAAAAGGTTGAGATATTTACAAGAAATGGTGTTGACCCGAAAATCATTAAGCCTAGTTTTATACCCCCAATTGGATAGTGAATCTTTCACGATGCATAGCATTTTTCCTGGAAACGATTGTAAGGGAATTAATTGTTCAGATCTGTTGCATATACTGCATTTTATTCCGTCACTCCGGATTTTCGATTCTTGGGACTTTTATTTTGTTGACCCATTGGATTGTGAAGATGGGGTTAGGTTGGGAGTACAGTATTATCAGAAACAGTGCAGGCTATTCTGGAATAATCTACATTTTTTAAAAAAAAGTTGGAGCATGACCTGGATTCCTTTTCAGTAATATGCTCAAGATATGTCCATGCTAAGCCATCGAAAATGGCTCCTCGCCATTCAAGCCCACCCTGGAATGGATTGGCACTCCCACTCAACAAACTAAACTAGTGCCTTCAGATCTGCCCCACCTCACACTATCCCACCACCTTTCACTTAAGCAACCACCACCCCCTCAGCTCCTGACATAAGAATCAAACCAGCCACCCTACCCCCCCCTTCACCGCTGCCTTGCTACACCTTAAATACCATGCTAATCACCTCACCTGCGCCACCTACACATATTGTACACTCCGTTGTGCACTGAACCTCTGCCTAGGAATTTCTCGCCGACTCACTCTGCTTCAGGTTGCCCTACCCGAAACCAACCACCACCGAAACCACCCCACTTGCCTGCACGGGCACCTCCAGACTACAGCGCCTCAGATCCCGCCCACTTGAACCCAGGCATCCTCCCTGCATAAATACTCTAAGCTCCCTAACTATCAGACCCACCCCTCACCCAACTCCACATCTCAACAAGACCTTCTCTGAACACCCTCCATTGACCCCACCACCTCCACCAGGCCCGAACACCTGACCCCTCCTAAACGCTTGTCCCATCTGCACCCACGCACCCGACATTCACGACCTTGACATGTTTGCCATCACAGAAACCTCGCTGCACGAGGCAGCTGGCCCCAACTCCTCTCTCCCTCCCCATGGGATACTCAATCCTCCGAGCAGATAGTCGGGAACAAAGGCAGAGGAGTTGCCACTATCTCCAAAACCTCCCTCCCTATCAAAATCCTGCCCTTTCCCCGTCTAACCCACAGACCATCAACATCATGCTACTCTACCGCCAACCCAACAACATTGGCTCCCCTGAATCTGACTTACCTTCCTCATTGCCCCCTTCCTAAAGCCCAACACCAAATGTATGCTCGTGGGAGACTTCACCCTAGGGTTCAACGACCCTGGAGACCTGAAGTCCATCACCCTCACCATAACCCTACATGAGATGAGGTTCACGCAAGTTATCTGCACCCCCACTCATGTCAAAGGTCTGACACTTGATTGGATCCTTCCTCTAAACATCCCCATCCAAGTTAAATCCATTGACCCAGTACCTTGGACAGACCTTTTTGTGATTCTCTTGACCTTGTCCCATGTGCCCACCTTCACCGAAAACTCTAAAGACCTTTCTCCCATCACTGCGAGACACATCATGAAATGAACCAAGGAAATGTTGTCGACCATTGGTGCTTCCTTTGACTCATGGCACGACGGCTTTGACACTGAAGCCAT
This sequence comes from Ambystoma mexicanum, assembly GCF_040938575.1. Classification (NCBI taxonomy): domain Eukaryota; kingdom Metazoa; phylum Chordata; class Amphibia; order Caudata; family Ambystomatidae; genus Ambystoma; species Ambystoma mexicanum. The sequence continues at coordinate 1,088,480,963 of NC_090937.1, read as the reverse complement.
TCTCAAAGCCTACAATTCCTCCCTCCTGGTACCCTAATCCCTCACGCCCCCCTCAAAACAACAATCTCAGAAAAAAGGTGACTGTCATAACTGGTTCACTGAGGAATTTGTTGCCCTCTGCAAACTAAAATGCTCTAAAGAGCACGTCTGGAGAAGAAATTCATCCCCCTGAAACAAAGCTTTTCGCAACATCGCTACCTCTTACATAACAGCAATTAGTAACACAAAAGCCAGCATCTACAATACCTGTATCAATGATGCCCGCACTAACACCAAAGAGCTTTCCAAAATACTCGAGGAGCTTGAAGCACCAGCCCCCACTACCTGCACCTTTCCCAAAAACAAATCCTGGTGTTCCCTTGTACAATCTACCCTAGCAAACCAAAATCCTCAACCTGAGAGATAAAACCATTCTCAAGAAATCTCTGCTTGCCTGCACCAACTCCGTCCCCACACCCATCGCACCCAGTAACCCCCATTTCAGTTCACCCCCGCCAGACACGCTCACCACCATCAAGCTCCTCAAAGCATCCAATTTCATAGGCAACATCTGCCCCGCCCACCTCATCAAGCTATGTGCAAAACCCCTCGCCCGACCATTGATACATCTATCAATGCCTTCAACGCCTGTACTGTTCCAATTCCATAAAAGAAGCCTGGGTCACACCGCTGCTAAATAAACTCACACAATCCCACCCTGCCTACCAACTACCGTCCCGTCATGACAGTGCCCTTCCTCTTGAAAATTCTTGACCGTACATACAACTCCAAACTCATCTAAAAACCAAGAATCTACTCGCAACTCGCCAGTCCGTATTTAGACCCAGGCATAGCACTGAATCCGCCCTCCTCGACCTAAAGATCCAGCTCGACCACATCCGTGACAACAGAGATCTTGCTCCTGTTATTAGACCTCTCAGCATTCGTCCTCTTCGACCACAGTATCCTGGGCCATCAACTCCTCTCAACCTTCAACCCTCTCCGCCTCTCTTCTGAAGCGCCAACTAGGATTTTGGCAGGAGCCAAAGCAGCCGATCCCGTCCCTGTGTCCTACGGGGACCCATAAGTGTCCTGCCTCTCTCTCCCACACTGTACAGTATGTACACCAAGCCCCTCTTTGATCACCTGGTCAACCTGAACATACCCTAAACAAATTTTGGAGACGACACGCAGATACTATTCAAACTGCCAGGCATCCACGAGCGTGACTCTGCTAACATCAACCGCATTTACAGCATCATTCAGGTATGGATGGCTAACTACCATCTCTGCCTGAATGATGAGACAGAGCTGCTTATTGTGGGCTCTCTTCTGCACTGTCTCAAAGACCATGACCCCGCCTTTGCCTCCTTTCTCATAGACTGGATCATCACCCCTGTCTCTTCACATATGAAAACACTAGCAGTCTACCTTAACGCTGAGCTCAACATACACAAACATGTGAAAGCAGTAGCCACGTCTGCGACATACTCAACCAAACTCGTCAACCTTTCCAGAAAGTTCCTTACCCCCAGCAACTGCCTCACACTAGCCAGAGCCATTATCAGCAGCAAATTAGACTATTGCAATGCCATCCTCACAGGGACCTCCTCCAAAAACCTCAAACTATAGCTGATCAAACCAACTCCCTCAGAGCAGTGTGGGGCCTGAAACGAAAACAATCAGATCACATCTCCCTAATCAGACACGAAGCACACTGGCTACCAATCAAGGCTTGCATCGAGTTCAAAATCTTATCCAACACTCACTGATGCCTCCACAACCCGACCCCCACTACATTACCAAAAAATATAGTTCTCGTAGTCTGTGCTCCTCCACCTCACTAACTACCCCCAGATTCCTCAAAAAAAGGTACAAGCTTCGCTGTCATCGCTCCTACATTGTGGAACTCCCTCGCACGTTTAATCAAAAAAGAACCCTCCTACCTGAACTTCTGCAAAAAAGTCAAAACTGCACTATTCGACAAATATGCCTGAAACTTTGTACCATCTGTAACCAAACAATACCATGTAACCCTGTACTGACTACTATGCACAGAATGTTCTGTAAATATACCTCTGGGTCTTAGGCCCTAACAACAAATAAAAACATTAAAAATAAGCCAGTGCAAGACGTTAATTAACTTCATGCCCCAAACCGGAAGAAGTTCAGCGCGCGTTAAAATGGATCACAAGCCGCCTTCCTACAGAAAGGACGACTATGGGGTGATCATTGGAAATTTTCTCCTTGAATATTAGTGTGCATTAGCACTGGCTTAAAGGGATGGTCTAGTAAAAATTTTTATTTAAAAAATAGATAGGCCACATAAAAAAAATACTAGCATCCTCCGTTTTAAAACTTCCTAATACTAGCATCCTCCGTTTTAAAACTTCCTATGTACAATTTTGAGCTATTCAAGCTCAAAATTCGAAAAAGCAAGCACAGGGGCGCAGCCATTTTGTGAAATGGAGGCCCTCCTGTGCTGGCTTTTGCGGCACTAATGAAGGAAAAGCCAGCCAGCTGTAGTAAACAAAGTCTAACGCTGGGTGGCTTTCCCTTCATTAGTGCCGGGACTCGGAGGACGCGGACCGGAGACCAGAGCAGGAAAGCTGCAGCTGAATCTCGGTAAGTGCTATTTATTTTTTTTACAAAAAATAAGCACTAGCTGCGGTTTTTTTTCTAAGTTTTCCAGGCTGGAGGAGCCCGGAAAACTTAGAAATAAAACCGCAGCTTTAAAAACGTTGTATTTATGTTTGTGGTCGCTTTTGAAGCGACCGCAAACATGAATACGTTTTTAAAGCTGCGGTTTTATTTCTAAGTTTTCCGGGCTCCTCCAGCCCAGAAAACTTAGAAAAAAAAACGCAGCTAGTGCTTATTTTTTGTAAAAAAAATAAATAGCACTTACCGAGATTCAGCTGCAGCTTTCCTGCTTTGGGCTCCGGTCCGCGTCCTCCGAGTCCCGGCACTAATGAAGGGAAAGCCACCCAGCGGTAGACTTTGTTTACTACAGCTGGCTGGCTTTTCCTTCATTAGTGCCGCAAAAGCCAGCACAGGAGGGCCTCCATTTCACAAAATGGCTGCGCCCCTGTGCTTGCTTTTTCGAATTTTGAGCTTGAATAGCTCAAAATTTTACATAGGAAGTTTTAAAACGGAGGATGCTAGTATTTTTTTTTGTGGCCTATCTATTTTATTGAATAAAAATTTTTACTAGACCATCCCTTTAACGTTGACGGCTCTTTAAAATTGTTAAAAGCTTGGGACACTTTTCTACTGCAAGAGACTTGGGATTGACAAAAAATGTGTGGACAGGTATCCAATTTATCAAAAATGTGCTGTTATGGGCTCTATGGGTAAGACATAATGCTAATCTTTTGGTTGAGGTTAGTCACTCTAGTCCTTCTCGTATTAGAGACCTGCCCATGCCATGTAATAATATCAAAGCAGTAGGGATCTCTTTAAAGGTGAAAAGGCAAGATAGTTGATACATACTAGTCAATGTGTATAATCCTAATGAGGGGACTAACTCTGAGCACCATCAAAAGCATGTATAACCTTCTGATAGAATGGGTGATAGACCGTAATGAGACCTTAATGAGGATGTAATCTTTGTAGCAGGGGGATTGAACGTTTATTGTTTGAACAAACCCTTGAAATCTGTAATGTGTTATCAGAATGCTGACTCAGTGATGCAAGGCAAAAGATCAAATAGCCTAGGTAATCTTGGGTGACAGTGATGCATGAATGTGGGTTTTTGATGCTTAATGGTAGAGCACCCAGTGACGTTCTTGGTGCTCACACTTGGATAAACGGAAAGTTGAGATCAACTTTAGACTGTTTTTGTTGGTCCCCCTCTTGGAGCAGAGATTAGTAAACTGACTAGCTTTAGTGACCATGCTCTAACAGTTAATGTTCAAACGACCGGAAACGCATCTAACCAACGAATGATTGGTGACATAAATATAAATGAAGCAGGTAAGATGACTGTGTGGACAGATCAGCAAATTGAAAGCCCATGTAGTAAAGCTGAATCATGGAGAGAAAGGAGCAAAACTGTTGAGATTGAAGGCTGGATTAGGCAGTTGACACGAAAATGTGGCAATGCAAAAGTGAATTTTCTTTTGGCGTCTTGTGGCCCTTTGCCCTCCTTGGTGAGGTCTGTTTCCATCGCGCATTGTTTATGTAAGGGTGTCCACGTTTATGTAAACAGTTCAGTGTTTATATTTACCCATCTGTTTGAATGCTGCAAGGCCTTGCAGTCCCCGTAGAGCCTTCATCTGATACAATGATGACAAAAAAGGTCAAAACCTGACCTTGGCATAGGAGCATTGTAAAGCTTTGAGGTTTTTGTCTTTTGTAACCTATGGTCGTTGTGACCTCTTAGTGGGCTTTTAGGCCCAACACTGAAAAAACCTGCAGCTGAAGCATGAGAATGTGTTGTTCCCAGGTGTTAGGCAGAATTGCATGCAGTAGCCTCTGGGACCACCACACACAATTAGGACCACAGGTGTAAGCCAAACCAACCTTTGGTATAAGCCTGTACCACACAGTTTTTGGTAGCGAGCTGAGCAGCCAGGCTTATCTCAAGAGTGAATGTGAGCAGTACCAGAAGTTACACAGAGGACTTAAAATCAAAGTGGTTCAAGTAGACACTTATACTCAAGGTTTCTTGGTAAAAAAAACGTATTAATTTATTAGTCATTTAGAAAACATTTCACTAGAATGAGACAACTTAATATTATAAACCAAACACTTCAATACAAAACTCTTAACATTTTTAGACAGTTTGAGCTCTCCTGAAATAGGAGCCAAATAGCAGTTCAGTTACTTAGAAATGAGCAAAAAGGCACAAGGTAAGTAGAATAGATCACATATACTTGTTAAACAGTGCAAATATGTTCAGTTCACCAGAAGAGTTCAGTTCAAGTCAATAGACCTAGGCCAAAGTCAATGGGCTAGTGTTCTGGATAGGAAAGAGCAGTTCTGGTATCAAACAGTAAAGTCTTTGCGAAAGTTCTCAGAAGTAGTTTAGGCGAAAAAGAATGATTTGTTGGATCAGAAGCAAGTTGGGAAAGTTTCACAAACTTTCACTGCGAGAGTGGCGTTCTCTCAATCGGGTTGGCACAGTACCTTAATATGAAGAAACAAATGCAGCTGAAGTAGTTGGTTCCTGGCAGTTCCTGCAGATCTCGCTGTTCCTGAGCCTCAGTCGTGGGGACAAGAGGGAGGACGTCGGGAGACTCCTGCACTGCACGGGATTGTCGGAAAACGCAAACAAAATGGAGTCACTTCAGTTCGAGTAGCTGTTCTTCAAGCACACAAACTGGTGTCCTTCCCCCTCCCTGGTTAATCCAAACCAGCTTCGAGAATGGTATTCAGGTGGCTTAAGAGTTGATTGGTCCCACCAACTCAAAGGAAGAAGTCGTCCTTGAAGAGGCTTCTCTGTCGAGATGAACTTGGCAATTCGGACCTGCCACAGTTCTTCACCGGGCAAACCAACGGTCCAGAAGTTGCAGCAGCTGTCCTCTTCCAGCTCGTCTTCGGTTCTTTTGTTCCAGTTGTCAACTCTGCTTTCCAGTCCAAGAGACTCGCCTTTAAGCAGTTCTTTCCTTTTCATTCCAGCCTAGCGGTCACTCACCCAGCAGGGTGGCTGTTCTTGCCGGACAGTCAGCCAGCCAATCACGCCAGAGTGCATTTGGGTCTCTTGGGAGACTAAGCACAGGGCGTTTCGGGTACCTCCCTCACTTCCTGCCCACCCCAGACACTCAGACGCCAGAGGCGGTCTTCAGTCCTGAAGCCCGCCAAAGGCATATGAACAAAGGGACCAAACCTGGTTTGGCGCGCAGAGACAAACACTAGAAGGACCTTTCCAAAAAGAAATGGCGAAAAAAGAAGACCGTGAACTGTTTAAACAAAGTGGGCTTCTCCAGCATGGGGTCTGGCATGGATTCACATGCTCATGAATATTCCCCGTCGTCAGGCTGGGAATCCTCGGTAAAGAAAAAACCAGTATCAGTTTCGTTTCTGATCTGTCTTTCGTAGTAATAACCAATCACTGGTCTCTGCGTCATACTGACCACAGCCAATGACTGCCCTCTACCTAAGCACCGCCTCTGGCAGCCATCTTCAGATTTTTACCGCACGTTCATGTGTTGGGATCCTCGTGCTATTGCTCTCGAGCGTTAGTGCTATTTTTCGCGCTTTTTCACAAAAAACTTCGATTCTTTCGGTCAAAAGAGCCTCAAGCTCCACCGATCCTACATCCGATCAACGGGGACCCGTGTCGGATTCATCTGTGCCCCTCAAGGGTGAAGATTTCGTCGAGCTACACTTCGGAGGACTCCAGAAGCTTCTCAGGCCCGGTCTCGGAGATGGCCCAGGAGAAGGGAAGCTCGACGCCCGGAAAGCTGTTCAGGGTCTGCCCTGGATGCCAGCTGCAGAACGTCTTTAAGGAGGACGAACACTCTTTCTGCCTTTACTGCCTTCATGAGGACAAGACGCACGTGGAGAAGGACTGTGCGTTTTGCGGCAACATGTCGGAACGGACCATGAAGGACCGCCATCAACGTCTCGCCAACTGGCTGGAGGGTAAGAGCCTGTCTGGCGAGAAGAAGAAGAAATCCGAGCGGTCTTCTAAGACCTTTGAGGGCGCCCCGGCGACGGGGGCCCAACATAAGGCCAAGCACCGCGAGTCTGCTGGCACCGGGAGCGCCGAACGGTCGGGCTCTACGGGCGCCAGGCAGGGCGCACCCTCCCCGGCACCATCAACCACGAGCCAACGCTCTGGGTCGGGTAAGAGGAAGGCCGAGCACCCGGCGAAGCTCCTGGAGAGGCCCCGGTCGAGCTCTAAGGCAGAGGAGGAGCGTGGCAGTGCCCCCTCCCTCAAGGATAAGGCGGTGAGCGCACCTAAGGTGGTGAAGGCCTTGATCCATCCGACCAAGCCCTCTATCGAAACGGTCGCGGCGGCCCTGGCTCAGCCTGTGGTGGCTGCACCAGTGGTGGCGACCTCAGGGCCCAGAATCTCCCTGCCTCCTCGGAGGGAGTCTTCTTTTGTGCCCATCGATAGGACCCCCGTGAAACCCTCCGTGGGGAAGAAGGGGGGGCAGGGCGTCGTCGTAGATTCGGCCTCAACCTCAGAAGAGGAGCTGATCGAGGTCTTAAGCCACGGCCTAGGCGTGGAAGAAGGCCAGCCCGTCGGAATGGACCCCGACGCAGGTGACGACGACATCGTCGAGGATACCGACGGGGCCCCTGCTCGCCCGTCGGATTCCCCTCTGCCAGCGCCGCAAGACAACTCGGCGGCCATTTTGTTGGCCATACAGTCCTTATGCTCCGAGATAAGGACAAGGCTACCGTTACCGACGGAGGAACCTCTCCCGTCGGGGGATCCAGAACCGGGACCTTCTGGTGTTCCCCCTACCAAGAAAAGAAGGATCCATCCACCACCTCCTTTTCAACCGTCGCGCCCCGTCCAGCCCTCCTCCCCGTCCACCCGAGGGGATGATACGGGGACTGACGCGGCAGCGACGGGTACGGACGACGAGGCATACGACGAGGATTTTCCGTCGTCGCCTCCCACCAGGGCTTCTCCGCCCGACGAGATCGTATCTTTCCACTCCATGATCTCCAGGGCTTCCGAGCTTTTCCAACTCTGCCCTGAGGAGAAGAAAAAGGAAGGCTTCCTTTATCAGCGGCGCGAGGCCAAGAGGAAGACGGTCCTCGCAGTGCCTCTGTTGGACGACATTTGGGATGAGGGCCTTTCCCTCCTCAAGAACCCTTCCACGACGCCAGCTAGAAGAGACCGGTACGAGAAAAAGTACCGGGTCCCGGACACGGCCCCCCTATGCCTCCGGGCGCAGCCTACCCCGGATTCCGTCGTCTCCGCGGCAGCCAGGAAGAAAGCGGGGGGGGGGTGCGGCCTCCACATCGACTTCCCCGCCGGACGGCGAGGGAAAGAAATTGGATGCTATGGGACGTAGAGTCATCTCGTCGGCAGCGACGACGATTAAAGCGGCCAACGCCTTGGCTATCGTGGCCCGCTACGACAGGGAGCTCTGGTACAAGATAGCTCCCCTGCTGGATTTTCTGCCGGACGACAAGAGGGCGGAGGCCCTGGAGATCCTGCAGGAAGGTGAGGTGGCCTCGGACCACGCCATCACCGTGGCGACGGACATCGCCGACACTGGGTTCCGCCAGCTGGGCATCGGCGTTTGCCTTCGACGTCGTGGATGGCTCAAAGCTACGGACTTCCGGCAGGACGTCCAGACCAGAGTCCTGGACATGCCCTTCGACGGGAACAACCTGTTTGGGAAGACAGTGGACGATTCCCTTCAGGCCATCAAGGCGGATACTGAGACGGCCCGGGCCCTTGGAGTCCTGCAGCAACGAAGGACGCCCTTTCGGAGCGGCGGAGGCAAGGGCGCCTCCAAAGGTTCCGGCGGTGGTTTCGCTTCCTACCGTCAAGCGGCCCGCTCGTCGTCGCAAGAGGCCTACAGAGGACGAGGCAAGTCTAGCGGACCCCGCCGTCGTCGCCAAGGAGGTCAAGGCGGCAAGGCCGCGTCCAAGCAGGATTGAACCGGCCGTGGGGTCGGGCCCCCACCGAAGCACCCCGGTGGGAGGCCGGCTGGCGGGCTTCGTCAGCGTGTGGGAGTCCATCTCCACCGACCGTTGGGTGCTGGACGCCCTGGCCCGGGGCCACGCGCTCGAGTTTCAAAGAAGGTGCCCGCGCGTCCCCCCCCGTGGCCAGGAAAGAACTTCACGTCCCTCAACTTCTCCTGGAGGTAAAGGCGATGCTCAGAAAGGGCACCATCGAACTCGTCCCAAAGAGGCTTCGGGGCTCCGGAGTCTACTCGAGATACTTCCTCGTGAAGAAGACGGGAGGATGGCGCCCCATCCTAGACCTGCGACGTCTGAACAAGTTCATCAAGGCGCAGAAGTTCCGGATGGTCACCCTCCAGCACGTCCTGGGTCAGCTGGAGGAAGGAGACTTCCTATCGTCGTTGGATTTGGAGGATGCCTACTTCCACATTCCCATCCTAAAGGGGCACCGAAAATTCCTCAGATTCGTGGTCCAAGGGCGTCATTACCAGTTCAAAGCCCTTCCCTTCGGACTACGGTCGGCACCCAGGGTATTCACCAAGTGCCTCGCACCCGTGGCGGCGCAGCTGGACCGCGAGGGGATTCACGTCTACCCCTACCTGGACGACTGGCTCATCCGCGCCAAGACGAGGGAGCTCGCCGTGGTCCACACGGCAAGGACCGTCCAACTCCTCACGGACCTGGGATTCTCCGTGAACTACGCCAAATCCCACCTGGTGCCCGCGCAAGTCGCACTGTTTCTGGGAGCGAGGCTCGACACAGTGTCCCTTCTGGCCTCCCCGTCGGAGGAGAGGACCAGGACCATCTTGGGCAAGGTGCAACGGATGTTGGTGGCCGACGCGGCCAAAGTGAGGTCCATCAAGTCCCTCCTCGGGATGATGTCTTCCTGCATCTACCTCATTCCCATGTGCAGGCTCCGGATGCGCCCGTTGCAAGAATTCCTGGATGCGCGCTGGATCCAGACGACGGGCAGCTTCGAGGAAAGGATCAAGCTCGACGAGAGTTTCCGACGAGCGATACGGTGGTGGGGCACCCGCGCGCATCTGACGGCGGGCATGGACTTCCAGACCCCAGCCCACCAGGAGACTGTGACCACGGATGCCTCCCTGGAAGGGTGGGGAGCGCACACCGAAAATCTGCACGCAAGGGGACTCTGGCTCCCGACGGAGAAGTCCCTGCATATCAACGTCCTGGAGCTCCGTGCAGTGTTTTGGGCCCTCAGGTCCTTCCTTCCGTCCCTCAAGGGCAAGGTGGTGAGGATCTTCACCGACAACACCACCACCATGTTTTACATCAGGAAACAGGGCGGAACCAGGTCCCCAGCGCTGTCCAAGGAGGCGCAGGACCTGTGGCATTGGGCCGTCGCCCAAGGGATTTTTCTGGTGCCGTTTCATCTGGCAGGGATAAAAAACACCATCGCCGACTCACTCAGCAGGGAGCTGCGCTCGTGCCACGAGTGGGAACTACGGCAGGATCTGGTGGATCGCCTCTTACGACGGTGGGGCACACCCCACCGTCGACCTGTTCGCGACGGCGACGAACACCAAGTGCCGGAGGTTCGCCAGCAGGTTTCCGCAGACGAGGAGCATGGGCGATGCTTACTCGTTCCCCTGGGAGGGCCTGTTCCTCTACGCGTTCCCTCCCTTGCCTCTGCTAATCCGGCTCGTCAACCAGCTCAAGAGGTCACGGTGCAGGATGATCCTCGTCGCACCTGCGTGGGCGAGGCAGATATGGTTCCCGGACCTTCTGGACTTGTCAGCGTCCCCGCCGATCAAGCTGCCGGCGGACGCGGATCTACTCTCCAGGGAAGGAGGCGCCATCCTCCACCACGACCCGAAGTCGCTGAACTTGCAGGCCTGGCTCCTGCAGCGCTAGAGTTTGGAGGATACGACATACCGGCCGATTGCAGAGAGGTTCTTGCAAAGGCCAGGGCGTCCTCGACTCTTAAATGCTACGGACACAAATGGAAGAGGTTCTCTGTCTGGTGCCACGCACAGAAGATTAACCCTCTACGGATTACGGCTCCCCAAGTACTGCCGTACCTGCTGACGCTGGCCAAAGCTGGTCTGGCACACGCGTCCATCAAGATTCATCTTGCTGCGATCTCCCGATACACCAGAACCACGGGGCGGGCGTCCTTGTGGTCTCATCGTCTGGTGAAAGAGTTCATGAAGGGACTGTTCAGATCGTTCCCGCCGGTGAAGGCTCCGGCCCCGGCGTGGGAGCTCAACGTGGTGCTGACCAAGCTCATGGGACCTCCGTTCGAGCCTCTGCACTCGGCCCCGTTGAAGTTTCTATCGTGGAAAACAGCTTTTCTTGTGGCCATCACCTCCGCACGACGAGTGGGAGAGATGCAAGCCCTTTCCTGCAAGGCCCCGTACTTGATTTTCCACGACACGAGGGTAGTGCTCAGGACGCACCCCTCCTTCATGCCCAAGGTACCGTCGGACTTCCATCTCAACGAACCCTTGGTGTTACCTGTGTTCTTCCCGTCGCCTTCGTCGCCGGCTGAGAGGACTTTGCACTCGCTGGATGTAGCTAGAGCGCTGAAGTTCTACGTGGACCGCACGAAGGGTTTTCGGAAGACGTCACAACTCTTTGTGAACTTTGGACCTGTCAATCAGGGGAAGGCTCTCTCGAAGGCTTCCATCTCCAGATGGCTCTCCGGCTGTATCATGTGCTGTCACCGGTTGGCAAACCGACCGCTGCCTGGCCGTCCGAGAGCCCATTCCACCAGAGCGATCGCAGCTACCACGGCGTTCCTATCTGGTGTGCCCCTGCTGGACATATGCAGGGCTGCTACGTGGAGGTCGACGCACACCTTCACGAAATTCTACTGCGTGACCGGGATTCCAGGGAGGAGTCCAGGGTCGGCCAAGCAGTGCTGCGCAACCTGTTCGCCTGAGGTGAGCCTGGTGAGGAGGTAAGATGCTTAATGTTGAGTTGATGTGATGCTTAATGTTGAGCCTTTGCCACCTCCCGTGGTTGTGCATGTGTGTACTGCTATGTATTCTTTATTCATGAGCATGTGAATCCATGCCAGACCCCATGCTGGAGAAGGAACAAGTTACTTACCTGTAACTGTTGTTCTCCAGCATGGGTCTGGCATGGATTCACATGCGAACCCTCCCGCCTACCCCTCTGCGGCTCTTCACTTGGTCATACTGCCACTTCACGTGCTTCCAAATCTGAAGATGGCTGCCAGAGGCGGTGCTTAGGTAGAGGGCAGTCATTGGCTGTGGTCAGTATGACGCAGAGACCAGTGATTGGTTATTACTACGAAAGACAGATCAGAAACGAAACTGATACTGGTTTTTTCTTTACCGAGGATTCCCAGCCTGACAACGGGGAATATTCATGAGCATGTGAATCCATGCCAGACCCATGCTGGAGAACAACAGTTACAGGTAAGTAACTTGTTCCTTACGGCGCCATCTTGAAAAACATAGCTCCCGTGATTTTTAGCTACCGGTGTTCATGGTCTGGGAAGATTCATGGTAGTTTGTTGTAAAACCACTGCCACCAGCATTTTCAATAGGAAAGGGTAGCATTTGACTGCTACATGAGTAGTTAGACACATGGGATACTATGTAACCCCTCCAGCACTCCATTGTAAGATGGTGTGTGCTGGCTCTATACATTTGGATAGACTAGTAAAGTCAATTTCACTTTACATTCTCTTGGAAAGAGTAGTTTATCCCAGAGAAGGTATTTAAACCTTTTGGGAAGTCTAAAAAGACATCCTTGTGTCACTGCACTCAGGGTGCTGTGTAACACACATGAAAAGATGATGCCTATGGAGTTATCTAAAACTCCATGATCAAAAAACACAAGTGTAAAACACACATCAAAATACATGAAAGAGTGGGGGAAAAAAAGGCTCACACTCTTTCCAGGTAAGAAAATCAAGTCCTCAAAATCCAGCAAAGTTTCTGGGTGTCTCTAAGGTGAAGGGAATTAGCACATTTATGAGAATTCTCCCTAACACCAGTTGAAACTGAATGTATGGTTGAGGATCTGAGTATTTGTTTGTGGGTGCAGTCGATGGTTGTTTGACTTTTTTTTTTCTTTTTTCAAAGTGCAAGCCATGTTGCTAAAAGCAGCTTTGTAAGACGCTGAACTGGTCACATTTACAAATCTCAATCAGCATCGCAAAAGTTAACAAATAGTCAAAAGTCAATTAAAATATAACATACCCGTAAAGCAAAGTATATGAAGGGTTAAAGAAGGTCGTTTTTAACTTTTATTTCGCTATGCTGTGTGTACAGGGCAATTGGAAGATGTCGGAGCCTAGACTACCTAATTTATTGGGGGGGGGGTTCTAGTCTTAAGTGTCTGTAAGTCCCAAGATCTGATTGTGTGCTGCTGGTTTTAGATTGTTTGTATTTTAGAGGCAGGTCTTTGTAAAGGAATTCTTGTGGCCCAGGAATCCAACTAGTTGAGCTAATAGTTCAGAATAAATCGAGGCGCGATAAATGAACCAAAAGGCAAACCACAACAAGGCAATTACAGTTGTTATGAAGGCTAAAAAACACCCAGGCACACGCTCTATTTTATTTTTTTAATTGTCTATATTATTTTCGGATATCAACTTACATCCAACAATGTACCAACAACCCCCCCTCAACTTACCCCCTTCCCCCCCCCTCCAGGGGACACAAATGTTCTGATTCGGGGATTATTTTATGCGTTAAAAATGTCTGTGACCTTAATGTTGTGTGGGCACCATTGTTCCATAAAGTCTGACTGGAGGTACTCCAGGACTCCACCCCATTCTTTGGCAAACATGTCCCTCGTTCCTTGGATAGTGTGACTAACTTTTTCCATTGCTAGCTGCGCCCAGACTTTTTGAAGCCACGTGAAAATCAGGGGAGTGTCCTTCTTTTTCCAATTCTGGGCTATAGTTGCCCAAGCCGCTATGAGGAGTCCCACAAAGCTTCTCCATGTGTTTTTGTATATCTTCTAGCTGCGTCATCTCTCATTCCACACATCCATACGCCCTCCCCCAGATGCGCCACATCAGGAAACATCTTGCCCATTTCTCCCTTAACTTCTTCCCAGAACGGCACTATTCCCTTACAGGCCCACCAGGTGTGCTCCACGTCCCCACCTCTCCACATTCCCTCCAGCAAAGGTTCAACGTTTTTGGGAACATTGTGTGGAGTCTCTCAGGCTTGTAATTCCACTGAGTCACTATTTTAATCCACATTTCTCTTATTTGTAGGCTATATCTGGTCGTCTTGGGAATCAAGGCCCATAGATCCTCCCACTGTTTTCTCGTTAGTTCCATTCCCAGAGTTCTGTCCTATTTGCTCAAGTATAGCCATTTAACTTCTTCAACTTGTGTGTTTATGAATGAATATAGAGTCGATATCCATCTCTTTGCCCCTGAATTGGTTGTAATGTATTTCTCGAATGAAGTGAGGGTTCTCGTTGCTGCCTTTGCGACATCAGGGGATTTTAACCAGTGTTTAAGTTGTTCATATCTATATTTGTCCCGTGTGGATCGTGTTGGGTGTGAGAGGCATGATTCGTATGATCTGATTTCTTTGTTGATAAACATTTCCCCAATTTTTGTTATACCAGCCTCCTCCCAGCTTTCATATGTACCATGCTCCATCCCTGGCGGAAACTGTGGGTTCCTACAAATGGGGGTAAATGGCCTAGCACGGTGGTCATTATCCCCTTTCGTGTCTGAATGTCCCATGCCTCCATCGTTGTTCTCAGTATTTCGCTAATCCCTATGTTGGGGTGTCTATGCTGTTTGTTTCCAGAGCAGTTCCACTAACGGGGTTCTTGCCACTCCCTTGTCTTGTGCTGCCCAGATTGGTTGTGGATCGTCACCCAGCCACTCCCGTAGCACTTTTAACTGGGCCGCTTGTAATATTTTTGAAAGTGGGGAAGCGCCATCCCATCCTCCCTAGTTGGCGAGGTTAAGTCCACCCTGGCCAGTCTGTGTTTTCCCATTCCACACGAAGGTTGTGATTACCTTCAGCAGTGATTTGAAGAATGAGCGTGGGACCCCCACCGGGAGGGCCTGAAACAAATATAATAACCTTGGTAGGATGGTCATCTTTACCGCTTGAATCCTTCCCCACCATGAGATCGACAGGGGGTTCCATCTTTCCAAATCTCTACGAACGCTCGTAAGGAGCTGCGGATAATTTTTATTATAGAGGTGTTCCACCCTGTGTGTCAGTTATTCCCAGGTATTTAATACCCACCACTGCTATCTTGAGGTTGGGTGCTTTCGCTTCTCTCTCGCTTCTCTCTCTCTATCTCCCCCCTGTCTCCCGCCAGTATTAGTATTTCTGATTTGTTCCTATTAATTTGAAGGCCTGAGATGGCTCCGAAAACTTCCAGCTCCCTAACTGCTGCCGCTAACGTTAGACCTGGTTCCTCTAATGCTAACAGCATATCGTCCGCATATGCGGTTACCTTATGTTGAATGCCTGCCATCTCTATCCCTTTAATTTGTGTGACTCCTCTTAGTTTCATCAGTAGGGGTTCTAGAAAGATAGCGTATAATAGTGGGGAGAGCGGGCATCCTTGTTTCGTTCCTCGGGAAATGCATACCTTTTCGGATACTTCCCCAATGATGGCCACTGTGCCTGATGGGGCGTTATAGTTCGCTCTAATTCTAGCAATATATTGTTCCCCAAATCCCATGAATTGTAGGGTCTTAAATAACATGGACCATTCCACCCGGTCGAATGCTTTCTCTGCACCCAGTGCCATTAGAATTGCAGGGGTTTGTTTTATGCCAATCTTTTCCACCAAGTGAATGATCCTTCTAAGGTTGTCATGGGTTTGTCTTCCTGGGATAAACCAGATTGGTCTAAATGAATTAACTTAGGGAGAAGAGGGCAGAGCCTAGCTGCTAATATTTTAGTGTATATTTTGGCATCTATGTTAATCAGGGAAATTGGTCTATAAGAAGCCGGATATGCAGGGTCTCTCCCTGTTTTGTGAAATACTAGGACCTTCGCTTCGTTCATGGTGGGGGTCACATTGCCACATTCTTTAAAAGAATTTAGGAGTCTGGTTAGGACCAGGATCAGCAGATCCGCATATTTTTTATAAAATGGAGCCGTGAAACCATCCGGGCCTGGGGCTTTATTTTTTGGGAGTTTGTTTATTGCTTTTCTAACTTCCTCTTCCTTAATAGGGTCCTCTAGTGCCTGCCTGTCCGCCATTGATATTTGCTGGAATGTGAGGGATTTCAGATACGAGTCCTGTGCTTCTGCCCCCGGGTGGTCAGTGGAGTACAGTTTCTGGTAGTATTCTCTGAGCACTTTCCCTATTTCTTGAGTACACGTGAGGAGTTCCCCCTTCAAGTCTATGATGCTTTTGATCGTTATATCTTTCTGTTTGGCGCGGCGTTGTCTCGCTAGTAACTTATCTGCTTTATTTGCTTTTATGTAGTACCTTTGTCTTAGGTACAGCAGACTTTTTTTCTGCTCTGTTTGAGCGCTGCAGCTCTAATTGGCCTTGTGTGTGCCTGAGCGTCCTCTTCAGATCCCTAGTCGGTTGTGTCAGGATTTTCCCTTGCAACTCTGTTATTGACCTTTCCAGCTCCTTTTCCCACATATACCTCTGTTTCTCCCTCGTGATTTTCAGTGCCATTAGCTTCCCTCGGATCACCGCTTTAAACGCCTCCCAGACTGTGCACATAGATACATCCCCTGTCTCATTTTCCTTGAAGTATTCTTCTATCATTTCCCTTATGGTTTCACCCGTGACCGGGTCTCGGATTATGTCCTCCGGCAATCTCCACCTCCACAGACCACTAGATTTCCCCTGAAGTTTCAGATCGAGCCACAGGGGTGCATGGTCCGAGAAGGCAATTGCCCCCTTTTCCACCACCTGGATCTTGCCCATGAGTCCCACTGATGCCCAGAAGTAGTCTATTCGTGACATAGAGTTGTGCACATGCGAGAAGTATGTAAACCCTCTTTGCTCCCCCTTGAGTTCCCTCCAAACATCATTTAGGGCTAGTTGGTCCATTTGTTTGAGGCGTTTAGACGGTGCCCCATGACTGTGTGCTCCTCCGGTACTTCTGTCCCGTTGTGTGTCCCACGCCACATGTCTTCTCCCAAAATCACCTCCCCCCTTGCAAAAGATTCTAGTTTGTCCAGGGTGTCTCGTAGAAAGCTATCCTGTCCCACATTGGGCGCATATACTGACGCAAGAGTGATCCTCTGCCCCTCCAACACCACATTAGCGAACGCGTACCTTCCCTCCTTGTCTGTGGTGGAGTCCTCCAAAATGGCGTCCCTTCCAGTCCTCACTGCTATCAGGACCCCTGCTCTTTTTTTCTGTGGTATTCGCCTGGGCCCATATTTTATATCCCCTTACCCGGATTTTTTGTTTGTCCTTAGCTCTTATGCGTTTCTTGGAGTATCAGGATGTCCACCCCTTCCCTTTTGAGTAGCTTCTCCAGTTTCACTCTTTTAGTAGGATGGTTCATCCCCCTTATGTTATAAATCACAATGCGGATCTTCTAAGGCACATGTTCAAAGTACGTAGTAGCCCCTTCCTTCGCTGCTGCTCTAATTCTGTTGTCCCCGTCCCCATTTCCCTTCCCCCTGAACCCCCCCCTCCAACTGTTAACCAAAAACCAAACTTGTTGCCCCCGAGTAGGGCGAGGGTTCCTACTGATGCTGGGGCGTTGCGCCCTCGGCTCCCTGCCCTCCTTCCTCTCGGGGGATATTCTTGTGGGGGATACTAAACCCCACATTACCGTCTTTTCTTACCCGATTCCAAGCCGGTTGATCAATCCCGGGCCGCCTTCACTGCCTCTCGTGCGGCTGCTCTTGTTTTCTCGATCCCCCTCGGTGTGTTATGCGGCTGCCGCTTGGATGTCCACGGCACTCTTTCATCTTTTCCTCCTATCATGGCAGCTTCCTATGGCCTTCTCCTCCCGTGTTTGGCTTTTTATGCTTGATCGTTTCCCAACCTTTTGGTCTTCTCCTTTGCTCCCCACTGGATGTTGCATGATCCGCTTCCTCCCCATCGCCCTGTATGCCCATTATGTTGAGGCCCTCTTCCCAGGTGGTTGCTCTCCTCTGTTTCCCTTCCCATGTGAAAGTCAGCCCAAAAGGGAAGGTCCATTTGTATCAATTTCTTTCACCAACAGAGCCTTGACTAATGGAGCCATCGCTCTTCTCTTTTGCAGTGTAATCAGTGCCAGGTCCTGGTACAGTTGAATTTCCTGTCCGTTCATTCTGATGTGATCCATTTCTCTGGCCTTCCTCAAAATTTGTTCTTTTTGCGGGTAGGAGGATAGCGCCACCAAAACGTCCTGTGGTCTCTCCCCCGGTGCTCCCGACCTTTTAGGACCGACCCTGTGGACTCTGTCGACTCCGATCATGTCAGTCTCTGCTGCATCCAATATATCTCCGAACACCTCCTTCACTGCCGACATAAGATCTCGATCCAGTACTGATTCCGCCATGTTCTTGATGCGAATGTTGGAGCGTCTGGAGCGGTTCTCCAAATCCTCACATTGAATCTCAAGATTATGGGTGAGTCTTACCAAGTGTTCCAGGGTTTCACTAGCCTGTTGCATTTCCTCCTCTAGCCCCTGGACCGTTCTTTCCAATGTGTCCGTTCTCTCCTCCAGTTTAGCCACATCGATCCTAAGGTCTTGAACCGCCTGTTTCATGTCATTTTTCATCATCGTGAACTGTTCCTGTACGGAGGACATGAATTTTTCTTGGAGTTCCTGGAACCACGATTGCATGTCATCCCTTGTGGGTGGGAGATGGGGATTCGCCTGTGCCATTCCTTCGCCTTGTTGGGTGTCCTGAGGCTTCCCTTTAGCTTGCGGCGTGGTGTCCGTTGACCACAGTTGGAGGAGGTTTGCTTCTTGCCTTGGGGGCTGTGAGGTCTGTTGGGGAGCAGTGATTTTATTTTTCGCCCTTGACATGGTATGATTGTTTCCCCAGGAGTGCAAGGGCTTCTGATATTTCCCTGTGTGCTTAGTACTGTACCCCCCTAGGCGCTCACTGGATTGTCTTCTGGGATCGCCCCTGGACGCTCCCGAACATATAGTTCGTGCCTGTCGGGGTCAGCTTTGGTGGGTCCTTTCTTATTGGAATGGGTGACCCATCCCAGTCCTGGTTTTCTATCTTGGCCTCGGGGGGGGCCTCGCACTGGGCCCGTCGATCTGGTGGGCTCCCCCTTCTCCCTGTAGCAGTATCCGCTCACCCTCTGGTGGTGTCCCCTTAGGTTCCTTTGCTGCCACCTGTGGGGTCATATCACTTTGCCCCACTGCCGGATGCAGTCTCTGCCCACCTTCCCTATTGATAATGTATTGACACGGCCACTGGATGTGAAGGCTCCTAGGGAGGTCCCTTAACTTGGGCCTCGTTCCCCCTCTGCTGCTCTGCTCCGCTCTCCTCTGGGGGGCCTTTTCCAGCCCGGCCCTGAGTCCGCTGCGCGCTCTCCTTGATCTGAGGATCTTCACTGTGCAGCTGGCGCCCGCCAAACTTCGGCGCACAAAGCACGCTCCCCCCGGTGGGAACGCTGCGTCCTCGGCCCCGTGTACCTTGGGGTTCTCAAGCGTGCCCTGCGCGGAGCCGGGGGCCCAGCGGGCGTGGAGCTGGGCACCGTACGTCTTCAATGGAGGCGGGGGAGGGGCCGAGAGGACCGCTCCGTCGCTCGCGGTTGCCGCCGCCTGCGATTGGAGTCCCGATGCTTCTGCGTGGTACCGGGGAGGGGAGAGAGGTCGCCCCCACCGCTTCGTTTCCGTGTCTCACTGCTTCAGTGTTGGTCCGCCCTCCCGCTCCGCTCCAGAGAAGCCGCCGGATCGATGGCGGGAATCACCCGATGGGGGACGGGCGGTCGCTGGCTGCTGGGTTCCCGTTCTCGGCGTTCACGGCACCTCATCGGCGTGCCCCCGGTGTGCGGGGCCCGCGGACGGTACTGGAGGGGCCGATCCACTCGTTGCTAGCGCCGATTATGCTGCGATATGTGCTTATTTTTGGCGGCCCGGGACGAGCACGGCTTAAATGCAGCTCGTCTCCCCCGCGGCCATCTTGGAATCTCACACGTTCTATTTTAAAGCGCAAAAGTGTGTTAAAAGTCTTTATTCGGATTGAGTTCATCCAACATAGTCCTCATTTCTTAAAGCCATAGACAAAAAGGAAAACAAACCCATGTGTTAGTATGCTGCTGCCCCGCATTCGTCCCTCACGCAGGACTTCGTCGGACAAATGTTTAACGATCTTAAAATCTCAGCTCGACAGAGTCCCGCAGCAACCCAGAAGCAAAGTAAGAATTCTGGGGCTCTGTTTCCCAGATCGAACTGCTTGCAAGCCACCTCGACCGCTTATAAGACTCACAGAGCTGACTTTCACATTCTATTCTATTCTTTTCGGGCTGCCTCAATGCTGTCTCGATCATTGCAAGCAATCATTTTGAACCATATAGAGCACCAATTTGAACCATCTCGGCGCTGACTCTCCCCATGGAGAAGCTCACATCGAGCTGCTGCAAATCACCTAAAAGCTCGGATTGACTCTGCCGAGCCATTAGAACAAGATTGAAAGGGGTTTGCCGTGATCTGTCCCACTAGCTTCATTAAAAGTGCCCGTGTAACATTGAAGATCCAGCTCTTTACCTTTTTGAAGACGTATCCTTGAGTTTAAACTTTGCCGCAAAAGGCTGTTGCCTGTTTTCAGATCCAGAGTGCCCCTTTCATCCAAAAGTATGCATATTCTGTGGCCTCCTCTGCAGGGGTGGATTATTGTTGTTTTAATAGTGTCTTTGTACTTTTAGTTTAATTAAGATTCCCATCTCGTTAAAAATATTTATCCAGTCAAGGTTCTAACATTTTGATCCCATTGTAGTATTGTTTTGGATCCTTCCTTGCTAGCTCAGACCTCTTTTGCAGAGTATAGCCTGCACTCTGCCCTACCCTATGAGGCGCAGGTGGTTTAGAATTCATTTTTCTGTCTTTCACTCTTATGACTGCTGGTTTCGTTTAGTAGGGTTCGAGCTGGGAGCCATTTAGCTCCTGCTTCTAGCACAGTAGAGCCTGGTTAGCATGACACCAACGGCTACCAGGAGCTACTTTTGGGTCCTAGGACCAACTGGTGCCTTCCAAACATGTAAATGTGACATGAGGTTTGAGTATTTGAGAATGTTAATAAAAAACACATCTAATACACGTTTAAACACAATGGTTCATACGGACAAAAGGTTAAGAGCATCTCTGATAGCGCCTGCTTACAGGGTGATGCCAGACACCCAGGACCTGGTGTTAGCTCCTTCTCATCAAATCTCAATTTCAAACCCTGCTCGTCTCTACTCCTGCAGAGCTGAAGTCATTTCATCAAGGTATCATTATAGCAGTGCCTAAACAAAAGCCCTAACTGCTGGCTTTAACATTTTTATTTGGTGATGTTTCGTGGTTCAGAGCACATGTCTGAAGAAATTACTAACTCTTTTGTATTCTTTAATGTGTCCTTTTAACTGCCTAAACAAGAGGCTGCTAAGGAAATGGCATTCTAAAGGTTGCCACCAGGAAATGTGCTATTGATTTCATGTATTTGAGCTGCATCGCAATAGAACGTAAATATTGGTTCAGCTGGATAGCTCACGAGTAAAGCACTGGTAGCACTGGTGTCTGACACGAGGGTAGCCTGCACTTCGCATGTTAGAATCTCTTTGCAGGGGCCAATGAGCATTTAAAGCAGATTAAATCGAGTACCATTTTTAAAATATGGTCCTGTGTAATTCTTATTACAGACTGTAGATGTTGGAGGAGTCCGACATGAAGTGATATATATAAGAACACACAATTGTATATCCTAATGCTGAAATAGGTGAAGCAAGAAGTTATTCTGCGATCAAAAACTCATTGCTGCGTATAGTTCCCTAAATAAGCCCCTTTATATGCTAATAACAGATGCAAATGGGGGGCAGGGGGATGACTAGCAGGCTTGTATCTCCAATCGGGTTACATTCCTCCGCTTGAGACGGTGTGGACTACAGTTTGTATAAACAAACTCTTGTTTGGGCACATGTACCAGGGTTCGATAGTGCAGGGACCTATTTAGGTCCTGCTTGCAGTCTAGAAGTACCATTAAAATGTGTACCGCAAGCTACTTTTGATGCCCATGTCAGCTGGTGCCACACAAACGCACCAATGTGATATTAACTCTGTGTATGTTTGGGAAAGTATATGGATGACGTAGAGGTTTGCATCTCCTGGTAGTGTGGTAACTCCTGCCTACTGGGTGTTGCCCGATACTCGGGAGCTGCATTTAGCTCCTGCTCATCAAAACGTAATTTGGAACCGTGTCTTGGCAGCTTTCAGAACTGGATGTTTTCACGTGGTCGGGTATTGTTCACAGCTGAAAGCATTTAGTTAGTTTATTATTGTGTTTCGATGTTCACTTTTCTGGCCGACTCTATCCCCTTGTCACGTGCATGCTGAGCTTTTCGTTTCTGAACCCGAACTGAACTTCACTCTAACGCCCATTCGGCAAGCTCATTACTGTTCTGTTCTAAATTATGCAATTCGATTGGCTGGATGTTTTGCGAACATATGTAGGTTTGAGTCCTTTGCTCAGTATAAACCCCAGACCGGAAGTGCTGCCCCCATATTAAATGTATCCTTCCCCTTGACGCCAACCCGTTTTCCACCTCATGATAAAGAATGTAGAATGTCTGGTTGGGTTTGGTGTAATACATTCAATACTTGTCAAATGAGTTTTCGAAAGCAAGTAGTGGACACAGAATATGTTGGCTCTCTGCCATTTCGGACAGGTGTGTTACCTGTATCTCTCCAGGACTGAAATCTCTACAATGGCTCCCAGTGGCTGCGAGGATTAAGTTCAAAACCCTCTGCATTGTCCACAAGGCCTTCTGGGGCCTGGGGCCTAAATACCTTCAACTCTCTCTTCCTAAATATCTTCCTTCCCGAGCCCTACGCTCATCTGTCTCCAACTCCCTCAGGGTCAGCCGCTTCTCGAAGCAACGAGCTGGGGGTGGATCTCTCTCCGCGGCAGGGGCCTCCCTCTGGAACAGCCTTCCTGCCTCCCTGAAACTTGAGAAGGACCATCTCCGGTTCCGGAAGCACCTCAAAACCTTCCTCTTCACTTCTGCTTTCTCTCTCCCTCTCCCCTGCTAAATTCTCTAAATTCTTCACCAAAACTGCACTGATTCTGCAACTGGGCCACTCTCACCGACCTCGGTCCTGGGCCCAGTCACTCTTCACTTGCACTGCCTCCCTGGCAACCCCTGCACTGCGGGACTGTCTCTGTATCACTACAGCCCCCCCCCCCCAGCACTTGTCTGCACTTACCTTGCACTTGCCACCAGCTGGCCCTGTTTATTTATTATTTTATTTCTATTCTACTTATTTGTACTGTACTTCCCCTCCTCCCCCTTGCACTTTTTCCCTTCCCCCTACCCCTGCACTTGCGCAGTCTGAATGACACCTGGCCTAGTAGGATCGTTGTCTGTCTTCCCCTTGTTCCCCCCTCCCTGCCTCGTCGCGCCTTGAAACACTTGTGTATAGGCGCGTTACAAATGCCATATCATATCATATCATATTCCGTGGTTTTTCCCTGCATTCTGGGATTTGGACTTTGCATTTTCTGTTTTAAGACTTGTAATGAAGTGCGTTTGCCTACACCTCATCTTTTCACTCTGATGCCACAACTTGCACTTGCACCTTTTGTTCTAATCTAATTAAGACCAAGACAGTTGAAATGCACACTATCCCTCACAGGCTCTCCACATCCGCGGGGGGGGGGGGGGGGTGGTGGAGGAGTCCAACATTCCTTCCTGTAGTATTCGAATTAACTGTCATACTACCTGCCTCCTCCCCATCCACCCACATTTCCAAATTCAAGCTCATGACAATGGAATGCCATCCAGCTTGTAAACGTGATGCACTGTGTTTGTACTTTTGCCAAGTATTTTTTTTTTCTTCCAAATGTGTAACAGAGGCAGCAGGATTTAAATGGAGACAACTCTCCGAAGGAATCTGCAGTCTGTAAAGTAAAGGCTTAGGGTGAGACATGACTATTTTAAAGTACCTGCGTTGTTCGAGGGCCTGGTAATGTTAGGTCTTTCAACTCTACATAATATTGAACATTATTGAGAACCAATACACATAACCTTCCTAGATAATTGTACAAACAACTTGGTATTTATTACATGTATAATATTTGCAATTATATAACATTGTATCAGCCTATGCGTTTCAAGCTCTACTTGGCTCTTTTTCGAAGCTGGAAAATAAATGAGTAGACTGTTAACATAAATTGGAAACGTGCACTTGGGAAGATGCATAAATAGTTGGCATTTTTAAACTTAAGACCGTATGTACTTTTTTGTGTTTATGTACTAAAAATATTGCTGAACTGACGCTTCTCTGGTTGGTCCCGATTCCTTGGATTCTTCAGATTTTCCCTTGGTTCTCCTGTTTTGGATGTTTCTTCCTTTTCACCAATCTCCGAAGGGAATGTCATGTCCATGATCTCCCATTGCAGCTCCCTCAGACTCTCTCCCTGCCTTCTTAGTTCGTCGTCATAACATTTCTTCTATATTGATTCTGCCTGACCTCAGTTCCGCTTCTGACACTGTAGGTCATCCTACCTGCCTCTCGACTTTCCTTCTCTGGCTTTCAGGTCCTGTCATAAATTGGTTCTCTTCCAATTTCTCTAACCACTGTTAACGTTTAGAAGGGCTCTATCTCTTGCTTCCTTCCTCTTTATCGCGGTGTTCCTGAGGGGTCAGCTCTTGGTCCTGTATTATCCACGGTCTATACCTCCTTTCTGGCTTCCTTAATCTCGAGCTGTGGCATTCAGGTGCATCTTCATGCTGATGACAAACAGATGCTACAGTCTTTTCCTACCTTTTAATGATTCTGTTAATCTTTGGATTTTTTACTTCTCTCTGCGATTTCTTCCTGGATGTCTTCTCGCTTTCTTGATCTTAATTTGAAGAAAACTGAAATTTTATTTTTTCCAGCTTTCATCTAAGAATCTCCGGCCGTACCTTATCGTTTTTCTTTCCATCGCTTCATCTACCCGCAATCTGGGGATCAGGGGTGGATTATTATTGTTGTTTTAATAGTGTCTTTTCCTCCAGTCTTTTTCATTCCAGAGCCAAATCGCGACTGTGGTTCGCTCAAATCTTTTCAAGATTTGAAAATGCTTCAATGGTTTACCTTTCCTTCTAAAACTTTGCTACAATCCCTTGTTCTTTCCCTTCTGTTCTATTGCTGTTCACTTTACGTTGGACTGCCAAACTGTCTTTTTTACCCTTTCTATTCTGCACTCAACTGTTGGTACTCCTTTCTGTCCACCTCCTTCTCATATTTTTTATTTTTTTTAATTTACTTGTGTATAATCAAAACACATTGATTTTTACAAGAAGAGGACATGTTGTCACATATGTTCGTGAAATCAGAAGATTCACGTGTTCAGTTGAAAGTTTATAGGATGCTGACAGTCATTGCAAAATGCCGACAGTCATTGCGAAATGCCGAGAATCAAGGGGGAATTCTTCTTGTCAAAAGGAGGGATCCGGGTGCTTATCTTTAGCATTGACTTGCATTCTATTGAGGTGAGATTTCAGTGGAGTTTATCTTTACAAATGCCGCTTCCAGCAGCTTTGCCATAGCCACTGACCATCTAGCTTTTTCGCCTGAAATCAGGCGGCACCACCAGGTGTCTTCTTCCACAAGTATTGAGTTGGCCCATAGTGGTGCTAGAAAGGCCGTGCGTTCTGTAATTGGAGTTGGACAGTTTAACACCAGATGGCGGATTGATTCTTGGTTGGCCGGCATTTTGCACAGTCTGCAAGTTGTCGTTGGCTTGACCTCTTATTGCTAGAATCACTCTGGTGTGTAGTAAATTTAGCCCGGCTCTTAAGAAGATGTTTCGAAGTTTCTTGTCCGGGAATTTAATACAGTAAGCCAGAGGGCTTTTCAGTTTGTTGTATGTTGGTGGCAGATGTTTCAAAAATTTGATCGCCACTGCTTTTTCACTTGTGGAGATCCAGTTATCGTTTTTAAGCTTGTAGGTCACTCTTTGCGGGTTGGTTATCAGGTCGTCTACGGTGCATGCAAAGCTCTCCAGTTTACTTTTTTGCTGGTCAGCCCAGTTATGTAGGGCTTGACATTTAGACAGTTTGAGCTTGTTATCAATAAGGTTAAATATCGGGAGACCGTCCTGCATCAACGTCTTCCTGAACAGAGAGATTGAGGACTAGCGGTGTCACGGTATTAGTTTTATGACGGTACAATAACCTTCTTGCCAAATGACGGTATATCATGGTTATCGCGGTATAGCAGGTGGAGTTAACTAATCTTAACAAATATTTTCTAAAAGGTCATAAATTGTCAGATTTATCATCACAAACAAAACCATGCACCCAGGGCCAGAATTGGGCTTTTGAACATACTTTCCACTGAAATGCCACCCCTTGCTTGCACCAAACACAAACGAACGTGTGGAGAGGAGGGGGAGGTGGGGCCCTGCTGTGACTGGCAAAGCAAACTGAATAGCTTTTAAGTGGTCATTTAGGCTTTTAGCTCCCCCACTGGCTACTGGTGAAGATGAACATGTTGCCAAATTGATAATCTGCATGCCACAGATCAATGGAGTCTGATGGTAGTATACGCTTGTGCACATACACACACACCCACACGCACTCTCTCTTTACGTTACAGCCTTTAGTTTACTTCTGGGCCAAAAGGTGTTCAGTAATCACGGACATGTTACCCTTTGGTATGGCAGCAGGGAATACCCACAGAGATGATTAAATTTCGCAGTGTGACTTATATGTAAATTCAATGATAGAACCAGGGAAATCCGCCATTGTCATATGTTTAGAAAACATTATCCATTATAAATATATAAACCCCAAAGCCTCCAACCCAAAGTCCCGGGAGGATAGCTCAGCGGCAACGTGCGTGCCTTAGAAGCAAGACGACACGAAGAAACGCAGGTTCGCGCTTAGAAACCTCTGGTTGTTTAAGCATGTTATAAATACGCAACTAAGACATAAACAATTACGCAACAAAATCAACAAAACCAATTTCTTTAACAGCGCCTCGATGCCCTGGGGCTGTGTGAGCGCTTTAAAAAAAAAAAAAAGTAAACCCCTTTCCTTCTTGGCACTGTATCTATTCTTCCTATTGCTAACATGTTGATTTTGTGTCAGGCACGTGTGGTTTATGGAATGGCATTAAAAACTGCTCAAACTGAAACTACTTGGCAGACTTGAAACTACTTGGCAGACGGCACATCCAACAGTGCAAGACCAAGACTGCGCAGAACTTGCTTACTGCAGCCTTTCCAAATCAGATTGAAAAGCACACTTAACGGTATGAACAGTATACCGGTATAAACAATGTGACGGTTATTATTGTTCAATTAAGTGGTTCACGGTATCTTTAACGGTATACCGTAATACCATTACATCCCTTTTGAGGACACACTGACGGTTGCTTCTAGCGACAGCAGTCCCAGCTCTTCTCACTGCTGAAATCGGTACTGACTTAGGGAGGCCAAGTACCGATTTCCAGACATATACTTCGAGTTTCGGCCAGATAGATTTCGGCATGGTGATTGTTGCTTCAATACAATATGTTAAGGCCGGTACTATTTTGCCTTTATAGAAGTTGATAGCTGGTAGGAGTGAGTATTTGCCGAACTTTCGATCAATCAGCCTCATTTGTGATTTGAGATTTTTGGTTGTGTCCCATAGGTACTGTTGCATTTTGTTCTCATGCGATGATCCGTCAATGATGACTCCAAGGTACTTAATGTATTGGACAACTTCAATTTGTGTTTTGTTCACAGACCAAGTTTTGGTCGTTTTACGGGACTGTTGGGTTTTGGAAAAAATCATGATTTTGGTCTTGCTGTCATTTATCATAAGGTCATTGGCTGTCATGTATTTGGCAAGGTAGTCTAGCTGTCGCTGAAGACCGTCTGATCAAGTAGTATCGTATCGTCTGCGTATAAGATTCGTGACACCTCGGTGTTGCCTATTTTCAGTGGAAAACGGCGGACGGTTACTTCCGATTCTTTGTAGTCTCCTAGGAATGCCACAAACCGGGCCGGGGCCAAGGGGCAGCCCTGCTTGACTCCTCTTTCTGCTGGAATTTCTTTGGAAAGTACACCATGTCTGTTCAGTCGGACACGTAAAGATGTCTTAGTATGGAGCGCTATGATTGGGCCTAGAACTTCTTCGGGACAGTTCCAGGCTTTTACCTTTTTCCATGGGAGCGCTCTGTCCACCTTATCAAAAGCCTGTGATAGGTCGATGAATGCAACGTAGACAGTTGGAGATCCCTGTTTAATTTTTGCTTTGAGTATGTTTAGAAGCAATATATTCACGGAGCTGCTGCCGTTCTTTTTGAAGCCCATCTGGAAATGGTGTGTGCAGGGAGCCGTTTTCGCCCACCTTTGAAAGTGGTGTAATAAGAGAGTTATAATTCTAATTATAGTTGCGAATAGTTTCCCCATAATATCTAATGGCGCTATGGGACGGTAGATTGCCGGGTCTTCCCTGCTTCCTTTCTTGAAAATCTGGACAACCGTTGCTTTCGTCCATGACGCTGGTATCTGTCTGGCGTCTCTGCAGTGGCTGAACAAGAGACTGATGGAGTCTGTCCAGTCGTTTATATAGCTTTTTAGATCAATATCAGTGAGCCCATCAGGGCCCGGTGCTCTTGATGTTTTGTGCTTTTGGATGACTGAACATATATCTGCTTTTGAAGAGAGATCGATCCAGGGAAGCAGATATGTCATCTCAGTGTTCAGTGGAGCTGCAAAGAGGTCTGTAAAGAATTTATCCCATGCCGTTTCTGCGACTGAGTTTTCCATGTTGGTTCCCGGGTTTCCCCGTGAAGAGTTAATGGGGGCCCAAAAGTCACCGGATCTTTTAGTCGATGGGGTTCTAAGCATTGTTTCTGCGTCATTTTGATACAGTACAGCTTTGTGGGATCGAAGCCATGTTTTGTAAATTTTTTGTTCTTTGGACCATGTTTCCCAAGCTGGGTTGTTGTTTTCTGCTATTGTTTTGTCATATGCATGCTTAAAATTGACTGTAGATTCCTTACCCTCTTTACGTTTGGACTTGTACTTGATCACAAGGGGAGTGTAGTTAGGCCTTTGTGTGGTCTTGGTGATAGCTTTGGTGTCCCCTACTGCGGCATATTGCTGTGTTATAGTCCTTACACTAGCCGCCGTCAAACTTAGCCGAGTTTGTTGATTATTGGCCTCGACTAAGGCTGGGTAGGATTTGGTTTGATGCGACTTTGCATTTGTTTTTACCACCTGGAACTCTTCGATTTCTGAAATCATGGTGCTGGAAACAATGATATAATCCAGGGTGGCGGTTGAAGTTCCCCTTTCCCATCTGGGGATCTGCGTGTGCCAATCCTTGATCTAAGCGGCGTTATGAACATTTCTGGAAGTCATCAGATTCATCCAGGCTCGACCTCTTTCTTCAGTCAGCGATGGTACGGCAGCTGGAAACCTGACAATCATTTGGATGTACACATTTTGAATTCATGTCTCCACAGATGATTATCCATGCGGTGTTCCATTCAATGACGATGGAGTCAATGGTTTCTGCCATTGTTTGACAGAAATCCGTTGTCGAAGTTTTTTGAGGATTCAAGTACGTGGTTATTATTGCGACACTTGTCGATGACCAGGAATCTGCTGGGTTAGAAAAATTATTCCAGTCTATGTGGACCGCCAGAACCCCATATGATTTTGTGATCCTCTTAACCATCTTCAGGTCCTGGCCCGTCCGGACTGCAATGAGTAAACCTAATGAGGGACGCCCCATAAGACCTTTCACAGCTGGTGAGACCTCCATTTCAAAGCCGTCCATTGATGGTTTGTCGAGAAGCCATGTCTCTTGAAGACAGAAGATATCATATTGGCTTAGGTCTTCGTTGTTGGGATCAGTTAAATGGCCAGTGCTTCTGGTGTTCCATGATGCTAGGGTCATTGCTATCTCTTACGGCTCGGAATCGGGACTTTTTTTTTTTTTTTTTAAACCATTTCCAAGGGCCTCCTGCTACCAGTTCTTTACTGTCCCCAGTAGGTGTATCACAAGTCAGCGATTCCTGTCTGATGTTCCTATAGCTGTTGATTCTGTTTCGGCAGGGAGAGTGTTCCCTGTGGCTTTGTCTGCTTTGGTATCCGTGTGACCTGTCTTTAGTCAGTTAGGGAGGTTTTGACCTGGTGTTGTCTTTGGCATCGTGAGAGTGGAATGACTTCATTGTGTCAGTCGAGTATTTACGATGGTTCTTGTCAGTTGTTACCTCAAAGTGGATCTTCAACTCTGCTCTCCGAAAGTTGGTGGTCTTCTGATTTGCGATCATGCTTCCTTCTGTTCGTAGTTGCTTCTTCTAGTTTCGTTTTTTTTTTTTTTTGCATGATGCCTGGGCTTTTTATTTCTGATAGTAGAAAGCCAGCCAATTTTAACTCTCTACCAGCCTCCTGTGTCAGGTCTTGGATTGCCGTTGACTTGATGTGTAGATAGGCTTTAGTCTTGTTTTCTCTGTGATACGGCTCAATAAGCTTGAAATCTTCCGTCTTTAGCTTTTTTAGGGCATTTGTGCTTTTTCTCAGGACTGATTTTCGGTTCAGAACCATGTATTTCTTTGTTTGAGGCTTGTTCCAGTTTGAAGAGTAGAGTTTTTTTTTTCTTCAGTGGCCACACTAGCCTTTGTTCTTTCTGACGAACTATTTCCATTTTGGTGAGGTTTGGTCGGACTCGGACGTCACAGCCGCTTGACTGGTGCTCTGGAAGTGGCTCTGGTGGTGTTAATGGTGCTGTTAAGGGTGGAGGTTTTTTATGTTGCCGAAGATCGTGGTCCGTTTTCTGCTCGGGAATTCCATTTACAGGCTGACAGAGAAGTGTTGGTGAGGACGTTGTCCTTTGTGAGCCTTTTGGGGTCCTCTGCGCTTCTTTCGTCCTGCATTCCTCTGTGTGAGACTGTGGGTTTGTGTCGTCTGGCTCTCGTTCTAGATGAAGCGATAGATTTGTTATAAGACTTGACTCCAAAAAGTCGCTCGTAGTGTTGGGAGATTTGGTAAGGTCGATGGACCTGAACATTCTGCTCGTTGCTGGACTGGGTCCTGAAGCCGTTGTGGTAGATTGAACATCAAGGATTTTGGGGTCAAGTGCAAGCCGTGTCGGGAGTTGCCTCGCATTTTCTATTTGATCTTTCTCTGACAATTTTAAGGCTTTCTTTCCTGTTCCCAGCCCGTGTTGGCCTCCAATTACCCGTGTTGATGATTAATTTTTCTTGGGTTGCGTTTGATTAGTTTTTAAGGTCATTGTTGATTGTTTGTTAAATATTGGTGCGATTTCCTCGCTGCCTCCGTTCAGAGTCGTTTCTGTAGATTTCTGCTCGGACTGCACAGCTGCTGCATCTTTTTGTCTGAGTGGACCTATGCAGGTTTCAAGCTCTGCCTCATTCAGATCTCGTTTTCTTTGTGATATGTCGTATTTCAGGTCTATGGCTGTTATAAATCCTTCCAGGAATGTTAGCTTAGACTGAATGAGTGCTAACGTCGTTGTATTGTCTCTGGAGGTGTCACTGATAGTCTCATAAAGTATGCAGAACGGAGCCATCGCAATTGTTATGGCTGACATGACTGTAGTCATGTTGTGCCATTTATTGTTAGGTGAGTCTTTTTGCATCTCTGATGGTTGTTCACGGAGTCTTCTGTTTTTCACTGGTGTAGCTGTACAGTGTGGATTCGTAACTGAACGCTGGATTCTGTCGGAGTTGAGGCCAACCTCACCTGGCTGGTGCGACCTAGGCGAGGAGTTCCATGGGCCGGTGTGGTCATGTCCTCGTGGAAAGTGAATCGGTTATTGATTCTGGAAGGCTTGGCGGGGGGTTTGAACTTGGGAGGTGGATTTTTGCCCACGGTTGCACACTCCTCGCTCTTTCTTGCGGGTAGGCTTTTGGGTGAAGTAGCTCGAGTATCCCCGGGATATCCTGTGGTTGTATCAGAGCATTCAACACAGATGCTTGTGTAGTTTTGCCTATTGTTGTCAACTCTGGTTGAGTGGTAGCGCCTGTGGCGGTGCTGGTTGCCGGCCTATCATCCGGGAGTCGGATAGCTTCACCCACGTGAATGTCATTCGGTTTGTCTGGCATTTCGAATGTTTTCCTAAGTTTGGACAGCGGGGGTCGGGGGGGGTTCTTCCAGAGCTTCCAAAATTTCCGCATCGGAGGGCTCAGTGTCAGTGGGTGATTTCCGTTTGCCTTGTGTTTTTGAAAAAGTTCAACAGGGCATTGGAGAGCAAGGGAGACGGTAAACTCTTTTTCCCTGCACCTCGTTTTTTGTTGGTATTGGCGTGTGGGTTGCAGCTAAGTGTGGGCGTTAGCTGCAACCTCTCTTGTCTTAGTTACATCTTTTTTTTGTGCAGTTGTGTTTTCCTTACTGCCGTGTGTAGGGGCACTTGCGATCACCCCCTGCCTCTTTTTTTGTATGGAATCCTCTTTCTTATCACAGAATGTGTGGGGTTTGATTTTGAGGTATCAGCTGGAATAGAGTCTTGAGTGGAGTCCAGTTCTGATTCAACTGATAATGTTCCGCTCTGGTTTGTTGGCCTCATGTTTAGTTCCTGGGCCAGGGGTCCCTGCGGTTTCGCCTGTGACTCTCGTGACTGTTTCGGCGTCTGCTCTGCAGGGGCAGAGGACGCACAGCTGAGGGTCCGTAAGGAGTCTGAAGGGTCTGGTGTTTCCTCTAGAGTTTGAGCCTTGCATGGCTTGGTGATTTTGAAAGGGGTGTCCTCTGGGGGCGCATGCATAGTGGCCGTTGTACTAATCCTAACAGGCAATGGCTTATGCAGTTCTTCCAGAACTTCCAGACTACAAGGCCGATTACTGTATTGCTCAGCATCAGGATCCATCGGGGGCGGTCGTGACAAGTGGATCTTTTGGGTGGTCGTAACCAACAAGCTAAGCGGTTGGTCTCTGCAAATTATAGCATCTTTGGCGTTAGGCTAATCGTGTTGGCGAGCCGGGTCGCTCGCGTCTTCCTGTGCCGCTGCCCCAAGACACCGCGCAAGAGGTCCTCCGACCCACTCGCGGAGGCGGTAAGGGGGCAATCGGTACGGGCAGTCGTAGTAGGGAGCGCCAGCTCCGATGATGTTTGGACTCCTCCCACTGAGCACGGCGTGAGAGGCTGCGCTGGAGACGCCGGAGACGAACGCTGCTGTGCCTGCGGCCCAATACCTGCAGCCGGTAAGAGATTTAGGTTTTTCTCCAGGATGTGTGGGGATCCTTTAACAGTTTCACCTGCACAACTCTGGTTTCATGAAGCTGACGATATAGGGGCGCCAAATGCCCTGCCTGCTGCGAGTGTAGGAGTTGGCGCAGACGGGTTGCTGGTTTTTTTCAGAGATTTTTTTTTACATGGCTCCTAAGGCAGCGTTGTTCTAGGTTCTCCTCCATTTTCTGGAGTCGGGGGTCGGGTTGTAAGTGCTACTGTTGGCGTCTGAAAACCCCCCGCAAACCTCCCCGCCTCGTCCAAACAAATCGAGGTGGTAGAACTGTGAATAGAAAATGGGAGCACTTTCCGTGTGGTTAGCACACATTTTCAAAGGGTTTAGAAAGGTTCAGAGTGTTCACTGTGCTAGCTGGTGCTCATTGGTGTCAACACAGTCTTGAAAACCTTCTCCTACCTCGTAGTCCCTGCAGCTCCCTCTGCTCCCTCGGCTGCCGAGGACTGCAGGACTGCTCAACTTGGATCAACTTCGCTCTGCTCCGCGTTTCGCTACGCGGACTGGTGCTGGGCTTACGTGGGTCCTCCCACAAACGAGCTGAAAGGCAGACTGATGTAGTTGTATTATTTAAGCAAGATATATATTTCTCCCAAATGTGCTGGTCTAAAGTGGTTATCTGTTCAGCGCCGCTGCAAATTCAACTTTCTTTGTTTTAGTATTTAAGTGTATCCATGCTCTTGCCCCAGCTTAGCTTTGTTCCTTGATCTATCGCTACCATTTTGATTGTAACCTTTACTCTACTTCTGTTTCGTTTCGGTTCCTCATCCTCCTTATGCTGCTTCTCGCTTTCATTCCTTTCAACTCCTTTGTCCTAAACTCTGGATTTCTCTAACATTAGTTCCTGTCTTTCTCTTTTACAGTTCAAAAAAGCTACTTATTGCAAATCTTCTTTTCTTGATATTGTCCCTTCAACTTGATATTTGAGTCATTTATTTATTGTATTGTACTGGTTTATTCAATGTGCTTTTACATTAAGCTTTATTTTTCATTCTCAACTCGGGAAAGGCCTCTACATTTTGTATTCTTCCGTACATATTGGGCACACAAGCCCATCACTCTAGTTTCAATTAATAGTCCAATTCCGATGTAAAATGTCAGTACAGACGTAACAAAATGTAACCTAGCGACGTGTGAGACCTCAAAAGATATGACTCTTTCCCTGTTAGTCATACTATAGTCAAGAATCCCCCTCCCATCTCCATACTATGGTGATTCGTGCAACTGAACCATTAATTAGAATTATATCAAAAAATGATTCAATGACATTGGCCTATAAAAGTGAGGCTCGCTTTCTTTTGCTCACAAATTTGTGAAACTGGAGGCAAACCGTAACATTGGCTCATATATTGGCAGATCTCCCACACCTTGGACCTGCTCCACTGCAATGAAATCACTAGCGATCTCCTCATGTCCAGTGAGTTCATCGTCCTCTGGTGCTGACCCACTGCCAGTCACCAGATCCAACACGTAGCCCACAAGCGTGTCTAGTTCCTCATCACGGAAACTCTTCTCGGCGTGTGGGACTGCTGTGCTGTGTTTGGGGTCCCAGCCTGTACCACTGGAACATGCTTCTGCCTCTTGCCAGGTGGTGTAGACCTTGAGTGGCTTGTACCGCTCTGGTCAGTAGGGACTGGAGTACAGGTGGACTGGCCTATGGAATCATCCACTGGTGTTAGTACAGAAGGTCGGTTTGCAGGTATCAGTAGCTGGGTGCTGTTGCCAGGACCCTGCACCGCACGTGTCTTGGCCTTCGGGACATGGAAGTCTGCCATTGAGTCACCCTGCGCCTGGGCTGGGACCACTACAGTAGGGCTGGCTGGCCCTGAGCCTGGGTGGTGGTAGCCGCAGCTGCCCCTGCAGCTTCCACACCCTGGCAGCTCTGGACAGCAGATGGCCCTGCTTGTCCAGCACCCGGGTGCTGCGGATGTCAGCAGCAGCTGCATCTCCCTGCCCCAGTTGGTGGGGAGCATAGCTATCCCTGCATGGGCCTGGACACCTTGCCCACGTGGACCACCTTGGCCAGCTTGGCCACCCTGGCCACGTCGCCAACCTTGGCCACTTCTGGCAGGTCGCCCAACTTTTCCTCCCTTCCCACTTGTTGCCCTCCCAGTCATGGCACTGATGGACTAGCACAATGGGAGGTGCAGCAAACAATTGTCCTGGGCAATTGGAGTGAGGGGGCAGGGTATGTGATGGAAAACGTACCAGCAAGGCTCTATGTGACCCCTGGTGAAAAAATAACAGGTCGCTCAACATGCAACGCTTAGGCACCCCAAAAACTCAAATCAATGTGTACGCGTCCCCTCTGTGGCCCACGTGTGAGTAAAAAACGTCCCGCAGTACGCTGTGGCACCCAGCAACACAAGAAATGCATACACGAGGAACCGTAGGCTACTATGACCTCGAAAATGGGGTACGTGACACACGGTGGCAACCACAGTGGGAAAAATGCATGCACGACTCACCGTCTGCCTCGTAGAATGAAAAAAAATCACACACGCGTATGCAACTCCCCCGCCAAACCAAGAAGTACGCACTGCCACAGTAGTGAAATAATCGCATGTGAACCCCCAAAAAATATGAAATTCACGCGTCTGTCCCCACGAAAAGCACATACATTGCACTGTCGTCCTACGCACACCTTTAACACATACTGAACGGCAATGCCCAACGTCCAGCACGTGTCCCGTAACTTAAGCGCTTAGGGCCTTTCCTCTGATTACACAGTAATGCGCTGTTTCCGCACGTGCGGAGTCACTATGTTTCCGGCTGGCCACACGAAAGAACACGGAAGACCCACGCTCCTGCCTACATGGCTATTTACCTCCCTCCAACTACCCCGAGCTGCCTCCTACGAGCCATCTGCTGCTGCCAGCCCACTCTGTGTGCCTGCTGCCCATGTGCCGTGCATTTTGTTGCCTGCTCTGAAGCCATTGCCAGTGATCCTGTTGTTGTGACCACCTCTGCTGATCCTGTAGACTCCCGACTGCCATACCACCGCTCCACAGCCCAGCCCCAGGACCACCTTGCCCACCCACACCTTCCTCCTGGGGTTGCCATGTCTGACGCCACACCATCTGAGGCAAGTGACAACCCCTCGGCAGAGAGGCAGAGGGCTGTCCGCTTCTCTTCCACAGAAGTTGGCATCCTGGTGGAGCAAGTCCTGGGGCATGATGATGCCCTCTTACCTGGACCATCGCAAGCCAGCAAGGAAGGACAGAGGAAGATCTGGGTGGACATCGTGGGTGCCATCAACGCGGAGGGGGTGGCAACCGGTGACTACCGACATGTCCATAAGTGCTGTGAGGACTACAGGTCCAGCACACTCAACAAGGCCCGCCGCCTCCTCAAGCCTGGGGCTATCGAGTGGGGCGCCGGGGCCGGTTGACCACCGATGGAAAAGAGGGTCCTGGTGTGCATCGACCCAGCGCTGCACACCCAGGTCTTGGAGTTGGAGCTCCGTCCGGAGTCGACTGGTAAGTGTCCATGTGGTGTTGTCCACCACAGTGCATGTGCATGTAGACGTGTGGTTGGTGTGTGCACCCTGCTCTTATGTTTGGCATGCCTATTGTACAGATGTCCATGTGCATGTCCCAGGCACAGCTGCATGTGAATTCATTGATGCATGTGCGACATCAATGGTGTCCGTGTGGCAATGCCTGATGTGCACATGTATGTCACCGTGCACATGTATGCATTCCTGTGTGTGGATTAAGCCATGCCAGAGGTGTGACACGTGTGCATTTGGCAACATGTTGGACCTGCATGGTGTACATGTGCATGTGTATGAGAAATGAGTGTGTGAGTGGCGAACACTCCAGGATGTCTGTGACTCTTCCCTTTAGCATGTGTAATTGCCTCATACTGCCAATTTCACCGCAAGTGCTCTCTGACGTGATGGCAGAAGAGGGCGGAGAAGGCGCTGTGGAGCCCGGCAGCAGGGATGCCTCCGCCAGACGTAAACGCAAGGCCCAGTCATCCTCTCAGGTACTGTCATCTTCTGGGAGCAAGGATACTGGTGCCACGTCTGAGTCAAAGGCCGCAGCTGCTGACGGTAGGCCCAAGAGGGTGAAGTTGGTCATGGGCTCCTTTGCAGTGGGAGGGCATAGGTGAGGGCACATAGGGGCAATCGGATGCAGAAGACAGTGGGAGTCATCTAGGTTGGTGGTGGTGGTGCTGGTGGAGGAGGCCACATCAGACCAGCCCATGGGGCACAGCGGGGGTGATGACGTAGGTGTGACTGCTGCAGTCTAGGGTCAGGGGCCAGAGGCATTGCAGGTTGCTGTGGAGGGGCCTGTGCCTAATCCTGTCCCTGGTACAGCAGTATGCACCTGCGGGCATGCCCCATGCTGTACCCGTCCGCAGGTGGCGGATGTATCCACGGGAACGGATCTTCCACTACCTGCGGATGAGGCAGCCAGCATTCGTGATGATGTGCAGGCTTCCAATCTGGGGCTTGCACATCATCACAATGAGGTATGTCACCTCATTAACTGTCTAGCTCCGTTCCTGGCCACGAATTTCCTACGTGTGCTGACCACTACTGCAACCCCCTCCTCCTCCTCTTCCTCCTCTGTGCGCCAGTCGTCCTCCCTGCTGTCTTCCGGCCCAGATACCACCAGGGCCCCCTGTGAACCTGTCCCAACCCCGGCAGCTAGTCTGGTGGAGACCACATCCCTGCCACAGTCGGGTGTCGAAGGAGGTGGTCACCGCAGCAACAGGACCAATGGCAATGGAGGCAGTGCAGACACCAAGCAGCAGGGCATGTAGGTGGAGACAGGACTCGGGGCTCTCAACATCAGAGGGGCAGGTATCGGGCAGGAGGGAAATGTGGACCTTACCACAAGCATGTCTTCCGTGTTGCAGTGAATAGGCCAGCAGATTGGAGCAGCGGGCACAGGGGGCACGACTCACCATCGCCAGGGCGGAGAACACCCTGCGTCGGGCGGAGAGGCGGGCCGAGTTCCTAGAGGAGTCTCGCAGGGAGTTTGAGAGGAGCACGATGGAGTCCTTGCAGGCCCTCGAGGGGAGAGCACAGGCCCGCCTCAGGGAAACTGATGCAGAGTTCGATGATGCCCTGGCCGAAACTCTTGGGGGGGGGGGGGGGTGAGAATGGTGAGTCGTATGACTAGCCCGCTGCCTTTTGTATATAGTTCTTTAGGAGTAGGTTTCGTTTGTGTTTTGTTTTTTCATTTGGAATTCATGGACTTTGCTCCACATCTTGTAAATAGTTCTTTCTTCATGGAGTTCATCAATGTTTTGCGATCATGGACCCTGGATATTTGTACATAGTTGGATATTTCTTATTGTTTTTACCTTTTTGTACACCATGGAGGAATTTTTTTTTTATGATTTGTGTTTACAATTTGAGATGCATCAATGGATTTGGACCACATTTTTGAGTTTGTAATTTTTTTACATCCCATTGTTTTTGCTTTTCACTTTCATTTTTATTTGGATTTGATTTATCATGATTTTACTGGTTGTATGTTTCTGGGTGTGACTTTTATACATGTTAATATATTTTCATACGTTTAAATCCAAGTGGTGTTTGCTTCCTTGACTCTGTTACGTGTCCCTGCTGTTGAGCTATGTTGTTCATGTGTGTGCATGCATGTATTTGGTGATTCCCATGCCATGGTGCATGTACTGGGGAGCAGGACCAATGGATGGGTGTGGGGGTGCAGCGTGTGGTGGCATTTTAGTAGACATATGCTACATGATTGCATGTTAGGCCAATGTGTTGGGCGGGTGAGGGGGACATGAGTTGGGGCCTGCCTGCAGGGTATGGTCACAGGTGTTGGTGGGGTGGGGGGGGCCTTGTGGTGTGGGCTGCCTACGGGGTATGGTCACAGATGTTGGGGGGGGGGGGCCCTTGTGGTGTGCGCTGCCTGCGGGGTACGGTCACGGGTGCTGGGGCGTGGGGGCTTGTAGTGTGGGCTGCCTGCAGGGTATGGGCACAGATGTTGGGGGGGCCCTTGTGGTGTTGGCTGCCTGCAGGGTATGGTCTTGGGGGGGGCGGGGGAGGTCCTTTTTGGGGT
Source organism: Ambystoma mexicanum (assembly GCF_040938575.1). Taxonomy (NCBI): domain Eukaryota; kingdom Metazoa; phylum Chordata; class Amphibia; order Caudata; family Ambystomatidae; genus Ambystoma; species Ambystoma mexicanum. The sequence continues at coordinate 1,088,442,045 of NC_090937.1, read as the reverse complement.
GGGCTGCCTGCGCGGTATGGTCACAGGTTTTAGGGGGGCCCTTGTGGTGTGGGCCGCCTGCGGGGAATGGACATGGGTGTTGTGGGGGGGGGACCCTTGTGGTGTGGGCTGCATACAGGGTATGGTCACAGGTGTTTCGCTGGGTTCACTGGCTTTTTCCTGCGCACAGGGCCGTGTGGGGGGGGGGGTACTGGCGCTGCCTGCTGTTCATTGCACCACGGCTACTGATGCCTCAGGAAATCCATGAATATGCGTGCCGCACAATTGCTGGTCACAGGTGTTGGGGGTGGGGGGGCCCTTTTGGTGTGGGCTGCATGCAGGGTATGGTCATGGGTGTTGGGGGGCAAGGGGGCCTTGTGGTGTGGGATGCTTGCGTGGTGTGTTCGCGATTTGGCTGGTGCAAGCGGGGTACGCGATTTTCGCTGGGTGCGCACGGGGTACGCGCAGCCCTTACCACGTGGTTTGGCTGGTGCGAGTGGGGTACCCTCTGAATTTTTCACACAATCACGGTGGGGCGGGGGGGAGCTGTGTGCTGGGCCACGGATGGCGCAGGGCCTTGCGCCGTATTGGGAATTTCACTGGCTTTTTCCTGCGCACAGGGCCGTGTGGGGGGGGGGGGGGTACTGGCGCTGCCTGCTGTTCATTGCACCACGGCAACTGATGCCTCAGGAAATCCATGAATATGCGTGCCGCACAATTGCTGGTTTGCGCCACAGCAGGCTCTCGCTCCTTCTCGGCGCAAGGCCCTTGTGCTGCTTCTGCGCTGGATTCCATGAATTGGGCCCTAAATCATTTAAACGCCACCCATATCTCTTATTCTCAAGAGGCCTATCAACCTGTAGTCACACAATAACCAGTGCTAGATCTGAGAGGTACCGAAGGCCTATATCTACCGGAAGTACCATTGGAACCATGTTTGACGTAACCATAATCATATCAATCCTGGAATAACCCCTGTGAATTGCCAAAAAACTAGTATAATCTTGGTCTTCCTGACGGAAGAAACGCCATTTCTCTATTAATCCCAATTCCAAGAGAAGCCTAGCTAGTGCTTCTCTACATCTGTTATTGTTTGCTGAAAAGGGGGCGGGGGTTATCCATTTCTGGGTCTATCACACAATTGAAGTCTCCCCCTATTATAACATATCCTTCACAGATCAGAACCCCCCCCCCCCCAATCTCCTCAACCCCCAGCTTACCATGAGCACCTTAACTGATCCTGATGATCATTTGGAGCATACAATGACACCAACATGAAAATCGCCCCCCCTATGAAAGCCTTGAGAATTAAATAGCTACCCTTTGCATCTGTGTATGTATGCATGTATGTATGTATGTATGTGTATATATATATATATATATACATGGCCTGCGGTAGCAGCCATGTAGTTATGGTTAAGTTGTGCATCTCATAGGAAAAGCACTTTTTGGACGGCTAATAACTTCGCTCCCCCCGGACGAATCCTCACCAAACCTTGCAGTATATGGCCCACTCTGAATTCTTTTGCAAAGTTTGGTGAGATTTGGTCCAGGGGGGGGCAAAGTTATAGAGGGGGGTCCCAAAATTTCATTTTTTCCCATAGACATAATGGGAAAAACTTTGCTCACGCCTACAGCCCAAACCACTGGACGGATTTTCACCAAATTTGCGGCTGCAGCGGCAGCTTGGTCCCGAAAGCATGCTTTTGTTAATTTGGTCCAGTAGTTTATTTTAAAATAACCAAAACCTGAGGCAAAAAAAATGTGTGATATCTATGTTCCACTCCGCGGACACACTTCCCTGCTCTGCGGACAGGACACTGATTGTTTAATCGGCTTGCGTCATATACGCGGACATGCAACGTGTTTGCTGATTGGATGGTGAAGAGCGTGAAGTGCGTCAGATTTTTATAAACGCCCGCCATCTTGAATTCGCGACCAGCGGCAGGTGTCCGCGGACATCGCAGTAAAAACATATTTAAAAAAATGCAACATTGCACTTGTCAAACTTATCAAATAATCTCTGGGGAGGTGAGGGGTGAAGAGGATGGGATGAGATATGGCTGCAAGAAGCAAAAAAAGGGTGTTTTTTGCCGCAAAAGTCCACGAACAGTTCGGATGTTCGCGAACAGTCCTGTAAAGTTTGCGAACACCTCAGCATTACAGGGTTGGTGAAATGCAGTTCTTGGATGGCTTATAACTTTGGCGCCACTTAATGGAACTGCATGAAATTGCATGTATATTTCTGACCTGATTCTGAGTGAGTTTGCAAAGTTTGGTGGGATTCTGTCTTGAGGGGGCAAAATTAGAGGGGGGTCCCAAAATAATGTAAAGGCTTATAGATGAGGTGACATTTGACAAATCGACACTTAATTGGGGAAACTGATAATACATTTAGATATAAATGTTTTTGCGAAGTTTGGGATTTTATCAAGAGGGGGCAAAATTAGAGGGGGGTCCCAAAATATTATAAAGGCTTATAAATGTGGTGCCATTTGACAAATCTACACAAAGGTTTGCAAAAAGATTATAGATCTAGATATAGATGTTCTCGTAAAGTCTGAATGGATTTTGTCAAGTGGGGGCTAGGTTATATGACAATTGTATGTGCAAACATTTTACACTTTTGAAAAAATAAAACGTGGGTGGATTTCCAGCAAACTTGCGTAAGGAGCATTGGCAAGGACCTACAAGCATGGTTTTGCAAATGTGCTAGTGTTTTATTATTTGACAAGTTTCGTAACGTAGCTACAAAAAATAGCGGTATACCTTTAGTGACTGAGAGGTAGCCTGTGGCCATGGGCAGTGGCCAGATTGTCCGGGTCATGGAATAAGGTCATACAATCTGGCTACTGGCCATGACCACAAGGGACAAACATAGGATTAAAGTGGCCATGTCCACCTGGGACTGGCTTTGTGGTAAAGTTATTAGGATATATCTGAAAGGGAAGAAAAATGTGCTTGTGGTAATATGGTCATAGGGTTCTCTTTTTGCCTTCTGCAGGCTGCCATGGAAAGCGAAGAGGGGCCCTGTATGGAACCCTCGCCTTCCCTTTCCATGGTGGCCATCTAGGATTTTCCTAGGACGCAGGCGCCATCTAGGATTTTCATCTAGGACGCAGGCGTCCCGGTGTAGGAAGAAAATCGTCTTTTGTTAGCACCCCGGGTTCCCGCTTTGGGAACCTAGGGTGCTAATGGCCTTCATCCCCCATTTCAGGGTCTGGACATTGTGATGTCATCTTTGATGTCCTGGGTGTTAGTCTTAGCAATGCACAATGGTGGCGCAAGTTATGGTTGTTTAGCTTAACATAACTGGCAAATTTCTGGAGTTTTTCAATTTTACTTGAAAACATAACGTCCCCTTAACAAAGTTTTTTCAGTGAATATATTGGCAAAAGATGCATTTCGTGTATATAAAAATAACAAATAGAAGCCTTCATTTCTGTCAACCTCCTAATATGGAAGTCCTCTTCGGAGGAGAATTGAGACCCAGGATCACAAAGTCCAAATCGGCCATCTCTTGCTTCCTTCCTCATCAATGAATGCTGTAACTACCTAATTAGTATGAATATCTTCTCCACCTCGCTCATTCACCCATGTTGCCACACATTAAAACCAATAACATAAAATGCCGCAACAATATCAATAACTGTCATACAACAAACGCACAACAAGACTAACGTCCTCACCCAGTCCACCTCTGTAATCATCCAAGGAATCTAAGGGTCAGTCTCTCCAGAGCCCAAGCCCCTCTCACCCAGCTAAATTCCCTTCTATCCCCCTCCCCTTCCAACCAACCATTATCTCATCTCTATTAACCCACAACCCCCCTCAAGCATTGTAAAACCTTAGACCTTGAAATGACAGTGTTATGCATTTCCCAATTGTATCACTTCAGACGGGACCTCCCTCTTCACCTCAAGTAACATTCGGCAGATGCTCTCCTTTAACTCTCCACCTGGGGTATAGACAGCCCCTCCTCTATCCCTCCCTCTCCGACATCCTTTCCCCACTTATTGCGTACTCTGTCCAGTGGTATGTCAGGAGAAAGAATCCCTCCATCCTTCTCCAAGAGTTCTGCAACTTCCTCTTCTTTAGAGATATTATAGGACTTCCCTGCAAATTTTCTGTGGGCCAATTTATAACCATCAGTAGACTTTTCCCCTTTTACAGAGTTTCCTGAGCCAAGTCTTGCAATCTTGAAATGGAAGCATCCGTAAAGCAGATCACATTCTGTTTCCTAGCTGCTGTCATGATTTTGTCTTTAAGTTGAAATAAATGAACCTGCGTCCGGACATTCGGAATTACATTTCTATTTTGTTGCTATGTAGAATAAACCTGTATGTTCTGTCCAGTACTATCATGGAATCTTCTGAAGGGTTTACATATGGCGTAAAAGTGCTGTGACATATTCTTCTAAATCCTTATCAGTAATTTGTTTTGAAATCCTTCGCAGCCTAATGTTGTACGTATTCTGTTCTCAGTACCTTCCTGCTTTATCATGAGGTATGCCAAATGTTGTTCCATACCTGTCATTCTTTCAGATAGTTCAGCTTGCTCATGCACTTGGTCGCATAGGGTGGTTTCTACCTCTTCCAATCTCCTTTCTGCTGCCAGTACGTGTTTATCATTCATTAAAATAACTTTATTTGGCCATAGGCCATCGAAGTGTATCCTAACACAACACAAAAACTACTGTTCACATAACAGAAAATAATTTGTCACAATATAGCAACCCCCCCTTCATTTTTTGCTCATGGGTTAAGAGCACCCCTCAGACCTTGTGTCGAAATGGGGGCCTGTAGACCTAGTCCTAAAAGGAATTGTGTTTGCACCAGAAAGGATGGACTTGTGAAGATTGTTGCCAAGAGGGGAAGTCATGCTATTGAAAGGGTAAAGGCTAATGAAGATCGTGCGTGTTTCCATCCGACCATGGTCCACACCACTGCCCAACACACTTTTGGCCGTTCTCTGATCCCTGAATACTTGTTTCACAAAATCACTGAGTGAATAATTCTCATATTGCAGTCTAGAACAACTCATTATGGCCTCCAGAGTTGCAAAGAAACAACCCCTTGTTGAACGGAGCCAATGCATGCATTTGTTTAGGACGCGTCTCTTGGTTCTCGTTGTTTGTAGTGCAAATTGGGTACCCCATGCAGGCATACTAAGCCACCACCTCACCCCCCTTGAGGTTTTCTGTTAAACAGGCCCTCCCAAATTCGAGGTTTTGGTGCATTCAAGTGTGGAACAGTGGGTCCATAATTTCCTGCATTATTAGTAACCTTATCCCTTGTTGTGAATGGTGTGTGGGAACCGAAATGCTAGTTAGCTTCCCTCATAAGCTGATGCACAAAATGCACGTCTCGGATCCATGGTTTTAGGGTGAGTGCACGAGGCTTGCGCTGTAGTGGGGCCTGGAGTAGTTTGTTGTTGATGTCTGTAAGGGGTTCATTGTCTTTTCCCCCCAATCGGTGGGACATTATTGATGCGCGTTACTGATCCTCTGAAGGTTGGTAGGGCCCTATGGTTTCTCCGGAGCCTGTTAACCCTCCATTGACCGCATCTCCCCTCCCCCTTTGGTTTCAATCAGGACTAGAAGGAGCCTGTTGATGTCTGTTTGCTCAGAGAGAACTTGTTCACATCTACAGCCATGGTCACGCTCTTTTATTAAATGGGAAGGTTGTGGGCAAAATAAGGAAGCGGGGGAAGGGGCGATTCCTTGACTCATGCTCATCAGCTTCATACCCCAAGTCTTATCAATGGCGGTGGGCCCTTTTGTCAAATGTGACCCCATCCCCATACAATTCCATATGCTCCAGGTTCTGAGGTGCAGTTGGACTCTGTAGGCAAGTGGGCCTTCATAGCATCATGATTCAAGCCCAGCACATTTGGTGTCTCATAGGTCACCCGAACATTCTTTGGTTTCCTTAACCAGTTTTTCCTGGTCAGACATGGGGGGCCGCCCTCCACCCCCCCACGGAGCCAGGGTAGTGGTGGACTAGGGCCTGTAGTTCCCTTTTCAGGCTCTGCGGATAAATCTGATTCAAAAGCGTTGGTACTAGCATCAGCAGCACACTGCTGAGACACGAGGGCCATGGCGGGAGACACTGGTATCCGGAGGCGAGCTGGAGAGCGAAAAGAGGAACCACTGTACCTGTGAGCTTTCCCGGGCTGTGGGACCTCTACACGACTTCCAGGGGCAAGAGAAGGCCGGAGAATCTGGGAGCCGGAGAGAGAGAAGCAACCCGTGGAGCAGGGGTAAGGAGCACGCCCCTGGGGTTAAAGAACTGTTAATGAACTGGTCATTTTGCTGCAAAGACCCTGCTGAGACCCTGAGGCGTGGAAGTGAAACAAGTGGAGGCAAAAGAGAAATACCCAGGGTGAAAACTGTTCAAAACAACCAATCCAAGTACAAGAATCGTCATCTTCCTCATACCAGTAGAAGAATCCTTGTTTGAAAAACAGTGCCTGGCAGGATAATGATCTGGGCCTGATTAAGAGACAGTAAAATTGCAAACCAGAAAGAAAGGCCTGGGACCCATAGGTTGAGAGGATCAAAGAATACCGTATGAAAAGCAGTGCCTGACAGGATAGTGAACCAGGCCTGATTAAGAGACGTAACCTTGAGAAGGGGGTCTGGGACCCGAGTGTTGAATGAACTGAAGAATTGTAAATGCAAAACAGTGCCTGGCAGGATAGTGAACCTGGTCTGAGTGAGGCATAAACCTGGGAAAGGGGTGTGAGACCCGCATAACTGGAAGAGAAGACCTCTGGCAAAAGTCAAGAGAAGACAAGGGGGAAGAATGTATCCTCTTGCAAAACTACGGACATAATCGAGAATATTGGAAAAAGGGCTTAAAGGCTTGGGGAAGGGATATCTTTGCCCCCATCTTTTTGGAACTGTAAAGAGTTGCCTAGGAAGGCCTGAACTGTATCAAAAGGCTGCCTGAACTATATCAAAAGGCCTAGTGTTGGCCTGGGGAAGTCACAAACTGCCTAAAACTACCAAGAAGAGAAGAGCCACCTTTTTGGAGTCAGGAAAGCAGTCTGGATCACTCGTGGCTAGTTTTAGATGCAGAAGTTGAGCCACTTGTCAGATTGGGAGCCCTTTCAGGAACATTGAGTGTTGAGATAATGATGTGTTATTAATATAGCGCCTTAATCTTAAACTGGAACCTTAGGGGTACATCAACTGTCCAGATGGGAGGAGGTTGCATTGGGTTTCTTTGGGCCTGTGAGTGTCCCTGAAGTTGGAGTGAGATAAAAGCTGTTTTTGACAATGTACTCCAGATAGGCGCAGATGAGCTTTAAGTGAGCTCACCACCAAGTCAGGTGTTCGCTTCCAGGAAGGGCTATTTGGGAGGGAAGAGTTCCCCTCCATTATTATGCACAGTGTGTTACAATCTGAACGTTTATAAGTGGCTGGCCTTGTGAGCCGTGTCATTTTAGATACTGGTTATCCTCGCTTTAAAAGGGCATTTACATTTCGTTATCATGTACATAGTTTTTCAATAACAAACAGCCTAGCCATTTGCAGCAGACACTTTAACATCCATAGATTGAGCTGTGCAGTGTCGGGCCCTTTTTCGCACCCCTTGTTTCCCTTCTAGCGTGTCATATCCGGTACACGGATTCCCGATTAGCACACATTGACACATCTTTTCTCGGGCTCACCGTGCACTGTATCCTGCTTCTTTGCCTGAACACTGTACGTACACCTGCTTAAAATTGCCTCTTCTTTTAAATAAAAAAAACACATTTATTATTGGGAAGTTTGTCGATTTCCCCCAGCTCACATTTACAGACCACATAGGACTGTCATTTATAATTGTGGTCTAAATCTGTCAACTGGATGAAAGCAACTGTGTGTCAAAAATGTGCTTTACATTATTTTGCAGCACGGGAGAATGGATATCTTGCCAATGTGGCGCTCTGTGTCAGTTATTTTCCTTCAGTGGTTTCCCTTTTAACATGTTGGCACGTAAAAATCCTTAATGTACTGTACAGAAAACGATTTCTACTAGCATTATTTTACCAATTGGAAATGTCAACACCTTGACGGAGAGCCTTCCTTGTCCATCTGTTGATCTAACATTTTCATGGTGTGCCCTGAAGGCTTTGTGTTGGAGATCCCCCTGTAGCCACTGCATGTGTTGATAGAGATGGCACCCACTGCTGTACACCATGGACTTAACATGTGAACAAGAAAAGCAAGCATTGTCCAAGCCAACAGTTTTTCGATTTGTGTACACATGGGAAGGAATTTGCTAAGTATTACTGTAATGGCGACATAAAATGGTAGGAGCTATCAAATGGCGTAAGAAGCTGGGCATATAATGCAGTGGCTAATGGCAGTGGCTGGGCATATGAAGGCAGTGCCTGGCTAATCCTGATCTAATTCCTAGACAATAGCCACAACTGTTGGCTTTGCCAAATCTAAATTAACCTATCAAGTTAATCTATGCCCTAGTTTAAAAGAATGGTCAATGAAAAACATGGTTTGAAGACTTAGGGTGTAATACCAACCTAGTTTTGTAACGTGTATTTTAAGTTTCTGCGCCCTGTTTGGTTATCTACATTATAATGGTACCTTTCTTTTACACAAGGAACCCACCTAAATAAGATAGCCAGTCTTGCCTCAGCAGGAATTTATTGCGATCGTGCAGTCTGTATGTAATATGTTATGTTTTACATCCCACTGAACATAAATGCTTCGAGGGGATTGGGTCCTCCGACGTATTCCATATCTATGACATGTAATCACCACAGCTGTGCTGCTTCGGAAACTTTTTTCGGCGTCTGCGTCCTGCGTCGAGGACCTCGTCCGACGTCATCCGATGTGATAAGTAGGACGCACGACGCCCGTAGCCTCAGTTCCGTTTTTTCCGCGAACGTGTTGCTTCGTGTTTCTCGGTTCAACGCCTCGACTCTTTGGAGTTCTGTTCTTCTCGGTTCTTCGAACCTGTTCGTTTTGTGCAAATCCTTCGTGTGAAGATGTCTTCGACTTCGTCTTCGACCCCGCGTCCGGGTTTCAAGAAGTGCGGGGAGTGTGGGTCCAAGATGTCGGTGACGGACTCGCACGACGCCTGCCTCTGGTGCCTCGGGGAGGCCCACGACACGGATGACTGCATCGACTGCCAGTCGCTCACGTCCAAAGCCTTACGCGAACGTAAGAAGAAGTTGTCGGTAGGTCGGGTGTCCAAGCCCCGGAAGTCGAAGTCTGAGGGGCTTTCGACGGATGATTCGAGGGGTGACTCTCCGCGTCATCGTCGGAAGTCTCGTGGGTCTCCTTCTAGGAGTCGGTCTCGCCACTCCTCAGCCTCTTCGAGGCATTCTCGGAAGCGCCGTCACCGGTCGTCTTCCAGGTCCTCTTCGGAGGACTCTGCCCGGCACGTCGCTTACCCCACCAGCCGTGCGACGCCGGAGGAATGGGCTTCCTTCGGGAAGAAGATGCTGGCGATTCTTGAGTCGCAGGGTACTCAGCCGTCCGCGCCCCCGAGTGGGGTCGGTCGTGTGAGGTCGAGTGACACCGCTCGCAAGAGTGGTCGGCACGAGTCACGGGAGAGGTCCCGTTCGGACAAGGGGACTCGTTCTCGACGTACCCGTTCCAGGTCCCGGTCCTCGACGCGTTCGAGACCGTGTGCACCTGTGAGGTCTTCGAAGACGGCATCGACGTCTGAGGCGTCGAGGGCGTCGACTGGCTTTCTCGAGGCTCCGAGGAAGTCGTCAATGCCGTCGATGCTCAGGTCGTCGAGGGACACGCTCGGGGCTTCGGCCTCGAGGGCTGTGTCGACGCCGCCGATTCGGGAGGTGCTGCATCTGACGTCGACGCCGATTTCCTCGACGCCGATCCTCCCGGCGCTGGCACCGATTCGCTCGACGCCATCAACGCCTTTCGTGTCGGAGGTACCCCGTGGCACGGGTGTACCCCCTAGGAAGGCTCTGGTTAAGAGCAAGCACTCTAGGGTGCCTTCTTTTCGCCACCTGGACTATATTTCAGAGGCGGATGAGGATTCTGATGGCCTGGTTCCTAGTCAGGTTCCAGATGAAATTGACTCGGGCCATAGTCAGTTTGACGAGTTGAGACAGTCGCTGCATGATGCCAGTGGACTGGACACCTCTCCGGAGGTGGAGTTTTGTAGGCCTGAGCCTGGCTCTCATGCCGATTCCTCGTACCGGCGCCTTATGGCTAGGGTTTCTGAGTACTTGGGATGGTCTGCTCCCCCAAGTGAGTTTGTGCAGGATGTTCTCACGGACATCCTTGATGTTGGTCCCCCAACTGACCCGGTACTGCCGTTCCATATGGCTTTACAGAGAAGGGTGGCGGCGGCTTGAACTGCTCCGGAGAGTCTCCCGGCGGTGGGCAGATCCTTGTCGCGAAAATACCGTCCAGCCAGTAGCGACCCCTGCTACTTGACCAGGCACCCCACTCCGGAGAGTTTGGTGGTGCAGGCGGCCACGGCCCCGGCAAAGCAGGCGTCGGACCCTACCATCCCTCCTGATAGGGACGACAAACGTTTTGATGGCTGGGCGAAGAAAGTGTTTTCTTCTGGTGGTATGGCGCTTCAGGCGGCCAACTCCATTTGTGCCTTGTCTCGTTTCACGCACACTCTGTGGAACTGTGTTGCGTTAGCGGCTGAACATATTCCCGAAGGGGATGAACGGGATGGTTTCCTTGCTATGGTCCAGGATGGTAAGGATGCCATGTGTGAGTCCGTTCAGTCGGGTTTGGACTTGGCTGAATGCGTCAGTAGGTCCATGGCGGCGAGCACCGTAATACGCAGGTTTGCGTGGTTGCGGAAGTCGGGGTTTGCTCCGGATGTGCAGTCCCGGCTCCTCAACATGCCCTTTGACGGTGAACACCTTTTTGGCAGCAAGGCTGACGAGAGCCTTGAGAGGTTGCAGACCTCAAAAGCTGCAGCGAAGTCGTTGGGCGCTGCAGTTCGCCAACCTCCGCCTTTTCGTCCTAGGGGACAGCAGTGGAGGGGTGGTTCCTTTCGCTATTACTCGTCCTTCAGTAAAGCGAGAGGAGCTGGCAGTCAAAGAGGCCAACGCAGGGGTACCAGAGGTGGACGACAGGGTACCCGTGGTGCCAAGGCCGCTCGGGCAGTTGCCTCTTTGCTCTCAGGTAACGCCGCAGCCGTTCCCACTCAGTCATGAGGCCATGTCCCATGGTTCGCCGGTTGGGGGAAGGCTGGCGCAGCATCTTGTAGAGTGGCACGCCATTACTTCGGATGTGTGGGTTCTGGAGATCATAACCCACAGCTACTGTCTTCCCTTTCGGCACAGGCCTCACGACAATCCGCCGGGGAACCTCTCTTTGTGGTGTCCGGATCCGCTCCTTGCGCAGGAAATTCAAGCCCTGCTGGAGAAAGGCGCCATAGAACTGGTGCCTGTAGCGGAGAGGAACAAGGGATGGTATTCCCCTTATTTTTTGATTTCCAAGAAAGACGGAGGATTGAGACCCATCATGGACTTGCGCGGTTTGAACAAACTCCTCAGGAAGAACAAGTTCAAGATGGTTACTCTCTCTCAAGTCCTCCAGGCCCTTCAGCTTCAGGACTGGTTGGTGTCACGCGACCTAAAGGATGCTTACTTCCATGTGACGATCCATCCCAAGCACAAGAAGTACCTGAGGTTCGCGGTTGGCGACTCGCACTTTCAGTTTCGGGTCCTGCTGTTCGGATTGACCTCCGCCCCGAGGGTTTTCACCAAGCTCATGGTGGTGGTGGCATTGCATCTCAGGCAAGGGGGGATTCACGTCTACCCTTACCTGGACGATTGGTTGATCAGGGGGAGCTCTCCCGAGCAAGTCCTGGATCATCTGTCTGTCACCTGTCACTCCCTTCACAGGCTGGGCTTCTCCCTCAATTTAAAGAAGTCCCATTTGATGCCAACACAGCGGCTCCAGTACATCGGAGCAGTGCTCGACTCTTCCCTGGGGCAGTGTTTTCCTCCCCAGGTGAGGGCTCTTCACATTCAGCAGATGGTGCACAAGTTTCAGCATGCCCAGACGCTCCCAGCGTTCGAGTTCTTGTGGTTGCTCGGCCTCATGGCATCCTGCATTCTTCTGGTGCCAGAGGCTCGCCTGCGGATGAGATCTTTGCAGTGGGCACTCAAGACGCAATGGTCGCAGTCCTCCGGCAGGATGTCGGACTCGATTCAGGTGCCGTCCTCGGTCGCCCGGGACCTTCTGTGGTGGGCCGTCGAAGGCAACTTGATGAAGGGGGCTCCATTTTGGCTTCCCTGGCCGGAGGTGACGGTCGTGACGGATGCATCCCTCACGGGATGGGGAGCTCATGCCAACGGGCTGACAGTCAGCGGTCGTTGGTCTCCGTCGGAGTCCAGACTCCATATCAATCTGTTGGAGCTGAGGGCCGTCAGGCTAGCCTTGAAGGCTTTTCTGCCGACTGTGCGAGGGAAGAATGTCCTTATCCTGACGGACAACACAGTGGCCATGCACTACCTCAACAAAAAGGGGGGGGCAGGGTCACTTCCTCTGTGCAGGGAGGCGATGCAGCTCGAGTTCTGGGCCATCCAGCAGGAAGTTTTGATCTCGGCAGTTCATCTGGCCGGAGACGAAAACGTGACGGCGGACGCTCTGAGCAGGCAGAGCGCGATCTCTCACGAGTGGGAGTTGGCTCAGGAGATTCTCCTGGAGATCTTCGCCCTTTGGGGGACCCCTCAGGTGGATCTCTTCGCCTCCAGTGTCAACCGGAAGTGCGAAAGGTTTTGCTCGCGGGAATTTCCTCCAAAAGGAGCCTTAGGAGACGCGTTCGTGGTGGAGTGGTCTTTCCCGCTGCTGTACACGTTTCCTCCAGTCCCCGTCATCCCGCAAGTGCTGCGGAGGTTACGGAAGTTCGGTTCCCGGATGATCCTCATTGCTCCGGCGTGGGCAAGGAGGACGTGGTACCCGGACCTTCTCGACTTGTCCATCTGCCCTCCACGTCGTCTTCCCTACCGAGACGATCTGCTCTCACGGGAGGGGGGTCAGGTTCTCCATCCAGAGGTCAGATCCCTCAACCTTCACGCTTGGCTTCTGAGAGGTTGAGGTATAAGGATTGGGACCTCCCTGAAGACGTGATGGAGGTGTTGCTTTCGGCCCGAAGGCCGGCAACAAAGTCTCTGTACCGTTGCCGTTGGCGTAAGTTCTGCGACTGGTGCAGAGTTCAGAATGTGGATCCTTTTGCATGTGACATCCCCATGGTTCTGTCCTTTTTACTTTCTTTGGCCCACAGGGGCTTGCAAGTGGGTACCATTAAAGGTTACCTGGCGGCGCTGTCCATCTTTAAGCGCTCGTCTGAAGAGTGTTCTTACTTTAAAATTCCTTTAATTTCACAGTTTCTGAAAAGGCTCACTAATGTGTTCCCTCCGTCACCTTTCCTGGTGCCCGGTTGGGATTTAAACCTTGTTCTTAGGTTTCTTATGGGTGCTCCGTTTGAGCCTTTACATTCTTGCCCTTTGAGGCTGTTAACTCTGAAAACTGTGTTTTTAGTTGCGGTTACTTCTGCTCGCAGAGTGAGTGAGTTACAGGCACTTTCAGTTAAGCCACCCTTCACTGTATTTCACAAGGACATGGTTGTCCTTCGAGTTCGTCCTTCTTTTCTTCCGAAGGTTGTGTCGGAATTTCATTTGGCCCAGAAGGTTGTTCTTCCGGCATTCTATCCTCCCCCGCATCCTGGTAAGGACGAGGAGAGGCTCCATAGGCTTGATCCTAGGAGAGCTTTAAGCTTTTATGTTTCACGCATGTCCCGGGTCAGAGTGGACGATCAACTCTTTATTGGTTACGCTGGGAAGCGTTTGGGGCAAGCTGTGACGAAACAGACTTTGTCTCGCTGGATTATTTTCGCCATCTCGGAGTGTTACCGCTTGGCGGGTAAGGACCCACCGGCTGGCTTGCGGGCCCATTCTACCAGGGGTGTGGCTGCATCTACTGCCCTGCAGAGGGGTGTTCCTATTCGCAACATCTGTGATGCAGCCACCTGGACTTCAGTACATACATTTGTACGTCACTATTCCCTCGATTCCATCCGAGAGCAGGATCTGGCCTTTGGCAAGGCGGTCCTTTGCTCTGCTATTTGATTGGCTATTCTAAATTTTGATTCTAAATTCTTTCCCTCCTCCTTGCTCTTGTACTGCTTTGGGAGTCTGTCATAGATATGGAATACGTCAGAGGACCCAATCCCCTCGAAGAACAAGTTGCTTTCTTACCTGGTAACGTTCTTTCGATGGGATGGTCCGACGACGTATTCCATATCGCTCGCTCCCTGCCTTCCCCGCTGCAGAATTTCTTTTGCGATTGCAGCTTACGTTCCGCAAGGCTTTGTGTCTGACTGGCAGTTGACTTATGTCACACGTTCTGGGGGAAAAAACTACAACTGAGGCTACGGGCGTCGTGCGTCCTACTTATCACATCGGATGACGTCGGAGGAGGTCCTCGACGACGGCGCATCGACGTCATCGACGCAGGACGCAGACGCCGAAAAAAGTTTCCGAAGCAGCACAGCTGTGGTGATTACATGTCATAGATATGGAATACGTCGTCGGACCATCCCATCGAAAGAACGTTACCAGGTAAGAAAGTAACTTGTTCTTTTATGGCTTCATACCGCTTAAAAGTAATGTTCTCTTGTTTTGTATGTTTGGATGCTGTTTTACAAGGGTGGTTGTTCACAATATTTATGAAAAAACAGTATTGGCTAAATGTAACCATTGTGTCTGCTCATTACAGTTCCTGTTGAAGATCTTTTTAAACAAATCTGCTGGCGCCACAGTTTGGGACTTCTTCTATACATATGGGCCGCTGCTCATCAGCATCGATGCATTGTGATTTTTGCCAATCTTAGGAAAAGCAAATCGGGTGAGATCCCCTTTCCTGCTAGACATTTTACATGAAAAACAGTGTGTATTGGCTGAATTCGTATGTATGATATTTAGGGCCTGAGTCACATAAGTGTTTTATAATGGAGCAATCACGTTGGAAAACGCTATGTGAATCAGGTCCTTAGTGTCCTATTATGGTCATCTTCTTTAGCGCGTTGTTCAAGCGTCCCATAAGACTAGAAAACTATTGTCTGCCCTCCCATGAACGGGGCTTCTTTATGAAAAGCAGGCAGAAGCTATTTGAGAACAACCCCAAACATGATTGCTAAAGCGGCCATACAGGTTTTACAAAAGTAACAGATCTTACTCCAAACTATTATTTTATCATCTACCTTATTTTCAATATTTATATAGGCATGCCTCTTGCTATAGTTGTCCTGCATTTTGTGAGCTGCTTTTACACATTTGCAGGAAGTGGAGTCTGCAAATCACTTATAGCATTCAGGGAGCAAGCTAACCCATTGGATTAGTAGTAAAGGTTCCAGAACTAAAATGGCTGACCATATTAGCAGTACTATTTTTAGTAGAATTCCCAGTATCAGTACTATTGCCATTAGTACTACTCATAATAATTCTACAAGTAGTACTACTGCAAGTGGTAGTAGTGCTTCTTCTGATGATGTTGGTAGTACTAAAGGTAATAACATTAATACTAACTTTACTACTGATAGTACTATTACTGTGACTACTTACTGCAACTACTTCTGATGGTAGTACTACCAATACTATTCGGGTAATTCCAGTACTGTTAGTAATACTGTTCTGCTGGTTTCAGTGGCGGCCAATGGATGAACCAACACACATAAGAAGATGCTCACATGACTACTACAGGCTGAAATGGGTAAGTGGGCAGGCTTGTACAGGCTTACTCTTTTGACACCTGGTGAAACATGAGGATGAGTGATACCTGCGATACCACTCTGGTGGGAGAAAAACTCTGGTCCACAGAAAATGAATCAGACGTTCATATGCATCGCTGGGCTTGATCAGGTCTTTAGGGTATTCCCTATGCAGGCAGACTTCTGTACTGGACGAAGCAGATGGATAGAGGCAGGATCCTGAGAACAAAGAAAATCAGAATGGGTACGTGCAGGGAGGGAGGAGCGGCAGAGTGCCGACGACTTACTGATGGTGAACAAAGAATTCAGAACTTCACAGCGTCTCTGCAGCAGGACACAGTTACAACGCAAGTAGGAAAGGGCCGGAAGTGACTTCAGCATGCCATCGTGTCTGTACGCTGGACATGGCGTTGCAGCTATCTGAGGTGGGAACGCATTACCCTCTCTGGCTCCACCGCCAACGGGACCACACAGTACTGGTACTAACAGCAATTCCACTACTGCTTGTAATCTTAATTTGTAGTGCTGGTTGTAGTATTGTAGTTTTTGGTGGTGTGGTAATGGATAAATAGATAATAGCCTGTCCTCACCTCCTCTACAACTACCTCTTTAAGGGCTTAAAAGCTATTCATAAAATGGAGGACAACCATAGCAAGTAAAATGCTTACTAATATGGATTTTGTTTTGTTGCAAAATAGGTAGAAGATAAAACGTTTATAGTTGGGAAAAACATTTTATTTTTATAAAAATGATATGCCTCCTTTTAAAAATGCTGCATTTCTTAAACGTGCTGGTTGTGTAAATTAGCAAAACATAAAAACCTGTTTTTCTTCCTAGATAGCAATATAATATTGAAAGCCAATACTACTTAGTGCTTTCGCAGTTACTTCATAGGAATTTTTTTAATTGTATTTGTTGGACCCTAAATGGCTATTTGTGAGTGAATTTTCTTCGTTGGTACTTGCAAAAAAACATTTCTGACTTCTTTTCTTTCATACACTTCCCATCTCATCTGTTTCAGTTTCTAAACCGTATTCGTTCCCCTCCCTCCCCAGATCCTTTTCTTTTCTCCCCAAACAGCCGCAGACTTCGCTCAATATTTTATTAACAAAGTCACTCTGATATGCTCATCTATCTCTTAACTCCAAGAGCTCTGCCAACAGTGCCTTTCTCAGACTTTTCACCCCCCTTTCGACTCTGACACTTCATCCAATCTCTCTAAACTCGCCACAGGTCTCCCCCTCTTAACCTTCTTCCCTCTGCTCTCATCACCAACAGGTAGTCCTCTTGCTCCCTTTTCTTTCTTCCCCCATAGACTCATCGCTTTCCTCTGGTACTTTTCTTGCTGACTAGGTGCACTTCTTCCTGCCTCTACTGAAAAGAAAACACTCTTGACCCTTGCGTTTCAATTTCTGTCCAATCTCACTTCTTCCATTCTCATCTAAGATTCTAGCGCATGTAAGGCGTATCCTATCTTGACTTCCACTCTCTTCTTCCGCACCCAATCTGGCTTCCATCCATTCCACTGAAACCGCATTACTCAGAGTATCCAGTAAAATTATTTTCTGCTCTCCATTCTCTGTTCTCATCAATTCTTATTCTTCTTGATCTAGCTGCCGCCTTTTGGTAAGGTCAATCACACTAACCTATTGTCCACCCTAGCTCTCTGGGTTTTTCTGGTCCTGTTCTTCATTGGTTCAAATATTATCTGTCTGATCGATCTTTTTCAATCTCATGGGTTGGTAGAAACTCCCCTACTTTCCCGTTGTTGCACGGTGTTCCCCAAGATCAGTCTTGGGCCCTCTCCTTTTTTCTCCTTGAACTTCCCCCTTTCTTATTTTGACCCTTCCTAAACTAACTGAGGTCCCACTAGTAGGAAAACGAGAGTGGTTATTTGAAAAGTTTTCACAGTTTTGTCCAAACGTAAGGCAGTGAGTTCCGTACCTGCGCTGCCAATGTAGGGAAAGCCCTTCCTAAGCCCTTGGTTCTCTTGGATTTGTGGGTATTAATAGATCTTAGGTTGGGGTAATGTAAAGTGCATCCAGGTTTGTATAGGAAAATGCGTGTCTTCAGGTAGGCAGGTGCCTTACCATTGAGGCATTTCTGCACTATAGACGCTGTCTTGAATTCGATCAGCGATGGGGAGCCAATGTAAAGATTGCCTACCAGCTGATATGTACTCACATCTGGAGATTCCCTTAATAATGCAAACAAAATCATTTTGAAGGATTTGAAGATGTTGCAAAAAATGTTTGCTGGCCCCCAGCAGTAATGCATTGCAGTTATCCAGACGTGAAAAAATAATGACTCGAGCGACTGAGGAACAGTTTACCTTGAAATGAAAGGCTTGATATTCGTAAGGAGTATTGGGTAATAATGACAATTCTTAGAGATATAACTAGTCTGAGTCACAGCGCCAAGAGTAGAGTCAAGAAAGACACCCACCGTCTTAACAGAACTGGGATGGAACAATCCTTAATGCCGAAGCATGAGCATTCCTTCCCCAGTTTGGCTCTGGCCAAAGGGCTTCCGAATTGCAGTAATTAAGTTTTCGCTCCATTAAGACGGAGCCAGTTTTCGGTCATCTAGTGTTCGATGATACCGTAGATGGAGTTCAGGTTCCGGGTGTCTGTGTCGTAATCCCCGCTGATTTCTAGAATCAGTTGTGTCATCTGCGTAATTAGTCAAAAAGATCCCTCCGGCCTCTAAAACAGAGGGGTCTAACATGCAAGTTGTAGAGCATGGGCGTGATGCAAGCCCCCTGTGGGACGCCACAGAGGATAGGAGCAGGTTTTGCCAAAGCACCTTCCCTCTTCTATACCTCCTCATACATCCTCTTTCCTCCCTCCTCTATCCTACTTTTCTCAACCTCTGTGAAATCTGGGTGTTTGCAATATTCTTTTTTTTTTCCCTACACATCTTTTTTATTTTTTACTTCACTTTATTTACCATTTTCCAACAAACAAAATCAAAGCAGTGTTACATCAAGGTTCAAAAAGCATTTTCTCTGAAAGTCGGCATCATTGTGTGCAGAATTATCAACACTGTGTTAGAGGTACAAGAAGGCATATGTCTAGTCATGGTTCCCACAAATGCTATGTTCTAATAGTATTAGGAATGGGTCCCATGTTCCTGTTGGTTTGGGGCGAATGTCTAGTTCATCATTGCAGTACCCTGCCCAATGGGAGCGATTGTCTTGAGAATCTGGGTAGGGTATTCTTCATAGTCACTGTGATATTTTTATTTTTTGGGATGCCCATATTTCTCATGCGTTGGGCCAACAAAAGTGGTACTTCGGCACCGTTTGCTTACTGTCTCGTAGCCCTGAACCAGGAGACTGAATGTTGTGTGCCGTGGGAGGACCGTTACCAGCTAAGAAATAGTATGAATAGTTAGATCACCGAAGGGGTAAGTATGAGAGCGACATGCCTAATCAATACTGCTCTACCCCCCCCCCCAACTAGTCTGGAACACCGGAAGGACGGTCAAACGCACCCATGTAACGACAGTTCACCGAAATGTGGCGATTGGTTGTGTATCGATAATGTTCTGCTGTGATGCAGTGTATGTATACCGATACTGTGTGATGTGAATCTCGAATAAAGAACGTTTTTTTTAAAAATCGGTCCATCAGGAAATTTGCGCGTTCTTGGAAGCGTTAGGCGGGCTGCTTGGAGCAAGTGCATTATGAGAGATGATTCTAACCCACTGATGCTGTAGGGACCCTCCTGGTAAGGGTCTCCAAAAATGACTGAGTAGATTCCAAGGCATCTCTACACCTGTGATTCTCCTAATCCTGGATAGGATCTCTTTCTAGTAGTACTGTGATTGGGGGCAGGATCATCACATATGCTCAAGCGTACCTATGTCATTGCATCCTCTCCAGGATGTGGCAGGTATCTCCTATTGACTGTATGTAGGTGTTGTGGGGAATAATACTGATGCATCATTACTTTAAGAGTTTTCTGTGATGAGTGTGCATCTGGAGGTCTTTTTATTCCAGATGTGCAGCCGTGAATCTGAAGCTATCTCACGTTGGCGGTCCCTTTCCCATGCCAACATGTATGGGAGTTTGTCTTCGGAGTTAAATTTTTCAAGAGATCTATAGACGTGACATGTTCCCCTTCCTGTGCGATCTGAAACCAACATTTCTAGGGCCGTGGGTTCCCTGGTACCTGCTGCACGTGTGATTGGCTGCGAGATCCAATGCCAAATCTGGCAATAGCCTAGTCTTTCGGCTTCCGTGAGGGCACATTTGGCTTTGAATTCTTAAAATGAGCTTGGTTGTCCCTATGAACTCAAATTAAAATCAATCAATCCATTACTTTAGGCGGAGTAGTCTCCACCATCATGATTAAGATTTGACAAGAAATCATTATCTTTCATTTTCATGTCGACGATCTTAATTTGTAGCATGATTTCAAAGGTTTTAATATTGTCACCATTAGTAGTACATTTTACAAAGCCTTTAGTGTCGTTACTTCCACCCAAAATTGCAAAATCCTGAAAATGAATGCTTTTTCTCCTAGTAAAAATGAGGTCCACTGTTCTTCAGCGTTTAGCTCTGTTACTTCAAGTTGGAATAGATCCAGATATTTCTCTCTGATCTGTGATAGTTCATGACATTCAATCAGAAGATGTTGAATTGATTCTTCGTAATCAGGAATGACACAGAATCTGCAGTGGGCTGGTTTACCATTCAGCTGTTTTCTTTGTGCTAAAACTTGTCTAGTTGGTAGTAAGTTTAGTCTTATATGCATGAATAGATTTTTGACCTTTGGACAGGGGACTCTTTGCAAATAGGCTGGCATTTGAAATAACGCACGTGTCTCAGAAGGGCAGTTCATCAACTGTTTATATTTTGGGTCTGGATGCAATCATTCCATTGGATTTTTTTTGTATTGATACTGGATTCCTAGTTAATGATTCTTCTGAAGATCCTAGCTCTTTTAGCCAACTTGAGTATGTGTTTTTCCACAGGTTCAGAAATCCATTTTGTTGGTTTATGTTCGTTGTTTTCTATATATCCAGAGGTAAATTGTCCTCTTCAACAATTGTTTTCCGGTATAAGTCAAGGGCTTTCCAAAGAATAACCGAATGGATTCACTGAATTTCCAGTTTGAATCTAATTCTGGGAATAGGAAAGGACTTTGGTAATGAGAGGACTTTCCTCCAAAAAAGTCCCTTTTGGAGGTCCCATTTTTTTCCATGATAGATTGAGTGCCGCTTCGACTCCATATGCTAAGCTCGGTATAACCTTTTGACGATAGAATGCCATTACTAGACGGAAGGAAAATTTCCCAAACTTTCTATGGATACTTAAAGCTTGGTGGGCTAGGGAAATTGCCTTCCTATGAATTGCTTCGCCCCATTCATGCTCGTCCCACGACAAATTGATCCATACTCCCAAGTATTTTATGGTTTCCACTTGATTCAATTTTTCCGATGCAATAAATAGTGAAAACTTGATTTTGTTTTTGTTTTCCGGACTTAAAGAAGGACATAGTTTACGTTTTGGTGGTATTGAAAGTTAGCCTGTAGATGGTAAAATATGCCAGCACAGCATTTAGCCTTCGCTGCAAGCCGATTGGGGTCAGGACAAGATCATCAGCAAAGACCAGCCAAGGATTTTTTTGCAATTTAGAATTGGACGTGATGTTTGCCCTATGAGTGGAGCGTTATTCAAATCTGAAATGTAAAGATTGAATAGTATGGCTGTAAGTGGGCATCCCTGTTTTATTCCATTCCAGGTTATGATTTTCTTAGAGAGTGCACCACTACTGGACAGACCTACTTGAATTTAAGTTACATAGCCCCCATCCCTTGGCTCCTCCCCCCGGACTCCTCCCCTCCAAAATAGTCAAAAACCTTGGCTGCACTATGGACTCTGGCCTAACCCTCTCCCGTCAGATCAATAATGTATCAAAATCCTGTAACTACCACCTCAAACTCCTTATACGCATTTTCCCTTACCTCACCTATCCCAACAGACTCAGCGCTGTTATATCGATTGGTATGTCAAGACTGGACTATGCCAACTCCTTATCCCTGGGAGAACCCGCATACCAACTTAACTTAAACTCCAAAGAACCCAAAACGCTGCCATCCAAAATGCTGCCACCCAACGCCTTCTCACCCTGGGACACAGAGACCACATCTCCCCCCGCTCTCCGCACCCTTCACTGGCTCCCTGTAGGACAAAGAGCCACCTTCAAAACCCTATGCATTACACACCAAGCAGTGCACAAGATCGGCTGTACCTACAAGAGAAGATTAAACCCTACCTCTGATCAAGCACCCTAAGATCAAGCACTGCCCCCTTACTAGTAAGTCCAACCTCCAATTCAGTCCGGATTGGAAGATCTGCCTTCTCAACTTTGGCACCAAGTCTGTGGAACTCACTCCCCCCACACATTCGACACACCAAAACCTGGCTCTTTTTATAACCCTGAATAAGACCATCTGAGGCCGCTGAAACCCTACAACACCATGGACCATGACCTCAATCACATTACACTGGAAAGTAACCACAGCCTGCGGAGAAATGTTCAAGGAGATACCGAGCAATTACACCACTGAAAGGGACAAATAAGTCACCAAGACAGAATCAGGAAACGGTTTCCATAGATGACGACAACCTTAGCGTCCTGCAGGCGCTAGATATGACTGCCGACTATCCGCTTCCTGAGTCTACTACACATGCCTAGCTGCCTCCTGTCCCATCTCCCTCTGAGTGCAGCTATCACGAAACGCCTGAATGTAATCTGGAACAGTGGGCTGGTAAGAATAACACATCCACTCCAGACACTCGCCTTTCCTATCGCTATGCGCACTCTCTACTCTACACCAACACACAATAGAGCGCATCTTCACCCCTCGATCAATTTCGGCCTAGCTGCTCACATACAAACAATACTCCACAAACACCTCAACATCCTACTAGAACTCAGCTATACCCCACGAACAATCGGCATGGCTGCACACATGAGCATCCTACACAGGCCTGATGCCGCCAGAATGCAGTCTGAGACCAAACACCAGACTGCACACATTCAACTGATCTCTCAATACCACCACACCTAATGTTGGGATGCAGCTACCATCAGTCAATCGCATCAGCTGCTCACATATTGAGTGCACCCAAGCACCCTATAATACCCTGCTCTCTCGACTGACCTGGACTATGGTCCCCAAGGGCGTTCAACCCACAAGTGCTTTGAGGTCATACCAATGATATATAGAGCGCTGTATAAATGCCAAATAACATAACCTAACATAACATTAAGGTGTATAGCTCCTGTATTGCTGCTATGAGATCCGGGGGATGATTCCACGTTCATAATTTGACCCATAGCCTTCCTCTATCGAGGCTGTCAAATGCTTGGCTTGGATCTATAAAGACAGCATAGATCACTGTATTTGATTTCAGCGCTTCAAGTTTGAGGAGATTGAGTAGGAAGATGTTAATAGTTGTTCCAACGCCTTTAACAAATCCCGTCTACTGGGCGTAATTTCTGTCATGTTTCTTTGCCCAGTGGACCAATCGTTGCAGCAGAATGGCAGCAAAACTGTCCTATGGGGTCCAACAGAGCTATTGGATGGTAGTTGCTGGGCAAGGATTTGTCACCTTGCTTATAAATTGGAATCAATACAGCATTCTTCCATGAGGTCGGAATTTACATTGTTTCCATTATTCTATTAAATAGGGCTACACATAAATCCGCCCAGGCTTCAGGGTGAAGTTTCAAACTGCTGATTGACGGACCGTCTGTCCTGGTGCTCGTGACATGTTCAGGTGGTTTATTTGTAATAGGTCTTCTGTATCACACACAATGGGCCATTTGTTTTTTAAATAATTATTTACAGAACATCTTTTACAAATTACAAGACAATTACCAGCAGATAACCAAAAATTTCAAAAATCACAGCAATTTTTCCCCTAAACTACATACAAAGATTGATACAAAACACAGCAAACCCAAACAAATCCATTACATCCCTGAAATACCCACCCACCACATGTATACACCACCAAGTCAATACAATTGAAGAAACCTACCCCAGATCTTCTCAAACAAACCGAGCTTACCAAGTCTCCTATAGAGCACTCTCTCCAAATCCGCTAGCATATGCATTTCAGATATCCATTTCTCAAGATTCAAGGTTAAAGTCGCCTTCCAATTTTGCAAAATAATCTTCTTACCAGTCATTGCCCCCCTGAACAACCATTTCTTCCCATTTTGAGTTAGGTCATCCAAATGCTCATCACTTCTTAGTACCACCACACTAAAGTCCAGAACACGCAGACCCACGATCACCACACCACACACCCTACTGATCTCTTCCCAGAAAAGTCTCACGTCTACAATCCCAAAGTAGATGCTCCAGCGTACCAATCTCACACTGACATCTCCAGCAGTCAGCACTCTCTACCATACCGCGTTTGTACATTTTCTCTGGGGTCCAATAAACCAGATTAAGAATTTTCAACTGTCTCGACCTTTCTGCGAGTCCCAACGAGCACATTCTCACATTCTCACACATCTGCTGCCACAATTGCTCCGTAATATACAAACCAATCCTCCTGCCACATTCTCCCCTCAGAGAATCATTGCCTTGGTATTGTGATACAATCACTCTGTATTGACGACTGGCAAGACCACCTCCTGACCCAACCACCGTCCTTGTAAACAGATTCAAGTCAACCCTCTGCTCCACATTCACACACCCAATCGCGCGTTTAAGCTTCACAAAATCTGATGCCCTAAAGTTTTCAATAGAGTATAGCTCCTGCAACTCCCTCGCTGTCATCCACCCATCATTCTTAAACAAATCAGACACCCACCATATTCCACCCAGAAACCAATCCGCCCAAAAGACCACTTTGCCATCGATCTTGATAGCTGTATTCAGCCACACTGAAGCACCCGGCTCCCTCAAAGCATATACATTCAAATATTTACAAATGGATCGCCACGTACTCCTCATATGTTCAGACAACAAATCCTTTCCACAAGTCCGACTTGAGATCGAGGTCAACAGCGCACGCGGTGTCAGCGGTCCGTTAAAACTAGTGTCTGCCTCCACCCAAACATCTTGCAACTCCTCCACAAAAGGCACTAAGAATTCTGACAAGAAATCCAGGTGATGCGCCCTGAAATTCAGCACACCAAGACCACCCCTATGCAGCGGCAACTGCAATTTCCACAATTTTAATCTCAGAGGTTTTCTGTCCCACAAGAAATCCTGCAGCATCCTGTCAACATCCACCCAAAATGCCCTCGGCAACATCAAAGGTACCATACTCAAAACGTAGTTAAGCCTGGGGGTAGATACCATTTTCAAGGCATTTACTTTTCCCCATAGAGATACATTTAGAAGACTCCACCTCTCCAAATCTGTCCGCAAGCCACTACACATAACCCGTGTATTTTCTTTGATCATGTCTCCAATCTCCGGGGTCAACCAAACTCCCAAGTACAGCAATTTGTCTGGACACCATCTGAATCCCAAGCCCATCACAAATTTCCTATCAACAGAGGGCGTCAAAGGCATAATCTCCGATTTCATCCAATTAATCCTATACCCAGAGCATCTATAAAACTCCGCCATAGCATTCATGAGTGCCGGAATTGATTTCTTAAGATCATTCTGAACTAAAAGCATGTCGTCCGCAAACAGCCAAATTTTCTGCTCCAATCCCCAACACGAATGTCCTACCACATCATCAGCCTTCCTGATAAACTCCGCCAGCGGTTCCAAAGCTATTACAAATAAAAGAGGCGATAAAGGGCACCCTTGCCTCGTCCCCCTCTCCATCCCAAACATTCACGATCTCATACCATTGGTAACAACCTCCGCCGTCGGTTCACTGTACAGGAGCCTAATCCAAGAAATAAATTTCACACCAAAACCCATCTTTGTCAATACTGAATATAGTAAATTCCAATTCACCCTATCAAATGCTTTCTCCGCATCCAAAGATAAGACAGCGCTATCACCTCCCTGGCCATTTGCCTTAGACACAATATTTAAGATCGTACTAATGTTACTAGAGGTCTTCCTACCTTTCACGAACCCGGATTGATCTACATGAATCAAAGAAGGAAGCAGGCACTCCAACCTGCAAGCCAAAACCTTCGCCAGAATCTTATTGTCAACATTAACAAGATTTATGGGCCTATAACTCGAAGGAAGAGTGTCGTCTTTCCCCTTTTTCAAGAAGACCGAAATCAAGGCATGTCGAGTTGTCTCCGGAAGAATACCAACACTCAATGATTCCATGTACACATCCAGCAAGAGCCGGGGCGCCGAATCTGGAAGCACCTTATAGAACTCTGCCGGGAACCCATCCAGCCCCGGGGCTTTCCCCGCATTCAATTTACCAATAGCCTCCTTCACCTCCAAAGAAAATTCTTCCTCAAGCAACTTCATATCATCCTCACTAATCCTGGAAAGTTCTATTTTTCCCAAAAAACCATCCCCTTCACCAGACACCTCCAGCTCATTTTTGTACAGCTCTGCATAAAACTCTCGAAAAATCCTATTCACCTCTGCCGGATGGTAACATATTTCCCCATCCCAAGACCTAATCGAAGTAATAGACTGCTCCGCTTCCGTAATCTGTATGCCAGCCATCTGTCACACTTTTCACCTTTTTCATAATAGGCACACCGAAGATAAAAGTTGTCCCGATCCGCACGTTCGTCCATTAGTGCATTTAGTTCTCTCTTCACCTTTTTAAGCTTACACACTTCATCCTTACAACCCGGCTTCGCCATAACACTCCTAGACAACTCAGAAAGTTTGATCTGCAACAATGACATCCTATCAGTAGTCCCCTTCCGCAATCCACAAGACGCACCAATTAGATGACCCCGTAATGTACATTTTAACACCTCCCAAACCACACTTGGACGCAACTCCCCTGTATGATTGCATTGAACAAAACCCTCAACTTCCTTTCTCGAAGTTTCCAACACGTCATCCTTCCGCAACAGGGAAATGTTCATCCTCCAAATCCTTTGCACACATCGGAAAACGCAACCGCAAATGCAAAACCACATGGGCATGATCTGTTAGAAGAATGCTACCTATATCACTCAATTCACAGCACTCCGTCATCCTACCAGCAGTCAAAAACAGATCAATCCTGGAATAAACAGAGTGCGCCCCCGAGAAGAAACTATATTCCCTGTCCGCCGGATGCTCCAGTCTCCAACAATCTTTCAAGCCATGTTCCAAAAGTAAATCCTCCAAAGCTAAATGTTGCCTGTCGACACTTCTCTTAGAGCTATTCCCACTCCTATCCAGCGTCTCATCCAATACAATATTGAAATCTCCACCTAGCACAACATTCCTGGACCCCAGATCTTGCAACAGTTGCACCACTTTTCTGAAAAAAGACCCGTCATCCACTGAGAGCGCATAAACATTACACAACGAAACCACAAGACCCTGTATGTCAAGCAGCAGAGCAATCATTCTCCCCTACTTATCTGGAAGATTCTTTCTGAACAGTATCACTACACCCCTAGATTTAGAATTGAACGATGCACCGTACACCAGCCCTAACCAGCCCTTCCTCAATTTCTCAATTTCATCCTTCACCAGATGAGTCTCCTGAAGTAAACAAATATCACCCCTCAGTTCGTCTAAGAATCGCATAACTTTCATTCTCTTTTTGACATTATTTAATCCATTCACGTTCAAAGACACCAATTTCAATTCCTCACCTACCATTTTCACTGTAGATCTCTCCCACCTGATATCCAAAAAACCAACAGGCAACTGAATACAACTTGGCAAAATATATACACCCACACCCAGACCACCCAACCCGCCCCCGCTGAAACAGATGCAACCAGTCAACAACAACCACAAACCCCAGTAGCAATGCAAAAAGTACATTTAAAAGTCCCAATGTCCCACCCCCCTCCCAATTCGATATGAACCCAATATGTGACTCATAATACAAACCAAAAACTGAGGACCACAGCCTCAAACCCAACATCACCCCCACTCCTATCACCGAACAATTCAACAAAACGCAGCCAATCAAACCCAACTCACTCTGCTCATACCTCTCAACGCACCTGGCCTCCAATCCCACTACCTCAAGTCAGTGTCACATTTATCCAAACGATCCATAAAACAACACAAAATCGCACCCCGTTCCTCTGCACTCCTGCTCACCAGAACACTAACCGGACTCCCTGCAGCATCCAAACCGAGACAGATAAGATTCTACTCAAACCCAGAGAATAACCACAAAATTTCTCACAAAGTCATAGTCCTGCACAGTAGTAATTGTGGACATAAAGAGGCGGGGCGCAAGTCTTAAAGATGCAGCCAAACCATATACAAATCCCATCAAAATGCTAATAACAGGCAGTAAGCATTAAAATGTCATACACAACAAGCAATCCCCACCCACCCACCAAAGTAGAACCCCAATAGCAAACCATCCGCAACAATGAACTTGCATCCCCCAACCACACTATATTACTTATCATGTGAAGCGGAAGCACCAAGAAAACAAGTGTAAGTTGCATGTGCAACACATGGGAATGTTTTTACTTGCACCCAACATGCCAGAGTCCATCACAAAAATAACACACGCCCAAATGTTAGATGTCATTGTTTTAAGCATGTTGGGCATAATAAAACATCCTCTGGTTCTATTAAATAATAAACCTTCCACTCACACCGCACCACAATACATATTAGATTTACTATCCATTGCAATGCACAATATCGTTTCAAACGGACAATCCCAGTGCGCCAGTGCATCAGAATGAAATCCCCGATATTCCATAGGACCAAGATCAAGAAACAAGTAGCATTAGTCAGGCACAGAAAGGTCATAGAGGGGCGCACGATAGCTGCACTTTCGCCACCAACTGACCACATTAACCAGCTGACCGGAGAAACTCTTCATCAGGATGCACCATTTACACTGACATCCATATGATCAAGTCCCCAAAGCAGCTAATATTCCTGATGCAAATCCAGGACAAATAAGTAGCATATGCTGCAAAACGTTTATAGAAATGATGATCCACTTCTCTTTTGTCTTGAAATAGTCACCCAATTCCTCAACAGCCTCGATGCGCACACACCTGGAAACATTCCTTCACTATACGTGACCACCAGGACATACGACTTTGTTTAGACTACCACACATTTGCCTTAAATAGACTGTGCATTTCCCAGAACTCATTCTTGAAGGCATCAATTAACACATGGGCGTGGTGGGGCTGCACATTAAATCCAGGATCAGATTCAGCCACATACGAAACTCTTATTCTCAAAGTAGGTGCGTTATCGACGTGCTTTATTAAAAAGAGGAATTCGTACAACAGACTCTGTAGCTGGCTCGTTTCACTTACAGATACCAGTGAAATCGATCGCCTACCGATTCACTGCTGAAATTCATGCTGCATTCATTGTTGACATCGACTCTGTGACGAAGGATCTCTTGCACACCATTCCGCCTCCATAAGCTAGAACGCGTAACGATAGAGCCACCTCCAGCCGTATTATACGTACCAAGACGGGCCACGTCAGCTAGTCCAAAGTCACGTGACTGGGTGTATTATTGACGAGAAGAACATTGCAGCCCTGCTGAATAATCTATGTTCTGGTGGAATAGAAGTGAGTCCTGTTTCCGACCTTCCCCACAGGTAGTTTCCTGTCAGGGGTTCTCCTTGTCTTTTTATCCTTGTTAGGACGTTATTGTTGTTGTTGTTCTCTCCCTCCTGTGGTTGTACGGATCTCCTCTTCCTCTTGTTTCCTTCATCCATTTTGGGGAAATTGGCCATGTTCACATGTTTTTGGGGCACCACTAGTGATGGTACGTTGATGTGTACCATTGTGCATATACCATTCCACAACGGAGGCAAGGTGTGATATGCCTTATCTCCGCAGGCCCAATAGTGATCCATTATTACTGCCGTTCCAGCACCCCCCTCTGGTAGTTCTAACACGCTCCCACAGTTGGTGTTATATCCCACCTCCACATCTCCTCTGTGTTGGTAGCATAACTTGGGCACGGTCAGCGGTAGTATGCTTATTGGGTCTTCATCCTTCTCCATCCATGTCAGCATGGGTACGTATTTGCCCCATGTCGTCCAGCATCTGTCGTTGTGTTCCTGTATGGTGGTAATATTTTCTCTTGTTATCATGTTGCTACCGACCACTCCTATTTCCCATTCATTGTTCATGTATACCGTCCCCGTTATTGTTATCAGTGGCCTTTCCCAACATCCTTGTATACCAGGAACTTCAGTGGCGTACCAATCACATGGTAGGTATTGTAGTGTTATCTTCTTCGTTGCTCCCTTTTCAGGGCCACTCGTCATGTATCTGAATGCTTCAGCGTGTAAGCTGATTTTATGGTAACTCAAATATGACTTGAGGAAATTGTTTTCGTATGGGTATGTGTCTCTTGTTTCCCACTACATTCTCACCACCGTCCCTTGTAATCGTCCTCTCGTTTGAAATGGTGCCAGATATACTATACATTGTGCCGTCTTTTCCTGTATTTCTGTGGCGACGAATGTCCGTGAAGCGCTCATGGCGTATGGGATCAATGAGCACACATCAGCTATCTTCTGTTGTCTGCTTACCAATTTGGGTCATGTGCTGGTACCACGTGTTGTTTGAGACGTGTGCTGAATCTGTTATGTAATTATCAATACCTCTGTTATCAGTATATGTGCTGCGTTTAACTCTACTTCCCGTATCCGTAGGGTTGCTAGTACCACCTGACGTCATACCTGTTGCAGCCGTGGGAGGGGGCATGTTAGTTTTGGGTGCAGCCATAATATTGAAAGCATAACTTTTCTGCCATGCAGAGGCAGCCAGCAGACCACTGATGACCAATACTCCTATCATTTTTATTACAAGAGCTAATCTCACCGGCATTTTGCTCTTACCTTGCTGCAGTCCGGCAGCTTATTCTTGCGACGTTAAAGGTGCCCGCCTGAAAATCCTCAATACGCTTGTTATTATTGTTAGTCGTTGTTTTTAAGCTCTCCCTATCAAGTAATTGTTCAGTGCCCAGGCAAAGAGCTGTTACCACGCTAATCTTAGTGATCTATCTCTTAGAGCCGGTAAGTGCTCGTGAAGATGGGGAAATGATTGTTCTATGGCCAAAAAATGCGGTGTAATATACGCGTACCCTCCTTCTTTTTAGGTACTTTGGTCTTCTTATATGATATACAAATTGGTGTGATAGGGCTTCAGGGGTCTTATCATCCGTGGGCAGCATCTACTCCTGGGCAGAGCACTCTGTTAGTTACTTATTTTCTAAACAATACAATTATACACAGTACCTACATGTGCGAGAGAAAAAAAAAGAGAAAACATACAAGTGTTTTATATGTGTGTGCAATACCCAAGTTTGTTATACAATGTCCTTCAATCGGGCGTGACCTTAGAGGGGAGGGGAGGGGAGGGGAGGGGGCTGGGGCTCAATTGGGCAGAAGTTTGTTTACTTTGTGATCTCGTGACCATGGGATGGGCTGTGGGCAAGCGTCCAATGTCTATGGCAGTAGTTGCTTCTGGGAAATCTGGGGGGTGATCAGGTGTAGTGACACTACTGTCATCAGCTGTGGTCGATGTCTCCTTCTCTGTAGCCGATGCTGTTGATGTCGTTGCTCTTCCAATGGCCCTGTCGTTAACGCTAGGGTGGGTCTGGAGTTTGTAGATCTTTACATCGTGTAGGTGATTCCAGGCACGCTTATCCTGCAATTTCACCGCTCTGGTAGCTACCTCTTCTACGAAATGAGGACCAGTAAAGCGTGGGCCGTTCCACTTTCTATTAACGTTGCGGAGTAGCACATGGTCACCTTTAGCAATAGTGCATAGTCCTTCCTTTCCCAGTTCCTTGTTGGTGTCTTCTTGTTGAGAACTATTCGACCCGCCCCGCGTGCGCTCGAGCTGTTGAGATACAAACGCTACACTAGTAATCAAAGAAGACACATATTGATACATTTCGTCACCAAGAACAGTTGGTGTTTTCATGGTCCGTGAATGCTCTTGATGTAGGCGTTAGAGGAAGGCGCATTTGACGTCCTGTCACCACCTCGTGGGTAGTGAGGTGGTGGTCAGACCCTGGCCTATTCCTTAGCTCAAATAGAGCCAGCGGAAGACAGTACAACCAGCTCTTCTTGGTTGTCTGCTGAATTTTTGCGATTTCTTCTTTTAATAGGCCATTCAGGCGTTCACATACACCGTTGGCCTGCGGGTGGTATGCACATGCAAATTTATGTTTAATACCCAGCAAGGACGTGATGTGCTGAAACATTTCATTAGCAAAGTGTGGGCCGTTATCTGACCGCAGCACTTAGCACACACCCCACCTGGGGAAGACCTCTCTCACTAAAAATTTAGCTGCTCTGAACGCATTCGCATGTGAGCAGGGTCCTGCCTCGATCCACCTGGAGAATGGACATACCACTACAATCATATACCTATGTCCTTGACATACATTGATCATATCAACGTAGTCAATATGAATGTGTAGGAAGGGTCCCTCTGGCCGGGGTATAGTACCTTTTATCACTTGCAGCGTGTGACCGGCCGTAAACTGTTGGCATGTGAGGCAATTGCTGATGAAATTTGTTACATGAGAATTTTACTCGGGGCAGAACCAATGTTCCCTAATTCGTGCTGCAATTACTTCCTTTCCTGTATGTGCTGGATGATGAAGCTGGGCCAGGGCGGTGTTCAACAGTGCCAATGGCATGACCACCTTTCCGGTGTTATTTTGACGCCACAGTGCGTCAGTTGGGGACATCGTACATCCTCTTTTTACCCATAGTTCCCTTTCTGTCATTGGTGCGGCTGCCTGTAATTCCATTATCTGTGTTGTGGGGAGATGGGTGTACCCTTCTTTCATCATCTGTTTCGCCATTCCCCCCCCCTCTCCCTCTTTCTGACTCTGGGGGGTTCCATATTTCACCAAAGTATGCCGCATGCTTGGCATGTGTGTCTGCTGTTTCATTCCCTTTCGAGATATGGTCGTCTCCATTAGTGTGTGCCGGGCATTTAACCAAAGCTATCTCTTGGGGATCATTAATAACTTCAATTAATTCTGCTAACAAAAGAGCATGTTGCACTGGGGTGCCATCAGCTCTCCTAAACCCCCTTCTCTGCCATTTTATCAGCCCCGAGTGGACGGTTGACGTGACATATGCGCTATCACAATATATAGTAACTCTTTTGTCAACGCTTTCCTTCAGCGCCAAGATCAGTGCAACCAATTCCGCTGCTTGAGCCGAATAATGCTGTGGTAACTGCACGCATTTCACCGGGACATACATCAAATCTTCTGTCATTTTTACAACTGCTGCCCCAGTTCTCCTTATCCCATCACTTTGATCTATTGTTGATGACCCATCAAAGTACAAAATCTCTCCACCCTTAAATGCATCCTCTTCAACTTTTCTAGTGCATGAGTACGTTTCGATAGTCTGTGTACAATCGTGAGCATAATCACCTTCCTCAATAACTTCCGCTATAAATCTGGCTGGGTTAACTGTACTGCATCTGACAATTCGGGTCTAGACAAGATGATCTCATAACCTGACGCCCTCTGTGTGGTTAGTGTGGATTTAGGCTTATTCAACATTGCAAATGGCGCATGCTCCACAAATAGTGTGGTGGGGCACCCCATTGTAATCGATGATATCTCCACCGCAAATGCAGCTGCGGCGAGACTCTGTTCGCAAGGGAAATGTCCTAGCATGACAGGGTCCAAGTGACCGCTGTAGAACGCTATTGGCTTGTGTCCCATGCTGGTTTTCTGAGTCAATACTGCTTTCATTACTGCTGAGTCGCAATGCGAAAAGATAAAGAACTGTCGTCCATAATCTGGGGTGGCTAGTACCGGAGCAGTGGATGTGGCGTGTTTCAACTCGTCAAATGCCTCCTTCATTTCCCTTGTCCATCCCAATGTTTTGTCCCCTTTGTGTGCTTCTCTCAGTGCCTCAAGTAGGGCGTC
This sequence comes from Ambystoma mexicanum, assembly GCF_040938575.1. NCBI lineage: Eukaryota > Metazoa > Chordata > Amphibia > Caudata > Ambystomatidae > Ambystoma > Ambystoma mexicanum. The sequence goes on along the minus strand of NC_090937.1, from coordinate 1,088,408,331 downwards.
CTATGTATGAGCTGTGGTCAAAAACCCATGCTCCACAGTAGTTGCATAATCCCAGGAACTGCTGCAGTTCCCTCACCGTTTGTGGTTGTGGCGTGTTGGATATAGCTTGTGCTCTTTGTGGTGCAATCTTTCTTCCGTGCTGGGATATTAGTTGACCAATGTGTAATACCTGTTCCTGACAGTACTGTAACTTTTCTTTGTCTACCTTGTAACCCTTTTCAGCCAACACTGTCAGCATTTTCATTGAGTCCTCCCTGCACCTTTTCTCGGTTGTGCTGCAAATTATTATATCGTCAACATATTGCAGCACCGTACTTTCTAATTCAATGTTTCCCAAGTCCATCTGTATTACTCTGTTGAAAATTGAGGGTGACTCGCAGTACCCTTGTGGTAACCTGGTGTGTTTCCATTTTGTGTTCCTGTATGTGAAACTTGTCAAGTCTTGTGAATCTGGGTGCAGGGTTATTGAGAAAAAGGCATTTTTGAGGTCAATCACGGTGAACCGTGAGGCCTCTGCCGGAATTCCACATAATATTGTGGCAGGGTTTGCTGCTATGGGGTATTCTGCCTCTGCAATGTTATTCAAGGGTCTGTGGTCCTGGATAAAACGCCAAGACCCTCCTTTAGCTTTGCGCACTGGGTACACGGCCGTGTTACATGGTGATTCTGATGGTACCAATATGCCATTATTTATCAGGGCCGTTATGGTTTCGTATATGCTCTCATCTGCCTCTTTTGATAGTGGGTATTGTTTCACTCTAGGTAGTATTGCACCCTTTTTCAGCTTTATTCTTACTCCTCCGATACTTTTTATGCAGCCCACGTCATAGGGACTGGTGGTCCACAGTGATGCTGGAACCTTAGCCATATCTTCCTCGTAGAATGGAACTGGGGTAGATGCGGGTGCCTCGAGTGCCATGACCATTTTCTGTGTCACTTGCTTATACGTCACTCTTAGCCATATATCTACACTCATCATAAATACCATCTCACCTTCTTCCCTGTCTTCTGAAAAGAGCTTTTCATCGGACACCTGGGTGAGCCTGCATCCCTCAGCCAGGGCTATCACTGCCCTCCATGCTCTCCCTTCCCTGTCTTGGGCATGTACTGTGATATAATCAGCAGTTGCTATAATACTCTCGATGCTCACCGAAATCACTTTCCTTTCTGGTTCATTGGCTGGTGTCTCAGGCCTGAAAAAATATGCTGCTGGCCTCCTCCAGATCTTTCCTTCTATTCCTGGCATCCAGGCAAATGCCATGTCTGTTCCGTACTGGAACAGTTCGCCATCCACCGGCTCAGCTCGAGCTACTGTCTGGCCACAGTAAGCTTGCAGTATTTGTCGTGCAGTAAGCATGTTTATTCCTGGTGTGGAGCAAATTATGCCATTCTCCGTGAAGGAGATTGTCATATTTAATCTGCTCATTATGTCCCTCCCAAGTATGTTCACTGGCGACTCCCTTGAATACAGGAGCGGGACAGACATGTCATAATCTCCAATAGATAAGGAGATGTTATCAGTAAAGGGAACCAACCCCCTAGCCCCATAAAATCCTTGGGCGTTCATGGCCTCACCTGACATTTTGAATCTACCCTCCCTTATGCAAGACCTGGTTGCCCCAGTGTCAACAAGGAATGATAATTTTTTGTCACCTATCGTTACCTCAATGCGTGGTTCCTCCACACTATTAGGTGTTATCGACAGGATGGGACACACCAAGAACGTCTGTGGGCTGTCCTATTGTGGGTATAATGACTGGCCGCTTCCTGTGTAAGGGTTGTGTCCCAGGATAGTCACCCTTCCCAACTGCGTTTGCTGTAGCTGTGTATCGGTGGGGGTTAACTTATGGTCCTGTATTTGAGTGAGCTGTTGCACTGGCTGCACTTGGTGTTGTTGTGTTATTGCCACCTGTTGTTGCGGAAGTGAATATGCCTGCAACTGTTGTTGTGTTGCTAGTTGCTGCTGTGTGCTGCTCTGTTGTAGTCCCTGTGGTTGTTGGTAACCCTGCTGCTCCCTCGTAGGCCCTTGCTGTCCTTGTTCCCCCCCATGCTGGTGGGGAGGGTCTTGTTCTACACGTACGCGACATGTGTTCTAACATCCCACAAACCCAACATACAGGTGGTTCCCTGGTCTGCCATGGGAAACTTCCTGCATTATCTTGGTACCCTGGTTGCCCATTGGGGTAGAAACTCCGAAATCCTCCCCCTTGCTGTTGTGCAGGTTGGCCATATCCCCTCCCCCTCATCATTCCTCCCCTTACCCTGATGTTATAATATCCATTTCCTGGTACCATATACCCTCCTCCTATGTTAGCCGTGTATGGTGGGGGTGGTGGCATCTGTTGTGTTATAAGTCATGGTGATTGTGGTAGTGGCGCTATTTGTAGTTGTGAGGGATCCTGTGCGGCCACTACTTGCGTGGGGTTTGGTGTCACTGTTGTTTGTGTAGTTATTAGTGCTCCTTCCATGGTGTACTTAGTCAGTTTTTTCTGCACTAATTTGGCCTCTTACGCTTTTCTATCTTCTTTTTGTTTCATCTTTTCTTGCCACATCCTACAATGGTGTCCTATTGTTAATTGTATTTCCGGCCAGGCCTTGGCTTCAATCCCCACTATCTTCTTCAATTGCTTTTGTACTGTCTCCGGAAGCCCTTGTATTAGTATGTAGTAAAATATTGCCGGTGTCTTGTCCCATTGCTCTCTAGTTTCCATGCGCCACTTCTCCTGGATATAATCAACAGGATCTTCGTTCTCACGCATCTTGCGTGATGTAATTGCTCCTATATCTGAGGTGTCTGGGTATTGTACCCTCAGAGCTTGCCATAATGCATGCCTGCAATTCGCAAATGGCGCCCCGTCATGTGATGTGTTCGTTATTGTAACCCCGGGGAATCCCGCCCTCTTCCAGATGTCATCTGCCGCATCCCCTAATATTGATCTTAATAGGCCCTTCACGTCTCCTGCTGCTAGTTTCTGTCCTGCAGTGTGCTATTCCATCTTGTATATCCATTTTCCCGCTCCTCCACTTAGTGATAGGAGCCTGCACTTTATATTTTCCTTATCGGCATGCTTCCAAGGGACGTATTGTGGTCTAACACCCCCCTCTCCAATAGCGGCATTAGATTGTGCCCCATCTGTCCCCCCAGTTGTCGCGGTGTGGAGTCCGTATACCCCTCCTCTTCTTCTGTGTCAACTAGATCTGTCATGTCCATATTACCGCTGCTTGTTGTAGCTTCCCCTTCATTTCTCCCCCTTCTCTTGTTATTTTCTTTATTTAATGCAGGTGTGTGTGTCCGATCTTCCTGCCTACGTCCGGGGAGATCTCTAAGCCTGCCGGCGTAGGGGATGTGTTCAGGAGCGGGTGTGGGCGGGCATGTTGGGCGGAATGATGCGGGTGTAACTGTACGTGTTTGCCCTCCCGCCACTTCTCCTTCTTTCTCCTCACTTCCCTCCACTTCTTCCTTCTTTCCCTACCGCCGCTTCTTCCTTCTCCCCCCATTCCTCCTTCTTCGCTGCAGAATTCATCCAGGAGCGACAACCCCCAATCTGTCCTTTTCCCCCTAATCGTCACCGTTTTTAAGTCTATTAAATCCGTTCCTTCCTCTTCTCCTTTACCAATTGCTCCCCTTTGCGCTGATGTTGTGGCTACTTCCGCATCCCGACGTACATATGTCCTTACCCCACTCCCCCCTTTCCTCTCTCTTCTTTCCTCTTCCCTCTTCTCCACTATTTCACCACCTATTTCCTCTTTTCTTTTTCAATTCCTCCATCACCTTATTACTCACCTTCTCTAATATCCTTTATTCCTCTCTCCTCCTTTCCCATTTCTCTCTCCCTTTCTAATATGCTTCCTATTACTTTACCTTCCTCGTATTTCCTCGTGCTCTCGGAGAGTATTTTCTTCTTCCATATTTCCATTTCCTTTTCTTTCTCTTCTTTCTCTTTTCCTGTCACGCTGTGCTGCTCGAGATACCCTTTCTGCTATTGCCTTCATCCCCTCAGCTTCCCTCTTCCGTTCTTCAGTTCGTTCCCTCATTTTCTCTAACTCATCCTTACTTTCCTTCCTTTCCCGCCTTCTCCCTCGTTCCTTTCTCGAGTTGTTTGATCAGTGCGTTTTGCTCATTCCTTAATTCTGCCAATCGTACCTCCAAAATCTCCTCCTCTTCTCGTGACAGCTCTCCTTTTAACTTCCTCCCCTCTTATTTCACTGCTACCCTCATCGTCCTGGTTCATTCTCCGTACTAACTCCTTTTCTTCTCCCGTTAGTGTCCCTCGCAATTTTAACAGCACCTGCGCGGCTACCCACTCGTCGTGTCCTATGTTTGGGATGGGTTCTTCACTGTTCTTCCCTTCCTTTGCGTGCACCTTTGTACAAGTTGGGCCTACCGTACTTGTCACCTCCCCCCCCCCTGTGTAGCTACATGTAGCTGTATATGGTGGTGGGCTGTACGCGGGGTTCGAATATCCCTCAGCTGCCGTTAGTTGTCACCTTACTGCTTCTCGTAGTTCCGTCACAGGATATAACCCCCCTTCTTCCTTCTTCACTACTTTCGCTAGGGGCATGTCGTCGGTCCTTTCCTTCTTTACTTCTATTTCATTTGCGATGCCAAGCTTTTCGTCCCCCTCTCGGTCTCTTCCCGCGCACTGTGCGCTATCAACCTCCTTTTCCCCGTTTCCCTCTTCCTCAATCTTCTTCCCCTCCTTCGTTTCCTCCAGTGAACATCCCGGTTGGTCCTGGTCGGGACCCCTGGCACATCCTCCATAAATTAAACACCTCCACGTGATGCGCCAACTTCTTCCCCTTGTACGTGTTATGTATGTGTGTCAGTAGTGAGTGTTGAACGTATGGGTCGAAACTGCCGTTAGGCGGCCAGGGTGTCGTCATTTTATTGTCTGTCCCTTGTGTCCATTCTATGCTGTATTTGATCAGTTTTTCCCTATGGGGCGATAGTGTTTTACACATATGCTGGAGTGGTGTAGTGAGGGTATTTCCCCACCCTCCCGATCCTAACCCGTATGACATGGTTACACTGTTTTTAGCTCTCTTCAGTATAGTTGTCGTTACCTGGCCCCGTAGTTTGGGGACTTGCGACCGTCCGCTAAAAGAAAACAGTCAAATATAACAATTGCAAATATACGGTCTTTTCCGGTGTTTGTTTTTCTTCCTTAATACCGCTACGGCCCCCTGCGGCCACGGCGCACGAAGCCCCCTGCGGCTGCGTGTCCTGTGTGACGTGCTTATACAGCCGTCCCACTTTTCTCCTCCCCTCCTCCTTCCACCTCACTCGGCGTGGCCGGCGTTCTCCGTGCGCGGTCACTTCCCCCTCTCCACCTGTCCCGTATTTGGGGTGGCCGGCGATCTCCGTGCTCACCCCCCTCCCTCTATTCACTTCCCTACCACCCTTCAACAATGCTGTGTGGTCAAGGTATCCTATGAAAGCCCTACGGGTGACGTCACTGACCTCTTCCAACAACTACCGGTAAGATCTTTTACACTTCAAGAGAGCGCGTAATAAGTTTCAACTGTTTGTCCCCGTTATCCCCACAGCTGTCCCCTTGTTACGCCTGGAACAAGGTAACCAACAATACACTCGTATAATCGCACTGCGCACGCTGCGTCGCCTCGCGTGTGATACGCCCCTCAACGGGAGGGCTTAACCAGCCAATTATCTTCCGTACTAGGCAACAATTTAGCTACCACCTACAGGAAAACGTCATCTATTTATCGAGCCTCATTGCTCGATCATTAGGGATCCTCCTCTACTCATTGATCAACAACCGCTAATTCGTAGGAAAGCCACACACACACACACACACCCCCCTTACAGGTGGCCACGACCTAGGCCAATCAGTGTCTACGAACAACCACACGTGGTGCTTTCTTTCTCCACCCACCCTTTCCCATGACGTTGTAGCGGACGGCTCTCGCGCTTGTCCCGCTACCACTCACTTCACCGTCCACACTAATTGATCAAATCTTTGCTGCACACCTTAGTAACACCTCCCGCCGCCCTTATTACACTCCTCCCCCCCCCCTCCCTCACAATCTCACATTGCTTGTTGGGTGTGACATACTCACGAAGTTCTCTTGATGCGGGGCCGCTCGACTACGTGCACCCCTCCAAGCAGCTCGCCACCTCCCCTCGTCTGGACCACGTCTGGACACTCGCCAACCACGGGCGGGATACTTCTCAACCGGCTCCCGAGGGCCAATATCCGGATTGCGCTGTCCGGTCTTCTCGCAGTTCCGCGATGGTTCTGTAGTCCTCAAAAAGGGGGCAGCGGCAGAGGGGGCCCGCGCCGCCGGGCCTCCTCGCAACGAGAGGCCTTGGAAAAATAAAAAATGAAAGGGTAGATCGTAAACTGATCTCAGCAGTGCCTCCAACTTGTCGGGATGGTTATCCCGGGGTCGGTTGAGCCGTCTGCGGACCTCCGGGCTGGGAGGCCCCAACTCCTCCCGTGTTCTCCAAAAATGAGTATGAGACACACACAAGAAGCAAGGTGGTTCTGCTGTTTATTAAAACAATGGCAGGGATGGGTCTAGGATCGTACGCGTCCATCCAGACTCTCAAAATTCGTGGGGCTCGCAGGCCCTTTTTGCCGCAGTATGACGCGCTACTTGCGTCACCTGGGAAAGTTAGCAAAAAAACCTATTGCCACTCCGGATTGGTTCCTCGAGTAGTAGGGTTAGTATAGTATATATAGAGAGAGCAATATTAGTGGTTAAGGATGAGTCAGGTGGTATACTTGGGTTGTCCCTTCTATTAGATAGTTGAGAATTGTTACACAAAGACCCCTAATGATTGGCTAATGTTAGTGGCGTCAGTGATGAGTGCCCCCATGTTCTGATTGGTCCTCCCGCGAGCCCCCCAGTCTGGGACCATCGTTGTTCCCAGCTCGCGGTGTACCTGTCACTAGCAACAATGTGTAACTATGTGTTTGTGCAGACAATGTGCAGGTTTGCTCATCGGCCTGAGAGCAGGCCATTCCCATCGCTGTAGGTGTCCATTGAGTCATTTCACTGTTGCAACCTATGTCCCAGTCGTGGGATCCAGACGACTTCTTCTTCGTGGGTCTGGCACTTTGTCAGGTCGGCTTGGTCACGTGTGGAGAGACCGTAGCTGGGGCGAAATTCTGCACATTTAAAGTTGTATTTTGCTTCTGTGTGCTTGGCTTTGCTTACTGGTGTGACCTTGGCGCCGGCTGGTAGTATACAAGTTGCAACATCGCCCCCTTGGCTGTGAGCACTCGCTGGGCTCGTTCTGCGTGATCAGCACTTGTACTCTCGCTCATACAGTGTTCATGGCGGTTCTTGCTTGCGGCCTACTTGGGCCTGGTTCATGGGTGGGGATGTGTAATGCACGGCACCTTTCTTGTGGTTTGACATGGCTTCGTAGGCAGTATTACATCTTCTTTATATTCTCATCACGATGCGAGGGGTGGGAGAAGCGTCAGCAAGCGTATACGCGAATGCTTTATGCGTCTTGCGTTTCTGCATTACTAAAAAACCTATGTGAAAAATAATAAAGATGCGCGTCAGTGGGTGTATCCGTCACCTACGTCATAGCACTGAATATATTCTTCGTGTAGGTTGGTGCGTGAGTGACCAGTGTGCATGGTGGCACGTGTGTTCTTGGCAGTTGGCTAGGTCGTTATGGCATCTGTAAAGATGTGGGTGCTTGTTGTTAAGGTCTTAATCAAGTTAATCCATGCCGCAGGTGTCGGCTTGAGTAGGGCAGGCTGGTGGGCATATCCTTATGTTCTCGAACCAGGGTATTTTGTCAGCTGGTAGATAGACGAATTCGTCTCGTGGTGGGTGTCTGGGCCGCGATCCTCTAGGCCATGGTCGCGAGGAGATTGGGGGGAGCTTTTTCTCCCATTCTCCCACTTCAATAGAATAATAAAAAATAAAAAAAACACCATCAAATATCCTTGTTCAGCAATGGCTCCAGCCAACTCACTGCCTTTTTAGAGTCTGAAGTGGACTTATGCCCACCAGGGAGAATAAGAGTAAACACATTATTCCTGTTTAGAAAGGCCCTCACTCCAACAGTTTTAGCCATCTCTTTAGCCTCCTTAAAAGATTTCCTTATGGCAAGAGATTCCTTGGGGAAGTCAGGGTAAAGGAAAATCTGCTTCCCTTTATAGTAAGCCTTCCCTTTCATCCTGGCCAACCTGAGCACCTCTTCCTTTATCCTCGTGCAAGTAAAAGAGATGAGAATTTGTCTGGTTTTGGGTTCATCCTTCCTGCCAACCCTATAGGCATTATCCAGATCATGTAAATGAACTTGATCAAAATTGAAGGAGGTTTTCAATATGTCCATGAACAGTTTTACCAAATCCTCTGAATTATCTTCCTCAACACCAACCAGCCGCAGGTTCCGGGCTCTGATTTTCAGGTCCAGTTCCAAAGGTGCATCTCTCCCTTTTTGAACCTCCTCTTTCAAACTGTTATAAGACCTAAAGCTACCAGCCATTTCAGTGGAGATGGTTGCAGATCCACTTTCCAAAGCTGAAACCCGACATTCCATTTGTGAAACCTTCAAGACAATATCTTCCATAGTGGATTTGACATCTCCCACATCCTTTCCAAGATCCTGGGCCATCTTCAACAGCAATGAGTATATATCCTGAGTGCTTGGTGTTTCCTCCATCCCTGAAGCAGATTGATTTCTTAGGGATAGGGTTTTCAGCTGTCTCAATTTTCTTTTTAGAGTTCATAATCACCAATAATCATAAAGGGAGTAGGGTCAGGAGCCACAGGATTAAGCTGCTGCTTCTGCTGCATGCATTCTGGAATGGTCCATTTGTTGATTGTACGGAGTTCATGGGAGTATGGATCAGTTAACTTCTTAGCATATAGTTCTGTGAAATGAGCGACCCACTTCGCTTCTGGTACTGCTGTCATCCTAGCTGCTGACGTTCTTTGGTTGTTATTCAATATGGCCCACAGGTCACGCGTGTTCTGATTGCCCAATAACTTGAAAATGTTTTCTGCATCTGTCCGTCATTGATTTGCTTTGAACATCAGAAGCCAGTTCTTGTACCTTTTTTTGTTTCCTCTTTTTGATTAAGAGAAATTGGTTGTTACATCTGCTCATATTGAGTTTTTTGATCGCTGCACAGTATATGTTTCGCTGTTTAACCACGTCAGCATTGTACTCATGAGCTCTCATCAGGTTTTTTTAAATTTTTTTTTTTTACTTTGAATGGATATGGACTTTGTAGGGTATCAGCACCCACTCATAGTATAGCGGATCGATGCTACTGAGAGGATGTAAACATGTTTGCTGGTATATCTGTTGCTACTATTCGGAGCCTGTTTTGTCCACTGTTCAGTTGTAGCTCTGGTGTGTTGGTTAAAGTTAGGCCATTTTGAGTGTGGTTCCATTCCACTTCCAATAGATGATGGTCCTTTTCTGCCTTTGTCATAATCTTCAGATTATTCAAATCACTAGTTATTGAAAGCGACGCGAACACGTAGTCTAAATATGCAGAGACCATTCCTGATTGCCAAGTTGGTTTAGGCGGTTTATCTTCTTTTAGGTGACCATTTAATAGAAAAATGACCTGCTCTTGTAGCTCTTTATTCCACACTTTAGCTTTCCTCAGCAACTTCTGATCTGGCGTTGTTTCACCAAAAATTATTATTTTTTTAAAATAGTTTTTAAAACCCACAACCAACAAAAACCAAACATTAAATTACATCATCAAATGATACATAGGGTTTTCAATTTAACTCCCCAACTCCCCCCCTTTGCCTGTACATCCCCTAACTGTTATTGTTCTACCACACTGTCCCTAACTCTGTCTTGTGGGCCTTGAGCTGCACCATCCGTTTCCTGTTGAGCAAACAATGTCTCATGCAATCCATTGGTGGATGTCCGTTCCAAGTTGTTGACGTTGTACCCCCAGCGCTTGTTCCCACACTCCGGTTTCTGCCACAGCCCAATTTTTCAGGTGCTCCCACCATCTCTGAATGCTAGGCTCTGCGGCAGCTTTCCTTCACATTGCTATGCTACGATTTGCAAGTATGTAGATGAGGTCTTTCATCTTTGCCATGGTTTTCTGTTAAGCATTCCTCTTAAATGGGCCCAACGTGCACGCCTCCAGGGATTGAATATCCAAAGAGATGCCCCCTTGGGCTACTTTACACGCCACTCTCCCCCAGAAGGCCTGTATCACTCGACACACCCAGAACATATGAATCAATCCTGCATTCTCTGTTACATCTAGGACACACCTGGATATCGGCTCCCTTAAACTTAGCTATCGCTGCAGGTGTGAAGTACGCCCTTCGTATGATATCCAATTGTATTAGCTGCAGCTTGGCATTCCTCGACACTTTTGTGATATATAGCAATCCGTTTCCATTCATTCCCTTCAAATAATCTCCCCAAGTCTTCCTCCCACCTGCTCTTACATTGCAGTTGTGTTCTCGAGGAGAAATCGATCAACACCTCGTAGATTCTAGAGACAGCGTGCCCCCCTCCCCAGAACCTCCTCTGTGGCGGTTGGCAAACTGTCTTTTATTGTACACAATATTGTCCTGTGTAACAGGAATTGGCCCTCTTGTATATCGGTGTTCTCCCTCAGCCCTGCGAAATCTAACCATCCCTCTTCGTTCCTCAAATCTCCTATAGTCGCCATCACGTTTGCCTCCCAATGTGTCCGCATTCTTTGCCCATGTTCGTGCTTTTCGGACACCACTGCTGGCGATGGTTCTATGTCATTTCATCATCAGGCTTTCTAACGCCTGCCTTTTAAACGTGAATAGAATAACAAAAAACGTCATCTCATTTTTATTTCTTTGGGGCGGGTAGACTCCCCAAACCCCTCCCCTTCCTGCACCTATTTTTCCTATAAAACCAACGCCCCCCCCACCGCTTATCTGCGCTTTCCCACCTCCTCCCTCCACTAAACAATGTATGAAGTTTTTCGTTATTCTGTCCACGTTTAAAATGCAGGCATTAAAAAGCCTGGGGATGAAAGGACGCTATACCTGTGGCGATATCGGATCTCCTATTCTCATGAATCTACATGTCCTCTGCCATACCTGCATCCCCAACTTAACTAAATAAGGGCGACTACCCCGCTCCTTCGGTGAAATCCAAATCAGATCCCTAAGGAATAACCCTTGTAATGCCGACTGCAGGAGAAATGTGGTACCAGTCGGTTCGTCCGCCCTCCAGTGCATCACATACTGCAGTTGGCATGCCAGGAAGTACAGCTAAAAATTTGGGATCTTGATTCCCTCCTCTGCATATAGCCGCTGTAAAACATTCAGTGCCACTCTGTGCTTCCCCCCCCCCCCCCTTTGGCAGATGAAGCCCCTGCATATTTTATCTAGCTCAATGAAGAACTTTTTCAGGATATTATATGGGACATTTCTGAAACAGTGAATTAGCCTTGGCAACACCACCATTTTTTTACAAGTATCGCCCTGCCAGCCATTGACAGGTGGTAGCTTACCCCAAAATTCCATGGATTTGATCAAACCCTTCCTGGCCCTGATTGTGTTAGCTTTGTGTTCCTGCTTAGGGTCGCGGTGTACGCTCAGCCCCAGATATTTAAAGGAGTCCTTATTCCACGGCAAGGGAAGGACAGGCAGTTACGCCCCTCTAAGATTCGCCGTCTCTGCCATCGGGAAAAGGCAAGATTTGTTTTTAATCATGCGGATCCCAGTTAGTGCACCGAAATTGTCCAGCACCTCCAACACATATGGTAAATGTATCTCTGGATCCCTGAGGTGCAGTAACATATCATCTGCGTACATTGACACTATGTTGCACCCCCATCTATCTCTATGCCTGCATCACTGTATTCCTGTCTCAGGAGTGCTGCGAAACCCTTCGCAGCCAGGATATAGAGCATTGGAGACAGCGGACACCTCTGCCACGTCCCTTTCTGCAGCTCCCATAGATTGCAAAACTTGGAGCCCGTCCTAACCCTGGCCCTCGGTCAAGCATATATAAATGTCACCCACTTAATGTACTTTGGACCAATATCCATCTTTCCCATGGTACCATATAACCAGTCCCAATTGACAGAATAGAATGCCTTTGTGGCATCCAATGAGGCAACAGCGCACTGCTCCGCCCTGTCATTGGTACAGAAAATGACATGGTGCAACCTTCTCAAATTCCTGGCTATGCTCCTCCCAGGGACATGCCTTGTTTGGTCTCGATGGACTAGCTTCGGTATCACCCTCCTAAGTCTGTTCGCCAGTAGAGTGGTCTTAATTTAATAGGGACAGTGGTCTATAAGCGCTACGATCCTTGTCTCCCTTTTTAGGTTTGAGGAGTGACATTATCACTCCCTCCTGCAAGCTACCCGGGAGACTGCCCATCTCGTATGTCTCATTGTACACCCTACTCAGAAATGGTACCAACATATCTACATAAGCCTTGTAGAACTCCCCCGGTAACCCATCCATACCAGGAGCTTTCCCAGAGGGCAATATTCTAATGGTAGCTAAGACTTCCTCGGGGGTAACCAGCTCTTCTAGGATGCGCTTCTGCTGCTCATCCAATCTCGGCAGTGTGATCAGGTCATGCACGTCCTGTATTTCCTCGTCTCGCGCATCATGTGGATCTGTGTACAACTCGTTGTAATATACTGAGAAAACCTTGTCAATACCGTCTTGTGTGTTGACCTCTTCTCGTTCTGAATTCCAGATGGTGTGTGTATAGGAGATCTCACTTTCCTGTCCTTATATAACCTGGCCAACATTCTCCCGGGTTTATCTCCTTGCGCGTGACTTCTCTCTAGATATTTTGCATAACTAAATTTCCCCAATCTTTCCCAGTGTGTTAAATACGTCCGTCTCAATCTGATCACCTCCTCCAATTGATCCTCTTTAATTTCCCTCCACCTTTCCGCCTCTAGCAACTTCCCTTCGGCGTCCTTCAGGTTCCTGATGATGACTTTCTGTATCCCACCAGCTGTGGCTATCATCGCGCCTCTGATTACCACCGTATATGCTTCCCAAGCCATGTCCACCCGCTTCACGCTATCTTCATTAGTTTCCAGAAACTTGACTGTGGTTTTCCTAATCTGTTCTAGGAACGCCTTATCCTGAAGGGACTCACTTCTCAATCTCCACGTGGGTCTAGGGGGTGCTACCATCCAAACAGCCAGCAGAGGAGCATGGTCTCACAGCACCCTTGCTTGATATTCAGCCCCTACAAATTCTCTGACGCATTCCTGACCTGTAAACAAGTGATCTAGTCTAGTGTAGACATTATGGGGGGCCGAAAAATGTGAGTATTCTCTTTTGTTCGCATGTATTGACCTCCATACATCCACAAACTGAAAATGTTGTATGAGGGTATGCAGGACCTTGGCAGGCGGAACTGGCCTTTTATACATATCGGACCTATCAATAGTGGGGTTCAGGGTACAGTTAAAATCCCCCCACCCCAATGAAGGTTCCCACACTGTATGGGCCCAACTTAGCATACAAGGACCTAAAAAATACGGTGGTATCATGATTTGGGGTGAAGGTATTAACTATACATACTTCCCGATTTTCCACCATGCCGTGCAGAATGACCCTCCTCCCTTTGTCATCAGTCTTAGTGCCCAACCTCTTGAATGGGATAGCAGAGTTAACCCAAATTAAGACCCCTCTTGCGTAACTTGAATATGTTCAGCCCACCGTTACACCCCCCCCCATACGCTCCCCAACTTAGAGTTTATGTGCATTCAAGTGTGTTTCTTGTATTTAGCCCATGGACATTCCATGACATGATTCTTAACTCTTCATCCATCGAGTGTTGACTTCCACCCTTCTCCCCCCGCCCCCTACCGTCGTAGGACTATTCTCCGCCCTACCTTGGACAGTGCGTAGACATTTCTTTGTGTCGGGCCTCCCTCCCTTGCCCCCTTTCCTCCCTTGTTTCCCCACCCTGTTACCAACATAAAACAAACCCCCGCCCCCCAACAATAACAGTCCAGCAATGCATTGCATTCTTAGATGCTTCCGCTCCACAGAACACCCCGCAAACCGGGGCTCCTAGTGCACAACAGGTGGGTACAATATCGCACCCTATTAAAAAAAAAAAAATTAAAAAAAGGATATGGATTGGTAGGCGTTCACCTCCCTTGCATGGCCGCCCTCCTGCATGTAGCTGCCCATTCTGACGTCTGATTCATAATCACTTTCTGAGGTAGACCGTATCACTTCAGTCGAACGTGGCTAGTCCACAGCATTAATATATACAATCTGTCTCAGACTTCTCTCAGCTGCCTTCAGGCTTCCTCCTCGCTCCTGCAGTCACTCCTCGAGTGGTGGGATCTTGGCATTGTCCATCCAGTCGTGTGCCTCCAACGGCGTCTTAAAGAACAAGGCTTTTGCATTGTGAATAATTTTCAGCTTGGCAGAGCATATCAGCATGTGTTTGAGTCCGGCTTTTTTGAGTCTCACTTTCATGGAGATGAATTGCTTGCAACATTTTTGCACCTTGAAGGTGTAGTCAGAGTATATGGCCAACTTTGCAGAGGCCCTCTGTATATCGCCTCCACTCCTGGAGAATGCAAGTATCTTTTCTCTATCCTTGTAATTGTGGACCTTCGCTGTTATGGGTCTTGGTGGGGCTCCCGTGGGCGGCGTCTCGGTGGGGCTCCCGGGGGCGGCATCCTGACCAGGGAGCGGTGAGCACGTTCGATGTGAACCCCTGAGTCAAATTCCCCGTTCCCAGCTCCTGTAGCAGTAGGTTTTCAACATAGTTGTCGGGTCGGATCCTTCCATCCCCTCCGGTAGGCCAACAATCCTTATGTTGTTCCTCTGCGCCCTGCCTTCCGCATCTGTAACGCTCACCTGGTATCCACGGGAACGTCACTCAGCCTGTTCTGACCTCTTACGACCTCAAACCCTTCCCTGAAGTCTACTCGACTAGAGACTGGACCTGAAACACAGGATTGGTAGAGTTTAACTCCCTATTGTCTCTGTGTGCTTGAACCCCTTCTTCCCCGAGGTCCAACCCTTCCCTTTGATCCACAGCTCACCTTGTTTTCTTGGAAAGTGTGCTCTCCGTCTTGCTTTCAGCGCAGGGGCGTGTTGATTGATGCAGGCTCGTTGCTGTATAGTTACTTCACTGGCAAGAGTCCGACAGGTAACTATAATGAGTCTTTTGAACAGTTCTCTAACTTTGTTCCTTTCCTTCCTTCGATGATGGCCGGCGTCCGGGGATGGTGACGTGCTGCTGAGATGAGTAGCGCTGAAGGTGAGTGAGAGCGCGATGCAACCCTTTCGTATTTGTATTGAACAGAGTTCTTTTTCTGTGTCTTTTAGGTGCCGCAACGTTTTCAGCGTGGATCCGGGTTATGAAGAAGAAATGCAGTGAGTAAGCGCAGTATGCAGCGCCTCTAGATGTTTCCATGCTAACCTGGAGTGTCTTTTCCCTCTTGCAGATGGATAAGAAGTTCCGGAGACAGAGTTCCCCCAGAGCGGCTGGGATTCAGGTAAGCGCTTGAAGCTCGTACAGTCTTTAAAAATAAGCAAAGATTTGCTGAATGATTACTAATGCCTTTATTCTGTTCTTTTCCCTTTTCCTTAGGAAGCGGCATACCGGGATGGGAATGACACCGTCGAAGATGCCCGCAGAACAGAAGGAGCGATGAATGATGGGCAAAAGCGTCACAACGTAAGGCTGTTACTAACGGTGTTCTTGTTCTTGCAGGAGCTGAGCGCAGAAGAAAGATGCAGGCCTACTGGAGACCGATCCGAACACGGCGAGTGTCACGCTGCAGGTGCAGAAAACGCAAAGCATGTTTCTCAGTCTGGGCATGGCTTAAATAGTCTCTGGGTATCCCAGGTGTGTCTGGGCTGAACCACACCCAAAAGACTAGACTGCACATGCAGTTCTGGGAACCGAAATATGTGGGGGCATCCATCTTGTCCCCATCAATGCACTACAAGTCCAATCCCCAATGTTATCCTATGGGAGTGAGTGAGTCTGGTGCCATAAGCGCCAAGTCTGACTCCAAGTGGGTCTTTGGAGGGATGGAGAGGCCCTTGAGGGCCATGTAGGTGATCGTGGCCTGGCTCCAGCCTGACATCTTGGAGGGCTGGGGACATGAGGCGCAGGAATCATGACAGCAGCCCCCCCCCCCTGTCCCTCCCCTCCCCCCCAAGGCCCCTCTAAAGGTGGCTCTTCTGTCTGGTCCTGGTTTGTTTGGATGGTTTTGATGAAATCGTCTAAACAACAAGCGAGGTGCATGGATGTACTCACAAGGCTCCCATGTCCTGTCTTGGGGACCATACCCCTTCCAGTCTACTAAGTAGTATAATTGGGATCTGACGTACTTTGAATCCAGGATGTCCTTGACTTCGAATTCTGGCTCCCCGGCAACTACTATTGGCTGCGGTGGCGTTGCTACCCGGGTCCCAGGTTGAACAGGTTTAAGGAGAGACACGTGGAACACAGGATGAATCTGCATGTTTGACGGCAAAGCTAGTCTGACCGCCACAGGATTTATCACGGAGGTGCCGGTGAATGGACCCAGGTATCTTGGACGGAAAGTTTGGGTTCCTTTAATGGACACGTGTTTAGACGCCAGCCAGACTTTGTCTCCCACTTGGTAGTTGGGGGGCCTTTGCTCAGTGTTGATCAGCAAACTTCTTTTGGCGATTCTTAGCTTGAAGTAGGTGTTCAGCTGCCCTTTTAAAGGTTTGAGAAATGGTTGTGTGTAAGGTTTTGACTGCTGGCATTTCCAGGGTTGTAGGAACGTCCAACTCAGAAGTATGTGGGTGCCTGCCATACATGGTATAAAAGGGTGTCTGCCCAGTGCTGGTGTGTAGGGAATTATTATAAGCATATTCAGCGATCCATAATAAGTTGAACAAGCTTCCTTCAGCTTGGTGTAACATACAACGCAGATACTGCTAGAGGATCTGATTTGTCCTCTCAGTTTGACCATCCGTTTGGGGATGGTGACTGGTGGATAGCCGGATGTCGATCTGGGCCATAGAGCAGCATTTTCTCCAGAAGTTAGATACGAATTGAGTACCTCGGTCTGAGACCAAAACTGCAGGAAACCCATGGAGCCGTACCTTGCCTTATAGGAATATCTTTGCCAGAGTGCAAGCATTTGGGATCCCCTTAAGAGGAATGAAATGTGCCATTTTTGAAAATAGGTCCACGACCACAAGAATAGTGTTAAACCCTTGACTGCGTGGTAAGTCAGTAATAAAATCGAGGGACAATGTGTGCCAGGGTGCTGGTGGGATTTCCAATGGTTGTAATAGCCCAGCCGGTTTCTGCTTGGATGACTTGTTTTGAGCACACACTCCACAAGATAGGATGAATTGGAAAATGTCTTTACGCCACGTGGGCCACCAATAATTTCGTTTTACCTTGGCTAGGGTTTTGGCGATTCCGGGGTGGCCCTCGATCAAGGAATCCTGATAACCGGACATGACTTGTTCTCGTAGTTCTTGGTTTGGTAAGAATAAACGATTCCTGAAGTAGGGCAACTGATCTTTTATCATGTAATGTTCTCCTTGTGCACTCCACGCTTGTAATTGCTCCGGACTCATCAGGTTTTGGATTTCTTCATGTAATTCTTTCTGAGTTATGATTGCTGTGATTCCTAGGAGATTGTCACTCGGGATGATTGCTATTGGGTCAGGGGTCTGATACCCTTGCTCTTCCACCCCCATACGGGAAAGGGCATCGGCCTTCCCGTTTTTCACCCCTGGTCGAAAGGTAATCACGTAGTCATATTCAGCAAAAAAAAGAGCCCAACGTAGTTGTCGTGAGGATTGGGCCTTTGCCGTTTTTAGGTACTGGAGGTTCCGGTGGTCAGTTATTACGGTGATTGTGCGTCTGGCTCCCAAGAGGTAGTGCCGCCATGCCTTAAAGGCTGACTTAATGGCCAGGAGTTCTTTGTCTGTGATAGCGTAATTGAGTTCAGGTTTAGTTTTGTGTAGATTTGGGCATCTTTGACTTGATCAAGCAATTCAGGGATCAGTGGCGGGGGGTATTGTTTTTTTTACGGTAATCTGGTTCAGTGCGCAATAGTCTTTTTTTTTAAAACATTTTTATTTTTTTTTAATTTATTTTTTCATTGTTTGCATATAAGGTTGCATCATCTGCACCGAACCGGTGCAAGCAAATACAATAACAGATTACAAACTATCCCCTTACAGAATCCCCCTACCCGAGATGCCCACAGAGAGAGACACACTGATTGTTACACTGCAACGTTTACAGAACGTTATCCAAACTCCATTACTGAGCCTTCAGTTCCAGTATCTAAGTTTGATTTACGGAGGTCACTGAGTCCGATGTCTCGGCACCATTTAGCAGGTATAATATGTATGGCCCACAGATGTCAGGGGGACGCGCGTGGAGAGGTAGTGTTTTTAGAAATTCGCTATCCACATCTTGCCCCAAGTCATGGCGACTCTCCTCCGCTCCAGTACCATGAGAAGGGCTGCCAGGTTGCGATTTGCAGGTTGCAGATATCTGGTTAGCCCGAGCAGAGCCCCCTGCAGGAGTGGCGTGATCGCTTCCCATATAATGTCTGCCGCTATTTGCAAGGCCTCGGTCCAGAAGCGGTGTACTCCGGGGCATTCCCAAGCTAAGTGAAAGAAGTCGGCTTCTGCGGCGTTACATCGCTCGCTTTGTGACGACAATTCTGGGTGATGCTTGTGTTTTTTGACTGGGGTGTAGTAGGTTTGATGTATGAAATTAAAATGGATTAATTTGTATCGTGTTTATTGCCACCTTTTGAGTCTGGCGAAGTATGTAGGACCAGTCTGCCGCAGGTATCATTTCCTGAATATCCGCTTCCCACTTTGATTTCACCCGAGGGTCTATTTTCACTGTCAACCAAAAGAGTTTTATATAGTGTAGACACTAGTCTCCCCTCTCCCTGACTCTGAATTACTTTGTGAAGTAAGTCCCAAGTTGGCGGTTGTTTGGGGAATGAGGGGAGCAGCGATTGTAGGGTGTGGCGTAATCTGAAGTATAGGAATACATCTAATGGGGAGTTTCCTCCCCGGTCCTTAGCCATCTGTGGGGTGAGAAAAGTGCCCTCTGGGAACAGGTCTCCAAAGGATTGAATGTTGATTTTGTCCACCCATATAAGGATTACCTTCTCGTTTGTGAGAGGGATGCCCGGAATAAATTTGATTGGTAATAGTGGGGAGAATCGTGTCTTTACTTTGTATGTACGGGCAATCTTTTTCCAGATCATATACGTGGATAAGACTGTATTGAGCATGTTTTGTGGTACTGGAATGTGGCTAAGGATGATGGCTCTTAGCAGATTAGGGGAAGCGAGAGCGCGTTCACCTGTACATGTGGACGAATATATTGTTTTGCATACCAATGACTTAAAAATTGGCCTTGGAAAGCCCAGTAGTATTTTTCCATGTCCGGAAGTGCCAAGCCCCCACTCGGGATCGGCAACGTCAGCGTACTATATGCCACACGTGCCGGCTTTCCCGCCCAGAGCAATTCTAGTATAAGACTCCTAATTTTTTGAAAGAATGATTTGGGGAGAAGCAGTGGAACATTTGTAAATAGGTAGAGGAATTTGGGAAGAATAACCATTTTAGTCGGGGAGGTTCTGCCCCATAGTGTTAGCGGCAGCGATTTCCATCTGTGGACTTTTTCTTGTCTAGTATTGAGGGTTGTTACGTAATTGTCTTGGTATATATCGTTATGATTGAGGGACATATAAATACCTAGATAACGGACCTTTGAGTGTTCCCATTTGAAACCGTGATCATCTGAGAACCTGGTAGTGCTTGGTGTCGGGGGGAATATCACCGATTTCGAGTGATTCTTTTTGAGACCGGACATTTGGCTAAATCTGATCACCTCGCGCATTATTGGGTTTAGGTTATTTTGTGGATCATTTACGAATAACATGACATCAGCATATAGGGATACTATTAACCTATGGGGGCCAAGCTTAAGGCCTCTGTCTAGTTGGTTGGATCTCAGTCGCGAGGCAAGGGGTTCCATTACAAGGGCAAAGATGAGGGCCGAAAGAGGGCATCCTTGCCTAGTCCCACGCTCTAGCTTGATGCTGGCAGATCTGGTGTTTCCTAATGTGATGTTGGATCTCGGGTCATTATATAATAAGGACACTAGTCTAATAAAGAATTTCCCCAGCCCCATTTGTGTGAGTGTTGCAAAAATGTAGAGCCACTCCACATAGTCAAGCGCTTTCTCAGCGTCGAGTAGTACTGCTATTGCTTGTTGTGCAGGATCAAGGGCTTCCATGACCCCGAACAGTCTTCTAATGCCGTACGTGGTACTGCGTCCTGGAATAAATCCAGCTTGGTCTCCAATTACCAGGGCCGACATTAAGGGAAGAAGGCGTGAGGCCAGGATTTTTGCTAGAATCTTGTCTAGATTAATTAAGGAGATCGGTCTATATGATGGGCAGTCTTCCGGGGGTTTGCCCGCTTTGTGGAGGACTATTAACTTGGCTTCACGCAACGTGGGGGGGAGAATCCCACGTTCAATCGATTCCTCATATACGTGGAGAAGGAGAGGGGCTACAATGGCTGCGTGGGTTTTGTAGAACTCCCCAATGAGCCCATCAGGGCCTGGTGCTTTAGTATTCGGGAGGGATTTGATTGCTTCTAGAATTTCTTCTATCGATATGGGGGCATTCAGAGGCTCTCTCAGTTAATTTGTCACCCAGTAAAGTTCTGTATCATTTAGAAAATCTTGTATTGCCTCTGGGCTTGCGCCGCCTTTGGAGCTGTACAGGTCTTGATAGAAGTCTCTGAAAGTTTTCACTATTTCTTCTCTGTGTAGACTAGAGTTCCATTTGCGTCTTTGATACTGTCTACTTTGGGGAGGGCCCTATCGACTTTTAATAGCCGAGCAAGCAACGCTCCAGGTTTCTGACCTTCTCCGTATTGAGGGATCTGATGTTTATGTCCTAAAAGGTTCAGTTCGCGTTCTGCCAATTCTTTAAACGTCAGTAGTTCCTCTTTTAGTGCTGCCGGGATGTTTGGCTCTGGAGTGGTGTATTTGAGCTCTAGGTCTTTCAAGCGCTGTTCGCTGGCGTTGAGCTCTCTACGTACTAATTTTAACATGCCATTCTCTTTTGCCATGCATACCCCTCGTATATAGCATTTTAATGATTCCCATAAGGTGCCGGCTGAGGCCACAGAGTCTTGATTGATTTCCAAAAATGTTATATCTTGGCGTAGTTCTTCCGCGAACACGGCGTCGTCAAGCAACCCGGGTTTGAACCTCCAACCGAGACCAGGTGTCGCGCTGCTAGGTAGAGAGACCTAGAGTGTCACCATCGAGTGGTCTGAGAGGGAGCGTGGGAGAATCTGGCACGTGCCCCATTTGAATGGACTATGGGTGGATGCCAGGATGTAGTCTATCCGAGAGCTGGGGTTGTGAACGGCTGAGTAGAAAGTATATTCCCTTGCTTCAAGATTGCAATGTCTCCAAGTGTCAGATAAGTCAAACGCTTGGCAAATTTCTTTCACCTGGAGGCTTGCCTTTGAAGGGATTGTCCCAGTGCAGTGAGATTTATCGATGCTGGGGTCTAGTGTTGTATTAAGATCCGCCCCCAATATGATAGTTGCAGCGTTCATCTTCCCTAGTTGAGCCATCACCCAACTGAAGTTGCTTGACCCGTCGGTGTTTGGTGCGTATGAGTTCACGATCACCACCTCCTTCCCGGCTAGGATCCCGCTCACCAGTAAAGCTCTCCCTTCTGAGTCTTTCCTTGATTCAATCAAACTGAAGTTTGCCTTTTTTCAATTAGGATTGCAACTCTTCTAGCATATGATGAGTAGGACGAAAAATATCTGACAACCCCAAGATTTTGCCCAATGATGCTCCGAGGACGATAGGAGATGGGTCTCCTGTAGTATTGCGATCTGAATTTTGTGCCGGGGAAGGTATTGGAGAATTCTCCTGTTTTTGGACGGCTGGTTGCCACCACAAATGCTCCAGGAGGCTATTTTAAACAGTGACATTGGCTTCAGGGTTGCTGGATGGAGGTGTGCCTTACTTGCACAGGTGGCTGTGGCTGGTGGCTGGGCGCGTGTGGATGACCTCCTAATATGGCATTCAGCTCGATAACTTTCAGGTGTGTGAACGTTACATGATCAAGAATAGCATTTGGTGGTGTCTCCATGGGCAACTTTTTAGAACTAGCTTCCCCCCCTTGCATGGGCAACTCGCAACTGGCCCATGATGAACCCACCCTTGTGAACAAAACTAAAAACATAGCTGTGCTTGGGGCGCTAGTAGCCTTCCAAGTGGGAGAGCGGCTCCCTGTTATACTAGAGTTTTGTTGCTGTGGTGAGTGCTAAGTGTGCGTCCAAGGACGAGATAATACCGCTTACATATATATCTGCACTCGTGGATTACGGTGGATCTCGTCTCATACGGTCTTCTCATTGGGGTCTCTGGTTGTTCTGTGTAGGTCTGCAACCAGCACGGTCCAAGTAGTCATTAGCCTCTTCAGGTGTGATAAAGAATTGTACTTTCCCCTTGTTTTGAATACGGAGTTTCGCTGGAAAAAGCATGGAGTAGGGAATTTGGTTATCTTGAAGTCTCTGTTTGACAGCGGTGTAGGAGCACCTCTGTGTCTGGACTTGTGGGGAGAAGTCAGGGAAGAATTGAATTGGGTTGCCATCATACTGTAGTTTCCCTTTTTCTCTGGCCGCCTGAAGGATTGCATTGCGGTTCCTATAGTTTAGT
Organism: Ambystoma mexicanum; assembly: GCF_040938575.1. Classification (NCBI taxonomy): domain Eukaryota; kingdom Metazoa; phylum Chordata; class Amphibia; order Caudata; family Ambystomatidae; genus Ambystoma; species Ambystoma mexicanum. The sequence continues at coordinate 1,088,385,629 of NC_090937.1, read as the reverse complement.
AACTTTGCGATGATTGGCCGAGGGTTCGCGCCTGGAATTTGTCTGGTGTTGGGGATCCTGTGTGCTCTTTCGATAACGAAAAGCTGAGAGAAAGACTCCCTTCCAAACAGTTCTATGCACATCTGCTCTACATATTCCTCCATTTTGGTACGGAGTTGATGTTCTCTAACGCCGAGGATTCTAATATTATTTCTACGTGAACGCCCTTCCAAATCCTCGTTTTTGGCACAGACTGCTTTCAGCTGGGTTTCCAGTGATGAGACTCTCGAGTTTAGGGCTGCCGTACTATCGTCGAGGTCGGAGACCCGCTGTTCTACTGCGTCTAGCCTGTCAGAGTGTTTATCGAGGCGATGTTGGATCAGATCTACCTTGGATGCTAGAGTATCCAGTTAACTCCCTAGTCCGCCAATTCCAATCTTCAAGTCCATTAAGATCTCTCTTATGTCGTGAGCTGCGGCCTGCTGTTCTGATGTCGCCGTGTCAGATGTTGGTGATGCTGGTCTACTGGTTGAGGAGGATTTGTTGAGGGAGCTGGCCTCAAAGTTCAGGTTTTTTTGGGACTTGTCAGGCTTTCCCGTTGTGTACGGTCGATATATGAGGGTTTTGCAGTACTGACTGTTGCTGTTAAAGATATCAGGGTTGTCACGTTGTTGAAGGAGTTTGAGATACCGTTATGAGTTTTCGTATGTCTCGATGCAGTTTATCCCCACTGGACTCTGGTGGGACGCGACCTGTGGGAATTGTGTTTCACCTTGCTTAGGGATGCGCTTTTGCTGCGCCAGCTGGACTGTGTGGGGTTGTGCGGCTCAGGGGTCATCGGAGACGACTCTTCTCCCAACTGGGTCGCTGTGATTATGTACGCCAGTTACCACGAGGCGCAGGTGCGGCCGTTCCAGCAAGGCAACTGATTATCTTGTCATGAATGTTTACACGTGACTGCCGTGTACCTCGCCGCTGCTAACGTGACGGAGTCATAGGATCCGGAATATTGGAGGTCGATGGGACCTATGTACGGTGAATGCACCTGAGATGGTTCTATCCAGTCATGGTCTGGGGTCCTGGAGGCCTGATAGCTCGTTGTACTGAGGGCCAGGAAAAGGACAACCGTGTGGCTCTGTCACCCGCCTTGGGCTTCAGCCTCACTGCAAAGTGTGGCGTACAAGTGAGCGGGCACTGGAGGACTCACCGCTGGTGGTTCGGGAGTTTAGCTCGATTTCCCGTTCAGGCTGGATGTTGTTGTAAAGGAGATCGGGGGGTTTAGAAGGGTTGAAGAATGCTCTGCGCTGTGTGCTCGCTGCTGACCTCGGGATATGCTGATGGCCAGACCTGCGGAATTACTCAGTGTTCAGATAGCAGCTGGTTCGTTCCAGTACTGGCTCCGAAGTGATTGCTATGTTTCGCAGCGAGGGCGACGGGCGGCCAAGACGGATAATCCGTTGACAAGATGGTAGCCGAGAAATGCAGCAACGGAGTACGGCAGTTGATCCCCGAGATAGGGAACAGTAGTATGGCACACTAGGGCAGCCGCTGATTTGAGGCCAACGTTTTTTGACGAGGGAGGACTCGCGGTGTTTGTGGTTCCCCAAAATGTATCCACTCAAGAGTAGTGGTGGGATGTTGCATCAGCAGGCAGCCCGGCTCGCTTGGTGTGCTGCGGATATGTCTGGGCTCAGCGGGCCGACACTGACGACCCACAAACACTCGGGACAAGTTGCCAAGGTCCGCGCCACGCAGCTTGAATGTTTCACCACGGGTCCAGGGCCGCTCGTGCGAGGTATGTGCACATTGAAGTCCCTCGAAGGTCAGATCACTCCGATGGTTGGGAACCCGGGTGATTCAGCGGCCCCCTCCCCGCGCTCACCGGTTTTTGAGGTTGCCTCGGTGAGTTGAGAGCCCGAGGGACGCGAACACTCAGACAACCGCTCCCGAGCTGGGGCTTCTTGATCGTGGGAAGTAGGGGCAGTCTGCCGCCCTGCCCGCCACGTCTTCCCGGGCCGCGTGGCCAGCTTCAGCGTTGGTCACTTAACTGCATGCACCGCAATGCCCCTACCTGGCCACTGATCCTGATCATATGGCGGGGCTGGATCAGATGTCACGGTTGTGATCGGGCCGCCGCAGGGACGGAGACCACGTCGTCTCTAGAGCACCGCAGGCACGTACATCCACCCGCTTCTTGGGGCGGTCCGACTGGGGTCCACTGCGCTAGTCAGGCTTCCGCAGGACCACCGACGTGGACGATGACCAGCGTACTATCTCCACTACCAGGCGACGAGGAACAGGCCCGCGTGATGAGGGTCGTAATTTAGCAATTCTTCGGCCGGTAAAGGCGAGAGTGGTCTCAAATTGTTCCGCCAGGTAGCGCAGGTCAGCACAGCAGGAGTTTTGTGGATTTCCACCACAGCTGGAGCCGTACAGAGCTCACTAGAAAGCCGCCATCTTGGATGGCTCTCTAGCGCCCTCTCAGTGCGCGATAGTCTATGCACGTTCTCAAGTCCCCCTCCTTTTTCAGTACGAAGAATAGAGGACTGGCTGCTAGAGACTTCGAGGGACGGATGAACCCGTTGGCCAGGTATTGGTCAAGATAGGCCTTCAGGTGCTGGTTTTCCGGCTCCGTGAGTGCGTAAATTCGCCCAAAAGGGATTTGTGTGCCGGGTATCAGGTCGATTTTGCAATCGTATGGTCTATGCGGTGGCAGGGTATTAGCCTGTTCTTTCTGAAAGACATCTTGAAAGTCCTGGTATTCACTTGGTTGGGTGCCGATTGCCACAGTCGCAAGCATGGACGTTCTGGTGTCTATTGGTGGTTTCTCTTGGCAATGACATGTGTGGGCACAAGTCTCGGGAAAGGCCAGTTCTTTTGCTTGCCAATCGATTCGAGGATTGTGAGCTACCAACCATGGCATTCCCAAAATCAACCGGAACTGTGGTGCCTTAATGAGGTCGAAAACGATACATTCTTGGTGTCCATCCTGGCACAGAAGGGTTAAAGCTGCAGTGCATTGGGATACTGGACCAGAAGCTATTTCCGTGCCGTCAACAGTGGTTACAGTGTCGGTGGTTGATTTTAGGGCGTAACGGAAGCCCCATCTTTGCCGCAAGATCCTGGTCGATGTAATTCCCAACGGCTCCACTGTCAATGTACGCTCTTACTGCGTGCATCCGAGATGGTTGTTGGTGATTGATCAAGACCACAGATGGTGCAAAATGGGAGGTCTGTAGTTCACTTTCTTCGCTCGACAAGTGGACCCCTACACTTGCCGGGCTGGGGAGTTTTCCGATCCCTTGATGGCATCTTCCTTGTCCGTGGCCCCTACCGTCGTCCTCGGTGGCTTCACAAGGCACTCTTTAAGGAAATGACCTGACCTTCCACAGTACAGACATAACTGCTGCGGTCTCCTTTTATCCCTTTCCGCTTTAGTCAAGTGGGACCTGACCCTCCCGCCCCCGATTTGCATTTGTTCTCCTGAACCTTCCGTTGTGCGGGCAATATTGTCCTTTGAACGCACATACATAGGGCGAGGGTCCGGTCTGGTTCGATCTACTCTTCAGTCCTGCAACCTATGACCCAGTTGAACAACAAGGTCAATGAATTCTGAGCAGTCTTTCGGGGGGTTCACTACTTGTGTGAGAACATCCTTGAGCTCCCCCCGCAACCCCTGATGAAATAACCTGGTTCTCTTCTCCACTGGCCGTTCTGCTTCAACTACGAGTCTATTGAACGTGGCGATGTATGTTAATAGGTCTCGATTCCCTTGGCTTAGGGGCAGAAGTTCGTTGTCTAATGCCTGCCCATGAGTACGGCGGGCGAAAAGCTTTTCCATCTCCTGCTGAAAGCCACTGAAGTCATGCAGCAAAGGATCGTCTTGGGCCACAAAGGGTACAGACCAGTGCGCAGCGCTACCACTCAGGTAGGATAGCACAAAAGCGACCTGTGATTGGTCATTCGGAAAGGCCCCTGGTCTACAAAGGAAGTGCAGGCGGCACTGGTTCATGAACGTTGAAAACCTCTTGGGATCCCCCGTAAATCGTTCGGGCGGGGCCAAGGGGCTGCCCCAGGAAGGGTTATCTGAATGGGATTGGCTGATGGTGCTGTCATCGAGGGCACGCTTCCCGGCAATGGTGCATGCCCTGCTTGTGACTGGAGAAGTTGCCGGCTTAAATCATCAGTGCGTTCTTTGGCTACTGTCAGCTCTCTCCTCAGGGTGTCGGTCTCCTGCCTGGCTGCATGTACTTTGGAACGTAGCTGCCCCAACATGTGGGCTAACTGGTCGGTTTCTGACGTTTCCATGACGCCCAGTTGTATTTTGATGTGAGGCTTTGCGTTCTGTAACGGGCAGCTGGTATCCACGGGGATGTCACTCCGCCTGTTCTGACCTCTTACGACCTCGAACCCTTCCCTGGAGTCTACTCGACTGGAGACTGGGCCTCAAACACAGGATTGGTAGAGTTTAACTCCCTATTGTCTTTGTGTGCTTGAACCCCTTCTTCCCCGGGGTCCAACCTTCCCTTTGATCCACAGCTCACCTTGTTTTCTTGGAAAGTGTGCTCTCTGTCCTGCTTTCAGCGCAGGGGCGCGTTGATTGATGCAGGCTTGTTGCTGCCTAGTAACTTCACTGGCAAGAGTCCGACAGATAAGTATGAGTCTTTTGAACAGTTCTCTAACTTCGTTCCTTTCCTTCCTTCCTTCGATGATGGCCGGCGTCCGGGGATGGCGACATGCTGCTGAGATGAGTAGCGCTGAAGGTGAGTGAGAGCGCGATGCGCGATGCAACCCTTTCGTATTTGTATTGAACTGAGTTCTTTTTCTGTGTCTTTTAGGTGCCGCAACGTTTTCAGCACGGATGCCAGTTATGAAGAAGAAATGTGGTGAGTAAGCATGGTATGCGGCACCTCTAGATGTTTCCACGCTAACCTGGAGTGTCTTTTCCCTCTTGCAGGTAAAGTTCCGGAGACAGAGTTCCCCCAGAGCAGCTGGGATTCAGGTAAGCGTTTGAAGCTCGTACAGTCTTTAAAAATAAGCGAACATTCGCTGAATGCTTACTAATGCCTTTTTTTCTGTTCTTTTCCCTTTTCCTTAGGAAGCAGCGTGCCGGGATGGGAATGACACCGCCGAAGATGCCCGCAGAACAGAAGGAGCGATGAATGATGGGCAGAAGCGCCGCAACGTAAGGCTGTTCCTAACGGTGCTCTTGTTCTTGCAGGAGCTGAGCACGGAAGAAAGATGCAGGCCTACTGGAGACTGATCCGAACACAAGGAGTCTCCTGCTGCAGGTGCAGAAAACGCAAAGCATGTTTCTCAGCCTGGGCGTGGCTTAAATAGTCTCTTGGTATCCCAGGTGTCTCTGAGCTGAACCACACCCAAAAGACTAGACTGCACATGCAGTTCTGGGAACCAAAATATGTGGGGGGCATCCATCTTGTCCCCATCAATGCACTACAAGTCCAATCCCCAATGTTATCCTATGGGAGTGAGTGAGTCTGGTGCCACAAGCGCCAAGTCTGACTCCAAGTGGGTCTTTGGAGGGATGGAGAGGCCCTGGAGGGCCATGTAGGTGATCGTGGCCTGGCTCCAGCCTGACATCTTGGAGGGCTGGGGACCTGAGGGGCAGGAATCATGACAGCATCTTCTGCTCTGTCTTCCAGCAGCACCTTTTTGTTTTAGTATGTCTACTTCTACTTCCTTCGACATCTGCTTTTTATCAGTGGTGTTTTTTTTGTGCTCCTTGACTTGCTTCTCCAGCTTGGATGTGCGCTCCGCTAACCCGCGGACATCTTGCCGCAGCAGGCCGACATCTACTCTCACTTCGTCGATCTTTGCTTCTGTCGTGGCCTGTGAGGCTGCTATGGCGTTGGATCGACTAGTGACCGTGATCCGCTTCCTCCCCTTGCTTCTGGGTTTATTTCTGTCCGCCTTGCTTGTCCATGTCACCTTCCATTCCTCCTGGTCCCTTTGCAAAGTCCTCCATGGTGGTCTGCTTGCCTCTTGCTTTGTTGCTTTTCCCTGCCATCAGCCCCGTCCTGGCTCGCCACCTCTCACCACTTTAGGTCTGTATTATTATGTAGCTTATTTGGCTCTACTATTCAGGTGTCATTACAGAGGCATCCCTCGGCGTTCCTGCTGTCCGCCTCTTTGTTTCCGAATTGTCCTTCCTCTGTCCGGCCTCACTGTCGCTGCATTCGGGGCCTGCCTACCTTCCTCTGGCGTCCGGCATTTGCAGTGTATTCTCTTCAGGCCTGGGGCTTCTCTGTGGCACTTCAATTCACAAATGCCCTTTGCTAGCCTCCTCTGCCTTAACAGTGCTGCTCATGGGCCTGCGACCGCCTTGGGTTACCACCTCTAGTAGACACTGCTTCCGCTACCACCTTCTCCACTTTTCTCGCTGTGCGCCTAATATTCCAGATTCATCCAGGGGCCGCCGTGCCCCACCCTGGTCAACTTCAGATGCCTTCATGTGTGCTTTCACTATTAGACTGAGTATGCTGGGATGTTATTACACTTGCAACATGAAATGTCTCGTGCCGTCCAGCAGACCAGACCTCGGCCCAAGGTTGTAGGTTTAATGCCTGCTCCCAATGCATTACTTGCGCTTTCAACACCTGCCAGTCGCTGCTCTGCGCAGCCTGCTCCCGGCTGCCACAGCGCTGCTCGCTCTGAGGCTTGCAGGCCTGCTTAGCCTGCAGTACTGTCTTTTTATGTACTGCCCCAGCTCAGGAGTCCTGAGGTCATGCCCTCAACTTTCCCTCATGCGGCAGGCCGCCCGCATCTGTGCTCTAACCTTGATCGATATTCCACGGCCAAGGAGACTGGACCTTAGGCTTCTCTCTCCTGTTGTGCGTGTCCAGCAGGGGCCCTGCAGCTACTGGTGTCCTTTTGGTGGCTCTCCCTGCACTGCGCCTTGTGATCAGGTACTGCTTCCCCACTAATGTTGAGAAATCACTTTTTGCCCAACGGCTCCTCCTGCGTCTGCTTGATCTGGGCTCCAGTGTTGTGTGTACCTTACGGCCGTTGCTACAATAGTATCACCACATACTATGTATCCGCCTCGCACACCACTGCACTTTCATATAAGCGCCTTTATTGAAGCCGTCTATCTCACAGAGGCGGTACACTGCCCGGGTCCTCCGTAGCCCTTGTTCTTCGTGTGCTCTACACACCTGCAGGGTACTGGTCCCACCCTGCGAACTCTACTTTGCGTCCACACTGCACCGGCAGTCTCCGGTCGCCGGATCTCCTCCTGTCATAGCCAGAGTCAATGAACCCGCTGGTCTCCAGCTGCGGGTCTGCTTTCAGGTTGCTTGTTGGAACACTCTAGCTCCCAGTGTTCCTTCGCCGCCTCAGGGTCACTTTCACTCGCTACTCCTTCCTTTGTTCGTGCTGGCCATCTTCGTTTTATATCAGCCTACTGGATACAAACTTGCCGGGCGCTCGTTGTCTCCAATGTTCTGAACGTTCCATTTCGCACTCGCATGATCCCGGCATCTTCATGGATGTATGCTTCCCTCTGCAAGCCTCGGAGTGCGATATTTGCTCTGATTTTCCCAGGATCAGTTAGGGATCAGCAGGAGCGATGGAGGAGACGAAGTACTACTCCATGGCCTCTTTGCCACCCTGTTTCATCAAACTTGTCAAAAGGATGAATGCTTAGGTCCCCACATAGAAGGAAGTCAATTTGTTTAGAACGAAATTTGAGTTCATCTATGGACGTCAAGACGGTTTCAATAAAAGTATCGTCTTTTATTCTAGCTAGGTTCCAGTACAAATTGTATAATGCGAGAAATTTGTTTCCCTTTAGTTCTCGCTCAGTGTTTCGAATCGCTTCCAATTTGGAAAATGGATTAGGGTTAGCTTTTTCACAGCATTCCAAATTTCTTGCTGATTTTATCAGTGTAAGCGGTCCTGCCGAAGGGCGTCACAATTTTCCTTATGCCCTGGATTAATGTATGGGGTATACCCATCACATGCTGGCAAGTTCAACAACCAGGTTTCTTGCAAACAGATGATGTTGTATTTCTGTAGCATACTGTTTCCTTCTCTAAATATGTGGGCTGAACCGCATGTATACCAGCAGCCTAACTCTAGCGGATGGCTTCTCACAAGTCCTGGTTGCTAAATTCTTTATTTCCAGTCTTTTCCTTTTATCCACTAAAGCAAGTGGAACGGTTTCTCTATTGGCTGGAAAGGTCTTTTCAGAGACCTTGACCACTGTAGATCTGTTATTCCCACTTGTATCGAATTGACTTCTGGTATTGAAGTTTGCCCTTGTTCTCTTAAGTGCAATCCATGCTGTGTCTTCACAGCATCACTTCCACGCACTGGTGAGGTCTTATCCTTTTTCATTTGGGCTTTGTTGTCTCTTGCTGATTTTGACTCTCTTGTAGCAAAGTGTCGATGTCACATTGAATCCCAAAGGTGAGAATGCCTCACTCTGATTAAGTGCTGCTTTTTTAATTGTGCTGGAGAATAAATGAACTATGACCGAGTCATTTCTATTTTCATCAACAAATTGCAACATTTTAATGTCATTTACATCCAAGTGTTTCAGTTTTGGAATGAATTGCAAGGTTTTCGTCACATTCATGCGGTTTGAAATTAGCCCATCATTGGATCTGGTGATCCGTTCTATCACTACTGTGCAGGGTTCTCGTGCTGTTCAGTGGAGGGTGAAGTCAGGTTGATTAGCTTTTTGAGCTCTATCGGTTCGAACTGGACTTTGACTCTGTTTTTCCCTATCTGCAATTTTCTGTTGTTTTTGAGTCGATGTCAGAAATGTTTTGTATCTGGAGGCCACTAAGAAATCAAATTCTATATTATCTTGTGAGTTTCCATAATCACCTTTGCGCCTTGGGGGTGAGTTTATTCTTGCTGGGGGCAGAGCTAGGTTAAAGGAGCAGTATCTCCTCGTAGTATCTCCTCTCAGCACGGCAGCACAAAACCTGCTGTGTAGAAATCAGTGTCGCCACAGTGAAGAAAGCAATTCACTCCTGCCAGTACCGCCAATTACTCGGCCCCAAATTTCGCGCCGGCACTTCATGCCTTGGGGTGAGTTTATTCTTGCTGGGGGCGGAGCTAGGTTAAAGGTGCCTCTCAGCCAGGAAGTATCGCTGCACGTTTGGGACTCCCAGTCCGCTGATTGTGACTGTGCGGTATAGAGTATAGGACCTTCTGGGAGATTAAAAGGTTCTCCGCCTAACCCCCCAAATAAAGTGAATGATACTTTTCGGAATGATCGTTAGAGCATTTTTAGTGATATTAATCGGGAGGCTATTGAACATCTATAGAAGTCTGGCCAGTATATTCATCCCCAGCACAGATATCTGCAGAGGGAGCCATCTAGCGAGGTCCGCAGCAAGTGTTTTCAAAAGGGGGGAGATGTTGTGTTTGAACAGGTCTCCGTGCTGCAGAGTCAGACACTCCCAGATATGCTATCGATGTGTCTGACCGTTTGAGAGAACGTTTTCCTTCCATTCTGTGAATGGTGGGTGCTGGTTCTGAAACATAAAGGCTGTGTGACTTTGTATAGTTGACTGTATAACCGGACACCCTATAGAATGTTTTGTGTTCCTCAAATGCCTCTATTAGGGAACTCTCTGTATCTTAGAAAGAGGAGAACGTTGTCTGTGTATAGGGCTATTTTGCGTGAGGAGTTACTGTTCCCTTCCCCCGAAACCTCAGGTTATCCCTGAGGTGGCAGATGAATGGCTCCACGGCTAACAAACAGGAGGGGGGATAGTGGAGAACACTGGCGCGTCCCTTTCATCATAAATATTGGCTGAGTAACTAAGTTGTTCACCCTTATCTTAGTGTGCAGGGCTCGTGTCCAGGTTCTGATATAAAGCCTGTAGGGTCTCCTATACAAATCTCCCAATCCAAGTAATCCACCATTAGCAGGGAAAAGGCCTGCCCATCCCTCAATGAGGTGCAGGGCTCTGCAAACGTTATATTGGTTCAATCGTTCTATGATAAATCTGTAATTTGTCTGGGTTCGTTAGTGTGGGAAGGGTCCCCGATTTTCTGTTGGCTATTATTTTCCCTAAAATGTTAGCATCTGTGTTTAGGAGGGCAATTGGTCTGTAGGAGTCGCGTTCGGTCCCCGGCTTCCACAGTTTAAGAAGTAATATTGTTAACAATTTGGCCATGGTCTGTCACCGCTGAGGTAGTGAGGATGGAGGAAATAAGTTACTCAAAGGCATCGCCAGGTGGTTTTGAAATAAATTGTAAAATTGGGCACGGGAGCCATCTGAGCGTATGGTTTTATTTGTCACTGTTGCCGCCTTATTTTGTTATGGCTGGTCCAAGGCGTCCCTACCGGATCCTGATACTTTGGGAGGCTAGCCTGTTGTATGTAGTATTGCTGTTTTCTTCTGTCTCTGGATGGGCCCGTCATGAGGTGGGTGCAGTATTGATGCATGGTCTCGCATTTTTCTCCTTTTCTATGTCGCAGTACTCCAATTGCATTGGAAAGGGTTGTGATCTTGTTCCTAGCCTTCAGGCTTTTTAATTTATATGCTAGTAACCTATTGCCTTTATGTCCCTGGGGTGTAGTAGTTTTGTTTGGTTGATGAGATTGCGTATGCCTTGCGGTCCGCAAAAGGTGTTTCTAATTGGTTCAAGCCTTCCGGAGGTTTCTCAATGCTGTTAGGGAGTTGGTAGATTTGTGGGCTTTCTCAAGCTTCACCTCGGCCGCCTGCTGAACCTTGGCTGCTTCTCTGGCTTTGACTAATGTGGAGGCCCTAGATATACATTTGCCTCTCATGACTGCCTTGAAGGCGTCCCAAATGGTGTTCCATGCCATGTTTGGGGTTGTTGCGAAGTACTGGTCTATCCAGTCTGCTAAGTCTGCCCGGGTGATCGGGTCTCTCAATAGTGTCTCGCGTAGGCACCACAGGGGTTTTGTGATAAGCTCTAGTTGGTAAGTTTGGAGTTGTCCTATGACCGGTGAGTGGTCTGTCAAGCGCCTGAATCCTTTCTCCACCACGGCCAGACAGGGGCATTAGGGATGCAGATGCTGGTGAAAGATAGAGATAGGAGTGTCCCTTATGTGCGTGTGAAAGGAATGTGAAGTCAATTTCCCCCGGATAAAGTACCCTCTGAGTCCACAACGTTTAGTTCTCAGAATAAGTTAAGTAGGGCCGGGGCACTGCGGAAGTCTGTTTTTTATATTGGTGGCTGTGATGTATCCAACCAAGGGTCGGGTGTTACGTTCATGTCGCCACCTATTATGAGGAGGCCTTAACTCAACAAGGCATGGCTAGGTGTTCAGAGAAACGTATCTTGGGACTCATTGGGGACATATATCTAGTCCATGGTCACCAGGTTGCCACCTACGAGGCCTTTTAGGAAGAGGGACCAGCCTTCGGGATCTTTTTGAATTCCGCAGAGCCTGAATAGTAGATCTGTGTGTATCTCCACGCCCCTTTTTTTAGAATTGTGATAAGCAAAGAACTGTTTTGGGAATCATGGGTGTTTAAGGCGTTGTTCATCGACATGTAGCAAATATGTTTCTTGTAGAAATACTAAACTGCTTGAAAATAGTCGCAGGTGCCGGAAGATCTCCTTTCTTTTCATTGGGGAGTTCAGTCCCTGTACGGCAAGTGTAATGATCGTGGTGGGTGATTCTCGGCGGGTGTTGATGGATTATTAGGGTGTAGTGTGTATGGCTTGTGTAAGTTGTTTAGACTGTCTTCTGCTGAAAGTCTGTGTCCCTTGATTGCCCAAACTCAGCGAAATAAGAGGAGCTTGCCCGAAACATGTGTAAGTAAATATTTTCAATTGTCTAGAAGTCTGGCCATGAGTTGGTTGCCTGTAGAAAGCCAAAAGAAAGAGTGGTAACGGGTGCATTTGTTGGGGTGTGCCTCATCTCTTAACTTGTCCGTAATTAATGGAGTCAGTTTGGCTGAACATCCAAAACATACGGCAGGCTAGGCTGTCAGTGACAGCAGTCAAGGTAGCTCATGCAGGTTGGCTTCCGTTTCAGCAATGTATGGCTCTCTGGTTGGTGAACGAGCAACCATGTGTCGATCAGGCAGGTTGGAGATCTAACTGGGTAGGCATTGGCACCCTGCCCCGAAGGAGACAAGACCTCTTGCTGGATTTGGCCCAGGGCCAGTTGTCGGATGCTTTGAGTGGCTCCTTGCTGTATGGAGCGGGCCTGATCCCCGGGCTATTCCGCTTCTGATCTTCCGACCTCTCTGGGTGGAGCAGGGGGTCCGCATCGCAGGGGGAGGAGAGGGACCAACTTTTAGTTTACATTGTAAACTGCAACATGCAGGCAAAACTCCATTGGTATCTGATGTTCTTTTCCCTTAACCAGCTGATCACCCCTCTTAAAGAGTTGTTACGCCAACGTGGAAGGGGCGAGTTCTTGGAAGAGTTAATCTTCATATCCCTGTGATGCACCTCTGCCTTTCTTCTGGCTGTCTTCAGGATATCTTCCTTGACTTTGTACATTTGTATAAATGTATTCTTGTGGGAAGGTCTGTGACCAGATTGTGTGCCGTTTGGAAGGACGAGTACACCCTATGGGTGCGATCCAGGCCTATGTGCTCCTCTTCTGGTAACGCCAAGATGCTTTTGAATAAGCCCAGGAAGTAACCTTCCAGCTCTGGGTCTCGTACTCTAGTGGGAATGCCTCTGATCTGGATGTTATTACGCCAGGCCTGGTTCTCCATGTATTCCTGTTTAGTCTCTAGTTGGTCATTGCCCTATTCCAGAACGTCAACCTGAGTAGTTGGTTCCACCAGGTCGTACGAATGTTAGTTGAGTTTTAAAGATAGTGGAGCCTGCCCGCCAGACCTACGACCTGTTTGTCTATCGTCGCCAGCTTTTACTCCAGTTCGGCCTCACTCGTGTGGATCTCGTTATTCAGTTCCTGGAGCATCAGTTGTAAATCGTGTTTGGTGGCCAGAGAATCCATGATGGGGGCTTGTGCTGCTGCAGAGTGAACCTGCACTTCAGTCCCGATTTCTTGTCCCCCCTCCCTTTTTCAGAAGTAGCGTTCATCATGGAGAGTATGTCTGTTGGCTTGCTGCCTTTATTGTGCTTCGTCATTATCGCAGTTGTGAGGGCGTGTCATTTGTCATGCGCTCCTGTTCCTGAAGCAAAGGGCCCTGCTCCGTGGGGCTGTGCCTCCTCTGACCTTCCTGATGCTATGCTTTGCTTTGCAGTGATTAATAACTGTTTTCTGCCCCGTAGGGGAGAGGCGGTCAAGGTCTGTTGGAGAATTCCTGAATGCGTCCATCAGGGTTATTTATCCGCTGCCCTGTTTCTTGTGGTGTTGTATTCTTGCTGGTGTTCAGCTCCCAAGGCTCTCCTCGACCGGTCGCTTGAGGGGTGAGGGATTCCCAAGTTCTGCCCCTATTAGCCCCTCTGCCGTTTCTCCTTTACCAATGCTGGGCGCTGCCTTCCTGGCCCCCGTGGGTCTGGGACTTCTCTTGGATGATTCTACTCCCCTGGTTCTTCGAGGGGACTCTGCTCCAGTTCCAAGAAGCCGTGTGCCGGGACGTGTCTGTGAGTCACTTGCTCTAATAGACTCCTTTGGGGCTTAGTAGGGTCCACTTCTCCACTTGCTGGGTGCTGTGGCCCTTAACCCCTGGCTTGTGCCTGTGACCCTGAGAGCGTTTCTTCTGCAGGTATGGGCACAGGTGCCATGCCCTACGGACAGTCTCCACCCGCTCCAGGCGAGCACTTGCCTACCGAGGTGACACAGGATTTTTCAAGGTAGCGTGGCACAGCCCTAATCATTGGTGAAGGCCCTGCTCACTGTCTCTGCTGGTTCCCTGTCGTGGCGGCTCTGTCCCTGTGCCTCCCGGGTCTGGCAACATCTCTCGTAGCAGCCGCTGCCTGCTGGAGGGACCGAGCTTGGCTCACTCCCCCGCCCCCCTCCGTTCAGAACCTCCCCCTGATGCTCGGGATCTCAGTCGTCACTGGGCCGGGAGTACGTGAATGCCACTTACCTGTTTCAAGGTCCTCCGGCTCCGGGCCTTCATGTCTGCCTGGTCCTTGCTCTCCCCACTCCTCTGTACACTGCCATGGGCTCCTGAGGTTGCGGCTGGTCCTCTGCTATCACTCATACTAAGGTCAGCGGCTAGTCGAGTACAGCTCTGTGTGATGAGGCACACTCCTCTGAGCCTCCAGTTTGCGGCTGCCTTGATTGCTGCTCGGCCATGCCCCCACCCTTCCCTACACATTTCTAACACTACTTGCTCCTGTCATTTCTAACTGTACAATATTTACAAAGGCCTTTCCTTACATTTAACGCTATTAAACCACTTGTCACTACTCTGTTCTTGTCTCATCTTCATTATTTCTCTTGGCTTCTCATTGGTCTCCCAGCCTCTCATCTTGCCCTTCTACACCCCATCTTTAATTCTGCCAGCTACGGTCTCTCTCCTCATAACTCCATCCTTTCTTCTCTTTACTCCGTTTCCTGGTTATTGTGAGGTGTCAGTAATGTGAAGCGGACAACTGCTTGTTGCATTTGTCCTTTTATTAAAGAAATAATGTGCAAAAATGCCTCACTATCCCTACTCTGCTGGGGATTTACCTGCCTAACCAAAGCTAAGGGAATACACTCCAACATAGGATAACTGGCCCTCACACTAAGCAACAAAAGCCAAGAAACTATATGGCAATGGAACATCACATGAACAACATTCAGTCTTTGAGTAACCTTCTAATATCCTGGGTGATTTCCCTTCCACAGGATTGAAAGTCAAATCTGTAAGTGTTCAACCAAATAAAGAAATGTTTCAAATCAGTTTTTGATCATTCAAAGTCAATGGAAACGTTTGTTAACCAAAGTACCTCTAGCAAATTTCTATTTGGTGAAATATCTACTTTCCACTTCCTCCAAATAGCACCAATAGTAATACCAGCCACGATGCTTTGTCACCTTTCTCAAGAAGACTTGCCACAATTCAAAAAGAGATGCAATATCCACCAACACCAGTAATGTACAGTTCTTGGTTAACAGTTTGTATTCTCTTGGTTACAGTTTTGAACTTCACAATGGTATATTTGGCAGGATTACTCAATAGTACCACTGCTTCAACTTTCAACCACTTCTACTTCAATTGCTGTGAGAACAGTCACCTTTGTCTCACAGTACTCCTCTTGGTTTGGACTACTAAAACACTGCATCCAAAGACAATCAGATATACCACCACAGATTCAGTACTTTTAGACTACTACCAGAGGGTCAGTGATCTGTCCTTTTTAGACAGCTTCGACAAGATTACTTAAAAGTAATTCAACAACTTAAAGTAGGCAAGGTACTCTTCCTCTGAATAACTCTCTTCGGAAGTGGCAGACTTGTTGCCCCTCTCATCTGTCTTCCACAACAATAACAACTTGTGTGTGCCTTGGAGACTCACTTCTCTCTGTCTTCCACAGTCTTTGGCACTGCAGGTTGTGTCAACTTCAAAATGGTCTTTGCAAGCAGCCAGTCCCCCTTCCCCAACACTATCTGCACTGTTCTGCTAGTGATTAGGCCAATTAATTACCCACAAGCCTTGCTGCCACTCTTAGCTTCAGGTAATACTTGACACTTATATCCTAGGCCAATACACTGTTATCAACTTCGAAGTACAGTTAAATTGCTTCTCAACTCTGCAAAAGGTTGGTTTCAGAGTGAATATGGGTAGACACTTGGCTTGGGCAATGTGTGTCTTCAATTGTTATAAACTTTAAACTTCATAAAATGAAACGTATGCAGTGTTATAATAATCAAATTCAGTCTTTATTTGAAATTCAGAACTAGGCACATGCGACCACTTCTTTATATAGTTTTGGGTGTTTAAAGATTGGTATTTAATTGTATTCCCGTGTGAAAGCAAAGGATATAGTTCAGGTCTCTTCTGGGAATCACAATTGGGCACACATCCATTCTCTGATGTAGTTTTCACAAGTTAAATATTGTAACTCTTGAATTGTTAATTTTAGACATTCGGTAATGGTCCCAGCAGTGTCCCCTCTCCTTAATTAGGAACACGTGACCACTCCTTCAAGCAAAAACAGTCTTGGAATAATAAAACAATGGATTTCAGTCACTTTAGCTTCTCACGCAAGTAAAGAGTTTACCGTTATATGCAAGTGCTACATTCCCATTGTTCGATGTATTTTAGAAGCAACAAACAACTTCTCCGGCATTGGATCTACCATAGATTCACATGCTGTGAATATTACCTGTCTTCAGGGTGGGAAGTCTCTGGAACATAGAGCAGTTTAAACTTAAACTGAAAACCTTGTCACTTTTTGTGCTCCATTAGTCATTTTGGCTCATATTGCCCACAGCCAATAGGAACACCTCCCTTAAGCCCTCTGTTGGCCATCTTCAGATTTGGCAAGCGCACGTGAGGGGCAGTAAGAGCCAAAAGACGAGCCATGCTGTGCAGGTGGAAGGGTCGCATGTGAATATATCCGAAGTTACAGGTAAGTAACTAACTAATTCCTTCTCCAGCATTGGATCTTTCATAGATTTGCGTGTTGTGAATAGATTACAAAGCAGTATTACAACAATACATATGGGCAGAGGTAGGCTCCCAGCATAACTTACCACATGATGCTTACTAACCTCACGCAAAAAGGTTCTGCAAAACCGACTTGCTGACTCTAGACTCCTCTGCGGAATCTGGCAATACACAGTAGAACCTGGTGAATGTATGCACTGATCTCCAGGTGCCTGCGCGGCAGATGTCAGGCAGCGGGATTCCGGAGAGGAAAGCAGTGGTTGCCACTACTGCTCTGTTGGACCTTGGGGACGGCTATAAATGAGGGAGGATCACATGGGAGGTGATAGCCACCGGGGAGATGTCATGGCTTCATTGGATGAGGCGCAGAATCCCCCACTGTCCTATGAGGAAGGCCCCCTTTTACCCAACACCCTAATGGCCTGTTGCCATATTAGTTTTCCTTCATGTAGAACTGATCTTGCATGTGGAATCTTTGGAAAAGACCCTCCAAGAATTATGCAAGAATTATGCATCAGAAACAATCAGTGGACTTCAATTCCCACCACCACCTAAGTAGTGAGACAAGGAGGAGGAAGGTATTGATACAGAGCAACAAGCGTGATGAGCGTATTAGTTGTTGGATGAAAGCACCTGTACGCAGAACCTTTAAAAAGGTGAGCCGAACTAAGGGCGAGAGCTGAGGAGAAAACGTGACCTCTCCCGTGAAGGCGGACGGATGCCAGAGGCACGAGCCGGTGTTCAGAAGCTGGGACGTGAACCGGTGTGGCAAAGGGAGGGAGTTTACCAGCAGAGAAGAAAAGAAATGTGGTGCGAGCGTGGCATGCCTTGGAGACGCCACGAACTGCAAGAGGGTCCCTAGGTTTTTATCTCCACAATAGTGCGATCCTTGTCCTGTTATATCTTAATAAATAATCAATACATTAATTGTCTTTCCTTTTTTGTGTATTCATTCAGTTGTATGCTCGAATAATTGATTCATATCACAAAGAAACATACATTTGACTGTGATTTATTGACAATCTGTGACATTGTCAATGGTTTACATGCATTGTGTGCTTAGCCTAATGTATGTTTCTTTGTGATATGAATCAATATTTCAAGCATACAACTGAATAAATACACAAAAAAGGAAAGGCACAATCCAAGGTATTGATTATTTATTAAGATATAACAAGCGAAGGATTGCACTATTGTGGGGAGAAAAACCTTTTGTACCCTAAAGTAAAAAGATGGTTTTGTGAAATTGAAAGGGGAGAGTGCCAATCCCAATCCCCAATAGGAAATTAATGCAAATGTGGGGTGAAGTTTAAAAGAACAGTGAAACAAGTAGCTATACCAAGCCAACAAGAAAGGTATATGCTACCTGAATGTAAAGAGACATTTGTTAAGACGAGAGAAGTCCAGGCAAGCATACACCAGGCAATTGAGAAAGAGAAAGAGAAGTCCTGGCAGGAGAGTACAGCAGGCAGTAGGAAGGGCATAAAAGAGTCATGACAGGGGAATGTACCAGGCAAATTGCAAACCTACAAGGAGTGTCAAGCAGAAACAGTGTTAAACAAAGAAAGAACTTGTGTTAAAAGAAGGAACTTTTGTTAAGAAGCACTTACAAGGTTGAACAGTTTTCATTCAATAGGATGGTTGTGGTCCAAGGAAGGCATAAAGAACTGTTAGACCCAGCAACATTTGCGATACCAGTAAAGAATCTAGGGCAAGGGAATCGCCCTCTGGAATTAAGGTATTTTTCCATTTTGGAGAACATTTCCGTTGTAGCTATTCCATTTTTATTTGAGAAGAATTTGTCCAAACATCGGGTTAAAAACATTTCTCTCGTCATCTTATAATTTTGTTTATAGTATGAGGGTCCGGATACAATGTTTGGACACAAGGACGGCTTTTGATTTACGGCATCCTGACAAAGATGGATCCTTGTTTTTAGTTTTAGGTAGGGAAACTCCTCTTAGAGTAGGGTCAGAGAGGCATTTTGCCAACCCATAAAAAGTCTTTAACCAAAAGCATGACAACTTTGTGTCCGGCTTTCATTTTTGACCCGTCAAGGATCTGGAGCGTCAAGTTGGGCTGCTGGAAGGAAAAGAGCTAAGGGATGTCCAGCAAAAAATCAGGAGGGCCAGAACATCAGACAATTGCTGGAGGGTTTGGGGAACCCTCCACCTCCCCTTCAAAACTAAAAGCAAGCAAAACAGTCTGCCACCCAGGAGCCTGAAGGGTAGGAAGAGGGCATGGCCTCCTTAATGAGGGAGAATATTCAAAATGTCAATGCTGGATTTTAAAAATGGCCTCAAATAACTTCTGAAAAGAGAGATGTCCTACTTTTTAAAAGAAGAGCTCATGACGGCCATTCAAGAAAATACAAAAGAAACTTGGTGTCTAGGAGCGAGAATTAGTGCTTCTGAGACTGATATAGCCACACTCTGAGAAAGCAGTGAAACCACGCAACAAGTTGTTAGGGACCTGAAAGTAACAGTGAAAGCCATGCGGGATAGGTGTGAGGACATATAGAATCACCTGAGAAGAGAGAATATACACATTGAAGCCCTGAAGGAGGGAACCAAAGACGGGACATGAAGAAGTGCTGTTGACATCTGTTTGCAACAAACCTGTAGACCAGCCGGACATCAAATATGATATGGCTAGGCCTCATCGCTTTGGACCCTTAAGAACAGAGGTCAAGGGGAGTGGTAGGCCGAGGACCGAGGGACATGCTCTTTCGGTGAGCTCCGGCACCCGCGTCTTCTCTGAGTCCCTTTAACCCCTTCTTAAGAATCTACCACGTATCCCGAGTGAACATATGGGCACCGGAATGTAGGGAGAACAACCCCTGCAGAGGAGGAATCATTAAAAGACCGCTCAACGAAGTAGTGGAAGAAACAAAAGTCAGAGCTGAGCCTGATCAAGATGGCAGGCAGGCCGTTGGAAGAGCCCCGAGACACCGTAATGCTTAGATAAGCCTCCAAAGGAATGAGCACAACCACTTTAGCCTTTGTAACGCAACGCCGGTAAGTCCAGCCACGCTGCAAACAGTGGCATGAAGAGAGGGGCTGGAAGAGAGGAACACTTGTCACAGCGCAGCATGCGGCAGCGAGACGGAGAGGCGAGCGCACGCACACAGTGTAATATGAAGGCATGCAAGACCCCGCTGTGTGGTCGGATCAGGCGGATCGGAGGAAGGGTGCGACGGCACAAGAGCTGAAAACATGAACAGGAGCCCATAATTTAACCTGTAGCGCAAGCGGAGCGAGCAGCATACATAAGGGAGTAGCCAGTGGAATCCACGTGGCCCATCACCCCCAGAAAGCAAGCGCCATAACTATGGAACTCTAAAGGCAGCGGAGGGGAGACAGCCTAGGTTACTATCCAAGCATTCTGAGGCAATCGAAAAAAAACAGGCATGGGCATGCCTTTCATACTTGTAAATACAGTCTTAGGAACCCTGTGCAACACATCTGAGGTGTTGCAGAAGAGGAAGGCAAGTCTCACACACAGAACTGGCGGGATCCAGCGTAATTGGAGGAGCCCCCGCCCCCACTAGTGACTCATCCGGGGGCATAAGACGAGGGATAGTGAGAAAGCCTGAAGTGACGGTGGAGATACTGGTGAGAGAGGAGAGAAGCAAATAAAAACAAAAAACAGCCAACAAAAAAGGATAAAAGAGGGGGCAGGAACTTAAGAGTACAGAATGGCAAAGAAAGCTAATAAACTGGAAGGCCCTCTCTCAGGTGACATTAAAGCCATGATGCAGGGTCCAGAAACAAGTGCAAACAGCTGCACAGATACTCACCGGTGGGCTCCGACATGGTCGCAGAAATTGAAGACCCTCCCACGAGACGCTCGGTCCTGCAAGACATGCTGGCAGAAAAAAAGAAAGAAATTAAAGACTGCGCCATTAGCCTCGCTAAATCTATCACAGAGTTAAACAAGCACAGGGTGGAGGAGACAGAGACAACACTATGCGAGCCAGGATATGAGCAAAGAGAACTGGCTAAATGGATGGACGCAGTGGAACAATAAATGGAATGGGTAGTGGCCAGACAAGAAGATGGCGAAAATAGATCACGAAGAAATGACATCAGACTTAGAGGCATAACAACGACGGTCCTGGAATCTCAGCTACACGATTATGTCCAAGAACTATTCCAACAGGTCCTGAGTGACACTGAGAGCCAGACAATAATGCTGGACAGGACGCATAGGATATATAATGCCTAACAACAAAAGAACAACCTGATTCCGGATGTGATCACAAGAGTTCACTTCTTTCAAATGAAAGAACCAATCATGAAAGCTGAGAGAGGAACAGAGTCCAAGTTCCGGGACTCGCACATCGCATTTTACCAGGACATGGCGCAGGCTACACCGCTGAGACGGAAGAGGGTCCGGGTGGTGACAAACTGGTTACAAGAAAAAGGAATCTGGTACAGATGGACTTTTCCCTGTGGGTTACAATTTGAACTCCACGATAAGACATACCACATTGTAAAGGAAGAGGAGATGATGGACTTGATGTCTAAAGGTGACACCTCACATCCTTCAGTCCCCTCATCGGAGAAGGACCCAGAACAACGTACAGGTCATACAAATAAGAAAGAAGGGTGGCGACAGGGGCGCCCGTACCCAAAAGGGAGGGGAAGGGGTCTGAAACACAAGGATGGCACTTGAAAGGGGGCCAAAAGTGGGATTGTGAATACACTTGGGTAAGATAGAATATTCCTTCTAGGTGGGAGGAGCAGAAATGTTAGGAACCTGCTTGGAGGGGAGTGGGAAAGAAAGAGGGGTGGCATTAGGGGGAGGAGGGGCACGGGCAGGGCGCTGTGTTGGATAGGAACCCTGTTGGTCTACACACACGGACCAAATGTCTGAAAGTTTGAAAGTGCATGTGAAACACGAGTTGGGAAGACTAGGCGGGTGGCAATCATACTGGGAGACCTATTGTCATTGTAAGAAACAATTTTGTTATAAAGACCCAGAGGGGAGGTATTTGGTTCTCAAAGGCATACTGGGAACGCAGACATTCACCCTGATTGCATTGTACGGCCCGAATGACAAGCAGGGCATCTTTCTGAACAAAGTGCTGCAGAAAATAGGCAGTTGGTGTGAGGGGCAGGTAATAATCGGAGGGGATTTCAATTGTGTTATGGACCCCAATTTGGACAAGACGATTTCTCCCTACTAAGAATGACCATAGAAATTGACAAGCCCTGGGTAAATTCTTTCGCGATCTTGTCCTAATAGAAAACTGGCGATTCTTCCATGACACAGCTAGGGAGAATACACACTACTCAGCAGTGCATAAGCAGTATTCAGGGATAGATATGGTTCTAGTTTCAGCAGCATTGATCCCACACATAATATCTCACGGACCACGCCCCTGTGATCGTACAAATTGAGGCACAACCAGATAAAAAAAGTGGGCAAAAACACTGGAGTCTTAATGAACTAATCCTAAAAGACATTGCCCTTAGAGCTTGCATGGAAAAAGTGATCACTACCTATTTCACTAAGAATGATACGGGAGAGGTAGACTGGCGCGTGGTATGGGATGCA
The DNA here is from genome assembly GCF_040938575.1 of Ambystoma mexicanum. Lineage (NCBI taxonomy): Eukaryota > Metazoa > Chordata > Amphibia > Caudata > Ambystomatidae > Ambystoma > Ambystoma mexicanum. The sequence continues at coordinate 1,088,363,601 of NC_090937.1, read as the reverse complement.
GGTAAAGCAGTGATGAGAGGAAAATTTATCTCGCAGGCAGCCTCTTGCGTCAAACGGAGAGAGGTAGTTCGAATCGAAAGGGAAATGCAAATGGCAGAAATGCAGCACAAACTCCAACAATCGCAGAGTTCGCTACGAGCCTTGCGAAAACTGAGGGCACAACTGGAGGCACACCTGGCAGAGTGCGCTGCACAAACCTTGCTGAACACCAAGCAAATATACTATACCCAGGGAGGCAAGGCCAATCGATAATCGATTACTTGCAGCAAAACTGCTGAAAGTTAAAACCAGTAACCATGTCACACGCTTGCAAGATGTAGGGGGCAATTTTGTATGCGGGGGAGGACAAAGTGAGGCTTATGGAAAGGTCTCATGCGACCCTGTTAAAACGGGAGGAGTTGGACCCACTTCTCCAAACATCATATATAAGCAATGCGGAGTTGCCGCGTCTGACAGAGCAAAGGGAGAATTTGGATAGGCCCATTCTCCAGCATGGGGTCTGGCATGGATTCACATGCTCATAAATATTCCCCGTCGTCAGGCTGGGAATCGTCAGTAAAGAAAAAATCTGATTCAGTTTCGTTTCTGAACTGTCTTTCTACTAATAACCAATTAATGGTCTCTGGGTCATACTGCCCCCAGCCAATGACTCCCCTCTACCTAAGCCCCTCCTCTGGCAGCCATCTTAAGATTTTTACCGCACGTTCAAGTGTTGGGAGCCCTCGTGTTATAGCTCTCGAGCTTTTACTGCATGTTGCGTTTTTTCAAAGAGTTTTACTCTAATTTTTTGGTGAATTCGAGCCTCAAGCTCCACCGATTCTTCTTCCGATAAACGGGGACCTGTTTGGGAAATTTCTATGCCCTTCAAGGGCGATATTTTATTTATTTATTTTCATCGAATTTCACTTCTTGGAGGATTCCAGAAGATCTTTGAGGCCTACCCCGCGTGGACATGGCACAGGACAAAGGAGACTCGACGCCCGTTGGATCCAAGCTGTTTAGGATCTGCCCAGGATGTGGACTGCAGAGCGTCTCTCCCGGTGCTTCTACTGCCTGCACTCCGACAAGTCGCACGTGGAGGAGGACTGTGCGTTCTGCAAGAACATGTCCGCCCGGACCATGAAGGACCGTCGTACACAGCTCGCTAACTGGCTGGAGGCGAAGAGCCCAGCAGCAGGTGAGAAGAAATCTGAGCGGTCTTCTAAGACCTTTGAGGGCGCTCCGGCTACGGGGGCCCAACAGAAGGCAAAGCACCGTGAGTCCACGGGCACCGAGAGCGCCATTGGTTCGGGCTCCTCGGCTGCCAGGCCGGGTGTAATGTCAGACACCGTCAACCACGCGCCAATGCTCTGACTCGGTGAAAAGGAAGTCAGAGAACCTGGGTAAGCTTTGGGAAAAGCCCCGGCCGATTCCCGACAGAGAAAGCCAAAGGGGAGGGAGGCGGTGACCCACCCCCATGTTAAAGGCCTCCGACGCGCCTAAGGATGTGAAGGCCCAGATTCACCCAACTAAGGCCTCGATTGAAGGAGTTGTGGCGTCCCTGGCTGAGCCCGTGGAGGCGACCCCAGTGGAGACGGCCTCCAGGCCTAGAGTTTCCCTGCCATCCCGAAGGGAATAGTCTTTCCAGCCAATCAAAAAGACCCCTGTGAAGCCCTGGGCCGAGAAGGAGGAGTGGGGGGGTGTGATAGCCCTAACAGACTCGGATACCTCCTCCGAGGACGAGCTGTCGGTCGTCAAGGCGGTCCTGGACAAGAGGTTTGACGAGGTCAGGGCCTGTGGGAAGAATCCTGATGAGGCGGACGTGGAGAGCGAGGGTGGAGCCGACAAAGAACGGCAGGTTGACGAGGAACTGGAGGAGCCTCTGCCGACACACCCGTCGCTACCGATACCAACACCGCCGGACAGGTCGGAAGAGATCTTACTGGCACTGTATTTCCGGCCCACCCCCCCCCCACCTTTCCATCCTTCACCTACATCCCCTGCACCAAGGGATGAGACTGAGACGGCTTCGACAGGGACGGACAACGGCGGAGACAACAGAGCAGATCTCCCATCGCCCCCTCCCCGGGCTTCCCCTGACGAAATTGGCTCGTTCCACGCCATGATTGCCAGGGCCTCAGAGCTTTTCCAGCTATGCCCTGAAGAGCAGAAGGAAGGATTCCTTTATTAGCGGTGAGAGGCCAAGAGGAAGACCATACTCTCGGTCTCACTGTTAGACGACATCTGGGACGAGGGACTGTCCCTTCTGAAGAACCCGTCCACGGCCCCTGCGAAGAGAGACCGGTAGGAGTAGTAGTACCGGGTCCCAGATTCCGCTTCTATGTGCCTCAGGGCGCAGCCGTCCCCAGACCCTGTGGTCTCCGCGGTGGCCAAGAAGAAATTGGCAGGATCAACGGCATCTTCTTCCCCACCGGACGGTGAGGGGAAGAAGCTTTACGCCATGGGATGACTACGATAGGGAGCTATGCTTTAAAATTGCCCCCCTCCTCGACTTCCTCCCGGACGACAAGAGAGCGGAGGCCCTTGAAATACTGCAGGAGGGCGAGGTGGCTTTTGGCCACGCCATCACGGTAGCCACGGACATTGGCAACACTGGTTTTCGCCAGATGGGCAACGGTGTCTGCCTTCGCCGGCGCGGGTGGCTCAGGGCCACTGATTTCCGTCAGGACGTACAGACCAGGGTACTGGACATGCCCTTCTATGGGAACAACCTGTTTGGCAAGGCAGTGGATGAGTCACTACCGGCCATCAAGGCGGGCACTGAGACGGCCCGTGCCTTGGGCACGCTTCATCAGCAAAGGCCGTCCTTTCAGACCTCTGGAGGCAAGTCCCATGGTGCCTCCAAAGGATTTGGCGGCAGCTCTTTGTCATACTGCCAGGCGGCCCGTTCTTCGTCGCAGGAAGCCTACAAGAGGCCGCAACAAGGCCAGTGGACATTGTCGCCAAGGGGCCCCATGGGGCAAGGCCTTGTCGAAGCAGGACGCGTGGGAATCAATCTCCACCGACCATTGGGTGCTGGATGCCCTGGCCCACAGGCACACTCTGGAGTTCCAAAGGAAGTGCCAAGACTTTCCACCGGTTGCCAGCAAAGAAAACCACATCCCACAACTACTTCTGGAGGCACGAGCGATGCTAGCAAAGGCCGCGATCGAACTCGTCCCAAAGAGGCTCCGGAGCTCCGGAGTACACTCACGGTACTTCCTTGTTCGAAAGAAGACCGGCAGCCTATCCTGGACCTCTGCCGCCTCAACAGGTACATAAAATCCCAAAAATTCTGGATGGTCACCCTTCATCACGTGCTGGGACTGCTGGAAGAAGGGGACTTCCTGTCGTCGCTGGACCTGGAGGATGCATACTTCCACATCCCCATACACAAAGGACATCGAAGGTTTCTGCGATTTGTGGTCCAGGGGAGGCACTATCAGTTCAAGGCACTGCCCTTTGGTTTGAAGTCGCTGCCAAGGGTCTTAACCAAGTGCCTGGCGCCGGTGGTGGCGCGGCTGCGCCTGCAGGGGATTCACGTCTACCCCTATCTGGATGATTGGCTCATCCGAGCGAAGTCGAGGGAACTCGCCGTCGACCACACAGCGAGGCCCGTCCGCCTGCTCGCGGAACTGGGGTTCTCAATCAACTTTGCAAAGTCCTGCTTGGTGCCATCGCAAAACGCCCTATTCCTAGGGGCCAGGCTCAACACGGTGGCGCGGCTAGCTTCACTGTCGGAGGAGAGGATAAAGGCCATCCTGGGCAAGGTACAACGGCTGTTGACCATGGAAGTAGCCAGGGTGAGGTCCATCAAGTCCCTGCTCGGCATGATGTCGTCATGCATCTACCTCGTGCGTCTGTGCAGGTTGCGGATGCGGCTACTGCAGAATTTCCTCGATGCCCATTGGATACAAGTGGCGGGAAGCTTTGAAGACCAGATCTCCTTCCACAAGACTTTCCGTGAAGCGATGCGCGTGGGTACCTCACCACCGGATCTCGTGGCGGGCATGGACTTCCAGACCCCAGCGCATCAGGAGACGGTAACGACGGACACCTCCCTGGAGGGATGGAGCGCGCACACCGGAGATCTCCACACAAGAGGCCTTTGGCTCCCGGAGCAGAGGTCCCTGCACATCAACGTCCTGGAGCTACGGCCCGTGTTCTGGGCCCTAAGGTCCATCCTTCCGTCCCTCAAGGGCAAGGTGGTACGGGTCTTCACCACCACCACGATGTTCTACATCCGGAAGCAGGGGGGCACCAGATCTCCAGCTCTATCCAAGGAAGCGCAGGATCTGTGGCACTGGGCCACAGCCCAGGGGGATATCCTGGTACCCTTTCACCTGGCAGGAGTGAAGAACACCGTTGCCAACTCACTCAGCAGGGAGATGTGCTCTTGTCACGAGTGGGAGCTTCGCCAGGATCAAGTAGATCTTCTATTCCGACAATGGGGCAGTCCCCAGATCTGTTTGGGACGGCGATGAACACCAAGTGCCGGAGGTTCACCAGCAGGTTTCCCAAGCTGGAGAACATGGGGGGATGCATTCTCCTTCCCCTGGGACGGCCTATTCCTCTATGCATTCCCATCATTGCCGCTGCTACTGCGACTCATCAGTCAACTCAGACGGTGCAGGATGATCCTCGTCGCACTGGCGTGGCCGAGGCAGATATGGTTCCCGGACCTTCTGGACATGTCAGCGTCTCCTCCAGTCAAGCTTCCGATGGACGCAGATCTTCTCACCAGGGAAGGAGGCGCAATCCTGCATCACAAACCAAGATCGCTGAACCTGCAGGCCATGCTCCTGCAGCACTAGAGTTTGGAAGCTATGATATCCCGGCAGACTGCAAGGAGGTACTTGCCAAGGCCAGGGCGTCATCGACTCTTAAGTGCTATGGCCATAAGTGGAAGAGGTTCTCTTTCTAGTGCTGTGCACAGAAGATCAACCCTCTATGGATTACGGCCCCTCAAGTGCTGCCATACTCGCTGGCCAAGGCAGGGCTGGCCCATGCCTCCATCAAAATTCATCTGGCGGCTATCTCCCGCTACACCAGAACTCCGGGGCGATCATCGCTGTGATCCCACTGTCTGGTGAAGGAGTTCACGAAAGGACTGTTCCGCCTGTTCCTGCCGGTGAAGGCTCTGGCCCCGGCGTGGGACATCAACATAGTGCTGACCAGGCTCATGGGTCCGCCATTCGAGCCTTTGCATTCGACACCTCTGAAATTCTCGTCATGGAAGACAGCGTTTCTTGTGGCCATCACCTCCGCACAGCGAGTGGGAGAGATCCAGGCCCTCTCCTGTAAACCGCCATACCTAACATTCCACCAGACAAGGGTAGTGCTGAGGACGCACCCCTCCTTCATGCCCAAGTTGCCATGGGACTTCCACCTCAACAAGCCCTTGGTGTTGCCTATTTTCTTCCCGTCGCCGGCTGAGAGGACTTTGCACTCGCTGGATGTGGCTAGAGCGCTAAAGTTCTACGTGGAGCGCACAAAGAGTTTCTGGAAGACATCACAGCTGCTTGTGAACTTTGGCCCTGTGAACCAAGGGAACCAAGGGAAGGCCCTCTCCAATGCTTCCATTTTCAGATGGCTCTCATGCACTGTCACCGGTTGGCAAACCGACCGCTGCCGTCTGAGAGCCCATTCGACCAGAGCGACCGCTGCTACTCTGGCGTTCTGTCTGGTGTGCACCTTCTGGACATCTGCAGGGCAGCTACGTGGAGATCGGCGCACACCTTTATGAAATTCAACTGCATCGACCGGGATTCCAGGGAGGAGTTCAGAGTCGGCCAAGCAGTGCTGCGCAACCTGTTCGCTTGAAGGTGAGCCTGGTGAGGAGGTAAGAGATGCTTAATGTTGATTTGTTGAAATGCTTAATGTTGAGCCTTGCCACCTCCCGTGGTTGTGCATGTGTGTACTGCTATGTATTCTTGTATTCATGAGCATGTGAATCCATGCCAGACCCCATGCTGGAGAAGGTGTTAGGCTCATCTGATCTCCACAGGGGTGCCGAACGGAGCTGGATTGGCTGGTGGTGAGTGGTGTCTTGTACTCCCCTCTGATACGAAAGCAGGCTTGCCTAGAAAGGTAAATCACAGGTTACCCAACCATGTGGACGAGGGCGGCTCCCGCCTCCCGTGACGTCCTCTTGCACCCCCCCCGCTAGATATCACCTTTTGAGTTACGAATAGCGGGCTCTCCGTCCTGCCACTGTTCGCAGGGGTGCGTCGTAGTTCTAGGATCTAGTTACTTCAGTGATCCTATTGAAAGTTCCAGAGAACTGTGACTCTATGGTAAGTCTTATTCCAAAGATATGGCTAGCTAAGAGTTCAAGTTGCAAAAGTTCACTCTGTACCTTTCTTTACAGATTCCCTCTTCGTGCATACGATGGAGCGAGGTTCTTGGTAGCTGGTTTCCCAAGGTAAGATTTGCGCCAGTGCTATGCAAAAGTCTTTCCACCCGATACTGTTTTTCTGCACAACTAACCTGCTGCTTTTGTATTCTGCAGGTGCGGAATCTCCTGAACAAAGGCTGCGTGATGAAGAATTGTGAGCCCGTGAGGATTGGTGCCTTCAGGTGAGAGCTGCCTCGTGCAGTATTATAAGTCAGAATGAGGCCTTCCCACTGCTCTGCTAACCTGATTACTTCTTTCTGTTTTACAGATGCGGCAGCCTCGGAGCGGCGATCGGAAGATGAAGCAGAGATCGAGTGATGACGTTTCGCTGGTAAGTATTAGTGCGGCGCTGAACTGCGATGAAGAGCGTGTGGTCTGCAAGGCTAATCTGATCTTTCCTTTTCAGTTCTGAAGAAGCGTGGACTCCCGAGCGGCCGCGATGAAGAGACTGGTAAGTATCTTGTTCTGCTCTTCTTTCTCACTCTTCTTTGCAGGTAGCACGAGACAACTGGACGGGCGTGGCTGATGGCTGGCCTGGAGCTGCAGACACGGTGAGTGTTACGCTGCAGGAGTGCAGAATAATGCGAAGCATGTTCTGTATGAAGGGTGTGGCTTATATAGTCTTCTGAAAGTAGTTCCAGCAACCACACCCAAGCAAATAGTCCCACGGCAAATAATCCCTTCACCCTGCCTCATATTGGTTCGCACGTGCCTCTCTGGATCTGAAACGTGCCATGTTGGTGATGGCAGTATGAGCCTGGCGTCAACGGCGCCAGGACCGAGTCCAGGAAGCCCCTGCAAGATTCCTTGGGGCCTTCAAGGCCCCCATGGGACCCAACGCCCCCATGGGACCCAACGCCTTGGACAGGGTGGTCTGTACCTGATGTTTGGGGGTATGGACCGTGACAGAAGGAACAAGTTACTTAGCTGTAACTGTTGCTCTCCAGCATGGGTCTGGCATGGATTCACATGCGAACCCTCCCGCCAACCCCTCTGCGGCTCTTCTCTTGGTCCTACTGTCACTTTACGTGCTACCAAATCTGAAGATGGCTGCCAGAGGAGGGACTTGGGTAGAGGGCGGTGATTGGTTGGGGGCAGTATGACCCAGAGACCAGTGATTGGTTATTAGTAGAAAGACAGTTCAGAAACGAAACTGAAACTGATTTTTTTCTTTATCAAGGATTCCTAGCCTGACTGGGAATATTCATGAGCATGTGAATCCATGCCAGACCCATACTGGAGAACAGTTACAGGTAAGTAATTTGTTCCTTACGGCAGAAGAGGTTCATGAAGCCATAAGTACCCTACGCGCCAACAAAACACCAGTACTTGATGGGTTTCGTAACGGGTGTTATAAAACCTTTAGAACACAACTATTGGCGCCCATGACACACCTTTTCAATATGATTGGAGAGGAAGGTACAGTAACGGAGGACATGGGCAAATCCACCACTGTATTAATTCCCAAACCAGGGAAAGATAAAGCTGAACGTGCCAATTATTGCCCAATCTCCTTACTAAACAGCAATGGTACAATATATGCAAATATTTTGGCAGGGAGGCTAGCGAAAGTATTACCGAGGATCATACATGAAGACCAAGCAGGATTTATAGTGGGGAGACACACACAAGACAACATAAGGAGTGCCATAGATATAATAGACTTAGGCACAAGGACAGAGCAGAGATTCTCTATAGCAGCATTAGACGCGAGACAGGAGTTTCATAGCCTAGATTGGGGATTCCTGGAATGGGCGTTAGTAAAATATGGGTGTGGACCTGCATTTAGACCAATGGTACTGACTAACTTCTAACTCCCATCAACAGGATTCATGTTGAATGGGCGACTCGCAGAACAAGTTAAGATCCAGAGGGGGACACGACAGGGCTACCCGCTGTCGCCTCTAATTTTTCACGATGGCGATTGAACCATTTGTAGCTACGGTTCGGCAAGATCAGGACATTTTGGGTATAGAAAGCAAAGGTGGGACGCATAAACTAGCCCTGTACGCAGAAGATATTACTTTTCTTGAGGGACACAAAGCGCACCTTGCCGAGCGTGATGACCAAATTACAAGAATTTGTTGAGGTTTCGGGGTTCAAGGTCAACTTTAAGAAGTCCAAAGCCCTCAACATAACGGATACTCAGAGTGAATCCAGGAACTGAGTATGGGATACCCGCTGTCTTCGGAAAACAAAGAAATCAAATATTTGGGGATAAAGCTGACGAGAAGATACTTTGACCTATATGGGGCAAATATCCTGCCCCTCTGGAAAGGGTTAATGGAGGACCTGCACAGATGGGACACACACAAGCTTTCATGGTTTGCTAGAATAGCTCCTGTTAAAATGACAGTCATACCCCGATTGTTATATGTTACCAGTTCTCTCCCATAAACATTCCCGCCAAGATGATTAAAACCTTACAAGAGAGGGATTCCAAGATGGCCGCGTAGGGAGGCGGACGTTGCACCCCGAGCTCCCGATCTTTCAACGGCAACTCTTCTGCCCGCCCCACTTACGGCCCTCCCCGGAGTTTTGGGTTGACAGCGGGGGCTCATAGTAGCGGTGAACAACACTCATCCCGAGAGAACCGCCCCGGAGACAGGACAGCGACGCGCTGCGGGCGGCACTCCAGTGGCGGCGGTCAGGTCCTCGGCCGGCGGCTGGTGGAGGTGAAGAGACCCGTCTGAGGCGAGGTGGATGGGCTCCTGCGGCGGGTCCAGCGAATAGCTGATGGGCCCTCGGGGCCCTGACGGAGGCGGTGGGTGGACGGCCCCCGCTCGGATCCCGGCTGACAGCGGAGGTTGACTCGCCAGAGGAGGTACAGGGCGTCCTGGGGCTCGAGGGGAGGTGCGCCAGAGCGCTGCCCGCGGCAGGCGGGGAGGCGAGCGACCTCCCGGCCCCTGGAACGTCTGAACACCGCTCGGGGTGCCCACGGGAGGTGGGAGAGCCTCCCCCCCCTTCTGGAAGGGCCTTGGTAAAGGGAGCGGCGGTAATGCCGGGGCCGCGGATTTATCTACATTAGCTTTGGCAGAGGTCCGAGTGGCCACAGTCCACGGCGCCGACCCCCGGAGGCTGGGGGTGCCAAGAGAAGAAATAAGGATAGGGGGTCCCCCGCGGGGGTGCCCCGGAGGATTGCACTGAGCTCCAGCTGGGGTGCTGAACTTTGGTACTGGGAGCATCCACGGGATCGGGCCCCAGCTGGCGCCGAGGTCCGCGCAGCTCTGCATGTCCAGACCTGCTCGGCGGCGGCGGCATCCCCCCTTGGAGAAGCACCAGAGCAGGATCAGAGTCCAGCAGCATTGATCAAGCCTACAGCCTGGGTGGCCCCGCTGGCCCCTGGGATAGGACCCTGGTGTCCTAGTCTTCTGTTAGATATCTCTGGCCGGAATTGGGATGTCCAGAAATAAGGGGAAAGAGAACCCACCCCAGGGAAAAGGCCCCAGAAAACCAACGGAGGGCCCCCTCACAAAACTCTTGCTAAAAGACCCGGAGATGACAGCCGCCCAGGAAACTGCCATAACCACAGAGGAAAATGTGCCTCGGGTCACCCACGGGGACCGAGACGGACCGGTCACTCAAGCTATGCTAACGCAATTCATGACAGACCTGGTGGAGAGGATCACAACAGCGGGCCAGCTACAGATGGACAAGCTTCGTGAAGACCTAGCAGAAGGCCTTAGGGAAATAAAGAGATATTAACAAAGTCGAAGAGAGGGTGGACATTAATGAGCACACCATCCAAGAGCTGACCGAGGACGCGAGGAAAGTGGACATTCTCCTAGAAACTCTGGCGACAGCCACTCAGAACCTGGAGTTACAAGCTGAGGATCTGGAGAACAGGTCTAGGAGGGCGAATATTAGGGTTAAATTCCTCCCAGAGAGCATCACAGACCAGGAGCTATCCCAAACTTTGAAGGAGATCTTTGGCGACCTGCTGCACTCTGGCTTAGACACAGACATGCAGTTTGACAGTCCATCAGGTGGGCCCACGCAGTCCGGAGCCGGGTTCTCGTCCACGTGATGTGCTAGTGGTGTTCCACAATTATGCGTTAAAGGAGAAGATCTTGGAAAAGGCGAGAAGGGCCACGCGCATCACCCACAATGGTCATGAAATTGCTCTGTACCAAGACCTGGCGCGGATTATGTTAATTAAAAGGAGACTGATGGGCCTGGTCCTGTCCTTTCTACGCTCGCAGCAAATTCGGTACAGATGGGCCCACCACTTTGGTCTGTCCTTCACCTGGCAGGGATCCCTCCATAAAATGACGACCTGTGACCAGGGTCTGGCGTTGCTTGGTCTGGAGGAGCGGTCGCTGTCCCTCTCGGCGCCGCCGGAGGCACAGCCTACCGGGCGCAGACCTTGGGAATGGTCCACCACTAAACCAGAGAGGAAAGAAAAAAACCATGGGCCTGGACCCCAGGAGAGACACCAGCATTGGTACAGCGAAGGGTCCTTCGGGTGAGGCGAGTCCCCCCCACGGGCACATAGGCCTCTGAAAAGCTATGCGGCCACCAAAGTTGAGTCCGGGGAGGGCGTCAGTTTAAGCTTTTCTGTAACAGTTGGCGGGCAGCATAATTGAGGTGTTTGAGCACCAGGGAGGGAGGAGGGGTGGGTACTTGGAATGGGATTGGGTTATCCCGCGTGGGAAGTTTCCGGGTGTGTTATTGAGTCCGGTTCTCGGGGAATGGTCACGAGGGGGGCTTGGTGCAAGCCGGACTCGCCTGGTTTGGGGAGGGGAGAGAGTGGATCCAGGGATCGGGTATTGTGAGCCCGTCTTGCGCCCTATGGTGGAAGAGCTCTATCGTGTGGTAAACGATGGAGTGATTTGGGGGACTTGAGCGGGGCAGCAAAATTTCGCCAAACTTGCGATATGGTTGGCGCCGACTTTTTCAAGTGCCTTTCACTAAATGTGAATGGCCTCAATTCCCAGGTTAAGAGGATGAAGGTGGAGAGGTTTTTTAGACGCGAACAACCCCACGTACTGGCCCTTCAGGAGACCCATGTGCACACTAGGGACACCCATAGGATTACATTTCGGGGCTATTCTCGATTATTCCAGGCCACACAACCACACAAGAAGGGGGTGGTATTAATTGCCCTGAAAGATGGGCTTGACCTCGCCATCAGCGCCATGCAAAAGGACAACCGCGGAAGATACTTGGCACTGATTCTCGAGGGAAAGGTGGACACTTTCACGATAGCGACCCTATATGCTCCCAACCAAGCTCAGGATGCCTTCATACAAAATATTCTCGTCCGCCTTGGGAAATTTGCCAGGGCTAATATTCTCTTGCTGGGAGACTTTAATTTAGCATGGGACCCTTCTAAAGATAGGAGCTCCATCTCCTGGGAAGCACAGGTCGGGCCATCGGGAGACCTGGTACGGGAAATGGGTGATTTGGTCCTGGTCGATGTCTGGCGGGAACTCTATGGGGATGCAGTGGGTTTCACCTTCTACTCGCATGCGCACAGATCGCATTCAAGGATAGATTATGTCTGGATATCAAAACCATTGATGGGAAGAGTTCTGGCGCTCGAGATAGGGGCGATTGCCCTTGGAGATCATGCCCCACTCACCTTTACGCTCTCTACTCCGAAAGGCACTGCGGGTATTTGGAAATGGAGGTATCCAGTCTCGCTGTTCAGGGATCCCACCCTGGTTAAGGAGGTGGAGGAGCAGGTAGCAGAGTATAACGGCCATAATAAATGGGAGGACACAACCCCCCAAATTTGGTGGGATGCCCTTAAAGCTACGATTAGGGGTAGGATTATAGCCAGAAGGGAACGGGAGCTGAGATTAGAGGAGCAACAACTTGAACTCAGACTTAAAGAAGTGATGTCTCGTATGGAGAATAAGCCGTCGGCAGCCGTTGGCAGGGAATTTAAAGCAGTGAGGTGTCAGCTTAACCTACTACAGACAGGGCTGCCCAACGCACACTCCTCATTGCGTCAAGAGTTTTATATTAAGGGCAACCAGGCCGACCGTTTACTAGCCAGAAAGCTACGGAAGGAATCGGGAGATGCAACAATCCTAAAAATAAAAGGGGAGGGAGGAACCCTTCTTACTAGGAATTCAGATATAGAGGGGGAATTCTGTAAATTCTACACGGCCCTCCACAGGTCGGATGATCCATCATGCGCGGAGCAGGAGACATACCTCCGCTTGGCGGGGTATCGTCAGATTTCGTGGGACGATAGGGATGCGCTGGAGGTTGAGATAACCATGGATGAAGTTTGCAGAGTGATTAACAACATGCCCTCCAATAAAGCCCCGGCACCTGATGGGTTCATGTCTGAATTCTACAAAACACATAGAGGTCCTGATCCCCATCCTTACTAAATTGTTCAATTCTATTGGCTCCACAGGGCATCTCCCCGATTCTATGAATGAAGCTAAAGTCATAATTATCCACAAAAAGGGCAAAGATCCGACTGACTGCGCATCCTACCGCCCCATCGCGCTGATTAACGTTGACGCTAAAATCCACACCAAGATTCTGGCCTATCGTCTCGAAGCGATCCTCCCCAAACTAATTCACTGGGACCAGGCGGGTTTTATAAAGGGCAGGCAAACTTCAGACAGTGTCAGGCGATTGGCTCATTTAGTGGAAAAGGCTCAGAAAAAGAATCTACCGGCCCTTCTTTTGGCGATTGATGCCGAGAAGGCTTTTGATGGCGTTGAGTGGGGGTTCTTGTTTGAGGCTATGGGTAAAATTGGATTTGGCCTGGGCTTCCTGAAGCGGGAAAGGGCAAATTACCGTAACCCTGTGATACGCTTAGCAATAAATGGCCAAGTTTCACTGCTGGTACGTATAGAAAGGGCGACTAAGCAGGGCTGCCCGTTGTCTCCACTCCTATACGCTCTCCACCTGGAACCGTTTCTGCAAACGGTGAGATCGACTGCAGACATAGAGGGAGTCCCGTTTGGAGGACAGAGCCATAAGATTGCAGCCTTTGCTGATGACATGATTTTCACGCTGACCCACCCGATCACCTCCTTGTTGGCAGTGACAAGAGAACTAGATAGGTTCGGCCAGGTAGCAGGTTTAAAAATCAATACCCATAAATCGTAGGCTCTCCTTCTCACCTTGTCGCCCAGTGCAGTCCAAGACCTTAAAGCGTATAGCTTGAGATGGGTAGACAACTCGCTAAAGTACCTTGGCATTCATCTGACCAGGACCCTCAGCGACTCATACACCGCAAATTATCCCCCGCTCCTTCAGAAGGTGAAATCGAAACTGGTTGATTGGGGCCCCCTAGAGATCTCGTGGTTGGGCAGAATCAACGCTGTGAAGATGGCGATCCTCCCTCTCCTGTTGTATCATTTCTCGGCCCTCCCAGTGCGCATCCCGCCGTCCTTCTTTAGAGCCCTACAAAAGATAACAAGCCGCTTCATTTGGAAGCGAGGGCGACTGAGGGTGGCTGAGTCCCTTATGAAGGCTCTGGCGTCCTGTCGGGGTGTTGGGGAACCGGACTTTAGGGTATATTACCTTGCAGCTCAGCTCAGGGTCATAGGAGACTGGCAGAGGGATGATAGAGGGGAAGGTGTGGAGGTCCATGGATAGAGCGGTGGTGGGAGGGGACCTGGAAGGGGTTCTGTGGATGCCAAGGCAAGACAGACCGATCATAATGTACTGCAGGAATATCGCATCCACCATAGGGGACGCCTGGGACAAAGCTATTAAAAGTGCACATATCACTACTTTCCCCTCCCCGTATACGCCCATACATGGCAATCCGCAATTTACTCCAGCGGTCGCAGGAGACCCTTCATTTGACACCTGGTTTCAGGGGGGTTGCCGCATGATCCGGGATATGTTGGCGGATGGGGAGGTGAAACAATTGGAGCAGTGCAAGAAAGACTTTGGTTTGGGGGAGTTGCAGAGGCATTCGTGTCTCCAGATTAAGCACTGGGTCTCTCATCCATCAGTCACTCAAGCGGGTACAAGACCCCTCACTCAGTTTGAAAAGTATCTAGACACTGACACGGGTGATAAAGGGGTGCTGTCGTCCATATACAAACTCATAAAGCGGGATGAACCCCTGAAGTCCAGGACATACATGCTCAAATGGGCGCAGGATATAGGGGGGGACCTAGAGGAGCAGGAGTGGGTTCAGTTGTGGTCGCAGATTCCTAAGCTTACAAGACCTCTTCAGCTTTGGGAGATCTGGCTGAAACTGATGTTGAGGTGGCACCTGACCCCACTCAGACTAAATAAAATGTGCCCTGAGGTGTCTGAGTTCTGCTGAAGGGAATGTGGGGCAACGGGCTCCTGGGCTCATATGTGGTGGGAGTGCCCAAAAATTGATCCCTTTTGGTCGCTATTTCAGCAGGCTGTCACCCAGGTGCTGGACTTGGAACTCGGGGCTAATGGAGGGAGGGACTTATTGGGTCTTAATGGCATGCTCTCTTCTCTATCTACTAGAGCGGACCGCAAACTCTGTGTTAATGATGTTGGCAGCGGCTTTGGTTCTTGCCCGGAAGTGGAAATCGAAAGACCCACCACAGGAATTCGAATGGGTGGCGAAGCCGTGGTCGCTGCTGGCTTTGAAATGGCTCACTTATATGATTCAGGGGCTCCACATAAAGTTTGTGTCCGACTGGTCCAACTTGCTAACATATCTAAAGGCAGTAGCCCGCTGGGCCTGGTGTCCCAAGGCTATGGAACTATTGGGAATAATTCGCCCTCAGGACGAATCGGACCTGTAATGCCTTAAGAGGGCCAGCGCATTAACTCATTTGAAAACCACCTGTCATAAAGCTTTGGTGTCTTGCCTGTCCAACCGAGCCGAACAAGTATTCATTTTCATTTCATTGTTGAAGAAGGGCTTCCACTCATACTCTTGGATCCGGGGGAGGTGGGAGGGGTCAGGAGGGGGGTGGAGGTAAAGGTTGGGGGAAAGTGGGTCTTTGCATTTCTTCTTGTGTTTGTTCCCTTTGAAACTCTTAATAAAAATGTATTGGGGGGGAAAAGAAAACCTTAGAAGAGGAGATAATCTCCTTTATCTGGCACAAGAAGAAACCCTGGATTCAGAGATCGCTCCTCCTCCGACCAATATGGATCGGAGGATTGGGAGCCCCAGACGTGAAGAGGTACATCCTAGCAGCCCAGCCTGCACCAATGTTGGGATGGTAGAACCCTGAAACCCACAAGGGCTGGAGTAAAATAGAGCAAGACGTTACCGCTATCCCTCTGAGTGCACTCCAATCCTTGCATATCGGGAGTAGAGCGGCGGGGGGCAATTATTAAAGGCAGCATTAGACTCGCTCCAAAAATGGGACCTGGCATTGAGATGGAGGAAAACAGCCCTGGGACTAGGACCACAAAGCCCAATCAGCTATAATGCCGATTTTTCCCTGGGATTCGAGGTAGCCTACTGGGAAACGAGGGAGGGCCGGGTCAGATTGCAAGTAGAAGACTTTTACCTGGACTGTAACCCACTGCTATACGAGGAATGTAAGCGAAAATTCCACATAGGGGGAGTAGAGAGATACAAATACATCAGATCAGACATTGGATCTCTCAGAAGGAGGTAAAGAGGGTGGGTACAAGAGCACCACTGGGACTGGAGCTAAGTATGCGTGAGGGGGCAACAGTAAAAGGGTTCTTGAGAATATACAGGTTGCTAGACCGAACACAATATACAGACGATCTGCCATACATGAGCAGATGGGGTAAAGACTTGTGGGAGGTGGGGGGGGGGGGGGAGTCCTAGTGCACAGCTATAAAGGAGTCGGCATACAAAATGTGTCAAAGATGGTACCTGACCCCTCAGAGGTTGAATGCGATGAACAAGGAACATTCGCCCTTGTGCTGGAGGCAATGTGGGGAAACTGGAACCTTGGGCCAAAAGTGGTGAACATGCCCCAAAGCTAAAATATTTTGGAAGGAAAATCTAGCTCATATCAAAATGATCACAGGGATACAATTACCTGAATCGCCAATAGTGATACTCTTGGGGGCAGAGGTGGAAGGGATCTACACAGCAACTGGGGCGACTGCAGCACTCCTCACACACCTATTGATGGCGGCCCGTATTACACTTTTGCATGCTGGTGGGTAAAACCCTGGGGCGTATTAGCAATGGAGAAGGTGTGTGCTCTAAAAGCTGGGACATAAAAACAAGTTTGTAAAAAATAAATGTCTTATTTTCTTCTCGAGCGCAGTTACAAACACATTTGTGAAAATTAGTATTGCAGTTTAAACCATTCCTTACCATAACAGACATTTTTAAAGACCTGGCTTCCCTTCCATGAATATGTCCGGGATAAAGAACAATACTTTTATAAACCTCAACTGCTTAAAAATATACCTGTAATTTGAACTAGTGAAGGAAATGCTGCATATAATGATGACAATGGAACACATGTTTGACAGAGGGGGCTGGGGAGTAGGGGTCACGGTTATTCTATTTTCTTTTGTTAATAATTGGCGCGATGCCTGTTGGACTCACTGTTTTTGGTTCTAAATAATATTTTTAAAAACTCCGTATCATGAGGAGGCACTCGAAGTCAGACATGGGAACAAAATATGTTGACAAACGATACTCGGAACAAACCTGTCTTTGCAAATAGTGTATTTCACTGAGTCGCATAAATAAAGGTTTTTTAAAAACAGAACAGAGGTCAAGACCAAAATACATTGTGGAAAGTTGCATAATTATCAGACTAAGAGAAAATAATGCCAGGTGTAAGAAATAAGCATGCAGTTTCATGGGTTGTCCTTTTCAAATCTACAATGACATGGCGTCGTCCACGTTTCCCACAGAAGAGACATGAAGGAGGTTGCATATCTATTGCACCAACTGTGAACGCGGTTCAGATTGACCTTCCCATTAGGATTTCAGTTTCATGAGGGGATCAGACTGGTTACTAGTCGCTCATTGGCGAAGCGGCTCAAGATGCTTAGAGGGAAGAACCGCACCACCACAAGTGAGAAAGGGACAGGAGGGCCACTTCAAATAAGAAACACAATTCCCCTTTACAATGACTGGTCGAGGATGAACCCAGAGTCCTCCACAGGGGTGGCAAGCCCCAAGGCTTGAGAAGATATAGTAAGGGAGATGTTGAGCCTGAGCATCTGGAGGGAGGTGGGAGGAAGGTTGCACCTAAGTGGCAGAATAACAAGAGATTTGAGACTTTGGGCCTAAATTACAGAAGCGTTTTACGATTGCAAAACCCCATTGGAAAATGCTCTATGAATTGGGCCCTTAACGTGGTCCTTTATAAGATGTGAAACAGAGGTGTAGATATTCTTAAATGGGTACTCTGTTGAAATCAGGTTAAATAACCAAGATGATGGCTATGATGGAGGGAACATAAGGTTTGAGGTGGGGAAAGAATGTGAAGTGTATACGGGGACAGAGGGGAAGATGGCAGGAGGAAGCTGTGGATGGTGTCTGGGTGGGATTAGAGTGCGATAAGGGTCAGAGAAGCAATATTCTGCCTTACTGCATTGCGAGGAGGGCTGGAAGGGAGGGTCTTTGTTAAATTTGATGCAGTCATGCTACAGGAGACATACCTGACCCAGTCAGATGCTCAGACTTGCAATAAGGGACTTCCCGGGCCAGTTCTTTGCATGTACCAACTCTAAAGGTGCTAGAGCGGCTATATTGCTAAGAAGGTGGCTGACATTCTCAGTGAATACAGAGCTAAAACACAGAGGGTTGGTATATTATACTGGCAGGAAAGCTGGGGGAGAAGCAGTTGATCCAAATCCGGGAATGGAACTGGAAAAAGTCAGGAGGGAGTGCCTGAGACGATGAGAAAGGAGTGATACTTATGGCAGGTGGTAGAGCCCAAAATGGGCCGATTTTCTTTTTTTTTTGGCAGAGTCTGAAGCGATGTGGGCTATGCTTAACAAGTTAAAGCCTAAACTGGAGGACTGGTTATTAGCATGCTGGAGATCTAGACATCCAGACAAGGAGACTACTTGTTTTTCTCAGCTGTGCACCATACATATTTACAAATGAATATATGTTTCGATTCCAGAACAGCTAAATTACTTAAGGAGGCTGGGATAGGTAGTATCACGTGGTCAGACCATGCCCTTCTATGAATTGCTTTCTCGTGTCGAGGGGGATATAGGCAAAAAGCTATGTGGAGCTTAGAAAATTATCTGACGAGAGCAACAAGTGGAAAAAGAGCTTTAAGTCTCCATAAAGGAGTAGTTTGAATTGAATGAAAAGAAGGGAACATCTCCCCCATTGTTATGGAATGCTTTGATGGTGGTTCTGTGGGGGAAAATTCATTCAAAAGGCGGAGGAAATGAAGGTTCACCAGGTTAAGATAGAAGAGCATCTCCTAGAAAAAATCTGGAATGGGAGACGCCGCTCGTAAATCTGATCACTACAGGGCTAATGACCAAAAGTTAAAAGCTATAAGATTCCAACTTTTAAATGCATCTAGTCAAGTGTATCCTATTGCAGCGCTTCTGGAGCAAGGTGCAAAATGTGGAAGATTACTAGTAAGAAAACTGCAAGCACTGAGTAACAGAAGGTTGATAAAAGCAGTTTGGGGGGTGAGGCTGTAGAGGGGACTGAGGAAAAGAAATGGACCATATTTGCTAGATTTCATTCAGATGTATACAGTGTGGATTACTTAGATCCTCCGGCGTAGAAAAGATACTTGAACAAAATGTAGTTCCCCTCAAATAGAGCACAGAAGGATAGGAGTCCCATCACTGAGGAGGAGGGAGTTGTTGAAAGTTATACTCTCAATTAATAACAGTACAGGCCCAGATGGACTTTGAGCTTTGTTTTAGAAAAGATTCTCAGCTTAACTGATCTCAAAACGGTTCAATTTATTTAATTACTTTAGCAAAATGCAGAGAATTGAGTCCTCTATAGAAGTATTGCACATTACAATTAATCCTAAATCTGGTAAATCTTGGTGATGTGGACTCAGCCAATGATAGTTTAAGGTAAAATATTATTCAGTAAGTTATTTGTTTCCTTAACTATATTATCAAAGATCGCAACATATACCTCTTGCAGGTTGTTTGTCTCCTTTCTTTTAGTCCTACCATCATACATGGTGTTCCATGTTAATAATTTGGTGTTATAGTCTGGGATCTATAACCTGACACTGTAACATAGGTATTGATTGTAACCAAGATTGCTGCCAGTTTTTTGTTTGTTGGCGACATTCCTTCCCAGATATACGAAGGAATCAATAATCTAATGATTTATACGTACTTACGCAGAAGGCTAAATATAGAAATGTATGAGCTAAGGGTACAACCCATTGTGGCTGCCTCTTGAGATCTCATGCATTATTGTTGACGCGTTTGTTCATAATTAGTCTTGCGCTAAGTACTTTCTACAAGGCTTGAATTCCTCTTTAGCCCTCATCAAAACGCCATTCAAATGACCAAGATATGACCTCAAATACCTTCCATGAATCGGAGTACACTAGAGAAGGGTGTATTATTCTATATTGCAAAGTAAATTGATGTAACCATGGATCTGTAACCATTAACTGTACATTTCTTTGCAATAATATTTATAAAAAGAAGTGGATCTGTAAGCACCATTCTCTAATTTGTTCTTCACAGATTAAAAAATGAGTGTTCTATTGGCTTCTTACTGTGATTGGGTACCCGACATCCCGTTACATATGTTAGTATTATTACTAGTGTTTTAGAGCACCATTTGAATAAATCTGAAGGGATTACCTTGAGATATTTTGCTTTACCGAATTTTGCCACTCTAATTCGATCTCTCGTTGAATGTCTTCCTACAGTTTGCGCAGAAGGATCCTGATAAATAATGTTGGTTTCAGGGTCTCTGACTGCTTTGGTAGAGCTCTTTGAGTAGCATGCTCTGTCTAGGCAAGCCAGTACTGTACCGCTTTTCTCTCACTGTAAAGGAAAAGGCAATGTCCTTGGCGGTTTAATTTACCGTCACAAATGTATTGTTCTGGAATGAGATGTTTTCCAAGTTGGTAAGATTCAGCCTTCCTGTATGGTAATGTACTGCACACTGAACCAAGTGGCCACACCAAGGAAAGCATGAAGGCTCTTTATTAAATGCAGCGTTAAAGAAAGTGTTCCTCATGGGATCTCCTCATTTGATTTAAGAACATCAGTACTTGACCTCCTTGAACAAACGGTCGCTGTGTGCTTGCTTAATTTGTTCATGGGTTCAGGCTTCCTGCAATTCAGGGGCAGAATGTAATAGTATTTCATGGGTCCATGACTAGAAAAGGCAGGAATCGCCATTCGAGAATAAACCTGGATTACTCTGCAAGTTTATGCAGGGGGACTTCAGCCAGAACAGAGTAAGCTTTCCATAGCTTCTGTAACCGCTACAATTATTTTACAGGGATGCAATGATAATTACTACCGTTTAACAATGCTGGCCCTGCATGCTGTACGTGCTTTGTTCCTCGTTTCTAAGCGAATGTGTGGAAGTATTTCAGTTCCTGCTTCTGTATGCATGCACGCTTATTCTTTCAGGACCCTGACATAATACATTCAGTGCAACTTGCCTGCTGTGGACTGCAGTACATAGCCAAGAGGACAGAGGCACCCATGGAACCGGCTCTATACTGATGCCTCTTTCCATATTGCTGGCAGCCGCTCGCCCAGCTCCTTCACCCTGACAAGACTCCCGGACCTCCGCTGCAAACATGCGCCACCGTAATCATTGACAAAAGTCTCCAACCGTCACTTTGGACCGTGTGATTGTGGTGGGAGCAATTGTGGTGGATGAAGGAGCAGTACGAGACGGTGTGGAAATCAGGGTGGTATGAGCAGGATGAGGCACAGGAGGAAATCCTAACAACTCCCCCAAGTTGGTTGATAATTTTTTTGTTATTTTCTAGAATGGCTAACTGGGGGCAGCATGGACCCATGCGATTATATTGCAGTCCAGAGTCTGGCTGTGGTGTTGAGAAATTTGCTGAATCTGGCCACACCCTCCTCCCGTTTTGACCCTTCTCTGCCGTGGAGACTTGACCCACAGCCTTGAATTCACACTGTCCGCCTTTCCCCTCATCCAAATCTCTTATATGGGAGGGACACCCCTGCAAAGAGTCACCTGCCTGCCCCCACTCTGCGTGTCCTGTGACCATAATCCAGCCTGCTCCTTACCTGGTTGCATGCTGCCACAGGGTCTGCCCGTGCTTCTGAGCATGTGCGAATTTGCACATGCACGAACTCAGACAGGCCACCATTCGGGAAAGGCAGCCTATCGGGCAATTGTTTTTTGCCAATAATGGGCATTTCAGACAGATATCCTATCTCTGCACCCGTGCCGTAAATTTGCCAAATGCACAAAGCACTGGTTTTGCTGATTGGGTAAAATAGAATGTTTTGACCTAATCCATATTGTAGACAGATTTCATAGGAGTCAACATTGTGTTTTTTGTGCATTTTGTTGCGTGACATACGGGGGTAACTGATTTTGCCCCAACAGTCTTACATTGGAAAAAAAAATTGAGCAACTTCTGTTTGCGTTTTTTAATGTTTATCCAATAAGATAAAAAATGAATTTGTGTGCTCAGTTCGTTCATTTGTTTTTTTTTTCATTTGTATTTGGTTTTTAAACAAACCTTTTATCAGAACTGGCGATATTGGCTAAGGGGTTTAGCTAGGTGATCAGCTATATCTTCGTCTTCACTCGATTTGTAACCCTCCCCTGTCTCTTCCTCCTCACCTGAATAGTCCAGTTTCTTCCGGCGGGTAAGTCCTGTGTACGGCTTCTTCTTTTTTAGAAGATATGGTCTACCTCGGAAAGAAGCCACCGTGACTCTCAGACAAAGAAACCCCACGGTGACTCCCCTCCGCGACAGCCAGAGGGGAAAAAGCCACTGGAACGGCAAAAAACCCCTGGATCCAATATAGACGTGAAGATTGTGGGCGCAGTCAGCACAGTCGTAGGTTGAATGATCCTTTGCCGAAAACCCAGATGATAGGTAAGGTTGGCGATACCGCTGATCGAGGGAATAGGAGATGGTAGATTTCAGGTAGGCACCCCTCAGGGTGGAGGACAAGAGTGAACGGAGTAATCCGAGGGCAGTGTCTCTAGAGCGAAGAAATTCTCAGCAGAGATTCAACACGAGAACAGAAACACAGGAGAAGGCAAACAGGATACAGAGGAAGGGGGGGCCCGTAAGGAACGGGAGGTGGAGAAAACAACAGGAAAAATATCAAGTAGACTATCCGAAGGGAAAACTAGCGCAAGCAACAGGGCGATGAGTAAACACAGTTGCAACGCGCCGAACCGCCGGCAGCCGAGTGGTATATATACAAACGGCGGCGGCCATCTTGAAAACAACTAGACCGCGTCTGATAGACGAGGAGGAACGTAATGGAACATTTTAATGGCGTCCTCGCTTCCACCTTCGCCACAAACGCCAGTCGCTGGCGGCCGTGACACCTTTACAGTAAATTTAATCCAGGTCTTGAAAATTACGGCATAAAAGACAGATAAGTAAAAAAACAAAAACAATAAAACTACATTCTCTGTCTGTTCATTTGAAAGACATATCCATTTCATCCGAAAGAAACAGCGATTTCATGTAAGCAATATTTAAAAAAATCTACTAAAAATACTTTGTCCAGATATCGGAGGAACTTCAACAAATACCATTTAAAATACAAACTACTTAAAAATGGATTACAAAGTGCTTGAGTGCATCGAGTGTATAAAATTGGCCACTGCTAATCCATCCGAGGTGTTATCACTGCTCAACAACTTTCCCACAGATAGTCTTTATCATTCCAGTGATTAGAGAAAACCATTTTCTCAGAGCAAGCCAATTCTTTTGTGTCCAAGGCTCAGCAGTCCAATACCAAGTGCCTTGTGGTTTCCATTCTAACCTGGGCCTTATAAAATCTACATATTGCATACCCCTTGTGGATCCTGCTCCTTAGCATCACTTCCTTTTGTTAATATGTTCCAGCGAAATCGCATACACATGGTTATATAAAAACAGTTGGGGGAACAAATTCAAATAGGGAGCAACAACACCTCTCTTCTTATGCTCATGTACCAAATGTTTCAGGGATGGATATGCATAAAAGGTCTGTTATATTAATCTAATCCTTGTCGTATAGAGATTTTTTAACTTTATTCTCTAATATGCATTACATAATCAGAAGGACGGACCAAGTTACCCTTCAATTCCATACATATTTTTATGTCTGCATATAGTGAACCATCAATTGGACAAATTATTTTCCAATACAGGTACAAGAGCCGCCATTGAGCTCGAACCCTCATTGATGTTATTCCCAATTCGAAACGGATTGCTGCTAGTGAGTAGCATTTGGTACATTTAATATCCATCTCTGCATAGCCACCTCTATAGTGTCCATCCAATCGAAGGCAGACCCAATGAGGGCTCTTTGATTCATGAACTAAATTGCTATGAACTCTTCAACACGAGTTGTTTTTTTTTCGCTTGTCTAGTGAAGCCATTAAAACTGTTGTATAATTGAAAATGATTCTACTACACATTTGAGCAATATGTATTCTGCAGTCTCTCTAGAAACCTATTACAAAGAGACAGTTCAGGTTTCACCTACCATCTAGGGTAGTATATTGATTAAGTTTGTTATAATCTGTTCTTCTCCCCTACATCTTTCCTTTTTTACTACCTCTCACCAACTTTGGAGGCACGTTTTACTCTCTTCACACTGGGTTTCTGTTCACACTTAATAACTTTTACCTTTCTATTTCCAAACCAAGATTGGGGTTTTGTTGACCACTGATTCTCAAATTGCAGCCTCAAGTGAGGGATCCTTGTATTTTCAAGTGCTCATTATACTGGACTGTACACTAGAGATTTGTCCACGGTTTGATACAGGAACTACATTAAGTGTTTCAACAGTATTTTATTCGATGTATTTTCTTTGCATTATGTACCATCATTGTTCTTTCATTGTATTGTTTAAATACAGAACACCAATCATAATTATTTTATATTTAAATGTCACGATGTGTGTGTGTTGTTTCATTGAACAAATTACATACCAAATGAGGTGATCAGGATCTGACTGAGTCCAGGCCCGATGAGGGATACTTCACCAACATTGCATAATTAAAAGCTTAGTAGTATCATTTTTTCGACAGCGTTTATTTTCTTTTTGTCCATATACTTTAGTGTGCCCAGCTGCTTGTCCTACAAGAGCACCCCAACTCCATTTCTGTAAGGTCCATCCAATTGAAGGCAACCTTATGCCACAATTCCATCCCCTATGTCAATTTGAGTACAATATTCCCTTCATAGAAATGTATAGCTGATTTAATTGAAAAGCGGCCAAACTTTCTTTCAAACTTCGACATCTGGTTGCAAAAGGAACTTGCCTTTTGTAATAGACCGAGGCGAAAATTGAATTGCGATGGCTGCACCGTCATATGACGGCCCAAATAGACTACACATGGAGTGCACACAGTACAGAGGCAGCCTTCTTGCCCTTCGGTATCGCGAGAATTCCAGTTTTGGTAGCATTTATAAGGAGCCTGTTATCTTTAGCATACTCCGAGAAAGTACAAAGAAGCCTCTGCAGCCCCATAACCGATTTGTCGAAGAGCAAGAAGTCATCTGCATAGGCCATCCAAGGTACTTTCATGGTACCCAGCATGGGCAAGACCAACACAGAATGAGTTAGTATTACCCCAACATCCAAAACGTAGAGATTAAAGAGGCAGGGGACAAAAAGCACCCCTGCCTCAAACCTGATTTGGTCAAAATTCTTCTAAATAAATCTCCTCCTTTATTTAGTCTAACCCTAACACCAGACTCCTTGTGCACTAGGAGGCTCAAAAGGGCTCTGCAGCCCCCAAAAGTCTAATTTCAACCACAATCTGCTGCAATCGACTCTATAGAAAGCCGCTGAGAGGTCTATAGAGGAGAGATAAGTTCATCTGAATGTATCTCCCTATGCATACTCCTGGATTGCCCCGAGAACTAGTCAAACTGCTATGTAATTGAGTCCTAGCTAAATTTGTAACACGCTCGATTTGCTCTTTTCCCAATCATACTGGCAGAAAGAAATTGGCAAAACGCTTTCACTCTGTTGCACACATGTATATCTAACATGGTCGGGGACTGTATGCAGTTCTTCCCATTAGGGAATTGAAAACTGCATAATGTCAATGGAACAACATCTCTCAGCATGGCTGAGATACATATGCCTGAATTATGTGTGATGACTCTTTCCAAGGTTGTAGCAAATTCTTTTTTTAAGACAAACATGGGCGTCCCTTTAATATGAAACACTTGACCTGGTTCAGCCTTTGATCCAAACTATGAACTGCATAAAGGTTTCTGTGCCTCTTTTTGAGATGGATGCATGTGTTAAAAAAAAAAAAAAAAAAAAAATCATCTGCATTCGGGTGGGAGATGTGGTTCTGCATTCTTGCTTATTGTTTGCATCAGAACTCTGATAGTTCAAGCAGAGAGAAATATGTTAAGTTAAAAGGTACTAGCTAGGCAAATAAGTCACTCGCGTCCTCCACTTGCACATAGTTTAATAGCCAATAACTAATTATCACTTGCCAATGCTAATGGCGAATGAAAATGTTAAGTCTGGTTTAACATTTCTCTTTTCTCCGTTGGTATAAGTCTGTCACATTTGTAAATTTGTTTGCAAAATCGTATAGTGGGATTCTACCTACTGAGATAACATTCTTCAGGGTCACCTGAGTCTCCCATGGAAAGTCTCCCTTCAGTGTGCCTGTGACCTTCCACATCCGCTCTCAACCACCTTTTCTACAAACTCCGTGCTCTCTTACTTTCCCATCATCCCACCTGCTCGCCATGGGGAAATCCCTCTCCTGTTGGCTTAGTTGACTTGACCGGATTTGAGACTCAACCTGCACTACTCACTGGCCCAATGCTTAAAGCATGAATGAATTTAAATATTCTCATCTCACGTGTGTGAAAAACCAAAGAACTGATAATTTCTTACAAAATGCATGTTTACATGTATGCTCATTTGTAAGGTGATTTCTGACACACAGCCAAACAATATTTTGCTTGCAGGGAGTTCTTAAAATCATAATTTGAATCATCGACCATAACAGTCTCTTCCTCAAATCTTGAGCTGCTTCTAATTTTCAGCAAACCTACAAATATCTGCTTATGTCATACATATTCTCATCTTTCTGTATTCGTTTTTCTTTTTGTCCCAACACAAATATATTATGAAAATGATTATAGCGTGATTTTACCAGTCGTACTGGTTTATTGCTTTTCGTTACATGATTTGTTTAGTTACTGCTCGTTTAGCTTACATTTTAACTTCACTTTGATTTTAACCCTTTAAGTGCCATGGGTTTTTCCTCCCAGTGCCAAGGCCTTTTTTGGTGATTTCGGTATGTCGTCATTCAACGCCTTGTAACTTTTTTGTTACATGAGATATCTTGGGCAAATTTGGACCCTTTTTTTTCCCCACATGTAGGCGGTCGTAACGCCACCCAGGAATCCTAGGTTGCTGTAGGGGAGTGAGAGAAAATAACCCAAAAGGCTGAAAATGTTGTGTTTTTTCAAAAAATGCCAATAAAATGATGTACAAAGAAGCCTGTGATTTTTTTACTTGTAAGAGCTAGGAACAAATGGTTTGCAGTGCTGAATCCCCCAATTTCCTGGCTTTCAAGAACAGGTTGAGTGGAAACGAAAAAAAATGTTTTATGTGGTTATCAACCGTTTTGTGAGGTAGGCGATTTTGGCCATTTGTGCCAGTTGGATATGCATGGACGGAATGGAAGAAAAGGGTAGGAAAGCCGAATTGGAGGACAGAAAGCCATACATTTCTGAAAAGTAGACAAAATTCCAAGTTTAGGAAAATGCCACCCTTAGGTCGGTGCCTAAAGCAGCGACCAAGGGTGATTTGCACAGGTCGGTCAACAACTAGGTAGGGGAAAATGCCACAGTTTGGGGAGGTAAGGGGGAAAATGACTGAAAAAAAGGTATGTGGTGGACATGGTTGGCTTGGTATGGCAATGGCTTCTATGAATTTTGAGAAAAACGATGCTCCACTACATTCCCCCAACTCTTGCAGTTAGGAAAGTACACATTTTCTGTAGTGTTTCATAAAACAAGCAAAACCACAAGCCAAACACTGAGCCATGGTACACAGGAGTTTTATGATTACGGCCTAAACAGACGTACTTACCATTTGTAAATTAGGAAAACCAATGTGGTGAGGAATGGCAAGCATACATTTTTATGAAAGGGCACAGGCAGACCTTTTCAAGGGTAGGTGACTTGTGCAGGTTACAAAAGTGTAAGGTGCCTAAAGCAGCGAATAAATGTAGAGCACATTTGGGAAATGAAAGGGTTGTGTGACAAAGGGCTCCAGCAAATGGGTCGAAACGTTATGAAAACCACACAAACACAACAAATGTCAGTGTTGGGGCGAATTCTCATAAATGGTTGATTTCCCTTACCTACTGAGTCCCTCAGCAGCTTTGCTGGATTTCTAGGATTTATTTTTTTCACCTGGTAAGAGTGTGAGACTTTTTCCCCACTCTTACATATGTTTTGCTATGTGTTTCTACTTTTTGTGTGATCTTGGGCACTGGAGCCTCACCAACTCCAGGGCACCATATCTTTCATGTGTGTTACACAGCACCTTCAGTGCAGTGACACATGGTTGTCTTTTAGACTACCCACCGACTCCATTTTCTGGGGCGGACTACATTCCCCCAGAAAAGGGTAAAGTTGCCATGAACTAGTATTGGAAAGGGTTAATTCTTATCCCTTTTTGTCTGTGCCTCTTGAGGCATTGTTTTGCTCCGTTTACATTAAGACTTGGCTGGTGGCAGTGGTATCTACCCTAACTTTTCTACCGCGATTATCTTATATAAACATGGTCATGTTTTAGGCTATTATATTAGCCTCAAACATAAACCCCCTTGACCAAATACATTTTATTTTGGCTGCGGCTGGGTTTATTAGCAATTTCTTTTTGTTAGTCTTTCTCGTGTTTTACTCTGCGCACCAAACCAGGTTTGGTCCCTTTGTTCATTGCTTTTTCGCGGGCTTCCACACAGAAGCCCTCCTTTAGGTGCCTGAGAGTCTGGGTAGGCAGGATGTGAGGGAGGGGTATTAGGACCCATGCCATGGGTTCCCTTGGTAACCCAAATTGCACTCCTGTCTGATTGGCTAAGGGGACTGGCCTTGCCAGGCCGCCACCCTGCTGTGTGATTGACAGCCAGGCTGTATGAATGGGGGTAAACTGCATAAAAAGCAGGTCTCTGGGACTGGAAGAGCAGAGTCGCTACTGGAACGAAAGAACCAACGAGGAACTGAAAGAAGAGGACCCCTACAACGACTGAACCGCCCGTTGAAGCCCTGTTGCAGGTGCGAATCTCCAGAATCTGACGACAGAGAAGATCCTCCAGGAAACTTCTTCCCTTGAGCTGGTGGGACCAACCATTTCACCCAAACTGCAAGCCAGGACCCCTCCTCTGGTCGAATTCGCTGTACAGAGCTACAGTGGGCCGGATAGCCAGGAAGGTCGGACCCTGCTTGGGTTTTAAGGAGCGCACCTTTTATTCTATGCTTTGCTCTACTGCTGGTTTCTTCCCTGGGTAGTGCAGGACCCTCCAGTCTTCCTACTTCTGATCAGTCCGACAGTCCCTGCAGGAACTACCAGGAACTTCTGCCTCAGCTACAGCTCCCTCTCCGTTTTAATGTACTGTGCAAATCTGGTTGTTTGTTTCGTTCAGCCGCGGTGAAAGTGTTTGAAATCTTTGTCCAATCCGAGGGCTTGTCCTTCTCTTCTCTTTGAACTAACTTTTCTACCAACCAACCTCGTCTGGAAACCGTGCCATGAACTTTACCGCAAACTACCCTGAACTGTATTATCTTGAGCAAAAGACTTTTGAACCATTGACTTTGGCCCTAAGCCTTTTCTATCTGATTTGATCATTGTAGTCTCTTGTTTGATTGCCCTAAGTACGTACTTGTTGGTGTGATTTCAATTTCTATTAACTTCTTTCTTTCCCTCCCTTTTAAATTGCTGGAGTGCCATTTTGCTCCCACTACATTTTGTGAGCTTAATTTGTCTGGAATTTTAGGGAAGTGGTATGGTGTATTAAGAGTGATTTTAGACTGCTTATTATAGTGTAATGTTATACAACTGAAGAGTGAAATAAATGTATATTCTTTTACTTGAAAACCTTGAGTCGGTGTTTGCCTGAATCATAGTTATTGCTGTCCTTTGTGTAACTATTTGATACTGCTCACTTACTCTTTAGATAAGTCTGGCTGCTCCGCTACTGCTACCACTTTAACTGTGTAGTACAGGCTTGTACCAAAGGTGAAATTGTACTGTCACTTGTAGTCTTGTGTGTGGTGTTCCCAAAGGGTACTGCATATAATTCTGCTTAACAGTCCTACCGTCCCGCGTTCCCACAGGTGTCCTGATGAAAACGGTACCTCACATGTGTGGGTGCACCTACCTCGACGCCAAGGGGAAAGCCTAAAAGACCCCTAACTGACTTGCGCAAATCGTCCCAGAATTTATTACCCAGAAACCCCGGCAAAGTCCAAATGTGGCAAAAAAAAACGCATTTTCCGCACATTTCACTCAGCTCACCCACATAACACGCCGCCAACAACACATGGCCTATCGTCCCGTGTTCCCACAGGTGTCCCGATGAAAACGGTACCTCACATGTGTGGGTGCACCTACTGGGGGGCATATCCCGGGAGGATAGCTCAGCGGCAACGTGCGTGCCTTGGAAGCAAGACGACACGAAGCAACACAAGTTCGATTCCCAGGTCCACGCTTAAAAACCTCTGGGTGTTTAAGCGCGTTATAAATTGCAACTAAGACGCAAAAAAAAATACAGTTACGCAACTAAAAATAAACAAAAATTCCTGTACAACAGCTCCTCGATGCCTGCGGGCTGTATGAGCGCTTTAAAAATGCAAATAAATAAAGGAAAAGGGTAACCCACTGGTAACCCCATGCCTTTCGGCAAAGCACATTTTGTTTGTGTGGTCAACCTTCAGATTTGGGCCTAGGGTGTCGAAGCCAGCAAGGAAAACAGGGATCCCCATGCATTTCTGAAAAGAAGACACCCGTGGGAATCCAAAGATGTCTGACTTGCGCAAATCTCCCCAGAATGTATTACCCACAAGGCCCGCCAAAGACCCACATGGGAGAAGGGTTCCCAAGGCCAGGGATATTACCACTGACTTTGCTCGAGCTCTGGCTGGCCTGCGTTACAGCTTCCCCCCCCCACCAGGGAGTCCCGGCAGTGTGCCAATACCTCCCCGAAGGGAAAAGCTGTAATGCAGCCCAGCCGCAACTCCAGGACGGTTGGAGGTGATGTGCCCGGCCTTGGACATCCATGCACCATGTGGGTGTACCGTCCCCTAAGCACAGCGGCAGCTCCAGGGATCCCCTGCAGGATCCCCATTCCTTCCCAGAGGTGACACCTATAACGTAGCACAGCCAGAGCTGCAGCCTGGGCTTGCAGACGGACAACCCACATGGGAGGCATCCGCTCCCAGGGAAACGCCAGTGTTCTGCTGGCACGGAGGGTAATTTGTGGCCTGCCCTTGCAATTGTGTCCCAGCCCACCAAAATATCTGACCGGACGGCCCATTCCCACCCATACCACCAACAATCCAACCCCAGTCTCACCCACCCCACTGACAGTGGGCCCTAACCATAGAATAATAAAAAAAACAGTACTCCCATAACGTTGCAGCTGCTCGCGTAGAAAAAGCTGTAAACAAAACAAAAAACTTGTTACCTACAGTCACACCAGCAAAAACAAATCAATACTTTCCAAGAATGCCCCCCCCCTTGCAAGCCATTCCTGGTGGTCTACTGAACCTCACTCCCCAGTGACAACCCATTTGTCCCTTCCTACGAGCAGATATCTGCCCCCAGGGCGGGCTGCATGAGGTGCCCCTGCACACTCCACTTGGGGTGGGGGAGAAGCCCATCCCAAAACGTCGGAGAGGCCCCAATGGATGGGGAAGTAGGGTTTGGGCACCCTGGGGCCAGATTGGCACACCAATGTGCCCCTCTGCGCCAAGGCAAGTTTGGTAAACGAAGAAAATGGCAGGCTGCACTTTAGGGGGCGGGGGGGCTGAGGGGCACCCTACACTGCTGGGGAATTCTGTAATGTGAAGGGGGGTGCACCTCTCCACCCCCACCCCAATTGGAGGGGCGGCGCATCTCATGTAGCCCTCCCTGGGGGCAGATAAGGGGGGGCAGTTCTGCACTCCTCCCTGGGCTCAGGTTTCCCTTCCTAGGAGCAGATATCTGGCCCCCGGGAGGGCTGCATGACATGGCCCCCACTCCATTGTGGGTTAGGGGGGGTCACCACCCCGTCCCATTAGAAAATTCCCCATCAGTTTGGGGTGCCCCACAGCACCCCCGCCCACCTAAAATGCGTTCCACCATTTTCACTTTTTTCCTTTGGTAACCCAACTCCCCGTGGTGTGCCAATCTGGCCCCAGGGTGCCCAAACCTTACTGCCCCACCCACTGGAGGGACTGTCCCACAATTTATGGTGGCCCTCTCACCCCTCACGCCATGTGAAATTGAAGGTAATTCTGCCCCCGGGCAGTGAGGGGGGACCTCCCCCTCATATAGTCCGGTGGTTGGATTACTGTTTTGAGCTATCCAAGGATAGCTCAAAACAGAGTGCCAAAAAGGACGAGCTATCTCGTCCTTGGCACCCTGGAGGGAATTCAAAGGACGAGATACCTCGTCCTTGGCACTTAAGGGGTTAAATTGCGGTGTTTGTTATTACATTTGCTCTTTGCAAACAGTTTTTGGAGAACCTAACCTTGTTTTTAGTTACTCATGGGAGCTAATCTAAAGAACTGCTATTGACAGGGGACTGGAATATGTGGTTGAACAATCCTACAAAACGGATTCCAAGGAACTATGGGAACTTCTGGTTGTCCATGGCCTACGTCCATTAGGTATTCAGCCATCCCATATAAAAGGACACTGTCTGGATGTCCTGTTGAATGGGGGTACTTATGCCTCGTGGAAGGAGACATTGCCAATGTTTTAGTCCGATCAATTTGCCCAGTTCTTTTCACTGACCACACCAAAGGGACATTATTTCAGTGTTAACGATAAACCAGCTATTTACTCCCAAGGATTTGGATAGAATTGCCGGCAGTGAAATCAGAGAAGCTCTTGCTTCTATTGATCTTTTGCTGTCTTGTGAGGACTTCCTCGCAAGAGGCTGTGCCACGATGGATGCAGTGTGCACTAAAACAGACCCTCTAAAATTTAAAAAAATCCAGGATTTCTAAACCCTGGTGCCCATCCGAATTTAATCCCTCTGCGCAAATCTGTTAGCAGGACTGACCGTAAATGGCAACTTAAAGAAACTGTAGAGAATTTGAATGGGGCTAAGAGCACCTTATCTAATTTTATAAATTGCCCATCTTTCAGGCCAAGAAAGAATATCTCTCTATGTGTAAAGGCTGCTAACAATATACCCAGGGAATTCTATTCCATCATCTCGAAATTCTGTAATCCTGCCTGTAGGACAACTACAATTAAACCTTCCTTGGTTGCTGTAAAAACCCAAACTGTTAATACAGTTCCTCAGGGATTGCCTATTGTACAATCCTCCAGGGAACTAATTAATCGGCAGGAACAGAGTCTATTGCCTACTTTTGACTTTCGACCAGTATTGGAGAAGGAAGTACATCAGTTATTGGAGGTCCTTAAACTAACCAGTGACTTACTCTTTCCTCTTCCTGCATATGTAGCAAATCGTATCTCCCTGGACCTGACTCCTTTTATGACCAAGTTCATTAATAAATCTTTGATGCAAGGGATAGTCCCTCATATCTTGAAAAAGTCTTCATTGACCCCTCTTTTGAAAAACATTACTCTGGATTCAGAGATTCTTCAAAATTATAGACTTATTGCTGGCCTTTCTTGGCCAGCAAAGGTCCTCAAAAAGGTTCTTACCGGACAATTGCAGGTTATTATGGAGCGGGAATCACTGTTGGATACTTTTCAGTCTGTTTCAGACCAAGACATGGAACGGAGACCGCCCTTCTGTCTATTCAGAATTAGGTATTGGCGGACGCGGACCGGGGCCAACTCTCCCTTCTGGTGATGTTGGACCTGTCCGCGGCTTTTGACAAGATGAACCATCTAACCTTGTTGGATTGATTAGACTGTAGGAAGGGTCTCTAAACATGCCATTCAGTGATTTCGATCATTTTTGCAGGACCGTCATCAACAAGTGAAATTGGGGGAATTTCTTTCCGATTTCATTGGGTTGAACTGCGGTGTCCCACAGGGATCATCACTCTCACCCCTATTGTTTAATGTATACATGCAGCTTCTTCTAGAGATCTTGAGACGTCATGGTATGAGTTTTCATACCTATGCGGATGACCCGCAGATCTTCATCAGGTTTGGGATCCATGATGAAGCATTTGATAAGCTACGCCAATGCCTGGTTGAGGTTGACCATTGGAGGTCTAGCATTCAGCTGCAATTAAATGCAGGAAAAACGGAACTGATTTTATTTCGCCCAAAACACCTGCTCAAGGCAGCAAAGAAACTACCTGTCCCTACCCTCTTTGATGCAAGCCTAAAATGTGTTTCTAAAGTTAAAACCCTAGGCTGTGTATCGCAGGCTGACCTCACCAGCAACAGTCAGTTTGGTGCCAAGGTCCAGGAAGTACATTATACTTTTGAGAATCCTCAGGAAGGTACTTCTCTATATTCCTGAGAATGACTATGCCTCAGTACTGGGTACTCTGACAAACGCCCATTTAGACTATTGTAATAGTCAGTTGATGGGCATTCCATCTGATCAAATTCTGAGATTAGAGGGCCCAAAATGCGGCTGTTAGGCTGATTTTTAAGTTGGGTAAAACCGTTCATGTGTCCCCATCGCGCCGTGCTCTGCACTGGCTGGCGGTGGAGGACCATATTAAATTTAAGGTGGCTTGCCTTGTTTTTAAATGTATCAATGGGCTTGCTCCAGCCTATTTGAGTGATCTGATTCACCGTCATCAGCCTATAAGAGATTTGCGATCCACAGACTGATCTTCTGTCAATTCCTCAATCAGTCTACACCACGAGAGGAGACCGAAGTTTTGCTGTCTTTGGACCAAGGCTGTGGAATCTGCTGCCAACGGAGATGAGGACTATGAAGTTGCTAGATCAATTCCGTAGGGCTGTTTTTGTTTAAACAGTTCATCGAAACACTCTTTAGATTATGTGGACTCTTTGAATCTGGTTCTGTCTTACTTGCTTGCAGTATATAACCTGCGCTGCCATATGGTTTAGTCCGTTATGTGTGCGTTATACATGCAAAAATCAAATCATTCTCCTGAACAGAGAACCTCCAGAAATGTAACTGAGAATGTTCTTGGGTTTTGCAGTGATCTGCAAGCCAGGGTCCCTGTGCTATTTATATTTCTTACTCTCTTGCTAAATGTAGTTGTCATCTTTAAGTAGAATGGTTTTTAAGAGATGGACAATAAATACCTTTATGGATGAGGCTGACCTCTCCGTCCCTTCTGAAATACTGAAGAGGTGTGAATAAAAAACATGTATTCTATTTTCGAAGATTCCATTTAATGTTACATCTTTTCTTTAAATGAGATAATGTATATAGTTTATCATTCGTCAAAGCAACCTCAATTGAACTCACTTGTTCTTCCAGTTGGCTGGTTTGTGTCTGTAGGGTGAAACATTTTTCATACTTTTGAATTCCTTTAAGTTTACTTGCAGTGAGGGGAACCTTAATAGATGCATCTTCATGCATAATACTGCATCTCCTTTGGCTGGCAACAGTCCATGTCCATTAATTTAACATGTACTTTACGGTACTGTAGCCCGTACGTGCGTGTCCCCTAAGGGAAAACCTAGAAATAACAACAGACACCGGGGTAAATGTGGGGAGAGAGAGAGAGAGAGAGATTGATTCTGAAGTGGACTAGTCCATCTAGCCCACCAGAAAAGCCTTTGCAGGACAAGGCCGCAGTGTTGAGCGATGCAGGAGACGCTGCTTGACTATACGAAGCATGCTTCACTACGTCCACACTTCCGTGCCTATAAGAACCAAGGTACGGACCATCTGGGGCAAAGCCCTCGCAGGACAAGACCATGGTGTTGAGCAATGCAGGAGACGCTGCCCAACTATACGTAGCATGCTTCACTACGTGCACGTTTCCGTGCCTATAAGAGACCGCGGTACAGACCCTCTGTGGCAAAGCCCTCGCAGGAAAAAGGCTGCAGTGTCGAATGACAGTTGTTTGGCGGCGATGGGGTTGCAGCGTAGAGAGCTAGTGCGGACGACCTCACCCTCCTGTCTGCGGCCGCCAGTTAAGAAGGTGCAGGGAGAGTTAGCTTGCTACACTCCACGCATACCCCCCTGACCTGATGCCCTGTCTCACTCTTGCACACATGTTTTCCCCCGCATCCTGTCCTCGCACCACCTCCTGCCCCCCTACTTACTTGTGCTCCCTCACAACTCTAGGCCACATGCCGCCTGCCCCCTCTTACTTAGGCCATGCAACTTAGGCTGCGTGCTCTCCCTCGCAGCACTAGACCCCGCGAGCTCCTGCTCATGCACCCCTGTGCATTTTTAGGTAGCGTGCGCCCTCTTTCTACTCGGCTGCATGCACCCCTCCTTCTCTCAGCCTCTGCGCTACCCCCATTCCCTGCGGGCCTTTCCCTCCCCTCTTCTTAGCTCCCTCCCCTTATCTTTTGTGCATTGTTCTTGACGTTTTGTCTTCCACGGTTGTTAGCTTACATTGCGTTGCCTGCGTTCCTGCTGTGTTCATTCCTTACTTCTAGGTTCCTTTGGAGATTGACTTGTCTATGCACTTCATCTGATTTTCTGTCCGTTGTTTTTCTTGTGTGCCCCCCTCCTTCTGTGTCCCGCCCTCACCTGTTCCTGCTTCCCAGCGCTATAGATGAAGTTGCTTTCCATTGCCTTAGTGCAAAGCCTAAAGAGTCCTCTCTCTAGCAAGGCAGCATGAGCCAAGTCATTCATTCACTTCCACAAGTAAAGTTGCACAATTGTAGTAAATTAATGAACTTGTTTCCCAAAAGGTCTTGGATGAGTATTGTAGTGTTGGAGCAAAGACAGACAATAGTATTGTTACGAGAGTAATGGAATATCCCGGAAAAGGTGCTTCTAATACTGCTCTGAAATCAGTATATGTCTATTGAAAGTGCTTCTGAATACTGAATTGTATCGTGCCACAAAGACTATAACTCTTTTCTCTTTGATTTCAGGTGAAGTGATCAACGTCGTACACAGCGTGCCTTATAGAGACTGGTTTGAAAGGGTATCTTGCCCACACTATTTTGCGGAACTATTAATCTACATAGCATTAGGCGTCATCTTTGGGATCCAGAACTATACCTGGTGTCTGGTAGTGATGTATGTGTTTTTTAGCCAGGCACTGGAGGCGGTTTTGAGTCATGAATACTATCTTCAGAAATTTGACACCTATCCAAAGCATCGGAAAGCATTTATTCCATTTATTTTTTAAAATACAAATTAGATTTTCCTAACTCATGCCTTTTTGTCTTATTTTGTTGTTAAAGGAATTTGACGTATTCCAGCATTCTATTTAATGTTTCTGTTGGGCCCCTCCTAACAGTCTTTAAAACAAGTAGGTTAACCCCATGGGCCCCTTAACAACCTGTGGGTAGTGTCTGGATGATCAACACAAATTACATCCTTGCATCGTGACACCATGATATTGCTGCTTGCATCTCACATGCTGCTGTAACCTTAATGTTTTTGTGTGCTATCTCTGGGCGGCTTTCTTTATAAATATCAGGATTTGGACACCCTAACATCACTTGTTCTGGTCAGAGGAAAGGGACCTCCTTCCCACTCCCCCCAAAGCGCCACGCTCCCCCCTCCCCCCCTCTCAAAATCAACCCTGCCGGCTCAGATTTGAAAACTGAGGTAAACTAGATGGCGCAAATAACTTGCAAGGGAAAAACGCATCATCCTTGTGTTTTCAAAACAAGTTGCTATCCTCGAAAAGTCCAGCCGCTCCGACAGGGCCACAAACGCCATCCAAAACACCATCACTGATGAAATGCCACTAGAACCCCACATCATAATGCTGGATCAAAGGCTCAAGACCACGCATGCCTCGCCCCACTAGTACCAACTGAGACTAGATTTATTATGAATGCTCACAAGTGATTTTTATTTTGTATTGGTGCGATACCGTTATTGCAACTTTTCACACAATTAAACACAATTCATGAAAAACAAATCATTAAAAAATGCAAAGTTAAAATCAACACACTTCCGGGGGACATGAATTCAACAACATTTAAAAAGAGGCAAGTATACCAAGAACACCAGAAATCCCATACCCATATGCATGGTTAGTACCCGGCGAGTGTTACATTCTTCTTGACTCTCGTACTAATAGCAATATGACCCAAGCGGCGGGGGCTCGGGTCATATTGCTTAAGCACGATAGTCGCTTGTTTTGTTCCTCCCCTCCCTTTCTGCACCCCTCTCCCTCACCTCTTGTTTTCTCCGCCTCTGCCAGAAATGTCGTCAGGCCTAGTACAGTAGTCAGCAGTCTGTTAACATTTCCTTCCCACTCTCCCCCTCCCTTCCTTATATACGTCTTGGCTCTTGCACTATCTGAAATGTCGTCAGGCCGAGTACGATAGTTAATTTCACATCCTTACTGTTCATGGCCTGTAAGAATGTTGTATTTTCCCTTGTTCCCTCCCTTGTCTTGAAGCGTTTTGAAACACATTGTGTATAGGCGCTATACAAATAAACAATCATATCTAGTATGTATAGTATGCCAGCTACCAATTTTTGACTGTAGATTATTATAATAATGCCAACAAGACTGTAACCAGCAGCATGTTACACACTGTTGAATCAAGAGTATCGTAGATAATGCCTTCATCCTCCTCCTTTTTATGTAGAATCTCTCCACCCTTTTTTCTTCAATATAACATCCTAAATACAAATAGCTGTAAAACCTTTGGATACCACCTTCATTTGTTTGAATCGCCCTCCGATCTTTATTATCCTTACCAAAACACACGTTTTTGTTCTTATTCATGTTCACTGATAACGTATTATTTTTAGCATAATTCAAGTGATTTCTGCATACTTCGTTCTTCATTCTTTATGAAGCTTGGTAATTCTAATGTTGTGTGATGCGGAGGAGTCCTGTGAGAGAGGCTGTTGGGTGCAGTTTCCTTATCTGACCATGTGTGCTTTCTGTCATCATCCAGACCAATTTCAAGCATTCTGGATCATGGCACTCGAATTAAATTCAAATGCAGAAGAACATGGTTCCAACTAAGGATTCCGTTAAGTGAGCTCCACCTCCTAACCGGGCTTTCTTTTCTTTTGAGAATTCTATTTACCCTGCAAGGTATTTTTGTCTTGAATATGTTTAGAACTTTCTTCCGGTAATTTTTGGGGCACTGCTTCATGTCATTTTGACCCGCGCTCTTTGCCCTGTACTGGCTTTTACACTAATGGCCCTTTGCAAGAAAAAGGGTAACAACACAAATGAACCACAAGGAACTAGGTTAAAGGACCAATTTTCAAAGAAAAGTTCCTACAAGGATATGTTGCAAAAGGTTATCACTTAAATTCAGATTTTGATACAAGACGTAGGCCCGCATTACGAGTTAGTCGGTAAAATGCCAGTGATTCTGTCGTGCCGGTAGTACAGTTTCTGGCTACCCAACCACTGGAATCACCAGCGTATTACAGGTTTGCATGCACGCGCATCTCCCTATGCCAGAAACGGTACTACTATTTTGCTGGAATTACCAACATGAATCGCTAAATGCTGGTGATACGGGCAAATACATGACGGTAACAACGATGGCAGCACATGTACTGCCGGAATCACCGGCACCTGCGTTTCCGATGCATTTCCGATCGTGCCTTAACTGGAAGCTCGCCGGCGGCGATTTTGGAAAACTCAATACATATAAAATCAGCCACTTACTGCCATGCCATGCCATGCACCCACAAAAATATCGCCATCATGCCTTGGAGTGGAAAATCATGTCAATAAGAGGTCCGGCTCCATAAGTCTCATTTTACGGAACCGGAACTCACTGCGCTGAAAGACCATGTTGTTAAACATGCTGATAAGCTTTTTGGATCTGATAATAGGTGCCAAAGCCACAAGTCTGTCATATGGCAGGTGGTTGAAGAGAAGGTCAGAGGAAGCCATGCACTAGCACCGTAGACAAAATGCAGTGCCCCACACATGGGCACATGAGTACTGGCCATGTGCGCCATGGGGGGAGTACAGGACCATTAGCATAGCGCCAACGCTCGCAGAACTACAAGCCACTATAGCAGACCAACAATCAATGTGCACTCCCACCACCCACATGTACATGCATGCCTCCTGAGCAAACCGAACGACCAAACAGCATAACGGGTGCAGCACACACACAATGGAGCATCTGTGTAATGCAAGCCTGCAGACATGACTCACAGAAGACCAACCACATTCTCATCTCACCACAACAGGAACATCCGCAGACAACGACACAGCTGGACCATCAGCAGGCTGGACAAGTGCAGGCAGGATGGTCGCAGCAGCCCCTAGCTTAGCCACCACCAAAACCCACCCAACCTGCAGCCCTGTCGACACCAGCAGCACAACCAGCAGCCCAGCCACCACCAGTGGCACAGGCCGCACAAACAGCAGCACAGGCAACACAAGCGGCAAAGGCCGCACTACCAGCGTCCCAGCCCACCCTACCTGTGGTGACGCACACGCCACACCAGACACCGGCCTATCCCGGCAGGTACGCCAATGAGGAGGATTCGGTGGATGGAGGCGATGATGATCAGTCAGAGGAGCACACCCCCTACCCGATACCAACATTTAGCCCTTCCACCCTGCACAGCCCTCCCTCCACCACCTATGCCCAACATCAGGGACATAGATGCTAGAATTCGTGGGCTGGAGGAAGGGCACATGGGGATGTTATTTGGCATTTATATAGTTCTCTATATATCATTGGTATGACCTCACAGCCCTGGTAGGTCGTACGCCCTCTGGGACTGCAGTTGAGAGAGTAAGGTGACATAGGGTGCTTGGGTGCGCAGATTCTGTGCGCAGCTGATGCAATTGCTTGATGGTAGCTGCATCCTAGCATAAGTTGTGATGGTATTTGAGATCAGTTGAATGTGTTCAGTCTAGAGGATGGAACATCAAGACTGGGTTCTGGCTGCATTAGGCCTGTGTAGTACGCTTATGTGTGCAGGTAGGCAGATTTTTTGGGGCATAGCTGCGTTTTATCAGAATGTTGAGGTGTTCATGAAGTATTGTTGTTTAGGTGATCAGTTAGGCTGAAATTGTACGATGGGTGTGACTGCGCTCTAATTGTGTGTTGGTGTAGAGTAGAGAGTGAGCATAGTGATAGGATTGGTCAGTGTCTGAGTGGAGGTTTTGATTAATCGAGCTCGCTATTACGGATACCAAGTGGGCGTTTGCAAATGCTGCTTTCAGAGTAAACTTCTTAGTGACTAAGTAGGCGCATTCAGTGGCGTCATTGCTTGGGATCTCTTTGAACATTTGTCATTAGGTTGCAGGGTCTCAGCAGCCTTAGATGGTCTTAGTCGACATTATGGAAAGAGACAGGTTTTTAGAGCCTTGCAGAAGGCCATGTAGTCTTGGGTGTGTCGAATATGTGGGGGGAGTGAGTTTTGCAGAGTTGGTTCCAAGGTTGAGAAAGCAGATCCTCCGATCCTTACAGAATTAGAGGTTGGAATCACTAGAAAGAGGGCAGAGCTTGATCTTAGGGTGGGAGGTACGGTATTATCTTCTCTTGTAGGTACCTTGGGACGGTCTTGTGCACTGCTCGGTGGGTAATGCATAGTGCCTTGAAGGTGGCCTTTCGTCCGACTGTGAACCAGTGGAGGGTTTGGAGAGTGGGTGAGATGTGGTCTGTGTCCCAAGGCGAAGAGGAGTTTGGCGTCAGCGTTTTGAGTTTGTTGAGTTGGTATGCCGGTGCTCCCAGGTATAAGGAGTTGGTATAGTCAAGTCTCAACATAACAATAGACCTAACAGCAGCAAGTCTGTTGGAGTAGGAGAGATAAGGAAAAATTAGTCTAAGTTTGTGGTGGTAGTGGCAGCATTTTGAAACATTGATCTGACGGGAGAGGGTTAGACCTGAGTCCATAGTGCAGCCTAGGTTTTTTACTATGTTGGAGGTAGGAGGTGGGGGACCGAGGGAGGGGAGGGCATGGAAGCGGTTGTGGGAAAAGGGCAGTATTGCCGCACACCATGATTTCTGTTTTCTCAGGGTTCAAAAAGAGGTGGTTACTAGTCATCCATCAGTCAATATCACTGAGACAAGCCTCAAGGTCGGGACGTGGGTCGGTCCTTGTCTTGGGGATTCTTAGGATAATTTGGGTATCGTCAGCGTAGTTGTAACAGGAGAGGTTGCGCGCTGATGTTTCCTGGTAGAGTGGTCAGATAGAGGTTGAAAAGGAGAGCAGAGAGTAGTCCAGTGTTCACAGGGCGAGCAGTTGAGACGAAAGGGGAGAGGAAGGCAATTTGTTTCCTGTTGCTTAGGAAGGAGGCAATCCATTTGTGTGCCGAGCCACGGATTCCTAGGGAGTGGAGGCGGTGAAGGAGGATTGAATGGTTAACGTTGTCAAAGGCTTCCGATAGATCGAGGAGAATCAGCAATGCGCAACCCTCAGAATCTGCTGTGACCTTGAGGTCATCCCAGATCGAGATCAGAGTGGTTCCTGTTACATATCGAGGTCTGAAACCTGATTGAGCAGGGTCGAGGAGTTTGTTGGATTCTACAAAGCAGTTGAGCTGGGAGTATGCAGTCCGGTCAATGAGTTTTGCGGAAAATCGGGTGTTGGAGATTGGCCTGGAATCCTAAGGTTCAAGGGGGTTGTCGGATGCCTTTTTTACAAGCGGTTTGACATGCGCTATTTTAAAGGCTTCAGGGAAGATGCCAGAGGTGAGGGAGTTGTTTAGTATGGTTCTTGTATGTTCTCCTGCGCAGGCAGAGGAGAATATTTCTTTCAGAACAAAGGTGGGGCAGGGGTCGAGGGATGACCCGCATGGTCTGCTGGCTGATGGGTCAAGGAACCCGTCTCTGGAGATGGGTTTGAAAGAGTCAAAGGTTGGTAAAGTGGGCGTCTGGGCAATAGGATCGGGAGGGGTCGGTGTAGGGAAGTGGGAGAGCGAGGACAATTTGGTGTTAAGGGTTGCCATCCTGTCGAGTGCGGTGTTGTAGCAAGAGGGAGTCGCAGAGTGGCTGTGTGGGAGTGGATTGGACAGAGGTGCAAGTAGGTTTCATGAATTCAAATATGATCTTGTGGAGTTCTTTGCTGCAGCTGCTACAGTTCAGAATTAGTTTATTGTGATAGGCTTTTTTTGGATCTCGGATTTGTAATTACGGTGGTGGAGGGTGAACATGGATCTGCTGAGATCAGTTTTAGATGCTTGCCATTTGCGTTCAAGAGTTTTGTTTTTTTAAATGTCCTCAGATGGGGCGTGCACCATTTGGGGGACGGTCCTTGGCGTGAGGTTGCAGGGTGTGAGAGGGTGAGAGGAATTAGTGATTCTTTAAGCCAAGAGTCGAAGGATTCGATGGTTAAGGCTCTGCCACATGACAGTGTTGCAGGGGGACGGAGTAGCAGGGCTTCAGCTAGGTCGGGCAGTATCTTGACTTTGTTCCAGCATTTGTGATCAAAGGTGAGGACAGGGGGAGCCGTAGGAGGAGGGGCTGGTGTGTGGATAGAAAAAGGTATGGCAAAGTGGTCTGTCCAGATAAGCGGTGTGGGACTGGATATAGAGACCAGGTCATAGGAGCTGAAAATCGCATCGAGGGTGTGCCCACCTGAGTGAGTTGGACCAGTGGTATGTTGGCAAAGGTTGAGTGCATCAAGACTTTCGACCAGAGGATGGCTCATGGGGTTGTTGGGCATATCAAACCAGATATTGAAATCTCCTAGGAGAATAAGAGATGGGTGATTTACCTAAATGGTAGCTATTGAGTCAGAGGTTGTTTGCAAA
This sequence comes from Ambystoma mexicanum, assembly GCF_040938575.1. NCBI lineage: Eukaryota > Metazoa > Chordata > Amphibia > Caudata > Ambystomatidae > Ambystoma > Ambystoma mexicanum. The sequence continues at coordinate 1,088,320,212 of NC_090937.1, read as the reverse complement.
ATGTCTGTCGTATCCCGGGGGTCTGTAGATGGGTAGGAAGCTGTGGGTGCAAGTAATGATAGCGAGAGTTTTACCAGAAGGGATTTGCTGGAAGTGTTGCATGTCTGGAATTCGACGAGTGAGACAGAGACATGGGTTTGTAGAGGATTGCTACTCCGCCACCTCTGAAGGGTCTATTGTTGACGATAAGTAGCCAGCTGGGAAGGCCTTGTGCGCGACTGGTGCAAAATCATCGGAGAACCAGGTTTCGGTGATGAAAATGAGGTCGGATTGTCGGAGGATAGGAGGTCCAAGACGCTGTCTGTTTCTTGCTATGGATGCATGTGACTTTGTGACGGGAGGTTGTATTTGTGACGCTCATAGCAGGTAGTGCTCGGTGGGCATGGGTGCCTGATGAGGTGTGGGATGTGGTAGGATCATTCTGGGTGGTTGAGACTGGTTGAGGGGGATTGGATGCCTGTGCACTTGAGTGTCGAGTGAGAGGGTTACGTTGATGGGGAGTGGGAAGAGTAGGCAGGGTGGTGGTAGGTATGTGAGAGATGAGGTAGGGAGGATCAGAGGGGATTGAGAGGGAGGTGGGTGGAGCACTTAGGGAGTGAGGGTTCAGGCGGGTTGTTTCTGGTTCGAGTCTCGAGGGTGCATGGGGTTTGGTTGTACTGGGTGAGAAGTCAAGACGACAGCCGGGGTGGAGGCTGGGTGAGGGGGCAGGGGAGGGTCTAGAAGTAGGGGTGGGAAAGGGGTGGGAAAGGATGGGAGGTTAGATTGATGGAGAAGTGGTGAGGAATGGAGGGTTGAGGGAGAGGACCAGTCTCTCTGTTGGCGTTTTGTAGGTTTTGGTGCCATAGAATTGTGAGAGATGGTAGGAGGGTCAGAGGGGGAAAAGGATGGATCTACTGTTCTAGACAGGGCGAAACAAGCTAATTTCAGGGAAGGGATATGAAGGGGGCGGTCTGTGGGCGGGTGTTGAGTAGGGGCTGAGAGGGAGGGAGAGGACAGCATGAGAGGTAGGTTGAGTGGGTGGCGAGTTCCTCAATGGGCGCAAGGATGGCATGGAAGTGGGGGGGCTTGTGATGTTTGGAGCACCAGAGCTCCTCGGGCTTGTGAGTTTGATATTGCACGGGGTGTATGGACGGGTGTGAGGGATTGTTCTCAATAGATGCTAGAGGGAAGGTGGATGTTGGTGTGTTTGGGTGGGTTGAGGAGTGGGGGATGAGTGTTTGAGGAGATGGGTGTTTGGCACGGCAGAGTGCTCCTCTGACTTTGGGATTGGAGGTGGAATGATGGTAGGGGCGGGTGGGCAGGTGGGGTCCAGTGTATCGTTGTTCGGGGGAAGAGGTTGTGGGTTGCGACCAGATGTGGGATAAGGGGGGGGGTTCGTGAAGTTGGGTGCTAGGCCGGAGGTTATGCGCCAAGAGGGGTGATTTATGGGGGGAGGGTACGGTGCAGGGTGGCCAGGAATGAGTGGGGGGTCGGAGAAGTGGTCTTTGTTTATGTGGGATCTCCATCCCAGGGGAGGTTAAGGACAGCACCAAGAGATTGAAGTACTTGTAAGAGTAGATGCAGTGACCAGAGATGTAATACCCGCATCTAGATTCTGGACAGCAGGACAATGGGAGACGGTCACACTGGGGGTAACAGAAAAATGCATCAGATCTGGGACACCTAGACTGAGGGAGAAAGGCCTAACACGGGAACACCAGCAAATGCAGCAGTAGAAAACGCATGACCCTGGCTGTAACAGCAGCGCCTAGACCCGAATAGATGGAGAATGGCCCAACACAGCGACAACAGCAAAATGCAATAGCAAAATATACAAACACCCTAGATGCTACAGCAGCGCCTAGACTCGGGATACCTGGATAGAGGGAGAACAGCCTAGTACTGGGACACTGGTAAATGCAGTAACAGAGAATGCAGTGACCCTAGATGAAACAGCAGTGCCTAAGCTCGGGATACCTGGATAGGGTGTGAAGACAAATACGACGACAACAGCAAATGCAGTAGCAAATAATATACAATCACCCTACAAGCAACATCAGCGCCTAGACTTGGGACACCTGGATCGAGGGAGAGAGGCCTAACGGATGGCTGACATGGTGCAGCAACAGCTAAATGAATCACTACTAATGTGGGAGGGTGTGCAGGCAAGCAGCCGCAGGTGCTCACAGGTCCTGGGACGCACTACCTTTGCCCGTGTCCTACTGGCAGAGAGAGCAATGAGGGTGTGTCTGCGCTGACAGAGTCCCTCACCCACTGTGATGCTGGAAATGCATTGGAGGGACAGGGCCTCCATGTCCTTGTCCTGTACTCCCATAACATGTGTGTCCTGTGTCATTTCCTGCCTTCGCAGGAGTCCAGTTGGCACTCTTGACGATGCAGCTCTTCCTCTTTTTGGCCATGGTGAACAGAGACCCTTGCAATACCTCTATGGCATCCATAGGAGGGGGGTACAACCCTGTACCCCTAGTGTGTTTTTGGGCACCTGGGTGTTGCCCACAGAGCAGGGTATGGGCTGGTGGCACCTCCGTGCTGAATGTGACGGGTGCTCAGAGTATCTTCCATTTTGGGATACACAGGCCCTGCCATCGGAATCAGTCAATTCCTGGTAGAAGGCAAGATGGCCCCTGTGGCCTCTTGGTTTCTATTGCCTGTTACCTTGTTTTCCCAAAGTCATGGGAAGCCCTGACTCTGTCCCTTCCACTGACTGGCTGTTTGGTATTGTGGGGAAGTATTGTGGGGGACGTCCAGGCCAGATTGGCTGGAGCCTTCCCAGTGACTGTATGTTTTGGGTACACCCTTTGAGTGGGACCTGTGTGAATAGTGTGTGTAACCAACATGCATTCTATGTTATGGGTGTCTGGGTGTGTGTGACACAATGAATGAGACCGCCCTGCCTGAAACTGACATGAATGATGTGTGGTGAGCTGAAAGGCTGGGTGCTTGCCCCAATCCATATTCCTTGTTATGGGTGTCTGGGTGGAAGTGAATGGCCTGAATGCCTGTGAGCCTGATTGGCTGCCTGCCTCATGCATGCCATTCTGTGCGATTGGCTGACTGAGCCTGGCTGGAAGAAGAATTGCTGCTGCTTTCCTTTGACGAAATCTGAAAGCTGTTGAGTCTGTCGAGGACTGATCCGAGAGAGGACCTGGTAGGAGACCTCTTCCCGAGTTACAAGGGATTATTGTGCAAAAACTGATCCCCTTTATCGAGGTACCCTGGAAGCCAGTTCTGTAAGCCTGACGTCCGGAGAAGGGGTCCGCCGAGAATCCTGACGAGCGCGTCGGGACATCGAGGCCATCGCAGTCCATTGCCGTCGACCAGGGTTTGGTAGATTTCCGTAACCGCAGGGAACAAGTCGAATCGAATCACCCAGAAGCAGGCAGGGTCACCTTGACGCTGTGCTGCTCATCAACCAGAGCCGCAAAAGCTCCATCTTTGCCTAAGAACATTTGAATGAGGGCTCCCTTGCCATCACCGTCGACCACTTTGTCCCGCTGGAGAAAGTCGAGGTCGTCGGATACCAAGGAAAGTCCGCTGGTGGGTTTCCTGCCACACGAAGCCGACAAAGACGTCCCAAGGACATTGACGGAGTGAAGATCCGAGGTCCAGCCTGTGGTAGAGTCCTGATCGCCGAAGTTATCCCGAGGTACTTGCTGCGGCTGCTGCACCGACAGGCCAGAGGACAGCTGAAAAATCTCCCGACACTCACCGCCTGCTGCCGGTCCTACATCCACTGAGTCTTCTTTGTGGCACCGAACTCTTTGCATCGAGGTGGACTGCATGCCTCCTCTTCCCAGGACTTCCTCGAACGATCGTCGAAGAGCATCGCAAAGATCGAAGCAGCTGTCTAGACGCCAGTGTTCCACATTTCTGCGAGGATCTCAAAGCCCTGTGACTCCTGCTTTAAAGGGAGTCCACCCTAGAGGGATCCGTCAATGAACCGTCGAAGAAAGTCTTCCATCTCAGTTACTTTGGGGTGGTTGAACATTTTAGCTAGGAAGCCAGACTTATTAAACATTAATGGACTGGGCTTGTTAGTACTTTTATTACAGGTTGCCCATGTGGGTGTGGGGGGTACTTGCCTTCCTATGATCTATGTTGATGCACCTCACTGCATGATTTGTATGCTACCTTAAAACTGTAATTAGTTGATGCATTTTAAAGGAACTTGAGGATAAGTGTGGTACCACATAGAAACTGTATATATTTGACATATTAGAATTATCAGAGTACCAAGGGTTTTAAGTGTATGTATCTCTGAACCTTATTCTCATATAAAGAACTGTGTTAGCACATAACATAGTGTGTGGAGATTTCCTTTGTAGGGTCTTGGGGGACTCGCTGTACTTAGGAACCAGCTTGCATCACCTCCTGAGAGCATAAGCCTTGGTTGCTCGTTTATTGCTTCCACATAGAGAACCTTGGCTGGGGTGCTCTGTGCCTCTACTCTGCCACATGTTTGTTTATTTTATTTATATAGCGCTTTACGCCAAAGCGCTGTACATTATAACAACAATACAATAACAGTAGAAGCAGATACAAATATGAGTCAAACCATCAATACATCAACTAGAACAATTTGCCAGCAGAGATATATGAGGGAAAAACAATTTTCCAGCAGAGATAAATGAGGGGAAAATGGTGTAGAGTTGAATGGAGTGGGCAAGAGGAAGTGAGATAAGGTGAAGGCGAGAAAGGGGGGGAAGAGGGGATAAAGAGGAGTCCAGGAAGGGATAGAGAGACATGAGGAGGAGGATAAAAGACGGGCGGGGGAGGGAAGGGTGGTGGAGTATCAGCGAGGGGGGTGGAGAAGGAGAGATTTTAAGGAGAGTCGAAAGGAGGAATAGGTGGGGATGGAGCGGATAGAGAGGGGAAGGGAGTTCCAGTGGAGGGGGGCAAGGAGCGAAAACAAAAGGAGGCACATGGGGACGGGGGAACAAGGAGAAGGAAGTGATTATTTATTATTATTATTATTAATTATTATCTGCAGATCTGAGGGAACGGGAGGGAGTATAGAATGAGATGAGAGAAGAGAGATATGGGGGAGCAAGTTCATGGAGAGATTTAAAGACAAGACAGAGGAAGTGGAATTTGAGTTGGGAATGAAAGGAAAGCCAGCCAAGCTGTGAGAGCGAGGAGGAGATGGAGTCTTTAGGTGAGAGTAAATGGAGGGTGTGGATGGCAGAGTTGAAGAGGGATTTTAGGGGGGCAAGATGAGATGCAGGGAGTCCGAAGAAGCAGAAGAAAAGACGAGAGAAGAGAAGGGAGGATATTAAGTTTAGTGGCGTGGAAGGTTAGAGAGGAACGTATTTTGCGGATTTTGAAAAGGTGGTAGCGACATGCACGGGAAGTGAGAGAGATGTGGTGGGTGAAGGAAAGGGAGGAGTCGAAGTGAATGCCAAGGTTACGAGCATGGGCAGAGAGAGGAAGATTAGTGGGAGGAAAGTGAATAGAAGGAGGGGAGACGGAGGAGGATTAGTGTTGGAGGGAAAGAATAAGACTTCAGTCTTGTCTGTATTAAGAGACAGAAAGTGGGATGACATCCAATTTTTAATGGCAGTAAGACCAGAAGAGAGCTTAAGATGGGGGTCTGGAGTGAAGGAAGAGAATGAGAGGAAAAGCTGGGTGTCATCAGCATAGAAGTGATGAGAAATGCCGAAAGAGGAGATGATAGGTGCGAGAAGCGAGGTGTAAAGGGAGAAAAGAAAGGGGCCAAGGACAGATCCTTGGGGAACACCATAGTCCAGTGGAAGCGTAGAAGAGGTACGACCACCCCATGATACGGAAAGAGTGGTGCGAGAGGTAAGAAGAGAGCCAGTTGAGGACGGAGCCTTTGAAACCTAAAGAAGAGAGTGTTGAGCAGTAAGGGGTGGTCAACGGTGTCAAAGGCTGCAGAGAGATGTAGGAGGATAAGGATAGAGGAATGCTTAGAGTAGCGAGCAGTAAGGAGGGAGTTGAGGACCTGGGTAAGGGCAATCTCGGGGGGCGTTTAGGACGAAAGCCAGATTGAAAGGGGGGAAGGAGAGAGTAGTTGGTGACGAACGCAGAGAGCTGAGAATAGACAATGCGTTCAAGTAATTTAGAGAGGAATGGAAGAAGAGAGATTGGGCGGAAGTTGGACACAAGAAGAGGATTAGCAGATGGTTTCTTCAGAATAGGGATGATGGTAGCATGCTTGAAGGCAGAGGGAAAGGTAGCAGAGGAGAGACCGATTGTAACGCTCACCTGATTCCCGTAGAGGCGCCGGTCTTGACTGGGCGTATACCGTATCTTCAAAGGTGATGTGTAACACACGGCTGGCTCTTTGGGCTGGACCTCTGTGCACTGTATGTCTGGCTCGAAGGGTAAGATGTCTGCAGATAGAAAATGTGGGATTAATGAACTGGGTTATTGAATGTCTCTCTCTTCTTCCCTTTCTCTTCTCCTGTAGAACCCCAAAGGTTAACGCTCTCACCTTAGGTAAGTGAACGCTGTGCTCTCCATCTGCCTCGAGGCAGGGTGCTGTAACCAGTTTCTTCACTGGATAAGGGGAGCAGGCCTCTTGACTTCAGAGGACTGCTGTCCGTCGTTTACTGCACGAACGGTAAGTTTCGAGTAATTCTAATGTCTTTAAAGTCTTTAGTAATGATGTCTCTTGTTTTGCAGGGTTCCGGCGATGGCGGATGGCGGGCTGAAGTGAGTTGAAGATGGAGCCCGTGGGATGAATAGAAGCGCCTGGAAGCACGTAAGTAAGCGCTTGTTGCCTGCTTCACGATGCGCTCTAACTGTCTTTTTATTTTGCAGGTACAAGTTCGGGGCGGCTGCAGGGTGCCGGAATACCCACTGGGTTAGATGTGGAAAGGAGTAATGGCACGTGAGTATTAAAGTTCCCCAATGTCTTTAAACGCACCTTGTTTTGTCTTTCAGATGCGGGATGCAGCGCCGAAGGCCTCCGGAGCGTGCGAAGAGTTGGTAAGCTTTTGTCTTTCAGATGCCGGAATGCAGTGTGAAGACTTCCGGAGCGCACGAAGAGTAGGTAAGCCTTTGTCTTTCAGATGCCGGAATGCAGCGCGAGGCGTTGGTGACAGCCGATGGACCAGGTAAGTGAAGAGCTGTCACTGAAAACCGTAATGCTAACCTGTTCTTTCTTGTCTTTATAGGTGTTGCTGAAGACTGGATTCAGAATGGTAAGCCTTTTTCCTTAGGCCCAGGATCAGATGCAGAAGACACGATGAGCGTTCTGCTGCTGAGGATGCAGAATAACGCAAAGCAAGATTCATCCATCGGGTGTGGTTTAAATAGCCTCCTGTAGTGCTTAGGTGTCTCCTTCCACAGCCACGCCTAGGTAAGAAAAGAGTTCCTGCTTTCCAGAAGAGTTCCAGTGTTCTGAATCTAGGGAGTGGCTCCTGCCCCACCCAACAGGAAAAGTAGTTCCAAACAGAAGAGGATCAGAGACTCAACTGGCAGGCAAGTAAGCAGCATGGTCTGCTGCAGGTAAGTCCACCCAAGCATTATGAGCCCGGCGCTTCCAGCGCTGGGACTGGGCATATTTATGAGCCTGGTGCCACTGGCGCCAGGACTGGGTCCAAAAGGTCCCAATTGGGACTGGTTGGCACTCAGAACCTGGGTTATGGATCTGCTTCCAAGGGCGTTGGGAAAACCCTGACCTTTTGGAAGCAGAGATCATGACACCGATATTGAAGAAGGAGGTTAGGTAAGAAATGAGGAGAGGGTAGATCTTGGGAATAAGGAGGGTAGGGAGTGGATCAGAAGGGGCAGCAGTGGGATGAGATTTGGACAGGAGAATGGAAACGTCAGACAGAGTTATAGGAGAGAAGTCAGCCATACATGTAGACGGTGACTGGGGGAAAAGGGGGGAGTCAGTACCCAAGGAGGAGGAAGTGATGATTTGGCGAAGAGAGAGTATCTTAGAGGAGAAGAAGTCAGAAAAGTCAGAAGGGGATAGGGGAGATGAGGTTGAGGGGTCCTGAGTAGGTGGGGAGAGGAGGCGAGAGGGGGTTTGAAAGATACGACGAGGATGAGAGTGTAGAAGGTTAGAGTAGTAAGATCTTTTAGCAGAGTTGAGGCTGGAGTCGTAAAGAGAGTGGTAAGAGAAGTAGGTAGTCTGGTTAGATAGAGAGGGGAATTTGAGCCAGCGACGCTCGAGGCGGCGTAGAAGACGACGCATATATAGGAGGTGGGAGGAAAACCATGGTTGAGAAGGTTTACGAGTAGGGTGGACAGAAGAGAGAGGATAGAGTTGATCCAGGCTAGAAGAGATTGAGGAAGACAGAGAAGATGGGGCTTCATCTGCCGAGAGGCAAGAGAAGTCGAGGAGAGGGGGAAGAGAGGAGGAGCAAGTGTCATGAAAGAGAGAAGGACTAAAGTTGCGGAGATCTCTTCGAACGAAGGAAGAGGAGGAGGGAGACGGAGAAGACTGAGGCTGAGAGGGAGTAAGGGAGAAGGAGAGTAGGGCATGGTCAGAGAGATAGTTGGGTAGTGTAGAGACGGAGGAGGAGGAATAGATAGAGTTGAAAATGAGATCAAGAGTGGAGCCAGAAGAATGAGTAGGAGGAGATAGGAGGTATGAGTCAAGGATGGAGAAGAGAGGGGAAGAATGAGGAGGAGAGGGGAGGTGAAGATTGAAATCGCCCAGAACTGTGAGAGGAGAAGGAGATATGGAGATAAGAGAGAGGAGGTGGTCAAGGTCTTCATAAAAGGAGGAAAGGGGGCCAGGAGGTCTATATATAATTAAAAAAGAGATAGGATAAGGGGAAGAGAAGGATTTGTGGAGGTATTCAAAGGAGGGGAAGGTTGGGAGAGGTACAGAGGAGGTATAAGAAAGGTATTTAGGGTGGAAGAGGAGTCCAGTGCCTTCACCCCGACCAGAAGAACGAGGGACGTGAGAGAAGGAAGAGGAGGTTGTAGTGAGAGAGGAAGGAACAGTAGAGTTGTGATGTGGGATCCAGGTTTCAGTTAAGCAGAGGAAGTGAAGGTTAAGTTGGAAAAACTTGTCCAATACAGCAGCGGTCTTATTGCAGATAGATTTAGCATTCCAGAGAGCGATGTTGATAAACCTGGAGGGTTGGGTAATAGGAGGGTAGACAAGGTTGGGACGAAGGGGAAGGGAAGGAGGTGGATGAGATGGAGGAGGAAGGGGATTGAGAGGGAGTGGACATGATAATAAGGGGGAAGGGAAAGAAGAATGGGGAGGAGAGGGAGAGTAAGAGAGGGGGAAGAGGAGTGGGGGAGACGAGGAGAGTGAGGATTGGCGATGTGCATGACAGGGATGCTTAAGTGAGAGGGTAAGGAGGGTCCAAGATAGAGGTGGGTCTAAATGGTCCAATTTGTGGCAGAACCAGTGGTTATGGAGGGGGCATGCAGACAGGGGACAAGGGAGTCAGGTGAGGGGGGAATAGTCAATAGTGATGACGTGGTCAAAAGGCAGTGGAGGTTGGTAGAGAGGTTGGACCGTATTCAGGCGACCAGAGAAGGAGGTAGCGGTCCTGAGGTGGCAGGTAGTCCGTGGAATTGTGTCCGTAGGATTAGGCAACTCGTGCTGGTAGGATCCAAATTCTGGCGATCAGTGAAGGAGGCAGTGGCAATGAATTTTGCAGGTAGTCCGTAGTGTTATGACCGCAGGATTAGACAGCCAGTGCAGGAGGCAACAGCAATTGTAGACAAAGCACTAGGTAGGTGCCCAGTGGTGGTATCAGAGGCAACCAGTAAGGGAGGCAGCGGTACTAGGAAGGTAGGTAGATCAAAGGATAGTATCAGCAGGATTAGGCTGCCAGTGCAAGAGGCTGCGACAATTGCAGGCAGAGCACAAGATAGATGTCAAGTGGTGGTGGCGAAGGCAACCGGTGTAGGAGGCAGCAGTACTGAAGATGGTAGGTAGAGTCTCAGTGTCCACAGGAGTAAAGCAGCCAGCTCACAAAATGGAAGAGCAGTGGTGGTGACCAAGACAGTGGCAGTGACTGCTCTAGCCAAGGAGAGGCAGAGACAATCAAGTGGTGGAGACGAGGCAGCAGGTGTAGGAAGGTGGCAGGTAGTATCAGTGTCTACAGGAGTAAGGCAGCCAGCGCACAAAATGGAAGTTCAGTGGTCATTTCCAGGCAGTGATAGTGACTGCTCACGCCGAGGAGAGGCAGCAGGTGTAGGAAGGTGGCAGGTAGTATCAGTGTCTACAGGAGTAAGGCAGCCAGCGCACAAAATGGAAGTCCATTGGTCATTTTCAGGCAGTGATAGTGACTGCTCAAGCCGAGGAGAGGCAGGGACAGCAAGAGGCACGTCAGGCAGTTGAGGTGAGAGTAGGAAAGGGAGTGACAGGGTCACTGCAGCCAGGAGGCAGGGGCAACAGCAGGTTCCATCAGGAAGAGGCAGGAGCGAGAGAGGCAGTGAAGGAGTAGCTCAACCACCCAGTATGAGAGCTGGAGGACCAGTAGAAAGATGAGAGCGGGGCCAGGGAATGGAGGAGACGACTCACCGTAGTACCAGCGGCAGAGGAGAGGCCAAGGCAGGAGCGACTGTGGCCCCGGCAAAGATGCAACAGGAGCTGGAGATGTATGGCCCCAAACCTTGAAACCTGCAGCACCAAGGCAGAAGCTGGAGAGACGCAGCACCAAGGTAGAGGCTGTAGATACAGTGCGGAGGTGACAGCAGAGAGGCAGAGCAAGTCGGCTGGAGTCAGGGCGCCGGTACGGGATAACGCATAAATCCAGGAGGCACCAGCACTGAGAGAAGCTAAGGGCGGTGCGACGGCCTACCGAGGTCCAGGAAACCAGCGGAGATCCAGGGGGGAGGAGGGGCGGGTGAGGAGGCGCCAGCACATAGGTACCTATAGTTGGAGCAATGGCCGGATGAGACCAACTGTACAGAGGAGGAGCCGTCGGCAGGAGAGGAGGCGAGCCGGGTGCTACCAGGAGGGTCACAGCGGAAAAGAGACAGAAACGGCACGGTCAAACTTGACTCCGCTGTACCCTACAGCAGAGGAGAGGCCCAGCAGGGAAGAGGCAGCAGACCAGGAGCAGGCGAGACTGAAGCCGGAAGATGCAGAGGAAAAGCCTGGATGGGGGTGTCCGCGGTCCGGAGCTCCAGGAAGGAGGTGTCCGATGTCGGCGCGAGAGAGCAGCAACCACGCAGGAGGCGAGGACCAGGTCGTCAACTCTCGGTAGGGCGCAGGGGGAACAGGAACGGCACACCAACCCTGAGCCAATCGACAGAGAGAGGCACCGTTGCGGGCAGGTAGATCCAGTGGAGGCCCAGCGGACCCGCACCAAGAAGGCGGGAAGAGAGCAGAGTGGCGACCAGAGCTCCGGAGCAGGAAGGGAGGCAGCAGGCATGCTGAAGCTTGGTCCGGAGGTGCACCAGGTAAGTAAGTGCGGTCTGAAGAGTATTCGCTTAAAAATTGTTATAATTGACGCATTAATCAGGGTTTGAATCAGCCTGAGGGGCTGATTAAAGGGCTCACATAAAGGGCAGAGGTACAGATACCCCCCCAGTCTTTACACCCACATCCTGCAGGCCACCATGGAGTGCTTGGGGGCCCAGGTATCAGACCCACCCTCAAGTGTGACCATCCGAATGAGCTCTCTGCAGGGAAGCCCAAAGCGCCACTTCCAGCGGCTATCGGACACACCTGTGCATGGCAAGGGCCCTGTGTCCAAGAAACCTAAAGTAACCATGATGTATTGAGAATGGAACATTTGGTTGTTGGGGGGGTGTGTGGGGGCAGGGGGGGTGGGAGGGGTTAGGTGTATGTTTGGGGACAGGGTGTGTGGGAAGGGGGGGATGTGGGGGACATGTTGTGTGGGGGGTTGGGCACAGGATATAGGTGGTAGCTAGGTCAATTTTTTAAAATAAATTGCAGCAATGGGTGGTCATTCTTGTCCAAGTTTTGTGTGCACATCAGGTGCATGGATAGTTCATTCTGGAAGGGGTAGTTGAGAGAAGTTGTCAGTTCTTGACGGGCAATGCGCTAACCCCATCATCCATGCGCACGTTCCTGCGCCTGGCAGGAGCTGCATCGCCATCATCTTCATCCTCTGACAGTGGTATGTCCAGATCTGGGGGCAGGGGTATGTTGCGTCTGACGCAGATGTTATGCAACATTGCACAGGCCAGGACTATGTCCCACTTTCTCTGGCCTGTACATGCATGCACCCCCAGACCAGTGTAGACAACTGAAACAAGCCTTCAGGAGCCCAAAGGTCCACTCTATGGTTGCCCTGGTACGCACATGCGCCCTGTTGTATGCCATCCCCTCCTGCGTCTGGGGATCCCTCAGAGGAGTCATCAGCCTCGGAAGCAGTGGGTATCCTGAATCGCCTGCAAAAGGGAAGGACACAAGGTTAGCCTTATTTTACCTGTGGCAGGACAGTATCAGTTTGCTGTATCGTTCACTTAGCCCGTCTGTTTTGGTTTGCTTTTTTTTGTACTATGGTATGGCTGTGCCTAATGGGCCCTGGTGCACCCTGAAACAGCCACTGTCACATTCGTACCGTGCTGGGTTCTGTTCCCTGGGATGATTTGCTCGGGGTGGGACATGTATTGCCACTGACTGCCCATAGTGAGGACTCACCAGTCTGCATACGTACCCTCATTGTCTTGTTTGGACATGGCCGTACCTCTACCACACCACTGACTGCACACACTTAGTTACTCACAATATGGACAAACCATACTATTTCATGCATAAACGCCACATGACCGCTTACAAGCACTCAATGCCCTGACACCCAGTGACCAGTTTGGTGACACTGAAGCTTGAAACGGCACATCATGGCCGTCTTGCTCCTTTCACTCTCAATCCCACAGACTATCAACCACTTCACTACCCACATTGCAGACCCACCTGAGCACCAAGAGACTACACAAGTGGCAACAGTGTGCTGTACAAGACACATTGACCTGTGTGAGTCATGGTGCGCAGCAGTGGTGTTGTCTGTGACAGCGAATTTTCAGCAGTCAGTTTGTGCATGCATGCACTGTTTCTCACCAGGATATTCATCTCATGGCCCTAGGTGCCACAGTCTACTGATACATTTATTCTGGAGGAGTGGCAGTGTTGCATTCTGGTACCTGTAGTGCATTGCATGTGGTTGTCCTTTGTCGGGTGTTTGACGGACATGCCTTTGTGGCATTAACCTCCCCCTTTGCCTGTGACTCATGCTGCAATGTAAATGTACATGTATCCACCCAACATTCAGGTCCTTTGTCCTCCGTGGTGCGACATGTATGCTGGCAGGGTGCTGTTCCGCAGGACTGTGGAGTCATTGGTTGATCCTGGGAAGCGGGCACAGTAGTGTGTGATGGTCAGGCTGGTGTCCCAGGTCGCCTGGACTTTAAGGGAATGGTAGTGCTTCATGTTCCAGTAGACCACCTCTGAGGCGTGGGGGGCCAACAGCTCCACATGTGTGCAGTCCAACACATTGGGCATGCCCACAATCGCATAGAAGCGGGCCTTGGTGGCATTTGCCTGTGTGGTTGGGAGGACAATGTGATGGTCCACATGGCACAGGAGGGCCTCCAGCACCTGCACCAGCACTCTGGAGAATGCAGGCTGTGATATGCCATGCAGCTGGCTCACAGAGTGCTGGTATGTGCCAGTGCCAAGGAAGTGCAGGACAAACACAAGCTTCATCAGCAGTGGTATGGTTGTCCCGATGCGAATCCTGCTCCCTATGTCATCCTGGATTAGGATATCAAGTATTCTCCCTGTTTAGGCGGTACAGGGTGTGTATCTGGCTGGCTATCGGGGCCCAGGTTGTGGGAAATCACTCATGCCTCTGCCTCACCACTTGCATCCTAATCATCCTCTTTCTCCTCTTCCTGGCCTGTCACCACCACTGCTGCTGCTGCTGCAGCTCAATCAGCTGCACTCCAGCGTGCAGTGCTTCCATGTCCTTGGCAGCAACAATGAGTGGCAGCATGGCTGTGTTGGGAAGTGTTCTTGGGCTGGGTTTAGCCCTTTAGTACTGTTCCTGTATGTATTGTGTGCACCTGTGGCCTTATTTCCCCCCACCTGGGACTGTTTACCTGCAGCTGTGAGGTGGTGGTGTTACCGGCATGGATTTGTTGGTAATACCAGCTTGTTTCTGCCTGTATTACCAGCAAGTCCATGCTCATAATGTGACTTACCGTTACGCAATTACCTCTATTAACGTTGCATGTGTTATCGGCAAGGCCATGTGTGGTGTTACGGGTGCAGATGTTTCCGGCGATATCGATCATGATATGCCGGTCCGTAAAAGTGCTGGTATACGGTGTTACCAATGCTTCATTATCGGACCGCCAGACTTCTTATGAGCCCCATATTGGATTTCTATTATGTAGTCTCTCATATGTATCTTATTCAGCAGCAAGAACAAAAAACATTTGCCCTGCCCACTCTCTCATCCATGTAGCAAGCAGCAACTACAGGCACAGTACAGAATCAGATGACATGTGGGGTCACACGTGGCCACCCTACTTTTAAGGGCATGAAACTGATATACAAGTATGGGCTCCTGGTTATACTCAATTTACCAGAGTCTCCCTGTCTTGCGTTGAAATATGGAAAATTCTAGTCCACTCTCAATTCATTAAGGAGGCTCCCAAAACAAATATATGGAACCTGTGGCCAGGCATAGGACATTTCCTGTGTGGTAATTGTGTAGCATACAAATTCACCAAAAAATGAAGAGCTTTGAAATTGGTGACAGACAATGGGAACTACGCAATCTAACCAACTGCACAATCTGTCAAGTGGTGTACTGTATTGAATGCCCCTGTGGTCTCAGATATGTGGGACAGACCCATGCAGTCAGTCCACACTTGTATATTTAAACACAGATCCAAGATCAGGTGCAGAAACTCCATGGCGCCACCTGTCTCTCATTATATGGAGTTCCAACATACGCCAGACGAAATATTTTGGTGGGTGTTTGAAGTAGTTAAAGGCACTTCCAATGTCCAGCAGAGTTGATTGAACAAAAAAACGTGCTGGATACACAGACTAAACGCTCATGTCAGTGGACTCAATGAACAATTTATCAATTTATGCCTCCGCTATCAATTTTGTTATCTGGTGTCTCCTATAGCCTGAAACATTGACTGGCCGTCGTCTTATGTTGCCAGCAGCACAGGTATATTGTGCTTGTTTTATATCCACCAGATTTGCACATAGCCAGCAACTCATGAACAAAACTGATGCCTGCCAGTTTTTCATCATGAACGAGTAATTATTTAATCTCCATTACTGAGTGCCCTTAATTATATGCTCCTCGCTTTTCTTTTAAACGCTTTGTATTTGTTAGCAAGGTTACTCTCCCATGCACCAGAAGACGTCATGACTACCCCACACTGATACGTGGTTTTACCTCATTATCACAATGCCATGACAACCGGAGCAGTGTTTAGTTGGTCCTAACCCGGGATCATTTGCATCGGGAATCAACAAAGCAAATCAGATGCACGTTGTGCCCATGGTGCCGGTAAGCTTTGATTACATCTGTCTTGCCCATGGCTATTCCTGCTTAACGCGGACAGACTTGTCACATTTTGTATTTTTCACCAACTTCTTATCTTTTGAGTTGCGAGAGAAGCTGTTTCTATGGCAATGCCTGCAACGTGCCATTTAATTCGCTGCAAAGAACATTACTGTACCCCAAAAGACTCACACAATCGCTGGGATTAGCCAGGTATGTTAGCTACTTTGTGGTTTTCTCTCCCTATATTTTCACAAACAAGCAAATGCGTAGCTCAAACGTTGCATTTGGTTTTGTTTTTCAGCCTCCAGCAGCGGCGTCATGTCAAAGGAAAGCCTTCTCTGTGGAGGTTTTCAAGTTCTTGATTGACTAGCGTCCAGCATTCAGAGCATAACAGCTCCTTCTTCTAAGTAAGTTAACTCAAAAAGGACGTCTGAGGTTTTATAGCTTTTAGCCTCCCGAGTATTGTAGGGAAGGCATGGTATCACAAGTATGACACTGACACAATGGATACAATTTGACCAGCATGGAGGAATATACCCATAAGATCAAAGGCAGTCTGCATACCTCAACGGACACGGCGAGCTCGGACCTACAAGCAGGGCAATGTGAAAACGGACCCATTTTAGAAGTAATAGCTGCACTAAAGACTGCACAAGGACGTTGGGGCTCTAGCGGACCGGATGGGCACAGCGGAACATCGGGTGCAACAAAATGCTAAGAATATAACAACCGCCCAAACCCAAATCACGAGCATGTTAGAGGGGATAAGGACCCTAGAACATAGAGCTTAGGATGCAGTGGGTAGGGCCTGAAGAAACAACATCCGCATTGTTGGCCTACCTGAAGGTGAGGAGGGCAAAAACCTTACGAACTATATAGAGAACCTACTACTGCAGGAGGTAGGGGTGAGCACGCTGTCACAGGGCTTTGTAGTAGAGGGCCCACACATCCATGATAGCTAAAATCATGAACTTTAAGGGCCGGGAAAAGATCCTTACCTTCTCAAGAGAAGGTGGCACGATCACCAGGAACTCCTCAAAAATTGCAATCTACCCAGATTATACAGTGCAAGTACAGAAACCGAGAGCACAGTTTGGGCCAACGAAAGAGCGACTTAAAAGGGCAAACCTGAGATACATGCCACTGTACCCTGACAAACTCAAAGTGTTGCAAAGTGGACGTTCCTATTTCTTTGTGATCACAGAGGAGGTGCACACCTGGATGGATCAGCAAGGCATACCCCAATTGGAAGCTAGAAACCATAACAACAATGTCAATGCACTGCCATAACCAGACGGGAAATATGCTAGAAGAGGCCCACGATGAGACGTAAAACAGAATATGCAAAAAGACAGGGGAACAAGGAACAAGGACCAGAAACAGTAAAAAACGGGAGCCCGATAATGGGTAACCCGTGGCTGCGCCGACGGTTGCTACAAGCGAGCAAATTCCCAAAATGCCAAAATGCCTAAACAGTTCAAAAATGTCATTTCAAAGACATCGTGCTGCAGACAGCCATCCCCGGGAACCTGTGACGGAGCTAAAGAAGCAGCAGAGCCTGAGCAGGGGCAGGGAGGCTGAGCATTTGTTTAAAGTTCGGGTTTGTTGTTTAGAAGTTGGGAAGGAAGCAGGAGAATAAATCGGCATCAAAAACAGATCAGTAGGCGCAAAACAGCATGCATACCAGGAACAGCCAAACCACAAGAGGAGCATATGGAACAGAGTGCACGCCAGATCCACAAATTGAGAAGCTGACAAGAGCAAGGAAAAGGCACTGGAAGCGAGAGATGCAAATGGCAAGATCCAAGTAAAAGGAAGGATGACAGAGCAAGGACAGAACAGAGAGACCAGTGAGAAATGGTATGCCAAGCAAGGAGCTGGATGGATGCGACTTGAAGGGGTAAGCATAGCCACATGGAATGTACGAGGACCACAGAACTATGTCAAGGGGCTAAGAGTGTACTCCTGGCTTAACAGATCGAAAGTGCAAGTAGCAATGCTACAAGAAACTCACCTGACAGATGAGAAACTGCCAAGATAATAAGTAAGTGGGGAGGGAAGTTATACGGATCTGCCTACTCCGCCTATGCCAGAGGGGTGTTGACTTGGATAGCCCCCAATGTCCCATTCCAGCTTATAACTGCTGACAAAGACAAAGAAGGCAGGCCAGTAATTGTACACGGACTGCTAGAGGATAGGGAAGTATGTTTTGTAAACACGTATGCACCAAATCATGATGCAACAGGCTTTTTGAGAACACTCACTCCTAAACTCTCCCGATATAAGGTGCAGCATACATCTGGGGAGGGGACCAAAACTGCACACTTCACCCAATGTTTGATATGTCAGACACAAAATTCAAGCAACCAGTGTCGCTGGCAAATGCCTTACAAACGCTCCTTAGACATCTGCGGCTGGTTGACATATGAATGGAAGCACATAATGACGCTCAGGGATACTACCACTATAGTGCCCCACATGACTGACGCACACACACACGCACACCGTTCACGAACATGGAATATAAGGCAAGGACACTCTTGGACCATGCCCTATTGGTGATGGTATGGAGATACATTAACGCCACAGCCCGTATTCCAACATGGAGGCTGAGAGCTGAAGCATTATTGGGCAGCAAATTCCAGGAACACATTCAGAAGGCCATTAAAGAATATTTTGAGCATAACACTGGTAGCGTTGATAAAGTAGGGACTGTGTGGGATACCTTCAAAGTGGTGGCCATAGGGACAGGGATGAGGAAGACTGGAGGCCTGGGAAAACAAATACTTGAGGAACTGCTGAGACCAGAAAAAGAAATAGTAGAGGCAGAAAAGCAAGCGGGACTAGCAGGGTCTGAACCGGCCGAGCTGCTATCATTAAGGCAGCAGTGCATCGCCATTTGGGAAAGACAAGGGAAACTAGACTGTGGGTAATATATACAAAAATTGCACGTAGAGGGCAACAAACCGGCTAGACTCCTGGCCCAGCTGACCAAGCAAGAAGTGAGAAGGGACCCGATTAACACAGTGAGAAAACAAGCAGCGGAAATAGTTGGGTCCCAGGAGGACATCAATCAGGTGCTGTCACAATTTTACGAGCAATTGCACACTCTGAATCTGGGCGCAGACGTGTGGGAAATACAAGAGGCTCTAACTCAAATAGATTTGCCAAAACTCACAAAAGAACAGGTAGAGGTCCTAGACGCCCCGATAACACAAGAAATTGAATTAGTAATCGGAGGCCTTCCAATGGCTGAGACCCCTGGGCCAGATGGGCTACCGGGGGAGTTCTATAAGAAATATAAAGGCACTCTAGCACCCAGACTACCAGAGGCATAAGAAGAGGCGTACACATATGGCCAATTCCCAGACCGTATGCTAGAGTCACTGATCATACCTATTCTAAAACCAGGGAAATCCCCCTAGACTGCCGATCATACTGACCGCTCTCAATGATCAATCAGGATAGTAAGATCGTCGCAACAATTCTAGCAAACAGATTTAAGCAGGTTATACATACTCTGGTACACACAGACCAGACGGGGTACGTCCCCGGATGTAATACCACAAGGAACTTAAGAAGACTGCATCACGTTATTGACCAGATTAACAACAGGCAGGAAAAGAGTGTGGTTGCCTCCGTAGACGCAGTCAAAGCCTTTGACTCTGTTAACTGGGGCTAACTTCTGCAAGTGCTAGAACACTTTGGTATGGGCATAGGTTTTCTGCGATGCGTCAGGTTGATGTACACAGAACCCAGAGCTAGGGTCAAAATTGGGAAACATGTTTCAGCAACATGGAGAATATACCGAGGTACGGAACAGGGCTGCCTGTTGTCACCAATGCTTTATATACTGGCCCTAGAACCACTGGCAGCCTTCTTGAGGTCAGAATATAGCGATATGGGAATGATCATAGACCGCATCACCCACCTAATCTCGTTATACGCCGACGACATGCTTCTGCATGTCAACAACCCAGAAGACAATCTGCCACATTTGCTAGAGGTAGTAACCGCATTTGCTAGGCTATCCGGGATATGTATCAGTAGAGACAAATCCTCCCTTTACCCCTTGACGGCACTGAGGTGGGGAAATGCAGACCACCTGCCTGATCTGGGATTGAAATGGGCCCCGGTTTCCTTCCTCTACTTGGGGATAGAGATACACCACGACCCGGCAGCATCACATCAGGCTAACACATTGATAGCCCTAAAAAATGTCACTAACTCTATGGTGTTCTGAAGGAAGCTCCCACTTGGGATGCCATGCAGAGCAGCGCTGCTGAAAATGATGGTGCTCCCCGCCTATTATATCACTTCATCCATGCATGATACCGAAGAAATTCTTTACCAAACTGAATACGATGGTGAGGGAATTCCTCTGGCCAGGTGGCAGGAATAGACTAGCTTTAGGTACACTACAAAGAGCTTATGATTCAGGTGGGATAAAATTACCAAACTATGAATATATTACCTAGCAGGACAGCTACAGTTCGTGGCGCACTGGCTGGGAGACGAGACCTCCATAGACACACTAATCTTACAACCCGTCCCACAACACTGCTACCTCAGGGAGATCATATGGATGACACACCCCAGGCATCAGAAGCTCCCCATGCTCATCACATTGGGCCTCTCTATGTAAGAGAGCATGGACAATCATGAAAACCACAGACCCCTGTTTAGTACATGTCCCCCTGGCAGGGTTGGTGAATGCCCAATAAGGTGCGCTCAAAACATACAGGTGACACTGGAAGGCCAAAGGTAAAGCCCAAATAGGAGACCTCTGGAGGGAGGGCCGGTGGGTGGAGTTCTGAACCCTAATGGAGGACAGCCGTATACATAATGGCCAATTCATGCTATACAAAGGTATGGTGACCGCAATGAACAAAAGATGGCCAGGCTTGAGTACTGGGGAAGGGACAGAAGAAGTGCTACACACATGGTATGAGGTAGCAGAAGGAGGCCACATGTGTCCAGACTGTATGCGGTGCTTCAGTGCACTCAAAATACCCCTGCGCTCCCAGCAAAGGGGAAATGGGAACTAGAGCTTCAGAAAACCCTAACGGACCAAGAGTGGGCAAGAGCACTAGAATGCATAAAGAGCGTTTCCAGAAACGCAAGGTTTCAGCAGACACAATTGTTTGTCACCCACAGGGCATACCTCACCCCGAGCAGGCTATCCAGAATGGGGTGCACAGCCAATCGCAGCTGCCCGACGGTGCTGCATGGACGACACAGACGTGCTGCGCATGTTTTGGACCTGCCCAGTAATAGCAGAATTTTGGGAACAAAGAAGATCGAGAGTTGCGGCTGTAGGGATCCAAATGCAGGCGTGAATGCCAGAATCATACTTGCTGGGACTGTTGCCAGGGGGGTGGCCGGCAGAAAGGGCATCTGGAAAAAATGAAAGACTTAATCAGCATTCTACCGAAACGCTGAATAAGTGATATATTGGAAGTCTAACAAAGGCCTGGCAGTTGAAGCATGGTGGGCAGACTTAAAAGAGGTGGGCACTGGCAGAGTTGACGGTGTGGACTATGGCAATGCAGAAGGGTGTATGCGAGAGCAGCATTAAAATAACTGAATGGAACATGCTAGTGCCGGACCTATTTGCACCCAGTGTCAAAAGCGGCACAGACTTCTGAGGCACAAGAGACATAGTTCACACTCCCGACCGTTCTAGGAAGACATGGCACCACCAGGACAAGCTGCAAGGCAAAGGCGGACAGCCCACCACAAAGACTGCTCTTTTGGGAAGGCAGACCTGCACATGCATAGAGGGCAGTGGGTATGAACTCTGGCAAGACTGCAATGTGTGCCAATACATAGGCTGTTTGTTACTCCCGCAGATGTGAGTTGTATGGTACGAGGAGTTGTTTGTTGGTTGGTATGTTGCACAAAACCAATTAAAGGTTTTATAAAAAAAAAAAAGAAAAAATACCTGGACAGACAAATCATGGAAAAAGCAAAGGGACAGGGCCCAGTGGCCCTGGGTAATGTAAAAGTTGCAATCTTCTAGGATCTGTGTTCACCAACGTTGACGGAGAGGTGCCAATATACCCCCCTCACGAAATGGCTTAACGAGAAGGGAGTGACATACAGATGGGGCTTCCCTTTTTCTATATCCTTTGAAATCAACGGTTATAATTACAAATTGGTGACTGGGGACGATATACAGAGGGTCATGTGAGAACTGATGGGAAGGGGAGCACCAATGGTGGAAGGAGAGGAGAAAAGCCCGGAAGACAGGTGATGGCGCATAAAGGAGCCGAATAGGTGCAAAGTCCCAGGCTCGAGGAAATTCATGAAACTCAATACCCCCCAACCCCAGCTGGGCCATCGTGAACTTGAGGAATATGGCCAGATGACTGGAAAAAGGAGTTGGCACGTCCGAAGGAGGGGTGGGGGACAGTTTGGTCTTTTTTAGGGGCTCATCCATGGATCTGTCTCGGGGAGGGGGAAGTTATGCGGCGCTCCGGCAACGGGGCAATGTCTGGTTGGCTCCCTCAACGTTCGGGGCCTCAACTCAGAGTTAAGAGGGCTAAGAGGGCACGACTTGATTGGATGTGCCTCCAGGAAACACACTGGCTGTAAGGTGGTGAGCCTTGTTTGCGTTCCCAGGAGATGGGGGAAGTGATCATGGCCTCTGATGTTAAAAAAAAAAGGTGAGGGGTCACAGTCCTGATCTCATCCCGACTGGGCTTCCTAGTGGAATCGGTACTAGCCAACCCATATGGGAGGTATGTGTTTGTCAAAGGTCATTTGCATGGGGCAAGGCTCACGTTGGGTTCTATTTATGCTCCCAACGTAGGCCAGTGTGAATTCTGGGAGGGGGTCAGGGACAAATTAATAGGGTTTGCGGAAGGGCAACTGGTGGTTGGGAGAGATTTTAATATGGTGTTAGACCCAATACGGGACGGCAAGAGAATGGGGGAGCAACAGGCAACAAGGGCAGATATGGGAGACTCGGAACGCTTTAAGCAGGTAAATGAGGTTTTGGGCCTGTGTGACTCCCTCACACCTCTGCTAGAGGGTAACATGCCATACACCTTTTTCTCTGCAGTACATGACTCCTTTTCACGCATAGACCTGGTCTTGGTAGATATGATCTTAAAGACACAAGTACTGGACTCCCAGGTCACCCCAATCCTGTGGTCTGACCGCGATATGGTGAGCGTCTCAGTGGAGATGGGGAGGTCTACGGGCCCTGGAGGGAGCTGGAGGTGCAATGATTCCCTGTTTAAAGACAAGAAAGTGCAGCAGGAACATCTTGCAGGAATAACTGAGTACTTACTCTTCAATGATACGGGAGAGGTGGGGCTCCAATCGGTCTGGGAGGGCTTCAAGGCAACCATCTGAAAGGTACTGATGGGGATAGGCTCTAGAAAGAAAGAGGGGGGAGGAGGAGAGCTTGCTCCGCCAGAAAATAACAGATACAGCCGGGGGGGCACCCAGGGAAAATATGTAACTTCTACAGAATCAAAGGAGCTCAGGCGGTACAAAACACAATTGAAGGCCATTCTGGCTCAGGAAACCGAAATATCATGCGAAAGGGGACATGGCGGATAGGATCCTTGCATGGAGGTTAAGGAAGTAGAGGAAGTGGAAAACCATAAGGGCTATAAAGAGGAGGGAGGGTCTGTTTATGATGACGAAAATATTGGAAATGAATTAGCAAAATACTATAGTAACCTCTATACATCAGAATGGAATGGGGATGAGGCACAGACCAATGAATTCTTAAGGGGTCTTCCCCTGCCGGGGCTCCCCAAGGAAATGGTGGAGAACCTGGAGTGCCCCATAACTGTAGAGCAGTGGTCGAAGTAGTGGAACTATGTTCCCTGCTGGCCTGCACCCACTCTCCACAAACCCTATTGCCACAACCCCTCCCACACACAATACACCCCCCCAAACACGTGCACCTGCTGTGTCCTGCAGGCCATCAAGGGGATAAATCAGGTCAGTGCCAGCGGAGGATGGCTTCTTGATTAAGTTTTATAAACTATTTAGGTCCATGTTGGCCCCATACCTGGTGAAGGTGTTCAATGCCTGCCTGCAAGGGGAAGCCCTGCCCCCCACGATGTTGCTAGCAACGACCATGGCAATACGCAAGGAGGGGATGCATACACCCAGGCATTGCTTCTACCGACCCGTCTCTCTCCTAATGGGGATGTAAAGATTCTGGCAAAATTCTTGGGAACAAGGTTAGAGGAGGGACTACTGCTTTTAGTACACATAGATCAAGTGAGCTTCATAAGAGGCAAGGGTTGGCCAACATCCGGAAGACTATGAACCTAATCCACAGTGCCCAAATGAAGGGGCAAGAAGCCTGCCTGGTATCGCTGGACTCAGAGAAGACCTTTGAAAGAGTCGAATTGCCCTTAATGAGGACAGTCCCAACGATACAATAAGCCCAGGGTCCGGGTCAACGGGAGCCTCAGAGTCTTTCGTGTTAACAAGAGATACAAGACAAGGGTGTCCCCTCTCCCCACTGGTCTACGCCCTGGCAATGGAACCACTGCCAATAGCGATTTGGAATAATGACCAAATCAAGGGCATAGTGGGCAGGGGAGATAGACTGCAAACTCTTGCTCTTTGTAGACAATATATTGGCATACCTCACCAACATACAACACTCCTTCCCAGCACTCATGACTCAGATATCAGAGTATGGCCGCCTCCCCGGGTTCAAGATTAATGTAGGGAAATCATGCATAATGCCAATTCTAGAGCAGAGCCCCCTCCTTGATTCGAAAAGGAGATACCAAGGCATGAAGGTTGATCACAAAAGCATACACTACTTGGGTATTCAGGTGATTAGGAACCTGAAGGAAATGGTTACAGGCAATTATGACCTCTCTGGCACACCTGACGGCTGACTTGAAGAGATGGGACCCGCTAATATTGACCTGGTATGGTACGATGACCTCAATAAAGATGAACTTTCTCCCCAGATTGCTATATCTGTTCACAGCTATTCCGAGGCAGCTCCCAGAGATGTTTTCCTTAGAAGTAACAGGAGAGCGCCATAGATTTATCTGGAAAAATAAGACGGCCAGGGTAAAATTGCTGATGCTGTCACTCCCAAGGGAAAAGGGGGGATTGTTTTGTGTTCCCCGACATCCGCCTCTACAACGAGGCGGCCCAACTCAGAGTGATGCTTGAATATATGCAGGAGGACCAGAGGACATATTGGACTTACTTGGAGGACTTAGTGACACACCCACTGAAGGTGAGGGACTATTTTTGGTCCCCAATCTGGTCCCCCGGAACGGTTAAGGAGCCACCCCACTCTAGGGGTATTATGGACAATTTGGCATGAATCCGAAGGCACCTTTGGACACACGACATGGACCTCTCCTATGTCCTCTCTATGTGGGCGCCCATTTGATTTTGGGAGCCAGTAGGTATCCTTCACACAGACGTGGTCAGAGAAGGGCTTCAAATGGGTGGGGCAACTATTTAGGGATGGAGTCTTCCTGGAATTAGAAGCCATACAGGAACTGCTGGGGAGGGACTCGATTTCCGTGTTCGAGTATCTCTGCATCAAGGGTATATTAACGGACCCAAAGTGGAGAAGATCAGTGGCGAGAGAGTTAACGACAGTGGAGAAGGTAATAGATCTATCCACCATAAGGAAGGATATTGTATCAAAGTTGTATAAAGCTATGAATGAGACGTGCCTACAGGGGAGACAAACATTCCAGAGGTACTGGGTAGACCTGGTGGGGGAGGAGATCTCAGAAGAGGACTGAGCACAAATTTACAAAGTCGCCTTCCGGGACGGCTTGTTCACCTCCACCATGGAACACAACTTTAAAATGTTGATGGGCTGGCACAGGGATCCCCTGAGGCTGTCTAAGATGTTTGCAAGGTCCTCTTCCATGTGCCCCAGGGGTTGTGGACTGCAGGGGTCTCTGGCACACATGTGATGGTGATGTCCGAAAGTGCAAGTATTTTGGAAGGAGGTGTTGAGCTGGATGGAAGAGGTCACGGGAATCTGATTGGGCTTAGACCCACTTCAGATCCTCTCTGGGATCCAACAAAAAGACAGGGAAGAATACAAGCTCCCCAAGATGTGGGAAGCAATGTGTGGGGCGGGATGGCTGGCCATAGCCCAGTGTTGGATGAGTGAAACGCTTCCATCGAAAGAGGTCTGGGTGGGGAAAGTACACAATATGATGATAATGGAGAGGCTGACTGCGGCAGTGAACGATGGGATGGGTGAGTTTCAAGTAGAGTGGAGTGCCCTACTGCTCAAATGGGGATTGGATGAAGCGACCCCAGGGGTAGAATAAGCAAATGAGTGGTTATTGAATCCAGAAGGAGTGGAAAGACAATCTGGAGGGAGCCGACAAAGGTAAAAAGCAGCAATATTGAGGATCAATCCTCTGAGACACTTCTTAAGGGGAAACAACACGACTGGACCAGTTTAATTGTGAGGGGTGTTAAGTGAGTGGGTAGTTCAGGGGTAGAATTAGTGGGGGGTTGGGTATGGGTGGGGGTCCAAGACTTCTGTTAGTATTGTGGGCAGGGTTTGAAATCCTCGTTTTTTAAAAATGTCTTGTTCCCTTAACAGATGCAATTAAAAATTAAGAAAAAGATTTGCTGGTTTGTGTTTAGCATGGGGAAGGCCTCTGGATACCCGGTAGCATAATCAACGATTACGAGAAAATATTTATTACCCAGTCTAGACATTTACAACAGTCCAATAATATCCATCACAATTCATGAGAAAGGGACTTCTATTATCGGTTAAGGGGTTTAGATGGGCAGGTAAGGGAATATGTGCACTGGTTTTCTGACATATTTCACATGTCTGAATGGAGTACTTTGTCAGCATGGATACCTGAAATTTCCCACTGATGTGAGCTTGGGTTTTAGACTGCCCTAAATGTCCCCCTGTCAAATGAGAATGTGCAATCTATAGCACGATCTTGCAATGAGTTTTGGGAATTGCTAACTGAATTTTACTGCAGCCTTCTCTGGATGTTTCCTTTCTATATAGTAATCCCTGTTTCAGGATGACAAAAAGGTCTCCCTTTTTCTGGTCCTTCTCCCTCAGGAATCACTTCGAAGATCGCCTCTGCAAGTGCAGGGTCATTTTGCTGAGCGAAGGCTAGATCGAGAAGGATGGTTGATTCTTCTTCCCTTTTTTCCTCATCTATGGGTGTTTCATTAGCCCCACCTAAGCTACCTTTGTTTCCTCTGGTTCACTTTCTTCCTTAAAACGGGAAAATTGAACCTTCTCAAGAATTCCCTGTGCAATTTTGTCCCCACTGTGTATTTCAAATGGAGTTTCGCCGTGGTTCTGTAGGAGAAACTTTATGTAGAACCTTTATGTATCCCCGAAAGTCTGGATCTATGACGACTGCTAGGACATCTAAACCAAACTTCCAGGCTAGGCTGTATTTTGGGGTCTTATCTTACAACCCGCAGGGGGAATTAGGACTAAGTCCATGGGAATCATCCCTCTGTTCCCATGGAGGATAGTAGCTTCTCTGCTGCTACAGATATCAAAGCCTACGGATTCTTTTGTGGCGGTAGAGATGCCGGAGGCTCTGTGACTAAGTTTCTGGAATGTTAGTGTCCCCCAATTTGTCTCAGTTGATTCGTATCCCACCACTGACACCATATGTAGGGAAAGCATGGTATCACAAGTATGACACTGACACAATGGATACAATTTGTAAAACCTTTATTGAAAATGTTGAGGTCGGAGAAACTCCTATGTTGCCCTATAACTAAGATGGGGAGTTGTCTCTACCACAAATGATAAACAATACCTTCCTAGTGGAGTCTGTCAAATCAAAATGGTCTATGCTAACAAAAACCTAATGCCTGCCGTATCTGTTGTACAAAATTGTGTAAAAAGGAGAAATGTATATAAAGGAAAAATTGGTGTTCAAAAAAATAAAGGTAGTTGAACCAGCTCTCCTCACGTTAAACCTCAGAGTAATGTTGTCCTTGTAGGCAGGATGACCCACTCTGGCTCGGTTTATGGCACTCTAATAAGTTCCGAACCGTGTATTGAGGCTCGCCTGGCCTTCCACGTTAAAGTCTCTTTCTTGACTTTCAAAATTGTATTCTAATGTAAAATTCACAAAGGTCCCACTCTGCTGGGCTCAGACCTTACAGCACATAGATATCGTAGGTCCCCCTCTATCTGGCTCAGACCTCTCACGTCCCAGTTCAACACAAACTTGCCGGGGGCTCCTTTCCCCAAGCTTATTGTACTTAGGGTTTCCCTCAATTGTGCTCTGACCCCTTTCAGATGTTGAATTTCGAAAATGCGCGTGGCTCTCTTTATGGACCACAGCAGGACCACTGTGACTCAAAGTTCACGTTTAATCTCACTTCACTTTTTTTTCTGTTTGGTCGTTTTATAGCTTCAAACAATGTACCTTTCATGCAGGATGTCGAATGGGCTACTTCCTTTCTCCGGATCACCACGTTGCTTAGTATCGCTGATCTCACAGCTGCCTTTTAATTCAAAGTTTATTCACGGGTCTGCCTTTCTTCATGTCACATCCACACGTGTGCAGCCTTCACTTGTGATATAATTTTGCTACTTCATTCGCTTTAACACACACCGGTCTCTCAGGCCACTTGCCAACTCACCGGCTGTGTGCGCCTCTTTCTTGTTTTGCTATTTTTATTTCACGAGTCAAGGTTAGTACCACATGCTTGGCATCGCCTCCTAAACTCTGCCGTTCACCCAGGAGGGTTGCTGGCGTCCTTGAAACACCATGCTCGTGTCCCGCGTTGCCTCAGAGTGTGTCTTTAGGTGTTGTCTTCAATTCGTGTGAGGTGAGCTAACTGGTATCAGGTGTGTGGACCTGATAAAGTGCCTGACTTTGCCTGCTCCAATTAACAGGACATGTCAAGTGCGAGAGTTAGTCTGGTTACTCTGTCACCCTCTTCCTCGGCCCAGTGTTTGTGTAAAAGGGCGGGAGGGAGTTGGGACTTCGGAAAATCCTACTAAATAGGATGGGGTAGATGAACAGAAAAGGGGGGAATACTGCATCTCACCATCTGCTTCTAACCCCCACAACCCAAAGACCACTCCCCCAGGTGATCCTCCCGCACTGGTCCACCCCTAGGGTCTGGATCTATAAGCGATGGCCATGCCCTGGCCACCAGAGAGAGAGATCCCCGGGGACCAGCGGGTGAGACACCCTCTGGTTTCTCACAGTATCCTCCTGTCACACACCAATTTAATTTGGTGCTTTTTTTTCCAAACATTTTATTAGGCATTTTAAAAGATTTGACGAAGACACCAGAGTAGCGTATTATAAGCATACAGTACACAACACTAGTACATTCATAGCAGAGTCTCTCTACGGGATAACGGTCCTGGGGTGGTTTAATATTATCTGGAAATGTGGGCCTTAGGTGTGGCGTCTACCACCATCCACTCAGTTCTCATTGTAGCCAGTGGGTTAGTGGGGGCCTTCGGGTGAGTCCTGGGAACTTTTCTGCATCGTCCATAAATGGAGCCCAAGGGTTTCGAAAGGAGTTCAAATTCCCTGAGCGGATCGCTGTGATCTTTTCTGCCACTACAATGTCCCAACATTTTGACCACCATATTGGAATTGAGGGGCCCTCTGGAATTTTCCAAAGCCTCGCCAGAGCAATCCGGGCTGCTGTCAGGGGGTGCACAGGCGCGCTATATGGCCTGTCAGGAGAATTTCCCTTCACCGGTGGCTCCCAGCAATATAATCCCCGGATCCCATGGTATTGCCAGACCTTTGATTTTATCTGTTGCAGCACCCCCTGCCAGTAGTTTGTCGCTTTTGGGCAGGTCCATAGTAAGTGGAACAGTGTTCCCTCGGAGGTGCAACCCCTCCAGAAGCCCGGTGGGATGTCTGGGTTGGATCTGTGTAGTTGCTCTGATGTGACATAATATCTGTAACAGACTTTGTACCCTCCCTCTCTGTTTGTGACACATTGGGTACTTTTATGTAGTCTAGTCCAGATCTTGCCCCAGTCTTCAATACCTTTTATTCGCTCCAGGTCTCTCTCCCAGTTGAGCATATATTTTTCTTTGGTGGTAGGGTCTGATCTATCCAGAAGGCAGTACAGAGTGGAGACTTTCCCCCTTGGGGTGGCTGATGTTAGTGTCAGTTCTAGTGCTGTTAGGTCCCTGGCACCCCTCTCACTGACAACCCTTTGGGATATCCAGTGACGCAACTGAGCGTAATTAAACCGTTCCCCCTATGAGTTTTTAAATTTTGCTTTGCAACCTGGAATGTGAGTGGGCTGCCCCCTCTAAGAAATCGGAGATTTTCCAGAGACCATCTTCTTTCCAGGCAGCAAAGCTCTGAGACTGGAGTCCTGGTGAAAACTCTGGGTTGTTCCATATTGGTGTGAGTGGGCCTAAAGTCCCCATACATCCCCATTTACAGGCCACTGATTTCCAGTTTGCCACTGTGTTTTGCGATGCCGAGAGAGGGTCTAAGTTTGCCTGGGTTCTCAGGGACTGAGTATGTGGGAGGTCTGCTAAGGGGGGAGGGCTTGCACCAAGCTTCCTCTATCTGTTTCCAGTATGGTTGGTCTATGGTCTGGGTCCATGTAAATGCGTGTGATATTTGTGCCGCCCCCCCTATATCTGGACACGTCTGGAACTCCCAGTCCCCCGGAGTTCCGACTGCGGAACATGACCCTCCTTGCTATTCAAGGTTTCTTACCCCCCAGATGAGTTTTAATATAGCTCTCTGCAGGGAATTCAGTTTGCTTTCTGGGATATGCGTCAGGAGTGCAGCACTTTGATAAATTAGCCTAGGTATCCGATTCATTTTTACAACCGCTATTCTGACCAGCCAAGAAATCTCCTGTTTTCCCAGTGCCCCAGATCCTTCCGGAAATCACTAAACAGCTGTGGGAACTTACTTTGGTAAACAAGTGTATGGTTTCTGGGGATCTGGACCCCCAGATATCTGATCGCCGTGTCTGCCCAAGGAATAGGAAGTAGGGGGCTAAGATCTTCCCTCTGATTCTTCGTGAAATTAATTGCTAACGCTGACGATTTGATGTAATTTACTGTGAATCCAGATGCTCTCTGAAAGCATCAAGCTCCTCCCATAGGGATCCAGAGATGTGCCCGGTTGGGATATAGTTAAGAGCACTTCAGTGCTTTTTTATGTGTTCCCAATATATTAGGGCTCTGCACCAACTCAAGTCCAGGTTTACATTTACGTTCTATTCCTCCTTCCCACTGAGGGTGGTCTGCTTTGAGTTTCGCCACAGGGTAATGTTCTTTTTGGGTAACCAGTAGGAAATAAATATGGGTAATCTGTATAGTATGTTAGTCAACAAAATGACTCATGACTCTACATACAGGGTCTTGATTCTAGTCTTGACAAATGCAGTCCATTTGATACAAAACTGCTGAAACGTGGAATAGGTCCCCTTTTTTAATGATTGCATGCTAAAGACCCATCAACATACATCCGTGATTCTACGTTCCCGTTGACATTCAAAAGACCCAACATTTATTTGATTTACAAACTGTTTTAGTTCCCTAGGATTGAATAACCCTATGGTGGGACTCGGTACCATGTGGATTGCGGCGGGTATTCTGCGGTCTCCTTGGGTTGGGTTGCAGCATGACTGTCCTTTTGGCTGTACCGGCTGTGCTGTTCCCCACTGTAATACGTTGGCTTGGGACTTGCCCAGGGGGTATGCTTCCTCTCTGGTTTGATAACGTTGCTCGTTCCTGATGTTGACTGTGGCCACCGCGTTCCCCCCCCCGTTTCGGCATCTGGTAAGGCCATGGGTGTTCGTATGACTCACGATCGTCTCGCGGAATGGGTAGAGGGTGTGCTCTGTACTCCTGTTCTAGTCCGCATCTCCCTGGGCAACTTAACTCAGGGTAGAATGGGTGCTCATACCTGCGTGGTTTGGGTGGGTCGTTGTTCATGTCCTCGATGGTTCTCATGACGTCTGGCCGTGCCACCAGTGGTGTCAAGTTCCTCTCTTGGGGCGGCGGTGCCTGGATCCTTCCGAGTGTTGGCCGGTCGTCAGGTCAGGTTTGGTGGTGGTGCAGGTCGGCATGCAGGATTTGTAGGCAGTCTCACTCTGCATATCGCTTGTAAGTGTTTTCTTGGCCACATTGCCGGCATCTCTGCTCGATGGCCGGGCATGGTCGTCTGTGTGGGACCTCAAATCCGCACCTGTGGCATTGCGTGTTTTGCTCAGGGTTTGGTGCCATGGGCATCTGAGTCCTCGTCTCCTCCAGGGTCCTGTAGGCCTAGATTGTCCCGGCTGTCCTACCGTGAGGGCCGCAATGGAGTCACATATGTTTTTGTTTTCAATGGCGGCTGTCTGTGTGTCTATACGCTTGTACATTCTTGCTAGGTTGAGAGGACAAGGGCTCTTTGAGGAGGTGTTTCCTGAGCATTGACGAGGTGCATCCTTCTATGATCCTCAGCCGTATTGCCTCCTCATCATTGAAGTTGGTGAAGTCACAGCACGTTATGTACTTCTGGAGGCGGATGACAAACTCTCCAATGGATTCATGTGGAAGCTGTACGTGTTAATTGAATGCGTAGCGTTCATAGTCCTTGTTGGGGCTTATTATCAGCTTGTTGTTGACTGCAGCGAGAAGGCGTTGGTATGTGTTTCTTTCTTGCGTGGGGATCGTTTTCATGATCCCTTTGATCTCTTTGCCTGCTAGGTTGGTGAATATGTCCATTTTGTTTGGTGGGTCGTGGTCTCCCATTGCCCGCATGAAGTCCTCAAATTCTTTGACCCATTCTTCCCACCTTTGGCCTTGATCGTGGTGGCATTGTCGGGCAGTGACTGCAGCGGTGTCAGCTAGGCAGTGTTGCTGGCCTGTGTTCCTCCTTGTCTAAGGTTTCAGTGCCGCAGACGGAGATGCGTTGTGGGTCTACCAGTCATTGGGACCTTCTCCTTGACTTTGGCCCCAGTTATCGGGCGTGGTAGTGTGGCGGGTTTACAGATGTTCAGGGGTGTCTTGTGGCCACGCGTCTTTTGTGCTGTGTGCCATTCCGGGGTGCGCTGGCCTGTGCGGTATACTGTCTTGGGTTGGTTTCCTTTCCCAGGGTTCTCATAGCTGCATTCAGCGTTACCCGGGGTCTGTGTGAGCGCTGCTCAGGGCTTTGCGGGTGCACCTGTACATGGGCTGTCCTTCGCACTGTGTTGCGGGCCCTTTGTGGCATTTGTTGCCGGTGGATTCCTTTTCTCTTCCCCGCGTGTGCAGCTGCCCATGCGTAATGTGGCACGTGCGGCGTGCCCTCTTCTACGTTGGGAGTTGAGCACCCATTCCTTGGGCCTCTGCACGCACATGATGCGATGTGTGTGGCTTCGTTAGCTGGTGGCGGCGGTTTGGCAGTTTATTTGCTGCCTCTTGTTTGCCTTTCCCAATCCCTGTGCTCAGGCTGGTTTTGCAAATGGGCCAGAGCATGGGCTGTTGGTGGTGTGGCTTGAGCCCTGTGTGACGCTTGTGGTATGGGCTCTGGGGGTGGCTCGTGGTGCGGGCCACGTTTCTCAGGATGGGCTGTGTTTTTTTTGGTTTTTTTCTGTCTCTTTTGCGCAGCCGTTTCAAACTTGGCTGTGTGGGTGATCAGAGCATTGGCTGCAGGTGGTAAGGCTGCAGCCTTGTTGTTGGCTCATGGGACAGGGACGCGTGCCTTTTTGGCGCACAGTATGGGTTGCATGGTCCTTACCGTTGTCCGTGTATGCAGGCAGGCTGGGTGTGTTTCCAACAGAGCAGGTTCTCTGCTCCCATTGTTTTCCACGGTGCGTGCTGACCTCTTTCCCACGTCGGATGGTTTGTCCTCCGATCTGCTGCTCTGTGCCACTTCACTTGTTGCTCTGCTGGGCTCTCGAGCCTTTGGCGTACCAATCTTCGCCAGCGTACTGCGGGGCTCGGTGTTCCCTCTGTCTTCCACTGCTGGGCACCTGTTGACCCTCCACCGTTCCTGTTGGCTCACCAGCGCCTCTGCCGCGCTGCTGGGCTCTCCGTTGCACTGCTAAGCACATCAGTCCCTCCGCCGCTCCTCTTCTGTTCTTCGAACTGTGCTCGGCCGTCATATCCACTCACTGCTGGGCTCCTTTCACCCCCCACACTGCTGGGCACGCTTGCACATCGTTCTTCCGGTCTCACCTTGTCCACCTTCTACACGGCGTGGAACGCATCAGTCTCCTCGTCGCCAGTTGTTAGACCCATAACCTATACACATGACACCGGAGCCACTTTCCCCCTGACCTTCTCTTTATTCACTCCTCTACATTGTGTCCCCTTCCCTTGTCCCTCCCCTTCCTCCCGCTCCCTCCCATAGTTGCAAGTCCTTTTCCTTAAAGGGGCTCTGTGCTCATTCCCTCATAACAAGCAGTTTCACATTTAATCATGACAAAATAGTATACCCTGTCCATACGGAGCCCAGTCCTCCCCAGTCTAAGTATTGGAATTATTTTATGACTAAGGTACCTACCTCTGGTTTTGGATGTTCTAGTGATGTGGAAGAAAGACTTGCTCCTCGTTGTGATCCAATTAATATCCAAGATGGAAATATAGTTGGACTTCCAGAGGCTCCCAGAGGGAGGGCCACAGACATTACCTTCTTCCCCCAACCATTAAGGAATTCACAATTAAATTAGCGACTCTGTTCTGCTCCAGGAAGTAACAAGTTGGCCTTTCAAACCTATCTTCCATCACCCCAATCCCTGACTGGAATCACCAATTACATACCGAGTGTTCCAACTTTTACCCTTATTACTATTGTTGTACATCGCCCTGCCTAAGTAGTGAATTTAAAACTGTTTTCTGAACTGCTTTGATATGACTATTGGAATTCAGGTTTAGATTGTATATTGTTACTTGTGCCATTTTTGTAATAGTCTGTTGAAAATCTGCTGTTTCAAACCATTTAAAAACCTATATTTGCCTTTCTGCATTTAGTTAAGCCCCTGGACTACATTTCCCTTCCATTTTGTAGTTCGTGTGCCTTCTTTCTTTGCTGCCAGGCACTTCAGCGCTGTTTTGTGTCGGGGATTGTCCATGCACAACTAGCTTTGTCTGTTTGACTTATGCGCCATCTACGTCTATGACCTACAATATTCAATGCCCGAATAGCGATCTGAATCGGACCCCTGAATTAAAAAATAATTTCCTGCCTTGAGCTTCTCGCTGACATTCAGAGAAATCGCAGTGCAAGGTTAGAAACTAGAAACTGCGTCACGTTACCTACATATGGGCTCTGAGATAAATACGATTAGTGACTCCAGGGCAGTTTATCCACCTGCTAGTCCTGAACAATCTAGAAATATTAGTAGCCCTCACCCTTCCTCTAACATATTAAGTATCTCACTAGGTACAATACCTACTCAAAGGTCTTCCCTCTCCTCCCACGCTCTTCTTCCTCCATGTTCAGTTAATCGATCACCAGCTATTACAATGGGGGTGGTTAGGCTGTTGAGTGTGTTAAAAAAAACACCTGCAGCTATGTTTTCCCCTGCATTGTATAGCAAACACACTCCTAGGTCAACTCTACCACTAGAATTGAAAACAGTGCTGTTAAACACCTGTTCACTTGTGCGCCATGCTGTGGAATTGGCAGACTATATCCTTGAAGCACAAGCTGATCTTGTTGCCATTATGGAAACATGGCTCCAGAACTGACAAATAGATGCTACCTGGATCGTTAATCCCAAAGGTTATAATATTCTACATACTGACCGTATTGGCTCAAGAGGATGAGGAGTGGACCTGATCTATAAAAAGCACCTAAAGATCTTCAGATCTAATATATTAGAGCTGAAAAACTGTGAATCCTCTTATTATTATGGCATTTATTGAGCGTGGACTCTGAGAAACCAGAGGGTCTCACCCACTAGTCCCTGGGGATCTCTCTCTCTCACTCAGGTGGCCAGGGAACACCCGTTGCCTTTGGATACAGACCCGGAAGGTGGACCAATGCTAGAGGATCACCTGGGTGAGGGCTCTTCAGGGAGTGGGGGTGAGACAGCCGATGGTGAGGCACGGTATTCCCCCCTTTTTATGTTCATCTACCCCATCCTATTTTGTAGGATTTTCCGAAGTCCCATCTCCCATCCCCATTTTACACAAGCACTGGGCCGAGGAAGAGAGTAACCAGGCTAACTCTCTCACATCGTACTGGACATGTCCCGTTAATCGGGTCAGGCAAAGTCAGGCACTTTACACTAAGTGCATACACCTGATAGCAGTTAGCTTCCTCACACGAATTAAAGGCAACACCTCAAGACACATTCTGAGCAAGGCGGAACACGAGTACAAGCAGAACTTCTGGGACGAAGGCACACCTACTGGAGCAGAGCAACGGACCAAGGGACAAGAGCAGTGGGCCAAAAACCCCAAGGGTTCCCTGCTGGAGGTTGTTGCCTCCAGACCGCGAAAGGCATGTGGAGAAGGCCAGATCCCACAAGTGAAGATCGCATTGTGTTTCAAGGATGCCAGCGACCCTACCGGGTGAGCGGCAGAGTTGGGGAGGCGAGGCCACACCTGTGGTACTAACTTTGGCTAGTGAATTGGAAATAGCAAAACAAGAAAGAAGCACACACAGCCAGTGAGTTGACAAGCAACCTGAGAAACCGGTGTGTGTTAAAGCGAATGAAGTAGCAACGTTATGTAGTGAGGGCTGGATGCGTGTGGATAAAACGCAAAGAAAGGCAGACTTGCGAATGAACTTTGAAGTAAAAGGCAGCTGTGAGAGTAGCGATACTAAGTATCGGAGTGATCCGGCGTAAGAAAGTAGCCCATTTGAAAGTCTCTGTGAAAGGTACATTGTTTGAAGCTATAAAGCGAAAAATTGACTTACGCAAGAGTAAACATGAACTTTGAGTCGTAATGGTCCTGCGGTGGTCTGTAGGAGCCACGCACATTTGAAAATCTTCGTCCGAAAGGGGTCCGAGCCTGATTGAGGGAGACCCGAAGTACAATATGCTTGGGGAAGGGAGCCCCGGCAAGTTTGTTTTGAACTCTGACGTGAGAGGTCTGAGCCCGAAAGAGGGGGACCTATGAGAATTGTGTGCTGTAAAGTCTGATCCTGGCAGAGGGGGACCTTTATGAACTTTACGTTGGAATACAATTTTGGAAGAGACTTTAAAGTAGATGGCCAGGCGTGGAACTGCTTAGAGTGTTAGAAACCGAGCCAGAGTGTGTCATCCTGCCTACAAGGACAGTCTGCCTACAGGAGAGCTGGTTCAACTACCTTTTATTCTTTTCAACACTGATTTTTCCTTTGCATACATTTCTCCTTTTTTCAATTTGTGTACAAGAGATAGCGCAGGCGTTAGGTTTCTGTTAGCATAGGCCATTTTGATTTGACAGACTCCACTAGTACTGTTTAGTTTAGCGTTTGATGGTCGAGACTACGTCCATCTTAGTTATAGGGCAGAATAGGGGTTTCTCCGACCCCAACATTTTCAATAAAGGTTTTACAAATTGTATCCATTGTGTCAGTGTCACACTTGTGATACCATGCCTTCACTACAGGACCTAGCTTCGAGAAGCAACAGAGCGCTTTACAGAGGTGTACAACCTTACAGATGCATAACAGAGCGCTTTTCAGTGGTAACAACAGAACCGATATACAGCGGGGGTAGGATACAGAGGGGGACAGATGAGAGGTACAACTTTATCAGGTGGCAGTGATGAGATTACTACTTCCTCTCTCAGCATCTTGAGCAATCATTGATGACTTCTGTGTGCCTTCTCCAAACCCTCATCTTCTTTACTCATATTTGGAGATTTTAACCTATGGGCAAATAATCATCTGGACTGAGCTGCCTCGTCATGGTTGAATTTACTTGGAGGCGCGTGGCCAACGAGCACTACATTTAGATGTGCTTCCCTTCGACTCCTGCCATCGCCTGCAAAGATAATGATAAAAATAGCATTTACACCGCAATAGTTGGCAAACTAGCAGCAGCGTCGGAGAGAGAACGGGGCAGCGATCTGACTGCTATGCCTTTGGTAGCAGGCAGTGCATTCCTGCGGCTGTTGTCTGCCTCTGAGCCCCGGGGAGGGAGGAACATACGCCACCAGTCAAAATCGCCACCGTGGAGCCCTAGTGGTGTTCGGCCTGAGGGTAGTGGGCTGGAGGAGGCCGGAGAAGCTGCAGGTGCAGTGCCGAGTTGTCGGCGGGCACCTGCGGGGAAGAGAACCCCTCCAGGTGTGAGTGTGGAGCAGGAGGTGTTGCGGCTAGGCGGTCTGCAACTGGCTGTGGAAGGTAGGGGGCAGGAGCAGAGCTCATCCATGTAGCTGTGCTGGCAGGCCCAGCACCGCAGGGTGATGTGTGCAGGCAGGCAGATGGGCACATTGGCTAGCCCAATTTCGGCTGGACAGAGGCAGCAGCAGCAGAGTGCTCTGTGTGGGCATGTCACCAGAGGGAGACGTGGTGAACGGCCCGCACAGGTACAAATATCCGGGCGGCCAGCCTTGGTCAGGGTGGCCCAGGCTGCTTGGAGAAAATGCGCACTGTGCCAGGAGCAACGGCACAATGAGGGATTGCATGTGAAGGGGCTCTTTGGGAGACACCAGCTGGAAACGTGGATATTGTTTGAACTGTCGTATATTGCTGGCCCTGCATGCTAGTCTTAAATGCGGCGGTAACCCTATTTGGAGTTTTGCTTTTTTCTGGAGGTAAAATTCCTGCTCTCTGCCCATTTTTCGATGCTATTATTGCTGTGCTAATTGCGCCCCCAACCCCAATGAATCCAGTTGACCCAAAGGGGAATGGGAACTTACTGCCTTACTGCTACTCGTGATCCAGCACTATTAGCCGGGCCGAGTAGTGGTAACGCTATTTGCGCTAGCATTATCCTGGCAGCCGGGATGCCGCCAGACTCATCATGATGCCCATTGTCTTTTAGGAAGGAAAGCCTGGCCTAAAACTTTGAAAAATGTTATGTCTACATTCATCTTAAGAGGCCATTGATTACAAGGGACTTCTTTTATTCTCCCGGTTCCTTTGATAGAAAAGGAATCAAAGCTCCTTTCCTCCCCTGTAAGGGAGGTATTGGAACCAGGTTTTTAATGGGAAGTAGAAGTGGCATGAGTAGGGGGAATAGGCTCAGACCAACCCTTTCTTTTCTGAGTTAGCTTCTGTTTGATCAGAATCTGCCATATACATAGTGTATCCCTAGTTTGTATCGGCTGATTCCGATTCCAATCCTGACACCATAGGTAAGTGGTCAGTAATGCGAGGCAGACAACTGTTTGATGATTTGTTATTGTATGCCATTTTATTCTTAAGGAAAATGTATTAAAAAATGCCTCACTATCCCTACTTTCCTGAGGATTTCCCTGCCTAACAAAAACAAAGGAAAAACACTCTAATACAGGATAACTGGCCCTCACACTAAGCAACAAATACACACAACAAAGATATTTCAATACAACATCACATGAACAACATTCACTGTTTCTGAATACGCTTATAATGTCCTGGTTGATTTCCTTTACCGAGGATTCAACATCAGGTCTGTTAGTCTTCAACCAAAGAAATAAATGTTTCAAATCAATTCTTGATATTTCAAAGTCAAGGTGAAAGTTTGTTAACCAACGTTCCACTAGCAGGTCTCTTCTCCTTGGGGAAATATTTTTTAACCAAAGTTCCACTAGCACGTCTCTTCTCCTTAGTGAAATAACCACTTTCTCCAAATAGCACCAATGGTATTCCCAGCCGCTATGTTTTGTCACCTCCTCAAGAAGTCTTGCCATAGTTCAAAGGAAATGCAATATCCACAACTACCATTGATACACAGTTCTTGGTTAACAGTATTCTCTTAGTTACAGTTTTAGGCTTCACAATGGTATATTTGTCAGGATGACTTCTCAGTGCTGCTGCTTTTGATATTGATACTGCTTCAACTTTAATAACTTTACTTCTACTTAATACACTTTGAGAACAGTCCCCTTTGTCTCAAAGTTCTCCCCTTCACTTAGGACTTCTACAATGTTGCATCGACTGACAGATATACCACTACAGCTTCAGTACTTTGGACTACTACCACAGCTTCAGTGATTTGTACTTTTGGTCAGGCTTTGACAAGATACACTTCAAAGTACTTCAACAACTTCAAGTAGGCAAGGCACTCTTCCTCTGAATAACTCTATTCAAAAGGGGCAGCCTTTTTGCCTCTCTTGTCTGTCTGCCACAATAACAACCTGAGTTTGCTTTTGAGACTCACTTCTCTGTCTTCCACTGTTATGTCTTATTACGGCCGCTGGTCGTGGTGACGCCAAGGCCGTATTCGATTCACGGGTAGTATATGGAAATCCAACATGGCTGCCCGGCCTTGCCGGGTCCCTACGGCAGGTTGGTCCGCTCTTGCTTTGGAAGGGTACTCTGCCTACCCGGGATCATGTGATGCCTTATATTCCGCCGGTTCCTGGGAATCGGCGCATTGCTACTCTTGTATCTGACGCTCCGTATGTTTATCTAGGGATCCTCCAATTTCTACTTCCTGCATCATCCTATGCTTACCTGTCTTTCTTGTTTGTAGCTCTTTTGACTTTGCGGTCACCTCCACTTCAGACTCTTCCCACTGGCGCAGTACCTCTTGCCAGTCTACTTCCCCAATACGGAAGTCCCGCTTATGTTTCCTCTCATCTTTCGAAATCAGAGACAAAACTGGTAGGGAACTTTACATGCAATTCTTACCTGCTATTCTTGATCAAGCTGAAAAGCTTATCTATTTCTACCCGCAGGCACTTAATGGGAGAGGCCTGTGTCTTTTACGCTAATCATCACTCAGCCCCTGCTGATCTGCCAAGCTTTTCTACCGAAGTACCCCTGTAAGTAGAATAGAGGGGGAATAGCCATAGATCGGAGTCAGAGAAATCTGCTCTCTTACGAATCTTCTGTTTCCATTTATCCATCTCTTACTGCAAAGACGTTCTCCACCTTCACTGCCTCAGCAGCTTGCTGAATAGAGATTGTTCAAGTCAGAGTCTAGGTGCAAATCATTTTCCCTCTTTCTACTCTTTTACTCTTGCTCATCTGATCCTTACATACCTTGTCCTTCTTTTTCAACAGAAGGTTGCTCCTTCTCCCACCATTGGAGAAACCAGTCCGGCAGGCTCCAGCCAGGGGTCCAAAGACGGAAGAAATTCCAATCTTTGATCGCTAATCCAGAATAGGGTTTTTCCCCCTAGAGGGGCTACCTGAGGAGTTTGAAAACATCCAAACCCTGTTCTCTTCAGGCGGAGGTTTGTAAAGGTCCCTGGGGATTTTCCTGTCAACAAGGACTTGCTTTCTGCTCAGGTTAGTGGTAACTGCATATTTG
Organism: Ambystoma mexicanum; assembly: GCF_040938575.1. NCBI lineage: Eukaryota > Metazoa > Chordata > Amphibia > Caudata > Ambystomatidae > Ambystoma > Ambystoma mexicanum. The sequence continues at coordinate 1,088,279,464 of NC_090937.1, read as the reverse complement.
TAGTCTAACTTGTCACATCCACAGTCTATGGCACTACAGGTTGTGTCAGCCTCAAAATAGTCTTTACAAGCAGCAAGTCCCCAGATTTATCTGTACCTTTGTGCCAGTTATCAGCCGAATTAGTTATCCAGAAGACTTGGTGCCACTCTCATAGCTTCCGGTAAGGCTTGCAAACTTGTATCTTGGCCCAATGAACTGTTATCAACTTCACAGTATAGTCACATTGGTTCTTAACTCTGAGAAAAGGGTGGTTTCAGTGTCAACATGGGGAGAATCTTGGCTTGGGTAATGCGTGTTCTCTTCTTCAATTGTTATACACTTCAACTTCTTTATATGAAAGGTATGCCATGTTAGGATAAAGAATACAAGTCAGTGTTTCTTTAGAAATCATAATTAGGCACACACAACCACCTCTTGGTATAGTTTTCAAGGTTTACACATTGGTATGAAATGTTTTTTTTTTATTTATTTTTTTTTTTTATAGCTCTTTGGTTTACACAAAGAAAACCTTTAGCTATTTTTACCGAACAAGAAGTAGAAAACAACATAAAAGAGAAGAAAACGACATAAAAGAGAGAGGCAAAAAAGCAAGTTCAACTATACAAAATCAAGACGAGAGTTAATTGAATCGTTAAAGAAAACTTAAAGAACATTTTAAAAATCAAGAATAATGCAATAAAAATAGCCCAAAAAACAAGGATAGCATTTTCCCAAACTTCTGTTCTGCAGATATGCTAAAATGTTAATAGACATTTATAAAAATGCCCGTTTCTTATTTCCATTCTCTTTCTTTTCTTTTATGTTGCTTAGTGTTTAGCACTGCAAAAGTCTGCTTGATTTCAGGTCCTTTTCACTGTTCCAAGAGGTTCGTCTTGTCCCTCAATTTTTTCAAAGATGAACTGGATAAATTTTATGACCGCAAGATTGTTTCAGATCTTATCTCCTTCCAGCAGGTATGACCACCAAAGATCAATGTCCTTGAATCTGTATTCTTGCCAGATATGACCTAAGTACGTCTGTCGTTCACCTCTCACAGTAGGGCATTCCAGCAACAAATGTTTCAATGATTCACCTTTTAGTACATTTTTACATAATCTACAATTCTTTGGGTCGTCTCTCTCTCTTTTTCTATAATGATTGGTTCTACCTGGCCAGAGATTCAAACACAGCTTTAAGAAGCCTTGCCTCAAGAACCAATTGGGGAAAAGAGTTAGGTATTTGGGTAGTATATTCAGTTTTCGCGGGACTGCCCAGAATTCTTGATAGCCTCGATATTTAGTGAGCTCGTCCAGTGTATCAATCCAATCTCTGGTGTACATTTTTTTTTTCACTTGATCTGGGTTGTTTAAGACAGATTCTTCCGTCTCATTCAAATTGAGAAGAATCATCTGGCATATTTTGGCCCATTCAGTCAATATTGGTTCCGACCTCTCTGCCATTGCTTTTTTTATGGCCGCAAAGCCCCCCTTTGTTGCCGGTTCTAGGCATCTTCTGTAGAAAGACAATATCTTCCACTCCACGATGACTTTCAGAGAGGATAGTGCCAGCTCTCTTCTAATTAATTGAATTGAGAAAGATTTTAATCTTCTAATTAATTGAATTGGCAATCCCAAAATAGATCTCCAGAACTTGTCTTCTAGACGTGACCATATTTTGTTGTCCAATAGGAGTGAGGTTTGTGATCCATAAGTTAGGATTGTCACTACTTTTGCACGATAGAAGTCTATCAGCGGTTTCATGGAAAATCGACAAAATCGCGCCAGTAGAATCTTAGCTTGGCCTATTAGGTTTCCCAGTTTGTTTTTTAAATCCTGACATCTCGGGGCTTCATGTCTGTCGGTATTGATACAAACCCCCAGGTACGTGAAAGCTGTCACTTCCATTATCTTTTTGTTGGTTAAATACCATTGAGGTGAGTTTATCTTTTTCTTCTTTTTGGTATTAGTGAACGTCAAAATCCTAGATTTTTCTGGATTGATAGTCATTTTGTTTTTGATGACATATGTTTCTAATGCTTTTAGTTGATGTTGAAGACCTATAGGAGTCTGATCGATTAAAACTATGTCGTCTGCAAAGATCAATCGTCCAATTGCTATATTAGCAAGTTTTGCTGGAAAGGATCTTATATCTACAAACGCTTTTTCCATATCTGAAGAATATAGTTTATATAATTCTGGAGCCAAGGGGCAGCCTTGCTTAAGCCCAATGGTCGTAGGAATTGTATCCCATAACAGGCCGGCTTTATTTAATTTCACTTTAATTGAGGTGTTCGAGTGTAATTCCTTTATGTTGTAGAGTAGAATTTCTGGACAATTCCATTTTTTTACAACTGCATCAAAAGCCTTTGATAGGTCAACAAAAGCTATATAGAATTTCGCCTCTTTGTTGGTCAGGGTTTGAGCTTTCAACAGATTTAAAATAAAGATGTTTAATGGAGTGCCTTGTCCTTTTACGAACCCAGATTGCCATTCATCCTTATGACCTGTTTGTGTTGCCCAATTCGTCAATGATTTTAATAGAATGGAGGAAAATTTTTCCAGCCACATCCAGAAGGGCAATTGGCCTGTAATTTTCTGGGACTGTTCTTAGGCCCTTTTTAAAGATTGGCACCACAATGCTCGTCTTCCATGAAGTCGGTAGTTTCCCCGAAGCCAAGATATATTTAAGCAGTTGGTGTAGGATTTTAGCCCATTCCGCTGGGTCCTTTTTCAGACCTTCATTTGTCAGGCCGTCTGGCCACGGTGCTCTAGAGTTCTTTATCTTTTTAATCATGTCTTCTAATGTCTCACTGTCTGTAGTCAGCAAACTTTCATCCCTTTTTGGTGTAATCCAATCATTTGTAAGAGGTTTTAGAACTGGCTGTTGATGTTTATAGTATAATTGCCATTGTTTCTCCGTGACTGGATTTGTTATTAGGGCATCTTGCACAGTCTCTTTATTATTTATTAAGGCCCACGTCTCTGCTGTATTTCTCTCACATATTGTTCTTAACATTGCCTGGGAGTCGTGGTTTAACATTGTTTTTTTGTGCAACTTTCTCCAATTTCTGAAGGTTTGTTTTATTTCTCTTTATCAGTTTTATTTACCTCATTCAAATCTTTCAGTGATTTTAACTGTTTCCTCATAGTCTTTTTTTTATCAACCACGGCTTGATCGAATATATGTCGAAGTGACATTATTGGTTTTGTAGTCACAGTTTTAATTCTAGTATGGAAGATTTTTAGCAGTGGAACATAATCGATGGTTTGCAGAGGTAGCTGCAAATACAAATCGTTTAGGGTGGATGTCAAGTTATCGTTCAGCGTTGGTAGTTTGGCTGGATTCATTTTTACTCGAGTTCTCCCAGTGTTGATTTCAATCTTGAATGGGTATATTTCCTTTACGTTCTTAGGAAGAAAGCTAGAACAGGTAAGTTTGATAGCATTGTGGTCACTAGCCTTGGTCGGTTCCACCTCAAGTTTTTGAATAAACGCTGACATATTAGTTGAAATTGTCACGTAATCTAAGATGGCTTTGGATTTCAGCCCTCGCCACGTCGGTTTCCCTGGAATATCGCCTAACGTGAATCCATTTCGGATTGTGCAATCTCTAGATTGTAACGTGGACCTCCAGTTGACACCTCTTTTGTGCTTGGTTGTGGCCATTTTCGGTACATCTTCGAGTACCTTATTGTTTTCGTCCAGACAAGTGCAATTAAGGTCGCCCACCAATATTATCCATGGGTCATGTCATTTAGCTTTCAGATCATCAATTGCCTCTGCTACGTCCCTTGTAAGGGATTTGTTTCCTTTAACTCCTGGCACCCAGTATATATTCATCAGCACAACGTGCTGGTGGTGTTGATCGTCTAGGGGCGACGGTGTTTCCAGGACTAAGATTTGAATATATGGAGTCAAGTTCCAAGAATGGATCACATTCCAGTTTAGGTCTTTTTTTATCGCTATCAGCAGACCCGCCATTGGTCTTCCTTTTTCTCCTTTCTTTGCTGGGTTTATAATTACTGAATAGCCTTCGATCAGGGTAGTTTCTCTCAACCACGTTTCCTGCAGGCATAGTACATCTGGCATCTCTTTTTCAAATTAATTTTTTGCTAGAAGGTGGTTGACTCCCCTTGTATTCCAGGAAATAAGGGTCCATGTTTCCTTTTGTGTTACTTTCCGGCCCTATAGTGTCTTCATTTTTCCTGCTGCTAGGTTGGCCAACCATACCATCTCTCCTGTTCTCCGTCTTGAGGTTGGGTTACCTGCGATTGTTTCATGGCTTTTTTATGCGTATCATACGCCTCTTGAAAACAAGCTTTCTTTGAGATAGTTTCTTGATCCAGTACCTCTGGTTCTATTTCTTTATTGTTTTTTTGGTTATCTTGAACCCCATATTTCTTATGGGCCTCTTTGGATAGTAATAGCTGGTGAATCACCTGGGAGCATGTAGAAACCCGAATACTATCCATATACCTTTTGTCAGGAAATTCTATCAGGGTTATATCACTAGAGCTGATTAATCTCAAGGATGGTATATGGTGGAACAACCTCAGGACATTTGCCCAGTTTAGGATAAGACCATCATCAGTATGTACTAGTCTTTCCAAAAGAAGACCTCTACCCTTTTTTTCCGGGTTTAATCTGCGTTTCGGTAGTCTCAAGGGACTAGTCAGGAAATCAACAGTTCCACTGTTCTGCTCACTTTCTTCTGTGGTGTATTCCTTGATCTCCAAAATAGGTATGAGGCTGTTTATATTTTGACTTTCCAGGTTTCTTGTTGGACTTTTGACTGTGTTTGAGCTTCCCGTCATCGTTGTCTTTAATTTTTTCTTGCTTGCAATTTCGGGTTTGATTATATTATTTTCCTTTTTTGTTGTTTCAGTTTTGTTTGCATTTTCCCCAATTATCCTCTTTTCATCCAACATTGGTTTAACTCCCCTTTGTCGTTCCGTCTGTACTTGTTCAACAGTTATTTCAATTTCCTCTTCTTCTGAGTCACTATCAGTTGAAACGTTGTCGTCCGAGATGGAGTAAGTGGACATATCCATTAACTCCTGATCGGAGTCATCCGTTTCTACTGCTTCTTTGTTCTTTGGACTCGTATTTATTTGCGTATTGGCCTCTCTCTGGCTACCAATGTTTCGATTTACTACAATAGTTGCTGCTTCCTTTGGTGTACTCAGGCATTTGAAAAATGATTTGCTTTTATTTGATTTACATACCCTCCGCGGCGGTTGATTTTTTTGGTTTTTTTGAGTATCTGTAATGGTTGAGTAGTTTTCGCTTTCTTATCATTCATGGCATTTTGCTCCTTTCGTTGCGACACAGTGATACCTTCCATCTGTTCTACGTCCTTTTTTTTAAAGATTTCGCACAATTTTGGGTTCTGCTTATCCATTTTTGATACATCAATATCTTTTTCGGGCTGCGAAAAGGTCCAAAGTTTTTTGAGGTGTGTGTTGTCCTTTTTTTGTGATCTGTTTTATTTTCTGATCGTTGTTCGCCGTGGCTCCTCTTTGAGTTTCGTTTTCTGCAGGGATTTTTAAGGTATTTGGCGCCAGTTCATTATTTTCTTTATTTTTTTCCTTTCCTTTTATTGTGTCCATTGTATCTTTAGTTGTTTCTCCTTTCCTCAGAGTTGGGATTGGATATTCAACCTGATTACTTAGGTCTTCTAAGGTCCCTTTTTAAATCATATTTTCAGTACGTTCTTTCAAATGCTCTTCGTTTGCATTTTCTTCTATTTGTGGTTGCAATTTTGCTAATTCTTTTGATTGAAAAACGGAGCAGTCCGAACCACCTAGAGAATCTCTCCTAGGATTTTTCCATCGGTTTTCCTTCTCTTTCATAATTGGTTCTAAAATGGTGTGTAACATATCGGAGATTCTTTGCTCAACATTTTGCATATTTTTTTGGATGGCCGATATAAATCCTTCAATGAAGATTGTTTTAGAATGAACCATTGCTAGCAATGTAGTGTGGTCCTTCAGAGTATCCGTAGCATCTTCGTGTAGTTTCATGTAAGGGGCCAGTATCGCTGCCATTGTTGTAATCATCGTGAAGTCATCCTTTTCACACTTTTCTCCCGTGTCTTAAGTTTGTTGGTCATCTCCCCCTCTTTCTGAGGTGCTTCTATCGTTGATGTTAGCGTGTTCAAGTTTGAGTCTTGGTCATTGTCTGTTTGATTTAACTGGTTTTTGGTTTCCCCTTTCATGGTTTGAACGGCCGTCTCTACAGTCTGGGGCTCTTTATCTATTAAGATTGAGTTTTCCAGCATGACAGCGTCGGGGATTTCGTTTGCCGTGATGTTTTTATGAGTTGATTTCCTTTTGGGTACATTCCCAGAAATTCCTGTCCCCCAGTTTAGTAAGGATTGTTTCCCAAAAAAATGGTTATTGCTGTCTTGATCATCCCCTGAGGATAGGGTCCTGGGTTTCCATATTTTGTTTTCTAGGTCTGTATATCTTATAAAGTCCATTCTGATTGGTTTAGGGGTTATTGTTTTACCTTTCGTTCCATTAAAGGTTCCTTTAGCTGTTTTAGCTAAATCTTCAACCGTAGTGTTGGGTTCTAACCCAGGAATGTCATCAGATAGTTGAATTAAATCCTTTGCCTTAGGAATATTTTCTTCTACTGTTTTTGGTCTTATCTCTAGTGCAGGTGATGGCTTCTCTGACACATCTTCCTTTAAAAGGTCAGTTTCCCTTGTAGCTTCTAAGTCTTGATCATTTTCGTCGGATGTTTCATTTGCCATAAGGGCCAGAACTTCCTTAGTCTGCTTTGCATCAACTAAACTTTCCTGAGGCTGAGGTGATTGGTCCGTTTGAATCGTATTGTCAATTTGATGGAATATGAAATTATTCCTGTGTGGATTGACCTCATTGCTCTCTGAGTTTAATTGTATGTCTTCCTGTGGCAGCTCCCACCCTGTTTGATTGCCGATCTTGACCTCTATCATGAACGGACCGGGTACTGCTCCTTGATTAGAATCTTTCATTCCATGATTCGGAGTCATGCTTTCCTTAACTAGCGCCGACTCGTTATCATTGTCATCGGATAGTATTAAGTCGTCTATATGGTTGTTTAGTAGAGGGTGGTCACCAAATCTAGTCGGTAACACTACTTCTGCCATTAAGTGTTTGGAGATTGTGTGTGTGTTGGTTTGGAACACTGCTATCAAACCTTCAAATGGGACTGTAAGTATATTTTCCCCTGATGTTGTCAGGTTATATCAGTTGTTTGCAGTGTTCGGGATCAAAAGGGTGGAACCCCAGCAGTCTCCCTTTCCTTAGAACTTAAATCTAAGTTTTTGATTGTTTCGCAGGGTGGGATCAAAGGGGTCAAGCTCCAACAGTCTCCCTACCCCAGCATACATGCAAAAAAAATAACAACTGGTGATGTTAGCTTGTTTATCCGGGCTGATCCTAGCGACTTTTTATCCTTCTGTCATATGACTTGTTTAGCTTTGGGATATCCCCCAGATATACAAATGATTTTCAAAATAAGTGACCCACCTGTGGTACTCTAAAATGATCGCATTGATTGCACGTGACTTCCGCGGGGTGTTTCCCGTATCTTTTTGTGCCCAGCCGACCAGTCAAACAGCCCAAACAGCAGCGCCCTTGTCCCCGCAGTGGGCTTAACGCCGCAAGGATGGTTTGCGCTCGAGTAAAAGCCCAGAATGAGTCACATGATCAGTCACGTGATCGTGACCGCCCTCCGCCTCCTCCAGGAAGCAAGCGCAATTCAGCTTTGGGGCTTTAAAGTTAAATGCTGGAATTTCCAACAGCAGGCTGCAAGCAGGTAGATTTCAAAATGTTTGAGTTCGCAGAGTCACCAGTGTATTCCTGTGTGAAGTGAAGGTCAGAGTTGAACCCTCCTTTGGGAATCACAATTAGGCACACACAACCATTATTTCATGTAGTTGTCATGATCACTGCTTCCAAGGAGCCAGGACCAGCCCAACGTTCTTGGAAGCAGGCCCCTAACCCTAATCCTAAGCACCAGCCGGTCCCCACTGGGACCTTTTGGACCTTGTCCTGGCGCCGGTGGCACCAGGCTCATCAAAACCATTGGTCCCGGCACTGGAAGCGCCGGGCGCATAATAGGTGTGAAGATGCTTGGGTGGACTTACCTGCAGCAGACCATGCTGCTTACTTACCAGCCACTTAGAAGCCATCTGAGAACAGGAACTACTTTCTTACCTGGGTGGGGCAGCTCCACTCCCTGGAAACAGCACTGGAACTCTTCTGGAAACTGGAACTCTTTTCTTACCTAGGCGGTGCCGTGGAAGAAGATGCCTCATCACTCCAAGGCTATTTAAACCACACCCGATAGATGAAGCGTGCTTCGCGTTATTCTGCATCTGCAGCAGAACGCTCACGAGTCTGCTCCGGCCTTTCTTCTTCCGATCCTGGACCTGCAAGAATCCTACTTACCATTTCAGTATCCAGACATCATCAGCACCTGCAAAGAACAGAAACAACAGGTTAGCAAGGCAAACTTTACACGCAGTGCTTACTTACCTGATCCATCGGCTGCGGCCGTTTCTTCACGCCGCATCTCCACCTGCAAGAACAAAAGCATTGCCATACTTACCGGCACGCTGTGAATTCCGGATTTCTTGGGTCTACATCGCCGCCTGTGAAGACAAAGTATCGTTAACAACTTACTGGCATTCCGCGGACTCCGGCCCTGCAACCCAACATCTGAAAGGCAAAAGAAAAGACATTAAGCAGGTATTTACTTACGTCCATCACGCTCGTCGCAATAAAACGCCTGCAAATTCTCCGGCGTCTCTTTAACACGAACCAAGCTGCAAGGAAAGAGACAGCTAGAGCGCTTGCCATACTTACGAACTTCCAAGCGCTTCACTTCATCTTTCATCTCAAGAGCCCTGCAATACATAAGGGAAAGGCATTATACAGAGTCTGCATATAAACGTGCCACGCATGTAAAGACAAAAGGTGTCCAGAAACTCACTGCTCGTGCAGATAACGACGGTAACCATCCTCTGAATTCAAGAGGCCTGTGTTTCACCAGTGAAGGAACTGGCAACGGCACCCTGCACCAGACGCAGATGGAGAGCCCAGCATTCACCTATATAAGGTGAGCACGTTGACCTGGGGGCTCTACGAAAAAGCTTGGAAGAGAGAGAGAGAGAGAGTGACATTCAACAACCCAGACCATTAACCCCCATATTCATTCACCTGCAGAAACCTCACTCTTCGAGTCCGACACACAGTGCGAAGAGGTTCGACCCCAGAAGCCAATCGAGTCCTGCACATCACTTTTCGAGTCACAGACAGCTTCCTGCCAAGACCCGCGCCTCCGTGGGAATCAGGTGAGCGTTACAGTAGTTTTCACAAGTTAAAGGTTGTAACACTTGTATTGTCAAAGTTAGGTAATCGGTAATGGCCTCGGTAGCGTTCCCTCTCCTTAATTACGGACACGCAACCACTCCTTCAAGCAGCAACAGTCTCTTAGTGATTGAACAATGGTGTTAAGCAACTTTAGCTTCTCACACAAGTAAAAAGACCTTTCATGTGATAGGCGACTGCTACATTTCCATTGTTCAGGTATTTTAGATGCTACAAACAACTTCTATTAGCTTAAAGTTTTACGCGAGTGAAGAGGGAACTGGATACTGTTGCGAGCAATGCTCAGGCAAGGTTTTAGAATGCTGTGCTTCACTCGCCAGCTTCTTAGACACTTGATCTGTGGATCGCACTGCTTTCCCGACTTCTGCCACAACTTCTACTGCTTTTGGCTCACTGGGGACCCACACCCTTCTAGTAAAGGTGTCTCCGGTCCGACCACACCTTTGGGAGCACCTCTCACTCCCAAGACCCACAGCTTGACAAATGCTTCTTACCTCAGTCTCCTGCACGTCTACAACTCGGCAACCACAGCAATCGGGTACACATGGGGGAAGATAGCTCTAATGCACGTCTTCTGCTGTGCAGCCTTTGCACTTCAGAGTTTGGGGAAACAGGACCCTCTCAGAACAAGCATGTGAAATCTACTTTCTACACCTTCCGGCATCCCTTCTGTTCTCCCACTTCTGCTTGGTTTGCCAGGCTTGTGCCTTCTTCTACTACTGCTACAGCTCGCATTCCAGTCATAGTTCCAGCTCCTTCAAAATTACCTGCACCTGGGGGGGCCTTTTATGCCTCCCATGTTGCTTCAGGTGTGGACTGTTAGACTTAATTGCCTGAATACCACTACAACATGCCTCTTCAGCCCTCTTCCTCGTCCCAGTACTTCTGGGATTATGGGACTTGTAGATACGTTCAGTAAAGGTAGTTCTTTCAACAACTGAGTTATTATTATATTTTTTTTTACATTTTTATTTTAAATCAGTTGCAAAAGTAAAAACATTACAGGCATATATTAGACACGGAATGATCTTATAGTCCAATCCAGTATGACTGAGCAGGGGCATGGGCAGACTACCCCAAAAAGCAATCTCCCCCCTGTAAATCCCCCCCCCCCTCTTGCCTCCCGTTCAAGTTCATTCCAGGTCCAGATGGGCGGGTTTGTCTGTAATTGGTGCAGTGATTGCACCTACGGCCCATTGCGCAGACCAAGGTTTATGGGTCATTGCCGGGAAATCCCGATCGTAGTCTAGAAGTGGGGTCCAAGTGTCCGCAAAACCGTGTAAGAGGTCTGCCTTGGCCACCGTAACGTTTTCGGCGACCAATATATCCCAGAGTTTGATCCACCAAAGAAATAATGATGGACCCTTGGTTGTCTTCCAGGTGCAAGCAATTGTGATTTTCCCTGCAAGTAAAAGCTGCGTAAGTAGATTAGCTGTCCTCCCCGATCTTGCCAGGCCCCTGGTGCTGGGACCCCAACTGAGTTATTTTTAAGGGTTGTTTTATTTCCTTTAAACTTATTAAAAGATAGACTACTAGAATTGGTTGTTAAAGAGGGGGACATTTGATTTAAGGCATTTTCTCTAGATCCTTTTATATTATACCTTAGGGAGTAAGAAGGTAATTTATTCTTAAAAGATCTTTTTAGCAGAGAGTTGCTTAAACCTGACAGTTGGGTGCTTGTTGTACTGGGAGCCAGAAGTGGTGCAACACTGGCAGTGCTAAGCCCTCCCACACCAGCAGAGCAGTGCAGAGTTTAAAGAGTATACTATAGTTAGACAGTTAGAGGCAGTTGGAGATGTGCTGTGGATACTGCTGGAGACCAAAAGGGCTTTATGACCAGTGCTGGTCCTCTGGCGGAGCAGAAAAACAGTTTCATTGCCCTATGGGTGACGTGTACAATTCTCCAGAGCTGAGCGGAGCGAATGTGGAGTGTGCAAAGTGTTTTTGTGTTTCTGTGGAGCTGGTGGGAGCTGTACCATGGACTATACGAAAACATCATTCCATAACATCTGCCTAAGACTCCAACAAACAACCCTGGTATCCGGCATCAAGCATGCTCAGGGAGATCGTCTCCGTTCCGCTATTGTGGCAAGGAACTGTTCAGTCCCCTTGTGGCTAACGTAATCCCTGAATAAGTAAGCAGGTTTTTCAGTGTCCTCATTGGCAGCTGCTGATACAGTTAAACTATCGGACCCTGGAACTACATATAAAGCCTTTTTTACAGCAGTGTGGGGGTGTGGAGGGTCTTGGCTGGAAACTGGGCGGTTTGTTTATGGCAAACCAACAATGTCTTATGCCTAAATGCTGACATCAGCCATGCCTAAAATAAACTCTTAGACCAGCGGCTACTCCGCTATTTACCCTGCCTCCCCCCCTCCTTCTACAAGGTAAATTCCAAGTCGAGACTTCCCCCTGACCTAATGTGGATTCCACCAAGTGAGCCCTCTAAGTCAATAACTGTGGATATTAGAGGGTTTTTAACCTAAACAAGACAATCTGCATAACAAGTGATGATGGATGATAAGCCGCAGGTCCCATCAAAGCCACAACTACCTCTTCAAGGGAGCAAGGACCTATCCTCACAAACCTTGTTAATATGTTTTGACGATAGCCCAGATTCTGCGATAATTGCGGAAATGCCATCTATTGAGCAAGGGGGGAGGCCAAGGGTGGATATGGTTGGCCTAGGAACAAAGATAACATTGGATATAAAAATAAATAAAAATAATTTATTGCAAGAGGCCTCTTTAAATCAGACCCCTGAAGAACCACTGGTAACAATAGCGCAAGTTCACTGCCAGGGAGCCCTTGCTATAACCATTCTCCTAGAATCGGGACAGACCGCTCTAGGAATTATAGGTGGATTTGTTCCACCATGGGCCTGGGGCGGTGTTGCAGTGGGAGTTGAGGGTCGCTTAAACGATAACCAACCGATGGCACTAATACGCTTTTACCATTAAATAATGTACTTTCATCAGAAGACAGTGTTTTGGTACAGGAAACCCAGACACTTACATTATTGCAGCCTAAACCGCAGAACTTATCAGCCTCTCCAATTTTTTGCCCTAATTCTCTAAATTCCTCTTACAGTACATCACTGTCTTTTGCTAACCCCACTCCTAGAAGTTCTTTCCGAATACAGACAATTCCTGACCCCATGATGGAGGTCACTTTCTCTGCCATGAATACAGCTTTGATGGCATTAGCCAAATTATTTGAGACACTAGATGGCAAAGCAGTACAGCAATCGTTGATACTGGAAACCCTCCTAAACAAAGTTTCAATTACAGAAGAGCATATTTTGATCAAGGAGGTGGAGCCTTGAAAATGCCTAAAGTATGGCCTTCGTTGTAGAAATCCCCATACCCTTTCATCAACAGGAGGATCATTTGCAAATTTCTGAGGGTGGTAATCTCGAAGTCCCTCAAACAGTTTTTCTGGATGATTCTCATGGTCACCCAACTGAAGTGGTAAGAAAGCAAAAACCCAGTGATGAAATGATAGAAAAAATGGCCCCAACAACATTCCACATTTGTTATATAAAAAAAAAACAAGGACTTACACGGCAGGGTGGGGGGATGAAAAAACAAAGATCACTCTCCAAAACGGCCTTATATAGATCACACAATTTCTTGAGAGCTCTATCCACTCCCCCTTCTGACGCACAACAAAAACAAAAGCAAACAGAAAATAGGGAGTAATGAGTTTAATTCAAATAACCTAAAAAAGCAAAAACGATTCACATTGCAGTAAGAAATCCCATTGTTAAATACAAGCCAAAATGATCCCCATGTCCAAGAGGAAATGGATCCCTCTTTGACAGACATACATCTGTTTGACCATTCTACACATAATGAATTTGAGACATCAGGGTTGGGGGGAGGTATAAAGTCAAACTCAGGGATTAATCGATGACACTCTACATCAAAGGAGCGCCCCCAGGCCACATAAAAAGCATCAACATACTAATACCCCTTCTCCTAAGATATTTTTTTTACATTGGAACTTACAAGAAATCGACTGACAAAAAACTGTTTACTCTCACGGGTCTAAAAGGGACGAAAGGATACCTAGGCAGTATAGAAGATCTAGTATCTCCTCCCGGGACAAGAGGATAGAGGACCATGATTATCAGGATCATTCAGGAGACCTGGGGCGTAATAAACAAAGAAGAAATAGTCAGAAAAGGGGGGAAAGCCTGGATGATTATGAGGGAGAAAAGGCGTGGGGCAAACCAGATAAATGGTGGGAGGGACGATCCCATTCCAGAACCCCTAGCTTAAATAAGTGCCATACAATCAAAAGAGGGAATGTATTACAATCTATATTCCTGGAATCTAGAGGAGGGTTTGACGAAAGAGCCCACTTTCAATAGGTCAAACATACTGGCCTTGTTCAGAGATTGGCGGTGTTACAATCATCTGATATTGCTCAAGTGGAATTTTTGAATCAGTTAGAATTAAACATAGTAAGACTCCAGATACCAATGCAACTTGTCAGGAATGCACTGATAGGAGTTAGGAAACATTTATTTCAACAAGGTTTTATACTAAGGAGAATGAGAGTCTATTATATCAAGCGAAAAGAACAAATGATAAATATCACTCCCCAGCAAGAAGGAATATTCCGATCCAGAGAGAATTCAGGGAAAAAGCTGACAATGGAAGAGACCTGGATTGGTTATGATTACCAGGCAATTTAGGAGGCAATAAACAAAACATTTGAAATTAGCTACCTAATAATATCGAAGTAGATATTAGGAATATGGCAGTATGGAACATGAGAGGGTTCAAGCATCTGCTTTAAAAAAAAGATAACGCACTGGGAGACCTGGACATTGTCATGGTGCAAAAAGGGATGGCTATGTGGCCAGGGGGTGCCCCTTATCTATATTATTTACAGCATGGATTATCCCCACATACAATTAACCAAATTGAACTGTTCTAGGAAAGTATTTGCACTTCTGAATGTTTATTGGAATCCCGCGGCTATATCTGATAATTTATTATCGCTATATCTTCTATGCTGGATTCAATAATCTTGGATCCGACTATAAATTCAACAATAATAGTAGGGGACTTAAATGTCCAGTGTTTCTATACAGGCAAAGTCACTCTGACGACTACAACAAAAAAATGGCTAGCATTAATGGAAAGCAGGGACCTAGTCATGCTGAAAGGCTCCTTTACGGGTGATGATCCCCATAATCCAACCTGGAGAAAGAGGACACAGGCAGCCATCCTAGATTATGTGTTTGTGGATAGGAGAACACTTATGGAGGGAAGAGACACTAGGAATGTTGCAGATGCCGTCCACAATCTGTAAACCCATGACGAATGACCGGATTAAAGGGACACGTCTGAACGAATTCTGTGTGCTGCGTACTATGCTAGAAAGTATTAATGGAACAAATATTGTGAATGGAATGTATATATTGTGAATGAAATGAGCCCAAGTAATGGCCGATACAATATTTCGAGAGCGACCAGTATAAACAGAACAAACCTAAATGAAGGCATAGACATTATCATTGAAGCAAAGAGTGCAAACACAGCAATTCTAAATAAAGACAGAGATATTATTACTGTGAATAGCCAGAGGGTGTTTCACAACCTAGTAAGTGGGGATCCTGTACTCAGGTGGGAAGGGAAAGGCCATCGCTTTTGGATCACGACCCTGGAGGTGGACAAGCTAGGGAGGATCACCTGGGAAGGGGGTCCTTGAGGAGTGGGGGAGGGGGACCCAATGGTGAGACATGGTATCTCCTTATTTTCACAACCAATCTAATCCCTATCCCTGCTTATTTTATGGGAAACTACAACTCCCATAATTCTTCCTCACTTTATCTTAACAGTACCGCGCTGAGGAAGATGAGGAATGAGGCCAGAAAGATTACCTCCCCTGACTTGCATTGGCCCTGTCCCTGTAATGAGGACAGGCAGAGACAGGCATGTAGCTCTAACAAGGTACACCTGCCACTTATTAACACTCCCTGTGAAGATAAAAGGTGGCGCACACAAGCACACTTTGAGTGAGGCTGGGTACGAGAAGGAACAGCTCTTCCGAGGCTGATGTGAACCAGGCGGTGGAAGTTGGAAGGCCAACAGTCTGATCGGCAGTTGAGAGGATCAAGAAAAAGCCAGGCAAGATTTCCATGCTTTTGGGAAGCTGTGAGCGTTCAAAGAGCACAGCAGAGTGAGCGAAGGAAAGAAACCTTCAGGTTGCCAGAAAGTGACACACGACACTCCCGGGTGAACGGCGGAGTTGGGGAGTAGCAGAGTAGGCGTTGGTAACAGCCTTGAGCTGCAGGAAAAAAATGAAAGAAATCCAATTAACATGACCAGTGAGTTATCAAAGGGAACAAAAGTCTAGTTATGTTAAAGGGAAAGTGACTGTAATTTGAAAGTTGAAGGTGTGTGTGTGCCGATGAACCGCGAATGTAGAGGATAATTGTTGAAAGGATACAAAGTAACAGAGTGGTCCTGCGAGGTAAAGTCGCACTTTTGAAAGACTCTGTGAAATGTTATGAATTTTGAAAGATATTACAGCAGAGATCAAAGGAAAGAAAGTAACCGCGATAAAGAAAGTAAGTTGAATAAGACGAAAGTGAAATATGTGAACTGTGAATATGCCAGTGGACAAAAATGGGGTACATACGGGGCAATATATCGCATATTCTAGAATAGTTAAACGGGTGAAGGAAACGTGGTCTGAAATAGCACTAGCAGAACAACCTGATACTGCCATACAAACGATGTATGATATCTTGGGGTGCGGGAGGCACGAAATATCCCGGATTTATGAACTGGTGATGTCTAGAGTGGGTAAGGAGTTGCTCCAATTGAGACAGGACTTGGAGGAGGAAGCAGGAGTACCTATGCAAGACGGGCAATGGGAAAGAGCTCAGAGATATCATAAAAAGGTGTCTAGGAATGTGAGGCTGCAGCAGATTCAGTTATATGTCACCCATAGGGCATATATGACCCCCCGAAAGATCGCCGGATTTGGGAGTACAGAAGTACAAAAATGCCCCAAGTGCGGGAGGTGGATGCCGGGATGATCCATATGTTCTGGGCGCGCTCGGGGGTGGGAACATTCTGGGAGGAAATTAAGCTACGACTATCTAAAAAGGGAATCAAGCTAGGCGTGGAATCGGTGTGGGTATGCATGATGGGGGGATTCACCAGACCACGCAACCTGAAACACGTGTGCAAACTCAAGGACCTGGCCTATATTCTGGCCAAAAGGAGAATAGCCATGAGCTGGAAGGCAGGCCATAGACCCAGATTAAAGGTATGGTGGAACAATCTCCTGAAATGGGCAGACGCTGAGACAGCAGTATGGTATGAAGCAGCCAGCAGAGGGGAGGATAATGAAGTGGGATCTTTGATACCATGGAGACAAATGGTAGCCACATTGTCGGGACCCTCCCTTGCCAATCCCAGTGAATATGACACGTCCGAGAATGGCAAAGGGGGTGAACCCTAAGAGAAGGGAAGTCTGAAGAACTGAGGTGGAAGCTTGAGTTAAAGCGGGGGAGAGGGGAAGACGGCAACAAATAATACACAAATGTATGCTAAGAAGCTTGTTACCGAAAATGTCTGGTTTGATGGTTGTGTTGTTTGTTGTAAAAATCAATAAAATGTGTTTTAGAAAAAAAAATTGTGAATTTGCCAAGAGGGCAAAATATGAGAACTTTGGAAAAGGTCAAGAAGGCAAGCTAAAGAGAACTACAAACACCAAGAGGCATTGGTGCTGCAAGAGAAGATTGTAAATTGAAGGATTGTTGAAAGAGAGGTTGAAGTGGTCATGCAGATGTCTATGTGAATTCCTTGCAGTTTTGAAAGTCTTAGACAGTGAAAAGATACTTTAGATAAAACGTGGGGAAGGGAACCCCCATGAAGGAGAGACAGGCTCCAGTCGGAAGAGGGAAGCCTGTGTAGAACTGTGAGAAATTGAGAAAGTGAATGTGAACTGGATATTGATGGCAAGGCAGGCGAAGCCTAAGGAACTGATTGAACTACCGGAAGTTGGAAGCCTAAGGTTGAACTGTTGAATTGTAAGCCAAAGTCTGCAAGACTGACAGAATTGTGTCATCCACCTATCCTTTGTTTTTAAGGACTCTCTAGACCCCGTCGGGTTGAAGCTTGGGGAGTTGATACTGAAACCATTTTGACATTTCTTTTTGAGACACTATTTTCCTTTTTGTTTTCCCTTAACACATTTTTCATTTTGAGAAGGAGGGGAAGGTTAGGTTTTCTTAGTACAGGCCTTTTTATTTTGACCAGACTGACTTGGTCGAGATTACTCCATTTTAGAGTTCTGGCCAGTTAGGAATTCTTCCAGCCCAACTAAAATATTAAATAAAGGTTTTTGAAACTTGTATCCATTGTGTCTACTGCTCAATTCCATGCCTTCCTCACATTACTGAAACAAGCATTGTGAACAGAAGAAGCTTAAATGAAGACAAAGATATTGGCTGTGGTGGCAGCATGGTCCAGGAGGGGAGTGGACCGATCTTGTCCGGTATGCGTTGCTCGCTATGAGGATTTAGTTCACTTGTTCTTTTTTGCCATGTGTATGCATCAGCCAGAAGGTGGCTTATACAACCTTTACTGCAGGATCAGGGTTTTGTACAGTATCAAGCTGCATTTATATAATTGTTGTGGGTGGACTCTCCACGCGTGGGTTGGTCACTACTTTCATTTTTGAAAAAAGCATTGTACCAAAGGAAATGCTTGTTGAGTATAGTGGCCTGAAATGTGCTAGCAGACACCACACAATGAATTGTACTCATAATCCTTTTTAGATGTTATTATTCACTGTGTTTTTTTTATGGATGATGTTTAATTGTGTATTCATTTTTAGATATCCTTGTATTGTGTACTTTTTTTTATAGCATATCCGAAATAAACATGTTGATGATGATATTATTACTGAAACAAACATTGTGAATTGGACAAGGCTAAGTGAAGGCAAAGATATTATTACTGAAACAAACGTTTTGAATGGAGCAAGCCTAAATGAAGGCAGAGATATTATTATTGAAACAAACATTGTGAATGGAACAAGCCCAAGCGAAGGCAGAGATATAATTTCTGAGAGCAAGATTGTAATGGAACAAGCTTAGGCAAAGGCAATTCCTTGCAAAGACGGACAATGTTAACAGTGAAAGGAAGAAAGCAGTATTGACCCAATACTGGAGAATTGTTATAAATTGGATGAAAGCAAAACTACATAATAAAAGTGAGGAAGGGTTGTGGACCCAATATTGAAGAACTGTTATACTAAAAAGCAGAGAAACCCTGGCAGGTTAGTGAACCAGGCAATCCGTGGGTCTGACACTCGCACTTGAGACAATATCCTGGCAGGTGAGTAAACCAGGAATAAGAACGACAAAGGACAAATGGGAGGACCCATACTCATTTTTTAATCAACAAGGAAACATACCTTGGCAGGAGAGTATACCAGGGAAGGAACCAGTAATCATATCTTCAGGGATGTTAGTTCACCAAAATGCCAGGGGTAGCGCAAGTGACATCACATGACCCTTGACCTCTGATGACATCATAGAAAGTGATGTAATTTGACCCCGCCCCAAGTGACGACATGGGAAGTGATGGCACATGACCTTTCACCCCTTGACAAAACAGGAAGTGGCATCACATATCATTGTACCACAGTACACTATGAAAAATATGGTTACGATATCACTGTATATGATATACATGGATCACCATATGTAGCATTACTATCAGTATGTCTAGTGTGTAGGCATCATGTAGCGAGACACAGACAACCGATTCAAAATTCAAACAGAAAGGTTTTATTAACTTAAATGTCAGGATGGTTGAAGGCCTAACTTGCCCTATGCTAAGGTGGGATTTCCTTACCTAACTAAACTAAGGAAAGTCTGAGTCAGAAAGTTCAACTTAAAAGTCTGTCTGTGTCCAAAACCTATACTTGCCCTCACAACTAAATCTAAACAATGTGTAGGGATTACAATAATAAATGAAATGGTATGGTAATGTTTATTTATAAAGCATGTATACACAAATCAAGGGTTGCAAACCGCTCAAGGGGGGAGGGAACAAGGGGAAAAACAACAGTCGATTCAGAGCCCTTGAAATTCAGAAATGATACTAGTCTGCACATGCAGAGTAGGTGCATAGAATACAATTAACAGTGGAGATGGCAGCAAATAGGTCTGACGACAATTCTGCAGTTTTTCCAAGTGCATGAAGGCGACACCAAGCAGAGATTGAAGACAAGGGGGGACAGACAAACGATCTTCAGGCATAGTGCAATCAGATTGTGCAAGTGCACAGAAGGTACAGATGTGGGGGGGGGCAAGTTCTGGGGGGTGGGATGGTCCAAGTGCACCCAGTCGGTGGAGGAGGGGAAGTGCAGAGGGATACCACTCGCTTGGGTCATTGAAAAAGTGAAGTGATGATGAGGTGGAGTGCAGGGCCCGGAGGCAAGTGTGAGAGGACTGGCGGGGGTGCCAGGGACCTGTACAATAGGCGGCCGGTCAGCAAGCTGTATGAAAAGAAGGGAGAGAGGGCTAAGCAGAGAGATAGGTTAGTAGGGTAGAGGGAGGGAGAAGGAAGAGGAGAAGAGGAAGGTCTGGAGAAGTTTGTGGAACTTAAGGCGATCAGGTCCAAGATGGAGGGCGGCAGGGAGGTTATTCCAGAGGGAGGTTCCTGCAGAAGATAGGGATCAACCTCCAAATCTCTGCTTGGAGAACCGGCTCACTCGCAGAAGGCTGGAGGTAGATGAGCAGAGGGCTCGGGAGGGACAGTATTTAGGTAGGCATCCTTGCAGATAGGTAGGTCCCATGCCCCAGAAAGCCTTGTAGACAATGCAGAGGGTCTTGAACTTGATCCTTGCAGCCACGGGGAGCCAGTGGAGAGATTTCAGCACTGGAGGGATGCGGTCCCTGGGCTTGAGGTCAAGGATAAGTCTTGCGGTTCTGTTCTGGATGAGTTGCAGTAGGGGCAGAGCAGAAGCAGGGAGGTTGAGAAAGAGGCTGTTGCAGTAGTCCAGCGTAGAGAGAAGCAAGGCTCTGGAGACAGTGAGCCGCTGGGGGAAAGTGAGAAAAGGTAGAGTAACTCTTAGGTGTAGCTGATAGACTTTTTAGAGATGTCCGAAATGTGAGAGGAGAAGGAGAGAGTGGAGTCGAAGATGACCCCACGGTTTTTAGCCTTGCAGGAGGGTGTGGATGCAAGGCCATGGGAGGCAGACCAGAGTGAAAGTGGGAAAGCAGGAGCAGGGGTCCCAATTCAAATGATCTCAGTCTTACTGGCGTTGAGGCAGAGGTCGTTTGCAGCACACCATGATTGAATAGTGAACAAACAGTCGGATATGAGGGAGGATGAGGAGGAGGCTGAGTGTAGCCTGAAAGAGAGTTGAGTGTCATCCGCATAACACTGGAAGTTATATGTGAGAGTAGTAATCGCACGTGCCAAGGAAGCCATCTAGACATTGAAGAACCAGATGGATAGGTTAGATCCCTGTGGAATGCCACAGATTGAAAGAGCGATAGTAGAGAGAAAGGTGCTGAGTTCCATCTGGGATGGGTGGTCGGAAAGAAAGGAGGTTAACCACGCCAGAGCCTGACCTGTGATTCCCAGGGTGTCACAGAGACGCACAATCAGGATGCTGTGGTTAACCGTGTCGAAGGCAGAGGAGAGGTCAAGGAGAATAAGGACAGAGGGAGTATTAGTGTGAAGGTTTGAGAGAAGGTCTTTACAGGGTGTTCAGAAGAGCAGTTTCCGTACCTCTGGATGCTCTAAAGCCGGACTGATGGTCGTGGAAGCAACCAACAGATTCAGTGTGGAGGGTCAGCTGAGAAATGATATAATATGATATGATATGTGTATTTATATAGCGCCTATACACAATGTTTTTGAAAGCACTTCAAGGCCAGGGAGGGAACAAGGGAAAATACAATGACATTCTTACAGGCCATGAACAGTGAGGATGTGAAATTAACTATCGTACTCGGCCTGACGACATTGTAGATAGTGCAAGAGCTAAGACCTAGATAAGGAAGGGAGGGGGAGAGTGGGAAGGAAATGGAAACAGACAGGCGACTACCGTACTAGGCCTGACGACATTTCTGGTAGAGCCGGAGAAAAGCAAAAGGTGAGCGAGAGGGGTGCAGAAAGGTTGGGGAGGAACAAAGCAAGCGACTATCATACTAGGCCTGACGACATTTCAGATTGTGCTGGAGGGGTGATGGGGAGGAAAAAAACAGTAGGGAGAGGAGACAGACAAGGTTGCTATCATACTAGGTCCAGGGACAATTCTGATAGAGTAAGTGCATAGAAGAAAGTAAGGGGAGGAGATAGGAAAAGGGAGAAGTGAAAGGAGGAGAGAACAGAGAGTTAGCAGTCAAAAGAGTGGAGAAGCAAGAGGGAAGAGTGAATACAATTGCAGAAGTCAGTAGTAAGACATATTGTTGCAAGCCGGGATACAAGATGAAGATGGGGACAGCATGATTCAGGGCCACCAGTACAAGATGCAAAGGAAGTTCAGCATGACAGTTGAGAATGGGTGACGCACCGTGAATGAATGAAGTCCATAAAAGTCAAATCCAGCATTGGCCACAAGACGGTGATGGTGAAACCAGAATTTATCAGGACAGACTCCTGCAGAAGTAGGCTTGAGGAGGGTCAGGGGGGAACATGGTAGAAGAATCAAGCAAAACAGGCAACATCTGTGTGCGAGAATGGTGGGGGCACAAGGGAACATCACGGGGGACCAGAGAGGATGGACTGTGGGGACAGAGGGAGTAACACATGTTGGTGCATGCTTACCTGCTGTCTAAGCAGGGGGGTCGGGCCCTGGGTCCTCCTGGTCTGAACAGGCCCAAACAGGAATTGCCCTTTTCTTCGTCTGCCCAGGTTCAAACAGAAATTGCCCTTTTCTTCGTCCGCGCAGGCACAAACAGGAATTGCCCTTTTCTTTGTGTGCCCTTTGCTTAGGACACCCGGGCAAGAGATGCCCTTGATCTAATAGTTAAGAGCAGGAAGGAAGAGGCAAGGCTAAGAATATGGGTGGTGCTAAGTGGTGAAAAAGAGCGGCAAACAGGAAGGCACCAGGTGGGCGGGGCTTAGACCAGGTGACCTAGATCCACTTGCACCTGCTCCCCATCTGCCAACTTCTCCAGGAGCTTGCCCACGAAAGGAGTGATAGAGATAGGGTGGTAGTTAGCTGGAATGGAGGGGTCGGCAGAGGATTTCTTGAGCAGAGGGTGTACAAGGGAGTGCTTAAGGGCAGTTGGGAAAACTCCAGTGGCAAAAGAGAGATTGCAGAGATCAGCCAAGGCTGGAGCGAGAGAGTCAATGTTGTCCTTAATAGGTTTGGAGAGGCAGGGGTCCAAGTGTTTGGATGAAGCGTTCATAAACATGACTTGTCTGGTGACCTCATCGGATGTGATGGGTGCGAGAGAAGAGAGGAGAATTGGTGGGGGGCGTTGGGAGACTCCGGAGTATGTTGTGATGTGGAGGAGAGGGAGGAGAGGATGTCTTGGGTTTTAGTGGTGAAGTGTGCAGTCAGGGCCGAGCAAAGGTCCTAGGTGGGTGTGACAGAAGAAGGATTGGTCAGTTCCTTACAGACTTTGAAAAGTTCGGCCGTTTTGCTTGATGCTGCGGAGATGCCGCTTGAATAAAGACTCTTTTCTTGGAGTGGATGCAGAGTCGATATTGCCTTTGAAGGAGGCGGAAGGCCAGTTGGTCAGAGGGTACGCCCAACAAATTCCATTTCCTCTCAGCTGCCCTACACTTGCGTTTATGTCACAACCCTCAGCCCTGATCCCCACTGGCAAGCCCATTGGCCAGGTGGAATCAGGGCTCGGATCACTAATAAGGCCTGGCATCCACTTCTCAGGCCCTCTTTGGGCCAGTCCTGGAACCTTTTGCGCCAGGCTCATCAGTAAGGAAAGACATCTGCTTGAGGAACTACTTTATTTAAGCTTTCAGCCAACATGGAGGCATCCACATTGCTATGCGGTCTAGTGTTTTGGGTGTGGTGGCCTAGGGACTACTTTACCTGGACTACTTTACAGTGGCTATTTAAACCACACCCGAACAAGACAACACGCTTCGCGTTGCTTTGCTTCTAGCAACGTGACGCTCACTGTGTCCAGCTTTCTCACGAGCCTGGTGAATTCCGGACCTGCAGAAAAACCAAGAACATCGTTAGCAGCAGAATCTTACCTGCATTCATCATCCTTCACTATTCGTAGCTCCTGGGCAGCTCTGTTGGTGGAGTTCACTGCTCGTATCTAAGGACCTGGGAAAAGGAGAAAGACATCATTAACGGAGGTAGTGGAGACATTACAACCACAAAGCGCTTAAAGACTTACCTGGTTGGTTGCTTTTCGGCCGGCATAGCTCCGGAACTCCATCTGCGCTGGGAACTCACCACGACCTACGAAAAGAGAAAAGCACAGGTCAGTGAGGACAAGACATCGCTGCATTATGCAAAGCGCCTCCTTACCGCATCATAGCGCTATAGCGTGCCATCATCTCCCGGTGAGAACCAGCATATCCAGTTCTCCAAGCGGACACTCTGTGCTCCTAGGGAGATAAAAAAGAGACATTTAGAACAGAGAAAAGGCATGCAAGAATTACGACACCATCAATCGCAATAAGACCTACCTGAAAGACACTACAAGGGCAGCAGTCAGTGAAGTAACTGAACCGCCCGCGCCCACAAAAGACAACGCGCCCCTGCCCAGAGAGCAGGACGGAGAGCCCACCGATTCCGACAACCAGGCGGAATCCCATCGACACTGGGACCACACCAGGGAATCATTGGGAAGGGCACCAACGACCAACTGGCTGGGTGGCGTCCCTGTGGATACCAGGTGAGCGTAAAGGTTTAAGGGCAGCCAGATCGTACTCATACCAAGAGTGGCACTTTTTGGAAGGCTTCAGTTGGACCCTCATGACCAGGGCAAGAGTATCAAGAGTGTTGGAGATAGAGAGATTGAAGTTAGGGAGGGCTGTGTCAGGGTGCGAGTCAGCCGCAGGAATAGGAGGAGGAGAGTAGGTGGAGGCAAAAGCAGCCGCTGTCACTCTTTTCATGGGTCTGGTGACTTTGAAGCCGGGTGACCATTCCGGGTGTCCCGCTACATGGGGAGAGGAGAGCTTCAAGTGTGATGAGAGAAGAGAGTAGTCAGTCCAAGAGAGAGGGGTAGTGAGAGGGATAGGGAAGAGGGATGTCAGTGTAGATGAGAGCATCCAAAGTATGACCTGCAGTGTCTGTGTCTGTGCAGTGTCTGTGGAGCCAGAGGGTAAGAGGGAGAGGGAGTCGCATAGGTTATAGAAAGGTCCTGAGGAGTCAGGAGAGTCCAGATGGATGTTGAGATCACCCAGGAGGAGTCGTGAGGAGGAGGCCAGTTCAGCCCATTCCGAGAGGAAGAGAGTGGACTATCCTGGTGGCTGATAGAAGGCGGCCAGAACGAGAGAAGATTTAGGCGAGAGGGAGAGCTTCCAGACTAGGCATTCGAAGGATGAGTAGGCCTGAGTAGGGATGATGGACAAAGGTATCCATTATGGGAAGCCGAGCGCCACTCCCCCACCTGTCTTCTTTGGCCTGGGTGCAGAGAGGATCTTGTAGCCTTCAGGGAGGAGTGTGTCAAAGCTCATGAAAGATCTATCCTTGAACCATGTCTCAGTGATGGCAAGCACATCAAGATCCATGAGTTCGAGGAGGTTGCAGATTTCAGATGAGTCTTTGAGGGTCTTCCGTGGGGAGGCACAGGGGACGGTGATCCCACCGAGGGTGGCAAGAGGGCCAGAGGGATAGTGGAGGAATGACAAAGGAGACAAAGCAAACAAGGGAGCCGGGACAGTGTGGCAAGGCAAGGGAGCCTGTGTCAAGTGAGGAGGAAGACACAGTGGGCAAGGGAGCCTGTGCCTACAGAAGGCAAGGGAGCCTGCCTGGAGGGAGATGTAAGGTTGGAAAGGCGAGGGAGGAGCCTGTCACAGAGAAGAAGGTTGGGTTGAGGACCCTGGACCATAATGGTTCTATTAAAACAGACATTAATGATGACTCTGGAAATGGTGAAGAGGTCAAGGAGAACCTCCGAACGAGTGCCACCATTAATGGGAGAGGAGGCGATAGGAGAGAGAAAGCCGACCATGTAGCGAGTCCATAGGTCAGGTGCCTTAACGAAAAAGAGAATGTCTGTGAGAGTCTCTCTGGCAGAAGCTGTGACATAGGTGTCTGCAATAGAAAGGCGTGGGTTGGAGCCCAGTATGTCCTTAAGTTTCTTCCGGCCAGATTGAGTGATAGGAGGAGGATAGGAGCTCGAGAAGCAGTTAGAAAGGGTAGGAAAGATAGATAGCGACATAGTTAGCTGCAGTGGTGAGGAGGACACTTACCAGTCTGAAGTACTGAAGGCACAAGGAGGATGGGTGTGTTGAGCACACAAGAGGCAGGGACAGAGGGTAGTGCACAGAGGTAAGTTCAATTTTTAGCAAAGCAGAATGAAAACACAATGCAGACACTGGGCACAGCTAGGTTTGCTAAGTCTGATTTTCAGGAGGAAGTGAGAGTAGGCGTCCGGGTGAGATGGAATTAGGGGTAGGGCAGTCAGAGGTGTGGGGGGTAAAGGATGAGTGTTTTATTTGCAGGAACTAACCTTCATGGAAGTGGCGAATGTCCTGTTGTTTTCAGTGGGCGCAGGAAGGTGTGCACTTTCTCCTCAGCCTCCATGTATTCGTGAGGGGTAAAGGGGCCCCCCGCTCCAGCCAGGCTAACGGACAGGGAACATACATGGACTTTGATGTGGGCCTTAGGTGATACAGGTGATTGCAGGCTGCCGCCTCCTGGCTACTGTGATTGGTTGAAGAAGACCAACCCAGCCAATGGGAGGGGATCAGGCTCGGGCAGCAGGGTGCACACAGAGGCCTAATGTGCAGGTGGCCATCTTAACATGGCCATAAAGTCCGGGCGACGATGAAGAAGATAAAGATTCCAGAGAGAAAAGGTGGTTTCACACAAAGGGTTTCTTTTTTGAATGGATGCTGGTATCTTCAGGAACACATATATTGTTCCATTTTAATTCACAAACACAACAAGGTGTGCATCATCAAAATTGTGCAAAGGCTTACCTCAACGCAGAAGGGCCATGTGGGTCTCTGGGCAGCCAGATAAATGCAGTGCTGCCAGAGCATCAGTGTTTCAGGTCTTCATTTGCAGTAGATAAGTGGGAAAAGCAAATAGAATAGTGTTCTAAATAAAGTTCTGAGTTTCTTACAGTTCCCGGCTTACTTTCCAGCTCCCCGTCCCCAAGTTCAAAACAGTTCCACAAAGTCTCTTGGGGATCCCTGCCCCAAGTTCAAGGCTGTTCCACAAAGTCTCTTGGGGTTCCCTTCCCCAAGCTCAAGACAGTTCCACAGTTCAAAACAAAACGGTTCACTAAGGATTGGCATCCTACCTAACCTCCTTCACAGGGTTAGCTTTCCCTAGTTTGCCAATCCACGTTTGTTATAGCACAAGTCTCTTCCTATACATTTTCATTGACTTGCCCTTCTTGACATCAACACTCTTGGCTTCTCAGTTACATTTCTATGTAGGGCACTCGGTCTAGGCGCAGATGACATACCACACGGTCCACCCATCACATGTCATGCAACCAATACCCCTTTT
Source organism: Ambystoma mexicanum (assembly GCF_040938575.1). Lineage (NCBI taxonomy): Eukaryota > Metazoa > Chordata > Amphibia > Caudata > Ambystomatidae > Ambystoma > Ambystoma mexicanum. The sequence continues at coordinate 1,088,252,436 of NC_090937.1, read as the reverse complement.
CCATCTGCTTTATCAACCATATTTCACTGCTTTGCCTTAACAGTGAAGAGTAATCCTTGCATCCTTGTTTCTTCCAACGCCAACACCTTATCATGGCTAGCTTGGCCACCATTCACTTAGTTATGCTTTCTGTAGTTCTCTGTCTCCTGCCAATACAGGTCTCCTTCTAACCTGCAGTCCTTTGACCACTTGGTTTGTGTCAATCCTCTTCTCGCACCCTTCTTGGGATTTTACTTGCTTTGCCAATACTTGCATTTCCGTCAATATATTCTTTAGTCCTTGCTACCTGCACAACATTGCTTTTTATTCTGTTCAGAATATGCTCATCATATGATGTTTTTGTGCAGCATTCAAAAATGCTTATTCAATCATCCTTGTTACTTGTTTTCATTCTGTATTGTATTCAGTAAGGCTTTCAGTTTGTTTTGTATTCAAAACTCACATGTTTAGTAATGCTTTTAGTTTGTTCAAGTTTGTAAACACTTGCCTCAGTATTCAAAAGTGTTTAGAAAAGTTTCTGAAACGTTTGTTAGTCATGAAAGGCTTATTGCAGGTTTTTGGAGTGCCCCAGTATGATTGTTCCCCTTCTGCACTCTCCGGCTTCAGGTGGCAGCTCCCATTGGCTTTGTTCTCTTCCTCCCTTGGCTTTTCCCCGCTGCCACGGTCTCTGCTCTTCTCTCACAGAAGGCGGGGAGAGCACCACTTGCTCTCCCTGAGGTCCGTGGCGACCAGCGCCCTGCAGCTTCTGCTTATGCCAGACACCAAGGGAGCACAGGATTTTCCGACCTTCTCTGGGCCATCCCCTGCCCCGGTGTTTCTGGTCCTCTCCCAACGCGCATTCCAAAACTCATGTCTCCCTTACCTGTCTCTCTGGTACCCCAGCTACCAGCTACAGCCGACTACACATTCCAGACTGCTGTGAGACCTCCACTTCTAAAGCCTGAATTTTTTTATCCGTTGGGCTTACTAAATGGCCACCGGTGGTGGTCACTTAGTTCAATTGCCTGACCAGAATTAAAGGGATATGCCCGATTCCAAGATGGCCACCGACACGATATAAATGTGTCTGCAGCTGCTACCGTGCCCGCCAAAATAAAAAAGCTGTTCCACCACCCCCAGAGCATTGAGAAGCTGTGTCAGCATTGTCAGAGAGGAATAGAGATCCCCAGTCCTGGTTACAGTGAACGGGGGAAGCAGAGACATAGGACCCCGCAATTGAAGGGGGTAAAGGTGCAGGATCCCTGCGGTCGAAGTGGTAAGGGAAACAGCGCAGCTCCGGCGAGTAGAAAAGACTCAGAGAGGAGCGGGAGCACACGGCGTGGACCGGAGCTGGGACAGTCTTGGGACCCGGCATCACTGCGTGAGGTTGATGGGTGTAGGGAGCAGTGGCCCCGGGCAGAGACAGCAAAACAAGCGGGAGGGAGGCCACCAGGGGGCGCACAGGCAATAGCTGCGTGAGTGTACTGCTCCCGCCGAGGCCTGGCCGTATCGGAGGATTGAGCCCCCCAAGGCGAACCCAAATTGGTGAATTGGAGTGGTGTCCCCCCTGGGCATCCCACGCTCGAAAGAGCGACCCCCGGGAGCCCCGCCGAGCCCAAGAACGGGCCCCGAAACACACGAGCGGAACAGTGAGGCCGGGCCCAGGCGGCCGCGGCTCCAGAGGAGGAGAGGCATCGCAACGGGGCCGCGAGGAGACGCAGGGTGCGCCGCCCCTGCCCCTTGATCGACCCCCTGCACCGGTGGGAGGAGCGCCCCCCGGCAGACAGTCCCGGAGCGAGAGGTGAGCCCTCGTCCCGCCCCCCCGCCCGGGCCGGAGCACACAGCCCCATGGCCATCGGGGGGTTGGCTGGGCACTGGACGGCCCGAAAAAGGCAGGCCAAGAGGACGGGAATCTCCCGCATCATTGCGGGGCCTGCACCCTGGGACGGCGACAGAAGAGCCGCCTTCATCGGATGGGCGGGCGGAGGCATGGGAACGCGAGCACACCGGCCGCGTCCAAGAAGGGACCAGAAGGCACTAAGTGAGGACAGCGAGGCGGCGCAGCCAGGCCTTTTTGCCTGTAAGGAGTGCCCGTGAGGCCGGTGAACTCCGGAACATTCCTTCCCCTCTCGGGGGTCACTGAGGAGGTTGCTGGGGGTGTCCGGGTGCGAGGCCCCAACACGGTGTTGGTGGGGCATGTGCCTGCCCGTAGACAACCCTTCCCCCACACCCCCCAGAGAGGGAAAAAAACAAAAAAAATAATAATAAAAGAAGAAGGAAAAATGAAATAAATGGACATGTAAAGTGCAGTCGATAGCCAACAAGCAGAGGACGAGGACCACGGTGCCCTGCCACCCTGTCCCGGGGGGGCCCTCTGGCGCCAGGCTAAACAGACTCAGCTGCCTACACCGCCTTCCACGAGGAGGCTGATAAGAACCCACGACTGCCACGACGAAGCTGGATAGGGTGTGAGGCCCCTGCACGGCGACGGCGGGGCGAGTGCCTGCCCAATATCGACCCCCGTGCAGCAGCAAAGTCACATAGGGTTGGGTGAGGAGGGACCCGGCCCCTGTCCCCCCCTCTCTCGCGAGCCCACGCCAGGAAGACAATTACCGGCTGGCCCGTGAGAGGCTTATCGAACCTCGCCGGGGCAGCAGCGATCTCGGCGGCAGATGACTGGGGGGAGACCAGATGAACTGGCGGAAAACCTTGCAGGAATTTCGCTTCCAGGAGGCCACAAGCAGCGTCAAAGGTACGACCCTCAAGAGTGAAATGGCCCAGTCGGAGGCCCCGGCACCTTCCACAGCGGCAATGGAAAAGGGTTTTGCCTCAATCCTGCAGGAGATCAGGGACATGCCCTCTGACATCGCCCAGAAATTCGAAAAAATTGACCAGAGGGTGGATAAGGTCGAGGACAGATTGCTACAGGTGGAGACCAATCAATCCTCGTCTGCATCCCAAGAAATACAAATAGGCATGAGGCTAGCGGCCCTGGAAAAGAGGGATGAGGAACGGGCCAGGCAGATGGACGACTTTGAAAATAGGGAAAAGAGGAACAACCTCAGAATTTTTGGGGTTCCCGAGTCGGAGGGAGAAACGGAGAGAGACATCACCCGAATGGTGAGAGACATCATCACCCTCCTGTTCGCGGAAGAGATGACGACGGAACTCATATTTGATTGATAGGGTGCCCAGAGCGGGGGGCAGAGCGGGGGGTCCCCGGTCAATCCTGGTCCAGTTCCACTATTACTCAGAAAAGACAAAAGTGCTGGAGGAGGCCAGGAAAGCTCGGGAGATCACTTACAACAATGCTCAGATCTCAATTTACCAGGATCTCTCTACCTACACACTGGCCAAACGTAGAATGTGCCACCCCTTAACACAGCTGCTCAAGGACAAAGGGGTGCGATACAGATGGGGCTACCCCTTCTCCCTGACCTTCGAATATATGGGTCAACGGTCAACTCTCATCACGGAAGACGACATAAGGGGAGCCATCCAAGAATACGTAGCAGACTTGAACCCTCGGAGGGGCCCATCGGGGCCTGAGACGGGCAGACCAAGTGGCCCTGGCCCTTTGGGAGACAGGAGAAGGAAAACGGGCGCAAGGAAATACAGAAAAATGAATACTCCGTCACCGGTGAAGGACGGAGAGCGGAATGACTGTGAAGATTGAGGACGGGGGCGGCCCGTCAGGCTTTGATATGGTGTAATGATGTCTCAGAAGTTCTACCACTCACAGCGTCCCCATGAACAGCAAGTATAAGGGAGCCATGGAGGGGACATTGCAGCAGGGGGGCAGGAGGGGCTCAAAGCGAAGAGTTTTATACAGATGGCCTGGCTGAGGTGGGCAGGCTGGTGGTTCAGCCAAAGCCAGTGATGGCAGGACTAATTGGCTGGACGCCGGCGAGGGGGTAGGGGTTACAAGCGACAGTTGGGGTTGTTCTGTGTTGGGTGGGGATCGGGGGGCAGTTGGGGAAATGTTTTAGGCCCACCCTGGGGGGTGGGGATGGAGGGAAGGGAGAGTATAAATCTAAACTAAGAGAGCTCGCAAGAAAGGGTAGTGAGGGGACATCGACAGAGAGCGAAGCGATCCTAGATAATGGCTGAGGGCTTGCCGGCCCTGGGAGTGGGTTCCCTCAATTTACGGGGCCTAAACACCCCCACAAAGAGGTTCCTGGTCTGTAGGGAATTTCGGAGGGCGAACCTTGACCTTCTCTTCTTACAAGAGACTCACTGGGCAGAGGGGAAGGAGCCCAAGATGCGGGTGGGGGGAAATTGGGGAGGTTTTCTGCGCATCCCACAAGACCAACCTCTTAGCAAGGACTGTTGGTTTAGAAAAAGAGGCCATACTGAAAGACCCAGAGGGACGCTATTTGCTGGTACGAGGGTCCCTGCAGGGCGCCCCACTCACCCTTGCTGTAGTTTATGGTCCAAATGAAGGTCAAACCCAATTCTGGGAAGAGGTGGGAGAAAGACTCAAGCTCTTTGTCCAAGGTACGATGGTGGTGGGGGGAGATTTCAACATGGTCCTAGACCCAACCCGGGACAGGAAACGTGCTGGTCCCCAGCTCGCTCTCCAGGGCAGCGGATGAGTCCATGGCACGGATCTTGCACAGGGTTAACTCAGAACTGGGCCTGGTGGACATGGGCCGACCCCTAAAACGGGCGCCCCCTCTTTCACATATTACTCAGCCATCCACTCATCATTTTCCAGAATAGATTACATCTTAGTGGACGAGACCCTGCACCACGATCTGGTCCGAACCACCATTGCAAGGGGCTGGTTAAGCGACCGCAGGGGATGATGGAAATGCAACGACTCCTTGTTGAAGGACGAGGTCCACGCGCAGGAGGTGCTAGATGCCATAACAGAATTTTTCGAGCTCAATGACAATGGGGAGGTAGGCCCGCACACCTTATGGGACACCTTTAAGGCTACCCTAAGAGGAGTCCTCATCAAAAAGGGAGCCCAAAATAAGAGACTAAGGGACGCCCAGGAGAAATCCCTGACAGAGAAAATAGCTCAACTCCAACCGGGGGGCGGCCCCCAACAGAGCCCTTAGATCGAGGGCAGCTCACCACCCTAGCCGACTATAGGCTCCAGTTAAAAGATCTCCTCCTGCACAAAACAGAGCGGAGTCTCCAACTGGTAAAGCAAATGTATTACGAAAAGGGGGACAGGGCGGACAGGATTCTAGCCTGGAAACTGAGGGAGGTACAGAGAAGCAGAATGGTGAAAGCAGTGAAGAACGAAGACGGGTCAATAGGCCACGACACTCCCTACATAGGAGAGGCCTTTCGCCGATACTATGAAAAACTATACTCCTCAGAATATAACGGGGGTGACGCGGAGATAGAAGGGTTCCTGAATTCAATACAACTGCCAGCCCTGTCTGGGGAGGTGGCAGAGCGGTTGGAGGGCCTAGTGACCGAGGATGAGGTCGAACACACGATCAGCGGGATGAAGGTGGGCACTTCCCCGGGTGAGGATGCCTTCACAGTCTACTTCTATAAAAGATTTTGCTCGACCCTAGCCCCGCACTTAGTAAAGGTGTTCAATGCAGTACTAGAGGGGGGGACTCTCCCGGACTCCATGATGGAGGCCATAATTGTGGTGTTGCCCAAGGAAGGAAAGGACCCCACGGAGTGCTCCTCCTACCACCCAATATCCCTGCTGAATATTGATGTAAAGATTCTAGCCAAGGTAATGGGAGGCGGATGGAGGAGATACTACCGAACCTGGTCCACGGGGACCAGGTAGCGTTTATAAGGGGAAGACAGAGCTCAGACAACATCCGTAAAACCATAGATTTGTTCCATCACGCCCAGGAGTCGGACCTCGACGCGAGTGTCCTCTCCCTGGACTCGGAAAAGGCATTCGACAGGGTCGAGTGGAGATACATGGAACTCCTCCATCAGAAAATGGGCTTTGGGGTACACATCAGGGGATGTGTAGCTGCACTATACAGAGCTCTGATGGCAAGGGTACAAGTGAATGGAAGGTTGTCAGATCCATTCCCCCTCTAACGGGGCATAAGACAGGGATGCCCGCTGTCCCCCCTGATCTATGTCCTCACAATGGAACCCCTAGCCATAGCAGTTAGATCACACCCGGATATCAAGGGGGTTAGGAGGGGTGAAGTGGAATTCAGCTTTCCCTGTTTGCGGATGACATCTTGGCTTACCTGGTGGATCCTGGCTCCTTTCTCCCCCTCCTCCTGTCTCTGGTGGGCACATTCGGGCGCTTTTCGGGGCTGAAGATTAACGCATCCAAATCAGTTCTGCTCCATATGAGAATACGGGACCCGGGCCTAGACCCCGTGGACAGGCTTAACGGGATAGCAATGGGAAAGGTCTCTATCCAATACCTGGGTGTCCTCCTCACCAGGGATCTATCAAAACTTGCCCCAACCAACTATGACCCGTCTTGGCAGGAATCACCGCGGACCTCAGGAGGTGGGGCTCAATGATTCTGTCCTGGTACAGCCGTATAACGGCGGTCAAGATGAATGTACTACCGCGCTTACTTTATCTCTTTACCTCTCTCCCGACCAGCGTCCCCGACCAAACCTTTAGGACTCTGCAGAACGCGGTCCGAGAGTTTATATGGCATGTTAGGACCGCGAGGACTGTCCTGACCCTACCTAGAGAGGAGGGAGGGTTTGGCTTACCAGACTTCCAACTTTAATTCCGCGCCGCCCAGCTGCGCGTCCTCCTGGAGCACCTGAGTGAGGGGATGGGAACCTACTGGTCCTACTTGGAGGACATGGACGCCCACCCTCTTAAAGTCTGTGACGTCCTCTGGGCCCCACGCAGATTCATTCCGAATAGACTTAAGTCCCACCCAACACTGGGAGTTCTTTGAGCACTTTGGAAGGAGGGCCCCCAGACGGCGTACCTAACGTCGTGGCCATCCCTGATGTCCTCACTCTGGGGACACCCCCTCAAACTGGGAAGCAGGGGGTTCCGTAATGCACATGCCTGGTCCGATTCGGGATTGGAGTGGGCGGGGCAGATGTTCAGGGAAGGGGAATTCCTACCATATGAAGAACTGAGGTACACCCTCGGGCAGGGGACCCTGTCCATATTTGAATATCTCCACCTGAAGGGTATCCTTTGCGACCAATCATGGGGCCAAAATCTGAAGAGAAAGCTAACCCCCTTTGAGAAACTACTCGACACAGCGACCTCCAGGAAGGGAGCTGTGTCCGGGATGTACAAAATCTTGAACACTGTTAACTTGGTGGAGAGGCGGGGGTTCCGCACATTTTGGAACGATTTGGCATGAGAGGTGATCTCGGAGGACGCCTGGTCAAGGATATTTAAAATAGCCTTCCATGGGAATTTATTCACAGCAGACATGGAACACAATTTCAAGATTCTGCAGGGGTGGCATAGAGACCCCGTGAAGCTGTCAAAAATGGTCAGGGGGGTGTCCCCCGAGTGTCCAAGGGGTTGCGGCGAGGTCGAATCGAGGGGCCACATGTGGTGGCACTGCCCCAAAATACAGGTGTATTGGGAGAAGGTTAGGGGTTGGATTGCTGTTGGGTCTCCCCCATGAGGCCACATAAATTTACAGGTACCCTAGAATGTGGGAAACAATGTTGAGAGCGGGAAGGGTGGCCCTGGTGCCTAAATGGAAGAGCCCGGAGACCCTCTCAACAAGGAGGACTGGCTAAAAAAGCTGAAGAATATGTTCTTAATGGACAAACTAACGGCAATGATGAACACTGACTCTAGCTCATTCCAAGAGAACTGGTATGGGGTGCAGCAGACCTGGGGATGGGACGTTCACTGATGCCCAGTGGGGGACCAGGCGGAGCCCGGGGGGAGGGGGTTGGGAGGAACCAAAGACGGAACGGGCGCCATAGAAGATGTCGATGTCCACATTCATTACCAAGCTCCGGATACAAAAGAACAGTTTCAGACTCCTGAAATTATGGTTCAAGTTTGATTAAGTTGTTAGGGGGATGGGTATGTATTCGGGTGGGGGGCGGGAGGGAGGGGGGGTGGGGTTCATTGGGCCAGTCGAATGTTTATCCTTTGAACATGCATGAAGCCTGTTTGTTATATTAAGAAAATGATAATAAAACCAAAGTTACAACAAAAAAAAAACAAGCGGGAGGCCCTGCTGTTACCCAGGACAGGAGGCGGCTGGCCCGGAGGCAGGAGAGCAAGCCTGCTGGGCAGTCCCGAACCGCAGTGATGGAAGAGGAGGCCCGCCTATGCGGGGTTCCAGAGCACTAGGGAGCGACGAGCCCTGCAGGACTACAGCGGCATGCCAACAGAAGCTGGGAGGTTGCGGTGAAGAGGTGAACTCCCTCCTGGGCCTGGGTAAGAGAGCCAACAACACACCAGAGGCAACTCGCAGCACAAGAGACATTGGCAGTGGTAAGGAGGGGGGCTGCCTGCACACGGACCAGTCATTGGGCCCCCAGGGGAGAAGAGCTGGGAAAACAACCAAGCGAGCCTGGGCAGCAAAGGGGAACCAAAGTGGGCAGGCCTACTGCCCCAAACAACGCAATTTGAGGCTGCAGCAGGGCCACGTCAGATCTCTCAACTATAGGCCCCACCAAACACATACTGAGCGAGGAAGGGAGGCGGCTTGTGGGGACCCCGAAGATGTCAGAGTAAACCCCAACTGCCAGGAGGAGGTGGCTGGACCAGGTCTGGGGTGAGTGTGTACTCATCTGTGCCCCCATCCCCAGAGAGCAGCTAAACAAGCAGACAGCGGGCTGGGTAACACAGGGACAAGGAGGAAGCAAAGAGAGAGGACGGAAAGTGCCTCAGGCCTCCAGTGGGGGAGGGCTGACACTTGAAGCAGACGAGACTTGGAGGTGAGATCCCCTGTGCCCTCCACAGCCGGTGAGAGGGAACTAGCGAGGGATAGCGGAGAAGAGATGGAAGGACCCCTATCAGGGATGAAGCTCGGGGGCCTCGGGTCTGGTAGTGTGGGGCGGATGTCCAAACCCAAAATGAAAGCCTCAAGCAGACACCATCTATGGGGGATACGCCAAGCACCCTCCCCACCATGTGGGCCCCAAACGAGATGAGGGACCCGAGCAGGACCGTCCCAGACAAGACGGATTACAGTGATCTAGGAAAGCTCCCCCTCCAGAGAACCGCACAAGGGGAGGCTAAAGGAGGAAGACCAAACTTTGGATAGCAGGAAGGAGGGAAGGGTCTTCAAGTCATTTTGATACAGGGGGATGGTGGACTATGTGGCTTGAACTTGGGCCGTGGGAGCGCAGGAGGACACTACATCTTGGTTTCAGTGAGGGCAGGGAAGCCCGGGCGGGGGGGGTGCGAAGTTGGGAGGGATGGAGGTGGGGTGAGGCTGGGGAGGTGGGAGGTGTAAGTATGGCAGGCATGGTATGAACAGTAAGACAGACACAAGTGACCACAGTTCAAGGGTGTTTATTGAACCTTAATTGGGTTTGAAAAATGCATAGCTAATCATAAATCTAAAGATGGGAGCAAGCTACGACCATCAAATAATAATAACAGAGTCCTAGTGGTGGCTTGTCAAAATAAAAGGGCCTATACTAATACACCTATTGCCAATTGTTACCTCTAAAAACAAATAGCGCTGGAAAGAATGTTATGCAAAAGGAAAGTGTACAAGAAACGATATGTCAGGATATTCAAGCCGTTGGTTTCCCTTTCCCACGTTTTCGGCACGGGATATGGCACACACACGAGTTTAGCACAATCTCAGGGTTCTCTAGTACGAGGATGCATTTCAAAACTCCAACATCACGGCCTTCTGTATCAAAGTCTTGTTACCCTTCAAAGTCTCTTCTTTGAGAGGGCCTGCAGCAACAAATAAAAAAGTTTATTTTTAAATGTATTTATTTTCTTGAATTTCACAAGGAATGCAGATAAAACATGTATACAACAACAAACTACATCTTTATCATCGGTCTTCCACTTGGTTCCCTACCTCCCAACTCCCACGCCCCTTTAACAGCCAATGCCACTTTGATACTTCTTATGTTTTTCACTGTGTGGGTTGTACCTACTATACATTGTTATTCGCTAACCAACAAGTTCAATTGGGTTCCTACTGCTATTTGGGTAGTGGCGCATATGGAGGCCTGCAGATCTTGTAGTAATTGCATCCAAGGATTTAAGTCTATGTTTTGCTCTTCTTGACCACTTCGGCTGCTTCTTGGCAGACCGTCGTCTCTGCGATCGTCCATTTCTGGAGACCTTTTCACCACAACTTTGCGTCTAGCCTTCTGAGCGCCTGCGTTTAGCCAGAATTTATGCCAAGTGCTTTAATTTTCTAATATGCTTCTTCTTGTTTGGGCGTGTAACTATGCCCAGCAGGCAGGCCGTGGGGGACCTTGTATCTAAGGTTATTTCTGCTTTTGTTAACATGTGTGCTATCTCTCCCCAGTACTGCTGTATTTCCCTGCAGGCACAAAACATATGCACCATGTCTGCATTGCTCAACCCGCATTTCCCGCAGTTTTGTTCTGTGGTTCTGCTGAAACTCGCCATTACCTTGGGCGTTAGATATGCTCTGTGTGTTATATATAACTGTATGAGCTGCAGTTTGGCGTTTCTGGACACTTTTTTGTGGTATATCATTGCTCTCTCCCACTGTTTGTCTGTCATTGTTCCCTGTAGGTCCTCTTCCAAATCAAGTTTTTGCCAACCCGTTTTTATCCTGGGACATAATTAGTTCATATGTCCTAGATACTTTGTGGCCCCCTTCTGAGATGTCATAAAGTGTTTCTATTGCTTCTGCAAGATTTGGCGCCCTTGTCTGCGCAGGCCATGTCTGCTTTAGTTTCGCTAAGAGAGGCGTGTAATATATGCTGTCCTTTGTGTAGGCCCGTTTCTGTTGAAAGTGTACTAAAGTCTATTGGTTCCCCTTCCGGCAACAGGTCGCCCATTGTCACTTTTCCCAAGGGCTCCCAGTGTTTCCTCACGTGTATTCTGGGTTGCTGGTCATCTGCTTTGAGTGCTACCAGTGGGACTTGAGGTGAATAAGGAGTCTGATCACCTAATAGACGGCAGGCTTTGCGCCATATTGCCTTCCGCAGTGTCAGTAGGAGTGGGGGCTTGGGTCATTGAGATCCAGATGATTTATTTCAGAAAAAATGGGTTGGGAGCATGTAGGTTTAAGCAGATGAGTGTCTTGGGACGGTTCGTCTGCTAGCCATCTCGTGACATACTGTACTTGGCTTGCCACAAAGTTTGCCTCAAAGTTACGTACCTTAATGCCTCCTTGATCATATGGTTTCTGCAGTTTTGTGAGGGCCAGTGTATTTCAACCCTTACGCCACAAGAATACCCTGCAGAATACCCTGCATACTGTATCCAGCTTCTTGAAGAAGCTACTAGGGATATCATAAGGGACATTTACAAAGTAGTGTAGGAATCTAGGGAGCACCACCATCTTCAGTAGTGCAGCTCTGCCCATCAGTGATAGGGGTAGTTTAGCCCAGAGGTCCATGGACTTCATCTACTGCTTTCTGTGTGTTTTGCAAGTGTTCCATCTTGGGGTAATGGTAGATATTAACTCCTAGATATTTAAATGTATTCACCTCCCATTGCACCGATAGCAGCGGTAATGTGCTCAATGTCTTCCCCTTGTACCCCACCAGAGGGATCAAACACAATTTATTTTTGCTAATTGTGATTCCTGAGAGTTCTGCATAATGCCCCAGTACATCTAATATGTATTGTAAATTGGTCTCTGGATTTTGTAAGTAAATGAGCATGTCATCTGCATACAGGGAAACTATATTCCACCTGCCGTGCACCTCTTTGCCGTCCTCCTGGTATTCTTTGTTGAGGTACATTGCTAAGGGCTCTAGGGCTAGTGTAAATAACATTGGGGACCATGGGCATCCCTGTCTCGTGCCTTTTTCCAGCATCTAATGTTCCGAAATATGGCTGCCTGTCTTCACTCTAGCTACCGGCTTGTTGTACAGCAGAGGCACCCGTTCCATATAAGTGGGCCCTGTGCCGTAGCTATTGAATGTAGCTAGCAGCCATGGCCACCTGACTGAGTCAAATGCCTTGACCACATCTAGTGAGGCTACTGTGCAGGGGTTCTCGCTATCTTTGGTTTGGTCAATAATGTGGTACAGCCTCCTAAGATTTCCTGTAATGTTCCTGTCTGGGATGTATCCCGTTTGGTCCGGGTGTATGAGTTTGGCTACCACCTGTTTGAGCCTATTTGCCAGTAAAGCTGTCAGTATTTTCCCACCCTGGTTCAGCAGTGACAGGGGTCTGTATGAGCCCCAGTCTGTGTCGGGTTTGTTTAGTTTCAGCAGCAGTAAAATAAGGCATTCCCTCAGCGAGAGCGGTAGGGTTTCGGTGTCAAAGGCATCATTCAGCATTTCTAGCGTTGGGGCATGATATCTGCCATGTATTCTTTATCAAATTTGCTGGGACGCCTGTCTGTCCACGGTGTCTTGCCTGTTGGTAACCCTCTGATGGTCAATTCCAGCTCTTCCAGTGTTATGGCAGCCTCTAACTGTGCCGCTGCCTCCATGTCTAACTGTGGAAGATCTATGTGCGCTAAGGCCTCTTCTATGTCAGAGGGCTGTATACTAACTGTGTTGGTGTATAGCTCTTTATAGTATTTGAGAAAACAGTTATTTATCCCTTCTTGTGACACGTACAATATCCCGTCCTTATCTATAACTGCCCTTATTGACTTGTGTTTGGATTTGCACCCATATAGCCAGGCCAACAAGCGTCCTGGTTTGTCCCCTTTTGCATAGTATTTTTCTACATGTGAGTACCTAACCTATCCCAGTGCTTTAAGCATTCGTGCTTCAGGTGGTTAGCCTCGTATGATTTTTCCATTATCAGTTCCCCTGCGCTGTCAATTTCCTCAATTGTGGCTTCCGAATCAGCTATGTCCATCACAATTGTGACTTGTATGCCCCCAGCCTTAGCTATCGCTGTTCCTCTAATTACTACTTTAAAGGCTTCCCATAATGTCCCGGTGAACGCTACACTACTAGTATTATATTCAAAATAGTCTTTAATTCCCTCGCGAAGGTGTTCACAAAACACCTCGTCTCTCAAGGCCTCGCTTCTTAGCTTCCAGATTTGAATGCATGCCCTGGGTAGGAAGGCACACCATAGTATTAGCGGCGAGTGATCTGACAGCACCCGCGCTTTGTATTCCGATGTGGTGATTTCGCTTATGGTTTCTACACCTGTGAATAAGTAATCTTGTCTGGTGAAGAGGTTTGTTGGGGCAGCATAGTGAGAGTATCCCGTATCTCGTGGGTGGCGCTGTCTCCAGATGTCTGCAAGATTGAACTCCTGCAACAGAGGGTTGAGGGCTTTGGCCGCAGAGCTCAGGTGTGTGAATTTGTTGTCTGACCTATCCAACTTGGGATCTAGTACACAATTAAAGTCTCCTCTCCATATCAGTGCACAGTTTCTTTATGTGATGATTTGGGGGTACAACGTGCGGCTATAGGCTGCAGTGTCGTGATTGGATGCGTACGTGTTTATGATGCACAATTCCCTATTCTCCAGAAAACCCTGTACTGTAACCACTCTTTATCCTTAATCATCTGCAGCAACTGGAAGGGGACCGTCGGTGCTATACGTGTTAATACCCCTCTAGCGTATGCTGAGTACGGGGAGCCCACCGTGGTGCCTTGCCATCTTTCTGTGAGGGCAGATAGTTTCTCAACATTGAGGTGCATCTCTTGCAGGAGCGCAATGTCTATTTTCGGCGTAAGTATGTCATCACCCTGTTCCTCTTAATGTAACTATTAAGGACTCTAACATTCCAGGAGGCCATCTTAAGTTCTCCCATCATTGGTGTTTCCATATGTCGCCTTGGTACACTATTCCCCACTTGCATGTGCTGTGTGGTCTTGTAGGCTGTTCCCCAACTATTCCCCCCCTTCGCATGTAACTTCCAATTCCCATATGTGTGCCCAGCTCTGTACCTCGTGCTCAGGCATTCCCGCTTTTCACTCCAGCGCCAGTGTCTTGTGCACTGATGACCAGGGTGCGGCGAGTGGATATGTAACTGCTAGTATCCAGAGAAGACAAAAACTGATCTCGGGTAAAGAACGCCCTTACGCTCTTGTTTGCTGTGGTCTGTGTAGGTTGCTCCTGCCATCTCTCAGGTCGTTGTTTTGCCAAAGGTTGCCTTGTGTGTGAGCCTGCCGGTATTGGTGCTGGTGCTAACTTATTTATCGACTATTTGCTGTCTCTCCAGTGCTGGGGGGGCCTGCCCTTCATGCGTCCGCCATTACGTCTCCTTCATGACTGTCTGCTCTCACTGGTAGATTTTAGGCTAGCTTCGCAGAGTCTCCTTTTGAGTGATGTGAACTGCATCCTCTGTTTTTGCACCTGCAGGGTGTAATCCGGGTATGCAGTCATTCTCGCTGATGCTCTTTGCCTCATGCCTCTTTCCTAAAATGTTCCAGGATTTTTCCCTATCTTTATAATTTAATATTCGGACTGTGATGGGCCTCGGTGGGGCCCATGGCGGTGGTTTCCTGGCCAGGGATCTATGTGCTCTTTCGACTGTGAAGCCCTGGGTTAGGTTGCCAGGGCCTATTTATTGTAGCAGCATGGTCTCTACAAAATTCGTGGAGGGGCTTGTGACTTCTTACCCCTCTGGAAGCTTAATAACACAGACATTATTCCTTCTGGCGTGACCTTCTGCGTCCTTGGCTTGGCCTTCCAGGTTCTTCATCTGTTGTTGCAGTATCGATATGTCTTTAGTGTCTTCTTTCAGGCCTCCTGTGTTTTCCTTAACTTCATTTTCTAGGGTGCCTGTTCATACTGCTAGCGCTCTAACATCTTGCCTCAGGAGATTGACGTCTAGGCTAAAGGCATCTATCTTTATTTACAACACAATTTTCAGGGCTGCTATTGCTGCCAGTACCTGCTGGTTCTATTTGTATGGTCTTAATTGTTCTTGTTGCATTGGAGTCCCTGCCTTGTTGTGTGCTCGCTTATGTTTGAGGTTAACACAAATGTGTCCAATGTGGGTTGCCTGCATTTACTCTTGGGTAGTTTGGACGCCATGTTTGTGGTCGTCCATCTGTTATGCCGGTTCCGGGTGGCCTCTTTTAAATAATCAGTCGCCACTGGGTGAATAATATTGCTTAGGTGCTTCTGTTTCTGAGCCTGGAGTGCGTGCTCCAGCGGTATGTCTTAGTCCAAGGCTGCTGTTTTCACTGTTGCAAGCACTGTTTCATTGGCTGTTGGCCGGCCAGCAATGCCATGGTTTGCTCAGCATGACTGGGTCACTGTTTGGGCAGTGTCAGGTAGCTTACCCCCACACTGCTCTCACCGACAGCACAATCTCTCAGTGTACTTCCACTGTTTGCGGGTGGTTGATGTTTTACCCAGCATTGGTGTCGTGCAGGTGATTGTAGGGTCCACACTGCTAGGTGGGTGCGGGGGTACAACGTCCACAGCTGGCTGCAAAATTGTGTACTTGTGTTGCCTTATGGATTGTTGCAACGCTGCTGCTTATTACTGCCCACTCACTTTGTATTTGGGGCGTTTCATCACATTAGAGTGGATCTGCGCTGTTTGGCGCCCCACTCTTTCCTCTCACTTAGTGATTAATCGGGCCAATATCTGAAGCTAAGCTACGCGACTCAACGTAGACCCCGAGTGGACCGGAGCACACCCCAGTAGTGTATGAATATGCGGCAAGCATTGTGGCACAGGCTTGTGCCACTCCTGATAGCCCGTTCTAGTTCATGCTCCTCCTCTGCCCACCTTGCAGCTTCTGATTCACTGCTGCGTGCCGTGGCTTCAATTACTTCCCTCTTGTTCTAGGAGGGGCCGTCTGCGCTTCACGGGTCCGTCCCTGTGCGTTCTCCTCCCACTCTCCGGTGCCTCGCCTGTGCCACAATGCTTGCCGCATATACATACACTACTGGGGTGTGCTCCGGTCCACTCGGGGTCTACGTTGAGTCGCGTAGCTTCGTTGCACTCCCTGCCGGTACCGGAGCTATCTGCTCTGCTCACCGCTCTTTTGTAGGTCAGTCCTACCAACTTCCTGATCATGTACGCACTGCTTGTAGTGTGTCCCCCGCTTCTGGGGTTCGCTTCAGTGCTGCCTTTTGCTGAGTGCATCAAGCCTGGACTCTACATCCAGGTCTTCTGCCATGTTGTGCGGATGTTCATTCTCACGGATAGATGCGCCGAAGGTAGCGTTTGTCTGCTAACTGCTTCCGATTTCACTGCAGATTTCGCGCATGTGTTTACCTCACCCTCACTTGGCGATCCGCTAGTAGGAAAGCGTCCTTACAGCATGGCTGCCTAGCCACGCCCCAAAACAAATAAAAAAGTTCCTTTACTTTAAGGATTCTCCTACACACACTTTTCTCAGGTGATTTACTGTTCGCCTTGGATCCCCCTCCGCCGGGCTCAGATCCACACAATTTTCTTGAGATTTCCACGTATCCAATTTCTCAGGTGACTCACGGTTCCCCCCGGTCTTCCTCTGCCGGGCAAAGATGCGTTCTAGTACAACATCTTCAATCAGTCTTCCTCTGCTGGGCTCGGACAAATGTATCTATTGTAACACAATCTTGCCTTAACACAACGCTTTCAATTGATCTCCCTCTCCCGGGCTCGAACCAACTTTATCTACTTTGCCATCAACTTTCTTTACTGTATCAATATCGAAGACTTTCGATTGTGCACAGAATTTTGCTTTACCCGTTACAGGACCACTTCGATTCACAATCCTTTGCCACTCTTTCACTTTTGTCATCTCTCAGCTGGACACCTTACACAGACCTTTGATTGAGCATGCACGGGGTGCCGGAACACTCTGTCAAAGGTATCATATATTTTGACTCATCTGTAGTTCAACTTTACTTGCGTCGGTTATCACACGCATTTAATTCCATGTTCTCATATCCAGCGCTCACCATACAATGTTGCCGCTTGCAACGTTGGCTTCAACACAGACCGGTCTTGTATTGGTCTCCCCAACTCACCGACTGTGTTGATTTGACTGACGCTGCTTTCTTGTTGGAGCCAAGAACAGTACCAGGGTAGCTGGTGATTCTCTATGCCTTGATTATCGACACTGAGTGCCGCGGTTACCTCCGACACACAATGCAGGATTCCTCGGCCTGGTTTCCTGGTTTAATGCTTTCTATTCGCGAGGTTTCGTGAAAGTAACGGTTCCTTGTCAAAAAGGTCTAGGGAACTTCCCTCCTTGTGATCCCCTTCGGTTTTGCCATCTTCCTCCTTGTGTTAAACTGCCATCTTGGAACTGTTGTTTCCTTGTGTGCTTTGCTTTGCTCCGAGTGTGCTCTCATGCTCTGCCTTTTGTCTGTCTGGGGAAGTGTAATGGAAGTCAGGTGTGCGTGATGGTCAGTAATTGCCTGACCCTGCCTGACCATTGCATTGGGACACGTCAGGTTTACAGCTAGGGTGTTAGTCCGTTTTCTCTCATAGCTAGCTGTCTGTGAGAAAGTGTTCGTGTTGTGAAATGGGGGAGGGGGTTGAGTTCCTAAGTATCTTACCTGGTAGGATGGGGTAAAGGTGTTACAGGGAAGGGGATACTGCGTTTTACCATCTGGTGTCCCACTCCCACTCCCTGAAGACCCCTCACCCAGGTGGTCCTCCCGCACTGGTCCACCCCCAGGAACTGGATCCAAAGCGATGGCCGTGTCCTGGCCACCTGGATGACAGATCCCCGGGGACTAGCAGGTGAGACACCTTCTGGTTTCTCACAGAGGGACGGAGGAGAATTAACACACTGCAGGGAAGAAGGGGGAGGACGCATATTAGAGTCATACCCATTCAAATGGTCATGGGAGCAACTCATACGCTGGCCTCCGTGTACACGCCTAATTCTGGGCAAGAGGCCTTCTTGAGAGAACTCCTAAAGATACTGGAGGGATTTGTGAAGGGACACATAATACTAATAGGCGACTTTAATCTGGCCTGGGGGGACCGAGAGGGTTACACATTTCTGTCCAGCGTGCATGCAACAAAATTATGCATTGATTATAAATGGGTTTCAGCCCGTCTGCTGAGAGCAGTCGAGGACATTGAGGTGGGGCCCCTAGGAATAGCAGACCATGAGGTGGTAATGATGAAGATGCGTCTACCAGGGTGCAAGCCAGGGGTTTGGGGTTGGAAGGTCTAGGGGAGCTGTTGCGAGACCCAGTGATCAGGGAAGAATTGGAGGGAAAGATAAGGACTTCTGTGAGCTAAACAAGGCCTCAGACACAGGGGAAAGCATCCAATGGGATGCCTTCAAGTCCACAATAAGGGGAGAATGCATAGCCGCAAAGGCAGATGAGGCTTCTTGAGGCCCACAAGGAGGAGGAGGTCGAAGAGGCCAGGAGGCAAGCAGGGGAAGCTCCATCCAAGAGCTCAATGAGGGCATATAGGTGGGCGTGGGCCAACTTGGCATCCTCAGGACAAAGAGAGCAGAGAGCTCATTGTTATATGTCCGGCAGAAGAACTATGCGAAGGCCAACAAGGCGGACCTGCTTCTGGCACGACTACTAAGGGGTAAAGTGGGTAACAATACCATTGCAGCTATACTGGATGAACAGGGAATCTGCCACACTCGCACAGAGGAAATTCAGGACTGTTTCGCTAGCTATTATGCTGATTTATACTCGACACAGAACCCTTCGAGTCAACATCCAATGCATTTGGTATTGTACAAAAAGACTATCTAAACGGTCGCAGGAACAAAAGGTTCTAAAAATGCTACCACCAAAGTTTCGAACACTAAAAGTTCGAGCCTTTGGTGGTAGCATTGCAGGTAAGGGAAAAAAGACTGTGGGGGCTGCAGGGGTGTCCCCTGCAACACCCCGCTCACTATACTGTGTGGTAGGGGACAGGCCCGCGAAAAAAGAAAAGAAAATAAAATAAAACGGGGTTTGCGGGGGTGTCCCCCTTAACACCCGCTCACTATACTTTACAGTATAGTGAGCAGGGGTTGCGGGGGGAAACCCCTGCAGCCCCCGTAAAAGAAAAAAGAAAAAGAAAAGGACCCTGCAGCACCGGTTCCCGATCATGGAAGTGAAAGGGAACCGGCACCGCAGGGACTCAGCGTGAAGAAAAAGGTAAGTGGGGTTTGTTTCTGTTGGGGTGTGGGTGGGGGTGTGTTGAGGGTGGGGGTGTGTCATGGGTGAGGTGTGGGTGGAGTGTGGGTATGTACTTGTGTTCGCATGAGAAAGATGCAAACTTTTGGTGGTTCGCACCTTTCTCATGCAAACTTTCCGGCCGCTGCAAAATCAGCCGCAGTCGGATCACGTAGATCCATACATTTCCTGGAGGGATTCAGTTGCCCACGGTCGGAGGTGAGGGAGGCACTAGGACAGAAGGTAATGATGGAGGAGGTTAGGCGGGTCATAGCAGCCCTCCCCATAAACAAGGCAACCGGGCACTTTACAACGTCTTTCTATAAAGCCTACGCAGGAGTTTTAGTTCAACACCTAACTTGCCTATTTAACCATTTTTTGGAGACTGGTCACATTTCATCCTCCATAGAAGAAGCTAAAATAACTCTCATCCCAAAGCCCAACACTAGGTGTACATTGTATAGGCCAATAGCATTCATACAATTAGACTCCAAAGTACATACTAAAATTCTGACCAGCAGGCTAGAGAGACTCCTCCTGACCCTGATTCGCCGGCCCAGTCAGAATTCGTACATGGGAGGCAGACGTTTGATAATATCAGACGCGTGGCACATCTAGTAGAGAAGGCCCACAAGACAGCAACTCCCTTGGTCCACCCCTCCCTTGATGCCGAGAAGGCCTTCGACCGAGTGGATTGGGCCTTTCTTTTTAAAGTAATGGAAAAGAAGGGTTGGGAGGACATTTTTTATGAATGCTGCAGACCAACTATTAGACCCCAAAAGTGCTTCTCCTTATTAATGGGTCGCTATCCTGGGTCATCCAAGTGAGCAGAGGCACCAAGCAGGTGGTCCTCCCTTTCTCCCTTTGCTTTATGCAATTTACTTCGAACCACTGCTGCAGTCACTATGGGAGTCCGGGGAGGTACACTGCATACCCTTTGGTGAAGTTCAGCACAAAGTCGCTGTCTTCGCGGACGACGTGCTTCTCCCACTCTCAAGGCCGGGAGAGTCACTGAGGGCATGCAGGGATTAAATACTTGGGAGATCGAATCACACCATTGCTTCCCAGCTGGTATGCTATAAAGCTGGTATGCGGATTTACAAAAGGGAAAAATCTTAGGATCTGTTGGGTAGGCCGAATGGCAGCAGTCAAGATGGTGACACTCCCACGGCTGCTCTATCTGTTCCAGGCAATCCCATTGGCGGTCCCGAACAGCTTCTTCGGGGAGTTGGGAACGATGACAGGCAATTTTATATGGGAGGGTAAGAGGCTGAGGGTAAATCTGTTCTATTGACGTCCCTCAGGTGGGAAGGCGGGATTGCGCTCACCAACTTTCAGCTGTACTATGAGGCAGTGGGTGGCTATGGACCGGGCGGTTGTACGACACGACCTGAGAGAGGTATTGTGCCTTCTGTGCCAACACAGGCCAAAGCATATGTACCTGAGCGCCGTAACGCGTTTGATGGCAGACACATGGGACAGGTTGGCTGGGAAATGCAGGATTACGACCTTCCCATCCCCTTTCACCCCATCTTTAATAACCCAGAATTCACACTGGGAATGGAACAGGAGGCGCTTGGCCAAAGGCAAGAAGGAGGTTGCCAGGTGTTGCGAGACATGTTTCAGGGCTCCACCATTGGATCATTCATAGAGTGCAAACAATGCTTTGGGGTGGGCGAAAAAGAGAGGTTGTGATACTTTCAATTACGGCATTGGCTCCAAAGCAAAGAGTAAGACAATAGCCTCCCGTCAGTTTACCCCTTTTTCGAAAAGTTTCTGGTAACAGATGATGGGTCTAGAGGTCTGGTATTGAATCTCTACAAAATTCTGGACGAAGCCACTCACCGGCCAACGTGGCCCTTTATGGTCCATTGGGAGAGGGCAATCAGAAGGGAAATCAGTAGGGATGACTGGGAGAGATTGTGGAGGCTGATACCTAAGGTGGCCAGGACATCTGAATTACAAGAATGTTGGTATAAAATACTATATGGGTGGTACTATACGCCGGCTCGGCCTCCACAAGATTTACCCTGAGGTTATGCACGTTTGTTGGAGACGATGTGGGGAGATGGGTACCTGGTCCCACACCTGGTGGAAATGTCCCAAAAAGAGTTGTTCTGGAGGCACAGGTTCGGACCTTTGAGGAAGGAGCAAGGGGCACTCTGGAACTGGTTCTGTTGGGACTGGACAGAGGGGCAGAGAAGAAGTAATGCATCGGACGGACAAAGCACGGGTGGTGCTTATATTGGCAGCAATGCTGCTTATAGCCCAGCGGTGAAAAGGAGAGGCAGTCCCCACTCTCCAAGACTGGCTTCACAAGGTCTGGGACTTTGTGGCGTTGGAATGGGCAACCTATGCTATGAACAATAACCTGCAAAGATTTGCCAGGGACTGGATGGAGGTCCTGTCCTTCCTACAAGATGACTATAGAGCCCAATGGTGTCCCCAGCGTCTAAGGCTTCTGGACTTGCACTAAGTGGAACCCCATGACTGGAACTTATATATGTTAAGTGGCTATACTGGCCCCAAGGGGAAGGGTGGGGAGTAGGGCGGCGGGAGGGGGGGGGGGGAATGGGGAACAGAGGGAGGGGGGTCCTTGGGGGTTGAATGGGAAATGTTATTTTCTCTTGTTGAAAATTAATAAAAAGATTTTGAAAAAAAGGGGAATGCCTGATCTTTACAATACCCTGAAGGCCTCTTCCTAGTCTTAGTACTAGAGTGGTGAAATGACCTACAAGTGTTCATCACTCTGAGTTGCCTCTTCCTCGTCCCAGTACCATAGTGTGTTAAATGATGGAAAGTGTGGAGAAAGGTGTTACAATAGCCCATAAAGGCCAGGGGAGGGTTAGGCTGGTCTTCAATAGGGAAAGAGGGATACCATGTATCATCTGTGGATACCCTCTAGCCAGTCCCAAGGACCCTCCACCCAGGTGATCCTCCCTCGCTTCTCCACCCCCAGGGTCAGGATCCAAAAGTGATGGCCTTTCCCTGGCCACCTGAGAAGAGAATCCAAGGGGAGTAGGTGTGAGGATACCCTGAGGTTTCTCACAATAGGCCCATATTACCAAATGATTGTGAATGCAAGCAGACGTCCAAGACCAAATGATGCCATGCAATGGAAAGGAAATACATGTGACTGTTGCTTGAAATGAAAGAAGGTGTGTCAATAAATTAAAATCTTAGAAACTGCGCCAGATCTAAGGAACTGTCACCTACACTGAGGCAAATACACTTATGTATGCTATTAAACACATTATTACAACCCATAAAATAAAAGGGGAATCTGCCTTTTCTAATGGCAAATGCCCTGTACTTAATATGGTGGGTTCACAGCACATTTTATTATTTTAGTGTAGTGGGGGAGCTGTGCAAATTTTTGGTGTGTGGCAAAACATAACTGATCCTCAAGCCCACTGTGAAAATTTGGCATCAGTTGTGCAGCGGCCATTGAGCAGACCGGGTGGGATTTAACCCCCTGTGACATTTTGGGTTATGTTGAGTTGACGTGGCTGACCAACAGTGCCATGGCAGGCCAGGACACGACACAGACAAACAGTGCTTGGGGCTGCACTGTTAACAAGGGCCGGAAATTACTAATGTAAAGTGTGTCATTGTTAGCACCTGCATTCATATGCATGCATTTTTAGAAAATTGATACCGTGATGGTGTATTAGTGCTTGCATGTCAGGAGAGTAATTGGCAGTGGGAGCGGGGGACTGAAGACAGCTCACAGCAGTTCTTAAGTGTGCGTTTCAGACATGGAGAGAGTAAAAAGGTTGTAACTTTCTTTTTAAAATTGTTTTTTTCCATTTCTTAGGCTTACGTAACAATATCCCCCCGCTCCACCCTCACTACCCCCAGCCCCCTTTTGCTCCGATCAGCAGTTCCTTTAGTAATAAAATGCACTAATAACGTTCCACCCTAATTGTCATACATTAGAGAGGCCTTAGGCAATATCTAAAACCCAAATGTTTTGTGGGCACAATTGAATTCGTTAATCATCCTTCAAGTATTCCAACAGTGTTCCCCAATCTGTCCTAAACTTTAGTTTCATTGTTGTCATTGTACATTAGTCACTGTTCTGCCCAAATGCTTTTTAACTTCACTGTTGTCATTGCATATGAGGCCCTCAGTATATGCCTGCCTGCTTAGGACATTTAGCCCCTCATTGAGGCTCCCATATCTGTTGTGCATACTCCTGAGTCCACTTCTCCTCTCAAATGCTTATCAATGCCATTGTTATAATTGCATACTTGGCCTAGCCTTCCCATATCCTTCTACTAGTATCCCCTGCACCGCCTCCCGTCCATCATACCGTTTTGCTACAGATCAGATAGTATTTTGGAAGCCTGTGTCCTACCCTTTACTTAGGATGTTCATGTACCACCTCTATAACTTAGAGCGACATGCACACCGTCCAGCTATCAGCGCTGCTTCTATTCTATATGCAAATCTACCCTACATTCATGATGTTCCCATTCTGCATTGTGGAAAATAGTTTACCTTGCTTTGGCAATCAATATGTTACCTTTAAAAACGGCCTAGCCAAACCGGCCTGTCCCGAAACCATCCAATCACATGCCCCACCCCATTCCTCCCAACCACACCACCTTTTCCTATAGCGTCAACACATCCGAGCACCTCTAGCCCACCTGACAGCACATACCCGGACTATCCCCAATCCATGCCACCCATTACTAAGCTCACTCAAATGCCACCTAACAGTTGTAATCACCCCTCTCTCCCTATTCTGGGGGAGACCAGACGTTACCGTCTGAGGTCCCGCACTCAAAGGCAGGTTTACAGAACCTCTGCCAGCTTGACTGCACAGAAGTCTACCACACCTCTGAGAGCTAACCAAACACCCTCCTCTCATCCATAGCACCCCTAAACAAACCCATTTCAATTCTCACACTAAGCAGGACAACCCATCAACTGCTTCCAATCAAAACCCCAACCCCACCCTCAAAGGCGCACTCATTAACGCCTGCTCCCTAGGAGCCCACGCCACTGAAATTTATGATCTTATACTAGACTCTCAACTAGACATTCTAGTCATCACCGAATCCTGGTTACAGCAAGCGTCAGGCCCTCTGCTTTCACTTGCGATCCCTCCGGACTATACTATAACCAGAGCAGATAGGATCCATTCTCAGGGAGGCGGTGTTGCTATCATTGCTAAAACCAACCTCCACTTAAGAGCACGCCCTATCACCAGTCCTGATGGCTATGAACTACTTCACAATAAATTGGCCATTAATGGGAAAACCACCATTAATTTCGTAGTCATATACAGAGCTCCAAACTCAAATAGCCAGTCTGAACTAGACATCCCCCTCATACTCACCCCACTCATCAAACCAAACACCAAATGTATCCTCCTTGGAGACATTAACCTAGGCTTCAATGATAGCAAGGATACTAACTCATCTACACGAATTTCGCAGATGACACCCAGACCCTCATCCCGCTCTCAGGAAACTATACCCAAGACACCCTACTTATCAACAACATCTATGCGATTATCCAAAACTGGATGGCTCTAAATAGCCTCTGTCTAAACGACGAGAAGACCGAGATCCTCATAGTGGGATCACAGTCGAGAATCGGTGCCCTCCACGCTGAGTAGACCTCTATTAACATCAATGGTACCATGATACTTGTGTTGAAACAAGTAAACACATTAGCAGCCTCTCATCAACCAGCTCTTACACAACGAAACTAATTGTACTAAGTAGAAAATTTCTCACCCCTGCCAACTGCGTCACCCTGGCCAGAGCTCTAATAGTATCACGACTTGACTACTGTAATGTACTACTACTAGGCACTTCCAAATCTAATCTAAAAAAACTACAACTCATACAAAATAAAGCCATAAGAGCAGCCCTTGGCATAAGGAAATCCGACCACATATCCAAGACTAGAAGAGAACATCACTGGCTGCCAATTGCAGAAAGAATAATCTTCAAAACCATGTGCATCTCCTACAAATGCCAACAGGGCTCAGGACCCATATACCTTAATAAAGTTCTGCTCAAAAAAACTGCCCTAGGAACACTCAGATCACACAACCAACAACTATTGGAAATCCCTTGCTTCAAGAACACCAAAGCGGGTGGCAGTAGCTTCAAACACTTAGCCCCCAAACACTGGAACTCCCTTCCCAATAGTATTAAAGAAGTGAGTTCCCTTGCTGTCTTCAAAAAATCGTTCAAAACATGGCTTTTGAAATAATATGAAGTACAACTACCCTGGACAACTGTAAACATAACTGTAACCTTCTCTCTTGCATATTTCTGTAAAATATGTTTAATGTTATCCATATTGTAAGAAAGAAAGTCCAGAATGTATTCAGCTTTAATGTGTAACCATGTTTTTAGTGTGTACGCAAATGCGAATAATGACCTATGTAATCTCGCCGTGATACCTGAGGGTCTGGGCGTGTAACAAATGTAATAAATAAATAAATGGAGAGCCATAAAACCTCATCTAATGGACCACCCACCACTGCTCTATCCATACCAACCCAATGCTTATTATTCTCTCCCGAGAGCCATTGTTTCAGTACCCTCTACTGGGCCACCCAATAGTAATTTCTAAAATCCGGGCAGCCATACCTCCTCTATTCCTTGGGTCCATTAAGGTCTGCAAAGCCACCCGTGGTCTTATAATATGCCATATAAAAGTGGATAGAATGCAATTAAGTGACTTGAAAAAACTCCTGGGGATAAAGATCAGCAAAGCCTAAAAGTAGTAGAGAAAGCACGGTAGGGTCACCATTGTTATCGAAGCTATATGCTCCAGCCATGATAGATATAGAGGATTCCACCATTGCAGGTTCCCTCTCAGAGCTTTGAGCAGCTGAAAATAATTCGCCTCATATAGCGTTGCCACTGATTCCGTAATGTGAACTCCTAAGTATTAGATTTTTTCTTCTGCCCACAGAAATCGGGTGGATCCCTGCATTTCCTCTACAATATCCCTTGATAATGTGAGATTAACTATTTCGGATTTATGGGGATTCATTTTTAATCCCCAAACTTCCCCGAATATTGCAAATTCCCGAGGCAATCACCTTCAAGGATTCTGCAGGATCCCAAATTGGCAACAACATATCATCAGCGAATGCCATTATTTTGTGTACCGACCCCCCAAAATGGACCCCCTTCACACCCGATGCTTTCACATATACGCTGCAGAAAAGGCTCCAGATAAATCGCGTAAAGCAAGGGAGACAGCGAGCATCCTTGTTTGGTTTCCCTCTCTAATCGAATCGGGCCCGAAAGGTGTGCATTAACGGACAGGCGGAGAGTTGGGGTTTGATAATTCCCTTGTACCCTATGAAGATAGCGTTTGCCAAACCCTATTTTCTTAATTGTTTGAAAAAAGAAAGGGCCATTCTACCTGATCAAATGCCTTTTCGGCATCTATTGTGAGGAGTGCCGCTGGAATCCCACACCGTTCAACTTTCTCAATTAGGTGACATACCCTCCTTAAATTATCAAAGGGTTTGGTGCTGTTTTATGAACCCCGCTTGAGTGGGACATATTAACATCTGGAGTATGTCCTCCATTCATGAAGCTAGTATCTTAGTGTATATTTTGGCGTCAATGTTGATTAGCGTAATTAGGCAATAAGACCCACACTGTGTCGGGTCTTTGCCCGGTTTCGGAAATACCACCAGGAGTTGTAAAGACTTGTTAAGTGGGGAGCCGAAATTCACTGATATTTCTTATAAAAAAACTGTTGTAAAGCCGGAAGGTCCCGAGGCCTTTTTCGGGGTACGTTTTCTTATGGCTACATTAACTTCCTCCTCTGTAATGTCCGCCTCAAGTTCTTCCCTGTCTGCTCTAGGTAATTTCGAAAGAGATACTTCTGTCAGATATGTATTCAGCGAGCCCTCCTGCAGTCTATCGGAAGAATCTAACGTGCCGTAGAATCCTTCAAAGCACCCTATAATACCCTCCGTATCTGTCACATTCTCCCATTCCCCAATTTTTAGAATCGTCTGGGTGGCTTTCCTCTGTCTTAATTGTTGTGCAAATAACCTACCCACCCTATTCCCCTCTACATAGTAACGTTGTTTAGCTCTAAGTAGGGCCCTGCCACCTTTTTCACCCTTAGTAATTCAAGCTGTCCTCTAACTGCTCTATAGGCTTTCATTGTATCCCTCATAGGGTAATTACCCATTTTCGGCATTATATTCTTAAGTTGAGTCTCTAAGTCTTCTTCTAGTTGCTGACTCATCTTGTCCCTCAGGGCTTTGTGTGATATCAATTCCCCCTGATTACTGCTTTGAAGGCATTCCACCATATCCCCAGGGAGGTATCTGCCATTCCATTTTCCCCAAAATAGGCCTGAATTCTCTCCTCTATCTCCCCCGATAAAACCGTATCTGCAAAGTTCCATTCCGGCAAAACCCAATTCCAACGCCCCCGTTTACTGGATGTCATGGTGTAGAGGAGGTCCCAAGCAAGACCCTCACTCAAAGCGCCCATTTTGAAGTACCAGGAACGTTCATGCCGAAATACGTGACGTACGATGAGCAAATAAACCAGCAGAGAGCCGCAGTAGGGCTCTGCCCGGTACCGATCAGACCAACAGCACCCATTGAAGTACCAACACCAAAGAAAACATGGACAATAAACTACCAATTGAGGAAACCATATCAACAAATAAAACTGAATGAAGATCGCCCAAGTACAGTCCCTGAAGAGGCCAAGAAAGTCCTAAAAAAATACGAATGGTGACATCACAAGAACTCGGCTGGCTCGCAGATAAAGAAAACGACAACCAGTGAATAACAAAAGACGAAACACGATAATTAAGCGACATCCTGAGTTGACGTAAAAGGAAGATGTCAAGTATAGGAAGCTTATGCCATAAGTGCGATGCAGATATGCAACCAGTTTAAATGTGTAAATATGCTTGGAAATGCAAGAAGGCTAAGGAAATCGTGCGGCTTGCTATGCTTAGTAGGAAATTTGATGCGGCAAGCACTGCATATACATATCTACCTCAAAAGGAGCACTTTATGTAAGTACATGTCCACTTTGCAAAAGGGCAGAACCAACCGCAAGTTACCAGAGGCCCCAGGAGCGAAGGCCCTCAAACACGGGAATCGAAAGCCAAGGACAGAAACGAAACTCAGAGGCATGAGGCCATTGCAAAGAAACCAAGGTCATCTTAAACTGACACAGGCTAATACAATTTATGACCCCATGAGCAGAGTATCCTGTTCAAAGCAGCAGAAGACATTTGGTGGATAGGAAGCAAAAATCAAATACACAAATTACATGGAGACGGAGACGATTTCACAGTGCCTACGACACGTGACC
Organism: Ambystoma mexicanum; assembly: GCF_040938575.1. Lineage (NCBI taxonomy): Eukaryota > Metazoa > Chordata > Amphibia > Caudata > Ambystomatidae > Ambystoma > Ambystoma mexicanum. The sequence continues at coordinate 1,088,224,031 of NC_090937.1, read as the reverse complement.
TGCCAAACAAGAAGAGTTGGGGCCTTCACACCTATGCGCAGCCTTGAGCCATGCACAGATATCTGAGTTCTCCCAGACAGAGAGGTAGCATCAAGGCCTACAAATTAGAAACTAATTGACACATGGCCAGTGGATCAGTGATGGATGGTGGTACTGGTTGGTGGGAGGCTAGGGGAACTGACGAGCACCCTGCACCTGCCCGACCCTTCTGCATGCTGATAGTCACAGTGGAAAAGTACAAGGTGACATGGTATCAACCCAATCTCAATGCACCAAATAATCTAGGATCCTATAGTCCATAGAACCAATGAGACGACGTACTTTTTGTGACGTTTACAGTAGTCATTCTGAAGGAAGGGCTTAGGTGCCCCACCTGGCGCTAGTTATCCAATCCCCTCTGCCCGTTACCATATACAGATATAGTACCTATAGTAAAGTTACCTTCCTATAACCAATAGAATTGCATGCAACATTTTTAGCGTTTTTCACGTCAGCGATGACGAGTTTTTAGTATAAAGGATGAGATTTCTATAAAGTTTGTTGGAGTTGAAGCAAGAAGGAATATCGTGCTACTGCTGATGTTCATAACTCGCTGTTTTTTGTACTTGTCATTAAACGGACTCCCTTTGCCAAACAATTGAATTGTCATTATTGATTTGCTGCTTGAGTACAAATCTGCATCCCCATACATCTCACAGGTGCTGCTATTCCATCTTAAAGTGCTGTTTGAGAAAACCCCAGTCCTATGGGCTGGCTGGGGTCCTTCCTGCACACTTGGTAGCAGAGATTGATGGTTATCGATTATCGATTAGATAAGACACCCATTGACCGTCGACATAAAGTAACTCTAGGTCCTAGGCAATATCACGAGTCCTTTGCCATCCGGCTAAGTAGACTGTGAAACTCCCTGTAGATAGTGGTTAGAGTAAAGAGCAAAACCTGCAGGTGTAGGCCTGAGGGGACCTGTACTTTCCCCTACAAACACCTTCCCACTTCTACGGGCAGCTGAGCGGGCGAACAGCAGGAGAGACAGTGACGAAGGTGGTGATCCCGAGCATCCAGAGAGGAAACATGTGAATGGTGAGTGAAAAAGTGAAAAAGACTAAATACATTGGCAAAAGTGCATGCCTTAGAACAAGTAAGGGAAGGTAACGGAGGGAGGCGGGAAAACAAAATTATATTTAGATGTAGAGTAGAATATATATATATATAGGGCAAGGAAATAGAGACTCAAGGGTTGACCAAAAAGTGGATAAGAATACCAGGGAGGACATCAGAGAAGAGGGGGATACCAGGAGGATACCTGAGAAAAGTGAATAAGAATACTGGGGAGGACACCCAAGGAGAGGGAGATACCAGGAGGATACCTGAGAAAAGTGAATAAGAATACCGGGGAGGACACCCGAGAAGAGGGGGATACCAGGAGGATACCTGAGAAAAGAGGGAATACCGGGGAGGACGACTGAGAAGAGAAAGGATACGCCCAAATTCCTACGCTAATATAGTGGTTAGAAGAAGCCTGCATCCATAGTCCTGAATAAAACTGGAATAAATAGGAGACCACATCGGTTTAAGACGCTGTGAAAGGGATGAGCTTAGACCCCATGTCGGGGTACGGTTAGGGGCAGAATTCTGTGTAGCCAGCTGGAGTTTGTCTAGTCCGTTAACGTCTCTCTTATATGGTTTGTGTTGTGACGTCATAGGATGACATTTTTCCTTTAAGGAATGAGCATAAAAAATTATTCGATTAAGTAACTGAGATATTGTGGAATACAAATTGATATTTGTTGGTTGAAAAAAGAAGCATAATTTTTGTGGGAAAAAAGGGATTGGAGCTTGCGATGATTGGTGCTTGCTCATATTGTTGGAGTTGTTTAAGGAAACAGAAGTGCATAACAAGTGTTATGTGAAGGAAAGGGGAACAGATTTAAGAATGGAGGATATGACTCCATGAGTACACCTGTGCAAACAGTTGCCAAAAAATGCACCCAAGCTGAAAATGTACAGTACGGAATGGGTTAAAGGAACCGCAAACAAGATGTTTATGCCGTGGCCCCAGGGTGGATCGTTGTCTAAAGCGGTCCGACAACACATGACGACATATTTGCACGCCACACATAAAGGTAAAAAGTTAGATAAATGCCTGGCTAGTTTAGAGCTTTGGAAAATGTATCAAAAAGATAAAGAGGAGGAGCCACCGTTAGAGTAGATACTTACTTAACGTATGTAGAGAGGGGGTGAGACGTCTTCCGCGCCACGTGCCCCGTCCGAACCAAAAATCAAAGTCAGTAAGGATGAAGGATTATACCCGCTAAGAGAGCTTAAAGCAGCCACGGGGTATAGCAACCCACCATTTGAGTCACCTACGCAAAGTAGTGACAAAAGCCCAGACATAGGTAGAGATATCACCTCCAAGGTCCCAAGGGACAAGGAGGGACGCGAAAACGAAGGAACCAAGTACACCTCCCGATACTGAGAGAGAAGGCAAAAGATGGAAAGGAAATGAGGATAGAACTGATGAGATAACATTCGCACAGAACAAATGGATGGGAGGTCAGATTCTATTGAAACTCGATGGTAAAAGCATTGATGACGCAAATCGAAAAGAGAAGTTAGATGATGTACAGAGAATGGAGAAGGAACAGGAAAAAGGATTGAGAGACAAAAAACTTGGGAAAAAAGGTAGGCAGAGACGAGAGCAGTTCTATCGCGAAGAGCAAGAAAGATAACAAGATCATAAACAGAGAGCATCTAATGATCAAGAGAGGCATGAACAAAGGCGAATAGAAGATGAGCAAAAGATACGGGAGATAAGAATAAAGAGACGAAGGGATGAGGAAATACGAAGGGCAAATGAACGTAGACATGCAAAGAAAGAGGAAGAGGATAGAGTTAGAGAAGAAGCGAGGAAGCGCAGATAATTCAGTGACGACTTGGAACGTAAGCGAAGACAGAGAGCACGCGATCTTGAATATCTGGAACCAAAGGTTCGAAAACCTGATCCAGTAGTAGACTGGGGAGACATTGAAGAATTTTTTCCTGAGTACGATTCCGTACCAGGCACGTCTAGGGCAGATATGAAGGATAACTTCAACACCAGAAGCATCGGAGAGACGATCGATAGATTATTTGATGAGATGGGGCTAGAACAAGTACCCCAAGGGGGAGGGAAGGACGAGCGCCTGCAGAGCACTCAGCTTAATGATGCTGAGGACGTCTCCCTAAATAGTAAGAATAGAGAGCTATCCCTAGATAGGTTGGAAAATCAGTAAGAACAAGGAGGATGCGAGAAGTTGCACAAGTTGGGCACAGATAATGTCAGACGCAGAAAGAGAGGAATATGAGGAAAAGGAAGACGAGAGAAGACGCGAAAGACGCTTCTCAAGGGGAAAGGGAATAAGATGTCGGATTCTAGTGTGTCTGCACCAAGGGCAACGGAGTCAGCCACACAGTCAGGCCGACGCGATGAAATATTGTATGGTCAGAGGGGGTGTCTACACCACCCTATGTGAGCCGACTGAGGACATTATCAGGTAGGCGGCGATGTGAGAATATCACTCCTGCAGTAGATAGAAAAACAATGAGAGAAGAGAGAGAGGACTATGCATCCCAATTTCCGTTGCTTGAGAAAGGAGGAGCGAGACCACAATATATTCCATGGCCACACATGGATCGGGAAAACCTGAAAAACAAGCTTCCAGTGCTGACTTCGGGAGCCGTAAAATGGATACATGAGTTACAGAAGATTACGGGAGGGAACAAGCTGGCAATTGGGGATATTAATGGTCTTTTAATCACCATACTTGGTGATCGAGCTGACCATGTGTGGATACGTGCAGATTACCCTGACGTGACTACAGTGAATACCGCGCATGACGGAGCACCGTTTAACAATTATAGAGCCGCAGTCTGGAGAGCATTACGATTGCTCTATCCGGATACTTCGGACATGGGAGCTATAATGTCACGGAAAATTAAAGAGTCAGAAGATCCTTTGCTTTACATTCAGAATTTCCATGACACGTGGGTACTTGAAACACAGGAATCTTGGGGGAAATCTATACCCGTGTTCTACCATATATTATGCCAAGGGCTGCCGGATCAGCTACAGAAGCAGCTCAAGAAATTAGTTGGAATCGAGGCCAAACCGTGGCCTGAAATACAGTTGACAATAGCTCACTATTGCAGGCTGCTGCAAGAGAAGAATCGCAAAAAAGAAGCTACACGAAAAGGTGAAGAGGCAATATTAGTGCAGAAGAAATTGTCAAAGTATGCCATGGAAGGGGCAATGATAACTAACACAGACGGATCAAACATGCAGCAGGCCAATAATCAACAGCAGGGGAATCAGGGCAATAATAGGTTTTACCCCAGAGGAAGAGGCTTTCGAGGAAGAGGATGGCAGAGCAATCAGGGAGGTTTCCAAAACATGCAACATGGAAGTCAGGATATGTCAAATGGGCAAATGATCAGACAACTGCCAATATATTGGGTGTGTGGGATGACAGGGCACCTAGCACGCACATGCAGAAGTCAAGGCATGGTGCAAAATGACCAAGGATCCAGAGCAGGTATGGTGAATCCACCTGTGTTATTACAACAGGGCGGAAATGGAGTTGTGCAGAATTACACAGTGCAACCTCAAACGCCAGGAGCACAGCAAAGCTTGCAACCTCAGATTTTGGTAAGTTGTCTGCAGGGACAGTCCCAAAAGTCACTGATGCAAATGTCACAAACAACAAGTATAAGTCAGGCTGTGAACAATGGGATGAGAGTTAACACTGGTAATGGGGGAAGACCATTCACGCAAAATGGGACAAGATTGTATATGGACTAGGACAGCTCACTGGGAGACCTGATGTGTTCTATCCTATCAGTGACACCTGACCCTCACCAGGAACCAAGGGTGGATGTCGTTATAGGGGGTAAAGAATATTCCTTCTTAGTTGACACGGGTGCGACACGCTTGTGTATACGTGAAGGCAAGCTTTCCTTGTCCAGCAATGCTATAAACACTCAGGGCTTCACAGGAGCAACAAGTCGTGTTCCTTTTACAGACACACTTTCAGCTTCTAAAGGAGAATGTGACATGAATGTGCCACTGTTATATTCAAGGCAAACCCCAGTAATATATTGGGACGAGACTTAATGACAAAGTTAAACATGAAAATCTCATTCACAGAGAAGGGCATAGTATGCTCGACTCCAGGAATACACTATTTGAACGTATGTGAGATAATTAGAGCATACGTGGGACACATAGCCATGAGAGCTATCCCATTGGAGCCAGAAATATTTGCATACGGAGTAGGGTTGTTGATGGCATGGCTACCAGGCCTTGCAGACAAAATCATGAGGACCCCAGATGAGTTTTTATTTAGACCAAGAATACCTAAGCAGGAGGAGAAGGGATGAGTATTTCCCTTGATGATGCACACAGCCATAGTGCGAGGGAAAATGGCTTTGATTGATGGTTGTGATGATGAAGGCCGACAATGGTGCACAGTGATGGCCATTGAAGAAGGGTACAGACTGGCTGACGTCACGGATGATGAAGCGAATTTCACTTTTGGGTAAAGATGATCAAAAGAGAAGTGCACCAGAGAATGATGTTGGCACAGAACCTTCCTGAATATTTTGAGGTTGATATGGCCCAGGTGCCTGTCTCAGTATGAACCACAGGTCCCTATGACGTAGGCTTATTGAAAGGAGTAGGAGAAGTCAAAATTAAACTGAAACCATGAGCAATTTTACCAAAGGTACAACAGTATCCCATTTCTATGGAGGCAGATGAGGGAATTTTCAAGACAATTTCAGCTACATGGAACAGGGCATCTTAGTGACGTCAGAGTCGTCATGCAATACCGCAGTTTACCCTGTCAAGAAATCAAAGGGAGGGTATTGGAGGCTAATTCAAGATGTACGCCCAATAAACAATATTGTAGAAGCCGAGTTCCCTTTAGTCCCGAACCCTGCCACAATCCTATGTAATATACCTGTTGAGGCAAAATATTTCACAGTGACTGACTTGAAAAATGCGTTTTTCTCAATCCCATTGCATCGAGACTCACAAGATCTGACATCATTTACCTTCAGACAAATGTGTCTGAAAAGCACAAGGTTACCCCAAGGGTACTGTGAGTCTCCCTCAATTTTCAATAGAGTCCTACAGATGGACTTAAGCAATATTGCATTAGAGAGTGTTGTCTTGCAATATGTGGATGACATCTTAATTTGCAGTACCACGGAGGAAAAGCGCAGACACGATTCCATTCAGCTATTGACTATATTGGCTGAGAAAGGATATAAAGTTGACAAAGAAAAGTTACAATATTATCAGCAAGAAGTGCTGTATATAGGGCAATTGATCTCACGTGAGGGGAAAAAGAGTTACCCCGGAAAGGGCTGAAGCCATACTGAACACAGCCAAGCCACACACGATAAAACAGATGCAGAGCTGTCTAGGTCTTTGCAATTATGTCAGAGCATGGGTCTTTTACTACAGCTCATATACCAAGCCCTTGTTACAGGCCCTAAAGAAGGCACAGGTGACAAATGAAAAAATTGTGTGGTCCAAGACCATGGAGGAAGGGTTTACTGAGCTCAGTAAACCCATTTGCGTGGGACCAGTTTTAGGGATTCCCAACAATGTAGAGGAATTCGGCCTGTTCTCACACACGAATGGCAGCGTCATGACGGCAGTACTCACACAGAGAACCACATTGAGGTACAAGCCCCTGGCATACTACAGTGGGAATTTGGACCCAGTAACTTCCCGTGCAAACAAAGTTTAGCTGCTGCAGCGTTCACCATACATAAAGCGACAACCATTGTGATAGGGTTTTGCTCAATGACGTTGTACGTCGAGCATGCGCGGTTTGCCATTCTAGAGAAACCGAAAGGCACATTGACATCTCCGAGAGCTTCTGCTTATGAAGTAATCATATCGAATCCGTCGATTAAGATCGTTCGATGCAAGATAGTTAACCCAGCTATGTTTATACCAGAACCAGTCACTGAAAGAGAGCCAATACATGACTGCACGAACCATGAAGAATTTTATGATGAGATTTCCAGAGTGAAAGAAAATGCACTGGCAGGAGGAGAAATTGTCTTCGTTGACGGTTCCTCGAGGATCGATCAAAGCGATGGGCAAAGATATACAGGTGCAGCTGTCATGAAGCACATGGCAAATGGAGAGTTTCGAGTGCTCCTTAGTGCACGATTAGCATCTCATTATTCAGCACAAGCTGCAGAACTATTGGCGTTGATACTCGCGATTGAGAATCACGCAGATCAGGAAGTGACGGTGTACAGTGATTCTGCCTATGTGCGATTAACAGTGCACGCAGGCCTAGCGCGCTGGAAGAGGAGGGGCTACCTCTGAGCGGACAGCACGCCGCCTTATTGGACAGGCTGATTAAGGCACTACAGCTCCCAGTGGGCATAGCGGTCATGAAATGCACTGCCCACAAGAAGGGGACAGATTTTATCTCACAAGGAAATCAAGCAGCATACACAGAGGCCAAGCGTATGGCGTCCAAGGGTGAACCCATAATGGACGTAGAAATAACTGAAGTAAACGAGAAGATGATTGTTGCACGAAGTGAACCTGAGAGCTATAATAATATGGAACTCCAAGAGGAGGCACCGCAGGAAGAGAAGAATCTCTGGAAGCGCCAAGGGTATTCTTTAAACATCTCCGAAAGCTTGTGGCGACAAGACAGCACTGGTAAACCAGTAATGCCTACAGCCCTGTTAAAATTAGCACTGGAGCAGTTACACTATCCAGCACATATGACAAAAGACAATCTTGTGGCAATGCTTGCTGAAGACTGGTTTATACCGAACTTAGCAGAGCACGTTGCATTTTGTATGATGAACTGTATGATCTGCCAGCAGTTCACGGTGGGGCACACACTAAAAATATGATTCAAGTATGTAATGGGTACAGGTATCTAATCGTTGTGGTGTGTCCATTCTCTAGATGGATAGAAGCAGGTCCATGTATACACCCAGACTCTACCTGTGTAGCCAAATTTCTAGTGAGAGAGGTATTTCCCAGGTGGGGAGTATGTGAAGTCATGAGGTCAGATAATGAGGCTCACTTAGTCAACAGAGTTTTTGAACAAATTAGCTTGTTACTTGGTATAAAGCACAAGTTCTCATCGGCTTATCATCCACAAGGTAATGGGATCTGTGAAAAGCTCAACGGCTTGTTAATGGAAAGGATAGCCGAGTTGATGCTTACTGTAAAGAAAGGATGGCTGCACTGCCTCCCACTGGCACTGTATGCACTCAGAAACCCACCTGGTTCAGACCACCACCTTACACTGCATGAAATAGCAACAGGAAGAAGGATGCACACTCCCCTGACACCCTGAAGCAGAGCTAGGTGTGATGCTCAGCCAACAAGTGAAATCTTAGTGTCTGAAATGCAAAATTACCAGGCCAGCTGCAGGGAAGACGAAAAGGGTGCAGGGCAGCACAGAGCACAGAAGGAGATGCTACTGCAGACACAGCTCCGAATCTATGTGTTCCTTCAGTCTTCACTGTAGACACCGTCCTGGTGAGGAATCACTCAAGGAAAAAGTGGGACGAGCCAAGGTTCAACGGACCGTTTACAGTTGAAGACGTTACTCCATCTGCAGTCAAGCTACAAGGAAGAAGAGCTTGGATCTTCCTGGGCGATATCAAGCCATATGTCGGAGAAATCCCCCTGCCTGCACCCCAGAGAGAATACAGAGAATGGGGAAGAACCACAGCACATGCAGAAGAGATGCATGACGAGGAAGAAGGACGCATGACCAGCAGCAAAGCAGGGACAAAGAACTTTTGTGCAAATGTGTGGCTTGAAAATGGACATTCCTCTGAACAAAAAGAGAAGAGGATAAAGATATAAAAAATACGGACACTCTGTGCATCCTAGTTGCAAGGTGAAGGAGAGAAGTGCATATGCAAGCCACAACGTAGGTTATTGACTTTGAACTTTAGACTGAGTCACACTGAAGCCCTGATAAGAAAAGAATATGTCAAATTTCAATTGCAAACACACGAGTTGGAAGAAAATACAGTGTGCAGACTCATTCAACACAGGAACACTGTTTGGACTCACAAATGACATCCCGCAGTCGTGACATCACTAAAGATGTTTTGAACTACTTTGACCTAGTCTTGAGGTCACACCCATCACTAGTGGGAAGGCTCAATAGCATCCCTGAATTTCTGCAAGATCCTGAAAACAGCAAGATAATAAGAAGGCTGCTCACCGTGACCGCCGAGTAGTTCTTCCGACTACCAGAATACAGAGGGGAAAAAATAAATGTCCCAAGCGGAAGAAGAAGCGAATACACTCATAACATGATATTTTTTCGTCTAATTGAAGATCACCCAAACTTTGTCGGAAGACACACTGATGTATTAACATTTTTTCAAGATCAGGCAAACACAGAACGCTTGAGCATAATCTTGAAAGGCATTATCATCCAGGTCACTCTCCACATCAACCTAGATCATAGAAGCTATTCACAGTGAGTACCGAACTGTTCCAGAATTCAGCAAGGGAAAAATAAATGTCCCTGTCACCAGAAGATAGCAGATTGGTGAACAATGTCTTCTTTTGCCTAATTGAGGAATTTCCCAAACTTGTAGGAGACCTGCCGGTGTTGACGTCCTCACGTTCATCAGAGACCCATGAAAATCCACCCAGCTAAGCATGCTCCTGTATGGTATTGTAGTACAAATCAAGCTCTCCAATCTCCCCCAGAGTTTCCGGAAGAAACCTTGAAGCTTTCTGCCGAGGGACAGATCGAGAAAGCATTGCCAGAGACCTCACTCTTATTTCACCGATAAAGAAGCAACATGTTATCTGGGATGAAGCAAATAAGAGGCATCAAGTGGGAACTTGTATACTTTGAACATGCACAGTAAAGAAACATGTTGACTGCATTACCCGATTTTGACATTTCCTCACACGTGCAAAGGAAGAACTGTATCCAGAGATAACAGACAATCCAGCATCCAGGCAAGAGGGACAATTGTTTCCGTACATGCAATCCGCAAGAGGAACCAGCAATATCCAAGAATAATATTGTCTTAGATTGTATTAAAGCGTTAGCCTTGTCCTTAAAATGTTTGAGATGAGAAATCAAAATAGCAGCCATGTTCTCCCCCAGGAGGAGAGATGCCCTTATTTTTCCAGAAGTAAATGTTGCAGGCTAACCTATAAGGGTATCATGTACTTATGCATTATATTCATCATTGTTTTATTGTCGCTGACAATTAGAACTGGATTTTTTATTGGTAGACAAAGCATTCAGAGTCCAGTGCACCCACCTAACGATGCACACATGAAGCCCACGAAGGCACCCAGACCGTATGTAGTCATTCCAGTCCCTAGAAGATCTGACAATGGAGTGAGTGAACTTGAGATCGATGTGAGTAGCAATGACACACACATAGTTGCAGTAACAAGCACGTTAACAAGCCTGAGACAGGGTCGGCAAAATGTGAGTGAAAACGAGTTTGTTACAACCACACGCATGCAAACGACGAGTGCACATGCACCAGATCTAATTTCAATAGCTACAGAACCACAGGCTAAAGAAGGGGATACATTAGGGCAACCAACTGTGAGAAGCTACACCACAAGTGAATAGAAAAGACAAAGGGGAGAAGCTGAGCCTTTGAAAAGACAAAAAGAGCTGAAGTACGAACCAACAGTGACAGCATTGACAAACACACCTGATCAAATGAAGAGAACAATCACAAGTCCCGCAAAACTATCACGTGCAGAGATAGTGGCAGAATCAATTTGGCCATTCATAACCAGAGCCAAGGAAAAACAGGAGATGAGGGAAAGAATGGCAAGACTTTCGCCTACCTCATTGTTACAGATGAAGAGGCCTGAACCATGGATGGAAGTGCCTGCGAATCCCCCAGTGAGAAGAAGCTATGTGGATGTTATTAAAGATGTGATGATAGCAAACTACATGAAAACCTTGAGAATCAAGAGAAGCATACTAGGAGATGACAGTGAACTAAACAATTACCTGGACAGCACAGCACATTTGGGAAACAACATATGGTACCAACATATGAAAGAAGTTGGAAGACAGAGCTCAGAGGGCGAATGCTTTGTTTGCGCACTCTTACCCTACAGCATGGGGAAATCAAAGATCTTTGTAGCTGTAGAAATTGACGTCCAGATAGCACACTGTCTATCACACGTAGCAATGTGCAAGACAAGAGGTCAATTCATGGAAAGTGATGCTTCCCTTAAATGGGCAACTGAAAAGACAGATCCAGATGAAGATGAATACATACAAGATATAAAGACAAGAAACAGAGCCCATACGAGAAATCACGTAATCAGATATGAGGAGCCAGGAGAAAAAGCTGGCATTAGATGGGAAGTGAATAAAAACTTGATGTCAAAGGAAAATCTACAGAAGAGGCCAGAAAATGGAAGAACAGAAGCCAAATGCAAATATGGGGAACAGTGCTTTCACTAGACGGATGGGAGAAAGGAGTAGTGATCTGCAGAGCATGGATGGTCACTGGAGCCTGCAAAGAAGCAATTGAAAATGCACAGAAGAGATGCAAGCCACTATGGCCGAAACTTGCAAAACTATTGACATGGGTCGAAGACAGTGGAGGACTCCTACAGATAGTGCCATTGGAGAATCCGAAACTATGTTTCAGAAACAATGGTGCCAGAAAAATGGGAGAAAATCAGAGCTGTGGACGAATCTTTGACGCTCCAGGAATGGTACACGGTACTGCAGTGACCATGGATCATTATTGGACATGTGGATCCAAAGCATATATCAGACTGCCGAAAAACTGGGGAGGTATATGCACATTAGTAAATGTCCATGTTCCAGTGCTGGTGATTCCAAAAGGTGATTTTAATATTGTCAGTCTTCCGAAAGCAAATGCTCACCTGAGGAAGAAGATTTCTGTGGAAGAATCAGAATGAAAAGAGAACATTATTTCTATGCCAAATCAATAGAAGCCTTTGACGCGATTCCATATGAACACAGGCTGTTCAGTCAGACCTCATCAGTGTTCACGACAATCTTCATGCTGAGAATCCAAGTTGGAGCAAATACTAAATGGTTACTAATAACCAGATGGGAGTTACTGCAGACAATCAATACAACCATAAAGGGATTCAACGCGATCAAGGAAGAATTAAGGGCGATTCGACTAATGACTCTTCCGAACAGATACGTCCTTGACATGATCACAGCCATGGATGGAGGTGTTTGTGCAAAAATCGAAGAATCATGTTGCACATTTATACCTTCTCATGATGAAGAAAACGGAACTCTAACAGAAGCCATAGGTATACTGACAAAACTACAGAATCAAATGATTGATGAAACCGACGAAGTAGACAATGAAAGTTGGTTTGGATCACTGTTTTCATGGGTTCCACAATGGATGGCAGACGCATTCAAATTCCTAGGAGCCCTACTAGTCATGATAATGCTCAGATTTTTTGATATCAAGATAATAATCTCTCAATGCCAGAAAACTGCGAAAAGAGCCATAGGGATGAAGATCATGATTGATGTCGAGTCAGAACGGAAACCCAAAGACCTGACTGATGAAGAAATAAGAGACTTTGTAAAAGCTAGCAGTCAGGCACCAGAAGGAACAAAGTTTTGATATCCAAGGAGACCTAGAAATTATGTGGGGAAATGGATTTATTGCAGCCCAAATGGACAATATCAATTTATGACATGGAACAAAGAAAAACACGTGTGAACAGCAGGAAGCTTGAAGGGAGTGATAAAGATATGGACCCCAAAAAGACATTTCTTCAGGCCATCATGTACAGACCCAGACAATGAAGTGAAATTGAATGTAGAAGATGCAGAAAAAGTAGGTGCTAAGGGAAAAGTGAAAGTGGTCGATGAATCGCCCAGAGGGGGGGAGTGTAGAGGAGTTCCCAAGCAAGACCCACACTCAAAGTGCCCATTTTGAAGTACCAGGAACGTTCACGCCGAGATACGTGATGTACGATGAGCAAATAACCAGCAGAGAACTGCATTAGGGCTCTGCCCGGTACCGATCAGACCGACAGCACCCATTGAAGTACCAACACCAAAGAAAACATGAACAGTAAAGTACCCATTAAGGAAACCATATCAACAAATAAAACGGAATGAAGATTGCCTGAGTACAGTCCCTGAAGATGCCAAGAAAGTCCTAAAATAAGACGAATGGTGAGGTCACAAGAACTCGGACTGACTTGCAGATAAAGAAAACAATGACCTGTGAATAACAAAAGAGACAAAACACCATGGATAAGCGACATCCTGAGTTGACGTAAAAGGAAGATGTTAAGTATAAGAAGCTTATGCCATAAGAGCAATGCAGATATGCAACCAGTTTACACGTGTACATATGCTTGGAAACGCAAGAAGGCTGAGGAAATCGTGCGGCTTGCAATGCTTAGTAGGAAATTAGATGCGGCAAGCGCCACATATACATATCTACCTCAAAAGGAGCACTTTATATAAGTACATGTCCCCTTTGCAAAATGGCAGAACCAACCACAAGCTACCAGATGCCCCAGGAGCGAAGGCCCTCAAACAAGGGAATCGAAAGCCAAGGACAGAAATGAAACTCAGAGGCATGAGGCCTGTGCAAAGAAACCAAGGTCATCTTAAGCTGACGCAGGCTAATACAATTTATGACACCAAGAGCGGAATATCCTCTTCAAAGGAGTCGAGATAAGCAGCAGAAGGCATTTGGTGGACAGAAAGCAAAAATCAAATACACAAATTACATGGAGACAGAGACAATTTCACGGTGCCTAAGACACGTGACCTGCCAAACAAGAAGAGTTGGGGCCTTCACACCTACCCGCAGCCTTGAGCCATGCACAGATATCTGAGTTCTCCCAGACAGAGAGGCAGAGACTAATTGACATATGGTCAGTGGGTCAGTGATGGATGGTGGTACTGGTTGGTCGGAGGTTGGGGAACTGACGGGCACCCTGCACCTGTCCGACCATTCTGCATGCTGCTAGTCAAAGTGGAAAAGTACAAGGTGACGTGGTATCAACCCAATCACAATTAACCAAGTAATCTATGATCCTATAGTCCATAGAACCAATGAGACGTTGTACTTTTTGTGCCGTTTACAGTAGTCATTCTGAAGGAAGGGCTTAGATGCCCCACCTGACGCTAGTTATCTATTCCCCTTTCCCCGCTACCGTATACAGATATAGTACCTATATTAAAGTTACCTTCCTTTAACCAATAGAATTGCATACAACATTTTTTGTGTTTTTCACGTCAGCGATGACAAGCTTTTAGTATAAAAGATGAGATTTCTGTAAAGTTCATTGGAGTTGAAGCGAGAAGGAAGATCACGCCAATGCTGATGTTCATAACTCCCCCGTTTATTGTACTTGTCATTAAATGGACTCCTTTTGCCAAACCATTGAGTTGTCATTATTGATTTGATGCTTGAGTACGACTCTGCATCCCATCCACCTCACGGGTGCTGCTATTCCATCTGAAAGTGCTGTTTGGGAAAACCCTAGTCTTATGGGCCTGCTGGGGTCCCTCCTGTACAATGGTCAATATCTCCCCCAAGGGTGTGCGATCGATCCCACAGAAACTTCCTGAATTCCTCCCTCCAATCTGGAAGATAACCAAATATAATCTTTTTGTGACTGGGTCCTATGAACATGCGAATAAAACTTAAATCCTGCTTCCTTTCCCTTATTAACTCACCACACATCAACTAAACTCAATTGTGTAAATTTGTCGTTAAGTAGTTGTGATGGTGTGCCCTGTGGCATAAATCCCACTCGGCTACTGTCAATCTCTGCGTCCCATATTATGTTAAAATCCCCTGTCAATATAACATGACCTTCAGCTATATTTTCGAGTGCCGCCAATGTTACCTTCTGAAAACCTTCCTGGCCCGAATTACGTGCGTACAGTGAATACTTCCCTCTGAATGCGAAGTTTCACAAATAGGTATCACCCCTGTTTATCCCATACCAAATTCAGAATCACCAAATCTGGATTGTTTCTAAACGCTATCTGGACCCCTACTTTTTTCTCATTCAAATTGGCCTGAAGAATCTGTGGATAGCCTTGTAATCTAATACACGGTTTGTCTTTTCTACATATGTGGGTTTTGTGAAGCGCGAACAGTAAAGTACCCTTAAGGAAACCATATCAACAATAAAACGGAATGAAGATTGCCTGAGTACAGTCCCTGAAGAGGTCAAGAAAGTCCTAAAATAAGACAAATGGTGAGGTCACAAGAACTCGGACTGACTTGCAGATAAAGAAAACAATGACCTGTGAATAACAAAAGAGACAAAACACCATGGATAAGCGACATCCTGAGTTGACGTAAAAGGAAGATGTTAAGTATAAGAAGCTTATGCCATAAGAGCAATGCAGATATGCAACCAGTTTACACGTGTACATATGCTTGGAAACGCAAGAAGGCTGAGGAAATCGTGCGGCTTGCAATGCTTAGTAGGAAATTAGATGCGGCAAGCGCCACATATACATATCTACCTCAAAAGGAGCACTGATGTCAGTCACCCTCTAGGGGGCGCTGCACCAGCAGTCCGCAGTGCCAGTGCTAGAATGCACGTGTAACACGTTTGTTTCCTAACATTAGAAAAGTGAATGTGCCTGTTCATTTTTATAATGTTAGGAAACAAACGTGTTACACATGTATTCTACCACTGGCACTGCTCCAGGCTGCAGCCTCTGGGCCCTCAGACATGGACGTCATTTAGGGGTCGCCAGAAGTCGGGTGGCTCGCTTGCAACCCCTGGCTTTGCGACCCCAACTATACTGAAGAAAAAAAACGAACGAAAACCGAAGCTCGGATCTTCTGTTTTTATGTCAGTTTTTTTTTAAAATCAATATTGGGGATCCTGCTGCCAGGTCTGCAACGCTGCGGCAGGCGCCGGTGCATCTGATTTCAAGAGTTCTGTAACTTTTCATGGTTGCATAGCAACCACGAAAAGTGACAGAGCCCCTGAAAGCACGTGGGGGTAGGGGAGCAGCAACTCAGAGAGGGGCCGCCTCGCCTGCCTTGGACTCACTCACTCAGCTACTCGTACTAGTGCATAGCATTAACAGTACAGCCTCGCCCACCCTCAGGCACAGGGACATCCCATGGCGCCTGGCATTATGGTGCCTCTGGACAAAAGCCAGAAGTCAAGGACTAAACGGATACGGTATGTAGCGGTTCATTGCTGAATGCATTTATGCACTTGAAGGCCTTCTTGTTGCATGATGATAGTATTAATGTGCACTTCAGCTGTGGTGAGGTGGCTGTTAATGTACGACCGAGTCCATCTATCGCACACATTAATAAGTGCATTTGTTGCAGCTGCCGTTTTAATCAAGGTTTACAAAATGTATCTTACTCCAGAAACTTGGGTTTTATTTTTTCTTCAAGTGTTTGCGTAGCTTGACAGCCAAACGACCTGCTTTTCAGTACATCGTTTGAAAGAACAAGAGGTGACTGACACTTGCAGGCATCTCGAAGAAGGTCATTTTTGTAGGTCTCATTCCTGACATTTTTATATTCTTGTACTTTCACCCCAAAAACAGATTAGAGAAAGTGTTGGTGGGTGTTGGTTTCGCTTTTCTGCTTTCTCCAGTGAAACCGAGGTAATCTCGATCCTCTATACACTGACTGCAATCAGAGCTCACAATAGCCACTTTCTCAGCAAGAGGCAAACACTAATTGATTGGGGGGCCTTACACATGTGGTATGTTTACACACAGGTCCTGATTACATGGTGGCTCGCATTTAGGTATACACTTTCTATAGCACCCACTATTTACATCTGCTGAAATGCAGCAAGACCCACAGCCAGCTGAATATGTGTGAGCCAAAAATGTTTGTGGGTGTCAGAGAAGTAGGGAGCCCCAAAGCAGAATGCTCCAAAGACAGCTCAGCAGGTTAGGTGACTGTTGCTGAGATCTTATATGTTTAGACCTGCCTATTAAGCCTGTGGCTTTTTAACAATTCCTGCTGTAAAATGTGCTGTTTTGACATAGAGCTGGGTAAGGCTTGCTCACCGCTCAGTGTAGGAATTTCTGCCACATACTGAAAGTCACTATTCGGTTCTTCCCCTGTAGCTGAAATCAAAGGTTGGCTCCCATGAGTAGGGGGAGGGTGGTTGAGGGCCTAGTGTCTGAGAAGCTGTCATGGTAGATGGGGGTGGGTTACACCTCCCAAAAAGTACAGTGGTATCTGGGCTCGTGGGGGTGTCAGTGCTGGGTGTGGTTGCACACTGCCAGCAGAAGCCTATTACATGTCCCAATGTGAGTTAAACTGGGACAGCACTATTACTACTGCCAGGGCTTCGGTAGCGAATCAAATGCAATTTGCAGTGCAGTCTTCAGTGAACTGCGTTTTCGGCTGCATGTATTTATACAGAGGCATACTGACACAATGCCATTTAAAACGTCTCCCATTTTTAAAACACAATCTAATTCTCAGTTGTGATTTCACATATTTGCAATAGTGATTGCATTGCAGCATTAGCATTCAAATTACTTAATATCTCATATTATTTATGTGGCAAGAATATGGCAGCCATCAATCAGTGTGTGACAGTTGTGTGAGACCTCCTGCTGTGTGTGGGTTTATGTATTCAGAATGCTTAGTAAAGGGATAGAAAGCAGACTATAGAAACTATAATCAACTTCAGAATTGTAGCCAGATTGCAGAAATGTTGCACAAGTGCAAGTGCAAATTTGCAGGGTACTAACAGTAGAGCAACCTTTGTCCTTGGGCACAAACCCATTATTTCAATGCATGTTTTGCACCAGAGCAAAGTTTGCCGTAGTGCTAATACGGAATGGTATTAGCACTAGGGCACACTTTTCCCTGGTGCAAACATGCATTGAAAGTATGTTTTTTGCAATAGGGCAATTATTGCCATAGTGTTCATACCTTGCAAAATTGCACTTCTCATGGTGCACATTTGCTTTGTCTGCATTGCTAGGCTGGAGTCTTTATTTGGCCAGGCCACATTATCGCATATGTCTCACATTAATTTCGCAGCTATCACTCTGGCATCTGCTGTAATGCAGCCTACGCTGCAGGCCTGGCCGGGCTTTCTGTCAGTCAGCCGGCTGTGGCCATCTTCATTTATCTGGAAGCCTCAGCATGCCTTTCACGAGCCACCCTGCTGACTTCAGTGAGAAGGAAATGAAGGTGCAGACCAGTCATTGATTGGTAAACTGAAAACACCAGAGGGTGGTTCAATGTCTGGGCTAAACCAACCATTAGCTCTGCAACATGTATAAGATAGATCAGTGGGTTGAGTCAGTGCTTGCTGCTACAATGTGTGTGATCTGCAAGTTGCGGGTTCAAATCCACGCAAGGCCAAGTCAGTCTTTCATCCTTCTGAGGTCAATAAATGAGTACCAACTCAGGTTGGGTGGTATTGTATGTATATTTGTTCTTTATAAAGTGCTTAGGCATAAGCGTTATATACTAACATATTATTATTACCTCTTATTTACCCACCACTTCTAACCAGCCACACCATCTTACGTTCTCCACCAATTGTCCATTAATTACTACATTTGTTCCCCAATTCCCATTCTGGATTATTTTGTACTACACAATTCTGCCAAGAACTCTAAAGCTCCCTTGGACATTGATTTGTGGCTCGGAAAGTAAATCAGGCAGGATGTTATGTGGGGCTACTGGCATACTGGCAGAGCCAGCTTGGACATGTTTTACTATAGTATGATTACTGGCATTAAAGCCAACATGAGTATGTTCTCATATGGAAACACAACACATATTTGCGCAGCCACCATGGACCCCACACAATTGCTAGTGAGGAATGTGGGCTAGTGGAGGCCTTGGCTCATTATGTTGGCTCAGTCTCCATGTGGCCTGGAGCCAAAGGGAGGAAATGAATGAGGGTATCTCTCGCTCTGCGTTCCTTCCCACACTTAATTATGTGAGAACTGTCTAACAAAGGAAAATGCTTCACAAAACTTCCAACACTGCTATGAATGTGAGTGGATGCCATGGGTGAAAGGGACTATGAGTGTCGGACGGCCACAGATCTGAACGGAGACACGGAGATGCCCGTGTGGCCCACCTGGAGAGAATACGGAGATTTAGCACCTTGCTTCCAGAAAACAATGCCAATTAACCAATCCAATAACAATTCAGCCCTCTCCATATACCTCTGAAACCCTAACCAAACACAACCACAAGCCACAAGCTTACAACACAACAATACGCACAAACTTCACTACACTGCAACAACAAAACAAACCACACATAGACTCGCACAACAGCACACGACGACTTCCAACCGTAAAACACCCCAAGCCCAGCCAACGGACCCACCGGGCTGAGGCTGCCAACAGCACATCACTGCTCTCTTGCACTTTTCCAACTTATTCCCACTAACTCATCCCCCCCTTCTCCCTTTTTTCAGAGACACCAGAGCGCCAGGGGACCACTCCCGCGGTGATAGTGCGCGGTACAAATATCCTTTAACATTAACATATAGGCGCGTTCTAAATGCCATATCAAATCATAAATGCTGCAATCTATTTGTTGACACACTTCCTTTCATTTCATGCAACAGCCACATTTGGCCTTGGATGTCTGCTTACATTCACTGTAATTTGGTAGTATGGGCCTATACACACTGATATTAATGCTACATATTCTGATCCATTCTTGTATGAAATGTATATGATATTACAGTGATATCGTAATCATACTTTTCTTAGTGTACTGAGGAACAATGCTATGTGATGCCACGTACTGGTTTGTCAAGGGGAGAAAGGTTGCGTACCATCACTTCCTGTGATGTCACATATGGGCGTGGTCAAATGACATCACTTTCTGTGATGTCATCAGGGGTCACAGGTTGCGTGATGTCCCTTCCGCTGCCCCTGGCATTTTGGTGAAATGACGTCCCTGCCCTCAGACAGGGCAGTGCTAGAATACACGTGTAACACGTTAATTTCCTAACATTATAAAAGTGAATTTGCCCTTTCATTTTTATAATGTTAGGAAACTAACGTGTTACACATGTATTCTGCCACAGCTGCAACTGCAGCTTCGGTCCTCAGGCAGGGCAGGGCAATTGGCAAATAAATGAGCAACATTTGTTGCTTTATTCACTTCCCCAGCCCCGAGTGACGCGGGCGCCGCTGGCGCCAGCCATGCCCATGGGCGCACGTGCGGCGTGCCCTCCTCCAGGTTATGCGCGCACACTGACAGTGAAGTGAGGATTGATTGGGGCTGGCTGGTGTTGTCGGCCCCGGCAAGCAGTAACTACAGCCTGCCGAGGCAAGCACACTTCTTTACTCCTGCTCCCGTCCTTGCAGGTGAGGCCTATTGCTGCATAGGCGTTTCATTTATTTTAAAATGGTATTGCTGAGATGATTGGGCCAACCAAGAACGGCCTCTGGAGGCCACAAAGCTAGACACTCTTGTCAAGGCTCAAGTAGTCATGAAAAAGGAAGCAAGCACTGGTGGTGGACTCTCCTCAGGCGATCAAAGAGCCGGTTCACGGAAGACCTGGGCAGAGTGTCACCGTCAGCAGATCTTAGACAGTTGCAAGTTCCAGCGGGGTTGGATTGGTCCGTCCGTCAGCCATTCGGCCCTGGCCGGGCTGAAATCACTTCGAGGGAGAGGCCCTGGGGGCCGGTACCACGCTTGGGCCGGTTTGGGGGTTACTACGCCCCCTTAGTTCCCGCTCCCGAGCATATTGTTCGTCGTTCCCTCTTTCCTGGGTATGCACTGCTGACTGTATTTTGGTGCAACAGTTTCATACATTTCACTATTCGCTCAAACTTGTTTTATACTCTTCTTTGTTGTTGTGCTTCTTTTGTTTGGAATAGCAATCATGCTAGTCTAACAAAATAAACAAACACTTACACGAACGCGCCTTGCGAATGATGGTGTGAAGGATGGATGCAGGCGCTGCACCAAAAGCTGAGCGAAGTCTGCACAGCAGATGGCTTAGGAAAGCAACTACAGTAGAAACCGTCTCCATGGACGCTTGGCTCGTCTTCCGTATAATGCAAATACCCAGACTTGCAGAATGCATGCTTCACTTTCTTTCTTCCAGTGGGGGCGACATGCTGTAGCATCAATTCATGCCCTTTAAAATACCCAGCACAGTGCAGCTTCGGATCTCCTTTAACACAAACGCCGGGAAATGGCCATGACTAGCTAACGACACATTAATCAAAGCCAGGTCTCTAAAGAATGGTTCAAGTGTTGGGGAATCACCTGCACACTTTCTGTCGTGTGACCAACCAGTGCACAAAAGATGTTTCAGAGCGTGGGGCTCTTGATGCCATTTGATACACCAGCAGCTAAACACACCCCGGGCAGGCAGCTCCTTCTGCATAGTCCATTTCTCTCCCAAGCTCGGGACAATGCTCTTTACCATAATGGAAAATGTGAAAAAGCGCAGGGCTGCAAGGCTGGGGGTTGAGGGTGGAGGGCAAAGCGCACTCCGCTTGGGGTACACCGGAGATGCTGCCCCTGATACCCGCAGTACTCCAAGTCCTTGAAATGAAATTCGACTATACACTGCACAATGTGCACAAGCCGCTGTTATTCAAGCAGCACGCGACTAGTAATTTGCAATAAGTAAACTTAACGAGTCCCAAGAAAAGGGTGCCTTGCACCCTATAAGAATTTGATAGTTTTTGTTTTTATGTTGGGATGGTAGACATCATTTTTCTTTGCGATCTTACTGTTTCATGGTGCTGTCGGGAGCTAAAATGAGTGATCACGAAGGAAACATTTAAGAATTTTGAGAGTTCACGAGCATGAGTGAAACAAACCCCAATACTCGAACTGCCATTTCTCTGCCGCGGTAATGCACTGTAGTGTGTTTCAATGTAAAGTCCACATTATAATGTCATAATTTTAGAAAGCCACCTCTCCAACATTTACATTGGGAGCTATGTTGAATTCTACATGCATGTCAACTCTCTGTTGACTTTACCACTCACATGGAGTAGTGATATTGTTTACGTGTGTCCCTTCTAAATATATTTAACTTCCTGTGAAATATTTGATGCAATACATATTGCATAAATGCGTGTATTTTAATGCTGAGATAGACAGGCTTGTACAGCTATTGGTGGGTATGTTGCTGGTGCTTGTTCTTGGAGGTTCGAGTAACACTGTTCAAAACCAGTTCATCGCTTTTTAAGGGTGGCTAAATGTTTGAGGTCATACGAATGACATTAGTGTAGATCTGAAATTGTCGATTCTCTGATCTGAGTCGCAGCAGCAAACTGGTCATTGTTACTAAAAATGAAGAGCAAAAGCAAACTAACATAACCAGGCCTGTTCGGGTTTGACCCTCTTATTGCCGTTTTCTGAGGTTCATGAAATTCAGCAGATGCCAGCATTGACAATTATGTTAACTCATAGTCCCCACTCCCGCTGCTCAGCCCATGACACATGCATGAGATCACAGGTCGGGGGTGGGGAGGCGCCAACGATGCTTCCCGCCTGGGGTGCAATCTGGTGTAAGACCGGCCCTGTATACGTGAGTACTTTAAAACCCATTGTGAGTACTTAGTCTGACCAGTCCCAATCCCTTACCCTGGACCTTGACCTCTATTCCCTGTAAGGGTCCCCAAGAATCAACGCAGACCATGTCTTCTTTGAAACAGAATGCACCTATTACATATGTTAGGACCATTGAGTCTCATATTTTCTTGCCTGCCTCCCCCTGCTATTCCTTTGCATTTGTCCTGCTGATCCCCCTCCCGAGCCCCCATGCCCCTCTGCCCATTGCACCCACCCCTTCCCTCCCCCAATCACCCCTCCTCCAAACTTTAACCCAGGCCGGTACATGGGTCCTTGTGACAACCACAGGAAAACCCATCCATTAACCGGTAAACTACCTGGGAACAACTGCAGAGAGATATACTAACCCTCTCCAAAAGATCCCAATCTGGTCTCCTGCTTCAATCCCCAATCACATCCCGGCACTCCATCTCCAACTCTGTTCTCCCTCCGCTGTTTGCTTTCAAATGTCCCACCAACACTCTCCGGTGTACCTGGTTTACCTGCCCCCCCTCGCCTTCACTCCTTGGAGTGTGGCATGTCCTTCAATTTAACTCAGCCTTTCAGAACACAAGCTTTCCTATTGTCTCACTGGGCATGAAGCACTCCCATTGTTGCCTCTGCTAGGTGGTCTCGCCTCCCGCTTCCGAAGTCCCAGTCCGGTCCCTACTTTCAGGTGCCACAACATCCAGACTTTCTTCACACATTGTTACTCGGAACTGTCTACCCTTCCAGGAAAAGAAGCCAAAAGGTAAGGTCCACCTGTAGTGAACCTTCTCCTGGTTTAGAATGCTAGTGACTGGATTCATCTGTCTCCTTTTGAAAAGGGTGGAATATGCCAGATCTTGATAATGCTGTACTTCCGAGCCATTGATGGTTAGGGTAGTACCTCTATGTGCTGCCCTCAACATTCCTTCTTTCTGCCCATATGATGTAAATGAGGCCAGCACGTCCCGGCGGTTGAGCCCCTGGCTTTTTTGTAGGAGGGCCCACCCTATGAATTCTGTCTATAAGGACATTGTCCGAAGGGATCTCCAAAAGGAAATCAGAGAGTTTGAAATGAGTGCTTAAGATCTTTGTCTGCGATCTCCTCAGGAACGTTCTTAGTGTGACTGTTTTATCGCCTTGATCTGTTCTCGAGATCTTCGCACTGAATTTCAAGATTGTGTGTCATCCATGCGAGTTGTTCTAAAGTCTAGTCGTTTTTCTGTGAGTCTTCTGCCAATTCTTGTAATGCTTGTTCAGCAATGTCCACACGCTCTCCTAATTTTGAGATTTCCCCTTTTATTTCTTGAACCGCAGTTTTTATGTCTGTTCTTAAGGGGGTAATCTGCTCTTGAAAAGACTCTAAGAGCGTTTCCTTTAAGCGCTGTTGGTGGTCAGCTAAACATTGCATCAGTTCCTCCTTAGTGATTGCCATTGCCTCCCTGTGTTCTGTAGTCACAGTGTGTGGTGACCGTGATATTGGAGATCGAGTCTCACTGGGCTTGACTTTCACCTCTGTTTGCCAGCACTTGGTGATTGTCCACTCAGCCCCTCGAGTATTCACCTTGAGGGGTGCTGGGGTGCCTTTATTACGTCCTTTCCCTTTGGTATTCAATATATGCTTCCTTAGGTGCTTACCACTTAGCAACCCACACTCCGCTGATTAACTAGATCGCAAGGGTTATCATCTCCACTCTGCCCTGTAACGGGCAGTGGTATCTGCTTCCATACTCAGTATTCATGCCCACTAACCACGTCATCCAAGTTCTGATCCGAACAGAGTCAAGTACCAATAACCTTCAGTCCCTTACCGTTCACTCCAAGAGGGACCGCATGTGCCACTGTATTACCAAATCGACCCACAGTCTCTCAATAGCCTGTGTGCCCTTATCTCCAGGGACCAAAATAAAAACAACAGAAATAAACAGACCCAACCCCCCTGCGGAACACGAAATATTGAGTGTCTTCCCCCTTTGACAGACGCTGACGAGTTGTTAGGGATCACGTGGCTGTCTGTTAAATTATTAAATCCCACGGGTTTCCTCACCCCTCATACACCCAGTGTATTATAGTGCTTTATTCGCCCAGCTCCCAGCTCCACCTCACCTTCACCACTCTCCACACTGTTACTGGATTTGGGGCGTGGCTGGCGCAGCTTTTAACACACCCTCCCTGCTCTCCGTTCTGATTTTGAACTATATTGTCCATATGTGGGTAAAATAAAGCTCCACCCACTTCTGCTTCGTGAATGTCGCCAATCCAGAGGGGTCTGTTATTGTTATGAACCCTGGAGCACGCCGTCCCTGTCCACCTTTCTAACCCTGAGGGGTGCTCCACAGTATTATCCCCTCCAATGTGCGTTGTGCTCCTCATCTGTCACACACCTGTCGCCTTTCGCATCCACGCACTCCCGTGGGACGGTACTTCCTCCTCTTCACCCCTTATACTCCTTCTCGTTGAAGTTGACCTGTGGACACCACGTCCCACGCTGACGGACTGCCTCTATGTCTGCGATCCATATGGGGTGCCATGCCCTGCACCTTCTCCACTCTGGAGTCTCACAGCTGCTGCCTTTCAGCTCTCCCTCAGTTCTCTCCTCCGATTAGACCTGTGCCCTTCTGATGGGGGGGGGGGCCCTATTACATACGCTCCCACAGGTGGGGGAGGGAGTAAAGAAGCATATCAATCCCATTTCGATTAGGGCCGGAGACAAGCTATGATTAGCATGTCCTCCCCCTGCAGGTGGCCATCTTAGAATCAGCTTGTAACTTTTAAGATGCACTACAACAGTCTAACTAGAATATGTAAAGAAGTTAGATGCCCTCTCCAGTCCCTAAAGTTAGCCACATATGAAGGGCTAGCCCCCCAAAAATGTTTGGCTAGTTACTTGCACACCTTGTTGGCATCTATGCAGCATCTTTCCTTACTGCAGTAGTAACGATAAATATTGCATGCATGCCTACTTATAGTCATTCACCCGATCCATGCAAACGCATTCACTCAGACAGAAAGACATGCTTGCACACACAGAGGTACCGGAGGTGTCCCCTGGATAAGGGGACTTATGGTTGGCAGGTGTAGACACTAGAGAAGATCCATTCCGCAACTCCCATTGCGCAAGAATCCCGATGCAACAGGAGTTGCACAATTGATACATTGTGCAAAGCTCACATAGAACCATCAGGCTGGACTACAATTCTATGTCAATACCGGATGCTCAGATCATGCTTTCCCCACAAGTTTACTGTTCAGCAGCAAAGAAAAAACAAATACCATGAATAACATACAAAACTACAACAACCATGGTTTTTTGAGTTTTGTAGTCCATTTCCATTGGTCTTCGAACTGACCATGTGATACTCTAATAACCAATTAAAACCAGTCCTCATTAAATAAAACCTCCTGTCCTCTTTCTGTTCCTCCTCTTTCTTTTCTGCTCGGCAGCGAGTTAAGTACTGTTTTCTTTCTATGAATGTGAATGTTTCGTGTGAGTGTTTAACGGCTTAATATTCTTTTGATCACACGCGCGCTGTTGCAGGCGGAGCATATCCGCACCGGATTAGTCGGCTCTCGGGAGTTGCGGCTGCGACGGGGCTGGTTCGCCGGCGGCCGCAGCTCCACAGATCCGACATAGATGGCACTACGACACGGAAGAAAGAGCGCGACAGGACCGCGTAGTTCCAGCGCTCTCTCTCCCATAACTGCATTCGAATTTCACGAGTGATACGCGTTGTGAGGCTGATTCTTATCAAATCGAAAGATCTTATTACTACAACTTTTCGTTCCGACTCGGGAAGCATCGTTTCACCGAGCGTAGCGTCCTGTCAGGAATCCAACATCCCCCCTGCAGGCCACCATAAGGTACCGCACAATATACGGGCACAGTCCATGTAAAACCTGTGAATTGACATTATATATCTATATATATAATTAGGAACCAGGTGATATATTACAATATATACATATACTAGCTCTTTTTACTGAGAGAGTTTAAAGAGACAAATCCCTGGTATATATATATATATATTATACAGAGGGTCTGCGAATCATGAGCTCCTCCAGTGATGAGGGGAAGGCTAGTGTTAGCCAAAAGAGGAGCCACTCGGAAATGACTGATGTCCTCCACAAAGCCCTGGAGGCTTCGCTGGGACATGATCCAGAGCAAAGAGCGCTGATGGAGGACTGGCTCCAATTCTCGCAGGGCCTGGAGGAAATCAAGGGCCTTAAGGCGCAGATAAAATCTAAAGGGGGCAGAAAAACAGCCCGCAGGGCGGAAGAAGCCCACACCCCCCCCGGGCACACCACTGAAGAAGGGTGGTAAAAGGAAGAGGAAAGGTAAAGCGGGGCCTGGCAGGGGACGGGAATCATCCTCTAACACCTCAGTTGAGGGAGAGGACGATTGGGAGGAGGAATACCCTGAAGAAGAGGAAGTCTTATCTATATCCCCCTCAGAGGAAGAAAGCCACGAGGCGTCGAAGAAAAGGGAGGGAGGAAGCTGAAGAGGATGGTGCAGAGGACGATGATTTCGATCCAAAAGCACTGATACATCCCAGATCTTCTGAATGGGAGCCGCCCAAAAGAATAGCGGCATATTTAATGAAACGCCTGAGAGCGCCACTAGTCAAAGAAGCTAGGAGCAAGATGAGGGCGGAATGCCCCAGAACACACCTCCCAGAGGGTGCTGCCGATACACCCGTTATAGATGAGAAGATGATAACCTTCATGAGCAAATTCACTAAAGATGTGAGGAAGGGTCTGGATAGATCCTGGCGTTCATGCCAGGATAAAATGCTAGATATGACGGGACCCCTCACAAAGATTCTCCAGATGGGAGAAGAAGCCAAGGTCAAAGGAGAGCCGATAGACCTGTCTATTCTAATCGGTGGGCCCAAAGGGCGATATGCATGTTGGGGAATGCCAATCATGCCATAACCACAGAAAGGAGGAGATCTTTGTTAGTGAAGATCAACCCTAAATTGAGCGAATTGGCCTCTTCAGAATCAGCCTCATCGGCGAAAGGAAAATTATTTGGGGATTCCTTTATTAAGGAACTAACCAAATTTGTCAACTCATATGCAGCCTTGGATAAGGCTCAGGCCTCTCTTAAGAGTGTTTTCGGGAGGCAAATTTTTGGACGGGCCAGCAGAGGCAGGGGTCGCTCGGCTGGCCGGTTCCAGTTCAATCGATCCTTTCAGGACAGAGCACAATGGCGGGAACAGGAAGAGCGCAGACAAACACCTTTCTTCCCATCGAGGAGTAGGGGAAGAGGCAGAATCTGGCGAGGGGAACGTCAACAGAATAACCCAGGAGGTGAGAATAACACACCTGCATTTAAATACCCCAGAGGTAGGGGGGAGGACTGCTCAATTTTTACAAAATTGGTTGAACATTACGGGGGATCCCTGGGTAATTCAGACCGCTCAAGGCTTTTATAGAGATTTTATAGAAACACCATACCAGGGAGAACCGCCAAAATGTTTAGAAATGAACAGGGAAGACAAAGTCTTACTGGAAAGAGAATTGCGGGGTCTGGAAAGCAAAAGAGCTATACCACCCGCATCAAGTCAGGTAGGTGGTTACATAAGCAATATGTTCCTAGTAAAAGGGAGACACAAGACAAGACCAATCATAAATCTGAGAGGCCTAAACGGATATGTGGTGTACAGACACTTCAAGATGGAAGGGATACATCTGTTAAGAGATACCCTAATTCAGGGAGTCTGGCTAGCCAGAATTGATTTGAAAGATGCATATCTGACTATTCCCATAGCAGAAGAACACTGCAGATTTCTGAGATTCATCTGGGAGAGAACGATATGGGAATTTCGATGTCTGCCTTTCGGCCTGGCATCAGCACCATGGTGTTTCACCAAGATAATGAAACCTGTGGTATCACATCTCAGAGCTCAAAGGATAAGGCTTATAATTTATCTAGACGACATATGTCTGATGTGTCAAGAGAAGGAAACGTTGATAGAGCAGGTTCAGATAACAATAGATTTGTTAGAGAGTCTAGGGTTCCTAATAAATTGGGAGAAATCCAGTATAGTACCTGTTCAATCAATGGAATTTCTGGGTTTCATAGTGGATTCGATACAGGGAACCCTCAGTTTACCCATTCACAAGGTGAACGATATCAAGAAACAGCTGAGACATACTCTAGCGAAGGGAGAACTGTCGTTGAGGGACATTGTGAGATTGGTGAGACGCCTAGCGGCGTCAATTCAGGCGATATTCCCAGGACCTCTTCATTACAGAGCACTCCAGAGGCTGAAGATCTATCACCTCAGGAGGGGCGTTTCCTACGAATCAAAGGTGAATATTTCACAGGAGGTGAGAGAGGAGTTAGAATGGTGGCTCATCCATATGGATGCATGGAACGGGAGAGCCTTATTTGGTTCATCCCCGGACCTTATCATCAAATACGATGCCAGCAGATGGGGCTGTGGAGCCCGATGCAGGAACCTGTCGACAGGGGGCAGGTGGTCGGACCAAGAGACAAGTCTACACATCAATTGCCTGGAGTTGTTAGCAGGGTCTTTTGCAGTGAGATGCTGGACCCAGGAGCGAGCGCAATGCTGCGTTCTGCTAAAGATGGACAATGTCTCTGCAGTCAGGTACATCAACAGACTGGCAGGGACAAGATCCAGATTATTGGCAGAACTGGCAAAGGATTTCTGGGAAATCTGTCTGGAGAGAAGAGTCTCAGTGACGGCGGAATATCTGCCGGGCCAGCTGAACGAAGTGGCCGATTGGAACTCCAGATACCTCAGAGATGCCAGCGATTGGAAGCTGGACGAGGTAGTGTTCCGGGAACTTATGTCACGATGGGGTCCTTGCCAGATCGACCTATTTGCATTGAGACTAAACAAACAGCTTCCCCGGTTCTTCAGCTGGAGACCGGACCCGGAAGCAGAGGCGACCGATGCCTTCCTGCAATCATGGGGTCACCAGACGAACTACGCGTTCCCTCCTTTCTCCATGATAGCGAGGACGCTAGCTCAGGTGAGACGCCAAAGAGCAGCCATAATTTTAATTACGCCGGACTGGAAGGGGCAGGCGTGGTTCCCCAGTCTACTGGAATTGACGCATCACAATCCAGTGGCTCTACCCAACACAGAATGTATTATTCGAGACCCCAGTGATCGCAGTCATCTGCTAGTGAGGTCAGGAGGACTCAATCTAATAGAGTGGGCGATTTCAGGAGATCTTGGGCTAGGCCAGGATTATCGAATGAGGCTGAGGACATCATTAACGAATCCTGGGCCCCAGGGACTCACAGGGCTTATAGATCAGCATGGGATAGATGGAGTAGCTGGTGTTTGGAAAGGAATATTCATCCCGATGGAACGGATGTAGTTCACGTGGCCAATTTTTTAGCTCAGATGGCAGCGCAGGGGAAGGCATACAGGACTATCAACACAGCCAGGTCTGCGATATCTGCGGGGCACCCTAGAGTAGAGGGCTTAGCGATTGGTGAACATCCTTTAATCTGTAGATTGCTAAGGGGAGTAAAGATGCTTAGACCCCCTAGTGAAAAGTATAATCAATTATGGGATGTAGATAACGTTTTGAGATTATTTTTATCATGGCCGGTTAATCAAGAGTTGACACGGAAAGCGATTTCAGGCAAGTTATCCATGCTCTTATGTCTCTTGGCATTTAAAAGATCCTCTGATGTTAGAGCGCTGGAGGTTAACAGGAAAAGTATATCTCCGAACGGAGTGACTTTCCTTATAATAAAGAGGACCAAAACAGGTTTGAGATCTATTTCCTATGAGACTTTCCCAACTCAACCAAAATTGTGTCCAGTCAGATGCATAGCAGCATATGAGGAGATGGCGAGGGAGGTTAGGCCCCTGGGAGTGTACAATTATTAATAGCGATATTTAAACCATATAAAGCGGTTACACCGGCCACCATAGCTAGATGGCTTAGATGGGTGATGGTACAAGCGAGCATCAATATTGAGAGATATGGCGCCCACTCCACTAGAGGAGCGATGGCTACTAAAGCGTATAATATAGGAGCCAGAGTAGAGGATATTATGAGGGCTGCAGATTGGTCGAATGAATCGACTTTTAAAACTTTCTATTTTAAACCTATGGAAAGTGCGACATCGTTAGTGGTGAGTAAGCTTTGAACAAGCATAATCCGAGCCTCCGGTCTTGACATAGAATTCAGATTTTCAACACATTTGTTACTGAAAGTCATAATTCTATTAAAGACACAGAGGTGAATGATTATCCCACCCAATCAATCGTATGAATGTAAAGTATTATAATTTATGTAAAGTTGATATTTTATCATGTTTAATGAGATATACATATTGTATATTATGCAATATTTGTAATTGTTTTATTGGAGGAATTAATTACTGTGTATTTGTGACTACGATTGTCCCACCCTTTGTTCAGTCTATAGTCACCTCTCTTTTGTTCAGTCTATAGTCACCTCTCTAAATTTATGTTTCTATAGAGATGGCGACAGACAGCAAGCAATCCGGGATCTGATTTAGGATGCAGATGAAAGAAGTAATGAACGCTACCTCGCAGTGACAAAGAAAGAGGAGGAATAGAAAGAGGACAGGAGGTTTTATTCATTGAGGACTTGGTTTTTATTGGTTATTAGAGCATCACATGGTCAGTTCGAAGACCAATGGAAATGGACTACAAAACTCAAAAAACCATGGTTGTTGTAGTTTTTTTACTAGTTTTGTATGTTATTCATGGTATTTGTTTTTTCTTTGCTGCTGAACAGTAAAGTTGTGGAGAAAGCATAATCCTTCGCCTCCGTGTCTTTAATAGAATTATGACTTTCAGTAACGAATGTGTTGAAAATCTGAATTCTAGAATCACCCATAGAGGTTTGTAAAATATATAGCTCTGCCTTCTTTATCTCCAACAGCATTGAAGACCCCTTCAAAGGACAGGGGCACTGGTGTCTTGTGTGAAGGTTAGGTTTAATTTATAGTGTGAAGGATTATGCTGTTGTTCCAGAAATATGTAGGCTCCACTGAGTGTTAGTAGTAACCATAATCATTCCTTTCCCCACCTTTATAGACTTTAGTAAATTGTGGATTTTGAGAGTTGTTGGTAATACCAATGGCAAGGTTACTACTATGTGTATATTCTAACATTGTAAGTAACCATTACACTTTTTAAAATGTTTTCCACTGTAATATAAACATATACATAATATAGTGTGGCAGAGCCAATATAACACATATGTTATGCGTTTCAAGGACTTCATTCTCACCAGGATCTGTGTTAAGATAAACGCCTATAAATTCTAGGGGTTTATCTATAAAGAAAAAGGATGTTTGCTTTGTCGATATATCTAAGCAAAAGGTTTAATGTAGCCCTACTGTTAAGTTTGAGTTCAATGTGTAGAGCCCTGGCTGTGGTCTGGATCTCTAATACTAAAACTGTAGTGAGACTGGCGCTACCAACAAAAGAGAAAACACTTTCTAGGAAACATTACAATAGGAAATGGGCTACACCGCTCCCCGAGACATAGTGCCCTGAATTATTTTGGTACATGGAGGCGATCGTGTGGATGCAGCACCTGGGGAAGAACATGTTGTAAACAAATGGTGTAAAAGTAACTCTCCACCTGGAGCGAAGAGGGACCGAACTCTAGGAACCTCCTGGGACTGAAAGGTTAGTCTGCAAACTACTAATGTGCTATAAATACAGAAACAACAATTAAATGTCAGAATAAACATCACCTGGGTGGAGGGTCCTTGGGGATTGGGAGTGGGGTACCCACAGGCGAGACATGGTATCCCCTTTCCCTATTGAAAGACAACCTTACCCTCCCCTGGTCTGTATGGGCTATTGTAAGACATCTCACCTCATTTTCCCACACTTTACCTATGACAGTACTGGGAGGAGGAAGAGGCAACTAGGAGTAATGAACACTAGTAACTCCTTTCCCCACTCTAGTACTTGGATGAGGAAGAGGCCTCCAAAGTATTGTGAAGGTCAGGCATGTCCCTCTAACAACAGGCAGGCAAACCCAATTGAGAAGTCACACCTGCAACCTGTCAAGTGGTTGCCGGTGCATAAAAGGAGAGGAAGAGAGCAGCAGAAGGATGACCAACAGGGAGGCCTGTGTGGCTAGACCAGCAGGGGACCCTGAGTGTTAGGAGGCAGCCGTTGTGGGACCTGAGAGGTAGCCAGGACACTGACCGAAGTCCCATAGGACCTGTGGATGCCAGGGTGAGCTTGGCCATTAGGCTTCCACAGACGTGGGAGCCTCTGTGCTCGCGAGAGAGCAGCTGGAGCTGTGGAGAAGGAAGAAAGAAGAGGAGTGAAGCTGCCGGCATGCAGAGGGTAGCATCCGGAGTGCGAGCGGGTGCTCGCCATGACCGGTCACCAGCCGGGGAAGCAAAAAGGAAGCAGCGAGGCCGCCGGAGAGGAACACTGAGGACCGGTGAGTGCAGGGAGGTGGCACTCCAAACCGGGGCACTCCTAGGGGCTACGCATATTGAATACCGAAATGCATTTATTTATTTTGGTATTTGTTAAGTGTGCTTAGCCTGGGGGCATCTAGGCACTGGTTACAGAAGCATGTAGGTTAGATGATTACTTATATTGCTCATGGTTACCGTTTTCCACAGTATTAACAACAGTTGTGCATAGTATTAACAGTACGGATCTTCTGATACATTGGTTATGCTGGTTACAGGAGAATAGTGTTAACAGATAGTTTCTAGTGTTATTTAAGGTTACAAAGGTCAGAGTTACAGAGGTTTTGCATAGTATATCTTAGGAAACATTGGTTATACATAGGTCGTGCTGAGGTATCATACAACACACTTGGGAATTGCAATAGGTATCTTAGGATATGTAGGTCATACATTGGTCGTGCATGGGTATAGGACAGCACACAGGGGATGGAGTTCACAAGGTTTTATGCCGTTGTGCGGTTGCATAAAAACTTTACAGGCAAAGCTATCAGCTGATGAAAGTGAAAGGGGAAAGTGCACTTTCAATCTATGAAATAAGAGCGCACGTAAGAGCATGACAGAAAGGTGGGGAATAACAGAGACCACCACAGAGTGAGCTTTATGAATAGAAACAGTGTGGCAAGGCCCAGGACTGGCATGAGATGTGTGACACGTGTTGGCAAAGCCAAGAGGCTAACCAGGTGAAGCAAGGAGAGTCTGCCTGCACATAAAGCCAAGAGGCCAACAAGGAGAAGCTATGGCAATGTGAATCTGTGCACAGGGGCAAATACAGAAGAACCTGTGTGGGCTCCTAGTTGTGCGACCTGTGATGGGTGAACCATGTGGTCTGACAACTGCTCCTAGACCAGGGAGCCCTAAATTTGTGAAAGCCAGAGACATTGTGAAACAATCCAAGACAGAGCAATATAAGTGAACTATTGATGCAATCCAGAAGGAGGGTCGAGTTGACCTGGAGCTGTGTTG
Organism: Ambystoma mexicanum; assembly: GCF_040938575.1. Classification (NCBI taxonomy): domain Eukaryota; kingdom Metazoa; phylum Chordata; class Amphibia; order Caudata; family Ambystomatidae; genus Ambystoma; species Ambystoma mexicanum. The sequence goes on along the minus strand of NC_090937.1, from coordinate 1,088,190,013 downwards.
CTGGAGTTGTGTTGAACATTGAGAGACTGAAACAAGTACAAGTTGCTACGTTGAAATCTTGGGGAAGGGAACCCTGAGACTTGATGAACTTCAAATATTGTCTTGAGGGCGGAGCCTCAATGCCCTTTTCTGTTGAACTGTATTGCTTGAACTTGGGGAAGGGAACCCTGAGGATTATGTGGAACTGTATTGCCTTGAGCTTGGGGAAGGGAACCTCAAGGATCTGTGGTACTGTTCTGAACTTGGGAAAGGTAAACTCAAGACTTTTGTGGAACTTTCTTGAACTTGGGGAATGGGAGCTGAAAAGGAAGCTAAGAGGTGGAAGAAGCTCATAACTTTGCTTTGATCACCGTGTCTTTGATTATTGACATCCCTACACATTGTTCAGTTTTAAGGCAAGGATAGGTTTTGGACACAGACAGACTTTTAAGTTGAACATTTTGACTCAGACTTTCCTTAGTTTCATTCAGGTAGGCACCTTAGCATAGGGCAAGTTAAGCCTTCAACCATCCTAACATTTTATTTAGTAAACCATTTTATTTTGAACTTTAAGTCTGTTGTCTGTGTCTTACTTCATGATGCATCAGCTCAGGGAATGTGGGTTTTTCTTTTTACTGCAAGGGTACGGGAACACCGGCTCCCCAGCAGAGGCCAACTAAATGCATCGAGCCCAGATCACTATGGTGCTGTAGTGCGTGTCTGTTTTTTTCCTTTTTTGTCTCCACTGAGCACCAGAGCGGGCGTCCTACCGTTCCCTCTGGGAGCAGCTGCTCTTTTTCTTGTCATGCTCCCCAAATTGCATGGGGTGCATTAAGAGCAGATGGGGCTCAGTTACAACCCGAAGGGAAGGTGGCTTTGAGCTTGCTTTCTTCATATGTTGTCATGTGTTTGACATCAGTTTGAGAATGAATGCACTATGCTTGGCCTCTGCTTCCTGCCCTGGTAGTCTTGGCAGCATAACTCGAGTGATGGCACATATTTCTTTTCGCATAACTCTGAGTGAAGGCATGTGTTTCTTTTTGCATAACCCAGAGTGATGTCACATGTTTCTTTTCTGTGGCACACACATACACATGCACACCACAGCTATAGTCACTCAACCTTTACATACACATTAGACTCACCCAGACACTTCAGACATAACATAACATACAAACAAACATGCATGCACCAGCATCCATGACATGCAGGCATGCATATTTTGATATACAGTACTAACTCTCGGCTGCTGCGCTGCAGTGCTTACCTTCAGAAGAAGTCTTCTTCGGTCAGTAAAGCGGCGCAGCAACCTGGACCACAGAGAGCAGGGCCAGGGAGAAGCAGACAGGCACGCAGGGACGGCACAATCTCATCAGAAAGGAATCCAATGCACTGGTGCACCCCAGAAGGGGTGGGCCGGCATGTTTGGCTGAAAAAAGTGGTGGCATAGCAACCAGTGCACTTAAACATTAAAAAAAAGTGAGCTCTCTCCTCCCTCGCCGAGCAATGCGAAGCGAGGGGTAAAAAATAACAAAATGTGTCTGCACCACTGGTGCTGAGGCAGGGGTTGCAAAGGTCAAGCCAGGAGTCGCCAGGGAGACCACAGAGTTTGCAGCTGCAACCCCTAGCAACCCCAAAATGATGTCCCTACATATCATGGTGGATACCAAGAAAGTGAGAAGGAGTCATAAGGTTCAGGGATCAGGAAGCCCTTAATTGTGAAGGTGTACATCAGACAAGGGAGGAACCATGCCGCTTTAAGAGTTTCAAAATACTAAAACCCTGGTAGGAAACTAACCCTGGGGACAAAAGGAAGTAAACTAGCTCTGAAGCTGTGGAATAGCGATACCAGATGGGGAGCCATATCCCTTGAAAGAGGCAATAAGGAGACAAAAAGACATCAACAGACAGAAAAGATATCTCAAGGAAAGAGGAATCTCCTTGGGAAATATTGGAACATTATTGCGTGCATCGAAAGGCCCAAACTAGTTGAAAGAAACATAAGGGAGGAGAGAACCCCTATCTTACTGGTGGAGCAACATTTCCTTTTTGCTTTTGTGCACCTTAGAGCTTTATATTTGGAGCTGTATACATTTTGACACCGAATGAATGATGCTTTATTTGGTAGACATCCTGGCATGGACTTTTATTTGCTTTACTGAAGCTGGGAAACCCCTCATAGATATAGGGATAGATAGAATTTCCCCAAACCCTCTTTTTATTCTGACAATAAATGTTTATAACCAAAGGCTTAGCCTAACACTGTGGCTGGTTCTTACTCTTGACGCCTTACACATCTCGCCACACCAGACTCCTCAGCCCCACTGGCTGGCGCCTGATTCTATTATCAGGTCTGTGGAGGATCCAACTATCGCTCTGCCGTTCCAGACCTCAATGTGGTGAAACCATCACAATTCTGTCCTCACTTCTGGAGATATTGGGATTCTCTGTTCATATGAAAGCCCCCTCCTGAGATTGCTGAATGTTCAGGCACTGCAGGGCTTGGTAATGGAGCAGACCTGGAAAAATCTAAAGAATTGAAGATGCAAGGTGACCCACTAATCTGGCTAGTTCCCTCAGCGATAGTAATTCCCTTGCTAGAATACAGAAAGAGTTTAAAAACCCTTCTATTTAACGAATGCCTGATTCCAAGAGCTTTCTGTCTTACCGGTACTGCTATTAAGAGGTATTATTTGTCTATGTGTGTCTTGTCTGTCTAGCACCATTAAGCCTCCGGGTCAGTGGTGGTACTATATAAATTATAAATAAATAAATAGAATTGATTTGATCTCTTTCTTGATCATGTTTACCTTTGTTAGTGGCAACTGAGAGTCCCCTGTTTCGGGTCCACTACGAAGCCCAGAAATTCTTTCGATTGTGTCAGTGTTAGATCCCAATTGATCTGGAAACCCAGTTCTTGTCGAAGATTGATCGTGATTGTCACCTGCTGTGGTAATAATTCCTTGCTCTGAGACATCAGTCGTCTAGTCTAGAAGTCTAGAAGTCTAGAAGTCGTCTAGGTAGACGATCAGTGTTATGCCCTGTTCTTTTAAACAGCTGACTACTGGTTTCATCAGCTTGGTGAAACACCAAGGCACCAATGCCAGACTGAATGGGAGGCTTGTAAATTCCCATCTCTATCCTTGCCAGAGAAATTGGAGAAACTTGCAGTGTTCCTGTGCAATTGGTATCGTCAGGTATGCGCCCCTGAGATCTACTTGCGCCAACCAGTCTCCCTTCTGCAGAACGTCTCTCATGAGATGTATTCCCACCATCTTGAAATATCTGTATATCAGAAATGCATTCTGATTCACTGGTCTTGTTTTCTGTCTGACTTTCACTATGAACATATTGCTTATAAAAGCCTCGTGTGCTGAGTGGCGCAATGGCCCTCTTTCATAGTAGTAATCCCTCTGTCTAGTATGTTTTTGTCTTCTCTGTTCAAAAAGATTGGCCTTGACAACTGAGCTTGCGCTGGTTCTTGGAAGAAATCTTAGTGGAATCCCTGAACTGTTTCTATTATCCAAGAGTCTCCTGATAGCTCTCTCCACCTTTCTAGTCGCTGGTATGAGGAAGGCATGGTATCAAACAGTGAAGACAGACACAAGTGATCACAGTTCAAGGGTGTTTATTGAACTTCAATGGGTTGGTAGAACGCCTATCTAAACCTAAATCTAAAGATGTGAGCAAGCTACGACCATCAAATAATAATAACGCAGTCCTAGTGGAGTCTGTCAAAAGAACAGGACCTATACTAATACGCATATTGTCAATCCTTACTTGTAAATACAAAATGGTGTGGGATAAAAATGATTGCAAAAGAAAAGTGTTCAAGAAATGATATGTCAGGATAGTTGAGCAGTTGGCTTCCCTTCCCCACGTTTTCAGCACAGGGCAGGGCGGCACGTGTAGGCTTCACACACACTCTGGCTTCTTGGCCACGAGGTAACAGTTCAACACATCAGCATCAGGGCCTTCCACCTTAGACTCTGTTGCAATGACAGTCTCTTATTGCAGAGGGCCTGATGTAACAAACAAAAACACAAACGTTCCTTTCCTTTGACTGGGTTTTCACTTTCACAAGTTGAAGACTGGTCTCCCTCCTTCGGGCTTGGACCATAGGTCCCCCTCGTCCGGGCTCAGCCCCCTTTTCTACAATGTTCACAACTTGGTCTCCCTCGTTCAGGCTCGGACCACTGATCCCTGTCATGATCTCTGCTTCCAAAAGATCAGGACTTGCCCGACTCCCTTGGAAGCAGACCCATAACCCCGGTTCCGAGTGCCAGCCAGTCCCAATTGGGACCTTTTGGACCCTGTCCTGGCACCAGTGGCACCAGGCTCATAAAGATGCCCAGTCCCAGCGCTGGAAGCGCCGGGCTCATAATGCTTGGGTGGACTTACCTGCAGCAGACCATGCTGCTTACTTACCTGCCAGTTGAACCCCTGATCCTCTTCTGTTTGGGACTACTTTTCCTGTTGGGTGGGGCAGGAGCCACTCCCTAGGTTCAGAACACTGGAACTCTTCTGGAAAGCAGGAACTCTTTTCTTAGGCGTGGCTGTGGAAGGAGACACCTAAGCACTACAGGAGGCTATTTAAACCACACCCGATGGATGAATCTTGCTTTGCGTTATTCTGCATTCTCTGCAGCAGAACGCTCATCGTGTCTTCTGCTTCTGATCCTGGGCCTAAGGGAACAAAGGCTTACCATCCTGGAATCCAGTCTTCAGCAGCACCTGTAAAGACAAAGAAAGAACAGGTTAGCACTACGGTCTTCAGTGGCAGCGCATCTCTTACCTGGTCCATCGGCTGTCACCAACGCCTCGCGCTGCATTCCGGCATCTGAAAGACAAAGGCTTACCTACTCTTCGCATGCTCCGGAGGTCTTCGCACTGCATTCCGGCATCTGAAAGACAAAAGCTTACCAGCTCTTCGCACGCTCCGGAGGCCTTCGGCGCTGCATCCCGCATCTGAAAGACAAAAGAAGGTGCGTTTAAGGACATTGGGCAACTTTATTACTCACGTGCCATTACTCCTTCCCACGCCGAATCCAGTGGGTATTCCAGCACCCTTCAGCTTCTCTAAAGCTCCGAACTTGTACCTGCAAGATAAAAGGGACAGTTAGTGCGCATCGTGAAGCAGGCTACAAGCGCTTATACTTACGTGCTTCCAGGCGCTTCTATTCCTCACGCGGGTTCGATCCTCAACTCTCATCAGCCCGCCATCCGCCATCGCCGGAACCCTGCAAAACAAGAGATATCATTACAAAAGACTTTTAAGACATTTGAAGTGCCCAGAACTTACCGTTCGTGCAGGTAACGACGGACAGCAGTCCTCTGAGGTCAAGAGGCCTGCACCCTTATCCAGTGAAGAAACTGGTTACGGCACCCTGCCCCGAGGCAGATGGAGAGCTCGGCGTTCACTTACCTAAGGTGAGGGTGTTAACCTTTGGGGTTCTACAGGAGAAGAGAAAGGGAAGAGAAGAGAGGCACCCAATAACCCCAGTTCATTAATCCCATATTTTCTATCTGCAGACATCTTACTCTTCGAGTCAGACATACAGTGCACAGAGGTCCAGCCCAAAGAGCCAACCGTGTGTTACACATCACCTTTGAAGATACGGCATTCACCCAGTCAAGACCGGCGCCTCTGCGGGAATCAGGTGAGAGTTACAGAACGCAAAGCCTATCGCAAAACTCCCACCCAGGCGCTTTGGAAACCTCGGATACCGACCAGCTAGCCCAGTTACTTGGGGAACTAAGAGCAGAAGTGCATGCAGCCCGTCAGGAAACGAATGCTCTAAGAAGGGAACTGATTATTTCCAAGGAGCGAACAGACGATCTCGCTAGACAATTGCTACAGTCACAAGCCGGACAAACTCCGTTACCCGCATCAGGGGCAAATCTTCCTTCAACATCCTCTACGAACCCAGTGCAGATCAACCTACCTGGGAATGTACCTCTGGCTCCGCCCGAACGATTTTCTGGTGACCCAAAGAGGTTTGCAGTATTTATTAATCAGTGCCGGTTGCACTAACTGATCAAGCTAAGGTAGCTTTCGTACCTTAGTGGCAATGCGGCAGACTGGTCGATCCCTCTAGTTAATCAAGATGATCCGGTTCTCCATGATTTTCGAGCTTTTCAGCTCAGTATGGAAAAACTGTTTGCAAGACATTCACAGGGGCAGGCCTTGGACAATGAGCTCCTTTCATTGCGACAGGGTAATCAAGACCTTTTGGCTTATATTGCGTCTTTCAACAGACTGATAGTGGAAACTCGATGGCCTGAGGATAAAGGATTACGCTGTTTTATAGAGGTCTACGTGGAGAGCTCAAAGATGTGTTAGCCCAAGTAGTGAATCCCCCGCAAGACTGTTCGGACTATATTGACTTAGTCGTTCAAATTGACCACAGACTGCAGAACAGGAAGGCCGATCGTTCCAAGTTTGATGCTCGAGTATTTTCCAAACCACCAACTCCTACCAAAGGAGTAGACTCCGGGGAACCCATGCAAATAGGGGGCCTGAAAGGACCACTAACACAAAAGGAGCGGGAAAGGAGAAAACAGCTGCAATTATGCCTCTATTGCGGAAACTCGGGGCACTTTCTTCGAGACTGTCCGGTGAAACCAGCCAAGAAGGCAGTAGGAGCTGCAGTTACCAGGGTCACAAACTCTGAGCAGGGAAACGACCTCGCCCGACAAGAATAGAGGTCCTCTTGCCGAGCGTTAAAACCAGTTCCGTGACCTTGCATTTCGTGATACCCATGGTCCTCTTTAGCCCTGAACATCCGGATCGATTACATGCGATTGAAGCTTACGTCGACAACGGTGCCATCGGCAATTATGTGGATCATGAAATGGTTTTGAGGATGAATCTGACTCTTTGTCCAAAGGCTGTAAAGGACGTCATTACTATGGTGGATGGTACGGAGATAGCCTCCGGACCAGTAACGCATACCACCCAAGAAGTGACGCTAGTAAGTCAAGATGGACACCATGAGAAGATCGTGTTCGATGTGATCAAGGCCCCCCAGTTCCAGATTATTCTAGGAATTCCTTGGTTAGAGAAGCACAATCCTCAGATCGATTGGCGAGCAAGAACGGTTCAGTTTCCAGAATGTGTCTCTACTTGTCACCCTCGACCTGGTGTTGCACTGGCAGCAATTTCCTCGGAGGCTCCTCAGTTACCTCCTGAATACCTAGAATTCCAAGATGTTTTCCGGAAGGATCAGGCTAACTCTCTACCTCCCCATAGGTCTTATGACTGCCAGATAGACCTGATACCTGGATCTACTCCTCCTTGTAGTAGAATTTATGCCCTCACCGAGCCTGAGAATCTTCACCTCCGACAATACCTGGCTCAATACCTAGCGAATGGGTTTATTCGTCCTTCCAAGTCCCCTGCTTCCTCAGCTTTGTTCTTCGTTCCAAAAAAAGAAGGGGACCTTAGAACTTGTATAGACTATCGCGTCCTGAACCAGATCACCGTTAAGAATAGATATCCGTTACCTTTGATCCCTGAACTCCTGGACCAAGTCAGAAAAGCATGCATATATACAAAGCTGGATCTTAGAGGAGCCTACCACTTGGTACGAGTAAAAGAGGGCGATGAATGGAAGACGGCCTTCCGCACCAAGTATGGGCTATTTGAATATCAGGTCATGCCCTTCGGACTTTGCAATGCCCTGGCCGCCTTTCAATATTTTATGAACGATGTCCTCAGAGAGCTCATAGATGTGTGTGTTGTTGTTTACATTGACGACATCCTCGTTTATTCTTCATCGGAAACTGAACATCGGAAACACGTGAAAATGGTCCTCGAGAGATTGCGTCAACACAAACTTTTCGCTAAATTGGAAAAATGTGTTTTCAACGTGACTGAAGTTGAATTCTTGGGATTCATATTATCACCTAGCGGAGTGCGTATGGATTCAAAGAAGGTCGATGCAATTCTCAAATGGCCATCGCCATCCTCCGTAAAAGGTGTTCAAAGCATGTTAGGCTTCGCTAACTTTTACCGCAGGTTTATCCCCGAATTCTCTCGAATAGTCCAGCCCATCACCGCCTTGTTAAAGAAAAACAAACGTTTTGAATGGTCTACCGAGGCGGAACAAGCTTTCCAGAATTTGAAGACTAGATTTATCTCTGCACCGATCTTAAAACATCCTCGTCCAGAACTCCCCTACATCGTTGAAACTGATGCTTCGAGCCTTGCCATGGGGGCAGTTCTATCACAAAAGGACCCAGTAACCAATCAGTTGCATCCCGTGGCATTTTGGTCCCGCAAATTCTCGCCTCCTGAAATCAATTACACTATTACTGATAAGGAACTTCTAGCTATCAAGTCCGCCTTTAAGGCTTGGCGGCATTATCTTCTGGGGGCCCGACACACCGTTACTGTGATTACAGATCACCGAAACCTGCAATATTTGAAAACCGCAAAAGCTCAATCCTCTAGGCAACTCCGTTGGGCACTATTATTTGCTGAGTTTGACTTCGTAATTACCTATCGACCTGGTACAAAAAACGGTAAAGCTGATGCCCTTTCTCGGATAGGAGTGGAAGAACTTTTGATCAATCCTAAACCTGTACCTATCATTCCCGAACAAAGAATTCTAGGTGTAATAGCCACACAATCCATAGAAGAAGTTAAGGATAAAGTCAGGCTACTGGTAACTCCAGCAGACATACAGAATTGGCATCTGCAGGGAAAGGACTTTACGGTGAAGGACAACCTATTATATTTCCAAGAACGGTTATACCTGCCCAGCACAGATTTACAGAAAAAGGTAATCTCTTGTTATCACGATTCTTTAATGGAAGGACATCCCGGTATGACCAAGACCTCGGAAAAGATCAAGCGCTACTTCTGGTGGCCGTCTTGGAAAAAAGATATCAGAGACTTTATAATGTCCTGTGGAGTATGCGCCCAAAACAAGAGTCAAAAGGAAAAACCAGCCGGCATCTTACGCCCTATTGACATCCGCCACGCCCTTGGCATACGCTTTCTATGGACTTCATCACCGATCTACCTCCATGCTCCGGATACAATACGATCCTAGTAATCGTGGACCTATTCTCCAAGATGGCGCATTTCATTCCACTCAAAGGCTTACCAACAGCAGCAACTCTGGCCCGAGAATTTCTCGAAAACATCGTCCGACTGCACGGTTTTCCTTCAGTTCTAATTTCGGATCGAGGTAGTCAATTTATTTCTCATTTTTGGCGAAGTTGCTGTCGGTCGGCTCAAATTGATGTGAGACTTTCGACCAGCCACCACCCTCAAACCGACGGACAAACCGAGAGGACCAATCAAACTCTGGAACAGTATTTGCGCTGCATGCTACAACAAACTGAAAAAACTTGGAAAGATATCCTTTGGATACGCAAATATGCCTACAATAACTCCGTCCACTCGGGAACTGGGAAGACCCCGTTTTTTCTTTTATACGGTAGTCACCCTCGAACCTCGGAGTTGGATCCACTCCAAGATCTTGGAACACCAGCAGTAGACCACCTGCATTCTACAATCACCCAAGCCTTTAAGGAAGCCGTTTCTCACCTTCAAAGGGCTAAAGAACAATACAAGAAAGGAGCAGACCAACATCGGAAGGAAGCCCCCCAATATCAAGTAGGAGATCAAGTCTGGTTATCCACCAAATATCTACCTCTAAAAGGACCACGCACATTCAACCCAAGATACCTTGGTCCCTATTCCATCACTACCATAGTAAATCCAGTAGCGGTCAAGTTGGACTTGCCCCCTCACATGAAGATACATCCGGTCTTCCACGTCTCTCTATTAAAACCCGTGCAACCTCAAACCCGACTAACTACATCTCCAAAACCTATTCTAGTTGATGGAGAACTCGAGTTTGAAGTCAAAAGCATCCTGGATTCCAAGATCTCCAAATCTAAACTATTTTACCTGATTGACTGGAAAGGCTACGGTCCCCAAGAAAGATACTGGGAACCTGCAGAATATGTCCACGCGCCTCGTCTAATCAAAGGATTTCATCGAACATTTCCTAACAAGCCCAAACCCCCGGAGAAGCCCGGTTTGGGAGGGGCCTTGAGGGGGGGTGCTGTCATGATCTCTGCTTCCAAAAGATCAGGACTTGCCCGACTCCCTTGGAAGCAGACCCATAACCCCGGTTCCGAGTGCCAGCCAGTCCCAATTGGGACCTTTTGGACCCTGTCCTGGCGCCAGTGGCACCAGGCTCATAAAGATGCCCAGTCCCAGCGCTGGAAGCGCCAGGCTCATAATGCTTGGGTGGACTTACCTGCAGCAGACCATGCTGCTTACTTACCTGCCAGTTGAACCCCTGATCCTCTTCTGTTTGGGACTACTTTTCCTGTTGGGTGGGGCAGGAGCCACTCCCTAGGTTCAGAACACTGGAACTCTTCTGGAAAGCAGGAACTCTTTTCTTAGGCGTGGCTGTGGAAGGGGACACCTAAGCACTACAGGAGGCTATTTAAACCACACCCGATGGATGAATCTTGCTTTGCGTTATTCTGCATTCTCTGCAGCAGAACGCTCATCGTGTCTTCTGCTTCTGATCCTGGGCCTAAGGGAACAAAGGCTTACCATCCTGGAATCCAGTCTTCAGCAGCACCTGTAAAGACAAAGAAAGAACAGGTTAGCACTACGGTCTTCAGTGGCAGCGCATCTCTTACCTGGTCCATCGGCTGTCACCAACGCCTCGCGCTGCATTCCGGCATCTGAAAGACAAAGGCTTACCTACTCTTCGCATGCTCCGGAGGTCTTCGCACTGCATTCCGGCATCTGAATGACAAAAGCTTACCATCTCTTCGCACGCTCCAGAGGCCTTCGGCGCTGCATCCCGCATCTGAAAGACAAAAGAAGGTGCGTTTAAAGACATTGGGCAACTTTATTACTCACGTGCCATTACTCCTTCCCACGCCGAATCCAGTGGGTATTCCAGCACCCTTCAGCTTCTCTAAAGCTCCGAACTTGTACCTGCAAGATAAAAGGGACAGTTAGTGCGCATCGTGAAGCAGGCTACAAGCGCTTACTTACGTGCTTCCAGGCGCTTCTATTCCTCACGCGGGTTCGATCCTCAACTCTCATCAGCCCGCCATCCGCCATCGCCGGAACCCTGCAAAACAAGAGATATCATTACAAAAGACTTTTAAGACATTTGAAGTGCCCAGAACTTACCGTTCGTGCAGGTAACGACGGACAGCAGTCCTCTGAGGTCAAGAGGCCTGCACCCTTATCCAGTGAAGAAACTGGTTACGGCACCCTGCCCCGAGGCAGATGGAGAGCTCGGCGTTCACTTACCTAAGGTGAGGGTGTTAACCTTTGGGGTTCTACAGGAGAAGAGAAAGGGAAGAGGAGAGAGGCACCCAATAACCCCAGTTCATTAATCCCATATTTTCTCTCTGCAGACATCTTACTCTTCGAGTCAGACATACAGTGCACAGAGGTCCAGCCCAAAGAGCCAACCGTGTGTTACACATCACCTTTGAAGATACGGCATTCACCCAGTCAAGACCGGCGCCTCTGCAGGAATCAGGTGAGCGTTACAATCCCCCTCGTTCAGGTTCAGATCCTCTTTTGATACCAGAATCGAAGACTTTCGAATGTGTGATCGGTTTTGCTTAAACCATCGTAGGACAACTTCGATTCACTTCACACAATTTACATTTCACAACAACCTTCTACTTTCATTTCTCTTGTTTGGATACCATACAGAGACCTTCGACTGAGCACATTCGCAGTGCCGGACCACTCTGTCAGGGGTATTGTATCTTTCGTTTTAATGTTCAAATATTCACTAGCAAATTAGCTTCACTCGCGTCTTTCATCACACACATTTAACAATATTCGGTTTCACAATGTTGCTGCTTGCAACCTTGACTTCAACACAGACCGGTCTAGTATCGGTCTCCCCAAATCACTGGCTGTGTTGTTCTCTGTCGCTTCTTTGTTCTTGGAGCCAAGGACGATACCACAGTGACTGCCGCTCCTCCCCGCTTAGGTCAGTTACGCGGGAGGACCCTCGGTATCTCAGACACACAATGCAGGATTCTTCAGCCTGGTTTCCTGGTCTTCCATTTTCTGCCTTGAAAGTTTCTTGGGAGTAACGGCTTCCTGCCAAAAAGGTCAAGGGTGCTGCCCCTCTCACAAACCTCTCGTGCCTGGCCGTCTTTCTCCTTTTGTTCAATTGCTGACTCAAAACTGCTGTACCTTCATGTGTTTTGCCTCGCTCAGTGTGTGCTCTTGTGCTTCGCCTTTTATCCGTGTGGGGAAGTGTAATGGAAGTCAGGTGTGAGTGATTGTTGATAATTGCCTGACCTCGCCTGACCATAGTATTGGGACATGTCAGTTACACGGCTCAGTGTGAGTCGGTTTTCTCCCAGAGCGGGCTGTCCGTGTAAAAGTGTTTGTGCAGGTAAAGGGGGTTGAGTTTCTAAATATCCCATCGAGTAGGATGGGGTGAAGGTTTTACAGGGAAGAGAGAGATACGACATCTCACCATCCGGTGTCCCACTCCCACTCCCCAAGGACCCCTCACCCAGGTGATCCTCCTGCACTGGGCCACCCCCAGCGTCTGGATCCAAAGGCGATGGGTGTGTCCTGACCACCGGAGAGAGAGATCTGCAGGGATTAGCGGGTGAGACACCTTCTGGTTTCTCACGTTGGGCTACTCTCTCCCCAGCCTAAGGGATAGTTTTTCCAGCATGCGCAATGCGCATATCTGCCATTGTTCTCACCTGTGTTAGGTTGTTGTTGTCTGCCGTTGGACCGCCAACCTCTTCCCCTACCCCTTAGCCGCAAAGGGAAGAAGGGGTTAGTTTAACGGTCTTCTTGTTCCCTCTAATTATTTCTACTGTTGTAGCAGGGCCTGTAAGATGAGTAACGGCTGGCTGAGCGGCCCCTGCTTCTGCCAGCCCTCCCAAAAATCTTACTACCGAACATTCTTTTCAAACATGCCTAGCACTGCTTATGTGTTGGCGAATTTCAACATTTTTTTAATAAAGGAATCTCTAAAGGGTTTCCCTTTTGCATCTGCGGCTGCCTCAGATGTTGCCAATTCCTCCATCTTGGGGTCTATCTTGACCAATATGGATCTTCTCCTTTCTGTGGTTATTGCGCTGTTCGCATTTCCTAAGAGTAAGATTGCTCTCTGCGCCCATCCGGGAAGTACGTCTGGCTCTATTTTCTGCTCTGTGTGCTTTGCGCCGTCAGCCATCTGCCAAATCTTTGTTACTGGGCCCAGTAGGTCCAACATCTTGTCTTGACAAGATCTCCATGACCTGTCAATACCCTTTTTTATGTCTTTCCCATATCTTCCCATGAATGTGCACATTCTCTCATTAGTCTCTGGTGTGTGCCACCACTCAGTCTGGGACATGGGGTCTGGGTCCCTCAGCTCTTACTTTATTTCTGGCTTCCTTGGATAATCGATTACGCAGCCTTTTCTTTATGTATGCTGCGATCTTGCTGGGAGGTTCTCATTCAGAAGATCTGGGATGTATTAGGGTGTCTGGGTCAAATACATCGCCTTGGTCCTCGTCTTCTCCAGATCTCTTCCTTTTCTTGGAAGCCTTACTTTTAGACACAGAGCTTTTTTTTTTTACCTTTATTTAATTCTGGCAAAAAGGTACAACAGGGGCAATGGGACCAAGTCCCGTAGTGCATTCTTTGGTGTATTCGGTAACATCATTAGAAATGTTTCATGGTACAACATACATGTTATGGTAATACATTGCGGGTGCCAATCAGTTTGGCTCACAAGTTGTCAACTTACAGCTTTATCACAGAAATAGGATTGGAAGCCTACCCAATTATCACAGGGCCTCGAGCTAGTGGGGAGAGTAGAAACGTATATGTCTTCGCATTCTTGGGCCCAAGTCAACGCTGCCAGCTACTCCTTCACGCCGGTAGGATGTTTGTCCTTCCAGCGTAAGAGGATGACCGTCTTGGCCACCATGCATGCAGTTTTCGCAAATGTACGGTGGCTCTTGGTACGGATTGTCGGCCATATACCAAAGAGTGGGACCAAAGTGTTGTGTTCCAACAGGGCTTCTATTATTTCCACTATCGTGTCTGTTACTTGGGTCCAGTAGTTTCCCAGCCTTGGGCACACCCAAAATATGTGTAGGTGGTCCACTGGTGTTAGGGAGAATTCTCATTTATGGCTAATTTCCCTCACCTAGTAAGTCCCCCAGCAGCTTTGCTGGACTTCTGGAGTTTATTTTTTTCCACTGGTAAGAGTGAGAGCTTTTCCTAGGTGTTTCCATCTGTTTTTGTGATTGTGGACTCTAAAGTATACCACTTCAGTATCCCCCTTCTTTGTGTGTGTCACACAGCACCTTCAGTGCCGTGGCACAGGGTTGTCTTTGAGACTTCCCTCGACTCTATTTTTGAGGCGCTTACTGTCCCCCAGAAAAGGGTAAAGTTACCATTAACTTTACTTAGTCAATCTACCACAGATCCAGTACACCCCATCTTCCATGGAGTACTGGAAAGGGTTAACTCGTATCCCTTTTTATCTGTACCTCATAGAGCATTGTTTCGCTCTTTTAACATTTAGACTTGGCTGGTGGCAGTGGTATCTACCCTTACTTTTCTACCGCGATTATATTAGATAAACGTGGTACTGTTCTTGGCTATTATATTAGCCTCGAACATAAACCCGCTTGACCAAATCGTCTTTCTTTTGGCTCCGGTTGGGTTTATTCGCCATTTCTTTTTGTTAAAGTCCTTCTTGTGTTTTACTTTGCGCTGCCAACTAGGTTTGCCTTCTTTGTTCACTGTCTTTTGGCAGGCTTCTGCACAGAAGCCCTCCTCAAGGCGCCTGGGTGTCTAGGTGGGCTGAATGTGAGGGAGCGGTGTAGTCACCCCATGTACAGGGTATCCTAGGAAACCCAAGTCGCACTTTGTCATGATTGGCCAGGGTAGTTGTCCGGGCTGGACAACCCCCCTGCTGGGTGATTGACAGCCAGGCTGCGTGAATGGGGATTTTTCGCATAAAAGGCAGGTCTCTTGGGCTAGAAGTCAGAGAGTCGCCACTGGAACTACAAGGAACCGAAGAGAAGCGGAGAGAACGACGGCTGCTGCAACTACCCCGTCCCGCTGAAGCCCTGCTGCAGTCCTGAGCTCTCTGCCCTTCAACGACTCAGAGAAGATCCAGTCCGGAGTCTTCGTCCCTTGAGCTTGGTGGGAATAACCAGCTCATCTTCTACAGCCAGCGGATCCTCTTCTGTGGTCGAAATCGCTGCACACTGCTGTAGTGGTCCGGATAGCCACCTGAAGAGCCTCTCCTGTTTTTAAGGAGCGCACCTTTTATTCTATGTCGCTGCTGCCAGCCTCATCCTGGTGTGGTGCAGACCCCCTTCAGACGTCCTCCCTTCTCGACGAAGCTCCAGGAATCGTGGGTCTGCGGGAAACCAACAGGAAAAACTGCCAGGGCACCAGCTGCACCATTGGAACAAGGTACTGTGTTCTATTGAGGAAACTGGGTGAATCCCTTTTTCTTTATTTCCAAGGCTTGACCTTGTCTTCCCTCCTTCTTATAACTTTTGCTTCCGAACATTGACAATATTGAAGTACTTTTGGCTCTGTTGAATCGTGAGCTGTTAGACCGTGTGATCTTCGACAACTGGCCTCGGTGTCTTTCGACCCTGGCTCCGGCCCTTTGACTTTTGAACTCCTGTCTCTGAGTGTTTCTTGATTCTACCTGCCAAACCAAAATATTGCATGAGATTTTTGCCTCCAACTCCCTCTGGGTATTTCAGGTGCGAAGTGTGTTTTTGCCCCGGTAGCATTTCATGTCACAGATACGCGTTTGTATAGTAGACCGAACTGTCAAAAAGTGATCGCATTAATATCCGCGGTAACGTGTTTTTGTGCCTACGCCGGTTCATTCCAACACAGGGTACTTACCTTGAGACCTGCTGTACAAAGTGAAATGGTTAGTTGTAGTATATTTAACGTGTGGTTTTTATTGAAGTGTAATAGAAGTGTTATGTTTATAACGAATGGTTTAAAAATAAATGTACTTATATTTTTCTACCTGAAACCTTGAGTCAGTGTTTGCTTGAGTCACAGTAATTGTGGTCCCTTTGTGTAATCTCTGCTACTGCTCATATACTCTTGAGATAAGCCTGGCTGCTCCGCCACTGCTACCACTATGAAATAGTAGTACAGGCTTGTACCAAAGGTAAAACTTTTATCACCACCTGTAGTCTTAATTGTGTGTAGTGGTCCCTAAGGGTACTGCACAGGATTCTGCCTAACACTGGTGTACAGCGGTGAGGATTTGGAAGTAGAGTGATTACACTTAGAGTGCTGCTGTTGCTTGGGTTCAACTAACCACAAGGCTAACACCACTAATTCTATTTGACTAAGAAATCATGTCAAATATGGAAAACTACACTGAAGAGAGTATTTTACTCTATACTGCTGAGGTTCTGAGAACCATGTGCAGGGATAAGAATATCTCTGGCAAAGAAAAGAAATCTGAACTGGTTGCAGAGTTAATGGGAAAAAGTCTGGAGAGTGGGTCAGAAGGACCTACCACTCCAGCAAATGTGGATTTTGATGTTTCTGATTCTGAGAGTGTTAATTGTGAAGAAGTAGAGGAGTCCTTGCTAGGAAACCCTGCAACTCCCTTGCCTGCTCAGAATGCACAACCTCTGTCCCCAGGGACTCCCCTACACTTGCTCCTGAGTTTATTGCACTTGAGAAAATGAGACTTGAATTAGAAGTGAAACGTACTGATGCACAAACTGCCATGAAACATCAAGAGTTAAGGCTCAGAGAAATTGAGCTGAACCATAAACTAGAAAGGAAGAAACTGTCTCTAGAAAATGTTTCTCTCCCAGAGTCCTCTAGGTCTCCCAGATGGATGAAGTACCAATGACCAGTGGAAACGTTCAGCTACTAGCTGATGAGCCCATGAGAGTCTCAGGTAGTGTTTCTTTAGTGTCCTTGGGTCTTTGGGAACAACAGAACGTAGATGTCTATAACTCAATCCCAGATAATACTAAAGAGTATTATAAATATAGTGTTCTTGTGGATGGTCAGGAGACCCCTGCCATCAGAGACACTGGAGCCAGCATAAATGTGGGTGATGAATGTTTTTTTTAAAGTGGGGGATGTTGCTAAGGCACCCAAACACGTAACCAAGTTAGCTGGTGGCCCTGTGCAAATGGTTCCCCAGTTACCAGCTCTCATCCAGTGTAATGACATGACTGTCAGAATACCTGTAAGTATGCAAAATAACGTACCTGGGAGGGTCCTGTTGGGTAATGACCTTAAAACTCTTAGAGTTGTGTCTAGCACCCCCAGCCCCCCCCCCCCCCCCCAGCAGAAGGAAGCAGGATCTCACAAGGTCTGCAAGGGAGAGAACCTTAAGAGGCTCTCCTGGGGACATGATAGAGAAAGCTATCACCCCAAGTCCACAGGACTTACTTACTGCCATTTCAGGACAAGAAAAGACAAAGGGGAAACCTAGGTCTGCCAGCAAGAAATCAGCAAGCACTCCTGTGCCCAGAAGGACATCTCTGAGACTGTCCAAAGTCACACCTGTGACTCCCACACCAGCTGAAGCTGAGTGTGAGGTTCAACCCTGTATGGTCAAACTAGATACTGAGGAATCAGATCTAGAAGAGGATCTTACCTTGGTAGGAGATCTTGACCCTGTGGACCATCCTGAGCTGCAGTCTTTACTGGCGGAAGGTGGACCCAACAGAGAAGATTTCAGTAAGGGACAAAGAGAGTGTCCTACCTTGGAAGGTCTTCGCCAAAAGGCAGCTTCTCAGCTCAATGGGACTGAGCCTGGGAAGTATAGGGTGCACTGGGAAGATGGCCTCTTCTACAGTGAACCAACTGAGTCGACCCCTGGAGACTACAGAAGACTTGTAGTGCCTCTAGTGAACTGACTCCAGTTTCCGCAGTTAGCCCATGAGGTAACTTTGGCTGGTCACTTAAGTTTTAAGAAGACCAAAGAAAGGCTATCTCTGCACTTCTACTGGCCTAAGATGGGTACAGAAGTAGACATGTTCTGCAGAAGCTGCCACACTTGTCAAACCTCTGGCAAGAGTGGATCCAAGAATGTGGTACCCTTAGTGCCTCTCAATTCATTTTGAGAGAGTTGGGATTGACATTGTTGGTCCTCTTGACCCTCCCACAACTTCAGGCAACAGGTGTCATGAACCATCGAACTCGCCCCTTCTGGGCCTCCTGGTCCCTGACACGTCGGGGTTTACACTCCATAGTACTACCAACATAGCAGCAAGCAAAGAACGCTGCTCAACAGTTTTCACGTTCTACGCAGCGTGCTCTATAAAGAAACCACACCCCCGCGGCCCTGCGCTTCTCAACGCTGCTGTTAGCTGTGACTGGACGTGTGCTCTGTACTCTCCCTTGTACTATTCTGCTGTTTCCTGGTTCCTGGATCCCCTTCTTCCAATTACCATCCTTCCTTCGTGTCCAGCCTTTCCCAGAATCCCTGCACCGCTACCGCGTGCACCTCATCCCCTTTTCTGAATTCCTGGAGTTTCCCTTGATCCCGGACATCGAAGCTGAACGCAATCTGGAAGCCGAGGATGGCCGAGCGGGCTTGTATAAGACCCGAACTATACAAAAGAAGACTCTGCCTAAAGAAGTCATCAGACAACAAAAACAGGTGAGAAAGGGGGAAACCTGTGATAACAGGTTTATCCTGGTTGTAGTGGACCATGCCACCAGGTTTCCTGAAGCTATACCTATGAGGACTGTTACGGCTCCGGCTGTAGCTAAGGCCCTACTTGGTATTTTTACCAGAGTAGGTTTCCCTAAGGATGTGATATCTGACAGGGGATCAAATTTTACATCCCACTACATGCAAACCATGTGGAAAACCTGTGGAGTTACCTACAAGTTCTCAACTGCCTATCACCCCCAAACCAATGGACTGGTAGAGAGGTTTAACAGAACTATGAAGACCATGATAGGTGCTTTAGAAGAACCCCTTAGAAGAAAGTGGGACCTTCTACTGCCATGCCTTCTCTTTGCATATAGAGAAGTCCCTCAGGAGGGAGTAGGATTTAGTCCCTTCGAACTTCTTTATGGCCATCCAGTCAGAGGTCCATTGGCCCTGATTAAGGAGGGGTTGGAGAGTGCTCCTTCCTCCAAGCCAGTCAGAGTGACTGACTATGTGATAGGTCTCCAGAGGAGAATGTCACACATGATGGCAGAGGCAAGTGATAACTTGAAGGCTGGCCAAGCTCTGGTCAAACATTGGCATCCCCAGAAGGCTAACATGGTTGAGTTTACCGAAGACCAGCTTGTTCTTGTTATGGTCCCCACAAGGCAGAGGGCCTTGCAGGACAAATGGATAGGACCCTTCAAGGTTGTGGGTAAACTTGGAGAGGTGAACTATCTGGTGGACTTTGGGAATACTAAGGAGGCTCCCAGAGTCTGTCACACCAACCGTTTAAAGACTTATGTCTCCAGACCTGACATAGGAGCTTTGCTTCTAGCTTCAGCTCAGGAGGAGGAGAGTGAACCTCCACCTGACCTCCTCAGAGGCTTACCTTTAGATGAGCAAGTGGAAGGAGTTAATCTCTCTTCCAGTCTCACATCTGACCAGCAGGATGAGTGCAAGTTACTGTTAAATCAGTTTGCCTCCCTGTTCTCACTTTCACCAGGCTTGGCCCCTTAGGCCAGCATGACATACACACTGGTGAATGTTTGCCTGTCAAAAGCAGGGGGTACAGAATGTCAGACCATGTCAGATCCCACATAAGTAATATCAAAGGGCTCCTGGTGGAAGCAACCATATTCTGCCCAGGAAGGCTAAAGTTACTAGAACAAAAGTGAATGGGTTGGAAAACAATCTTACTATGTATCCTCCTCCCTTCTATTTTCATTCCCAAAACAGCAAAGTGTATAGAATCACATTCAGAGAATTTCAAAAAGTTTTATATTTGAAAAGATTTTTGAATTTCTATTTTTACGTAATGAACATTGCATCAAAGACAAAACACATAAGCAAGCACATTTTGCATGGTCAGAGCAAAACAGAAACCTGTATTCGCAGGGTGATATAGTTAGACAAACATTAATGCAATTACTATTGTCACTACTGCAAGTATACGACAGGCATCAAACACAAAGTGAACAAATAAACTAAAACAAATCAATCGTACAACTTTCTAGAGAATACAAACAATTGACATAGTTTGTGTTTTTGATACAAAAAGCGTCTACACCAGGTGTTTCAGCCTTATAACGGGGCAAGGTGAGCCATTTCTTCCTAGGGCCTTCATCAGGACGAAGGGAAAACTGTGTGGTCAGGATGTTCAGGGAAAGCTGTAACAGGAATGGAGACATTTGATAAGGGGAGGCTCAAAACTTATTGGGTTTAGGTGTGACAATAGGTTTTGAGCCTCCCCTTATCCTGTTACAGCTTTCCCTGAACATCCTGACCACACAGTTTTCCCTTCGTCCTGATGACGGCCCTAGGAAGAAATGGCTCACCTTGCCCCGTTATAGGGCTGAAACACCTGGTGTAAGAGTTAGAAATTCAAAAATCTTTTCAAATATAAAACTTTTTGAAATTCTCTGAGTGTGATTCTATACACTTTGCTGTTTTGGGAATGAAAATAGAAGGGAGGAGGACACATAGTAAGATTGTTTTCCAACCCATTCACTTTTGTTCTAGATCCCACATAAGGAATGAGGTCAACAAGATGCTTGAACTCGGGGTAATAGAACCCTATACTAGCCCATGGTCTAGCCCAGTTGTGCTTGTATCAAAGGCAGGATCCAAGGAGTTGAGATTCTGCGTGGACTATAGAGCTCTAAATGCAGTCACCAAGACTGATGCCCATCCTTTGGCTAGGACAGATGAGCTGGTGGACAAACTTGGTGCAGCCAAGTACCTCAGCACATTTGACCTAACGTCAGACTATTGGCAAATAGCCCTGACAGACCATGACAAGGAGAAAACTGCATTCTCCACCCCAGCTGGCCTCTACCAATTCAAGGTAATGCCTTTTGAATTAAAGAATGCACCTGCTACATTTCAGAGGATGGTCAATCAAGTTCTGAATGGGATGGAGGACTTCTGCATGGCATAATAGGATGACATTGCAGTGTTCAGCCCTACATGGAAAGAACAGGTTGAACGCCTAGGTTATGCATTGCAGGCTCTTGAACAGGCCCATCTGTCCATAAAGGCAAGCAAATGTCAAATTGGTCAGAGTTCAGTGGTCTACCTTGGACATGAGGTAGGAGGAAGTGAAATAAGGCCACTGCCTAGCAATGTACAAGCTGTACAAAACTGGGCCACCCTTACTACTCAAACCCAAGTGAGAGCCTTCCTAGGTCTCACTGGGTATTATAGGAACTTCATAGAGAACTATGGGACCATAGCTTCTGCCTTGAATGTCATCTCCTCTCCCAAATTTCCTAAAAAGGTCAAGTGGAATGAGGAGTGCAATCAAGCCTTTGAAGGCCTAAAGAAAGTCCTTTGTCAAGCTCCGGTCCTAAGAGCTCCTGACTATCACCAACCCTTCATTGTACAAACTGATGCTTATAATGTAGGTATAGGTGCAGTCCTTAGTCAACTGGATGAGAAAGGTAGGGAACACCCCATTTGTTTCATCAGCAGGAAGTTAAAGGATCCTGAGACAAGGTGGGCAACAATAGAAAGAGAATGTTTTGCTATTGTGTGGGCACTGGCAAGGTTTAGACCATACTTGTATGGATCTACCTTCACTATTCAGACAGACCACCAACCCTTGAGATGGCTGATGCAAATGAAAGGGGAAAACCCAAAGTTACTCAGATGGTCAATCTGCCTGCAAGGATTTGATTTCTCCATTGAGCACAGAGCAGGAAGTCCCCACCAAAATGCTGATGGTCTCTCTAGGATGTTTGTAACCGACTAGAGGTATGAGGTCCATCCAGGAGTGGATTAAATCCTCCCGTCCCTTAGTCTGGGAGGGGGGGGCAGTGTTAGGGAGAATTCTCATTTATGGCTAATTTCCCTCACCTAGTGAGTCCCCCAGCAGCTTTGCTGGACTTCTGGGGTTTATTTTTTTCCACCTGGTAAGAGTGAGAGCTTTTCCCCCACTCTTACCTGTATTTTGCTATGTGTTTCCATTTTTGTGGTTGTGGACTCTGAAGTACACCACTTCAGTAGCCCCCTTCTTTGTGTGTGTCACACAGCACCTTCAGTGCCATGGCACAGGGTTGTCTTTGAGACTTCCCTCGACTCCATTTCTGAGGCGACTACTGTCCCCCAGAAAAAGGTAAAATTACCATTCACTTTACTTAGTCAATCTACCACAGATCCAGTACACCCCATCTTCCATGGAGTACTGGAAAGGGTTAACTCATATCCCTTTTTATCTGTACCTCCTAGAACATTGTTTCGCTCTTTTAACATTTAAACTTGGCTGGTGGCAGTGGTATCTACCCTAACTTTTCTACCGCGATTATATTAGATAAACGTGGTACTGTTCTTGGCTATTATATTAGCCTCAAACATAAAGCCGCTTGAACAAATCTTTTGGCTCGGGTTGGGTTTATTTGCCATTTCTTTTTGTTAAAGCCCTTCTTGTGTTTTACTTTGCGCGGCAAACTAGGTTTGCCTTCTTTGTTCACTGTCTTTTGTCGGGCTTCTGCCCAGAAGCCCTCCCCAAGGCGCCTGGGTGTCTAGGTGGGCTGAATGTGAGGGAAGGGTGTAGTCACCCCCTGCACAGGGTATCCTAGGAAACCCAAGTCTCACTTTGTCATGATTGGCCAGGGTAGTTGTCCGGACTGGACAACCCCCCTGCTGGGTGATTGCCAGCCAGCCTGCGTGAATGGGGGTTTTTCACATAAAAGGCAGGTCTCTTGGGTTAGAAGTCAGAGACTCGCCACTGGAACTACAAGGAATCGAAGAGAAGCGGAGAGAACGACGGCTGCTGCAACTACCCCATCCCGGTGAAGCCCTGCTGCAGTCCTGAGCTATCTGCCCTTCAGCGACTCAGAGAAGATCCAGTCCGGAGTCTTCTTCCCTTGAGCTTGGTGGGGATAACCAGCTCATCTTCTACAGCCAGAGGATACTCTTCCGTGGTCGAAATCGCTGCACATTGCTGTAGTGGTCCAGATAGCCACCTGAAGAGCCTCTCCTGTTTTTAAGGAGCGCACCTTTTATTCCGTGTCGCTGCTGCCGGCCTCATCCCTTGTTAGGCAGAAACCTGTGCAGTTCCCTCTGGGACCACTGCCAAAGATTTAAGACTACAGGTGTTTGGCAGTAAACCCACTTGGTAGCAGTCTGTACCACCCAGATTTACCTGGTAGCTGTGGCTGAGCAGTCAGACTTCCCTCAAGAAGAGTTAGGCAGTATATAGAGCATACATAATAGGTACAGAGGCACAGTAGTACAAGCAAACACTGACCAGAGCTAGGTGTAAAAGTATATAATTATTTATTTAAAAGACACACTCATAAATTACACTAGCACAGAAAAGGTAAGTAAGTCAAACCACAGTCACTATTACTTATATGTACATCCCTAGTTATTTGTTGGACAAGTCTAAATTAACACCACTTATTTCCAAACAGAGGTGAGCGCTTAACATTAGATGGCACTCCAACAAGTTAGTTAAAAAGGGAGGGAAAAGGCAGAAGTAATGAAAACAGCAAGGTAAAACACTTTTCAGAGATTCACAGTAAGTTTAGAAGGGCAGTCTATTGCGGAGCAAGGAAGTTCGGTTGCCAGGCCCACTCTAGGGAAAGCCAGGTGAAAAGATGCCCAAGATCACACAATGTCACAAGTCTTTACAGGTGAGTAGGAAAGGTTTTACCAAGTTTAGAAAAGTTTAGTTAGGGTGTCCCAGGCTTACCCAGGTTCGAGAGCCGAGGGCTAAATCTACCCCGTACAATCGGTGGCAAGGGAAGCCGGGCGGAACACGGTACCTTTAAAATGGAAAGGATCCTCCAGCGGTGGCAGTTGTTCCTGGTAGTGGGTGCAAGTCACGGCGTCGTCCAGAGGAAAAGAAGATCTCGACGTGGAGGAAAGCTGAAGGTCGTTGCACTACCAGGGAAGAAACCAGCCGTGGAGTTTTCCGGTTAAAAGGATGTTACCCCTCTTTTGCGGTTGAGGTAAACAGTGGTATCCCGGTTGCCGGGGTGCTTGGCACAGGCAAGGCGGCCACGAGATGCTTCAGGGAGGCGAAAAGAAGGCAGAAACTGGTTGTCCCCACCAGTCAAGGGAAGAAGACTCTCCCAGCTGGAGATCTCCTCTGTCGTTGGGAAAAGTGGTGAGACGGTTCCGCAGGGCTCCACCGGTGGTGTCGTCTTGGCAGGTCGGCTCGGCTTCTCCCTCTTCGGCTTCTTAGGTCCTGTGGCGACTTCTGAAGAACCAGTCCCAAAAACCCTGCTTTTATGCAGCAAACCCCCATTCATACAGCCTAGCTGTCACTCAAACATGCTAAGTGGTGAGCGGGGCGGCTCACCACTTGGGCCAATCACACCAGAGTGCGACATGAGTTGGCAAGGCAACTCAGTCCAGGGTGCCTAAACCCCCTCCCGCACCCCCTGTGGTACCCAGACAGAATGGCACTACTTTGGAGGGCTTCTGTGCAGAAGCCCGCCAAAAGTGGAACAAAGGCTTGACTCGGGTTCAGGGTTACTGAAGTGAACCTAGATGCCATTTTGGCGGCGAGTTCTGGCAAAAAATCCCAACCGGTGAATTTATATTAAATAAATAAACCGGCGGTATCTTTAACATTGCACCAAAAAGTGGTGCATTAAAATCAATGGGAAATCCCATTGGGAAACATTCCGGTGGAATATTTCCGTGGTATCCACTGCCACCAGCCAGAAACTCGGCGAGGGGGGACGGGACAGTACCCCCTCGACAACAGACCCAGGGGCAATCTATTTGCCCCTACCAGTACTTCCACAGTATGATGGTTTGTACTGGTTAAGTTCCTAAGTTAAGACTAGTAAAGTCAATGGTGACTTTACAGACCCAGAGAGACAGTAGTCAGTCCCAGGGTGTGGAGTCTATGTTTGGGGGTCACTATGACACCCCGGTGTTACTGCACTGAGGGTGCTGTGTAACACACATTCAAAAACCCATGATAGCCTAGGGGAAAAAATACCCCATAGCCCATAAGCACATAGTAAGTCACAGAAACACTCTCAAGACATGTCCAAGAGTGAGGGTAAAAGAGTCTCACTCTTGGCAGGAGAAAAAAATAAACCCCAAAAATCCAGCAGAGCTGCTGGGGGACTCACTAGGTTAGGAAATTCAGCCTAAACAGAGAATTCTCCCTAACATCCCTGTGTGGTGCAGACCCCCTTCAGACGTCCTCCCTTCTCAACGAAGCTCCAGGAATCGTGGGTCTGCGGGAAACCAACAGGAACAACTGCCAGGGCACCAGCTGCACCATTGGAACAAGGTACTGTGTTCTGTTGAGGAAACTGGGTGAATCCCTTTTTCTTCATTTTTAAGGCTTGACCTTGTCTTCCCTCCTTCTTATAACGTTTGCTTCCGAACATTGACAATATCAAAGTACTTTTGGCTCCGTTGAATCGTGAACTGTTATACCGTGTGATCTTCGACAAATGGCCCCCGGTGTCATTCGACCCTGGCTCCAGCCCTTTGACTTTTGAACTCCTGTCTCTGAGTGTTTCTTGATTCTGCCTGCCTAACCAAAATATTGCCTGTGATTTTTGCCCTCTGGGTATCTCAGGTGCTAAGTGTGTTTTTGCCCCGGTAGCATTTCATGTCACGGATACGCGTTTGTTTAGTAGACCGAACTGTCAAAAAGTGATCGCATTCATATCCGCGGTAACGTGTTTTTGTGCCTAACACCGGTTCATTCCAACACAGGGTACTTACCTTGAGACTTACTACACAAAGTGAATTGGTTACTTGTAGTATATTTAACGTGTGGTTTTTATTGAAGTTTAATAGAAGTGTTCTGTTTATAACGAATGGTTTCAAAATAAATGTACTTATATGTTTCTACCTGAAACCTTGAGTCAGTGTTTGCTTGAGTCACAGTAATTGTGGTCCCTTTGTGTAATCTCTGCTACTGCTCATATACTCTTGAGATAAGCCTGGCTGCTCCGCCACTGCTACCACTATGACATAGTAGTACAGGCTTGTACCAAAGGTAAAACTTGTATCACCACCTGTAGTCTTAATTGTGTGTAGTGGTCCGTAACGGCACTGCACAGGATTCTGCCTAACAGCTGGGATATGTCGACATCTAGGGCAGCAGAGCGGTTGTGAATGGGCAATTTTGGATAGCCTAGCCCGTGTGGAGTAGAGTCTGTTTAGAATTTTGAATTGCATACATTTAAATCTAAAGTTTATAGAAACTGTCTTGGTGTTTGCACTCATTCAGGTCCATTGCTCGTCCATGAGGTGTAGGCCCAGCTCTTGGGACCATCCCTGTCTCGCACATGAGGTAGGGGATGAAGTGGAATTTAGTATCATCTAATATAATGCCGACAGGATGTGTCTACAGTCTCCGGACTTAGCAATATAGGCTAGACATGTGGTCTCTGGGGGTTCGTCTGGGTAGGATGGCCATCTAGTCGAGATGGCCACGCACAGCCTGTAGTATTGCAGTTGGTCCCCACTTGTGTTTCTGTGGCCTGGTTTTCAAGTTGAGGAGGTGATGAATTTGCCCTCCGGGAAGATGTCAGCTAGAGCCCTGTAGCCTAGTTTTTCCCATTTTATCTGGATCGTCCTATCCCATTTCAGTTGGCGCTCTGGGAATTTCCACAGGGGTAGCCAGCGGTAATAGGGTCTTTCAGCTCCCGTGAGGGAGAACATTGTACGCCATGCACGGAGTGTGGACATGACTGGGTCGAATGGGCAATCGTCTTGGTAGTGTCGATTTAGTATTAGTGTTTTAAGGACCAATTCCCCCACAACTAGTGCCCCGAGTTTGACGTTTGGTGGGGGCGATGCCATAGGGTACCAAAATGTGGTGAACTGGGCCTGGGCTGCTGTCCAGTACAATGCCAGGTTTGGAGCAGTGCATCCCCCCCTTTCATACGGGTATGTCATCTCTACCCACTTCTTGCGGACTGCCCCGGCGTGCCATAGGAATTGCACGAGTTGACTGTGTATTTGGGTAAAGTAGGGTCTCCCAGGCCAAATTGGGACATTGGCAAATATGTACATCATCTTGGGGAGTAATATCATCTTGATCAGTGATAATTTGGCGGCCGGGGACAATGGGAGAGCTTTCCATTTATTCGTTTTGGTTTCGGCGTATGTCCTAAGTGTGGTATAGTTATTTAGCTGTATCGACACACAGGATCTCGACACTACAACCCTTAAGTATTTGATTCGGTCGGCTGACCAACAGAGAAAAGATATTCCCAGGCAGCTGGGTGTGTTGTTGGTGAGGGGGAATATCTCTGATTTTGAAGCATTAATCGTGGAGCCTGAGAGTTCGTCAATGTGAGTGATGTCCTGAATGATCGAGATCAGGTTAACCAAGGGGTCCCTTACGTAAAGCATGACATCATCTGCGTAAAGCGAGATGCTATCGGGGTCACCCATCAAGCGGATTCCCCGGTGGCCGTGGTGTTCCCTGATGTACTCCAACATTGGCTCAATGGCGAGGGCGAAAAAGGATGGGGGAGAAGGGGCAGCCTTGTTGGGTCCCTCTTTCCAGCTGAAATATGGTGGATGTGTGTGAGTTGACACAGACCCTAGCCAATGGTTGTATATATACGTTTGATGTATTGTTGCATCTAGGGCCCAATTCCGATCGCTTCTAGTGTTAAGAACAAGTAGTCCCAGGCGACCATGTCAAAAGTCTTTTGGGTGTCGATTGTCACCCCCACCGCTTGCGCTTCAGGATCTAATCTGGCCATTATATTGAACAAGCGTCTAATGTTGAGTGCGGTACACCTCCCAGGGATGAATCCGGCCTGGTCAGAGTGGACCAGGTCCGGCATTAGCGGAAGCAGTCTGTTGCCCACGACCTTTGCATACATTTTAGTATCGCAAGGGAGAGGGGCCTGTATGAGCCACATTCATTACTGGGCTTGTCTGGCTTCAGTTGTATCGTGATCACGGCTTCTCTCAGGGATTCTGGCAAGATGTAGCGTTGTAGGGGTTCTTCCCATACCTGCAGGAGGATCGGGAACAGCACCGCAGCATATTCCTGGAAGAATTCAGCTGTCAGGGCGTCTGGTCCCAGGGCCTTGCTTTTGGGGAGGGAGGAGATGACTGCTACTATTTCCTCTAGAGTAATTCCAGTTCCAGTTCTTCCCTGGTTTGAGGGCTTAGGGAGGTCAATGATATTTTAAGGAGTAGAGCTTGTATGGCAGGGTCCCCTTTTGGTGGTGGAGCTGTGTATAGTGTATGATAAAAATTGCAGAATACCACTACTACTTCTGAGTCTGCCCATCTATTGTTCCCCTGTGCATTCAAGATGCAGTCGACCTGTTCTCTGCCTTCTTTGGCCGAGATCATTCTTGCCAAAGTTCTTGCTGGTCTATCCCTTTCCCCGTATCTCCTGGCAGTGGCCAGATGAGCATAGTACTAGGGTTCTCTAGTGGCATGGGCCTCAAACCTTTCTATCTCAGCATGGATTTGTGCTAATAGTGGGGGATCTGAGGTTCGAGAGTGTTCTTGTTCCAAGCTTTTAAGTTTGCTTTCAGATTGCTCAAGGTCTCTCCTGATACAGTTGAGTACCCCAGCCTCCCTCGATATCGACATGCCACAAATGTACACCTTAAAGGCTTGTCATCTGCCTTCCTGGGACGTGGTGTCTGGTGAATTTGTAGAGAAGAAGGTGTCTATGTCGTCTTTGATGTCTGCACGGAACACCACATCTCGCAAAGCATCAGATTTGAATCTCCACGTGCATCTCATTGGTCCATCTCTATATTTTAGGGTTAATAGGATTGGGGAGTAGTCAGATAATGTGCGGGGTCTGATTTCTACATCTAGTACTTTCCCCATTAGTGAGCTAGAGATTAGGAAGAGGTCTATTCGGGAAGCCATGTCGTGTACCGATGATTAAAAGGTGAATTCTCTGGCTGAAGGGTGAATGGTTCGTCATGTATCTCTGAGCCTGTATATCTGCATAATGGTGAGCAGTTGGCGGGGTACCTGGGTTTGTGGGCAGGGGGCTTTGATAATCCTGTCTAGTGTGAGATCACGTTTTAGATTCATATCTCCCCTCCCCCCCAGATTTGAGGTATCCCATAGTATACAGCCAAGGTGTCTTTTAGGTGGTCAAAGAATTCTGGGGAGTCGGTATTAGGGCAATATGTGTTTATAAGAATTGCCTCTAGTCCTTCAAGAATGCAATACACTACTATATACCTCCCCTTCAGGTCAATATGGGTCTGTTTCAGGGTGAATTTCAGGGATTTGTGGACAATTATCATGCCGCCTCTTGATTGAGTGGAATATGACATGGAGTGTCTGTTCACCCGTCCCATTTGGGGGCGATGTTGCTACATGTATTCCCTTTAGCATGGGTTTCTTGTAGGAATAAGATATTAGCTTTCTGTCTGTGCGCACAGTCTACTATTTTACGGGATTTGATGAAGTGCTCCAGACCCCGGACGTTCCAGCTTAATACCCTCACCTGTTATGCCATCCCTTTTGTATTGATTCACGTCCTTTCATGCATACCATTTTATTATTGTGTGTTTGTAGGATGTGCCCCACGCTCCTCTGCACCTGATCGCCAGGGTTATAACAGTTTGCACCCAACTTCTCCTCTGTGTCGCGCAGCTGGCGCTCCCGTTCCCTTCGGGTTAAGAAGGAGATCCGGTGTCTGTCTGCCCACCCCCTCCCTCACTGCAAACCCCAACCCAGCAGTATGTGAGCCCAACCCATTCCTTCCCTCAAACTCCCCTTTAAGCCAATCTGGCATAGGGGATGGTGATATCAACATTGTTCACGCAAGCAACTGCAGGTGGGAGCGCTGTTGCCATACCGCCTATGCCGATGACAGGGGCTTATGACTCCGAACTGTAGCTAGTATCTAGGTGGATGGCTATCATAAAGTACTACCTGCACATATTTCAATACGTGTCATAGGATCAGAACCACAGTTCTGTTAAAATAGAGTTAATTGTCTCCGTCTGCTGGGTCTTCCGCAGAATTAGCCACTAGAATTTGTGCCTCAATAAATTTGACAGTTTTGCTTGGGATTGTGAAAAGCTTGCCTAGGAATTGTAATTTCAGCCGTGCTGGAAATAACATAGCATATTGTATGTTCCTTTCTCAAAGCATCTTTTTAACCCCGATGAATTGGCGGCGTTCCAGCTGTACTGGGATGGAGAAGTCTGGGAATATGCAGATAGTCTGGGAGCCTAGTTTTAACTCTTTCTTTTCACGGGCTACGCGGAGGACTGTGTCTCTGTCGCAGTAGTTTAAGATTTTAGCTATTATGGGCCTGGGGAAGTCTGGTTTCCGTTTGGGTGAGAGCGCCCAATGTGCCCACTCAATAGCAAAGAATGGAGAGAGGGCAGGTTGGTCCAGGAATTCTTTGAGGAGATTTTCGACAGCCAGCTCAATGTTCCAGTCAGGGCATTCTACTGGACTCCCACAATATGAATGCTGTTTCTGCGGGGAAACTGTTGTTGGTTTGCTTCATATCATTAGAGAGGGTAGCTACTGTATCTTGTAGTATACGGATATTGTCTTTGTTGGTGCCAATTCTTCCCTCTGCGTCTGTTATCCGGGGTCCTTAGTGGACCAGTTGGGATCTGATCGAGGCCATACTTGCAGTGATGTCGAGTTTTTCGTGTACGACTGCAAATCTTTTCCCCATCGCTTCCATAATGCCGGATAGGTCGGGCACGAGAGGGGGTTCTGAGATGAAGTGGATGGTTCTGCTGAGGGCAGTCTCTGCTGACTTGTGTCGTTGCGTGGAGCCACCTTCATGAACTTATCTATTGCGCCCGCTTTCTTCCCACCACCGGAACCCTTGGTCATATCTGTTCATAATGGGGTGAACTGAAGGACCTGTTTGGATACGGCCTCGACAGCGTGAGCCCGGTGCAGATTGTGTAGGGGTGTGCGGGCAACCGCTTATGGAGCCGGAGCCTGCAGTGGACTCAGGCTGTTCCCGCAGGGCTCTGCGCGCCCTTCTCTCCTCAGTCCGGGCGGCACACTAGTTGCTCCTCTTCCAATGTCAGCCGATCTACGGTCCGGGAGGTGGAACTCTGCGCACAGGGCCACCCGGCTCTCGTGCCTTCCCCGCAGCCTTCCCGAGTTCTTTATCTGGTTCAGGATGAAATTTCAACACATTTAATCAGCCAATGCCGCCACCTTCCTGCTTGGTCTTTCGTCGTAGTACGGAGCTTGTGGGCTAAGTAGCCATACTTGTTGGCTGCTTAACAGCACCCCCTTTTAGACATAGAGCCCATGGATGACTCCTCCCTCTCATCGGACTTTCGTCTGATGAGTCACCCCAGTCTCCTGGGTCCTGCTTGTCTGAGCTGAATGTTTCGTAATTATGGGATCGCCATCGCCCCCCTCTCACCCATGGCCTCGCTTTTTTACAACCACTTTGCATAGCGTGTGGCGAACCCGGTTGGGTCTGTGCGCTGCTACCCCTGCAGGCTTTCTTTCTTACCCATTTACCTGAGTTAGATACTTTCGGGGCTTTGCCCCTTAGCTCCTGCATTCCATGAGAAAATGCTAGCCAACCTTCCAGCAAGGTCAAGTGTTCAGGAATCAGCCCCAAACCGGCACATATGGCCTTCTGTACCAATTGACCCATACCAGATTCCAGTCTTTTGCGACTTGTGTGAGGCTCAATTAATTGATGAAGCTGTGGATTCTCCTACTCTTCATGCTTCCAGTCCAGCGGAGGTGGGTGTTTGCAAGTAGCGTGAGCCTGCTCCCGTTAGTCTAATATATTGCAGCCTTGAAAATCGGTTCAGGGAAAGTCACTTTGGAGAGCTTAACAGATGTTCTTGGGACTGCGCCTTCATATTTTCTCACCGGGCTGGTGCCCATTGCATATATATGTCAGCTGTTGCTGAAAATTCGGCAGCCCTTGGTTTCCCTCTGATGTTCCTGCTCGTTAGATTAGATGTCACCTGTCCACGGAAGTGTGACCTGAAACCGCCAGAACTTCTCGCTATGTCCACGACTCCTGTTGAAAAGTGGCCCCTTAACTGTTCTGAGAGAACCTGCAGGCGCGGGACCCTGCCAGCCTGTCATGCTATGCCGTTCTCTTAGAGCCTTGCAGGAACCTTCCGCCTTCACCCGCGCTCGCTCCTGAATGAAACTGAATATACGCAGGCTTCTATCTCGGGCGGCACCATATCTGAATTCACTGTTCACATCAGCACACATAAGCAATTATAAATGCAAGTAATACACTTATCTGCTGCGTAAGCAGCAAATAAAGCGGAAGTGAGGAGTGCAAAGGATCTTAAGAAATGTAAAGGAGGGGGATTGGACAGGGGTGTAATGTGGGAGAGTGTTCATCCTATCAATAACACATTACAAAAAGACTGGATTCATGGAAAATGTCATTTTTTTAAAGGTCGTTTTGAATATGCTACACGAGAAGTAAAGGAAATAGTTAAGCATAATCAGAGCCTCCGGTCTTGACATAGAATTCAGAATTTCCACAGCTTCGTTATAGAAAGTCATAATCCTATTAAAGACTCAGAGTTGAAGAATGACGCTTTCTCTCAACTTTACTTCTCGAGCAGCATAAAAACCAAGCAATAATATATGCATAACAAAGATAACAAGCTACATTTCCCATCAAGATTCGGTAGTCCATGTAATATTGGTCTTTCCTTAACACGTGATATCGCAAACCAATCATGCCATTCCAAGGACCATAAACACTGTCACCACCTTGATCCTAACCTCTTTGTGTCCCAACTGGTAAACGCAAACTGATAACTAACATCCAACCAACACTCCAGGACCCAGAAGGCTTGCTGACGACGTTGGGCCCTACAACAATAAAACAAATCTCAGGATTCTGCTGTTTACGGGTAGGAATCATGACATATCACCAATCATATACAGTACAGTCATGAACATCATCAATATTAACATTCATCCAGCTTCATGATAGTTAGGGTGGGATAATCCTTCACCTCTGTGTCTTTAATAGAATTATGACTTTCTATAACGATAGTGTTGATCTGAATTCTATGACAAGACCCGGAGACTCGAATTATGCTTGTTCAAAGCTTACCTACCACCAATGATGCCACCTTTTCAATCGGCTTAAAATAAAAAG
Source organism: Ambystoma mexicanum (assembly GCF_040938575.1). Classification (NCBI taxonomy): domain Eukaryota; kingdom Metazoa; phylum Chordata; class Amphibia; order Caudata; family Ambystomatidae; genus Ambystoma; species Ambystoma mexicanum. Next base: position 1,088,156,806 of record NC_090937.1, on the reverse strand, counting down.
TCTTAAACGTCGATTCATTTGACCTATCGCTGACTTCATAATGTCCCCCAGATGTGCTCCTACATTATAAACCTTAGAGGCCATCCCACCCCTCACAGAATGCGCACCATAGCGTTCTATATCGATGCCTGCTTGATGAATCACCCATCTCGTCAGTGTTGCCGGGGTCACTGCCCCAAAGGGTGTCTGTAAAGCAATAAGTAATCGAGACACTTCTGCGGGTCGCAATTCCTTTATCATGTCTTTGTAAGCTGTTAAACATCTAACTGGGCATAATTTTGGGTGATCCGGGAATGAGTCATAAGCTATTGTTCTCAACCCATCTTCGATATATATAAAAAAATTACTCCTAATGGAGATATCGATTTCTTGTCAACTTCCAATGTTCTCACGTCAGAAACTCTCTTGCAAAGAGGGCGCTAGAGAGCCATCCAAGATGGCAGCTTACTAGCGAGCTCCACACCGATCCCGAGAAACATCCTGACAATATAGCCTCATACACCCTCAAACTCCCCTCAGACTGCACAGCAGTGCACCTAAAACCCCCAGTGCAGGCACACAAGTCAACAAATGGTCTCCGGACACAGCGCTACACACCAGCCCCTCGGCCAACGCAGACGGGAAAGAGGCTGCAGCACGGCAACGGCACCGCGACGCGGCAACACCAAAATTGAGTGCTGGCGAATCCCAGACCAGCAAGGCCCCTCTCGGCCGCAGCCCCCAACATCACTGTGGCCGGTGGGCGGTGTATGCCCCAGCCGCCGGACAGACCGCAGAACAGAAGTGCCAGCAACCAACGCCCGGCCTCCTGGAACTAGAGAGCACAGCGGATCGGGGGAGTCACGGTGCTGAGAGCGGTGGAGGCAGTCAGGAGCCCGCCCAGCCAGCCAACGACAACGGGCTGCAGGACGTTGAAAACCGCAGCTGGCGCCTCGGCACCCGGAGGAGGAGCGCACGGCAGACCACGATTACAAACATAGCAGAGGCAGTTGGGAGCCCGCCCAACGAGCCAGCAATAATTGAAGGGTGAGCCCCAGCCATAGAACGGGCTGAAAGAAGTGCGCGTGGCTGACCGGGACCGTGAGCCTGAACACAGCGGGAGCGGCTGGGAACCCACCTAGTCTGGCAGCGGCGCAGTCAAAAGCGAATCTGCCCGCAGCCAGGCAACCCCAGCGCACGAGATCCACCAGGTAACAGGGGACAGCACCAGAATCAGGTAGGAGAGGCGTCGACCCGCCCCCCCACTCTACCCATGTGCCCCTGTGAGGCCCCCAAGCCGCTGACTGAACGGCCCCGGGCAGCAACTTGGTGCAAAGACCAGACACCTGCTCCAATCCACCCCCTCCGGGAGCATACCGAAACTTACTTCAAATTGGCTCCCCGAAACCCGGCCCCACTCCTATCAAAGGCACTTCCAGCTGCGCCCTACCCACAGCCATAGAGATTATCGACCCATAGGGCACCGAACAACAAAGCAAAACTCTCCCCAGCCTGCCCACTGGAGAACCAGCCCGCTACCACCAAATTCCGCAAGAAACACCCCAACCTCTAAAACACCTACCAGAAAAGGGCGGAGGAAGGAATAGCAAATAAGGGTCGCTGAGCTCCACCAACAGCTGCGGCAGCTACAAGGAAACCCCCATAGCTAACCCACGACCTAGCAGCTACCAAGAGTTGTAACACTAGTTAACTGGGGCAGACAGTGGGCACAACAACCACTGCTTTACACACATTTCACCCAAGCCACCCATACAATCTCCACTGCATACAGTGACCATCCCAAAAAGGCACAAACCATTGAATTACACCCGGACCACAATCATCCGCCGGAACCACTGCACATAGACTTAGAAGCACTCCTAAGCCAGCCAAGAGTGCCCCCCAACAACTAGAGGCATAACTCCAAACAACACACGTCCTACGGAGCCAGAACCGCTTCATCTCTCCTGACTGCCCTGATCTCACAACGTAAAAGAAACTCTCCCAGCATGGGCAAAACAGACAAATCGCAACGAAAACTAATCTTTGAAACTGTGGCCATAGCCAAGACTCCTAAGCAGCTGAATCGAGAACCCGCCCTAACACCAGACATGGAAAGAAAAACTAGTCAGCACCCCCCCAATCTCTCGATATACACGAGGTACTGCTCGAACTCAAAGTGGGCATAGGCAATCTCGATGCCAAAATCGACACCCTCTCATCCAAAGTGGATCAAATACAACACCTCCTAGAAAAACATGGCGAAAGGCTGGACACCGTAGAACAGAGGGTCTCTGATCTCCACATCCCTGTCCTCATAAGTGACATCACTAGAGCGCCAAATAAAAGAAATCATAGCTAAAAACAAAGACTTAGAAGGGCGCAGGCGCCGAAAAAACATTAGGCTGGTAGGGATAAGAGAGCAACAAACACCAGCGAATTCTGGAACAATTATGCAAAGACATTTTTGGAGCAACTACCTTCTGCCCACTATTCGTAGTGGAAAGGGCACACAGGATTCCAACTAATCACCCGATCCCGGGAACAGCACCTCGCCCTATTATTGCTAAACTGCTGAATTTCAGAGATCGTTATCTAATACTCAGGTTGGCCAGAGACAAAGGTGACATCCAATATGATGGCGATAAAGTCAACATTTTTCCTGATTTCTCACCAACGGTGCAAGCATCTCGCAGAGCCTTCAGAGGAGTAAAGCGCTGCGTACGAGAGGAGCAAATCCAATACTCAATACTCTTTCCAGCCAAATGATATATTCTCCTTGCTGAAAAGACACAATTCTTTACGTCACCAGAAGATGCCAACACATTCTTAGACAACATCGGCTGCCGTCCACCACGTGAACTGCCAAGACCACAAAGGAGAGAGAGAAACGGGAGAGATCCACCCTGAAAAAAACTCCATGTCCTGCTCGACATGGGAGGTTGAAACATGAGCATAAGTCTGTTATACGTACCTCGGGATCGGTGATCCTTGGAGGGCACTAGCGCCCCAAGCAGAGCACTGTTCACTAAGTTACTAGGGGAGGGGTCAACTTTGGGCGGGTTGGGGGTTGCCTGACAGGCAGGGGGAGGGGGAAGAAGGGACTCAAGTTGGGGAAAGAGTACCCAGAAGAAACAAGTTAGCAGTTTGAAACGTGCACCAACCAGGGCCAGGACCTGCCCCACCCGATCCCAACCGAGACCAACAACTCCACATCGACTGCACGAACATCCATCTCCAAACGGCAAGCACTCAAGAAAAGCCGCTTCAAACACCCAAATACACCAAACAGAAACCACGCAGCAGAAACAACAGAGAAATCCCAAACAAATTCAAACTAGCCACATGGAACATTAAAGGGGGCAACCAACCATTCAAAACGAGGAGGTTGATACAATACGTGCGTCGACACAACATCGATGTGGCTAGAGACACACCTACGACCTAACTCAAAAAACCACTGGGCGAAAACATGGGGATGCCACAGATACTTCGCCTCTTTTTCCTCAACCGCGAGAGGAGTCGCAATCCTAATTAATAAAACAACATACTTTAAATTAATCCGGACCCAGAACGACTCTGAAGGAAGAACACTGCTCGTCCACAAACAATAGACGGGGAAGAAATAATTATGATAAACTCCTACGGCCCCAACATAGACAGCTCCAATAATTTCGACTGGGTCCAGACACACATTGAATCCAACAGGGAAGCCACAGTAATATGGGGTGGCGACTTCAATACCCCACTCGACCCACGCATAGACAAAACACACAGGACAACAGCCCCATGCTCCAAGGCAAGCCTACAAATAACCGAAATTTGCAAAGCCCACGACCATATCGATATATGGTGAAGCAAACATCGTGACTCTCAGGAATTCACTCTCTAGTCCTGGGTACACAAGTCCAGCTCGCGACTGGATTATATTCTCGTGTCAGCTCATAGCCGATTCCAATGGGGTGAATGTCAAAATCTGCCCAGGTCCATCTCAGATCACTCAGCGGTCACCTTAGTGTGCACAACATCCCGAAGTGACATCACCAGACCCCAATGGAGATTTAAACACAGGGCCTTTCAAGATCAAATCTTTGCGGATGAACTGCGAGCTGAACTGATCACCTTTCTCAAAACAAACCAAGGCACAGTGTCGTCGGCAGGAACACTCTGGGAGACACTAAAATGCTTCACCAGAGGGATATGTCTAGCAAAAGAAAATGGAATCCTAAAAATACTGAAAAGAGAATTAAACGCATGCGAAGACCGACTCAAAATCCTCGAACAAGCAGTAACAGCCACAAATACCCCCAGCACACTAGCAGCACTCAAAACAGAACTAGGAGTATTCAGAACACTGGCAGAAAGAGAAACCAAATTCGTAACAAGCCACCACAAGATCCGACAGTATGACGAAGGGCAACGACCCGGAGCACTAATAGCAAGACTGATTACCGCAGAATGAAAACCTACGACAGTCGAAGTAGTGCTGGGCTCATCAGGAACGCTCGTATACTCGGAAGAAACATGCCCTAAATTCTAACAAAACTTGTATAACTCCAACTATTCCAGGGACACTACCGAAATAACACAATACCTAAACACAACCGAATTATACTGGACAAGTGCCGAACTCCGAGAACCGTTGAACGTGCCCATTACTACGGAAGATATCCTAGAAGTTATCAAGGAATTACCAAGTACCAAAGCCCCGGGGCCTGACGGCCTAACAGGAGAATTCTATAAATTCTTTGCAGATCTCCTAGCCCACTCCTGCTCCAAGTGTACGAAGAGGCCATAGAAAAAGACCAGCTTCCACCAACACTTTACATGGCGAATATCATCCTCTTGCACAAAACAGGTAAACCCAAGGAAGACTGTGCCTCCTACAGACCCATATCGTTAATAAACTTCGACAACAAAATCTTTGCAAAAATTCTGACTAGAAGGTTAATACCACTCATGCCCGCAATAGTGCTGGCGGACCAAGCAGGATTCGTTCCAGGCAGAGACACATCATTTGGCCTCAGAAGAATGTTCGGAGCAATGGAAGCCCTTAACCCAGAAGACCAGGCGGTAGCATTGCGGCTCGACGCTGAAAAAGCATTTGACTCTGTGGAATGGCCCTTTCTATTTGCAATACTAGAACGGATGGGCCTTGGCAAGCGATTCATACAAATGATAGGCATCCTCTACAAACACCCAACGTCTAAAATAAGACTCTGTTAAACAAAAGCTCCTCCGAAATCCTCTTACGCAGAGGGACCAGACAGGGCTGCCCACTGTCAGCATTGCTTTTCGCCCTGGTCATGGAACCCCTAGCGTCAAACCTTAGGCTTTACCACCTACACAGAGGTCTCGCCTTCGGCCCACACAAACTGGTGGTATCACTATATGCCAACGACATCGCACTCTTCCTCCGCGATCCACAAGATAACTTGAACCCAGTGATGCGAGCAGTACTCAAATTCGGCAACTTCTCAGGACAAAAAATCAATAACTCAAAATCGATAATCTTTCCTCTCACAGAAACGACCAAAGAACTCCAAGACGACTTCGGCTTCCACTGGCAACACTCAAAGGTCAGATACTTATGGATACTAATGTCTAGATCCAGCACAGACATCATGCAAGATAACTACGAAACAACACTCGACACCATCCAAACCAAAGTGAACAGATGGAAAACACTTCCACTCACACTGCGGGGCAGAGTGTCTCTGGCTAAAATGGTAATTCTTCCCAAACTACTCTATCTCTTCACAAATATTCCTCTACTACTTTCGCAAAGATTCCTACAACAAATCAAGTCCATTCTCCTCGACATGGTCTGGGCAGGCAAAACTGCCCGAGAAGCCCACAGCATCATGATCCTGCCCATAACACAAGGAGGATTGGCTTTACCTGACATAGAGAGCTACTATTGGGCAGCACAGGCACAATACCTGAGCCACTGGTATGCAACACGCTCCAAACCGGCCACACGTGCAAATTGAGAGAGCCCTAGCAACACTTTACCTACTTCGTGCAGTCATATTCAACCAGCCACCAGCACCTTCAACACCAATGAACACGATGGCCACAACGCACACGATATGGAACAAAATTGTCAAAAGAAATGGAATCCAAATCAGATACTCCCCCCTCCTTCCAGTAAGAAGCATTCCAGGGATACCAATCACATCAGAAAAAGTATTCCAACAATGGACCAAGAAACTACAGATTCACTCATTAGGCGTCCTGTTCCCAAACGGCACATTCCTGTCCATACAACAAGCTCGCTAGAAAGGAGGCAACAATGCCCTGGACATCTTTATTTACTACCGGACTCGACATACCATGCAAACCATTATCCCTACCTTTCCACTCCAACCCTCGACATGGCCACTGCTCCATGGAGTTATACAAGCCCAAGGCGACTGGTATCAAATATCTATAAAACCCTACTAATCGAAAAATCCACACGCTGCTCGGAAGCTCAAACGAGGTGAGAAAGAGCCTTAAACATCACAATACCTGAAGAAGACTGGTCATAAATACTAAGACTTACTAAGAAAATTGCAATAAACACGAGGTACAAACAAATACACTTCAATTTTGTCCATCAGGTCTATCACACCTCCGCGAAACTTCATGCTCAAAGAACGACAATATCTGCCTCCTGCACCCGCTGCGGCCATTCAGAAGCCGACTTCGTCCACCTAGCATGGTCCTGCCCCGAAATAAGGGAGTTCTGGAAGGCAGTTTTAGAGAAAATATCAGCAATAATCGGAGTGCAACTGGATCCCGACCCAACACTGACCATGCTGAGCCTAACCAATCAATTACCAGAATACACCAGGAAACTTGCAAATCTACTCCTCGTCCTGGCACGCAGACGGATAGCATGTAACTGGGGTAGAGGACCACCACCAAAACTGGAACAGTGGCTACAAGATGTCACATAATGTCAAGATGTCAAGACGAACTACATAAGGACACTACCCCTCCACGCACGTCCCCCGGACATCTGGGGCCTGTACATAGCATACCTGTTAGCAGCAGATGGCGATACGATCTCACAGACTCCATCACTAATACAAAACCAAAATGAACTACCAGAAACCTCAACAACAGTCACGAGTGCCACATAACAATTGCAGCCGAACTGTCAAGCAACATTGCTAAACAACGAGTGGAGGGCCGAACCGGGGGGGGGGCGGAGGGTGGGTCAAGGTTCACATTGACCGGTGCACGGTCTTGTAATGTATTGTTAATTTGTATTTGAAAATCCAATAAAGAAAGTAAAAAAAAAAGAAACTCTCTTGCATGACAAGAGGCAGAACAACATTGTCAATTTGGCTGTCAGTGCTTTTCTAGATAAATCCCTGTTGTCTGGCCATGATGTGAAAAGTTTCAGAACTCTATCCACATCCCACAACTGTGAATACCTCGCCTTAGGGGGTTTGAGCAATTTAATTCCTCTCGACAATCTGCATATTAGGGTATTCCCCAACTATTACCCCTCTATATGGGGGTGCCCTGCTGATATCGCAGAGCGTGCTGTGTTGACGGTTCTGTAAGCCTTACCTTGTGCCACAATTTGAGCTAGGAAGTTTTCTACATGCACCACATCTGTTCTAGAGGGATTCTCGTTCCTCTCTATCGATCAGCTATTCCAATTTGCCCACGCTGATCTGTCTGCCTTCCTGGTCCCAGGTGCCCAGGACTCCTCGATAATACATTCAGCCTCGCCCAATAAGCCTGGCCTAGCCCAGGATCCCCTGAAATGGCCCATGCAATTAGGCTGAGGCTGCCCATTCTCACCAGTGGGTGACTGTCCCCCATGGGGTCTTGCACAATCCGGTCGTTCTCCGGTAGAGCTATTGAGTTGTCGTGTGACATCTCCAAAAGATTGGGAAACCAAGCTTGGCCCCTCCAATTCAGAGTTATTCTAATCAGAGAAACCTGCTGCCTCCTCACTTGGGCTAAAGTCCTTGCTGTCATTGAAAATGGCAGGAATGCATAGTCTGTTTTCGGACCCCAAGTTTGGAGAAATACATCTGTCGCCTCTGCTTCGGTGTGCGGCCTCCAATTGAAAAACCGAGGCAGCTGCTTGTTCAGCCTCGATGCAAATAGGTCAGTCTGACATGGACCCCATCTCAACATGAACTCTTGGAACACCTTCTCGTCCAGCTTCCAATCGCTGGCATCTCTGAGGAACCTGGAGTTCCAGGCGGCCACCTTGTTTTGTTGATGTGGCAGGTATTCTGCCGTCACAACACTTTTCTCTGAAGGCATAAGTGCCACCATTCCTTTGCCAGTTCCACCAACATTCTGGATCTCGTGCAGTTGTCCATTTTGAGGAGTACAAAGCATTGTGTTCTCTCCTGTGCCCAGCATTTCACTGCGAACAAGCCCACCAACAATTCTAGGCAGTTGATGTGTAGGTCTAGTTATTTCTCCGACCACCTGGCTCCTGTCGACAGATCTCTGCATCGGCTCCCCAACCCTATCTGCTGGCATCGGATTCTATTACCAGGTCCGAGGATGAGCCAAATATTGATCTCCCAGTCCAGGCATCCATATGATGAAGCCACCACTCCACTTCCTCTCTCGCTTCCTGTGCTAGAGGCACCCTCTGTTCATAAAATAAGCCCCTTCTGAGATGTTGAATCTTCCATCTCTGCAGAGCCCTAGGGTGGAGTGATCCTGACAAAATAGCTTTGATTGATGATGCCAAGCGACCCACCAGTCTGGCTATCTCCCACATCAAGTCTTTCGCCAGGGTATTCCTAATCTTTTTTGTATCAATGGCTTTGGTCAATTCTGCTGTACTGGCAGGGTATACAAATCTATCTGGAAACCTATAACAGTATCTAGTGCCCAAAAATCTGTAGATATGTGAAGCCAGTTTTCTAAGCATCACGCTAGCCTCCTGCCTACTGTGGGAATCTCTTTTTTCAACATGTGTGCATGATAGTCTGCTCTCACCTGAGTTAGACTGTTGCTGCTCTGCATGCCTCCAGCCCCTTCCCGTGCCTCTTCCCATTGAGGGGAAGAATGGGTTGGGTTTACAATCTTCTTGTTCCTTCCAGTGGCTCCTGTCTACGAAGGACCTGCCATATGCATAGCAGCTTGCAGAGCGGCCCCTGCCAGCCTGCCCAAAAATGTGCTTTCCAAAAACCCTCCACAGGGAAGCCCATGTATCGTCTAAGGCTGCATACGTGTTCGCAACCTTAGTTATTTTATGAACAGCTTGCCCCTAGCTGGCGTAGCTGCCTCCAAAGTAGCTAGCTCGCTGAGCTTCATGTCAATATTCACCAGAATGGATCTCTGCCTTTCTGCAGTGATTGCACTGTTGGCATTCCCCAACAGGCAAATGGCTCTCTGGGCCCACCTGGTCAAAATCGCAGGGTCAATATCTTTGTTCTTTTCTTTTGCTTCTTCTGCCATTTGCAGTATTTTTGTAAGTGGTGCTACCATGTTCAACATTTTGCCCTGAGGTTCATTCTGCCCGACAAGAGACTAATGCTCTCTGGAAAGACTTGCTAGTGACCAAGGATCGTACGGAGGAGATCAGTAGGCAGATCTTGCAATCACAGGCAGGGCAGACTCCTCTTCCTGGGAGCAATCCACTGATGCAAAACCCCACCTTACCATCTACTACCCCCACTCCAGTACAGATCACGTTACCTGGAACAGTTCTCCTGGCACCACCAGAAAGGTTCTCAGGGATCCACGGAAGTATGCGGCATTCATCAGTGTCGCCTTCATTTTCTTTGTAGGCCTGGAGCATTTCCAAATGACCAAGCTCGGGTAGCTTTTGTCTTATCATACCTGAGTGGTAGTGCAGCAGATTGGTCGGTGCCGTTGGTGACCCATGACGATCCTCTATTACATGACTTTGGGGGGTTCCAGAGAGAAATGGAAAAAGGTTTTGCTCGCCATACCCAGGAACAAGCAGTAGACAATGAACTCTTATTCCACCGACAGGGGAATCAGGACTTGTTAACGTACATTGCTACCTTCAACAGACTGGTTGCCGAAGCTAGGTGGCCAGAAAACAACATCAATTATTTATGTCTCACAGGAATGCCAGCTTCACCACACTTAAGAAGAATGAATGAATAGACAAGAATCAAAGTGATGACCGTGCACTGATAAAAACCAAGTGATGGTAAGTGAAATAATAACCAAGCAAAACCCAGAAAAACCTATTAGATAGTAGATCCTTTTAGATACAAATGTAACTAACCAGGAGACTCTCTATTCACGCAATAGAGACCACGAAAACCCCTGAGAGGAACAGAGCAATTTGAACTGATGTCTTACTATTCCAGACGACAGATAGTGGTAAGAAACCATATGTTTCAGAATAATCCAGAATAGAATAGTCATAGACTTCAAGGTCGCTGATGTGTATAATTCCCTTGCAGGGAGCTGTTAAACAGATGAGATGTCCCATCTAAAAGTGGAACACGCCGGATCCAGAAAAATAAATTTGAAGACAGAAAATTGTTACTACTGTCCAATTGTGAATGTATAGAGTGTGACAATCAACTCTATAGTCCTGAAGAAAGCGGCAAACCAATTATCCCCACTGAAACCGGTTGACGATTTTAGGCTCAGGGTGATGTCCTGATCCACCTGACTCTTAAAGAAGCAATATATGAGCTTGGCAAAACTATCCATTGTGTTTTTAACATACAGCAAGAACTGGACCAACAAGTGCTGTGGTTTTTATGTATAAGTCACACCGAGGGTTAGCAACATAATTAAAGAGATTGGTTGACTCCCAAGGGCGTGCACCTCTTTTTAGTTTTTTTGCAGGAAAGTAGTGAGCCAGGATAGGGCGAGTGCCTCCTTGGCTGTCTCCTGGGTAAAACCAGGAACAGATTCCTTTCCTGTCTAGGGACATTAAGCTAGAGTTAAGGACGCAAGATATAGGTTTAACTATTATAATGAAATTGATTCTGCTCATGATATGCTAGACAGAAAACAAAAGAACCACGTTATTCCATCGAGGCTTACGAGGCGAATTAAAGGACGTCTTAGCCGAGGTGGTTGATCCGCCCAGAGACTGTACCAAATTCATAATCTGGTCGTGCAGCTAGACCACCTGTTGCAGGACCGAAAAGCAGACCGGTCTAAGACGGACCCTCGGGCCGTGTATGTGCGACCAAGGGAAAACACATCACGTGTACCTGAAAACGCTGTAGAACCCATGCAGATCGGAGGGATACGGCCTCCATTAACAAAACAAGAGCGGGATAAAAGAAGACAACGTCAACTTTGTTTGTATTGCAGGAAACCAGGACGAAGTAAAGGAATCGGAAAACTACCAAGCTCGGCAAACATAGAGGTCAGTTTGTCGAGTGAGAAGAAAGAGTTACTGACCTCGCACTTTGAAATACCAGTGATCTTAATTAACCACCAATGGTCGTCAAAAATGCATGCCGTTGAAGCATAAATCGACAGTGGAGCAGTTGGAAATTATATTGATCAAGAATTGGCAGCAGAGATGTGGCTTCCTTTGTGTTCTAAGCCGACTATGGACAAGGTAACCAATGTGGATGGGACAGAAATCGATTCCGGACCAGTTACCCAGTGCACAGCCGGGATAATCTTGCTGTGCCAGGATGGACATCGGGAGTCTATTTCGTTTGATCTCATCAGGGCACTTCAGTTCAGGCTAATACTACGGATGCCATGGTTGGTTGCTCACAACCCTTTGATAGACTGGTGGGCATGAAAATTAACCTTCCCCGGTGACTGCTCCCCTGCCTGCTATTATCAAGAGGAGAAACCCGACTTCTGTATCCCCATGACTACCGGAGCGACAGTATCAACCCTGGGAGTAACTAATACCTTGCCAAGTGAATATCATGATTTCCAGGATGTATTCCGAAAGGACCAAGCCAATACATTGGCGCCGCACAGGCCCTATGACTGTCAGATCAAGCTTGTTCCTGGTGCACAAATCCTTTGCGGCAGGATCTACGCTCTCACAGAACCGTCCTTCGAAGTCCCCAGCAGCCAATCCTTTGTTCTTCGTACCGAAGAAGGAAGGGACTTGAGAACCTGTATTGACTACCGTGCATTGAACCAGATCACCGTGAAGAACCGCTTCCCCTTGCCACTTATCCCTGAGATGCTAGACCAAGTCAAAGATGCCCAGATTTATACCAAATTGGACCTTCGAGGAGCGTACCACCTGGTCCGAGTCAGAAACGGAGATGAATGGAAAACCACCTTCCGTACTAAGTACGGCTTGTTTGAATATCAAGTCATGCCCTTCGGGTTATGCAACGCTCCTGCGGCATTCCAATATTTCATTAATGAGGTCTTAAGGGAGTTAATTGATGTGTGCGCTTTAGTATACATAGACGATATCTTAGTGTACTCTGCCTCGAAACAAGATCATGTCAGGAACGTTCGTTCAGTCCTCACCAAGCTCCGTCAACATCGCTTGTTTGCAAAGCTTGAAAAATGCTTTTTTCACGTCACCGAAGTAAAGTTTCTTGGTTTTATCCTTACTCCAGGAGGCATCAGAATGGACATGCACAAGGTGGATGCCACTCTGAAATGGCCTTCACCGACTTCTCTGAAAGGGGTGCAAAGTATTCTGGGCTTTGCGAACTTCTACCGCTGGTTCATCCCAGACTTCTCTCAGGTTGTGCACCCAATCACAGTACTATTATGAAAAAACCATAAAATGTTTGCTTGGACCGAAGAAGCAGAACAAGCCTTTCAGGAACTTAATCAAAGGTTTACTTCCGCTCCAGTCCTGCGACATCCTCGTCCAGACCTCCCTTATGTCGTTGAAACTGATGCATCCAGTCTAGCAATGGGGGCTGTCCTTTCACAGAGAGACCCGGAAACCGGCCAACTACATCCTGTGGCCTTCTGGTCAAAAAAGTTCTCACCTCCAGAGATCAATTGTGCGATCACTGACAAGGAAATCCTGGCTATCAAATCCGCCTTTGAAGCCTGGTGGCACTACCTTTTAGTGGCCAGACACACCCTTACAGTCATCACAGACCACCGAAACCTGTAATATCTCAAAACAGCCAAAGCCCAGTCCTCGCGCCAATTGCAGTGGGCCCTTTTTTTTCGCTGAATATGATTATGTAATCACGTTTCGACCAGGGGTCAAAAACGGAAAGGCGGATGCCTTATCTCGTATGGGCATAGATGAAATGGTATATGCAACTCCAGACCCAGTAAATATTATACCTGAAGGCAAACTCTTGGGTATCACAACAGCCTTAACACAAGCAGGACTACGAAAAGAAATTCAACGGACAATGAATCCTGATGCTTTCCTCACATGGCAAACTCAAGGAGAACAATATTCTATCAAGGACCACCTACCCTTTTTTAGGGACCGTCTATATGTACCCAAGAAGGAATTACAACAGCATATTATTTCAAGTTATCACGATTCACTGATCGAAGGCATCCTGGGATCGCCAAAACCCTGGCTAAGGTGAAAGAGAACTTTTGATGGCCTACCTGGCGTAAGGACATCATTCAGTATATTCAGTCCTGCGGTGTCTGCGCACAAAGTAAATCCCAGAAACAAAAACCATCTGGTCTCCTACAACCATTGGACATTCCTCCAGTTCCATGGCACACTGTTTTCCTCGACTTCATCACTGATCTACCTCCCAGCCAAGGGTTCAACACCATCCTTGTAGTTGTGTACTTGTTCTCAAAGATGGCACACTTTATTCCTCTCAAAGGCCTCCCAGACACATCCACTTTAGCAAAAGTATTCCTGGAGGGCGTTGTTAAGCTACATGGCTTCCCATCAGTTCTGGTCTCTGATCGAGGTAGCCAGTTTGTATCCAATTTCTGGAAATAATGTTGTGCTATGGCGCAGATTGACGTTCAGTTATCTACCAGACACCATCCCCAAACGGACGGCCAAACCGAGAGGACCAATCAGACGCTCGAGCAATATTTACGGTGCATGCTGCACCACGAACAAAGGAATTGGAAAGACTTACTCTGGATAGCCAAATATGCATATAACAATTCCTTGCATTCAAGCATTGGACAAACGCCCTTCTATACCCTTTATGGCAGACATCCACATACCTCTGAACTAGACCTTCCAGGCAGCTTGGAAATGCCAGCGGTAAAGATTCTACACACAACCATCACTCAGGCTTTCAAAAAGGCGAATGAACATCTTATTCATGTCAAAGAAAAACAAAAGAAATTTGCCGACCAACACCGAAAAAAGGCCCATGACTATTAAGTAGGAGACAAAGTTTGGTTAGCCGCTAAATCCGTACCCATCAAGGGAACCCGGACCTTTCATCCCAGATACTTAGGACCTTATACCATTAAGGCAATTATCAACCCAGTAGCCGTGAAACTTGATTTACCACCTAATCTACAAATCCACCTGGTATTTCATGTGCCCCTCTTGAAATCAATGCAACCCAGTACATAGATTGGGACACCACCTAAGCCCATACTTATTGACGGAGAACCAGAATTCGTAGTCAAGGACATCCTGGACTCTAAATACTCTAGGTCCAAGTTATATTATCTCATCGATTGGAAAGGATTTGGACCACAAGATAGGTCCTGGGAGCCCAGTGAGAACATCCACGCACCACGTCTAATCAGGAAATTCCATCAGAACTTCCCAACTAAACCTGGGCCAGACAGAAGGAACACCGTGGGAGGGGCCTTGGGGGGGAGTGCTGTCACCACCCTCGCCCAAAACCCCCTCTGGCAAGCCCATTGGCCAGGTGGGGTCAGGACTTGGGTCTCTAGGGCCTGGCATCCTCTTCAAAAGCCCTCCCAGGGCCAGTCCTGGCGCATATTGCGCAAGGCTCATCCACCATGAAAAACAGGTGCTCAGGAACTATTTTATTGAGATTGCCAGCCAAAATGGAGGCATCCACATAGCTTGCTTCCTAGAAACCAAGCTATGCGGTCTAGTGTTTTGGGTGTGGTGGCCTAGGGACTACTTTATCTGGACTATTTTGTTGGGGCTATGTAACGCTCACCTGATTCCCGTAGAGGCGCCGGTCTTGACTGGGCGTATACCGTATCTTCAAAGGTGATGAGTAACGCACGGCTGGCTCTTTGGGCTGGACCTCTGTGCACTGTATGTCTGACTCGAAGGGTAAGATGTCTGCAGATAGAAAATATGGGATTAATGAACTGGGTTATTGAATGTCTCTCTCTTCTTCCCTTTCTCTTCTCCTGTAGAACCCCAAGGTTAACGCTCTCACCTTAGGTAAGTGAACGCCGTGCTCTCCATCTGCCTCGGGGCAGGGTGCTGTAACCAGTTTCTTCACTGGATAAGGGGAGCAGGCCTCTTGACTTCAGAGGACTGCTGTCCGTCGTTTACTGCACGAACGGTAAGTTTCGAGTAATTCTAATGTCTTTAAAAGTCTTTAGTAATGATGTCTCTTGTTTTTGCAGGGTTCCGGCGATGGCGGATGACGGGCTGAAGTGAGTTGAAGATGGAGCCCGTGTGATGAATGGAAGCGCCTGGAAGCACGTAAGTAAGCGCTTGTTGCCTGCTTCACGATGCGCTCTAACTGTCTTTTTATTTTGCAGGTACAAGTTCGGAGCGGCTGCAGGGTGCCGGAATACCCACTGGGTTAGATGTGGAAAGGAGTAATGGCACGTGAGTATTAAAGTTCTCCAATGTCTTTAAACGCACCTTTGTTTTGTCTTTCAGATGCGGGATGCAGCGCCGAAGGCCTCCGGAGCATGCGAAGAGCTGGTAAGCTTTTGTCTTTCAGATGCCGGAATGCAGTGCGAAGACCTCCGGAGCGCACGAAGAGTAGGTAAGCCTTTGTCTTTCAGATGCCGGAATGCAGCGCGAGGCGTTGGTGACAGCCGATGGACCAGGTAAGTGAAGCTCTGTCACTGAAGACCGTAATGCTAACCTGTTCTTTCTTGTCTTTATAGGTGTTGCTGAAGACTGGATTCAGGATGGTAAGCCTTTTTCCTTAGGCCCAGCATCAGATGCAGAAGACACGATGAGCGTTCTGCTGCAGAGGATGCAGAATAACGCAAAGCAAGATTCTTCCATCGGGTGTGATTTAAATAGCCTCCTGTAGTGCTTAGGTGTCTCCTTCCACAGCCACGCCTAGGTAAGAAAAGAGTTCCTGCTTTCCAGAAGAGTTCCAGTGTTCTGAACCTAGGGAGTGGCTCCTGCCCCACCCAACAGGAAAAGTAGTTCCAAACAGAAGAGGATCAGAGGCTCAACTGGCAGGCAAGTAAGCAGCATGGTCTGCTGCAGGTAAGTCCACCCAAGCATTATGAGCCCGGCGCTTCCAGCGCTGGGACTGGGCATATTTATGAGCCTGGTGCCACTGGCGCCAGGACTGGGTCCAAAAGGTCCCAATTGGGACTGGTTGGCACTCGGAACCTGGGTTATGGATTTGCTTCCAAGGGAGTTGGGAAAACCCTGACCTTTTGGAAGCAGAGATCATGACAGTACCCCCCCTCAAGGCCCCTCCCAAACCGGGCTTCTCCGGGGGTTTTGGCTTGTCAGGAAATGTTCGGTGAAATCTTTTGATTAGGCGAGGAGCGTGGACATATTCAGCAGGTTCCCAGGATCTCTCTTGGGGGCCGTAGCCTTTCCAGTCAATTAGGTAAAATAGTTTAGATTTGGAGATCTTGGAGTCCAGAATGCTTTTGACTTCAAACTCGAGTTCTCCATCAACTAGGATGGGTTTTGGAGATTTAATTAGTCGGGTTTGAGGTTGCACGGGTTTTAATAGAGAGACGTGGAAGACCGGATGTATCTTCATGTGCGGGGGCAAGTCCAACTTGACCGCTACTGGTTTTACTATGGTAGTGATGGAATAGGGACCAAGGTATCTTGGGTTGAATGTGCGTGGCCCTTTTAGAGGTAGATATTTGGTGGATAACCAGACTTGATCCCCTACTTGATATTGAGGGGCTTCCTTCCGATGTTGATCTGCTCCTTTCTTGTATTGTTCTTTAGCCCTTTGAAGGTGAGAAACAGCTTCCTTAAAGGCTTGGGTGATTGTAGAATGCAGGTAGTCTACTGCTGGTGTTTAAAGATCTTGGAGGGGATCCAACTCCGAGGTTCGAGGGTGACTGCCGTATAAAAGAAAAAACGGGGTTTTCCCAGTTCCCGAATGGACAGAGTTATTGTAGGCATATTCGGCTATCCAAAGGATGTCTTTCCAAGTTTTTTCAGTTTGTTGCAGCATGCAGCGTAAATACTGTTCCAGAGTTTGATTGGTCCTCTCGGTTTGTCCGTCGGTTTGAGGGTGGTGACTGGTCGATAGTCTCACATCAATTTGAGCCGACCGACAGCAACTTCGCCAAAAATGAGAAATAAATTGACTACCTCGATCCGAAATTAGAACCGAAGGAAAACCGTGCAGTCGGACGATGTTTTCGAGAAATTCTCGGGCCAGAGTTGCTGCTGTTGGCAAGCCTTTGAGCGGAATGAAATGCGCCATCTTGGAGAATAAGTCCACGATTACAAGAATCATATTATATCCGGAGCATGAAGGTAGATCGGTGATGAAGTCCATAGAAAGCGTATGCCAAGGGCGAGGTGGGATGTCAATAGGGCGTAAGAGGCCTGCTGGTCTTTCCTTTTGACTCTTGTTTTGGGCGCATACTCCACAGGACATTATAAAGTCTCTGATATCTTTTTTCCAAGACGGCCACCAGAAGTAGCGCTTGATCTTTTCTGAGGTCTTGGCCATACCGGGATGTCCTTCCATTAAAGAATCGTGATAACAAGAGATTACTTTTTTCTGTAAATCTGTGCTGGGCAGGTATAATCGTTCTTGGAAATACAATAAGTTGTCCTTTACTGCAAAGTCCTTTCCCTGCAGATGCCAATTCTGTATGTCTGCTGGAGTTACAAGTTGCCTGGCTTTATCCTTAACTTCCTCTATGGATTGTGTGGCGATTACACCCAGAATTCTTTGTTCGGGAATGATTGGTACAGGTTTAGGGTTGATCAAGTGTTCTTCCACTCCCATCCGAGAAAGGGCATCAGCTTTACCGTTTTTTGTACCAGGTCGATAAGTAATTATGAAGTCAAACTCGGCAAAGAATAATGCCCAACGGAGTTGTCTAGAGGATTGGGCTTTTGCGGTTTTCAAATATTGCAGGTTTCGGTGATCCGTAATCACAGTAACGGTGTGTCGGGCCCCAAGCAGATAATGCCGCCAAGCCTTAAAGGCAGACTTGATAGCCAGAAGTTCCTTGTCAGTAATCGTGTAATTGATTTCAGGAGGCGAGAATTTGCGGGACCAAACTGCCACGGGATGCAACTGATTGGTTACCGGGTCCTTTTGTGATAGAACTGCCCCCATGGCAAGGCTTGAAGCAT
Organism: Ambystoma mexicanum; assembly: GCF_040938575.1. NCBI lineage: Eukaryota > Metazoa > Chordata > Amphibia > Caudata > Ambystomatidae > Ambystoma > Ambystoma mexicanum. Next base: position 1,088,138,484 of record NC_090937.1, on the reverse strand, counting down.
CAGTTTCCACGATGTAGGGGAGTTCGGGGCGAGGGTGTTTTAAGATTGGTGCAGAGATAAATTTAGTCTTCAAATCCTGGAAAGCTTGTTCCGCCTCGGTAGACCATTCAAAACGTTTGTTTTTCTTTAACAAGGCAGTGATGGGCTGGACTATTCGAGAAAATTCGGGGATAAACCTGCGGTAAAAGTTAGCGAAGCCTAACATGCTTTGCACACCTTTTGCAGAGGATGGTGATGGCCATTTGAGAACTGCGTCGACCTTCTTTGAATCCATACGCACTCCGCCAGGTGATAATATGAATCCCAAGAATTCAACTTCAGTCACGTTGAAAACACATTTTTCCAATTTAGCGAAAAGTTTGTGTTGACGCAATCTTTCGAGGACCATTTTCACGTGTTTACGATGTTCAGATTCCGATGAAGAATAAACGAGGATGTCGTCAATGTAAACAACAACACACACATCTATGAGCTCTCTGAGGACATCGTTCATAAAATATTGAAAGGCGGCCGGGGCATTGCAAAGTCCGAAGGGCATGACCTGATATTCAAATAGCCCATATTTGGTGCGGAAGCCGTCTTCCATTCATCGCCCTCTTTTACTCGTACCAAGTGGTAGGCTCCTCTAAGATCCAGCTTTGTATATATGCATGCTTTTCTGACTTGGTCCAGGAGTTCAGGGATCAAAGGTAACGGATATCTATTCTTGACGGTGATCTGGTTCAGGGAGCGATAATCTATACAAGTTCTAAGGTCTCCTTCCTTTTTTGGAACGAAGAACAAAGCTGAAGAAGCAGGGGACTTGGAAGGACGAATAAACCCATTTGCCAGGTATTGATCCAGGTATTGTCGAAGGTGAAGGTTCTCAGGCTCGGTGAGGGCATAAATTCTACTACAAGGAGGAGTAGATCCAGGTATCAGGTCTATCTGGCAGTCATAAGACCTATGAGGAGGTAGAGAGTTAGCCTGGTCCTTCCGGAAAACATCTTGGTATTCTAGGTATTCGGGAGGTAACTGGGGAGTCTCTGAAGAAATTGCTGCCAGTGCAACACCAGGTGGAGGGTGACAAGTAGAGACACATTCTGGAAACTGGACCGTTCTTGCTCGCCAATCGATCAGAGGATTGTGTTTCTCTAACCAAGGTATTCCTAGAATAATCTGAAACTGAGGAGCCTTGATCACATCGAACACGATCTTCTCATGGTGTCCATCTTGACTTACCAGCGTCACTTCTTGAGTGGTATGCGTTACTGGTCCGGAGGCTATCTCCGTTCCATCCACCGTAGTAATGACGTCCTTTACAGCCTTGGGACAAAGAGTTAGATTCATCCTCAAAACCATTTCATGATCCACATAATTGCCGATGGCACCGCTGTCGACGTAAGCTTCAATTGCATGTAATCGATGCGGATTATCAGGGCTAATGAGGACCATAGGTATCACGAAATGCGAGGTCACGGAACTGGTTTTCACGCTCGGCAAGAGGACCTCTATTCTTGTCGGGCGAGGTCGTTTCCCTGCTCAGAGTTTGTAACTTTGGTAACTCCAGCTCCTACTGCCTTCTTGGCAGGTTTCACCGGACAGTCTCGAAGAAAGTGCCCTGAGTTTCCGCAATAGAGGCATAATTGCAACTGTTTTCTCCTTTCCCGCTCCTTTTGTGTTAGAGGACCTTTCAGGCCCCCTATTTGCATGGGTTCACCGGAGTCTACTCCTTTGGAAGGAGTTGGCGGTTTGGAAAATACTCGAGCATCAAACTTGGAACGATCGGCCTTCCTGTTCTGCAGCCTGTGATCTATTTGAACGACTAAGTCTATATAGTCCGAACAATCTTGTGGGGGATTCACTACTTGGGCTAACACATCTTTGAGCTCCCCACGTAGACCTCTATAAAACAGCGTAATCCTTTTGTCCTCAGGCAATTGAGTTTCCACTATCAGTCTGTTGAAAGACGCAATATAAGCCAAAAGGTCTTGATTACCTTGTCGCAACGAAAGAAGCTCATTGTCCAAGGCCTGCCCCTGTGAATGTCTTGCGAACAGTTTTTCCATACTGAGCTGAAAAGCTTGAAAATCATGGAGGACCGGATCATCTTGATTTACTAGAGGGATCGACCAGTCTGCCGCATTGCCACTAAGGTACGAAAGCACGAAAGCTACTTTAGCTTGATCAGTTGGAAAGGCTGCTGGCCGGCATAAGAAATGCAACCGGCACTGATTGATAAATACTGCAAACCTCTTTGGGTCACCAGAAAATCGTTCGGGCGGAGCCAGAGGTACATTCCCAGGTAGGTTGATCTGCACTGGATTCATAGAGGATGTAGAAGGAAGATTTCCCCCAGATGCGGGTAACGGGGTCTGTCCGGCTTGTGACTGTAGCAATTGTCTAGCGAGATCATCTGTTCGCTCCTTCGAAATAATCAGTTCCCTTCTTAGAGCGTTCGTTTCCTGACGGGCTGCATGCACTTCTGCCCTTAGTTCCCCAAGTAACTGGGCTAGCTGGTCGGTATCCGAGGTTTCCATAGCGCCTGGACGGGAGTTTTGCGGTAGGCTTTGCGTTCTGTAACGCTCACCTGATTCCCGTAGAGGCGCCGGTCTTGACTGGGCGTATACCGTATCTTCAAAGGTGATGAGTAACGCACGGCTGGCTCTTTGGGCTGGACCTCTGTGCACTGTATGTCTGACTCGAAGGGTAAGATGTCTGCAGATAGAAAATATGGGATTAATGAACTGGGTTATTGAATGTCTCTCTCTTCTTCCCTTTCTCTTCTCCTGTAGAACCCCAAGGTTAACGCTCTCACCTTAGGTAAGTGAACGCCGTGCTCTCCATCTGCCTCGGGGCAGGGTGCTGTAACCAGTTTCTTCACTGGATAAGGGGAGCAGGCCTCTTGACTTCAGAGGACTGCTGTCCGTCGTTTACTGCACGAACGGTAAGTTTCGAGTAATTCTAATGTCTTTAAAAGTCTTTAGTAATGATGTCTCTTGTTTTTGCAGGGTTCCGGCAATGGCGGATGACGGGCTGAAGTGAGTTGAAGATGGAGCCCGTGTGATGAATGGAAGCGCCTGGAAGCACGTAAGTAAGCGCTTGTTGCCTGCTTCACGATGCGCTCTAACTGTCTTTTTATTTTGCAGGTACAAGTTCGGAGCGGCTGCAGGGTGCCGGAATACCCACTGGGTTAGATGTGGAAAGGAGTAATGGCACGTGAGTATTAAAGTTCTCCAATGTCTTTAAACGCACCTTTGTTTTGTCTTTCAGATGCGGGATGCAGCGCCGAAGGCCTCCGGAGCATGCGAAGAGCTGGTAAGCTTTTGTCTTTCAGATGCCGGAATGCAGTGCGAAGACCTCCGGAGCGCACGAAGAGTAGGTAAGCCTTTGTCTTTCAGATGCCGGAATGCAGCGCGAGGCGTTGGTGACAGCCGATGGACCAGGTAAGTGAAGCGCTGTCACTGAAGACCGTAATGCTAACCTGTTCTTTCTTGTCTTTATAGGTGTTGCTGAAGACTGGATTCAGGATGGTAAGCCTTTTTCCTTAGGCCCAGCATCAGATGCAGAAGACACGATGAGCGTTCTGCTGCAGAGGATGCAGAATAACGCAAAGCAAGATTCTTCCATCGGGTGTGGTTTAAATAGCCTCCTGTAGTGCTTAGGTGTCTCCTTCCACAGCCACGCCTAGGTAAGAAAAGAGTTCCTGCTTTCCAGAAGAGTTCCAGTGTTCTGAACCTAGGGAGTGGCTCCTGCCCCACCCAACAGGAAAAGTAGTTCCAAACAGAAGAGGATCAGAGGCTCAACTGGCAGGCAAGTAAGCAGCATGGTCTGCTGCAGGTAAGTCCACCCAAGCATTATGAGCCCGGCGCTTCCAGCGCTGGGACTGGGCATATTTATGAGCCTGGTGCCACTGGCGCCAGGACTGGGTCCAAAAGGTCCCTATTGGGACTGGTTGGCACTCGGAACCTGGGTTATGGATCTGCTTCCAAGGGAGTTGGGAAAACCCTGACCTTTTGGAAGCGGAGATCATGACAGCTATTTAAACCACACCCGAGCAAGACAACACGCTTCGCATTACTTTGCAGTTTGCAGCGTGCCGCTCACCGTGTCCAGCTATACCCACGAACCTCGGAGAAGCAGAACCTGCAAGGAGACAAAAAGAACATCGTTAGCAGCAGCATCTTACCTGCAGTCTTCATCTTTAGCTTCCCGCAGCTCCTGTGAACAGCTTCCTTGACTCTGCACGCCTCCCGGACTGAATGACCTGAAAGAGGAAGATAGAGGCAACATTAAAGAAAGCATAAGAGACATTGCAAATTATGAACTGCTCAAAAGGCTTACCTGGCTGGTCACCTCTCGGCTGGCACCACTCCGTAAATTCCACACGCGCTGAAGAACACTGCGACCTACAAGGAAAGAAGGAAAACAGGTTAGCAAAGGCAAGACATCGCAGTGCTGCGCATTGCGCTTACTTACCGCATCATAGCGCTCTTAATGCGCCATCATTTACCAGCGAGGCTCAACAAAGCCAGTTCGCCGTGCTGAAGCTCCACATATCTAAGGGAGAAAAAGAGACATTATCAAACAAGAAAGGCATGCAGAAATAACAAAAAAACGAAAGAACAGCAATAAGACCTAACTGAACGATATCAAACGTGCCGGCGTCAGTGAAGTAACTGGACTGCATACGCCCACGAAAGACAACGCGCGCCTGCCAAGAAGGCAGGACGGAGAGCACGCCTAACTCTACCACGAGGTGAGGGGAGGGCCCCAGAGGGGCTGAAATCATATGGTGGTGGAGGGAGGATACTTACCCCAATCGGCCAGTCTTGAACACAGTCCTCCTGTATTTTCAGGCAGAACCTTCCCCGCAGATCACATCTGGGCACCACTGAGAAGTATACCAGCGAGTAACCTGGCTGGGTGGCATCCCTGTGGATACCAGGTGAGCATAACATCTCCCCTGTTGCATCTGATGTGGTAATGGAGTTGGGGGAGGTGGATAGAATGGATTATGAATGTGTAAAGCTAGCTTTGATAGCTAGATTTGGGAAGACTCCTTCCCAGTACCTTAAGTGGTTTAGGACCCTCAAAAAGCATGATAGTACCCCTTGGGCTACTTGGGTGAATGAGTGTTTGAAGAACTTAGAGGGATGGATTAAGGGTTATAGAGTTAACACTTATGAAGGAATGAGAAATCTTTTAATGATGGAGCCTATCTATGATGCCTGCTCTCCTGAGCTCAGACAGCACTTGGCTGATTCTAAGGAAATGGATCCTAGAAACTTAGGCAAGGCTGCTGACTTGTGGGTTGCCAACAGGGCTACTCACAAGGATTCAGGGGGCGCTCAGAAAAAGGATGAGGGAAAGCAGCCACCAAAATAGAACCAGGACAAGTCTAATACCTCCCATACCAAAGAGGGCCACAAACAACAAAATAACCAGGTTAAGCCCCAAGGGAAACCAAATAAGGCTAGTGAGTCCTCTGGGGCTCAACCAGAAAGAGGTCAGCAGAAGTCCCCATTCCAGAGAGCATTTGGAACATGCTATGTCTGTGGGTCAACTGACCATATCAAAGGAGATCCCAGGTGCAAGGGTAAACCTGCAGTGATCAGCACAGTCTCCTTAGCCTTCACTCCTGGGGAGGAAGTATAAATGGCTAGTGCTCACTTTTTGCTGAAGAACCTTTGAGTCTATAAGCAACTGTAGCCTTAGAGTCCATGGGCCTAGTTAGCAAACATAATAGGGTTGTGTATGACTCCCTTCCAGAAGACTCTAAAGTATACTACATGGACAGTGTTCTTGTCAATAGCCAGGATACTCCTGCCAGAAGAGACACGGGGCCAGCAGAACAGTAGTGGATGAAAGCTTTTTCAAGCCTGAGGATGTTGCTAAGGCACCCAAAGGTCCCACTAAATTTTCTGGAGGTCCTGTCCAAATGGTTCCTATTTTACCAGCCCTCATTCAGTGTAATAACATGACAGTGAGGATTCCTGTCAGTATTCAGACTGAGGTGCCTGGGATGGTCCTGTTGGGGAATGATCTAAAAACTCTAGGAGTAGTATCCAGTACCCCCAGGCCTTCCAGTATGGAGAAGCAGAACCAAACCAAACTGGCTACAGAGGCCACCTTAAGGGACCCCTCTAAGCCTGTGGGAACCTCTACAGAGAACCCCACTACGAGCCCTGGTGTTAGTAAATTGACCACTAACCCAGGCAAATGTCAGGCTAGTATGTTAGGGAAATGGGAGCCCCAACCAAGCTCCATCATTGTTCCCCCAGTTTTAGAGTCTCTGACTCCCCCTGCTTCTGAGGAAGAGGTGGATAGACCAACTGGGCCCCTCTCTAGGCCTAAGAGAACTGGTTATTCTCAGTGCTGGTGGAAAACCAGAAAAGAAAAGTCTGAGCCCAAAAGCCTTCAGACTGTTGGACCTTCTACAGAAGACTCCAACCCAAATCCTAGTATTAGGAGGGAAGCTCCTAAAGTAGGTAAGGTTAAATCTAAGAGGAATGGGAAGCAGGGATATTGCCTAACACCAACCCCTCCACCCAAGAGGCCTAGGACCCAACCTGCTCCCAACAGAGAGGTGGTGAGGACCCCTGGAGGCCCCTCTAGATCTAAGGGAATCCTTTATAAGGACCCCTTGAAAAAGCCTATCACAGGTTCAGGAGTTGTACCAACTTCTGAGGGACTGGTCAACCAGATCCCCTATAGATTTAAAAAGAAAGATGTTTCTCAAAGGGTTTGTAGGTCATATAGCTTACAAAGGAAAACCTTTGATTTTGCCATTGAGAACAGGTCAGGATGTCACCACCAAAATGCTGATGGTCTCTCTAGGATGTTTTTTAACTGACTAGAGGTAAGAGACTCATCCAGGAGTGGATTAGATCCTCCTGTCCCTTAGTCTGGGTGGGACAAGTGTTAGGGAGAATTCTCATTTTATCGCTAATTTCCCTTACCTATAGAGTCCCCCAGCAGCTTTGCTGGATTTGAAGGGTTTGTTTTTTCTCCTGCTAAGAGTGAGACTCTTTTTTTCCCACTCTTAAGCATTTTTGCTATGTGTGTTCTAGGCTATTTTTGTGTTTAATGCCTATGGAGTTTCTCTCCCGTCCATTGGAACCATCTTTATTCACATGTGTTACACAGCACCCTCCGTGCAGTGACATAGGGGTGTCGTAGCGACCCCCAAACATAGACTCCATACCCTAGGACTGCCTACTGTCTCCCAGGGCATGTAAAGTCCCCATTGACTTTACTAGTCAATTTTTGTGAACTAAACCAGTACAACCCATCTTACTATGGAAGTACTGGGAGGGTTAGTAGCTTTTCCCTTATGTTAATTTTCAAGAGGGTACCGTACAGTCCCTCTCTCAAAAGTTTCTGGCTGGTGGCAGTGGTTACTACCGAAAATATTGAACCGCAAATATTTTCCTATGGGATTTTCCCATTGTTCGAGGCTACCACTTTTTCTGACAGCCTCTAACATAACGCCAGTGTATTTTAATATTAACTTTACTCCGGTAGGTTTTATTTGCCAGAACTTTAATAAAACCTCTTTCTCCTGTCTTTCTCTAAACTCCTAACCCAGGTCGGCGATCCTTTGTTCGTCTGTTTGGCGGGCTTCTGCTGAGAAGCCCTCCTTTCGGCGCCACTGAGTCTGGGGTGGGTCCATTGTGTGGGAGGGGGAGTAGGACCCCTGGAAGGGTTGCCTCAGCAACCCATGTCGCACTCTATCCTGATAGGCTGGAGGGTCTCCCGCCAAGATGACCACTCCACTGTGTGAGTGACAGCTAGGCTGTATGGATGGGGATCGTTTTGCATAAAAGCAGGGTCCTGAGGATTGGAAGAGAAAAACTTCATCACTGGAACTAAGAAGCCGAAGAGGAGAGAAGCCAAAGACATCTGCAACGACTGAACCACCGGTGAAGCCCTGCTGCAGCGTCTTACCACTTTTCTCCACACGACGAGAGAAGATCTTCACCTGCAAGAGCCTTCTTCCATTGACTTGTGGGGCCAACCAGCTTGCCAATTGCCTTCCCGGACCTGCCTTGGTCGAATCTCCCGTACCCTGTACTTGGAGGCCGGATAGCCAGGCACCAGTCCACCCGCACCACGATTTAAAGGAGCATACCTTTTATTCGTTGGGCAGCACCACGGCTGGTTTCATCCCTGGGTAATGCAGTAACTCGAACCTTCCTCCACGACGAGAGCCTCTCTTCCTCTGCTGGATCACCCGAACTGCAGAAACTACCAGGAACAACTGCCACTGCAGGAGCCACTTCTTCATTTTTAAAGTACATTGTTCCGCCAGGCCGCCCTTTCTTCGCGGTAGCACTAAATGGTTGGCCGCCCCTCTCTCTTAACATTGTCTTTCAACTTCTGCATCCACCTTTTCAAAATCTTAACCAAAGACTTGACTGCAGCTATAAGAACATTTCGCTCCTGGGCCCTTGCCCTGTACCACTGACTCTGGCACAGGCCTACTGACTCTGGCTACATTTGTTAGAACTGTCTTCTTTAGATTGATTCTCAACTAGAACTGTGTTGATGCACCTACTTCTTATAACTACCCTTTTTCTCCTATTTCTATATAACTTGTACTTTCCTTCCCTTGTGAGAAATTGATAGAGTATCCCTTGTGTGTGGTTTCACTGTGCCGTTTTGCTCAGTTTTCACTCTGGTTCACTTGGTCTACAATTTAACTAGGGAGTGTGTATATTTTTCCTCTGACTTATTTAACTTGCTTTAAGAACTGTGATAGACGTGTTTAACTAGAAGTGTATAAAATAAATATATATCTACTTTTTAATAGAAAGCTTTGGTCAGTGTTTCCTTGTGCCATAGTACTGTAGGCCTATTGTGTAAACCCTGAATACTGCTCATCTCCCTCCTGAGATAAGTCTGACAGCTCAGCCACAGCTACCAACTAAATCTTTTTGGTACAGACTGATACCAAAGGGGATTTATTGCTCTAACCTGTAGTCCTAACCTTGTGTAGTGCTCCCTAAGGCAACTGCACAGGATTCTGCCTAACAAGGAACTACTCCACGCTGGAGAAAGCGATGTTAGCCCGTGCTGTGTAGAGCATTTCAGGACCTATGTATGGGGCACTACGTTTAAATTGGTTATTAACCATAAGCTCCTCATCCATATGCTCCGTCCAGGAGGGACGAAATGGTCGTCACCCCGTTTGGCACGCATCACGGCCAAACTTCAGGAACACATGTTTGAGATAACCCACATAGCCGGGTGGAGGAATTCTCAGGCGGATTATATATCACGATTACCAAGAAACAAAAGAGAGCCACCACATTTCTGCAAGATGAATGCATTGTCGTGTTCATCCAAGACCTCAGGGGTCCAGAGTTCCTAGAGTTGAGTGAAGGACACTGGAACGAGGAGGGCAGTAAAGACCCTGCCATGGCGAGACTCAGAGAGTGGGTCAGGAGTGGGTGGCCAGAAGAAAGAGCCATGCCGAAAGGCATAAGGGGGTAGTGGAAGGTGGCGGAAGAAATATCGGAGGCAGAAGGGCTGATCATCAAGGGTAACCAAGTAATACCACCAGTGGGAATGGAAAGAGTCATCCTGTGCAGAGCCCACTCAGGGCACTTAGGAAACAACATGACAAGGCGATGTGTGAGAGAGGCGGACCAGGACATACGCTCCATGATAAGAGATGTCACAAATGGCTCAACAGCGAAACACGCTTGAAGACCAGACAAGTGTAATGCTTACCTGGACTCCACAGGAGCGTAATGATCCCAAAGCCTGCTGAACTGCTAAACTGATGCCTTAAAAGTTTCTCCTTGTCATGAAAAAAAGAAATAACAAGAATAGGGGGTGCTGTGATTGATAAGAATGGTGAAAACTATTAGAACTCTAAGTCTGTCTTCCTCCTTTGAAATAACTCCCCTTATTTTCTAAGACCCACTCTCCTCACCTGTGTTTTATGTTTAGGGAGCTCTCCATCCTGCTATCACACAGGGGTGCGTTGATATTGAGGTTCTGAAGACTAAGGTGGTGTTGACTCTGGAAACCTCTGAAGTCAAGTGTCATAGATTTGAATGAGTCTCTTGATAGAACTAAAGAGAAATAAGCTGATGTCTCTGTGAAATTAATGTATTTTCCTAGTTGGAGAGATCTTTCTTACTGTAGTTTAATTCTTCTTTTCTTTAGCAGATCCTCAGAAGAAAAAGCTTTAACAGAAGAGTTTTGAGTTTCAAGGCAAAAAATATAAAACCCTTTTTTGAGGTAAGTGTGATGCTGGAAATGCATCAGAGGGACAGGGCCTCCGTATCCTTGTCCTTTACTGCTTTTTATCGTGTGTTCTGCCGTGTTTTCTGCGCAGGAGTTCATGTGGGACTCCTGGCGGTGCAGCTCTCTCCTTTGGTTTGGGTGAACAGACCTATGGGATACTCTTATGGCACCCATGGGTAGGGGTGCAACCCTGTGCCCCTAGTCTATGTTTTTGGGCACCTGTGGGTGGCCCACAGAGCAGGGTACGGGCTGGTGGCAGCTCCGTGCTGAATTGACTGGTGCCCTGAGCGTCCTCCATCTTGGGATGCCCAGGCCCTGTCATTGGAATCGGTAGATTCCTGATGGAGACAAAATGGCCCCAGTGGCCTCTTGCCTTCCATCGCCTGTTACCTTGATCTTCCCGAAGTCCCGGGAAGCCCTGATTCTGTCCCTTCCCCCTGACTGGCTGTTGGTTGGAAGTTCCGTATATGGTAGTGTGGGGAAGTGCTGACCAGACTGGCTGGAGCCTTCCCAACGACCGTATGTTGTGGGTACGCCTGTGGGTGGGACCTGGGTGAATGGAGTGTATGACGAATATGCATTCTGTGTTGTGGGTGTCTAGTATCTGGTGTTTGACACAATGACTGAGACAGCCCTGCCCGAAACCGTTATGAATGCAGTGTGGAGTGTTGAATGGCTGGGTACTTGTCCCAATACACATAACTTGTTGTGAGTGTCTGGAGATAAGTGAATGGCCTGAATGCACTGTGTGCCTGATTGGCTGCCTGCCTGCATGAATGCCCTTAGTCGTGATTGGATGCTTGAGTATGACCCAGGAGAATGAATGGGAGATCAGCAGTATATCTGGGGACCTCTCACTGCTAGGAATCGTGTTCAGAAGCTGAAGTCCACTACGACGAGTAACTGGAGTAACTGAAGCTTGACCTTGAAGCCCTGCTGGATGAGAAGAATTGCTATTACTCTCCTTCAAAATCTGAAAGCTGCTGTTTCTCCAAGGACTGACCCAGAGAGGACTTGGTAAGGCGCCCTCTTCCCGAGCTACGAGGGACCATCGTGCACCAGTTGATCTTTGCCTAAGGTCCCTGGTAGACAGACCTTCGACAGGCTGCTAACCCGAGACGGGGACCGCCACGGAATCACAAAGAGAATCGACCGGACTGTTGTGCGCCACTGTCGATGACCGCCGTCGCCGACCGGAGCCGCTGTGCTCCTGTTTGCCTAAGAACTTCATTTGATCCAAGGACGCTCTTGTCCGTATCATCGCCGCAGTATCCTGCTGGAGAAGGCTGACCGTCGACGCGCCTAGGAGCATCCACCGGTGGGTTTCCCGCCACCCAAAGACCACAGAGATGGTGACCACAGCTGATGACTCGACGCCCTTGCTGGGCCACAGTTCTTCAAACTCTTCGCGGTCCAGAACTATCGACACCAAGGTGCCCTGCACGCCTTTTCCTTGCAGGACATTTTTACGCTTCCCCATCAACGAGCACCGCTAGGAACGAAGCTGCCACTTCTCTGTCGTAGCTCACCCTGTTCTCCGTCGGACGTTCGATGACCCGCGACTTCTGCCTTAAAGGGAAGGCACTCAAGAAGGGCCGTCAAATCCCCTCCGAGGAACGCTACAACGCCAGGTACTTTAGGGTTGCAGAACTATTGGGAAGTCTAGAGTGAACAATATATGGACTGGACTTGTATCTTTATCCTACAGGTTGCCCAGGTGGGGGGATCTCCACACAGAGCTATGTTTAACAATAGTGACCAGTATTCTGCCAACTGTTCAACCATCTTGCTTTCCTTCCTCTCTCTACTGCTGGTTTCCTCTTTATTGATCTGTGTGACATTTTGACAGTATAGTTGATTCACTTCAATGAGATCTGATAATATTTGTGGTACCACTTTAGAACTGTACATATTTACCATTGTTGATTTTCTGAGCACAAAGTGAGTGATTGTGATAGTGTACATAACCTTGAATATTAATTATATAAAGACTGTGTTTTAACCGATACAGTGTGCGGGCATTCCTTTGTGGGTGCTTGGGGACTACAGTGTACTTAAGAACCAGCCCGCATCACCTCCCGAGAAGCTAGGCCTTGATTGTTCGACTACGTTACCAATAACAGAGAATCTTGGCTGGGGTCCTCTGTGCCTCTCCTCTACCATATAGAGAGCAGAAGTACAGACACCCCCCTCTGCAGTCCTTTACAGTAAGTTGTAGCCCTTGCTATCGGTGAAGCGCACAAAAAATTGAGAGGTCTTCTGTTACATGATAATGCGTTTTGACTGAGGTAAGTATGCACGCATGTTCAGGAAGAAAAATGCTGCGCGGCATAGGTTCGTCTTGTCAGAGAAAACTGTAATCTCTTACTGCAAAGCGCGGTTCTCAACTATGAGTTATTACTCTGTGGAGCTTCAGGTAAGTTTGCGCATAGGAGTTTATCTTCACTATTAATTCTGTAATGTTCGTTCTTCAACTAATGTACTTTTTGTTTGTAGGTCTTCGGAACATGAAGGAATACTGTGGATCGTTGCTGCGGCTGTGAACGGAGGCTGTGGACTGAAGAGGAACTGTGACGGAAGAAGAATTCTTCGACTGGAAAAAACTGCGGCGGCAGAAAACTTTGGTTAGGTAATTCTTGTCAGCGGTCTCTAGGTAATTCTGTGAAAACTGTTGAATGGTTAATATTCTTTTTCTTTGATTTTGCAGATTCTGTGAGCAGAAGCGCCGATAGCGTTGCACCGCTGTCAGCGGACCAAACTCGAAGCATGCATTACAGCGGAGGCGGGGCTTATGTAGCCCTCAAAGTCCAAAGACTAGTTCACTGATGAAACTTGCCCACGACCCACAGGGCGGCCATTTTAGGGGTATGGGTATGCTATTGGATCCTATGGAAGTCTATGGTGATTTAATGCTGTGAAGTGTGTGAATGCCATGTGTGCCAAGCTAACACCCACCGAAGACCTGCTGATCTATACAATGAATCCCGCCTGGCCTTAACTCCTGAATCTAGGCTAGGAACCCTGGAGGTGCTCATGACAACAAGACCTGATGATTTCCTCGGAAATCCCCAAAGCAGTATGGCACAAAGTGGGGCTGGATTTCATTGGACCATTGGAGGCAATGGCTCCCGAGCATCGGTATGGCATGGTGATGGTAGACTACCGGTCAAAATGGGTAGAAGCAGATTTTGTCCCCAACATTACCACTGCCACTGTCATAGAAGTCCTCACATCAATTTTTCAGAGAGAAGGCCTCCCCAAAGACATTGGGGGTCATTACGAGGTTGGAGGTTATGGAAAAACGATGCCGGTAAGGGATTACCAGCACTGCATACCGCTCCGGGCTATTCCGACCCAAGAACCCGGTATTAGAGGCGCTGCTAATAACGTTGCCGCTAATAGCGGCATGGGCACGGGCACGCTGACCTTCAGGCCGGCAATACCGGGATGCCGCTAACAGGAGGACATCACAAGTCAGACGTACATGCAAATACCAGCATCATGAAGGTGCTAATACGGGATACCGGCATACCGGCAATACCGGCATCGCGAACCACCCGTAAACTGCTGTGTGCAGTGTTCCCAACTGCCACAGGTGCACACAATCAGCACAGGTGGAGGCAATGGAGTCTGGGCCAGCACAAAAGGAGCACACCCACACACCACCCCCCTTCCCACACCAAAATGATTCCACTAGTAGTAGCAATACTGGGGATGGAGGACATGCTTGCATTGCTACACCAGCAACAACAACAACAGCAGGCACCACAGAGGAGACACAGGAGGAGGAAGGTGAGACAGGCCCAGCAAGCCCCACCAGTGCAGCCAGTGGTACCACGCAGGCAGCCCCCAATCCCTTGCATCAGAGCCAGTCCACTCAACCTAACCCCTGAGCAGATCCACACCCTGTACCATCTCGACCGGGACACCATGACCACCATAGTGGACATGATACACGTCAACAGCATCAGCCTGATTGAAATCCGCACTGCCATCCCCCCTCTACTGAAGGCAGTGTCTGTGCACCACTTTCTGGCCACAGGTACCTACCAGTACACAGTGGGCCAGCTGCATGGCATATCACAACCTCTCCTTCCACGCATGCTGACCCAAGTGCTGGATGCCCTCCTGAAGCACGCACACAACCACATATCCCTACCATGGACTGGCCAGGAGCTCGCTGACACTAAAGTGGGATTACATGCAGTGGCAGGCATGGCCAATTTCATCAGTGCCCTCTACTGCACCCATGCTGAATTGGTAGTCCCACATGCCATAGAGGTTGTTTACCAAAATTGTAAGCAATACCACTCCATCAATGTGCAGATGGTATGTGACTCCAGCAAGATCACCACACATTGTTGTGCCCGATATCCCGGATCCACACATGTGGCCAGGAAGTGGTACACAGACACTGCCTTCAGTAGAGGGGGGATGGCAGTGCGGATTTCAATGGTGCAGCGGAATTCCTCGGTACCCCGCTACATGGAGTGACATGCTGGACGACGTGCCTGGCTGCTGCAACGCTCACCTGGTATCCACGGGGACGTCACTCAGCCTGTTCTGACCTCTTACGACCTCGAACCCTTCCCTGGAGTCCACTTGACTGAAGACTGGGACTGAAACACAGGATTGGTAGAGTTTAACTCCCTATTGTTTCTGTGTGCTTGAACCCCTTCTTCCCAGGGGTCCAACCTTTCCCTTTGATCCACAGCTCACCTTGTTTTCTTGGAAAGTGTGCTCTGCGTCCTGCTTTCAGCGCAGGGGCGCGTTGATTCATGCGGGCTCGTTGCTGCCTAGTTACTTCACTGGCAAAAGTCTGACAGGTAAGTATAATGAGTCTTTTGAACAGTTCTCTAACTTCGTTCCTTTCCTTCCTTAGATGATGGCCGGCATCCGGGGATGGCGACGTGCTGCTGAGATGAGTTGCGCTGAAGGTGAGTGAGAGCGCGATGTGTGGTGCGACCCTTTCGTATTTGTATTGAACTGAGTTATTTTTCTCTGTTTTTTAGGTGACGCGACGTTTTCAGCGTGGATGCCGGTTATGAAGAAGAAATGAGGTGAGTAAGCGCGGTATGCGGCGCCTCTAGATGATTCCACTCTAACCTGGAGTGTCTTTTCCCTCTTGCAGATGGATGAGAAGTTCCGGAGACAGAGTTCCCCCAGAGCGGCTGGGATTCAGGTAAGCGTTTGAAGCTTGTCAGTCTTTAAAAAGAAGCGAAGATTTGCTGAATGCTTACTAATGCCTTTTTTCTGTTCTTTTCCCTTTTCCTTAGGAAGCGGCGTGCTGGGATGGGAATGACACTGCCGAAGATGCCCACAGAACAGAAGGAGCGATGAATGATGGGCAGAAGCGCCGCAAGGTAAGGCTGTTCCTAACAGTGTTCTTGTTCTTGCAGGAGCTGAGCGCAGAAGAAAGATGCAGGCCTACTGGAGACCGATCCGAACACGGTCAGTGAGTCTGGTGCCACAAGCGCCAAGTCTGACTCCAAGTGGGTCTTTGGAGGGATGGAGATGCCCTTGAGGGCCATGTAGATGATCGTGGCCTGGCTCCAGCCTGACATTTTGGAGGGCTGGGGACATGAGGAGCAGGAATCATGACAGCTGCTCGGTAAGTCGCCTGACAGGCCCATGGCAGTGCAGTTGTGGGGGGATGAATACTCCACCTCTGTGGGATTGGGGGTGAGTGGAGACAGCACATACAGCATAACTCTGTGGCCCTACAGTTTCCAACCCGAAGGAGACCCAACAATGCCTTACATAAGACCAATGTTTCACACTAATGACGACACGCTATACGTAGAAGCAGGCCACATCCCTCAATGCATCCACTGCACATCAACTCAGTATACCCTCTGTAACACAATCCAGCAACATGCAGTGAGTATGCCTAACGCACATGAATGCAGCAAAGCACAACATAGGATATCGGCAAGAGCATGCAAGTGAACACCCTGCAACATCTGGACAACGCAATCCACACCTGCAGACTATTGTCCAGCACACATTGCGACAAATGTACCTGTATGCATACATCCAGGGACATGTGCATGTGAACACCAAATAGCTGCAGCCATGACAGTGATTATTACAGGTGTAATGCCAGAAATTGAGTCACGCATACCTCATTGTGCTCCCATGCAGGTGATGGTGGCTATTCCTTCAATCCGTGGCTCCTCATGCCTGTTCGGATCCCTCAGACCAGGCACGAAGAGGAGTACAATTGGGTTCATACCATACGCGTGCTGTGATCGAGCAGACCTTTGGCCTGTTGAAGGCACATTTCCGCTGCCTCAACAGGTATGGTGGAGCACTCCTTTACGGGCCTGAGAAGGTGGATGATACCACCATGGTCTGTGCTATACTGCTCAACATGCGCAACTGGTGGAACTTACCCCTGCCACCTGATATTGGCCAGCAACCACTGGGTGAAGATGAGGATGATGAAGGATAAGAGTAGTACATCAGCCATGTGCCACTGCCCACGAGGGACGTGCTGTGCGCCAATCAGTGATGGACATTTACGTTTGATGCACTGTGATGAAGAGGGTGCACTGGGATCGGGGGACTCTGGGCAGTGTACACTGTTTGGCATTAAATTCAGACACACTCAATAAGCAATGTCCAGTCATGTTATTTGTTTCCTAATGAGATGTAATTATCAATGAAACTATTGACATAGATGAACAGCCCACCCACGCTGCAACTGAGTCTGTGGGCTTGGGGGCCGGTGTGCCTTGTGGCAGGTGTGCAGTGATGGCACCCAATTTCCCAGGCCGGTGCAGATTCCCATGTGTCGGGGGTGGATGCCTGTGTTACGCTCACCTGGCTCCCACAGGGGTGTCGAGCGGAACTGGACAGCCACGGTCTCCACCAACGTGATGTGTAGTGCAGAGATGACTGACTGGACTGGCCCATCTAGCTTCGTCTGCTTGACCCGTAGAAGTAGTCTCCTAAAGACGGGGAAAGGGAATTAGCCACCTGTGGATTTGAGTAGTAACACCTCACTGCGTCCCCACTTATCACTTCTGACATTCCCTTTCCCAAACCTCACCTTATAGTTTTGTATGATGAGCTCGCCATCCTGCGAAGAATGCAGGGGCGCGTTGATGGCCAGTTACTTCACTGGCTTGAGGGTATTGGAAGAGTTCTGGACAAATCTTGGCTCCAAACCTCTGGGCGAAAGACCGTAAGTATATAGTTCTAAAGAGTTCAAAATGTCTGAATAATCACTCTTGTCCAATTCCTTGTTTCTTTTGCAGCTTAGACCCAAAAGATGATCGTCTTGTGGCAGCTGAAAGCGTGCAGGTAAGAGTCTGTGTTTTGTAACACTGTCCGGTAAATGATGCCAAGGTTTAACTCGCTGCTTTCTCTTTTCTTGCAGGTGCAGCGTAGGAAGATTTGGCGTGCTGGTGGATAATACCTCCTGCGATAAAATCAGGTAAGCATATGGTGGCAAGAGATTGTCCTTGTTTGTTCCCTTGGCTCACCTTGTTGTTTTCTTGTCCCCCTTAGGTGCTGGAATGCGGCAACCTGGTGATGGAGACAGCACCGGATCGTAGAGATGCTGCGAGGAACGGTGAGTATGGCGCGGCGCTGCTGCTAGCATCGCGACGCGTTTAAAATGAAGTCTGTTTCTGGTTCGAAGATGCACTGAATCCGAAATCAGGTAGGAAATCCAGTAAAGTTCTTGTTCTAACCTTTCTTCTTCTTTCCCTTCTTTCTAGGCGCTCTGGACTCGAGGTGGGCGTGGCAGGATGATGGATGCTGACTGCAGACACGGTGAGCGTTACGCTGCTGGATGCAGAATAACGCGAAGCATGTACTGCTCTTCGGGCGTGGTTTAAATAGCCTTCAAAGTAGTCCCAGGTAAGTATCCCTCCACAACCACACCCGAGTAACAAAATAGTTCCTAAGATAAAATAGTCCCTTCAAGCCTCACATGGGCTTGGATCCCTTGCAGCATTGTCTGCATCAGGTAAGTTTTAACATAGGATCCTGGCGCCTATGGCGCCAGGACTGATGTCCCATATGGGCCTGGCGCCATAGGCGCCAGGACTGTACCCAGATAGCCCCTAACAGGGGTTGCTGGGTTTGCTCCAGGTAACATGATGCCTGCTTCCGGGGTTGATAGACTTGGTCTGGATGCCCGGGGGTAGGCATCATGACAGCCTGTGGCCCCTGTTTACCGGACCGCTGTGGTATAGGGGTGCTGGTTTTCATCCACCCGGTCCTTGACGTTGACGGCCTGGTGCCATCATCTCACGTCTGCTTCTGCGTGGTGCTGTGGGCTTTGTTTCTGCGGTGGGCCTGTCATTGCTGTCTGATACTGTGCCTGTGTGGGATGGAGAGGCAGGGCATGAGTCATGGGTGTAGGGACATCCAACATATATTAATGTAAGTACATTTTGGGTCCTGTGCATTGCTGTCTGCATGTTGGACGGGCAGACATGGTACTTACAGGATATTGGGTGAGTGGTGCAGTGTCTGTGCATCCTTCTGGCGCATCCATGTTGTGCATGCAGTTTGCTTGGTGGATTACGGGTGTGTCGTGGATTGCGTGCAGCGTACATGCCTCAGGGTGTACGTGCCATGTGATGTGTCTGTAGGGCTCTTGTGTACACTTGGTGGTGGAGATGTCTTCACCATGCAGTGGGATGTGACACTGGTGGGGCCTGCTTCTCTGCAGTGCTGCATGTGTGTGTCTGCATGCTGATGGTACTTGGGTTTGGAATTTGACACTGATGGTTTGTGTCAGTGGGGTTGGTTGCGTGTGTCTGTGACATGGGTGTGGCATTGCTGTTGGGCAGTCATTAGGTGGGTGGTGATGGGCAATGTACTTGCTGTCATCAACTTGCCATTTAGACTCAGCCATTGGATTTGGGTTGGTTGCGTGTGCTCACTTTTGTGTAGTACCAACGCTCACTCGCCTTTGTCAGCTGATGATGTTACTCCTGTCTCAGCATGCCTGACCCCTTCAATGGCCTCCATGTGTATCAGGGAGCAGCACGTTTCCTCCCACCGTGCTAGCTTGATGGGCGTGGATGGTTTGCTTCCTGTTGCATGGGCCTGCTGACGGTTGGTAGTCAGTATGTTGCGGACACGCAGCCGCAGGTCCTCCCACCTTTTCTGCCATTCCTTTGTATTGCGTGTGGTTGTCCCAACTGCGGACACCTTCTGGGCCACCTCCTCCCAGATCTGTTTCTTCTTGATTTGTGTCGCCAGCGCAGGTCTAAGCTGAACACCTCATCTGCATGCTGGGCCAGGGTGTCAGCCAGCATGTTTAGCTCCTCGTCGCAGAAACGTTGTTTGCGCAGACGAGGTGTGCCTTTGAAGGTGGACTGTGTCATTTTCTGGCAGGCTGGGATCTCGGTTTTGGATTTCAGTGCCTGCAGCCATGGGATTGCAATGGGATTGTAATGCATTGTGATTTTCAAGATGGCCACTGTGCGCTTTCCCGTTCCGGCGCAATGACGTTACTTCCGGTTCCACTTATTAGCGGTGGCCGCTATTAGCGGTACCCACTATTAGCGGTGCCCGCTAATGCCATATCCATTGATGCTGGTCACATTATTTAGAGTAGGACGCTGGCGGTTGTGCTGTCTGCACTTTCCATGATGCCGCTAAGGGCCTTTTTTGGACTTTAGCGGCATGCCAGTAATGCCGTTACCGGCATGCCGCTAAGCTCGTGCACACAAACTCGTAATAGCCCACTATTAGCAGGCTCTTTACTACACAGACACGGTATTTGCTCCATGCCGGTAAGGACTGTTTCTTACCTCCAACCTCGTAATGACCCCCATAGTCACAGACAATGGGGTGCAACTAGTATCACTGGAAATTGAGTAATTCCTGCAGAGACATTACATAGGGCAGAGAAAGGCTGCGTTCTACCACCCCAGGCCAATGGACTAGTTGAGAGTGCAAATAGGATTATCAAAGGGGTAATCCAGTTAGCAACGGCTTCTTGTATGGATCCCCTCTAAACCACAAAAAAAGGCCATAGTGGCCCACAGATCAACCCCCAATGGTGTCACCCAAGTGTCTCTGTTCTGCATGCTGCGGGGGAGAAGAGTGGCATCCACACTGGTACCATCATGTGTGACCAGAGTAAAAGAAGATGACGATGTTAACATGGAAGAAATCGTTTGGACGTTGGAAAATAGCAAAGCACGCATGAAGAAATTGAGTGATCTGTGAAGAGCGACCCAAGGTAGTGAAGTCAAGGAAGGCAACAGGGTCGAAATACGTCTACCGTGTAAAGACCAAATGACAGGGTCAACGTTCAGCCAACCCATAAAAGTCATACAAAGAGGGACCAATAACGTTTGCACAGAGGCTGGCCGCACGTGGAACATGGAACGTGTGGAAATGTTTGTGAAGCATCGAACAACGGACAGAACACAAGATGAGTTCACCCCTTGCAAAAGCCGAAACAGTGATGCCACGAGAGAGCAAGAACTAGAGGCTTCAGCGATGGTGGTCATGGAAAGAGAGATGGAAAGAGAGATGCCGGAAGCGTCCCAAGAAGCGATGCAAGCACCGGACGCTAGCTGTACAAGGCAAGGTCATCCGAGAAGAGAGCACAGAAGACCTGTGAAGTATGATGACTTTGTTGTGTAGCCAAATGGAGGTATGTATGGAACTCTCGAGACGCGGCATGGCCAAGGTCTCATGAGATCTCCCCTGAGAGTGCCAACAGCCACACGAAATAGCAAAGAGGGGTTTCATGGCACCAACATCATGGAGCAGGTCGTGCTCCCGGCGCTCCTCCTTATTAGGGACTAAAGACTGCCTCAGAACGATCAGAGCAGCCCAGGACACCCAAGTCATCCACCACTCCCACCCTATAGCCTGTAGAGATGGATTTAATGTTACCTACGTGTTCCTATGTCGCAGAAATTAAAGTTGTCACTTCATGTAAACTAAAGACTCCTTTATTATACAATAGTTTCAGATTGAGCATCCTTTAAACTCGCTGCTGACTTGCGCTCTTTGAACTGCCACGGAAGCAAAATCTGAAGCGCTGGAACTTGATCGGATCCCGTCGGACTTCAGATCTCCTCTGTAACAATGATGCCCCCTGCCTGCTGGCCTGGAAGGGTGCGGTCGTCGGAGCGTTCACCCCATCGCGACCACACCGAAATTAATAAATACTAATGCAGATAAGCATTGCCAACAACTGCAGGTTGCTGCGCTCACGTTACGTTGACCAAACACCATTCAATATACAAACACCACAATAAGAAAAAATTAAATGCATATACTTAACTCGCTGACCGAGCAGCAAGGAAAGAGCATAGGATCTAGATGGTGACAGTGTTTCTGGGACTTGGAATGACATGATTTGTCTGGGATATCATGTGTTAAGGAACGACCAATATTATATGGACTACCAAAGACTCAAATCTTGATGGGATATGTAGTTTGTTATCTTTGTTATGTATATATTATTGCTTGGTTTTTATGCTGCTCGATAAGTAAAGTTGAGAGAAAGCATAATCCGAGCCTACGGGTCTTCACATAGAATACAGCTTTTCAACACATTCGTCATAGAAAGTCATGATTCTATTAAACACTTGGCAGCGAAGGATTATGCCCAACTCAACTCTCTACGTCTCGAGCAGCCAACCAATTAAATCACATAAACCAAACTGTCAGATGAACTAAAATATCCAAGATCATAAAGGAAGTTTGAAGTTTCCCTTCTATTGGTTTAACAATATCACGTGATCTCAACAGTCCAATCACGTCTGACAGTCCAATATAAACATCTTCTTGCTCCTCACAACTTCCTCTTTCTGAAGCTGGTCGATAACTGAACTTGCGCTCCAATCGGTAAACGCCTGAATTCTCTATCTCCATCGATCATTCTTCATGTACGCACTGGTTTCGACTCTGTACCTGTCAAAACATAGTATAACAACGATGACTTAACCATTCCAAGACTGGGTGGGCAATCACTAAATTACAAAAGACATATGCACTGATGAAAACATTACATGATTAACCACATATCTTCATTCATGTCTCAGCTATGCAATTGAAAGGGTGGAATAATCCTTTGCCTCCAAGTCTTTCATAGAATCATGACTTTCTATAACGAATGTGTTGAAAATATGTATTCTATGTCAAGACTCTGTCAAGAGGCTCAGATTATGCTTGTTTAAAGCTTACTTACCACCAATGTAGCCATCTGATCTGTTGGTTTAAAATAAACGTTTTTAATAGTCATCTCATTCGACCAATCCGCCACCTTCAAGATATCTTCCAGGCGTGCGCCCATCTTAAAAGCTGTGGATGCCATCGATCCCTTGGTCGAGTGTGCGCCAAACTGTTCAACGTCAATGTTTTTAAAAAAAAAGATTTTTATAAATGTTATTCAAACCAAACAACAATACAAACCAAACACGCAGTGCAATTCACAACAGTTCCATTATTCACCCATTAATCTTGGTCACTGCTCCCCCCATCCAAACCCCTTTCATGAGCCTATTTGTTCCTCGCATTCCGTATCTGCTGCACGCGGCAGGGTCTCGCTACCCTCGGATTCTGTCGGATCCGATATTGTTCCAAACAGTTCTGCTATTAATAATTTCCATGCCATCAGGGTACCCGCTTCCTCCTCCCCCCTTATGCTGCTCGCCTCTTGCCATACCATCATTTCAGCCTCTGCCCATTTTTGCAACTGCTTCGACCACACCTCCACCCGCGGCCTGTGACACGTCTTCCATCCCATGGCAATGCTTCGTTTTGCAAGCACATATGCCAAATCTTTTAGCTTCCCAACATGTTTAAGTTTCCGCGATCTGGGGAACCCTCCCAGCAAGCAGGCCCAAGCCGTGTTCATGGTGATCGTGACCCCCTTCTCCGCTAGTTTTTGTGCCACTTCACCCCAGAAACGCTCAATTACTGGGCATGACCAAAACATGTGTGTCATGTCAGCGTTTTCTTTGTCGCATTTGGGACACGCCTGTCGCCCAGCTTTTTTGAACTTAGATATCCTCAGAGGAGTCATGTATGCTCTATGCGTTATATACAACTGTATTTGTTTTAGTCTAGCATTTCTTGACACCTTCTTGTGGTATCCCAGGGCACGTTCCCACATCCCATCCTCTATCGGGGCTCCTACTTCCGCTTCCCAATCTAGTCTCAATTGTGTCAGCTCCTTTCCGACCTTAGTCATCACCATCTCATACAATCTAGAAATCTCATGCCCCCCTTCTGATATGTCATATATTGCCCCCATGATAGCATCTGGTTCTTCTGCCAGTACTGTTTTAGGCCACATTTTCCGAATTTTCTGTACCATTCTATGATACGTAACATATTGGCCCGTATGTAATCTCGCCTCTTCCCCAAGTTCTTCGAAATCTTTAATGGTCCCCTCTTGCCAAACGTCCCCTAACGTTACCAACCCCACCGATTCCGAGTAGGTCCTGATAATCACCCTCAACTGCTTATCTCCGCCTGCCAATGCAACCAGCGGTACCTCCAGGGAGCATGGGCATGGGTCTTCCATCATCCGGCATGCTCGACGCCACATTTTCCACCCAAGCATCATCATCCAAGGGCGCTCATTCATTTCTGACTCAGGCAGCCAGATAATTTGCCTTAAGTAAAACGGGGTACAATCATGCCCAAACAACCTTAGTTCAGGGGTCGCTTCATCGGAGAGCCATTTGGCCACATATTGTAGCTGGCTAGCTACATAATAAACCTCGAAATTAGGCAGTTTGATCCCCCCCTTTTCATAGAAGTTCTGCAACTTCCATAGCACCACTCTGTTCCGGGTACCATGCCACAGGAAGTCCCTACACATACTGTTCAGTTTAGCAAAAAACTTCTTGGGTATCATGTATGGAATATTACTAAAATAATGTAGAAGCCTAGGCAGGACCACCACCTTAAGCATTGCCCCTCTTCCCATCATTGCTAGGGGCAACTTCTCCCAGAACCTCATGCATTTCCCGATTTTCTCAATGGCTATCTCGGTGTTGTGCCTATGTTCTTCATCTGCCGTGTGGTACACGTCTATACCAAGATAACGGAAAGAACCAACCGCCCATGGTATTTGTAACACCGGTAACCTTTCCTCAGGGGTTCCCTTATAGCTACCCAGCGGGAAAATGCTAGATTTTTGAGGATTCACCGCTATTCCGGACAGCCCCGCATACCTCTCCATCACTTCCAGGATATACTGAAGATTTTCTTCCGGGTATTTCAAGTATAATAACAAATAATCCGCATATAAGGATATCATAACCCCCCCTACCTCAATAGCTATCGTATCATATTGTTGCCTGTGGTATATTGCCAGAGGCTCCAGGCCTAGAATGTAAAGCATCGGGGACCAAGGGCACCCCTGCCTGGTGCCTCTACTAAGTTGTCATCTCTCAGATATCACTGATCCTGTTCGAACTCTGGCTAGCGGCTCACTGTATAGCATCTTCGCCCACCTGATGTAACCGGGCCCCACTCCGTACCCTCTCAGAGCCGCCAGCAGCCATGGCCACTTGACCGAGTCGAAAGCTTTTACTGCGTCTAGAGACACAATCGCCATCTCGCCCTCAATCCCACCACCCCATACGACCACCCGGTGGAGCCGCCTGTGGTTGTGAGTTATGTTCCTATTCAGGACATAGCCAGTCTGGTCTGGGTGTATTAATTTGCAATTACTCTTTGCAATCTGTTTGCCAGGACAGCCTTCAATATCTTGCTGTCCTGGTGCAGCATTGACAAAGGTCTGTAAGAACCACAGCTATGCCCCGGTTTGTTAAGCTTGGGAAGCGGTATTATGATCGCCTCTCTGAGCGACTCCGCAGCCGTCCGACCTCAAACACTTCATTAAGCATTTCTAACATTGGGGGGAGCACTTCCTCTCTATATACTTTATAAAATTCACTAGGAAACCCATCTGCCCCTGGGGTCTTACTAGTAGGCAACTGCCTCACCACTTCTTCTAACTCCTCCAAAGTAATTGGTGCATCAAGCTCCTCTCTTTCCTCTTCACTTATCTTGGGCAGTCCTATATCTTCTAGTGTTTCGGTTATCTCTTCATGGCTGCCTCCCTCCTTATCCCCGTATAGCACCCTATAGTAATCCGCAAACTCCTTGTTGACTCCTTCTTGGGTGTCCGCTACCCCACCATCTTCCCTCGTTATCGTTCTGATCAGGGGTCTAGGAGTATCGCTCTTCTATAGACACGCTAAGAGCCGTCCTGTTTTGTCCCCTCCCGCATGCTGTCTCTCTATATACTTTTTGTAATTGAGGTTGCAGAGCCTTTCCCAGTGTTCTGCACACTTCTGCTGTAGCTTAAAGGCATCGTCTAGTAAAAAAATGTATTTAAAAAATAGATAGGCAACATAAAAAAAAATACTAGCATTCTCTTTTTTAAAACTTCCTATGTAAAATTTTGAGCTATTCAAGCTCAAAATTCGCAAAAGCAAGCACATGGGTGCATCCATTTTGTGAAATGGAAGCCCTCCTGTGCTGGCTTTTGCTTTTGCAGCACTAATGAAGGAAAAGCCAGCCAGCTGTAGTAAACAAAAGCTACCGCTGGGTGGCTTTCCCTTCATTAGTGCTGTACGCGGAGGACGGGGACCAGAGACCAGAGCAGGAAAGCTGCAGCTGAATCTCGGTAAGTGCTATTTATTTTTTTTAAAAAAATAATCCCCGTGGGGAGCCCGAGAGCCCCGAATGGGAAAGCAGATTCAGGCAGAAACAACGCGGTTGTGTTGGAAAACGCTGCGGTTTTTCTTTCCGAGTTTCTCAGGCTCCTCCGAGCTTCAAAAGTGACCGCAAACATAAATACGTTTTTAAAGCTGTGGTTTTATTTCTAAGTTTTCCGGGCTCCTCCAGCCCGGAAAACTTAGAAAAAAAAACGCAGGTAGTGCTTATTTAAAAAAAAAAAATAAATAGCACTTACCGAGATTCAGCTGCAGCTTTCCTGCTCTGGTCTCCGGTCCCCGTCCTCCGCGTACAGCACTAATGAAGGGAAAGCCACCCAGCGGTAACTTTTGTTTACTACAGCTGGCTGGCTTTTCCTTCATTAGTGCCGCAAAAGCAAAAGCCAGCACAGGAGGGCCTCCATTTCACAAAATGGATGCGCCCATGTGCTTGCTTTTGCGAATTTTGAGCTTGAATAGCTCAAAATTTTACATAGGAAGTTTTAAAAAAGAGAATGCTAGTATTTTTTTTTATGTTGCCTATCTATTTTTTAAATAAAATTTTTTACTAGACCATGCCTTTAAGTGCTAGCTCCATTTCTACGCTTCCACCTTTTAATGCTCTTTCTAGTTCTTCTTCTGCTATTTGTAGGTTTGCCAGGACCCTGCCCTGCAGGCCCTTTGACTTAGCAATGGCAACCCCCCGCATCACTACCTTAAAGGCTTCCCACAATGTACCCGCCGAGTCAACACTACCAGTATTCAACTCGAAATAGTTAGTAATCTCTTCTCTTATATCTTCTCTAAAAACTGGGTCTTTGAGCGCCTCTGCTTGGAGGCGCCATGTTGGGATCCGTGCCCTCAGGGGGCAATATTGCCACCCGAGAACTAGGGGCGAGTGATCCGAGAGGACCCTCGCCTTATATTCTATCTGAATGATCTCTGCCATTACATCTGGCATGGCAAAGATGTAATCAAGCCTTGTATGCAGCTGCTGCGGGGCGCAGTAGTGCGAGTATTGTTTCCCTTGGGGATATTTTGTTCTCCACACATCTACCAAGCCAAATCATCTAGCAGCGTCTTTAGTGCTTTAGCCACTGGGGTGGGCCTATCAATCCTGCCATCTGATCCGTCTATCTTGGGGTTCATTACACAATTAAAACCCCCACCCCAGATCACTGCACTACCTACACACATACTAAGGTTGGTGCACAAAGTTCTGAAATATGCTGCCGTGTTTTGATTGGGGGCATATGTATTTACAATTCTCCACCAGCCCCCTCAATATGACCAACCTCCCATCCGCCTCCACCACTTCCTGCAATAGTTGGAACGGGACGTGCGGTGCCACCCAGAGAAGCACTCCTCTAGCATAAGCAGAGTATGACAAGCCCACCACAATCCCTCTCCATTTCTTCCTTAGCAACTCCATCTTTTACCACGTCAGATGCGTCTCCTGCAACAGTGCAATATCTATCTTTTGCCTTCTCAGATACAGCATGACCTTATTCCTTTTCAAATAGCTGTTAGGTCCCCTGACATTCCACGTGATTATATTAAGATCGCCCATGGCTCGTTGATACTCCTCTCCCTTACCTCCAGCCAATCCCTCCCGCCCGCGCAAAACAGATACAACCATCTGACTCTTCTATGTAGGTTCATGTTCGAACTTAAACTTCCCATAACTATATACACACCATACTCCCTGCCCTCCTTCCCTCCCCCCTCCCAGCCCTTCCCCAACAACACCCTCCCCAACTGAAGCCCAGCTCCATTCCTGGATCTCAGGCACCCCCACATCTAGCCCTGTCCAGCACAAGCCTATGCTCAGGGCCCAGTAGGGTGAAGCCGCCCTAATGGCCACTCAACTACTAATATTTCGGGGTGGGTTGCTTCCATCCTGTTGCTCCTATTTCCAAGTTTATTATACGCTTTATGTCAATGCTATGCAGCTCCCACTTGCATTTTACCCACTATAATCCAGTCTATGCCGAGCACAAGGCCCGAAAGCTACACATTGTTCATCCGGTCTCGCCTTTCCCAGTATAACCAGGGTCACCCTCCCACTTACCCCCTCAATGTCCGTGACACCAACTCTTCAATTGTCATGCTCCTGCTTGTCGCGGTCCGCCTCTTGTTCCGGGCAACCCTGCAGGTCCAGCCATGACACCACCTCCTCTGGAGTGTCAAAGAAAAGCGCTCTGCTCTTATGTAGCACCTTCAGCTTTGCCGGGTACAGGAGCATGTACTTGATGCCTGCTGCACGCAGCCTCCTTTTGATGGCCACGTAGCTGTACCTCTGCACCTGCACCAGCATTGTGTAATCCGGGTATTCCGTTATATTGGTGGATGCTCTCTTCATTGTTCCGCCTTTACGAAAATATTCCAGGATCTTCTCTCTGTCTTTATAGTTCAGGATCCTCGCGATGATCGGTCTCGGCGGAGCCCCCGGTCGCGGTTTCCTCATTAAGGCGCGATGCACCCGCTCCACCGTGAACCCATGTGAGAGCTTGTCTGCTCCCATCTCCTGGAGGATCATGTTCTCCATGTAGTTTGTGGGGTCCTGGCCCCCCTCTCTCTCCGGCAGGCCGGCCACCCGTATGTTATTTCTTCTCTCCCTTCCTTCCGCTTCTTCCACCCGATTTTCAAGATTGGCAACCTGCTGTTTTAGCACATGGACCTCTTTTGCATTATTCGCGCTGACATCTGTATTGGTCTGCACTGCGCTTTCCAGACCAGTCGTTCTCTCTGGCAGCGCCTTGACATCTTGTCGTAGCAGGGTAAGTTCAGTTCCTACCGCATCAATTTTGTTCTCTAGGGCTGTTCGTAGGTCCACCATTGCCGAGGCCCATTTGGTGCTCAACTCCGTTATAGCCTCCTGGATCTGATGCTTGTCTCCTTCTGGGGCTTCTTCCGCAGGAGTCGTGGCCGTGCATTGTGCCGATGTTGTAGGGGTCCTCTGGGTTTTCGCAAAGACCTCCATTGTAGGTTGTTTGGTCTTGGCTCTTAGTCCTTTTACCTACATAGCGCCACCCTTCACACGTGTCTAGCTCCGGCTTGGGGCTGTTGTTGTGACACTTCCCGTTCCTTCAGTCGTTGGGGTTGCTATCTTCCAACACACATTTGCCATGACACATGAAATTGTTATTCAGATGGATTGTAGCCTCCCATGTTTTACTTTCCACATGTAATTCTTGTTGGCGCACGTGTCCACTGACACCTCCCCCTGTGGTCAGGTTGCCAAGGCACATGTGATGTACGCAGGGTTTGGGAGCCCTTATGCAATTGTATTAAGCACACTCACTTATTGTTCCTTGGTTCCCCTCAGTAGCCACCATGTGCCACTGTAAGGGGCACATTAGTGTTGCACTACACAGGTCATCAACGGCCTCCCAGGTCGTTTTCCTGTAAGTGTTCGGTTGCATCCACATCTGTCTTTAATCACTGTTTCTTTGCCATGTGCCCTTCGCATCTACCGGCTAACTCGTATGGCAGTATGCATATGCGGGCCTCATGTAGGTCTTATCCCCTGGCGGCAGCTCTCCGTGTGCAATTTGGTGCTTTTGTTCCGAGTACCAACATGTCCGTGGCTCGTAGCGCCCGCCCCAAGCACTCCGACCCGCTCCTCGGGTCACAGCGTATATTCGCGTTGCAGTGGTATGCTTACTGCAGAGCCTGGCAGCTCCTAATGTCCACAGCGCCGCCCGACGCCCACACAGCTCGCTCCGATGTAATCTGCTGCCATCCGCATTGTTAAGGGCTTTCTGCCCGCACACACATCTAACTTCTACTCAGTGCCACAGCCCGCTCCTCTTATATCTTGTCTCAAGTATCGTAGGCACGGCTATCTTAATAAGCAGCTGGGAGCCGCGTCTGCACATCGCGCCCCACTGCGTCCATTGTGTCCATTCGGGAACGCTCCTTGTGTTAGGTTCCCGGAGCGCCGCCTCGTCAGTTCAGGACAGAAAGATACACTGTAATGTTGGCTGCTGGCGGTCGATGTCTTCCCGCTCCACTTGAGCAGCAGGATCCAGCCGCTGCTGCACACAGTTACGAGCCGCCCTAGTCCTCGGAACTTATCTCTTCAATCTGGCAATAATATCCAACCGCTACAGTCATTCGGTCCCGGAACTGTTACTCCATTAACACGGTCCTATTCTGGAGTGCAATGCTTCCCCATAGGCAGCCATCTGAGAACGCTCCGTGCAGTTCAGAGAAATAAGTTTCGTTTCCCGGTTGCGACCACTCTTCCTTTGTTTGCCGCCATCTTGGCAACAAAGTATCCTCACGGCCGCTCCTAACAAAAGTCCATTTATCTTTTGATTCACGAGCACGAATGATTCACTCTTCAGGATTCGCGCAGTGCATGTGTTCCGACGCTTGATCCTTCAATTTCCAGGCACATGTATCATTTTTCAAAGCGTAATTCAGCAAATCAATGTCGGATCACCAGGAGCCCAGCACGAAGCATGTCCTAGTCCATGGCTAGTTAGCCACGCCCCCCCCGTCAATGTTCGCTTGATCCATGCAACATTTTATCCATCTAGCCAACTTAGCTAAGGCTGCCGCACTAAAAGGCTTCCTCACCGCTATAAAAAGCTGGGATTCTCCCGGGGGTCTAAACTGTTCTGACATGGCCTCGTAAGCTTTCAGGCACCTGATAGGACATAACTTTGGTTTCTCTGGAAAGGCTGCATAATATACAGTCCTGATACCTGTTTTTGTCCTTTTTTCTATGTAAAATGTAACCCCCGTAGCAGAAAATGATTTTCTGTCTACCTCTGAAGCTTTGACTCCCGAGACCCTCTTGCATGAAATAAGGCACAGAAGAGTGGTCAGCTTTGCCTAAAGAGCTTTCCTGGATAATTCTACGTTATCCGGTCATGCCTCAAACATCTTTAGCACAATACTCACGTCCCACAGCTATGAATATTTTGCCGTCATGGTCTCATGCACCTAACTCCCTTCAATAATCTACAAATCAAGGGAGGTTCCCCCACAGGATTACCCTCGACGTGTTTGTGGCCGGCCAAGATCGCCGACCTATATGTGTTAATGGTTCTGTATGCTTTGGTCTGTGCCGCTAGATTACCTAAGAAGTTTACGACATGAATTACATCTCTTCGAGGGGGATGAATTTCTCTCTCCATGCACCAACTACTCCACTTGCGCCATGCAACTCTGTAAGCCTTCCCAGTCACCGGGGCCCAGGATTCTCTGGTGAACTCCTGAGCTTCTCCAGAAAAGCCTTGCTTGGCCTAGGATCTCCTGAAATCGCCCAGGCTATCAAGCTCAACTTCCCTGCCTGAACGAGTGGATGACGCTCCCCTGCCGGGCTCAGTACTATGTCCTCTGTGAGCGGTAGTAGAATAGGGGTGTCGTAAGACATTTCCAGTAGGTCTGGGAACCAAGACTGACCTCTCCAATCTGGTGTCACCAGTACTACTCCCGCTCTCTGTCTCCTGACCTGAGCCAGCGACCGCGCTATCATAGCAAACGGCACGAATGCGTACTCCGTTGCTAGTCCCCATACCTGGAGAAAGGCATCCGTCACCCACGTTTCTTGGTCTGGTCTCCAGCTGTAAAACCTGGCCAGCTGCCTGTTCAGTCTCGAACGCGAACAGGTCTATCTGGCATGGTCCTCTCCATTTCATAATCTACTGGAAAACGGAATCCTCCAGCTGCCAATCGCTGGAGTCCTTCAAGTATCTCGAATTCCAATCCGCTAACTGGTTCTGCGCACCCAGTAAGTGCTCTGCTGTTACGCTAACTTTCCTCTGAAGGCATAGATGCCAGATGTCCTTGGCTAGTTCTGCTAGCACCTTGGATCTTGTCCCCCCTAGTCAGTTGATGTACATGACTGCGGAGGCATTGTCCATTTTTAGGAGCATGGCGCACCTCACATCTTCCCTCATCCAGCATTGGACTGCAAATGAACCTGCTAACAGTTTGAGACAATTGATGTGGAGAGCTAGCTCCTCTTCTGACCACCTTCCCCCGGTAGACATCTTGCTGCAGCGGCTCCCTAACCCCATCGGCTGGCGTCGGACTCTATCACGAGGTCCGGGGAGGAGCCAAATATTGCCCTGCCAATCCAGGCCTCCATGTGGTGGTACCACCACTCTAATTCCGTCCTCGCTTCCTGCAAGATCGGGACTTCTTGCTCGTACGACAGTCCCTGTCTGATATGTTCTTCATGTATCTTCATTCGTTGTAAAGCTCAGTAATGGAGCGGTCCTGGAAATATGGCTTGAATTGAGGATGACAGTCGTCCTACCAGCTTGGCTAACCCCCCCAAGGAAATCCTCTCTATTGTCATCATGCTCTTTATGTCCCTTTTGATAGAGTTCCCCTTCTCTAATGGTACGCTGAGTGTGCCCTGTACCGTTTACAGAACAAACCCCAGGAATTCCATTGACTGGGAAGGGATAAGTTCTGACTTTTGCCACTTTATCAAAAAGCCTAGTTGCTGTAACAAGTCCATCATAATCTTGACTTGTTCTGAGATCAGTTCCCTGTCCTGGCACATGATGCATATATCGTCCAGGTAAATAATCAGTCTGACCCCCTGCCCTCTCAGGTGTCCCACTACAGGTTTCATCAATCTGGTAAAACACCATGGGACTGAGGCCAGGCCAGAAATGGGAGACAGATGTTCTCCCATTTCTGATCTCTCTCGAGGAACTGCAGTAGCCGACATTGACTCTGATATATAGGCAACGTCAGGTAAGCATCTCTGAGATCTATCTGAGCCAGCCACTCTCCCTTCTGGATTATGTCCCTCAGTAGGTGAATTCTCTCCATCTTGAAGTGTCTGTTGTACACCAAGAATAAATTCCGTGCCCTGATGTTCATTACTGGCCTGACATGGCATCTGCCCCTTACTAAAAACATGTTGCTTACGAAGCCTCATTAGTTTTCGACTGCCGGACTGATGGCCTTTTTTAGTCTCAGCTGTTCTATCTCATTTCTAGCAATGCCTCGTATTCTCTGCTGAATTTGATTGGCCTCGGAGGGAACCCCTGCACTGGTTCCTGGCAGAATTCTAAGACAAAACCCTGTACTGTCTGTAAAACCCAGGCATCGGAGGATAATGCTAACCATCTTTGCATATGCAGTGCCACTCTCCCTCCCACTGGAGGGATCCCTGCGTTTAGCGCCCCTGCTAGCGCTCTCTCACCTGTATTGTTTAGTTGCTGTTGTCTGCCGCTGCCTATCCAGCTTCTGTCCTAACCCTTCCCCTCGATGGGGAAAAAGCGGTTTGCTCGCCGGTTTTCTTGTTCTCTCAAGTGAGCTCTGTGTCTGGAAGAACTGTAGTAGGGGTACCGGCTGGCCGAGCATCCTTTTCCTCTGCCAGCCCCGTCGAATATCTTCCTCCCAAAGATCTTCTTCAGGGAGGCCTATGCTTTAACTAGTGTGGTGTATGTCCTGGCAAACCTTACCATGTCCTTGATGAACCTTTCACCAAATAGTTTGCCTTTGGCCACATCCTCTGTTTTTGCTGGCATCAGTTCTCCTAACTTAGCATCTATCTTCATGAGAATGGACCGCCTCCTCTCTGTTGCAATGGAGCTATTTGCATTGCCCAGTAGGCATATTGCCCTTTGGGCCCAGTCTGAGAGGACTTCGGGATCGATTGCTTCTTATCTCTGCTTGGTTTCTACTGCCAGTTGCCATATTTTTGTGATGGGCCCCACCACGTCTAGGAGTTTGTCTTGGCACGACCTCCGGAAGCGTTCAATACCTTTTTTGATGTCCTTGCCGGACCTTCCCATGAAAGTCAGCATGCGGTCATCAATTTCGGGTGTCTCGGCTACCCCATCTGGAACTCTGGGCCTGGGGCATTCCGCCCTCATCTTACTCCTGGCTTCTTTACTTAGGGGGGCCCTGAGCCTTCTTTTTAGATAGGCCGTAATGTTCTCCGCTGGGTCCCACTCTGATGACTTTGGGTGTACCAAGGCACCCAGGTCGAATTCATCACTCTGGGGCTCCTCAGGGCCTGCCCCCTTGCTCCTGTGCCTTCTGGTATTACTTGAAGATGAGTTTTCTGACTCTTGTGAGCTCCTATCCTGTTTCTTCGTCGCTGATGCAGTCAGCTCCAGAGGTATCCTCTGAGCTATCTTGGGTGTATTTGGCCCTAGACCTCGCCTTCCTCTTGCCACCTATGCTTTTTGTGGCAAACCCAGGGGATCTGGGCTCTACATAACCTGTAGGTCTTTTTTCTTCCCCCTTTACCTCTCTTAGCTTCTCTCCTCAAATCTGCAATGCCCTGGGAGAAAGCTACGAGGTCCTCCATAATGTCCCTGCCTTCACGCGAGGGTCTCTACCAGCACTCAATACCTTCTGTACGGATTGGCTCATTCTGATGCCACTCACATGTGGGCCTTCTGAGTCCTCTTCTGAGTACTCCCCACTCCTGCTCATGTCTGTGCTGGATTCTTCACCTACAAAATGCAGTTTGCCTGGGTTGCCCCCGTCAATCTGCTCTCAGGAGTAGCTAGGCCGGTCTGTTATTAATCAGCAGTCTTACTTGGGACTGTGCCCGTCAATATAAGGAGCTGATCGAGTGATTGAGGCCTCCTAGCTGCTTTCTTGCAGCTTTGTCAGTTTGTCCTGGGACTGTGCCCGTCTGCGGTTCGCCTGCAGCCAGCAATTTATTTATATTGGTTGCGATGCGCCCTCGCCACCAGCAGATGGCGTGTCACCTTGCCAGCCCAAGTGCAGTACTTGTTTGCCTCGTATAGTCTTATTTGCTAGTGGGGGTATTACATTTCTTTTCGGAGCTCTCGGAATTACTTCCAGCTATCCTTTTTCTCCAACGGAAGTTTTGCCACAGCGCCGGAACCTATAACGGTCCCGTCGCACCCGGCGTACAGTTCCGTGTGTTACTGCCCTCTAACGCCGGAGCCTACTTCGCCCCGTCGCGATCTGCGGCTCTGTTCCGCCAAGCCCCAAATGCACTGTGTGCTCTCTCGCTCGTGTTCTAATCCCTACACACGTATTCCATATAATCACTGCATATAAACACACCATACACCATATAAATGAAATCAGATTGTACTTATTACAGTTGCTCAAGCAGCAAAGAAAGGGGAAGTTATTAGGAGGAAGGCAATTTATATTGGACTGTCAGATGTGATTGGACTGTTGAGATCACGTGATATTGTTAAACCAATAGAACACAAACTTCAAATTTCCTTTATGATTTTGGATATTGTAGTTCATTTGACAGTTTGGTTTATGTAATTTAATTGGTTGACTGCTCGAGAAATAAAGAGTTGAGTTGAGCATAATCCAGCCTCCAAGTCTTGACATAGAATACAGATTTTCCATACATTTGTTACAAAAAGTCATGATTCTATTAAAGACTCGGAGTTGAAAGATTATGCTCTGAACTTCTCTTTACTACTCGAGCAGCAACTTCAACAAAAACAATTATGAAAAACAATAACACGAAAAACTACAATTCCCAACAAAACCAGTGAATTAGTAGTCCATTTTTCATAGGTTCTTAAAATCACATGATTTCTCTGACCAATTATAACACTTCACATCCTCTATAACACTTGCTGCAACCATAGTCCTTCCTCTTTCTTTTGCTGAACGAACATCCAAACTTGCGCCCCAACCGGTAGACGACTTTAACTTCATCTTGTTCCCCTCTCAAGGCGTTGTCTTCTGCTCCGCCCCTGTTAAAACATTTATAAACCATCACCTATCTCATCATGAACGGGTGGGCAATCGCATAACAACATTACAATATCATATAAAGCAACACATTATTCTCCAAATACCATAATTACACATTTTTATTGTAGCAATTGAAATTGGGTGGAATAATCTTTCGCCTCCGAGTCTTTAATAGAATCATGACTTTCTGTAACGAATGTATGGAAAATCTGTATTCTATGTCAAGACTCGGAGGCTAAGATTATGCTAGTTTAAAGCTTACTTACCACCAATGATGCTACTTGTTCTACCGGTCTAAAATAGAAATTCTTAAACATTTCCTCATTAGACCAGTCTGCCGCCTTCAAAATATCTTCTAGGCGAGATCCTGCCATAAAGGCCGACAACGCCATAGCACCCCTTGTGGAATGTGCTCCGAACTGATCTGCATCTATGCCTGCCTCTGCTATACACCACCTTACCCATCTAGAGGGTGGCTGATGCTGCCGCTTCAAAAGGCTTCCTAATAGCTATCAACAATTGATATTCTCCATTGGGTCTCACCATATTCGCTCTGTCCTCATACACTTTCAAGCACCTAACCGGACACAATTTAGGCTTCCCTGGAAGAGCCATATACTCAACCGACTTAATGTTTGTCTTCGTTCTCTTCTCTATATAGAATACTACTCGTGAAGGTGAAAAGGATTTCCTATTTACCTCTGAAGCCTTCACATCAGACACTCTCTTTATATGCATGAAATCAAACATAACAAAGTAGTTAACTTAGCCCACAGTGCTTTCCTAGAAAGATACTCATTATCTGGCCAAGTCTCAAACATCCTTAATACCACACGCACATCCCACAAACGAGAATATCTAGGTGTGGGTGGTCTCATGCATCTAACCCCTTTCAGAAGCCTACATACTGTGTGCTTACCTGCTGGTCTACCCTCAATGTACACATGACCTGCCGATATCGTCGATCTATAATTATTAATGGTCCTATAAGCTTTTGCCTGAGCCGCCTGTGCTGCCAACAAATTCACTATGTGTACTACATCTGTTCGTATGGGATCAACCTTTCTCTCCATACACCAATTACTCCATCTACTCCATGCCACTCTATAGGCCTTCCCGGTAGCTGGGGCCCATGACTCCCTAATAAACTCCTGAGCCGTCCCCGAAGGTCCTGGCTTGGATCAATTCTTCCTGAAATCGCCCATGCTCTCAGGTTCAAGTTCCCTGACCGTACCGATGGGAGAGTTTCTTCTGATGGATTTAACAATATGTCCTCTCTGCATGGTAGCAGAATTGGAGCCTCGTAAGACAACTCCAGAAGGTCCGGAAACCAAGCCTGACCTCTCCAGTCTGGTGTCACTAGAATCACTGTAGCTTCTTGTCGCCTGACCTGCGCCACTGTGCGCGCTATCATGGCGAACGGAGGTCGCCATGCTGGTCCCCGAACCTGGAGAAATGCATCTGTCGCTACCGCCTCCAGATCTGGTCTCCAGCTGTAAAACCTGGAGATCCTCCAGTTCAATCTTGATGCAAACAGATCCGTCTGACACGACCTCTCCGATGCATTATCTCCAGAAATATTGAGTCGTCCAGTTACCAATTGCTGAGGTCCCTCAAGTATCTCGAATTTCAGTCTGCTACCAGATTGAGATCTCCTGGCGGGTGTTCCGCTCTCACACTGATTCCCTTTTGGAGGCATATCTGCCAAAACTCTTTGGCCACCTCTGTCAGCATCATTGATCTCGTTCTGCCTAGTCGATTCATATATCTGACTCCCGAAACATTGTCCATCTTTAAAAGAATGGCACTTTTCACTCCTTCCCGATTCCAACACCGGACTGCGAAGGATCCTGCCAGAAGCTCCATGCAATTGATGTGTAGACCCAACTCCTTGCTCGACCATCTTCCCTCTGTCGATTGGTCTCCACATGTGGCTTCCCATCCCCATCGACTGGCATCCGACTCTATCACCAGGTACGGGGATGAGCCAAATATCACCCTGCCATTCCGTGCCTCCATGTGGTAATTCCACCATTCCAGTTCCAACTTCGCCCCCTGTGACACAACCACCTTCTGTTTGTAAGATAAACCTCTCCTGAGATCATCTATCTTCAGCCTCTGCAACGCTCTGTAGTGCAGAGGTCCTGGAAATATCGCCTGAATTGATGACAGACGACCTACCAATCTCGCTATCTCCCTCAATGAAATTTCCTGTTTTGCCATCATACACTTTATCTCCCTCTTTATCGAATTCACCTTCTCTAACAGGAGTTTGAGAGAACCCTGAGTTGTCTCTAAGATGACGCCTAGGAATTGCATTTCCTTCACTGGTTCTATTTCCGACTTCTCCCAGTTTATCAAAAACCCTAGTTGTTGCAACAAAACTGTAGTTACCTGAACCTGCTCTACCAGAATCTCCCTGCCCTGACACATCAGGCAGATATCGTCTAGATAAATAATCATGCTGATCCCCTGTTCTCTCATGTATCTCACTACTGGTTTCAACAGCTTGTTGAAGCACAATGGAGCTGACGCCAGACCAAACGGAAGACATTTGAACTCCCATTTCTCTCCTTTCCATAAAAACTGTAATAGCCTCCTCTGATCCCTTTGAATCGGAATCATTAGATATGCATCTCTGAGATCTATCCTTGCCAACCAATCTCCTATCTGAAGGACATCTCTTAAAAGATGAATCCCTTCCATTTTGAAGTGCCTTTATACTAGAAAATAATTCAGTCCTTTTAGATTTATCACTAGTTTTACCTTGTTTTTCCCTTTTACTAAAATCTGGTTGCTTATGAAACCACCCAGACCTTCTGAGGGTGGGCCTATTGCGTTCTTTACCTTGAGTAACTCTACCTCTCTGTCCAATAGCTCCTCGTCCTGTTTGCTGAACCTTATCTGCCTTGGCAACGTTACTTGAGACGGTTCTTGCCAAAACTCCAACTGAAAACCTTGCACAGTCTGTCTCACCCACGCATCCGAGGATAACTCCTCCCATTTTCCTACATGTAACTTCACTCTCCCTCCTACTGGAGGAATACTCACATCCACCTTTTCTACTGCTTTTATTTTTCTCACCTGAATTATTCTGATGCTGTTGTCTATTGTTACTTCTCCAACCTCTACCCCTGCCTCTTCCCCTGGAAGAGAAGAAGGGGTTGGACCTTCGGTCTTCTTGCTTCCATTTGGATCTGTCACTATAGGCCCTTCTATATTGGCCACGGCTGGAGGAGCGGCCCTTACCTCCTCCAGCCCTGTCAAAAAACGTTTGTCCGAAAATGTTCTTCAGTGAAGATTGTGCTCTGTCCATGGACACATAAGTGCTGGCAAACTTTGCCATATCCTTTATAAACAGGTCTCCGAACAGCTTGCCCTTCGCTGCAGTCACCTGTTCTGATGCCGCCAGCTCATCTAGCCTGGTGTCCAATTTCATTAAAATGGACCTTCTCCTCTCAGTGGCCAGCACTGTGTTGGCGTTTCCCAACAGGCATAGGATCCTCTGCGCCCAACCAGCCACAATGTCCGGATCCATGGGCTCCTTCTTAGCTTTGGCTTCCTCTGCCACCTGCCAGATTTTTGTAATTGGACCCAACATATCCAATAGTTTATCCTGAGAGGACCTGTCAATGCCTCTCTTCACGTCCCTGCCATATCTGCCCAGGAACGGGATTATCCTGTCCTCAGTCTCTGGGGTCTCAGCCACCCCGTCCGGAACCCTTGGGCATTCCGCTTTTAGCTTGCTCCTTGCTTGCTTGCTCAACGGTGCCCTCAATCGTTTCCTGATATATTCTGCAATCTTTTCGGGAGGATCCCACTTATTGGACCTCGGATGCACCAGGTCGTCCGGATCAAACTCATCTTTCTGTGGGTCCTCGTCTTCCCTCCTGCCTTTCTTGCTTTTGGGCTGCCATTCTTCCTCATCTGGGGAGCTTTGACTCTTTGATGTACTGTATATGTCTGATTTTGAACTGCTTCTGCAGTAATCCTCATCAGATTCGTTCCAACTTCTGACACGTCTCTCACGAGACCTCGCCTTTCTTTTCCCTGCTTTGGATCTGCGAGGTGAACCCATGTGCAGTTTACCTGGGCTGCCCCCGCCAATATTTATATATATTTGTAGCTAGGCGAGTCTCAGGCAATGATAGCAGTTTGTCCTGGGACTGTGCCCGTCAAAGAGATTAAAATCAGTATTTTCCAGGTCTTACCTCCGCAGGCAGGCCGATTAAGAGGGTTTTCACTAGTTTACTTGGGACTGGGCCGTTACACAATCACCAGTACAGCTGTGGCTTTGTAGCCCATAATGCTGCTTTCCAGCCACTAGGTGGCGCTTGTAGTCTAATCTGCCGAGCAATCTGTTGCTCTTATCACTGCCCAGCGTTCTGCGCTGCAACACTTTCTCCGTGATAAACAGGTCTCCGAACTCCTCAAACACCTCTGACACCTTCCTCACGAAGCTTGCCAGAACCGTAAGTCGTGTTGCGCCGTTGCGAAACTTTCTTTTCACAGTGCCTCCTACTGAGGCAAGATGAGACGCCGGAATCAAAGATCCCGTTGCGCCTTAATGCGGATATGCTCCACCGGTACCTACGCGCTGCTCTATAAGCGCCTGAGCCCTTCATGCGCACGCGCTCCCGAATGTCACTATACAATCTCAATAAACATC
Organism: Ambystoma mexicanum; assembly: GCF_040938575.1. Lineage (NCBI taxonomy): Eukaryota > Metazoa > Chordata > Amphibia > Caudata > Ambystomatidae > Ambystoma > Ambystoma mexicanum. The sequence continues at coordinate 1,088,098,218 of NC_090937.1, read as the reverse complement.
CATAACCAAAATAATCACTTCCACAAAGAACCCAGCTCCCTGCTGGAGCAGCAAAGAAAGAGGAAGGACTATGGTTGCAGCAAGTGTTATAGAGGATGTGAAGTGTTATAATTGGTCTGAGAAATCACGTGATTTTAAGAATTTATGAAAAACGACTACAAATTCACTAGTTTTGTTGGGAATTGTAGTGTTTTTGTGTTATTGTTTTTCATAATTGTTTTTGTTGAAGTTGCTGCTCGAGTAGTAAAGAGAAGTTCAGAGTATAATCTGAGCCTCCGAGTCTTGACATAGAATTCAGATTTTCAACACATTTGTTACTGAAAGTCCTAATTCTATTAAAGACACGGAGGCAAAGGATTATGCTTTCTCTTCATCTTTATTGTCAGCAGCAAAGAAAACCAGATATGCAAATAACCATACAAAAACCAAGAAAAACTACAATAACCATGAAGTTTTCTGATTTTGTAGTCCATCACCATTGGTCCTCAAACTGACCATGTGTTCCAAGTAACCAATAAAAAAACAGTGCTCAACTAAAAGCTCTTGTCCTCTTTCTATTCTTCCTCTTTCTTTGATCCTGCGAGGATGTGTTCAGTACTTCTTCGAAACTCCATCCACATCCTGACTCAGAACCCAGCTTGCTTGTTATCTGTCATCCCTCATACAGAAAAACATAAATTTACCAAGGTGACTATAGACCGAAACCAGCGTGGAGCAATCGTATACATAAGCACCGTAAACCATATCTTCAATAAAAATATTACCAATAATACAAATATTTCCTCATAAGCAGTAAGTATAACAGATAAAACATGATAAATATCAACTAAACATTCATACGATTGATAGGGTGGGATAATCCTTCGCCTCCGTGTCTTTAATAGAATTATGACTTTCAGTAACGAATGTGTTGAAAATCGGAATTCTATGTCAAGACCGGAGGCTCGGATTATGCTTGTTCAAAGCTTACTTACCACCAACGATGTCGCACTTTCCATGAGTTTAAAATAGAAAGTTTTAAACGTCGATTCATTCGACCAATCTGCAGCTCTCATAATATCCTCTACCCTGGTTCCTATGTTATACGCTTTAGTAGCCATCGCTCCTCTAGCGGAATGGGCGCCATACCTCTCAACATCTATGCCCGCTTGAACCATCACCCATCTAAGCCATCTAGCAATGGTGGCCGGTGTAACTGCTTTAAAAGGTCTGCAAATCGCTATCAACAACTGTGACACTCCCGGGGGTCTAACTTCCCTCGTCATCTCTTCATAAGCCTCTATGCATCTGACTGGACACAACTTTGGTTGAGTCGGGAAAGACGCATAGGAAATAGATCTCAAACCTGTTTTGGTCCTTTTTGTTAAAAGGAAAGTCACCCATTCAGAGATATACTCTTCCTTTCAACCTCCAACGCTATAACATCAGATGATCTCTTGAATGCTAAAAGACATAAAAGCATAGATAGCTTGCCTGAAATCACTTTCCGTGACAATTCTTGATTATCCGGCAAAGATAAAAACAATTTCAAAACTTTATCTACATCCCACAACTGATTATATTTAACACTGGGTGGTCTTAACATCCTTACTCCCCTTAACAATCTACAGATCAAAGGATCTTCGCCAATCGCTATACCCTCTACTGTAGGGTGCCCCGCAGATATCGCAGACCTGGCTGTGTTGATAGTCCTGTAAGCCTTGCCCTGCGCTGCCATCTGAGCTAAAAAATTGGCAACATGAACTACATCTGCTCTATCGGGATGAATATTCCTTTCCAAACACCAGCTATTCCATTTATCCCAAGCTGATCTATAAGCCTTGTGAGTCCCTGGGGCCCATGATTCATTAAAGATGTTTTCAGCCTCATTCGATAATCCTGGCCTAACCCAAGATCTCCTGAAATAGCCCATGCCACTAGCCTGAGTCCTCCTGACCTCACCAGTGGATGACTGCCATCTCTGGGATCTCGAATGATAAATTCTGTGTCGGGTAGAACTACTGGGTTGTGATATGTCAGTTCCAGTAGACTGGGAAACCACGCCTGCCCCTTCCAGTCCGGCGTAATTAGAATTATGGATGCTTTCTGACATCTCACCTGCGCTAGCGTCCTCGCTACCATTGAAAAAGGAGGAAACGCGTAATTCTTCTGGTGTTCCCAGGATTGAAGGAAGGCATCTGTTGCCTCTGCTTCCGGATCCGGTCTCCAGCTGAAGAACCGAGGAAGCTGTTTGTTTATCCTCGATGCAAACAGATCGACCTGGCAAGGACCCCATCGTGTCATAATTTCCTGGAACACTACCTCGTCCAGCTTCCAATCGCTGGCGTCTCTGAGGTATCTCGAGTTCCAATCGGCCACTTCGTTCATCTGACCCAGCAGATATTCGGCCGTCACCGAAACTCTTCTCTCCAGACAGAGTTCCCAAAATTATTTCGCCAGTTCCGCCAATAACCTGGACCTCGTCCCTCCCAGTCTGTTGATGTACCTGACTGCTGAGACATTGTCCATCTTTAAAAGAACGCAGCAATGTGCTTTCTCTTGGATCCAGCATCTCACTGCAAAAGACCCCGCCAACAACTCTAGGCAGTTTATGTTAAGTCTCGTCTCCTGATCCGACCACCTGCCTCCTCTGGACAGGTTCCCCCATCGGGCACCCCAGCCCCATCTGCTGGCGTCGGATTTGATAATAAGGTCCGGGGATGAACCAAATATGGCTCTCCCGTTCCATGCATCCATATGAATGAGCCACCATTCTAGCTCCTCTCTCACCTCCTGTGAAATATTCACTTTTGATTCGTAAGAAACGCCCCTCCTGAGGTGATATATCTTCAACCTCTGGAGTGCCCTGTAATGAAGAGGCCCTGGAAAAATTGCTTGAATTGATGCCGCTAGCCGGCCCACCAATCTTGCCATGTCTCTCAACGACATTTCTCCCCTCGCTAGAGTATGTCTCAGTTGTTTCTTGATATCGTTCACCTTGTGAATGGGTAAGCTGAGAGTTCCCTGTATCGAATCCACTATGAAACCCAGAAACTCTATTGACTGAACAGGTACTATACTGGACTTCTCCCAATTTATCAGGAACCCCAGACTCTGTAACACCTCTATTGTTATCTGAATCTGCTCTATCAACATTTCCTTCTCTTGACACATTAGACATATGTCGTCTAGGTAAATTATCAGTCTTATCTTCTGAGCTCTGAGATGAGATACCACGGGTTTCATCATTTTGGTGAAACACCACGGTGCCGATGCCAGGCCGAAAGGCAGACATCGAAATTCCCAAATTGTTCTCTCCCAAATGAACCTCAGAAATCTGCAGTGTTCCTCTGCAATGGGAATAGTCAGGTATGCATCTTTCAAATCTATTCTGGCTAACCAATCTCCCTGAATGAGGGTATCTCTCAACAGATGTATCCCTTCCATCTTGAAATGTCTGTACACCACATAACTGTTTAGGCCTCTCAGATTTAAGATTGGTCTCGTCTTGTGTCTTCCTTTTACTATGAACATATTGCTTATGTAACCTCCTACCTGACCCGCAGCGGGTCGAATAGCTCTTTTGTTTTCCTAACCCTGTAATTCTCTTTCCAGTAAAGCCTTGTCTTCTCCGTTCATTTCTAAACATCTTGGCGGTTCTCTCTGATAAGGAGTTTCTATAAAATCTATATAAAAACCTTGAGCAGTCTGAATCAACCAGGGATCCCCTGAAATGTTCAACCAATTTTTCAAAATTTGAGCAGTCCTCCCCCCTACCTCTGGGGTCACAGGAAGTGGTTATGGTAATCTCACCTGTGTTATTTTGCTGACGCTCTCCTCGCCAGATTCTGCCTCTTCCCCTACTCCTTGATCAGAAGAAAGGCGTTTGTCTGCGCTCTTCTTGATCGCGCCAATTTGCTCTGTCTTGAAAGGATTGGTTGAATTGGTACCGGCCAGCCGAGCGACCCCTGCCTCTGCTGGCCCGTCCAAAAATCTGCCTCCCGAAAACTCTCTTAAGAGAGGCTTGCGCCTTATCCAAGGCTGCGTAAGAATTCACAAATCTGGTGAGCTCCTTGATGAAGGAGTCTCCAAATAACTTTCCTTTAGCCGAAGAGGCTGAATCTGAAGAGGCTAATTCACTCAATTTTGGGTCGATCTTAACCAACAAAGATCTCCTCCTTTCGGTGGTTATAGCATGATTAGCATTACCCAACATGCATATCGCCCTTTGGGCCCATCCTATAACAATTGCAGCGTCTATCGGCTCCCCTTTTACTTTTGCGTCTTCTCCCATCTGGAGGATCTTTGTGAGGGGTCCCGTCATATTAGGCATCTTATCCTGACAGGATCGCCAGGAGCTATCAAGACCTTTCCTCACATCGTTTGTGAATTTACCCATAAAGGTTATCATTTTTTCATCAATTACCGGTGTATCAGCCGCACCTTCTGGGGGGGAGTGGTCTGGGGCATTCTGCCCTCATTTTGCTTCTAGCCTCTTTGGCTAGCGGCGCCCTCAGGCGTTTCTTTAAATATGGCGCAATTCTTTTGGGGGGTTCCCATTCTGATAATCTGGGATGGATCAGTGCTTCCGGATCGAAATCCTCATCATCAGCACCATCCCCCTCTGTCTCCTCATTCTTTCTTTTCTTTAACGCCTTGTGGCTTTCTTCGCCTGAAGAGGATATCGATAGGACTTCCTCCTCTTCAGGGTACTCCTCCTCCCACTCATTCTCACTCTCATATGAGGTATGAGATGATTCTCGTCCCCTGCTAGGCACCGCTTTACCTTTCCTTTTTCTCTTTCCACCTTTCTTTCCTGGTGGAGTGCCCAGGGGGGTGTGGGCTTCCTCCGCCCTACGGGCTGATTTACTGCCCCCTTTGGACTTCATCCGAGCCTTAAGACCCTTGACCTCCTCCAGGCCCTGAGAAAAACGGAGCCAATCCTCCATCAGCGCTCTTTGCTGAGGATCATGTCCCAATGGAGCCCCCAGGGCTTTGTGTAAGACATCAGTCATGGCTGTCTGGCTCCTCTTTTGGCTAACACTAGCCTTCCCCTCATCACTGGAGGAACTCATGATTCTCAGGCCCTGGGGAAAGTAATACATTTAATGGTATGTCCAATATGAATAAATGTATATATATATACCAGGGGTTAATCAACTCTCTCAGTACAGGGAGCCAAAATCTGTCCAAAAATTAATACCTTCCCTGGTTCTGGATATATATAAACTGATATAATAATATCCAAATGACAGGTTTTATCTAGGACTGTGCCTGTATGACTGCGGTATCACTGTTTGCCTGCAGGGGCACTGTTGGACTCCTGAAACAGGACGCTACATTCGTATGAACGATGCCTGTTGTTTATGGAAAAGAATTGCAATCGGCAACGGATTCACGTTAGATAATAACACCGGCACTCTCGCCAAAGACTCCTCTCAAACGCTCAGAACGGAAGAAGTGAGCGCCGGAACTACGCGGTCCCGTCGCGCTCCTTCTTCCGTGCCGCAGGGCCCTCTTCATCGGCTTCGAGAAGCTGCGGCCGCCAGTGCACCAGCCCCGTCGCGGCCGCAACCTCGAGACCCGTCTAAGTGTAGCGGATATGCTCCGCCAGAAAGGCACGTTAACCCCAAACAATAAAATCACAATTATACCGTTATAACAAACACACCAAGCATTTCATTAGAATAAGTAAGAAAAGTACTTAACTGGCTGCTGAGCAGCAGAGAAAGAGAAAGAATAGAAAGAGGACAAGAGCTTTTAGTTGAGGACTGTTTTTTTATTAGTTACTTGGAACACATGGTCAGTTTGAGGACCAATGGTGATGGACTAGAAAATCCGAAAACTTCATGGTTATTGTAGTTTTCTTGGTTTTTGTATGGTTATTTGCATATTTGGTTTTCTTTGCTGTCGACAGTAAAGATGAAGAGAAAGCATAATCCGAGCCTCAGGTCTTGACATAGAATCTGCATTCAATCTCGTTTTCCAGAACGTTAGTCGCTGTAGTGTTCGCTAGTCGTACTTGGAGTTCACAGACATTCTAAACTGTGCAGTCTTACTTCTATTTCTTATGCTAGGTGCCGTATTAGTGCTGCCTGGCTTTGGTCTTGCAGCTCCACTTGACATACGCCGTATGTGTCGTCCTCTTTTCATTTCCATGGTTGCTGAGCCGCTGTAATACTAACTGCAAGCCCCTGTGTGGGTCTGGCTACTGCGTTTACACTAAACTTGAATCTGGAAATTAATTCCTGACGTCAAAGGCGTGTCAGTTCTTCTCAACCATTCAGCAGTAGACTAATCTGGAGCGGGCTAATGGACGCTGTCTGTCCCCCAAGTGGGTGGGTTCAATCGCCTAGCTGGGAGGGTTAGGCTGCGCGTCGGAGGGAAAGTTGGCTTCTGCTGACGCCGGTCAGCTTCTTCCGTGATGCCACACATTTCTGCCTCCAGGTGTTGGTGACGTCTCAACATGGCGTTGGCATAACTGATACCAGGGAGGAATCGGATATCCCACCAACACGCTTTCTGCGGGATACCGAGCAGTCCTCCCGGGCCGCCCTATTCTGTCCTGCAGCCTTCCTCTCTGCTTGGGAGAATGCATAGCCGTCGATCGCTACCCATGTTCCTCCTCCTGATACTATTGTCGGCGCTACCGATCCCAGCACGAGCCATTCAAGAAGAGGAAGCAGTGGGACACCGGAATAAGGAGCAGCAGCCACCGCCAGCCCGCCCACAGCATAAACCAGAGCCACCCCCGCAGGGCCCCGCTGAGGTGAGATTGGGAGAAGGGGTAAACGCATCTCGACAAAACCACATCGGCTGTGAACAGATCTAGTGACACCGAACGAGCAAGTGCTGCAAATTTGCTATCCTTCAGTTGAAGCAGCAGGAGTTGTTACGATGTAAGAAGGTTAGAAAAATTAGGGAACAGAAGTGCAGTTCAAAGCTCGCTATATAAGGATAGCGTGTAGTATGGCAGGTAATTTATTTTTGTGGAGAACACGCACTCCACCGAAATTGCTTCTTTGTGCTTAGAGAGTGTAAGAAACACATGCTGACAGTTGGTTCAGTGTTTTACTGCCAGAGGTCTAACTTACAATGATATTTGAAGTAATGAAATCATACTACAAATATTACATAATGCCCCATGACAGTAATCAACACTGTCATAGTGCCCCCTCAGACTACTGTGCCATTGTACAATGCACCGATAAGTATTGGGCACGTTCATACCCAAGGATCTTGATTCATGGAACAGGATCTCAAAAAATTGTGCAGTAGAGTAAAAGGTGTAGATATCTGTGAAATAAAGGGTTTGTTTAACGGAATTTACAACGTAAAGCAGGTCGTCCTTATTGGTTTAAATCATTGAAGGGTCTACCTTCATTTATTTGGTGCTCTGATTTAAAAACCCAGGTTCACTCAGAAGTGTGCTTTTTGTAATACTCAAAGTAAAAAGAACGTCGACCTTAATAATGCCACACTGTTCTTGGTAATACTCGGCTCATTCAGACTTGGCTCCTTGCAATTGACCAGCTCAACCAGAGGTGCACTTTATTTAATACACTGGCTCCTTCATAGTTGCTGCCTAACAACAACACTAGACAATTCAGAGCGATTCTCATGAAAACTAAAGCTAATGCTCTAAAAACAGAAGATTTCGTGTGCCCATCCATGTCAAAAATTAAAAGGTAAGTTTGCTTAGAAATGTTACTGTCCCAATCGATCCATTACAGTGCTTAAAAATACATGCCTGATCTTAAAAATATTTCCTATGATTCTTACCACAGTTTTCCTCACATTTACACAGGTGAAAACAATGCGTTGGGCGCTGCCATCTTGTGCTTATCTTATCCGTTGATACATAAGCCTAAATTCAAGTGCCCTCGTGTCAAGAATATAGATTGTCCGCCCTTCAAACTGACATCACTTGTCCAAACGATATGCTCCACCTATTTTCATGATGTTCGTGGCCAGTATAGCCAAACGTACCCTGTCATCACCCATGCCATAACGTTACCTAACGCAGAACCGAAAGATAAACACACACATCCCCTCACAGCGCAAAACGTTTTTTTCTTTTCACAAATAGGAGAAGAATACATTTATTTATTTAAAATATATTTATTTTCAACCATTGCAAGGAGATAATGACAGACATTTCAACAAGAGACTGTGTTCATGTACAAATAACCCCCAACTTTCCCCCAGTCCCTTGAGGCAAGTTAAAGTCTCATCCATTTGGGTCCTCTACTTCACACCCGCCCCCCCCCCTCCCCCTACCCCTTCCGCACGGGGAACCTCATCAGCGCCAAGAACTCTCTTAGCCCCCAGGGGTTTGTAGGTAGGTGCTGGGAAGTCCCTGTCGTAGTGCAAGAATGGGGCTCAGATGTCTAGGAAATGATGTAGAAATCCTGCTCTAGCTGCCGTCACTTTCTCTGCAATCAGGATATCCCACATCTTCGCCCACCACAGGGCCATAAAGGGTCCTTCAGCTCATTTCCAGGTGCGGGCCACCACAATTTACCCTGCCAAGAGAAATTGAGACATCAACTTGGCTTTCCATCCCGATCTGGGGTAGACCCCTGAGATTGGTGTTCCCAGGAGGACTGGTTCGGGCTCCATCGGAATCGCTATATGGGTAATGTCTTCGATGGTGGTTAGACAATGTTTTCAGAATTGCTTTATCTTGGAGCATAACCACCACATGTGGAAAAAGGAGTCCGGCTGACCACAAAGTCTCCAGCAGGAGGGATCTATAGCCTGATTAATGTGATGAAGCCTGAGTGGGGGGTAGTACCAGCCTAGTAGAATTTTGTATGCGCATTCTCTGTTCTTGATGCAGGAGGATGAAGAGTGAATTCTTGTCCATATGTCTCCCCCATTACCGATCCTCTGTATGGCGTCCCAAGTCGGCCTCCCACTGTGCCATGTAAGAAGCCTTTGAAGAGAGAAAGTCCACCTGTAGGTCTTTATAAAGAGTAGCGGTTCTCCCCCACACCGGAGGATCCTGTAGGGTTAGTTCCAGAGCGGTAGGGGTGCGTGTTGCCTCTTGGAGAGTTTGGGGATGAGAGCACCAGTGGCAAAGTTGGATATAGGAGTATCTGTCTGTTTCTTTGAGCTGATAGGCCTCTTTGTACTGTTCAAAGGTGCGGGTAAGCTCCCCACGTAAAGCTGACCTAGTGCTACCAGACCTCCCGCGATCCAGTTTTTGAAGTTTTGGGGTTGGACCCCAGGAGAGAATGCTGGGTTGTGGAAAACTGGAGAGGATTGGCTTTGGCCCCTCGGAACCCCTTGCGTTTTAAGGCCCAGTCCCATAAGCACAGGGTATGTTGGGTGGAGGGTAGCAGTCTTTCCCATCGCTGCCGGTGTGGGGCGAGATATGTGGAAAGTAGTGTAAAGGGAGAAATAGGCGTGATTGTTCTACTTCCATCCATCTCGGGGGGCTCGGAGGGTAGCAGCCAAGCCTGTGATTGAGCTAACTGAGTTGCCACCTGATAGTGTTGTAGGTCCGGGACCCCGAGCCCGCCCAGTCTAGCATTACCCATCATTGTCTTTTGAGAATTCCTGGCCCTTTTCCCCCTCCCAGATAAATGGGAGCATTTTCCTTTGTAGTCTGCAGAGGGCGGAGAGCGCAATAGCGATGGGAAGTGAGGAGCAGGTGAATAAGAACCTGCGAAGAAGGTTCCTTTTACAGGCTGTGATGCGCCCCATTAGTAAAACTTCTTTTGCTGACCAGCGCTCCAGGTCCCTCTCTAAAGAGGGGGAGGACGTTCACCCGGTATGGATCCTTTGGGTTCGAAGGGACCTGCACCCCTAGGTAAGGGATCAACTTTTCCCCCCAATGAATAGGGCTGAGGGAGGTTAAGGGATTCCCTTTCTTCAAATGTCAAGCCTATCCCCATGGCTACTGATTTACTAAAGTTAATGGAAAAGCCCATGACCCTCCCAAAGCTGTTGATCTCCGAAAGAGCCTGCCTCAACGAGGTGCCCACTTCTGAGATGGTTAATAACTAGTCGTCTGCGTAGAGGGCAATTTTGTGCTGGGAGGAGCTGAATTGTAGGCCCTTAATGTCAGCGTTCAAACTGATTTTTTTTGAGCGAAGGGCTCCATAACCAGACCAAATAACAGTGGGGACAGCGGGCATCCTTGTCTCGTCCCACAGGTTGAAGGGATTGGGCTGGAGAGAGAGCCATTAATCCAGAGGAGGGTTTCGGGGCTTTGTAGTTGGCCAGGACCATCTTTTGAAAGGCTGGTACGAAGCGAAACGCTTCTAGGGTAAGCTGCATGAATACCCAATCGACTTTGTCAAACGCTTTGGTAGTGTCCAGGGCCAGCAACGCAAGTTTCCGTGAATCCTGAGAGGCGACATCGATTATGGCTCTGCGGATGTTATCTCTTGTGGATCTGTTTTTGATGAAGCCAGATTGATCAGGATTGATTATGTTGGGCAGGCTATGTGACAAGCGATTTGCGAGAATTTTGGAGTATATACTTGCGTCTATATTTAATAGAGCAATCATTCTGTGGGAGGCGATATCTCTGGGGTCTTTGTCCGGCTTGGGAAGGAGAATGGTGATCGATTCTTGCATGGAGGGGGTAATATCACCTGATTCCCTGAAGGAGTTGAAAAGTTGGACCAGGGACGGGATTAGTTTGGGGCGGAAGACCTTGTAAAATTTGGTGGAAAATCCATCGGGCATGGGGCTCGGGATTTGAGGGCTTTGATGGCAGCTTCGACCTCCTCGCTTGAAATTGGAGCATCCAGGCTTTCCCGGGCTGGCTCATCTAACTGGGGGAGAGATGCCTTCCGTAAATATTCATTTTGTTCGCCTTGGTCTTGTGGTGGTGTGGCCATCATCTGTTGCATGTGCTCAATCGCCAATTGTAGCTTCTCTTGTTCCGCGTATTGCATCACCCCTTGCTGGTTGCGAAGATGGGTGATTGTATTTCTCCCTTTCGCTTTGGCTATCTTTGCCACCAACAACTTGTTGCTTTATTGTTCCTAGTGTAATAGAATTGTTTAGATTTCGCTAGCAGGTGTGCGGTCTGTTACCCATAATGGGCTTCTATCTTGTTTTGGGCGGCGCGGATGGCCTGTTGAGTCTTTGGAGACCAACCTTTCTGCTTATGGTTCTCTTCCGCTACTCAGAGTTGTTCCTCAAGGACCTGGCGGGTTTGCCGTTTGCGCCTTTTGATATGCTACACCTTGTGCAATCAGCCCCCCCCTCCCCCTCCAAATGTCTGCCTTCATGGTGTCCCAGGTGTTTGCTGGGGCAGTATCTTCGTTAGGGTTTTCCTAGAAGAAATTCTGGATCGTTTTGGCCACCAAGTCTCTCAGTGCCATCTCATTAAGCATGGGGTCATATAGAATCCATCTGCGTTGAGGGTTTGGAGTTGAGTCGTGCGCTCGGAGCGCCAGAGTTACAAGAGCGTGGTCAGATAGAATTCTAGAGCCAATGGATAGCCCGTCGACATAGGTCCGAATCTGTGGCGATGTCAGTAAGAGATTGATCCTTGAAAAGGTTCTGTGTACATAAGAGTAAAAGGAAAAGTCTGTTTTGGTGGGCTGGAGCACCCACCATGTGTCTACCACGTTCAGGGTCCTAAAAAGGTGGAGGAGACTGATCGCAAGCTTGAAATCCTTGTCTCTAGTGGTGTCCGGGACCCTGTTAAAGTCCCCTCCAATTCCGACCTGACCCTCCACAAAAGGGGATAGATCGTTGGCCAGGGATTCGTAAAAGGTAGCTTGACCTTCCTTGGGGGCGTACACCGAGATGAATGAATATAGTTGTCCCAGCAACAGGCATTTAATTGCTATGTAGAGTCCTTCAGGGCATTGTTTCTTTTCCAAGATTTGGGGGTTCAACCCTTTTGCGAAGAGAATTACGGTTCCTCCTTTCTTGGTGTTGCCAGAAGCCATAAATTGAAGCGGGGAATGTTATTGCGCAGCCGTCCGAAGTCCACCGGCAATAAATGGGTCTCTTTCAAGAATGCCACTGCGGTATCTTCTTCCTGCAGTTTCTGTAAAATGGATTTACGCTTGGCGGGGGAATTCAGGCCCCTAATAATGTGGGAGACCAGCTTCAGGATACAGTGATTTGATATTCGAGTCCGGGACCTCGATGGAGCCTGGGTGGGGGGGAGGTTGAGCTGGGAACAGATAAACCTTAATACGGGGGGTCATCAGCTGAACATCACCTTGCAAATGGGAGTTTAACTTGGGCCTCCAACGGAAGGCCAGAACTTTAACCGTTTGGGTGGCTGACATTTTTAGTTCAGCACCCCCCCCTGACCAACCGGGCCAAACGTGTCTCCCCAGCCAACATGGCCAGGATTTGAACCAGTTCTGTATTCTTTCCGAGGACTATTCGATGGGATGTACCTTGGAGGTAGGCATGGGCCGTGGGAAGCCCTTTGCGGTTATTCGGTGTTCCATATTTCGGCCTCAGCGAGGCATTGTTTCGATGGCGCAGGGTTTTTGGAGGAGAGATGGAGTTGGGCTTCTAAGACGCAGGTCGAAGCTTTCTTAGGAATTGCCTTAGAGTTCTCGGGGTCCTGGGATTTGAGGCCCCCCGCAACCTGCCCGTTCCATTGCGGGTTACCTCACCTTTCTGTTTTTTTAGTACCTTAGAACAGGATGCCCGTCTTGGTTTTGGTAGGGAGGGATTTGCCTCACCCTCCGCCCCTTCGGGAGTTGGAGGATCTTCTCTGCGTCTTCTAGATGACTGATTCTCTGCAAAGAGCCCTTGTAAATTGCAATGCTGTTGTGAACAGCCATCTGTAACAGATTTGATGGTTTTGAAGGAAGAGGGTGAAAGGTCGGAGGGATCTTCTTCTCTGTAGCGTGAGGAGGGAGAGATCCTGAAATATCACGAGGGGGAACCTTGAAAGCTCAGCCCGTCCCGGGTCCGGCCTATTGCTGAGATGGCTTCTTTCGTAGTATAAAAGTGCACCCTCGTTTTGACATTTGGGGAGTGGGGGTCCGAATCCACGCCTTGACGCGGGTGTAATCTGTGTGCGATCCAGTAGCAGCTGGTGTTTATTCAGCTGCGGCAACAAGGGTTGGAAGAAGCCCCCCCACCTATTCCGCCAGGTCTTTGTCAAGGACTGAGATGGAATGCCCTGAATCCATAGGTTGTTGCGGCGAGCCCTATTTTCGAGGTCCTCCTGCTTGAATTTGAGGATCTCGCACTTATCTTGAAGAGATCGAATTGAGCGTTGGATTGTCGACCGATCCTGGGAGCAGTCTTCCACCACCCCAAACCTCTGCTCCGTTTCGGGGATCCTTTGATCGGTCTGTTCCAGTTTCGACGTGAGCTCGGTCATACAGGACCTGAATTCTGCCTTGATATCAGACATAAAAGCTTGGATGTCCTCCTTGGTAGCCTGAGCTCCCCTGTCGTCTGGGGTTTTTTGGGGTGTGAGTTTAGGGGGGTCAAGTTTCTTGCCTTTGTCTGCCGAGAGCAGCATTGTAGCTATGTCCTGGTTATTGGTGAGTTTGGACCGTTGACATGGTGCCTGCTTGTTTGGTAGAGAGGGGAGCTTTGAGGTCTACCAGGCAGGAAAGACGCAGTTGTAGGGAATGGCCAGGCCCTTCTTTACCCTGTGCCGAACGGGGAGGAGAAGGGTGCTCCGATTCCTGTTATTTGTCACTGCATGCTTTTCCTGGCACAGCGTATCTCTTGTCAGCAAGGTGGGGGATTCTCTGGTTAGAGTTTGACAGGTGTGGCCAAGTTCCTCGAAGACTGTGGGCAGTCCGGATACCCCCCAAGTGTGAAAATCCACTAGAGGGGATGGGCGCAGGCACCCCGGTCGCTCCAGGGAGTTCCGGATGGCTGTTGATGCTGGCTGGGTAAAGTCTCTGGGGACCTTGCCCCATCAAGGAGGTGCCGCTGGAGGGGGCTGGGTGGCCAAGGAGCAGCACAGGGGGAGTGTGGAGGAGGTGTGTCGCGCTGTGGGCAGGGGCGCCCCAGGAAATGGAGATGGGCTCTGGGATTGCTCAAGACCAGGGGGAGCAAAAGTAGGGGGTCCAATGCCAAACCGCAGGTTACCAAGCAAGTCTTGATTCCCTGTTTAGCCTACACTAATCTTAGATTGATGGCCTTCCATCGTGAGGATTCCCCAAGGAATTGCTAAGGATTACGATTTGTGGGTGTTCCACAGTCCTTGAAGCACTGATTGGAGCCTAATGAGGGGCTGCCGTCGGGAGTTGGACCCCCCTTCCCAATGTGGAGGGGGGCTTGATGAGGACTCAGTCTTATGGGTCTGGGCTGCGTCAGGGCTCACACGGCGGGTCTTATTGCTGGCTGGGAAGGTCTGTATACCTGCAAGCATGGTTTGGCGCTGGCCAGGTCCGTGTCTGCCCCATCAGAGGAAGCCAGCTGGTTAGTGCGCAATGCGGGGGTGGTAGAGCTGTGGTGATTTTATGGGCCGGAGCGCCCCTGGAAATGGTTGCTGGCCCGGGGAGTGGGGGGGAGGGGAGATGTCAGTGACAGGGGGGATCGTTGTGCTCATCCCGGAGGCGGGGATGGAAACAAATCAGTTGTCTTCCCCACAGAGCCTGGTGGGTGCGCCTCTTACCCTAGCGTCATCCGCAACTACGGGGTATTCAGTCCTGCTGCGGCTCCGCAGCGAGGGTCCGTGATGGCTACGGTGGCTCCCAACAGCATGAGCGGGCAATGAAGGAACGCTGCGTTTATTCCGGGCTACCGGCTCGCCGCCCGAACCTGGTGTGCGCACTGGAGGTGATCCCGGGCTGTATGAGGTTCACTGGGAAGGTCCGGGGTTGCCGACTTGTCACACAGCGCCGCGGGACCTCACCTGCAAGTTTTCTTCGATGCTGTTGTAGGACGCCTCGGGTCCGCCTGCCATTTTGAAAACATACGACGGGGGATCCACAGGGCTCCTCGCTCCTGATCCGAGCTCCCAAGGGAAAATATCCTTTACATTTTTGCCCTACTGGGTGTCCAAGCCTTCAGGATGCCACGTCAGACATTGGATTTATAAATTGATCGCTGAAGCCGCGCTACTATCTGCAACGCTTCAGGCTTCCCATAGAGGCCATCAGTGGAGCGACCACATTGCTGGCGCTCGAGGCCACGCCCATCAGAATACACTTATTTTGAAGAAAACAATAGTCTGCAATGTAACAAGTATTTTTATTTTTCAAATAATGCTCAAAATAGAAGATTGTCTATGAAAAATTGATCTTTAGTCAATATAATTCATAGCTAGCAAACATTTTATTCTTCAAATGTTTTATAAAAGTTCCTAATGATAACCTGATTGCGTTCAGCGATCGATTAATCCCTGTGTTTCATTTCTTCTATGTTCCTTTGTCCTTTATGTTGATCTTTCTTCCATTAGTCAGAAGATGAGTCGTTTTGCTTTCAAGTGCAATGCTTTCACATCAGCTCATTTTCACATCATAAACACTGACCGGTTGTCCCTTATTGCTGCTACGGCTAAAGGACAGATTGGTCCCTGGAGATCGTCCCACGCAATGGTTATCAAAGAAGCCCCATTTGATGATTATCGTCCAATGTTGATTGAAGAATCCTTCAGACGGGAGCTGAAAAGTATGGCATGCACAGAACGGTAAAATATAGCCATGTAACTGACAGAATAAAAGAATATTTTTCAGTAGCTGTTATATAATTAAATGTACACATTCAAATTTTTTGGCTAAGAGGTTACATTATAATTCAGTACCGGACGAAAACGATGAGTAACACACAGAGATGTCAAGACTGGGGAGTAGGTCACACCACGACGTGCACGGAAGTAGTCTGACCACCGACGGGATGGAGAACCAGGTGCAACTGTTTCCCATAGCGGCCCTACCTGAAACTAAGGACAGAGATAGGACTGTCTTGGGTTGAATCACAGACAGAGGGCATTATTATTTAAGTGGAAAGAGTTGCGAGTGAACAGATAACCCCCGGGGCCCAAGGGTACAGGGAAAAGGTTCTGTCCCCGCCTTAACGGTGCCCAGGGATGCGATGGTGGCTTCACACCGGGATATGCCGGAGGACAAAGCAGTGCAGACCTCATTGGCCTGAACACAGGTTGTGGGTGCAGGTGTTGGAGGAGTCCTCACCACAATATAGCCCACCTAACAACCCACAAATCTGCACCGAACATATGATTGTGAAAGTTACAACAAACCCCCAAGTGCAACACTCAGGCGGTTATAGTGCACATAATAAATAAATTCAACCCTGTGTACCATTGGGCGATACTGATTGCATACTCACACTACATAGGTCTCCTGTATGTTTATTCTCATGTCAAGTAGCCGCATGCATCAGGAGATGAGGCTTGGAAACACTGTGTACTCGTACCTATTGTGTCTCTAGCCTTTTGTCGTACTTGAAGTGGTCATTTCTGCTAGCTGGGAATTCAGTGTGGTGTATTTATCTAGTTTTTATTTTATTGAACATTTGTAAGGCGCTTTAACAACAGAATTGTGTTTCAAAGTGCCACAATGTTTGATGGAAACGGAACATGTGAAATGATAACGGTGGCAAAACAGTAATATACTGTCGTTGTTCTACTAGGCCTTGTGTCATTTGCCCGTGCAAGTGCATTGTGTAGATGTGCTGGTGAAGGGGATGGAAGGAGGACCAGAGGGGTGGACAAATGCTGGAGGAGGGCCCTCGAGAGAAGTGCTAAGGGGAGCCAAGGAGGAGAACCTCGGGCTCAGCGCTAGTACAGGCGGCTCTCAAGGGTGGCATGTGAGCCATCAAGCAGGGGACCTTAGGGCAGTGAAGTGGGGTGTAGGGCTGCTGGTATTGACTGGGAGGATGGTCCTGGGATCCTGTGAGATTCATGATGGCCAGGCTACCAGTCACAGCAGCAGTGGGGTGATTAGCGGTGAAGCTTAAAAAGGCATGAAGCGAAAGAGGGCCTTGTGGATGATGAAGAGGGTCTTGAATTTGATCCTTGCAGCCACCAGGAGGCAGTGCAGAGATTTTAGGGATGGACAGATTCGGTACCTGGGCTTGAGCGCAAGGATAAGTCTTGCAGCCCTATTTAGAATTAGCTTTAGGGGGTTGAAAGGAGGAAAGAGGGCGATTTTAGAAAGAGGCTTTTGCAGCAGTCCAGCCCAGAGAAGACCAGAGCTCCGGAAACATTTTACTTCTGGGGTAAGGTGAGAAAAGGAAGAATGCCTTTGAGGAGGTGGAGCTGGAAGTGGCACTTTGGTAAGTGTTAGGAAATATTTAAAAGAATGGTTTGGTAAAAAAAAATGTATTGGCCCTACGGGTCGGCCATGTGTTTTTAAGCCTAAGTCGCTCGATTTTAGAAAAATTTCCTATGGACCTTACCCGAGTTTTCGTCCATTAAACACATGCGAAAACAGGCAGTAGGGCGCCGCCATTTTGTGATAATCCTATCACTTGCCACATCGCCCTGGCTGACCTGCTTTAGCGGCACTAAATCATATCCCCCGCCCCTGAGCCTGACATTATCAAAACATTCATATTCCCTGCCTCTCTCCGTGACGTTACTGTGCTTCGTAGGCAAACGCGCCCAGTCGTCTTCTACGCGACTTCACACAGAACCTGGAAACCAACACAGATCAACTCACAACACAGCGCGCAACAATTTGGAATATGAAACTGTACTTTCAAATCAAACAGCAACACGGTACATTAGGTAAAGTACATTTATTTAACATTAAATGTTTATAGAATATTCAGCAATTGGCATATTAAATCGGAATGTTATTTTCTTTTTATTTTTTTCTCTCTATCCGCAAATCCTGTTCCGTTTTATCGTGAGTCACGCGCTGTTCCTTTATGGTACACAGGGTGTTGGTTTTCGTTAAAAGAAGCACTTTGGTCGCACGGTGAACCGCAAGGCTGTTCCATCAACTAGGCACTAGGCCAGCGTAAAGGTTGATATGTTGCTATTAGCCGCTAGTACCGCGTAAGGGCATATGGGCCCTTGGCGATCGTCCCATAAGATTGTCAAAGTGGCGCAATTGTTTACGATAAGCTGCAGCTGGCGATTGAAAAAAACATCTGCCGGGGTCTGAAACTGGTGGCAGTAGCAGTAGGGTAGGATATACCTGTTTTGAAAACATAAAAATCATAATTAGTCTCGCCAGCCGATCTTTATTAATATTATTCATTTTATTTATTACGGCCGATCGATCTGAAACTATTTGCATTCAAGGATAGTGCAATGGAGTATGTTCGGCTCTAAAATCAATGCGAAAACTAACAAAATAAATCGAGATTAACACACAATGAGAACCAACTGTTTGTCTACATGCGCGTGGAATGTGGACCTGCATGCCCATGTGCCCGGTACAAAGACGATCCCACAAACGTTTTACTTGCTCTTCATTCATTCATTCATTCTTCATTCCGGTATAAAAACGTCTAAAGAGTTACTTACATTATATTTGCAATTTCCATTGTGTCTCTACGTAATGCAGTCCGTAAGTCCCACTGTGCTCTTGACAACGATTTTTCGTATACTGAACTAACATGAAACTCGGTCTAGTTTCAGAATTTTCTGCCTTATCGTCTTTTACGTTATTGCACCCCTCCTTCAAATGAAGTCCTTTCGGCATGGTCCCTGTCTCTCAAGGTCAAAAAACAATAGAACCTTATACTGCCAGTGCGAGTTGTGGGCCTTTTCAGGCCGCCAGCTGAAAATCAAAGCCGCTGACCTTCACTCTAAATGCGCATACATTCCTACTTTGAAACATCCCCTGTAAAGCCATCTTTGAGAACTTGAATTTTCAAATCCATCTATGTACTAGGCCTCAATGTGCAAATGCGAACTGGCTTCTCCCATTTGCAACGGCTCGCTTGGCGCTTTCTGAGGACCCCAATTTTGTCCTCGTTGTCCGCGAGCTATGCAGCCCTAGAGAACCATAACTATGGAGACATTGACTTTTTGGGGGAAGGTCAGGGAAAGTGTAACGTACCCGAGGAGTTGAGTTGAAAGTGAGATTTATTGTTTGTTTTATTATTTGCAATACGCAAGCCTCCCCTCGGTTAACAGTACGCAGCATTTACATGAGATTGCGAAACTTAGTTACAGCAACAAAAATATATACATACACATATTGACAAGGTCAGCGATATGAGGTGAATAGAGAGAGAAGTCAAAGATGACACCCAGGTTGTTCGCCACCCAGGATGGTGAAGGGAGGGGTTAGGGTTAGCATACTTTGTATGTACACTGTACAATAACATTTATTTACAAAAAGACAATCATATTACAATTATTTAAACCGGAATTTGTACTTCACAACCAGCTCTGCTTTGGGTGGACATGGCACAGTGGCAATGTTTGGTGGCAATGCATCAGTGCTCTGCACAGAAACGTTCAAAATTCCATATCTGTGCTTCTCGACTACAGCAACAATAAGGCTTTTTACAAAGTCGAACTCCATTTCCTCATAGACTGGTTTGATCACCCATTGCTTACTTCTTTTAGAAAACGCCTTAGTGTAGCGAGGCATCCTTACATTACCCGTAGTCCTAGATTGTTCACGGCAAAGATTCTCGTTATGGGCCAAGACCGCAAGTAGAGTCCTATGTTTCATGCCCTGTATGCTGAAATGCAAGCGCTTTGGCCTGTACTTTAGGCACATATTGTGGAACACCTCCAAACCTCCTGTGTGACAGAATTCTGTCAGTCCCCTCAAATCTCTTGATAGTTTTATCGAAAACAATCTTCTCAATGGCTTTGTGTGTCGGTGAAGATGGAATCAACCACTTCTTCTTCCTTGCCTCCTCTGGGGACAAAGGGCCATGTTCACATTGGTGGAAATGTAGGTTTTCTGACCAGCGGTGAACGTTGGTACAGTGGTGCATCGGTGACCGCCATTTTTCAAGTAGTATTTCCACTGACCCTTCACAAGTTTTGGAGCTCCACCAAAGATGGTTGCTGATAGACTGGGACCACTGTGAAATACTTTCCAAACCTTTTTTTTTTTCCCCCCCTGCAGCCGAGATTTTCTTATTGATTGATTTAGCAAGATGCCATACATCAAATTGATGTTTAATATGTGGGAACTGCTCTCTCATTGTCTTGGCAATTGAAATGTGTCTGTCCGTGGCTTTGAGGTCGATGTGCATTCCCCTCGATTGTAGATATTCCACTGATTTTATAAATCCTAGTTTCTCCATGGCCACTGAGGATGTACATTGTGTTGCCTGCACGACCACCGAACTCACAATCTTCTTACTATCCATTTCCTGAAAGTGGTAGGTGCAGTACTTGGCAGAAAATCCAGGGCTGTCCATCGCCGGCTAGCCTGAATCTTTTCCCTTCGAATGTACTTGCTAGAGACAATTGTTCAATTTTCCAAGCATCACTAATGGCCGGAAACAGATAATCATGTTGGTATTTGTAGTACTGCGTTTTAGAAATGAAATGAAGTCCCACAAACTGAAAGAAAGACTCTAACTTTCGAAAACTGGAGACACTAAAAAGTGATGCAGCTGCACACAGTAGATTGCCTGCTGGCAGTTTCCCGAGCATCGGTTGTGCAGACCATGAGAACGTATGAGTCAATCTACAGGCGGCATGTATTGTGACGTTACTGCCTTGTTTTTGACAAGTCACATGAATCAATGGCTTCCCACATACTTTCCCTCTGACGGAATGCCCACATTTCAACGTACTTAAAATATCCATCAAACAACTGTATAATACTATGTATTTGCCCTCTTTCATTAGACTGTCATCCGGCATCACACTTGTTTCCGACTGCATCGTTGAGGACATATCAGCAGCATTGAAAGAAATATCGCTGATATCGGGTTCTGATGCGTCGGTGAATGCTGCTGCTGGTTCATTCTCTGTCATTTCAACATCTGTTACTTCAACATTGATGGGAGAACACAACAATGTTGACAGCTTTTTTGGTGGCAATTTTTTGGCGGGTGTAGATTGTGTGAATTGATCTGCGGCTACTTACGAGCTATCCTCAATACATTCAGTATCATCATCTTGTGTTGCAGTCGCACTGTAGCAATGGTCCTTTACAACTTTACTGGATTCTCCGGACACATTAATTTCATGTTCTGGCCATTGGATATGAGCATCTCTAGTCTCAACACGCGGCGTCTGAATTAATAGTTCCTCCATAGTGTAAATGGTCTGGCAAGCAACATCTCTCATACGCTTCACTGTCTGTGTATGTATAGTTCGTACACCCACGGGTAACTAGAGGACAGATTGGAAAAGGGATGTTCAGTTTAAACACAAGATAAAATATAGTACAATTGACTGGAAAAACATAAAATAGTCCCCAGCACAAAGAAAGTCTAAAGTTATTAACTGTTTGTAACTAACCGCACGCTGTAGCTCCGATTAGTTTCCGTATCTCTTCCCTTCCTCTTGCGCTGCAACAACTATATTTTCTGTATCTGCATAGACAGCACGGAATGAGGCTCCATCGACTCCCTGAAACATAGTACTTTCATTACTATGTATCACAATATTGATAACATAAAACACACGTGAGGACGAACACACAGGTACATCTCAATAGCTCAACACGAATTAAACATTGTGTAGAACAATCAAACGACAAGTATTCAAGCTCTGATGACCTAGTTCCATGGAACTGTCAGTATCCATACCTCTGGCTCTGCATGGACTGCCATGAATGATTGTATTGGAGAGGAGGTATCAGCAACTCTCTGAAACACAGTACTTGCGTTAGTGTGGTTTTCAATATTGTAAACGTAACACTCACTTGGGGTTGACGGCACAGGTACATATAAAGAGATAACCACAAATGATGCATTGTCTAAAAGAATCCAGAAATATTTAAATATGATTAGATTTAATCGACTTATTTCTCTGATTTCTTTACATCTGCATCATCTAAATGGGATCTTGTGATTGTAGTGGAAGCTCCATTGTCTCCCTGAAACACAGTACTTGCGTTAATGGGGAAGAAAGTATAGAAATGGAATCACGTTATATGATCACGCTCGATGGAGCTGTCAGTATCCATACCTCGCGCTGCTGAAGAATATCTATGGATTCTGTAAATGTGGTGCGCACTTCCGAAAGCTGTTGCGACGATTCGTATCCGCATGGTCCCGCTTCCACTTCCCCTGGAATTACTTGAATGTCTGACGCTTCAACAACTGCCTGAAACATAGTATTTGCATTAGTAAGGATTACAATATTGAAAACACAACACACACTTGGGGTCGACCGCACAGGTACATATCAATGGCTAACCACAAATTAAACATGGTGTAGAACAATCAAACGACAAGTGTTCCAGTCCTGATGATCACGGTCGATGGAGCTGTCAGTATCCATACCTCGTGCTGCTGAAAAACATCTAGGGCTGTTGTCAATGTGGTGGACGCTTCAGCATCTCCCTGAAAGACAGTACTTGCATTACTTGCATTAGTATGGATAACACTAATTATAACTGAAAACAAACACCGGGGGACGACAACTAAGGTGTGTATGACTTGGAAATCACTAACCAAACAATTGGTAAAATAATCACACGATACATAAAAACTATTACTTGACATTCATAAAAGAAGTATGTAGCGGAATAGCCAAGTATGATTACCTGATACGCGCTAGAAGTAGTTGCTAACTGCGGGCACGTCATGGATGTAGAATGTTCTTGCTTCAGATTCAGTGGATAGTCAAGCAGTTGTAAAGGTAAATTGTTTGATAATGAAGTGCAAATATTAAAAAATTGCCATGTAAACTGAAAGAATATTTGAGAATAATGCTATTGAAAATGCGCAATATAGCACAGTTCCCTGTGCCCATAAATAGATTTCCTTTGGGGTTATAAAATCGAAAAATAATTTATTGATGTCATTATTCAAAAAGCTATACACTCATATCAAGTATTACAAGGGACACACACCTAAAATATCAATTCATCCATTCGGCTACCTACACACCTACTGCAAGACCTAAAGCTAAATCTGGACACTTGACTCACCAGTGGCGGAATGTGGACGAATAGAGCTGGAATAGCGTTTGCGAGCAATTTTCGTGTCGTTTGCCGTTTATTCTTTGTTACCCAAGATGTGGCGTACATGTTCGAGGAAAAGTGCTGGCTGCAGATGCAATATCCATCACCCCTCTTGTCCTCAAAGACTTGCTGGACTCTACTTTCAAGCTCTTCCGGTGGATATCCGCAATGTCTGACCCATTCTCTTATTCGATCAACAGTTTTAGGCATAAAACATGCATTGTAGTGCCTTCAGATTTAGCCTGGGTCTTCAAAGGGCAACCGCTTATCGAACAGGCCGGCATTGTTGAAAATTCTGAAAAGTAAATATCTAGATTATTAAAAGTAAATGAACTATACCATGTTCAATGCAAGGTTTGTTTTGGTCGCTGGAACTATACCAGTTCATCATGCGCGGCTTAGTATTTGCATAAGTTACAGACATTTTTTAAATGATGTGACTAAACTCTGAACATGTGACTCATCCCTTGGATGTTCTGTCTTGCGCGAGAAGGAAACATGCTTACATTATAGACTGAACCCCCGAAGGATGCAATTCGATGACAATTGACACAGATGAAAATAAATAGATCTATTGATAGCATAACAATTGAAACTCAGGTCAATAGCAATAAAATGACCGAAATATGACTAGGATACATGGCCTTACCTTGACCAACAAACAGTTGGATTCAGCAGGCCGAGCAGTATGTTGCAGGAGAACAGGTAGAGGCCACAGGTAGCACACTGACGAGTTTGCTCGAAGCGGTCACAGATAGCACGACGACGAGCAGATTAGCATAGATCTCAGTGCTTCTCAGGTAGAAGGTTCAGGAGTTGACTTGCAAAGCACAAAGATGTTCTCATGAGACATATCAAGTGGTTTATAAAGTATTAGAAACAGGGGTGTGTTTGTGAATGAATGACGTGTGTATGTTGTGGTATTATGTGGATTGCAGGGGGGCAGCCTGCCTCAGGGGAGGCCTGCCTGGAGACACGGGGTCTGAGGAGGCCATGTGAGCGATGGCCCCTGGCCGTAGGATACCTTTTGAAGTGTACATGCTGTTTGGCACCTTGGCCGTTTGCGCCTGTGACAGCCCCCCATGCCAGCGTTCATCCCCGGCTGCGAACCCCCTTTGATAGAGGGGGGTGGGATGGATGGGCCTGAGGCGTGCAGGCAAGTGTCTGGGAGTGAGGGGCCATCGTGCCCCTCTCATCCTTTACTTCTCAGTAGAAACTTGGACCAAGTGCCTCCAGTAGTGGGTTTGCCCCTTGCCCTTATCTGACGTTAACTTTGGTTGACATTCGCGTAGATGGGCCCACTGAGCAGGACACGGGGCATCCATTTTTGTACCCCGTTTCCACTCCATCTTGCTGACCAGGCCTCACTGCGCAGAGCACATGGCCCCCACCCTCGTTCCCACTCTGACTGGAAAACTCCAGAGGTATTTGCAACAGCTAATAAATGTAACACATCACTCTTCCTCTGAGATCACTGTCCTGCATGTGAACCAGCCTGAACTAAGCACATAGCTTGTTCATCTCCACAAACGTGTCCTTGCCCACGCACCCTCGCCAGTGGAAACTTACTGCCATTCTGACCCTGTGTCCCTGCAAGGTATTCTCTTCATGTGCCAGACCACTGACCACGCCATGATGCCCACCTAGCAGATCCCCCAACTAACATTAGACCCCTACTGCAGTATATTGTTGCCTATCCATAACAAATGCCACATACCGGAGATTCTTGAGCACAGACTCACACTTCAAACAGTGTATTATAGTGGGTTACCAGACATTTGGTCGACTGGACAAATGGTCGAACCAATTTGGTCGAAAACCATAGTATTTGCATTAGTAAGGATTACAATATTGAAAACGCAACACACACTTGGGGTCGACCGCACAGGTACATATCAATGGCTAACCACAAATTAAACATGGTGTCGAACAATCAAACGACAAGTGTTCCAGTCCTGATGATCACGGTTGATGGAGCTGTCAGTATCCATACCTCGAGGTTGAAAACCAAATGGTCGAATTTGTATTATTTTTATTTTCACCCCTTTTTTTTGGGGGGGGTCCCCCCAACCACCCCTTTTTTTTTTTCTAAAAAAACTTTTTTTTTTTAAAACCGAAAACCCGAACAAAAATATATAATATATATATTTTTGTTCGGTTTTCGTTTTTAAAAAAAAAAAAAAAAAAAAAAAATATATATATATATATATATATATATATATATATATATATATATATATATATATATATATAAAAATTCGACCATTTGGTTTTCGACCAAATGTCTGGACACCATTACAGTGGTCAAGACCCTTAATTTAAGGCCTGTATAATCCAATGATAATTGATAGTATAGATATATGTGGGACTTTTATAGAGACATAACCGACTGAAAGACTTTGAACAAGTGTTATTTAGTGCAGGCATTATTGAGAATATATTATGTTAGCTTAGATAGTGACCACCCTGCTTCACAGCGACCTGACCTTCAACCATTCGGAGCACAGATGTCTGACATCCATCCTTGAATGGAGACACAATTGATTCATTTAAAAAATCGAAACAACCGTTGTTAAAATGTATGTGGTGTTTTATTTTGTATCTTATTTTGATGACACAAAAATACAAGACTTTACACATTGTACAGGTCAGGTTGCAGCACAGCGAGAGAAAATCCCCTGTACTGACCGCTGTCACTTGGCACGAACGGCACAGGCAGGTATTACTCTTCGAACGCGGTGTTCAAGCCTCCCGTGAAGCCACCATGTAAAGGAACGATAGGTTACCAGCCTGTACCACCTGTGAAAAGGAATGAAACAAACTGTTTTTAAATGACCAAGATAAGTTTAATAAACGTTTGTTGTCAATGACAATTCTTGTAACTAATGGCAGTCTGCTCGGACAAATACTATCTAGACACTGCACACTATTGAAAGACTTTCATGCGTTACAATGATATGTATATGTAATTTTGGATATAGTAGAAGACCATGAAATAGGAGTGGCATGACAAGCAGAGTATACTTACTCGTTACTCGGATTACGAGGACGAACAGTTGCGCGAAGTTCCTGCATAAGCACCATCATTATCCTCAACACGGACCGTGTGAGGCAGGCTGCCCTGAAGTCCGGCAGCTCGGTGATGCATTGCGGTCGTGGCTCACCTTCCGAAATGTAGGCCACGCATCCCGAGTTTTCACAGCAGCAGCAGTAGTTCTCGTCCTCGGTTGGCATTAGCACGCACCGATTGCATGTGCACCAGGTGGAAACACTGTCCATGCGACTAGGTCCAGGCTCTTCAGCTGTTGAATCGTCCTCCCAACTGCCGTCCGAAGACCCATCGTTTTTGCGTGTTTTCCTTTCCAGTAGTTCTTCCTCGGTATACTCGGGCTCGTACATGTAGGGCATTATTGTAGCCATTGTGTGTTAAACAAACTAAAATAATTTATAGCGGTAGTACTGGTATCTGTTCACACGGGCTACAAGCAACGAAGGTAGCTGACCAGAGCACAGAAACGAGTCACAAAATACTCAAAGTAACACAGAGGAATGGAATCGAAAATCTATTGCTGTGTTGTGAAACGGTCTGTTTATACTTGGAGGAAAGAGGCGTCCTGCCATTTCCATGGCGACACGTCATTAGCTGAAGCGCAGCGAATGTTGACACGAGACGTGCTTTGGCGTTGTGAATTGGGCGGTACGCGTCTACTGATGACAGGCTCAGGGGCGGGGGATATGATTTAGTGCCGCAAAAGCAGGTCAGCCAGGGCAATGCGGCAAGTGATAGGATTATCACAAAATGGCGGGGCCCTACTGCCTGTTTTCACGTGTTTAATGGACAAAAACTTGGGTAAGGTCCATAGGAAATGTTCTAAAATCGAGCGATTTAGGCTTAAAAACACGTGGCCGACCCGTAGGGCCAATAAAATGTTTTGACCGAACCATTCCTTTAATAATTGTATGTAATTTTCCCTCCATGTTTGCTCCATGTTTGCTGCTGTTTAGACACCATAGGCAGACTTTGCCGGAGAAGCACAACCTTTTAGCTGCACTCATCTGGGCTTTCTCTCACTTTTGATGGGGAAACTGACATGCCCTTAAGACAGTCAGTACTGGGAGACTTTGTTTCCCTTAGTCCTTTTCCAATGTTGCAACTTTTCTGCAACATGTAACAAGTACCTTCCAGTACAGTGTACTTGGGTCTGTAGTCATTTTCCAAAGGCCCTAGGTACTTCAGATGGACTTACTTTTTGTGAGATGTGCAGATTTGTCATGGACAGGGCTGGTGGCAGCTATCTTTTCTCATTCTTTTTAACCCTTTCCTGCCATGTTAACTGCGTTTGGCACGAATAGGTGGCCTCTGGCTCCAAAATGGCCATGCCACAAGGTTCTTTGGCCTGTCCTTTGGCCATCTTTCCCCTTCACCTTCCCCAGGTCGAGTCGACCCGGGTCAGTCCATATTTGGTCATGCATTTTCCTGCGAAACGCAATGCTTTCGCAGGCTTCTGCATGCCTTGTGTGTGTGTGTGCCTCCAGGATCTGGGCTGGGGTGTCTGTCCCCAATACACATCCTGAGTGCCAGAGAGTCTGGAGTGCTGTGAATGACTGGGACCTCCGTAGTCCATGATTGGTCCACGTATGGAGTGTGTGTTTGTGAGCAGATCTCCCATTGGGTCCTCTCCGTTTCGGCACGAAGGGAACTTTGGATAAGAGGAGGCCGAAAACACCCATACCATGTCGATCTCTGGAGTTCTCACTGAACAAAGGAAAGGATTCAAGTATCCTGAAACTGCGAAGCTGAGTCAAGGAACCGCTGGTGACCCGCTGGAAGGTTTGGCACCCTGATGCCGATGTCGTCCCGTGGGACCCCTCTGAGAAGACGCTTGGACCCATTGGAATAGTGCAGTGGTCTTCAAACTTTTTTGGCTGGGCCCCCACACCCCCGGAGCAAAATTTGGGCAGGCCGGGACCCCCCCCACCTAATGCCAAATGGACAGTATGTATGTTTGGATATGATATGATATGATAGGTTATTTATAACACGCTTAATACCCAGAGGTTTCTAAGAGGGGACCTGGGGATCGAACCTGTGTTGCTTCATGTCGTCTTGCTTCCAAGGCAAGCACGTTGCCGCTGAGCTGTCCTCCCGGGCTGTCACCACTATTGTGTGCTGTCACCACACCCTTCTCCCAATATAGTCCCTGGGCTCCCCCACCTGCTCCCATCACAGTTGCTGGGCTCCCTCATCCCACTCCTACCCAGTCCCTGGGCTCTCCCCACCCCATCACACACACCATGGGCTTTCCCCATCCTGCTCCCACCACAGTCCCTGGGCTTCCCCATATCGTTCCCAACACAGTCCGAGGGCCAGTGGCGGCTGGTGAATTTATGCAGTGGAGTGGCATAACTTTTTCCCCCAAAAATGCCTAAGCGACTGAGCGCAGTGAGGGAGCGTGCACCGATCAAGGGAGGAACGGGGGTTTTCCCCGTGCGTTTTTTTTTTTTGTTTTTTTTTAAAATAATGGGTTAAAATGTTGCATTGTTGAGCATACTTTAAAAAAAGAAATGGTTAAATAGCCAAACAGTTTGCAATGATAGATGTCCAGTAAAAAAATACCATCCCTGTCCCCTGGGCCCCACTGGGCCTAACACAATCAACATGATTATGTGTGTATGCAAGGCATTGGGGTGCCAAGGGGGAAAGCATGGTATTTTTGACTGGACATCTGATAGAAATCCAGTGAAAAAATACCATCCTTGTTCCCTGGGCTCCACAGCGCCTCAAAAGGAGAGCTGATTTTGGCAGGTGGGTAGGGGGATTGTGCAGCAAAGGCATTTAGGCATTTTGAAAATGTTGACCATTGTTGCTGAATAAATATTCTTTAAATATCACAATTTACTTACACTTTAACAATAAGCACCCCCCCCCTTGAGTAATTCAAACAGTCTGTGACTAAAGGAATGAATATCCATTTACAACTGCGGGCCACTTTCAGTGAGGCCTGAGACAGTTTTATGCTTCTGCGCGACCATGTGAGCCGTCCCTGCCATTTCTTCCAATCTAAAAAAAAGATATTTTTATTTTTGTTTACAATTTTAGTTTTTGTTTAAAAACTTTTTTAGATTTCATGCTGGCCTCTCACGGCCCCCCAGGGATGCGGCCGCGGCCCCCTGCTGGGCCACGACCCACAGTTTGAATACCACTGGAATAGTGGGACCAACTATTCTCGGCACCTTCACCAAAACCTGCAAGTAAGCCTTCTCAGAAGTGTCCCTGGGCCAACCAGTGGGCTGACCAGCTTACGCAGGACCTTTGCTCTGTCTCCGCCGCCGTTTCGAGGAGGCCCTCGAAACTTGGTATACTGTTAGCTCTGTGCCTACAGCACCCTCTCACTGAATTTCGTACACTTGGTGTTCCCAAGACTGAAGAGAGATGAGTGCGCCAGGACCGGAGCATACGCGATTACTGTGTTGCCCTGCCGCTGCAACAACCCTTGCAAGTGCACTGGATTTGTGACCCTCTTGCCCCAGAAGCCTGCTGCAGTGAAGCCAGGTCGATTTATCCACCCAGAGTGGAGAAATCGCCACTGTCCCGTTTGGAAATCCTCACTGTATCTCAGGAACTGAAAGCCGCGGAGACGTCCTTTTTGCCACGTTCGAACCTGCAAGCGGAATGGACTGAACTGGTGAAGTTTTGGGTCCGAGTGCGCCTGGGACCGGTGAGTACTTCTAACACTAACTGGTGACCCCTAGTGCCAGGGCCCCTTTTTACGCATGAGTAGCCCTTGGGGGCCCCCTCTCCTTTCCACTGCTAGTGCGAACTAGCGACTCCATCCCGCTCTCTGGAACTGCCTCTGCCTTCAAGTGGAGGTCCTCTCTGAATAGTGGGAACTTATTCTTCATCGCCTCATCCACCTTCCTGAGCTGCTAGAGACCCCTGAAGAGACCCCATTTTGCCCATTGGAACAACCGCGCGCACTTGCACTGCATGTACTATTGAGCACAAGGCTCTCCTTTTCTTGGGGCTTGGACTTCCTCTTAGTTAGGTGTGTTGCTGATGTCGAAGGGGGCCTAAAGATTACCTACACTGCCTGTTTCCTTCCCTTCTAGGTTGTCAACATATTTTGTGCATTAAACCCTTTAGACCCCATTGGTCTTGTGTATATACATTGTATTGATAGTGTTGCGTTGGTTTACTTTGTATTACTGTGATTGTTTTGCTATAGTCTGTTACAAAGGCCTTGTAATAAATGTGTCTATAACACCTGTCTGGGAGTAATTTGTAAGTGTCCTTGCTTAGTGTGCTCATTGAGGTCTTTCAGTCACCCTCACCCTCCTGAGACTTAGACTTGACCTCCTGCCATAGCTACCTTGATTGGTCTGGCTTGTCCAGAGGTTACCCTGTTCCAAGAAACTAGGCTGGCCTTCTGAACCTCTGCTCACCAGGTCAGAGTTCAGAAATCCATTTTAACAGTAAGGTCCATGATGTGTGGGTTGAGGGAAAGAGCGGAGTCGAAGATGACCCCAAAAGTTTGTGCCTAACAAGATGGTTGGGGTAGATGGCCCAAAGAGGATGGGCAGAGGGTAGGAGGAAAAGAGGGCACATTTGTCCCGATGAGGCAATTAGGAACATAGGTCTTTGTTCGATTACAATCTGAATGTGTTCATTTGGGATGCCATCCTTTTCACCACTTTCCATGGCCCTTTCAGAAAACATTTACTCTAGGAGGCACGCACCTCCACTTCGTATAGATAAAATACTTATTCCGTCTGCATCGCCATATCCACGGATGACATTCCACGCGGTTCTTCCATGATTGGAAACAGATAAGGTGCGTATCGGGCCTTTTTACGCACAGATGTCTTGTCAATGCGGCCCTTTTAATTCTTCCTTGCGTACCACTTAAACAGGCTATTTATGGCAATGCCCCCATAAATCATTCGAGATCGCTGGTTAGCTTGCAAATCTACTCTTTATTTTAGTAATCAACACAGTTCCTTGAAAGAAGCAACTGGGATGAGTCCTGGTCCGTTTAATTTTTTTAACACTCTCCTCTGTTAATGATTCTATCAAGATAATACTTTGAGTAATGTAAAAGGGAATTTTTGTTTTGTTCACTTTGTTCAACTGCCTGCATTTTGTAGGTTACACTGTTATTAAATCATCTTGAATCATGAACATGCTTTTCACTTTGCTTTAGGACACGGGTAGTATTGTATAAAATGAAAATTGTCTTAAACAAGGGCTGCATTTCTGCTTAATTGGCTTTAATACAGGCAGTGCAGTTGTAGCAGCATGGGCATTTCACACTTTTTTTCTTTTAATTGCAGAAGCACACCAATGTCTGAAATGTAACTCCCTTTCTTACCACCCACTGCAAGCAGGTATAATGGATACAGGTAGAAGCAGTGCAGTATATATTTTCAGTGGCACATATTGTACCTGTACCTCTACACAGGACTGCAATATATTTAGGCAGAGTAGCCTAATTCATCAATGGTGCTGTTATACTTTTGTGTGATTGCTCCTCTCCTTCCTGCACAGCGGGATTTTGCCCAGATGTTCTTGCCACTATCCAGCACCTTTCCCTGTATTTTCAGAACAAATCGGACCAGTTTGACTGATAGCAGCACCTCTTAGCTCCTGAGAGATCCTGCTTCACCGCATGGCTGCCAAGCCACGTTCCTGAGTGTTGTCCAAGTTATTATTAAGGCTTCATTAGTGATAAGCATTAGCCTTACCCCCAGGTCTTTGGACAAGACTAGGCCCTTTGAATGTAAGAAACCCCCCAAATGACTAATTCTCTCTTCCAAAAAGAAGGGGCACTCTTAATACCAGATGGGCAAAGATTCGAGTGAGACTAAGTCGCACATCCGACACCCACGCATATCTCTGGGTATCCCCAGCTTCGGCCCCATGGTTTCCAAAGTAGGCAAGGCGTTGAGGCGAAATTAAGGTAGGGATCACAATGTTTCTTGAAGGGGAACTTCTGCAAGTAGGATCTCAACTTGGTGTAAACAAATGGTGGTTATCTTTGAACAATACCAATCTCTTTAGGTCATCGTGGTAATTGATTCTGTCCCAAACGATTATCTTCCTCTTTTATTTTGAATTTTTTTTTTTTTTTTTAACATGATCGTTGTCTGAGGTATCGAGTGAGATCATGCTGGCAAAGTTCACGCATCTCTTGTGAAACCCGAGCAAGAATGAAGTAGGCCAATCCGCCCTTTAGCAGATCCATGATTTTTGAGTTTAAGGACAAGCATCTTTTTATGTATTGGGCCCACCAAGATGTGAGGCCAAGTTCCAACCTAATGGCAATTAATGGGTGTAGACTTTGGGAGGGCTAAAACGGTCTTCCAAACCTTCCCTTCCAGTCTTGTCAAAAAGGTTCTGTCGGGGAAAGGCATCAATTCACAACCATACAATGTGATGCTGGTGATTTTTAGTGAGTACAATTCAATCGGCGGCAGCAAGGAGAAAGCCAGGAGAAAGCACAAAGTTAACTCCGGACTGTCTTCATATGAGTGATACCAGAGGCAAGCTTAGTCGTCATTCTATCTCTGTGAAGCTGGAATTGTTTTGTTTTTTTTCTTCTTCAAATTCAATTTTATTGTATTTTTGCTACAGAATCTGGAAAAAAGACATGTACAATGTTAAAGTAAGAATACGTTAGTACAACCATTACAGATATTGCATATTGTTACAGTACATTGTGAGGTAAAATGAAGAGTCCATAACGGAAATTGTACAACAGAAGAACCTTTTGCAGGATATGCTCTGCTTGGCAGAACAACTCGTTGCTGCCAGAATCCGAATGGCAAGATTCCCTTCCCATTTCCCCCCCCGCCTCCACTGACAAACACCCCCCGCCCCACACTCCTCACATCACGATGCGCTACAGATGAATGTGGACTCTGGTCCAAGCGTTGTTTGTCTATTAATCTGTTTTGCCTATTTTCAGGCCGAACTGCACGTTTCTGTAAACTTCTTGCTGTCAATCATTCTCGTCTGGCCATGGTTTCAAACATTTGTAAAGCTTTTCAAGTTCTGTAAGGTATTGGATCACCTTATCTGGAGTACATTACTTTGTATACTTAAGTTTTTGTGCGCTGCATAAAATTAAAGGAGGGGTAGCGAGGTCATGTCAATATAGGAGTGTGATTCCAACAATGTGGCTGTGATGCTTTCCATCTGATATATCTCGTGTGCTTCGGTTAACCACTCCGAGGGGAGTGTGCTGATTTCCATCAGAACGTCCAACAGACTCTTGCTGCTAGGAGCACATTTCTCTGCATGTGTGACAGCACTGTGTATTCCTCTTCCGCTTCCGTTTCCACCACAAACAATAATAGTGCGGTTAGGTTTCTGTGTAGCCCGTCAATGGCCTGTATCCACCCCAGGCCTTCTTTCCAGTATGTCTGGACCTTCCGACAGCTCCACCACTGGTGCCAGTAATCACAAACCTTGGGGCACCCTCTCCAACAATGCGGCAAGACCCCTTGGTACATTTTAGATAAACTTTGTGGAGTTAGGTGCCAGTGCAATAATAGCCTCCCATTGTACATCTTGTACTGCATTGAAATTGAGGATGACCAGTCTGCTTTATGTATCGCTGCCCAGGCTTCCTTGCTTTCTTGCAAACCCAGTTCTGTATCCCATTTACTGTGTGTGTTTGGTTTTGGGAGGTGACCTCTGTTGATAGCGCGCACGCCTTTACTCCGCTCTTATCAGCCCTTTAGAGGTTTGACTCTCGTTCAAGACACTTTCTAGCAAGGTTAGTGGTCTGCTGAGGGTGTCGGCCCAGCGTCAGTCTAGCATCACGCTTCTAAGCTGCAGGTAGCACAGGGAGGAGATGCTAATACCCTGTAGGGCCGTTTCAATTTCCTGCTTCGTCATGAAGGAGCTCTTCTTCCACATCTGTCCGGCCATTACCAAGCCTCCCTCGTACTCTTATTGGGGGTGCCCTAATACAGCTGAGTGGAGCGTACATGTTGCCCTCCCCTAGTACTGATTCTTAATTCCCCATGCTCTGTCCTCAAATACGCCGCTAAGGGTTCTAACGCTAAGATAAATAGCATTGGGGACCACAGGCAACTTTGTCTGGTACTCTTGCTTAGTTGCCATTGTTCTGAAATGGTGGAGCCTGTTTTGACGCTTGCCACCGGCTCACTATGCATTAATCGCACCCATTTAAGGTATGTGTGCCTGATCCCATATTCTTCTAGGACCGCCAGAGCCATTTAACGGAATCGAACGCTTTCACTGCAAGTGCAATTATCGCTTCCTCCTGCGAGCCCCTCTGGGTGTGATCGATTATATGATGTAGTCTTCTCAGATAGTTAGTTATGTTCCTGTGTGAAACATAGCCCATTTGATCTGACTGTATAAGTTTGCTATTAACTGGTCTCAGCCTGTTAGCCATAATTGGCGTCAGGATTTTCCCATCTTGGTTGAGTAGTGAGAGGGGTCTATAGCTATAGGATCCACGTTCTGTGTCCGGCTTCTGATCGCATACCGTAGCGTCTCTGGCAGCTTGCCTGTACTGAGCGCCTCATTAAATATTGCTAGTAACGGGGGAAGTATTTCTGTCTTGTATACCTTTATAATATTCACTAGGGAAGTCTTGTCAGTTCCTGCTGCTTTATTACATGTTCTATCTCTTCAAGTGTTGGATTTCTAGGCTCTCCCTTTCTGCCTGCTCGAGTTTGGGGAGTGTAATCTCTTGTCAGTGCCTCCTGTATATCTATAATTTCTCCTTCGGCCAAGTCTTCATACAGCCGCTTGTAATATTCATGAAAGCATTTATTCACACCATCTTGGTTTTCTCGTACCTGCCCGTCCATCCCCTGCATCGCCCTGATCGTTTGTCTAGAGGTCTCACTTTTGTCCAACCAGGCTAATAGTCTGCCTGGTTTGTCCCCTTCTGCATGTTGCCCCTCACTGTATTTCCTATAGCTCAGGTTGCTTAGCCTCTCCTAGTGGTCTCTGCATTCTTGTTGTAATCGGGTTATGGCTTCTTCCAGGGATCTCATGCCCTCCCGCATAACTAATTCTAACTTCTGTTCTGCACTACGTAGTTCTCTTGTTATGACATCTTGTAACCCCTTCGATTTAGCTATGGCTGCCCCTCCCCCCACCACCTTAAACGCTTCCCATAATGTCCGTGCTGAGTCTGCGCTGCCCGTGTTGTGTTTGAAGTATTCCTCCACCCCCACCCTAAGGTCTTCCCCGAACCCCGCGTCTTTAAGTGCCTCTGCCCTGACTCTCCATGTTGGGATTCTGGCTCGGGCATGCAGGATCTGCCACGTTACCATCAGTGGGGCATGATCTGATAGGACCATGGCTTTATATTCTGCTCGTGGCATCTCGTTTACAGGTTCCATCCTGGTGAACACATAGTCCAGCCTTGTGTATAGGTTCTATGGGGCAGCATAATGCGAGTACTCTCTGCTTTGTGGATGTCTCACCCTCCATACATCAACTAACCGAAAGGCTTGTAACGGGGTACTCCATTTCTCTGCTGGGGCCGGATGAGCTAACTTCTTGTCCGACCTGGCCATCCTTGGGTCTAGGGTACAGTTAGTCTCTTTCGCTGCCACCCTTGTCATCTACCCGCCCCCTTTGGGTCCCCCCCCCGACGTGTCACTTATCACTTTCTCTTTCGTGCTGGTCTTGCTGCTCTGACGGCATATTCTGCCAATCCAGCCAGTTGACATCTTCTGGGGTCTCATAGAACTGGGATCGGTCTTTGTGCCGCACCTTCATTTTCCCCAGGTACAGTAGCAGAAACTTTTTTGCTGCTCGCAATCTCGTTTTTACCGTTCCATAGCTCATTCTTTGTTTTTGTATCAGGAAGGTGTAGTCTGGATATGATGTGATGATTGCTGACGCTCTATTTAGGATGCTGCCTTTCCGGAAGTGTTCCAGTATCTTCTCCCTGTCCTTCAAGTTCAATATTTTGGCAATTATCAGTCTCAGCGGGGTGCCGGGTTGTGGTCTCCTTGTTAGTGCTCTGTGCGCCCTTTCCATAGTGAAGCCCTGGGGTGCGTACCCGCTCCTATTTCTTGCAGGAACATGTCCTCAATGTAGTTCAAGGGGTTCTGGCCTTCCTCGCCTGATGCGTACGTTGTTCCTCCTGGCCCGGCCTTCTGCTTCCTCAGCCCTACTTTCCAGGTTCTGCACTTGCTGCTTCAGAGCAGACACATCCAGGGAGTTGTCTCTGCAGCTACTGGTGTTGGCCTTCACTTCTTTTTCTAGCATCCCCGTTTGCTCTGACAGGGCTCTGACATCTTGCCTCAAGAAGTTCATATCTATCTGCATTGCGTCTATTTTGAACTCCAAGGACGCTTTCAGTTCCGCTATAGCTACCAATATTTGCTTGTCCATTCGACCTTGTGTATCTCCGTCACTTGACTCTTGTGGTTGCGCCCTTGCTCCTTCCATCGTTTGTGTAGGTCTGGCAAACATGTCTAGGGACGACTGCTTCACTTTACTATTATTCGCCTTGGCTGTCATTATTGCCTTCTCTCTGGTGCTCTTTTCCGTCCTGGCATCTGTGGTGTTGTTGGCTGTTGGCCCTGTGCCCAGTGGATGGATACACCCTGGCGCTTCTGCATAGATATCTATCGTTCCTGCGTAGATATCTATCATGCGTCTCTTTTCCAGTGTCTCTCCCAGTCCTTCTTAGAGTTATGACTTCTTCACATTAGACATGCAGCTTGGGGCATATTTTGCGTGCTCTTCCCCTGTTTTGCTCTGTGTCCACCTTTAAATCCTACCTCTGCCCTGCAGTGGGCAGAGGTGTGCAGCAATACCAACCGCTGTGTGTCCTACTACAGCACCTTGGTCTTACCCCTTGCCTCTCGTGGTACTCATTCCTCCTCGGGTTGAGAGGGCCTTCCAAGCGGTTTCTGGAGGCCCGCCTCCCTCCCACGGGACCTTTTTAGTTGTCTCCGGCATGTGTGGCCCTGTGGGTCTACTGGATGTTGCTCTTCTCTAGATTTCCCGACCCTATTTGCTGTTATTCCTGGTTAGTATTGGGGGACCCCTGGGGGCCTGTGTATCTTGTTTCTGTTGGCTTCTAGCTGGTGTTCTCCCCTTTTAGTCATTATCGTTTTAGGGTCCAAGTACCTAACTCAGCGCCTTTATTCTGTCTCATGCGCGTACAACACTGCGGGTCATCTGCCTGTGGCTGCAATTCGTGCTTCTCGCCCCCTATCGCTTATGCTCCTGGTATTCTACCCCTTTGGGGGGGTGTCTACAGCCCTGTGTCTTGTTGACTGTTTGATGTTGTTTGTGTGCACCTCTATGCAGGCTTGCTATCTTTGCAGGGGAGAGGGGTGCTCACCTTGGGCCTCTCAGTCCGGGCAGGCTAGCTTTTTTTTAATTCTTCACTTCTACCAGCCCGATTCCCTTCGGCTTGCCCTTAGCCTCGTCGTGTACCTGCGCGTTTCTTCTGGCCCTCCGCTGTTGGGGCCCACCTTCTCCCTGTATCACTCCTTGTACTTTTCTCATGCGACGCTTGGGGGACACTGGACCATTCACCTGCCGTTTGCGTTCTGTATATGCCTATTCGGCATCCTTAGCCCGTGTGTAGGCTTGCTCTTATTGCCATGCACCGTCTTGTACCCAGTGCTGGCAGGAGTCTGCACTGGGGGTGTTCTCCACCTTCCCCCGCCTTAGCTGTTATATGGCCCAGAGCCTCTGCTAAGCCTGTATCATTGTTACTGATCCGGCCATTCAATGTCCGGCCTCATTTCATTTCACGGCACTTTTCGTTCCCTTTGCTGCTATTCTGTGCCTCGCCGAGGTGTACGTCCCCCTCAGTCCTTCCAAGCTGCTTCCGTACATTTGCCTTCATATGATCATCTGCAGCGGTTTGGATCAGCTGAGCGTGTATTGAACTTGCTACAGTGTGTTCCTTTCTTCGCTTACATCGAAGCTTGCGCTACAGTGTGTTCACCCATCCATTGTGCCCACCACCAGCAGCCCTTCTCACAGCGGTTACAATTGTGACCTTACGGTTGTTGCTTATTTCCAGTCTTCCTTCCGCGTCTGCTTATTATAAGGGACTGTTCTTGGTCCCGTTCCGCTCACCCTTCTGTAGTAAGCCTTTGTTGTGCCCAGGTGGTGGGTGCCATTTTGGTTTCTTTGTCCGCCGAATCCTGCAGGCATCTCCGGCACGAATTCTTTCCTGCAAACACGTTTCTAGTCGGGTTTTGTACCGCTGCCTGTGTAGACCATTCACAATGCGGTAGCTTCAGGTCCTCTTGTCACGGCATACGTTTTGCACCCATTTCCAGCAGGATCACTGTCGGATCATCAGGAGCGCTCGGAAAGCACTTCCTAGTCCGTGGCCATGTAGCAACGCCCCTTCCAAACCTGTATATGTGCTCAGTATTTTAAAAAGTGTTATTGTTAGGGTGACTTTTGTTTTTAAAAAAAGAATCCTGTACCAAACGCAGCATGCGTTGTGTATTTAGTGATTCAGTCATCCAGCTCTCACAGACATATATGACAGATAGAAAGCTTCTTGGTCATTCTTATCTTACCAAAATGTTCTTTACTATGCAAAACAGCCAAAACCTCATTGGTTTTATTGGTACCACTTCACATTATCTTTGGAGTTCTTTCTAATCAATACACACACTGTGCTAAGCAATCACTTTTATATTCAAATACACAACATGCTTTTTTTAAACCTTTGCAAAAATGAGTTTTCCCTTCAGAAAAGTAAAGAATGAAAATGTTGCACCATTTTACAATATTAAACGCATGCCTATACTTATGTCAAGCACAGAGTTCCTACAGGTGGCACTAAAAGGATGTTCAGAAGCAAGCACTAATTTCCCTCCCTGACCCCACATTTCAAAGGTCTGTGGCTGCCCAAAAGGTGTAAGTATGAAATAGATCATAGAGAAGTTAAAATGGCAAAGTAAATCTGAATCCGCAAGTGTATCAAGAAATCTATGAAAGGATACCCAAAGCCATAGAAGGGTGAGAACAAAAACTGTGTGCCAAAGGTACACACTGTGTCACAGATGTGAAGGTGTCCCATAAAGAGATCCATCCATTCAGCCATCTTTACAGAACCTGCTCAGTGCTAAGCAGGCGCAAATGGCATCCCTCCTGGGTTATCATGTGTCTTTGATTACATTCTGCTGCACGCTTAGTACTACCAGGAGAACTAACTGCAAAGTATGTCACACAATTAGTAACTATGATGCTTATAAGTAATCTTTACATTAATTATCAGGACTTGCAAATGCTTAATCCCACTAGACCAGTAGGGTGAGTTACTTAGTTTACATACTCGAGCTAAGAGAAATGCACTTGCCCTAAGGTGACTTGTGACAAAATATTTACCAGTGCTTTTTGTAAAATGGTGCTTGTCGCCATAAGCACACTTCATATTTGCTGCAATGCTGTCAAGCATGCAAAGTGAAACCTGTATTTGCCATGTACTGCAAAGTGTGTGTGCAATAATTTGAAAAATAATTTCTAACATCCCCATACTCCACAGCCAGATTGAATATCCTGCAAATGGCACTCGCCCTTCATAAAAACTACTTGCCAAAGCTAGCGGGCTAGTAGATTTTGCGAGCCCTGATTTATGTTTTAAATACAAGGTAGGACTTTTACTTCAAATGACAGCAGGACATCTATATCTAAAACAACAAATCTCTAAATGTTCCTATATATTATATAGTCCAACCAACTCTATGGAGTTAACTATCATTTTAAATTACCTTAAACGGAAGCTGGCAAGACCCGTAGCCTAAACCACCCCCACAAAGGTAATATTGTGCTAGAATGCTTGATCCATTGCTCAATTTTACTCTTGGAGTGTTGGGTATTTTGAACAATTGCACAAACAGCAATGATGTAAACAGTATGTACCACTTCATGTGTTATAAAAGGTGCCGTATTGTGCAGCTACGGTATTGTGCAGCTATGAAGAATGCTGTTGCTTCCCACACATGAATGTTCAGGGTCGTCCTTATCCATTACTCCACTTTGAGAACGCACAGCCAAAGATTCCAAGAACCTTCTCCAACTGTCTATACTCTGCTGAAGTGTTTATGCCTAGGCAGAGTTTACAAAATTCACTTGTGATTTTGCTATATTTTAATGGCTTCCAGCCCAATGGAATTAAGGTACAAACGGCTGCAGCAGGTAACTTGCCTTATTTCCATTTTGCCCCCTACTAACACCAGAGCTGTACATCCAAACGGGGGACAAAAAAACTTTACAGAGATGTCCTCATTTTGCTGAAAAGGACTATGACCCTATAAAAAGAAATGACCAATCCACTGAGACAAGTACATCTTCTAACGTAAACTTGAGGAATTGAGAGGGAGAGGAAAGCAGAAATTGGCACGGGAAGGACCAGAGTGACGTGACGCCTGCAGGAGGCAGGAACCAGAGAACCTATGCGTTTCCAACTCGCTCCAGCATATCGAGTGGAATACCAACACTGCAGCGTAGCACCGACGAGAGAATCCAGTAGGGCAGGAGGTTGCAAATAGATGGTGGCGGGACCTAAGGGAAACACCCATGGTGGATCGCTGGTCCAAACAACTCTGCCAAGACCATTGTGAAGTGGAAGCCTGAAGGAGCCCGGTCCCACGTTTAAAAACTGGAGTGCAAATGAGACGAGAAACCAGGAGAAGAGGGGAGACGCCGAGAAACCCTAAGGAAAGGCATCAGTGGTTGACAGCCAGCAAGGATGGCTCTCCTTTGAAGAAGGTAGTAACCGGGAGTACAGGAGTCATTGGTGGCCTTGAAGAGGGGATTGTTATATGGTAGATCCAACTCATCTCAGTACCAATTTGGAAACAGTTAATCTTGAAGCAAGTGAAGAGAAAGAGTGAGAGCCCAAGAGAGGAAACTATTCAGAAGCTCAATATTGAGAGAGAAGGTCTAGTGATTGTAATACCCTGGTAAAAGGGGAAATAATCTAAATTGAATTTTGAGTGTGACCACTCAAAAGTGGAAGATATTAAAAAGCTGAAGGAAGAGAGCGAAACGACAGTGACAATAATAACTTGAGGGGGGGGGTCGAAGGCGCAAACAGTGCAACAACAAAAAGGTTGGACAGGCCCAACTGAACTATAATAAGGGAAGTTGGATAACCACCCCAAGCCAGGAGTATAACAGAGTATTTTGAGAGCTACAGTCATGAAAGTGAAACGTGTAGTAAACCCACAAAGGAGATCCCAAAATGGGTAACAAAGATATTTAAGACTCCTATCCGAATTTATAGACTGATACTTTTAGTATCCAATGGAGATGGCAGTCATTCTCCAAGCCCAGTTCGTTTACATAGTGGTAGAAGTTAGGGTAGTTTTGGACACCAGACTTCTTTATTTGGACTTCCACGACTGACGAGCAAATTAGATAGGTAGGGAATTCCTGTAGTCCTACGGAAAGTTAGGCCTTCAAGTCTTGCTTTTATTTATTTTTTTAAATGTTTATTTTTTAACAAGGCAGGAAACATTACATTCCCTTGAGGTCAGCATTTAGTATGCATTATTACACGAGAGTATTGCTCCCCCCACCCCTACCTGAGTTCATCCCGTATTCAGGTCCCCATTGTTTTTATTTTATTGACTAAAAGCAAACCTTATACACAATACATATAAAAACACTCCATACAGGATTATATGTTGCAAAAAATGTATATTGATGTCATTAAAATTACATTTATAAAGATTTCTAAAAATCCTAGATGGCCACACAGCAATTTGGAGGAAAAGCAAGTACATGTCAGGGCATGATAAAATAAAATCAGATTTTCCAGAAGAATCTAGATATCTTTAGTTAATGCACTGGCTTTCTTCCATACATAATACGCTGCTGCCATAGTAACGAACGATTCCGCTCCCAATAGGGTACTCCAAAACTGTCACCCTCTCTATTCAAATCATTTGTGACAAAATTAGCATAGCCTTTTGTATAGGAAGTAGACATTGCTGCGCATTGTTAGAATGTGGCAGGCGGATTCCACAACATTTTCCCTTCTCCCTGGGCAGTTTCTTCCATCTACCCATATGTTCAAGCGTGGGTAGAAAATAAATCTTCGAACAGGGTCCTTGGTTATGTAAGGTACATGTCTGCAGAAACCCTGGGTGCTGTATTTGGTGTATAACATGGAGGATAGTCTATCAACATCATTACAGTGACGAGCCGTCCTCTTTTAAAATACGGGCCCAGTTAGGGAGGTTTGTTAATTCGTGTAAAGAAAGGTTTAGGTCAGTGAGCTGAGCGTTTGCATCCTCATGAAGTTGTTACAGAAACTCATTCTTACAGGTCTGCGTGTTTGCAACTGCTAAGAAATGAAGCAGACTGTTGGGAGTATTAATAGTGTGTAGTATTGTAATATACATATTGCTGCATTGCATAAGACAACGGAACCTTCATTATTGGAGACCCAATTTGCACGTTAGTGCCTCCACTGGTGCCCACTGTGGGACGCCCAAGATGTCAATTTTGTCGTTTTTTCAAGAGCATGTTCGCAAAGATCTTTTGGCAAGCATCAAGCATTTCCAAAAGGCGATAATTTGCCGGGTCAGTTCGATTACCCCTCTTATGTACAGGGATCAGAATGGACCACCTCCAACCATGTGGAATAACCCCTTCAACTAATATTTGATGGAGACGTTTTTCAAAAACAGATGCCCAGAATTCCGGGTTGTTCTTAAGCACTGTGTTTTGATAATATATCGGGACCCGCTGCACAAGAGTTCATTCTAAACATAATGCCCCTTTGTTGGAATCATTCCACAAATTCCTGTGTGTATGAATAATTAGAATCCACCACCTGGTCCTGATCCAGACTATTAAAAAAAGATTCTGAATGATGTCCTAACATACACTCACTAATAGGTCTTAATTGGATACCTACGTTGTTGGTAACTAACAAAACCTCTTGACATTGCCCAAAACATTTTCTCATTTATTTTAAGGATCTCCCAGAAGGATAGCCAATTTGCAGATTCTAAAGAGTATTTCTGGCTTCTTAGCCAATTCTTGTATTTAGTGCTGGCGGGTGTCTTGCGTTTGCTCTTTCTCAGTCCATTAGAGTGAGTAGTTATAGTTATGGACCCAAGTTGTTTCTGGAGGCTCTTCTTAGCTTGATGGACTAATGGATCATATCCGTTCACATGCTACTCATGGATTTTGTGTTCCCAGCACCGTATTCAACCTGACAATTACATTCTGTATGATCCAGTTATTTGCTCTATTTATGTAGGTGTTAATCCTCTTGATGTTCCTCATGCCCAACACTGCGTTTCCCCTATAAGTCTTTAATAGATTGCCTGACTCGCCACAGGCTGTAGATGGAGTCACCATATGCCTGGGTAGGCTGTAAACTCTCCTCCATCTCTCCCTCCAGGGTATGCACCTCCAAGACCAGTTTCTGTAAGGATGGAGGCTTCTGG
Source organism: Ambystoma mexicanum (assembly GCF_040938575.1). NCBI lineage: Eukaryota > Metazoa > Chordata > Amphibia > Caudata > Ambystomatidae > Ambystoma > Ambystoma mexicanum. The sequence goes on along the minus strand of NC_090937.1, from coordinate 1,088,054,794 downwards.
GTTGATTCTTGGAGTTGTGGCTGCATGAGCAGCATTGATCTTGCTCCACACATAACCTGTTGCAGCATGACCAGCTTCAGGCTGTTTGAAAGCCAGCTGAAAAATTGGTTCGGTCATGGCTAGCTCAATGCCAGTTTGTTTCTGCAAAGACTCCATCCAGCATGTACAGGATGTCGTACGTGGTGGCGTCTGAAGGCATGGCATGGAGCGCCTAGATTACTTTCGGGCAAGGCACTTGCATACTGTTAATGTTAAAGGATATTTGTACCGCACACTATCACCACCGGAGTGGTCCTCTGGCGGCTCTGGAAAAAAAGGGAGGGGGAGGGGGTGAGTTAGTGGGAATAAGCTGGAAAAGTGCAAGAGAGCAGTGATGTGGTGTTGGCAGCCTCAACCCGGTAACTACGTTGGCTGGGCCTGGGGTGTTTTCTGGTCGGTAGCCATTGTGTGCTATTGTGCGGTCTGTTTGTGGTTTGTTTTTTTGTTGCAATGTAGTGAAGTTGCTGCAGATTGTTGTGTTATAGGCTTGTGGTTGTGTTTGGTTAGAGTTTGAGAGGTGTATGTAGACGGGTGAAATTGTTATTGGATTGGTTAATTGGGCAATTGCTAACAATCCCAATTCTATCTGAGTGTGGCATATGCTGACCTTCACGGTCCCTTCTAGTTCCGACGCCGGCTAATGTTCATGATTACATCTAGATGTGACGCCGGCTAATGTTCACGATTACGTCTGGGTGTGGCACATGCTAACATTCACAATTCCGTGTAAGTGTGGCATGTGCTAATAATCCCAATTCATTCTCAGTGTGGAACATGGTAATATTTACACTTCCATCTAGGTGTGGCACATGCTGACATTCATTCACGATCCTATCTAGATGCGACGCCGGCTAATAAGATTACGTCTAGGTGTGGTACATGCTAATAATCACAATTCCTTCTCAGTGTGGCATGTGTTAATTAATCACAATTCATAGCAGTGTAGGTTTGGCAAAGGCTAACAATCGCTATTCTGTCTAACTGTGGTACTGGCCGACATTCACAATCTTATCTAGTTGTGATGCAGGTAAATGTTAACAATCTTCTGTGAGTGTGGCAAGTGCTAACATTCGCCATTATGTCTAGGTGCAATGTTTGCTATCATTCACTATTCCATCTGAGTGTCGCACTTGCTAACCTTCAATATTCTATCTAGATGTGAGGCAGGCTAGTGTTCAGTTTCATCTAGGTGTGGCGCATGCTAACATTCATAACCTATTTGAATGCGACGCAGGCTAAAGTTCAGCATTCCATCTATGGTGCTGTCAAATCACCAGCATTTCTCCTGGTTAGTAGCTTGTAAGCCATACAGCATCTGGTTGGTCTGTGCTGCCCAAATCTGAGAATCCTCTTTACCTCTCCAGATATAGTTCTCCCCTCAGAAGGGTCTCGGGTGGATGCAGTGCCCATGCTCTATGGTGTTGAGATGGTTTCCTGAAGCATTACTTGAAAAGCTTTGGCTATGGCTGTGGAGGAAGCAATTCGTCTGGGGCCTCTTTTCTTTGATGTAGAGCTGAGCCATAATGGTACCTACAATGGGCCCTGCACCGGGGCTAGGTGCAGCTCTGGGCAATGCAGGGCTCGAGCTATGCGAGCTAGCAAGAGGTGGTGGGTTAACCGGGTAACCCTGTTGAGGGAGGTGAGCCCAAATGGAATTGGTCACTGTTAGGGTTTATCCCCAGAAATGGTGATGGGCAGTGTCTTAGGGGTGACTTCATGGTTGTCATAGTAGATCAGGATACTGAGCCCTGCTAGGCCGAGGCACTTCACCTGGCAGTTAAGGGACTCCAGGGTCTCGATCAGCTAGAGCTTTGTGGGTGGCTGTGCTCCATGTCAGGTCACCTATAAGGAGATGTGCACACTATCAGCCATTGGGGTAAAGTGTACATATTGCTTATTCTAGAGTAATTTTCCATTAATTTTATCATTCTAGTTAATTTTTGCCTTTTTTTGGGTATAATATTTTTTGTGTACCAAATTTGCCCATGACACAGATACAATCGCATGGATCGCTTCAGGTGACTAGCTAGGTTGAGGGTGAGTTTTGCAAGAACGTTACTTTCAGAGGGCAAAAATGCAAGTTACTTGCCACCTCAATTCTATACTTGCAGACAGCACACTATTTTTTTCTTTGCCAAGTGTCCGTTACCACTAGCAAATGGCTAGTGGTGAGTGCACATTTTGTACCATGCAGGTATATAGATACTTTGTTTATGCGCTTTGTTTAAAACCAACCTTTCACAGAAACTGGAGCATAACAGAGTAAACAATCATTCAAATATAGCCACATCGATAAATAGACAGCAACACACTCTGAATTATTTTTGCCCTAAAATTATATTAAGTATTCTAATCACTGCTATAGTTGGAGAGGTGTTGTGGCCCGCAAGTAGCCTATACCAAAAATTATCATTGTTAAAAAGTAACCTTTCACAAATTTAACATGGTGGACATTTATCAGCTGACGGGTGCTGGCGAAATCACTGAAGACGTGCAGCCAGGATTCAGATTGACCCTTTATATTACAGAACCTGCAAAAATGATATCCACCGACAGATCTCTTAGAAAAGCGTCTCAGAACATTGCACACTGCAACCTGTCCAGGCAAGTCAGTAGTGTTCCCAATTTCCTGAAAACCAATTAAGTTTGTAAAGCCTGAAGTTCGAGTTGATTGGCGTAGTGGCAATCCAGTCATCCTCCCACAATTTGATCTTCACAGCAGAGCGATTGGCTATAAAGGACGAAAGGGAGTCGGACCCTTCCAAATGGTTCAATAGAGCATCACATTTAGCCACCAATTATTTTAACTAAGCACACACATCCTGGGCCAATCGGGCATTTAAAAAGTCAAACCTAGAATTAGCAGAATACAATAAACCTTTGTATATAAAGTAAGCATGTTCCATTTAACAAAGGCACCCAAGGATTTCGGTCCCATCTCAAATCTTACAAGGGTTATTGGCAGACGATGTGTTAATGAAAGGGCCCTCTTGCACAGGGTGCGCTCCAAATAAGATCGAAAACCCCACTCATCCAGGTGGTAACATTTTAAACAGTATAACGTTTATTCATCGACAGTATCTTTTTGATGGGTTTATCCCCCAACATTTATTTTGGTGAAAATTCTTCAAAAAATATGTGGGGGTGAGCAAGGGTATATAAGGGGTGGTGCAGTAGGTAATAGTGTAAAAGTAATGGGGGAGGGAGACTGCGGGGGACCGCCCACCCCAAAATAAAAAGTCACTTTAGAGGAGATTTTTCTAGAAAACAAATGTTGGTGAAAAAAAAACATTGACAAAAAGGCAGTCTATCAATGAACATCGAGCCCCTTAGCTTTAAGTGCTCATATGGGCTGCACACATCTTCTTTTATGGGAGTGACGAAAGTAGAACAAAACTTGGTTCATGGAAAGTCTGAAATCCTAAATGCCATAAATGAGATGCCTTAGTTTGGAACCACCATGGCCCCTATTGAACCTATAATTTATTATTTTTTTTATATCTTAGTATTTAAAAGTGTTTAATTCAGGTTCAAGATTTTTCTTTAAGGCAATTGAATGCATGTTGTAGACCAATTGGTGTACAATCAAAAACAATGTCCTCGGCATGGGCCAAGAATTGAATGTGTGATTGATCTAGGCGTGGGGGAAAATAATTGGATTTTTTAATGCTGTAACTAAATTTGAAAGATAGTTTGAAAAGATAGGCAGCGATCGCATCCCTGTCTTAACCCTATATAGGTCAGTATTGGGTTAGAAAGAGCTCCTTGTTGAGATAGTTTGTGCACCAAGGTGGAGGAGTTGTTGCTTGCCAGGCTGTCACCCGTGAGCTCCATGATTTATGGGGGTGCTGCCATAAATAGCCTATGCAAGGGCTACGCAAGGATGAATTAAAGGGGCAATATTAACAAGATTTCTGTGCGTGCGTAAAAAGGCCTGATACGCACCTTATCTGGAGGGCTGTCGACAACTCCCTGAAACATCCCAATAGTGGCGATCCTGGAACCTTCATACCCTGCCGGGTCCTTGATATTGGAAAGTTTCAGGGAATATTTCAACCCTGCTTCCTGTAGTTTTCGCCACCTGTTTTAAGTTCATATTGAATAGGGTGAGCTGTCCACCATTACTTTAACTGACTACCACGCAGTCCTCATCCTCCAAGCTCACTTCCTCTTCTCCTTCTTGAATGCATGATGCCTTCTTTTTCCTGCGGCACATGGCCGCAAAATGCCCTTTGAGCCCACAATGTACACTATTTTGATTGATAGCTGGGCAAAGCTTAGAACTGGCAAGATGACCTACTCGACCGCACCTTTAGCACTACCCTCTCTCACCTTCTACGGACGTCGCCATTTTTCTTTTATCATTGCGTACATCAGAGTCCTTTTGTGGTTCTTCCTTCTTCACACCTTTCTTATTTCTCTTGGTGATCACATTCACCTGAACCTTTTCCTTATTTGGGTTATTCGAGCACCATTCAGCTATGTTCTTCTCGCTTGTCCGGGAGCACAATTGCCTGTTTTCTACCTTCTTAGCGATCGCTATGGCTTCCTCGAGGGTCAGATTCCCACACATTCATAACCTCTCTTGGACTACCACGATTGTTCGTGTGTGTAATGAGCTGATCCGTCCCCATCCTGACTGAGAATTTGCACAAGCTTGCTTAACTTCTCAAAGCACTGTCGTACTCGTACTCGTCCACAGATTCATCGTCCTCCTGCTTCCTGGTATATGTAACGGTTCATTGGTATGTTTTTTGGGGGCGCATAGAATGTGTCCAGTTGGAGAAGAGCTTCTTGGTAGACATCTGTCACCTGTTCCTTGGGCCTCGGTCAGAGGCGGCAGCTCCCTGTATTTCTTGTGACCTTCCTTCCAAGGTGACTGCAGTGGTAACATCTTCCTCACCGCTGACATTCCTTCATGTTGAACTGCACTTACAGGTACTGTGACTGACATTCCCACCATGTTTCAGTCCTGAAATTTTTCTAAATTGTCCATCTCTTCCCACCAATGTCTATGCTGCCTGGGGTACGTAGCTACTGTCTGTTAAAAATAAAACTCTTGCACAACGTGCTGTTGCTTCACTAATCGTGCCACACAATTTTCACTACGAGGCACTGAGATGATAGTTATTGACCATTCGTGTGCTTGTGAGCAACTCTGCAAGCTGTTGTGTGATTACCGTGACAACCAAGATGGCCACCACATTGAATCACGCTTGCGGGCCATTTTCTTTTACCTGCATGCGACTTGGGGAGCAGCGACACAAAGTTCTCCTGAGCTCGCGCTTCATCCTTAGAGTTTCACCCTAGCCCCAACACAGGCTGCAGGGCCTTTCTTGTTCCTCTCTTCTGTTTCATTCGTGGTGCCTGCCCTCTGGTTAGCCGCTCACTCTCTCGCCCTGTCAGGAGTCGGTGCGCAACCATGCAGGCTGCCAGGGGCACGATAGTGGATTAGTTAATCCTCCTCGCCAAAATGAAGTGACCAGGTCAGACACCAGCAAACCAGGGAAGTCTTTGATTCGGAAAGACCCAGCACAAACAAATTCAACCAGCTCATGCTACAGGCTCGAACCGGCAACTACCACCCCAAGGTTCCACTTCTGGAACTTATGGCTCAGTCAGCATGAGCCAGCACCTACACCCTCTAATACAAATTTTGGTCTAGGTGTTTTCCTACTTCTTTGGGGGTAGCATATCAAATCTTGGTTTTAGAAGTATTTAATTGAATGCCCTTCTTTAATTATCAATTGGTCTTGGATGCCTATAGGCTTTTTTTGATATAACAATTGCATCGTCCTTGTAAAATAGCTGCCATTTCCTGGTCAACCAAAAGTAGAGCGTCTGCATCTAATTTTAATATTCTAACATTTCATTTATAAATAATGAAAACAATAAGAGTGCCAAAATGCCCCATGATGAACTCCAATGCCAATGGAACTACATCCCTGATTTAGAGCACCTCAGTTCAAAACTATCAGTATATAGGAACCGAAGGTATTGTACGATTTGACCATATCCAAAAGGTCGCATGTACAAAAAGTTCTAAAAAGGCTGCGGGGGTGTCCCCCGCAACACCCCGTTCACTATACTCCAAAGTGGGTTTGCGGGAGAAAACCCTGCAGCCCCTGTTAAAAAAAAATGAGACCTTGCAACTCCAGTTCCCGATCACGGAAGTGAAAGGGAACTGGCGCTGCAGGGACTCTGCGTGAACAAAAAGGTAAGTAGGGTATGTTTATGTTGGGGGGTGTGAGTGGGAGGTGTGTTGTGGGTGTGTTGTGGGTGGGGGTATGGGTATGTAGGTGTTGTGCACGTATGTTCGCATGGGAAATGTGTGAACCTTTCGCAGTTCGCACATTTCTCATGCAAACTTTCCGCCGCTGGAAAATCGGCCGAATAGCTGTTATGAGGGAATCTGGGATCCCTTCTTGCTCCAGCGCACTCCCATTATTTAAGGCAAGATACGGTATCGAAGGCCGTTTGCAGTTATCTAAAGACTGGGACAATTGACTGCCTGTTAACTGAAACAAACTTATAAAGAACCAAAAGAATTCTAAATGCCTGATCAAGTGTGGAAACCCCTTTTCTCAAACCAGCTTGCAGGGGGGATGAGATCTGATGTTTGCTGCACCAGTCTTCCAGCCTTGTTTGTAACAGTTTGCCGAATATCTTGCCCAAAGAATCAAGTAATGAAATTGGACGGTAAACTGTGTTTCCCTGTTTGCATTTTGGTACCAAAATCGCTCCCTGCCAACTTTGTAGGACTTCACCAGTCTGTAGGATCTCATTATGAAACTTTGTTAAAGTACTCAAATGTTAGTTCTTTGAAAATATCAGCTGGTATAAAATCAGGACCTGGTGCCTTACCAGTCTTTGGGGTAAGCACAGCTACCTCCGCGGATGTAAATGGCGCCGATCTGGCTACGAATATGTAAGCTACAGGAGAATTGGAGCCACTATATAAGTTATCAACGTTCTCTTTTTTTGTATAAGGACCCAAATTATGAGGTCCATTCTTCCAATGTTATTGTAGGGGTTAGCTTAATCATTCTGGCAAGGATGTACTATTTTCCAGAAATTCTTCTTATTGTTTAATTGTGCAGCCCTGATCAAGTTAGACCAGGCCCGATAAGCGTGCGCTGCTTTTTTTTTGTTCCATCACCTCTTTATATGATGCCCTTAGCATGACCATAGTGCCTTTATCCTTCCCTGTAGCCTTTTTGGCTTCATTAAGGAGGGCCTTCTTGGCCGCTCTACACTATGCGTTATAGCAGCTTGTATTGCTTCTTTTAGGATACTCGTGGGAATATCTTGTCACAGAGAATGTGCCAAATGGTTTAGTTGAATCTACCAACTCCTAAGAGTTCAAGGGCAATCACCATAGAATGATTAGATCGAACAGGTAATGGGTTATTATATACATTCGTTATATCCTGGGCGGTACTTCGTTTCGACCATTGCACCCTTGCATTATTTACAGCAGAGTTCAGCTTGTCCTTTAATGGGTTTGTTAGCAAGCACCAAATGGTATTATGGTCACTTTATATTCTATTTATCACCTTGAAATTTACTACCCCTCTCCAGTGACTCAGATCTATAAATATGTAATGAATGAGAGCGGATTTTAACTGCATTCTCTGTCTGGTGCGCTGGGCTATTTTCTGGAAACCTACCATTGCACGCCTTGAGAACTATATTGAAGCAACTCTACCTGCATAGAGTGTTTGTGGGGGTGGGAGGGTTAACAGACGATGGAATGAATCCCCCAGACTATCTTCTTCTATCATTAGATTTGTCAGGCAGGTGATGGTTTCAGTTGCATATTTAAATTGCCAATAACCACAAATGTATCACCAGATGTTTGATCGAGCTGATTAAGAGTGCTGCAAATTTCTCAATTGTATGGGAATCTGGCCGTAAGTTTAGATTGAGCAGCAAAAAGTTGTGTTTTCAGGGAAAGGCAATTCTTTAAGGTTGCATATCCCAGGAATCTATATTTGTGACTATATTTAGCATAAAGTGCTAACCTTTCTCAGCCAGTCTGCCTTTCCGTATGCCCCTTTGGCCCTTTTTAATGCAGAAATGTTAAATAAATTAGTCCTACTTGACCTTCTATAGTGTGGCCCACCATTCCTGAAGGCAAATAATGTAAGGATTTCTAATGCATTTGTGACCGAGTCTAATTTGCTACATATGCCCTGGATATTACATGAGGGTAATAAAATTACAGTTGAGTGTTTACATTGATGCACAGCTCATTCAGACGCACTGGGGTTATTGCCCTTGTCTCATTCTTAGCCAAGGGCATGTACTGTCAGTTACAATTGCTAGAGGTAGATATTTGCTGTGACTGGAGTTGAAGATGGCTAGGGATTATTGGTGCTTTAGACTGGTTCAAAGGGTGAGTCCTGGCTCCCACAGGGGAAGGAGGGTATTGACTTAATTGAATTGAGGAACAAAAGGGTGGTGAACATATGTATTCAATAGCAAGGAGATCATTGGCTACGTATTCGTGTGACAAAGTGATTTTAATATAATCGCACCTTTCTTCAGAGTTGTCTGGTGAGTCTTATTACTTCTGTTATAGCTGATCACATAACTCGCCCTTTTTTTTCCTCCGCCAATGGATGCATTTATTCAGTACTGCATCGCCCTTCTCAGTAGAGCCTACTGCAAGTTTGGGGACCTGTGTCATTTATACATTGTACATTGCTCTGATGGCTTAAGAGCATTTTCTGAATCGTAAGAACTCCCTGTAGCCTGGCTTTAACATTTGGCTTATTAACTTGATCAAATCCCTTAACCATTTTATTGGCAATCATTATATTGTTTGGACCTGTGGTGGGCATAGTATGGACCTGAATTATTCCTCATTGGTCCCTACTGAATCAGTGGAAGATAATCTAGGGGCAACGCTACTTTACATTTACCCACCTCAAGCAGGCCCTGCTCTATTTTGGCAATGCAAGTCAATTCTATTGGATCTATAGCTTTACAGTGCTAGAATTGTCCTTTTCACTGTTCCAGTAAACCTCGATAAGGTCAACAGCGCTTCCATCTGGTTAGTATGTATGGGTAATGTTTTTCACAAGAGGTGCAACACCTTACAATTCCATCACCCCTAGTGGGTGGACATTGAGGGGGACTTGAACCAGAGTCTTCTATCTTGTCCTTGTCACGTAGAGGCAGCCACGAGTGCTCAGTCAAATTTAGTTTCTCAATCCGATAAAATGTATCGATTTACGACAATCAATTGTAGGGAAAACGTCATGTGTAATTACTGACACTTGAACATTTCGCCCTTCTTCCTGGCCTGGTAGGAGAGGCAGTCCTGCATGCCCAGGGGTAGGATTGATTTAGTTATATGTAACGCCGGGTGACTGGATTAACTGTTTGTAAAAGTTTCAGTAGCTGCTGTGATTGTGCCATTCACCGGTGGGTGTTTATCTTTAAAATCAGATAAAAGATAGTTGATTTCATTGATTAGATTTTAGGCCTACTTTATTGGTACCATCAATGCCGCTGATTCCTCTTTAGTGGTATAGAGAAAAGGACAGGGCTCCCCTTCTCCTTAGACATACTGCAGTCAAATAATCTCCATAGGTGTACTCCGTGCCAAGGAACGCTTCAGCGGCTAATAAGGCTTTACTCGAGTCCGCCTCCCTGCTGTTGGCACCAGTCAGTAGTTGGAACCTGTTGGTTAGGAGCAAAGTAGGCAAAGAAAAAGCATAACCAGTTTACAGGTACTGGTTATTCCCAAAAAGCTAGATCACAGGATCAGTGTGGGGCACGCCGGATGGCTCAGGGGGTTGCTATAGTACGTCTCCCCCTCCAACGCAGCTGAATATTGTTGAATTTATTTGGATGCTGGGAAGGAGTTAACTGTGAGCAGTTCGCCCATTATCACAGCAGCAGCACCTCCGGGCTGTCAAAACATAAGCATGCAGGCTCTGGGCTTTTCTTTTGTGGGGGATGGCTAGGGGGGAGCAGACATGATATTGTATAGTGCCTAGCAGTACTAAGTTTCCCATTGGCACCCCTGTGAAGAAGATCCCTCCTCCCCCACCCCCCGCTACCTTGATTGCCTTTATAGCCGGTAGGAAGTAGCTGTGTGCTTTCTATATTCCTCCTGATTCCCAACTGTGTACAGGCTTCACCGCTGCGGGTCGTGCTCCATCCTCTTGTGCTTCCCTTGTGCGGGGGTTCAACGGGTAACATCTTTCCTCTCTGCTGCCCCCTCAGGGTCTCATTCCCAGGGCGCTGAACTGCACAGTCCGCTTCCAGCTGTGATTTAGTATGCAGTGATGAAGAATGGTGAGTAAAGGCCAAGGTGAAGTACAGTGTGACAAACCTGTGAGGGGGGAGAGGATGGGCCACACCAAACAAGCAGATGGCATAACTAAGGCAGGTAGTAAGCTGCATAAATAGGAGCTATAACTATACAGTCTTGCTTACCCAGAGGCCCAATGAAATATGACCCCCATCCTCTCCCATTCGCGTCACCTGACTAACGCCCCACTCTCCAGTACTCTCAGTGCTCGCGGAATCTGGAGTAGTCGCAGTAATCGCAAGTGAATATTTCCCTTCTTGCTCTCGGACCTGTTGCTGCCGCCACCAACAGTCCCCTTCTGCTTCCACAAACGGTGACCAGCAACTGGAGTGGACACTGTACAGAAACAATCGGAACACAGGGTAATGTTCTGAGGAAAGGACCCTCTGGTTGCCTAACCCAGCTGGTTCCGACGTGTCTTGTGGCCCAAAAATATCTGACTCCCTTCAAGTTGGTAAATTCGAAATACTATGAATCACCAAAGACTTGCTGATGAAGGTCATTAAAGAATTACGGAGGAGGAGCGCAGGCTGGAACTATCATAGGATCTGTTGAGCCGGCGAGTTCCACCTCACCTAGGCGATTCCAAAGTTTCTGATTTTGGCACAAGAGATAATCTCATCTTGTTGGAAACTTTTCAAATTGTTTCTTTCGAAAATTGCTTTTATACAGTTCTCTCCAGCCAACTGTCGTGACGTGGTTTTCCCCTTGGGCTTTGTCTTTACTTGCACCCCATTTTTCTTTCACCAAGGTTTGAACCTCTTTGCCAATTAAACTTCCTGGCAAGGTCGTGGCCTGGTGAAAGCAACGTTTAGTGCATTGTTCTTATGGCTTTCATGCCATGGACATGACCTTTAACGACCCGCCAGCCCGAGCTAAGGCAGGTGAAGGGAGGGCCTCAGTTCGGGCTGTGGTGTTTTGAATGCCATGTCTGCCCCACTGGCAGGGCATGAAAGCCATTCGCACCACAGGTCTCGGACGAAAAGAAATGTCCTTGATGTTTTCATGTACAATGCAGGGTTTATTTTTTGGGAGCATGACTGTTATGAACAAGCTCGGAACACTGGGCAGGCATGTCAGACGATGAAACTCAAATTTGAGCAAATGAAGACTCGCACAAAACACTCGGAGAATCTGGGTAGTTAATTGAAGTGTTGGTGAGGATAAACGTCTCTGCTTCAATAGCAACAGATGGATTGACCCCGGGTGTATGCGCTCGTGTAGGTACTTTGGAGTCCAATGCTCAGGCGAAATTCGATCTCACACAAGCTAAGTGTAGAGTTTATGTTCAGCAAAAACCTTTTCAGTTTAACCAAAGAATTGAGACAAAATGAAGATCAGAGAAGGCGCTATAACTCTGTGGCATTTTGAAATCTCAGGACTTAATTAAGCAAAGAGAATTGTCACAAATCTGGTATAGGACTGCAAGGGCATCGTGATGAACTAGTGAATCCTGGAACAGTGGTGGTGAGACTAAACGAGCATTCAAGCTCACCTCTGGAAGTGGCGATACTGCTTTTTGAGTAGGATCATATTCCAAAACTAGAAATGACTGAAGTGGGTGCAAGATTGGAAGAAGCACTGCTGCCATGCAAAGCCAGCTGGTAATCTTGTGTCAAGCATGAATAACCATCTTCAAATTAAGTTAGCTGACTGAAAGAGGGTCAGACAAAACAAGCCGAATCAGAGCGGCTAGACCAGAAAAACATACTGGTCTTTTTAATTTGTTGTCCCGAGCTTGTGTGACCAAGCTTAATTTGTTTCTGCCCTTAGAGTATATGCAAAGCGAGGCCTCCTTCCCCAGAAGAAATGGGCAGACGAGACTATTTGGAAGCCTGCCCCAAGGAGTAGCTGCATTGGGCAAATGGCCTACTGCTTAAGTTGTACATGGTGGAATCCTGGGGGAGTCTTAAATTGGGTAAGAGTGGTGTATGGATGTCCAATAATCTGCAATAGATCTACATGTCTTTCACATGTACCCAGAGAGTTAACCATATTGGTAGATATCGAATGCCTATTATGTCCTCTGTAAATTTGGCAATCCTGGTGAATGGATTCCACAATCCCAAATGTGTATTGAGGATTAACACCAATGTCAAGTACGTTTATTCCCATCAATACATCTGTAAATTGTCATTGTATTTGATCTTGCTTTTGGTGCAACATCTTTGAACCAGATGTTTACGGTTTAGATTTCCATAGTAGTAGCTTCACTTGATTCTTGGTGTCTTCTGTGGACATAAAAAAGGTTTCACTCTTGTCCTTCGTTCTGAGGAAATGTAAACTCTCCTTTACTTTCCTTCATTCCTCAGGTTGGGACTTTGGGGTTGCATGGAGTTTTAGGGTTACATGAAGTTTCATTCCTTCATTTTTGCAGTCTTCCCCTTCCTCCTGTGCTGGACCGAAGAGATCCTTTTTTCCGCTTTCCAGCTGCCCTCAGACAATTGTGTGCTGCCCCATTTTCAAGTATAGTGTCGTAATGCATAATTACGTGTTGGGTATGAGGTGCATGTGAATGTTGCTGAGCATGGCTTAGAACGTGCAGTATATGAATTGAGCGCTACGTTCTGTATTTGACAGTTGGGGCTAACTATTGCGGCCGGGTGGGATGTGCCGGTGTTGCTCGCTTGCTTACCATCTAACGTGATTGGCGCTGTAACAAGTAATACACTTACCATACATTACCTACCTGCGTGTGGGACTTGTGTAATCTTAAATTACATCATATAGTTATACTAGTGCTCACACTCTGGATTTCTGCTATGAAGAACTACCTGACCCCGTCTGGCGTTAGCCCTGGCCTATGCACCCCAACAAGTGGCTACCCTGCTCAAGGGTCAAGGTAACAGTTTGAATTAGAAATATTGGTTGAGCTTTTGTTAAATTGGAAGTTGGTGTAACATTTGTTAAAACTCCATTTCAAATTGGAGTATTTTCTTTTAGACGATCAAAATATAACTGAACAAATGTATCGGTTGGATCTCTGACAGCAGGTGATCAGGTTCATATGTCTGCTGTTTCTTAATTTTGTATGGGTTATTTTTACACCCCATTTGTGTGCTTTTTTGTTTAAGGGAGTAAAAGGAGCTTGTATGCTGCTTATCGGTCAGACTGGCCCTGCCCTCTGGCAGAATGTCTTCTCTGCTATCTGTGCCTGCTTCCAACAGCTCCTTGCATTTATGAGGATACGCAGTCCAGCTGTCATACCAACAAGCACTCTGCCATCACTTTTATAACATGTTAGCAGTATAGTGGCTATGCATGTCACAAACAGACTAATACTACATCATATTGTCGCCTGTTAAATTGCCCATTATGTTTACTATAACAACAGTTTCTAGGGCACTGAGATGCAAACAATCAAAATTCCAGAATTGGAATGATTTCATGTTTGTGGAATACATGGGTTGAAAGTAAGACGTTTGACAAGAAAATGCATTTGTAACATTCCTGAAAGGTTCAGTTTTTCTGTCTGTGGATCAGTTCATGTTGAGGGCTCACCATGGCATCATGCACTCGCTGGTTTTAGTCTGTTGAAGCAGAATGCAGGTATTGTAGAAGAACGGACTTTAGATCTATTTAAGTTACTGTTCTCCCCTCCGCGAAGTACTTGCACTTCAGTGCACTACAGTCATAACAATCCTCATTTCTGGTTGTATGGGTTTGGTGAGTTAGCTTGGTGGAGATGGGCTATACCACTGGTAGCCAACTTGACATCGGCCAGATATTTTGACCTACAACTCCAATGATTACTCACTACACGTTTTCTGGCTGATTCTCATGGAGCTGTAGGCGAAAACATTTGTGTTATGTTACCCCAGCCAACTAATTGGCTCTTTGATGATCTCTGTAGAATGAACTTGGGTGTGCTCCTTTATTTTTGTGACTGGCATAGAATATAGCTTGTGTCTGGTATTCGAGTTTGTCATATATGTTGATTCTTTGATATGTGGGCTGATTTTGCTTTGATTTCCACAATGACTTTTCAAATAGGGCCATGTTCTACCCTTTTGAAATGGGTAGCCTTTTGACAAGTTCCAGGTGTCTCGCCTGTTGAATCTTAATGTTACCCTGAGCAAGTTCTTTTAATGTTTTGGACACACAGCTCATCAAAGGCAGAAGTGGTACAGTTGGTGGCAGTTTTTGTAATTCATTTATTTGTGTAGCTTTGCATGGTGTTACTAACACATCTTATTGCTAGAAAGTGAGCAGGGTGCAAATCACCAATTAGAGCACTTTGAAGTGTGAGGACTCCAGCATGACGTAAGCAGAGATGCAGTGTACAGGGTGGATATTCTATATTCCAAACTACAAAATGTTTTAAATGGCCACTATAAGCACACGATGGACTAATAATGCACTCATGTAGTTGTGCGTACTTGTCACTATACTCTAATTGACAACACCTCCAAGCTTTTTGTATGGTTATTGCACACATGGCACTTGTCCAGAAATGAAGTATGCTCATTAAAATGTTTGTTATATTTGAAAGTAACAAATAACCGAGGAAATACCGAACAGGGCAAAGTAACTATGGTGTAGCATATAGCTGTATCTATGAAAAGGGAACGTTAGACACACAGAAAATCGTTCAATTCGGGACTATGAGGTACTGAAAAAAACCTTTTGGACTGATTTTAGAAATACTAGGATTCACATGCTTTGACAAAAATCTTTAGGTAAGACATTGCTGATAAGCTCAGTTCTTGTTGCAGCATAGCACCCATCAATAAGTGTCATTGTTCTATGTGCACCTTTAAGTAAAGAATGCAAGCCCTTCAAGTATTTCATTTGTTTATTATGGCCTTATGGTTTAAAATCACAACACAAGTTGCAACAATATAACATTAATAATTGGTGCAATAATTTCATATACACACTACTTGTAAAACAAGATAAAGGAGCACTTTCCACAATTATTCCATGAGGCCAAAATTGCATAGACGTTAGTCCGAAAATCATTGAAATTGTTCCCCATTCATCCGTCTCAACTGTAGTCTCAGAGGCGTATTTATTAAGTGTAAAAACAAATACAGAGCTCTCAAATCCTATGGGCTAAACATTACGTTTCTACTTGCTTTGCTATTTTGGTTGTCGACTCATTTATACAAAGCCTACAGATCTTGTCATGTCTATTTAGGCCCATCCTCGGTCCTAAAACCTCTATTGTAGGCACCATGTTTAGTAGATGTTCCTTTCATTACTAGCCGGAAAGCGTATTCAATATTTGGGGTACAAAAAAAACTTTGCCCATAGAAAATATGAATATTCTATAAAGTTATGAGATAATTTTCTCTGAAGTATTGATCTAATCTCAATCGTGCAAACATTTTTTTTTGTACTTTGAAGGATTCTTCATTAGACCACTGGGACAAGAGCCAATCTCAAGCAAAAGATAATTCAACTTTGGGAACCCATTCAATGACTCCACTTTCCCCTCAAAGAGGGACAGTGGTGCATGCGCACTCCGTCGTCTAGGCGCAATCTTTGTGTGGGAGTATCCGCGTTACTAGGGTAACGCGTGTCAACCCCAAACAAAAGTTACTGTAGTGCAAGAGGCGCTGACTGTAAAAGACTGATACAGGTAATATTAAAGGCTGAAATTGACCCACTGGTGTCACAGGGAGGTCCTCGCTAGAGCAGGACACATACTACGGTGGTGTAAACATTTTTGTAGGGTAAAGGGGTTCGAGCAGGCTACGGATGAATATCCAAGGGTTAATGGTGGGCAGGGGAAGGGGCAGGCTGCCGACGGTGCCCCTACCCTGTCCAATTATAGAAACAGGATGGCAACATCGCCATCTGAGAGAACTTGTCCCTAATGATATGCAAGGGAGTTGGGTGTGCAGGTCTGAAGGTTACACGGGCTGCGCCTAAGCACAGCTCCTAGTTGCGGGTTGAGATGCTCACTATGTGATTCCATAATAAATCAAAATGGTGGGTAGTGTGTTAGATTAGCCTCTAACGTTGCTGCAATATTAGATGTTAGAAGGGTCCGGTCTAAAGATGTAGCAGGGGGTAGCAGCGTCCCAGTGTGTTTATTAGTCCATGGGTGCAGCATTATAGATCAATGATTATACAATCCAGAAAGTAGTTCCGGAGATGAAACAGTCCTGCTATCCAGCCCCATTGCTCACCAATCTGGTCTTTCACATTCATGTACCTCAGTTCTCCCACTAGTAAAAGCAAGGCGGAACCCCTGCTCCAATACCATGTACAGTGCTTGATGGCTAATCATATATGATTTCATATGGTTATTCACAAACTCGCCAGGGTTGTATTCCTGATATTTACATGAGTAACACAGAAAATTACATTGCATCATCTCTAGCGCTAGATTTTTCACAATACAAGAGATCAGTGATACAGAGAGTTAGTTACACATGGCAATAGTAAATTCCAAAATCTCAAACAAAACACATTAAGTGAGATTCGCAGTTCATTCCCCTGGGCTGCATCAAGTCCAGAAGGTCAATCCACAAGACCTCTCTTTGTAATAACTTTCTGAAAAGGTCGCCTTTTCGACTACCCAAAGTCACTTTTTCTAAGATCACACACTTTAGCTGGGCAACTCTCTCTGTGTCTCGTCTCGAGGAAATGCATAGCTACTGGGGATTTGGGATTCTTTTTGCGTATGTTTGACTTATGTTCTGTCCATCGGAGCTTGGCTTTTCTTGTCGTAATGGCTACATAGTATCCACACAGGCATTTTAATGCGGAAACCATATTCTTCGTATCACAGGTGCAAGATTGCCTACGTAAAATCGCTTTACCAGTGTGAGGATGTGTAATGGGGTTATCAATAATAATGTTCCCACATTGCTGGCAGTTGTGGAATGGTTGTGTGCCTTTGTGTGTGTTGGCTGCATCTCTGCTTTTATGAGACTGTTTCGTAGGGCTTTGCTATTGCGATGGGCAAAAGTAGGTGGTTGCCTAAACAATGGATGCAGTATCGGATCCATCTGCAACATGGGCCAGTTCCTCTTGATGCTTGCCTTCATTTATCGGCTCTGGAGTGGGTGCGTTACATAAACTAGTGGCTGTCCATCTTTCGGAGGTTTGGGTGTTAACAAAGTATCCCTTTGTATGGTATCCATTTTTGCCGCAATCTCTGAGATGAGGGTGGGACTGTAGCCCCTCTCATGAAATTTAGTTTGTAATGTACAAGACTGTTCTGTAATCTTCTGGTTCCGAAATGTTCTGCTTGTAGCGGAGGAACTGACGTGGGGGGGTGCGGGGGGTTTGTGAGTTTTGGATGGAAGCTTGTTGCTAACAGTAAGCTGTTGCAGTCTGTGGTTTTAGTATAGATCCCTGTTGCTAAGTTGTTGTCTTTGACATAGACCTCTACATCCAGGAAGTTGATCTTTATTCTGTAGGAATTGGCAAACTTAATCCGTGGGTGCATGTTGTTCATAGTGTCGAAGTTTTGCAGTTCATCTTCTGGGCACGACCAAATTCCAAACACGTCATCTATGTATCTGACATATATTTGCAGGTGTTGTCTATATCAGTGATGTCAGTACATGCTCATGCTCGACATGTAGGCATTGGCATGCTGGTGCCATTGGGGCTCCCATACTCGTGCCGGATAACTGTAAGTAATATTTGTCCTGAAATCTAAAGAAATTGTTAATCGGAACAAGTTTTAGAAGTGTTAGTACGAAGACTCTCGTCTCCTTCGCAGTCCGGTGAACGGAAGAGCAGCCACTCCACTGCCTCAAGACCCGCCTCATGTGCAATGTTAGTGTAGAGTGAGGTGACGTCCATTGTGAAGAGGATGTCTCTTCCTTCTGAAGGTGCCTTTCCACGGCTTACTACGTGCGAGAGAAAAAATAAAATAGTAGACACAACCCCTTGTCGGGGAAAGAGGCACTGAGACCCGGCTGCAAGAGTTCAAAGGATGGTTTATTTCTCCAGCTAGGAAATAACCCAAAAAACTCTGCCCTCTCATTACATCATGCTCATATTTATATTCGTTAAAGTAACTCTAACAAAAAATGCTAAATGGACCCGATTGGCCAGGCGGTGTGGTGCTGTAAGTGTGGGTAGCATCTCTTCCTCCTGGTTGGCTGAGTAGCTGAAGGACGTCAAATATCTTGTGCTCCACGCAGGTCAGGGTCCAGTCACTGTGGTCACTACCTAAGCTAATCTGTTACACACTAAATAACAAATTATTTAAAACATTTTTTATCCTACTTGTCACATTTCTACATAAGTCGCACACAATGATTGTCAGTACAATTGGGTCATTCGTGGCTTTAATTGAAGGCCTTGACCTTTATTGTGCATGTAAAAGAATCAGGCTAGGTTTCAAAGTCATTAGTACAAGTAAAAACGTATATAGTAGTAAAAATGCTTAAGGTTAGTAGTGGGTGTGTTTCGCAGCACAGGCGAGGGCCTGGCACTTGAAAGAAATACCTTACAGGGGGTGCAGGGTCAGGATGGCAATAAATTGTTCTAATGGGGGTGGGTGGCTTGCACGTTTATGAGGACGAATCGAGCAGAAAGTGCTTAGCTCATCTTGGTTCACATGCCGGTTCTCAGGCGAACAGTGATCTCGGAGCAAGAAAACTGTAGCATATTGATTGTTGCAACTTTCTCCAGCTTCAGCGTGAGAATGGAAGCGCAGAGCTTTCCTTCGCAGGGGGAGCGCAAGGGTGGGGGCCAGCCAGCTGCCTGCGCGCCTTGTGTGTGTGTGTCTCTGTCCTTGGCTGCTGCGGTGGAAGATGAGCTGATCATTGCTATACTATCGCAGTGAGGCCCGTTTACCCAAGATGGAGTCGAAAGGGGGCACAAAAGATGGATGCCCTGTTTTCTGCTCAGTAGTCCCTTCTATGTAGCAGTGAACCGTGGTTAACTTCACATAAGGGCAAGGGGCAAGCCCACTACCAGAGGCACGTGGTCCAAGCCCTGTACTGAGGAGCGTACGACGCGAGAGGGCCTAAGGACCCCTCGCTCCAATACACTTCCACAAATTGGATATCCTTGAGCATGCATAAAAAGTGTATTTTGTCTTTTAATATTGGTCTCCGTCTTCTGTATCAGCAGTTGTAGCACTTTGTCGAGATATTTCGCTAAAGGTTCCAATATGCTGTCAGTGGCTGCTATGATGGGCTGCCCCAGAGGTTTGACCAGTCTCTTGTGGATTTTCAGAAGAACATATAGGACTGGAGTGATGGGATGTTTGTTATTAAGAAACTTGCGTGTTTTGTCGGAGATGACTTCTCTATCCAATGCTTCATCCAGCACTTCCTGGGTCAATGTTCGGATCTGGTCCGTTGGGTTGAACTGAATTTCTCTGTAGGTCTCAGGATCTGCCAGCTGACGTTCTATCTCTTCAAGATAATCAGCTTTATTCATTAGGACCAGGGCCCCACCCTTGTCTGCCTGTTTAAAGATAATGTCCTCATTGTCTTCTTGATTTAAATGGTAGTCTCGTGAGGTCTTCATGTGTTGTTTTCTCAAAGACTGTTAAGACATGGTTTTGTATTGGTGTATTGAAAGTACTCTTCGGGAACATCTCGAAGTATTCAGATGGTTGTTCTTCCTCTATGGAGTCTTCCACCAAAGAATTGACGAAGACTTTCAATTTTCTCATTAAGGAGGTTGCTACAATATTCTGGTACGAAAAACAATCCCTTTCTCAGTATAGACAGTTCCAATTTGCAGTGGGTATAGGAGGAAATGTTGAATACTATGTCTTCTTGTTTGGATTCTTTCTTTGAGGAGTTTTTTTTTTACCCCTTCTCATGGAGCCTTTTCTAAAAAAAATGCTTGTGCCTGCTTCTGCCTCAATTCCTTGACTAGGTACGGTATCCTTGTCCGTAGTCTGTAATTACTACGTCTAACTCAGCGCTGGAGTCCTCAGAGGATGTAGTCTCTGGATTTGATGGTCCTGTTCGAGGATGTGGAGGCCTGGTAGGTCGTTGGCCGTAATACTTTTGCCACGTATATACGATTTCTAATTTGTAGTCTTGAGTGTCCTTTCTGAACTTTCCGATTTTCTTGGTCTCAAATTCTTGTCTATATTGTACCAATTTGTTGTTGGTGTCGTCTAAAATGTGTTGAAGTTGGTACGCTGTTATACCCTTACTGAGACTCGTTCTAATGTTCCCAATGTCCTCTTTCAGAGATAGTTTTAGGCCAGTTCCTCTATTGTTAGTAATATCAGGTTCAGACTGCATTTATTTAGAATTTGTCGCCATCTCTTCACAAACGCCGGATTGTCTTTACAGAGAGTGGGTTCTAAGTTCACCGTTAAGCCGCATGGAATTCTCTGTGCTGTATGGTATTGTGCTAGTGTTGCATGGAGTTTGAGGTTAATCACTCTGCGGATTTTCCACTGTAATTGCTTGATTAGGTCTTCTGGTTTGTCGGCGGCTTGTAGCTCTTCACCAGTGGTTTTGATCAAATTGAGGATCCTTTTGGCTTCCTCTCTGCTGAACCCTCAACTTTTCAGCTCTGTTTGTAGTTTGTTCAATTTGGGAGAAGGACATTTCTGCCGTAAAATGAAATGATAAAGTACCTAAATGTGTACACCCTCTCTGAGTGTGGCCAAACACTATGTTGCACAAGATATGAGGGGGTAGAGGGCCACTAACACATTCAATGTGTAAATACCCAAGAGGGAGAACAGTATTCGTGATCTGTTTGAACAGTGATTGTTGTAAACAAAGTGTATGCATGTACTTCAGGTGGGACAAAGACTGATATGCAAATTGATATTTCCCATCTGTGAAAGGTACAGTGAACAAAAAGCAGATCTGCAAACTCTCAAAGTGGTTAATGACCACTGAACGGGTTATCATGCTGTGTTCTTTCGAGAGAGGGGGCCTGCTACTTTTTATTTTTTTTATTTTTTTTATACTTCAGGTGCAAGGGGACAAAGAAAGTCTCGAGGCCACTCAAGGAAAAAAAAGACAAAGAAAAGCATGACTTGTTATATGCTGACAAGTGGTCCCAAAATGCACTCCCTATTGACACATAGATCCCAATTTTTAATTCAACCTGTGTGTTAGGACGACTCGACTGGACGGGTTATCCCGAGACACGGTATTGAAATGAAGTATTCAGTATTGTCACAGGGTATATTCAATTTCACATTTTTGTTGCCCGTGTGGGCATTACACTATTTCAATGAGGGCTGTCACAAAGGAAAAAACACTTTCCAATTCAGTCAATTCGCTTTCAAAATGTAATTAGGAAAAGCAAATGTTCAAATGAAAATAAAATTTATCAAAAAACAGTGGTGCAATTGTCCAAATACATGATTTAAATCAATACATGTTCTTCATTTGTACAATGTATTACATTGCATAGTTGTTTTTATAAGTTTCACACAGTCCTGGACACAGTTCATCCAAATGTGTATGTTCGTTCACATATAGTAGGCTGCTAGAAAGATGTCATGATTGCCGACACATTTTGGATAAAAAAAATCCTTCTTCAGGGCTAGTGGAGCCTATTGTAAGTTGTATACGTCCACCTTCTGTGTCAAGATGTGTACCTGGAAGGTAGCGCACAGAGACTGGATATTAGGAGGAATTGTTGGTCATTAATTCATCAACGATCAAGTATAATGGTAATGTGGCTATACTGACCTTAGGTCCTCTCTGTAACTTCATAAAATCCGTGGGGGCTGTATTCAATCTCCATACAGTGGTGGGGTAAGATGTGTTATGTTGCTGCTGAGAGTTCGGCAGCACAGGCGCTGATTAGTCGAGTCATGGGCTGGCTACCAGAATTGGAATCGTGCAGAGCTGAGCTTAGGCCAGTGTATTAAGTTATTGGTGTATCTCGCAGGTCCAGAGACAGATCAAACTGTCTAGACCCATGCTCTGCAATAGTTGCATAAACCCATACATTGCTGCGTCTCTTTCACTGTTTTTGGTTGTGGAGTCTTGTGTATGGCCTCTGCTCTTTCTGGCGTTATTTTTCTCCTGTCTGCTGACACAATCTGACCCAAGTACACCACCTCCTTTTGACAGTATTGTAACTTCTCTCTGTCTACTTTGTATCCTTTGGCTGTTAGTAAAGTCGGCAGTGTCACTGTGTCTCCTCTACACTCCTTCTGGCTTGCTGCACACCAATAAAGCTTGAACATACTGTAGTGCTGTGCTAGTAACCTGCAAATTGCTCAAATCCATTTGTAACACTCTGTTGAAGATCCCTGCGCAGTACCGGTGAGGCATTTTAGCATGTTTGAACTGCGTCCCGCGATATAGGAAGGTGGTGAGATACCTGTAGTCTGGGTGTAGTGCAATGGAGAAAAATACTGTAAAATAGTCTGCAAAAAATCATCGCGGGGTTGGTGAACCAATGGTTCTCCAGCATGGGGTCTGGCATGGATTCACATGCTCATGAATATTCCCCGTCGTCAGGCTGGGAATCCTCGGTAAAGAAAAAACCAGTATCAGTTTCGTTTCTGATCTGTCTTTCGTAGTAATAACCAATCACTGGTCTCTGCGTCATACTGACCACAGCCAATGACTGCCCTCTACCTAAGCACCGCCTCTGGCAGCCATCTTCAGATTTTTACCGCACGTTCATGTGTTGGGATCCTCGTGCTATTGCTCTCGAGCGTTAGTGCTATTTTTTCGCGCTTTTTCACAAAAACTTCGATTCTTTCGGTCAAAAGAGCCTCAAGCTCCACCGATCCTACATCCGATCAACGGGGACCCGTGTCGGATTCATCTGTGCCCCTCAAGGGTGAAGATTTCGTCGAGCTACGCTTCGGAGGACTCCAGAAGCTTCTCAGGCCCGGTCTCGGAGATGGCCCAGGAGAAGGGAAGCTCGACGTCCGGAAAGCTGTTCAGGGCCTGCCCTGGATGCCAGCTGCAGAACGTCTTCAAGGAGGACGAACACTCTTTCTGCCTTTACTGCCTTCATGGGGACAAGACGCACGTGGAGAAGGACTGTGCGTTTTGCGGCAACATGTCGGAACGGACCATGAAGGACCGCCATCAACGTCTCGCCAGCTGGCTGGAGGGTAAGAGCCCGTCTGGCGAGAAGAAGAAGAAATCTGAGCGGTCTTCTAAGACCTTTGAGGGCGCCCCGGCGACGGGGGCCCAACATAAGGCCAAGCACCGCGAGTCCGCTGGCACCGGGAGCGCCGAACGGTCGGGCTCTACGGGCGCCAGGCAGGGCGCACCCTCCCCGGCACCATCAACCACGAGCCAACGCTCTGGGTCGGGTAAGAGGAAGGCCGAGCACCCGGCGAAGCTCCTGGAGAGACCCCGGTCGAGCTCTAAGGCAGAGGAGGAGCGTGGCAGTGCCCCCTCCCTCAAGGATAAGGCGGTGAGCGCACCTAAGGTGGTGAAGGCCTTGATCCATTCGACCAAGCCCTCTATCGAAACGGTCGCGGCGGCCCTGGCCCAGCCTGTGGAGGCTGCACCAGTGGTGGCGGCCTCGGGGCCCAGAATCTCCCTGCCTCCTCGGAGGGAGTCTTCTTTCGTGCCCATCGATAGGACCCCCGTGAAACCCTCCGTGGGGAAGAAGGGGGGGCAGGGCGTCGGCGTAGATTCGGCCTCAACCTCAGAAGAGGAACTGATCGAGGTCTTAAGCCACGGCCTAGGCGTGGAACAAGACCAGCCCGTCGGAATGGGCCCCGACGCAGGTGACGACGACGACATCGTCGAGGATACCGACGGGGCCCCTGCTCGCCCGTCGGATTCCCCTCTGCCAGCGCCGCAAGACAACTCAGCGGCCATTTTGTTGGCTATACAGTCCTTATGCTCCGAGATAAGGACGAGACTACCGTTACCGACGGAGGAACCTCTCCCGTCGGGGGATCCAGAACCGGGACCTTCTGGTGTTCCCCCTACCAAGAAAAGAAGGATTCATCCACCGCCTCCTTTTCAACCGTCGCGCCCCGTCCAGCCCTCCTCCCCGTCCACCCGAGGGGATGATACGGGGACTGACACGGCAGCGACGGGTACGGACGACGAGGCATACGACGAGGATTTTCCGTCGTCGCCTCCCACCAGGGCTTCTCCGCCCGACGAGATTGGATCGTTCCACTCAATGATCGCCAGGGCATCCGAGCTTTTCCAACTCTGCCCTGAGGAGAAGAAAAAGGAAGGCTTCCTTTACCAACGGCGCGAGACCAAGAGGAAGACGGTCCTCGCAGTGCCTCTGTTGGACGACATTTGGGATGAGGGCCTTTCCCTCCTCAAGAACCCTTCCACGACGCCAGCGAAAAGAGACCGGTACGAGAAAAAGTACCGGGTCCCGGACTCGGCCCCCCTATGCCTCCGGGCGCAGCCTACCCCGGACTCCGTCGTCTCCGCGGCAGCCAGGAAGAAAGCGGGGGGGGTGCGGCCTCCACGTCGACTTCCCCGCCGGACGGCGAGGGAAAGAAATTGGATGCCATGGGGCGCAGAGTCATCTCGTCGGCGGCGACGACGATTAAAGCGGCCAACGCCTTGGCTATCGTGGCCCGCTACGACAGGGAACTCTGGTACAAGATAGTTCCCCTGCTGGATTTTCTGCCGGACGACAAGAGGGCGGAGGCCCTTGAGATCCTGCAGGAAGGTGAGGTGGCCTCGGACCACGCCATCACCGTGGCGACGGACATCGCCGACACTGGGTTCCGCCAGATGGGCAACGGCGTTTGCCTTCGACGTCGCGGATGGCTCAAGGCTACGGACTTTCGGCAGGACGTCCAGACCAGGGTCCTGGACATGCCCTTCGACGGGAACAACCTGTTTGGGAAGACAGTGGACGATTCCCTTCAGGCCATCAAGGCGGATACTGAGACGGCCCGGGCCCTTGGAGTACTGCAGCAACGGCGGACGCCCTTTCGGAGCGGCGGAGGCAAGGGCGCCTCCAAAGGTTCCGGCGGCGGTTTCGCTTCCTACCGTCAAGCGGCCCGCTCGTCGTCGCAAGAGGCCTACAGAGGACGAGGCAAGTCTGGCGGACCCCGCCGTCGTCGCCAAGGAGGCCAAGGCGGCAAGGCCGCGTCCAAGCAGGATTGAACCGGCCGTGGGGTCGGGCCCCCACCGAAGCACCCCGGTGGGAGGCCGGCTGACGGGCTTCGTCAGCGTGTGGGAGTCCATCTCCACCGACCGTTGGGTGCTGGACGCCCTGGCCCGGGGCCACGCGCTCGAGTTTCAAAGAAGGTGCCCGCGCGTCCCCCCCGTGGCCAGGAAAGAACTTCACGTCCCTCAACTTCTCCTGGAGGTAAAGGCGATGCTCAGAAAGGGCGCCATCGAACTCGTCCCAAAGAGGCTTCGGGGCTCCGGAGTCTACTCGCGTTACTTCCTCGTGAAGAAGAAGACGGGAGGATGGCGCCCCATCCTGGACCTGCGACGCCTGAACAAGTTCATCAAGGCGCAGAAGTTCCGGATGGTCACCCTCCAGCACGTCCTGGGTCAGCTGGAGGAAGGAGACTTCCTATCGTCGTTGGATTTGGAGGATGCCTACTTCCACATTCCCATCCTAAAGGGGCACCGAAAATTCCTCAGATTCGTGGTCCAAGGGCGTCATTACCAGTTCAAAGCCCTTCCCTTCGGACTGCGGTCGGCACCCAGGGTTTTCACCAAGTGCCTCGCACCGGTGGCGGCGCAGCTGCGCCGCGAGGGGATTCACGTCTACCCCTACCTGGACGACTGGCTCATCCGCGCCAAGACGAGGGAGCTCGCCGTGGTCCACACGGCAAGGACCGTCCAACTCCTCACGGACCTGGGATTCTCCGTGAACTACGCCAAATCCCACCTGGTGCCCGCGCAAGTCGCACTGTTTCTGGGAGCGAGGCTCGACACAGTGTCCCTTCTGGCCTCCCCGTCGGAGGAGAGGACCAGGACCATCCTGGGCAAGGTGCAACGGATGTTGGTGGCCGACGCGGCCAAGGTGAGGTCCATCAAGTCCCTCCTCGGGATGATGTCTTCCTGCATCTACCTCATTCCCATGTGCAGGCTCCGGATGCGCCCGTTGCAAGAGTTCCTGGATGCGCGCTGGATCCAGACGACGGGCAGCTTCGAGGAAAGGATCAAGCTCGACGAGAGTTTCCGACGAGCGATACGGTGGTGGGGCACCCGCGCGCATCTGACGGCGGGCATGGACTTCCAGACCCCAGCCCACCAGGTGACTGTGACCACGGATGCCTCCCTAGAAGGGTGGGGAGCGCACACCGAAAACCTGCACGCAAGGGGACTCTGGCTCCCGACGGAGAAGTCCCTGCATATCAACGTCCTGGAGCTCCGTGCAGTGTTTTGGGCCCTCAGGTCCTTCCTTCCGTCCCTCAAGGGCAAGGTGGTGAGGATCTTCACCGACAACACCACCACCATGTTTTACATCAGGAAACAGGGCGGAACCAGGTCCCCAGCGCTGTCCAAGGAGGCGCAGGACCTGTGGCATTGGGCCGTCGCCCAAGGGATTCTTCTGGTGCCGTTTCATCTGGCAGGGATAAAAAACACCATCGCCGACTCACTCAGCAGGGAGCTGCGCTCGTGCCACGAGTGGGAACTACGGCAGGATCTGGTGGATCGCCTCTTCCGACGGTGGGGCACACCCCAGATCGACCTGTTCGCGACGGCGACGAACACCAAGTGCCGGAGGTTCGCCAGCAGGTTTCCCCAGACGAGGAGCATGGGCGATGCTTTCTCGTTCCCCTGGGAGGGCCTGTTCCTCTACGCGTTCCCTCCCTTGCCTCTGCTAATCCGGCTCGTCAACCAGCTCAAGAGGTCACGGTGCAGGATGATCCTCGTCGCACCTGCGTGGCCGAGGCAGATATGGTTCCCGGACCTTCTGGACTTGTCGGCGTCCCCGCCAATCAAGCTGCCGGCGGACGCGGATCTACTCTCCAGGGAAGGAGGCGCCATCCTCCACCACGACCCGAAGTCGCTGAACTTGCAGGCCTGGCTCCTGCAGCGCTAGAGTTTGGAGGATACGACATACCGGCCGATTGCAGAGAGGTTCTTGCAAAGGCCAGGGCGTCCTCGACTCTTAAATGTGTAGGGGAGGAATGGCCGCGAGGCCCTCCTCACCTACAGCTTCCTCCCCAGGTGAGGACCATGACTCGGTGGGCGCCCCCTCATGCCACCCGGGCCCAGGTGGAGGAGGATTCACCCGCCGACGACATTGCCCACACGTATCCTTTCCTTGCATTTACCAAAAATTAGTTAGGCCTAGACGCCATCTTGCCTAGCAAACATGGTGTGAGTTCAGCACACTGTAACGAGGCCCCCACCTTTGGAGGGCCTTTCATGCATCTCTGCCGCCTCAGCAGCCCTGGCAGATCCGCTGCGAGCGCGTTCCCATGAGAAAGTCGGAGATGAGCTAAACCCGAGATGCCAACACGGCAACATTCTATCAGTCACAATGTAATATTGCACCCCGTATGACCCAGACCGCAAGGCCGGGGTAACGGGGAAAAAGCTGAAGCATCACTATCTGAAGAAGGTAGAAAACAATTCAAGTATTGGTATTAATGAACTACCTCTGTTTAAAATGTGAATAAACTATAAAAATGTAACGTTATATGATATCCCTCCAGGTCTGGACTAATGCTGCTATAACCACGGAGAAAGATGTTGACCAAACGTGTAACCTCTATCTGTAAAAGTGTTTTTCAATAGTATGTAGAAACTTGAACTCATATATGTTTTCTGAATCACCCAAAGCGGCGAGCATCAATCTCTGTAGGCCATAACCTAGATATCCCTCGTATAACGTCTAATGTACATACAATACGCACACAATGTAGTGAATATAATGTTAGGTAATGAAAAGGTACCGGAACCGACTGTATTAAAGAAATGTGTAACGAAATTGAAATATATATGTGTGTCTAAATAACGTCAAAATAAGGCAGAACAGTATAAAACTTCTGCATTCACTGATCAGCAACGCACGAGGAAAATACCTTTGTGGATATATGCAAGGCCATTCCCTCTCCCACCCCACCAAGCCTGCCAGATAAAAAAGCTAAGACTTGTGCCGCGCTCCCTCACCTCCCCCAACCAAGCTGGCGTTACTTCAGAGAGTCAGAGGCCCCGGCGCCGCAACCAAGGCCACAGCCCGCCACCTGTGTTATTTACAGCACGGTAATAAACCCACGGTTGAACCCACTGATCTACCAGCACCCTCTCATAAATCCCACGAACCCCCCAAGAATCCTGACCCCGCGCAAGGACGATCCCCATCATTGGGACAAGACACAGAGACCCATCTATATAATAACTTCTAACGCAGCAGACAGACATGTATCATTCGGCCCAGGCCCCAGAGCCCCGTCCCGCGACCTAAAATACCGGTCAATAGGACACAGGTAAATCTCACCCCAACCGACAACCACCAGACCTCTCACGAGGTGCATTCCTCATGTGTTGCGTTTATTTTATAAGATAAGCTGCTGAAGCGATTTATTAATGAACTTAAATGTCGTTTTCTGAATAACTACAGTGTGCATGGCCTAGGGCAAATGAGACAGGAAAGGTATTTGTCATTGTCACAGGCTGCCCCAGCACATCAACACCGCGCGGATGACCTCAAGCCGGCCTGCCAGGCCCAACCCAACCCACGAGGCTGACCAGTGACGTCGTCACGCCAAGACCAACCCCGCTGCAGCAACACCTATAGTTAGTCGACGCCACCCAATCCCAATTAACTTGTGCCCCCTATAGTGTTTAGGTGTTGATGACGTTTTTTGTATTAGAAATACGCCTGTCTTTGCTATTGTCAGACAGAGCGCTCTCGTAGGTTGCAGAGTTCTTTGCATGCCTTATTTTTTGGATAAACTCCCACTTACGCTCACCCGCACTCTGTCTTGGCCTTATTCCCACTACGGGAGAGCCCCTTATTGTCTCTCATTGCGGGGAGGATCGTGCTGAATTGGGGGCGCTTCCTTTCAGTGGTGACCCCGATAGCGTGATATCTCCAAACTATTTTTCCTAACTCCTTCTTAACGACCCCCTTGTGGCACGAGAATCTCCGGTCGAGAAGGGATACGCACGGTGAGCCGTCTCCGGGAGGCCGCCCGCCAACGGCGACCGGCACAATAAGAAGTGCGCACTCAATGAGAAAGGGTACGGGATCCCGATTGGAAAAAAATCCCCTTTGAGTGCCGCTCGCCGGAGCCAGGGGCTGACCGTTGAGTTACCGGTGACGCCGCCTGGACGGACCCAGTTTCGGAGAGTATCGGTTCAAGACGGGCACGTGAGTACCGAGTGCGAGTGATCGTCAAGGGGAAAAGAAGGGGAATTGGGAATAAAAGAACGGGGAAAGGTAGAGGAGGAGAATTGCGGAGGTCTACTAAAGACGGGTCTTGAAACTTTCTTTATTCTTTCTTTGCATATGGCCATTAGGAGTAAGAAATAAGTGACGTGGTAGAAGTGACGGAAACCTAGCTCCGAAAGGGGGTGGAAGGCGGCGCCGCATAGTGCTATCTAGACTAGTACTGGGAATATATGAAGAAGTGAGAAATAAGTTATTGGTGTCTAGCAAAAGGAGACACCGGGAATATTTTTTAGTGATTGTGCTCTCTCTCTATTTCTTTTTTTTCCATTTCCACGGGGTAGGGGGTGAAAATGAGAAGGGTATAAAGTAGTTAGACTTGTAGGGAAAAAAAAAAAAAAAAAAGTAGAACATCTTAAAAAGTGGGGACTCAGTAGTGGCACGTACAGACGTGAACACAGTAACCTTAGCAGGAAAACAGGGACAGCTGGCTAGGGAGGAAAGGGAGGAAAAAGACAAAAGTGTGAGTGGAAAGCATTGTGAAGGGTGCGCGCACCGTACGAGTGTTGGAGACGAACGGGTGGCCGCGAGGTGGTGCCAGAGAGTGTGGCCATAACCAGTACTTGATCAATTGCAAGTGAGATCACATAAGAGTGCCTGGGAATGGGAAGGAGATGAGATATGGTGAGTGAGAAGAGATTTGCACAGTGAATAACAGTGGGTGATAATTTTGAGAGGTCCGCTCTTGTCTGTGCCATAAAGGTATACATACGCATATCTACACCTAATCAAAAGTAACGAAGGCGAACGCGGTAGCGCTAGCGATTTAGAGGATGGGGGCTGAAACTCCCTTGTCACACATTTGTAAGAGCTTGCCGGGATATGCTGAACGCATAAATAAATATCATGATCAATGGTTAACAGAATTGAAAGGGGAGGGGTTGCCCCAGATTTGGCCAGAAGGAGGGTCTTTTGACAAAAGCGTTCTTGATATGGTATGTACATGTATTCGCCTCAAGTATAAGGGGAAACAATGGCAGAATAGGAAGGAGATATTAGATCTCTGGAGATTGTTTGAGGAAGTACCCCCACCCAAAGCTCCAGCACCAAATATTGATTTACCTTCCACCACAGATAATCCACTAATGATCCCGCGAGAGGAAAAGGAACAGCTAAGTACAGAACAACCTGCGGAGGTGATTATGTTGTACCCAATATTACCTAAACCAGCCCCTGCAGCAGGATATAGCGACCCGATTTATGTGCCTCCCCCTTCGACCAGCACACCACAAAGACCAACTGCACCCCCACCATACGAAAACACCAGAGAGCGCGCCCAGGGAGGCACACAGAGGGTGGATATAGAGAAGTTAACGAGTGACTTAGAGTCGAGGCTTACAGTGGCAAGAGATGAACTCTCAAGAATAAAAGACATATGTGAACGCACAGCATGCGCCCCCACACAATCTGGACGCACGTCTAGAGCGTCGAGCGAAAATAGACAAATTGAGGAGGGATGGAAAAAGGGGGAAATACTGTTCAGAATTGAGGAAGAACCGACAAGAATAATAGAAGTGGGGACAGCAGAAGGAAGCATTGGTGATGTCTCACGAGAGAGAGGGATCAGAGAGGATTTGTTATGTGATGTCAGAGGAGGGGTGGATGAGAGTGATAGATTGAGCATGGAAGTAGGAGGAGAAGGCGAGGAGCTAGATGGTGCATGTTCACTGGGGACTATAGAAGATGAATGGATGGGACGACTAAGAAATAGGGTGGGGAAGATGGCGTCATTGGAGTCAGCAGTGACTAAGGAAAAGGAAGCTGCAACGGCAAAAGGGAAATTACAACTCCCATTACTCCACAGGGGGGGCGGGAGGCCAAACTATATACCGTGGGCTCAGATGGATAAGGCTAATTTAATGAAATTACTACCTCAGCTGTCAGGAGGGGCAAGCAAGTGGATATATGCATTTGAGAAACATACCGCTGGCAGTAGGCGATGTGAAGAGCCTACTAGTGTCCGCAGTAGGGGATCAGGCAGACAGAGTATGGGCTAAAGCGGGTTTTCCAGCTGTAACTTTAGAGTGTGATCGCCATGATGGGGCTTCTTTTAACACCGTGCGAGCAAGGGTGTGGGACGCACTGCGGGAAACCTTCCCAGATACCCCTGATTTGCAGTCAGTAATGCAATGTACCATGAATGACGGGGAGGACGCTATGGATTACATTCTCCGGGTGCAGGAGATGTGGAGAGCGGAAACGGGTACGCCCTGGCACCAATCCACATCTCTATTTTATTTCATCATTAAGAGAGGGCTCCCAAAGGAAGTGCAAAAGGCACTAGATAAAATAGCAGGCGTTGAGGCAAAAGGCTGGCCGGAGATCCAAAGCATAATAGTACACCATTGTAAACGGATCAAAGAAAGAGAGAGGGAAGTAGCACAGAAAAGGTTGGCGGACGAGGCGAAGTTGGTGCAATCAAAATTGGTGAAGGTCGCAGCAGCGGTAGCGGGACTCCCACTCATACGGGAGGGAGAAGAAGGAGAGGAGGGGCAAATAGCAATACAAGGAAGAATAGCAGCGAATTGGGCAGGACAAGGGCAACGACAGTGGACAGAGCAGGAGCAGAACGGAGGTCCAACGTGGCAAGAGTGGGCCCCAAGAGGGGGAAGAGGTGGGTACAGGGGTCGAAGAGGAGGACAAGGGTATGGAGGAATGGGAGGAAATGGGTGGCAGGGTCCCAGAGGTCCACAGGGGAGCTGTTGGAATTGTGGGAGATGGGGGCATTACTCAAGAGAATGCAGGAGCAGACAAAACAACGGTTTCCAAGAGATAGAACAGTACGGACACCCCCATCCAGGAAGCCCCTACGGCCTCCCCATGGGACAATACCAGCAACCAGACAATGTAGTACAAAGGAGTAACGCACAACTACACGGACATCAGTACCGAACACAAACCAGCCCACAGAATAATGACAATGTGCACTACACGCCTGGTAACACTTTCGCCACAGTAGCTAATGGGGCACCCGCCCCCGCACCTTACAGTGGAGTGTCAGTAGTTTCGGGGAACATTTTCGATCAGGGGGGGGCAATGAGACACCCCGCATAGGACAGCCCACAGAGAGCACTTGCGTGTCCAGTACTGTCTACGACCCACAATGCATCAGAGGAACCATTGATAGGAGCGCAGATAGGAGACAAGCAATTCATATTCATGGTGGATTCGGGAGCGGAGAAATCATGCATTAGAGAGGGCCGGTTCCCGTTATCTAATAGAACGTTAGAGACGCAGGGGTTCTCTGGGGCTGTAATTGAAGTTCCTTACACAGAGGTATTGGATGTGACAGTAGGGGGTAAAACAGTGAAAGCACCCTTACTGTACTATGAAAACTCTCCCATCAACTTACTGGGGAGAGATCTCTTAAGCAAACTAAATATGACAATATCGTTCACAGGGAGCGGCATCGTATGTTCAACGCCAGGCATATGCCCCCTCCGTATATTAGCAGTAATACACGGCCACACAATCATGAAAGAGATCAGAGGGGTACCAAGAAATGAGGAGATGTTTGTTGAAGGTATGAGAACATTGGCTCTCATAGTACCAGAACTAAAAAGGGTGGAGTGGAGGATCCCAGCAGAATTCCTTTTTCGTCCCATAGCAAGCCCTGACACTGCTCTTGGGGCAGTACTATCGTTGGATTTGCATGCAGTACATGTATCAACAAACAGAATATGTGTGATTGGTATTGACATGGAAGGATGCGAGTGGCGGACAGTATTGTGTACAAATGCAAATATCCCGCTGAGAGAGCTCTCGGACGAGGAGCTATTTTCTGACACTGAGGGAGATGGTGAAATAGTGATGGAACTAGCAATGCCCTGCGACATTGTAGTTACAGCCAGAAAAACTAAGGTTGAATTAATGGCGGTAGTAGGAGCACCGCACACATTTTTTGATGAGGACATGAGTTCAGTACCCACTAACTTATGGACTAATGGCCCCCACGATGTAGGGTTGCTGCATGAAGTTCAGCCTGTGGTGATAAAATTAAAACAGGGAGCAATACTACCCCGGGTGAAACAATATCCACTGTCGCGAGAAGCAGAAGAAGGGATCAGAGAGACAATAGATGCACTGCTAGCACAGGGTATAATAGTGCCCTCAAACTCCCCATGCAACACATGCATTTACCCAATCAAAAAGGCGAAGGGGGGTTCATGGAGGATGATACAAGATTTACGCCCACTGAACGATGTGGTAATGAAGGAGTTCCCTTTAGTCCCGAACCCGGCGACAATACTGTGCAACATTCCAAAAGTAGCATCACACTTCACAGTAATTGACTTAAAAAATGCATTTTTCTCGATTCCCTTAGCAGAAGAGAGCAGGTACTTGACAGCATTTACATTGGGAGGAAGGAGGTTCGAACACTGCAGACTACCACAAGGATATTGCGAGAGCCCAAGCATATTTAACAGGGTACTACATGAAGATCTGGGGAATTTGTCTGTAGAAAGCACAGTGATTCAGTACGTTGATGATTTATTGGTTTGTGCACAGGCTGAGGAAGAGTGCAGAAAGGACTCGATAACACTCTTGACATTATTGGCCAATAAAGGGTACAAGGTGGACAAGGGGAAGTTACAATACTGTCTGACAGAGGTCCTATACTTGGGTCAGCTGATATCAAAGGATGGCAAGCGAATTATACCAGACAGGGCACAGGCGATTAGAACAATTGGGGAGCCCAAAACAGTAAAAGAGATGCAGAAATTTCTGGGTATGTGTAACTATTGCCGAGCATGGATATTGGACTATGCGGCGTACACAAGGCCCTTGTTACAGGCACTGAAAGAAGCACAACAAGAACACAAACACATAGAATGGACAGAGGAGATGAACACAGCATTTAACTCACTAAAAGAGCTGATATCAAGCGCTCCAGTACTAGCAAATCCAGATTATGGGCGCGAATTCTTCTTATTTTCACACTGCAAAGGAACACTGATGACAGCAGTACTGACACAGAAAACATCTTTAGGGCACAAACCACTTGCTTACTATAGCGGCACCCTAGACGCAGTAATGCAAGGTCATTTCGCGTGCGAGCAATCCCTAGCTGCTGCCGCGTTCGCAATTGAAAAAAGTGCCACGATAGTGATGGGCTGCCCGGTGACACTGTTTGTGGAACACTCACTTTTTGCAATATTAGAGCGAACAAAGAGCACATTGACAACACAACGCGCCACAGCATATGAGATATTATCCAGCGCTAACATCCATATAGTAAGATGTAAAACAGTGAACCCAGCCACATTCATCACAGAGGCATGCACCGTAGAGGACATGCAAAACCACAACTGCGCCACGTACACAGGTGACGAAAGTAAGGATCAAGTGATTTTTGAAAATGCCCTGACCGAGGGTGAGGTGTATTTTGTGGACGGGTCAGCATCAATAGACATGGAGACAGGAGAAAAGCATGTGGGTATGGCAGTGGTACGATTAGAGGAAGATGAATATGAGATACTAGTACAACACCGCCTCCCATCACACTATTCAGCGCAAGCAGCAGAACTAATAGCGCTAATAGAAGCATTGCATGCCGCCAAGGGGTGCGCAGTGACCATATATACAGACTCAGCATACATGACAACAACAGTTCACGGTGGGTTGGCCCGGTGGGGGCGGAGAGGGTTTCGGCGAGCAGACGGAACGCCAGTCCAGCATGCAGAATTATTGAAAGAACTGATTGAGGCCCTGCAAGACCCCACGGCAGTGGCCATCGTAAAATGTCAAGCTCATACCACAAATACAGATTTTATATCTTTGGGGAACGCGGCAGCAGACGCCGCTGCCAAAGCAGCTTCATATTTACAAAAAGGTGAAATAGGAGAGTACATGTTGCACCACACAGCAAGCCAAGAGGTCCCCACAGGATACAACATGATGTCCACACAGGAGATAATAGAGCTGCAAGAGGGAGCTAGTGCAGAGGAAAAATTGCTGTGGACTAAGAGAGGATGCAGCAAATCACCGACTGATTTATTGTGGCGACAAGAGAGTTCAGGAAAAGTGGTAATGCCAATTACGCTGTTAGAAATAGCATTTCAACAACTACACTTTCCCGCACACAACACAAAGAAACACATAATGGCAGAGATACAAGAAGATTGGTTTGCACCTTGCCTCCAGGAACACGTCACAAGGTTAGCTCTAGAATGCACGACATGTCAAATTTACAACTCAGGTATGACATTGCGCACACTAAGGGGTACGATACCAAAACCAAGTGGCCCATTCAGAGAGCTCCACATTGATTATGTAGACATGGGAGAAAGGTGTAACGGGGCTCGATACATGATTGTGGTTGTATGTCCATTTTCGAGGTGGGTGGAGGCAGGCCCATGTGCCCGCCCTGACGCGAAGGGCGCCGCGAAGTTCCTAGTGCGGGAAGTGTTTCCGCGCTGGGGAATTTGCGACGTTATTCGCTCAGATAACGGGACGCATTTTGTTAATGAACTATTTAAAGAAGTGACTACATTATTGGGAATAAAGCACAAATTATGTTCGATTTATCATCCTCAAAGTAATGGCGTCGTGGAAAAGATAAATGGGCTGTTAAAAAGCAGATTATCAAAACTTTGTTTTTCCCTTAAAAAGACTTGGATGTACTGCCTGCCTTTGGCCTTGTTTGAACTACGAAACCAGCCAAGTAAGGACCACCATTTGTCCCCGCACGAGATCGTCACGGGAAGAAGAATGCACACAGCGCATTCGCCTCTCCGTGAGCGTTCTGATGCACACAGAAGCGCAGCTATATTGGGGGAGGAGTTCACAGAATACCTGCGAAAACTGACACGGGCAGCGCGCGTAATTGCAAAGCAACTAGCCCCCCCCTCAACAAGAGAGGAGGGGAACGCGACTGAACCAAACAGGTTGCCTGAAAAACCACTACAGCTAATGCCTGGTGACCTTATATATGTCAGAAGTTTTGTGCGGAGGTGGAATGCACCACGTTTCCATGGCCCCTATGAGGT
Organism: Ambystoma mexicanum; assembly: GCF_040938575.1. NCBI lineage: Eukaryota > Metazoa > Chordata > Amphibia > Caudata > Ambystomatidae > Ambystoma > Ambystoma mexicanum. The sequence goes on along the minus strand of NC_090937.1, from coordinate 1,088,018,206 downwards.
AGCGTTTTGCACGCCCACAGCAGTAAAGGTGAAGGGCCTGCGATATTGGGTGCATTTGACAGACGTACGTAAAGCTTACAGCGCTGCGGAGAGTGAGGTGCAGGACGAGGCACAGGCAACAGCGGACGATGAAGTTGTGCGGAATGAATGATTGGAATTTTGTGTGCATTATGAGATGAACAGTGAACACAATTAGCGCGCAACAAATGTCCTGGACTAAAACATGTACATATGTATATGCAAATTTTCTTTTTTTTTATTACAATTTTTGAAAGTTTTGCGTGGGGTTCTTTTTTTCTCTCCTGTGCTCTTTAAGATGTTTTTTTTTGTTGTTGTTGTTTTTAAACTGTCATGTTTTTTATTATTTATATATATATATATTAAGTAAGGTACGAATAATGATGATTGAAAGGCTACCTTGTCTGTCAACACACCCCCTCCCTCACCCAATCCTATATTTTATCACCGAAACGTTACAACGTGGAAATGTTTACATGTTTGTACTTAATGAACTCTTGTGTCTCAAACAGGATTTATCATGGCATCGAATGGGCAGCCTGCAACTAATAGATATGTTAGATTTAGAGAAATGTTAGTGGCTAGATTGACATATTCATTTGAATGTGGTTTATCAATGTGTGCTATTGTGTTCTTCATCTCAATGTTTTGTCTAGTATTACACTGGGTTATAGCGTTCATCTCTACCGAGATGAACGAGGGGGGAGGGGGGAACAACACCACCCTTGCCCCTGGAACGAAAACAATTCCGACTGTAGGTATCAAAGAAGGTGATTTCTTGATCTGGGATGGATCACACTTTGTGTGGGGATACTATACTACACCACCCACTGCTGTCCTGTCACAATCGAGAACCAAAAATGTAAATAATGACACAATGTCCCAACCTGGAACATACAACAACCGCACGATCCCTCCCGCCCCAATTTCAAACAACGATCTCTTGTTTATTAAGGAGGATGGAAAAGTGATTATGATGACAGAACACAAGTCCCTATATGAAGAATTAGAAAAGGGGGGTGGGAAGGAGGAAGGGGGGCCTGGTTCTTCACCTACTATAACGAAAAAGTACAGAAGAAGGGAGAAAAGTAGGCGGAGAAGAGAGACTGGTGGACAGGGGTATGATGAGTATTATGGGCTAGGGTTAGACAAAATGGAAGACCCACGACACCCTCACCAAGCAAATAAATGGTATGCAGATATGAGCACAACAGCCAAACAGACAACCAATGAGAGCTGCTATGTCTGCTCGCTTATCCCCCATGCATCAGGCACACCTAAAGTGTTGTTGCCACGAGAATTGCCCATTGTGGATGCCCAATGTCTCCTTCATCTCACGCTGTGTAGAATAAAGAACACTTTTCAAGCACACGATGTCTCTTTCAGAATGCTACAGAACAACAAAACGTGCTATTCACAAGCGTCTGGAGTGATCTGTCTTAAAGAACCTTTCTTTGCAATACAAGGGACACTGTTTTCCGAAAACAAATGGAAAGACGAAGAAGTACTGTGTAAGGCAGAAGCACTGAAAGGTGTCCAACCGGACAAGTTGCGGTGGATGGAAAGAACGTGCTTGCCAATATGGAAAGAACACATCCCTAAACTAACATGGGTAACAGCGATGGAGAAACCCTTCAAGCTACAAAGTGAAATACAAAACGAACTATGTTTCAAGGGAGAAGGAAAAATGGCAATGGGAACGAACAAGAACTGTAACAAAACTCTCACCATCCCAGATATGAAAAAAGGAACAGCAGCACTAATGGACACATACTGGGTATGCGGAAACAAGGCGTACTTGCACCTTCCCCAATCATGGAGTGGTAGCTGCTCAATGGCCACTTTGCATTCAACACTAATGGTGATTCCAGAAAGCCACATTGACAGAAGTAACATGATGAAACGAGGCTTGAACCAGGATGTAGCTTCTCCAACTACACAAGCGCACCTTTATGTCCTGTCCTCCGGAGGGAAAGGAGAAGAGCTCTCAAGGAACAAGCGAGCCTCGAACTACATATCGCAAGCATCATCTGATTTATTGGCACAGATCCCAGACAGGTATCGCCTGTTCAGCTCCGTGGAAACATTCTTTGCCTCGCTAGTATCAAGTGTCCAAGCAAGAGCAAATGCAAAATGGCTCCAGATCACACGGTGGGAACTGATCCAGTTGGCCAATGACACTGAAGAAGGGTTCAACATAATAAAGGTGGAACTACGAGCTCTGCGACTAATGACCATGCAGAACAGGTATGTTCTAGACCTGTTAACAGCGATCGATGGAGGTGTTTGCCAAAAAATAGGAAGTGCGTGCTGCACGTTCGTACCTTCCGAAGACGCAGAAAATGGGTCCCTGTCCCACGTTATTGAAGCAGTACATAACCTGGGCGAGAAGATGAAAATGGAAGGTGGAGCTGAGGATAGCTCGTGGTTCGACAATATCTTCTCTTGGGTTCCCTCATGGCTTGGAGTGACAATGAAGTTCCTGATACCAATAGTGGTGATCGTCCTTGTGATGTTCTGCCTGTGCCAGGTGGGCCTCCGATGTTGTGCTAACGCAGTTCCTAACGGTGCAATGATGATGGTGACAATGGGCAACTCTGGTGGTACAATTAAGGCAACACAAGAAGTACATGTGCAGACAGGAGCAGATAACACCCCCAGGTACCAGTTAGTGCCTATGTGCCGTGATAAGTTCATAGTAGATAAACTATGGCACACCACTATCAAAGAACCGCGAGACGTAGAACTGGAATGGTATGAGGAGGTCTGGGTAGATCTGGAAGAAACTGGCGACTGTATATATTTAACATGTACACCAGACGAGTATGCTAGGAGAGGTGAGAGTTTAAGGGGGGTGTGCAGAGCATGGATGCCTATAAAAGGAACCCCTGCATGGGATGACGCAGTGATAGAGGAACAAGAATGTAGAAGATTGGAAGAGCTAAAGAATTCGTTACTTTAGTAACGAAAGGGGGGAAATGTAGGGGAGGAATGGCCGCGAGGCCCTCCTCACCTACAGCTTCCTCCCCAGGTGAGGACCATGACTCGGTGGGCGCCCCCTCATGCCACCCGGGCCCAGGTGGAGGAGGATTCACCCGCCGACGACATTGCCCACACGTATCCTTTCCTTGCATTTACCAAAAATTAGTTAGGCCTAGACGCCATCTTGCCTAGCAAACATGGTGTGAGTTCAGCACACTGTAACGAGGCCCCCACCTTTGGAGGGCCTTTCATGCATCTCTGCCGCCTCAGCAGCCCTGGCAGATCCGCTGCGAGCGCGTTCCCATGAGAAAGTCGGAGATGAGCTAAACCCGAGATGCCAACACGGCAACATTCTATCAGTCACAATGTAATATTGCACCCCGTATGACCCAGACCGCAAGGCCGGGGTAACGGGGAAAAAGCTGAAGCATCACTATCTGAAGAAGGTAGAAAACAATTCAAGTATTGGTATTAATGAACTACCTCTGTTTAAAATGTGAATAAACTATAAAAATGTAACGTTATATGATATCCCTCCAGGTCTGGACTAATGCTGCTATAACCACGGAGAAAGATGTTGACCAAACGTGTAACCTCTATCTGTAAAAGTGTTTTTCAATAGTATGTAGAAACTTGAACTCATATATGTTTTCTGAATCACCCAAAGCGGCGAGCATCAATCTCTGTAGGCCATAACCTAGATATCCCTCGTATAACGTCTAATGTACATACAATACGCACACAATGTAGTGAATATAATGTTAGGTAATGAAAAGGTACCGGAACCGACTGTATTAAAGAAATGTGTAACGAAATTGAAATATATATGTGTGTCTAAATAACGTCAAAATAAGGCAGAACAGTATAAAACTTCTGCATTCACTGATCAGCAACGCACGAGGAAAATACCTTTGTGGATATATGCAAGGCCATTCCCTCTCCCACCCCACCAAGCCTGCCAGATAAAAAAGCTAAGACTTGTGCCGCGCTCCCTCACCTCCCCCAACCAAGCTGGCGTTACTTCAGAGAGTCAGAGGCCCCGGCGCCGCAACCAAGGCCACAGCCCGCCACCTGTGTTATTTACAGCACGGTAATAAACCCACGGTTGAACCCACTGATCTACCAGCACCCTCTCATAAATCCCACGAACCCCCCAAGAATCCTGACCCCGCGCAAGGACGATCCCCATCATTGGGACAAGACACAGAGACCCATCTATATAATAACTTCTAACGCAGCAGACAGACATGTATCATTCGGCCCAGGCCCCAGAGCCCCGTCCCGCGACCTAAAATACCGGTCAATAGGACACAGGTAAATCTCACCCCAACCGACAACCACCAGACCTCTCACGAGGTGCATTCCTCATGTGTTGCGTTTATTTTATAAGATAAGCTGCTGAAGCGATTTATTAATGAACTTAAATGTCGTTTTCTGAATAACTACAGTGTGCATGGCCTAGGGCAAATGAGACAGGAAAGGTATTTGTCATTGTCACAGGCTGCCCCAGCACATCAACACCGCGCGGATGACCTCAAGCCGGCCTGCCAGGCCCAACCCAACCCACGAGGCTGACCAGTGACGTCGTCACGCCAAGACCAACCCCGCTGCAGCAACACCTATAGTTAGTCGACGCCACCCAATCCCAATTAACTTGTGCCCCCTATAGTGTTTAGGTGTTGATGACGTTTTTTGTATTAGAAATACGCCTGTCTTTGCTATTGTCAGACAGAGCGCTCTCGTAGGTTGCAGAGTTCTTTGCATGCCTTATTTTTTGGATAAACTCCCACTTACGCTCACCCGCACTCTGTCTTGGCCTTATTCCCACTACGGGAGAGCCCCTTATTGTCTCTCATTGCGGGGAGGATCGTGCTGAATTGGGGGCGCTTCCTTTCAAATGCTACGGACACAAATGGAAGAGGTTTTCTGTCTGGTGCCACGCACAGAAGATTAACCCTCTACGGATTACGGCTCCCCAAGTGCTGCCGTACCTGCTGACGCTGGCCAAAGCTGGTCTGGCACACGCGTCCATCAAGATTCATCTTGCTGCGATCTCCCGATACACCAGAACCACGGGCCGGACGTCCTTGTGGTCTCATCGTCTGGTGAAAGAGTTCATGAAGGGACTGTTCAGATCGTTCCCGCCGGTGAAGGCTCCGGCCCCGGCGTGGGAGCTCAACGTGGTGCTGACCAAACTTATGGGACCTCCGTTCGAGCCTCTGCACTCGGCCCCGTTGAAGTTTCTATCGTGGAAAACAGCTTTTCTCGTGGCCATCACCTCCGCACGACGAGTGGGAGAGATCCAGGCCCTTTCCTGCAAGGCCCCGTACTTGACTTTCCACGACACGAGGGTAGTGCTCAGGACGCACCCCTCCTTCATGCCCAAGGTACCGTCGGACTTTCATCTCAACGAACCCTTGGTGTTACCTGTGTTCTTCCCGTCGCCTTCGTCGCCGGCTGAGAGGACTTTGCACTCGCTGGATGTAGCTAGAGCGCTGAAGTTCTACGTGGACCGCACGAAAGGTTTTCGGAAGACGTCACAACTCTTTGTGAACTTTGGACCTGTAAATCAGGGGAAGGCTCTCTCGAAGGCTTCCATCTCCAGATGGCTCTCCGGCTGTATCATGTACTGTCACCGGTTGGCAAACCGACCGCTGCCTGGCCGTCCGAGAGCCCATTCCACCAGAGCGATCGCAGCTACCACGGCGTTCCTATCTGGTGTGCCCCTGCTGGACATATGCAGGGCTGCTACGTGGAGGTCGACGCACACCTTCACGAAATTCTACTGCGTCGACCGGGATTCCAGGGAGGAGTCCAGGGTCGGCCAAGCAGTGCTGCGCAACCTGTTCGCCTGAGGTGAGCCTGGTGAGGAGGTAAGATGCTTAATGTTGAGTTGATGTGATGCTTAATGTTGAGCCTTTGCCACCTCCCGTGGTTGTGCATGTGTGTACTGCTATGTATTCTTTATTCATGAGCATGTGAATCCATGCCAGACCCCATGCTGGAGAAGGAACAAGTTACTTACCTGTAACTGTTGTTCTCCAGCATGGGTCTGGCATGGATTCACATGCGAACCCTCCCGCCTACCCCTCTGCGGCTCTTCACTTGGTCATACTGCCACTTCACGTGCTTCCAAATCTGAAGATGGCTGCCAGAGGCGGTGCTTAGGTAGAGGGCAGTCATTGGCTGTGGTCAGTATGACGCAGAGACCAGTGATTGGTTATTACTACGAAAGACAGATCAGAAACGAAACTGATACTGGTTTTTTCTTTACCGAGGATTCCCAGCCTGACGACGGGGAATATTCATGAGCATGTGAATCCATGCCAGACCCATGCTGGAGAACAACAGTTACAGGTAAGTAACTTGTTCCATATTGTGCCTTAATGTCATTTCTAGGGCGTAAATCCTGTATAAAATCCACACCCCTCCCTTTTTAATCTGATAGATAACCCTGTTGCAAGGTGATGAGCTTACCTGTATTATGCCTTGCTGCCATAGGGCATGTAGTGTCTCATATATGCCCTCATCTGCTTCTCGTGACAGGGGATACTGGTTTATCGTGGCAACTGTGCTCCCTCTTGTAACTTGCGTACTGCCCCTGCCCTATTCCTACATCATGGGGGTCCCATTGTTCAGATTCTTGGGCACTTTTTCCAAATCTTCCTGCAAATATTTTGCTTTTTGTTTCATTATCTGGGTCATCTGGGGCACTGCCCTTTCTGTTAAGTGTACTGGATAAGGTAGGATGAGTTCGAACACTACATCTCCTTCATTCTTTTGTTGCAAACAGTGTGGGGTCAATACATAATATTGCCATTCCAGGTTGTTCTCATCAGTGGCAACTAGTATAATCTTGTCTAAGTACAGTAGCGTGTGTGTGTGTGCCTGGACTAAGTGAGGAGGGACAATGAGGTCTGAACAAAACTTTGTGGACAGTCTGAACACCTTCCTTTCAAACTCTGGCACCCATCAAAACAAAACATGTACCCCGTACACAAATACGTGTGTGTGTGTGTGTGTGTGTGTGTGTGTGTGTGTGTGTGTGTACCCCTCTCATTGTGCTTTGTGTACAGTATGGCTGAATCCGTACTGCCACTCAAGCTGGATACAGTCCGGGTGTGGTGCACACCATCCCCCTTCTCCGAGAATGAAATTGTGGCACTCAATTTGCTGAGGTGGTCCCTCCCCAGAATATTGATGGAGTGTCTTTTGATTATAGCAAAGGTGTTACAATATGCAAAACAAAGGGGGGGGGGTCTGGGAGTCTCTATACCAGCATGAACACAGCCCATTGACATGTTTTTGGGTGGATGGCCCCTGGGAGAGTGTCAACAAAGTCTTAAGCTCACTGCCATAAAGACTAGCAAAGTGATGGCATACTTCAGGCTACACAATGTTTGTAGACTGCATTTTGGCCTTTAACACCATACTTGATAATGCACACTTCCTTGACGAGATACCTATCTGAGTCCACTCATGTATTCCCAAACGAATACCTATTATGCTTTATCAGGTGGGTGTCATAAATGACCCAATGAGACGATTCACATATTTTATTGGCCACCACGTCACTCTTACCGGCTGCATCTGGTATTAGACCTCTAAACCCATACACTTATCAGATCATTTTCCTGTCGTCCTGACTGTACAGCTAGCAATCGATGGTCCGCGAAGACCTACACATAGACTGAAATCCTGTGCTCTTCAAGATGTATCATTCACTACCACACTCCATGAGCCCTTTTTTAAAACGTATGATGAAACAGTTCAACTTTAATACACTTCAGGAGATGTTTAAAGTGTATACAAAATGGATATCCACGCAAGGCAAAAACACTAGTTCTACGCTGTCATTTTCCTGAATGACCTGTGGCTCTTGGGGTCTCAGAGCTGGTCTAATTGAGTATTTGCTTCAGAGTTATTCGATTAGAACTGGGCAAAAGTCAGTAAACCAGTCTCTGGATGTATTGGGGGTGGTGTGGGGGTGGTGTGATAGTCATGGTTGAAATACTGGTCTAACCCCAGCTTTCCACTAAAGCAACTCTACTACTAAGTAGGGGCTTTTTGCTTTTAGTGTGAATGTGAGATTTCACAACCGGCCAATAACTGACTGCTAGGACTGGCACGGAAGCATTCATATGGCACGTGCCTGGATTTTCACTAGTCCTACCCGCTTTTCATATGATCTATGTAACCTTTGCATTAAAAGATGAAAGGCGGGGAACTGAGCACCTGTTGAGCTTTTATAGTTCTGGCATGTGGTACTAAGTGGTTAAATAGGAATTGTGAGAAACCAAAGGGTGTCTCACTTTCTAGTCCCCAGGCATCACTCTCTCCGGTGGCCAGGGCAGGGCCATCGCCTTTGGATCCAGACCCTGGGGGTGGAGCAGTGTAGGAGGTTCACCTGGGTGGGGGATCTTAGGGGAGTGGGGGTGAGGCAACTGATGGTGAGACGCGGTATTCCCCCTCCCCTCTACCGTACCCATACTGCATCCTATTTTAGAGGATCTGCCAGCCCCCTCCCCACCGCCCCCATTCTGCACGAACACTGGGCTGAGGAAGAGGGCGACTGAGGGTAGAAAAGCTAACGCACATCTCATTGACCATGTCCCGCTAATCGGGTCACGCACTAGACATTAATCACTTACTTCTGATACCCATCAGCTCTCCCCCACACGGATAAAAGGCTTAACATAGAGACACACTCTGAGCAAGGTGGAACATGAGAAGGAGCAGATCTTCCGGGGGTCGGAGGTGAACCCACTGGAGCAGGACGACCGATCGAGGGACTAGTGCAAAGGGTAGATAAACCACGAGGAGGCCATTGCCTCTGGGAAACTGTGAAGGAGACGTGAAGAAAGTCAAATCACAGACAAGAAGAAACCTGCATTGTGTTTAAGGACGCCAGTGACCCTCCAGGGTGAAAGGCAGTGTTGGGGAGGCGAGGCCAAGCCTGTGGTATCAACATTGACTTGTGAATCAAAGTCACAGAGACAAGAAAGGGACGCACACAACCAGTGAGTTAGTGAAAGACATGAAAGGCCTGTTTGTGTCAAAGAAAGATTGAAGCCGCACTAGTGTTTCTCACAATTGAAGGTTGCGCACATGCTGATAAGATGTGAAGGAAAGCGAGCCAGTGATTAACTTTTAAGTTGCTGATAACTGAAGCCATTAATAGAGTAGCAGAGTGGTCAGGTAGAAAAAGAAAAGTTTCCCACTCGAAAGTCTCTGCGAAATGTTTGATGTCTTGTTATAAAGCGGTGAACAAAAGGGCTCCTGGCTAAGCCCTTATCTTTCCAGGTGGGTTGATCATGCAAAATTCAAGAAATTATCAGGGTGACTGAACTAATGTACACACACAATTTTAACTTCCAAAGTCAATGACATTATTAAACTAGAATGTGAGAAACAGGACCGCTCCATTTCAACTTTCTTCCAGTCCTGATGAAGGCCAAACAATTCTCAGCTATACAGATCAGCTAATGAATGGCCAAAACACTGTTGTCTACTACCCCCCCCCCCCCACACACCCTCCAGTGTCAACACTGTAAATATTATATTATTATGCACTTTGTCTACATGTAATCTGTCCACCATGATCCATAGATGCTGTAAGGGATTATACATGTCACCCTGTAATTGGGTCCAGCCAATTTGGCTGGAGAAACGTCCATGTTTAATTTCACAGATATTGTTGTGTCATCAATCTGTGTCCTGTTGAAAACAACTTTTAAAGCAATTTGTATGCATTCAAATATTTTGGGAAAAAAAATAAATATTGTGAGAATACAGTAATCTGTAGTAATGTCGTTTACTTTGTGAGTTAGAATTGTGTGTACATGAGTTCAGTCACCCTGATGATTTCTTTAATTTTGCATTGTTATAAAGCGGCAAAGTGAACAAACTCTGCAATGCGCAATGGTCAAGATTAACCCCGGCGAAAGGGGAAGTAAAAGGTGAATGTTTTAAGAGAAAGATTTCTTTGAACTTTTCTTCTTGTGGTATGGAACTACCAAGACCAAGAGACACTGGGGCAAATAACAGAGTGAAAGTCGAATTGGTCCTGCAGAGGTCTATAGTAAAAGCCTTGCACCGTTAAAAGTCTTTGTCACTGAAAGGTCTGAGCCTGACTGAGGGAGACCTGGAATATGAAATAAGTTGGGGGAAGGGAACCCCCAACGAATGTGAATAAAGCTTTCGGGAAGGGAACCCAAGTGCTGTGATGGCGAGGTCCGAGCCCGGCTGAGGGAGATCTATGTGAACTTTTGTTGAACTGTGAACTTTTGAAAACCTGGAATAAGTGATTGTAACGTGGAAGGCCGAGCGGCCCTCAACCCACGTTTTGAACTGCCTTTTTTTGATAACCTGAGCCAGTGTGTCATCTTGTCTACAGGGACCGCCTTACTCCGAGATGTCCAACTTGTGCAGGAGAGCTGACTCAGCCATCCCTTTATGTTGTAACCCTGACTTTCCTTGCCATACACATTCCCCTTTACACACTTTTTGTATAAGATAGGGCAGCCATTGGGTTTTGTTAGCAAAGGCAATTTTGATTTGACAAAGACTAATTAGGACTGCATTTTCTTTATTATTTGATGGTAAATACTACTCCCATCAAAGATATAGGGCAAAGTAAGAGTTTTTCCAAACCCCAAGAATTAAATAAACGTTTTGAAATGTGTACCTCTTGTGTCATACTTGTGATACCATGCCTCCCTTACATAATACAATATAAAGAACGTGGAATAAACAGACTAAATTCATGCCTCTATTGACCACTCAAAGCAGATCTGCTTAAATTGTGAAGTACTGCTACGCCTGTTCATTGCTTTTTCTTTTTCTTTCATACTAAATGTTTTTATTTTGTCAATGGGGACTAAACATTAACACGTTTTAGTCCCAATGTCTTAAATCATCCAAACCCTTCTGGGAATGCAGAACCTTATCTTCACGCTCCCCCGCCCCCTTTCTTCACTTGACCATCTCTGTATCATGTGGAGCAAATCACTGCATACCGAAATCTACAATGTTTTGCTATCTTTTTGAAATCTGCAGTTGCCATAACATTGCTTAAAACATTCATAGTGAATCCCACCGTTCTTGCAACTGGTCTGTTTACAATCTGTTTCATCAAAATCATGCTGTAAACATTATTTTACAGATTCACCCGCTTCCTCAGCACAAATAACCCCACGTCTTCAGGATGCCACCACCATTGGATCTCCCCTGCTCCCTTCCACACTCTCTCCACCCCATTCCCTTTCTCTCTCTCCGCTTCTGTCTCCCTCCTCAATTGTTCTGTCCCTCCCTGCTGCCTCTAACATTTTGACACACTCCACTAATGTCAAACCTATCTTTCCTGAGCATCTCTAGCACAGCATTTTCTGGCTCAGCACCTATCTTTCTGTACCTATTCAACATCTGTTTTCCCCTCATCACCCCCTTCCAACTTCCAGTGGAGTCTCTTAGGGCTTGGTAGTGGGTCCTCTTCTCTGTCCATCTATACAACCTGTCTTGGGAACGTTAACTATTTTCGCCTGACCCGCCAACCTTTCGCTTTCTTTTACTTCTGGCTCACCATGAAGATACACGTCTATCTTCCTGTAGTTGAACTCCAGATGACGCTATGCTGCTTTTTGTTTTTCAGCTCCTTCACCTCACAGGGCCCATTTTTAATCCTTCCTTTCATGCAGCCCCTTGCAACAGCATTGCCCCCTTGTCCTTCTTACTTAGAAATTAGGGAGTACACTTCCAACACAGATTGGTCTTCAATATTACTGAAACCTTGTTCATTGCCCTCTTTCGCTTCCTCAAACATCAACGGTGTCAATCACCTTTCACTGGACCAAGTCGTCGAACTCTGCAGTACACCCGAGTAAGATTTTTCCAACGGACGCTTTGAAGTTCGTCCCTACTACTCCTGTACTTTTGAAGATGCCAAATGTTGCTTCCTACCACCATCTATTTCTGATGCAAGGTTGGCTAGTTCTGTCCCACACGGCCCGTGCTGCTAATTTCTAATTCTGGTCTAAAAAAAACATTAATTGGTTACTTGTCTGTCTCCTAATGTCTCCCACTCTACACCACATAACCGCTTCCTTTTTCGAGGACTCACTTCAACCATGTTCCTTCTACCTAACTCATAATGCCTCCCTCTCCAACCCCTGCACCATTGATTAAGCTCCAATGATCACTATGGCCTTTATTCACGGAGCATTTCCCAATTGGGTTTTGCCGTTATAAAACGCTTCTGTGAATTAGGCCCTTAGTGTCCCTACATTTAAACATCCGCACAGACTGAGCTCCCTTCTAGGGTTTATAGTGATATAATCGAAAAGAAAAAGGTCGAAAGTCAAAATGGCGAGGGGGAAAAAAAAAAGGTTAAAAAAAAAAAAGTTGCTTTCTCCAGCATGGGGTCTGGCATGGATTCACATGCTCATGAAAATTCCCCGTCGTCAGGCCGGGAATCCTCGGTATAGAAAAAATCAGTATCAGTTTCGTTTCTGATCTGTCTTTCTCAGTAGTAACCAATCACTGGTCTCTGGGTCATACTGCCTCCAGCCAATGACTGCCCTCTCCCTAAGCCCCACCCCTGGCAGCCATCCTCAGATTTTTACCGCACGTTCAAGTGTTGGGAGTCCTCGTGCTTAGCTCTCGAGCTTTTGCTGCATTTTCGCGCTTTTTTCAGGAGATTTTTTCGGTTAAAAGAGCCTCAAGCTCCACTGTTTCTACTTCCGATCAACGGGGATCCGTTTAGAAGTTTTCTAAGCCCCTCAAGGGTGAAGATTTCGTCGAGTTACGCTTTTGGAGGATTCCAGAAGTTCCGAGGCCTACCCCGGACATGGCCCAGGAGAAAGGGAGCTTGACGCCCGGGAAGCTATTCAGGACCTGCCCTGGATGCCAGCTTCAGAATGTTTTCAAGGAGGACGAGCATTCGTTATGCCGCTACTGTCTCCATGAGGACAAGACGCACAAGGAAAAGGACTGCGCGTTTTGTGGAAACATGTCGGAGCGGACCATGAAGGATCGCCACCTCCGTCTCGCCAACTGGCTGGAAGGTAAGAGCCCACCAGGCGAGAAGAAGTAGTCCGAGCGGTCTTCTAAGTCCTGTGAGGGTGTTCTGGCGACGGGGGCCCAACAAAAGGCTAAGCACCGCGAGTGCCGAACGGTCGGGCTCCTTGGCTGCCAGGCAGGGCGCACCCTCCCCGGCGCCATCGACCACCAGCCAACGCTCTGGCTCGGGTAAGAGGAAGTCCGAGAACCCGGCGAAGCTTCTGGAGAGGCCCCGGTCGATCTCGAAGACTCCGGCAGAGGGGGAGCGAGGCTCGGACCCTCCCCCGAAGGTGAAGGCCCCAGGCGTACAGAAGGTGACATTGGCCGTGATTCACCCTGCTAGGACCTCGATCAAGGATGTCGCCGCGTCCCTGGCTCAGCCTGTGGAGGCTTAACCAGTGGAGGCGCCCTCAGGTACCAGAGTCTCCCTGCCACCGCAGAGGGAGTCGTCTTTCAGGCCCATCGAGAAGACCCCCACGAAGTCCTCATTGGAAAGGGGCGGAGGGGGTAGTGGCCGTCGTGGGTACGGACACGACGTCTGAAGAGGAGCTCATCCAAGTCGTGGAGGAGACCCAGCCCATCGGGAGGGATCCCGACGAGGGCGACGGTGACGCAGACGAGGCTCCTCAAGAGCCCTTACTCCCGTCGTTTCCGGCGCCGCAGGACACCTTGGTGGCCATTTTGTCAGCCATCCAGTCCTTCTGCTCGGAGATGAGGACTAGGTTGCCCCTTCCCCCGTCGGAGGAGCATGAGCCAGACCCGACGGAGGATCCGGAGCCAGGACCTTCGGGGAGCCCACCGCTTAAGAGGACGACGCATCCTAGGCCTCCTCTCCCGCCTCTGTGGCCTTCTCTGTCTTCCCCCCCAGTCCACTACCCACGGGGATGATACAGGCATGGACACGACTACGACGGGTACAGATGACGGAGGCGACGACGGGACGTGTCCCCCGTCGTCCCCTGCCCGGGCGTCCCCGCCAGACGAGATTGGATCCTTCCATGCGATGTTCTCCAGGGCATCCAAGCTCTTCCAGCTCTGCCCCGAGGAAAAGGAGGGGTTCCTTTACCAGCGGCGCGAGGCTAAAAGGTAGGCGATCCTCGCCATACCGCTTCTTGATGACATCTGGGGTGAGGGGCTCGCCCTCCTCAAGAACCCTGCCACAGCTCCTGCAAAGAGGGACCGGTACGAGAAGAAGTACCGGGTCCCCGACGCTGCCCCCTTGTGCCTTAGGGCGCAACCTACCCCGGACACAGTCGTTTTGACGGCAGCCAAGAAGAAAGCGGGGGGGGCGGCATAGGCCTCGACTTCAACCTCCCCTCCGGACGGCGAGGGTAGGAAACTGGATGCGATGGGACGACGGGTCATCTCATCTGCAGCAACGACCATCAAGGCGGCCAATGCCCTGGCCATCGTAGCCCGCTACGACAGGGAGTTGTGGTTCAAGATCGCCCCTCTGTTGGACTTCCTTCCGGATGCCAAGAGGGCTGAGGCCTTGGAAATCTTGCAGGAAGGTGAGATTGCCTCGGACCACGCCATTACGGTGGCTATGGACATCGCCGACATCGGTTTCCGTCAGTTGGGCAACGGCGTTTGCCTGAGACGATGAGGATGGCTCAGGGCGACGAATTTCCGCCAGGACGTTCAGGTTCATCAAAGGTTTTGGAGATGCCCTTCGATGGGAACAACCTTTTTGGCAAGGCGGTTGATGAATCCCTTCAGGCGATCAAGACGGAGACGGCCCGTGCACTGGGTGTGCTCCAACAGCGACGGGCGTCCTTTCGGAGCTCCGGAGGCAGACAGGGTGCCTCCAATGGAGCCGGCAGCAGCTCCTCTACTTACCTTCAAGCGGCAAGGTCTTCGCAGGAGGCCTGCAGGGGACGCGGCAAGTCGGGTGGATCCCGCCGTCGTCGCCAAGGTGGTCAAGGAGGCAAAACGGCCTCCAAGCAAGATTGAACCGTCCGTCGGGTCGGGCCCCCGCCGAAGCACCCCGGTGGGAGGCCAGCTGACGAAGTTCGTCGGCGTGTGGGAGTCCATCTCCACCGACCGTTGGGTGCTGGACGCCATGGCCCTGGGGCACGCCCTCGAGTTCCAGAAGAGGTGCCCCCGCATTCCTTCCGTAGGAAGGAAAATCACGTTCCAACTGCTGTTGGAAGTACGGGCGATGCTCAGGAAAGGTGCCATCGAGCGCGTCCCGAAGAGGCTTCGGGGCTCCGGAGTTTACTCAAGATACTTCCTCGTGAGGAAGAAGACAGGAGGATGGCGTCCCATCCTGGACCTGCGACGACTAAACAAATACATCAAGGCACAGAAGTTCCGGATGGTCACCCTCCAGCACGTGCTGGGACAGCTGGAGGTGGGCGATTTCCTGTCGTCGTTGGACTTGGAGGATGCTTACTTCCACATCCCTATTCTAAAGAGGCACCGAAAGTTTCTCAGGTTCGTGGTCAAAGGGCAGCACTACCAGTTCAAGGCCCTCCCGTTCGGATTAAAATCTGCGCTCGGGGGGTTCACCGAGTGCCTAGCACCGGTGGCAGTGCGGCTGCGCCTGCAGGGGATCCACGTCTACCCCTACCTGGACGACTGGCTCATACGGGCAAGAACAAGGGAGCTTGCCGTGGAACACACTGCGAACTCCGTCCAGCTGCTCACGGACCTGGGGTTCTCCATCAACTTTCCAAAATCCCACCTGGTCCCGTCACAAGTCGCCCTGTTTCTGGGAGCACAGCTCGACACAGTGGCGCGGCGGGCCTCACCGTCGGAGGAAAGGATAAGGACCATCCTAGGAAAGGTGCAACGCCTACTGGCCACGGACGTGGCCAGAGTGAGGTCTATCAAGTCCCTTCTCGGAATGATGTCCTCCTGCATTTATCTGGTGCACCATTGCAGACTTCGGATGCGGCCCTTGCAAGAATTCCTCGACGCCCACTGGATCCAGACTGGCAGCTTCGAGGACAGGATCTCGCTCGACGAAACGTTCCGTCAGGCAATACGATGGTGGGGTGTCCGCGCTCATCTGACAGCGGGAACAGGCTTCCTAGCCCCAGCCCACCAGGTGACGGTGACGACGGATGCCTCCCTGTAAGGTTGGGGAGCGCACACCGGGGGTCTCCACGCGATAGGCCTTCGGTGCTCGGAGGAGAAGACTCTCCACATCAACATCTTGGAGCTCTGTGCAGTGTTCTGGGCCCTCGGGTCCGTCCTTCCGTCCCTCAAGGGCAAGGTGGTGAGGATCTTCACCGACAACACCACCACAATGTTTTACATTCGGAAGAAGGGCGGAACCGGATCCCCTGCCCTGTCCAAGGAAGCCCAGGATCTGTGGCATTGGGCCATCGCCCAAGGGATGTTTCTGGTACCCTTTCATCTGGCAGGGATAAAAAACACCATCGCCGACTTACTCAGCAGGGAGCTGCGCTCGTGCCACGATTGGGAACTGCGCCAGGATCAAGTGGACCGACTCTTCCGACGATGGGGCGAACCCCAGATCGATCTCGTCGCGACGGTGGCGAACTCCAAGTGCCAGAGGTTCGCCAGCAGGTTTCCCCAACAGAGGAGCATGGGCGATACTTTCTCGTTCCCCTGGGACGGCCTGTTCCTTTATGCATTCCCGCCGTTGCCGTTTCTACTCCGGCTCGTCAACCAGCTCAAGAGGTCCCGGTGCAGGATGATCCTCGTTGCGCCGGCGTGGCCGAGGCAGATCTCGTTCCCGGTCCTTCTGGACTTGTCAGCGTCCACACCAGTCAAGCTGCCGACGGACGCGGATCTTCTCTCCAGAGAAGGAGGCGCAATTCTTCATCACGAACCAGAGTCGCTGAATTTGCAGGCCTGGCTCCTGCAGCACTAGAGTTTGGAGGATACGACATCCCGGCCGACTGCAGAGAGGTTCTTGCAAGGGCCAGGGCATCCTCAACTCTCAAGTGCTACGGACACAAATGGAAGAGGTTCTCTTTCTGGTGCCGAGCACAGAAGATTAACCCCCTGTGGATTACGGCCCCTCAAGTATTGCCGTACCTACTGTCTTTGGCCAAGACTGGCCTATCGCACGCTGCCGTCTCACGTTACACCAGAACTACAGGACGGGCATCCTTGTGGTCTCATCGTTTGGTGAAGGAATTTATGAAAGGACTGTTCCGATCATTCCCGCTGGTGAAGGCCCCTGCCCCGGCGTGGGAGCTCAACGTGGTACTAACTAGGCTCATGGGGGGCCCCATTCGAGCCTATGCATTCAGTGCCGTTGAAGTTTCTGTCGTGGAAGACAGCATTCCTCATGGCCATCACCTCTGCATGACGAGTGGGAGAGATCCAGGCCCTGTCTTGCAAGCATCCATACTTGACTTGTCACGACACAAGGGTGGTGCTGAGGACGCACCCCTCCTTCATGCCCAAGGTGCCGTCTGACTTCCACCTCAACGAGCCCTTGGTGTTGCCAGTTTTCTTCCCGTCGCCTT
The DNA here is from genome assembly GCF_040938575.1 of Ambystoma mexicanum. NCBI lineage: Eukaryota > Metazoa > Chordata > Amphibia > Caudata > Ambystomatidae > Ambystoma > Ambystoma mexicanum. The sequence continues at coordinate 1,088,000,702 of NC_090937.1, read as the reverse complement.
CGTCGCCGGCTGAGAGGACTCTGCACTCGCTAGATGTAGCTAGAGCGCTGAAGTTCTACGTGGACCGCACGAAGAGTTTCCGGAAGACATCACAGCTGTTTGTGAACTTTGGACCTGTGAATCAAGGGAAGGCTGTCTCGAAGACTTCCATTTCCAGATGGCTCTCCGGCTGCATCATGCACTGTCGCCGGTTGGCAAACCGACTGCTGCCCGGCCGTCCGAGAGCCCATTCGACCAGAGCGATCGCTGCTACTACGGCGTTCCTGTCTGGTGTGCCCCTGCTCGACATCTGCAGGGCTGATACGTGGAGGTCGACGCACACCTTCACGAGATTTTACTGCGTCGACCGGGATTCCAGGGAGGAGTCCAGAGTCGGCCAGGCAGTGCTGCGCAACCTGTTCGCCTAAGGTGAGCCTGGTGAGGAGGTAAGAGTTGCTTAATGTTGAGTTGTTGTATTGCTTGATATTGAGCCTTTTGCCACCTCCCGTGGTTGTGCATGTGTATACTGCTATGTATTCTTATATTCATGAGCATGTGAATCCATGCCAGACCCCATGCTTGAGAAGGAACAAGTTACTTACCTGTAACTGTTGTTCTCCAGCATGGGTCTGGCATGGATTCACATGCGTACCCTCCCGCCTACCCCTCTGCGGCTCTTCACTTGGTCATACTTGGTCATACTGCCACTTCACGTGCTGCCAAATCTGAGGATGGCTGCCAGGGGTGGTACTTAGGGAGAGGGCAGTCATTGGCTGGGGGCAGTATGACCCAGAGACCAGTGATTGGTTACTACTGAGAAAGACGGATCAGAAACGAAACTGATACTGATTTTTTTTCTATACCGAGGATTCCCGGCCTGACGACGGGGAATATTCATGAGCATGTGAATCCATGCCAGACCCATGCTGGAGAACAGTTACTTACCTGTAACTTGTTCCTTTTTTGACGTTTATTTTCGAAATGGGGGGGGGGTACCCCCAACCCCCCCTTTTTAAAAAAAATGTTTTGTTTGTTTTACCCATTTTGTTTTATTCCCGGACCCCAAAATAAATATATAATTTAAAAGAGGAATTCGACTTTTTTTCCGACATTTATTTTTCGACATTTTTGTCTTTCGACCTTTTTTTTTCGATATTTTGACTGCACACCCCCTTCTAGCATTGAAGGGACTGTCGCATGATATACAAGATAATTTCCACAAGTATTTGTGACCGATGTTTTGCACTTCAGCACCAGCGTGTTTGTTTAACGAGGAACGTTGTTGATGAAGAAACATCCCGTTTTAAGGTAGAGTTTTTCAAATGTAGCATTCTTTTATTATTTCGGAATTACTAAATACCATCCTAATGCCTATGCCAGCTCCACCCACCTAGGCCAATACAGTGGCATGTTTAACTACTCAAGCTTTGTACATGTTCAACCGATGCTAATTGTGTGCGTAGCAACTGTAAGTTGTACTGGCTTGGTTTCCTGTTTTTTTTATTTTGATCAAGCACTGCACATTGACCTTGTGCACATTGTTTCCTGTATAGATGATTGAGGAATAAATACATTAATGTAGTGATTATCATACGTTGGCGCTGTGTTCATTGTGGAAGGTTTATCATTTGCCCATTGCCTAAAATATTTCAAACATTTTTTTTTTTTTGTTGCCACAGAAAGCACTCACCCCAGTTCCCGCAGTGCATCATGAAATCGAGGATGCTTCAAACGCAGATAATTTGGGATTCATTCATGCATTTGTGGCTGCGATATCTGTCATCATTGTGTCCGAGCTTGGGGATAAGACCTTCTTTATTGCAGCTATCATGGCAATGCGTTATAACCGTTTGACAGTTTTGGCTGGTGCTATGCTTGCATTAGGCCTGATGACCTGTTTATCCGGTAAGAACCTTTTTGTATTCTTTTTTTCAATCAAATTTAGTATAGCAACCAGCTCCGTTTGTGTTTAATGAGTACAAGATATTACTTGCATCAACGTTCATAGTACGATCAATTAGCTAGGGAAAGCATAAATTATGAACTTGCAAAATATTGTTAGAAAAACTGTTTAATGCAATGGCATTTAGGCGACAGTTCATTGTGAATCTCAAATGTGCAAGTGAAACACCTGCCCTCGGGGACTTCTTACTCGCGGCTAGGCACACTAAACATGGGCCTATCATGGTTTAAAGTCTCTTGGGCAGTAACATTTCATAGAACACCTTCGTTTTAAAGAGCTTGTTTGCAATGGGGGGAAGGAGCTCAGGTGGCTGCCAAATGACAGGGATTGAATCTGGCTCTACCACACACCGCCGATAATTCACCTACTTCTACCTCTGTGCGCCTCTCACACTTCTCCTTTGGTGTCCGGTTGAGTCGGGAGGCAGGGTGGGGAGTTGCCAGTGGGTGAAGGAATCGACTGAAGTGCAGTGACTGTTTTACTTTGTTGCAATGTAGCACTCAAAGTGTCTTTCTGACCCCAACCTAAGCTCACGTCTACTTGGTTTTGTAGGGTGGAGTGGTGGACTGAGCAGTGTCCAGGGCAAGCATAGATTCCATGGGAGATCAACGGAGCGTCTGGTGTGATTGTGCTCTGTCCTCTGCAGAGCCCTGGATAAGAGACTGAACTGCGGTGCACAACAAGGGGCTGGCTCTGAGTGGGACCCCCGGCACTGCCGTGTTTCCATATTATGGGAGTGTACTTTTGCAGGACTGTTGTCTGTGTACAACAGGAGAGTGACACATCAGTAAATTGGCTAGGGAAGCAAAGCCCTAATAATAATAATAAGCACAGGTTATGTGTGCATCTCAGGCAGTGTAGTCTTCTAACCAGAACTCTATCCCTACTCCAACAATGCCAAAAGCATACTGTACACCCGTGCCCTGCTGCAACAGTAGCCTGATCTGCAGCGCCTGCTCTCTCGTGGCACAGTGCCGGTTCAGAGGTCCCAGTTGCCCTGTCTGACAGCTGCTGTGACAGCAAAGTCACTCCAGTGCAGCAGTTGTATTAGTCTTCTCTTCTGTTCCCAAACCATAGTAATTATGATTATGCCAACCCTTGTGGCAGGATAATCTGGAAATATAAGCCATACGAAGTTTCAGTATGGTGGCTGATGGTTGACATTGTTAAAGCCATATCTGGTTTGTAGCATACCAGTGTCAATCCTGTGAGCTCAGCCCAGCTACAAGAGGCAGTGTGCATTTCAGGCACCTGCTTGTCTGCATTCTAGTGAATGCAAAAAAAAGACAGGATGCCCACCTCTGACACTCGGTAACTCCTCTCAACCTGGACCAGTGACTAACAGGAGATCTCTTGCTAGCCTGGCTTAAGAGGCAATTCTAGGCCTGCCTCATAATGGGGGTTTCACACCAAAGGGCCTTTGAAGCAAAGCGCCAGAAAAGGGTGCGGGATAAGGCAGTAGTGCACAGCACAAGGGAGAAGGGATTCCTCCTTGATTTTCCGTGGGCTGCTTTTTTCCTTCCTGTGTCCTCAACTTTCTGCACAGCAGAACACTTTGGCAATGATACAAAAAGGTACAAGTGACTTGTTATCTTAACAGGGATTGGACCCCTTAAAGCGGACATCCTTTTAACCAATCCCTTGTGGTTTGTTGCCTTTAAAATGAAAGGGTCTTCTTGCTGTTTCCTTGGCTCATCCTTGGACCTCTATTGAGGGTGTCCAGTCAAAGTTTCGAATACATAGTTTCGAAATACAATACTTTCGAAAAGAAAAGGATCGAAAAAAAAAATGTTCGAATGCATTTTTTAATGTAATTTTTTGTGTGTTTTGTATAGTAAAAATTGTGGTTTTTTCCCCCAAAAACACGGGGACCCCCCCAAAAAAGTGCATTCGAATTATTTTTTCTCAATGCTTTTGAGTCGAAACTGTTGTATTTCAACACTGACTGTCGAAACTTTGACTATAAACCCTATTGAGAGCAGACCTTTCCAGAGTCCTACAATAGCATAATGAAGAACTGTATCAAGGCAGAGGCAATTCCTGCTCCCTACCATCCCCTGGGAACATTGGTGGTGAACTGGTGCTGGAGCAAGACCTGCCTCTGCGAGTTTCAATGGTAACTAGGACCTCGCTGGAGGTGAAGGATTCCTGCAGGAGCTAGCTAGCCTCCCCCTCATTGGGAGTGAAGAGAACAAGGACCAATCATTCTTGCCCCTAAGCCCTTGGAAATATGACTCCCTGCGCTAGAAGAAGCAAAGTGGCTGGTTACCTGCACTCTACCAGGTCAAACCTCTGACCCATCATCGAACGTGTTAGAATGTATTCGAACCAACAAGACCTGCAGTGCTCCCTTGCCACTACTTTGAACCACTGTTGCTGCTCCTTGTTACGAAAGATTTTCTCTTTTGCACCATTCCCACCATTTATTTCAATGAGACGCACTTCGTTTTGCTGATTTTTCTTTTTAACCTGTTCTGACTTTTGAAGGGAACTAAAGCCTTCGGCGTCCCTTCTCTTGCCATTTGCTCATTGTTATGGGGAAACCAACTAGTCCCTCAGATTCAGTACTAGGAAACTTACCTTCTCTTTGCAATGTATCCCTATAACTTTTAATCTTTTGTGTTTTTTTTGTCCCTTTTTATATGTGCCTAAAGCAATCTGGTGGCAGCAGTAACATTTTGACAGTTTTTATTTTTTTTTTGCTCCTTTGCAAGATCTCAGAAGACCCTCATCGGCACTTCAGCCCTTGGACTAGTGGGACCAACTAGCCTCAACGTCTTCTCACGGTTGCATGCCCCAACAGCCTTGGCAAGTGCCCCTGGACTGACCACTTCCCTCGTGGGCTACCTCACCAGCGACATTGCTGTTCTCTGTTCAAGCGCCAAACTTTGGTGGTCGCCCTCTTGTGCTAGAAGTCACCTTGTCCTGGAATGTCAGCTTCCTAGCATCAAGGGAACCTGTCCTTGAGCTGCTTCTGTGACTGCGACTGGAAGATCACCTATCGTCGCCAGCAAAGGGTCACCGTCGCCCGAACACTCCTTTCTCCATCCCATGTAGTGTCTGAAGGGGTCAGCATCGCAAATCTGCATTCTTCATCCGGTGTTGCATCTTGAAGTTGGTACCCCTCACCCCAACAAAGGACAGAGTATCGTGTCCCCAGCAACACCCAGACGATCCATTGCAAGACCTTGGAAAATCTGAGTTGGGGGTCGGGGGGGGGGGGGGTAAGTACACGTAACTGTTCCTGCCCACCCCCTCTCCTAGGATAGAATTGGGGGGGGGGGAGCCCTTTGTCTCCTAACTCACTCTTTACTTCCCTTTTTGTTGTGGAACCTGGGTCAAGTATCTTAGCCTTGGGACTGGAAGAGAGAGGAGAACTTGCTTGTCTTTGGACACGTACTTATTCCACTTTGAATTTTGAACCACGAGCCCATTGCAGCGTTTTAGAGAATACCTTCCCTGGAGAAACCTGATCTGGAATCTGCAACCTTTGGGCACTAGACCCATACATCTTAGGGTTGGACTTCTCAAGTGAAAGGGGCGTGTGATTGGTTCCAATCATTTTAAATGCACCTGAATACTTACCTGGTTAAATTATTGCCTGATGAATTGAAGGTGACCCTGCTAATGAATGTATAGATTTGTGATATATGGTTTTGTGTTATGTTACCTGCTAGTTTCATTTTTTAGTGTGTTCTTAAAGGCCTAATAAACAGCTGTATTTTTATGCATACTATCCAAGTTGAATTATGTTAATCTGTGTGAACTCATTTGGGTCCTAGTTCACTCTCGCGCACTCCTAAGATTGAGGTTTGACTGCTCTCCCACAATACCTTGATTGGGTTTTGGCTAAACTCGTAGAAACTCCCTGTTCACCATAAGTAGGGTGGCTCCCTAAAATAACCCCAGCCCCCTGTGTTGATTTTAGAAATCCATCTCCACACTCCTCGATCCAGTTCACAACTGCAGCACGCTAGCAGAGCATGTCGCTCCGGCCCAAGCAAGAAGCTTGCCTCTGCAGAGGTCTTCAAACCACCATGTCTCGAACCCAAAGCGTGACAGTCAAACTGACCGTGATAGCTTCGAACTACATCCTTTGAATGCTGCATCGGACCGTAGCGACCTGCATCTCCAACCCAACTCGACATGTGCTCCCCGGTGGATCGCTGTGACTCACCGCTTCCGAATCTGGTTCGACCCGCTCCTTCAACGATAAGCTTGCTTTGATGCCGTCGAAACGCTAAAACACTATTAAGATACTGTTGAAAAGGCCCCAAATCCCCCTGGTTCCTTTTTCTCTTACCTTGGAGAACTGGTTAAGCCCCTTTGTTCCCAAAAATATCCGTTAGAAAAATGTATCCAGAGTGCTTGCATCATTAGATTCTGCATTTCTGCCTTCCTTTACAGGGATTGATTGTTTAGCGTTTTCTATTAGTTTTTATTGCATATTGGTGTTTGATATAGGTATATTGATTTTCTTTTTATAGAATCTTGATTTCTACATTCATTTATTTTGAACTGTTCAATTGCTGTTTGAGTTTCTACTCTCTCAAATTCATACCCCTGTTTTGTTGCAATATAAGATAAAGACAAACCTACTATGCCTTGTGAGTATTCCGGACATGCAAGGGCAGCGAGAAGAGGGGGAAGTTGGTGTGAGGGAGTAAGTACTGGAATGTCCGTGCTCATGGGTGAGCAGCAGATGTGTGGTAAGTGCTTTGCACGCTGGAGCTGCATTGGTTAGAAAGTGCAAGCCTACAGGATGGAGGCCGGTCGGTGCCCAGGCAAGTGCTACAAGGTAGGCAGAGGCTGGTGTGAATGGGTATGTGAGGCCAGGACCCCAAAGGATACATAAGGGCCCTGGTCACAATCAAAGCGAGTGTGAGATTAGCAGAGGAGGGAAGAAGGGAAGGAAGAGGTGAAGAGGAAAGCTTGAGGAGCTTCTGTAATATGAGGAAGTCCTGCTCAAGACAGCGAGGAAGGGGAAGGCTGTCCATAAGAGGGAGCAAGCTGAAGAAATTGATCGGCCTCCGGCTCTCTGTTTAGTGAAAAGCTTTACACACAGAGTTGGAGCCAGAGGACCATAGAGGTCTAGAGGGAGAGTATTTAGTAAGAGAAAGTTGCAGATAGATTTGTCCCAGGCCCGAGGGATTTGAATTTAATCCGTACCGCAACCAGGTGCCAGTAAAGAGTTTTAGGGCAGGAGAGTTGCTGTCCCTGTGCTTAAGGACAAGTCTTGCTGCCCTATTCTGGATTAGCTGGAGGGAGCCGTAAAGTGTAGGAAGGTAGATACAGGAGAAGGCTATTGCAGTAGTCGGGCCTAGAAAGAATCGGGGCTCCGGTAACCTTGTGCTTGAGAAAAGGGAGCATTCCTTTGAGAAGGATGAGTTGAAAGTGGGACTTCTTGGCAATTTCCTGAGTGTGAGGGAGGAAGGAAGGAGAGAGAGGAGTCGAAGATGACTCCAAGGTTTACGGGTCCAGATGAAGGAGCAGGGGGAAAGCCCATAGAGGATGGCCGGAGTGAGGGGGAGGGTGGGGTGAGGGAGCAGGGGTCCCAATGGGAATGATCTCAGTCTTGCTGGCATTGAGGAAGATGTCATTGGAAGTACACCAGGACTGGATGGCAGTGTTAATAGTGTAGTCTGCCCCCTGCTCACGTTACCACAAAAGGTGAAGGAGATGTATCTTGGTGCGCGTTCATCTTTATGATTGAGATAATTGTTTTGTGGAAGTGTGAAGGCTGAGTAGGTGGTTTAGTCGATATTCATCTTTGTACTCCAACGGGGCAGTAATCATTTTGTCTGAACGATAGACTTGAGGTACTGGAAAGGTGTGTCTCGCACAGTCTTAGAGTTCAGCAGTATCCTGCCTGGGGGGCATGTTAGAGTGCCTCATGTGGTGCCAAGGAATGAGGAGTCTAACCAGGTGGATTGTACTATCGGCTATAAACCTTTATTCCAAAAGCAAGATAACCCTATCTGTCCTTAACTGTAATGGGGTTTCCCAACTAAACTAAAGAAACTCAGGTGCTCGTCGGGAATTCTGTGAAAGTCCTAATCAAAAAAGGCACCATCCCAGACAAAAAGCTCCAATGCTGTCTCTGTCACTACAATAAACAATGTTCAGTTTCAGATCTTGACCCAGGAGAATGAATCCATTCTCCTGGATGTAAAGTGTCTCAAAGACGTCGTCTTCTCAGAGTAAAAGTTCCATTAAAGTTCCAAGCTTTTCGTAACAAACAAAAACAGTCCTACAGTATTCTGGTGGGGCTAGGAGAATGACTCACTTCTCCTAGCTGGGTCCCCAATGTTCCTTAAGTTGTCAGCAAAACATGTAATTCCTTTAAGGAAGTTTCCATACATTCAGCTTCCTTTTATACTCCTTATCCTTTCTCTACTGGGATGACCAAGATGCTCCTCGAGTCCCTCTCTTGTCTCTGCAGCACCACGCTCTTGTTTAACTGCCCTGGGAATTGTGCTACGCAGTGGCTCCCTACTTTATCTGCTTCTTCATGCAGGTTTTTCCTCTTTTGTTAGTCAAGAAATCTCCTTGACTCTTGCTGATCCGGTGTTAAGACAGACAGGAAGATCACTCAGACTAGCCCCCAGGAGGTGCTGGTTTTCCTTATTCTTTAATGTGTGTGGGGGGATCCCCACAGGAACATCTCTTGAAAGATGTATCGGGGAACTTCCAAAGGACGCTGGTCTCTACTTAAACATGGTCCTTTACCCACTACATTGGGATTATTCAGCGTTAGCCCACTTTATTAGTGTGGGCTGAAGTGTCCCTCGAGGAACAACTTGCCTACACCAGCACAATTCTGTGTTTTGGGTTGATTGCTTCTGCAAGGGAGTTTTCTTCTGGTAAGTCATTAACTTTTATAAATGTCTTTGGAAGCTTCCCGGCCCCTCTCGGGTTTGACACAGAGCAGGTTACCTGTGTTCTGGGATTGTATCTTAAGTTCCTTTCAGGGCTACATGTTCACTTCATTATCGCCTTCAATATCGTTCTCGAGTACGGCCAGCTTGTTGCTGGCGGTTCGGGTGCAGGTTTGGGACCACATGATCCACCCGTCGCAGGTCATGCCACAGCTACTGCCTTCTGCTTATTTGCGTCTGCGGCAGGCTCTGCTTGGTGGTCCACCCTTAAAAGGTCACGCAAACACCACACTGTTTCCACTCTTTCTCTGCATTGGCCTCCGGCCGGTATGTGAGACGCTTTCCTCATGCCTCTGTTTCTTTCTCCTTCTGCCTCCTTGCAGCCTTCCACTGTCTGATTTCGGATTCTCTGGCTAGTATGACATTTGACCGATTGTTCCTTCTCTCAATCGGTCCACTGATCTCAGTTTCACAGTTTCGGCCTCTGCGACTAGTTCGGCTCTTCTCCTGGTTTCTCTCTGCTACTTCTCCAACTCTCATAGCCGACGCCCTGTCGGCCGATAAGAATTTCTAATAGTCGTTTTCACCACACCTTCCTCAGTCTTTGGATATGGAGATCGAGATCTTGCTCCCATCTCCGGATATCGAGCTCCTCGTCCTTCCTTTCTGTTTAGTTTAAATAGCTGGGCCTTCCCCAGCACAAGATCCGTTTAATTGACCTCTGCTGGTCAGACCTCCCTCATGCTCGACCGTAGCATTCTTGGATTCTTCTTCGTCTCAGTACTCGTTACAGAGAGACTGTCTGACACACTACAGTAACACATATTCTCCAGCATGGGGTCTGGCATGGATTCACATGCTCATGAATATTCCCAGTCGTCAGGCTGGGAATCCTCGGTAAAGAAAAAACCAGTATCAGTTTCGTTTCTGATCTGTCTTTCGTAGTAATAACCAATCACTGATCTCTGCGTCATACTGACCACAGCCAATGACTGCCCTCTACCTAAGCCCCGCCTCTGGCAGCCATCTTCAGATTTTTACCGCACGTTCATGTGTTGGGATCCTCGTGCTATTGCTCTCGAGCGTTAGTGCTATTTTTTTCACGTTTTTTCTCAAAAACTTCGTTTTTTCGGTCAAAAGAGCCTCAAGCTCCACCGACTCTATCCGATCAACGGGGACCCGTGTCGGATTCGTCTGCGCCCCTCAAGGGTGAAGATTTCGTCGAGCTACGCTTTTGGAGGACTCCAGAAGTTTCTCAGGCCCGGTCATGGCACAGGAGAAGGGAAGCTCGACGCCCGGAAAGCTGTTCAGGGTCTTCCCTGGATGCCAGCTGCAGAACGTCTTCAAGGAGGACGAACACTCTTTTTGTCTCTACTGCCTACATGAGGACAAGACGCACGTGGAGAAGGACTGTGCGTTTTGCGGCAACATGTCGGAGCGGACCATGAAGGACCGCCATCAACGTCTCGCCAACTGGCTAGAAGGGAAGAGCCCGTCCGGCGAGAAGAAGAAGAAATCCGAGCGGTCTTCTAAGACCTTTGAGGACGCCCCGGCGACGGGGGTCCAACATAAGGCCAAGCACCGCGAGTCCGCTGGCACCGGGAGCGCCGAACGGTCGGGCTCTACGGGTGCCAGGCAGGGCGCACCCTCCCCGGCACCATCAACCACGAGCCAACGCTCTGGGTCGGGTAAGGGGAAGGCCGAGCACCCGGCGAAGCTCCTGGAGAGGCCCCGGTCGAGCTCGAAGGCGGAGGGGGAGCGAGGCGGTGTCCGCCCCCTCAAGGATAAGGCGGTGAGCGCACCTAAGGTGGTGAAGGCCTTAATCCATCCGGCCAAGCCCTCTATCGAAACTGTCGCGGCGGCCCTGGCTCAGCCTGTGCAGGCTACACCAGTGGTGGCGACCTCGGGGCTCAGTCTCCCTGCCACCTCGGAGGGAGTCCTCTTTTGTGCCCATCGATAGGACCCCCGTGAAATCCCCCGAGGGGAAGAGAAAGGGGGGGCAGGGCGTCGTCGTAGATTCGGCTTCAACCTCGGAGGAGGAACTGGTCGAGGTCTTAATCCACGGCCTCGGCGTGGAAGAAGACCGGCCCGTCGGGATGGATCCCGACGCAGGTGACGACGACATCGTTGAGGGTACAGACGGGGCCCCTGATCACCCGTCGGATTCCCCTCTGCCAGCACCGCAAGACAACTCGGCGGCCATTTTGTTGGCTATACAGTCCTTATGCTCAGAGATAAGGACGAGACTACCGTTGCCGACGGAGGAACCTCTCCCGTCGGGGGACCCAGAACCGGGACCTTCTGGTGTTCCCCCTACTAAGAAAAGAAGGATCCACCCTCCACCTCCTTTTCAGCCGTCGCGCCCCGTCCAGCCCTCCTCCCCGTCCACCCGAGGGGATGATACGGGGACTGACACGGCAGCGACGGGTACGGACGACGAGGTATACGACGAGGATTTACCGTCGCCTCCCACCAGGGCTTCTCCGCCCGACGAGATTGGATCGTTCCACTCCATGATCACCAGGGCATCCGAGCTTTTCCAACTCTGCCCTGAGGAGAAGAAGAAGGAAGGTTTCCTTTATCAGCGGCGCGAGGCCAAGAGGAAGACGGTCCTCTCAGTGCCTCTATTGGACGACATTTGGGATGAGGGCCTCACCCTCCTCAAGAACCCTTCCACGACGCCAGCTAGAAGAGACCGGTACGAGAAGAAGTACCGGGTCCCGGACACGGCCCCCCTGTGCCTCCGGGCGCAGCCTACCCCGGACTCCGTCGACTCCGCGGCGGCCAGGAAGAAAGCCGGGGGGGGTGCGGCCTCCACATCGAACGCCTTGGCTATCGTGGCCCGCTACGACAGGGAGCTCTGGTACAAACTGGCTCCCCTGCTGGACTTCCTGCCGGACGACAAGAGGACAGAGGCCCTGGAGATCCTGCAGGAAGGTGAGGTGGCTTCGGACCACGCCATTACCGTTGCGACGGACATCGCCGACACTGGGTTCCGCCAGTTGGGCAACGGCGTTTGCCTTAGGCGGCGTGGATGGCTCAAGGCTACGGACTTCCGTCAAGACGTTCAGACCAGAGTCCTGGACATGCCCTTCGATGGGAACAACCTGTTTGGGAAAACAGTGGACGATTCCCTTCAGGCCATTAAAGCGGACACTGAGACGGCCCGGGCCCTGGGAGTTCTGCAACAACGACGGACGCCCTTTCGGAGCAGCGGAGGCAAGGGCGCCTCCAAAGGTTCCGGCGGCGGTTTCTCCACCTACCGTCAAGCGGCCCGCTCGTCGTCTCAGGAGGCCTACAGAGGACGAGGCAAGTCTGGCGGACCCCGCCGTCGTCGCCAAGGAGGTCAAGGCGGCAAAGCCTCGTCGAAGCAGGATTGAACCGGCCGTGGGGTCGGGCCCCCACCGAAGCACCCCGGTGGGAGGCCGGCTGGCGAGCTTCGTCAGCCTGTGGGAGTCCATCTCCACCGACCGTTGGGTGCTGGACGCCTTGGCCCGGGGCCACGCGCTCGAGTTCCAGAGAAGGTGCCCGCGCGTCCCCCCCGTGGCCACGAAAGAACTTTACGTCCCTCAACTTCTCCTGGAGGTAAAAGCGATGCTCAGGAAGGGCGCCATCGAACTCGTCCCCAAGAGGCTTCGGGGCTCCGGAGTCTACTCGAGATACTTCCTCGTGAAGAAGAAGACGGGGGGATGGCGCCCCATCCTGGACCTGCGACGTCTGAACAAGTTCATCAAGGCGCAGAAGTTCCGGATGGTCACCCTCCAGCACGTCCTGGGTCAGCTGGAGGAAGGAGACTTCCTGTCGTCGTTGGATTTGGAGGATGCCTACTTCCATATTCCCATCCTAAAGGGGCACCGAAAATTCCTCAGGTTTGTGGTCCAAGGGCGTCATTACCAGTTCAAAGCCCTCCCCTTCGGACTACGGTCGGCACCCAGGGTATTCACCAAGTGCCTCGCACCGGTGGTGGCGCAGCTGCGCCGCGAGGGGGTCCACGTCTACCCCTACCTGGACGACTGGCTCATTCGAGCCAAGACGAGGGAGCTCGCCGTGGTTCACACGGCAAGGACCGTCCAACTTCTCACGGACCTGGGATTCTCCGTGAACTACGCCAAATCCCACCTGGTACCCGCGCAAGACGCTCTGTTTCTGGGAGCGGGGCTCAACACAGTGTCCCTTCTGGCCTCCCCGTCGGAGGAGAGGACCAGGACCACCCTGGGCAAGGTGCAGCAGATGTTGGTGGCCGACGCGGCCAAGGTGAGGTCCATCAAGTCCCTCCTCGGAATAATGTCTTCCTGCATCTACCTCATTTCCATGTGCAGGCTCCGGATGCGCCCATTGCAGGAGTTCCTGGACGCGCGCTGGATCCAAACGACGGGCAGCTTCGAGGAAAGGATCACACTCGACGAGAGTTTCCGACGAGCGATCCGGTGGTGGGGCACCCGCGCGCATCTGACGGCGGGCTTGGACTTCCAGACCCCAGCCCACCAGGAGACAGTGACCACGGATGCCTCCCTGGAAGGGTGGGGAGCGCACACCGAAAATCTGCACGCGAGAGGCCTTTGGCTCCCGAAGGAGAAATCCCTACATATCAACGTCCTGGAGCTCCGTGCAGTGTTTTGGGCCCTCAGGTCCTTCCTTCCGTCCCTCAAGGGCAAGGTGGTGAGGATCTTCACCGACAACACCACCACCATGTTTTACATCAGGAAACCGGGCGGAACCAGGTCCCCAGCACTGTCCAAGGAGGCGCAGGACCTGTGGCATTGGGCCATCGCCCAAAGGATATTTCTGGTGCCGTTTCATCTGGCAGGGATAAAAAACACCATCGCCGACTCACTCAGCAGGGAGCTGCGCTCGTGCCACGAGTGGGAGCTACGGCAGGATCTAGTGGATCGCCTCTTCCGACGGTGGGGCACACCCCAGATCGACCTGTTCGCGACGGCGACGAACTCCAAGTGCCGGAGGTTCGCCAGCAGGTTTCCCAGGCGAGGAGCATGGGCGATGCTTTCTCGTTCCCCTGGGAGGGCCTGTTCCTCTACGCGTTCCCTCCTTTGCCACTGCTAATCCGGCTCGTCAACCAGCTCAAGAGGTCACGGTGCAGGATGATCCTCGTCGCACCTGCGTGGCCGAGGCAGATCTGGTTCCCGGACCTTCTGGACTTGTCAGCGTCCCCGCCAATCAAGCTGCCGGTGGACGCGGATCTACTCTCCAGAGAAGGAGGCGCCATCCTCCACCACGACCCGAAATCGCTGAACTTGCAGGCCTGGCTCCTGCAGCGCTAGAGTTTGGAGGATACGACATACCGGCCGACTGCAGAGAGGTTCTTGCAAAGGCCAGGGCGTCCTCGACTCTTAAATGCTACGGACACAAATGGAAGAGGTTCTCTGTCTGGTGCCACGCACAGAAGATTAACCCTCTACAGATTACGGCCCCCCAAGTACTGCCGTACCTGCTGACGCTGGCCAAAGCTGGACTGGCACACGCGTCCATCAAGATTCATCTTGCTGCGATCTCCCGATACACCAGAACCACGGGGCGGACGTCCTTGTGGTCTCATCGTCTGGTGAAAGAGTTCATGAAGGGACTGTTCAGATCGTTCCCGCCGGTGAAGGCTCCGGCCCCGGCGTGGGAGCTCAACGTGGTGCTGACCAAGCTCATGGGACCTCCGTTCGAGCCTCTGCACTCAGCTCCGTTGAAATTTCTGTCGTGGAAAACAGCGTTTCTTGTGGCCATCACCTCCGCACGACGAGTGGGAGAGATCCAGGCCCTTTCCTGCAAGGCCCCGTACTTGACTTTTCACGACACGAGGGTAGTGCTCAGGACGCACCCCTCCTTCATGCCCAAGGTACCGTCGGACTTCCATCTCAACGAACCCTTGGTGTTGCCTGTGTTCTTCCCGTCGCCTTCGTCGCCGGCTGAGAGGACTTTGCACTCGCTGGATGTGGCTAGAGCGCTGAAGTTCTACGTGGACCGCACGAAGTGTTTTCGGAAGACGTCACAACTCTTTGAACTTTGGACCTGTCAATCAGGGGAAGGCTCTCTCGAAGGCTTCCATTTCCAGATAGCTCTCCGGCTGTATCATGTACTGTCACCGGTTGGCAAACCGACCGCTGCCTGGCCGTCCGAGAGCCCATTCCACCAGAGCGATCGCAGCTACCATGGCGTTCCTATCTGGTGTGCCCCTGCTGGACATATGCAGGGCTGCTACGTGGAGGTCGACGCACACCTTCACGAAATTCTACTGCGTCGACCGGGATTCCAGGGAGGAGACCAGGGTCGGCCAAGCAGTGCTGCGCAACCTGTTCGCCTGAGGTGAGCCTGGTGAGGAGGTAAGATGCTTAATGTTGAGTTTGATGTGATGCTTAATGTTGAGCCTTTGCCACCTCCCGTGGTTGTGCATGTGTGTACTGCTATGTATTCTTTATTCATGAGCATGTGAATCCATGCCAGACCCCATGCTGGAGAAGGAACAGGTTACTTACCTGTAACTGTTGTTCTCCAGCATGGGTCTGGCATGGATTCACATGCGAACCCTCCCGCCTACCCCTCTGCGGCTCTTCACTTGGTCATACTGCCACTTCACGTGCTTCCAAATCTGAAGATGGCTGCCAGAGGCGGGGCTTAGGTAGATGCAGTCATTGGCTGTGGTCAGTATGACGCAGAGATCAGTGATTGGTTATTACTACGAAAGACAGATCAGAAACGAAACTGATACTGGTTTTTTCTTTACCGAGGATTCCCAGCCTGACGACGGGGAATATTCATGAGCATGTGAATCCATGCCAGACCCATGCTGCAGAACAACAGTTACAGGTAAGTAACTTGTTCCATCTCTGACTCTGCCATTGGCAAGGGTTGGGTGGTGTTGTGGGGTCTGGCGTTAAAGGGGCTGTGTCCCAGACACGTCCTTGTCCCCTGGAGAGGAGTTCCTCTGAGATCGTCCCGCATGTTACCACCCCTAGGGGGCCTATCGGTTAGCGGTCTCCCCTTCCTAGCCTCAGAAAGGGGCTCACCTCTGGGGAGAATTGACGTAATCTGGAGAATCGTTGCACTCATATAAACCTATACAGCAGAAATGCATTGGCTGTGACTTTGTTCTACCAGCAACGTGGATAGACAGTGCAGCATGTCTGGTCACACTTGTGGATGCATTCCTCTAGTATTATCGAATTGGACATCCTTTAGACTTCAAGCCGGCTCCACCCTTGCAGGTACTCTGGCATTTATGTAACCCACGTGGGTATATCATGGTGTAACGTGGGTCCTTAATCCGCACCTCTAAATGCAGAAGAACATGAAACGTGTCCACGCGCACTCCATATCTGTTGTGGTCCTTTTGGTTGACCATTTTGCAATGTCACCTCAGATCAGTGCCAATAGCAGAGGACGTGGTTTGCCTTATCATTGGATGCATTGTCGGGGAAGGGCCCCCTCACATGCAGATCTGAGGCTGTTCATAAGGGTAACGGAGCTCACAAAAATGTATATTCTCTCTATATACTTGGCACAATACAGCAAGTTATGGAGAAGGTGTGGGACAGAACATCGGAAGTGGACATAGTTATCTTTGCTTGAAGATGCAGAATCTGAAAACTGGAAAGAAATAGCTGGACTGTGAGGTCACTGCACGCTTTCAAGCTCTGCGAAATTGAATGGGTCAAGGAGGAACAATGTTGGTTTCGTCAGCATTCTGGAAGTGACTGAGGGGCATATGGAGTTGTTCTTGGAAAACATGCTCCCTACGCAGTTCGAGGACAGCAGCACCCTGGAAAAGAGGCAAGTGGATAGGCCACATAGAACGCGGTCACAAAGGCAGTCCCTGGCATCCCTACTGTGAAAAATAGTGATTAGACTTTTACGATCTCGCAACAAGACAATTTGCTGGGTGAGACTTCTAAGTAGGTAGCATAGCATGAACCAGATCTTTTTATACCCTGATTTTGTAATAGAAACACAAATGCAGAAAATCCTTAGAAGTAAAGAAATCAATTTGAGCAAAAAACATAACTTATGCCTGGCTTCCCCTAGCACATGTGCGCAATTAAATGGGGAGGGAAGCGCCATTTATTTGACCGCCCAAAGAGCACGTTACATTGTATAGAAATGCTAACCTAACTAAAGGTGGAGTTGCTGGTCTATTTCATTCAGGCGTAATTTGAATACTGGTACTGGTCGCATAGAGTTGTTTTACATTATAGAGCCATGGAGCTATTATAAGGTTTGCAGTTGATTAACTCAACGCCATATAAAACGAACATTACTTTACATCTTGGCCACTTTAATCGCATATTTATTTGTTGCCCTTAGGCTATATTATTTTTCCCCTAATCCAGGGAGGTCCTGCCACATCCAGCACGCGCCTGTGTGGGCGGTTTAGCTGCAGGTCGGATGCTAGGTCTCTCGAAGTGGGTGGGGCGTCGTTCAGACTGTTGATGTTGCATGTTGTGTGAATCAGGATGGGCAATTTTAAAAAGTTTCACGGAATGTCAGTCGTTGTCAAAAGGGCTAGGATATTGCCCTACATTCTTACGACGCACATTGACATTGTGATGCTCCAGCAACTCCACTTGATGAGCATGTGAAATTGGGTAGGAAATGGGGCTGGTCACTAGTTGGATCTGCGTTCACCTCTACTGCCGGAGGGATATTGATTTGGTTGAGAAAAGGGATGCCCTGGGAAGTTGGAAGTGAATGTTTCTGCCAAAGATAGCAGATTCGTGGGTATGGACGTTTGCTGGCAGTAAACCTGCACTGTTTTTTGTGGTTGCACAAGCGAACATAGGTGCTTTATTGTTCACTGGTATATCCACAGTACTAAATAAATGCTTGAATTTTCATCTTGTGTGGGCTAGTGACTGAAATTGTACATTGCATAGGGCCTTCGAGCCGTCTCGCTCTGGTGGGAGGTGTCTTGGTCGTGCATGTACCACTTTGAGCAGCCTTTTCAAAACATGCCTTGTGGAAATTTGGCAACCTCTTCATCCTAATTTTGGGGGCTATTCTTTTCGCCTGCTCATAATCAACTAGGGCTTTACTGCATCTAAATGGAGCCACAATAGACTCTGCGGAACACTTTTATTACTCAATTTCAGATCATACACCATTGTGTATGGTTGTGACTTGGTCATAGAGTGCTGTGAAACATGGAGATTACACGCTGAGGCATTGGCTGACATTGCATATAGGTAAATTATATTACAAAACGGGAAACCTTTTAATTTGCATGCGGCAGGCAGAGCTAGCAAAACATTTGGTATGGCTAATTAGCAAGGAGAAAGGGCACAGAATGCTTGCAGAGATTAGGAACACCAATTAAGGGACCGGGATGGCATTAACGCCTTTTTTCAGCAATTGTATGAGCAAATCTGACCTGACCCACACCTGGCTTTTGAATTGTTGGAAAAGGAAGACCTGCTGACGTTGTCGACTGCTGAAAGGGACAAATTGGAGCCCCCGCCTGTTATGTGTTCACATGGTCAATTAACAGGTTGGGCACAGGTATGACTCCCGGGAGTAATGGTCTACAGGTTGAATTTTATGGTGCTTATGCCGACTTGTAATCCCCTAGACCATTAGCTTTATGCAGTTAGGTTAAGGGAATGCTCCCTGAAACTGGGGAAGGCATTGATTATCGTATTGCACAAGACAGGGAAGGGATCCACTTGACTGATTCCTCTAACTGACAACTCTCAATGATCAACGTTGACACTAAGATATTGGCAGGTAGACCTCTTCCAGTGGTTTGCGAATGTATACATAAAGATCAGGTGGGGTGTCATACCTCAAAGAAAGTCTCTAATATTAGGCTTTATCGTTTAGAAGCTTGCAAAGCATTTGTCTCTGTAGACCGGGTATTTGTTTGAGGAGCTCAGAAGATATGGGATTTGAGAATGATTTGAATCGAGCTGCTGTATCGTTGCCCGCTTTCTAGAGTTAAATTGACAAAACTATATCCATGAGGTGGGAAGGGCTGCACGTTTGTGTTGTCTATCGCCACTTCTTTCCACGTTAGAGATGGAACAGCTGGCCTGCTTGATTGCAAGAAGATTTGCATATTCAGGCTTCAGCGTGGTGAGGCAAAAGCATGTCATCTTTCTAAAGGCAGGTGACATTATGCTGGATTGTAGGGCCCCAGTCTCGGCTCTTAGCATGGTTTAAGCTGATTGAGGAATTCAGTAAGTTTACACCATTAAAAATGAACTGGGGGAAATTGCTCTTCAATTCATGGCTGAAATGTATGATGGCCGATTGCTCTCTCCAAGAATCCATTCTGATACTTGGGTGTTCAGGTTAGCCCATGCTGGGAAGGAGTGTATAAAGCCAATATACTGGAGACTGGATAAAAAGGACAAAATGGAGTTCTGGTTTAAGTTCCCACGCCATTAATGGGAATGATTTCTTTATCTACTATGAACGCGTCATGTGTCTTTAGAAGACTTGATAAGCTGCTGCTTCATTTAATGTGGGGAAAATAAAGCACTTCGAATAGGTCTCCGTACATTGAAGCTTTCCTACGATGGCGGTGTGGTGGGTGCAGGGGGAATCTCTGGTTTTGGAGATTTTGCTGATGCAATATTACAATCATTTGTGGAAGGTTGCTACGACCGATCAACAAAGGTTTGTGGCGTCTACCTACCCATCCTGAAGGCTATTTATGCGATTTAGGCCCAGTTCACCAAAGCTGAGGTTGGAGATAAATGTATATTTCGAATGGATTATGTCTTCCAGCGTATTCCTTATCTTTGCCATGTAATGTCCAGCTTCGACTGCTTCGTGAAACTCTTTCGGCAGAGGGCGCCCTGCGTCAATGGCGTCGCGTCATTGTCCCTCGAAGGCCTCCATCACGGGTGACTTCATCAGAGGTTATATGTAGCACGCGCGGCGCCCGTTGGCTTTAGTTCTGTTTTTCCGCAAATGCGTTTGCTTTGGTAGAACCTCTGTGCGCCTCATACTTGTGAAAAGTATATTTTGAGTTTTTTTAGAAAACTCAATATGTGTTTGTCATCTACACTGTCGACACCTCGGTGCGGTTTCAAAAAATATAAAGACTGCAGATCGAAGATGTCCATAACCGACCGCATCGTTTCTGCTTGTGGTGCCTCGGAGAGGGCCACGATAACAAATGCATGACGGGAAAAGCCTTAAAGCCTTGAAGGAACGAAAGGGGAAGCTTCAGGTCGGAAAAGGTTTTCCATACCCCGTCCCCCCCCAAGTCCTGACCTGCTAGACCTTCGACCGATGAGTGGAGAGGTGACTCTCCTCGGACGAAGAAGGCCAATTGCTCTAGGTGTAGGAGTGATTCCTGCTACTTGTCTTCTTCAAAGAGTTAGAGTAGAAGGCACTGCTGGTCGACTTCGACGTCTTCGTCAGACGGTTCCCCCGAGAGAGTGCCATTCCCGTCCAAAACGTCTACACCTTCAGAATGGGAAGCTTTCCTTGTGGAAATGCTGAAATTCTTTGAGAAACAGTCCTGCTCAGACCTAGACTTCTTTGGAAGCTAGAAAGGAGAGGTCTCGGCCTAAAACTCACGCGCCCTGGAGGCCGGCCTCCTTTACGAAGTAAACGGCGAGATCCACATCGAGAGGCCTCGTTATGAAAAGAAATCGAAGGATCACTCAAGACGTTGGCGCCTATGACGCTAATCGGGCCCTCAACCCCTATTAAGCCATCCATGCCATCGACGCCAGTGTCGACAGATAACAAAATCGTTGACGCCAGCTGTGCCACTTTTGCCAGCTCAGCCACCAGTGCCTCGTGTTCCTCTGAAAAAGGTACTGGCTAAGACAAAGTCGAAGACTTCAACAACGTCGAAGCCTCTGGCTTCTAAACCAGAGAAGATATATACTCCTCTCTCAAAAAAGGATTTTTTCAAGTCCCTAACTTCAATGTTTGAGAAGGAACAGCGTTCAGATGAGGAGGATGTCCCTTTTGGGCTTCAGTACGGTACACCAAATGTGCCTGAATGCCTTATTTCAGAGGAGAGTGAAGTGCAAGTTATATATGACAATTTGCACAAAGCTAGTGGTATTGACACCTCTCCTGAGGAAGACCAGAACCAGGGTTGAATGCTGATTCCTCGTAGAGACTGCTCATTTCTAAGGTTGTCAAATACTTGGGTTGGTCTAGACCTCCAGCACCCTATTATCAAGATGATCTAACTGGCATTCTGAACAAGGATCCACCTACTGATCCAGTTTTACCTTTCCATGTGGCATTTCAAAAAAGGGTGGGCTGGAATTGGGAGACTCCGGAAACTAATACGACAGTTGACAAAAATCTCACCAAGAAATACCACCCCTCCAGTAGTGTCCCTGGCTACCTGTCAAAACACCCCGCTCCCGAGAGTCTGGTGTTCCAGGCAGCTACGGCTACCTCAAAACGAGCAGCGTACCCTATCATCCCTCCTGATGGGGACAATAAGCGCGTAGATGGATGGGTGAGAAAGAAGTTGCAGACCTCTAAGGTGGCAGCTAGATCTTTAGGCACCGCTGTTAGGCAACCTCAGCCTTTTCGTCCTAGCAGACAACCTTGGAGGGGTAGATCTTTTCGCTACTATTCATTTAGAAGGGTGCAAGGAATGGCCAGTCAAAGAGGCCAAAGAAATGTCCTCGTAGTGGACGAGGTAGAGGTGCCAAACCAGCTCAAGCAGCAGCCTCTTTACCATTGACCTGTGCAACAGCTGCTTCAAAACAACTCTGAGGGCTTGAGTCACAACTTGCAAGTGTCTACGCATCTAGAAGAATGGCGAGACATTACTCGCAGATGCTTGGGCTCTGGAAACAATAGCCCATGGTTACTGCCATCCTTTTTTATAAAGAAGCCTCAGAACAATCCACAGAGGAAACCCTCTTTGAGGATTCCGGATCTGCTCCTTGTGCAGGAAATTTTAACCCTGCTAGAGAAAGGTGCTAAAGAACCGCTGCCTGTAGCAGAGAGGAACAAGGGTTGATAGTCCCCATATTTTGTTGATTCCCAAAAAGGATGGAGGACTGAGACCCAGTTTGGACTTGAACAAGTTCCTCATGAAAGACAAATTCAAGATGGTCACTTTCTTTCAGGCCCTCCAACTCAAGGATTGGTTGGTGTCATTGGACCCTTAGGATGCTTATTTTCATGTGCCAATCCATCTCAAGCACAGGTAATACCTGAGGTTTGCAGTTGGCGACTCGCACTATCACTTTTGAGTCCTGCCATTTGGGTTGACCTCTGCCCTGAGGGTTTTCACCAAACTGATGGTGGTGGTGGCAGCGAGTCTCAGGAGAGGGGGGGATTCACTTCTACCCCTACCTATACAATTGGTTATCAGGGCACGTTCTCCCGAACAAGTCCTGGATCATCTCACTGTTACCTGCCACTCTCTTCACAGACTGGGCTTCTCCCTCAATTACAAGAAGTCCCATATGACACCTCCCCAAAAGCTACAATACATCAGAGCTGTGATGGATACATCCTTGGGAAAGAGCTCGTCACCCGAGGTGAGGGCTCAAGACATTCTTCAGATGTTAAAAAAAATGTCAGAGTGCCCAGAATCTTCCGGCCTTTGAATTTTTGAGGTTGCTCGGCCTAATGGCATCCTGCATTTTTCTGGTGCCAGAAGCCCGCATGAAAATGAGATCCCTTCAATGGGCTCTCGGAACACAATGGTCCCAATTCTCAGGAAAGATGTCAGACCGACTTCAGATTCCAACCAGAGTCTCACAGGATCTTCTGTGGTGGGCCTGCGAGGAAAATATTCGGAAGGGAGAACCCTTTTGGCAACCATGGCTGGAGATAACTATAGTGACGGACGCCTCACTCACGGGGTGGGGAGCTCACGCCAACGATCTGACAATCAGCCGTCATTGGTCTCCATCAGATTCCAAACTACACATCAATCTTTTGGAGCGGAGAGCAGTAAGACTAGCGCTGAAGGATTTTCTGCCCTCTGTACGTGGAAAGAAAGTCCTGATAATGACAACACAGTGGCCATGTACTACCTCAAGAAGAGGGGTGTAGGGTCACTACCACTGTGCAGAGAAGCAATGCAGCTCTTGTACTGGGCTATTCATGAAGGAATCTCCATCGGCAGTTCACCTAGCCGAGGAGGAGAACATGGTGGCGGATGCTCTGAGCAGGCCGAGCACAGTCTCCCACGAGTTGGAACTAGCTCAGGATGTCCTTCAAGAGATCTTCGCCCTTTGGGGAACCCCTCCAGTGGATCTGTTATAGACCGGTGCCAACCAGAAGTGCGACCAGTACTGCTCAAGCGAATTTCTCCCAAGAGGAGGTCTAGGAGACGTGTTTGTGGTGGACTGGGAGGTCCCACTTCTGTACGTGTTTCCTCCAGTCCCCGTCATTCCTCACGTAATCGGGAGGTTGAGAAGGTTCAGGAAACACATGATCCTAAGTGCCCCGGATTGGCCTGGAGAACGTGGTACCTGGACCTTCTGAACATGTTCATCTGTCCTCTGATGCGTCTTCCACAAAGAGAGGACCTTCTCTTGCGAGGAGGGTCGGGTTCTCCATCCAGAGGTCAAGACTCAACGTTCACGCTTGGTTTCTGAAAGGCTGGGATACAAGGATTGGGACCTCCTGGATGATGTAATGGATGTGTTGCTTTCGGCCAGAAGCCCAGCAACAAAATCTCTCTACTGTTGCCGTTGGAATAGGTTTTGCGACTGGTGCAGAGAAAAGAATGTTGATCCTTTTCAGTGTGAAACTCTGGATGTGTTATCCTTTTTGGTTTCATTAGCACATAAAGGTCTTCAGGTTGGTACCATTAAGGGCTACTTAGCAGCACTATCAATCTTTAAGCGCTCATCAGAAGAATGTTCCTATTTCAAGATCCCATTGGTGACTCAGTTTCTAAAAGGGTTCTCAAATGTGTTCCCTCCATCTCCTTTATAGGTTCTGGTTTGGGACCTCGACCTGGTTTGAAATTTCTGATGTGTGCCACATTTGAACCTTTGCACGCATATCTGTTAAGGTTGTTAACCTTTTAAGACCATAATATTGGTTGCTCTAACATCAGCCTGTAGAGTGAGCGAATTGCAAGCACTTTCTTCCAAGCCACTCTTTACTATGTTCCACAAGGACACGGTTGTATTAAGGGTAAAACCCTCCTTCTTGCCTAAGGTAGTCTCAGACCTTCTTTTGTCTGAAAATTGTGCCACCAGCCTTCTATCCTCCACCTCATCTTGGTAAGGAAGAGGAAAGGCTCCATAGGTTGGACCCTAGGAGAGCGTAAAGCTTTTACATCTCCAGAATGTCAAAATTGGGAGTGGACAACCAGCTCTTTGTCCGATAACAGGACACAAACTAGGCCAGACGGTTTACAAACAGACCTTGTCTGGATGGATCATTCTCGCCATATCTGAATGCTACAGACTGGCAGGCAAAGGCCCTCCTGAGGGTTTACAAGCTCATTCCACCAGGGACATAGCTACATTGACAGCCCTTCAAAGGGATGGCCCTATTAAGAACATCTGTGATGCTGCAACGTGATTATCAATACACACGTTTACAAAGCATTATTCCGCGGATGCTTCCCATGTTCAAGATGTCGCTTTTGGTAAGGCAGTACTTTACACTGCCCTTTAAAATTCTTAATTTATAAATTCTACACCGTCCTCCAATCATGGATACTGCTTTGGGAGTCTGTCAAAGATGAGGAATACGTTAAAGGGGCGTACCTTTTTAAATCGATCTGTGATGCAGCAACTTGGTCATCGCTGCATACATTCACAAAGAATTACTTTTAGATGCTTCCCACTCTCAGGATGTTGCCTTTGGTAAAACGGTACTGTATCCGGCCTTATAAGATGCCGACAATTTCAAATTCTACTCCCTCGACCAAATTCTGCATACTGCTTTAGGAGTCTTATCAAAGATGAGGAATACGTTGGAGGACACAATCCATTCGACGAACAAGTTAGTTACCCCTGGTAACATTCTTTCGACTGGATGTTCCTCCAACATTCTTTCGACTGGATGTTCCTCCAACGTATTCCTAATCGCCCTCCCAACCTACCCCTCTGTAGAATTTCCAATGCATTTACAGCTTTTGTTCCACCAAGGTTGAGTACTGTGCATCGGTGCTGCACGAGGAGGGGAAAAACAACTGAGGCCAATGAGTGCTGCAGTCGGAATGTTACCACGGGTAAGTAATTTCTTCTTTGATACCTCTATGGGGTAATAATTCCACTTGTCGGAATAAACCGTCGAGGTTGGGCATTAGTTTGGTACCGAAGACCGTTAGATCCAGATGGGCGATACTTGGGGCAGGGTTGGACTCTTTGTAAGGTGCTGAATGTAGTTTATACGATTTTTTTTTTTTTTATTTTCTTTTTTTTGGAGCTTATTCAAAGTTATCACACAATAGGAAAGCATGGGCGGGATTTTCACCGGGTGGAGGCAGTAGACTCATCACTGAGCTGTGCATGTTTTGCTCTCCTAAGACTAGTACTCCGGTGAACAGAGTGCATAGTAGAAGGGCGCTTGACCTAAGCTCTGCCCTGCAGGATTCAACGTGTCGGAGGGCATGTGTGAATTCGAGGGTGGGCTCTTGTAAAATGCATTTCTTCGAACTATTCCATCTCAAAAGTTTACCATACGTGCCTGGTCCTGCGTTAGAAAATGCATGCCAATTCTGATGCTGGCTGCCTGAGATGCGGGTGTCTCATTTTTACATGTCGGGAGTGTTCACATGTTCGAATATTTTGGAATGGCGCAATAGAGACGCTAAAATTATATTCTGGTTGGGCATTGGACACATCCATCAGAGTCTGCCTCCTGTGACTAATTCCTGTCAAGGAGAAGAAGTTAACATTCAAGTTTATTCTGTTGCACAGAACATCATATAGCGATGAAATGGAAGCAATCTACCCAGTCTCACTGGTAGCTTGGTCCAGAGATATGTTAACATGGGAAACGTTAGAGAGGGACCTTAGGGGATGACACAATTCAATATATCTGGGATGCATTGGTGACTGTATTGCTGTCTCTGATCTGATGCCCTCTGATGATGATGCCTGGAGTAACATGTTTCTTTTTCGGAGGCAATAGTTCTTTGGCAATGCAGCCGGGAACCTATTGATCAAGCTTCTGCATGCCTGCTCACTTAGCCATGTCCTAGCTCTCAATACTTTACAGTGCTGTGTTCACTGGCAGTCGTCCTCCACTGTGTTCTTGTCTTTTGGCCACATTTGCCATATTTAGGTTTTGTTTATTCAGTTTCTCCTTCCGCTATGAGTTTGCCTTCTGTGTACAGCAAGTGTTGTGAATGTTTTTGGCCTTCTTTCTACCTGTGCTGAAATACTAGAGCTTTTTATACACATCAAATTTAACATTGAAAAGCAGTGCAAAAGGGATGACTATACAGACAAACGCATCTAAAAAATGTACTTCAGTTATCCCAGGTCGTTTTTTATTTTTATTTTTTTTATTTTTAGAAATATTTATTGTGATCTGCAAATGCACCGACATTACAACGTAATGCAAATAACCAATCAAACAGTGAGATCAACAATGTCAATTTTTTACTTTTTCAAGAAACTGGAACAGACTGGGCTAGTCGGATATCGGGAGTGTGCCCCTTATGGGCCTGCTGCAGAGTGTGTCCTCGATGCTGGCGAGTCTACGACAAGGAGTTCTGTGCCGTGGCTGGACACCCTGTGGACCCCCACCACCCCCCAGGGTCACTCCGTGCCTCCCTGGAGAATTGCAGGAATGGGAGCCACTGTTGGTCTCTATATATGTGCGATTCCATTAAGAGGGCTGTTAAACTTTCCATGTCATAAATTTCCTTCTCTTTTTGCAGCTAATCGTTCTTAGATGGTAGTCTGGGCCTTCCACCTCATAGTGACGCGGACACGCGCTGCTAGCAGAAGGTTCCTAGGCATGTGTGGAAGCAGGGCGTACTCTTCATCGCAGGTCTCCAGCCCAAAGAGGACCAGTAAGGGGGTGTTAAGCATCTATGAATGCCCTCCATCTGATGGATCAACCCCAGAATTTCCTTCCGAAAAAACCTGTATGCGGGGGAAACCCCACCACTGGTGCCTGCACAAACCCACTTGCATGCATCCCTTCCAGAAATAGGGGGAGACCCCGCCATACATTCTGGCTAGTCG
Organism: Ambystoma mexicanum; assembly: GCF_040938575.1. Lineage (NCBI taxonomy): Eukaryota > Metazoa > Chordata > Amphibia > Caudata > Ambystomatidae > Ambystoma > Ambystoma mexicanum. Next base: position 1,087,973,778 of record NC_090937.1, on the reverse strand, counting down.
TTGGGGTGTGTAGTGCCACTGTGTGAGGATCCTACCATTGTGCATTTTATATTGCACAGAGACGCAGGACTTCCATACCGCCCTATAGATGGCATTCCAGCCTTTTTGATCATCCTCTAGTTTCAGTTCTAGGTCCCATTTTGCTTTTGTGCTAGGTGAGTTATGTCCCCCCTCTATAAGCGGTCTGTACATGTTGGCAATGAGCCCCCTGGTACCGTGTGTGAGTTTAATATATTCTCGAATGGAATGAGCGGGCACTGTAGCTGGCCTTTCCATCTTTTATCTGTGAGAACCCCTTTCAACTGCAGGAATGGCAAGGGATTAATCTTCAAGCCCTGCTGAGCCTCTTCAGTTCATCTTTGGTTACAAAGGTTTCTTCCCTCCACATTTGACCTGCTCTGACCAAGCCCTGCTCGTACTGGGGCTGAAAGCGGAGGGGCTCTGCAATAGCATCTCTGCTTGGGGGCGCCCAAATGCAGCTAAGAGGTGAGGGCCAGGTCGTGACCCCGGTCATACCGCGATTCCTGTTGTCCCATATGGACCAGAGTGCCTCCAAAACTGGGTGTTCCCTGGCTCTTTGCAGAATTTCCTTGCAGGGACCCCAAAGCCATTCCTCAAGGGTGACTGCGGCGAACAGGCCGTTCTCCAATCCGACCCACTGTTTGCTTTTAGTTTCCTTGATATGGTAAACCAGTATGCGCGGCTGAGTGGCCGCATAGTACCCGTGGATATTTGGATATGCAAGACCGCCTTTGTCCTTTGGGAGAATTAGGGTGCCATACTGGATTTGTGGTCTCCTTCCCTCCCAGAGGAACGTCAGCAGGGCTTTTTGGGCCACGTTTAGGTAGTCACTCGGGAGTGCTATGGGTAGTGATTGGAACAGGAAAAGGAGGCGCGTCAAAACATTCATTTTGATTGTGGTGAGTCTTCCCGCCCATGTAAGGCCGAGCTTACTCCAGTTGGCGAGGTCTTGTTGAATGGCGGCCCAGATTGGTTTATAATTTGCTTGATATAGATCACGCAGATTTTTTGTAATCGTGATTCCCAGAGATCTAATGCTCGTCTGCACGACCTGGAGGCCCCAGGGTCACAGGATTGGTGCCGGTGAGGAGTCGGTGTCCCTGAGGGGGGGACCAATGTTTTGCCTCGGGTTTATGTGAAGTACCGACTGTGACCCATTTTCCTCGATCTCTCGCAAGAGAGCTGGGATGAATTGAGCAGGGTGCGTGACATAGGCCAGCACGTCATCCGCGAATAGGGCTAGCTTGTATTCTGTACCGTATCTGAGTAACCCCTTTATTCTGTCATTATTCCTGATGTTTTGTGCAAGGGACTCCATAACCAGTACATCGTCCCTGTGTTTAGATTGAACTGGGTAGATGCAATCCCATTTACCACCACTTTGGCGTTATTGTTTTTTGTATAATGCTCCACCCCCTCTCCCCCTTAGCCACTCAGAGCCCAGACCTGTTTTATGTAAGACGTTTGACATGAAACTCCACTCCACTCTGTCGAACACCTTTTCGGTATCGACCTAGATCAGCGTGGGTTCTACCTCTGATGTCCTGAGAGAAGCCATTAAGTCTATTGTTTTGCGCACGTTACCGGCTCCCTGTCTCTGACATATCCCACTTGCTCGTTGTGTACTAGTCGGGGGAGGACCTTGCTAAGTCTCTTGGCAAGGATGCTTGCATACATTTTAGCATTGACGTTTAAAGATATGGGCCTATAGGAGCCACAATCTAATGTATTTTTTACCTTATTTGGGAATAACAATAATCCTCGGTGAAGGTGGGTGGGGTGTTGCCTGTTGCCATTACGCTATTAAAGAGGAAAAGGATTAATGCCCCCTTGAACAGTTTATAAACCCGCTTTTAAATCAGAAATAGCTTGTTTAACCTCTACTGCAACAATTGGGGCATTCATTGCATCCCAGTCTGCTATGGTCAGCGCCGGAAATGAGATTTTGGCCAAGTATTCCGCAGTGCTCTCGTTGGTTGGGCCTGTGTCTGAAGTATATAGCTGCTCGAAGTACTGTGCAAATCGGGCTGTGATTTCTTTAGGACACACCAGAACCGTGTTTGAATCGGAGTTAATATTTACAGCTCTATCTGCCCTTTTCTTCCTGAGTCTAGCCGCCAGCAGGGTGTGGGCTTTATTCCCCTTGTCAAAGTACTTTTGCTTGACGAATATTAGGTGTGCTAAAGCTTTTACAATCCAAATTTCCTTCAGCTCTTGTCTTAAGTTCCTTATTTCTGCCCTGGTCTCTGAAGCCAACCCCTCTTCTCTCGCCAGTGCCTTTTCTTTGTTCTCTATCAATTGTTTGACCTGGGATTCTCTTAGAAGCTTTAACCTTTTGACTGCGGATCCCTGCGCTATTAAGCTCCTTATTGTGGCTTTCGTGGCTTCCCAAACTAGGGCGGGGGCAGTTCTCCTGTGTTTCTATCGATGAAGTCCTGTATTTCACCATATAAGGTTTCCTTGGAAAGCTGGTCCTTAAACAATGCATTGGAACAAATCCATCGTTTGTCAACTGGAGCGCCCTGACCAAGGCACACGCCAACAGTAACCATGTCGTGGTCCGACCACCCCACCACTTCAATGTCCGAGTCCAAGATAAGATGTTCCAATTGCTTTTCCAGGAAGATATAGTCCATGCAGGAGTGTTTGGTAGGGGGAGGAGTAGGTGGTGTAGGCCCTGCTTTGTGGGTGTGTGACCCTCCATGCATCCATCAGTTGGTACGTTGAGACCAGCTGCCGGAAGGAGCCGCTGTCTACGAGGGGCAGAGGGGAGGGCTCCCTCTCTGTATGATTTCCAGTGCTGGATTCATGACTTGATTGAAATCCCCCCGCAGATTAGATGACCCGCCCCACCCCGTCTAACCTTGCAAACGGCTCCCTGCTAAAGGATAGTTGTTTGGTGTTAGGGGCGTAGACTGCACACAGTATGTCTGCTGTGGATCTCACTTCACCATGCACAATGAGAAACCTCCCTGCCGGGTCTCTGACTATGCGTGTGGTTTGGAGGCCCAAGGAGGAGTGATACAGGACGCCCCCTCTTCTCCGGTCCTGATGCCCATATGGTACCGCCCACGTTTTTGCCCCTCAGCCGGAATTCACCATTTTGTTTATACCTGGTCTCCGGGATGGAAAGGATGTCAAGATTTGCCTGCGTGAATGCTCGGGTTAACATCGATCTTTTCTGCAGTGATTTAGCCCTTTCACATTAAGAGACCCTATCCGTACAGCCTCACCCACCATTACTCACCGGTTTGCATACAGTGGATCGATAAGTCTGTTCACACCCTTCTATGGGTCACATTGAATCGTTCACTATTTCATTTGGTCACCTGGGTTACCCCTGCCGCCCAAGCAAATAAGAGTTCAAATCATAGGAGAAGGAAAGTGTTGGTAGTTTAAGACCGTTTCCTTGAGCCTTTGGAGATGCCCTGTGTTTGCACTCGGGGCCACTCAACAGGTGTCACCCAGGAAACCCCCGAATTTTTAATTGGATCTTAACAACTTTCAAGTAAGCGAAAGCATGGTGACAACTAGTTAGTGGTGCCCGGCAACCTTAATCTTCTCGGTAGGGTTCATTGCGCTTCTTATTTCAGTCCCTCAAATAACTTTTCTGCGTTCTCATGGTGTATTCAGTCTCTGAAACTTCTTGCCACCTCTGGATTTACTCTTCTGTCTGACAAGGCATAAAATAAGCAATGTCGCATTGCAATTTGCTACGCAATTCTGTTGGTTTGCTAATTAAATTGACACTTGTGTAGCAAAGTTAGCTATTTAAGTTACCCAGCTCAATGAAAGCACTGCTCACCCTGAATTCCTTCCTGGCTCTCAAGGCTCTTGCTACTCTCTGCTCTGGTCACTGCAAGTTCAAAGGGGCTAATGTAGAGAGTACTTTAGTAATAATCTCCTTCACCAAAGTGCCAAAGGCCTGTGTGGGAGTACTAGGCAAAATTTGTTTTCTTTTTCAAACAATTGAAAAACAGAAGTGATCTGGATGATACTTTTATTAGCTATCTATATCCTCTTTGGCAAAGACCAGTGTGTGTAACTTTTTAACAGTCATGCAATTCCATTCCTAACAATTTAAGTTGCTCCATAATGCATAAATACATAATTGCTTCTGTAAAACACTGCATTGTCTTCATGATTTACATTAACGTTTAGGTTAGTGTATCTAAATCTCATAGTGTCCACTAGAAGTGAACACTTTTGAAAATGTTCATGGTCCCATGGCCCACTTCTTTTAATAACACATCTAGGTATGTGACCTGCTAGTTGCATTTATCTGTGCAACTAGTGTTCAACTCATGAGAGGTTTTATACCAGTTACCCTGAAAGTGGGATGGCAGCAAACTACAATATTCCACCTAGTTTGTCCAATTCTCTGCCTGCTCTGTATTCCATCTACTCTGTTTAGTCTTACTTTCTTTCCTCTAACACAAAGAATACACAAGGCTTAATAGAAGTTTACAAAAAAGAATGATTAATCGTTCCATCCAAACTGTATATCGACATATCTCCTGCAATGCAACACGCTGTAGTTTGCCTCCACAGCTCACTTTTCTCTATGATTATGATTGCATTGCATATTGGCACCTGGAGAGAGCTGGCCAAACTGTGTTTTCAGAGCCTTTTTATCATATCTATTTTTTGTTGTTGCACCTAACCTTTTACAGACACTCAGACAGAACTTGCAAAGTTCACTCGCCCACTCCCATTTGCAGGAGTTGTTTGAAACTTATGTAAAATAGACTTTTTTGCAGTAAATGTCAAATGTTCACTGTGCTTAGTTGACAGCAGCGTGCCAAACATAAAGTGGGTTTGTGGTGACATGGATCACTTTACAGAAGGCGCATTTGCATTGTCACCCGTTGCGATAGGTCATGTGCATTTCTTTTAGGTCGAGTAGGTAAGGAATACATTACTCGCCGTAATCGTATTTCTGATGCTTGTATCTGCTTAGATTCACATGCTATGCATAGGCCGACATCTAGTGAAAGCTTTGGAGTTTTACAGTTGATGTTTTTGAAACTCGAAAATGGACGTTGAAATAGGTTGTGCCAGTAATAGTATCCCTCGTGTGACGTCCCCTGTACCCATGATCCCTCACACGTGTAGGTCCCTCAAATTGTATTTTTCTGACATGAGGTAGCATGAGGAGTAGCATGAGTACAGAGTTCCCAAGCAGATAAAGCTCATATAACATCTATGCACCTTCTCTCCGGGGAGGAAGGGTGGGTGCATGTGAATCTAAGCAGATCCAAGCACCAGAAATACGATTACGGTGAGTAATGTATTCCTTCTGATGCTTGTGTAATCTGCTTCGATCACACGCTATGCATAGATTAGCGAGCAGTGTTATGAGAAGGTGGCGGGTTGTGAGAAGGAGTAGCAGCAAATAGATGTTTTAGAACTGCTTGTCCCACCTGTGTATCTGTCTTGGAGTGTGTGTCAATGCAGTAGTGCTGAGTGAATGTGTGAATTGAGCTCCATGTGGCTGCTTTGCAAATGCTGTCTAAGGGGACATTTGCAATAAATGCTAGAGTAGCCCCAGCACCCCGTGTGGAGTGGGCTCTTTGTGTAGAAGCAGTGTTTTGTCTGATAATAGCATAATTGTATACATTTGACTATCGATTTGGAGATTTCTCTTTTGGAAAGCTGTTCTCCTTGCGTGCCTGTAGCCATGGAGACGAACAGTTGAGCAGTCTTCCTAAGCGGTTTGGTCTTGTCTACATAGTAGAGAACCGCCCTCCTAACATCTACTGTGTGGAGTTTGTTTCTGAAAGAAAGCCGGAAGCTCAAATGATTGGTTTACGTGAAATTTGGAAATGAATTTGGGGGAGACCCTTGGGTGACTCCATAAAACCAATTTGTCTTTGTGGATGACAAAGAAAGGGTCCTGCACTGACAGGGCTTGGAGTTCGCCGACTCTTCTTATGGAAGTAATAGCCACTAAGAAGGCAATCTTGTAGGTAATGTGTCTAAGGGTAGCTTGATGCAAAGACTCGAAAGGGGGATGGGGGGGTTCTATGAGTTTTGCTAGTACCACATTTAGGTCCCACCCAGGTGGGTGGTTGTAGATTTGAGGACGTAGTCTCTTTACTCCTCCATGAACGCCTTAATGACTGGCACTTCCTCCATGAGACTTTACTTTGGGAGATGGTATAGGCTGATAAAGCTGCTAGGTGGACTTTTAGAGAATTGAAGACTAAACCTGAATCTAGCAAGTGGTGCAAGTAGGTTAGAATGTGTGATGGAGTACATTCTATGGCGTTGATTTGCTTAGATTGGCACCAAATGACGAATCTCTTCCACTTGTGGAAATAGCAGTGTCTGGTGATAGGTTTACGTGCTTCTTTCAGGATATCCAGGTGACTGAACTCTAGGACCTACACACGTGAGGGATCATAGGTACAGGGGACGTCACACTAGGGATAGTATTACTGGCGCGCCCTATTTCGACGTCCATTTTCAAGTTTCGAAAACAACTGTAATACTCTGCAGCTTCCACTAGATGTCAGCCTATGGTAAACTAAATTACTTAACCTGCAGGTCTACTAGTAGAATTTTAAAGAATTTGCAAGGCCTGATTCGTCTCACTACTACCTTACTTCAGCAGTACACAAAAATGCTGTATTGATGCTCATTTTATGTTTTGGATGCAAATAACTTCTGGTGAGATTAATAATATTAGTACAACATTGCTAATCAAATGGGTGTGTTTGCTAATCAAGAATATTTTAATTAGCAAACTCTGCTAATCAATTTCTGAAAACTAATTTATGCCTTGGGGGTCCCGATGGTATACATGCTGACTGATGAGTAGGGCATTTCCTCGCCTTCCATTGCTCCAACTCGCCCCTGCAAATTCTTCAACACACTATTGGCCTCATCCCCAGAAGTGACTCTGCATTCTTCCTCTTCGTGGGTGAAGACCAGTGTGAAGGGGTGGTTCCATCTGTATCTTGTGCTGTTTTCTCGTAGACATTGGGTGAGGGGACAGCACGCTCTTCTTCGGGCTAAGGTGGCAGCTGATAAGTCCTGATAAATTCAGACTCTGGAGCCCTCAAAATCTACTGTGTCCATTTCTCTCGCCCGCTGCAGGATGTCCACCTTGTGTTTGTAGTGGTGACACCTAGCTGGGAGCGATCTTGGGGCCCCCGGAGGGCCAACCGCCCTCTGGACTCTTTCGAATTCCAGCTGTGGCGCCATCGACAGGGGGAGCATAGTGCCAATCAGGTCCATAACCCTTCTTTCCAGGGATGTCAGCGTTTCACGGGGAGTTTCCTTGAGTCCCTGGATTCTTATGTTCGACCTCTGTTCTCTATTTTCTAAGTAGTCTACTTTCGCCTCCAGGTCTTGGCTTTTTTGTTCAAGTTCTTGAAATCTCCCTTCTGTTCTCATTTCTATTATGTTTGAGGACTGCTTATAGTTCTTTGAGGGCTTCTTTGTCCTCAATTTTGTGAACCTTTTCCTGGAGAACACTGATTGTAGGTGTCATACTGTTTCGAAATGCTCAAATTTCATCGAGTGAGAGACTGAGATCTGCTTTCGTGGACTTTTCTTGGTCTCCACCCAGTATTCAGGGATGCTCCTGGGATTGGGAGGATGCCATATCAGTGCTGGCCCTTCTAAAGTCTCGTAGCCTTTGGGCTGTTGAGGGGATCCAAGTACATCTGTGTATACTGTGACAGCCCTTTCACGTGCCAGGAAGAGGTGGTGACTGCACTACGTGTTGGTTGTGGTTGACACCGTACCCTTAGACTTCTATCACAGACTTGTCTCCCACAGGTGGCGGGCCGGTGGGAGTGGGTACCGTCCCCGTGGATTCTGACTCTCGCTGTGTAGTGGGGGCTGCAAGTCGGGGCGAGAGGCCCTTAAGCCTGTTTGAGACACTTGGGTATCCTTTGAGTCCGTGACCACCTTCTGTCAGATTGAGACTGCGTTCCTAGCCTCCCGCATCTATCCGCGTGGTCTGCTTATCCCTCCAGAGCTGCACGCTGGAGAGGGGGGGGGCAGGCTCTTTCCCTGACCCTCACACCAGGGAGTCTGCCGTGCTCGCTTGTCTCACTTCTGCCCCGGAGGGGGTGGAGGGCCGATTGGCAACCTGTCTTCCTTGGCTCGACGAGGGCCCTCTGCACTTCTCCGTGGGTGGTCACGTTCCAAACACTGTGCGGGGGGGGGGGGGAGAAGAGCGGCCCATGGAAACCAGGGGAACCGCCCCATGCATCGGCCGATACCTGCCCGTATCCCTGGGCCCCTTTGGGGCTGCATGATGAAGTTCAGAATGCGGGCTGTTTTTTGAAGTCCCCCCTAGCCCCCCCCTCCCTACTTACACGAGTAGCTGGTCTTTAACGGCACCAGGTAGGTGCTCTCCAGGCTGCCACGCCAGATCCTTTGCTGCTCCGGGGCCCTGGGGGAAGGGCGCAATACCTGATACCCTTGGACCTCTGGGCTCCGGATAACTCCTTTGATAATGCGGGTGCCCTCCAGTCTCTACGCCACCCTCCAAGGCCCGCACCTCTCTGAGCCAATGACCTCCACTGCTGGACGTGCTGATGAAGTGGTTTCCTTTAACGCCCCGAGCAGTGGGGCTGGAACCTCCCCCCCCCCCCCCCGGTGTGTTTTTGGGGGTGTTGAGGGCACCTCTGTCCCCGGTTTCTGCTACCCTCTGCCTCGAGGCCTCAACCACTCTCCGGGTACATCCGGGGCGCAGTCTGTGTCGCTAGTTTCTGTACTGCAGGTCGGTGCGCCATTCCAGAATGGAGGTGCAGGGAGGGCAAAGATGTGCTACAGCTCCCCCATCTTCATTGCTGGGCTGGCTCTGTGGCTGATGATTGCAGAGCGCCTTCGCCTCGAGAGGGGGATGGCCCACGGAGGGGCCAGTCAGCGTTGCTGTGTGCTGCCAGTGAGGGTCTCTGGACTCGAACGTCTGGCATATTTTGCGGTTCCGTAATTGGGCTCCGCGGGTGAGGCTTCTCCGACGTCTGCCCGCTCCCTGTGTTGACCTCTTTGCTGTTGTGGCTCCTCAATGGGGCCCCTCTACTAGGGCTTCCGTGTGATGCGGCAAGCGCGTTGGATTAGCCAGTCTCTCTCGGTCCTTCTCGGTGTTGCCCTGCACCCTTAGGCGTCGTTGCAGCGCCACCATGCTCCTCGTTTGCGTGGCTTGACCGCTTTCATCTAGGCCGCGGGGGGGGAATCACCTTCCTGCGGTCCGTACACTTGCGTTTTCCTCTGGGACATCGCTTGACAGCTTCTGAACCGATTCAGCTCTAAGAGACTGCAATTTCAGAAGATTGCAGGCTGGGCAATCCGGTCATTTTCACTTCTAATTGAGGGTGGGACCGTGAGACGAGCACTCGGGCATCCATACTGCCTGCGCCCCCTGGTGGTCTCCCCAGGTCGATTTTCGATCCGTTTGAAACTGTAGAACAGACTTTGGGAAAGTACACATCGGACAAAGGGCCCACCTTGTTTACTCTTGAACGTCAGTATATTTGGTTTATATAAACTCCAACTCCCAATTGCATGTAAAGTCGATTTTTATTTGCGAGTTTGAAACCCTAAGATTTTGTATATTTTAATAGGAGCAATTTTGATAAAATGTGTTTACCATATTGGATGTACATTTCCCATGTTTTTAATGCAGTTTTGGCACTTAATTTGACTCTGCAAAACTACTTGTTATGGTTGGATTTCAATTATTTAAATGTTTTTTTTCTGTTTTCCAGTTTTGTTTGGTTATGCAACTACAGTTATTCCTCGAGTATACACCTACTATGTATCCACAGCGCTGTTTGCTATTTTTGGCCTAAGAATGCTACGGGAAGGCTTAAAGATGAGTCCTGACGAGGGTCAAGAAGAGCTGGAAGAAGTGCAAGCAGAAATCAAAAGAAAAGATGAAGAAGTAAGCCAACTGTTGTAGAAGTGACACATGCATAGTCTGTTATGCATTAATCTTCTATCTCTAACAAGCAGGGGTCTACCAAATAGCATATGGCCGAAGGCAAATAGTTATCAATTTCTGTTCCTTACTTCAAAAACACTTAAAAAAAAAAAACAATTTAAAGCACTATTTTGAATGTGCTCCCTTTCCATGTTTAATTTAGTTCTTTCTGTCAGGATATCATCCTTACTTAAGCATACAAGCCAGAAAAAAACGAAGAATAAACAAAGTAGGGATTAAATGCACACAAAGATGTTGCTTATGCAAAACCAGCTTCTTTGTAGCCCACATAAGGTTTCTGCCGGCTCATGCATGACACACTTTGTTGGTACATATGAGGTGAGTAGTCTCCATATCTGTGTCGCCAAACCTCAATCCACATCCCCCTTCCCACCAAACTAAAGAATGCAAGGTTTGATGGCTCTTTCGGTCTCACTCTTTAACCAAAATACCAGCAATTACTGTCTTCCCTAACTCACTTTGTCCACACAGAAGAATGCTCTGTCTTTCAAGGTGGATTGGCAGGCCTATAATGTAACGGAGAGACTTACTAATAAGCAAGTTCTCTGAAGAGGCCAATATAGGTTGGGAAATGGCAGCCACATTATGCTGCTTGACATATAACCGACGTTGTCTCCAGACCTGTGTGCCTAGAAGAGGCAGCACACCTGTTGGGAAGTCTTCCGATTTCCAAAGATCCTCCCCTTCTACCCACTTTGCTAACCGAATATAACACTTGACTCCTTCAAACCGAACCATCACACCTATCTCTATATGCTCTCTGGCAGACTGGCCCATTGAGAAACTGCATAGATGTCCCAACATAAAGTTCTTCGGAAGGGGCTCTTAGACAGAAGTATGTCACTTTGGCAGATAACGGATTAGCACAGCCATACTGGTATCTAGTACCTGTTGAGAATTCTTAGTTTCTCCATGTACGTTTCAACTGGTGAAGGAAAACCTGCTTACCTCTCTTCTCAATACACAAACATATGCACATTTTTCTGATATTTTATCAGGAATTCTCATTTAATGCCATTCTTTTCTGCACTCCATATTTGTCATACTACATTCACTAAGAAGGCAAAGTTTTTGGTACGAGTTGAATAGCAAACTATTCCTGAAGAACCTTTTTTCAGCTGGCATTTGGCCAATACGTACTTGAAGCCGAAGTTTGGTACAAATCTACTAACAAGGCTAATTTGATCTTTCCAGTTATTTTGTTACGCAGATACCCAGATTATTTTTGAAGCATCCTCTTCCACCAACCTAAAACTGTAACACATTTTTATAGTGAATCTTGGCCTTGCGCAAATGGCTAGATGATGCATATTTAAAATTGGACCTATCCAAGTCCAACACTGACACATTGTGTCCAGTTGTGCTGGGTACCTGCCCTGTTTCCAATACAGTTATGAAGGATCTGAGCCTACTTCTCGATAAGGACTGTTCCTAGGTAGCACACATGTGTTTTTTAAACTGGATTGCAGTCTCTGCCTTTTTTTTCCGTCTTCTCCTAAAAAATAGATACATTTTGACCTTTTTCATCTAACTTAGAAAATTATTTTAGTTCGAACATGCACCCATTTATGAAAAAGCAATGTACCCAGTTAACAGGCTTATGAGCGGGGAGGCTACTTTTGGAGAGCAGCTGCCGAATGAAGACGTGAATTTTGTTTCAAGGCTAAAGGTAAATGAGCTTCCTTTACTTTCTATGGCACCCCATGTGGGAGACACCTTAAGCGAGTTTACCTCGCATGTGAGGGGTTTAGAAGAGACACTCTCTCCCGGTGCACACCGGGCATGGATCCAAAGTCCTCCAGGGCACTAAGGCGACACCCCCACTCTGCACCTACCACGCAACAGAGCTTGGGGAGAATGCCCCTAGGAGCGCACACAAGAGACCTGCACCCCACGTGCAACCAGACTGGCTGAGTCATGCAGGGGTTACACCTGTCCGGCATAGCAAGATAACTCATGCATGTTTCAAAATCCACGGTAGGGACGCATGTCCTGCTCTGCACCCTCATAACGAGGAAATTGTCAGTTTTAGCTCACAGAGAGTCCCTACAAGTCCCACCGACCACCTCAGACCAGCTTGGGCATTGACATCTGCTGCATCACTCCCTTCAAGCCCTGACAACACTGGTTTACACATGAATCTTCAAGATGGGAGAGCCTCCAAAGAGGCGTGTTTTAGCATCATCGGGGAAAGGCCCAAATGAAGTCGGAGGACTCTACCGTGCAGGCTGCACTGCACCTACCACAAACATCTTAGGTGCTAACATCACAGGCAACCGCCCGCTGTGTCTAACCAGGAATAAAGAGTATCACAGCGGACAAAGTGATTCCTGCCATCCTACCTACCCTCAACCAGCTGGCCGATCACTTAGACCCAGAAACGCTTGTTGAGGAGTACAATAACATTGTTAACTACTGAAGGCAAGCGTCCCCAGATAGCACGATCCTCCCCGCAATGAGAGACAATAATGGACTCTCCCAGGATGGGAATAAGGCCAGGACAAAGTGCGGGTGAGCTTAAATGGGAGTTTATCAATCAAAATAGGGCATGCAAAGAACTCTGCAAACTCTGAGAGCGCTCTGTCTGACAATAGCAAAGACAGGCGTATATATTTACAAAAAACGTCATAAGAACCTTCATGCTGTAGGGGGCACAAGTTTGTGGGGATTGGGTGTCGACGACTAGCTATAGGTGCTGCTGCACGTCACTGGTTACCCTCGTGGGTTGGGCTGGTCCTGGCAGGTCAGCTGGGCTCATCCGGGCGGTGTTGTTGTGCCAACCATGATCAGTGTCAGAGATAAATGTCTTTCCTGACTTTCTGCCCTAGGGCCACGCACACCGCAGTCATTCAACATTGCAATATTATCTTCCCTGGTAAATCTTCCAATAGGTTATTCTGCAGGTTAATGCAACGCAGGAGGAATGCACCTGGAGTGGGGTCTGTCGGCGATGCGTCAATACATGGTTACCACCATCCTGTTGACCGGGTATCGGAGGTTGTGGGGTTGGGTCTAGGGGCATGGGACAGGCGGTCTATGTTATCATGTCTTGTTAGAAGTCATTATGGATGTGTTCTTGTGATGTTGCCATAATATTGGGTGTCCTAATTTTACAGGGGCCATTAACCTAGGGTGGGCCAGCGGGTCGTGGAGTCTAGGAAAGGGCGCCTTTGGATCTGTGTTTTAAGGCCGGGGTTTACTGCTGGGTTGTAAATAATTCAGGTGGCAGGCTTTGGCCTTGGGTGCTGTGGGGGAATGCGAATGCTTGAAGCGGCTCCAGCCGAATTGGGGGAGGTGGAGCCAGTGCGGCACCGGCCTCTGCTTTTTCGTCTGGTAGGCTTCACTGGGAGGGAGGGGGAATGCCCTTGCATGTGCTCACAAAGGTATTTTCCTCGTGTGTTGCAGACTTTAGGTGGAAGAGATATAAACATTCATATAATATACAATACTCATTAAGTCTTTCCAAGGCTCACGTTTTTGACATTGCTGCTGCCATCTATATGGCCAGTTTGAGCATATTACTTGTACACTACGTTTTTAGCAACTACAACATTTTGTTATATGCTTATACATACACAGTAAGTGAGGTAGTAGTAAGGTTAGTGGAGCACGCAGGAACAACCCGCCACTGCGACTGGCGGCAGTGGCACATAGTGGGCTCGGACACCCATATGTTGCATCTTCGTTCACCCCTTACATGAGCCCTCAGTATGGTTGCATTTGTCTTCCCTTGCACTCTAGCAGCATTAGTTCAGTTTTGGCGCGGGACTGTGGGGTGCAGTCTTTTCGATAACACACAACATGAAAAACCACCGGGACGTTTTTACCATTTGCGCATAGTTACAGGGATGTAGGTGCTTCATCCCTAATGTTATATGAGCACCCATCCTTCCATTTTCATATATTTTACAGGTTTTTTAGTCAGAGAGGTTGTGGAGAGAACGCTTTCATCAAAGGTGGTTTGCTCATTAGTATTTAGGGACTTTGCTTTTGTCAGGGGACCATTGTACAGTTCTTTTCCACCCAGGCCCTGCTGTCCGGGTCATGCTGGAAACAGCGATACACTGCGGAAGGTGAAATGTTAGTGTTGGTATCTAACACTAGATCATGTCCGTCTGCTCGTGGGAACCGGCTCTTAGCGGATCTGCCAGGGAGCTGTGGCCACAGGGAAAAGTGATACTCTCCGAGGGTGGGGGCCGTGCGGCGGTGCGCAGGGCTCAAGCCATTTTTATTATACAAAATGGTTTCCAGGGCCTAGCTAAATTGAACAGGTTTGGTCAATGTCTTCAGCCAGTGCCCCACCCACCACCTGGGCCCTGGTGGCAGGAAGGACACCCGGTGAGCCATGAACCTCACCGGGGGAGAAGAGGCATGGGAGGGGGTCTCCTGGACCAGTCCTCCCATACACTACACTCGACGATATTGCCCCTATGAAACTTAGACCGAGCAAACCCAAATTCCATCTAAACAAATGGTTAGCCTCTGCCCCTCTACCACCCCCCAATTAAAGGATCTATGACAACTAAAGAGGAGTTGCGAAACCTTGTGGGAGGCTACACCCTTCAGAAGACAATAGAACTAAATTAAAGGAAATATCTTCTCAATACAAAAAGGAAATCTACCTGGCCAAGTGTACATCACACAATAAGCTTATATCCAATGCTAGCATGAGGGAATTGTTTACTATCCTTAAGGAATTAGAGTCCCCTATCCCTATTCCTGATACCTGCACCAAAGATAAAACATGGTGCTCAGATATACAACAGGCACTATCCAATAAAATAACTACACTTCAAAATAAAATAGCCAAAAAAAAGCCACACTCAATCACCTATCTCAGTCCAACAATAATGCTCCCGACCTCCCCCCCCCCCTTTGAAGGAACATGACTATATCCTGCTTTAAGTTCACCAAACCCTCCATTCTTGAGGTAGAGAAAGTTAGTTATCCTCTCACTCAAGCCATCCAATTGCTAGGACGACCTCTGCCCAGCTCAGCTCATAAAAGATGCTGCAAGAGATCTTCCCCGTTTGTCTCCAAACTAATCAATGCTTCATTTGCATCTGGCACTGCCCCTACCAACCTGAAACAATCCTGGGTGCTGCCTCTGCTAAAAAAGCAAACCCTAGATCCACTCATACCCACAAATTACCGTCCTATCACGACAGTTCCATTTCTTTTAAAAATCCTGGACAAGATCGCCTACAATCAAATTCAAAGATTCCTAGAACTACATAAGCTCTTAGGAGCGTGACAATCAGGATTCCGACATCAACATGGAACTGAGACTGCCCTTATTGATCTGAAGGCAAAAATTGATGAGCTACGAGATGAAGGGAAAACAGCCCTCCTCCTATTGCTCGACCTCTTGACTGCATTCGACCTTGTAAACCACAAGGTCCTATGCAGACACCTAGATTCAGCCGCCCACTTTTCCAAAGAGGCTATAACGTGGATTGAATCTTTCCTAAGCGACGGGACCATGAGAGTGTTCTCCCCGTCAGCAGCGACAGACCCGAACCCTATTACCTGCGGCGTACCACAGGGTTCTTGCGTCTCCCCCACCCTATACAATATATTTACTAAGCTCCTTTTTGATGATCTGGACCACCTTGGTATCACCTACACTAACTACGCAGATGATACTCAGATTCTCCTCCCACTTTCCGGGGATTACAAGGATTTGGCCTTGGTAAATAGTGTATCTCATCATCCAGGCATGGATGGCAACCCACGGTCTATGCCTGAATGATGATAAAACTGAGCTATCATCCTAGGTACCCACCCCAACCTCAAGAAATTAGGCCAGGACTACTCTTCATTCGTAATTGATGGCAACCTCATTAAGGTGGCCGAGGAGGTAAAGACACTTGGCTTCTACATTGACTCCACACTCAAGTGAAGTCCATGGCCTCAGCCACAGCCTACACCTGTAAACTCATCATAACAGGCAAACCCTTTCTCTCGGACGACAATTGCATCATCTTGGCCAGAGCCCTTATTCTATCTAGGCTTGATTATTGTAATGCCTTATACATTGGTGCTAACAAATCCACTATCCATAGGATTCAAATCCTTCAAAACAATGCCTTGAGAGCGGCTCTCGCCATGCCTAAAAGATCTCGCGTATCCATGATAAGGTGCAAAAATAATTGGCTTTCCACCCAAAATAAAATTAATTTAAAAGTTGCATCCCTTACTCACAAAGCTCTGAACAATACAGCCCCTAGTTATCTCACGGACAGATTCCAGAGGAGAATTTCCACCAGACAGTCGAGAACAATGAATACCAATAGCCTCATACCGAGATTTAAGTTGTCTAAGGCTGGGGGTGGCAGCTTCCTACACCAGTATCCATTTGTCTATCATGTACGCTTTCTCATATGTATCTATATATTTGACCTGCTATTGCCATGTATATACACCCCTGCTTTTCATACTGTGTAACCCTGTAACTTAAGCCTTGCCTATTCTGTACTGTTGCGCCCTGATACCTTCAGGTCTGGCGCGCATTATAAATGAATAAACAAACAAGTATATAGTTTTGAGCCCAGAGTAACATGGTCAGCTCCCCTTCGGGAGCCGTAAATGGGCTCGCACTCTTGGCAGACCGCCTTTTGTTCCCCTTGGAGTTGTACCACGCAGGCCTTGCTGCACCACCCCTTTTGTGCCCCAGGGTCAGGCCATAGGACCCTACAAGGCCAGGGAGGTGAATGATTAATGCAGGGACCGAACATGATTGTCTTTTTTCAGCACCTAATCAAAGAGATGATGGCCCTTTGAGGCCCTACAACTCCAGTAGCTAGCCAACAGCCAACCCAGGACATCGCCCTCCCTAGAGAGGCTCAGATACACATCGCGGGTTGTAACAGCCGTTGCAAAAGGCACGGACACTAACAATGACGAGGCTTGAGGGACTTCCACAACTAGGATGTTCTCTGACAGTATCTGGTACATAGTGGAGTTCTTACTTCCAGAAACCCTGCCAGTGGAATTTGATGATCTCACTGAAGTGTTGTCCAGTCAGTCAGTCTGAGAGAAGTAAAATGTTTACTCCAGTGGTGCCCTTCACCTGAGACAGGCAAAGTCTGATGTCATACTCCCAAGTGTTATAAACTGTGGCAGGAAATGGCGGCATTCACACAAGATATGACCAGTGTGAGGAAAGATCAATTTCTCGCTGGCCTACATAATGCCATGGTGGCTTGAGTTATGCTGGGAGGCAGCCGCGCGGCAGGTAGATACAGCGGCCAGAGGTATGTGTCAGGGTGTGGAATGGTGGAGGAGAGCCTGATTTAAGAGCACAAAGCTTTTCGCAGATGTGGAAGAGCAGGTCCGTGCACTTTTGATGTGGTACATCTTTTACATCCACCAACCGACAAAGAACTGACGAAGGAAACGGTGCATACCTTTACTGCAAACAGCCTGTCTTCAATATCGCAGCGTGCAAATAAAGCAGCCAACTATTCCTATCAGCCAAAAGTTCAACCACCCACTTGCGGGGTGAGGCTTCCTGGCGCTCGAGGCAGGGACTGAGGAGGGCAGCTCTCAGGACATCCCCAAGAAAGAAAGCAAGGACAGGGAAACTTTCCAGGGTACAGCGCCGACACAGTTGGACAAACCCAACATTTGGCCCACGCGGGCCCAGCAGCATTTAACACTGGTGGGTGGGTGGGTGAATATCCCTCCTTTACCAGCTTGGAGGACTATAACGCTCCTCCAGATTGATGGCGCTGAATGAACTGGATACTACAGAGCAGGCGCAATTACAGAGTATGGTGCTGAATTTATTTTCGAGAGTTTTTGCATGCCCCAAGAAAAACCAGGCCGGGTGTAGAATGATACTCGACCTGTCACTTTTCATCAAAGTCCTCCCTGCTGAGAAGTTCGAGATGGTCACCCTGGCCAGATTCTAACCGTGCAGACCGAAGGGGACTGGATGCACACTTTAGCTCTGCAGGATGCTTACATGCACATACCAATTTGGGGACTATACTGAACGTTTCTTCGCTTTACAGACCAGTTGGTACACTACAAGTAAAAGGCCCTTCTGTTCGGTCTAATCTTGGCCCACAGGTGTTCACGAAGGTTATGGATGCCTTCATGGCCCTGCTCCGCCTACAAGGGGTGCCTATATAACCATATTTATAAGACTGGCGTTCCACTCTGTCACAAGTGAGGAATTCCATCTGTGCAACAGGCTTCTGCACTGGGCCTGACATTAAATCAGCAGATATCAATTCTGCCTCCAGACTGCAGTTCATTTAAATTGTATGGGACTGCACACGGGAGGATTTTCCCTCCGACTAGCAGACTGGAAAACCTGAAGAAGCTCTGCAGGGAGTTACTGAACAATACAGCATTGCTCGCTTTGAAATTTCAACAACTTTTGGGTTTAATGGCATGCATCTTGGTGAGCCCTCAAGCCAGGTTGCACATGCGACAGATGCAATTGCATTTGAAGTCTGTTTGCTGCCACAGATGCAACCATTCGCAATGCCACTATCTTTGCATTCAGATCTACGGTGGTGCATGCAAGAGGGAAACTTCTTAACAGGAGGCTCCTTCACACCACCTCAAACCACGAGGGAGCTAACGGATGTGTCCCTTGTGGTATGGGGAGGGCACTGTGCTGAATGTTTGGGAAGTGCATGATTTATGGGGATAGGTGGACCATCAACACCATATACATTATTTACAATTTGAAAGGCCTTTTTCTTCTGCCACCTGGCTGTAGAGAAATGGGCGTTGTCTAGACCTACTAGGGGTGAAAATATCAGAGCGGGTGTGCCGAGTCGTATGACCCATGCACCACGCGAATGGAAAATCAACAAATCCTCTGTTGCCACTTTTCCAGGCTTGGGGCATGCCGATGGTGCACCTTTTCGCCACCAAAGAGAACAAGCAAATGTACACTGTGCGTCTGATGGAAGAGGAGGGAGCAGGATTCGCTGGTGGGATGCCTTTCTGCTCCTGTGGGACTGCCTGACCCTCTGTATTTCCCTCTGCATCCACTAATAACGAAAGTGCTTCACAATTTGAAATGCACAAAAGATTGTCATATCATCCTGGTGGCACCTTTCCGGCCAAAACAGATTCGGTTTTCAGATATACAAATGATTGAACGTATGGAACATGCTTTCTCAAGAACAGGGCCGAGTCTTACACTCCAGCACTCAATCGGTGGCCTTGTCAGCTTGGTCCTTGAAGACCTAGTATATGGTTGCATTAGTCTGTCGGACAAAAAGTTCAATATTGGCGAGCGTGGGACGTTCCTTGGTTTGTGGGCTGATAATCCCAACCTAAGCCCGCATTCCATGGAACCAGTTGGCTGCCTACCCATCCCGCTTCACCATCTTCTAACAAGCACCCTTTCCCCCTTTTTTATAATTTTTCTTTTTTTATTAATCCCAATCTCAATTACCCGATTGTTGCGGCGAGCAATTAGTTAAGCAGTGCTGCGATTAATTAAAAAAAAGGGGGGTGCGCGGCGTGGGTGTTAGAAGATGGCTGGGGAGGCAGCTAACTTGTTGCATGGAATGCAGGCCGAGCTCTGGAGAGGTGGACATTTTGTTGGCCAACAAGATGATTGAGTCTATCCCCCCCCCCAAGGAGGAACCCTCACTGTCCCTGGGATCTAAATGTTGTACTTTCGACTCTTGTGCAAAAACCATTTGGACCAGTGGCCTCCACAGAGTTAAAAGGGGTTACTCAAAAAACGGCTGTTCTCCTGTCTGCCACATCTGCCCGGCGGATCTCTAAACTACAGGCCTTATGTATAGAAGTGGCGTATAAACATTTTCACCCGGAAAAGGTGGTACCTAACGCAAAACCTTTCTATGCAAGGTTGCCAGTTTCCACCTGAATGAGGAAATTGCCTTGCCAGTTTATTTTTTAAATCTGTGGCGGCTGAAAGGATTCTGCAAACCTGGAATGTAACCAGGGCACTAAAGTTTTATTTAGACCAAACAATACATTTTAGAATGGTGGCTCAACTTTTTGTGACTTTTCGCGGGAACACAACCGGAGCCGCTGCTTCGAATGTGTCCCTAACTCGCTTGATGGTTTCAGCCATACTGGAAGCATTCGTGTTTGGCAAGGACCCTCCAAAGGGGGTTCATGCCCACTTAGTCAGTGGTAAAGCCACATCAGTAGCATACCGGAGGCATTTACTGATGCAAGACATTTGTAAAGCGGAAACATGGGCAAATGCTCAGTGTCTCTTTAGGACTGTAGTTCAAGAAATGTTGCAGTGTTTGGGCAGGCAGTCTTACATGACCTGTTTGCACAGTAAAGCCAACCACCTAGTTTGTGTAGGATGCTTTTGAATTAACAGTATGTAGGAATGGGGACGGGAAAGTTGCTCACCGTAGTGACACTGGTACTCTTAGTCCATGGTCCCCTTTCCTCCAACGCCCTACCTCCATCCCTGCTAGATAAAACATTTTTTTTAAAAAGTTTGGTCCCTATATCCTACTTAAATGGACTGACAGTTAAGCCGGGCCCACGTGGGAGTTATTGCACAGGACATGTCGAGGCATGCATGCGTTCAAAATATAGCAATACGCTCCAACCTGTCGCCGTTCCGTGGGACATCCCAACAGTATGGAGGGAAGGGCACTATGGACTAAGAATACTAATGTCACTACTGTGAGTAACTTTTACATTCCATGCTAGGAACAAACTAAGAGCTCCTCTCAGGAAAGGGAAAAGCATGTACTCCCAAAGACGCATCTCCTTTGTTTGTTCCCCACATGGGGATTGAAGCAAATGCATCCTTTTTACTTCCTAGCTTAGTCAACCGCTCGATGTCCGAATGCTGTATGCATAATGTACACCAGTACCTTGTGGCTAAAGTTCAAGGTGGTACTGTTTGAGCAACGATAGGGTGTGGACTCGAGGGTGAAGGATGTGGGTGCAGGGATGTTTCTATTTCGGAGTCCGACAGGATGAGCGAAGTCTTATTAATGAAAAATGAGTTAATATTGCAGAAGTTACTAGGACAAAAAACAAACTGCTACACCTAATGAAGCAAACGACCACTAATTTTGCATTTAACCTAAATATCATAGCCTTGCTGAAGATCATAAGTAAATAACTTTTATGATTAACTAGTTATCTTTTTATTATTTATTAATGTGTGCCTTTATAAACTGTTTTTTTGTCTGCAGCTCCAGAGGTCAAAATTACTTAATGGGCCTGGAGACGTCGAAATGGGCGGCAGCTCGCATTCTGGGCAGAAAAAGTGGCTACACTTTATTTCTCCAATTTTTCTTCAAGCCTTTACTTTAACATTTTTGGCGGAGTGGGGTGATCGTTCCCAACTTACAACAATTGTTCTGGCGGCTCGAGAGGTTAGTAGAGTATTTATTGTGGGAGAGATTTGTTGCTGTGAATGTTCATTAATTTGATAATTGTCTGTTTCCCGATGTTCTCACCAATCTATTGTAACCGCCTCTAGACAACTTCACGGTTGTTTGGCTTTAAAGGTTCTGCACATACATGCTTGGCATGTGCATTGTGGCTCTTAAGAACAAAGATTATTGCGTCACACATTTCACTATGCTGTGTGTGAACTGTATGAATTTAAGCAAGACGATATACGGAAAAAAGTATATTAAACCAGTTACCATTTGAAATCCTCTTTCCAAGCACATAATCATAGTTCTGATCTTTTCCAACACTGCTGCTGATGCTAGTGTCGTAAGGATATAGATGAAATCCTGTGTGTTTCTTGTTGTTTTGTTTTTATGGGATCAATGTACCTTTTTTGCATTACCTTGTGCCCATGTTACTAACTCCAGAATGTTTTGCCCTCCTGCTGCTCAATTTGTGAAGAGCTCAGGCAGTATTGTTAGCAGAGCTTCTTTTGAGAGATGGCATTGGGATAATCTTATACTGCTTAGGGTGTGTGAATACTGGTCTCTTAGTGTGTGTGGACACGTTTGCAATACCAAACCACACATCGCAAATGCGCCACTGTGAGTGCACACACCACACTAGAGCCTGCCCGCACTCGTACAGCATGTGCACACACAATTCTAAAACGTTTGATTTAGACTACACAGAGCCCATCGTATTTCTGCTGTTCCTAAAATGTGTAATTTATTTTGATGGCAAAATATGACTTCAATTCCACCCAAGGCATCTGTTTCTGTACCATGAATGTTAAAATATTTAAGATTACATTTTTCGGACTCACTTTCTGTGTTGCACAAACCCTGATCAGACTGTTGTGAAATTAAGTGATAGATCCCAAGAGGGAAGGAGTGGCCTTTAAGCCCTGTTCTGGCCACAGTTTCACGTTGGCCTCGGCACATCTCGGCTTAGTGTTTTGAGAGGGCTTTCCTGGAGGCAGTTACCTTGGCGCCAGAGCCAGCTCCAAGTTTGTTCTTCTGAACCATGCATACGTTTTTTTTTTTAAATTTTTTTTTTTTTTTTTTTTAGGAACATGGTGTTGTGCACACATGGTTCCTGAGCCTAAAAGGTGGTTTCAGAATTTCATATCAATCCAGGAATGGTCCTTCCCATCATTCTTTTTTCTTACCTCCAGTCGAGCTTGCAAACAGTACACATTTTGGATGTGGCTAGGGTGGTCACATTCCATCTGGAATGCATGTGGGCTTACCATTTTGCAGAAATGTACCTACATATTGGGGGGAGGGGGCCCTTCACCAAGCCTCAAGACTTCAGTGCCACTTAAGCCACATGAATAGACTCATGTATTCTCAAATGCAACAAATGGAAGGTTCCTCTCCGAGTGCATGCGCCTCGTGTGAGCGGAAGCGACTTAGGGCGCCTTCCGGAGAGCATCTTCAAGGCGTCAACTTCTTTGGCTACACCACATGCTTTTGTAAACATTACTCGCTGGATACAAAGCCCAATGCAGACAGGCCGCCTCAACCTTTGGAAAAGCTGCAAGAGAATGCATAGGTTACTGTAGCGCCTACTGTACTAAACGTCCCTGTTCCTCCATATTACCCTTCCACCGTCATTGCTAAGAAGTATAACGTGGCTTGCATGCTTATAAAAGGACTGGTGTTTGGGTCAGGGGAGGTGTGTGTGTGTGTGTGCATTTGAATATATAATTTCATTCTGGAATTATGAGCTGCTTAGGCTTGGACAGTTTTTTTTTTTCTTTTTTCTTCTCTCTCGTCCGTACGTGGGGTTTACGCCCCATTGCTCCAGCTGTATACATGCAGTCATTTGTCTTTCTTTTTTTTTAAAGACATGTTTTTATTTAGTTTCTATTGGCACAATGTCATACCATACAAGGATCAAGCAACAAACTTCATTCAAAGAAAACAAAGCAATCCCTCCCAACCCCCCAACCTGCATAACTCGGTCTGTATATGTTTTATATCAGAAGATCTTTTCCTCGTTCACGTGAATAAGTCCAATAGTCTTATATTGTGTGGGCACCATTGTTCTTTATATTCCTTTTTGAAGGAATTCCGGTACACCTCCCCAGTCCTCTCGGAATTTCCCATGATCCCCTTGGATGTTATAAGTTATTAGTTCTAGAGCCAGATGTTACCAGACCCTTCGCGTCCAATCAACAACCAATGGTGGGGATTCGTGTTTCCAGTTTCTAGCAATTTCCAACCATGCTCCTATTAGGAGGCCCATAACATTTCTTTTCTGCGGGGTAGTTAGTGTTTTGTCTTTTGGATCCCAAAAGCCCCCTAGCCATATTTCCTCTCCCAGGTGTTCTGTTCCCGGGAACATTTCCATCATTTGGTTTTTTATCTCTCCCCAGTATGGTCTTATCCTCGGGCAGTCCCACCAGATGTTTCTAATCTCCCTGCCCGCGACACTTTCTCCAACAGTTATTCGGGGAGGTAGCATGCATCTTATTCAGTTTCTCAGGTGTATAGTGCCATTGCACCATCATCTTCACCCACATTTCTCTCGTTTGAATGGCTCTTGTCAGTTTTGGCATCAAGCCCCACAAGTATTCCCACCTCTCTTTGGAGAGTATGTAGCCCAGGGTTTTCTCCCATTTCTTCATATATACCCATGTGGTAGGTTCTTTCAGAGCATTTATAAATTTTTAAGTGGTGGAAACAAATTTACGAGATCCAGAGTGCGTCATGATGTAGTTCTCAAAGGAGGTCAAGTCCCTAGTCAGTGATTCTTTTATACGTGGAGTGCTCAGCCAATGATGTATCTGATCATATTTATATCTATCTTTTGGTGTCAGATTCAAGAGTTTTGCAATCCTCGAAGGATATCATCTGTTGATTCTGTTGCATATCTCCCACCATCTTGCACCCCCTTCCTCCCACTTGCGAATCCAGGGGGGAATTCGGGATTCCCAAATATTGGCATGAACGGGGCGGGATCCTTGGTCAGGGTTTCGTTTGTCGTGGCGGCGTCCCATACCCCCAATGCCGTCTTCATTATTTCGCTAATGTGGGTGTTTGCATGTCGAAATCGTTTATTGATCCATAGCATGTGCCTGGCAGATGTTGTCGCTACCGCCGTATCCTGCCTTTCCCAGATTTTCTTCCCCTGTTCCGATATCCAATCCCTCACGACCCACAGCTGGGCTGCTTCGTAGTATTTTCTGAAGTGTGGCATGGCACATCCCCCCCCCCCCCCTCCTTTCTATGAGCTGTCGGTACCGCATTAGAAATTCTTGGGGTCTTGTTCTGCCAGACATATTTGGAAACTGCCTTGAAAAAGGCCTGTGGGGGCTTTATCGGGAGGGCCTGAAACATATACATTAGCTTGGGGAGGATTGTCATTTTCACTGCCGTGATTCTCCCCCACCAGGAAATCGCTAACGGGTTCCATTTTAGCAGGTCATTTTTTACTTTTTCTAGGATTTGCGGGTAATTGTGGGAATACAATTTGTCTATGTGGTCTGTGAGGGTGATTCCTAGATATCTGTCAACTGAAAATTGCCACCTCGGGCGTCCGCCTGTGGCCGCTGTGTCGATTTTTTTTTTCTCTATTCCCCATCAGAATCAACACCTCCGATTTTTGCTTATTTATTTTCAGCCCTGAAATCTCTCCAAATCGTTCTATGGTTTCCATTAAGTGTGGGAGGGACTTCTCTGGGTCTCCTAGGGCCACCAACATATCGTCAGCATAGGCTACCACTTTACGGGTCAGCCCCGCCCTCTCTATTCCCTCCACCTCCGGCAAATCCCTTATTTTTGCCAAGGGAGGTTCCAAGTATATGGCGAATAGAAGGGGGGGAAAGCGGTCACCCTTGCTTCGTCCCTCTTCCTAGGTACACTAAGTCCGAGAACCCTCCATTCACGGCTATCCTTATGGACGGGGAGTTGTAGTTGGCCCTAACCTTATCTGTAAAACCCTTGCCCATTCCCATCTTTTGCAGAACCCGAAAAAAGGTAAGACCATTCTACTCGATCAAACGCCTTTTCGGCGTCTAAGGCTACCAGTGCTGCAGGGGTTTGATTGATGCCTATCTTTTCAACTAGGTGTAGGACTCTTCTGATGTTATGTGTCTGGCGGTTTGGGTGGATTAACCTGGGAAGTACTAGGGCCAGTCTGGTCGCTAAAATCTTCGTGTACAGTTTAGCATCCAGGTTGATTAAAGCTATCGGGCGGTAAGAGGTAGGGAGTTGCTCTTCTTTTCCCTTTTTATGAAAGACCAGCACTTTTGCCTCGTTCATAGACCGTGTCAGATCCCCCTTCTCCCCAAATTTATTGTACAGGGATGTGAGTATCGGGGCAAGGATATTCCTATATGTCTTGTAGTATATGGTGGTGTACCCGCCCGGGCCCGGGGCTTTGTTATTCGGGAGGGACTGTATTGCTGCATAAACTTCTTCTATGGTGATGTCCCTATCTAAGGCCTGTCTATCGTCTTCCGTCAATCCGGGGAGGTGAACCCCGGCCAAGAAGGCTTCTTGCAGGTCCTCCTTCGGATGGTCGGAGTAGTACAATTTTTGGTAATATCTGCCTAGTATCCTTCCTATCTCTTCCGTCTGTGTTTTAAGGTGGCCTGATTCTTCTTTCAGAGCTTGTATTGTCTGGGCCTGCTGTTTTCCCCTCAGCTGTCTTGCCAGGAGTCTATCTGCTTTATTTGCCTTTACATAATACCAGTGTTTCGTATAGAGTAATTCCCTTTCTGCTTTTTTCGTTCTGAGTGTTTCCAATTGCCCCTGAACATGTCTCATCGTTCGCATGAGTTTTCTGGAGGGCGTCTGAATTAGTTCTGCTCGTATCATTCCAATTTGCTCTTCTAATTCTTTTTCCCCACTGGTGGCGCACCTTCTCTTTCTGTGTTTTAAGCGCTATGAGATGTCCCCTAATGACCGCCTTGTGGGCGTCCCATAGTGTATCCATATTTGTTCCGGGGAGCTTGTTAATGGCCCAGTATTCTTGGATGTGTTCTTAGGGTCTGGCTCATCACCAGGTCTCTAATGATGTCCTCTGGGAGGCGCCAGTTCCATAAACGGTGGCCATGTCTTGACCAGATAATATCTGCCCACAGCGGGCCGTGGTCAGAGAGTGTGATGGGTTCCATCTCAATCTGTTTTACCCTGCCTAGAAGCCCCACTGATACCCATAGGTAGTCTATTCTCGAAGCAGTATTATGTACATGTGAATAATAGGAGAAGGTTTTCTGTTTGGGGTTGCCATTCCTCCATGCGTCTGCATGGAGGAATGGCAACCCCAATGCCATGCATGGAGGAATTCAGCCCTAGGTTCGTGAATTTCTGCTTTAAGTTTTTGGATGGGGTGCCTTGATCTCGATGTCTGGGTCCGGATCTGTCATGGGATGGGTCCCACGTCCCCACCCAGCATGATGTCCCCAACCGCTTGCTGTTCTATTCTATTCACGGTATCACTCAGAAAGCCCTCCTGACCGGTGTTGGGAGCGTATACTGTGGCCAAAGTGAGGGTCTGCCTTCAATTGTTAAATTTATTATCGGGCATTTTCCCTGTTTGTCTCTCCAAGACGAGTTAACCTGTGCATGTAAAGAGTCTTTGAGCGCTATCAGTACCCCAGCTTTTTTATCCTGTGCATTCGCCTGAAATATTTGATTGAAGCCCTTGCACCTTCTGCTTATCCCGATCTCTAATGTGTGTTTCCTGAAGCATTACAATATCATATGCACCCTGCCTGATGGAATGTTCCACTTTTTTACGCTTAACTGGGTAATTGAGGCCTCTGACATTATGTGTCAAGATCTTTATCCCCATTGGTGTTTACGGGCTATCTGGCATGTCCAATGTTCCTTTCTCCCATTCTCTGTTTTTGAGTTATGCTCGGTTTTTCCCCTGTCCCCAACACCCTTCCCCCCCCCCCCCCAAAACTTGTGCAATCCCCAACTGGTGCATTTCCCTCTTTCCTCCCCCCAACAACCCTGAGGATGGCATGATTTCCTATTAACGCTCAGGCGTGTCGCCTTGTGCTTCATACCCTCTAACACTCTCAGGGACAACTTTGAAGGGATTCCTAAACCCTTCCACATGACTTCAGTGACCGTGGGTCCTCACTCCCCTCCCGGCACCTGTTGTATTGGACTCGCTTTTCCTGCAGTTATTTTCTTGGCTCCTTGCGCACCACCTTGTCATGTTTTCTGCTTCACCATTCCTGCCCTCTGTCGGTCTTCATTTCCTTTTACTGGGGCGCCGCACCCTTTTGTTTATCGTTTTCCATTCCCCCTGCTCTTCCTCGCGAATGGGACCGTGCCGCTTGCTTGTGGGGAGACGTCGTCCTGCTCCTGTAGATTTAATATGGTCAAACCTTCCTCTTTTGTGGTTATCCTTTTTTGCGCGCCGTCCCAGGTGAATAGTAGTCCAAATGGAAACGTCCACTTGTACCTAATTTGACGCGTGGTGAGTTCTTTTGTGATTTGGGCCATGTCACTTCTTTTCTGAGGAGTTGATAATGCAATATCCTGATAGAAGTGTACCTCCTCTCCATTCATTCGGATATGGTCCATTGCCCTGGCCTTCCGTAGGATCTGCTCCTTCTGTGCATATCTCGTGAGGGCCACCAGAACATCCCTCGGGCGGTTACCTTGGGTCATCGTTCTCCTTGGGCCCACCCTGTGTATTCGATCTATCGGTATTTCTTCTTCCTCCTGCAGATAAAGGATGTCTAGGAAAACTTGTTGCACGGCCGATTTAAGATCTTTATCCTCAAGCGACTCTGGCATGTTTTTGATCCGGATGTTGGACCTACGCGATCTATTTTCTAAGTCTTCGCATTGAATCTCCAGATTATGCGTCTGACGGGCCAGCTGTTCCTGCAATTCTGCCATTTGTTGCGTTTCTTCCTCGATGTTCTGTACTACTTTCTCTAGGGTATCCGTTCTTTCACCCAGTCCATCGACTCCTGTTAGTTCCTGGAGCGCTGATTTAAATTCGTTCTTCATGGCATCTAGATGCGAGTACATGGAGTCCATAAATTGCAGCTGGAACTCCCCAAACCACGATTTTAGGTCTTCCTTCGTGGCCATCTCGGCATGGGGAGCGTCTACTCCCGGGCGCCTCTCGTTGCTTTGTGCGCTCCGGCCTTATCTGGGTTCCCTTTGTCTGCCCCCCCCCCCCCCAGAGGTGGACTAGGTTCTGGTCCTGTTTCTGCATGTGGGACGAGGGGGTTGTCTGTTTTTGCTTCCCTCTTGTCTGTGACATCTGGGCTTTAGCGAGTTTATTTCCTGTGGAGCTTGCCTCGTGGTAGATTAAGTCGCACCCCTCCAAATCTTTTGGTTGCTCGTCTGTCCCACTCGCTCGAGGTTCTTCCCGGGTCGCCTCGTCTGTCTCCTGCCCCTGTGTTTGGGGCGACGCGATATTGCCTGGGACCTCTCAAGTGCTTGTTTCACGTCTGGGGGGGGGGAGGGGGCTTCCCGGTTGCAGTGCAGGCCTTTTGCTTATTACTCCGGGGTAGGGAAAGCTCTCCCCCCCCCCCCCTACTCCGTTGCGGCGGATTCCATGTCCGTTGTGTTGCCCGTCCCCTGTAGGGGGGGGTGTTGGAGGGGCGGCAAGGGGCCGTCGTGCCCGCGGGCTCCAATGACAATGGAGGACCTCTAGGAGAAACTTGTGACGGCCGATTCCCCCGATCCGATGATGGGGGGGGGGGGGGCTTTCCCTGCCCGGTTCCCTCTGGCGGCGACGCCGATTGGGTCGCTGGGGAGGTGGGTGAAGGAGGCGGTGTTAGGGGGGCTTGCCGGAGCAGCCGTGTCTTCGGGCCCGACCTCTGCCACCGCCTCGTCTGCAGCGTGTAGGCCTCGCAAATGCGCCACCCGGCTTGGGCGGGTGGATCTCTCCTCCGGGTCCGGTTTTTGCTGGGTATGTCTCTGGATTCTGGCCCGGGGGTGTAGTATTGGTCCGTGGGCGCCCCCCCCGTCGGCGCGTGAGTCGGTGGGGGCGGACTCTCCGTTGGTCCCATCGCTGCCCTTCGATGAGGACGCCGGCAGTAGTGGTCGATGGGAGGCCCTCCCGCGTCTTGGTGCGTCCGCCCTCGGGGTGATGCGCCTGGGGGAGCCGTTCATTTCCTGCCTCAGTGAGGTCCCGGCAAGTGCTGCAAGGGCTCGAAGCCCAGTCTAGGTCATTCGTGCGAGCCGAGTTTCTTTAGCAGCTGCTGTGGCGCGGGAGGGCAGACGGAGCTCGGCTCACACGCGTCCTCCCTCCACGGCGGCCATCTTGAAGTCCCAGTCATTTGTCTTTCAATGTGCTTTCCTGGTTCAGCCAGCAATGTACATTTCTTCAGATGCTTAGTCTGACATGCCTATCAGAATTCTATCTATGGTGCAGTTCCCGAGGACTAAGGCGGTTTGCACTCAAAATATGTATCCTACTGAAACACACCCTTGTTGGTGTTAATGTTAAGAACCTTATTCGGTCTTGTGTGCATTTCTGATTCAAAGTATGCCGGTTTCATGTTGTCTTTTGTAGAACAGCATTCCTTGAGCCAAAGAGAGAAGCGGTTGCTCTACATGACTCGGGACATAGTGTTCCACGAACAATTAGCATTTTAAAGCTAGGTGGAAATATTCACACTTTCAAATTTCTAGAGATGTTTTGTACAACGAACAAAAGGAAAAGCCTACACACTCCTTATTCTATCCCTCAAAAACAAAGACCGTTCTGGATTCAGCAGAATGGAGATGAAGGTTTGGATGATGGGCTAATGAGAAGACTTGCAGGCAGATGAGGTACGGAGGATAGGGTTTTTTAGCAGGAGTATAGTTTCTAGGTGAGAGGAGGTGGGTTGGAGCTCGAAGAGGTTGCAGTGTGGGGCGTACTTCATGCAGAGTGATAGTTTTGAGCCCAGAGTAACATGGTCAGCTCCCCTTCGGGAGCCGTAAATGGGCTCGCAGTCTTGGCAGACCGCCTTTTGTTCCCCTTGGGGAGTTATACCACGCAGGCCTTGCTGCACCACCCCTTTTGTGCCCCAGGGTCAGGCCATAGAACCCTACGAGGCCAGGGAGGTGAATGATTAATGCAAGGACCGAACATGATTGGCTTCTTTAAGCACCTAATCAAGGTGATTATGCCCCTTCGAGGTCCTACAACACCAGTAGCTAGCCAGCAACAGAGGACAATGGATAGCATATCCAACCAACCCAGGACATCGCCCTCATTAGAGGGGCTCAAATGCCACACATCTCGGGTTGTAACAGCCCGTGCAAAAGCCACGGACACTAACAATGACGAGGCTTGAGGGACTTCCACGACTAGGATGTTATCCAGCATGGGGTCTGGCATGGATTCACATGCTCATGAATATTCCCCGTCGTCAGGCTGGGAATCCTCGGTAAAGAAAAATCAGTATCAGTTTCGTTTCTGATCTGTCTTTCGTAGTAGTAACCAATCACTGATTTCTGCGTCATACTGACCACAGCCAATGACTGCCATCTCCCTAAGCCCCGCCTCTGGCAGCCATCTTCAGATTTTTACCGCACGTTCAAGTGTTGGGATCCTCGTGCTATTTCTCTCGAGCTTTAGTGCTTTTTTCACGCTTTTTCTTAGGAACATTTTCTCTTTCGGTCAAAAGAGCCTCAAGCTCCACCGTTTCTTTATCCGATCAACGGGGACCCGTGTCGGGTTCTTCTACGCCCCTCAAGGGTGAAGATTTCGTCAAGCCACGCTTTTGGAGGACTCCAGAAGTTTCTCAGGCCCATCTCGATCATGGCCCAGGAGAAGGGAAGCTCGATGCCCGGAAAGCTGTTCAGGGTCTGCCCTGGATGCCAGCTTCAGAATGTCTTTAAGGAGGACGAACACTCCCTTTGCCTCTACTGCCTGCATGAGGACAAGACGCACGTGGAGAAGGACTGTGCGTTTTGCAGCAATATGTCGGAGCGGACCATGAAGGACCGCCATCTGCGTCTCGCCAACTGGCTGGAGGAGAAGAGCCCGTCCGGCGAGAAGAAGTCCGAGCGGTCTTCTAAGACCTTTGAGGGCGCCCCGGCGACGGGGGTCCAACAGAAGGCCAAGCACCGCGAGTCCGCTGGCACCGGGAGCGCCGAACGGTTGGGCTCTACGGGCGCCGGGCAGGGCACATCCTCCCCGGCGCCAGGCAGGGCACATCCTCCCCGGCGCCGTCAACCACGAGCCAACGCTCTGGCTTGGGTAAGAGGAAGGCCGAGCACCGGTGAAGCTCCTGGAGAGACCCCGGTCGAGCTCGAAGGCCCCATCGGAGGGGGAGCGAGGCGGTGACCCTCCCCCCAAGGAGAAGGCGGTGAGCGCACCTAAGGTGGTGAAAGCCTTAATCCACCCGGCCAAGGCCTCCATCGAGACAGTCGCGGCCCTGGCTCAGCCTGCGGAGGCTACACCAGTGGTGGCGACCTCGGGGCCCAGAGTCTCCCTGCCACCGTGGAGGGAGTCCTCTTTCATGCCCATCGACAGGACCCCCGTGAAACCTCCGACGGAGAAGAAAAAGGGGGGGGCAGGAGGTCGTCTTGGATTCGGCCTCAACCTCTGAGGAGGAGCTGATCGAAGTCTTAAGCCACGGCGTTGGCGTTGAAGACCAGCCCGTCGGGAGGGACCCCGACGTAGGAGACGAGAACGTCGAGGGTGCCGACGGGGCTCCTGACCTCCCGTCGGACTCCCCTCAACCAGTGCCGCAAGACAACTTAGCGGCCATTTTGTTGGCTATACAGTCCTTATGCTCGGAGATAAGGACGAGATTGCCGTTACCACCAACGGAGGAACCTCTCCCGACGGGGGACCCGGAGCCAGGCCCTTCGGGGAGCCCTCCTCCTAAGAGAAGGATTCATCCCCCACCTCCTTTTCAACCATCGCGCCCTGCTCAGCCCTCCTCCCCGTCCGCGACCCGTGGGGATGATACGGGGACTGACATGGCTGCGACGGGCACAGATGACGAGGTTCACGACGAGGATCTCCCGTAGTCACCTCCTCCCCGGGCTTCCCCGCCCGACGAGATTGGATCGTTTCATGCCATGATCGCCAGGGCATCCAAGCTTTTCCAGCTCTGCCCGGAAGAGAAGGAAGGTTTCCTTTATCAACGACGCAAGACCAAGAGGAAGACGGTCCTCGCTGTACCTCTACTGGACGATATCTGGGATGAGGGTCTCGCCCTCCTCAAGAACCCATCCACAACGCCTGCGAGGAGGGATCGGTACGAGAAGAAGTACCGGGTCCCGGACGCGCCCCCCTTGTGCCTTCGGGCACAGCCGACCCCGGACTCGGTCGTCTCTGCGGCGGCCAAGAAGAAAGCGGGGCGGGGGGCCTCGGCCTCTACGTCAACCTCCCCGCCTAGCGGCGAGGGAAAGAAATTGGACACGATGGGACGCAGTGTCATCTCATCGGCAGCGATGACGATTAAGGCTGCCAACGCCTTGGCTATCGTAGCCCGCTACGACAGGGAGTTGTGGTACAAAATCGCCCCCCTGCTGGACTTCTTACCAGACGACAAGAGGGCGGAGGCCCTAGAGATCTTGCAGGAAGGAGAAGTGGCGTCGGACCACGGCATTACGATAGCGACGGACATCGCTGACACTGGATTTCGCCAGTGTGCATGTGCCTTAGACGGTGTGGATGGCTCAAGGCAACTGACTTCCGTCAGGACATGCAGACCAGGGTCTTGGACATGCCGTTCGACGGGAGCAACCTGTTTGGGGAAAACAGTGGACGATTCCCTACAAGCCATCAAGACGGACACGGAGACTGCCCGGGCTCTTGGTGTTCTCCAGCAACGACAGCTGCCCTTTCGGAGCGGCGGAGGCAAGCAGGGTGCTGTCAAGCTGAGAGGTCCTGTGTCCGAGGAAGCTGCTGAACCCCCGACAATCCCCCTGAAATGTAATTCTCAGAACTAGGTTTCAATTCAGCTCTGCTAACTACACCCCAAAGGGAAAGGGGGAAGTGAATAACAAAACAACACCAGGCTGACTGCGTCAAGGCTAACCAAAGCTGAACCTGCAGAGGATATAAGAAAAGTAATAAAAGGATCTACTTACTCAACCTTAAGAGTGGAAAGACTTTAAATTCTCAACTAATGATTAAGAATCATACCTGGTTCTTCTCTTGAAATTTCTTAGAGAAGCTTGTAAAGAAGCTGAAAATCTCTCTTACTTCAGACTCTTGAAATTCACAGCAACTTCTTAATTTGAGCAAACCTGGAAAGTTTTGCTCTTTGCCTTTTTTCCAGAATTCACTAGTTGTCCAGTTAAATAGTCTTTATTTTTTTCTTTCTTTTTCTTTCAAACTTTTCTTTTGTTTTCAAACTTTTTACAATTCAATAAAGTTTGTGAATTCTTGAAGAAACACGTGCAAAACACACACGTGGATAATCTCAATACAGAAGATTTGCACGTTAAAAACTTCCTGCGTTGAAGGACACGCGCACTGTAAAGAAAGTCCACGCGCAAAAAAAAACACACGCGCTTCTAAAAACACGCGAAGCGGAATTCACGCGCAAACGGAATCACGCGCAGATAACACACGCACTTGTAAACTACCCGCTGAAGAATTTCCGCGCCTATTCTCACGCGCCTTATAACCCACGCGCAAAAGAGTTCACACGCGGTCGAGTACACGCGTTTAAACACACACGCAGGTAACCACACGCGCAATTGAGTCCTCGCGCTGAAGCACACGCGCTTGAAAACACACACGCTATAGAATTCTCACGCGGCAAACAGATCCTCGCTCTTGGAAGCACACGCGCTAGAAAACACTCGCTCGCGCAAGGTTCAAAAATATAAATTTAAAGGTAACATTTTACGAGTTCTCACTTAAATGTCATTAAGATAAACAGAGCTGCAGTTTAAAACAGTCACTTATCTCCAGCACAATTTCTTAAAGATCTTCAGAGTTTCCTGTCTTCAAAAACGAATTCCTGTCAGCTGATAGCTTCTCCTGAAACCCCCAAGAAAGTAGCCGCTCAACTGCTAACGCCTGAAGGATAAAATCCACCAGGCCCAAGTCTAAAGCAGGAGCAGCCACTAAACGCGTCCTCTCAGCTGGGGTTTAGATGATGAAAGGCAAAGAGTGACCGTTTAGAATGTTCATTGTTGTTAAGCAGTGTTTTCCAACCAATCAGAGCTGTCACTGTGAAACTCCATTTTGCCTTGGGTCAGAACCAGGATTCTGAATCAGGAAGTTAAGGCCAAACCAACTACAATAGAAAACTTCCCACGCAAACAAGGCTAATCTAAAAAGGATAATAAAAGAGAAATAATGGGAAAGAAACTTGAATAAGGGAAAATAGCCTGAATAGGGAAAGGAAACCTGACAGGTGCCTCCAAAGGTTCAGCGGCAGATTTTTCACCTATCGTCAAGCGGCCCGTTCGTCGTCGCAGGAAGCCTACAGGGGACGAGGCAAGTCGGGCGGACCCCGCCGTCGTCACCAAGGAGGACAAGGCGGCAAAGCCTCGTCGAAGCAGGACTGAACCGGCCGTGGGGTCGGGCCCCCACCGAAGCACCCCGGTGGGAGGCCGGCTGGCGAGCTTCGTCAGCGTGTGGGAGTCCATCTCCACCGACCCTTGGGTGCTGGACGCACTGGCCCAGGGTCACGCGCTCGAGTTTCTAAAGAAGTGCCCGCGCGTCCCCCTCCGTGGCCAGGAAGGAACATCACGTCCCTCAACTTCTCTTGGAGGTAAAGGCGATGCTCAGGAAAGGCGCCATCGAGCTCGTCCCAAAGAGGCTTCGGGGCTCCGGAGTTTACTCAAGATACTTCCACGTGAAGAAGACGGGAGGATGGCGTCCCATCCTGGACCTACGACAACTGAACAAATTCATCAAGGCACAGAAGTTCCGGATGGTCACCCTCCAGCACGTCCTGGGCCAACTGGAGGAGGGCGATTTCCTGTCGTCGTTGGATTTGGAGGATGCCTACTTCCATATCCCCATCCTAAAGAGACACCGAAAGTTTCTCAGATTCGTGGTCCAAGGGCGTCACTACCAGTTCAGAGCCCTACCCTTCGGATTGAGGTCGGCACCCAGGGTGTTCACCAAGTGCCTCGCACCGGTGGCGGCGCGGCTGCGCCTGGAGGGGATCCACGTCTACCCCTACCTGGACGACTGGCTCATCCGAGCAAAGACAAAGGAGTTCGCCGCAGAGCACACGGCGAGGACCGTCCAACTACTCACAGACCTGGGATTCTCCATAAACTACGCCAAGTCCCACCTGGTGCCCGCTCAAGACGCACTGTTTCTGGGAGCGAAGCTCGACACAGTGGCGCTTCTGGCCTCTCCGTCGGAGGAAAGGACGAGGGCCATCTTGGGCAAGGTGCAGCGGATGCTGGTTGCGGATGCGGCCAGGGTGAGGTCCATCAAGTCCCTCCTCGGAATGATTTCCTCTTGCATTTATCTCACCCGCCTGTGCAGGCTTCGGAGGCGCCCGTTACAGGAGTTCCTGGACGCTCGCTGGATCCTTCCGACGAGCGATCCGGTGGTGGGGCACCCGTGCGCATCTGATGGCGGGCATGGACTTCGAGACCCCGGGCCACCAGAAGACCGTGACCACGGATGCCTCCCTGGAAGTGTGGGGAGCGCACACCGAAAATCTGCACGCGAGGGGCCTTTGGCTGCCTACGGAGAAGTCCCTCCATATCAACGTCCTGGAACTCCGTGCAGTGTTTTCGGCCCTCAGGTCCATCCTTCCGTCCCTCAGGGGCAAGGTGGTGAGGATCTTCACCGACAACACCACCACCATGTTCTACATCAGGAAGCAGGGCGGTACCAGATCCCCAGCCCTGTCCAAGGAGGCTCAGGATCTGTGGCATTGGGCCGTCGCTCAAGGGATGTTTCTGGTGCCGTTTCATCTGGCAGGGATAAAAAACACCATCGCCGACTCGCTCAGCAGAGAGCTGCGCTCGTGCCACGAGTGGGAACTACGACAGGATCTAGTGGACCGCCTCTTCCGACGGTGGGGCATACCCCAGATCGATCTGTTCGCGACGAACTCCAAGCGCCGGAGGTTCGCCAGCAGGTTTCCCCTGCCGAGGAGCATGGGCGATGCTTTCTCGTTCCCCTGGGAGGGCCTGTTCCTATATGCGTTCCCTCCATTGCCGCTGCTGATCCGGCTCATCAACCATCTCAAGAGGTCACGGTGCAGGATGATCCTCGTCGCACCTGTGTGGCCGAGGCAGATATGGTTCCCGGACCTTCTGGACTTGTCAGCGTCCCCGTCAATCAAGCTGCCAGTGGACACAGATCTTCTCTCCAGGGAAGGAGGCGCCATCCTCCATCACGACCCGAAGTTGCTGAATTTGCAGGCCTGGCTCCTGCAGCGTTAGAGTTTGGAGGTTACGACATACCGGCCGACTGCAGAGAGGTTCTTGCAAAGGCCAGGGCGTCCTCAACTCTTAAATGCTACGGACACAAATGGAAGAGGTTCTCTGTCTGGTGCCACGCACATAAGATTGACCCTCTACTGATTACGGCTCCTCAAGTACTGCCGTACCTGCTGACGCTGGCCAAGGCTGGACTGGCGCACGCTTCCATCAAGATTCATCTTGCTGCGATCTCCCGATACACCAGAACCACGGGACGGACGTCTTTGTGGTCTCATCGTCTGGTGAAAGAATTCACGAAGGGATTGTTCCCGCCGGTGAAGGCCCCGGCCCCGGCGTGGGAGCTTAACGTGGTGCTGACAAAGCTCATGGGACCTCCGTTCGAGCCCCTGCACTCAGCTCCGTTGAAGTTCTTGTCGTGGAAAACGGCGTTTCTTGTGGCCATCACCTCCGCACGACGGGTGGGAGAGATCCAGGCCCTTTCCTGCAAGCCCCCGTACTTGACTTTTCACGACACAAGGGTAGTGCTCAGGACGCACCCCTCCTTCATGCCCAAGGTACCGTCGGACTTCCACCTCAACGAACCCTTGGTGTTGCCTGTTTTCTTCCCGTCGCCTTCGTCGCCGGCTGAAAGGACTTTGCACTCGCTGGATGTGGCTAGAGCGCTGAAGTTCTACGTGGACCGCACAAAGAGTTTTCGGAAGACGTCACAACTTTTTGTGAACTTTTGACCTGTCAATCAGGGGAAGGCTCTCTCAAAGGCTTCCATTTCCAGATGGCTCTCCGCCTGTATCATGTACTGTCATCGGTTGGCAAATCGACCGCTGCCTGGCCGTCCGAGAGCCCATTCCACCAGAGCGATCGCAGCTACCACGGCGTTCCTATCTGGTGTGCCCTTGCTGGACATCTGCAGGGCTGCTACGTGGAGGTCGACGCACACCTTCATGAAATTCTACTGCGTCGATCGGGATTCCAGGGAGGAGTCAAGGGTCGGCCAAGCAGTGCTGCACAACCTGTTCGCCTAAGGTGAGCCTGGTGAGGAGGTAAGAATTGCTTAATTTTGAGTTTTGGATGTAATGCTTAATGTTGAGCCTTTGCCACCTCCCATGGTTGTGCATGTGTGTACTGCTATGTATTCCTTTATTCATAAGCATGTGAATCCATGCCAGACCCCATGCTGGAGAAGGAACAAGTTCTGGCATGGATTCACATGCGAACCCTCCCACCTACCCCTCTGCGGCTCTTCACTTGGTCATACTGCCACTTCACGTGCTACCAAATCTGAAGATGGCTGCCAGAGGCGGGGCTTAGGGAGATGGCAGTCATTGGCTGTGGTCAGTATGACGCAGAGATCAGTGATTGGTTACTACTACGAAAGACCGATCAGAAACGAAATTGATACTGATTTTTCTTTACCGGGGATTCCCAGCCTGACGACGGGGAATATTCATGAGCATGTGAATCCATTCCAGACCCATGCTGGAGAACAACAGTTACAGGTAAGTAACTTGTTTCTTCTCTGACAGTGTCTGGTACATACTGGAGTTCAGTGGAATTTGATGTTCTCACTGAAGTGTTGTCCTGTCAGTCAGTCTGAGAGAAGTAAAATGTTTACTCCAATGGTGCCCTTCACCTGAAGCAGGCAAAGTCTGATGTCATACTCCCAAGTGTTATAAGCTGTGGCAGGAAATGGCGGCATTCACACAAGATATGACGAGTGTGACGAAAGATCAATTTCTGGCTGGCCTACATAATGCCATGGTGGCTCGAGTTATGTTGGGAGGAAGTCGCGGGACAGGTAGATACAGCGGCCAGAGGTATGTGTCTGGGTGTGGAATGGTGGAGGAGAACCTGATTGAAGAGCACAAAGCTTTTCGTAGATGTGGAAGAGCAGGTCCGTGCACTTTTGATGAGGTACATCTTTTACATCCATCAACCGACAAAGAACTGACAAAGGAAACCGTGCATACCTTTACTGCAAACAGCCTGTCTTCAATATTGCAGCGTGCAAATAAAGCAGCCAACTATTCCTATCAGCCAAAAGTTCAACCACCCACTTGCAGGGTGAGGCTTCCTGGCGCTCTGGGCAGGGACTGAGGAGGGCAGCTCTCAGGACATCCCCAAGAAAGAAAGAAAGCAAGGACAGGGAAACTTTCCAGGGTACAGGACCGACAGTTGGACAAACCCAACATTTGGCCCACTGCGGGCCCAGCAGCATTTAACACTGGTGGGTGGGTGACTATCCCTCCTTTACCAGCCTGGAGGACTATAACACTCCTCCAGATTAATGGCGCTGAACGAACTGGATGCTACAGAGCAGACTCAATTATAGAGTCTGGTGCTGAATTTAGTTTCAAGAGTTTTTGCACGCCCCAAGAAAAACCAGGCCGGGTGTAGAATTGGTTCCTGTGCCTAAGATGGTTTCAGAATTTCATATCAATCAAGGAATGGTCCTTCCCATCTCTTCTTTTCTCACCTCCAGTCGAGCTTGCGAACAGTACACATTTTGGATGTGGCTAGGATGGTCAAATTCTATCTGGAATGCATGTGGGCTTACCATTTTGCAGAAATGTACCTAAATGTTCTTCATGCAGAGTGATGCAGCCATGGGAATTTGAAGAGAGGCGCACCTCCCCCCTGCAGGCTCAGACTTTACTTGTGCTGTTGGATGTATGTGATCATCCCGCGAACATTTTGTTCGCGGGCAGACTGCCTGCAGTAAAACTGCTAACGCTCCCATTTTGACCGTTCGTTGAAAACGGGGGCCCGAGCAATTTTTGTCCCTCACCTCCCTTGTTAAGGTTGCAAGGGACACCTCTGCAACCCCCAAGACCGCAGATACCTGAACACGAGGAACGGGGGACACCCCTGCAACCCCCTGCTCCTCATGTAGGTAGGTCAAAAGAGAAGAAGGCTAGAACATACAGCTATAATTGGGTCAAAAAGACCTAACGAACAAAAATAAACCAGCAAACTGGGTAATACCCGAGCTATTCGTTTAGTTACCTAGGCCTGCTACATGATCTCGTAGAGTACTTTTGCATGTTTTAAGACTTATATCTGGGATTCTTTTTGTGCCTGCTTGGATCATGATGCTGAACCAGCCGAGAATCAGATTTTGACTGGAATAGGCTGTTTGGGGCTATAGGCTGCTGGGTAAAACAAGTGAACATGATCTTGTGTTTGCCCTAAATTTGGAACAACTGTGATGCTCGACACCCCTACATACATCTACCCCCATCCACTCCTCCCGAAATCTCTTCAGTGTGAGATTTCACTCCACACAGTGGCAGTTGCTCTTCTACCCAGCTTCTGTCTTGCTCACTCCAAATCTGCTTTAGTACATGCTTTTGAAAAATGTAAGTGACCTTAGCTAGCTTTCCATTAGCTAACTCACCTCTGTATGATCTAAGACCACTTTGTGGTTCTCTTTTATAAATGGAAAATATAACTGCAGTGTATGGAAAGTCTAGTAGCACATCCTGGATCGTGAGACCATGCACAGGAGTGCCCAGCCACAGCGTTATAGGCCTCCCATTGAGGCTTCTAGCAGGCCTCTTGAGCTTCCAGGTAACCAATTCCAAGCCATTGCACTGAGATGAGCAACAGACATAGGCACTCTCATTTGTGAATGTCATTAGTTAATTTAACTTTTATGCCAATTGAACATTGATAGATGTTGCTGACCATGAATGTGAGTAGGGGTATTTGTCCTGTTTTCTCCTGGGCATTAGCTAAGCCAATCGCAGCCCATTTCTCCACCTAAGTTGCTGAGACCCATGTTCAGTGTTATTTGACACGGTCCCACATTGCCTCTGTCTGCTTCACTGGCTGCTGATATCTGTGCAAGTGCACCTAGTTCTTTGCAGGCGAAGGCTTAGGAAAATGTTTGTCCCTTAACTGACTACGATTAATATTGCCACGCTCCTTTTTTTGATTTTTATTTTATTTTTTTATTTTTTTTTTTAATTATGAAACTTTTTAATTGTCCAATTTTCTAACCCTTACTTGATATTTGATTAGGATCCCTTTGGTGTGGCAGTTGGCGGAACAGTGGGGCATTGTTTGTGCACTGGTTTAGCAGTTGTAGGAGGGAGAATGATAGCGCAAAAGATTTCTGTACGAACAGGTAAGTGCATGCCACGTTTTCATTTGCTTAATTTACATTGAACTCTTAGATGCATGTATATGTGTTTGCATCTTTTTACTCTGTTTTAGATTCATATGCTATCCATTGTCCTCTGTTTATTGGTTGCCCCAGAGTGTTATAACACCTTTTACCAAGCACAGTTGTCTACAGGAGTGTTAATGTATTATTTTGTGTATGCAACCTTAAGTTTGCAATGTAAAATATTAACAAAAACCACTAGGCAATGCAAGATCAAACACTGCTGCTGCATTTGGGAAATGCAAAAATACTTGATGTGAACCCTCTAGTAAAATACGGTTCAAAGTGAGAGAAACCACTCAAGAAATTACATTCAGTATTGTATATCTACAGATTGTTCATTTCATTATGCAAGTGCTTTTGTCCTAGGCTATTGTATAGTGCAAATAAACATATGTAATCAAAAAGCCTGGGTAAGTATCAATAGTCATGGATTTGAGTATGAATCTGAAGACCAAGGGAAATTGCAAAATACATAAAACCCAAAAAAATAACATAACAAAGGGAGGTGCTCTACATTTGTTGGACATACTGTGTGGCCCAGTCTAAAGTGTACCTTTTAGAGAATGGGCTGCATTTGCATGTGTGTTCGTTAATATTTTTTGAAAAAGGTTGAGGCTACTCTGACATCTGTGAAAAGTAAAAATTACTACATTAATGTATTAAGATCAAACCTTAACACTCACTTGGAACTATGGTACTGATGTATCCTGCCTAATATCTAAAGTGAGCGTTTAGGTTGGATTCGTAGTTTTATAGAATGAGTGTACCTTATGTTATTTCTACTGTTGGTAGATTTTTAGTTTTGGCTATAAGGTGGCGCTGAAAGTGCTACCTTTAAGCCGAAACTATTGTCATTAAAATAAGAACTTTAACATAAGATCTTCAAATAGGTGCTTTTGAATGAGTGTCTCTACTTCCTTTTAAATGCAGATGACATATTAGTATTGATTTGTGTTGTTTGGCTATGTGTCCACCCAGTGCTCCAGATAAGATTTTGAGGTGGGAGTATTTTACGCATGATTTTTCAAATTGGAGTGTAAATGCAATTTCAAGAGTAAAAATGAGTTTTCTCCTCTGCAAGAGAGTAAAACCTAACCAACAAATACAGCCAATGCATATGTAAAATCAGACCCATAGACCAAAAGTG
The DNA here is from genome assembly GCF_040938575.1 of Ambystoma mexicanum. Classification (NCBI taxonomy): domain Eukaryota; kingdom Metazoa; phylum Chordata; class Amphibia; order Caudata; family Ambystomatidae; genus Ambystoma; species Ambystoma mexicanum. The sequence continues at coordinate 1,087,931,788 of NC_090937.1, read as the reverse complement.
TTGTCGATCAAAGTTGTCTGGCTTGTGCAGATCCCTTCACTCCACATGCAAATGGCACATCCCGTCTGAGCACATAGTAACAGCACATCACTCCACTTGATAATGACATATATCCTCCCAGAACATGCTAGCTACGCATCTCTTCTTGATACATACTAACGAATACGACACGTGCTCTGTGAACATGGTAAAGGCACATCTCCTTCCAGCATTTTTAAGATATGTGCTGTTAGCATTTGAAGAGCAAATTTGTGTAATTTGCATGTGTAACCGCACATCTCTATGCATATGCTAATGGCAGACATTGTTTTCATGTATTGATAGAACACGTTCTGTTTAGCAAGCCTGATATTTGCACACATTGACAGGACATAACTACCCATAGTGACCTAAAATCTCTTCTCTGTGCATGCTATTGGCACATCTCTTCTCGTCTGCTAATGGTGCATCTACCCTGCGCACATACTAGTGGGACAGCTCTCTGTACATGCGTGCTAACTGCGCGCATGTGCACAGAGATGTGCATGCTGACGGCACGCCTTCTGTACGCACATGCTAATGGGACATACCCTCTCTGCACACGCTAACTGCACACCCCATCCCTGCACTTACTAACTGCACATCAGCGCCTTGGTGTAAAGTGCTCTATAAATCAATCAATCACATCCTGTGCAGCGACGGGATGTGCAGTTAGCATGTGCAAAATCCACATCTTGTGTCTGCACATGCTAACGCCACATCTCGGCTCTGCATGCTAATTGCATTTTTGTTCCATGGCACGTGCAAATGACACATCTTTACTAAGTATGTACTATGGGGACATTTCTTCTCTGCGAGTGCTAACGTAGCATTTCCTCTGCCCATGCTATAACGGCACATCTCCTCTATGCCAGTCTTAACAGCAGGGCTCCCTTCTGCACAGGCTAATGTTGGCATAGCACGTGCTAACGTTGCATCCAAAAAAAGGGTGGAGGGGGCGGCCTGCACTAACCAAGTTCAAATTACGTGACGCAGCCTTGATGGGTGTGGTGCAGAGGGAAGACCGCAGAAGAGTCGCATCTTTCTTACAAGAAATGCAATCATTAAGAATGACCATTCACACAAGTTACTATCAGTGCTGGAAATGGGCAAAATGTACTGGGGCCAAATGTACCCGATTTTCCCCCCCCTTTCCTTCCTTATTCAGCTTGACTCTAACATGTCCTCACCAGCTCCCACCACAATGTCCAACAGTGCTCCCCTGGCATTCTACTCGGTTTTGCTGTAATAAATCAAGTACCATTCGAAATGGGATAATAACTGTTAACACAGTGCTTAAAAGCTGAAAGAATTTTTTGCTAAAAGTGCTATGTAAGAACACATACTCCCTTTCCACGTGTTAGTGGCATAGCCTCCGTACACATGCAGCAGCACATCTCTTCTCGGCACATGCTAACTGAGCATCTCTTTTCTGCATGTGCCAGTGGCACATGGCCTCCCTGCCTGTGCTATTGGCAAATATATTCAGTTCAGGCTAATGGAACGGTTCATCCCTGCATGGGGTAATGGCCCATCCCTCGTGGTATAGCCCAACAGCACACGTCTTACTACAGCCAGCATAACTTTATAAATTATACATTACAGAGCAGTTTTGCAATGGGCCATGAAGCAGCAAGTAAATGAATTATTGCAGATGTGTTGGCTCCCACCCCTTTATTTCAGCACTTTGAGGGGAGAGGTGGGGGTGGCTGGTGGCTTGTGACAGTAAGCCGACCTACCTGACCCCCTTCCCATGCAGGGGCACAACAAAACCTACATTTTGGGGGGATGAAGTCATGATGGGAGGAGCTACTTTAGAAAATAGGCAGGGCAAACTTGGAGGCTCTGCCCCCACTGTTCTACCCCCCCCCCCGCCCCATGGTCTGGTGTGGGGACCAACCAGTATATTTTAAAGTGCAATATGCAGAGAGGTGATGGAAGATTTTCTTGAAAGTACCAGCTTTAAAGTTTTACTGCGTTTGTTAAAGTACATTTTTCTGAACAAACAGTAAATCTTTAACGCCGCCAGTTTCGGGGAAAGGCTTCCCTCGCCTCTCTGCCTATCAAAATGCAAGTGCACACATCCAGGGGTGCATCTAGGCTAAAATTTAGGCGGGGGCTAACCCTTGAAATGTTGGGAGAGGCACTAACTTCAGAGACTGTGGAGGAATGGCAAACTTACTTGTGTAGGGCCTCTAACTTCATTACTCATTGTAATAAGACTATTCTAGTGCAGCTTCAATGTTACAATCAGTTAACTGCTCTCTCCTTTGAGTCTGAAACGCCCACTTCTTGCAGAACCTGAAGGTCCCAGAAAGTGTGAAAATGTCAGATGGTGTGCACTGAAAGACTAAATATCATAACATAATAGGACATTGCAGAGTGTGGGGCAGTACTCTGGATGGCCAAAGCACCTTCAGTGGCTGGGAGCAACAGGGGAGAACATGTAATGTGGGTTCTACCACAGTACGCTATACTAGAATCTCTGGTGCACTGACTGGCTGGTGAGACTGTCTGTCTGTCAAATCCAGTGTTACAAGAATGGGGGAGGGCCAGTGCAGCAATAATGCAATTCTAAGCAGCAGTATTGGTGCCACTAGCAGAGCAGCACCAGCTAAGGGTGTAAACTTAATCATTTATAAGCACTCCAATTTTTGCAATTGAAGTCGGGTGGGATTACATTATTTGCCCAGCATCACACACTTCCGCTAAACAGCAAAGTTAGGATTTTAACCCGCTCTTTCAATTTGGACATGACCACCATCTTCTGCGTTTTACTTGGAACAAAAATTTGAGTTTTGGGTGTCAAGACCTACAATAATACTGTCCTGTAGAGTTTACTTCCAAAATAAACAAATTGCATAGTAAAGCATCATGCCAACCTGTAAATCCTTATAGCAGCAATTTGTGCCAAAATAATATCATTCTACCTTTTTTTATTTTCCACATCCTGAATGGAAAACTTTAAGATGCTATAGGCAAAACATCCTGATTTACCCACTTTATTTTCATTTGTGCCATACACTCACTTAGGTTTGGAGATTAGTCACAAACCTCCAAGATGTTATGTATGGTTAAAGAACATTCAACGAAGGACATCAAAGCAAACTTTACTTTTTAGCATATCAAGCTATTAGACGTTATGGGTATGAACACGTTTTAAAAGGGTGCATGCTTTTAGTCTCGGGAGGCAACGTGCTTGACTTGGAAGCAAGATGACACGGAGCAACATAAGTTCGATCCCCGGGTCCGTGCTAGAAACCTTTCGGTATTAAGCATGTTATAAATTACCAATTACTGTCAGAAAAACACAGATACAAACATACATTCAGAGATCCCTGTTACAACATATCTTACCTCCTCAGACCCGAACACGTGAAAAGAAATTACTTATAAGTACTCTGCAGAAAGTGTTTACTTTGGAATATAACCTCGGCTTTAAAAAAGGCATCGCCCTCCCATATAGCATGAGTGACTTTTAAAGGTTTGTGTGCTGGAGAAGGGGGGGTCTTCAGGAACATGAAAAAAGAAAAAAGTAACATCATCCAAAATCGCCAAATATACTTAAAGAAGAGGACAAACATTTAAAAAGAGCGGAGAACGAAATTAAATCCAAAAGTTATTCTTGCACAGAAAAGACAAAATTATTCAGACAGAAGAAGGCGAGAAAGAATTGAGAAATACATTGTTGCAAACCCATACTGGCACACAGCTTTATAATCCACCCCCTCCTGACAGTAGTTTGACCCGTCTGTTATTCAGTTTGGCATTAGAAGAGGACTGCCCACTAAACCAAACCATCACCACGTTCCGGGCAGGTTTGCATGTGTGATTAGTGATTTCTCAGTCCAATAACTCCCTGACGTTACAAGTGACATCCAGTGAGTATGCTGCAAAATGGCTGAGCCCTAGCACACCTTTCCAAAACACATTACAACTTTTCCACGAAGCAGACATCCTTCAATCGATGCAGAACATGTCTGTGTGTAACCTGTGCCACCCGGGTTTAGCATGCAACTTTCCATATCATACTGGAGATGCTACAATGTGCAGTGCCAGAGACGCTTTAAAGAGCAGAGTGCACATATGCACAGACGCACTCCACTCAGCCCGGGTGGGTAGCTCACGAGTTGGGCACTTGCCTCGGGCCAGCAAAGCCTTATTTTACCGATGTCCATGAATTGGGCCTTAAGCACCTAGCATTTGCATTTCGAGGTGGGTGAATTTGTGTGGCTGCAGCATTAAGTGCTATATACAATCAGACTATTAAGTCATTCCAAAAAGACTGTAGGCAGGCGGGTGACTTCACAATCCAGTAGAGGATTTTGAGGTTTGTAATGTACTGCATACCTTGCCTCACCTTTTTGGCATTTACCTCCCCTCTGCCGGACCCACAAAAAAACGTATCCAGTCCGGCCGGGTGTTATATTTTACTCATAAATCTATAAAAGCTCATAAGACGCATATAGAATACATTATTACATTGATATATAGTCCATACATTTGCACATCAAGTTATGAACGCGAACAACTTGAAATGTGAACCCTCACTCTGTCTTAAAGCGTCTCTGCTGCTCACCTTGGCTAATTTTGATGTTGGTTTGAGGAAAGGCTTGTGTGGAAAGGAAAGTTGCGAGAAGGGCGTCCCAGCTGCTCGGCATGACTAGCGGATGTGAGGGCGGGCGCGCAGAAGAGGGTCGGGCGGGGCTGCCGGGCTCACTTCACCAAAGCAGATGTCAGCTGGAGCACACACTGCCACACCCTCCCTGGAAACGGCAAGTTTACAAATGACAGGCTGGGAAGGGAGGCCGGAGAAGCCCTGTGCGATGTCATGCGCCATATCCCCCTGAGGAAACAGACATACGCCAGAGCTGGCTGCTAGCCTGATTATCACCAACACCCACTTGGCGCCCAGAAGTACCATGGTGCGCTTTCCTTTTTAAAATAAGAGGGGGGAACATGTCAGAAATGCGGTTTATTTTACTTGATGTACATGCAGTGAAGGCGGTTTCTTTTTTCAAGTGAAACTGAGAAGACTTTTTCAACAATAGAAGGATTGCAGACACTCTTTAGTTGAAGTGGCAGAAATGGGCAATACACGGCTGTGGAATGACACGTTGTACGATTTTAAATTGGAGACGTTGCACATGACATGGGCCTGATTTTTAGAATCAGGTTTGCATCCATTTATCATTGTTGTGCTTGCACGGGGTCTCCCGCTCCTGCCCCCTCTGTTACAGTCAGCTTCATTTTATGCATCCTTGAGAATAGGTAGTTCTGTGAGGGACACTTCCATAATCCAGCGCGTTATAAATAACCTATTATATCATATATTGTGTAGCTCGCTTGCTATGCTGCTGATGACAAAAGAAACGCTACAGTGCCATCTAGTGGTGGAAAGTATTTTTTTATGAATAAAGCGTACACTGTACGCAGTAGAAAATTAAGTCATCCGTATTGACCATAATTACATGCGTAAAAAGGCACAATACGCAACTTATCTGGAGGGCTGTCCACCCATGAGTTTAGACCCATTCCCACTGAAAGCAAGCGTCCCCAAACAGCACGATCCTCCCCGCAATGAGAGACAATGAAAGACTCTCCCAAAATGGGAATAAGGCCAAGACAGAGTGCGGGTGAGCGTAAATGGGAGTTTATCAATCAGAATAGGGCATGCAAAGAACTCTGCAAACTCCGAGAGCGCTCTGTCTGACAATAGCAAAGACAGGCGTATATATTTACAAAAAACGTCATCAAAACCTACAATAGGGGGCACAAGTTCATTGGGATTGGGTGGCGATGACTATAGGTGCTGCTGCGGCGTGGTTGGTCTTGGCTGGAGGACGTCACTGGTCACCCTCGTGGGTGGGGCTGGGCCTGGCAGGTCGGCTTGAGTTCATCCGTGCGGTGTTGGTGTGCCAAGGCGGTCTGTGGCAGAGATGAATGCCTTTCCTGACTTACTTGCCCTCGGCCATGCACACCGCAGTCATTCAGTCATTTACAGTGTTATTCTCTTTAGTAAATCTTCCAATAGGTTATTTTATAGGTTAATGCAACACGGGAGGAATGCACCTTGTGAGGGGTCTGGAGGTAATACATCGAGGCCTGGTTACCCGTGTCCTGCTGACCGGGGCCATAGGTCGAGGGGCTAAGCTTCGGGGCCTGGGACGGGTGGTACAGGTCTTTCTGTCTTGTTAGAAGTTGTTATGGATGTTCCGCTGTGTGTTGTCAAAGTGTTGGGTGTCCTGATTGCACAGGGCCATAAGTCTAAGACGGTCCGGTGGGTTGTGGGGTTTACGTGGGGGCGCGTGAGTTTAGACAAAGGTTTACTGCTGTGCTGTAAATAATGCAGGTGGCTGGTCGCGGCCTTGGGTGCTGCAGTGGGGCTACAAATCTTTGAAGCGGCTCCAGTCTGGTCGGGGGAGGTGGGATAGTTCAGAGCGGGCCTCTGTTCTCATGTCTTGGCAGCCTTCGCAGGGTGGGAGGGGGAAATGGCCTTGTACGCATTCACAAAGGTATCTCCCTCGTGTGTTGCTGAATGTAGGTAAAGACATCACAAACATTTGAACACTTTCTATAATACTTATTCAACATCGCTTCAAAACATGCATTTAAACTTTGCTGGGTGTGTCTCGATTATACCCAGTCCGAGCACCATATTTGTACATTATATTCTAGCAGCTACAGTATTTTAGTTACATGCATATACATTCGCAGTAAATGAGGTAGTAGTTGGGTCGGTGGAGTACATAGAAAACGACCCGCCACTGTACGTGACGGTGGTGGCACATAAGGGGCTTAGACATACACACATGATAAGTGCATTCTCGCGCATCCTTTACATGAGTTCATAGTATAGTTGCATTCGCTTTCTCGTGTAATCTAGCAGCATTAGCTTAGTTATGGCGCAAAACCATGGGAGGTAGGCTGCCCAGTGATACACGCAACAAACAGATCCCTGGAGCGTTCCTTTATTATTAGCATCCACCTTCAATGGTGTGAGCTCGCCATTGCTTATATCATGGGAGCATGCTCTCTCATTTTAATACATTCTACATGCGTTTGTAATATAAGAGATTTTGTGGAAGAAGCATACTTTGCAAGTGGTCGTGACATTACTATATACATATATATTAAGCTATTAGATGACCATTTTACCGTTCTTCTCATTGTTCAGGCCTGCTGGCCGGGTCATGCTGATAGTGATAGTACACTGCGGGAGGTGAACTGTTACAATGTTAGCGTATTGCGCTAGCTCATGTCCGTCTTGTTCGTGGGAACGTGCTCGCAGCGGATCTGCCAGGGTGCTGCGGCAACAGGGATGAGACTCTCCAAGGGTGGGGGCCGCGCTACAGTGCGCTGAGCTCACACCATCTTTACCAGACAAAAAATGGTTTCTGGGCCTAGCTAAATTTGTATGGGCAATCAATACGTGTGGGCAATGTCTCCAGCGGGTGAGCCCTCCACCACCTGGGCCCGGGTGGCACGAGGGAACGCCCAATGAGCCATAGCCCTCACCTGGGGAGAAAACGCAGGCGAGAGGGGTCTCCTGGACCAGTCCTCCCCTACATTTCCCCCCTTTCGTTACTTAAGTAACAAATTCTTTAGCTCTTCTATCCTCCTACATTCTGCTTCGTCCATAACCGCCTCATCCCATGCAGGAGTTCCTTTGATAGGCATCCATGCTCTGCACACCCCCCTTAAGCTCTCACCTCTCCTGGCGTATTCATCTGGAGTACACGTGAGATATATACACCCACCATCTCCCTCCAAATCTACCCAAACTTCCTCGTACCATTCTAGTATGCGGGGCTCTTTGATGGTGGTGTGCCACAGCTTATCTACAATATCCTTGTCGTGGTACATGGGCACCAATCGGTACCTGGGTGTGTTATCTATCCCTGTTTGTATTTGTGCTTCTTGCATTGTTTTTATTGTACCGTGTGAGTTGCCCATTGTCACCATCATCATTGCACCATTTGGTACTGCGTTAGCACAGACTCAAAGACCCACCTGGCACAGGCAGAAAATCAAAAGGAGGAACACCACAGCTGGCATCAAAAATTTCACAGTTGTTCCAAGCCATGAGGGGACCCAGGAGAAGATGTTATCGAACCATGTACTATCTTCTGCTCCGCCTTCCATCTTCATTTTTTCTCCTAGGTTGTGGACTGCTTCGATCACATGGGACAGGGAGCCGTTCTCTGCGTCTTCAGAAGGTACGAAAGTGCAGCAGGCACTTCCTATTTTTCGGCAAACACCGCCGTCCATCGCCGTCAACAGGTCCAGGACATACCTGTTTTGCATGGTCATCAGTCGCAAAGCTCTTAGTTCGACCTTTATTATGTTAAATCCTTCTTCAGTGTCGTTTGCCAGCTGAATCAATTCCCAAAGGGTTATCTGGAGCCATTTTGCGTTTGCCCTTGCTTGGACACTTGATACGAGTGAGGCAAAAAATGTTTCTGCTGAGCTGAATAATCGATATTTGTCTGGGATCTGAGCCAATAGTTCTGATGATGCCTGTGAGATGTAATTTGATGCTCGTCTGTGACGGGTTAGCACCTCTCCCTTGCTTCCGGAAGACAGGACATACATTTGTGATTCTGCAGTTGGTTGGGCCACACTCTGTTGCGTGCGTTCCTGTGTCCTTTTGCTTCCATCGATGTGGCTTTCTGGTATCACCATTAGAGCTGAGTGCAGAGTGGCCATTGAGCAGCAGCCACTCCACGACGGGGGGAGGTGTAGGTATGCCTGGTTGCCACATACCCAGTACGTGTCCATAAGGGCCGCAGTCCCTTTTCTTAGATCTGGGATGGTGAGGGTTTTGTTGCACTTCTTGTTCGTCCCCATGGACGTTCTCCCTTCTCCTTCGAAACATAGTTCATAGTCTATTTCACTCTGCAGCTTGAAAGGCTTTTCGATGGGCGTAACCCAGGTTAGTTTTGAAATGTGTTCCTTCCATACGGGTGTGCACGTTTCTTCTATCCATTGCAACTTCACCGGTGCCACACCCCTCAGTGCTTCAGCTTTACACATTACTTCTTCGTCCTTCCACTTGTTGTCAGAAAAAAGTGTCCCTTCAATTACAAAAAATGGTTCCTTCAGACATACCACCCCTGCCGGTTTTGGGTAGCACGTTTTCTCGTTCTGTAGCATTTGAAAAGTCACTTCATGTGCCTGGAAGGTGTTCTTAATCCTGCATAACGTAAGATGAAGGAGACACTGGGCGTCTATGATTGGCAACTCTTTGGGTAACAATACTTTGGGTGTACCTGATGCGTGGGGAATAAGGGAGCAGACATAACAGCTCTCGTTTGTTGTTTGTTTAGCTGTGGCACTCATATCTGCATACCACTTATTTGTTTGGTGGGGGGTGTCGTGGGTCTTCCATTTTATCTAGACCTAGCCCATAGTACTCATCATACTTCCTCCACCCTGCTTCCCTCTTCCGTCTGTTATTCTTGTTCCTTTGGCGCTTCCCAACCTCCTGAACGAAGGGCAAAACAGACCCCCCTTTCCCCTTCCCGCCCCCCTTCACCCAGTCATCATATAATATTTCATGTGTTGCTTTCATTCTTTGATTGTCTATGGCCATGGGGGCAGGTTGGCTGGTGGGGGTGTTATACAACCAGGATATGGCAGAGGGGTTTCGGTCGTTTAAGCTGTGAGCATTGTAATTAGACATCTCAGGTGGGGACAGTGTGTTATTTTGCCTTTTACCCTTTGGCCCTCCATCTTGTGAGATGACAACATTGGATGGCGTAGTATAGTAGCCCCACACAAGTTTAGTTCCGTCCCATACCAAAAAATCACCTTCCCTTGTATTGGCATTGACACTTGCAGTTGTATTGGTCCCAGTAGTTGTGTTGTTCCCTCCCCCCTCGTTCATCTCGATAGAGATGAACGCTATGAACCAGTATGTAACCAGACCAAACATTAATGTAAAAAACAATACGATGCACGCAGATAGTCCACATTCATACGAATATATGCATTTCTCAGTTAACCACTCTCTAATTCTAGTAAATCTATCCGTTGCAGGCTGCCCGTTAGATGCCATGGAAGCTCCTGTTTAAGATATAAAAGTGCATTGAGTGCATACATGTAAACATTTTGCTAGCACCATCAGTGCCAATATACATGTGACGGGGAATGGAAGCGGGTGGGGATACGGGGAGGGGTATTCACAGACAAGGGTGTATACAAGCTTATAATTTGGCATTCCATAAAATATATATACACACTCAACAAGATAAAAGTTAAAAAAAAATTCTTTTTTTTTTCCTGTTTTGTATCTTTATCAGTTGTGCATTTATTCAAGTTTAGTACCAACACATACACACAAGTTCACATTCAGTCATTCTGCTCAGTTGCAGCGTTTGCTGTTGTCTGTGCCTCCTCATCTACCTCCTCTTGTACGTTGCTATATGCCTTCCGTACGTCGGTCAAGTGCACCCAGTACCTCATCCCTTTGACCTTTACTGCCGTGGGCGTGCAAAATATTACTTCGTATGGGCCATGGAATCGTGGTGCATTCCACCGACGCACAAAGCTTCTGACATAAATCCAGTCGCCTGGCATTAGCTGTAGCTGTTGCCCTGGCTCCGTGACAGCGCCTGTTACATTTCCCTCTTCTCTAGTGAAGGGTGGGGAGAGTTGCTTTGATATATCGCGCGCTGCCCTTGTCAATTTCTTTAAATAATCTGTGAACTCATCTCCCAATATCGCGGCGCTTCTGTGAGCGTCTGAGTGTTCGCGCAGTGGCGAGTGTGCTGTGTTCATCCGTCTCCCAGTCACGATCTCGTGCGGGGACAAATGGTGGTCTTTGCTTGGCTGATTCCTTAATTCAAACAGCGCAAGGGGTAGGCAGTAAATCCAATTCTTTTTTAATGAGAAGCATAGTTTTGATAACCTGCCCTTCAACAGTCCGTTCATCTTTTCCACTACGCCATTACTTTGAGGATGATAAATTGAACATAATTTATGTTTTATTCCCAATAATGTAGTGACTTCCTTAAAAAGCTCATTCACAAAATGAGTGCCGTTGTCTGAGCGAATCACGTCACAAATTCCCCAGCGCGGGAACACTTCCCTTACTAGGAACTTGGCGGCGCTCTTGGCATCGGGTCGTGCGCAGGGTCCTGCTTCCACCCACCTCGAAAATGGGCACACAACCACGATCATGTACCGTGCGCCATTACACCTTTCCCCCATATCTGCATAATATATATGCAGTTCTTTGAATGGGCCAATGGGTTTAGGTATTGTTCCCCGGAGAGTGCGTAATGTCATTCCTGAATTGTATATTTGGCATGTTGTACATTCCATTGCCAATCGAGACACGTGCTCCTGGAGGCAGGGCACGAACCAGTCTTCCTGTATTTCTGCTGCAATATGCTGTTTAGTGTTATGTGCAGGGAAGTGTAGCTGTTGAAATGCAACCTCTAATAGCTGTATTGGCATTACCACTTTCCCCGAGTTATTTTGCCGCCACAGCAGGTCTGTTCCTGACTTGCTGCATCCTCGTTTTGTCCACATTAATTTTTCCTCTGCACTGGCTCCTTCCTGTAATTCTATTATTTGTGGTATGGGCATCATATTATATCCTTCTGGGGGCTCTTTGTTTCTTTTGTTCTTAAGCATGTACTCACCTGTGTCATTTTTCTGAAAATAGGAAGCCTCCTTGGCGGCAGCGTCCGCTGCCGCGTTCCCTAAAGACACAACATCTGTGTTGGATGTATGTGCTTGGCACTTTACTATTGCTACTGCTGTAGGGTTTTGCAGGGCCTCAATTAACTCTTTCAACAATTCTGCATGCTGTACTGGTGTTCCGTCTGCCCGCCTAAATCCCCTACGCCCCCATCTTGCTAGGCCTCCATGTACTGTCGTTGTCATGTAAGCTGAGTCTGTCTATATTGTCACTGCACAACCCTTTGCTGCATGTAGTGCTTCTATGAGCGCAATCAGTTCTGCTGCCTGTGCGGAGTAATGTGATGGGAGGCGGTATTGTACCAGTGTTTCATACTCACCGTCTTCTAACCTCACTACTGCCATGCCAACGTGTTTTTCTCCCGTGTCCACGTCAATTGATGCAGACCCATCCACAAAGTACACTTCCCCCTCGCTTAGAGCGTTCTCACACACCACTGTTTCTCCTGTGTAGGATGCACAATCGTGGTTCTGCATGTCCTCTAGTGTACACGCTTCTGTAATGAATGTGGCGGGGTTCACTGTCTTGCATCTCACTATATGGATGTTGGCGCTGGACAATATAATCTCGTAGGCTGTCGCCCGCTGTGTGGTCAGTGTGCTTTTTGATCTCTCTAGTATTGCAAATAATGAATGTTCCACAAACAATGTCACCGGGCAACCCATTACTATGGTGGCACTTTTCTCAATCGCGAACGCGGCTGCCGCGAGTGATTGCTCACACGCGAAATGGCCCTGCATCACGGCATCTAAAGTACCACTATAGTAAGCCAATGGCTTGTGTCCTAAGGACGTTTTTTGTGTCAGCACTGCTGTCATGAGTGTTTCTTTGCAGTGTGAGAATAGGTAAAATTCGCGTCCATAATCAGGGTTTGCGAGTACTGGGGCGCTTGAAATCAAATCTTTTAGTGTTTGGAAAGAGGAGCTCATCTCTTCCGTCCATTCCATCTTCCTGTTCTCCTGTTGCGCCACCTTTAATGCTTGTAATAGGGGCCTGGTGTATGCCGCATAATCTAATATCCATGCTCGGCAGTAATTGCACATTCCCAGGAATTTCTGCATGTCTTTTACTGTTGTGGGTTCACCTACTGATCTTATGGCTTCTACTCTGTCTGGTATTATTCTTTTCCCATCTCTTGAAATCAACTGTCCTAGGTACAGGACCTCTGTCAGACAGTACTGTAGCTTTCCCTTGTCCACTTTGTACCCCTTGTTGGCCAGCAAAGTCAGTAATGTTATGGAATCTGTTCTGCATTTCTCTTCGTTTTGTGCGCATACTAGTAAATCGTCTACGTACTGAATAATGGTGCTCTCAACTGATAGGTTTCCTAGGTCTTCATGTAATACGCGGTTGAAGATGCTCGGGCTCTCGCAGTATCCCTGTGGTAATCTGCAATGTTCATATCTTTTACCCCCCAGTGTGAAGGCGGTAAGGTATCTACTCTCTTCAGCCAGGGGTATAGAGAAAAATGCGTTCTTCAAGTCTACTACTGTGAAATGTGATGCCTCTTTCGGGATGCTGCATAGTATTGATGCAGGGTTCGGGACTAGAGGGAACTCCTTCTGAATTACATCATTGAGGGGGCGTAAGTCCTGTATCATCCTCCAAGAGCCCCCTTTTGCTTTTTTGATTGGATAAATACAGGTGTTACATGGGGAGTTTGAAGGCACTATTATCCCTTGTGCTAGTAGGGCATTTATTGTCTCTTTTATCCCTTCTTCAGCTTCACGAGACAAAGGATACTGTTTAACTCGCGGTGAAATTGCTCCTGGCTTTAGTTTTATTACCACAGGTTGTACTCCATGCAACAGTCCCACATCATGGGGGCCTGTTGTCCATAAGTTGTTTGGTACGAGCCTCATGTCGTCATCAAAAAATGACGGTGGTGCTCCTACCACTGTCATCAACTGGACGGGGGTCTCCCTTGCTTGTATTAAAATATCACAGGGCATCGCTATTTCCATTACTATCTCACCATCCCCTTCTGTGTCTGAAAAGAGATCCTCATCTGTTACCTCTCGTAGGGCGATGTTGGCGTTTGTGCACAGCACTGTGCGCCACTCACACCCTTCCTCGTCCACTCCAATCACAGCGATCCTTTTTGCTGACACTTGTACAGCGTGCAAGTCTAATGATACCACTGATCCTGGTGCTGTGTTGGGACACACTATGGGGCGGAAGAGGAACTCCGCCGGAATCCTCCAGTCCATTCTTCTTAGCTCGGGAATTATGAGGGCCAGAGTCTTCAGCCCTTTGATAAACATTTCCTCATTTTGTGGCAGCCCTCGTATTTCCTGTGTGGTTGTGTAGGCTTGCACTACCAACATCGCACGCAAGGGGCATATCCCGGGTGTAGAACACACTCTCGGTAAATGATATGGTCATGTTGAGTTTACTCAGGAGATCCCTCCCTAGCAAGTTTATTGGGGAATGTTCGTAATACAATAAGGGTGCCTTCAGTCTTACCCCCCACTGTTACATCCAAAGCTTCTGTGTAAGGAACTTCAATTACAGCCCCAGAGAACCCCTGCGTCTCTAACTTCCTGTTAGATAACGGGAATCGGCCCTCTCTGACACATGATTTCTCCGCTCCCGAATCAACCATGAATATAAACTGCTTGTCTCCTATCTGCGCCCCTACCAATGGTTCCTCTGCTGCATTGTAGGTGGTGGATAGAACTGGACACGCAAGTGTTCTCTGTGGGCTGTCCTATGCGGGGTATCTCATCGCCCCTCCCTTATTAAAGACATTCCCTGAAACCACTGACATGCCGCTATAAGGTGCTGGCGTGGGGGCCCCGTTTGCTGTTGTCGCGAAAGGGTTACCTGGCGTGTATTGCATACTGTCATTGTTTTGGGGGTGGTTCTGTGTCCTATACTGGTGTCCCTGTTGCTGGCCCGTGGTACCCTGGCCGGGGTTTCTTAGTTGCTGCTGTCCCATTGGGAGACCATATGGGCTCCCTGGGTGTGGATGACCATAATTCTCCTCCTCCTGGAACCCATTGTTTTGTCTACTTCTGCACTCCCTGGAGTAATGCCCCCATCGTCCACAGTTCCAGCAACTCCCTTGGGGGCCCCTGGGACCCTGCCATCCATTTCCTCCCATTCCCCCGTACCCCTGTCCGCCTCCTCTCCGGCCCCTGTACCCACCTCGTCCCCCTCGAGGGGTCCACTCTTGCCACTGCGGACTTCCACCTTGCTCCTGCTCAGTCCACTGCCGCTGTGCTGTTCCTGCCCAATTAGTTGCCACCCTTCCTTGGAGTGCTATCAGCCCCTCCTCCTCGTCATCTCCCTCCCTACTGTGTGGGAGCGCGGCTACTGCTGCTGCAACCTTCACTAACTTTTACTGTACTAACTTCGCCTCGTCTGCCAATCTTTTCTGCGCCACCTCCTTCTCCCTCTCCTTTATTCGTTTACAATGGTGTACTATTATGCTCTGAATTTCTGGCCATCCCTTTGCTTCAATACCTGCTATCTTGTCAAGCGCCTTCTGCACTTCCTTTGGGAGCCCTCTCTTTATAATGAAATAAAATAAAGATGTCGATTGATACCAGGGCGTGCCCGTTTCTGCTCTCCACATCTCTTGGACCCGAAAAATGTAATCCATAGCCTCTTCCCCATCATTTATTGTACACTGCATCACTGACTGTAAGTCCGGTGTATCTGGGAATGTGTCGCGTAAGGCATCCCACACCCTAGCACGCACTGTGTTAAAGGAGGCCCCATCATGGCGGTCACAGTCTAGCGTTACTCCCGGGAAACCGGCCTTAACCCATACCCTTTCAGCCTGATCGCCCACTGCTGATACGAGTAGACTTTTTACATCTCCTATGGCTAGGGGTACCCCAGCAGTATGTTTCTCAAAGGCATATATCCACTTACTTGCCCCTCCTGACAACGGGGGCAATAGCTTTAATAAATTGGCTTTGTCCATCTGTGCCCATGGGATATAATTAGGCCTCCCTCCTCCCCTGTGTATCAACGGGAGCTGTAACCTTCCTTTCGTCGTTGCGTCCGGACCCGTTTTGGCTGCTGATGTTCCCAGTGATGCCATTTTTCCCACTCTGTTCCTTAGTCGCCCCGTCCACTCATCATCCAGGGTTCTCATTGAACATGTACCTTCCTCCCCCTCGCTTCCCCCTCCCATCGCCATACTCAACCTGTCGCTTTCTTCTAACTCGTCCCTTATATCACACAGCAATTCCTCTCTAATTCCCCCAAGCCTTTCTTCGTTTACAACATCTCCTTCTCGGGGCCCTACTTCTATTATTCGCGTTGGTTCTTCCTCAATTCTGAACAGAATCTCGCCCTTTTTCCACCCCTCTTCGGGCTTTCTATTTTCACCTGGTGCTCTGGACGTACGCCCCGATCTAGTTGCATCTAGTGCTGTTCGTTCGCATATGTCTTTTATCCTCGAGAGCTCATCCTTGGCTATCGACAATCTTGATTCTAAATTGTCTGTGAGCTTCTCTATATCTACCCTTTGTGTGCCTGCCTGGGCTCGCTCCCTCGTGCTTTCATATGGCGGAGGGGCCGGTGGGGTGTAGTATCTTTCGGGGGAGGTATGTAAGTGGG
This sequence comes from Ambystoma mexicanum, assembly GCF_040938575.1. Classification (NCBI taxonomy): domain Eukaryota; kingdom Metazoa; phylum Chordata; class Amphibia; order Caudata; family Ambystomatidae; genus Ambystoma; species Ambystoma mexicanum. The sequence goes on along the minus strand of NC_090937.1, from coordinate 1,087,915,485 downwards.
GTCACTGTACCCCTCTGCGGGCACAGGCTTCCTTAATATCGGGTACAAACGTATTACCTCTACTGGTGGCGCTACACTTGACCCTTCTTTGACATCTCTTTGTATTAGTAGTGGATTGTCTGTGGTGGACGGGAGATCAGGATTTAATGCTGGTGTTTTAGGCGGTGGTATCTCTTCAAATAACCTCCAAAGATCTAATATTTCCCTCCTATTTTGCAGCTGCTTTCCTTTGTATTTTAGAAAAATGCATGTGGCTACCGTATCCAGAACACTTATCAAATGACCCTCCCTCGGGCCAAATCTGAGGTAACCCCTCCCCCTTTAGCTCGGTCACCCATTGGTCGTGATATTTTTTAATCCGCTCCACGTATCCCGGGAGATTCTTACAAATATGTGATAAGGGTGTTTCAGCCCCCATCTCTGTGCCCTCCTAGTGCTGGTGTGTCTCAGTGTGTTTGGAACTACAATGTAAATGTAGTATCGATGTTATTCTTTATATTTTACTTCACATTCAATGTTGGGTCCCTTTGGGCTCCCCTCCTCCCTGACTGCACAATACAAAACTGGCCGTACACAATGTCTATTCTGTTCTCTTTGGGGGGCACATACAAGAGCAACCCATCCTTTATTTTGACAATGTCAGCCTGGAAATCAAAAAGGTACTCACTCACTTCACTATATTGACGTTGTCTTAAAAGGGAAAAAAGTTTTATCCAACCACACTTACCATGACCATTCAACTATTATGCATGTATAACCGCTTGTACACATTCACAACATCAAAAATGTCTTCTAGCACATACGAGGTGCACACACACCTTGGCACCACTCAATTCACCATTCAAGCTGCCCTCCCTTTCCTCCCTAGCCGGCTGTCCCTGTTCGTCTTATTTGAATATCTGGATGCGTATGTATGTATATAGATATTAACCTGTTTTCCCCCCTTTCTAGTAGGACTCTTCTTCTCTTACTGTCTCCCTAAGTTTGTGCTAATCACAGTTCTTTATTCTCCCCCTACCCTTAAAGAAAAGAAAGGAAAAAAGTAATAGCGGTCACTAATGTACTCTGTGTCCCCTTTTGCTGAACACTTTTATTTTATACTCCACTTCTTCATATATTCCCAGTACTAGTCAAGATAGCACTATGCGGCGCCGCCTTCCACCCCCTTTCGGAGCTAGGTTCCCGTCACTTTTATCTCTTATTCACCTCTTGATCCTAATGGCCATATGCAAAGAAAAAGCAAGGAAAATTTAAGATGATCCTTAGAAGATCTGCGTACCCCCCCCCCCTCTTCTCGTTATCTGTCTTACACTTCTTTCCCCGCTCCCTTTAGAATCGCTCGCACTCAGTACTCACGTGCCCGTCTTGAACCGATAGTCTCCGAAACTGGGTCCGTCCAGGCAGTGTCGCCGTCAGCTCTACAGTCAGCCCCGGCTCCGGCGAGCGGTACTCGAAGGGGATTTTTCAACCGGGATCCCGTGCGCACTTTTAGTGTACCGGTCGCCGTTGGCGGGCAGCCTCCCGGAGCCGGCTCACTGTGCGTATCCCTTTTCGACCGGAGATTCTCGTGCCAAAAGGGGACGGTTATAAGGAGTTAGGAAGGAATAAAAATCACGCTATCGGGGTCACCACTGAAAGCAAGCGTCCCCAAACAGCACGATCCTCCCCGCAATGAGAGACAATGAAAGACTCTCCCAAGATGGGAATAAGGCCAAGACAGAGTGCGGGTGAGCGTAAATGGGAGTTTATCAATCAGAATGGGGCATGCAAAGAACTCTGCAAACTCCGAGAGCGCTCTGTCTGACAATAGCAAAGACAGGCGTATATATTTACAAAAAACGTCATCAAAACCTACATACTATAGGGGGCACAAGTTCATTGGGATTGGGTGGCGATGACTAACTATAGGTGCTGCTGCGGCGTGGTTGGTCTTGGCTGGAGGACGTCACTGGTCACCCTCGTGGGTGGGGCTGGGCCTGGCAGGTCGGCTTGAGTTCATCCGTGCGGTGTTGGTGTGCCAAGGCGGTCTGTGGCAGAGATGAATGCCTTTCCTGACTTACTTGCCCTCGGCCATGCACACTGCAGTCATTCAGTCATTTACAGTGTTCTTCTCTTTAGTAAATCTTCCAATAGGTTATTTTATAGGTTAATGCAACACAGGAGGAATGCACCTTGTGAGGGGTCTGGAGGTAATACATCGAGGCCTGGTTACCCGTGTCCTGCTGACCGGGGCCATAGGTCGAGGGGCTAAGCTTCGGGGCCTGGGACGGGTGGTACAGGTCTTTCTGTCTTGTTAGAAGTTGTTATGGATGTTCCGCTGTGTGTTGTCAAAGTGTTGGGTGTCCTGATTGCACAGGGCCATAAGTCTAAGACGGTCCGGTGGGTAGAGGGGTTTGCGTGGGGGCGCGTGAATTTAGACAAAGGTTTACTGCTGAGCTGTAAATAATGCAGGTGGCTGGTTGCGGCCTTGGGTGCTGCAGTGGGGCTACAAATCTTTGAAGCGGCTCCAGTCTGGTCGGGGGAGGTGGGATAGCGCAGAGCGGGCCTCTGTTCTCATGTCTTGGCAGCCTTCGCAGGGTGGGAGGGGGAAATGGCCTTGTACGCATTCACAAAGGTATCTCCCTCGTGTGTTGCTGAATGTAGGTAAAGACATCACAAACATTTGAACACTTTCTATAATACTTATTCAACATCGCTTCAAAACATGCATTTAAACTTTGCTGGGTGTGTCTCGATTATACCCAGTCCGAGCACCATATTTGTACATTATATTCTAGCAGCTACAGTATTTTAGTTACATGCATATACATTCGCAGTAAATGAGGTAGTAGTTGGGTCGGTGGAGTACATAGAAAACGACCCGCCACTGTACGTGACGGTGGTGGCACATAAGGGGCTTAGACATACACACATGATAAGTGCATTCTCGCGCATCCTTTACATGAGTTCATAGTATAGTTGCATTTGCTTTCTCGTGTAATCTAGCAGCATTAGCTTAGTTATGGCGCAAAACCATGGGAGGTAGGCTGCCCAGTGATACACGCAACAAACAGATCTCTGGAGCGTTCCTTTATTATTAGCATCCACCTTCAATGGTGTGAGCTCGCCATTGCTTATATCATGGGAGCATGCTCTCTCATTTTAATACATTCTACATGCGTTTGTAATATAAGAGATTTTGTGGAAGAAGCATACTTTGCAAGTGGTCGTGACATTACTATATACATATATATTAAGCTATTAGATGACCATTTTACCGTTCTTCTCATTGTTCAGGCCTGCTGGCCGGGTCATGCTGATAGTGATAGTACACTGCGGGAGGTGAACTGTTACAATGTTAGCGTATTGCGCTAGCTCATGTCCGTCTTGTTCGTGGGAACGTGCTCGCAGCGGATCTGCCAGGGTGCTGCGGCAACAGGGATGAGACTCTCCAAGGGTGGGGGCCGCGCTACAGTGCGCTGAGCTCACACCATCTTTACCAGACAAAAAATGGTTTCTGGGCCTAGCTAAATTTGTATGGGCAATCAATACGTGTGGGCAATGTCTCCAGCGGGTGAGCCCTCCACCACCTGGGCCCGGGTGGCACGAGGGAACGCCCAATGAGCCATAGCCCTCACCTGGGGAGAAAACGCAGGCGAGAGGGGTCTCCTGGACCAGTCCTCCCCTACACCACCCAAAATCACACCCCTTTTGCACTCTTTCCCTGCATTTGTATTATGTGCTGAATTTGGCAGACATTTTTACTTCCAAATTGGCGCCGGCCATTTGTTAATGTTTCTAAAATGTTTGACTTCTTTGCTTTAAAAAAATATGTACTAGAGCTTTTAAGTTGTGTAATATATTTGTATTCATTTTTTATAAAAAAAAAAATAAACCAGTTACTCTTAAAGATATGTTTTGTTGCAAAATGTCTCTAATGTCCATGCGCTTATTTGCGAGTGTGTCTACTTTGTTGTGACAAGGCTGCCATTTTCTTTCACCGTATCCTGTTTTTTTAAAGCATAGTACAGTTTGCATGGCTGTTTTATGTGACGGTGTAGGAATGTCGTAAAGCTTAGGAAAGTGTCTGTGCCAGCCCTATGGGGCCAGGCAGAGCCAGGTGGGCACCTGCACTGACCATGGGGCCTTACAGCAGAGGTGCAGCCTGCCCCTTGAGTGCCCAGAGCTGCCATAAAGGTAGCTTCAGAACACTGACTGGGGCATATCGTCACAGGCATCCTGACAAGAACTGGGGCTTCCCCCACCAGTGTATGCAGGCTTTTTACAGGGAGGGCCATTCATTTGGGGGACAGTCCCTGGGAAGAAGAGAAGCTTCCACTTTCTTTTCCACAACTGAATCCTGTGAGGATCAGTGGGGTCGCAGGGAAGAGACCAAGACAAATCGGTGCCCCTAGTAGGCCACAGGATTTATTGGCAGGTATGTGGCATCACTAGGCGTGTACCCTACTTTAAACCTTCAAGGTATCTATGTGGGGTCTGGATCGAGCAGTTCTCAGGCGGGTCATCGCAGGAACAGATATTGCTTCCGCCCAGCAGTGTTTACTTCCCGCCGGCTCCAGGCATGAATAGAGCGTCTCAAGGGGATCCTGATCACTTTGGAACTGAAATGGGGTAGTGTGAACAGGAGCACATTTTTCCTTTTTCCGTGTGGGGCTTGTTTTGTTTTGCGTTTTCTGTCTCTGGCTGTGGGCTGGGCTTCTTGGCCCGGGAGGGGCGGCTCCTCATTCCTGGAATGTTTGAGTATAGGAAATCCTGTCAGCGCTGTTGAGAGCCCTGCCAGAGATGTTTATTGCCTGGGAAAGGACCCCTTTCGATACATTATCGCCACTAGTGCCCCACTAGCCCTTTCACCAGGGTACTGCAGAGTCACCTACACAATACAGTGCCCCAATGTCATTCCTCGGAGCAGCACTGGGAGACACACCCAGCCACGGATCACTTAGCTGCCATTTCTGCCTGTGGGTTCTGCCTAAATATTGTTTTCATGTCACCTGTTTAAACTCTGATATATATCTCACATGATTCAATTTAGTTTGTTTCTGACGAGATGGTGGGGGGGGTAGAAGTCAAGTACAGTACATTGAGTTAAGTAGAAAAAAGGCACAGCCTTCTTCACATTTGGCAGCACCATTAGTAAATACTCAACACAAGATGAGTTTGTATTGACATATATTTTTAATGCCCTTTGTGAGACACGTGTTTCGGCAACTTCTATGCCTTTTTCAAACTCGGCTAAGAATATTTGTTGTAACACAAATGGAAAGAAAAAAACAACATAATTAACAAAAAGCATAAAAATGAACGATAAGTTACGTAAAAAAATCACATCCAATGATAGAATACCGTGTACAGTTTGTCATAAAATATATGCGTTAATATCGCAGAGAAAAAGGGGGTGGGGTGTTTTGGGAATCAAAGAGAAACACATAGTGTGGGGGGGCGGGGGGGAACACAGATTTTATGTTAGTCATGACCAAAAAGGTTTTTGTTTTATCCTTTTTACTGCGTTGGCAAATGAGTAAAGAGACGTTTCTTACCTAATAGCGGTTTCTTTTCTGACAAGTTAACGTTTCTAATGGTTGCACAAATACCAGGTTAAATCCCACCTTAAAAGAGTATGTTATAAATACTGTCATTTAGACAAGAACAGCAGTGTTTGCAAATGCAGTTTTGTTAAATTCTCATGTTTTGAAGTGAGCGGTCCGAAAAAGGCCACGATTCATTCTCCTATAAATGTTTATATCAAGTATTCGTTGAAATCCAACATACAGCGTAATTATTTGGCATTAATTGGCATTATGTGTTGCGGTCACTGCGCATTGAGTGTTCACGCCACAAAAACCGTATTTCATATCTTTCTCCCGTTTCATTGACTGATTCAGTTAAGCTGTCACAATGCGTTATTCCAAAGGCTCGTGGATAAATGAAAAGCCGTGTTCTATTACTATAATCTAACGCGCATTATGCTCAGCGCAAGAGCATTATCATTTTTCTGACTTCGGTAATGTGGGCCGCCCGCGACTACTTTAGGGCTTGCCTTCAAAGTCTCTAAGTTCTACAAGGGTCGGCAACATGAAGTTGCGGGCACGCTTTGGTTTTGTTTCCATTACTTCTGTTGTACTAATATCGCGCTCTAAATTAATTTACCCTGTATATCTTGTCATTATCTGTATTGGGACATTTTTAGTGAGCACAGGCAATTAAAAACTGATAATGGGAGTTCTGGGTCCCAAAATATGGCGCCCCGTTTTTGTCGCGGCAACCAACAGCAACAAGGGACTATGGTTGTCATAGCAACGCCTGCACAACAGAAGTAGTGGAAACAAAACCAAAGCGCTCCCGCAACGCTTGTAGAACTTGGAGACTTTGTAAGGTAAGCCCTAAAGTGGTCCCTTGGGAAGATGAGGGTTCGGGGGAGGAAGCCAGTAGATTTGATAAGGATGGATCCTTATACCATAAGGATGGTATATATAAAACTTATCCTTCCTCTCCCCCAATCGGCTCCAAACTATGGTGTCCACACTGAGCTAGGGATTCCGTTTGTGGAGGCTGAAATAGTTAGCCTAAGCCAGTGCAGAATTGGCTCTATGGGCTAACCCGAAAGCGGGGGTAACACGCTCTTTGATTAACAATCTGATAGGCAGAGGTGGACCGAAGAAAGTACCAAATCCCACGTTAATCGGCAAAGCTGTTGCGACAAAGCTTAAGCTTCAGGCATTTTCCAGATCTATGGCTGGGAGAGAATATTTGGAATTGGAAAAGGGCACCAATAGAAAGCTGGCAATGGTTTCATTAGATGCAATACAAAGCTATTTACTATGGGCAAATAATCCTGACGAAAGACCTCAGAACTCGAGCAAGATACACTTGCCTCTCAAGATCTGCATTATCCTGATGGTCAAGGGGCAGGGAGTGCAATGTGTGCCCTTTTGGTTGTGTTGCCGTGGAGGATATTTTGAACTTTGTTTTTTCTGGTCTTCAAGGACATTAGAGCAAGAACATTGGCTCAAGTCTTTGCAGACAGACAATTCACGCAATGCCAACCAGCCTTGTTATATCTCCTCTGGGCAGAAAATCAGTTTGTGAGCTAGTCATTGTCCTCCTTGAGACAATCCATGGCCAAGAGGGCATTTTTTTTGATCCTCCATCTGTGTTAGTTGATGGGTTCACAAAAGTGGCCTAGCCCATAATAATAACAAATGGAGGAGGCACATGTTAATGCGTAAATTGTAAAAGGCTTGACCAAAATGCATATAGCTGTTTCTTATAACTTATTTATTTCTATTAATAATAGATGAATTTTTAACCTTGTGGTATCTGGAATGCATAAAGAGTTCATTTTCTTTACTCCAGCATTTGCATTTGCTAGCACTCTGTACTGCTCCTGAGATCTGTTGGTTATTTTTAATGTCTACATGTATATTTAAATGTTTTATTCTTTTATGTATATCCATGTTTTATTCGTTTATGGCAATTTGCCGAAATAAAGTTATGTATGTAAAATGGAAATTTAAAAACACTGCTTCTGACATCCCACCAGAGTTAGAAATGAATAGTGAATACACTGGGCTTCCCGAGTGTGTTGATTGATGATGGAAGCAGCTTTGGGTACGAGTGGGCAGGCAGTTACTGTGGTGGCACCTCGATTCTAAATGATTCAAGATCAGTTGCGGCTGGTGAATATTTTCAGTGAAGGGGTGTAAACATTTCCCTGAATTGGTGAGAGGGACCGAGAATATCAAGGAAGCCCAAAATAATGTAAGGGATACGGGAGGGCTCCCCTAAACATGTTTAGTTTTGGCTATTAGATGGTGCTGAAAGCGCTAACTTTAAGCCAAAACTATTGTCATTTAAATAAGAGGTTAAAAAAAAATCCTCCACAGTTGGCTGCCAAAGGACTATGTGTTAGCACATCAACACTTATCGAGCCTTGATTAAGCTCTCTTTAGCCCCGTTACATCTACCACTCCAACAGCTCACCAGACCCAGAGCAATGTAGCCCATCAGATATTGGGCTCTCACCTTCAGATAACCTGCTCCCAAATGTCTGTGCCAAACACAATGAAAGCAGCTTGGCACCCATGTCCTGGGTACTACCGACCTGCACCCATCAACGCCATAAGTTCTGCATCTTCCACTCCCACTAATGACCTCCAAGACATGTTTTTCTTACAGTGCCACAAACCGCAAGGCCAACAGAAGTGGCAGAAGGGGGCTATACAAGACAACTTAAAGCCAAAACTGTTGGCTTTGCCAATGGTTGTTTTAAGTTGGTGTAACCTGAACATTTTTTGTTGAAATATTTTTGTAAATTTTTTTCTTCAATTTAATGTGTTTTTATTTTGTGTGGAGTATTGCGTTTGTGTGTGTGGTATGCGAGAGTGTGTGGCGTTGATGTTGCATGTGAGTGTTTTGTATAAAGTCACATTAAATGCACATGTTGTATACCACTGAATGCCCACATTAAAGTGAGGATTGGCTTTTATGTGAGTTTTTGATTCTATGTGAAATTACTTTTTTTTTTTTTTTTTTTAAATGTCTCGAGAAAAAGACCAATTTACTTTGACCGATTTTTCTTTTGATCGAAAAACCGTCATTGTAAAGGTATTTTTCTCATGAGACCTTTTTAAAATGCAGTTTTCCCTTTTTTATTTTTATTTTTTTTTAAATATATTTGGGCGTTTCATCCCCCAGACCCCCATTGTTCTTACCCTATGCCCCCACCCACCCCAACTCTCTTGCGTGGAATTTCATCCCCAGAACCCTAAACCAAAGCACATGCACACACTTTTACCTGTTCTCCTCGCCCTCTGCTTCCTGGTCCCGCAGAGCCTGTCGGCCCCTGCGCGCTCTCGTGTGCAGGTGGGGCGTGACAGTTTGCTTTAGAAAGACTGCTCTGTGCGGTCACGGAGCGGTCTTAATAAAGCAACCTTTCAGTGAAAAGATCTTATTAAACTATCTTTTCACTGGGAACAGAGTTTTATATTATAGATGGTGTTTAGGATTCATATACAAGTATGCACAAGTTATTATATCTCCTAAACGTTTCATACATTTGAAAACTTTGAGTTTTCATAAATAAAGTAGTGTACTTCTATACAATGTACATTCGTGAAAAATAGATACATTTTTAAAAGTTGCCAAGTTCGAGTTTCACTTTATTTAAACAAAAAAAAAAAATTCGGAGACCAAATCCAGATTAAAACTTTTTAAATTGGATTGCATTTTTACCAAAAAAATATGATGCAGTCATCACGGCCAAATACTCACTCAAGATTCTTCCTATTTTCTAGATTGATCAAACTCCAGCATTGTAAGATCTTTGTAGTCATCCCATATATTAAGAAAGCATAATCCTCAGCCAGCCTTTTTGTAATTTTATGGTTATTTACAACCACAATAGACAAACTAAAAATCATTTTGCAAATTAATGAGCTTGTACGGGTCATGAGTAAAATCTGGTCCCTTTTTTATATGATTTTGAATCTGATCATTCATAAGTTATACAGCAATGTAACATCAAAGTGCAATAGTCAAGACACATAAAATACAATATATAAGTAATACACAATCCTGCTATTTTTTTTATAATTCAGAACTAGATGAACAGCAAGACAACATCAAATTGAAATATCCAGTATACATTTGGATAAGAGAATAAATAATGAAATCAACTGTTTAAAAAAGGAGCTGGCACCCTAGCCATAACACACTTTTTTCATGGTACAAGGAGGCGCATGTTAAGAATCTTAAGCTGTGTTGCAAAGTCTATAAACTTCTTATATGTGTGGACATTTCTGTCAACCATTCTTGTATTTTGTGTGTCGGATCTACCCTGCAGTCTTAAGATGCACAACTTGAACGTTTTTGTTCATCGGCTCCAGTGTTTAGTCATGTTATTTATGTCCAATAAGTCTTGTAGTAAGATCAGTTGGTGTGTTAGGGAGCTAACAAACTAACATTCTCTCAAGACGTGCCTGAATGACTCCAATATCGATGTTCCTGCCACATCTCCAACACTCCTTTCTCGATGTCCTGCTTTGTTGAGTCTACAAAGTCCAATGCCAGTGGTGTAAAAACATAAACTCTGTGCACTTCATGCCTTCTGTGCAACTATCTAGTGCAGTTCTACTGCTCTTCAGAAAGTGTAGCCAGTTCTCCCACACAGTCCTTAATGAGAGAGAGAGAGGGGCTCCTCCTATGCTCGCTGTGTAAGTGCTTTGAAGCAAGCTGCCTCAAGACCACGTCTGTAAGTCGACCTGGCTGGCTGAAAATATTGCCAGTTATAATAATGCTTAAGAGGTTGCCAAAAAAGCATTTTCGTAGCGTTACTACCATACCTCTTGTATTCAGCGGAGTCTGAATACGAATCATTCAGGCCAGAAGAAAATATTCCCTGCGATCTTCTATTTACAGTTACCCCATAGAGTATCCCCAAAATGTAAATGGAGATTTACTCTAATGTATGTATTTCTGTTCGGCTATATTTAGTGCATTTTATAATGGCCTTGTCAACGGGCCCTCTACCACTATAGAGCTTAACTTTTTCTAACCTTGAGAAAATCAACTTTTTCTGTTAGCCAGATTGGTGAATATTTACACCAAGTTCAAACCATTAACTTCAGGTGAGACACAAACGGCCAATACATAAAAATCACTGTTGGTAATTTCACGCCACCATATCTTGAATCTGCATATAATTTAACACTCGCCGCAGGTCATTTGGTGCCTCACACAAACCTTTTAAGAGCTCTGTCTGATCTGGTTGCCGGGTTCGAAATTGCTGGGAGCTATTGAACTCCTGGTTATAGCATAGGAGACACTGGTTGTCTTTACATCAGGAGTTGCATTTGGCTCCCAGGCTAACTGGTTCCCTACAAATATACCTGTGAGATATTAACGCTGTATGCTTGGGAATGTATATAAATGAGCTTTAGGACACATCTGGAAGACATTTACAGCATAATGGGTCATATACGATGGACCCAAAGTTATAGTCTGTATCTCACATGTGAGTTAATTATGCATCATGCCATAGAACAGTTCCGGTTTCCCCAGAGGTAGCTCCTACTTTCTAGTTGATGATGGATACTCATGGGCTGCTTCGATCTCCTGCTAATCAAATCCTTAGTTCGGCCCCTGAGGTTGTGAAGTGAGCATATTCGGAACTTAATGCAGTTTAGGTGCCATGGTGAGTTTTACTGCTTATAGTCTGTCCCAACGGGAACAACCCCAGCCCTTCCCACAGGGTCATGTCAGATATTGTTTTCCAGGGTGGTGTGAAGTTATCAGGTAATCTATTGAGTAGCCCGCGATTTAAATATACTCAAATATGTCAATCCTTTAGTTATTTTACTGGGAGGTGATGTAAATCAGCCTTCATGACCCACACAATCAGCAGTTAGCTTTTATAACCGGAATAGTAATACAAATGGATTAGGGTCTCAGTAAGCACCCCCAATGGAATTCATTGGGCCTGTAAGAGTTAAAAGAATGTAGTCTTCATATAATATGATTTTGTAGTACAAGTGGGAATTCATACTCCTACTTTGACTCTGTTCTGATGATAGTCATACCCATCTGTTATCTTGAATTCTTCTAACGCATGACAATTATAAACCATTCTAGCAGACGGATTTGCATATAGAATCTTGATTTTCTCTAGGAATGTTCCTCTGAGGCCGTATAGGGGGAACATTCTGAATTTATTTCCCCACTCCACCCCGTCTGAGGCCTTTTAATCATTCAATGACTGGGCAAGAGTGGGGACATCTGCATGTCTTTTCTGTCCGATCTTGCAGAAACTCCCTTAGATTGCTGATAGCCATCCTATCCGGTACACAAATCCACCTTGGAGGGGTGAACCAAAATAGGCACCCCTCCCAGGTGCGTAGTCTGGTACCAAGATATTTGCCAATGTTTCGACCTCTAAATGTATTTATTTAGATAATTTTCAGCATAATCAATGTGATTCATGTAACATGTTTTAACTTTCACAGCCATGCACAGTGAAACGTTTATTTGCCTTTTACTGCAAGCAAATGTAAATAAGTTTCAAACTTCCCATACTCGCCAGCAAATGTTGCATACCATGCAAATGGTACTCGCCAGTCCTAAAATCTCCTTGCCAATGCTAATGGGCTGCCCTGGTTGTCCAAGAAAGGAAAGATTATGCAATCGCTCAATGATGGGACAGGAGAAACCTGTTAAAAAGAATGCACTTTTGCAAACTCTCCCCAAGTGAACATTACCAAACTCTCTTCTCTGATGGGAAGAACCACTGTAGTGGTAGAGCCCACATCTCCCACAATTGGGGAACACCAGACCTAAACCCTTTCACCTCAACAGAAAAACAATGTTGGGGAGAATTCTCAGAAATGTGCTAATTCCTCTCTACCTTAGAGACCCCCAGCTTTTTTTGCTGGACTTTAGGACTTTTAATTTCTAACCTGGAGAAAGTGAGACCTTCCTCCCATCCCCCCCCCCTTCCCCCTCTCATGTATTTTTCTGTGATTTGGACTCCGATTCTTTTGAATGAGTCTGACAAACTACATAGGCATCAACTTTACATTGTGACACACAACACCTTCAGTGCAGTGGCACAGGGCAGTCTCTAAGATTTCCCAACAGGTTTAAACATATTTTCTTGGATAAACTACTGTTTCCAAGAGCAGTGAAGTGAAATTGACTTTACTTGCAATTTGTAACTTTCTAGGCCCAGCACAAACTCTTACAATAGAGTGCTGGCGGGGTTACTTAGTATCCCCTTTGTCTAGTTTCTCATTTAAAATGTTTGTTTCCCTTTCTACAATTAATGGCTGGTGACAGTGATTTACTTTTTACTACCATGTGTTTTTACCACGGGCTGCAATTGCAGCTGAAGTAAGACACTCATGGGTGCCAATTTAGTCAAAATTGCCCCGGTCGCTATTTCTTGTTGGAAAGGTCCATCTTGAGATTTACTCTGCGCGCCAAACCAGTTTTGGTCCTGTTGTTCGTTTTGTCTTTGACGGGATTCACTCGTGAAGCCGCCTCTGGCTCCAGCGTGTCTGGCAGGGCAGGAAATGAGGGAGGTGCCCGAAACTCCCTGTGCTTAATCCCCTTGGTTACAAGAATGCACCCAAATGTGATTGGCTGGCTGGCTGTCCTTGTAGGACAGCCCCCCTGCTGTGTGGTTGACAGCTAGGCTCGAATGAAGGGGAGAAACCTGCATAAAAGGCAAGGCTTTTTGGCTTGGAAGGCAGTCGACCACTGGACGAAGGAATTCGAAGAACTTGAGGAGTCGCCTGCTGCAACTCCTGGAGCATTGGTTTGCCCGGTGAAGCCCTGCTGCTGTGCTGAAGCTCTGAATTCGTTTCGACTAGAGAAGCCCTGCAATGGATGACTTCTCCCCTTGGGTTCGTGGGACCAATCAACCCCAAAGTGAACTCGTTTGGACATCCTCTCGGAGCTGGCTGTACTTGTTTTGCTGCTGCAGGAACCAAAGTGTCAGGGAGAGGAACACCAAACCGAGTGCTTCGCTTTTAACCCGAACCCAAGCTCCAGGAAGATTTTACTGACTCCCTTTAAGCAGGACTGACCAAGCCTGAGCCACCTCGACAGAGTGCCCGACCCCAGATGCGCGAGGAGAGTCCAGAGTGGTATCCGAGAGACCGCGGTGGTGCTATTTGCTATAGACAGGAGGAGCAGAGACCGCGAAGTACCGCTGAATTGAAGTTTGCCCGTTGCTGCCGCTGACCTTCAAGTTGTAGTGCAGGAGTCCCCAGACGTCCTCCCTCTTGTCCCCACAACTGAGGCCCAGGAACAGGATCTGCAGAGCTACACAGGAACAGAAGCCAGCTGGAACCATTTCTTCTAACCAAAGTTACTGTAAAGTTAAGAGGACTTAACTCTTGTGGTGTAGCCTTACTTTTTCTCAGTTGAGACTTGTATTGGTTGCCCTTGCAGAGATGCTTGCAGCTTTGCCCCTCACAAGCCTCCCAGCCTGTGACCCTTCAAGTGATCTTATGTCTACACACTTTTCTAAAAACACTGCAAGACTTTTACTTACCTGCAAAGAAGACCTCCAGCTCCCCTAGACTTTGCTCAACTAACATTGGCTGTCCTGGCTCCCTGACAGACTCTTCTTACCGCTGACTTTGTGTTTTTACCCCCCCCCCCTCAGGAAAGGGTTAATTTACTTTGCATTGGAGGGTTCAAAGAGTACTTACCAGTTTATGCATTATTTGTTAACATTTGTTTTATTCCCCTAACTAAACCTTTGCACCATCAGTATTGCTCTAAATGTACCCGTGATAAATCAGTGTCGTAGCTATTTAAGTAACCTGAGGGTGTAGGAAGTGTCAGTGTGCCATCTCCAATGGTTATCATATGACTAGAGAAACTAAGTGTATTTTGAAGTGTTTTGCTCCCTTCCGAAGAAGGCTGATATAACTGACTGTTAATAATTGTTTAATCATGAAACCTTGAGTGCAAGAGTTTATTTGAATAATTGTCATTGTGAATCTGTGTAAAAACCCTACTTTGCTGTGACTCTTTGGCTGTTATAGCATCAGGATCTGTTTGCAGAACTTACCTTGTGAAGCTGCGACCTGCTGCCCGCTCCTGTCGCTTTAAGGGTCATAGCCGCCCTCTCCAGGAAGAGGAAGCATAAGAGGCTGGCCGCTCACCCTTGCAGCGTTAAGCCCGCGCGCGTAAAGGGTGCAGTTTGCTGTGACTGTTTGGCTATTTGGCTGGACTTACTGGTCGTAGCTGCAGGTGACCCTACGAAGTACGCTTTTCTTCGGAGCTGGAACGCACAGCTCAGCGTGCGTATACGGGTTCACAGGTGGGGCTTAAGGCATGCTGAGGTCACGTTAAAGATCTAAGGAGGTAAAATCATAGGTCTCTGTGAGACTTTGCTACCCCCAAGTTGGAGCTGCACTGACTCTGCATTTGCAAATTGGGGTCTGGCAGTGAAGCATGCTGCTGATTGGCTAGTGATGTGATCATTCCTGTCGAGCGCCTTAGTGACTTCTCGAAGGAGCCATGGGAACCGAACGCGAATAGTGAATGCTTTCCACTTAGCCGCACATACCATGGAGACCCAGGACTCCAGTGACGATAAAAGGTCACGCTGTGTGTGGAACCTTTTAATCGCTTGTCAGAGAAATTACGGCGGATTCACTCCTTTGATCATGCGAGTACCTCTGCCTCTAACGAAGGCACTGAACCAAAAGCCCGTTGTGAGTACACGCCCGAATAGCAAACAAAACTAAAGTCTGACTAAGTATGGAAGTGCTGACTAGTGCTACAAAGGTGGCGCATAGGCTAAAGGCGGCCTCTTCGTCGGGACCGCAGACAAGACTGCTTGCCAAAGTGGTATTAAATAACTCGATACAATTAGAGTCCACACAACCCACTATTGGGCAAACCCTATCGAAACAGCTTACAAAGAAAACTGCTATTTTAAAGTGAGAGCTCAATGGGCTCCCTTTCTCTACGACAATGATTGAGGGAATAAGTCCAGCTCCCCAGGGATTGTTGCAACTACCACCCACCCCTACAACTTCAGGGATAGCGATGACTACACCTGTAATGCTTAATGTAACTTCCCTAGAACCAGTGGCTTCAGAGCAACTGAAGATATGTGACCCAGTCTCTGCATTGAGTGAGACCAATATTATTGTAGATGTAGTCACAAAGAGCAAAAGCAAACAGGTCGCAGTACCGAGGACATTGCTGCCTAAGGGAACTGTAGCCATCATGCGGACACAGGATGATGAGATTGACCCTCATCCTTCCAATATACCGTTGGCATATATTGTTACACCTGCACCTATCCATCAAGATTCTACGGATAGGCACAATGCATGGGATGCCCAAGAGAACAAACAGCTGACTACCCCACAACCCCAGCTCGTTGCTCCCCCATCCAACAGAGCAAAAGATACCCACATTAAACATCAGACCGTACAACTACAAGTTGGCCCATTGGATGTATCACGACGTTCTACGCCAACTGAAGTAGCAATACTCTACTATACTCTCCACCAGGTACCACAGGGTCAACATGATATGATAAATGGAGGGTGGGAACCTTCAGTGACGGCAGAGACATCTGGTATGTCTAATAAGGAAAAAGTAATGCAAGCAAAACTCATGGCTTCAATTGCATGTGAAGCATAAAGTGGGCGAGAACGCTACTGGACTGCCCCCTAGCATCAAATCCATAACAGCAGCCCGTCTGTCTATATTAACGAAATTGAATCGTTGATGTCTGATCTCGATAAAAGAAATGAAGTCTTCAGTGGTGTCGTAATCCAAGAGATGCTGAAACACTTTGTGCATCGACCCCTGCGGCTCTGGCGATGAAGCCGCAAGTATACTATTCAGCCATGGGCAAAAACAAATCTATGATGGAGTTAAAGCCGAAGGTGTATGAAAGTAAAGAAAAATTCCTGTATGAAAGGCACAAACCTAATATTTTAAGTGAACAGAACACTTTCAACTTGGGTGAACACCGCAGAGTGCCAAGAGATGATCCCGAACTTGAAAGAAACACTGAGAAGGAGGTGCATGAGGGATGTTACCGACAGAGGATTCCTACAACAATGCTGGACCTCCAAAACATGCTCATAACAATTATAACTTTCATTCAATGATCCCATTCATGAAGTTACATTAAATTAATAACGACAACATAAAGGATCAAGCAACTCTCCTGGCGATGATACACACTAAGCAAGTGTATATCGAAAACTTTATCTCCAACATTGAAAAACGTCTAGACCAGGAAGCTGAGCAAACCCGTCAATGGCAAGGAAGATTATTTCAGAGTGGTCGACAAAGATCGGAGAACCGGCATCTGACAGCTGATATGATTGCATGGCTGAAAATGGTACCATCGAATCGATGATCTATGCATACCCACATGATTCCTTCAAATGAGGAAACCAATATACCACCTACTCCTATTGCGGGCACAAAAGAAAATGACCAAGGAGAGGCTGTTCAACCAAACATCACATACGACAGACCTACAGTGGCTACAACTCAGCCACCTTTACAGAATACACCATCCACCGATCTGAAAAAACAGTAGTGGACGTGTTTCAAATATTCCTGAAAAGTGGAAAGGAGTTGGGAGCATTCAAGGAGCCACCTAAAAAGGGGAAACGGCGTACCAAACGAACAGGCTCGAGAGCTTTTTTGCTAAACATAACGCTTCCACCACAGACACCAAACCCTCCCGAGCCTTCGAACCTGGTAATACCAAATAAAACTGCAAAGATAAGATAATCACTCCCATCCAGTGGACTTCTTCTACAAATCCTGATCAAATCACCCACTTGGCAAGAGATCCACAAATAGATCTACTTGATTTATCAATATATATCGACTCCGATGAATCGAGTGAAATAGCGATGCAATCGATGCCGAATGAATCCTATTTCATCGTAATCGATGAATGCCTAATAGTGAGCGAAGACCCCCCCCAAAACTTCCTGGAACTTTCCTGGGAAGAGATTTCAGATGATTCCTTGGATTACTCCTCTAGAAGTATACTATCGCTGTCAGGGCTGGCTGGAGTAGTAGTCAGAGTTTGTACATAAATTGACATTGTGCATGCCCAAGTCAAGATGGAGAGAAAGAAACTTAGTCTGATTGGTTGGAGGAACAATGGTATGTTTGGTTTGCCTGATTGGTGGATAGGACAATGGGTTTGATTCTTGTGAGGTGAGCAAGATTCTAAACTGCCTTTCATCCGTAGAAATTCAGTGGCTGGTTGTACATTAGTTAAGCTCCTTAAATAAGGCCTTGTCAGAGTTCAGAAGATTTACCAAAGAAGTAAGAAAATAGTTGGCTGAGCCAGAGTGAACAAGAAGACATCAGGTGGGATTGTTCTTTTTAAAGGCTTTAAGATTTTCACAGTGAACTTTCATTTTTCATAAGAAAACTTAGAGTTAACAAGTTTTAAAGTTTACTGAGAAGACATTTTACAGTTATGTTACTATAAGGAAACAAGTTTGAAGACTGTGCGCTCAAGTTTAAAGTTTGTTAACTACGTGTAATGTATTTCAAGACTGTTTAACGCGTGCGCGAGTTCGCGTGACGTCGTTGGCATTTTTATGGGAGCGCTCGGGTATTCAGAGCGATAGAGCGCGTGTCCAAACGAAATGCGCGAGTGGATTTTAGCGCGTGCACAACTTTAACGTGAGAGACGTTGCGTGATAAAGCGCGTGTTGGGTTGCGATAGAGCGCGAGTCCATTTTTAACTAAGCGCGAGTGGTTTTGAATGCGTGTACTATTTTTACGTGATTTACGTTTCTTATAACCGCATGTGTTCGGTAGCGATAGAGCGCGAGTCCATTTTAACTAGCGCAAGTTTTTTTTTTTTTAGCGCGTACACGTATTTTCACGCACGCGCGTGTTTGGTTAAGATGCGCGTGTGTATTGTAAACACGAGGACAATTCTTCACGTCTGGTGATTTCACGTGTTTATCGCATACGCTTGTCAAAGAAGCTATACGTTTGTATGTGTAAAAAAGAAAACGATTCACACGCAGAAGGAAAGCAGCATTCAAGAAAGTTAATGAGTTTCTTTTTAATGTAACTTTATGCAAATTGAATTCAATACTTCAGAGAAAGAATGCATTTTACAAAAGCATTTAAAACTTAAACTTCATAGAGTTAAATGAACTTAAAAAAGCAAGAAGAATATCTAAGTCTGTAAGGTGCTTGCAAGGGTCATTACTTTAGGATTCTAAAGAGACTTGAATGGCTTGAAACTATATGCACAAGCAAGTTAATAATTTACAAGATATTCCACAAAGATAATTAGCCTCAAAGTCTTTTACTGAGGTTTAAGAGGTAAAGAAGTTAGTTTTAGAATAATATTAGAAAATAAGTTTATATTAACATATAAGTAACAAAGTGTATTTGTTTACTACAGATACCAGAGCCTACCAGAAGGTTGCAGGGCTGCAGTGTCTGTAGTTGTTTTCTCCAAGTTCCCCTTTCCCTTTCTTGGGGTGCTCAGCTCAGCTTATACTTAAGGGTTGAGAGGTGAACTCCTGGTGAGGGTCTGTGGGGCCAGCATCAGCTCCTGTGGAATTCAGTTAAGCCGGACCCTGACAGGATGAAAGGCCCACGATAATTTTTTCCACCTGAGCTGATGTGGATCCCACAGAAGCATTAGCAAGTTCCATTAGGGACATGTTTTCAAAGTTGGAAATGAGGGCTATGTGAAAAGAAAACCAGGAATTACAAGTCAAGTTTGAAGAGTTAAACACTAAGGTTACCCGTAGGGATCTGGACATTTCTTTGGTGTCAAGAGATTCAGAGAATCCTAGTAGAGAATTACCAGTGTTAATTAGAGAGGATTTGGGTGAAGGAACAAGTTCTCAGGGGAGAAGTAGGGGGAATTTGAATATACCTATAGGTCCAGTCCCTTTAGCACCTCCTGAACGTTTTGGGGGAGATGCCAAGAATAGCCAAATTTTCCTTACACAGTGTGAACTTCATTTCCTTTGTAGACCTGAAGCTTTTAATACAGATGCTTCTAAAATAGCTTTTATGCTGTCTTACCTTACTGGTGAGGCGGCAACATGGTCAGTATTAGTTGGTCAAGAGAATCCTATACTAAAGAACTTGTTAGCCTTCAAGTTAGAATTTAAAAAGTTGTTTGACAGACGACAATTATCTCAAGAAGTTGATGGAGGCTTATTAGAGTTAAAACAGGGAACCAAAGATTTAGTGCCTTACATTACACAGTTTAGATCTTTAGTATTAGAGAGCAATTGGCCAGAAGAGAAACCATCATCTTTGTTCTATAGAGGCTTGAGGGAGGAGTTAAAAGATGCTTTATCTACAATTCTTAATAGACCCACTTCATGTGAAGATTTAATTAATCTAGTCATACAAATTGATTATAGATTAGGGGAACGCAAGGCTGAGCGTAGAAGAGGAGGAGTTGAGCAACCCAGAGTTTTCCCTAGAGTTGATAAAGGAAGATTAGAATTTGTAAATAAAGAATTGAGAACTGGGAATGCAGAGAGAGTAAATAAAGTGAGAGGTCCTTTAACTAAGGATGAGAAGGATAGGCGAAGACAGAATAATTTGTTTATATTGTGGTAAATAAGGACATTTTGTTGGAAATTGCACTTGGTGTCCAAAAAACTTCATCTACTAACAGCTCCAGAAATCAACAAGTGGCAAATACAATCCAAGCTGCGATACCACATAGTACATTGGATGTATCCTTGTATATAAAAGAGGAATTAAAGGGAAGTGGTGCAGTGGTAATAGATTTTGGAGTCACTGGTAACTTCATGGATTGGAATGTGGTTAAAGATATGAATGTGCCTTACATTGTAAAAAATATACCAAAGCATGTGAGAGCGGTGGATGGGTCTCAACTGACATCAGGTTTAATTACACATGAAACCATCCCATTGGGAATGGAAATTGGAGGACACTGGGAGGAAATTGTGTTTGAATTAATTGACACTCCACAGTTGAAAATAATTTTGGGAATGCCTTGGTTGACGTATCATAACCCTCAGATTGATTGGGGAAGAAGAGTGGTGAAATTGGATTCTTCTTTTTGTTACAAATTGCTGTAAGGAAGAAGTTCAGGAAAATGTTTCTAGTAGTAATTGTTCAGAAGTAGTGGAAGGTTTGGTGAAATTGGGAACCATAGTACATTATATTGGAGAATTACCAAAGTGTTATCAAGATTTCAATGATGAGTTTAGTGAAAAGGAAGCTAATGAATTACCTCCTCATAGAGAGTATGATTGTAAATTGATTTAGAACCAGGGGCCCACATTCCTTGCAGTCGCATCTATGCCCTGACAGAGAAAGAGAATCAGCATTTGAAAGATTACATCCAAGAAAATCTGACTAAGGGGTTCATGAGACATTCCCAATCGCCAGCAGCTTCTCCACTATTTTTTGTTCCTAAAAAGGAAGGTACTTTACAGACATGTATAGATTATAGGGCATTGAATAAGATAACAATTAAAAACAGATATCCTCTGCCCTTAATCTCAGTAATGTTAGACCAGATTCAAGGAGCTTCAGTATTTACCAAATTAGATCTTCGTGGTGCATACCATTTGGTGCGGGTACGTCAAGGTGATGAATGGAAAACGGCATTTAGAACAAAATGTGGTCTTTTTGAATATCAAGTAATGCCATTCGGATTGTGTAACGCTCCTGCAGCCTTTCAATTTTTTATAAATGAGGAATTGAGAGATTTTATTGACATCTTTGTAGTTGGATACAATGATGACATTCTTATTTACTCTAAGGATCTACTACAACGATGACATTCTCATTTACTCTAAGGATCTACTACAACATGAAGAACATGTCAAAGTGTTTCAGCGACTAAGGGAGAATACATTATTTGCCAAGTTAAGAGCCAATTTCATACCATGGAAGTGGAAGTTTTAGGTTTTATTATTTCTCCCAAAGGTTTGGAAATGGATATGAAGAAAATTAAAGCAGTTGAACAGTGGCCAATTCCAATTTGTGTTAAAGATGTTCAAAGCTTCCTGGGTTTTGCAAATTTTTACAGGAGGTTCATTAAAGATTTCTCTCAAACTGTTTCTCCTATCACCAAATTATTGAAGAAAGGAATGAAATTTGAGTGGAAGGATGAAGCGGATCAAGCTTTTAAAAAATTGAAGAACTGTTCTACATCTGGACCAATCCTATTACACCCAGATCCTTCTCAACCATTTTCTGTTGAGGCAGATGCTTCTAATGTTGCAGTTGGAGCTGTGATTTCTCAAAGGCATCCTGAAACTGGGCAGTTGCATCCTGTGGCCTATCTATCCAAGAAATTGCTTCCAGCAAAAGTAAACTACACGATTACTGATAGAGAACTCCTGGCAATCAAGAAGGCATTTGAGGAATGGAGGCATTATCTGTTGGGAGCAAGATTCGCAGTAACCGTTTTAACCGATCATAGAAATCTTCTGTTTTTGAAATCAGCTCGAACATTATCACCTCGACAACTTAGATGGTCACTCTTCTTTTCAGAATACGATTTTGTGATAACATTCAAGCCTGGTCGGTTAAACGGTAAAGCGGACGCTTTATCGCGACAAGGTTCTTCGGAAGAGGTAGAAAATCAATTATTACCAGAGCCAGTGATTGCAGAAGATATATTTATTCTAAGTACTACAAAGGAAGAGAATCTGCTTCTTGAGAAAATTCAAAAGGAATTATTACCAGAAGAAGGCGATTCAATCTTGGCTAGCGGAGGGTTCTGGAAGGCATTTAATTGATGGATTTCCATGTGTCCATTCTAAAATTTACCTTCCAAGTAAAGAACTGCAAAAGGAAATTATGCAAGAATGTCATGAATCAGAGTTGGTGGGTCACCCTGGAATTCGTAAAACAATTGAATTGGTAGAAAGGAAGTTCTGGTGGAAAGAGATGAAACAAGATATTGAAGACCATGTGAAAAAATGTGAAGTCTGTGCTCGAGTGAAGTCAGGAGGAGGAAAACCATCTGGGTTACTTAATCCGTTACCA
This sequence comes from Ambystoma mexicanum, assembly GCF_040938575.1. Taxonomy (NCBI): domain Eukaryota; kingdom Metazoa; phylum Chordata; class Amphibia; order Caudata; family Ambystomatidae; genus Ambystoma; species Ambystoma mexicanum. The sequence continues at coordinate 1,087,892,955 of NC_090937.1, read as the reverse complement.
GTACCCCCTAGTCCTTGGTTTACAATCTCTATGGATTATATTGTAGATCTTCCTAAAGATCAAGGTTACACTACAGTATTAGTAGTTGTGGATTTACTGACCAAAGCTGGGCATTTCATTCCCATGAAAGGAGAGGCTTCTGCAAGGAATCTGGCAAAGAGTTTTTTGAAAGAAGTGGTGCGATTGCATGCTCTACCAACACAAATTGTATCCGATCGGGGGTCTCAGTTCATTTCTAAGTTTTGGCGAGCTTTCTGTACAGAGTTGGGGATTGAGGTAAAGCTTTCTTCAGGTTATCATCCACAGACAAACGGCCAGACAGAACGAGTAAATCAGGAGTTAGAAAAATATATTAGAGCTTTTTGGCAGGAAAAAGGAAGTTGGGTAGATCTTCTTTGGTTGGCAGAGTTTAGCTATAACAATTCTGTCAAGGATTCTACTAAGTATTCTCCATTTTTTAGCAATTATGGCTTCCATCCACGATTTATGAAAGAAGTGTTACCATCTGAGTATTCCAATCCGGAGGTTGAGCAGCGATTGACTTGTATTAGAGATGGTTTAGTGAAAGCTAAAGAAACTTTAGAGAAAAGTAAATTAAGGCTTAAGACATTTGCTGATAGAAAACGTCAAAAAGCACCACATTATCAGGTGGGTCAAAAGTTTGGTTGTCCACAAAAAACCTATGTCTAAAGGGAAGAACTAAATTTAGTCAGATTTATTGGTCCATTTGAAATAGAAAGAATAATAAATCCCGTAGCAATCAGACTGAAATTACCCCCAAGTATCAAGTCACCCTACATTTCATGTCCGTTTAGTGAAACCTTGTGTGTCAGGAACTAGATTGGGAAAACCACCACCGGCAGTTTACACAGAGGAAAATGAAGAAGAATTTGAAGTTAAGAACATTTTAGATTCCAGGATTGTTAGAGGGACTTTGCAGTATCTTATTGACTGGAGGGGATACGGGCCTGAGGAAACATCTTGGGAGGATCAAACGGATGTACATGCCCCTCAATTAATAACACAGTTTCACAAAAAGTTCCCTGCTAAGCCAGGCCCTGGGACAGGTCTTTGAAGAGGGGGGTACTGTCGGGGCTGTCTGGAGTAGTAGTCAGAGTTTGTACATAGAATTGACATTGTGCTTGCCCAGGTCAAGATGGAGAGAAAGAAACTTAGTCTGATTGGTTGGAGCAACAATGGTATGTTTGGTTTGCCTGATTGGTGGATAGGACAATGGGTTTGATTCTTGTAAGGTGAGCAAGATTCTAAACTGCCTTTCATCCATAGAAATTCAGTGGCTGGTTGTACATTAGTTAAGCTCCTTAAATAAGGCCTTGTCCGAGTTCAGAAGATTTACCAAAGAAGAAAATCGTTGGCTGAGCCAGAGTGAACAAGAAGATATCAGGTGGGATCGTTCTTTTTAAAGGCTTTAAGATTTTCACAGTGAACTTTCATTTTTCAAAAGAAAACTTAGAGTTAACAAGCTTTAAAGTTTACTGAGAAAGACATTTTACAGTCAAGTTACTATAAGGAAACAAGTTTGAAGACTGTGTGCTCAAGTTTAAAGTTTGTTAACTACGTGGAATGTATTTCAAGATTGTTTAACGCGTGGGTGCCCGAAAGCCCCAAGCAGCTTTAGGCAGAAACGCAACGCCGTTGTTTTCTGAAATGCTAAATGCTGCAGTGTTTCTGCCTAAAGCGGTTTTCCCATTTGGGGCTCTTGGGCTCCCCGTGGGAAGCCCGAAAGCCCCAAATGGGAAAGCAGCTTTAGGCAGAAACACAACGCGGTTGTGTTTCAAAAACGCTGCGGTTTTTCATTCTAAGTTTCTCAGGCTCCTCTGGCTCGGAGGAGCCTGAGAAACTTGGAATTTCAAAACCCGCGCATTTTCAAACACAATAACGTTGTATTTGTTTGCGTTAGCTTCAAAAGCTACCGCAAACATAAATACAACATTTTTAAAGCTGCGGTTTTATTTCTAAGTTTTCTTGGCTCCTTCAGCCCATAAAACTTACCAAAAAAAAACGCAGCTAGTGCTTATTTTTAAAAATAAATAAATAGCACTTACCGAGATGCGGCTGCAGCTTTTCTGCCTGCAGTCTCTGGTCTGCGTCCTCTGAGTCCCGGCACCAATGAAGGAAAAGCCACCCAGTGGTAGCTTTTGTTTACTACAGCTGGCTGGCTTTTCCTTAGTGCCGCAAAAGCAAGCACAGGCGGGCATCGATTTCACAAAACTTTTGCCCCCATGTGCTTCCTTTTGTAAATTTTGAGCTTCGTTTGCTCAAAATTTTACATATGGACTTAAAAAAAAAAAGTGCCAATCTATTTTTTATTATTGCCCATCTTTTTTTGCAATAAACATTTTTGGGCGAACCATTCCTTTAAATCCTTAATGAGTGGAGCCTTTTCCCACTCATTCATTCTTATGGGATCTGTCTTTTGGAACTTTTATCTGTGTTTTACCTTTACTATAGAGTCTACTTTCCTCCATATCTCTTTTAAGGCGTCTGTTCCAAAGGAGCATCTGTGTTTTACCATTGTAACCGCAAGCAACTACAAACTAAGCAGTGGCCTTTGAGAAGTATCTACGAGTAATCCCATGTGTTTTGGTTTAATGTGCGAATTATTTAAAAATATCTTTTGTAAATATAATTTCTGATGCTTGTTAATCTGCTTAGAATCACATGCTGTGCATATGGTCCGACATCCAGTGGTAACCGCGGAGTATTGCATCTTGTCTTTCGGGGGACCGAAAGGGGACGTCGGCATAGGCGTGTCTGAAACACTATCCCTATCGTGACGTGTGTAGTACCCAAAATCCCTCACGCGCCGATAACTGGTCGCCCTATAGCGGAGCTCTTCATGAGACATTGTTTATCTTACCGAATTGTCGGTTTAATCCCCGTTAAGTCACTTTGGCTATCAAGAACATCTTCGACGAAGACTATGGGGGCATCGTCTACGACTGTGGGTTCCGGCGCCTAAGATCCGGCGTTCGGACCTCCACGTGGTCGGGCCTTCTGTCCGGCCTACACAGTAGGGAGAGTGGGCTTGGGGTTTGTCATACTGCTATAATGTCTTTCCTCTTTTCCACTTCTTTCCTTTTTGGTCTGGTCACCCTTCCCTTCTGCTATGGAAAGGACTCCATTTAGATTCTGCCCCGTGTGTAGGGTCAGATATCCGTGGAAAGACGAGCACACGTCGTGTAACGCTTGTCGCCCCCTAGAGCGCTAAAGCGGTGTTCGGCCTGTAAACTCCTAAACCTAAAACCCTTAAGGAGCGCCGGTTGAAGCGGTGGGCCGCGTACGGAATGTCACGCGTGGAGCCTCCCTCCCCTGCCGCGACACCAGCCGAAAGTGACGGGGGTACATCAGATGACCAAACGTCCAACGCAGACGTTATAGACCTTGAGGCGGACTATTCTAGAGCTGCCACACCCGTCCCCGACCCTTCCATGCTCGACTCCGGTCCTGCTACAGGGACCACACCCGGTGACGGGGGCGTACAATCGCACCACATAAAGCACACAACCCAAGCGCCCTCCTCGACGACTTCATCGAAGAAGGCGAAAGCGCCATCGGATCGATCTGATCCGAAAGCCTTCCCCGCATCCGCAGCAGCGCATGACTGGGCTTAACAAATATGACAAGGGCGCTACTCCCCAAACTATACACGCTGAAGTTTCTGAACAAGAAACTTCGACGGTTTCCAAGGCCCGTACAGGCCCGAAAACTACGAGTAGGCCTCTAACCGAGAAGCCATCATCGGAGGCATTGTCTCCGTAAGATTCGGTGACTATCAATAGGATTGCTACGGTGGTGGGCCTAGTACCGGTTTCGCCAACAGTTATGGGACAATCCGCCGAAAGGTTTACCACGGATTTGGAAGACGACCCCGAATACTCTTACGAAGAAAGTCAGGTACCCCTCTCAAGCACCCTGAGGAGATCCTCTCAACGCCTTAGGGCGGAGGACCCGGTTCCTACTCAGCTGGGTCCATTTAGGTCATCCAAGTGGACCACGGAGCAATTCGAGGGGTGTATGGATCGGCTGGAGCAGTTTTTCAGGGCTTCTGATCAACCTCTGCCGAAAAAAGCTTGGGTAGACCCTAATCCTCAAACACAAGTTGCCCAACACCTATGTTGACTATCAAGAAGATGTCCTGAAAGACACGTATAGAGACATCTATACAGAAGAAGAGGAGGCTTCTTTTCTGGACAATTATGGGGAAGATCAGGGCGCAACGGACAACTTGGACGACACCCAGCAGGATGATCACAATTCTGATATCGTTTGCCTCGACTCTCCCCCATCCACCCTGTTTCGACAAGCTCCCCTGGTGGATGATCAAATGGCTTTCAACAACATGTTGAAAAAAGCAGCGGAATTCTTTAAATTTGCCACGCTTGAAGCCCTGCCCGAACAAGATTTCGCAGAGGACATTATTAATGACAAGCCTCCGGCAAGCCAGTCTATCTCTCTCTTGAGCTCTCTAAAGAGACGGCTGGGCCCTTCCTTACTCTCACCCGCTCAGACTAGGGCTGTGAACCCGAAGGTCGAAAAACATTTCCGGCCCTCCCCCTCCGACCCGCTTTATATCAAAGGGCACGCAATCCCAGACTCGCTGCTGGTGACCAACACTCGCAAGAGAGCAGGGGTTCCCCTTGCCATGGGAGTCGCCCCCGGACAAGGAATCCAAAAGGTTGTATGCCTTAGGCAAACGGGTCACGTCGGCGGCAGCTTTTACCATCCGGGTTGCCAATAACACGATGTTACTGGCAAGCTTCGTCGACGCCCAATTGAACCTACTCCAGGAAGGCCTTCAGGAGGTTCCGGAACCAACCAGAGCCAAGCTTCTCGCCATTGTCTCGGAGGGCAAACTTACCAATCAGAATGTTGTAAAGAATACCCTGGACTGCGCAGAGACAGCAGGCAGGTCTCTCGCACAGGGTACTAAAGAGACACACGGTCAGGCTTCAGGCCTGAGACCCAGGCATCCATCATCAACAAACCCATTGAAGAGGCCAACCTCTTCGGGAAGGCGGTAGATGATGCGTTGGAGACAGACAAGAAGGAGCATGAGACTGCTGCACCAGATTTCCCAAAAACCCTCTTCACAGAGGGGCAGTAATTCTCGGCGGTCCTTTCGAGGACAAGCCCGCGCCGCTCAAAATAATTTCGGCACGGGCAACTTCAACTCAAGTGAACCTGCTGCAAGCCCCATTTACTACCCCGAGAGGGGTCAGAAGCGCAGAAAGAATAGAGGCAGAGGCTCCAATTCCAGAAGTTCGGGTCCCCCCCCCCCATGTCTCCCCGGTCGGGGGGCGATTAACATCTTTCCTCAAGGCATGGGAGGGGATAACTTCAGACCAGTGGATCTTAAAGACGGTCGCCCACGGTTACTGCGTGGAATTTGCCCGACCTCCACAGTTCAGACCGCCGAAACATCGATGCCTTTCACCGGAACATCTGCAGATCCTGATCCAAGAGGTGGAAGTGCTGCTGGGAAAGGACGCCCTAGAAGCCGTCCCGATTCTTCAGGTAAACGAGGGTATCTATTCAGTTTACTTCCTTGTACCCAAAAAGGATCTCGCCATGCGTCCTGTTCTAGACCTGCGCCCAGCGAACAAGTTTATAAAGCCCCAGATGTTTCGCATGGTAACACTGCAAGAGGTGATCCCATTGCTAAAACAGGGGGACTTCATGACAACATTGGATATGAAAGATGCATACTTTCATATTTCAATGCTGCCAGCGCACAGAAAATTCCTAAGGTTCGTGATTCAGGACAAACACTACCAGTTCAAAGTACTCCTCTTCGGCATAGCCTCGGCGCCAAGGGTGTTTACCAAGGTCCTGGCAGTGGCAGCGGCACACCTGCGCAAACTTTCAGTTCCAGTTTACCCTTACCTCGATGATTGGCTCATCACGGGGGACTCGTTCGATGTTTGTTTTTCGAACACCCAAAAGACAGTAGACCTACTGTTCAGCCTGGGATTTTCTATCAACGAAAAGAAATCCAGCTTGGTCCCCAGCCAAGTAAAACAGTTCCTGGGGGCTCTAATTCGTACGGAAGACTGTCTAGTCTTCCCTTCCAGCGAGAGGGTTCAGAACATGCTCTCTCAGGTTCCTCAGTATGTAGCCAGTCGAGAGGTGACGGTACGCAAAGCTATGCGTTTGCTAGGGATGATGGCGTCATGCATATACTTGGTTCCCCCACACGCGGCTTCGCATGCATCCCATGCAAGAGTGCCTCAACAGCCAGTGGTGTCAGGCCAGCGGACAATGGGAAGATCTATTGTCTCGCCAAACCTCGTTCTCTCTCTGCAGTGGTGGTCGAGGGAGAACCTCTTGAAGGGGAAGACCTTCACCACCCCTGCAGTGGAAGCCACTCTCACGACAGACGCATCTCTCACAGGGTGGGGGGGGCTCACCTGCTTCAACAGACAGCACACGGAGTGTGGTCCCCTCAGGTAGCGTCCAACCATATAAACCTACAGGAGCTACTAGCAGTGTTCAAAGCATTGAAAGCCTTTAAGGAGCAACTGCAAGGGAAGACGGTGCTGGTCCTAACCGACAGCACAACAGCAATGTATTACCTGAACAAACAGGGGGGCACTCACTCTCCAGGGCTATCCAAGCTGTCCCAAAACATCTGGATATGGGCTCTCCAACACAAGATGTTCCTGATATCCCAACATGTTCCAGGGGAACTCACTCTTCTGGCAGACGTACTCGGCAGAGATTTTCCTCTGCCAGAAGAGTACGAATGGCGACTGCACGAAGACATTGTATCCAACGTCTTCGCAGAATGGGGGTTTCCAGAGATCGACCTGTTTGCTACTCAGGAGAACGCCCAATGCCAAGATTACGCCTCCAGGTACCCCCAGAACCGATCCAAGGGGAACGGTCTCTGGATAACTTGGTCGGGGAAATTTGTCTACGCTTCCCCCCTCCACCCCCCAGACTCACCTTCTGAACAAAATAGTACACAGGATGCACCAGGAACCAGTCACCATGATTCTGGTGGCTCCCATGTGGGCCCGCCAACCTTGGTTCGCGCACCTGATGGAAATGTCCCTCTCCCCACCAGTCAAGCTGTCCTGCCCGTACAACATGTTGTCTCAGGACAGGGGGGAGACTCTGCACCCATGCCCACAAACTCTGAACTTAGCAGCCTGGCTCCTGAGGTCAGAGTTTGGACATCTGCAACTCCCTCAAAGATGCATGGACATACTGAGGGAGGCAAGAAAGCCTAACACACGTTATTGCTATGCCAGCAAATGGAAACGTTTTGTCATCTGGTACAGTTCCAAAGGCGTCAATCCCACAAATTGCTCGCCTTCACACATTGTGTTATATCTAGCCCGTCTGTTGCACTCTGGGTTAGTCTTCAATTCCTTAAAGGTTCACCTAGCGGCGTTGTCAGCCTACACCACGTCACAGCAGAAGGTGTCGTGGTGGAGAATACCTTTGATTAAAGCCTTTATGGAATGGGTTAAAAGAATGTATCCCCCCATCACTCACCCAGCCCCTGGGTGGGATCTAAATGTGGTTTTAACTAGGCTTATGGGACCCCCTTTTGAGCCTATGCATAAAGCTAGTCTGAAAGACCTGACTTACAAGACAGCCTTTCTGTTAGCTATCACTTCTATCAGAAGAGTTAGCGAACTACAGGCCCTCTCGGTCTTGGACCCCTTTGTTACAGTCCACAAAGATAAGGTAGTTCTGCGCACTCATCCCAGATTTGCGCCAAAATTTATTTCGAAGTTCCATGTGAACCAGTCAATCAAACTACCCACGTTCTTCCAGAGACCTACTAACATGGCCGAAAGAAGCCTTCACACACTAGATGTGCACAGGGCAGTCATGTTCTTCATGGATAGAACTAAAGCACTGAGGAAAACTAAACAATTCTTTGTTTCAGTGGCAGCTGGTAGAGAAGGGGATCCTGTCTCTAAATCAGCAATATTAAGGTGGATTGTCAAATGCATCACACTGTTACACTCTTGCAAAGAGAGAACTGCCCTTCGAGCCTAGAGCACATTCTACTCGAGGCACTGGGGCATCCATAGCATTCATTGCAAATGTTCCCCTAGAGTCCATTTGCAAAGCGGCAACCTGGAGTTCTGTACACACCTTTACAAAACACTATTGCCTAGACACTCATTCTAGGGCTGATTCTCAGGTGGGACAAGCAGTACTAAGACATCTTTTTTCTACTGTTCCTTCTCACAACCCACCTCCAACTCCGGGTACTGCTCGCTAGTCTATGCACAATATGTGATTCTAAGCAGATTAACAAGCATCAGAAGACATGCATTACTTACCGTAAAAGCATTTCTGATGATTGTATCTGCTTAGATTCACATGCGCCCTCCCTACCTCCCCGCTCGGGGTGGAAGGAAAATAGACTTCTTAATACTTTCTCTCTTCATGTACTCCCTCACTATAGCCTTGGGCTCCCTCATGGCAGAAAAAATAGAATCGGAGGGACCTCTGCGCGTGAGGGATTTTGGGTACTACACACGTCAGGATAGGGATAGTGTTTCAGACACGCCTATGCCGACGTCCCCTTTTGGTCCCCCGAAAGACGAGATGCAATACTCTGCGGTTACCACTGGATGTCGGACCATATGCACAGCATGTGAATCTAAGCAGATACAATCATCAGAAATGCTTTTACGGTAAGTAATACATGTCATATATTTTAATATACATGTATGTGTTTCTTTGAATTGCATTACTAACTAGGTTCAGTGTACTTACCTATAGCTCACATCTTCCTCTTATGATCAGCCGTGCCACTCTACCAAGGTTCCATGAGTAGTACAGACTGATGCGAAGAGTTGGCGGAATCTAAAAACCATTGGGCTTGTTTTCTAAAGTCTTTCCTCACAGAAAACTCCCCTAACAGTTGTAATGGGTAAAAGGGCTAAAATGTTTTTCCGTTCTTACAAACAAAACCGAGATGTGTGTTTGGCAGCTAAGATCGGGTGTAGTAAAATGCCTCTGCCAGCCCAAAGCTGCAGTGCTGTACTTACAACTATGCTTTCCATGAAAGCAAAGAGCCAGATGCAATTTAATCTGCTTGGGTGGCAGGAACAGATGTTTGCATTTGTTTCTGAACGCAGAGGTGTGCATTTATCTTGGCAAGTCCAGGTGAGGTGCCACCCAGTTACTGAAATCAGTGCCTTCTTTCAAAATAAACTGGGGGCACCCAAATACTTAACAAGCTGTATTTCATTTTGGTGAGTGCTCAATTGACACAGACACTAAGAATGCCTGCGCTCTCTAGAGTCTCGCATCATCGCGCTAGAATGAAAGCAAAAGCAGCATTCCTGTACCAAACCTAACCACAAGCTGGTAATGGTTTTCTCCAAACATATATTAGTCAAAGCCAAACATTTGTGCACATCAAACCACCCTGCCTGTGGACTTGCAGCCCAGCCCCCTAAATAGCAGACTGTCCCAAATCCAGCTCCACCTTTACCTGTGGTAACCCAGCCAAAATACCTAGTCATACGTTGTAATGCAAGTTACTATAATCCTTTCTTGTGCCTAATACATATGATAATGACGCAGAAATATTGTACAGCGGTTTTAATAATTTAACACTGCACCAATATTTATATATAATCAAACACGATATTGATTCAACCACTGCGCATGGACAATAGTAATTCATATAGTTTCCAATTCTTGCAAATGAGAGATCTCAATAGATTCTTCACGTTCAGATCTGTTTAATTTCAATCGTGGTTGGTGTACTCCTGCCAACATGTGTTTCAACCTTACAGAACACAGGTAGTCTTCAGGGCTGGTGTAGCACCCTTTTAACATTACATTGATTCATGATAATCCACATATAATATAAAATCAAAGAAATTTCACAAACACAATTCAAATTCAAAACAATTGTGAAAAAACCATTGTGAAAAAAAACAAGAAATATTTGTTGTGAGTAACATAAATACAGCATAACACGCAAATCGGGAAGCGTTTCACATCCGGGGGGATGAGGTAACTGTTATGAAGGTAGGTAGATAGCCAAAATAACCACACCTGTGTTGATCTGAACTGAGGTTTGAGCACATAGATTAGCAACCCTTAGCCAGGGAGCCAACAGTCAACTGCTTTAATGAGAAACCTTAACCTTGCAGCATTCCCATTCTACAGCGTCAGCATAACAAATTAACATAGCAACAGTAGTCCAGTAAACACTTGAGCTAGCTATAGAGTGAAGAACACTAAGTAACCTATATACATTCATGTACATATTGAACAGGAACAATTCCATAAACTAAATACGTTGTGAGCATATAAGCATCCACCTAACCCCTCCCTTCTTTCCAAAATGTGAGATGAAACCCAGTCAACAAATGCACATGGCGGTGGAGTTACTAACCATTAACATCCACCACTCCTTTCCTTACTCCTCCATATTTGATAAATGCTACCCTTTCCTTATTCCATACAGCACCTCCTTTCACAAACACAGATGACCCCAAGTCTTTAACCACTAGTTTAGGTTCTGAAAAAACAGCAGAACCCTTCTGCACCTTAGTAGGACGATTTACCTTAATCCATTCTCTCTTTAACTTCCATATCCCTCCAACAATTCTTTGCATCATAGCGAGACTTGGCCTTTATCCCACTCACATACATCTTCTCCCTGACTCCTTCAACGTCCACACTTACACTTCTCGACCTTCCCATCCACCCTGTACATAAATGCGTATTAGGCTTCCTTCCACGCAGAACCTCAAAAGGCGATACACCTGTAAACGCTGTGAGGCGCCAACCGATACTGGAAGGTCCTTTCCATTACACTCCTCAGCCAATCACCCCCAGTGGCTACTGCTATTCTGATTGCTTCCATGAGCGTCCTATTAAATTGCTCTACACAACCATTCCCTTGTGGATGGTAAAGCGCTGTGGTGACCTGCTCTATACCATTCAGTCATACAATCAATTTGAAATAAAACATGTTCCATCATTTTTCGGCATTTCAAACATTAAAACAATCAACTTCAATTTGGGTTATTATATAGTTTACAAGACGTACCGTCGTCAGTATAACTGTTTTATTAGAGATCCATATGCAGTTTCTTGCAAAGATAGTATTTGCATGTGTGAATTCTTTTAACATATTCACACGTGTTTTCAAAGTAATCTACAAAAACAAATGTTTGAGATTCTTTTGTCTCTTTACAGAATCTGCAAGTATCATCAAAGGGAATGTCTTGATTCTTTGTCCAATATTTAATTCTCAATTTTGTATGAATGAGATCAAGTCTAAATAACATATATATTCTACGGACCTCTTGATCAGGACAGAGCGTTAAATAAGAAAACCGAGGGCTTTGCGGATTAATAAATTCTGCATAATGCATAAAAGAATAAACATGCAGTTGGTCTATGCATTCTGCCCAATCATTTATGAACAGTTTTATTTCACCTTATTTACATGCATTTGTAGATCACATGGTAACATATTAATCTTATCTAATGGCATATAAATTTTGCATTTGAATTGCACGACAGATAAGGGATTATTATTCATTATCAACTTAAAGAATTCTGTATAAATGGAATTCTTTGAAGAAAAAAGCATTTTGGAATAGTTTAACAGCCACCAATGGTAGCGTGCATCTAAGGAGGTTAACCCTAATTCCTGTCTCAGGACAGCATTTGGGAGAGATGAAGGCAGGTCTAATGCATTTTTCCAAAGGATGCCCTGCAGGCGGTTAAGAAGGGGTCCCAAATAGCTACAACTTTCTTGTTGTAGAATTCGTAAAGAGGAATAAGCGAAAAATAACAATTTGTGGAAGATTAGTTTCATTTGTCCTTTGAGGGGTAGGAATTTTTCCATCAGTGAGTCCTTTGCTCTTTTAAAGGAGGTGTTATTTGAGATATTAAGGCCCAAATAGAACAGGTTTGGAACCACATTTATATGTTTTGCGTCAATGTTCCATGTAAAATGACGTACTTTCTTACGATTTGAGAATAAAATAATGTTAGATTTTTGAGGATTGACCGTGAGGTTGTTATATTTACAGTAAGATAGGAAGCTCTCCAATTTAGCTTGGAGGCCTGATTGAGTTCTATCGAAGAGAACGTCATCGGCATAAGGAAGCCATGATAACTTGAACGTCCCCAGGCGTGCTGCCAAGGATTTCACTCCATTCCAAATGTTGTCAAGGTCAGCCATAGATAAATTAAACACTATGGCTGCCAGTTTGCAGCCTTGTTTTACACCTATCCAGCTAGGGATAGCTTCAGTAAGAATACCTTCACGGTTAATCCGTACTTTAACGTTTGTGTTATAATGAAGCATGGCAATCAGAGTGACCAAGTAAGCGGAAAGTTGGCATTCAGCATTTTTTGCCACAAAATCCCTCTGACACTATCAAATGCGGCTTTCCGGTCCAAAGATGCAACAAAAATAGGGCCTTTATCTGGAAATTTGATAGAAGCTATCATATGGGCTAGAATACTTGCATTCAAAGAGGTACCCATAGCTTTTCGAAAGCCTACTTGAGCTTTACTTAGGCTATCAGTGTTACGAATTACAGTTTCTACTTCTTGTAGAATCGGGGCAGCAAGTAATTTAGCTGCGACGTCTATTAATGCTATAGGCCTGAAGTTGTTGGGATTGTTAATGGGTCCTTTTTTGTGCAAGGGGATGATAAGAGGTGAGCCAAGACGGGGGAATTTTTTTGTTTAGGAAGATTGATTTTTAAAGCTTTCTAGAAAAATATTTGCCCAAAATTGTGGATCGTCTTTAATGACGCAGGGGGGCAAGCCATCGGGCCCTGCACATTTGGAGGCTTTTAATTTGTGAATGGTAACTAGTATTTCTCCAGCATTGGATCTTTCATGGATTCACATGCTTAGAATATTCTCCGTCGACAGACTGGGAACCCTCGGTACACTTATAAAGCCGTTTCCCATAGGAAAACTTCCGACACTTTTGTGTCCTATCTGTCGTTTTGGGGCCGCCCTCGCACGCCCCACTAGGACGTAGCGGTATAAATGCCCCGCCCCTGCGGCTCCCTTCAGATTTCAACCGTCTCCAAAGTAGTGGGAGCACCTCGTGTAGTCTACTATTTTTTTCTAGGTTGTGCTGTTGGAGTTTTGTCCTGATGTCAGGAAAAGCGATGTTCCGCCCGTGCGCTATGTGCGGGTTGAAGGTGTACGAGGGGGACGGACATATGGATTGCATATATTGTCTACACCCTCATCATTCGGCAGACAAGTGCGACATATGTAAGGGCTTCTCCCAGAAGACTCTTAAAGATCGAAGTCGACGACTTGTAGCATGGTTAAACGATGGAGCGGGGGCATACCCACCTTCGGAGGTAGGCTCCACGCGCAGCGTGGCCTCAGCGTCAAAATCTTCAGGGGCGCCGCGTCACTCGACATCGTCGGAACCCCCAGTGAAGAAATCACGACCGGCGGAGAAGGAATCATCGAGAAGCCATTCTAAGGAGTCTTCGTTGAAGAAAGCCTAGTCGTCCTCCTCTTCGACGAAGAAAAACAGAAAAGAAAAGTCGAAATCCTCCTCGGGCGATCATCACAGATCGACCTCGAGTCGAGAAGCGGAGAAGCGTAGGTCAAGTTCAGAAAAGGCGGGAACGCCTCAGGGGACCTACACGACCACAGTCGTCGACGGCAGGGCAGTCGTCGACCACTTCTCTGCCACTGACACAATTAGTCTCAACTGTTCTTGGGCCGCAGACGACGACGGGGGCAGCTTTAGCCTCGTCGACTGAGATCCCGCAAGAGGCCTGGCCACGAGAAGTATTCGACCCGGTTTTGCCAGAGACCCTACTGCAGCAAGAGGCCTTGTCGGTGTCCTCGGGAGATGAGGATATGAGAGTAGCTGGCCCTGCAGACCTCTGGTTACTAGGGATTACCAGGCCTCTCTCCGGGAGCATTCCAGGGGTCTACCCCTCTTCTCAATCCGCAGTCACTCTTGTCGCTGGAGGTTTTATCCACGTTACAAACGTTGCTGAAGACACTGGACGAGAGGCTACCTCAAGCAACTCCGGCCAGGTCGGCCATCGAACCAGGCCCGTCTCGTTGGCCACCTCCGTCAACCCCCACGGCAGTGCCAGCGGGTGGAGACCTCTCGGCTCCACGCCAAGAGGAAGGATAACTGATAGATTCGGACTCCGACAGGAGAACCTTATCGGATGTCTCACTTTCCCCCTCCAGGGATCCAACCTCGAATTAGAAACCCCGAGAAGCCCGGCTCAGCCGTCTCCCCCGGACGACATTGGGTCATTTCACGCCATGATGGCCAAAGCGTGTACAGAATTCAGGTTGGCCCAGGAAGAGGAGAAAAAGGACTGCTTTCTTTTCGACCACATGGGAAAGAGGTCAGTGTTTTCGGTACACATCCTGGATCATGTGTGGCAGGAGGGGTTACAGACCATGCGTCACCCTTTCTTGGAAGCGGCAATAAAAGGTCGCCTGGAGAAAAGATGTAAGGCCCCAGAAGCTGCCCCCAAGTGTCTGTCCTCCCAGCCAACCCCTGACTCGGTGGTGTTGGCGGCGAGAAAGGCGAGGGCCCAGCACAAGTGCATGACCCCCTCCCCCCCCCCCCCCCCCCCCCCGGAAAATGAGGCCAGAAGGATGCCTTTGGCAAAAAAGTGCTGTTGGTAGGAGCAACCACTGTGAAAGCGGCCAACTCTCTGGCTATAGTAGCCAGATACGACAGAGATGTGGCACCGACTGGCACCTATGCTGGAGCATCTGCCGGAAGAACATAGTAAGGCGGCGATGTTACTTGTCAGGGAAGGTGAAGAGGCCTCCAATTGTGCCAAAGACCAAAGTGATTAGATTCACGAAGAAAAAAGTCTCTCGTGTTGAGCTATGGGTGCAGAATGATAATATACTTTATTCCCCTTCCTATCGGTACTTAGGAGTTGAAATTGAACCATGGGGTGATTACTCTCTATGTAGACAAAATAGGAGAACTAGGGCGCAGCAAGTTACAGCTTTAATTGCGTCATTTACCAGGAGGCAGGCTGGTTTTACACTATGGGGGACGAGACACCTGTACATACAGGTGTTTGCGCCTATTATTACGTATGGCCTGGAAACACTAACCTCTTCTGATCTAGCCTGGCTGCAAGTGGTTGAGGGAAAATTTTGGCGACGCATGCTGGGGTTACCCCCTAGTGTCCCTATGGCCCTTATAAGGCTGGAGTTGGGTCTACCCTCACTTAAAGCAATGGTACTGAAAAAGAGGGTGGGCTTTTATCTCAAGATGAAGAATAGTTCTTTTAACCCTATGCTGGTTACCATGCATATAGAAGTAAGTAAAAAAGATACTACCTCTCCTCTCCAGAAAAGTATGACCCAATTTCTGAGAGATATTGGCTGGACTGACAGAGGGACAACCATTTCCCAGGAGGTCATGACAGCACTGGGGAAAAAGGTAGATCTCTGGGATTGGTTAGAGAACTTTTCTCATTTAGGGTGTTTAAAGTCATGTGCCTTTGTAAAGTATCGACTTTACAACTTTATGAAACCTCAGGCATATCTGTACCTATGCCCTTCCACAAGGTTAAGACGGTTTATTATTCTTTTCCGTCTGGAGCAACTACCGACCTTGTGTAATGTGGGACCTAGGGAAAAGATCGCAACTGTAGAACGAATATGTCGTATATGTAACCTACCTGAAAGTCTGGAGACAGCCAAGCATCTATTAACTGAATGCATCACAATGAGACCCACAATTGTTAAATATCTAGGAGAATTTGCCCATAATCTGGAATCTATACCGGAAAATCAATTTTGGTTATACTGTACTAATACAGTAAACATGCATCTTTTTATTGCATTATATAATGTATGGCTCCAGATTGAAAAAGCGATGGGCATCCTGATTTAAATGATTGAAATGATTTAAAAAAAAAAAAAGTTTTATGAAGTTTTTTAGGAAGCTTTTGGATATTGTAAAAGTTATATGTATTTAGATATACTTGATTTTTCCTTTTCTTTTTTATACTTACACAATTGTATACATTGCATATTTTAAATTTCCCTTTTTTGATTATGTATAAATAATATGTGTAAAGTTTGAATTTTTCAATCTATATCACATTAAAGTATTATTATTATTATTATTGTGCCATAAACATCGCAGTGGACCTCGCAGAATCGGGGTTTAAACAGGTGAATAACGGTGTGGTTCTCCGAAGGCAAGCATGGCTAAAATGCACCAACTTTAGACCAGAGGTGCAATACAAGGTGCTGGATATGCCTTTCGAGGGAGACCTTCTGTTCGGCGAGAAGGTGGACGAAGCCCTGAAGGGCATGAAGGAGGACTCAGAAACAGCGCGTTCCTTGGGTGCCCTCCAGAGTGGTCGGAGTTTCAGGTCTTTTCGTCCCTTTAGGGGAGTATCGGGAAACTCCAGATTCTCGACATCGAGAGACAGATCCTTCAGTAGGCCGGCGTACCCCTCCCATGGATACAGACGGGCTTCTCAAGCGGCAAAACGACGCCGGGACTACCAGACCTCCAGGAAGAGAACAGGTTACTCGTCGACGAGGGATAAGCAGACCAAGGACCAGCAATGACGGGCACCGGAACGTTCTGGGAGGCAGAGTATCGTGCTACATCGACAAATGGGAGCAAATAACGGATCAGTGGGTGTTGGACACTGTAAGATACGGACATTCCCTGCAATTCAAAAGCAACCCTCCGCACATTCCACCGGCGTTTGTAGCTCAACCCCATCTGAGCGTGTTGCAGCAGGAAGTAGCACTTATGCTACAAAAAGGTGCTATAGAATTGGTTCCATCGTCACAGAGGGGTCAAGGGGTTGATTCCCGATACTTTGTGGTGAAAAACCCAAACGGAAAGTGGCATCCCATTCTAGACCTGCGCCATCTGAACAAGACGTTGAAGAGCCTAAAATTAAAGATGCTCACGCTCCAGGAAGTGATCCGGTCAGTTCAGGTAGGGGACTTTCTGGCGTCTCTGGATCTACAAGACGCGTACTTCCACATTCCAATGTGTCGGCAACACAAAGTTCCTAAGGTTTGTGGTAGGACGGACTCACTACCAGTTCACAGTACTTCCTTTTGGGCTAAAATCCTCTCCCAGAATGTTCACGAAATGATTGGCCCCGGTGGCGACCTGGCTGAGAAGGCAATGCCATCATGTGTACCCGCATCTCGACGACTGGTTCGTGAGGGGGTCATCCCCTATGTCGACTCACGTTTGCAGGCCACCATGTAACTCTTACAACGGCTGCGATTTGCGGTAAACTTCGAGAAATCTTCGTGGACGCCTTCGAGAAGCTTGGTATAACTGGGCGAGGAATTCGAGACTCAGTCAGGGTTAGTGAAGCCATCCCTCGACAGAATCACCAAACTCAATCGATTGGCAGGTCGGCTGAGAATCAATACCAGACTATCAGTGAGAAAATGTGTAGATTCTGGGCGCTATGCCGTCCTGCATTCCTCTGGTGGGCAACTGCCGTCTGTTCATGAGGCCGGTTCAAGAGTTTCTGGCGGACCGGTGGACGCAGGCCCAAGGACTCTGGTCGGACAAACTGACCGTCGACGACGACGAGCTCCTACTGGCTCTTCAGTGGTGGCAGAGCTTTCAGAATCTATCCAGAGGGGTATCCCTACCGGAGCCAGAGTTTTGGCTAGCCATAGTGACGGACGCATCCCTGACAGGCTGGGGTGCACACATCGGCACCCTACATACGCAAGGTCGTTGATCTCGAAGGGAGTCACTCCTGCACATAAACGTTCTAGAACTGAGAGCAGTGCGCTGGACCTTGAAGTCTTTCCTGCCGCACATCAGAGGGTCCATAGTGAGAATATTGACGGACAACACAATGGCAATGTTTTACTTAAGCAAGCAAGGAGGCACACGGTCCAGAACCCTTTCCACCGAGGCTCAGAAGGTGTGGCCTGGGCTCTTAAACACGATATATCCATTGTAGCTCATCATCTCCCGGGAGTAAGGAACGAGCAAGCGGACTCACTCAGCAGAAAAATGGACCAAATACACGAATGGGAGATAGACAGCATTCAGTTGTCGAAGGTTTTCGAGAAATGGGGACGGCCTCTGCTGGATCTCTTCGCAACGAAGAGGAATAAGAAGTGCGATATGTATGCCAGCAGATGGCCACAGGAAGGTTCTCTGGGGGAAGCGTTCTCCTTCCCGTAGACGGACAAATTCCTCTACGCCTTCCCTCCGTTCCCTCTTATAAGGAGACCTCTGCAGTGGATTTGCAGGTTCAGGTGCCGGGTCATCCTAGTGGCACCGTGTTAGCCGAGGCAGCCGTGGTTTTCCGACCTGCTTCACCTGTCAGTAGATCAACTGATATCGTTCCCGAAGTTTCCCAATCTCCTGTCCCGGGACGAAGGAACAGTGTGGCATCACAATCCAGACAGTCTCAACCTCACAGCTTGGCTCCTGACTTTTCGGAATTTGGTGCCTTGAGCATTTCGTCGGATTGTCGGAGAATCCTGCAAGCAGCACAGGCCCCTTCCACCAACAAGTCGTACGCGTTTAAGTGGAGAAGATTCTGTATGTGGTGTCAAGGACAGCCGGGAGTGCAACCTCTAAGGGTAACTCCGGAGCAACTTCTACCGTATCTGCTACACCTGGCGAAGAGCGGATTATCCTTTTCATCAATAAAGGTACACCTGGTGGCCATCTCTAGGTTCACGAGGAGGAGGCAGTCGTCTCCCTTGTTTAGTGACAGGCTGGTGAAACACTTCATGAGGGGTCTGTTCCGAACATTCCCGCTGGTTAAACGGTTTCCACCAACGTGGAGTCTGAATGTGGTGCTAGCAGGGTTAATGAAAGCACCCTTTGAACCAATGGCCACATCGTCGATGAAGTTCTTGTCATGGAAATTGGCCTTTCTAATAGCTATAACATCAGCTAGGCGGCTCTCAGAATTGCAAGCGTTGGTCGTGGACCCGCCGTACCTAAGGTTCTTTAAGGACAAAGTTGTTCTGTCAACTAATCCTGGTTTCATTCCAAAAGTTCCCCCGCCTTATCATAAACACTCATCCATTGTCCTGCCTACCTTTTTCGCGACCCCCTCATGGGCTAAGGAAAAAGTCCTCCATACCTTGGACGTGAAGAGAGCTCTAAAATTTTACCTTCATCGGACTCAGCAACTTAGATCTACGCAGCAAATCTTCATTGCATATGGTCCGTCGACGAGAGGAAAAGCAATTTCAAAGCAGGGATTGGCCCAATGGGTCTCGTCGACGATTGCCTTCTGTCATTCCAAAGCGGGGAAACCGCTACAAGGGCGTCCGAGAGCACATTCCACGAGGGCAACTTCGTCTTCGACGGCGTTGTGGGCAGGAATCCCGTTGGCAGACATTTGCCAGGCAGCGGCATGGTCAGTGCCTCACACGTTTACCCGACATTACTGCCTCGAATGGCAGCATGCGGACGAGATACAAATGGGAAGAGCAGTCTTACGCCATCTGCTTCAATAAGGTAAGCCCTTTTCAAGAAGGGTCTGTTCTTGTTTTAACGTACGTATGTATATATATATATATATATATATCTAGAGAGAGAGATATGTGCATGTACTTTGTGTACTTATAAATTAGCAGTTTACGTATGCATAGTTCGGTATACGTATGCTTAGGGGGTGCCGGATTGCATTCACACCTCCCCTTTTCAGGATCACTGCTGTGTATTCTATTCTAAGCATGTGAATCCATGAAAGATCCAATGCTGGAGAAGGGAATAGTTTCTTACCTGTAACTCCATTTCTCCAGCATTAGTATCTTTCATGGATTCATAAGCGCCCGCCGGCCTCCCCGGAATGCAATCTACTTGTATAACTAGGTTTCACCCCATTCGGCTTTGGAGGGGTCGAAATCTGAAGGGAACCGCGGGGGCGGGGCATTTATACTGCTACGTCCTAGTGGGGCGTGCGTGGGCGGCCCCAAAACGACATAGATAGGACACAAAAGTGTTGGAAGTTTTCCTATGGGAAACGGCTTTATAAGTGTACCGAGGGTTTCCAGTCTGTCGACGGGGAATATTCTAAGCATGTGAATCCATGAAAGATACCAATGCTGGAGAAATGGAGTTACAGGTAAGAAACTATTCCCGTCATCAATTCCCTAGGGACAAATGTCTGGAATACTACAGCATTGAGGCGGTCTTTCTGAAGACCTAAAAGCTGCAGGAAGCGCATATTTATCGAGAAAGAACGAAGTCCATGTTGCTCCATTGATCGCTGAGTCCAGTTCTAAATTCGGCTCTTTGTCAATAGATCTGAGATGTTTCCATATATCTTTAATTTTACGTTTACATAACATCTCAACCATATTTTGATTGTTTGAGTGACATAATGGAACGAATTCGTACAATATCATTCTTAAATTTCGTCTGTTTTTTTTTTATACAGAAAAAGATTTGTATCGAAGAGCAAGATGGACTTCTTTACTTTTCTCAGTTCAACATGTTTTTTACGTTTGAGCTCAGATATTTCTTGTGATAGCTGAGATATTGGGTTTTTTATAGGTTCCTGGAGTTTTTGAGATGTAGCAATTATGCCCAGATGGTAGGCGATCATCTTCAGATTCCATTGCAGAATGCATTCCATCTTGTTGGAGTCCAAGCTACTTCCATAAGTCGCGGTTGACAAGAAACAATTGTTCCAATTAATCGCAAGCCTTGTTCTGTCACTCTGAATCAGAACAAGGGTGGAATCGTGTACCAGGTTTTGGATCTGACCAATCATCGAGGACATGATCATTAAATGATGACCCATGCAGGATCAAGAGTCTTTGAGAGTGATAACATCCCTGACAACGTTTTGGAGCTTACCAAATAGTCAATCCAGGAAAAATGTATTCCTCTTTTCCAAGTAAATGTCTCATGGCTAGCATCAGGTTGTATGGTGTACAAGTCCCACCCTTCTAGAAATTGCAACCAAGCTTTCCCTTTTTCAGACTCAAGTCTTGAGTAGTTCTGTGATCGTGGTTTAGTACTAGTAGAAGTGTGAGGGGAAAAAGGCTGCATTAAAATCTCCTCCAATAAGAATTTCTGCCTGGGGAGTGTTTTTATAGGCCTCCAAAAGGGCCGTATCAAGAATTCCGCATGCATGAAGTATGGACATAAGCGATGTATTCCAATACAATATGAGATCAAAAAAACATTCAAATTGTGTAAAAGATCTATTTTTATATCTACCAAGAGAAACAACTCGGATTCATAGATGTGATTAACCTTAAAGAGAAGCCCATTGTTAATGAGAATAGCCAGACCGCCTGCAGGTCTACTTCCTTCTCCACCAACTGCATGGTGCACAAAGGAGGTATATCCGTCAAAATACAATTCGGCCGTGGACATAGTTTCTTGAATTAGCAATATATGCGGCAGAAGGTCTGTATTAGCATACAAAAGCCATTTTCTAAGGTTGTTGAAGCCGCAGCAATTCCAAGTGACAATCTATAGATCCTTCAATTATGAAGAGGCTTGATTTGGAATGATAGCAGACGCAGCTTTTATAAGGTGCTCTAACCATGTTGGACCATTAAGAGCTGTGGTAAGAGAATCTAATTGTTCCATCATCTGTTTAGAAGTGTCTGTATTAATAGCAGCCTGCATAGCATTGCTTTCAGAGGAAATCGAATTCAGTGGTTGAAAGTCAAAGGCCATGGTGTCTTCTACTAAAGGAAATGCATACATTTCAAGACCCAGCATAATTAAATCAGTTTTGTCTTCCCAAAGTAGCTTTGCAATAATAGGAGAGAGCATTGTTGATAGCATACGATTATTATGTAAATTGCAAAGTTGAATGCTTTCAATATCATTGGAGACTAAGCTCTGGAGCGATGGAATTTTATATAGGAACTTCATTAAGAAGGAACGATTAATACGTTCCTTCCCATTAATAGTAGGACCGCTCTTCCAGCCAATGGTGGTTTTCATTGCAAAAGGTATGTTATTAAATGATAATGTTGAATCAGAGATAGCCAATGGTTGAATTACTACCTCTTTGTCCAACATTATTTACAGCTATTTCATCGGACAAAGGCCTTCCTTCAGGCAGTAACACATTGCCTGCTGGCCTTTGGGAGTCCGAATGAGCTGTTGAAACTTTAGAGCCTTCTCTATTTTCATCAGAATTAGAGGCAGCAGAAGGTCCAATGTTGGTAGACGTGAATGCCTGAGCAGATTCAACCAAAGGCTGTGGAGAAACGGCATTATTCAAGTCTACTAAGGGTTTAAGAAATGGATGTTCACTTGAGGCAGATAAAGTTTCAAAACATGTTTGGACATGAGTGGAAATTTTAAGGGGTCTTTCTTTAGACGGCGTGAAGGATTCTATATCCTCGTCGGGTGCTTTCTGGATGGAATTCTTTGCGGAGGACTTTCCCCCTGCAGATTGGCACTCTGTTTTTAGAGATTTTCCGTTTTTTTTATTTAGCTTCTCAGGAAAGTATGCAATCATATTTGCCTGTGTTAAGTTTGCAGACTTAGGACCTGCCAGGGCCATGTGTTGAAGTTTTGCCCCCACATTGGGAGCGCCTATATCTCTTGATGTATTTGTGAGCCCTATATTGGTACAAGCTAATCGGCCACTAGGTGTAAGTTCTTCATCCTGTGGCAGTAGCTGGAGTACGATTTTACTTTCCTCATTCAATTGGCCCAAGTTTAAGGCATGTTCGATGTAGAAGGCTGTTTCTGTGGTTTTATCCTCCCAGAACAATCTATGATTTTCTTCAGTCCTGAGTATCCCCCATTATCAGTACCCCTCATTTTGTGCCTTCTTTTTGATGTTTTTTTTTTTTAGCTCTTCTAGATGGATGGTAAAACCCTTCTGAGGAGGCTGTTGTCTTCTTCAGCGATTCTCTCTAACTCCTTTTCCTGTTCTATCATTTCAGTTATAGCAGAAGGACTATCGGGCGAAGGATCATGCCTCTCTACCACAGGCACTGGTGTTTGATCAGTTTGTAGAGTGTCAGCGAATTGCATTTGAGGATTCGTTTTATACAAAAATTGTTAAATCTGCAGTAGTCGATCGTGTTGCAATTTAGCTACTTCAAGTATGTCAATTGTTTCCCCATTAACACCAATATTAGGTGAATTTATCGGGTTTACCACAATTTGTGAAAATGACGTGGGCTTTCCACGAGAAAGAAGGGGGTCGTTTAATGTTTGTGTCCCCTTCGAGCTTCTTAGGGTTGCATCAGAAACCGAGAAATTGCATTTTACTATCAAGGCAGCTCTTTCAGGGCGCACTAAATGGAATTTATGACAGGCCTCTTGTGACGGAATATATTCTTCTAGTTTATTTAGCTTTTCAGTGTTAAGAAAGATGCTATTTTTTATGTCCTGAAGTAATTAGTGTGAAAATTCATGACCCCCATCTAAGAAGTTAAGAATTCTGGTTATTACAGGGAAGTCATGTGTTTCTTTCTCTAAGGCTTCAGAGAGCTTCCTCTCCGAGGATAAAGGTACCTCAGGTGAATGGTAAATATTGAATAATGGAGTGGAAATATCCAATTCACCTGGGACGTGAATATCAAATGGAGGTTTTATTTCATTCACCTGTGTTGAAGACGGCGAACTAGTAGATATATAAGGGGCTTTGGCAATAAATAAGACTTTGCTTTGTGAAAAGCTTTGTATGTATTTGGCAAGAACTTTTGTGTTGGGCTTATGAAAGTGGACATGTTCACGAAGGTGCCCAAAGGTCGAGACTGGCGTAGAAGGGTCCAATGAAAGACGTACCCGTTTGTCAAGATCTGCCATAATGACCGGTGCGTGCATTGAAATGTCTTCAGGTGGAGTAAACTTATCTACGTGAATATTGGCAGCCACGAGATGTGCACTCTTTGTAGTTTCTTTTTCGGTAAATGGATCATGAGTAATATCCTCATTTGCAGCTTTCAGCTAGCATAAGGCTTGACATTCTGGAATGTCAGCATTGAAGTTATTTTTAGGAAGGTTATCAAGGATATGGTCATCTTCATTCGATTGAACTGACATCGAGAGAAAAGAGTGTTTCCCTTTTGAGAAGGAAGCCGGACTTAGAATTGTTTTTTTATTTTTAGATTTAGAGGGACTCTTACATAGCAGCTCTTTTGAGGGGAAGATCTTTAATTTTCTTCCCGTTAGGCAAAGTGGTTTCCGTATTTGAGAGAAAGCTCCACCTACAAATCTAGCTATTATGACGCGTGATCTTAAATTTAACAGCTAAATGGAAATGTCCACCGGATCTCCCTTCTTAAGGGAATACCACGGGAGTAAAAAAAAGGCAAAAAAGATTCTATTTTACCTTTTGCCACACGCCTAACAGCTCAGCAGCTACTTGAGATGCGAATTCGGATGCGCGCGCGCAATGCGCATGCACCTCAGGTAAAGTAGCTGAGCATGAACAGGCTGGGCAGGTAGGAGGCGGAGCCGGAGGCGTGTCTAAGGGCAAGAGGAAAGAACATTAAAAGCGTTTGAAAGTGGAAAAAAAGCCAGGAAAGTACACTTTGTCAAGAGCGCAGAGACAAGTTCCAACAGATCAAACTAGCGCTCCAAAGGATACGAGCACACAGTTCAAAAAATGGACTATTACAATGCTAGTAGCAATGTGCTTGATTCTCGTGAGTAAACAGTTCTTTAGTAATTCAAGTCCGTGTTGTGCAGTAAGAGAGGATTCCTCTTACCGATGGCACTTGCACTGAAGATATTCATTAAAGTCTTCTGAAGCCGACTCCAAGATCCTGAAGACGGAGTAGAGCCAAGGCAGCGTAGCAGAGTAGCAGCTTGTTCAGCTCAACAGCTACTTGAGAAGCTACTTCGGATGCGTGCCCCCTCTGCCCCTCTTTTCCTTGGCCAACCCTAGTTTCCTGGGCAGAGCAGCCGTATGTTCATCCTGGCCAAATGTGGGGTTTGGGAACATCGTGTCCTAACCCACATTCTAGCTAAAGGCTGCATGTTGCTGGGCAGATGAGGGGCAAAAAGGTTGTTTAGAATTGGACAGCCCTTGCCAGTTTGAATGGTGCGGATCCATGCCATCGGGTGACTGGGGTCTACCTCAACTCAAATTTGGAAAAGTCATGTAGATTGTGTGGACCCAAAACCCCTACGAAGAGGAGCAGCCGACTGAAGACTGCCATTGAATACAACCAGCATTGCCTTGAGCCAAGTCCTGAGTAAGCCCTGATTCTGCAACGATCTCAAAAAGATGCTAGTTGGTGCTTCAACCCGTGGGACAAACTAGTCCAAGCCCCCTACATATGGGGATACTGCCCTCAGAAGCGTTCTGAAACGTCCCAGAACCATCCTTTGACCTATCCAGCTTAATCCACGACATCTTCGGTCCCAGTTCAGAATTTGAACTTGGAACTCTGCGGGTAATCTACTAGTGTCCCAATACCCATCCTTTTTTGTGTTGGAGAGCAGCCACTGCAGAAGGGCCTTCCAGGAGAAAAGTGTGTGCTACCAGTATTACCGGCTGCCTTCTTATAATGTTCATCTCTGCTGCCCGTCTGTCAAGTTCTGGGTGTGGGGGGGATTCCCGTTATTGTGGTATCTGTGGTCATTGTCCTGAGGTGCCAGGGAACTGTCTTGGAGCACAGAACCACAGTCCAGCCTGTCCCAATCCCAAACCAGTGGTCCCTGGATCCTCCTCCCCACCCCATGCATGCTCTTCCTCGCACACGCTCGCTCTTCTTATTGCTCCCTCTCGCCTCCTTCCCAATCCCCCCTCACCTCCAACCTCCTCTCTCCTTCCCTCTCCCCTTCACCGCTCTCTCCTTCTTGCCTCTCCTTGTCCCCCCCGCCTTTTCCCTTCTCTCACCCTCTCACCCTCTCTCCATCTCCATCTCCATCCCCTCTCTCCGCTCTCGCTCTCCTTCTCCCCCTCACCTCACACTCTTCAGGGGGAAATTTACGTCTTATCTTGCATAGGGGGCATAGTTACTGCAGCTATGAGGTGTGTAATGTGTGGTGGTTGATAGTGAAATCTAGAGACTTCACTTAGGATCTTCGCTGGCCTTACTTTCTGTCCCTGGTCAGCCTTCTCACAATAAGTGAAAAGCGTGACTGCTTCCCTCTCTAAAGCTGGCCTTTCTGTATATGCAGCAGTGCCATTTCTGGGGTCGGTGATCCTGGTGAAGACTGAACTGGCTTTTTCCCCCAAGGTCTGCGCGTATCCATGATTAATCGGGCAACTTCGTGTAAGTTGGAATTGAGTCTGATTTACATTTTGCCTGTATGCCAAGCAATAAAAACAGGTAATGAGTTGCCAACTGCAGTTACCCTCCTCGGCTAAAATATATTTTTGCATTAACCATGGAGCCCTTTGTGCAAGAAGTCACACAGAAGCCCAGCATACATTTGCGTTATTTGCTGGTGATGTACTTTTCTTGATTAGAAAGGAGTCCTTACTACCTGTACAAGTTCATAAGGTGGAGGGGTTTGGCAGCATAAGATTTAAAATAAAACGTAGTAAATCCAAAATTCTAAGATCTCGGAATTCAGTCAAAGCATTTATATGGAAAAACTTTATAAAGCAGAGAGGGTTAGTATTATGGCCTATTCTCTGTACATAATTTCCCACATCTATCTCCTTTGTATATAAAGATCTAATTACCTTGACAATGGTGCCGTTTTGCGAACCTACAGAATTATGACCATTGTTTCTGCCGTTATTTGCATTTGTATGCACTTTCCAAAATGTAAACCCAAAAAAATGTACTTCACCATCTGACAGGACAAACATTGTAGGTTGTCTAAGCATTTTCCTTGTAGATCACGACTAAAGGCGATCTGGCACTATCTGATCCTGAGGTAGGCAATGGCTGTGCAGCTCAATTTGGAGAAACCCAGGCACACTATGGAAAACTGTAGAGCAAGAAGAAAGCCAATATCCCTTGGGTAGTTGCTTGCCCAGAAGGGACCGACAAGACAACCTTCCCAAGTTCATTGTGCAAAAGTGACTATTATTCATTTAAAAGCTATTTTTTCTAGCTCTTATCGCCCTTTCCCTCTGCAATCATGCAGTCTTGAAATGCCAAAATGTTAGTACATTTGATGTGTTCACTATAAAACCGTTCATGATTCAAATCTATACATGTACTATTCAGGGGTGGAACGAAACCTACATTTCGTGGGGGAGGAGAGAGGCTATCCCTTCAAATTTTGGGAGAGGCGCTGGGGGAGGGGCAAACTTATCTGTGTATCAGTTAACTCTCTGCTTTAAGTCTGCAAGCACCCACTTAAGAACTGTGGGCCCCTCTTTACCCTCCAATCACTCCCTTGGCATAAGTACTAGCCCCACATCACGATTTCAATTGCCTAAAAATGTATGGCTATGAATGCAGGTGCTAACCGTGAAATGCTTTACATTAGTAATTGCAGGGCCTTTGTTAACAGCAAAGCCCAGGCTCTGTTTAACATCTGTGTTCTGTTCTGTCCGGCTACTTCTCTGTAGATCAGCCAGGTCAAGTCCACACAGCCCAAAATTTCAGGGGGAAAAGGGGAAGGGGGGGCCCAATGGTGTTGCTTCACTGGTACTAATAAACTTACGTGGCAGTGGTTGGCAGAGGTGCCCTAAACCACAGCAAAGTGTTGATAATGCACAAAGTGTTTTGAAGCTATGTAGTTTATCTGTTTAGTCCTGAAGAGCAACTGCTGTGGTTTTAATTGGTTGTTTTTCTTTTACAGTGACCATTATTGGTGGCATCGTTTTCCTGGTGTTTGCGCTTTCTGCTCTATTTATAAGCCCGGAGTCTGGATTTTAATGAACATTTTCCAATGTATAATGGGGCAGTGTGTAAAGTGCACCCATTTTTACAACATTCTGCAATGTATATACTGTACAAAATTATGTAGTTTACAAACAATGGTTTGAGATGAGAATTTTTGTACAGCCGGTCTGATTTTTTTTTTTTGTATTTAAGCCCTTGTCAGCCCCCTACTCCCTTATTGAAGTAAAAAGTGCAAGGATGAGTTTCATTTTTTGATGAGTTTTCATTTTGGGGTTTGTGGGTGAGGGGGTTGCAGTGGATTTCGGAGATAATGAATGTCTGAGTGAAATAGTTCACCCACTTAGGTTTTCCAAAATCGTACCTTAATGTTTTGTCTTAGAATTTGCTAATTTCTTTTATATTGTTGGTTAAAAGAAATGCAACAATATTTAAGTGGTCAATATTTGACAAAATGCTAATGCCATTTTTTCCTTAAAGGTAATGGAAAACTATAGAAGTCCAGATGTGTGTTGTATTTTTCTCTTGACCTTCTGCAAATATAATCTGGAAATGTGTATTTAACGGTCTCAAATGGAGACCTCGTGATTTTCATTTTCTTTTTATTACTCATTTTCTCTGCTTGGAATCGTTTCCTTTTGTTTTTATTAAAGTTTTTAGTAGTAACATGAAGATACATAGGAAATGCTGTGTCATGCCTCCTGTCATTTGATGTAATTTAAAACGTGTCAGTGGCCAGTGGCTTTTGCTTCAGCTGAGTTGCCCAGCCATAGTGTTTTGCTTTACAAGAGCCGTTCGAAGTGTTGCTTAAAGGAAGGTGGCCAACCCTGCTGACCTTGGATAGTTTGGGGCACCAAGGAGTGGCGAGGAAACTTCCGTTGGCATAATTCTCATCCTTTAAGACGACCACCTCACTAATTCTCATCCTTTAAGACGACCACCTCACTGAAGGCCAGGTGTGATGAAAGGACGTCAGTGGGAAACATCTAGTTGGATTTAACAGTGGTTGAGTGGATGGATTCTGAAAATATTGTATCTGATTCAGGAAGCTATCCTCGTGAATTCAGCACCTAGTCTTCAGATTTTGCCTGCTGCGAAGCTGTTATAATTGTTTACCAGGATATGTATTACTAAGAATGTGACAGGAGGACAGTGGCGTTAACATGAGTTTCGGCAGAAGAAGGCCTTCATTCGAGGGAATGTGGCAATCTAAATTATGTAACAGTCTATTTGTATTTTATCATTCTGGTACTTAATATGTCAGCGTTTTCTAGTATTTTAACTAATTTGGCATACCATATACAAATGCTGGATTTTGATCAGTAACTAATTCAATATACTATTGGGCTGCGCACATTTCCTGCTAGTCCCTAAAGAGAAGATGCCAAGCTCCCGTTTCTGTCATATACTGAAGCTAGAACACACTTTTCACTGTGACCATCTGGAAATGGCAACATAAGTATTTAGCGTAGGCATTCCAAGCACTTGCGATCACGGATGGGGCCTCAGAAAAACAGCATAACTAGCCAGCTCATCATTGGAGAAAAAATAAATTTACGGTTGTAAAACCACCTTCTGCTGCAATACCCGATATTAGAGCTGCTTTACAGTTCGGGGCCCTACTGCTCAAGTGATCAGGATGCTTGCAAGTACCCTTGAAACAGGGGAGCAGGCTAAGTCTCTTGACTGCCTTGAAACCTTATCATAGCTCCAGAAAAAACTCCTAATCTAGGAGTACCCCTACACTGAACTCATTTGCGATATGATTGACTGTAAAGATGTTGGAATCTGGTGAGGGATGATAAAGTAGAACTGCTTAATCGTGCTATTAACTCCAGACAATGAGAGGTAGCTTAAAACCGAAGAGTTCCAAAGTGGGCAGTAGTATTTCTGGAGGTAAGAGCCTGTCCAACGGGAATGTATCTGTTAATGTATTGTGCACATGTTAATCCATTTAACAACACAATTGTAAAGCTTTGTATTAAGATTGCATATGAACACCACTGAGCAATGATTGTTGCCAGTTCTGCAATTGCTAATGTACTCTTTCTCGCCAAACACTCTTTACATTCAAAGCTTCCTCCTGTCTCCCTTCTCACACTTTGACCTCTGCCTCCTTGTCCATGTGAACTTCGCACTCCAACATGATGCAATGTATTTGACTGTAAAACAAATAAAATGGTGAACCGAATCCCCTGGTTCTTGTAATTGTTTGGAATAGTGTCTAATCTTACTAATGTAAAAATTTGGTAATTTTGTATGAGTGTTGAAAAGGTCTGCGAGGGTAATAGGCGGCGAGTGGGAAAAGTGTGGTAATAATTGAGGGGAAGAGAATGTGAGACGAAAACTTGTGAACTTGCTTGGATTGAATATACCTATGCTACAGCGGGTTGTGCTTGTCTGTAGGTTGCAGCCTCCTTACCAAATACCATTAATCATGGGCTTGCGCACCAGCAGGTTCAGCACAAGTTGCAAGCATTTTGTTTATGCCAGTGATTTCAACTCATAGTTGAGTGGGTTAATGTAAATTCTGCAGAAATGTGTACAGATTTGTATTCGGCACCCACCATAGCATTGGCGTTGTGCTAAAACGAAGTACGGTTGTAATGTAGCCAGAAGATCTGTGTACTGACTAAACATGTCCACAAGTTGAGCATCATGGACCAGGCAGCACATTGAACCTAGAGGCAAGGATGACTCGCCCCTGCCCCTCTGAGCTTGATACATTGAATGCTGTTAAATATGGTAATATCGACGCTGGCCATTAAAGCACTTAAACGCTGGTAGAATCTAGCATGACGCACTGTATAAGAATACAAATAGTTAAAACCTGGACGCGTCACAGGGCTGTGAGTAAAAGGGCACAATTGTAGCGGACGATGGCAATTGCCATCTCTCTTCAAGCCTGGTTACTTGTGAACATGGAGGTCCTTGTAGGGAAAGGGCTTGATGTAGCACATTTCAAAGCAGTGGTTTATGCTCATTGTATTTCCATAGTGCCTTAGGCCCTCAGAGAAACAGGTGCACAGATAAGACGAATCAAGTAAAACAAAAACATCAAACCAGTATCAAGAAAAGTTAATAAAACACCACACTAAAACATGCCAGATAAAAACCCTAATCTGAGTGCAGGCTGGAACAAAAAACAAGATTAAAGCGTTAGTCAGTTAAAACCATGAACAGAGTCCAGATAAACAAACAAGATCAAGTAAAAAATATTTATAACACTTTCTTAAAAGCTTGCAGGGATGTCTCAAGTCTCAGTGTAACTGGCAATTTTTCCCATAGAGAAGGGGCTAAAAAATCAAAGATATCGCCAATTTAGTCAATGGAATCTCAAGAAGATTACCACTGGATGACCTCAACAGACAGGGAGTGTCTTATGTGAATTTTATTGATCAAGTAGATGGGGCTTTTGCCAAATGAGCATTTATGTGTGACGGTAAGCTTGAGTGATGTGAGCCGTTCTTGCACCGCAGCCAACAAAGAGCCCTCTGCTGCTGTAACATGGGCCCTTCGTTCAATATTGGAAACAATAGAAACATTATTCTGTAGGACTTGCAAATTTGATAGGTATTTCTGCACGGACCCCACAAGGAGGCTTCCACCATAATCAATCTTCGAGCCTATAATGGTTCGAGCTACATTTACATTGTTTTCAAGAACTAAAAAAGGCTTAATCCGATGTAACAATTCAAAATCGAAAGACGAGACAGAAATAATAACGTTGACATGATCCTTCATCGAAAGGGTCGAATCGAGAATACAACCCAAAGTTTTCATTTTAGGTATGACTGGAATGATGCAATCTGCAATGGTAAACATTTGGTACACATCAGGCAATTCACTAAAACGCTGAGTTCCTATTCAAAATAGTCCAGTCTTGCTACTATTTAGAGCAAGGGAATTGTGAGCCACCCAGCAATTGTGCAAGCCTAAAAATCTAATTTATTCTCAGTCTGTGCCATAATCTCCCGTAAACTGACTTAAAATCTGCGTATCGTCTGTATAATTGGTGTACGATACACCATGCTTATCTTGGATCTCGAAGAGGGGCTTCATAAATAAGTTAAACATGGTTGCAGAGAGACATGACCCTTGGGGTACTCCACAAATAATTCCAATGGGGTAGCACTGTAAGAGGTATAAAAAAAACTCCAGCTTGGCGACCTGCAAGGAATGATGGGATCCAATTTGCTGCTCTTGAGTAAAAATATGCTGTTGTCTGGACATTGTCCTTTAAAATGTTAAAATACGATAAATCTAAAAAGATAAGTAGTGCCATATTACCTTTAACCTTGATCTGTGACATTGCTGATTTTAAGTCTAGAAGGGCGGCCTCAGTGCCATGTTATGCCCTGAACCCTGATTGTCTTCTCCTAAAATATTATGATCTTCAATATGCTGTTGAACATAAACTACTAGTCGGTCCAGAATCTTAAGCAAGAGAGGAACACTAGTGATGGGTCTATAATTGGTTGGGATATTGGGGTCTACGGATGGCTTCTTTAAAAGTGGGGTTATCTGTTCATGAACACAACAGATTCTCTTTGGGCGGCCATGGGGCTTTTGGAGCACTATAAATGTCAGATTTTACCCTGTCGTCCCTTCCTTGTATGGCTGAACAGAAAAGAGCCCTGGGGGATTTCGTGGGGCCTCTTTTGATATTCCCTAGGTCCTCGCTCACTGGGATAGATCGGTTAGATGTGGGGGAAAGGCGGGGAGGCCTGGGCCCTTTTTCTCTGGTGTTGCAAAAAACCAGCTTCGCCCCTGGCATGGATCAGGGTGCCTTCTTACAATGGATATGGGGCGGTCTGGAGAGGTTGGCTCAGCTATACCAAGTCTGATCTCCCTTGACCTTTTCAGACTGCATGACTAAATTCAACCTCACAGAGGTGAAGTGTATTAGGTATTGCCAGCTCTGCCACTGGATTACTGATCTTGTGACCTGAGCAGCGGGCACCAGACCCCACTGGCTCTGGAACGTACCCTACATGCGGGTGATAGGACTAGTAGAATTACTAAGATCTACAGGCTGCTAGATCGATCTGTCCCTTAAACCCGGCTTGCGTACATAGTCCAATGGGAGCAAGATCTGGGTCGTCCCATATCTGAAGAAAGCTGGTCGTGAATATGGCAGAGGGCAGCATCCTCCTCTTGATGTGTTGCCAACAAAGATAATTCATATGGGCTCAGCATGGAGACGACATACACCATTGCCCTTTGGAAAGATCGATGATTGATTTTTCACATTGCAAACCATAAAACACACTCCAACCTATACATGTGACCCTAAAAAGTCAAACGTTATTATTAAACCTGTACAAAATTGATTTGTTTATGCAATTCTATTTCATAAAACATTCTTTCCCCCGTCCAGGTGGAACTGCAAATCTCCACCCCATGATCACCGTACAGTAGTGAGGTCCGCCCATAATGCAGTCCTCCCCGCCATCCAGCTGGGGCCAATCCCAGTAGGCTCCCTTGTCTTTGACCGGCACAGTCTGCCTCCTGGTCCCACCCCCCCTCGTCCAAAACCACCCAGTGGGGGAGGCAGACGTGCCCTCGCCACTGCAGCCAACCGGCCTCTGTGTCCCACGGAAGGGGCTACTCGATGTCCACAAGGTCCTCCTCCCCCACCTGCCACAGGGACCTCAACCAACCAGTCGGATGCACCCCCCCTCAACCTTCCCATCAATCCATGTTGTGCGTATCAGCACCCAAAAGTTCTTCAGCAGTAAATCAGTAACCCTTGTGGACAAGTGAACTCCATCTGTGTGCAAGTTCTTGGAGCCCTCACCAGTCCATTGGCCACAATCCGTAGCCGCCTGCTGACAGATGCCAAACGAGCCAGCTCATTGTTTCCTAGCAGATATTTTCAGACGCCTAGCAGGGCCCGATACTCCCCACCTTGTCCTAGGGATAATTTGCGACCAGGCAATAGATGCATTTGGACAAAACCTGCCAATCCAGCCAACGGAGACCAGCGATTCCCTTAGTTCTTCTGACCCAATGAAACCAGGTTGTTGCCGACGATGTTGTGGACATTCCCAGTCCCCATGCCTCCCTTCCCAATCCAGTGCACCGCTACTCCCAGGCACCTCAGTACTTTTGGGCATTCCCACACCCTTTTCTCGATCCGCCTGATGAGTGTCTGACCACCCACACTAGTCATACCAGCGGCATCCTCTAGATTTTGAAGAGGAAAAGCAACATGTTCTACACAGGACAGGCATATGATCAAATTCACCATGTTATTACACCCCATCACCTGTAGGCCACTCAGGCCACCCCCTAATACAACAGGTGCAGCCTAATGTATCCCTTAAAAGTGCCTGACTTTCATCTCCCGATCTTCATTATCTGGTCGGCTGAAACCCCAAACTGTCTGCGGTGGTTGCTGCCCCTATTCGGAAGGAATGCAGAGCAAACACCAAGCCCCCAAGGCCAGCCTCTACTAGGGCCTTTTGAAAAACATCTTAAAGTGGAACCTTGAGGTCAGGGCCGGTCAGGACCGGATGTCTGAAAATGGTGCCCTCTTCCCTCCCCGCACCATGTACTCACCCCCTTCCTCCTCTAGGGCTGTAACTGGGCAAATTAGCTTGTCCTCACACCTTGCTGGGGTCTCCCTTGCCCCCTTTTCCCTCCTGACCAGTTTTGGAAACCAGTTTTCATCCTATAACTGAACATGGCTCCCTCCAGACACAAAATGTCGGAAAATGCCAATCCTCCCTGTTTTGTCTGTCCTGGATGCTCCCACTACTTCCCCGTTCCTAAATGCGCCAAAAAAAGACTGTGACAAATGCCGCCCGGTACAGTGCTGCCTCATAGTTGTCCCTGCATATCCTGCCCAAACCGACCAACATTCTTGGCTCTGGTGGGTCAAGAGGCCTCCTAGCGCCCCTTTGTGTCTTGCCCAATTTAGGCCAGCCCACCAGTGCTCTTTTCACTGCAAAATCGTTGGAGGGTCTGAACGCCCCATTGTGGCCTGCCACAAACCTTACCGCCGCAACATTTCCCCTAGCGGACCCCAACGATGCCCATGCCCCGTTGAGGGTCCTCAGGAAACTAATCAGAGTCCCGATGGAACAGATCTCCCAAACCCTGCTGTGCCCCTCAAAGTGCCCTGTATTGGCAGAAGGATCTCGTATGCTGCTTTTATCTTACTTGTCAGGGAACCTGTGTATAGGGGTGGCCGGGATACTCTAGTAGTCGCCCCAATTATCAGCAGACACTTGGGCCCATCAAGGACTCTCCGCGACACAGAACGGAAGACTCGGCCATGGGGCAAAGTTACTGTCTTTTGTTAGCATATAAAATGACAGGGATCACACCAGAAAAACAAGTATCCTCCGGAGCTCTCGTCTTCTAAGCATGTGTCACCCGCTTTTATCCCAGTTTGATGTAACAAGTTTAGGTTCCATCCCAGAAACCCATCACACATTTACATTGGTCAGTTTGTATAAGATACACATTGAAGATATATGGGAATAGTTCTACAATTGGATAGCCATATCTAGTGGCTCCTGCTAGGACCGACTCTAATAGTATCAATCTACAATGTTGCCGGGTCGCAGGGAGACCATTGGCCCTTGCAACAAATTATAACCCAACATCAAAGCTGAATCTGGATTGGTCAGTGTGTGTCCTCCCATCCCTAGGACCCTGGATGGTTACCAATCTGAGTGTACCTTTTCAAGGCAATGGGAATGAACATGGAGGTGCAATGTGTTGCCTAATGTTGCCATCTCTGATCACCCAAGCCTGGGAGAGTGCTTTCAGTTAGCAGTTTGTGGGCACCACTTGCAACTTTTTCCCCCTCCCGTTCTATGGGAGTGGTCCATTTCCTCTACCTCGATTGAATGGGCATTTTCCTGTTCGGCTGGGTCACGTGTGTTGAGACCACAAAATGAAGCCCTCTAGCCTGTAATTATGAGGATTTTGCCTGAATTTCTGTACGTGGCTCATTGTATTGGTAACTGGATCTTTCCATCTGCACTCGTCCTTGTCGGTTTGCCTGGTCTCTGCACGCATCTGGCTGTGGCGATCATGTCCATGTACTCGAAGCCTGTCTCCTTTGCCATCCATTTCAGAGACCTATAGCTTCCATATCATTCCTTATGGCTTCTCCATGTTATATGCAGTCAAGCATGTGCAAGCTAAATATGACTACTTTGCATCTTGCGGTTTCAGCTTTGGTTAAAGATATGTGTGTAAAGATATGTACATGTATCTGTCCTCTATCTACGTGGGTCATAAGCATGTGCTTCGTACCTATATTCAATAAACTAGTGCATGTTTGTGTAATCTCATGATTGAATGAATATGTACTTCATGTATAATGTGGCTACGTCCTGATGTCGGGGATGACGTCATTGAATTTTTTACTTTGCAGGCAGTCGACTTGCTCAATCGATGTCACTTCCATATCGACCAAATCATTGATTGAGTGTGGTCTGAACGGCTGCCTGAGAGAATGCTTCTCAAACCTGCAATACATCGATAATTGCGGTGATGGGCCTAAGAGGGAGGCACATCTGTTATTTCTCTGCCTTTTGTGTTGCGAGTCGTGTGGGGGGCATGAGGGTCCGATTTGGCTCCCCGTCTACAATCCCAAACAACTCTCTTGGTTTATCAGCAATTTCAGGAGCCAAACCTTTATCCCTCTGAGATGTCCCTAGTACTTTGCATGGTCATCCAGGCTCCGTGTCACGTAACTGCAGTCCCCATCAGGGTTTCACCAAACCCATTTTCCCCAATAATCACGTGTGTTGTAGGGATACTGGAACACCGTTCCTGTCAGGAAGAGAGGACACTGCGTCAATTGTGATTTCAGTACATTTAGTGTTTGTTTCCTCGTCCTCAGTCTCTACATCTATGAGCACTTTCATCCCTAGACGTCTTCTTAGTTGTCTTTCTATACTGCTTGATGATTATCCTGATGACACAAAATGTCAGCAACACTAACATAAAAGCTGCTGCCAGTACTTTCAGTACATTGGCCATCCATGTTGGTATCCATGAGAAAATATAAATGACAGCCAACCTTCATCTTTTCCTACGTTCTTAGTTTCTGCCTCCACCTTTGTGTGCAGTTCAGAGAGCCACGTGATGGCCTCTGTCAGTGCCCCGTTGCCTTTGTCATTGGCAGGAACGAATGTACAGCAAGAAAGAAGACCAGATCTTGGCGCAAACACCTCCCTCCATGGCTGGGAAGCGATCAAGCACGTATCTATTCTGGAGGGCTATTAGTCTGACTGCTCTCAGCTCTTCTTTGATGGCGTCGAACCCCTTGATGGTTGAGTTTGTCTGCATCAGCTCCCAACGTGTAATCTGGAGCCATTTGGCATTACTATATTGACTGTCCCCACCTTTGGAATGTATTGATGTAATGGAACCTGAGATGCATGGAGATTCTGGGGGAGTCAGTTAGAAAGGACTGCACAAGAGAGAACCAACCTGGATGGATGCTTGTACTACAGCTCTCATATTTACTACCTTTGTCTTAAACTGCAACTTAATAAAAGAAGTTTCCTTTCACACTTCGTTTCCTGCCTCATTCTTATCTACAGCGTGACTCACCAGATGCATACTACTTTTATGGAGACGGGGATGGGAGGAAAGTGACACACCTGATGCAGTCCAGTGAGGGGAGCAGCTCATCAGGTGCCGGGCATGCTTTGGCATTGACACCATGGATGCATGCAGTGGAGATGCCATGGAGAAAGCCATCCATTTTGTGCCATTAAGTAGGTGCAAAGGTCGTCCTGCAGCGTTGAGCAGAAAGTGCCTGGCCAGAAGCACATTATTAACAGCAGCCAGAGTAATGTGCACATTGTGTCCATCAAGAAGCTACTAAAGCCCCTGCAGCACTAAGCGCTGTTGCACTCTTGAAGTAAGGAGGATTCTGGGTTATATAGTCCAATCCCTTACGGCATTTAAGTATATTATGAATAGATGGATTTGTCTTCGGAGGTGAAATAGGACATTTGGCATGGTGCCGTTGGTGGTGTGCGCCGAGTGGACCCCTTGTGTTTCAGAGCAGCTGTTGCGCTGGAACCACAGTGAAGGGCCCGGTGCTATTGTCCCCGCTTCAGGAGTTCGAAGAAGCTGTTAGTAAAGAAAAGAACCTCTGAACGTTATAGGTGCGCCATGACGCTCAAGGAAACCATGGCCATTCAGCTGATCGGAAAGTATGTGTGCGTGATGACGTATGTGAAAGAAGTCAGCTTTAGAGTGTTGGAGCTTGGAGTTCTGTTTCAGACCGTGCCACTCCAGTCGTGGTCTTAAGGGAAACTGTCTTGCAGCCTGAGTTAAATAAATAAAAGGAACGCTATATGGAACAGAGAATTGGTATCGGCACTTATGGAACGTTTGGAGCACAAACAAGGAACTGTGTTTAGTGGTAAGAGGAGGTCCTGATTTTGATGCTGCTCATGGTACTACAGCCTATCGCTTTATCTTGTTGCTGATGCTCCCCACTGCATTTTAGCCATCTGCTTTAACTTGACTCTAGGTGCTGCCCCCGTGCAACTTAGTCAACTCTTCTCATCTTGAAACTAGGCTTCGCCCCACTACATCCCTGCCAAATGTATTAATCTGTGCACTAAGGTGTGGCTCATCTGCTGCTCGAGTTCAAATGAACTGCAGTGAATCCATGCGTGAGCCACTGCACTCGATCTTAAGTGCACCACCTCAAACCTAGATACTGCCCACTATTGTCTGCCAAATGCAGCATTCTCAACCTAGGTGCTTCCCATTTGCAGTCCAGCTAAAGGTACTATTCTGTAATTGGGTTCTGCACCACAGACCTGCCCTCTACCCTGGCCTTTCAGTTGCTCGTTAGCCCTAGCTAATTTGCTCTCTAGGCCTGACTGGATCACGCCAACTGCGTACCAATTGATCCGCACATTCAGAGCACTAACCCATAACCTGCGCCTCCAGGCACATCATACCACCTCCACTATGTATTGGTGCTTAACGACGCTCCTTCACCTACTGTACATCTACACTAGACGCTGGACATCCCAGTCTCACATACATATTGACCATCACTCGTCCACCTTCTCACCTGAGACAGCTAACACCTACACCTTGTGGATGAATACTATGGTCTGCGCTAACCCTTATCTGGATGATCCAGCACTCTGGATATGTCACTTCGCTACCAGACCAACACCGAATCAACCCTGTTCTATCCCTAATAGAAACCTTAGACTAAACTCTAGATCCACCAAACCAAAACAGTGTTCATACTCAAAATCCTATAATAGTTCTCCTGCACTTTGCGACAATATCACAAGCAACCTGATTCAAACCATACCATGCTCCTACCACCCGAGCATCACACTCAGAAACTCCAGACTAGGAGCTCGATTGTTGACCAAAACTCTTCATCCTTACCTCTACAAGAGAAATAAACACTTGTGTCGGCATAACAATCTAGCCAAGGCCAATGGATTAGACATTAATCTGGCCCTTATCACTCCTCATGACCCGGGGCGTGGCCTGGAGCCGATGGCGAGCAGAGGCTGATTCGCCGAGCTCTGGCCGAGACGCCGTTTCCGAATCTTTTTTCTCCGGCTTAAGTGGGACTGCAGCCCGCTGAGAAGTACGCAGCGGTGCGTGAGGTGATCCCGCACAAAACCTGCTCGAGAGGTCGGATTCTCCGGCCCCCTGGACGGCAGCGCAGGTCTTGGAACGCGCTCCCTCCCCCTGCCGAGCCTGGATCCAAGATGGCGCCCCACACAGCTTAGCGGGGCCTCCGTGCGGAGTACCCCGCCAGCACATTCGGCTGGGAACACTGAGGTGGAGTGCCACGGCGGAGCTGGCCTCCTTGCAATATCCGACTGTGGTCGGCACCAGACCCTCGCCCTTCTCCCCCCTCACCACGCCGGACGGCTCCGGCCGACACTACGTGCCGGAGTCTCGCACAGCGAGAGCCGCTCTATCCCCGGAGCTCCACCGAGGCACAAAACACATCCCGGAGACGGCGGTGAGGGTCTCCACGCAACGCCCGACCGAGGAACATTCCAGACTCTCGTTCTTCCTCCCCTCCGCCGGCGACCTACCAAAAATAAGCACGGCACACATCCCGAGGACGGGATCACGCGGAGGCAACACCAGCCTCAGCCCCCCGGGCCCACATCCATCTACAACGAGGCCGCCGCCAGGAAGCGGAGCCGGAGGAGCAATAGCTGCTGGGTCGCTGTGGTACGCCACCTTACCCAAAGGATCGGATTCCGGCTCAGAAACCAGAAACGACTCGGAAAGCTGCGACGGCGGAGCCCTGGGAAACGAGGTGCGTCAAGCCACGGAACAACTGTGTGCGGCCCCTGTTGCTCTCCCCAACCACAGCCTGCATTATCTCCGCGGCTGGGCCACCCAATTGGACTCGCACACCAAGAGGTGACAACTCCTGCCCTAAGCGCTCCAACACTATCACCCCCGAGTCCAGGGGCAGCGACACAGGCGCCAAGGTAGCGGATAAAGCATCTGAACGCATGGTGGAATACATTACTCCAGAGCGCTGCGCCCCGGACAGCTCCTAACCACTGACAATAATAATCTTTCAGGGCACAGTCCACTCTAGAACTCCATTCCAGGCCACATAAGCGAGTGGCCCTGACTCCTACCCCACCAGTTTCGGGGCTCCAGTGAAACCGCTATTGCGCCTCTAACATGACTGC
Source organism: Ambystoma mexicanum (assembly GCF_040938575.1). Classification (NCBI taxonomy): domain Eukaryota; kingdom Metazoa; phylum Chordata; class Amphibia; order Caudata; family Ambystomatidae; genus Ambystoma; species Ambystoma mexicanum. Next base: position 1,087,852,537 of record NC_090937.1, on the reverse strand, counting down.
TAAAAACAAAACTAGAGCTGCCACCATGGACTCCTTTGTCTCAGCCCGGGCAAAGACTCCCACCCAAGCCAGGGCTGGCTCCACCGAAATCATTCGCTCGCACGAGACGGAGTCCAACGATAATCACTCCCAGATAATGGACGCTATTGCCTCATTAAAGACTCATATAGACTCCAAGATAGATGAGTTCAAAATAGACATACAACTCATCCGCCAAGATGCCCGCAACTTAACGGAGAGGGTGACGGCCATGGAGAAATCTACAGAGGAAAAGTCCGGGGCCACAGCAGCCCTACAATCCGAAATCTCGAACCTGAAAAGGAAGGTCGCATTCCTAGAAGAAATGGCAGAGGAAGCCGAAGGTCGGGCTAGACGGGGGAACATCAGGATCCTGGGTATCCCGGAGGGGAATGAAGGCCTGAATACTACGTCATATGTTGAAACTCTGCTGCTACAGGAGATTGGGGCCGGCAAGTTGACCCAGGGATTTGCGGTGGAGAGGGCCCACAGGTCCCTCCAGAAACGACCTCCCCCCGGCTCACATCCACGGCCAATAATAGCCAAGATACTAAATTTCCAAGACAGAGAAACTATACTAAGATACTCCAGGGAAACAGGCCCTATCGTACAGGGCGACTTTAAGATTTCCATATACCCTGACTATACCCAGAAAGTGCAGAGGGAGAGGAACTCGTTTGTTCCGATTAAAGCAAGGCTTCGCCAACTGAACCTTAAATACAGGTTACTGTACCCGTCCCGCCTGAAAGTCATCCACAAAGGGCGAGCAATATTTCTCGAAAACCCGGAAGCAGCCAATATGTGGCTAGAGGACAATAACCTTGCCGACGGTGGGGATAACCCAGGAGAGGAAGACTGAACCCCGGGGGAGGAAAACTGGACTCCAGGGACCCTCCGCACCACCCACACATGAAGCATTAACAGCCGGACCCAAGAAGGTAATCCAATTAACAGTATATCTTATGGAAACAACCCTCGTTCGGCCTCGCCGCCTCGCAGCAGCCCCACCCCCAGCGGAAGATCCAACCGGGCTAGTTTGGTCTTTTTTGCCCGACCCAACTCGCGCCCGATTCCCGGATGGGTTTAGACGGCGCGGGAGCGCCTGAGCACCGCGACAGAGTTGTAGTCGCTGGGCGCACCAGTTTGAGTTATGTTATTAGTTTAGTTAGTTTCATAGTCTTCGTCCCATTGATGCTTGAAAATATCGAGATGGTCACAAGATATGCTCCAGGAACTGACGAATCAGAGGTCCATCGCCCACAGCCTACCAACCACGCTCTGATGCTGCACCAGGCCACCGTGGTTGTCCCTCACGCCAAACCCAGAACACCGAACCAATGGCATCACAACTCAATGTGATGACGTGGAACGTAAGGGGAATGGGCTCGTACCTCAGGAGGAACCGCATACAGTCTTATCTGAGGAGGAAGAAAGTCTCGATTGCGATGTTACAGGAGACGCACCTCACCGAGGACGCTCTGTCCAAATTGGCAGACCGATGGGAAGGGACTGTGAGGGGATCCCCATACTCCAAATACGCAAGGGGTGTGCTAATATGGATAAACCCAAATGTGCCTTTCCAGTTACACGGATGTGAATCTGATAAGGACGGAAGATACGTAGTAATGTGGGGAACTATAGAACAGACCCCGATCTGCTTGGCTAACACATACTTCCCACAACATGGAATCCCGTCTTACCTCAGTACACTGAGTCCCAAGCTGGCACATCACCGAGGCCGAACCTTCATATGGGGTGGAGATTTTAATTGTGTCATGGATACAACTATGGACAGATCACTCCCCCCCCCCCCCCCCCAATCAAGCAATCCCGCAACCCGTACTATGGTGGAGACACTGGACCAACTCAATCTAGTGGACATCTGGAGGATACAACACCCAGCTGACGGGATCTACTCGCATTACTCAGCCCCACACAGCGTCTACACAAGAATAGATTACTTGTTCATTGATCGGGACCAGGTCCCGCTGACGATAGCCACAGAGTACCTGGGGAGATCTATCTCCGATCACTCTCCGTTAATCATGCAATGGCGGCAGAGGGGACCCAGACCCCCGATCCCCATGTGGAGAATGCCTTCCGCGACATTAGAGGACTCACAGTTCAGAGAAGACCTTGCCGAGAGACTAGAGGAGTACGTCGAAATCAACAAAGGATCAGTGTCCACTTGGAGCACACTGTGGGAAGCCATGAAGGTGGTTACCAGAGGAGAAATCATATCAAGAGCTGGTGGCACCCGCAGGCAACTAAAGACGTCACTTCAGGCCCAAGAATCAGAGATCACTCGTCTAGAGTCCACTCCTGACGCCTCCTCAGAGGTCGAAACGAAACTGAAAGCAGCCAGAGAAAAATGTCAGCTCTCCTGGGACAGGCTGGAAAAATTCGACTTTGCCACGTACATCGCTCGATCCCACAGGGAAACAGACAAACCAGGTAGGCTGTTGGCCTGGTTGTGCAGAAAAGAGCACCCTAAACACCTACCAACGGAAATAATAGACACGGAAGGTGCATCCCACAGGACACAGATGGGGATCAACAAAGCATTTGCTGAGTTCTACTCAAAACTATATGCTCATGAAGCCCAGATCCCCACCACAGAAATATTAGATACCCTGGAAGAGATTGGACTACCCCAAATATCCAGCGAACAGAGAACCGAACTGGACATGGAAATCACTCTCGACGATGTAAGATGGGCCATTGGGTCGCTCGCTGCCAGCAAGACCCCTGGCAGCGACGGACTCACACCGGAATTTTATAAAGCATACGAGCCCATCCTCACCCCCATCCTACACAAAGTCTACCAGGAAGCTTACGCAAACGGGATCCTCCCCAACACCATGAGAGAAACTATAATCATCCCCATGCTTAAGCCCCACAAACCGCCCACTGATTGTGACTCATATCGACCCCTGGCCATGCTCAACTACGATAGCAAGATCCTCACCTCAATACTGGCCAGCAGACTTGCTAGAGTGGTAGGGTCTATAATTCACGAAGATCAGAACGGATTTGTTCCAGGGCGCAACACCACAGCTAATTTGAGGAGGCTTCAACACATCATGGCCGAAACTCACGATTCTGAGGAAGACCTAGCGATATTGTCGCTTGACGCCATTAAGGCCTTCGACTCCATCTACTGGGAGTGGCTGGTGGAGGCCTTGCGGGCTTTTGGCTTCGGAAATGGCTTCATCAGATGGGTCCAGGTTCTTTACCCCAGTGGCCAGGGTCAAGACAGGTGGAATAGTCTCAGAACCTTGGGAAATACAGAGGGGCACGAGACAAGGATGCCCACTTTCGCCCATGCTGTACATATTGGGACTGGAACCGATTGCCATATACTTCCGTCAACAGCTCTTCGACGCCGGCATCAAGGTGGGCAACGTTTATAACTTAATATCATTGTACACAGATGACGTTCTCCTGTATTTAAAAGACCCCGAGATCAATGCACCGACAACACTGGAGGTACTCCACAACTACGCGAGATACTCCGGAATCCAATTTAGCAGACACAAATCCTCAGCATTCCCCCTGGCCAGATTGAGAGACGTTTTACCAGAAGACCTCCCAAGTATAGGGATAAAATGGCAACCCGAGAAGTTCAGGTACTTGGGGATTGATGTCAGCCACACCCCACAGCTCACACATGAGCACAACACAGAAGTCGCTGTCACCAACCTCCGGCGATCTATAAAATTCTGGTCCAAACTCCCACTGGCAATGGTGGGGAGAGCGGCGATTGTCAAGATGATAATCCTCCCCCGCTTCTTGTATTTCTTTGTGAACATTTGCCACTACGTACGGCCTCCCTTCAAGAAATTGGAGGCCATCATTAAGGACTTTTTGTGGGGACCTCACAGGCACAAACTGTCACTAGCTACACTAACCCTGCCAAATAAAGAAGGTGGAATAAAACTTCCAGATCTCCAGCTCTATTACCTGGCTGCCCAGCTCAGCCACATCACGAGGTGGCTGTCAGACGAACCTTTAGCTGAACTGGGGCTACTGAAGCAACCTCACACCAACTTAATTCCCAAGGAAATCCTATGGAGCCCCCTTTGCCGCTCCCCGGAAACCCCTTTAGTTGTGGAGCTTGCCAGACAGATATGGGCCAGGACTTGCTACATTAGGAAGGTGCAACACCCGTACTCTCCAGACCATCCCATGATGGCAGATGTGTGCAAAACGGAGGCAGACCTCACCATAGCAAGGAGGTGGGAGGAAGCTGCAATATATACATGGGGAGACGTGTTTGAAGATGGAGTGTTCAGGGACTTCCAATCGATACAAGATATTGAAGGACTATCCAAAGGCCAGTTCCTCTGGTACCATAGGCTCAAACAAACCGCCAAGAAGCAGTGGCACTCCTGGCCAGAGGAACCTACCTCTGACCCTCTACTACAGGAAATGTATGACCTCTCCGATGGCTGGAGACCGGTCTCCAGGTTGTACAACAAGCTCATCGATAAACCTAACCCTAAGGGAGCGGCGCTGAGGGCAAAATGGGAAGCGGACCTCGTAGCCCCACTCACTGATAAAGAATGGGGAAAGAGCATTAATGTTCCCTAGGAAAGTGTCAAGAAACTCCAGATTTGGCCAAATACAGCTGAATGTCCTTTACCGAACCTACATGACTCCCCACAGAGTTGCCTCGTTCAACGCGAAGGTCCCACCGGTGTGCCCATGGTGCGGGAACGACAGGGCAGACATGATTCACATGTTCTGGACCTGCACCAAAGCGATGACACTCTGGTCAAAAGCCAAGCAGTCCTGTAGAGATGCCGGAATGGAGAGATATGAATGGTCACCCGGAGAATGCCTACTGGGTACATACCCCAGACCAAGCAAATTCAAACACCTTGTGAAGCTAATGGACATTTCATGTATACTTGTTAAAAGGACCATAGCGATGGCCTGGAAGACACCCCCAGGCCCCAGGCACGAACGTTGGTTAAACGAAATGGCGAGATGGACAGCTGCAGAAACCAGAGCCTGGCAGGAAGGAACTACATCCAGTGGGGACGCCACAAGCGGCACCCTGGTCGCCTGGAAGGCTCTTCTGATGGACATGCACTTCGACGCGGACCATAAGCCCCCCTGAACACTTGTGTTTTGCAGTAACAGGTTCCTATCAACACTATGCAGATGTCCCCTGAAACTGTTCCCCTCTACTCCCTGAGAAGTCATACCCTGGACTGAACCACCATCTCGAACCCCACATGTTACATCACACGAAGACTATTGTTGTTTAAGTTGTTTTTCCTTTTGTTTACTTTAATCCATAAGTTTGTATTATCTCACTTCTATCATAAAACCAATAAAATACTTTGGAAAAAAAAATAAATCACTCCTCATGACCCAACCTTATCACATCAGAAAACTTCTGGAAAAGACTCCTTCATCAAAGCAGCCTTGGTGAACGCTAGGTCCCTCCTGGCACACGCATTGGACATTGCCGATTTCATAACTTCTGATCTCCTTGCGGTCACGGAAACTTGGTTAAATGCAGCATCCGGCCCGTCCCTGGCCCTAGCCATTCCGAATGACTATGCTATCATTAGATGTGATAGAAATACTAACCAGGTGAAGGGAGGTGGGCTCGCCTTCATTTTCAAAAACTCCATTGACATTAGCAATTCCGGACTTACAAATCCCATCTGCTGAATCCTTGTTCATTAAACTTCCATTATCTCCTAACCACACAGCAACAGTGCATCTCATCTACCGACCACCAGGACATATTTCTACATTTACTGAGGACATTGTATCCCTTATATCTACTAATACCAAACCGAACTCACAATGTATCCTCCTTGGGGATTTTAATCTTGGTCTTAATGACCCGCTGAATACCAACGCTCTTGATCTAGCCAACACTCTATCTGACCTCGGTCACGTCCATATCATTCATGAACCTGCACCTATCATTGCTCCACACTAGGAACAAGAAAGACATTACGCCAGATAAACTCCTCCCTTTATTACTCCCACTCCTCAACAACACTGCCATCTGCGATCCTACAGTCCTAGTGGACAGTTACAATCAGGCAATACTTAAAGCTCTGAATACCATTGCACCGTTAAAACTGCGGAAACCTAAACCACAACGCCATTTAAACTCATGGTTCACGCCGCATTTAAGAGAATTGTGTAAAATTAAGAGAACCGCTGAAGCACATTGGAAAAAGGGCCTTTCAGTAACTAATAAGAATGAGCTAACCCTAGCATCTTCTAACTACAAAGAGGCCATTATGCCGGCTAAAAAAAGACTCCTACAACAAAAGGATCCTACAAGCAGAATCTAATCAAAAATAACTTTTTAAGATCCTAAAAGAACTGGAATCTCCTATCGCCCCTGCTGACAAATGTATCACAGATGCACCATGGTGCACTAACATTCAGAAGGCGCTATTAGATAAAATAGCTCTGTTACAATCTAAAATTAACGTGAAAAAATGAATGTTACTTTCAGACCCTGAATACAAACACCCTAATAAAACCGCTGCCTTTGAGCCTACCTGTAAACCATTTAGCTTCTCACCCTTGTCAACGTGGGAAGTGGAAAATATCATTCGGAAACTCAAACAATCGAACTGCCAAGGTGACGCCTGCCCTGCTCCGATCATCAAAGCAGCAGCACATGACCTTGCCCCATTCATTACCAACCTTATCAATGCCTCCTTCAAAACTGGAGTTGTGCCTGACAACTTAAGACGGTTGGGTCATTCCTCCAATTAAAAAACCGACTCTTGACCCAACCAACCCATCTAATTATAGACCTATAACAACGGTACCCTTTCTTCTAAAAATATTGGATAGAGCAGCCTACCTGCAAATACAGGCATATCTAGAATCTAATAATTTACTGGGACTAAGGCAATCTGGTTTCCGACCAAGACATGGCACGGAAACCGCCTTGATAGATCTCACTACTCAAATTCAAGTACTAAAAGACAATGGTAAACTAGCACTCATTTTACTGCTCAATCTGTCAGCAGCTTTTGATTTGGTCAACCACCAAACACTTTGCCTCCATCTTAAATCTGCAGCACATTTCTCCGACTCAGCCACCTCTTGAATCAGCTCTTTCCTGGCGAACAGAACTATGAGGGTCTTCTCGCCCACTGCTTCTGCTGAACCGTCCCCAGTACCTTGTGGGGTTCTGCAAGGTTCTTGTGTGTCCCCCACTCTATATAATGTCTTCACAAAGCCTCTATTGGATATCCTCGACTATCTGGGTGTCACGTATACTAACTATGCGGACGACACCCAGATACTCATTCCTATCTCTGGAGATTATGCAACTGACAGCAAAACCCTTAACGAAATATACCCAGTGATACAAGCATGGATGGCGCAGCATGGTCTTTGTCTCAACGACTATAAAACTGAGCTGCTCATCCTTGGTACACAAGCTAAATTAAAAAAAACGAAACACTTCCTTCAAATCATTTACTTTAGATGGCAACTCCATTACTGTCTCTAACAACACTAAAACTCTTGGCATCTACCACAATGCCACCTTATCCTTCTCCAAACAAACAAATGCGGTAGCAACATCATCCACATATACTTGTAAACTAATCACCGCCTGCAGGCCGTTCATCTCCACACCTAACTGCATCACACTTGCTAGAACTCTAGTCTTGTCTAAAATTGATTACTGTAACGCTCTCTATCTAGGTACAAGCCACAAAAACATCAACAAATTACAAGTAATTCAGAATAATGCCATCAGGGCTGCCCTTAATATCCCCAAGAAGTCGCATATCTCTGAGACCAGACGTAAACTGCGCTGGCTTCCTGTAGAGTATAGAATATCTCTCAAAACTTTGGCCTTAACACACAAAGTCAGGGCTAACCTCGCTCCAGTCTACCTTTCTAACCAACTGACCTCCCATACGTCCTCAAGACCATGCAGAGCGGCTCAAGCAAACACTATGTCCATACCAAGATTCAAACTCCATAACTCAGGTGGTGCTAGCTTCCCTGTACAGGCATCAAAGTTATGGCACTCAGTCCCTGCTGCCCTCAGATCAGAACCTTCCTTCCAGGTATTCAAGCGCAACACTAAGCGTTGGCTTCAGGATTTGGACATAATGACAGCTTAACCTCCTTAATCTTTGGTCTGTCGATTGCCCTAATGTTATTACTGTAAACCCTGCTCTTTAATATTTAACTGTATCTTCTGTATGTAGCTGTATTACTCATGTATCAGCACACGTATGTATTGTTCCTTTTCTAATGTATGTAACTGTAACCTTCTGCAACATGTACTGAAAATATGCGCCCAGATGCCTATTGACCTGGCTGCGCTTTATAAATAAAACAAATACAAAAATACAAACTGGTGTCGTGAAATACTGATGGCACAACTCTGCAGAAAATGCATAACAGTGGGAACTCTGAAGAAAGAGCCTTGCTCAGGGGTTCTCTCAAAGACTGAGCAGTCAGGAACCCCTTCACAGTGCTGATCTGCAGGCCCATCCAGGCCCAAAACAGCAAACAATCCATTAAAGAGTAGATGGGACAGGTTAAAGGGTCCAGATCCCTCTCCCTGCACCAAGGTGAGAAACTACATCATCTACAGGCATAAATGGACTAAGTGGCTGGCCTTCGAGCCAAGAGAAGCACATCAAAGACATCATCCAACAAGTCCCACTCCTTGTATCGCAGCCTCTCAGCAGCCAAGCATGAAGGTACAGACTGCTGAGGTTCAGATGGAGAACCCACCCCTCCGACTGGGAGAAAAGACCCACTCTTTGGTGGGTGCAAGGGAGGGGGGGATCAACATGTCCACCAACTCCAGGTACCATGTTCTCTCAGCCCAGTCTGGTACAATCACTATTAACGTGGGTCTGAACAGGCACAGTCTCTTAAGAACCAGCAGAATGACAGATTGGTGGGAATGCAGTGGGAAATAAAGGAAATCTCAGGAATTTCCTGCCAATACTCCCATTTGTGGCAGCGGTCTGCCTGCTCAAGGCATCCGCTGTTCTATTCTGTTTTCCGGCATGCAGAGCAAGGACCCCACACCACCTCATTTGCTGAGGTAGTGCATGGCTACAGTTTTGTCTCTCAGAATATAGGAAAATAGACTTGCCCTGTACAGAGGGTAGAAAGGCAACCAGGGCCAGCCTGATTCCCCTCAACTCCAGTAAGTTAATGTGTTCCTGAGACTCTGACGGAGACCACAGACTGATCACTGTCAGAAACGACAGGTGAGACCCCCAAACGTTCAGGTATGCATCGGTGACCGGTATCTGAGGCCAACTTTGCTGAAACACCACACCCTTAAACAGGTTGCCTCACAGGGATCATCATGCAAGGTCTTGAGAAAAATCGACACCTGCAGATGATCTGACATGTGCCCTTGAAATTGAGACCACTGGCAACGGAGCAGCCACTGAACAACCTCATGCGCAATCGGGCCTCCCAAATCACCAGAATGCAGGAGGCCACGGGATCCAGCAAGCACAGGAAGACTGTGGCAGGAACTTGACCCTGAGATCACAGTATGTGTATGTTAGCCACTCGGTCCTCGGGAGGAAATTCTTTGCCCAGAAGTGTCCAAGATTGCTCTCATAAATCATAGTAACTGTAACAGTGAATCCTGAGACTTTTTGAAGTTTGGGAAAAGCCCAAGCTGTGCAGCAGGCTGCATGCAAGAAACAAATGTGCCGACTTCTGGTCTAGGGAGTGAGCTCAGGTGAACCAGTGCCCTCCCTCCTGAGGCGTGCAGCCACCACCACCGCCAGCTTGGTGAAAACCCTTGGTGCTGAGGAAAGACCGAACAGCAGGACCTTGAACTGGAAAGGGCAGTGGCCCACAATGAACCTCAGGTACTTCCTGCATTGCACGTGGATAAGCACATGTAAGTAGATGTTGCGGTGGTCCAGTGACACCAACCAGCTTTGCAGATTGAGTGCTGGGAGGATCTGGGCCACGGTATACATCTTGCATTTGGCCTTGCACAGAAACATATTCAGTAGCCTCAGATCCAGAATGGGTCGCAAGCCCAGACCTCCTTCAGAACCAGAAAATCTGTTGAATACCACCCTTTCCTGGTCCCGACCGTGGTACCAGTACGATTTTGTCTTTGGTCAGGAGCTGATGACTTCCTCCAAAAGGAGAGGCTCTTGGGCAGAACAGTATTGAAAGGGGGATGGTCTCCAGGGCGTTGAATGGAAGAAAGACAATGGGCCTCATTACACGGTAGGCGCTAAGGGTTTACCGGCACCGGTGCCGGTAATTCCTTAGCGCCCTACTACGAGGTCCCTCAGCGGGTCCCGTCCTTAACGTCTGGTCTGCCCAGGTGTTAAGGACGGGACCCGGTGAGGGACTTCAGAGCAAATAACGGTACCGCAAATTGCGGTACCGTTATTAGCTCCTTCCCCATTCCCATTGAGCCCTATGGGGGCTCAAATGGGAATAGGGAATGGCATTTGGAATGGGGACTTACCGGGTCCTCCAGGGTCGGAATGACCCGGCAAGTCCACATACCGCCTACCCGGACCTGGAATGCGGTTAGGGAGTAGCCATGCCGCTAATAGCGGCATGGTTACCTCCTACCGTGTAATGAGGCCCAATGACCCTGTTGAACGACCTGTAAGGCACAAGCATTGGATATGGCGTTGAACCATTATGAGCTGAACTGGAAAATTCTGTCTCCCAATGGTGACTTGTGTAGGACGTGTTCCTCGCGGTGGCTTTGCGCTTTTGGGGTTCAGGGAACTGTGGAGAAGGCAATACCACCTCTCTCAGTACCTCTGCCTCTAGCCCTAGGGAAGAAGCAACCTTATTGTCTTCCTGGGGCAGTCAGACCTCTCCTTCGATGGGAACAGAATTTAGAGGGTCGAAATCTACGATCCCTTCAGGCTTGTGCCGGTGGTTGTTGAACAGTCATGCCCAAGGACCTGGCTGTCATCTTAGAGGTCTGGAACCTCAGCCAAGATTTTTCCGCTTTTGCTCCAAACATGTTATGTCCATCAAAAAGCATTTCCAGGAGCTTCACTTGCACCACATCCTATGTAAACCCAGAGGTTCCCATTCAGGAGTGTCTTCTGACAACTGTGCCCGTAGCCATTACACGTTTCATGCAGTCAAATGTGTCCAGTCCCGACTGGGTGATTTGTCGGGAAGTCTCCCTGCCATTGTGGACAATGTTTTCACCGCAGACCTAAGCCCAAAAGAAAATTTGGCCAGGGCACACGAGGTATTACTCTCTCTGAGGGCATGCGTCCAATCTCTTGCTTTCTCGAGCTGGAGGCAGGGAGGGAAAAGTGGTCATCCGCAAGCTGACAGCGGCGGCTTGAACCAACAAGCTCTCGAGGGTGGCATGGGTGGAAAGGAAAGCCAGATCTGAGGGGGCCGGACGATGTTTTTGAGTCAGTATCCTGTCAACAGACAGAACAGAGGCAGGTTTTTCCAGGCCTTTGCTTCTGGTGCCAACACTGCCACATTGAAAGACAGCAATGTTTCTTTTTTAGGCCCGTCATCCAGGATGTCACTACGTTTGTACTGAAGTTTTGGTCTCAATGGGGCTGAAAACCCTAAGATGTCAATTACCATAGCCTTCAAGCATTGGAATGATGCTTGGGGGTCAGAGCTGGAAGTAAATCCAGTTCCGGGGAAGTGTTCAGGCTACCGGCTTCTTGGAGATCTCTGACCAGTGCAAACACATCCTCTCCCTTACCATAAAACCCTTCTGGAGAGTCCCTCGCCACTCCATGGCACAGGGTTTCCATTCCAAAGTGAGTAGGATCCCCTTTCTCGTTGACGCTCCAATCCATCATAAAAGGTATCAGAACGAGAAGAGCCAATTTGAGGGCCTCGATGCCCGAAAGCAGAGCCTGTCGTCGCCAGGAAGAGTTGTCGCCACAGAGCTGGAGCCGGGTTCATAGGCTTAGAAACACTTGTGTACAGGCGAGTTATAAATGCCATATCGTATCACAGGCGCATGATTGCTGTTGGCAAATGGGTCCCTGCCAGCCTTTATAGGCGCAGTGGGCCCCAAAGCCGCTAATGGTGGTGATTATGGCGCCAGGGTCTTGGTGAAGATGTCCAGCACCTCCAGTCTAAAGGCCTCCCATTCCTCCAGGGTGGAGGATTGGGTGGTAAACTGAACCTGTTTCTCCATGTCCAGTGACTACCCTTCTTAGTGATTTCCAGAGGAACTGCTCGGTGAGCAGCACCTCTTACAGTGCTTCTTTTTCGTCTGTTTGCGGGCCAGGGATTTGTTCTCTGACCAATGCTCTATGCCCTGTAACCTCGTCTGTGTTCGCTTGATTAAAAAAGCTTTTACTTGAGGAGAAAAGCAAACCCTTTTCTGGCAGCTCCCAAAGGGCCTTGGAGTATTTGGATTGGCATGGCCCACGGTCTTGGGTGTTGTGATCCATCCCAAGACTGTAAAAACGATTTTATGGGTGACTGATACTGACATTTATTGGCTGCAATCAGGGCTTGAAGCCCAAAGCCTCTGCAGGGTTGGGCATGTCATTGAAACAAATGTAGAGTCTGTTCATGAAGTGGACAGAGTGCACGGAAAAGAGGAACTGAGATTACGGGGCTCGGCACCTTGATAGATACTGGCCCGACGTTATGCATGGTGCCAAGCTCGTAGAGGCGTTGGGTGGAGCTTCACTGCATCCCATGGTAGCAGAAAAGCTTCAGAAAATCAGCTACACTGGAATATGAATATCAAAGATGAGGAATCTGTTAGAGGATGGAATCCATTAGAAACAGTCCTTCTCATGCTATGATATGGTCCTCTGAATTCCATCCCAGCGGATGTCCGGACTGCTCCAATTCTCCTACAGTTTAGGAAAGAACTAAAGACCTGGTTCCTCCAACAGCACCATGGCGTTACCTAGATTCCAACTATATTTACTGTACATCCATACATTTTACTGTGCTAACTATTACTGATGTTTATTTGATGACTTAAATTCTCTCTACCAATATTGTGCTCTATGACCTGTAGAGCACTCTGTTGCTCCCGGTTACGTTTGCACTATAAAAGCATATAATAAGCATATCAAATATAAATAATAAACTGGCGTTTCATCCACGCCTAAGATCAATATCATTATCCAAACACAGTCTACCATAAAAGCCTGAAATACAATGGAAAAAATATGTATTTTTGAGAAAGAAAACAAACGTTTGCATCGCCAATAAAATGCACAGATAAAAATTAGCAAAAATCAATACAACGGAAACATTTCCTATTAACACAAATGGGGGCCACAAGTAAATGAAAAACAGTCAATTTACAATACCAATGACTATATCGGCTGCGGCTCCAAGGCCTAAGCTCCCACAGTCTCTGCATACTTGGCAGTCAATTAAGTAAATTAAGCTATCCCACTCCAAAGCACTCAGCTCCCCTGTCGCAGTGGACAATTTCAGACTGGAAACTCTTCACTAACAAATAATGTCATGAGGTTGTCACTATTTTCCAAAATATCACTGTTTCATACATCACTGGCATCTAGCTTACATCCCAATTTGAACACACCAACGGCACTTCCAGAGCATTCTAATGTGATTTAGCCGGGGACAATTGCTTTGTTGAGATGAGGCTGACCCCACCATTTCGTGGAAGGACCGTAACTGTCAGCATGATAATGTGGGTCCTTTTCTAAAACCCTGATCGGTTTAAGTGATGGGAAAAGCGCTGCTAATGGTTACTGGCACTTTTACCGATCCAGGGGATTTTTTGTGGATTTCCAAGGCAGATAGTCAGTCATCTTTGCTATAGTCTTACCGAACAGCCCTGGCAATCCAACTGAGAAACCACCGCCAGGTAAAACAGGTGGATTTCTTAAGAATCCATTATGAAGGCCTCTCTGAATTGTAAATTGGAGGAAAATGTATACTTTTTCCAAAACCGAGTGTAAAAGTGAAGTGTAAAGGTGAAAGTGCCAGTATTTCAAGCTTTACATTTCCACTCTATTTTGAAAACTGCAAAATTGCACAGAGGGAATCTTTTGCACGTAAATTGAAACTATCCCGTCCCCTCCAGTGCAGAAATTCTTTGACAAAACCTGCTATCTCGAAAAACACACTTGCCATATGTTCTGAGAGTAATGATTCTAGTTTATTAGTTACCAGAGGATCAATGATGTGGTGCCAAACATTAGCACCCCAGAATAACAAACCAGTAACCCGGGGTGAAAAATAAAATGTCTTTTCAGTTCAATGACTGAAAATACTGTGCTAAGAAGGCTGCCATAAAAAGGGAAACCCCTCTTCCCCTTCTATAGAGGCCGGAAAGCTGGGGCGGTGGCGCATGCCGTCGCACCAAACCGGTTAAGCGGGGTTGGGTAGGAGGTTTGAAAATTGTACAAAAATTTAAATAAAATGAATAAGGGGATGGAGGGTGGGGGGAAAAAGGCGGCCAGGGAAACCAGCCATCAGATAGCTTGGAAAGCGGGCTGATATTGTAGGTTTCAGCCCACGTTTCTAGCTATCTGATTGGCTGGTTCCCCCACGCTGTGTGCTAATGTGCATTAAATGCTGAACCTCCTACTGCACTCTTTAGAAATAGTGTAATTTTGATCTAGAAATGGTTTACAAATGGGAGAAGCCCACTATCCCAAAAGTCGCTCCCTCATCTAACTAGGTGGATTCAGGCTCACTGGTGCCAATTTGGGGGGGGGGGGGGTAATTCACAACCCACCACAACAGGAATCCACCAACTGGCAAAGGACAGATGTGATTTCAGTATACTCAACGGAGATGTCATAAGTTATGTTTTAGAATGTCTTCTATGTTATCATGAGTAATGTGATGTCATGAGCAATGCTTTTTGGGCCAAGTACAATCTTACAGACACTTAAATGATGCATTTAATGTGAGTCAGTGATTTGGGAATACATTTATAAAGGAAAACACCTTTTGTTTACAGACGCAATGCCTGCATTAAAAAATAAGCATTAGCAAAGGCAACAGTTTTGGCTTTCTTTGGGCAGACAAGTTCACCCATTTGTATACTTTAACTATACAAATCATTTATTTAAAGCAATGTTCTACCCTAATCCCAAAATTATTAACAACATTTTACTACTAGTCTTCACCCTTGCTTTACAAAACCAATAATGTTACTACGATTCATTACCTTTCCTGTGCACAAGAAAAATAAACACAATCACATTTTCCTACAATGTCGACTAGGTAACCTATACCACAGCCAAAATATTGGATTATTCTAATGATTATTATTTATGTCAATAAATCAGCAGTCTGCAGCCGTAGATGGTCAACTGTTGTAAAGTGTATTCTGAGATGGAGACTCAATATTTCAAATTGTAATGAGTTTTTTGTCACTTAACATTTGCACAGGCAGGTCAATGAATCGGAGTCTATTTGGGGGCATGTTTGTTATCAATAAACAGTAGAGCCATGGCTCTGCAGTGTAAACGCCTACACCTAGTTAATTTAATTTAGGGTTGTGTCCTGGGATGCGGTTTTGCTTACACAACTATACAGAGCACCTGCTAAACAAGCAGTTTATACACCAGAAGCTTAACAGATGCAAGTAACCAATAACCTTTCATAAATGGCTCTTCTATATCGCCTCAGTGAGCCAATTATTTAGATGCCACAGAGGATGGGCCACTGATGATTTGGCTGGCATATACTTAATCATTCAAAAATGTCCATGCTCCCTTACTATATCAACATTTTGTCTCATAAAAGTAGTTAATGCCACATCTATTAGCCGAAAAGAAAAATACCTTATCATCCATGTCCTTTTAAGTGCGATTCCTTAAAAAATGCTTACTCTTAAAAGGCTCAAACAACTTCACATACACAGGTGGCCAACTAAACAAGGAAATAATCACATACTCTATCGATAATGTTCCAAGGTTTTACATTTTTTTTTAGCTGGGGTGTCAAAACAAAGACAACATATTTCAAGATGACTTCATTTTTCACCTGATTCGAAACATCAAAGGCACAGCACGGCATTTTCCCTCATTTAAATAGCCCTGAATACTTATTTAAAACATAATATATTAAAGGAGAAAGAGGCGCCAGGCCTTCAATTCACTAACACGCCCACAACAAAGTTAAAAAGTGTCAAATGTATAGAGGGTGTACATATTTCATAAAAACACCTCCCATAGCAGAACATAAAATTATCTTTTGCATACATATATAGTCTTTTTTTCAAAATAATTTTACATAAATATTCAAACTATGACAAAAACGGGGTTTAGAGGAGAAGTGCTAAAGCATCTGCTGCAAAGAACAGTTTTCAGAAACATGTTGACCAACATTAGTAAAATTAAAAGCTTTTGATTCCCTATGCTGTGATAAGATATAACATTTTGCACAAAATAAATGTATACATTAAGTGATCTAAAACTAAAATCTGCCGCAACGGTTTGTACCTCACTTAACAAACATTAACATCACAGACTGCAAACAAAATACTTTGGCCAGTGTGAAAATAATGAAGGATCAGTTTAGCAGAACACATTGTAGATTAAGTAGATAAGAACAGCATGCATCATCTGAAATATTTTGCATTTTTAACTAGAAATATATATATTTACATTATGTACATCAGAGGTTTCATCTGTATAATAAAAGGTATTTGTAGAAGCTCACATAACATTCTGAAAATATTTAGTGTTCCATAATCATCTTTACAAAAATATAAGAATTTCTGGTAGTTGCTATGACATATGAATGCTACTATTAGTTCTGCAGCTGTATATGGACTTAGGATAAAACCATAATGATCTCTGCTCCAAATGAATTGCAAAAAAATCCAATAATTGGTGTGACCTTTTCTATTCAATCAAAGTTTCATTTGATCTGTACGTCTTAACACATGTATTGGTGTGTGTGTGTGCATTTTCCGTACACTTGGAATGAGACTTGCTTGCCGTACCCATAAGGCTGTGTTGTCTTGAGGGCTATGATCTTCGTAAAAACCTGTAAAGAGATTGTCTCATCTAATTGGTCCTGTAGATGTGTTTTGTATGCCTCAGGTGGAGTTCTTCAGTCACCAACGCCAGTGACTGCAAAATAAACACATTCTGTGCGTGGGCATACTACTACTGATGCTGCACTTTCGAAAGGTCGATCAGGTTGTCAGTTCTGTGATGGGACAGTTGATTCTGATGTTGAGACAGCGGCTGGTGATGGGACTGACCGAAGTTCTGTTGTAGTGGGAAAGCAGCTGAAAGAATAAGCTGTGTAGCCTGGTTCCCATGCAGCAGTCTAGATGTCTGTTGAAAGAACAGTAACAATTAATTATATTTGTTTACCAAAATAACAGCTATTGATTTGCCTACATATAAAACATTGTGCATTGCCATTGCTGTAGGCCAATTTTGTTTTTTAATTAGTTTTAAAATGGTTGCTTTGAATTATCGAGTCTAAGTTTACCTTGCCTAACACAAGTCTATTGCACAATATACAGGTTTGCCACATACATTATACACTGCAAGGGAGTGGTTTTTAGCCATATTTCTACAGAGGAAAACCATTTAAATTATGGCAGTGATTCTGAATCCCTAATATATTAGCAATTTACAATGCTTTGTATCAAATATGTCACCAATGGCGTCAGAGTGTCGCAAGGTAGCCCATACCAACAAAAGGGGATAGGGGTGAGGTTCACCATTGGGGCATTTTTAAACAAATGGGTTAAAATGTAGAGTAAAACATGAAAACATGCAACAGATGTCAGGTTACTAACAGGATGCAGGAGCATTTCATGATGCATGTGCCCACAATATATGCCAACACTGTCAGTGTAAAACATACTTCATGATAACCTTGCTCACAATATAGGTCAGTATTTTGCCACTTTAAAAAGACATTTAACACTAGCTGTGCCAATATATGCTACTATTGCCACTGTAAGAACGCCCTCAGATTGGCTGTGACCACAATGTGAGGGTGTTATTACGGTGTTAATACAGACATTATTCATGAAAATGTATACCAATATACCAATGTGAAAACACCGTGGCAATTTATGCAAGTATTGCCACTTTAAGAACCCACCCATTTTGACTGTCCCTCATAATGCCAATAGTGCCACTTTAAGAACACGTGTTCATGTTGACTACACCAATGCATGCCAGTATTGTGGCTTTAAGAACACTTAACAAAAATGTGTCATTTAGTTTAGAAAACCGTATACATAATATTATATGAGTAAAGAAAAATGTTAATCTTACACATTTAAAAAAAATCACAATTATTGACATATGTCCATTCCTAAATTAAAATACATACACAATTCATCTAACAATGTTCTTGGCTCATATAAAAAAATTATATAATGCGTATCCAGTAATAAAATGCATACACAACGATTTATCTGTCAATTATCATGACTTATATCAATAAATATCCCCACATACGTAGCCAGTTATGATCAAAAATCCCTCTATAAAGGGCTCACCTATCATGACATATAGTGCTTTGATAAAGTGAACAAGTGCATTGATTACAGATTTATGTGTGCCTGCAAGTAGAAGACACTACAGTGTTTCAGATTGATTCATGAGGAGCCCAGATGTGAAATGATATAACCACTGATGCCTAGCTTGCGTTGTCTCTGGACATTCAAGGATAAGGTGCTTCCATGTTTCTTCTTTGTACTTACAGAGACGACTAACTATCACTGGGCATGATACCTTTGCGAGGCCTCATAATGTCCAGTGTACACAGAATGTTCAACTGGAATCTAAAATATGTAATTCTTATCCTGCGTTCCAGAAACATGCTTAGGTAATCAGGCAAGGTGTTTAATCTTTGAATTGTCTGTTTATAATGATCGTATGTTTTGTATTTCCGAATGTTGTCCTTCTGATTACACCACTCCCATAATTTTAGTTAAAATTGAGTTAGCTCATCACAATTGGTGCCTATAGTTTCCACTACTGTTTAACACTCTGTGTATATTCCAGTCAAGATGGAAGAGATACCAGTTAAGCAGATAATGTTCAGATCTTCATAAAAAGGTTTTCTATGTGGATTTAATATTTTGTGGAATAACATCAGTTTTTTGTACAGAACAATGGAATCTAAAGATTGGATGCCAAGTTCAATTCTGATAAAGGTGATTGGTAGACTACAGGGAAGACGTAGGGATCACTTCCATAAATAGCCCTCCAAGGGAATTTAAAGTGGTACTAAAAGATAAGAATGGATGTGACATATAATGTAAATAGACATTCCCATTTGGTCTCCAATTACAGCTCCAGCAATCCATGGTAATCGTCTTCCTCTGAGGAAATGGCAGAGAAATGTAATATAGATTTCTTGAACCAAAGCACCACCTCAGGGGAAAAAGGGCAACCAGCAAGAAGAGGCAGAGATGACATTGCAAACCAGGATCATGAAGGGACCTAGAGGAATCTGGTTCTTGGACTCCATCAGAAGGAACAGGTTACTTACCTGTAAATGTTGTTCTGCAGCATGGGTCTGGCATGGATTCACATGCTCATGGCGGGGCAAGGGCGCGGTGTTTGGCGGGAGGTGTTTGGCGCCGCAGGTGCCTGGAGGGAGCCCTTCATTTCCGGCCTGGAGGCCACGCCCCCTGGACTACAAGCGCTGCCACAAGCCCCGCAGCGGTGAAGCCCGCGGCGGGGCAAGGGCGCGGTGTTTGGCGCCGCAGGTGTTCGGCGTGACAGCGGGAGGCCTGTCTAGGGCTCGCCAGCGAGAGAGGAGGAGAAGCAGGAAAAGGGAAGTAAGTGCAGGCGAGTGTACGTCGGAGTGTACGTCGAAGGGACTGTTTGCCCAGGCCTGTTTGCTCGCGCAGGCTCTGCTGAGTCTGCTAAGCTTGCTGTTCCTAAAATGTCCTTTCTGAAGAGCCTGAGAACTATGAAAACCCACGGCCCACCAAGGAAAACCCCCCTGACACTTCCAGATCTCTCACCCTTCCATCTGCCTCCTCCATGTCCCAAGGTGTGTGTCGAGCATGCCCTCCAAGAGAGTGGGCTTAATCCTAAGCACAAGGTACGGGTTATAAAGAGGACACGTCCCGTTGTTAAAAAGGGTGTGTCGGCCGAAAACCTCGTCACGACCGCCCAGAACACTGTTTTAGTATCTGGGGGTGAGTGCTCTAGTTGTTCCCCCCCGCACCCCCAAGTGTGGACAGAAGGGGGTTGTGGGGCTCTACTGTTACGGGGGAGCAACATGGTCATCGAACATGGGACCAGGGAAGGATCACCACCCTTCAATCGGGGTAATCTGCATGAGGATCAACGCAATGGGGAGGACCGAACCGCAAAGTCTCAGGTGGCCCAGGCCTTCATAGCGCCTAACGGAGGAAGGCTCTGCCCACCCTCAGCTGAAGAACCCTGTCCTCTCGCCCTGACCCCGAGCCTTAGCCCCCCTAAGGGGCTCCCCATCCAAAGAATCCTCTGCCCTGGGACGGAGATGCAGGTGCATCATGAGGGGGGCTCTGTAAGTCTGGGTGAATTTGTTAGCAGCCCGCCCCCAGCGAGCTCTACCCTGGAAAATCACATCATAGTTCTCACCTCGCCATCCACCCCTACAAATGGTGTTGGGCCGGGAAAGTCTCCATCTAGCTCGGCTATGGTCTGCTCAAGTACCGAGGGCAGTCCATCCGTTGATGTCCCCGAACGCAATCTTTCCTTGTGCAATAGAAGCCCCGGAAATATGCAGATCCCTACAGCGAGTCTATTGGCCAGCCCTCCCCTTTCCTCGTCTACATCAAGGGTGCCCAAGCACCAAATAACCCATTTGGATGCAGGGTTGGCTTTTAACCCCCCTTTAGAGGCTGATTTGTCACTTGGGGGGTGTAAGTGCAAGCAAGTTCTGGCTGAGCTGGTTGTCATCAGAAACATGCTCGCAGCCCTTATAGCTACTCAGGCAAAGGAACAGAGGGAACAGAGGGAGGAGGAGTCCATCTATACCCAGGCTGCGTGTAAGGTTCTAATCGACATACCTTTGGCACTCCCCAAGAACCAAGCCCCATTGAGTCCGGAGCCTATAGCCCCAATCTCGTCTAGTCCCAGCCTGATGTCGGGGAATGCACAAGTGGCCCCTGGAAAAGGTCCCAGTGTGGAGGGCAATAAGAACAGCCAGCACATTGGGGGGGTGGATCATGGGCACAGCCGAGCTGGTTCCTATCACCCTAAAATCGTGGGAAAGAGCCACGGTGGCTCATGGCTTAGAGGCGGCCCACCTCAACCCCCTTACCAAAGTCGGAATGGACAAGCATGTGTGTATCTCCATGGGGTACCAAAAATGGAAAGGAACTGGCAGGAGTCCAGGGAAGCTCTTGCCAACAAAAGCATACACTGGCTAAAGTCCGTGAGAGGTTGTTTTTTTGTGACCAGGGAATCCTTGGCGGGATGTCGCAGATTGGCCAGTTCGGTCCAGAATTCAGGGGACATTGTGGAATTGACCTTTTGGGACTGGAGAGTGGCGAATGGGGTCTTGGGCCTAAAGGGAGGGGCGGGACGGACCCCGAGGAGTGTAATTTTTATCAGCCCACTATTACATTTACGCCCTGAGCACCCCCTGAGGCGGACCCAGGGGCTTTACCCTCTGTCCGGGGCCAACCTCACTCCCCTGGGTCGCAATCGGTCAGACACTTTTGGGGCTGGGCCCAGACAAGGGGTGTTATATTGAGGGTGACGGGATCCTTGGGTTCACACCTCCCCACTCCCTTAAATGACTCTTTGATGCACTATTTTTTGACAAGGATTATTAATTGTATTTGCTTTTGTATGTTGTATTGCTATGTGTTTAATGGATTTATATTTAATCCGAATAAACTTGCTGACTGACTGAATATTCCCCGTCGTCGGGCTGGGAATCCTCGGTAAAAGAAAAAACAGTTTCAGTTTCGTTTCTAAACTGTCTTTCTCCTATAAACCAATCACTGAGCTCTGGGTCATATTGCCCCCAGCCAATGACTGCCCTCTACCTAAGCCCCTCTACTGGCAGCCATCTTCAGATTTGTACCGCAAGTTCAAGTGTTGGGAGTTCTCCTGCTTCGCTCTTTGAGCTTTTTTCTGCGTTGTTTGCTTTTTCAGAGTTAAATTCTATTTTCGGTCAATCGAGCCTATGTGCGCCATCGATCATCTATCCGACTAACGGGTACCAGTTTTTCTGTCTTTTTCAGCAAACCTCAAGGGTTGTTTTTGTCGGGTATTCTTCTTGGAGGCTCAGAGAAGATTCTTCAGGCCTACACCGCGTTGATCATGTTGGACGAGAAGGACAGCACTTCCCTCTTCAAGCTTTGCCCCGACTGCGGTTTGCGGAATGTCTACATGGACAACAGTAATTCCCAGTGCATGTATTGCCTGCACCTGACGCATAAAGAGAAGGATTGTGAGATTTGCTGTGGCTTCTTGAAGCACACGCTGAAGGATTGATACCAACGGCTGGAATCGTGGCTGCAGTTCAAGAACTCTATCCGGGGTGGCACCCAGGGACATGCCTCTCCCGGATCTGGCAAACCTGAGCGGACTTCTAAGATTCCTCATCTGTGATAAACTCCCATTGAAGTATCTCACAGAATTCCCAGGCAAAGAGGAGAGTGAGAGGACACCACCAAACCCAGAAACCTTTGGAGGACTGCCCGACCCACTCTAACGTCCTGCCCTGACACTAAGCAGCAATGTTTGCCAAATGTGTGCAGCGAGGCCAAGACAGGTGCTGCAGCCAGACCTCTGATTAAATAAGCCTTGAGACCCTCACGCACATCCTTCTAAGCCAGGTGATGGCATTGTGAGATGCAGAGAATGATCAACCTTGATTGAGTCTGTTTATTCACATCCCTACCAGCGAGAGCACCAACATAACCCACATACAACTTGCCATCTTTCCTGATGTCCTGGCCCAGTCAATGGAATCCCTTCTCTGCTTTGGAAGCGTAAGGTGGCGAAAAAACATGGGAAAATTGATTTTCTGGGAGAGATGGAAGTCTGAAAACAACGTTAGGAAGTAAGGACGATCTCACTCTCAAAGTCACCTTCTCCTAATAGTAGGGAGGTTTATCAGATAACACCCGAAGCTCACTCACCGTCTCATAGACAAGCATACACACTCTACCGTCCATTTTTCCAATGGCAGTGAAGCCACCATCAGAAATTGGATGCGTGAAACGCAATCATTCTAAACAGTTGATTCTATGATCCCTCTCTATGCAAACAATTCACTCCTATATGTGGAGGACACTGGGCAGCATCTGCAGGATGCAGAGGTATCATTGATCAATTTGAGAAGGTGCATGGGCGCATGATAAACTAGTCAACATCTGAATTGCTTCCTGTCTGGGAGTTCTCAAGTATCTAGGGATCAAGGTTTACAGTCACCCAGCCAACAGTACTCGCCATAACCTGAAAAATGTTTTGAGGTGGGTTCCATATGTTATTAACGAAATATAAAATAACGCAAACATTTTTAACGAAAAATAAATAATGAAAAAATACCCACATTTGTTTTTTTAATTTGGGGGGGGTTCTCTCCCCAACCCCCCCGTTTGGCTATGATTCTTACCCCACCGCAACCACCCCACTACCCATTTTAAACCCTTACCCCACCCCTATACATACTTTCTTTTTTTAAAACTCTTTATTATATTTTAAAACATTCACCAACAAATAACATAACATCCAAAATGGCACTTCTTGGTGGGAGTCCCCTCGCTATAGTTCTGGCTCGTCCTCCCGTTTATGGGCACAGTTCTTTGGTTGCCTCTGGCAGTTCCGTGTCTATTTCCTAGTTGTGAGGTCTATTGTCCAACCAATACCCCCAGTTGGTTAGACGTCTTTGTTGGGGCTTTCTCCTTGGTCTGTTGGGTTTTCGTCCACACTTTCTGTCTCACTCGGGTCCACTGTGTCTCGTTCATCCCTGGGGTCCAACACGTCCCGTGCCAGAGCATTCCAGGCCATTATCTGATCACTGCTCTCTCTTAAGCCTCTTTGTGCTGCAGTAGTCCATACTGTTGTCTCTGCTAATGCCCACCGGTTCAGGTCGGCCCACCAGGCATCTATGCTGGGCCCTGCATCTTTCTTCCATGCTATGGCAACCCGGCGCTTTGCCAAGATGCATATCAGGTCCTTCATTTTGGCTATATGCGTCCTTTGGTTATTTCCCCTTGGGAACAGTCCTAGCAGGTAGGATTCTGGCATCCATTCCTGCATCTGCATTCCGCCTGCTGTTGCTCTTCTCTTGATGCCTTCGCAGAAAGTCATTATCACTGGGCACGTCCAGAACATATGGAGCATGTCTACCTTTTCTGCGGCACATCTGGGGCAGCTTTGAGTGCCTTTATTCCCATTCTAAATAATGTTTTTGGGGTGAGGTACGCCCTATTCGTGACATAGTGCTGTCTGCCTAAATCTTGTATTTCTGGAGACCTTTTTTGTGTATTTTAGGCCCCTAAGCCATTCCTGGTCGGTAAAGGTCCTCTGGATTTCCGACTCTCATTTTACACGTACTTGCAGTTTGCAGTTTGGTTTCCTTGTTGCTTTTGTAAGTATGTATGGAATGTTGGGTGAGTGGTATAGAATGCTGCCTGTGAGAATGTTGATGTATGAATGGGAGTTCTGAGTGAGCCAGTTGGAGAGATGTAGCTTACCTGAGAGGATGCTGGTGCATGTTGTCTAAAGCCCAGATGTACTTGACATGATAAACCTAATATAATGTACTGGAACTTCAATAAAGAACTAATCAGACCATCATCTGATGTCCGTCATCACTGGGAACCCAGAGCTTTACAATGGCGACGAGGATGCTAGCTGTGCTGGGGGGACAGCACAACAGATGAGACATGCACCACCCCCCCAACAAAAGAAGATCCTCTCAGGTAGGGGCAGCGTTTTTGCGTTTAAAAACTGGATTCTGAGGTCCAATATGTAGTAAGCAGCGCCAGGGCCTGGGGCCAGGTGGCCTGTCGGCTGGAGAGCAGGCAAAGGAAGCGGCGAGAAAGAGACTACTAACATTATGCTGAACTTCGGGTGGGGGGGCTAAGGGCCCTGTGACAATGTTGGAGGGGCTTGGAGCCTGTAACTAACTGCGTTTTAGAGGGGGCTTGGTGCCCATTAGCAAGGGGCTTGAAGCCTATTAAAAAGGAGCTTGCAGGGGCTGGTGTTTAAGCACCGGAAGCTCAAGGGACTGGTCAAAGCTAGAGACTTGTGCAGTAGAAGACTGCGGCGCCTGCACACCGACCCGGTGTAGAGTGGAGGCGTGGATGAGAGCACCAATACGTCTTAACTGTCAGAAGAGGCAACTAGTGTTCTGTCAACGGGCAGCACATCTGGGCTTTTCTGGGAGGCTGGATCCCGGGTGGCCTTCAGGTGCTCAGCGGTGGATGGTGTCGTTTTTAGAGTCAAGAATGCTGCAGCGCATGCAAGGGGCTCAGGCACCGCCTGAGACAAAGCGAGATGAGCAGGAGGCTCCATTGTATATGCAGTGTGGGAGTCCTGGAGACCTGTGTTATGGAGCGGGCTAGGCGCGCAATGGGGAAATCAGCGAGAGTCATGGTGACTGTTGGGGTGCAGTGATATGTTCGTCGCGACGGCTTTTGGCAAATGATAATGTTGTCAGGAACATCTGGGGAGATGGTGATTGTCCCGGCGAAGTAGAGACGTAAGCTTTGGAGTGTTCCGTGTGTTCGTTAGTTTTGAGAGCGCTGAATGGTTTAAGAAAAGAACCCTGCAACGTTTCCCAGCATGGCAACGTTACCGTTGGGTAAAAGAAGGTCCTTTCCTCATGTGCTCCCCGATGTGCGCAGAATGGTACTATGTTGGATCTAGTATGAGAGTCACTTAAGGAGCGCTGCAATGTTTTATGTATGAGGGAGGTCCAAGGAGAAAAAAATAAAGCTGAACACGGACAGGGCAGCTTCCGTCTGCATGTCAGCTGTCCAGTAACTAGCAAGTGTGAGCAGCAGTGATACTGCGGTGCGAAATTCAAAGGGCAGTGAACTGATATCAATGGGTCATCGGACTGATCAGCTGCAAATTAAAGCAGTTTAGGGCTGTATCCCAAAAGGTACTTTTCGTGGTTCACATGGGAGCCAGCTGGAAAGCAGCAAATGAAGATGATTTGTTTATTTGTTTCTAGTTATGGTATTCATTTGTACTGAGGTTACGGTAGTTGTCATGTGAGGCCTGCATTTGTTGGTAATTCGGTATGGTCTGCAAACTGGTTTCTGTTGGTGTGAATGTCGTGGCCTCATGTTAGAGTATGCATTGTTAGGGATAGTGATTTTTAACTTGTCAGTTACAAAATGCTAGTTTTAGTGGTAACCTAATTCAACATTTTTCCCCACATATGGACTCTTTAAGTTAATAGGTAGTGTGGACTGGTCACTAGTACAGAGATTTATTCTTGAAAATGTTTTGTGAAAATTCTCCACACTAATCTTGCTTTGCAGGTGTGACTTTCGTTTTAGTTTGAGAACTAGGAAGTTTTCTTTGGGTCTTGTATAAATGTTAAGTATTTTACTGTAGTGACATGTTATTGCAGTGTGTGGATGTTAGGCAGAATCCTGTGCAGTGCCCTTAGGGACCAGTACACACAATTAAGACTACAGGTGGCAATACAAGTTTTACCTTTGGTACAAGCCTGTACCGCTATGTCAGAGTGGTAGCAGTGGCAGAGCAACCAGGCTTATCTCAAGAGTATATGAGCAGTAGCTGAGATTACACAAAGGGACCACAATTACTGTGACTCAAGCAAACACTGACTCAAGGTTTCAGGTAGAAAAATACAAGTACATTTATTTTTAAACCATTGATTATGAACACAACACTTCTATTAAACTTAAACAAAAACCACACGTTAAATATACTACAACTAACCAATTCACTTTGTACAGTATGTCTCAAGGTAAGTACCCTGTGTTTGAATGAACTGGTGTTACGAACAAAACACGTTACCGCGAATACGATTGCGATCACTTTGACAGTTCGGTCTACTAAATAACTGCGTATCCGTGACATGAAATGCTTCCGGGGCAAAACGCACTTAGCACCTGAGATACCCAGAGGGAGTTGGAGGCAAAAATCACAGGCAATATTTTGGTTAGGCAGACAGCATCGAGAAACACTCAGACAGGCGTTCAAAAGTCAAAGGGCCGGAGCCACGGTCAAGTGACACCGGGGGCCTGTTGCCGAAGATCACACAGTCCGACAGTTCACGATTCAACGTAGCCAAAAGTACTTCGATATTGTCAATGTTCGGAAGCAAAAGTTATAAGAAGGAGGGAAGACAAGGGCAAGCCTTGGAGATGAAGAAAAGGGGTTCACCCAGTTTCTTCAAGCAGAACACAGTACCTTATTCCAATGGTGCAGCTGGTGCCCTGGCAGTTGTTCCTGTTGGTTTCCCGCAGACCCACGGTTCCTGGAGAGTCGTCGTGAAGGAGGACATCTGAAGGGGGTCTGCACCACACAGGGATGAAGCCGGCAGCAGTGACAATAGATAAAAGGTGCGCTCCTTAAAAACAGGAGAATCTCTTCAAATGGCTATCCGGACCACTACAGCAGTGTGCAGCGATTTCAACCAAGGAAGAGGATCCTCTGGCTGTGGAAGATGAGCTGGTTATCCCCACCAGGCTCAAGGGAAGAAGACTCCGGACCGGATCTTCTCGTAGCCATTGAAGTGTAGATAGCTCAGGAAAGCAGCAGGGCTCCACCGGGACGGGGTAGTTGCAGCAGCCGTCGTTCTCTCCACTTATCTTCGGTTCCTTGTAGTTCCAGTGGCGACTCTCTGACTTCTAGCCCAAGAGACCTGCCTTTTATGCGCAAAACCCCCATTCACACAGCCTGGCTGTCAATCACCCAGCATGGGGGTTGTCCAGCCTGGACAACCACCTCAGCCAATCATGGCAAAGTGCGACTTGGGTTTCCTAGGATACCCTGTGCAGGGGGTGACTACACCACTCCCTCACATTCAGCCCACCTAGACACCCAGGCGCCTGGTGGAGGGCTTCTGAGCAGAAGCCTGCCAAAAGACGGTGAACAAAGAAGGCGAACCTAGTTTGCCGTGCAAAGTAAAACACAAGAAGGACTTTAACAAAAAGAAATGGCGAATAAACCCAACTGGAGCCAAAAGAAAGACGATTTGGTCAAGTGGGTTTATGTTCGAGACTAATGTAATAGCAAAGAACAATACCACGTTTATCTAATATAATCGCGGTAGAAAAGTTAGGGTAGATACCACTGCCACCAGCCAAGTCTAAATGTTAAAAGAGCGAAACAATGCTCTAGGAGGTGCAGATAAAAAGGGATACAAATTAACCCTTCCCAGTACTCCATGGAAGATGGGGTGTACTGGATCTGTGGTAGATTGACTAAGTAAAGTTAATGGCAACTTTACCCTTCTCTGGGGGACTGTAGTCAGCCTCAGAAATGGAGTCGGGGGAAGTCTCAAAGACAACCCTGTGCCACCGCACTGAAGGTGCTGTGTGACACACAAAAAGAAGGGGGCTACTGAAGTGGTGTACTTCAGAGTCCACAATCACAAAAATAGAGAAATACACATGGCAAAACATAGGTAAGAGTGGGGGAAAAGCTCACACTCTTACCAAGTGGGAAAAAAAAATAAACTCCAGAAGTCCAGCAAAGCTGCTGGGGGACTCACTAGGTGAGGCCATAAATGAGAATTCTCCCAAACACTTGCCCCCCCCAGACTAAGGGACAGGAGGATTTAATCCACTCCTGGATGGACCTCATACCTCTAGTCGGTTACAAACATCCTAGAGAGACCATCAGCATTTTGGTGGTGACTTCCTGCTCTGTGCTCAATGGAAAAATCAAATCCTTGCAGGCAGATTGACCATCTGAGTAACTTTGGGGTTTCCCCTTTCATTTGCATCAGCCATCTCAAGGGTTGGTGGTCAGTCTCAATAGTGAAGGTAGATCCATACAAGTATGGTCTAAACCTCTTCAGTGCCCACACAATAGCAAAGCATTCTCTTTCTATTGTTGCCCACCTTGTTTCAGGATCCTTTAACTTCCTGCTGATGAAACAAATGGGGTGTTCCCTACCTTTCTCATCCAGTTGACTAAGGACTGCACCTATACCTACATTAGAAGCATCAGTTTGTACAATGAAGGGTTGGTGATAGTCAGGAGCTCTTAGGACTGGAGCTTGACAAAGGGCTTTATTTAGACCTTCAAAGGCTTGATTGCACTCCTCATTCCACCTGACCTTTTTAGGAAATTTGGGAGAGGAGATGACATTCAAGGGAGAAGCTATGGTGCCATAGTTCTCTATGAAGTTCCTATAATACCCAGTGGGACCTAGGAAGGCTCTCACTTGGTATTGAGTAGTAGGGGTGGCCCAGTTTTGTACAGCTTGTACTTTGCTAGGCAATGGCCTCATTTCACCTCCTCCTACCTCATGCCCAAGTAGACCACTGAACACTGACCAATTTGACATTTGCTTGCCTTTATGGTCAGATGGGCCTGTTGAAGAGCCTGCAAAACATAACCTAGGTGTTTACCATGTTCTTTCCATGTTGGGTTGAACACTGCAATGTCATCGAAGTATGCCATGCAGAAGTCCTGCATCCCATTCAGAACTTGATTGACCATCCTCTGAAATGTAGCAGGTGCATTCTTTAATCCAAAAGGCATTACCTTGAATTGGTAGAGGCCAGCTGGGGTGGAGAATGCAGTTTTCTCCTTGGCATGGTCTGTCAGGGCTATTTGCCAATAGCCTGATGTTAGGTCAAATGTGCTGAGGTACTTTGCTGCACCAAGCTTGTCCACCAGCTCATCTGTCCTAGGCAGAGGATGGGCATCAGTCGTTGTGACTGCATTTAGAGCTATATAGTCCACGCAGAATCTCAACTCCTTGGATCCTGCCTTTGGTACAAGCAAAACTGGGCTAGACCATGGGCTAGTAGAGGGCTCTATAACCCCGAGTTCAAGGATCTTGTTGACCTCATTCCTTATGTGGGATCTGATATTGTCTGACATTCTGTACCGCCTGCTTTTGACAGGCAGACAGTCACCAGTGTGTATGTCATGCTGGCCCCAAGGGGTCAAGCCTGGTGAAAGTGAGAACAGGGAGGCAAACTGATTTAACAGTAACTTGCACTCATCCTGCTGGTCAGATGTGAGACTGGAAGAGAGATTAACTCCTTCCACTTGCTCATCTAAAGGTTAAACCTCTCTACCATCCCATTGGTTTGGAGGTGGTAGGCAGTTGAGAACTTGTAGGTGACCCCACAGGTTTTCCACATGGTTTGCATGTAGTGGGACATAAAATTTGATCCCCTGTCAGATATCACCTCCTTAGGAAAACCTACCCTGGTAAAAATACCAAGTAGGGCCTGAGCCACAGCCACAGCCGAAACGGTCCTCATAGGTATGGCTTTAGGAAATCTAGTGGCATGGTCCACTACAACCAGGATGAACCTGTTGCCTGAAGATGTGGGAGGGCCAAGAGGACCAACAATGTCAATCCCAACCCTCTCAAAAGGAACTCCCACCACTGGGAGAGGCACTAAGGGTGCCACATTCTTGGATCCACTCTTGCCAGAGGTTTGGCAAGTGTGGCAGCTTCTGCAGAATTTGTCTACTTCTCTACCCATTTTAGCCTTTCTTTGGTCTTCTTAAAACGTAAGTGACCAGCCAAAGGTACCTCACCGGGCTAACTGCAGAAACTGGAGTCGGTTCACTAGAGGTACTACAAGTCTTTTGTAGTCTCCAGGGGTTGACTCAGTTGGTTCACTGTAGAAGAGGCCATCCTCCCAGTGTAGCCTATACTTCCCAGGCTCAGTCCCATTGAGCTGAGAAGCTGCCTGTTGGCGAAGACCTTCCAAGGTAGGACACTCTCTTTGTCCCTTACTGAAATCTTCCCTGTTGGGTCCATCTTCTGCCAGTAAAGACTGCAGCTCAGGATGGTCAACAGGGTCAAGATCTCCTACCAAGGTAAGATCCTCTTCTAGATCTGATTCCTCAGTATCTAGTTTGACCATACAGGGTTGAACCTCACACTCAGCCTCAGCTGGTGTGGGAGTCACAGGTGTGACTTTGGACAGTCTCAGAGATGTCCTTCTGGGCAGAGGAGTGCTTGCTGGTTTCTTGCTGGCAGACTTAGGTTTCCCCTTTGTCTTTTCTTGTCCTACAATGGCAGTAAGTAAGTCCTGTGGACTTGGGGTGATAGTTTCCTCTATCATGTCCCCAGGAGAGCCTCTTAAGGTTCTCTCCCTTGCAGACCTTGTGAGCTTCCTGCTTCCTTCTGCTTGGGGCACTGGGGGTACTAGACACAACTCCAAGAGTTTTAAAGTCATTACCCAACAGGATCCTCCCAGGTACGGTTTTTTGCACATTTACAGGTATCCTGACAGTCATGTCGTTACACTGGATGAGAGCTGGTAACTGGGGAACCATTTGCACAGGGCCTCCAGGTAACTTGGTTAAGTGTTTGGGTGCCTTAGCAACATCCTCCACTTTGAAAAAACATTCATTAACCACGGTTATGCTGGCTCCAGTGTCTCTGATGGCAGGGGTCTCCTGACCATTCACAAGAACACTATCTTTGTAATACTCGTTAGTATTATCTGGGATTGAGTTATAGACATCTAAGTTCTGTTGTTCCCAAAGACCCAAGGACACTAAAGAAACACTAGCTGAGACTCTCATGGGCTCATCAGCTAGTAGCTGAATGTTTCCACTTGTCATAGGCACTTCATCCACCTGGGAGAAGGCTAAGGAGACAGTGTTGATCCCTGAAGGTTTACCCTTACACTTGGGATCTCCTTTCACATGGCCAGGTAACCCACAAACAAAGCATTTCCCAAGTGCTCTCTGGAATGGGGGTTTGCTCTGACCTCCATCTGGTGTGGAACCAGGTAGTACACTAGTCTGATTCGGTTTACCTTGTTGCTTACCCTGGTTATGTTTGGGGCCCTCTTTTGGATTGGAATTATTGGAATTCTCTTTGTCTTTCTTTGGCTGCTTCCCCTCATCCTCCTTCTGAGTAGCCCCAGAATCCTTGTGAGTAGCCCTGTTGGTAACCCACAAGTCAGCAGCCTTAGCTAGCTTCTTAGGATCTATCACCTTAGAATCAGCCAAGTGCTGTCTAAGCTCAGGAGAGCAGACATCAAAATAGACTCCAACATTACAAGATTCCTCAAACCTTCATAAGTGTTCACTTTGTAACCCTTAACCCAACCATCTAAGTTTTTCAAACATTCACACACCCAGGTAGCCCAAGGGGTACCATCATGCTTTTTAAGGGTTCTAAACCTCTTAAGATACTGGGAAGGGGTCTTCCCAAACCTAGCTATTAATGCTAGTTTCATACACTCGTAATCCTCTTTATCATCCTCCTCCAACTCCATTACAGCATCACTTGCAACAGGGAGGAGCCTAGAGAAAAAGCCAAGGAATCAACTGATTCCCTATGATACCCTGAATCCCATGATTATACTCAAACATAGCTAACCAATCCAAAACATCAAGTTTAGTCTCATACATACCAATCATTTCCTTTGGCATACGAGGTCTCTTAGGGCTGGAAGACATAGAAGTCTCTGGGAGAGAAGCATTTTCTAGAGACAGTTTCTTAATTTCTAGTTCATGGTTCAGCGCCATTTCTCTGAGCCTTAACTCTTGATGTTTCATGGCAGTTAGTGCATCAATAAGTTTCACTTCCAATTCAAGTTTTATTTTCTCAAGTGCAATAAACTCAGAGTAAGTGTAGGACCTGTGGGGGTCCCTGTGGACAGAGGTTGTGCATTCTGAGCAGGCAAAGGAGTTGTAGGGTTTCCTAGCAAGGACTCATCTACTTCTTCTAAAGTAACACTCTCAGAATCAGAAACATCGAAATCCACATTTGCTGGAGTGGTAGGTCTTTCTGACCCACTCTCCAGACTTTTTCCCATTAACTTTGCAAACAGTTCATATTTCTTTCCTTTTACGAGAGATTCTTATCCCTACACATGGTTCTCAGAACCTCAGCAGTATAGAGTAACAGACTCTCTTCAGTGTAGCTTTCCATATTTGACATGATGTCTCCGTTAAATAGAATTAGTGGTCTTAGCCTTGTGGTTAGTTGAACCCAAGCAACAGCAGCACTCTAAGTGTAATCACTCTACTTCCAAATCCTCACCGCTGTACACCAGTGTTAGGCAGAATCCTGTGCAGTGCCCTTAGGGACCACTACACACAATTAAGACTACAGGTGGCAATGCAAGTTTTACCTTTGGTACAATCCTGTACCTCTATGTCAGAGTGGTAGCAGTGGCGGAGCAGCCAGGCTTATCTAAAGAGTATATGAGCAGTAGCAGAGATTACACAAAGGGACCACAATTACTGTGACGCAGGCAAACACTGACTCAAGGTTTCAGGTAGAAAAATATAAGTACATTTATTTTTAAACCATTTGTTATGAACACAACACCTCTATTAAACTTTAAACAAAACCACACGTTAAATATACTACAACTAACCAATTCACTTTGTACAGTATTTCTCAAGGTAAGTACCCTGTGTTTGAATGAACCGGTGTTACGAACAAAACAAGTTACCACAAATACGATTGCGATCACTTTTTGACCGTTCGGTCTACTAAATAACCGCGTATCCGTGACATGAAATGCTACCAGGGCAAAACACACTTAGCACCTGAGGTACCCAGAGGGAGTTGGAGGCAAAAATCACAGGCAATATTTTGGTTAGGCAGACAGCATCGAGAAACACTCAGAGACAGGAGTTCAAAAGTCAAAGGGCCGGAGCCAGGGTCAAGTGACACCGAGGGCCTTTGCCGAAGATCACACAGTCAGACAGTTCACGATTCAACATAGCCAAAAGTACTTCGCTATTGGCAATGTTCGGAAGCAAAAGTTATAAGGAGGAGGGAAGACAAGGGTAAGCCTTGGAGATGAAGAAAAGGGGTTCACCCAGTTTCCTCAAGCAGAACACAGTACCTTATTCCAATGGTGCAGCTGGTGCCCTGGCAGTTGTTCCTGTTGGTTTCCCGCAGACCCATGGTTCCTGGAGCTTCGTTGCGAAGGAGGACGTCTGAAGGGGGTCTGCACCACACAGGGATGAAGCCGGCAGCAGCGACAACGGATAAAAGGTGCGCTCCTTAAAAACAGGAGAGGCTCTTTAAATGGCTGTCCGGACCACTACAGCAGTGTGCAGCGATTTCGACCAAGGAAGAGGATCCTCTGGCTGTGGAAGATGAGCTGGTTATCCCCAAAAACAAAGGTGGGGACCCCTACATGGGCATCTGGGGTGAGTTCAATATATACTAAACAGAGAGGATGCCCTATGTGCTGAAAAATTCAATAAATGTGTTTCAGAAAGCACATGCTGAGGACCAGAGAGTGTGTTCTTATTAAAAAATATATATCATTTTATTCTGTTACAATTTCATAAAATACATTTTTGAACAATTATAAGACAACAATTCATTTCTAATCAACATATATTTTTTGCGAACATGTTTTTTTGTGAAAATAGCGCATTTTTGTGTAGACATTTCTCCTATGTGTATATCACTAATACACCATTCTACCAGTCATCTTCACAATCAAATCTAGTTTGTATATAGACATTCTAAATAACTTTCACAGTAGTAATATTCCTACTTTGACAGTCCACCATTATGTATCAACTATAAGTAGCCAAGATTATTCTAGTAGTATTCCTCTCATCATTGGATTTCTTTTTGTATAGTTTCGACTTGACATCAATTGGCCAGATTTTACAGAACCATTGGTCAACGTCTTCTTCAGGATTAGTAGACTTATTCAAAGGCTTTATCAGTGCTTCAATACGTTTCTACCGAGCTGGGGCACACTTGCTTCCCTGCTACCGAATTTGCTCAACAGTAAATAAACTTCAAAAAGTGTTCCAGCGTGCTGGGACACACTTGCTTCCCCGCTGTCAAATTCACCCACCAGTATTAGACTTGAATGCTGGCTTCAAAAAGAAGGGCCTCGCCTACTCAGGAACACACGAAAACCGGCAGAGAAACAGAACCGTGGCAGTCAGCTGTTCCGAACTGGCAAGTGTGCCCCAGCTCGGTAGAAACGTTCTGTAAAATCTGGCCAATTGATGTCAAGTCGAAACTATACAAAAGGAAATTCAATGATGAGAGGAACACTACTAGAATAATCTTGGATACTTATAGTTGATACATAATGGTGGACTGTCAAAGTAGGAATATTACTACTGTAAAAGTTATTTAGAAAGATCAACACATCTAAATCAGTCCTCCTCCCCATGAGAACTCGGGACCCAGGCCTAGACTCCCGGGACAGTCTAGGGGGAATAGCGGTGGGGAAGACCTCAATCCGATACCTGGGGATCTTTCTGACCAGGGACCTGCACAACCTTGCCCCTGCCAACTATGACCCCGTTATGTCACAGGTCACCGCCGATTTAAGGAGATGGGGCTCCATGATCCTGTCCTGGTATGGTCGCATGACGGCAGTGAAAATGAACATACTCCCGCGCCTACTATACCTTTTCACCGCCCTCCCCACCAGCGTCCCCGACCAAACATTCAGGGTCCTCCAGAATGCGGTGCGCGAGTTTGTATGGCAGGGTAGGACCCCGAGAACCGCGAAGGCCATTCTTACCTTACCTAGAGAGGAGGGGGGGTTCGGGCTCCCTGACTTTCACCTCTACTTCCGCGCCGCTCAATTGCGCGTCCTCCTGGAACACATGAGGGAAGGGATGGGCACATACTGGTCGTACCTGGAGGACATGGATGCGCACCCACTTAAGGTACGCGACCTCCTATGGGCCCCACCTAAATTCATCCCGAACAGGCTCAAATCCCACCCAACACTGGGAGTTCTCTGGGCAATATGGAGGGAGGGCCCCCAAACGGCACATCTGACATCATGGCCGTCCCCGATGTCATCCCTTTGGGGTCACCCACTTAGACTGGGAAACAGGGGGTTCCGTAACGCACAGTCCTGGTCAGACTCGGGGATGGAATGGGCTGGACAACTGTTTAAAGAGGGAGAATTCCTACCATACGAAGACTTGAGGACCGCCCTCGGCCCGGAGTCAATCTCCATATTCGAGTACCTCCACCTGAAGGGTATCCTGTGCGATCAATCATGGGGCCAGCGGCTAAAGAGACAGATGACCCCCTTTGAGAAACTACTCGATACTGCAACCTCCAGGAAGGGGGAGGTATCTGCAATGTACAAAATCCTTAACACGGTTGACCTGGGGAGAAGGAGGGGGTTCCGCACTTTCTGGAACGATCTGGCCCGGGAAGAAATTTCGGAGGACTCCTGGTCGAGGATATTCAAAATAGCATTCCACGGGAACCTGTTCACAGCAGACATGGAGCACAACTTTAAAATTCTACAGGGGTGGCACAGAGATCCCGTCAAACTGTCAAAAATGTTCACGGGAATATCCCCCGCCTGCCCGAGGGGATGTGACCAGGCAGGCACGAGGGGCCACATGTGGTGGCACTGTCCGAAAGCGCAAACATACTGGGAGAGGGTAAGGGGTTGGATCGCCGAAGTCACGGAGGAATTGCTTCCCCATAATCCCCTGACAGTGCTGCTGGGCCTCCCCCCAGAGGATACGGAGGTACACAGATACCCGAGAATGTGGGAAACAATGCTGAGGGCCGGGAGGGTGGCATTGGCCCAGAAATGGAAGAGCAGGGAGACGCCCACAAAGGAGGACTGGATACACAAGGTTAAAAACATGTTCTAGATGGACAAATTAACAGCGATGATGAACAATGACATGAACTCTTTTCAGACTAACTGGTACGGGGTACAGCAGATCTGGGGTTGGGAGGTCCACTGAGGCTCGGGGAGGGAACGTGGATGGAAATGGGGACCCGCGTCCCGGGGGATAATGGACGACATGCAGCCAAACACGCAGTTGGAATTGTTTTGCTTTTTTCCCGAACTCCGGTCACACAAAGTTTGCAACGCATCTCCCTGTGAAGGGGGTTCTACTGGATCCAAGTTATTGGGGGGGAGGGTTCGTTCTTTTCTGGGAGGCCGGGGGGGGAGGGGCCCTTTTTCTTTTCTCTTATTTTGGGGGCTGATGACACGTTTATTTTATGGTAAAGCTTCCAGCCTGTTTGTTATATTATGAAAATGTTAATAAAATAAGGTTTAAAAAAA
The DNA here is from genome assembly GCF_040938575.1 of Ambystoma mexicanum. Taxonomy (NCBI): domain Eukaryota; kingdom Metazoa; phylum Chordata; class Amphibia; order Caudata; family Ambystomatidae; genus Ambystoma; species Ambystoma mexicanum. The sequence goes on along the minus strand of NC_090937.1, from coordinate 1,087,815,402 downwards.
AAAAAAGTTATTTAGAATGTCTCTATACAAACTAGATTTGATTGTGAAGATGAATGGTGTGTTAGTGATATACACATAGGAGAAATGTCTACATAAAAATCCGCTATTTGCACAAAAAAACAGTTTATCCCCACCAGGCTCAAGGGAAGAAGACTCCGGACCGGATCTTCTCTTAGTCGTTGAAGGGTAGATAGCTCAGGACTGCAGCAGGGCTTCACTGGGATGGGGTAGTTGCAGCAGCCGTTGTTCTCTCTGCTTCTCTTTGGTTCCTTGTAGTTCCAGTGGCGACTCTCTGACTTCTAGCCCAAGAGACCTGCCTTTTATGCGCAAAACGTGTGTGTGTGTGTGTGTGTGTGTGTGAGTGAGAGAGTGTGTGAGAGAGTGTGTGAGAGAGAGAGAGAGAGAGAGAGAGAGAGAGAGAGAGAGACTTGGTTCTGGTAGGGGTAGGTGTAATTTGTGTTTCTTAAGGAGGGAAGATATGTAGAGATTTGGTTTCCTTGTTGCTTTCGTAAGTATGCATGGAATGTTGGGTGAGTGACATAGAATGCTGCCCGTGAGAATGTTGATGTATGATTGGGAGTTCTGAGTGAGTCAGTTGGAGAGATGTACCTTACCTGAGAGGATGCTGGTGCATGTTGTCTAAAGCTCAGATGTACTTGACATGATAAACCTAATATGTACTGGAACTGAAGTAACCAGAACTTCATTTGATGTCAGAGTCATCAGTGGGAACCCAGAGTTTTACACAGTTCTTTGGTATTACTGTTTTCCATGAGCTGTTCATAAATTCTGGACGTTGTGTGTCCCCCTTCAGAAATATCATGTGTCTAAATTGTCTTTCATTTCTCCCTCCTCTGTGACTTCCGCCCATCTCTTTCTCATCTTTTGAACATGCTGTTATGCAGCATGAACTGGCCTGTATGTTTTCCGTATTCTTCACTCAGGGTATCGAATTCGACCCAACTCCCTTCCTTCCACAGTTCTCTGACCTGTGCCACTCCTTTGGCTTCCCAGTGTCTTCAGTACACGGCCAGTGAGTCCGGCCTGGCGCCAGCCAGCCCCGCCAGGGGTATTTGCAAGGAGCATGGGTCTTGGATTCCTTGGATCTTCCACACCTTTTTCCATAGCGTCAACCCCAGGCTGACCAGGGTGGGCAGGCTTTCGGTTCAGGGTTCTCTATCCAAATGATTTTTAGTAGATAACAGTGCTGTAATGCTGGCCGAAATAGAAGTGATTCTATAGAAGTATCATCTCCCACCCATCGGACTCCAAAGTGTAGTTGCCCTGCCAGGTAGTACCTCTCGTAATGTGGCACTTTGATTCCCCCCCCCCCCCGAGTGGTATTCCCTTTGTAGAATGTGTAGCGCTATTCTGTTCCTCCTCTCCCCCATAGAAATTCTCGCACTATTGTGTTCAGTTTCTTGAAGAATGTCCCGGGTATGTTGTAAGGTATATTTGTGAAGTACTATAGCAGTCAGGGAAGGACTGTCATTTTCAACAGGGCTACCCACCCTATAACCCCCAGTGGTAATGTCCTCCAGAACCCAATGGTCTTCGGCATTTTATCTAAGGCTACTTGTGTGTAGGCGTTGTGCGTATCCGCGGGGTCGTGGTGTATGCCTATGCCCAAATATCGAAAGGTGCACAACGCCCACATGAGGCTAAAGTTCAGTAATTGTTCCACGAGACCTATCCGAGTTCTGCTAGGGGGTACAGGATGGATTTTTCTCTATTTATGAAAATGCCGGATAGTTTGGCTTATGCGTCTATTGCTTCAAGCTGATCGGGGAGGTTCTCTCGTGGGTTCTTAATAAATAGAAACATATCATCAGTGTAAAGTGAGACTAGGTGTGTAATATTGTCTATTTGAATCCCTGTATCTGCATATGTTTTGCCCGCAAGAAGGTCACCAGTGGCTCTAAGGCCAATATATAAAGCATCGGGGATAATGGACACCCCTGTTTTGTGCCCCTATATATCCTCCAGGCTTCCAAAATGGAATGTCATTGACTCTTGCCCTCGGGCCTTTATACAGTAACCTGATCCATCGGATCCAACTTTGTGTGGATGTTGTGAACACAAGTCGCTAAACAGCTACAAGATATATCCCTATGGGATTCTGTTTAAGCTAAATTGCTTGATTCTCTCTTAGCTTAACTTAGTGTATTCCTTTCTGTGAAAAGGTTTTTTGTGTATTGTTTTTGAAAATTTTGACCACATTAATGCTGCTTGACTGACAATTTGTTTTATGATGAATAAGTATTTGATTATGTCACATTTGAATATGTTGATTGATGAAGACTTATAAATCGAAATATACACTAACCTGTTCTCTATGAAGTGATGTTTTTTATGAAGTGATGTTTATAGAGAGGTTTACTTTACACAACTGCGTATGTATATTTAAACAAAAATCTAATTATTGAACCTCTAGCTGATTGAACACATTTGAATTCATATTGCTGTCCATATTCCTGTGTACCCGGTATACCGGTATCTCAGAATTATTGACCATTTAACTTGATCTGGGACGTTCCGTCCCCCTAGGAGTGCATATGTGGGTTACCGTGTGGCAACACACAGTTTTGTTTTCTTTTGTTCCTTATAGTCCCAAGTGGCCTCGTGACATTCGCCTCTTTGCACCTGAAATACGATTTGGTGGTATTATCAAAATTATTGATTCTTCTAACTAATTAGTAACTAATAGCTAAACATTTAAATAGTTAGTGCCTCCCTCCACATTCGTTTCTTCCTATTACTGTGTATTCAGGGATGTCCATGTCCTCACCCAACTGTCTGCAGAGAGTGCGACACAGGCGCAGGCACGTAGAATGATCTGTAGCCTCCAAGTTATACCTATCAAACAGATCTGTGAAGGTAGTGATCTCTTGGCCTGTGTGGATGTCCCCCACTTTTGTGATTCCACACTCTGCCCATCTAGTGTGTTGGCCCAGCATAAAGAACTCCATATAGCTTAGCTGGATTTTCCCACAATGGCGACACCCTTGTGACCACTCCTTTGTATCCCATTTCCTTAGTGACCTCAGCATTGGCCTCTATATGGTATGTGATCTCCCGGGCTGCCATAAAGAACCTGAAGCATGGATTTCCCTCCCATTGCCTCAATCTCCAGCTTCGTGTGAGCCCAAGCATTACCCCCATGCACCCATTTGTTGGCCACTACTAATTGACTCACCCAGTAGATCCGTATGTTCGGGATCCCAAGGCCTCTGTCCCATACTGAGTTAGTTCAAAATGTTACTGCAATATACGGGACACCCCCTCCTGAAATGATTCCATGCAGATTTGCATCATTCTGTCAAAAGTAGCCTTAGGTATTTTAACCGGGGTGTTCTGCAAGATGTTCTGCAAGATGTAGAGAAGCGTAGGGAGTGTGATAATTTTAGAGATTGGCCCGCCCCACCCTTGTCAAGGGGAGTGTAGCCTAGTGTCTGGCAATAGCTTGGAGCCTAGTCAAAACCAGGTCTAAATTAGTCCACAGAAGCCGTCAGTCATCCATATACAGCTTGATCTCCAAATAAACAAATGGCACTTGCGTGATTTGCAGCATGCAGTCCAGCAGGACCGCTCCATCACCCCTCTGTACCGGGATCAGCACTGACATACTCCAATTAATCCTGAGTCCACTGTAATCTCCAAATTCTTCTATTACTTCTATTGCCCTAAGGCCCTTCCTTCCTGGCTCTCCCACTAAGAGTAACAGGTTGTCCGCGTACAGCGAGACACGGTCCTCCTAGCCCCTAGGCCACTCGAAATCCGTCAGAAGCGGATCCTTCCTTATGAGCTCTGCCAATGGCTCGATAGTAAGCAGAAACAACAATGGTTTGACACACAGCAATCTGGAGTAACTCTAGAACGAAACTAGTGGGAATAGGGTGTGGACCTGGCGGTTATTAAGTCGCTGTTCGATAATGTCACATGCCTCCCTTTGTGGAATATTAGTGTATAGTGCCGATATATCAAGCGTAACTAAGACCTTTTTTTGACTCATCAAAAGGCATCCCTTCAATCGCATTGATGGCTGCCATTGTGTTTTTCAAAAAGGCTGGTGAATTCTCTGCTAACTATCACTTTTTCAATGTACTGGCCACATGGCTCCAAAACGGACCCACACAGCTATACTATCGGTCTCCCTGTGGGACTGTGGGATGGAGAGAGTTTGTGAATTTTAAGTAAGGCGTAAAGAGTTGGTATGCGACAATCAAGTTTAGTCAAAAATATAGCCTCCTCTGGAGTCAATAACCCTTCTTCAATTGCAGAAGTACAAAGTGCTTGGAGACTAATCATGAGGTTATCTGTTGGATCCATGAATATTTTGGTGTAGTGGCTGTCATTGTCGATCAACGCCTGTAACACTGTGATGTTATGATCTCTACCTAGGATCACAATGCCACCTCCCTTGTCAGCAGGTTTAATGACAATGGGCCTCATTAGGATAGTGGCGGTAGCCGTGCCGGTAAAACAGGCACAGCTGCCGCCCGTATCATTTTTATTCTGGCGCCCATGAATGGGCAATTACCGGGTCATTACAGTCCTGCCGAACCCGGTAATTGCCCATTCCTGGGCGCTGGAAAGAAATGCTCCCCATTCCCATTTGAACCTGATTGGGCTCAATGGGAATGGGGAGGCCGGATGCACCAGCACCATTCAGAATGGTGCCGGTGCATCCGGCATGGTCTGCTTGCGGGTGCCGGTCCATCCGCCAGGTCAGACCTGGTGGGCGAAAAGGCACCTGCGAGCAGAACTTGTAGTTTGACGGTAAGGTAACAACGGTACCGGCAAGCTTACCGGTACCATTGTTACTGTACCGGCAAACTTATAATGAGGCCCAATGTCCTTGCTGGATGATAAAGAGTGTAATGCCAGATTTCCCCCAATGGACAGGTTATAATGGCCATAATCCTTTGTGGAACTCTTAAAGATGGATGGTAACGCCTGCATACACTTATTTTCAAAAACTGTAATCTCTGACAGAATTTCACCAACTGTCGGTGTGAATGATGACTTAGGTCCCAGACCCATGATGGTGATAGATTGAAGCTTGTCTCTATTCATGAAGAAAGTACGCAGTCTAACACTTCGAAAAAACTCCTCAGTTCATGTTCTGTACTGTTGAGAGATGCCGATCGGGTTGGCACTAACCTTAAACCATTCTTAAGCCCCCTCTCCTCCCAAGCAGTCAATTGGTGGTTAGGTAAATTGAATATGGCAAATTCTACCTTAGATATCCCCGTTGTCGGGTATTGAAGGTCTGTATTCGCCCTACCAGTGGACCGTTCCCTCTCCAAGGGGGCCGGCGTCCGCGTGGCTGACCTCGTCCCAAAAAATGAGGGGTATTACTGCTGGTCGATGGGGCGTTATCCACATAACGTGTATCATCTCCAGAAGAACTTGTATCTGAGAACATTACCCAGCGTTTACTGCTCAGCGTTGTATTACCAAAATGGGTGTTCTAACGTGGTGGTTGGAAGTCTGCTAGTAAATAAGGGTACACTTTTTCTTTGGAGAAGTTATTTATGTCAGTTTTCAATTTGGTAATTTTTTATGTAAAGTGAAATTCTCGAAGGCTTCCTACTCCTTATTTACAGCATTCTATTTCTCTGGGGCCCCGGATATCAAGGGATTAAGAAAGGTGCCTCTTGCACATCTAATTCCTGTATATATATTTCAGAGAGTTGTTCTGCAGTGTTGATAGTCAGTAACATTAAGTCACGACTGCATTTCGTAGATATATGGCTAAAGGAAGTTTTGTATTCTTTGTCTTTAAGGAAGGCCGCAAGCAGAGTGTGAATTTGTAAGCCCAACTGAATTATGGTAGATTTTAAATATTCTTTTAGTAAATGCCTGAGCAGTTCTGTTCTAAAGCCTTTCGTTTCAGCTGTCACTGAATTGTCAGTGATACTTCCACTAGGTTGTTGGTCAATTATGGAGGATCCGCTGATTGCCGATTGTATCTGAGCTTCTGTATGGCTTAAGGCCTCTAGTTCTGACATGCCTAAATGTGAAAACACAGGGACGCACAGTTTCCCAATTCTGGACACTCCTGTCAATTAGTTTACTAACATACAGACCATAGCAACCATTGGGCTGTACTGATTCGATAACACAAAACGAATGGTCAAGCAAAATAAAAAACGTTTTGTCTGACTGGGGTTTAAGGCTTTATAAAAGACACAACCACATTACATATACCCCAATATCAATTTTGCATAATTTAAGTTGCTGTCAATGTGCAGCCAGGGCAATTTAGACTACCTCTATTTGTAATGAAAAATGTTCATTCACTTTGCAAAAGAAAACACCATAATCAAAATTACATAGACATTGTCATATAAACACTTCAGTTTGCAAATACATAAAACTATTTCTCTACTTGGTAAGAGCAATTTGCCTCTTCATTAGACAAACTTCCAATTGTACATAATACAACTCACTTTCACATGCACACCTCATACACTAAATTCAAACTGATATCTCAAAAAAGGTAAACGAACAATGCAAGTCTGGAGATCTACAACATCCGTCGGTTTCCAGCATTCCATGCACTGCTCAAATGTGCCAATAAAATATGTGACCTGTTTAATATCTACCAGTCGCAGGTGCCTCATGCAAATTTTCCAGGTAATGTACAGGACTGACTGGTATTGTGATTTGATTGATTTCAGGCTGTCAAAGGTCTCTGGCAAAAGCAGGGACCAGCCCACTTAAGGACCAGACACATGTATTATGGATAGAGAACATGTCTCCGTTAGTTTATCACGACCTGAAAAGAGGCACAAACACGTGTCACAACCATTGGCCGTGTGAGGTCCGCTTCATGTGCATATTTAAAAACAAAGTGCAATTTACTGTTTACCATTACTTTTGCTGGGAATTTACCAATTATGCAACCATGTGCTGTGCTCCCCGTAGCCTTCACAAAATAGCATGCCGGTGACTTGTGCGTGCGCACTCTGAAATGAGAAAAGCTTATAGTTCTGTAAAATATTGATCTACACGTTTAAATGTGGGAACCTGAGTCCCATGTTGAAGCTGAAACCGTTACACTGCGGCTTTGGAATTCATAAAGTCAATTCAATGAACATGTGTGCCGTCTACAAAAAAGGAGGAAATATTCAACCTGCTATCGCGATGAGAACACCAGGCTGTGGATCAACATTGATTGCTCAACGAGGCTGAACTCACATACTTTAGTTTTACAATCTAGTTACTTGTGCTGCAGCGAGTCCCTTCGCCCGGGGGAACACTCACCGTCCCGCCGCACTGGCTGCCGTTCCCACTCAGTGCAAGTCGATGCAAGCTGGAACCCAGCTCACTGTCTAGGAGCCCGTCCTCGCTCAAACACCCGAAAACCTAGGATGCACATTTAGCGGAGCCCTTGTGGAATTACCAACGGCCATAGAGGGAAGACTCATTCACAGTGTTCGGCCCGATGCACGCGCTAAGGTTCAGATCTCTGTGACATCCAAACTTGTTTACCCAACAGTGTGAGCAACACAACAAATGTCAAATGTGAGAGGCAAGTCAGTCAACATATTAACACAGAATTTCTCGCTCCCAACTGTATGTAATTTTCACGAAATGCCAGAGTTGAAGTCTGGTAACTGCTGTGTATGGCAGTTGTAGGAATACTGTAAACCCTATTGGCTGGCGCAAATTACGTGAGTAAAGCAGACCACTGTAGGCCATCATTAAGGCCATGCACATGTGTGCGCAGTCTCAATATCCAACTTTGCTCTTATTCAGTAACCTGTTCACTAGAGCAAAGTCACCCCTGTCACCCTTCAATTGATCAATGACTGTCCATTTAATGTCATCTGCTAAGTGATGTTTTTCAAGGTAGTGTAGAACCAAGGGGGCAGTGCGTGTTTCGTTCCGTATCCGAGATCTGTGTTCCGTGATACCAATCCCCACTTTCCTAATGGTCATCCCAATACAAAAGCAAGTCACAAGGACACTTGATGGTGTATATAACATTTTTAGATTTGCAGTTGGTGAAATTCCAAAGCTGCTATACAAAATCTTTGTGTAAACACCAAAGTTTTAAGAATAAATATGCACACACTAAATGTTCCGCACGGAACATGCCCATGACGGCACACCGTCCCTGGGTCCATGCTGCCTTTATACTGTTCTGGACCAAATCAACAGGTTGGGTGAGTAGTCGAGAATGTACCAACTTATCTTTGAGGTTCTTCCCTCGTCTCATAGCAAATTAGGGGGGATCTTTTGTGCACCTAGTACTGACTACCAAATTCCAATGTTTGCGAATAAGCTTTTTGATGGAAGTTGTGTGTTTATAGAAAGTTGTAACACATACAATTCAATCATGATCTTTCTGTTTGTTCTTTGGGACCAATAAGGTGTCCCTGACATGGAAATTGGAATGAGGCCATTTGTTAACACTTCCTATCAGGAGGATAAAAGGTGGCAGTCACAGGCATCCTCTGTGCGAGGCTGGGTACGAGAAGAAACAGCTCTTTCTGGGCTGATGCGAACCAGGCGATGGAAGTTCAACGGCCATGGGGCTGATCAACAGTTGCAAAGATCGAGAGAGAGCCAGGTGATAATTCCAAGAATGAAACCAAATTAGCGGAAGAAAGGAACCTTCAAGGTGCTTGAAAGCAGCCCGCGACCCTCTCGGGTGAACGGCTTAGTTGGGAAGGAAAAGAGGAGGCGTTGGTAATGGCCTTGACTGCTGCATGAAGAGCGTCGATGAAAGAAGACCAATTAACACGACCAGTGAGTTATTGAATGCAACAAAAGCCTGGTTTGTGTAAAAAACAAAAGGAACGGCAACTCAAAAGTTGAAGGTTGGGCGTATGCCGATAAAATGTGTAATGGAAAGGACAATTGCTGAATTGTAGAAGGAATGGATACAAAGTAACAGAGTGGTCCTGCGATGCGAAATCACACGTTCCAAAGTCTCTGTGAAATGTTCTGAGTTGAACAGGAACCAAAGGCAAGAAAGTAACTGCGATCCCGAAAGAAAGTTGAAAGTTGAATGAATGAAAAGCAAAGTATATGAACTCTGAATATGCCAAGAGGGCAAAGTATATGAATTTTGTAAGAGGCCAAGAGGGCAAAGAGAAAGAAATCCCAAGAGGGCAAAGTGAAGAGAAAGAAAAACCAAGAAGTATTGGTGTTGCATATGAACTCTGAAAGATGCCAAGAGGGCAACGTAAAGAGAATAAGAAGGAACAAGTTGCTTACCTGCAACTATTGTTTCCAGCATGGATTCACATGCTCGTGAATATTCCCCATTGTCAGGCTGAGAATCCTTGGTAAAAGAAAAAACTGTTTCACTTTCACTAAAAAACTGTCTTTCTTCCTATAAACCAATCACTGAGCTCTGGGTCATACTGCCCCCAGCCAATGACTGCCTTCTCCCTCAGCCCCTCCTCTGGCAGCCATCTTCAAATTTTGTAGCATGTAAAGAGACAGTATGACCAAGAAAATCCACAGAGGGGCAGGAGGGAGGGTTCGCATGTGAATCCATGCCAGACCCATGCTGGAGAACAATAGTTAGAGGTAAGTAACTTGTTCCTTCTCTAGCATGGGGTCTGGCATGTATTCACATGCTCATGAATGAAGAATACATAGCAGTACAACATTACCAACAACTGGCAGTGGCAAGGCTCAAAAGAAGCCAATACAAGCAAAGACGTTGCGTAGTACTCTTCTCTGGAATCCCTGTCGACACAGTAGAATCTTGTGAAGGTATGCGTGAACCTCCATGTAGCAGCCCTGCAGATGTCCAGCAGGGGCACACCAGACAGAAATGCCGTCGTCTCAGCAATCGCTCTGGTGGAATGGGCTCTCGGACGGCCGGGCAGCAGTCTGTTTGCCAACCGGTGACTGTGTGATGCAACCGGTGAGCCTCCTGGAGATGGAAGCTTTGGACAAGGCCTTCCCATGGTTCACAGGACCAAAGTTCACAAAAAGTTGAGATGCCTTTTAGAAACTCTTAGTGCGTACTACATAGAACTTCAGAGCACGTGCCACATCCAGCGAGCGCAAAGTCCTTTCAGCCAGTGACGGAAAAAACACAGGCAACAGCAAAGGCTTGTTGAGGTGGAATTTCGACGGAACCTTTGGCATGAAGGAGGGGTGCGTCTGCAGCACCACCCTTGTGGCGTGGAAAGTCAGATAAGGCCGCTTGCAGGACAGGGCTGTATCTCATCTACCCTCCTGGCAAAGGTGATGGCCACGAGAAAAGCAGTTTTCCACGAAAGGAATTTGAGCGGGGCTTGATGCATTGGCTTGAAGGGGGCCTCCATGCCATGAGCCTCGTCAGTTCCCACGCCAAGGCAGGCGCCTTCACCGGAGGGAACGATCGAAACAGTCCTTTCAGGAACTCGTTGACTAGATGGCGAGACCAAAGAGAAGACCGCCCTGGTCACCTGGTGTAGCGGGAGATAGCCGCCAGATGCATTTTGATGGAGGCATGCGCCAGCCCCGTCTTGGCCAAGGACAACAAGTATGGAAGGATCTGTGGGCCATGGCCCTTAGAGGGTTGATTTTCTGCGTCCAGCACCACATTTCGAAACGCTTCCACTTGTGCCAGTAGCACTTGAGTCGATGACGATCTGGCCCTGGCAAGGACCTCCCTGCAATCCGCTGGTAGCTCGTACCTACCATACTCTAAGACTGCAGGAGCCAGGCCTTCAGGTTCAGCGATCCTGGATCGTGATACAGGATTGCGCCTCCTTCTCTGGCGTGATACAGGATTGCGCCTCCTTCTCTGGCGAGCAGATCCGCGACCACTTGCAGCTTGACTGGAGGTGACATTGACAGGCTGAGAGGGTCCGGGTACCAAAATCTGCCTCGGCCACGCAGGCGCGACGAGGATTATCCTGCATTGGCACTGTTTGAGTTGAATGAGGACTTGCAGCAGGAGAGGCAACAGGTGGGGCAATGTGTACATGAACTGACCTTCCCATGGGAAGGAAAACGCTTCCCCCATGCTCTTCTACTGGTGGAACCTGCTGGTGAATCTCTGGCATTTGGAGCTCACCTCCATTGCAAACAGATCAATCTGGGGTTTGCCCCACTTGAGGAAGAGGCTGTCTACTTAATCCTGCCGAAGTTCCCACTCGTGGCAAGAGCGCAGCTCCCTGATGAGGGAGTCAGCGTTGGTGTTCTTGACTCCCGCCAGGTGAAAAGGAATGAGAAACATCCCCTGGGCGACAGGCCAGTGCCACAAGTGCTGCGCCTCTCTGGAGAGCGCCAGGGATTTGGTTCCCCCATGCTTCCTGATACAGAAAATTGTGCTGGCATTGACCCTGAAGACCCTCACCACCTTGCCCTGGAGGGACGGTAGGAAAGACTTGAGGGCCCAGAACACTGCTCGCAGTTCCAGGACATTGATGTGGAGATCCTTCTCCTCCGGTAGCCACAGGCCTCTGGTGTGGAGACGTCTGGTGTGGGCTCCCCAGTCCCCCAGTCCTCCAGGGAAGCGTCCGTGGTGACCGTCTCCTGGTATGGGGGGCTCTGGAAATCCCTCCCCCAGAGATGTTGGAGCGCACGCCCCACCACCTTATCGTTCGACATCATACAATCTTGTCTACGTAGCTTCCGGACACCTGGACCCAACAAGCGTCCAGAAATTCCTGAAGGGGTTAGTCTGATCAGGTAAATACACAACAACATCATTCCCAGTAGTGACTTGATGGTCCGTACCGTGGCAGTCTTCAGTGCCAACAGCCGCTGCACCTTGCCCAGCACGGCTGCTATCCTCTCCTCTGAGGGGGCTGCCAGACCGGAGACCGTTTTGAGCTGGGACCCCAGACACAACGGGTTCTGCGATGGAATCGAGCAGGACTTTGGATTGTTCATGGAGAATCTCGGGTCCGTCAGCAGCCGGACAGTCCTTTCTGTGTGTTCGACTGAGACTTCCCTTGACTTGGCACGGATGAGCCAGTCGTCGAGGTACGGGTACACATGTATCCCTTGTAGACGCATATGGGCAGCCACTGGTGCAAAGCACTTCGTAAACACCCTGGGCGCCGACTTCAGTCCGAAGGGAAGGGCCTTGAATTAGCAGTGCTGTCCCTGTACAACGAAGCACAGGAACCTCTGATACTTCTTGTGAATGGGGATGTGGAAGTATACGTCCTCCAGATACAGCGACGCCAGGAACTCTCCGCCCTCCAGTTGGCCGAGCACGTGCTGCAACGTGACCATCCTGCATTTTTGGGACTTGAGGTACTTGTTGAGACGCTGCAGGTCGAGAATGGGCCTCCAGCCCCCGGTGTTCTTTTTTACTAAGAAGTATCTAGAGTAGACTACAGAGCCCCGGAGTCGCTTTGGAACCAGCCATATAGCCCCCTTTTTTAATATGGCCCATACTTCCTGCAGGAGCTGAGGGATGTGCTGCTCCTGCCGTGCCACCGGTGGTATCTGCAGACACTTCTGCTGGAATTCTAGAGTGTGTCCATGGAAGAGAGTGTCCAGCACCCGTCGGTCGGTGGAGATCTTTTCCCATTCACTGACGAAGCCTGCTAGCCGGCCTCCAACTTGGGTGCATGGGTGGGGGCCCGATGTCCTGGCTGGTTCAATCCTGCTTTAGGGCCTGTGTGCCGCCTTGGGAACAACGACGATGGCGGCCAGCTCTGAAAAACTTGCCGCTACCCCAGTAAGTCTCCAGGACTGTGGAACGGGAGGGCTGGCGGTACGAGGATGATCCCCCGCCGAAACCCTTCGACGACCTGCCGGATTTCCCTCCTGAGACACGAAAGGAAGGACGATGCTGCTGAAGCATGCCAAGGGCCCGTCAGTCTCTGTGTCGGTTTTGATGGCTTCCAACGATTCGTCGACAGCCTTCCCAAAGAGATTGTCCCTGTCGAAAGGCAAGTCCAGGACCCTCCTCTGAACTTCCTGGCTGCAGGTTGGTGGCTCTCAACCAGCCACGACGACGGAGGCAGACACTGTTACCCATCTGTCAGAAACCCTGTGTCTGCGATGTCCAGGGGCACGGTGATGGTATGGTCCGATGCCACCTCGCCCTCCTGGAGGCTCTCCAGCGCCTCGACCCGTTTGTCTTCGGGAAGGAATTCCAGAAGCGGGCCATCTTAAACCACAGCTCCCTGTCGTATCTAGCCAGGATCGCAAGCACAGTTGCTGCCTTGATTGCCGTTGTTGCCGAGTAGATCACCTTTCTACCCACGACATCCAACTTCTTCCCCTCGCTGTCGGGAGGAACAGAGGCTGAGGATGAAGGATTTGAAGATTTCTTCCATGCAGCCACCGAGACCACGGAGTCCGGCGAGGGATGTGACCGCAGGCACTCGCAATGCAGACTCCGGCACCTGGTACTTCTTCTCCAGCCTGTCGCTTTTCGCCAGGGCTGAGGCGGGGTTCCTCATCAGCGCCAGGCCCTCACCTCAAACGTTGTCCAGGAGGGGCACAGCCAGAATGGTCTTCCTCTTGGCCTGCCGGCGTTGATAAAGGAAACCTTCCTTCTTGGTCTCTTCTGGCTTCAGCTGGAAGAGCTCAGACACGCAGGCCACCATGGCGTGGAACGATCCCACTTCGTCCTGGGGAGAAGCCCTCAGCGGCGGGGAAACGCAGCCGTCATCCGTGTCCGTTTCGCTGTGTCCGTCCCTGTATCCCTAGGGGAGGAGGGTATGTGCGGCTGTTGATGAGGTGGCGTAGGGTGCTACTTTCTCTTCTTCGCCGGCAGAGGCCCCAGGGCCACAGGGACTGGCACTGGGGATCTTCTCCACTGTTTTTTCAACTGGTTTGACCGAAGCCAGAAACGAAGAGCACAAAGGCTCTATTTGACAAAAATAGGAACTTTTTAACAAAAAAAGCGCTAAAAACGTAGAAAAGCTCTCAGGGCAAAATACAAGGACACCCAACACTTTAATGTGCAGTGAAATCTGAAGATGGCTGCCAGAGGAGGGGCTGAAGGAGAGGGCAGTCATTGGCTGGGGGCAGTATGACCCAGAGCTCAGTTATTGGTTTATAGGAAGAAAGACAGTTTGTAAGTGAAAGTGAAACTGTTTTTCTTTTGCAGAGGATTCCCGGCCTGATGATGGGGAATATTCATGAGCATGTGACTCCATGCTAGACCCCATGCTGGAGAAACTACAAATACCAAGAATTATTGGTGTTACATATGAACTTTGAAAGAGGCCAAGAAGGCAAACTAAAAAGAATAAGAAACTACAAGTACCAAGATGCATTGGTGCTGCACAATGAGGGAGACTGTGGATTGTAGAATTGTTGAAAGAGAGGTTGAAGAGATCATGCAGAGGTTTATGTAAAATCCTTGCAGTTTTGAAACACTTCGACAGCGAAAAGACCCAAGACAAAAACGTGGGGAAGGGTACCTCTCCACGAAGTGAAAGATGGGCTCAAGCCCGGCAGAGGGAAGTCTGTGCAGAACTGTGAGAAATTGTGAAAGTGAATGTGAAAAGAGAGGCAGGCTGAAGTCCGGTGGAGGGAAGCCTGTGTTGAATTGTGGGAAAGTAAAGGTCAAAAGTGGAACTGTGTATTTATGACACGGCAGATGAAGCCTAAGGAAGTGATTGAACTACCAGAGGCTTGAAGTCCAAGCTTGAACTGTTGAAAAGTAACCAAACGTGTGCAAGACTGATAGAACTGTGCCATCCACCTATACTTTTTAGGAAACTCTCTAGACCCTATGATACTGAACGTGGGAAGAGAGTTGTTATTTAAGCCAATCTGACATTTCTTTTGAGACACTATTTTCCTTTTGCATTCTCTTAACACTTTTATCATTTTGAGAAGGAGGGCAAGGTTAGGTTTTTTTAGTATAGGCCTTTTTATTTTGACTAGACGTGGATTTGTTTGTTATTTATTTAATGGTTGAGACTACTCCCATTCTAGAGTTTTGGCTAGTTTGGAATTCTATCAATCTAACCAAAAGACCAAATAAAGGTTTTCGAAACTTGTATCTATTGTGTCTGTGTCTACTATTGATATCATGCCTTCCTTACTGGTGTCTCAGGGAAGATACAAGGACTTACAGCAATAGGGTTTGAACTTTATTGCTTGTACGATTTACCTTAGGCCCTGTAGGCGTTCATCCAAACCTTTCCCTGGAAAAAAAGTCTCCAAAAAAAGTTCAAATCAAAACCATATGTGTTCAGTGTGCCATTGCTCAACCCTGTGTGGTGAACCAGAAGAAGGACTTGGACAACCATGGGTCATGCTGTAAACGGGTTTATTCAAATAAAAGAAAAAATGACTACAGGTTCCCATCGCTATGAGGGAAGTTCCCTACTTTATAAAACAAAAACTAAGGGAGCTTGTCGTAGTCCAAAATAAAGAGTCCAGGGTCCGAATTCCTAGTTACTAACTGGGCCTACCACTTTAGACAACTTAACTAAAAAGAAAAGGAGGCTTGCACAACAGCCTCGGAATGGGCTTCTGCCTTGCCCGGCTCTTAGAGGACTTATTAAAAGTCTCAAAGTTCTATTAAAATATTTTTACACAATGCACCATCCTTGTGTGTAGATTGTTGGTTAAAATATAAATGTCTTCTAAGCAGTTATTTCTTCCCCCTCTCTGGTAAAAGACATGCTATTCCTCTCTTTACCTATGGTTAAATTCGCCCAGGATCACTTCAGCTTTTTGCCAACATTAAAATCCCTCCAGGATTACTTTGCATATGCTTTTCTGTATCCCACCTTTGTGGCACAGGGACTCCCCAAAGTCCTGTAGCCCTTTAGTAGGATTATTGGTTCTCAGTCCAATAACTCTCATACATTTGTTGGCTTCCCCAGCCTCGATTTCAAAGAACATGTATACCTTCCACTCCCTGGTTCACAGGACATGTGCCCATACAACTCTCACTTTTTGATACTGTAAACGGCTTTGCTAGCCTTCATAGACAGAGTTTGTATTTCTTTCACTCTTCCTGGCTACTTCTCCAGCCTTGACCTGGGTCTTGTGCCCATTCCAGTTTCCTAGCTTCTCATATCGTGAACGGCTTTTGCAGTCCTTGACTCCAAAGGTTACAGCCTTCATTGGTGTTGTCACAGTGGGAGCATTCGCTTTCCAGTTCGTGCTCATCTCGCTAGTTCCAGCACTCGCTGTGTGGTGCTCGGGGTCACAGGCTCCTTGCTTTGCCTGGTCTCGGCGTCAGTTGCTGGGAACCGGCCCACCACTGTGCTTTAGGGGTGGTGCCACTACGAAAGACGGTTTGCTTCCCGTCTAGGGACCTTTCCTGACAGAGTCTCTCGCTTGGTCAGCGCACCCGCTTTGTAGCCTCCAGCTACCGGGTATTGCTACCGCTGGCTCTGCATATCCGCCCCGCAGGATGTGTTCCCAGAGGCTCGCCTGTGTGTATTGTGGATGCTCCTTCCTTCATAGGAGTCGCAAAAGCAGCATCCCTGGTCTCTCCCCATTCACAGTTCTTACGTCATCACAATAAAAAAAGGGGTGTCCTTCTTCCTTTCTGACAGTCTTCAGATGAAAGTCAGCATTACCTGAATCCAACAGGGTGGAAGGAGGATTCCTGGAATTTGTAGTAAAGATCTTAGAACAAACAGTTCTTTCAAGTCCCAGGTAGGCAGACCATGTAGTCCGTTTAGGGAGGTCCTCATTGGACTGGGACTCCTTGTCCCAGAGAGGGGAGTCCCTTCCAGTGAGGTCCCACTTGCCCATACCCCTAGGGAGGGTATTGTAGAGTGGGCTCACCTTTCTAGGATCACAGGGCATGGCTCCCCTCTAGGGGGCAAGGGACGAATTGTCCAGATTTCTCACACCCACCACAATTATTCTTGAAGTCCTACTAGCAATGTAAACTGTTTACTATGCTTTTGATGCTGAAACTGGACTTGGTTTAATGCTTTACTTGGCTTTTCTATTAATATCACTGGGGTTTTGCAATGACCCAAATCTATCCTTAAAATATCACATAAAACAGCTTGTTTAGTCTGCACAATTAAATCTGTTTTTGATCTGATAACAATTATTGATCATAAGTGGAATTTTGTTCAGCTGTGCCGTAGTTGCTTATAATGTCATTCTGACAATGCCATTTGGGAAGATTTACTTAAGTTGTGCCTCTTAAGGCTGAGCTCTATGCTGCTGCCTGGATGGGGGTGGCCTGTGCAAGTAATTATAATTGTGTGGCAGTAATCAAAAATGGGAAAATGACTGCACCTATGGATGCTAGAGTCCAGTACCCAGAGGACTGCCTTGCTCATATGCTTCTCCAAAAAAGTAAATCAATTAAAGGCTGCTCACCGTAGTGACTAATGTACCCCTAGTCCATAGTCCCCTTTCATCCATACTGTATGGCCGTCACTGCACAAGGACGGGACCAGAACCTTGTTTCTCTTAAAAAAGTGCATCCCCACTTTAAATTTAAGGCACGCAGAGATGTGGACATGGGCGCGTGAATATGCTCAGCTAGCCCTGCCCTCTGGGGCCTCACCTCACTCCCCCTTTTATGAATCAGCAAGAGGTTTCAGCCTAAACTGTTTTAGTATGGGAGGATAGTGGGTTGTATGGAGGAAAGAGGACTATGGACTAAGAGTACATTAGTTACTATGGTGAGTAACTTAATTACTCCTACGTCCCGTCCCCTTTTCACCATACTATATGGTTGATTACAACAGATTTAGCCTGTGGTAGGAGGAATAGCAAATTTATATTGAGCAAATAAATTCCTCAAAACTGCCAAAGGCACTAACTTCTAAACAATAATGTTTGCGACCTGCTGAAGGCAAGTGGCCGCTTTGCTTATAACATCTCATGGCACTTCTCTGGAAAGCCACAGCAGAAACCGTTGCTATGAATGCATGAACGTGAATATTTGATGGGCACGGTTTATTCTGCAACTTGCAAGATTCTGTAATAGCAGCCACCATCCATCTAGCTATTGATGCTTTGGATGGCTGAGTGCCTCGAGAAGAACCGCCAAAAGTAACCAGTACAGCATCTGATTTACAGAATGGCTTAGTCCTGCTGAGATAGAATTTAAGAGCTCTTAAATCCAAACAGTGTAGTGCTTTTTCCACATCCGATTGAGGATCCAGGAAACAAATAAAGAGGATAATCTCCTTATTTATATGAAATGTTGAGAAATTTGCAGCTATCTTGTCTTTGTGGAACACTGTGTAGGGTTCTGAAGACACCAGTTTCGGTATTTCACTAATCCCACGTGCTCATGTTAGTCCCACTAACAATGCCGTTTTGAGTGGCAGCCACTTTATATCTGTGGAAGCCATAGGTTCAAAGGGCTTATGAACTAAAGTTGCTAGGATGATATTGTATCCCCAAACCGGATGAGGCAGTTTGATGGGATGGTATAGTCTTGATAAACCCTGCAAATGTCATTTGGCGATCGAATCAGAGCTTGAGAAGGACATTGGCCCTCATTACAACTGAGGTGCTAAGTGCACCAACTTTACCACCATGGTGTAAACTACGTTTACACCATGGTGGATGGCGGATTTACCGCCCCATTACAAGGTGAGTGGGGCGGTAAATCCCCATTTCCCATTTTCCCTTCCCCATTCCCATTTTTGCCCCATAGGGCATAATGGGAGTGGGGAAGGCGCTAATTACGGCACCGTAAATTACGGTGCCGTAATTAGCACCAAGGTGCCTTAGCACCATGGAACTTAACGCCTGCAAAAAGCAGGCGTTAAGGTGGGAATCAGGCGTTAAGGGTTAACGGTGGCGTTAACCCTTAACGCCTGAGTTGTAATGAGGGCCATTGTCTCTGAATTCCTGTAAACTACTATGACTGCTAAATAGGTGCAGCATGTGACCACTTGTACCCCTGATTGTGCAAGTGCACTGAGAAATTCAGTACCTGAGCCAGTGAGCACGTGGCTGGATCCAAATTATTGTCCTTTGCCCAGAAGCAAAAATGTGTCCATTTGCTTTTGTATCAGCTCTTGGTTGAATCCTTTCTTGCATTTTGCATTATCTTCACATTTTTATCGGCTAGTCCCAGATGCCTGAGTATTAATTACTCAGGAACCAAGCGGCTAGGGTTAGTGCGCCCGGTGCTGGGTGAACCACTGCCCCTCACTGGTGAGGGAGCAGGTGAGGACACGTTGTGCGTAGAAGTACATGACCCTGACTGGCCATGTGGATCAGATCTGAGTACCATATCTTGGATAGGCAATTGCATACCACCAGGATCATGATGCATCCCGTTGATTATCTGAATGTGCACAAGACTTTCTGAATTAGCAGGGTTGGAGGGAACGAATAGCACAACATGTTGTTCCATGAGATGTGGAACGTGCCTCCTAGAGATTGACTGTGTATCCATCCCCGAAGCAAAGTGGTGACATTTCAAGTTCTCCTTCGTGGCAAAGAGATCCACCCTCAGGTGACCCCAGGATTCGAACAGCAGGAACAGGGCTTCTGGATAGTTCCATACCATTTCCACAAAGTAAATTAGTTAGTGGTAATTTATTTAGTGGAAATTACTTTGACAGTTGTACTGACACTAAGGGGCCGATTCATGGAAGAAATATGCGCCGGAAATCTCAGCGCAAGTTGGCGCAAGCTGGCGCAAGTGTGAAAAAGCAAGCGCACGCGTGCGATTCAAGGAAGGGCCTGCGCAAGTTTTCCACAGGATGTGCGCCAAATACGTGCGTGGCGCACACGGGCGCAAACGTCATTGCAACATCCCGAACACCGTGCGCCACGCGCACAGGGAAAGCGCACAACGTCAGCGCACACACCAAAAAGGGGGCGGGACACGGGGCATAACACACGGAATGGGGAACAACGCGTGAAAAAGAAGGCGTAACTGGGAAGTACTGCAGGGAAATACACGGAACGCCCACACGCACGCGAACAACACGTATTCATGGAATCGAATACGGGAAACCCGTGCACGCTAAAAGACGCGCATAGGTGTCAACACGTCCGTCACACAAAGGCAGGCGGAAGCGTCCCCGCGCACAGTACAAAAGTGCGCGCAAACAACAAACATGTATATCCAGCTACGATGAATGCCCCATTTGTCGCAGCACTGATCGTGGGACACCGCAGGAGGAGGAAAATAGCCAGGCCCCGCATTTTTTTTCCCCGGACTAGCCTTTGTGGGATGCCTGAAGACCAGGTCTATGGCAGGTATAGGTTTCCACCCCGTTTCATCCTAGACCTGGTCAGGGAGTGGGAAGATGACCTTACATCACCCACCCTGTGCTCCCAAGCATTGAGCCCCTTGGAGAAGGTGCTCAATGTCCTGCATTTTTTGGCCACTGCGTCATTTCAGCAGACAACTGCCATAGTGGGAGGGGGGTCTCACAGGCCACGCAGCCTACACCAGGTGTTGGCAATTATCACTGCGCGCCCCTCAGTCCGCAGGCACATATACATGCCCAGAACACCCACAGAAAGGGAGGCCCTGGTCCAGGACTTTTACGGGGTTGCACACTTTCCCAAAGTGCTTGGTGCCATAGATTATATCCATGTGGCCCTACGTCCACCTAAGGCCACTGAGCACATCTATCGAATCCGCAAGCACTGGCATTCCATCAACGTGCATGTCATATGCGACGCAAAGGAAATCATCACCTCTGTCTATGCAAACTACCCTGGCTCTACCCATGACAGTTTCACATACAGAATGTCCGCCCTGAGCCGGGCCCTGGAAGCTGGGCAGCATGGCGACACATGGCTCCTAGGTGAGTACAAATGCCTGTGCACATGCATGCATGTCACACACAGCCAAATACACAAACACCAATAATCACAACCATTATCACCTCCCCAGGGGACAGTACCTACCCTCTGAGCAACCACATGATGACGCCAATCCGGAACCCCACCACACCACCCCAGGTAAGATACAACGCTGCCCAGGGGCATAGTGGAGCGCACATTCGGAGTGCTCAAGTCACGCTTCCGCTCCCTTGACCGCGCTGGCGGCCAGCTACTATATGCACCCCCAGTTGTGTGCAGGATCATTGTGGCAGCATGTGTCCTGCACAATGTTGCAACACGGCAGGACGTACCGGTGGACATGGTGGTGCCCCCACATCCCCAACCACAGGCACAGGCGCTGCCCATAGGAGGGGAAAGGGCACGTGGCAAGGCAGCACGGACCCAGCTTGTGGCCACATTTCTGACCTAAACTCCCACCCCTGCAGAGTGCACACAGCCTGGCACATACCAGGTGACAATCGATGATGACAAAGAGACAGTCAACTGTCACAACCTTACCACCCTGAGAATGTTGCCACGGAAGTGACACATTGTGTGCATCCCTAGCTACTGAAACATAACCAATCCTGTGTGACCAAAAGGAACACATGCAAGGTGTGTATCACGCCCCCCCCGGCAAAACAGGCCATCACAATCCCTGGTATGTCACCCAAACCCTCCCAACCGACATCACCCTTGTCTGCCATACCATGACATGGCATGCAATAGCAAAAGGCCAACACATGACAAAGAAGATACGAAGTGACATGTCATAAATGAAAACTGGCACGAGACAATGATGCCTGACATGGAATCAGATGAAATGACTGACCAACAACCTCCCATACAAAGTCAGACACAAATGCTTTCCACCGGTCATAGCAAGAACACAACACTGAATGCCTGTTCACATGCACATTGGGCATGGCAAAATCCCTACTCCCAAACCCGTGTGCTGTGTGTGTCTCCTGCAAAACACTGCTCAGCACACAGCACATTGATCAGCCATTGTGTTGCAGATACACCTTGAGTATCACATGAAAATGACAAATCAAATCAATAACCAAATGACGCATGCACAGGATACCCAAATGGTAATAGATCATGTGCTGCAGGGACACAGCGGGCCCGAGAATGCAATCTGTGTGCACCTGTGGCCATGGAAGGATGGTTGTACGTGTGGTGGATCATTGTACAACTGTGTGTGTCATTAGGGGCATGCACTCAATATATGCAGTGAAATAAATTGACCCTCAGTGTCCTGTACACATCACATGTGAACATTGCCCATGTGAACACCCCAGTATGTCAAACCACACCAATCCCCTGACACCTGAAAAGTAAAGACAACACAGGAACAGGCATTGACCAGCACAACACATCATGTACATAATACCCCACAATTAATATGTCAGAGTACCTAAAACACTCTAGCCCAAGCCAACTGTCCAACAACAAAAGGCCCTCCCTCATTTACACATCACTGTGACCTTCTGAACAACTGTGTCTGGGGTATGTAGCCTTCTTCCTTCAAGTCTACCTGGCTACAGGATCACCCTACCCCTTGGTCTCCATGTTCCAGCTTGCGTGTAAGTAGGGTCCGGCCCCCTCAGAGGCCACTTTGACTGGTAAAAATACCAAATCGCAGAGAACTCCAAGGAGCCAAACCCACAAACCAGGGAAAAAGCCTGTAGACACCAAAAAAACCCAGGAAGAGTATCCAGTAGATGACTTGAAGTAGCAGGAAATGTCAAATCACATGTACAAGCACAATGATAGAACAACCAAGGTAGCACAGTTGAACAATGGTCCTACAGGATGGGTACCATTTACGGTACATAACATACAACGAGGATGCAACAACTGATGGGTAGTGTCACAGCTCTGGTTTCCAGGCGCAGGGGTGGCATGAGCCAACCATTCCCTCTGTGGTCTGGGCGCCTGCAAGGCCAAACTTACACAGGCCTCTGAGACCCCGGCGGGGAAGGAGGGTCAGAGATATGTTGTTTGGACAGGCATTGGTATGCAGGATAACCGCAAAGAGGGGCAGGAGAGGGGAGTCGGATTGTCAAGGGAAAGTAGTCAAAGTAGTAAAAATTACTATTCACAATAACACATACTCAATCTGAGAAAACATGTTCATCATGCACATTGTACCAAATGAGTCAAATGCAAGCCAAAGAGAGACTTATCTCTGGGGTGAGTGCTGGCCTTCTTCCTGCGCACTCTCAGGTCTGGTAATAGGAGCAGTTCAATGCTGCAAAGAGAGCGTGAGTTACTAATCTGAATGTGTGTTAACAACACACACACAACACCATCCATGCCCCAAAGTAAGTGACTCCTCCACAAACAGACACTCCTGTCTGCTGCTTTGTACCCATACGTTAGCTTGGCCCCCTCATGGTTCATACACTGTCAATGCAGTAAGGCAGGCGCATGTGGGTGCATTGGAAATGGAAGACCAATGCGTCAAGAATCGCATATGATGCAATGGTCCCTGGGTGAGCTGCTACACACGTATAGCGAGCGAGGTGCACCTTCAGTACAAGTTGTGTTCTGGCAGCCGCGGATTTCAATAGGTAGTGCAGGTGGCAATTCGCACATGCAAATGATATGCACTGCATACGAGTCTGTGCCTCACAGTGTGTCTCTGTGCACTTTATCAGTATCTGGCTAGGAACGCTACTGCCCTAATAACTCTGCTTCAATGGAGCAGGGGGTACTCGAGGATATGTTCGATGGCCCCTGCGTGTGCCCCTGACAACTTGTAAAGCCACTTTGCATTTGGCCCTCAACGCATGTCAGCTGTACTGTGCGCTTCTCCAACAATGCCTGGCAAAGCTCCACAGCACTGGTGCTACTTAGCATGCATGTGCAAGTGGCCTGGTGTAATGTTGGCTGTGGTGTGGGCCCTTGTGCTGCTCACCTTACATGGAGCTCCTGGAAACACGTCTGCTTCTGTCATACGTCTGAGCACAAGCTCTGTGCGTCTGCTTGCGCACACATGCACCGAACGTGGCCAGTCATCAGGATTACTCGTTCCTGTGTCTGCTGGCAAAGGTAGTGTGGAGGCTTATTTCCCTGCAGAAAGGGCATAAAAGATATTAATAAGGCTTGAAAGTTCCCTGTGTGTGTGTCTTCATGCTGCTTGTCAATGGGCCCGGTTACAGACCTACATCCAAACTCCTCCCACCATCAGTGTGACTTTGACAGGCCAAGGGTGCAGGCTACTGTCTACAGCATGAAGGACATCAAGCACATATACAGGCAAGAACATAACATACATCACAATCCACATCAATTAATGGCGACATCAATCACATACTCACCCAAATTGATTACAGACATGGGGTGGATAAAACGCTACAAATCCCCACTAGGGGTGTTAACACGAGTAGTACAGTAGCAGACAGGCCACAGTTATGACGAACGTCCAAAGCCCTTGTAAATGTTTGTTACACCGAACCATCCTAGCAAGCCCATGGATCCGGGAAGCATGAGTGGCCTATGTGAGTCAGGACCCCAAGCTGCAAACACATACACGAGACAAGCCTCAAGGGCCCAGCTGGAACAGACAGTGGATGCTTTCAAAATCCACAAAACACCACACCGTCACATGAATGCACAATAGACAAACAATATTAAACTATATTAACTAATTAAAATAACAATGAACAACCTACATAACCTAATTAAAATAACTATCAAATAGTCAATATTAACTAACTAAACTAAAATCAAAAATCAAAAATGGCCACATACGACCCGGGGGGGGCACCCAGGAGGGGGGAGGTACAGGGTGCACCTCAACACCCACATGCGATGATGTTGAGACAAAAAAACCTCCATGGGCTCAACGCCTGCACAGCCCGACCTATGTGGGAGATATCTCGTCGTCCGAGTCTGCCGGACAGGTGAGCTTGGTTCTGTGCGGTGATTACACGTAGGTCTCCATGCAGAACCTCCCGTGATACGCGTGCTTCCGCTTGCAAGGTAACATGTGTAACACAGAGTTCTTCATGCAAGGCCTGGCTGGACAACTGATGCACCTCCGGGCAAGCACGTAGCTCAGCCGAGATGGTACGCTCAAGCTGTGCAAACCTCTACTCTGTCCGCTCCCTCTGGGTCATCATGAGCACACCCAGAGTGGATCTGAGGGAAGCATACTCAACCTCCATGGCCTCCATGTGTGCCTCTGCGTGAGCAGCTATTGCTCGACGCAAAGACACCATTTCAGCCTGGCGTGCCCTGTCTGAGGCCGCCATGACCAGCCTGAGCGAGCGGGCCGTGGACCGTGCTGCCTGCTGCTGGAGAAGCACCTGCCTAGCAGGGGGAGCACGGATTGGGCCACACGTTGCATGCTCAAGTGCTGCCCCCTGGTGTTCTGAATTGGCAGTCATGTCTTGCTCCCACTCAGTATACCTCAGTGGCGCACGGCCACCGCGTTGCTGGGCTTGACACCTGCGGGACCCAAGGACCGGCCGTCCTTGTTGGGTTGGCACCGCCGGCGGCTGCACGACTACATGCCCCCATTGGCGTGATGGCACAGGCACATCAGCGACTAGTGTGGAGGGTGACCATGCTTCCCAATCCACCACAGGCGGAGGTCCCACCACTGTCTGGCCCCTCAGTGCAAGCGTCGCGGACAGAGGAGTGTCCACATCAGAATCACTCACCCCTCACGTATGGACCTGATGCACATCCAATTCGACATGGACGTCAGAGTGGTCATCTGGGCTGGACTCATTGCCAGCCAAAGACAAGATGGACTGTAGCACAAGTGGGTTCTCGTGGTCTACCACCCCACGACCCCCACTTGTGCCGGGTTGCTGTTGTGATAACAATCCTGTGCCTGGCATGACACCACCATCCTCTGGCTCCATTGCGTCATCATCTGAAAAGTGGAGAGAAAAAAAACATTAGTGTATATATATATATATATATATATATATATTCTCTCCCTCGCTCTCTCTCTCTCTCTCTCTCTCTCTCTCTCTCTCTCTCTCTCTCTCTCTCTCTCTCTCTCTCTCTCTCTCTCTCTCTCTCTCTCTCTCTCTCTCTCTCTCTCTCTCTCTCTCTCTCTCTCTCACTCAAAATTTGACATTGCATCAGTGAGTAGGCATGTAGAAGGGTGTTATACGGCCCAGAAGTAGGTCGGTGCAGTACAAAACATGTGACGTTACTCATTATCTACATGTACAAGTACTTCATGATGTGTATCAAAAAACATGAAGGCAGTGCAAGGGCAAGTTCAGGCATGACGTGCAATGTGCATGCAATGGGTTGCATGGCTACAAGCAAACCCCCCCCATCCCCCTTGGTGAAAATGCAGGGATGCCTTGCATGGTAGCAAAAAGGTGACCGGTGACCTGTGTATTGGCAGACAGTGTTGACTAGCATCAATTGCATCATCTGAGTCAAGTGACAACACAGCAGATGATGATGGGACAGTAAGCAGGACACATGATGAACCCTCAGTAGTACACCCATATGTGCAGAAGCCACTACACCAGTTGGACAGAGTCAGTGGGCCTGAAACAGGGGGATGACTGTGCCCCACACAGACTGTGACACCCTTAACATGTGTGTGATGCAGGACTGACCCAGAGTGGGCATGGGATGGCTGAAGAAATGCCATGAAATGTAGCCCATCCTGGACAGGTACTACAATGATCATCCAGTCAAGGACACATAGGGGCATGCATGGAATGCACATGGAGCATGAATGGGCACTCATGTCCCTGCGGAGCATCTGCCATCTGCACAGTCCAAGTGAGACACCTTGCATGTGTCTGGCAGGTTTCCTGGTGGAAGTTAGCATGTACACAGGAGGCTTGAACAGGCCATTGCAGTATGCCAAAATGATGCGCACCAGTGCAATGTTGAAATTGGGGTGCAGGGGGGCGTGGAGGGGCAAAAGGGCATGCCTACGTGGAGTACCCGCATGCAGGCAGAGGACACATGCACGTCAGTCATGCATAGTCCCAGTGCAGAGAGGAAAGACACCCCGGGCTACATGCAGAAGGGCCAGTGCGCTGGAACATGGACCGGAGGGGCACCTGGGTGACTAGCATGTGAGTAGGGTGCAAGTGTGGTGATGAGGACAGTCCCCATCTGCTCTACATGTCCACCATCCTGCACAGCATGCACGCATCAGTGAAGCATTCCATGACTAGCACATGAGAACCATGTACACATAGCATGTAGTGGCCGTCAAGCACAACACATCACAAAGGCAAACCACACATGGGCTGGACATACATGCAACAACACTCACCGGACGGGGCATCAAAGTCCTGCATCTCTCCCACTCCTTTGACCGATTCTGCCGGTATGAACTCCGCAATGAGTGACTCGTGCGGAGTGAGGTCATCCTCCTCAGGTGGTGGCCCACTGCCAGTCACCAGAGTCATGCTGCAATTAGAGGCACGCTTGGCCTTAGCGCTGCTTTTGAGGTCATCCCAACGCTTCTTGCACTCGGCAGCTGTGCGCACCTCATGGCCGAATGCACTCACATTATCTGCAACATGCTTCCAGTGGGTATTCCGATGGGCAGCCGTAGTTTGACAATTCGGCCCCACTAGCATGTCACAGCTGTGTTCCCACACGTAGTCCACAAGGGAGTCCAGTTCCTGCGCACAGAAAGGCTTCTTCCTTGACGTGCAGGAGGCCGTGGCTGTGTCTGGGGTCCCAGCCTAAGTTGCAGGTGCAACCTTCCTCCTCTTGGGTGGTGGTGCGGACCCTGGCTGGCGAATGCCGCCCTGATCAGTATGGCCAGTAGCACCGTTGGATTGAACCAAGGGAGTGGCAGGTGGAAGGACGACCGAAGGCCTGACTTGCGTCAGTGGCTGCTGGGTGCCCTGGAATGGACCCTGCGTAGCAACATCCACTGTGCCAGGGTCATTGACCGCGACTGTCCTGGTTGGTAGACTCACAACTGGGGTGTTGTTGGCTGCATCTGCCCCTGCACTTACCAACACCCGGCTGGTCGGGGCAGCAGATGACATTACTGCCCCAGGGACACCTGCCTCGGTCAGGGCAGCCCTGCGTGCACCTACGGTGTTCCTCCTGACCTGCTGGAAATCTTCCATGGACTCTTCAAGTGCCAACGCAGCCTGCGCTGGCAGACCCTGAGTTGGGTGGTGGTGTCCACAGCTGTACCTGCAGCTACCACTACCCTTGGGTCCGTGGCAGTCGATGAAACGGACTGCTGGGTCACGTGGGCGCCAGTGCCAGATGCATGAACTGCATCTCCCGGAGCCGCAGGGGGTGGTGGCATGACTGCACCAACACGTGGAACAACATCGTCCCGAGCTGGCGAACCCCTGCCTCTTCCCCCTCTGCAGCCACCCTGGACACCCTGGAGTCCCCCTACTCCCTGCCACGAGGAGTACGCCCGGCTGAGGCGGCCCTCACCTTTCGTGGCCTCCCAACCATGGCACAGATGGAGTAGTGCCAATGGGAGGTGTACACAATTGTCCTGGGCAATTGGGGTGAAGGTGGTGGGATACAAGATGTTAAAAGCACCCCTGCCCCTGCAAGGCTGTATGTGACCCCGGTGATGAAGTGACGGGTCACGCAACGCTCAGGTACCCCAAAACTGCAGTAAAACCGTGCACGCAACCCCCATTAGCCCACGTGTGTGGAATTAACCTCCCGCAGTAGGCGGTGGCACCCAGGGACACGAAAAACACGTACGCGTGGGACACGCAGGCTACTATGACCTCAAAAACGGGTACACGATACACAGGGGCACCCGCAGTGGGGAAAAATAGCATACGCGACTCACCGTCAGACTAGCGTGATAATGAAAACCACGCGTAGCCAATACCCCCGCCAAAAGAAGAGATACGTCCTTGATCTGCTGTGAAGTTGAGATGGTGCGCGAAACAACACGAAGTAGCAACACACACGTCGGTCTCCACGAATGGCACGTACAGCGAACTGCTGGCCCCGCTCACCTTTAACACGTGCTGAGGGAAACGCCTGTGCGCGTAACGTCCTTTCCTTGAATTACACGCTAATGTGCAGTTTTTTCACGTGCCAAATCACTCCGTATCAAGCTGGCCACGCGACAACACACGGAAGACCACGCTCCTGCCCAGAAGGCCATTTTCCTGCCCCCCAAAGCCCAGAGCATGCTCCCACCTGCCATCTGCTGCTGCCTGCCTGCCAGGTGCCCACGTGCCCTGCTATTTGGTGCCTGCACGTCAGCCATCTGCAGGGGTGCAGTTGCTGTGACCACCCCTGCTTGAACAGAAGACTCCCGACTGGGATACCATCGCTCCACAGCCCAGCCCCAGGACCCAGTTGCCCACCCACACCTGCCTCTGGGGTTGCCATGTCGGACACAACACCATCTGGCACCACTGGCAACCCCCAGCCAGAGAGGCAGAGGGTTACCAGCGTCAGTGCCAGTGAAGTTGGTATCCTGGTGGAGCAAGTCCTGGGGCAGTATGATGCCCTCTTTGGAAGTTTGCGCGCTGACAATGAAGGAAGGAAGAGGATCTGGATGGACATCGTGACTGCCATCAACAAGGAAGGGGTGGCAGTCCATAACATCATTTAACACGTCCGGAAGCGCCGGGAGGACTTCAGGTCCAGAACCCTCAACAAGGCCCGGCGCCTCTTGAAGGCAGTGGATTCCAAGGGATACTGGGTCCGTCTAAACAACAACCAAATTAGGGTCCTGGAACGTTTACGCCCAGTGCTCCACCTCCAGGTCCTTGAGAGGCAGACCCGTCTGGAGTCGAGCGGTAGGTGTACATGTGTACTGATTGGATGCTGTGTATGTTGAGGTGTAGCAGGAGTATGCAGGTTGTACATATGTCTGTGTAGGGCCATGTATGCATGTGTATGTACAGGGAAATAAGCCTGCCGCATGTGAGTCCTCTCATGTGTGAGACACATCTATGGTGTATGTGTTGGTAAGCATGCTTAGCAAATGCAGGTGTGGGTGCACACAGTTTTTAATTTCTGTGGATGTACTGTGGCATGGTTGTGGTGTGTTCTGCACTCCCCGTGTTGCATGTGACGTCAGGCTCATCTTCGGCTGCTCATGCTGTTGTTTGTGGATGGATGGTGCTGCCTGGTGCAACATTCCTGTTGATGAGCTCATGTGTGTGAGTTGAAATGACATGTGTGTTGCGGAGTGTGATGGCATGTTTGAAGTTTGACACTGCCATTCATGTACAACTGTCATGTGTGTATCAGACCATTGTACAGTGCCCCGATGCCTGTGTTCTATCTCTCCCTGTCTGCAGCATCAACTGATGAAGAGGGTGGAGATGGTGCTGTGGAGCAAAGCGGCAGGGTATCGCACCGCCAGCTGGAGACACAAGGCCCAGCTCCCTTCCCATGTTGTCATCTCGTTGGGGAGTGAGGAGTCTGGTTCCGCGTCCGTGGCCGCAGCTGCGAGGGTAGGTCCAAGAGGCGGAGGTCGGAGGTGGACTCCTCAGCAGCAGAAGGGCAGCCGAGACCCCACAGGCTCCGATGGAGGAAGATGGCACAGTGTTATCCAGGTTGGTGGGGGTTTGGTTGAGGAGGAGGCCGTGGAAGGGACACACACAGGGTCTGGAGGGGGGGATTCCACTGGTGCTAGTGGTGAAGTCCAGGGGCAGGGACAGGAGGCAGCACAGGCCGCTGCAGAGGTGCCTTTGTGTAATCCTGTCCCCGATCCTGTGACTGCATCATCCCGCACCAGCAGGGATGCCTACGTCCAGACCCATTTTCAGGGAGGGGATGAGCTCACAACAACTGGCCTTCCTTTCCCTGCGGACGTGGCAATCCGGGACCGGGTTGAGCCTGTCCTGGCTGGGATGGCGTTGCGTCAACGGGGCATGCGAGGTGACCTGCAGTGTTTTCGTGAAGACACTGCACGTCATCTCGGATGCCTCTTTGACCACGTCAACATACTGGGACGGGTCACCAGGACTGGATTCCTCCGTCTGCTGGACCTTCTTCCGACCCCCTCCTCACCTGAACCCCCTATGCACCAGTCGTACTCCGTGCCATCTTCCGGCCCATGTATCACCTGGGTACCCTGTGGAGCTGCCTCTGACCCAGCAGCCAGGCTGGTGGAGGACACATCCCTGCCACAGTCGGGAGTCGGAGGTCCAGCAGGGGTGGCCACACCAACAACTGCACCCCAGCAGGAGGAGGACGTGCAGGCATCAAGAGCCAGGGCACAGGCACAGCAGCAGCAGGCTCAAGGTGGGAGCGATGATGGCTCGGGCCATCAACATCAGAGGGGCAGGCATCGGCCAGAGGGCAGGAGGACCCTGGATTGGGAGTGTCTTCCGTGTGGCAGCTGTTGGGCCAGCACATAGATAACAGGGGTTTGATGATGCCCTGGCCCGGGAAATCAGCAAGTGAGCCGTAGGACTTGCCAGCCGCCATTGTATATAGTTAGTTAGTGTTAGGTTTCATTTATGTTTTTCTTTCATTTGGGGCGCTTGGACTATGCCCCACCTTTTTGTAGATGGTTCTTTGTTAGGTAGTTTTTTTTGTAGGTTTCATTTCAATGGTTGGGCTCATGGACCCTGGAATTGTAATTTGTATATAGTTGAACAGTGGATTTATCGTCATTTTATTTTTTTCTCACCATGGAGCAATGGATTTTACTTATTTCTTTCCCTTTGGATTTGCTTTGTTGGACGGAGACTTTGGACACATTTTCATTTGGATTTATTTGGATTCTGATTTCATATTTCTTTTCATTTTGGAACATGCTGCATTTTATTTCTTATTTCCATTATTGTGTGTTTTCATTTGATTCACTTCATTTTGTGTTGAATAAATTTTTGTTTCATACTTCAATGTGTGGTATTCTCTCATAGGTTTCATGCATGTCACAATGTGGGTTTTCACATTCACTGGCCCCCATTGTGTGTGTGTGACGGACATGTGTTGATGTACATACATGCCATTTGGGTTGTTTCATGTAATGGGCATTTCAATGTTGGGTCGATGTAATACTTGGTTGGTTGTTTGGGCAGGGGTGGCGTGCGGTGGAATTTGGGTGGCCATGAGGGCCATGATTGTGGATCATGATGATGTGTTGGGGGGGACATGAGTCGGGGCCTGCTGGCAGGTGCCCCTCACTGCCGGGTGGGTGGGGGTGTAGGGGGACATGAGTCGGGGCCTGCTGGCAGGTGCCCCTCACTGCCGGGTGGGTGGGGGTGCAGGGGGACATGAGTCGGGGCCTGCTGGCAGGTGCCCGTCACTGCCGGGTGGGTGGGGGTGCAGGGGGACATGGGTCGGGCCTGCTGGCAGGTACCCCTCACTGCCGGGTGGGTGGGGGTGCAGGGGGACATGAGTCGGGGCCTGCTGGCAGGTGCCCGTCACTGCCGGGTGGGTGGGGGTGCAGGGGGACATGAGTCGGGGCCTGCTGGCAGGTGCCCGTCACTGCCGGGTGGGTGGAGGAGCAGGGGGACATGAGTCGGGGCCTGCTGGCAGGTGCCCCTCACTGCCGGGTGGGTGGGAGTGCAGGGGGGCATGAGTCGGGGCCTGCTGGCAGGTGCCCCTCACTGCCGGGTGGGTGGGTGTGCAGGGGGACATGAGTCTTGGTGCAGGGGGACATGAGTCAGGGCCTGCTGGCAGGTGCCCCTCACTGCCGGGTGGGTGGGTGAGGGTGCAGGGGGACATGAGTCGGGGCCTGCTGGCAGGTGCCTGTCACTGCTGGGTGGGTGAGGGTGCAGGGGGACATGAGTCAGTGCTCACTGGTGCATGGTGACATGTGGGTTGGCTGGGGGGTATGCCCAGGGTGAATGGGCTACCTGCGGGGCATGCCCAAGGTGGATGGGCTGCCTGCGGGGCATGGCCTGGGGTGCAGGGTAGTCCCCTGTGTTGTGGGCTGCCTGCAGGGCCTGGTGAGGGGGCACACCTGGGAGGACACACACTGCCAATTCACGTTGGGGCACCCCAGGAATACACGTACCCCTCCCGCAGCAGCGAAAACGCGTTTAAAACTACAAGATCAGATTCCCAGTAACTTCATCATAGAACTAATGACGATAGCCCTCCAAAAGAATTTATTTACATTTGACAAACAAATGTACCTCCAGACAAAGGGAACAGCGATGGGGGCAGCATTTGCCCTGAGTTTGGCCATCCTATACATGGCCAAATATGAGGAAGACTATGTGTTTTCCACAATTAATCATTGGAGGCAACAAGTGGGGCATTGGTATAGGTATATAGATGATGTAATTTTCATCTGGACAGGTCAATTGAGTCATCTCTTACTTTTCTGGGAATGGTTGAATCCCTGCAATGCGGATATACCATTTACCATTGAACATAGCAAATCCAAGGTCCCCTTTCTGGACCTGACCATCCAATATCTCAATGGCAAACTAGTATGCAATCTTCATCGCAAACTGTTAGGCAGAAGCCTGTGCAGTTCCCTTAGGGACCACTGCAAAATGTTTAAGACCAGAGGAGTAAGCAGTAAACCCAATTGGTAGCAGTCTGCACCACCCAGATTTACCTGGTAGCTGTGGCTGAGCAGTCAGACTTCTCTCAAGAGTTAGGCAGTATATAGAGTATACACAATAGGGCTAAAAATACAGTAGCACAAGCAAACACTGACCAGAGCTTGGGTATAAAAGTATATAATTATTTATTTAAAAACACACTTGTAAAAATACACTGGCACTAATATGTCAAGCAAGTTCAAACACAGTCACTATAAGTATATACACCTCCCTAGTTAATTATTCGACAAGTCTAGGTTAAACACCACTCATTTAGCAAAACAGAGGTGAGCGCGTCATCGTAGATGGCAATCCAATAATGTGTTTAAAAAGGGAGAGAAAAGGTAGAATAGGAAAAACACACAATACCAACACTTTTAAGAAACCACAGCAAGTCAAGAAAGGCAGGGTCTAATGTAGAGCAAAAAGTTCATAGGCCAGGCCCACTCTTGGAGAGAGCAAGGCGGAATGTGCCCAAGATCACACAGTGGAAATGCACTCAAAGTCTTTGCAGAAAAGTCAAAAGAGGTTGGATCAAGTCAGAAAGGTAATGTTAACAGGCCTGAGGTCACCACAGGATAGAGAGTCAAGGATTTACGGGACACCTTGGACAGTCTGTTGCAAGGGAGACCAGGCGGGACACAGTCCCTGAAATGGTGAGAAAGCTCCAGCGGGGGCAGTTGTTCCTGGCAGCGGGTGCAAGTCGGCGCTTCGTCCAGGGGAAGAGATGATCTCGACGTGGAGGAAAGCTGGAGGTCGTTGCCCTGCCAGAGAAGAAACCAGCCATGGAGTTTCCCGGTTAAAAGGTACCACCCTTTTATTCGCCGTAGTGGTGATGCGTGGCTATCCGGCCGCCGGGGTGCTTGGCACGGGCGATTCGACCACGAGACGATCCAGGAAGGCAAAAAAAGGCGAACTGGTTGGTCCCACCAGCTCAAGGGGAAGAAGACTCTCCTAGAAGATGATCTCCTCTGTCGTCAGGAATCGGGAAAGTGGTGAGTTTCGTACAGCAGGGCTTCACCGGTGGTGTCGTCGTTATAGATGGCTCAGCTTCTCCTCTCTTCAGATTCTTTAGGTCCTGTGGTGACTTCTGAAGTTCCAGTCCCCAAAGCTCTGCTTTTATGTAGCAAAACCCCCATTCATCAGCCTGGCTGTCACTCAAACATGCTAAGTGGTGAGCCGGGCGGCTCACCACTGGGCCAATCACACAAGAGTGTGACTTGAGTTGCCAAGGCAACTCAGTCCAGGGTGCCTAATCCCCCTCCCACACATACTGTTGACCCCAGACAGAGTGGCACCATTTGGAGGGCTTCTGTGGAGAAGCCCGCCAAAAAGTGGAACAAAGGGCTCGACTTGGGTTAGAGTTTCAGAGGCGAACACAAACGCCATTTTAAAACCGAGTCCTGGCAAAAAGACTCAACCGGGGAATAAATATTAAATAAATAACCCGGTATCTTTAACATTGCACCAAAAAGTGGTGCGTTTAAAATGAATGGGAAAATCCCATAGGAAATATTCTGGTGGAATATTTTGCGTGGTATCCACTGCAACCAGCCAGAAACTCGACAAGGGGGGACTGGACAGGGGGGAAAACAGACCCAGGGGCAATCGAATTACCCCTACCAGTACTTCCACAATGTGATGGTTTGTACTGGTTCTGTTAACAATTTGAGACTAGTAAAGCCAATGGTGACTTTACATGCCCTGGGAGACAGTAGTCAGTCCCAGGGTATGGAGTCTATGTTTGGGGGTCACTATGACATCCCTGTGTTACTGCACTGAGGGTGCTGTGTAACACACATACCAAAAACACATGAAGCCCTATGGAGTAAAAGACCCCATAGCCCATAAAACACATTACATAGTCAAAGGACATTCTCAAATAATGTCTAAGAGTGGGAGAAAAAGAGTCTCACTCTTAGCAGGAGAAAAAAAGAAACCCCAAAAATCCAGCAAAGCTGCTGGGGGACTCACTAGGTTTGGGAAATTAGCCTTAACAGAGAATTCTCCCTAACACAAACCTATGGACAGAAATATGCTATTACATCATACAAGCAACCACCCCATTCATACTAAACAGAATTTGCCCTATGGGAAATTCTTGCAGATACGGAGAAACTGCACTTTGAAACAGGATTTCCACACACACTCCAAAATGTTGGCAAATAGATTGCAGGAAAGAGGTTATCCCAAGAAACTTCTGGATCACTTGGCCAGAAGAACACTCAATACCAACAGAGAATCACTCCTGCAGCCAAGAACCACACTAACTGATCCCGAGGATGACCGCCTCATTTGTGTGGTCACACATGGCAAAGAAACAGCGAAAATTAAGAAAATTATTCAGAAGTACTGGCACATTGCCAAACTGAACCTACCAGAGGACCCACCGCCTAGATTTGCATACAAGAGGGCTAAAAACCTTAAAGATCATTTAGTACATTCCCTCTTCCAAGCAAAATCTTCTCAGGCAGGACAAAGAACGTTACGCCCAATAAAAGGGGGTGGTGCCATTTTATTGGCAATTGTGTGGCATGTCAATTCACTAAGAAAATGAAAACCTTTAAGATCAGCCAGAGGGAATGGACACTTAAAGACTTCACCAATTGCAAGAGTTCCCACGTTATCTATTGCATTGAATGCCCGTGCGGTTTAAGATACGTAGGACAAACAATGAGATTGGTACATCTAAAGATCTCTGAACACATATCCAAGATCCGGTGCAAAACACTGACAGCATCTTTGGTGGCACACTTTGTTGAGGCAAAACACTCCCCCAATGATATCATGTGGTGGGTATTAGAGAAAGTGAAGGGTGGAGCCGATCTAACACACAGGTTGCTACACAAGGAATCCAGATGGATTCATCGATTAGACTCTTACCACCAGGGACTGAATGACATTTTTCAACCAGTGGTACACTGAGTCGGCATCAGGTGACCCACATGTATATAGCATGGACACCACGGCCCAACACACCACTCGATTACTTGCCCAAGAGATTACACGTTACAACACCCTCTTTCAGTACCACCCAGAGTTTGTACACACAAACATGGGGTCTTCTCCCCCTTTCCTCTCATAGCCCCCGTCTAGGCCAAACCACCCCCTCCGGTAGTTTGTTAGGCACCATGCCAGGAGAGTAATTTCCAGTGCACGGTGAATAGGCACTCATACTGGAACCCAGCAGATTTGAGACACAGCAGGTATAATGACAGCGAGGGTATAAAAATGTCACCTCCCCTCGACATACCGGCTATACGAGGGAGTCAGTTTTTCATATTTTTTTGCTTGAGTTATTGCTCGTGCCACCCCGGGTCCTGCACAACATACAGCAGGCCACACACATCCCATTAGACAAACAGGATCACTTTTTATGTATACAAATTATATACACCAGGCACCACGGTGGGATTCCATACAAACATACATGCCATTTTTCTGGATAACCGACTTGGATCCGCAGTTACGATTGAGGACCTCCTCCTAACAGGAAAGCAGCCTCGTCCCCTTGAGAACCACACACAACAACGCACACAGCCTGCCCCGCTACGTGACTTCCGGGGTCACGTGGACCTATCACAAAGCAGATCGAAGTCTGCCTCCTTGACTACCAGCTCGCCCCTTGCCTGCACCGACGCGGTCTTCTGCAGTATCCAGACGCATTTGTGCTGGATCCGTGACTCGCGGCAATCATCCGCGCCACGAAGATGACCCGCTTTTTGGATTGCCCTCAACAGTGAAGGTAAGCCCAGGAATCGCAGGGCCCAGCTAAGCATTCCCTGCATGCGCAATGCCCTCACAATTAGGCCCTCACAATGAGCCCGCCGCCATGGATTTTTTCCATACGGCCCCAGGCACCCACTGCCACCAGTCAGTACTAATCACCACTTTGCCCAAGACACGCGGGTCTCCTGTCAGGAATTAAAGGATAGTTCCAGGATTTTTTTTTTATTGTCCCTACGGTTCGGCCATGTGTTTTTAAGCATAAATCGGTAGATCGTAGAAAACTTTCCTATGGACCTTACCCGACTTTTCGTCCATTAACGCACTCGAAATCAGCCGCCATTTTCTGATAATCCTATCATTTCCCCCCATCGCCCTGGCTCACCTGCTTTTGCGGCACTAAATCAAATCCCCCGCCCCTGAGCCTGACATCAGCAGACGCGTACCGCCCATTTCCCAACACCAAAGCACGTTTTGTGTCAACAATCGCTGCGCCTCAGCTAATGAAGTGTCGCCATGGAAATGGCAGGACGCCTCTTTCCTCTATAAGTATAAACACACCGTTTCACAACACACAGCAGCAGATTTTCGATTCCATTACTCTCTCTGTGTTACTTTGAGTATTCTGTGACTCGTTTATGTGCTCTGGTCAGCTACCTTCGCCGCTTCTAGGCCTTGTGAACACCTTTACCATCTCTGTAAATTATTTTACTTTCTTTACCACACAATGGCTACAATAATGCCGTATATGTACGAGCCCGAGTACACCGAGCAAGAACTACTGGAAAGGCAAGCATGCGAAAACGATGGGGATTCGGACGGCAGTTGGGAGGACCAGTCAACAGATGAAGAGCCTGGACCTAGTCGCATGGACGGCGTCTCCACCTGGTGCACGTGCAATCGGTGCGAGCTAATGCCAACTGAGGAGGAGAACTGCTGCTGCCGTGAAAATTCCGGGTGCTTGGCCTACATTTCGGAAGGCGAGCCAAGTCCGCAATGCATCACCGAGCTGCCAGAGTTCAGGGAAGCCTGCCTCTCACGGACCGTGTTGAGGATGATGATGGTGCTTATGCACGAACTTCGCGGCACTGTTCGTCCGCGTAATCCGAGTAGCGAGTAAGTATACTCTGGTTGTGATGTCAGTGATGCCACTACTATTTCATGGTCGTCTCCCACATATAAAATTACATCTACATATCATTCGAATGCATGTAAATTGGTTCCATATTGTGCATTTTCTAGATAGAATTTTTTTCAAAGCAGAATGACATTTTTTACCTGAATCGACAGTGATAAGAAAGTTTTGTCATTTTAATACAGTTTGCATCTTTCATTTTCACAGGTGGTACAGGCTGGTGGCCTATCGTTGCTTCACTTGGTGGCTTCACGGGAGGCTCGGACACCGCGTTCGGAGAGTAATACCTGCCTGTGCGGTACTTGCCATTAGACAACATTTCCCCAGCGACAGTGGACAATACCGCGGATTTTCCCTGGATGTACTGCAACCGGAACTTTACAATGTGTAATGTTTATTATTTATGTTCAATTGAAATTAAGATCTAAAATAAAACCCAACATATATTTTAACAATGGTTGTTTTGATTTTTTAAATGAATCTAGTGTGTCTCCATTGAATAGTCTTCCTGTGCCTTGTCTTGTCACACCACATGTCTCCGGCCAGCATCCTCCCTCACGCTGGCCGCCCACCTTCAATCCACATAACCGTTGAACCCATATGCAGCAGACATTCATATGTTATTTTGCGGGTTGGCATCAAGCCTCCCGGCCTTGCCTCCTCCCCCAAAAATACTTACCACACCACTTTGTTCAAGCGTTGGCAATAAAAGGAAGGCCGTTGGATTTTATTGATACAAAACATGGTTATAGGTAAATAATCCATATGGTTGATCATAATAAATCATCCTTTTGGGCACCGGGTACAGAGATGACCCCCTCTGGCCCGTGCCGCCTTGCCACCACAGGCCAGCCTGCTGCTGACTAACTGCCTAGGCATCCAGGGTCTCCAGGGTGAACTGCACCCATATATTCTCCTGGGAGGGTGAGGTATTTATAAACTCACACCCCTGCCTTCCATGTACTAGATCCTGCAGCCTGCCTCTTACATGCAGTTAGATGGCCTCTCCTTGGTGAGGCCCTGCGGCAAACGAGTCTTGTCTGCACGACCACCGCCCCAATCCACCCCCCCCCGCCCTATCAAAGGCAGTTCGCACCAGGGTACTTGTGCTGGCAAGTGGAGCGATAAAGGCCAAGAGGTGCCAAAGACCATGTACACTTCAAAGTGGTCTATAGAGCATGGGTTGTTGTTCCCATGTCTACCTCCACACCCCGTGTCTCCTGCCAAGCATCCCCCCTCACGCTGGACGGCCCCCTGCAATCCACATAAGTGTGTCTCCATTCACGAGTCTTCATGTGTCTTGTCTGCACGACCACCGCCCCAATCCACACCCCCCCCGCCCTATCAAAGGCAGTTCGCACCGGGGTACTTGTGCTGGCAAGTGGAGCTGTCAGGGAGCGATAAAGGCCAAGAGGTGCCAAAGACCATGTACACTTCAAAGTGGTCTATAGAGCATGGGTTGTTGTTCCCATGTCTACCTCCAGACCGCGTGTCTCCTGCCAAGCATCCCCCCTCACGCTGGACGGCCCCCTGCAATCCACATAAGTGTGTCTCCATTCACGAGTCTTCCTGTGTCTTGTCTGCACGACCACCGCCCCAATCCACCCCCCCCGCCCTATCAAAGGCAGTTCGCACCGGGGTACTTGTGCTGGCAAGTGGAGCTGTCAGGGAGCGATAAAGGCCAAGAGGTGCCAAAGACCATGTACACTTCAAAGTGGTCTATAGAGCATGGGTTGTTGTTCCCATGTCTACCTCCAGACCCCGTGTCTCCTGCCAAGCATCCCCCCTCACGCTGGACGGCCCCCTGCAAACCGCATAATGCCACGACATATACACGTCATTCATTCACAAACACACCCCTGTTTCGAATTCTTTATAACCCACTTCATATTCTAATGAGAACTTCTCTGCGCTTTGCTAGTCAACCCGCGAAGGTGCTGGTTATCTGCTCTTCGTCTTTGTGAACTTCCGTGACCACTTCGAGGAAACTCGTCAGTTTGCAACCTGCGAACTGCTCCCTGTTCTACGACAAGAAACTACTCTGATCCCTGCATCTAACTGTTTGTTCGTCAAGGTAAGGCCATGTACCATAATC
Organism: Ambystoma mexicanum; assembly: GCF_040938575.1. Lineage (NCBI taxonomy): Eukaryota > Metazoa > Chordata > Amphibia > Caudata > Ambystomatidae > Ambystoma > Ambystoma mexicanum. The sequence goes on along the minus strand of NC_090937.1, from coordinate 1,087,775,294 downwards.
ATTTTGCGTCCAATTTCTTTTTGTTCAAGACAGTACATGCAAGGAACTAGTCACATGTTCTGAGTTTAGTCAAATTATCTTTCTATTTTTTTAAAGTTATTCAAATACTTATCCGCATGTGAATAACGTGTATAGTTCCAAGAACCAAAACGAACCTTGCATTGAACCTTTTATGTGTCATTTAATTTTTTAACACATTGGTATTCATAGAGAATTGTTGATCTTTACTTTTCAGAACTTTCCACAATGCCTGCCTGTTCCATTGGCGGTTGCCCTTCGAAGACCCATAATAAATCTGAAGGTACTATAATGCATGTTTTCCCTAAGACAATAGATCAGATAAGAGAATGGGTCCGATATTGCGGATATCCACCGTCTGAGCTTGAAAGTAGAGTCCTAGAAGTCTTTGCGGACAAGAGGGGTGATCGATACCGCATCTGCAGCAGGCACTTTAGCTCAGATATGTACTCCATATCATTGCTAATAAAGAAGAACACACCGCGAGCGAGGCAAAAATTGCTCTCAACCGCTATTCCCACTCTATTCGTCCACATCCCTCCACTGGTGAGTCAAGTTTACGTATTTATCTCTCGGCCTTGCGGTAGTGTGTAGCATTAGCTAACAATAATTTCCCCATTTATGTATCCACTCAATATGAAGGCGGAATATTCTCCATCCGTGTCGTTATTGCAGTCATCAGCCACTTCAAGCGCCTATCGGGTAATCTTACTTAGCTATTCTGCCACTGACTTGTTTTAGGCATGTAAATCAATAGTTTTAATTTATTGTGTGATTATTTTACCTAATGGTACACCCTTGTACTCGTCCTCTAGTCTTTGTTTTCAGTTATAATTATTGTTATCCAAAATAATGCAAGTACTGTCTTTCAGGGAGATGCTGAGGAGTCCAACGTATTGACGACAACCGTTGATGTCACTCAGATGCTCGAGGTACGTTTCCGGACAGTTCCATCGATGGAGATCATCAGATCTTGCATTCTTGTAGCGTGATTGTTACACACAATGTTTCTTTCTTTTTTAGCCATTGATATGTCCTTCTGTCGTCGCCCTCCTATGTGTCTTCTTTTTTCAATATTGTGTTCATTACTAATGAAAGTCCTATGTTTCAGGGAGTCGATGGAGCATTAGTCCAAGAAGAAAGGGGAGCATGCAGTTACGGGTCGGCGCAACAGCTTGCAGAAGTGTGCACCGCAGTTACATCGTCCCTTGATGTTCTTATGCATTTCGAGGTATGGATACTGACAGTTCGATCAAGCGAAATCATATGACGTGATTACATCCGCTATACTTCCTTCTTTATTAACGCAAGTACTATGTTTCAGGGAGATGACGGAGCTTCTTCTACAAGAACATCACCCCTAGTAGTTGATGCAGATATCTGGGTGGTGACACTTCCAACGATCGAGCAAATCGAATCATATTTAGATATCCATTATTTATTTTAGACAACTGATCATTTGTGCGGGTCTATTTAGATGAGCCGTTGACGCCTGCACAAAGTGTATGATCTTTTTAACAAAATAGAAAAATAGAAAACCATACTAATGCAATTACTGTGTTTCAGGGAGTTACTGAAGCATCATCTTCAATAACATCATCAATGGAAGTCTATGAGGAGCCCGAGGTATGGATCTTGACAGTTCCATCTAACTAGATCAACAATGCGTGAATAATTGTCGTTTGAATGTTCTACACAAAGTGTTCATTCGTGTTTTGCTATTGAGATGTACGTGGGTATTGGTCCCGAAGTACATTTTGTGTTTTCAATATTATTATACATACTAATGAAAGTTCTATGTTTCAGGGAGTCGATAGAGCGTCAGTGCGTGATGGATGTGCTTATCATGAAAATATAGTTGTTGCAGCGTAAGAGGAAGTGGAGACATGCACACACGAGTCGGAGCAACAGCGTCCCGATGTTGAAGTTCGAGGCAAGAAAGTTTCAAAGAAAAGAAAGCAAAAGAAGGTTAGTGTCCTGGTCACTATATTATGTTGTTTTTCACTGTTAATAGTTCAATACTGTAAGTTGTGTTTAAACTGAACATCCCTTTTCCAATCTGTCCTCTAGTTGCGAGTGGGTGTACGAACTAGATCTACACAGACAGTGAAGCGAACGAGAGATGTTGCTTGTCAAACCTTTTGGCAGGGACTTGAGACTGGAGATGCATCGTGCCAATGGGAAGAATATGAAGTGATTGACAACGGAGCTATACCACATCCAGCCATTGATAGTGAATGTCCTCCTGGTAGTTCGGATGCAGTCGGAGATCAATTCACAGAATCCACACCCGCAAAAACTAAGACCGCGAGAAAGTTGAAGAAATTGTTTTATTCACCCATCGCCGGAGAAGGAACAGATGTTGCAATGGAAGAGAATGAAGTGGACGACAATGAAACACCATCAATATCACTGAACATAGCGGAAGACGATATCAGAGATTCTACCTTTCATGTGAGTGACATGTCCTCAACGTTACAGGCCGAACCAGCTGGGATGCAGAGTGACAGTATAAGGAAAGAGGCCAAATTCATTGTATTCGATAGTTGTTTGATTGATATTATTATTCGGATGAAATGTGGGCATTCGGTTGGTGGGGAAGTATGTGGGGAGCCATTGATTAATGTGACTCGTGCAATTCGAGGCACTAACCTTAAAATACATGCCACCTGTACAAAATATCATCCTTTCTCATGGTCTGCACAACCCATGCTGGGGCAACTGCCAGCAGGCAATCTACTTTGTGCAGCGGCTGCACTTTTTAGTGGTTCAAGTTTTAAAAAGTTAGAGTCTTTCTTTCAGTTTGTGGGAATCCATTTCATTGCGAAAACTCAGTTCTACAAATACCAAACCGATTATCTATTTCCAGCCATTAGCAAAGCTTGGAGAATGGAAAAAATGTCTATTGATAGTACATTCGCGGGCAAACGGTTCAGGCTAGCCGGTGATGGACAGTGCGACAGCCCAGGATTTTCAGCCAAGTACTGCACCTACCACTTTCAGGACATGGAAAGTAAGAAAATTGTGAGTTCGGTGGTCGTGCAGGTGTCACAAAGTACATCCTCAGTGGCCATGGAGAAAGTTGGCTTTGTAGCATCATTGCAAGAACTACAATCGCGGGGAATGGTGATCGACCTGATAGCCACGGACAGACACGTTTCAATTGCCAAGACAATGAGAGAAGAGTACAAAAATATAAATCACCAATTTGACGTTTGGCATCTTGCAAAAACAATCAATAAAAAAATGTCGGCTGCAGGTAAAAAAAAAGATATGCAAGGTATTTCACAGTGGTCCAAGTCAATCAGCAACCATCTTTGGTGGAGCTCAAAAACATGTGGAGGGTCGTTGGAAATTCTACTGGAAAAATGGCGGTCAGTAATGTTACACTGTAGCAACGTTCACCGCTGGACCACAAACCAACATTTCCACAATTGTGAACATGGCCATTTGTCCACAGAGGAGGCACGGAAGAAAAAGTGGTTGATTCACCTTCATCACCCACTCACAAAGCCATTGAAAAGATTGTATTTGATAAAACTATAACAAGAGATTTGAGGGGACTCACGGAATTCTGCCACACAGGAGATTTGGAGGTGTTCCACAATATGTGACTAAAGTACAGGCCAAAACGATTGCATTTTGGCATGGAGGGCATGATAAATCGGACTCTTCTAGCGGTCTTGGCACATAACCATAATGTTGGCCGTCAACAAAGTAGGACGACCGGAACTTTAGGGACGCTTCGCTACAATAAGGCCTTCACAAAAAGAAGTAAACAATGGGTTATCAAACCAGTGTTTGAGGATATGCAATATGACTTTATTGAGAGACTTATTGTGGATGTCCTAGATAGGCACATACATGGAGCTGTGAACGAACCTGTGCAGGGGACAACTGCATTGCCACCCAACATTGCCTCTGTTCCATGTCCACCTAAAGAAGAGCTCATTGAGAAATACACATTACGGTTTAAATGATTGTAATTTGATTGTCTGTTCTCTCGAGTCTCCTCATGTCGCAGGCCTATTGAATATGTGTAGCTATGTATTGTGTAAATAAAAGTGATTGCTCTGTGAGTCCTGTGAGATGGCCTTGCACTGAATGTAGCTAACTAGGAATGTGTGCTCGTTCAAAGTGAAGGTCAGCTGCTTTGATTATTTTCTCGGGTGCCGGAATGGCCCACGACTCAGTATAAGGTTCTATTGTTATTTGACCTTGACAGGCCGGGACCATCCCGAAAGACTTCTTTTTGGGGGTGTGGGGCAATAACGTAAGAAACGATAATGAATATAATTTCAGAAACGAAAGCCATTTAATGTTCGTTCATTAGAAGAAATAACGTCGGCATAGAAGGAGTGGTATTTCGGGGCTGCCCTACGCACAGACACAATGGAAAATGCAAATATTATGTAAGTAACTCTTTAGATGAGTTTATACCGCAATTTAATTACTATACAGTAGCTTTAAAGACGGGTTAAGTTGTACTTGTTCGTTCTATGTGGCATATTGTTTTGTACCGCGCACTATCTTGAGGAGAACCATCTCCTTTTACGGAAGCACCTCAAAACCTTCCTCTTTGCTTCTGCTTTCTCTCTCCCTCTCCCCTGCTACAACTGGTCCACTGTCTGGGACCTCGGTCCTGGGCCCTTCCACTCTCCACCTGCACTGCCTCCCTGTCAACCCCTGCACTGGGGGACTGTCTCAGTATCCTACAGCCCCCCCTTGACGTATAATACCCAGTTGCACTGTCCTAGCTATGAAATAATTTCCCGACCTAATATATAAAATGAATAATTTTAATAAAGATCTGATGGTGAGACTAATTTCATTTTTTATGTTTTTAAAACAGGTACATCCTTCATTATTGTATGTGTCACGAGTACCAGACACCGGCGGATGGCTTTTTCAACCGCCAGTTGCTTCTCCGCGTGAACAACGTTACCACCCTGACCATTTTATGGGACGATCGCCAAGTACAAGTATGCCCTTACGCGGTACTAACGGCTAGATGCAACATACAGACCGTTGTGGTGGCATAGTGCCTCGTTGTTGGAACAGCCATGCGATTATCAGTGCGACCGAAGAGCTTATTTTATCGTAAACCAACACCCTGTGTACTGCACACGAACATCGCTTGCCTCAAGACGAACTATTTTGGATCGAGAGCAAAGAAAAATGCAAATCGCAGAATATTCTCTAAACATTTGATGTCCAATAAATGTACTTTGCCAAATGGACAATCTTGCCGTTTGCTTTTAAACCACAGTTTCATATTCCGAATTGTGGCGCTGTATTGTGAGATGATCTAAGACCCTGTGTACAGCAAAGGAACATCGCGTGCCTCAAAACGAATTTTTTGGAACGTGAGCAAATAAAAATGCAAATCGCTGAATATTCTTTAAACATTTGATGTCAAATAAATGTACTTTACCAAATTTACAATCTTGCGGTTTGATTTAAAAGTACAGTTTCATATTCCCAATTGTGGCGCGCTGTGTTGTGAGCTGATCTGTGTTGGTTTCCGGGTTATGTGTGTAGTCGCGTAGAAGACGCCTGGGCGCGTTTGCCTACGCAGCACAGTCACGTCACGGATAGAGGCGGGGAATATGAATGTTTTGATAAAGTCTGTTTCAGGGGCGGGGGATTTGATTTAGTGCCGCAAAAGCAGGTGAGCCAGGGCGATGGGGGGAAATGATAGGATTATCAGAAAATGGCGGCTGATTTCGAGTGCGTTAATGGACGAAAAGTCAGGTAAGGTCCATAGGAAAGTTTTCTACGATCTACCGATTTATGCTTAAAAACACATGGCCGAACCGTAGGGACAATAAAAAAAAAGTCCCGGAACTATCCTTTAACATACCCGTTCTGCAGCCCCTAGCACAAATAAGCATCACAGAGCTACAATACAGACGGTAACTATCCCTTTACCCATTACAGGGACAGAGACCGCAGGGGACTCAACCGCACCTACCACATCGAATCTGGAGCTCCCACCTCGCATGCCAGCCTATACAGGTAGCTATGCCGGACCACAATCCACATTTTTACATTCAGTGAATTCACTACCAGATGTTTTAGTAAGTACACAGTTCTGTAGTATGTTTTTCAGTTGAAACTGAGCAGTCCAGGAAATATAGAGGCTTCCCACAACTTCACCACCTCCTGGCACACCTACTAGCATTCTCTGCATTTCTCCATGAAACAAGAATCCCGGAGTAAGACCGAGGTAATAATTGGGGCCCCTTTGAGTTTCAATATGGCGCCCCTCTTTTTCTGAGCATATGCATTACACAACCTGTCCTCACTAAATCGAGGTCTCCACCATTGTGTTTTGTACTAACAGGGAGCTCGACCATACATCAAGGGGGACTCACAGGAAGGGCTCTACCCCGCAAGTGTACCTCAACTGTTGCAATTAAGAAACGCAGAAGCCACCACACTTGAGTCTAGGGATTACCCTGTGCTCTAGACTGGACACGACCCAAGACCTGGGATTACAGTATCGGCAGGTAAAGCCAGAGCCGATGAATCTGAGGCTAGATTTAGATTACAGAGTTTCAGACATAGCCTGACCAACATTGAGATAGGGAATTATAATGTTTGTTTTTTGCATATTTATACAGGGTCTTCAAAAAAGACGCCCTGATGAAGGCGGACTAAAAAGTGTCTCATGACCGACGAACCGTGAAGAGCTTGGTTGGAGACCGAGCCCCACGTAAGCAAAGAATTCTTTAACCCTTAAGACCCAGATACAGGCTTCATTGGAGCCTCAGGACATTTATTAACACTTACAAATTCCTGCCTTTTCACCAAATAGAATAACTGTCGGGGAGAGACACAGGGATTGTCTCAGGACACCTTTAACTGGGTGCAAACTAGGGAAATGATTTCAAGTTTTCCTATTTTAAATCCTCTTTCAATGTGATATATTTAGAAACTTTATTTTTTGTTTTTATGTTGATCAATGCTTTTGTCATGATGTACCAAGATTAAGTTTGTTTATCACAATGTGTATATTTTTGCATTTTGGAAAGATGTTACTGTTGAGTTAAAACACATTTTATCAAAACACACTTTATTAATGTGAATTAAAGAGCACATGTTGAAAAAATTCCTTCCCTCTCCAATATGCTCAAGGATCCTAAGACTTCCATAAATAATTGATTTGGATGATTGAGGTAACACAAGTGTCACCTGTAGAGTAACCACTGAGTGATGACTAGAATTCCTTTTTAGTTTTTCCTTTTCAGGGTGGGATACATCTATATTTGCAGGTTTCCAGACCGAGAGACCTGTTTTTTATGCAGTTTTCCCCCATTCACACAGTCTGGCTGTCAATCACACAGCAGGGTGGCTGTCCCGCTGGGACAGTCACCACAGCCAATCAGATTAGAGTGCGACATGGGTGTCCAAGGAGACCCTGTGCAGGGAGTCCTAAACCCCTCCCTCACATTCTGTCCCCCCCAGCCATACAGGAGCCTGAGGGGGGCTTCTGTGCAGAGGCCCGTGAAAAGACGGTGAACAAAGGAACCAAACCTGGTTTGGCGCACAGAGAAAAACATGAGAAAGACTTTTACAAAAAGAAATGGTGACTAAACCCAGACGGAACCGTATAAAAACGTATATGGTCTAGCAGGCTTAAAGGATAGTTCCGGGATTTTTTTTTTATTGTCCCTACGGTTCGGCCATGTGTTTTTAAGCATAAATCGGTAGATCGTAGAAAACTTTCCTATGGACCTTACCCGACTTTTCGTCCATTAACGCACTCGAAATCAGCCGCCATTTTCTGATAATCCTATCATTTCCCCCCATCGCCCTGGCTCACCTGCTTTTGCGGCACTAAATCAAATCCCCCGCCCCTGAGCCTGACATCAGCAGACGCGTACCGCCCATTTCCCAACGCCAAAGCACGTTTCGTGTCAACAATCGCTGCGCCTCAGCTAATGAAGTGTCGCCATGGAAATGGCAGGACGCCTCTTTCCTCTATAAGTATAAACACACCGTTTCACAACACACAGCAGCAGATTTTCGATTCCATTACTCTCTCTGTGTTACTTTGAGTATTCTGTGACTCGTTTCTGTGCTCTGGTCAGCTACCTTCGCCGCTTCTAGGCCTTGTGAACACCTGTACCATCTCTGTAAATTATTTTACTTTCTTTACCACACAATGGCTACAATAATGCCGTATATGTACGAGCCCGAGTACACCGAGCAAGAACTACTGGAAAGGCAAGCATGCGAAAACGATGGGGATTCGGACGCCAGTTGGGAGGACCAGTCAACAGATGAAGAGCCTGGACCTAGTCGCATCGACGGCGTCTCCACCTGGTGCACGTGCAATCGGTGCGAGCTAATGCCAACTGAGGAGGAGAACTGCTGCTGCCGTGAAAATTCCGGGTGCTTGGCCTACATTTCGGAAGGCGAGCCAAGTCCGCAATGCATCACCGAGCTGCCAGAGTTCAGGGAAGCCTGCCTCTCACGGACCGTGTTGAGGATGATGATGGTGCTTATGCACGAACTTTGCGGCACTGTTCGTCCGCGTAATCCGAGTAACGAGTAAGTATACTCTGGTTGTGATGTCAGTGATGCCACTACTATTTCATGGTCGTCTCCCACATATAAAATTACATCTACATATCATTCGAATGCATGTAAATTGGTTCCATATTGTGCATTTTCTAGATAGAATTTTTTTCAAAGCAGAATGACATTTTTTACCTGAATCGACAGTGATAAGAAAGTTTTGTCATTTTAATACAGTTTGCATCTTTCATTTTCACAGGTGGTACAGGCTGGTGGCCTATCGTTGCTTCACTTGGTGGCTTCACGGGAGGCTCGGACACCGCGTTCGGAGAGTAATACCTGCCTGTGCGGTACTTGCCATTAGACAACATTTCCCCAGCGACAGTGGACAATACCGCGGATTTTCCCTGGATGTGCTGCAACCGGAACTTTACAATGTGTAATGTTTATTATTTATGTTCAATTGAAATTAAGATCTAAAATAAAACCCAACATATATTTTAACAATGGTTGTTTTGATTTTTTAAATGAATCTAGTGTGTCTCCATTGAATAGTCTTCCTGTGCCTTGTCTTGTCACACCACATGTCTCCGGCCAGCATCCTCCCTCACGCTGGCCCCCCACCTTCAATCCACATAACCGTTGAACCCATATGCAGCAGACATACATATGTTATTTTGCGGGTTGGCATCAAGCCTCCCGGCCTTGCCTCCTCCCCCAAAAATACTTACCACACCACTTTGTTCAAGCGTTGGCAATAAAAGGAAGGCCGTTGGATTTTATTGATACAAAACATGGTTATAGGTAAATAATCCATATGGTTGATCATAATAAATCATCCTTTTGGGCACCGGGTACAGAGATGACCCCCTCTAGCCCGTGCCGCCTTGCCACCACAGTCCAGCCTGCTGCTGACTAACTGCCTAGGCATCCAGGGTCTCCAGGGTGAACTGCACCCATATATTCTCCTGGGAGGGTGAGGTATTTATAAACTCACACCCCTGCCTTCCACGTACTGGATCCTGCAGCCTGCCTCTTACATGCAGTTAGATGGCCTCTCCTTGGTGAGGCCCTGCGGCAAACGAGTCTTGTCTGCACGACCACCGCCCCAATCCACCCCCCCCCCGCCCTATCAAAGGCAGTTCGCACCGGGGTACTTGTGCTGGCAAGTGGAGCTGTCAGGGAGCGATAAAGGCCAAGAGGTGCCAAAGACCATGTACACTTCAAAGTGGTCTATAGAGCATGGGTTGTTGTTCCCATGTCTACCTCCAGACCCCGTGTCTCCTGCCAAGCATCCCCCCTCACGCTGGACGGCCCCCTGCAATCCACATAAGTGTGTCTCCATTCACGAGTCTTCCTGTGTCTTGTCTGCACGACCACCGCCCCAATCCACACCCCCCCCGCCCTATCAAAGGCAGTTCGCACCGGGGTACTTGTGCTGGCAAGTGGAGCTGTCAGGGAGCGATAAAGGCCAAGAGGTGCCAAAGACCATGTACACTTCAAAGTGGTCTATAGAGCATGGGTTGTTGTTCCCATGTCTACCTCCAGACCCCGTGTCTCCTGCCAAGCATCCCCCCTCACGCTGGACGGCCCCCTGCAAACCGCATAATGCCACGACATATACACGTCATTCATTCACAAACACACCCCTGTTTCGAATTCTTTATAACCCACTTCATATTCTAATGAGAACTTCATTGCGCTTTGCTAGTCAACCCGCGAAGGTGCTGGTTATCTGCTCTTGGTCTCTGTGAACTTCCGTGACCACTTCGAGGAAACTCGTCAGTTTGCAACCTGTGAACTGCTCCCTGTTCTACGACAAGAAACTACTCTGATCCCTGCATCTAACTGTTTGTTCGTCAAGGTAAGGCCATGTACCATAATCATTTTGCGTCCAATTTCTTTTCGTTCAAGACAGTACATGCAAGGAACTAGTCACATGTTCTGAGTTCAGTCAAATTATCTTTCTATTTTTTTAAAGTTATTCAAATACTTATCCGCATGTGAATAACGTGTATAGTTCCAAGAACCAAAACGAACCTTGCATTGAACCTTTTATGTGTCATTTAATTTTTTAACACATTGGTATTCATAGAGAATTGTTGATCTTTACTTTTCAGAACTTTCCACAATGCCTGCCTGTTCCATTGGCGGTTGCCCTTCGAAGACCCATAATAAATCTGAAGGTACTATAATGCATGTTTTCCCTAAGACAATAGATCAGATAAGAGAATGGGTCCGATATTGCGGATATCCACCGTCTGCGCTTGAAAGTAGAGTCCTAGAAGTCTTTGCGGACAAGAGGGGCGATCGATACCGCATCTGCAGCAGGCACTTTAGCTCAGACATGTACTCCACATCATTGCTAATAAAGAAGAACACACCGCGAGCGAGGCGAAAATTGCTCTCAACCGCTATTCCCACTCTAATCGTCCACATCCCTCCACTGGTGAGTCAAGTTTACGTATTTATCTCTCGGCCTTACGGTAGTGTGTAGCATTAGCTAACAATAATTTCCCCATTTATGTATCCACTCAATATGAAGGCGGCAGATTCTCCATCCGTGTCGTTATTGCAGTCATCAGCCACTTCAAGCGCCTATCGGGTAATCTTACTTAGCTATTCTGCCACTGACTTGTTTTAGGCATGTAAATCAATAGTTTTAATTTATCGTGTGATTATTTTACCTAATGGTACACCCTTGTACTCGTCCTCTAGTCTTTGTTTTCAGTTATAATTATTGTTATCCAAAATAATGCAAGTACTGTATTTCAGGGAGATGCTGAGGAGTCCAACGTATTGACGACAACCGTTGATGTCACTCAGATGCTCGAGGTACGTTTCCGACAGTTCCATCGATGGAGATCATCAGATCTTGCATTCTTGTAGCGTGATTGTTACACACAATGTTTCTTTCGTTTTTAGCCATTGATATGTCCTTCTGTCGTCGCCCTCCTATGTGTCTTCTTTTTTCAATATTGTGTTCATTACTAATGAAAGTCCTATGTTTCAGGGAGTCGATGGAGCATTAGTCCAAGAAGAAGGGGGAGCATGCAGTTATGGGTCGGCGCAACAGCTTGCAGAAGTGTGCACCGCAGTTACATCGTCCCTTGATGTTCTTATGCATTTCGAGGTATGGATACTGACAGTTCGATCAAGCGAAATCATATGACGTGATTACATCCGCTATACTTCCTTCTTTATTAACGCAAGTACTATGTTTCAGGGAGATGACGGAGCTTCTTCTACAAGAACATCAGCCCTAGTAGTTGATGCAGATATCTGGGTGGTGATACTTCCAACGATCGAGCGAATCGAATCATATTTAGATATCCATTATTTATTTTAGACAACTGATCATTTGTGCAGGTCTATTTAGATGAGCCGTTGACGCCTGCACAAAGTGTATGTTCTTTTTAACAAAATAGAAAACCATACTAATGCAATTACTGTGTTTCAGGGAGTTACTGAAGCATCATCTTCAATAATATCATCAATGGAAGTCTATGAGGAGCCCGAGGTATGGATCTTGACAGTTCCATCTAACTAGATCAACAATGCGTGAATAATTGTCGTTTGAATGTTCTACACAAAGTGTTCATTCGTGTTTTGCTATTGAGATGTACGTGGGTATTGGTCCCCAAGTACATTTTGTGTTTTCAATATTATTATACATACTAATGAAAGTTCTATGTTTCAGGGAGTCGATGGAGCGTCAGTGCGTGATGGATGTGCTTATCATGAAAATATAGTTGTTGCAGCGCAAGAGGAAGTGGAGACATGCACACACGAGTCGGAGCAACAGCGTCCCGATGTTGAAGTTCGAGGCAAGAAAGTTTCAAAGAAAAGAAAGCAAAAGAAGGTTAGTGTCCTGGTCACTATATTATGTTGTTTTTCACTGTTAATAGTTCAATACTGTAAGTTGTGTTTAAACTGAACATCCCTTTTCCAATCTGTCCTCTAGTTGCGAGTGGGTGTACGAACTAGATCTACACAGACAGTGAAGCGAACGAGAGATGTTGCTTGTCAAACCTTTTGGCAGGGACTTGAGACTGGAGATGCATCGTGCCAATGGGAAGAATATGAAGTGATTGACAACGGAGCTATACCACATCCAGCCATTGATAGTGAATGTCCTCCTGGTAGTGGATGCAGTCGGAGATCAATTCACAGAATCCACACCCGCAAAAACTAAGACCGCGAGAAAGTTGAAGAAATTGTTTTATTCACCCATCGCCGGAGAAGGAACAGATGCTGCAATGGAAGAGAATGAAGTGGACGACAATGAAACACCATCAATATCACTGAACATAGCGGAAGACGATATCAGAGATTCTACCTTTCATGTGAGTGACATGTCCTCAACGTTACAGGCCGAACCAGCTGGGATGCAGAGTGGCAGTATAAGGAAAGAGGCCAAATTCATTGTATTCGATAGTTGTTTGATTGATATTATTATTCGGATGAAATGTGGGCATTCGGTTGGTGGGGAAGTATGTGGGGAGCCATTGATTAATGTGACTCGTGCAATTCGAGGCACTAACCTTAAAATACATGCCACCTGTACAAAATATCATCCTTTCTCATGGTCTGCACAACCCATGCTGGGGTAACTGCCAGCAGGCAATCTACTTTGTGCAGCGGCTGCACTTTTTAGTGGTTCAAGTTTTAAAAAGTTAGAGTCTTTCTTTCAGTTTGTGGGAATCCATTTCATTGCGAAAACTCAGTTCTACAAATACCAAACCGATTATCTATTTCCAGCCATTAGCGAAGCTTGGAGAATGGAAAAAATGTCTATTGATAGTACATTCGCGGGCAAACGGTTCAGGCTAGCCGGTGATGGACAGTGCGACAGCCCAGGATTTTCAGCCAAGTACTGCACCTACCACTTTCAGGACATGGAAAGTAAGAAAATTGTGAGTTCAGTGGTCGTGCAGGTGTCACAAAGTACATCCTCAGTGGCCATGGAGAAAGTTGGCTTTGTAGCATCATTGCAAGAACTACAATCGCGGGGAATGGTGATCGACCTGATAGCCACGGACAGACACGTTTCAATTGCCTAGACAATGAGAGAAAAGTACAAAAATATAAATCACCAATTTGAGGTTTGGCATCTTGCAAAAACAATCAATAAAAAAATGTCGGCTGCAGGTAAAAAAAAAGATATGCAAGGTATTTCACAGTGGTCCAAGTCAATCAGCAACCATCTTTGGTGGAGCTCAAAAACATGTGGAGGGTCGTTGGAAATTCTACTGGAAAATGGCGGTCAGTAATGTTACACTGTAGCAACGTTCACCGCTGGACCACAAACCAACATTTCCACAATTGTGAACATGGCCATTTGTCCACAGAGGAGGCACGGAAGAAGAAGTGGTTGATTCCTTCATCACCCACTCACAAAGCCATTGAAAAGATTGTATTTGATAAAACTATAACAAGAGATTTGAGGGGACTCACGGAATTCTGCCACACAGGAGATTTGGAGGTGTTCCACAATATGTGCCTAAAGTACAGGCCAAAACGATTGCATTTTGGCATGGAGGGCATGATAAATCGGACTCTTCTAGCGGTCTTGGCACATAACCATAATGTTGGCCGTCAACAAAGTAGGACAACCGGAACTTTAGGGACGCTTCGCTACAATAAGGCCTTCACAAAAAGAAGTAAACAATGGGTTATCAAACCAGTGTTTGAGGATATGCAATATGACTTTATTGAGAGACTTATTGTTGATGTCCTAGATAGGCACATACATGGAGTTGTGAACGAACCTGTGCAGGGGACAACCGCATTGCCACCCAACATTGCCTCTGTTCCATGTCCACCTAAAGAAGAGCTCATTGAGAAATACACATCACGGTTTAAATGATTGTAATTTGATTGTCTGTTCTCTCGAGTCTCCTCATGTCGCAGGCCCATTGAATATGTGTAGCTATGTATTGTGTAAATAAAAGTGATTGCTCTGTGAGTCCTGTGAGATGGCCTTGCACTGAATGTAGCTAACTAGGAATGTGTGCTCGTTCAAAGTGAAGGTCAGCTGCTTTGATTATTTTCTCGGGTGCCGGAATGGCCCACGACTCAGTATAAGGTTCTATTGTTATTTGACCTTGACAGGCCGGGACCATCCCGAAAGACTTCTTTTTGGGGGTGTGGGGCAATAACGTAAGAAACGATAATGAATATAATTTCAGAAACGAAAGCCATTTAATGTTCGTTCATTAGAAGAAATAACGTCGGCATAGAAGGAGTGGTATTTTGGGGCTGCCCTACGCACAGACACAATGGAAAATGCAAATATAATGTAAGTAACTCTTTAGATGAGTTTATACCGCAATTTAATTACTATACAGTAGCTTTAAAGACGGGTTAAGTTGTACTTGTTCGTTCTATGTGGCATATTGTTTTGTACAGCGCACTATCTTGAGGAGAACCATCTCCTTTTACGGAAGCACCTCAAAACCTTCCTCTTTGCTTCTGCTTTCTCTCTCCCTCTCCCCTGCTACAACTGGTCCACTGTCTGCGACCTCGGTACTGGGCCCTTCCACTCTCCACCTGCACTGCCTCCCTGTCAACCCCTGCACTGGGGGACTGTCTCAGTATCCTACAGCCCCCCCTTGACGTATAATACCCAGTTGCACTGTCCTAGCTATGAAATAATTTCCCGACCTAATATATAAAATGAATAATTTTAATAAAGATCTGATGGTGAGACTAATTTCATTTTTTATGTTTTTAAAACAGGTACATCCTTCATTATTGTATGTGTCACGAGTACCAGACACCGGCGGATGGCTTTTTCAACCGCCAGTTGCTTCTCCGCGTGAACAACGTTACCACCCTGACCATTTTATGGGACGATCGCCAAGTACAAGTATGCCCTTACGCGGTACTAACGGCTAGATGCAACATACAGACCGTTGTGGTGGCCTAGTGCCTCGTTGTTGGAACAGCCATGCGATTATCAGTGCGACCGAAGAGCTTATTTTATCGTAAACCAACACCTTGTGTACTGCACACGAACATCGCTTGCCTCAAGACGAACTATTTTGGATCGAGAGCAAAGAAAAATGCAAATCGCAGAATATTCTCTAAACATTTGATGTCCAATAAATGTACTTTGCCAAATGGACAATCTTGCCGTTTGCTTTTAAACCACAGTTTCATATTCCGAATTGTGGCGCTGTATTGTGAGATGATCTAAGACCCTGTGTACAGCAAAGGAACATCGCGTGCCTCAAAACGAACTTTTTGGAACGTGAGCAAATAAAAATGCAAATCGCTGAATATTCTCTAAACATTTGATGTCAAATAAATGTACTTTACCAAATTTACAATCTTGCGGTTTGATTTAAAAGTACAGTTTCATATTCCCAATTGTGGCGCGCTGTGTTGTGAGCTGATCTGTGTTGGTTTCCGGGTTATGTGTGTAGTCGCGTAGAAGACGCCTGGGCGCGTTTGCCTACGCAGCACAGTCACGTCACGGATAGAGGCGGGGAATATGAATGTTTTGATAAAGTCTGTTTCAGGGGCGGGGGATTTGATTTAGTGCCGCAAAAGCAGGTGAGCCAAGGCGATGGGGGGAAATGATAGGATTATCAGAAAATGGCGGCTGATTTCGAGTGCGTTAATGGACGAAAAGTCGGGTAAGGTCCATAGGAAAGTTTTCTACGATCTACCGATTTATGCTTAAAAACACATGGCCGAACCGTAGGGACAATAAAAAAAAAGTCCCGGAACTATCCTTTAACATACCCGTTCTGCAGCCCCTAGCACAAATAAGCATCACAAAGCTACAATACAGACGGTAACTATCCCTTTACCCATTACAGGGACAGAGACCGCAGGGGACTCAACCGCACCTACCACATCGAATCTGGAGCTCCCACCTCGCATGCCAGCCTATACAGGTAGCTATGCCGGACCACAATCCACATTTTTACATTCAGTGAATTCACTACCAGATGTTTTAGTAAGTACACAGTTCTGTAGTATGTTTTTCAGTTGAAACTGAGCAGTCCAGGAAATATAGAGGCTTCCCACAACTTCACCACCTCCTGGCACACCTACTAGCATTCTCTGCATTTCTCCATGAAACAAGAATCCCGGAGTAAGACCGAGGTAATAATTGGGGCCCCTTTGAGTTTCAATATGGCGCCCCTCTTTTTCTGAGCATATGCATTACACAACCTGTCCTCACTAAATCGAGGTCTCCACCATTGTGTTTTGTACTAATAGGGAGCTCGACCATACATCAAGGGGGACTCACAGGAAGGGCTCTACCCCGCAAGTGTACCTCAACTGTTGCAATTAAGAAACGCAGAAGCCACCACACTTGAGTCTAGGGATTACCCTGTGCTCTAGACTGGACACGACCCAAGACCTGGGATTACAGTATCGGCAGGTAAAGCCAGAGCCGATGAATCTGAGGCTAGATTTAGATTACAGAGTTTCAGACATAGCCTGACCAACATTGAGATAGGGAATTATAATGTTTGTTTTTTTGCATATTTATACAGGGTCTTCAAAAAAGACGCCCTGATGAAGGCGGACTAAAAAGTGTCTCATGACCGACGAACCGTGAAGAGCTTGGTTGGAGACCGAGCCCCACGTAGGCAAAGAATTCTTTAACCCTTAAGACCCAGATACAGGCTTCATTGGAGCCTCAGGACCTTTATTAATCCTTACAAATTCCTGCCTTTTCACCAAATAGAATAACTGTCGGGGAGAGACAAAGGGATTGTCTCAGGACACCTTTAACTGGGTGCAAACTAGGGAACTGATTTTAAGTTTTCCTATTTTAAATCCTCTTTCAATGTGATATATTTAGAAACTTTATTTTTTGTTTTTATGTTGATCAATGCTTTTGTCATGATGTACCAAGATTAAGTTTGTGTATCACAATGTGTATATTTTTGCATTTTGGAAAGATGTTACTGTTGAGTTAAAACACACTTTATCAAAACACACTTTATTAATGTGAATTAAAGAGCATATGTTGAAAAAATTCCTTCCCTCTCCAATATGCTCAAGGATCCTAAGACTTCCATAAATAATTGATTTGGATGATTGAGGTAACACAAGTGTCACCTGTAGAGTAACCACTGAGTGATGACTAGAATTCCTTTTTAGTTTTTCCTTTTCAGGGTGGGATACATCTATATTTGCAGGTTTCCAGACCGAGAGACCTGTTTTTTATGCAGTTTTCCCCCATTCCCACAGTCTGGCTGTCAATTACACAGCAGGGTGGCTGTCCCGCTGGGACAGTCACCACAGCCAATCAGATTAGAGTGCGACATGGGTGTCCAAGGAGACCCTGTGCAGGGAGTCCTAAACCCCTCCCTCACATTCTGTCCCCCCCAGCCATACAGGAGCCTGAGGGGGGCTTCTGTGCAGAGGCCCGTGAAAAGACGGTGAACAAAGGAACCAAACCTGGTTTGGCGCACAGAGAAAAACATGAGAAAGACTTTTACAAAAAGAAATGGTGACTAAACCCAGACGGAACCGTATAAAAACGTATATGGTCTAGCGGGCTTAAAGGATAGTTTGGGGATTTTTTTTTTATCGTCCCTACGGTTCGGCCATGTGTTTTTAAGCATAAATCGGTAGATCGTAGAAAACTTTCCTATGGACCTTACCCGACTTTTCGTCCATTAACGCACTCGAAATCAGCCACCATTTTCTGATAATCCTATCATTTCCCCCCATCGCCCTGGCTCACCTGCTTTTGCGGCACTAAATCAAATCCCCCGCCCCTGAGCCTGACATCAGCAGACGCGTACCGCCCATTTCCCAACGCCAAAGCACGTTTCGTGTCAACAATCGCTGCGCCTCAGCTAATGAAGTGTCGCCATGGAAATGGCAGGACGCCTCTTTCCTCTATAAGTATAAACACACCGTTTCACAACACACAGCAGCAGATTTTCGATTCCATTACTCTCTCTGTGTTACTTTGAGTATTCTGTGACTCGTTTCTGTGCTCTGGTCAGCTACCTTCGCCGCTTCTAGGCCTTGTGAACACCTGTACCATCTCTGTAAATTATTTTACTTTCTTTACCACACAATGGCTACAATAATGCCGTATATGTACGAGCCCGGGTAACCCGAGCAAGAACTACTGGAAAGGCAAGCATGCGAAAACGATGGGGATTCGGACGGCAGTTGGGAGGACCAGTCAACAGATCAAGAGCCTGGACCTAGTCGCATGGACGGCGTCTCCACCTGGTGCACGTGCAATCGGTGCGAGCTAATACCAACTGAGGAGGAGAACTGCTGCTGCCGTGAAAATTCCGGGTGCTTGGCCTACATTTCGGAAGGCGAGCCAAGTCCGCAATGCATCACCGAGCTGCCAGAGTTCAGGGAAGCCTGCCTCTCACGGACCGTGTTGAGGATGATGATGGTGCTTATGCACGAACTTCGCGTCACTGTTCGTCCGCGTAATCCGAGTAACGAGTAAGTATACTCTGGTTGTGATGTCAGTGATGCCACTACTATTTCATGGTCGTCTCCCACATATAAAATTACATCTACATATCATTCGAATGCATGTAAATTGGTTCCATATTGTGCATTTTCTAGATAGAATTTTTTTCAAAGCAGAATGACATTTTTTACCTGAATCGACAGTGATAAGAAAGTTTTGTCATTTTAATACAGTTTGCATCTTTCATTTTCACAGGTGGTACAGGCTGGTGGCCTATCGTTGCTTCACTTGGTGGCTTCACGGGAGGCTCGGACACCGCGTTCGGGGAGTAATACCTGCCTGTGCGGTACTTGCCATTAGACAACATTTCCCCAGCGACAGTGGACAATACCGCGGATTTTCCCTGGATGTGCTGCAACCGGAACTTTACAATGTGTAATGTTTATTATTTATGTTCAATTGAAATTAAGATCTAAAATAAAACCCAACATATATTTTAACAATGGTTGTTTTGATTTTTTAAATGAATCTAGTGTGTCTTCATTGAATAGTCTTCCTGTGCCTTGTCTTGTCACACCACATGTCTCCGGCCAGCATCCTCCCTCACGCTGGCCGCCCACCTTCAATCCACATAACCGTTGAACCCATATGCAGCAGACATACATATGTTATTTTGCGGGTTGGCATCAAGCCTCCCGGCCTTGCCTCCTCCCCCAAAAATACTTACCACACCACTTTGTTCAAGCGTTGGCAATAAAAGGAAGGCCGTTGGATTTTATTGATACAAAACATGGTTATAGGTAAATAATCCATATGGTTGATCATAATAAATCATCCTTTTGGGCACCGGGTACAGAGATGACCCCCTCTGGCCCGTGCCGCCTTGCCACCACAGGCCAGCCTGCTGCTGACTAACTGCCTAGGCATCCAGGGTCTCCAGGGTGAACTGCACCCATATATTCTCCTGGGAGGGTGAGGTATTTATAAACTCACACCCCTGCCTTCCATGTACTAGATCCTGCAGCCTGCCTCTTACATGCAGTTAGATGGCCTCTCCTTGGTGAGGCCCTGCGGCAAACGAGTCTTGTCTGCACGACCACCGCCCCAATCCACCCCCCCCTGCCCTATCAAAGGCAGTTCGCACCAGGGTACTTGTGCTGGCAAGTGGAGCGATAAAGGCCAAGAGGTGCCAAAGACCATGTACACTTCAAAGTGGTCTATAGAGCATGGGTTGTTGTTCCCATGTCTACCTCCAGACCCTGTGTCTCCTGCCAAGCATCCCCCCTCACGCTGGACGGCCCCCTGCAATCCACATAAGTGTGTCTCCATTCACAAGTCTTCCTGTGTCTTGTCTGCACGACCACCGCCCCAATCCACACCCCCCCCGCCCTATCAAAGGCAGTTCGCACCGGGGTACTTGTGCTGGCAAGTGGAGCTGGCAGGGAGCGATAAAGGCCAAGAGGTGCCAAAGACCATGTACACTTCAAAGTGGTCTATAGAGCATGGGTTGTTGTTCCCATGTCTACCTCCAGACCCCGTGTCTCCTGCCAAGCATCCCCCCTCACGCTGGACGGCCCCCTGCAAACCGCATAATGCCACGACATATACACGTCATTCATTCACAAACACACCCCTGTTTCGAATTCTTTATAACCCACTTCATATTCTAATGAGAACTTCTTTGCGCTTTGCTAGTCAACACGCGAAGGTGCTGGTTATCTGCTCTTCGTCTCTGTGAACTTCCGTGACCACTTCGAGGAAACTCGTCAGTTTGCAACCTGCGAACTGCTCCCTGTTCTACGACAAGAAACTACTCTGATCCCTGCATCTAACTGTTTGTTCGTCAAGGTAAGGCCATGTACCATAATCATTTTGCGTCCAAATTCTTTTCGTTCAAGACAGTACATGCAAGGAACTAGTCACATGTTCTGAGTTTAGTCAAATTATCTTTCTATTTTTTTAAAGTTATTCAAATACTTATCCGCATGTGAATAACGTGTATAGTTCCAAGAACCAAAACGAACCTTGCATTGAACCTTTTATGTGTCATTTATTTTTTTAACACATTGGTATTCATAGAGAATTGTTGATCTTTACTTTCCACAATGCCTGCCTGTTCCATTGGCGGTTGCCCTTCGAAGACCCATAATAAATCTGAAGGTACTATAATGCATGTTTTCCCTAAGACAATAGATCAGATAAGAGAATGGGTCCGATATTGCGGATATCCACCGTCTGAGCTTGAAAGTAGAGTCCTAGAAGTCTTTGCGGACAAGAGGGGTGATCGATACCGCATCTGCAGCAGGCACTTTAGCTCAGACATGTACTCCATATCATTGCTAATAAAGAAGAACACACCGCGAGCGAGGCAAAAATTGCTCTCAACCGCTATTCCCACTCTATTCGTCCACATCCCTCCACTGGTGAGTCAAGTTTACGTATTTATCTCTCGGCCTTGCGGTAGTGTGTAGCATTAGCTAACAATAATTTCCCCATTTATGTATCCACTCAATATGAAGGCGGAAGATTCTCCATCCGTGTCGTTATTGCAGTCATCAGCCACTTCAAGCGCCTATCGGGTAATCTTACTTAGCTATTCTGCCACTGACTTGTTTTAGGCATGTAAATCAATAGTTTTAATTTATCGTGTGATTATTTTACCTAATGGTACACCCTTGTACTCGTCCTCTAGTCTTTGTTTTCAGTTATAATTATTGTTATCCAAAATAATGCAAGTACTGTCTTTCAGGGAGATGCTGAGGAGTCCAACGTATTGACGACAACCGTTGATGTCACTCAGATGCTCGAGGTACGTTTCCGGACAGTTCCATCGATGGAGATCATCAGATCTTGCATTCTTGTAGCGTGATTGTTACACACAATGTTTCTTTCGTTTTTAGCCATTGATATGTCCTTCTGTCGTCGCCCTCCTATGTGTCTTCTTTTTTCAATATTGTGTTCATTACTAATGAAAGTCCTATGTTTCAGGGAGTCGATGGAGCATTAGTCCAAGAAGAAGGGGGAGCATGCAGTTACGGGTCGGCGCAACAGCTTGCAGAAGTGTGCACCGCAGTTACATCGTCCCTTGATGTTCTTATGCATTTCGAGGTATGGATACTGACAGTTCGATCAAGCGAAATCATATGACGTGATTACATCCGCTATACTTCCTTCATTATTAACGCAAGTACTATGTTTCAGGGAGATGACGGAGCTTCTTCTACAAGAACATCACCCCTAGTAGTTGATGCAGATATCTGGGTGGTGACACTTCCAACGATCGAGCAAATCGAATCATATTTAGATATCCATTATTTATTTTAGACAACTGATCATTTGTGCAGGTCTATTTAGATGAGCCGTTGACGCCTGCACAAAGTGTATGTTCTTTTTAACAAAATAGAAAACCATACTAATGCAATTACTGTGTTTCAGGGAGTTACTGAAGCATCATCTTCAATAATATCATCAATGGAAGTCTATGAGGAGCCCGAGGTATGGATCTTGACAGTTCCATCTAACTAGATCAACAATGCGTGAATAATTGTCGTTTGAATGTTCTACACAAAGTGTTCATTCGTGTTTTGCTATTGAGATGTACGTGGGTATTGGTCCCCAAGTACATTTTGTGTTTTCAATATTATTATACATACTAATGAAAGTTCTATGTTTCAGGGAGTCGATGGAGCGTCAGTGCGTGATGGATGTGCTTATCATGAAAATATAGTTGTTGCAGCGTAAGAGGAAGTGGAGACATGCACACACGAGTCGGAGCAACAGCGTCCCGATGTTGAAGTTCGAGGCAAGAAAGTTTCAAAGAAAAGAAAGCAAAAGAAGGTTAGTGTCCTGGTCACTATATTATGTTGTTTTTCACTGTTAATAGTTCAATACTGTAAGTTGTGTTTAAACTGAACATCCCTTTTCCAATCTGTCCTCTAGTTGCGAGTGGGTGTACGAACTAGATCTACACAGACAGTGAAGCGAACGAGAGATGTTGCTTGTCAAACCTTTTGGCAGGGACTTGAGACTGGAGATGCATCGTGCCAATGGGAAGAATATGAAGTGATTGACAACGGAGCTATACCACATCCAGCCATTGATAGTGAATGTCCTCCTGGTAGTTCGGAGGCAGTCGGAGATCAATTCACAGAATCCACACCCGCAAAAACTAAGACCGCGAGAAAGTTGAAGAAATTGTTTTATTCACCCATCGCCGGAGAAGGAACAGATGTTGCAATGGAAGAGAATGAAGTGGACGACAATGAAACACCATCAATATCACTGAACATAGCGGAAGACGATATCAGAGATTCTACCTTTCATGTGAGTGACATGTCCTCAACGTTACAGGCCGAACCAGCTGGGATGCAGAGTGACAGTATAAGGAAAGAGGCCAAATTCATTGTATTCGATAGTTGTTTGATTGATATTATTATTCGGATGAAATGTGGGCATTCGGTTGGTGGGGAAGTATGTGGGGAGCCATTGATTAATGTGACTCGTGCAATTCGAGGCACTAACCTTAAAATACATGCCACCTGTACAAAATATCATCCTTTCTTATGGTCTGCACAACCCATGCTGGGGCAACTGCCAGCAGGCAATCTACTTTGTGCAGCGGCTGCACTTTTTAGTGGTTCAAGTTTTAAAAAGTTAGAGTCTTTCTTTCAGTTTGTGGGAATCCATTTCATTGCGAAAACTCAGTTCTACAAATACCAAACCGATTATCTATTTCCAGCCATTAGCGAAGCTTGGAGAATGGAAAAAATGTCTATTGATAGTACATTCGCGGGCAAACGGTTCAGGCTAGCCGGTGATGGACAGTGCGACAGCCCAGGATTTTCAGCCAAGTACTGCACCTACCACTTTCAGGACATGGAAAGTAAGAAAATTGTGAGTTCGGTGGTCGTGCAGGTGTCACAAAGTACATCCTCAGTGGCCATGGAGAAAGTTGGCTTTGTAGCATCATTGCAAGAACTACAATCGCGGGGAATGGTGATCGACCTGATAGCCACGGACAGACACGTTTCAATTGCCTAGACAATGAGAGAAGAGTACAAAAATATAAATCACCAATTTGACGTTTGGCATCTTGCAAAAACAATCAATAAAAAAATGTCGGCTGCAGGTAAAAAAAAAAGATATGCAAGGTATTTCACAGTGGTCCAAGTCAATCAGCAACCATCTTTGGTGGAGCTCAAAAACATGTGGAGGGTCGTTGGAAATTCTACTGGAAAATGGCGGTCAGTAATGTTACACTGTAGCAACGTTCACCGCTGGACCACAAACCAACATTTCCACAATTGTGAACATGGCCATTTGTCCACAGAGGAGGCACGGAAGAAGAAGTGGTTGATTCCTTCATCACCCACTCACAAAGCCATTGAAAAGATTGTATTTGATAAAACTATAACAAGAGATTTGAGGGGACTCACGGAATTCTGCCACACAGGAGATTTGGAGGTGTTCCACAATATGTGCCTAAAGTAGAGGCCAAAACGATTGCATTTTGGCATGGAGGGCATGATAAATCGAACTCTTCTAGCGGTCTTGGCACATAACCATAATGTTGGCCGTCAACAAAGTAGGACGACCGGAACTTTAGGGACGCTTCGCTACAATAAGGCCTTCACAAAAAGAAGTAAACAATGGGTTATCAAACCAGTGTTTGAGGATATGCAATATGACTTTATTGAGAGACTTATTGTTGATGTCCTATATAGGCACATACATGGAGTTGTGAACGAACCTGTGCAGGGGACAACTGCATTGCCACCCAACATTGCCTCTGTTCCATGTCCACCTAAAGAAGAGCTCATTGAGAAATACACATCACGGTTTAAATGATTGTAATTTGATTGTCTGTTCTCTCGAGTCTCCTCATGTCGCAGGCCCATTGAATATGTGTAGCTATGTATTGTGTAAATAAAAGTGATTGCTCTGTGAGTCCTGTGAGATGGCCTTGCACTGAATGTAGCTAACTAGGAATGTGTGCTCGTTCAAAGTGAAGGTCAGCTGCTTTGATTATTTTCTCGGGTGCCGGAATGGCCCACGACTCAGTATAAGGTTCTATTGTTATTTGACCTTGACAGGCCGGGACCATCCCGAAAGACTTCTTTTTGGGGGTGTGGGGCAATAACGTAAGAAACGATAATGAATATAATTTCAGAAACGAAAGCCATTTAATGTTCGTTCATTAGAAGAAATAACGTCGGCATAGAAGGAGTGGTATTTCGGGGCTGCCCTACGCACAGACACAATGGAAAATGCAAATATAATGTAAGTAACTCTTTAGATGAGTTTATACCGCAATTTAATTACTATACAGTAGCTTTAAAGACGGGTTAAGTTGTACTTGTTCGTTCTATGTGGCATATTGTTTTGTACCGCGCACTATCTTGAGGAGAACCATCTCCTTTTACGGAAGCACCTCAAAACCTTCCTCTTTGCTTCTGCTTTCTCTCTCCCTCTCCCCTGCTACAACTGGTCCACTGTCTGCGACCTCGGTCCTGGGCCCTTCCACTCTCCACCTGCACTGCCTCCCTGTCAACCCCTGCACTGGGGGACTGTCTCAGTATCCTACAGCCCCCCCTTGACGTATAATACCCAGTTGCACTGTCCTAGCTATGAAATAATTTCCCGACCTAATATATAAAATGAATAATTTTAATAAAGATCTGATGGTGAGACTAATTTCATTTTTTATGTTTTTAAAACAGGTACATCCTTCATTATTGTATGTGTCACGAGTACCAGACACCGGCGGATGGCTTTTTCAACCGCCAGTTGCTTCTCCGCGTGAACAACGTTACCACCCTGACCATTTTATGGGACGATCGCCAAGTACAAGTATACCCTTACGCGGTACTATCGGCTAGATGCAACATACAGACCGTTGTGGTGGCCTAGTGCCTCGTTGTTGGAACAGCCATGCGATTATCAGTGCGACCGAAGAGCTTATTTTATCGTAAACCAACACCCTGTGTACTGCACACGAACATCGCTTGCCTCAAGACAAACTATTTTGGATCGAGAGCAAAGAAAAATGCAAATCGCAGAATATTCTCTAAACATTTGATGTCCAATAAATGTACTTTGCCAAATGGACAATCTTGCCGTTTGCTTTTAAACCACAGTTTCATATTCCGAATTGTGGCGCTGTATTGTGAGATGATCTAAGACCCTGTGTACAGCAAAGGAACATCGCGTGCCTCAAAACGAACTTTTTGGAACGTGAGCAAATAAAAATGCAAATCGCTGAATATTCTCTAAACATTTGATGTCAAATAAATGTACTTTACCAAATTTACAATCTTGCGGTTTGATTTAAAAGTACAGTTTCATATTCCTAATTGTGGCGCGCTGTGTTGTGAGCTGATCTGTGTTGGTTTCCGGGTTATGTGTGTAGTCGCGTAGAAGACGCCTGGGCGCGTTTGCCTACGCAGCACAGTCACGTCACGGATAGAGGCGGGGAATATGAATGTTTTGATAAAGTCTGTTTCAGGGGCGGGGGATTTGATTTAGTGCCGCAAAAGCAGGTGAGCCAGGGCGATGGGGGGAAATGATAGGATTATCAGAAAATGGCGGCTGATTTCGAGTGCGTTAATGGACGAAAAGTCGGGTAAGGTCTATAGGAAAGTTTTCTACGATCTACCGATTTATGCTTAAAAACACATGGCCGAACCGTAGGGACAATAAAAAAAAAGTCCCGGAACTATCCTTTAAGTTCGAGGCTACCAAGATAGCCTAAAACAATACCAGGGTTATTTAAGATAACCACGGTAGGAAAAATATGGTAGTTACCTGTCACACTCACCTGTGTCTGTGCAGGAGCGATGGACGAGCCTCCCTTGACCCTGAGTCTTCACCCGGAGCAATACCTTAATCTTTAGTAGGGTGTGCACTCCATCCTGCATTTGAAGGGGCACGCTTCACTCATGTAATTGGTGCCAATGTCTGTAGGCTGAGTTCAGATGCCAAACGCTGTTTTATGCCTTAACAGCGAGGCCGAGAGTTCAAGGCGCCAGTTTCTTCACTGGCTAGAAATTCCTTCCCACAAGTGAACGTTGCGCGGAGAATGTTGAGTGTCCAAAATTGTCCGTATTGTCTTTGTTTGCCGGTATTTTTGTGGGTGAGTAGCACTGCGTGTAGAAGCTAGCTGCTGGTAGGTTTGCGTAGCGCCTTCAATTAGAACGCGCCTGGTAATGTCTTTCCCTTTCCCTTGCAGGAGAAATTATGTGGTATTAGCGCCTCAAGTCCGGGTTCAGCACTACTGGAGACTTGGTGGTTAGTTAAGTTTGCACAGATGCTTTTGGTAAGTATGCACCGCGTAGAGAGAGAGAGTGCAGTGAAATAAGTGTCTGTGTTATTGGAGCGAGCGCAAGATAATGTCTCTTCTTTCTTACAGGGGTTTGTGCGCTCGAGCAACTAACCTGGATTCCAGCATTGCGGGAAGATTCGGTGAGTATGCGCAGCGTTACTGATGTGTGCGTGTTAACACTGTTCTTCTTTGTTCTTACAGGTGCCGGTGTAGAAGTCCCCTCTTGACTGGAGATAGCTGCGGCGTGGAGTAAGAACCAGGTAAACTGAAGCTGAATGATTCGGAGCAGATAAGCAGAAGTAGGATGATCCTGAGCAGGTAAGCAGAAGCAGGATGATCCGGATCAGGTAAGAAGAAACAGGATGATCCGGAGCAGGTAAGCAGATGCTGGCTGATCCAGAGCATGGCAAGTGTGTTGCTGATACAGCTCACAGTAAGCAACACGAAGCACTGGAAGAATCTTGGGTGTGGCTTATATAGCCAGCCACACCCAAACACTAGAGAGCTCATGAGTTATCATGCACTTCCTGTTTGGCAACAGGAAGTGCTAACCAGGAAGTTACTACAAACACTAGGAAGGAATGAAAGGAGGGATTTGTTATGGGTTCTTTGTGAGCCTATGCCAGGCCTGCCATGCCTCCACCCAGCTTGCCCCAACTACCTGCCAGATACCCATGACAGTCTTCCCCCTCAAAACCCCTCCCAATGGTGTGTATGAGGGCTTTGGTTTCTCAGGATGGTTTCGATGAAATTTCCGCACCAATCGGGGGGCATGCACGTGCGTGCTGGGTTCCCATGATCTTTCCTGGGGTCCGTACCCCTTCCAGTCAATCAAATAATACAGGGTCTTTCGTACTTGTTTGGAATCTAATATGTTCGTAACTTCATATTCTGGTGCTTCTTCACCCACTTGTGATGGTGCGGGAGGTGTGGAAGTTCGGGTTCCTTGGTGTGCTGGTTTTAATAGTGACACGTGAAATACGGGATCTATACTCATATGTTGAGGTAACACCAGTCTCATGGCTGCTGGATTAATGACTTTTTCTATTGTATACGGGCCGATGTATCTAGGCTGAAATTTCTTGGTACCCTTTAAAGCAATGTGTCTAGTTGCCAGCCAGACCGACTCTCCCACTTGATAATCTGGGGCTTTTCGTCGATGGTGATCAGCGTTTCTTTTCTGTGTTTCTTTGGCTTGCTGTAGGTTCCTGCTGGATTCTCTGGCTGCTTTCATGATACTGGCATGTAGATTCTTTACTACGGGCATTTCAATCTTTTCTGGCGGATCGTAGATCAACGTTCTGGGGTTTCGACCATATATAGTAAAGAATGTGTTGAGTTGTTGTAGGCATACTCTGCCATCCATAGAATTTCTGTCCAGCTTTGGCTTGTTTGGTGTAATAGACAGCGCAAATACTGTTCCATGGTCTGGTTCGTGCGCTCAGTTTGGCTGTCCGTTTGAGGGTGATGACTAGAAGACAGACAGACTTCTACTCCTGCCAGGGCACAACATTTTTTCCAAAAACGAGATACAAATTGGCTGCCTCTGTCGGAAACTGTTATGGTAGGGAATCCTTGCAACTTGACGATTCGGTCTAGAAAAACCTGCGCCAGGGTCTGAGCTGAGGGAATACCTTTTAGAGCTATGAAAAGGGCCATTTTGGAGAAGAGGCCCACTACTACGAGGATGGTATTATAACCTGAGTTAGGAGGTAGATCAGTGACGAAGTCCATTGATACCGTGTGCCAGGGTGCTGGCGGAATGGTGATTGGCTGAAGGAGGCCGGCTGGTTTTTGCCTGGATGTTTTGTACTGTGCACACACCTCACAGGTGCCTATGTAGGTGGCAATATCTTTTCGCCAAGTTGGCCACCAATAAGATTTGCTTACTTTCTTCATGGATTTGGCTATACCCGGATGGGCTTCTAACAGCGAGTCGTGGTAGTCTGATATAATTGCTTGTTGCAGATCCTTAGTTGGAACGTAGAGACGTTTTTGGTAGTAAGGTAGTTTGTCTTGAATGGTGAACTGATCTCCCTTCGTGTCCCAAGCCAGTAGGTCTTCTTCAGACATATTGGCCCTCATTCCAAGGTTGATGCAAAGGGAAAAATGATGCCGGTAAAGGAATACCGGCATCGATTACCGCTACGGTAAAGTACGATGTAGTTAATAACAGTCTGGTCGCACGCACGCAAACCATAATGCCGGCATTAGCGGCATGCCGTAAACCAGAGTAGATCACAACTGAGGCAGACATGCAAATAACGGCCTCATGAAGCTGAAAAAAGTCTTACTGGCACGGCGTAATTACCGGCATCGCCGACATGCCGTAAAAAGCCCTGAGCAGTGTCCCAAACTGCCACAGGTGCACACAATCAGCACAGGTGGAAGCAATGGAGCCAGGCCCAGTACAAAAGGAGCACACCCACACACCACACCCCCTCCCACACCAAGATGATTCCAATAGTAGTAGCATTACTGGAGCTGGAGGACTTGCTTGCATTGCCACCACAACAACAACAGTCGCCACAACAGAGGAGACGCAGGAGGAGAAGGAGGGTGAGACAGGACCAGCATGACCCACCAGTGCAGCCACCATTACCACCCTGGCAGCCACCAATCCCCCGCATCAGAGCCAGTCCATTCAATCTAACCCCTGAGCAGATCCACACCCTGTACCTGCTTGACCAGGACACCATCACCACCATAGCGGACCTGATACACGACGACATAGTGAGCCTCATGGAAATACGCACCACCATCCCCCCTCTAATGGAGGTAGTGTCTGTGCTCCACTTCCTTGCCACAGGCACCTACCAGCACACAGTTGGGCACATGCATGGCATATCACAACCCTTATTTTCCCGGATACTGAACCAAGTGCTGGATGCCCTCCTCAAGCACACAAGGGACTATATATCCCTACCACAGACTCCCCAGGAGATATTTGATACAAAAGTTGCCTTCCATGCACTGGCAGGCATGCCAAATTGTGTAGGTGCCCTAGACTGCACCCACATGGAGTTGGTGGTCCCGCATGCCATGGAGGTGGTGTATCGCAACCGCAAGAAATACCACTCCATCAATGTGCAGATGGTATGCGACACCAGCAAGATCATCACACATTGCTGTGCCCGATATCCCGGATCAACTCAGGACTCTATGGTCCTGCGGAACTCCACACTACCACGCTTCATAAAGCGACATGCTGGAGGACGTGCCTGGCTGCTTGGTGAGTTGCCTGACTGGGCCATGGCAGTGCATCACGGTGGTGAGGTGGATGGATGCATATTCCACCTGGGTGGGAAAGGGGGGGTGCATAATCCACCTGGGTGGGAATGGGGGAGAGGGGATGCATACTACACCTGGGTGGGAATGGAGGCGGATGCATACTACACCTGGGTGGGAATGGGGTGGGGGATGCATACTACACCTGGGTGGGAATGGGGGGGTGCATACTACACCTGGGTGAGAATGTTGATGTGACTGCACGATGTGCACATCACCGAACACTGTGCCCCAAAGCATCAGAAACGGTACATGACACCCAAAGCCCATAGTGATGAAGTAAGGTTGACACCTATCACTACATGACTAACAGGCAACCAGCCCACATCCCACAACACATGCACCACTCATCAGTGGCCTTCACCCACCGTAAGGCCATCCTGCACCATGCAGTGCAAATGCACTATGTTGCTGTCTCCAGCATATCACCACACAGGACAATCATCCCTGGGAGTACATTAAACTGAGCCAACTAGGGATTCCACAGTGTGTTACCGGGTCGGCACACCAATAGGAGTGCTGCATGTCATCATGGGAATGATCAGCGCAGAATGCCCAATATTGTACAGACTACTGCCAACGCTCCCTACTAGTAAATCTCACAGAACACAACACATCACTAATTTGACTCCAACACTGCTCTTTGCATATATGATGCACGTGCAACAAGATGTCAGTGCACACCATGAATCCTCTTAAAGATGCAACCCACACCATTAGTCCATAGCACAGGACAGAGGGACATGAAATGGGGTCAATGCATCCAGGGACATGTGCATGTGGGCACCGATTACCTGCAGGCATATGAGACAAGTACAGTTGTAACGATTACCTTCATTCCCCTCTCATGCAGGTGACAGTTGCTATCCCTTGAAGTCGTGGCTCCTGGCCCCTGTCCGAAACCCACAGAACAGGCACGAGGAGGACTACAATCGTTCCCGTACACGTGTATTAATTAAGCAGACCTTCGGCCTGTTGAAGGCACGATTTCACTGCCTCAGCCGGTCGGATGGGGCACTCCTCTACAGACATGAGAAGGTGGCCAAGATCACCATGGCATGTGTAATGCTGCACAATATGTGCATCCGCCAGAACGTGCCCCTGCCCCCTGACATGGAACTGCTACCACCTGATGATGTTGAAGGGGATGATGAAGATGTGGCAGGACCTCATCACGTTGGCGATGCACAGGAGGGGCGAGCTGTGCGCCAGTCAGTGATCGCACAATATTTCTGACATAAATGTCAGCAGAGGGTGACATAATGGTTGGACATAGGGCACTGGGTGTGGGGGTACATGTACACTATGCACTGTGCAAGATTAAATGACACATTCGCAATGATGAATGTCCACTCTCTTTTTTTTTTACACAACCGGTGTATTGAAAGTAACAATAGTAACGTGAATAACGGAACCCTCCACCACCCTCCCCCCCTCAACCTCCCCTCACAACTCCCCCACACACCCTCACCCCTCTCCCCCTCCCCCCACAATTCCTCACACACCCTCACCACTCTCCACCTCCCCTCACAACTCCCCCACACACCCTCACCTCCCTCCCCCCACAACTCCCCCACACAAGTCCCATAGGTTCCACGGAGCCTACATGAGGCTGCCAGCACAGTCACTCTGCACTCCCAGAGCCAGGGGGTGGCATGTCCCCTCAGCGAAGCACACGGACCGACCAGCGGAGCGGGCTAGTCTGTGTCGAACTGCTGGTGGATGGTGTGGCCTCATGCTGAGGCTGTTGGGCCAGAAGACCTGCCTCCAAAGCATCAACGATGCGGCCTAGCACCTTGCAGAGGCGGTTCGAGTTATCTTTGATGGACTGGCCCAGTGCTCTCAACTCTGTGCGCCACTCTTCCCTGGCCTGACGGTTGTCCTGCACGAATTCCTTGATTAATGCAGTGAGCTGTTCAGCCCGCTGTGCTCCTGCGGCTGCACCTGTGGCCGTGCTGAGGATCTGGCTAGCATGCCCAGCCTGCTCATCCTCCCCGGAAATGAATACCGGACTGATATGTCCATGGGTGTGGTCTTGCACAGACTGCTCCGGGGTGTTGGTATCAACAGTGTCACTCATGGATACCTGGGGGGATGCCAATTGTGTTGGGGTGTGGAAAACATCCACTGAGTCATCCTCAATGGTGCATCAGATGTCATCGGGGATGTCTTCGACTGTGAGGGGTGCCATGGCTGCCACCTCCCCAGCCACACTGGACTCCTCCGAACGTGGTGTCAGACAGGTGTCCGCAGGCAGTACAGTTGGGGGTGGGGGTGGTGTGCCCTCCACGGGACTTGGTGTTGCTGGTGGTATGTGTCCCTGTGGTGGCTTCCTTGCTGGGGCACGGCGCCCCCTGGCTTGGCCCCTGGATGTCGACGGACGGTTGCTGTCCTGTGCAGGGATGGTGTCCTGCTCCTCACTGTCATGCTCACTGCCTGTGGGGGTGAAAGAGAGGGACGGCATGAGTGATGTTTGGATAGGCATCATACATACATAGGTACGATTGCACATCCACACAATTGTGGGAAATAGGCATTTGTGTTGGGAAGGGCATGTCATTTCATATATGGGTGGTAAATGCAGCCATATGTCGGTGTCACTCATGTTGGCCAGGTACTGTGCTGTCTGACATGGTCACAATTTAGGTAATGCACGCTGTGTGCCTCATGGAATTTCCTACTTTGTGTGGTATGTGTCAGGTACGTTACAGCCTTGCACCAGGCATCGGCATGTGTCTCACTTGCTTCGGCATACTTTGCAGAGAGTGTGTGTGTGGCCGACCATGGCGTCACTCTTTGGACAGACATTGGCATTGACTTTCATCACATTTGGTTTAGCAGTTTTTACTTTGGACACTCACCTCCATCCGCAGATGTCGTGGCGCCACACTCCATCTCTCCTACGCCTTCGATTTATTCTGGGCCAATCATGCTCGCACATGTTTCCTCCCAGGGGTGAGCGTGATGGGAGAACTTGCTTCTCCTCTGGTTTCCAAGGCCTGGGTACGGTTTACTGATAGAATGTTCCTCACCCTCAGCCGCAGGTCATCCCACCGCTCACGGCAATCCTTCACTGTGCGGGGTGTGTTGCCCACTGCACTCTCCTTCTGGCAAACTAGTGCCCAAATCTCCTTTTTGCGCAACACGGCCTCCCTCCTCATGTTGCTGCTGAACACAGTCCCTGCATGCTCATGCAAGGTGTCGACGAGCGCTCATCCTGGCTGAATCTCTCCTTTCAAAGGCAGGCAGATCCCTTCTTGAGTGCTTTTGGCATTCCTGGGTGGTTGGATGAACTTTTTGGTCGATTTGCAGTGTCCCAGGGGTCCTGTGTGCTGAGGATTGCAATGGATTGTGATTTAAATATGGCCGCCGTGCTCCTTCCCGTTCCTGTGCGATGACGCTATTTCCGGTTCCACTTTTTAGCGTTGACCGTAAATAGCAGTGACCGCTAATTACGGTCACCGCTACTTACGGTCACCGGTAATGCTGCTTTGGACTATGGCGGTAGTGTTATCTACGGTGCGCTTGATGCCGGTAAGGGCTTTTTGGGGCCCTTTTGCGGCATGGCGCTAGGTACCTTACCAGCATGGTGCAAAGCTCGTGCCCGCGAAGTCGTAATAGTCCTCTATTAGCGGGCTGCTGCCAGCTCGGACACGCTATTTGCGCCATGCCGGTAAGGAATGATGCTTACCTCCAAACTCGGAATGAGGGCCATTTTCTTTTATTGTTTCCTGCAGAGTATGTAACGGAGAAGGGCCGATGCAGAGGCCGAGAATTTTATGGCTGGGTATGATCTTCACCGGGTTAGGGGCATTGTAGACTTCCTTTCCTGTGCCAATGCGGTATAACGCATCCGCTTTCCCATTCTTAACTCCGGCGCGGTAAGTTATTACAAAGTCGTATTCCATTAAGGATAGGGCCCAACAGAGCTGCCTAGAAGACTGAGCTTTTGCTGAGTGTAAGTATTGGAAGTTCCGATGATCTGTTAATATCGTGATGGTGTGTTTTGCTCCTAGTAAGTAATGTCGCCATTCACACAGTGCACTTTTGATTGCTAGGAGTTCTTTCTCAGAAATTGCATAGTTTAATTCTGCTGGGGAAAATTTCCTTGACCAAAAGGCAATGGGGTGAAGGCATCCGGTTTCAGGATTTTGTTGAGACAATACGGTCCCCGTGGCAATGCTTGAAGCGTCCGTTTACATGATGTACGGTAAATCGGGCTGTGGGTGTTGCAGAATTGGGGCTGAGGTGAATTTTTCCTTGAGAGCTCGGAAAGCTTCTTGTGTCGGTGGTGTCCATTTGAACTTTCAGTGTTTGCGCAGCAAGGACGTTATTGGATGTACAATGTGTGAGAATCCTGGTATGAAGCGTCGATAAAAGTTTGCAAACCCTAGGAAACTCTGTACTCACTTTACAGACGTGGTTGAGGACCAAGTGAGGATTGCCTCCACTTTCTTATTGTCCATCTTGATCCCCTGCGGTGTCAGTACATATCCCAGAAACTCCACCTTGGTGACATGGAAGGAGTATTTTCCTAGCTTTGTGTACAGTTAGTTTTCACACAGTTTGCAGAGTACAGCTCGCACGTGCGTTACGTGGTCTTGGGGAGTGGTGGAGTAGATCAGAATATCATCGATGTAGACGACTACGCAGACATTGAGGAGTTCCCGTAACACATCATTCATAAAATGCTGGAACGCAGCCGGGGCATTGCAAAGCACAAAGGGCATGACCTGGTATTCGTACAAGCCATAGCGGGTACGGAACGCATTCTTCCACTTGTCCCCATTCTTCATGCGTACCATGTGATATGCGCCGCGTAAGTCTAGCTTGGTGAAAATCTTGGCTTGTCTCACCTTGTCTATGAGTACTGTTATCAGAGATAATGGGTACTTATTTTTTATGGTGACTTGATTTAGGGCCCGGTAATCAATACACATTCATAAGTCCCCCTCTTTCTTCGGTATGAAGAAGAGTGGGGAGGCGGCTGGTGACTTAGATGGTCTAATGAAGCCATTGGCCAGGTATTGATCCAAGTAGGTCCGTAGATGAGTGTTTTCTTGCTCGGTTAATGCATAAATGCGGCTGGACAGTACTTGTGCCCCTGGTTGCAGGTCGATTTGGCAGTCGTAAACTCGATGTGGTGGTAGTGTATTAGCTTGCTCCTTTGCGAACACATCCTGGAACTCCTGGTATTCCTCTGGTAAAGTGCCCACCAAGCCTAAATCTGCTATCTTTTCTGTGAAGCTAACAATGGTCTTCCTTTGATCCATTTGATGTTGTAACAAGGGGCGCATTCCGTGGAAAAGAGTAAGGTTTGAGATCGCCAATCTATCTTTGGGTTGTGCGTCTCTAGCCCACGGTATCCCAAGAATCAGCTGGAATTGGGGTGCAGCGATAAGGTCGAATCTAATACTTTCTCTGTGGCCATCTTGGCAGATTAAGGTGATGGTGGAAGTACACTGTGTTACTGGTCCCTAAAGGAGTTGTGTGCCATCCACAGCTGTCACGCTTTCTGCGGTGTCCTTACGGTGGAATGCTAATCCCAAGGTCTTTGCGGTGTTTATGTCCAGTTAGTTCCCAATAGCCCCACTGTCTATGAAAGCCTTCAGGGCATGCATTCGGGTGGGCTGTGAAGGGTCTACCAAAACCAAATGTGAGATCTGAATGCTCTGTTCCTGGCTCGACAGACCGACCTCTACATCTGCCGGGCGTTGGAGTTTTCCGCTACCGCAACTGTGTCTTCCCCTGTGTTATCTAGTACCCCCATTGTCTTCCGTTGGGGTTTAATCGTGCAGTTCCGGAGGAAGTGACCAGATTGGCCGCAATATAAGCAAAGTTTTTCATGACGCCTCTGTTCTCTCTCCGCCTTGGTGAGTGGTCCCCTGAGAACACCCAATTGCATGGGCTCTGTGTATTTCTGAGGCCTGTCGATGGGACGCTTCCTTTGGTCGGACATACACTGGTCTATGCTCTGATCTGGTTCGGTCGGCCTTGCGATCCTGTAACCGGTGGTCTAGTTGCATAGTTAGGTCGATGTATTCACTGCAATCTTCGGGAGGATTAACTACTTGCGCCAAGACATCTTAATTCTCCTCTCCATCCTCGATAAAATAACGTTATTCGTTTCTCCTCTGGCCAACCTGATTCGGCTATTAAGCGATTGAATGTGGCGACATATGAGATAAGATCCTGACCACTCTGTCGCAGAGAGAGTAGCTCATCATCCAGGGCCTGACCTTGAGTCCGATTGGCAAATAGTTTTTCTAGTTCACGCTGGAAACCAGGGTAATTTCTCAGTAAAGGGTCGTCCCTAAGTACTAACGGGACAGGCCAGACTGCCGTGTGCCCTCCTAAATAGGAGAGGACAAAAGCTACTTTAGCTTGGTCGTTCAGAAAGGTGTCTGGTTTGCATATGAAATGTAGCCGGCATTGATTCATGAATGCTCCAAATTTCTTGGGATCCCCAGAGAAGCGTTCCGGGGGTGCTAAAGGGATGTTGCCTGGAAGCAATACCTGAACGGATGTGGCTAAAGGTGCTACAGTAGGCTGCCCCTGTGGAACCCCACCTGGTAGGGGTGCTAAACCAGCTTGGATCTGTAGGAACTGTCTTGTCAAATCGTCTGTTTTGTCCCTGTTGACTACCAGTTTGCGCCTTAAGGCATTTGTCTCTGAGCGGGCTGCATGCACCTCGGCCCGTAGTTCACCTAACAATAGGGAAAGCTGGTCTACCTCAGAGGTTTCCATTGATCGGGCATAGGTATTGAGGATGGCTTTGTGTTCTGTCACACTCACCTGTGTCTCTGCAGGAGCGATGGACGAGTCTCCCTTGACCCTGAGTCTTCACGCAGAGCAATACATTGATCTTTAGTAGGGTGTGCACTCCATCCTGCATTTGCAGGGGCACGATTCACTCATGTGATTGGTGCCAATGTCTGTAGGCTGAGTTCAGATGCCAAACGCTGTTTTATGCCTTCACAGCGAGGCCGAGAGTTCAAGGCGCCAGTTTCTTCACTGGCTAGAAAGTCCTTCCCACAAGTGAACGTTTCGTGGAGAATGTTGAGTGTCCAAAATTGTCCGTATTGTCTTTGTTTGCCGGTATTTTTGTGGGTGTGTAGCGCTGCGTGTAGAAGCTAGCTGCTGGTAGGTTTGCGCAGCGCCTTCAAATCCAGCGCTCCTCGTAATGTCTCTTCCTTTCCCTTGCAGGAGAAATTATGTGGTATTAGCGCCTCGAGTCCGGGTTCACCGCTACTGGAGACTTGGTGGTTAGGTAAGTTTGCATGGCGGCTTTTGGTAAGTATGCACCGCGTAGCGAGAGAGAGCACAGTGAAATAAGTGTCCGCGTTATTGGAGCGAGCGCAATGAATAATGTCTCTTCTTTCTTACAGGGGTTTGTGCGCTTGTGCAACTAACCTGGATTCCAGCATCGCGGGAAGATTCAGTGAGTATGCGCAGCATTACTGATGTGCCGTGTTAACGCTGTTCTTCTTTGTTCTTACAGGTGCCGGTGTAGAAGTCCCCTCTTGACTGGAGATAGCTGCGGCATGGAGTAAGAACCAGGTAAGCTGAAGCTGAATGATCCAGAGTGTGTAAGCAGAAGCAGGATGATCCGGAGCAGGTAAGCAGAAACAGGATGATCCGGAGCAGGTAAGCAGATGCTGGCTGATCCAGAGCACGGCAAATGTGTTGCTGATACAGCTCACAGTAAGCAACACGAAGCACTGGAAGAATCTTGGGTGTGGCTTATATAACCTACCTGTTTTAATTCTGGTCCCTTATCGGTTTTTACTCGTCCGAGTAGCCTCTCTTTCCAGCGCCATGATGCCCTAGGGCGACCGTGCGCTTTATAAGTTACAATAACATAACATAACATAACATAGTTTGTACTGGGTCTGTGTATTTAAAGAGACTAATAAAGTCAATGGCAACTTTACATGTTCTGGGAGACAGTAGTCAGTCCCAGAAAATGGAGTCTGAGTTGGGAAGTCTAAAAGACAACGCTGTGTCACTGCACTGAAGGTGCTGTGTAACACACAGTAAAAAGATGATGCCAGTGGAGTAGGTGAGGCTCCACAGTCTATGAACACAAGAAAATGTTAAACACACACACAGCAAAACACATGTAAAAGTGGGGCAAAAGGCTAACACTCTTACCAGGTGAAAAAAATAAATCCCAGAAATCCAGCAAAGCTGCTGAGGGACTCAGTAGGTAAGGGGAAATAGCCATTCTGGAGAATTCTCCCTAACATGTACCATTTGATTCCCAGGAAAAGTAAAGAATTGGAAGGGATGAGATTTGACTTAGGTTGATTGAAAACCCCAGATGGAAGAACATGTTTGTGAGACAATGCATCATTTCCTGTGCTCCCTTTATGGAGATGGCCCTGGCCAGCCAGTCATTCATTTAGGTAGGGATAAACAGGATGACAATTTTCGCGGAGAACTGCTGCCACCACGTTCATGATTTTTGTAAGAGTTTAAGCCAAATGGTTGGACCGTCTACTAAAAGTGAGTCCCATCATTGTGAATCTTAAAAACTGTCTGTGGTTGCCATATGGATTCTCGGGAAAGAACGATTGGCCATCAAAGGGGCCTTCGAGGAGGGGAGGCACTTGTTGTTGGGTGACGGAATTCCCGGTCGAGATGAGAACTGGCCACCACAATATCAGAGCGATGCAATTCGCTCAGACCCGAAACAGTCGACAGGCTCGTTGGGCACACTTCTTTTCCACCTATAACATTGTGTTCACCTTCATTCCAGGGAGGATCAATCTTCGAGCCGATGCTTTGTCTCGAAAGAAACCCTTAGGACCCTCACAGTTCTGTTCGGAACACATGCTCCCCAAAGCCATCTTTGTCAACGCAATCCAGAATCTGTTACAGCAGATCGTAGGAGACACCAGGAATCATTAACCTGAAATTCAGCAGATCCTTGCAAAACACAACTTACACAAGGAAAGAGGGTTGTATTTTCATGAAGGACAGGATAATTTGCCAACTGACAGACTCAGACAGGAGGTCCTCCGTATGTGTTACAACACACGGGCAGCAGGACATCGTGGCATACGCAATAACAGTGAATTGATCCAACGGCACTTTTGGTGGCCCTCTCTGCCTCTGGATGTTCAAGACTACGTGTCCTATTGTGTTATCTGCCTTCAATCAAAACCCCCCTCACAGACCCCCATTAGGGAGTCTGGTGAAAATGACGATACCTGATCGCCCATGGCAAATAATTTCTACAGATTTTATTGTGGATCTACCACCCTCTTGCGGTTTTACTGCAGTGATGGTGACCATAGATTCATTCACAAAGCTGGCTCATTTCGTACCCCTGCCGGCGGTCCCTACCTCCGTTCAGATGGTGCATATTTTCATTGAGCATATTTTTTCCTATCACGGGTTGCCTGAAACCTAGTGTCCGACAGGGGATCCCAATATACTTCCCTGTATTGGCAATGGGTATGTTCCATCCTAGATATTAAACAGGCTTTGAGTTCCGGGTTTCATCCTGAGAGCAGTGGGCAAACTGAGAGACTTAATCAGACCCTGGAAGGATATTTGATATGATATGATAGGTAATTTATAACACGCTTACTATCCAGAGGTTTCTAAGTGCAGACCCGGGGATCGAACCTGTGTTACTCTGTGTCGTCTTGCTTCCAAGGCGAGGAAGTTGCCGCTGAGCTATCCTCCCGAGACATTTGAGATGTTTTATCTCTTTGGCTCAGGACAATTGGTCAGAATTGCTTCCCTTTGCCAAATTTGCATATAATAACGCAACCCATGCTGCCTTGAAGTCCAGCCCATTCTTTTGCAGTTATGGCTATCACCAGGCCTGCTTCCCTTTGCTGTCTCCAGCTTCTACTCAGTTCCCTGACATTGATATTCTGGTGTATCGAATACAGGCCCGACACGGCCTGGCTCACTGATCCTTGCAAGTGGCCCAAGATCGGGCCAAGCGCTTTGCAGACCGCAGTCGTACCCCGGCTCCCAGTACAGAGCACATCTCTAAAATCAGAAGAGACCAGTGCTGGTTGAAAATCAGCGACAGAATCCTTTTGAAAACTGTATCCCTTACCTTCAAGTGTCTGAACAATGCTGCACCCCCATACCTTTCAGACAGAACGATTAGAAGAACTTTGACCCGCCCCACCAGATCATCTAACTCCCACTGCTTAGAAATTCCAAGATTTAAACTCTCCAAATCCGGAGGAGCCAGCTTCCCTGTAAAAGCGACCTTAGCCTGGAATGCACTCTCCCCAGACCTCAGAACCGAACAACCACACCCTAGATTTAGACGTAATATGATAAACAGGCTTCAAGCCAACAACAACTAAGATTGGCTTGTTATATTGTGCCCTAGGCGCATTCCACTGCTCAACTATTCTCATCTACTGGACTCTCTATTGTACTATTCTGTTGACTACTGCACTTGCTTTGTATGTTATCCCTTACCCACTGTACTCCCAACCATGTTACTGTACCTATTCACATGTTGTAACTAAGCCTCAAGTATACTTGTATCTGCTGCGCCCAGCTACCTAAGGGTTCGGTGCGCATTACCAAATAAACAAACAAGTAAAAAACTACAATACACAGGAGTTGCTGCTAACTGGATCTCCACTGCAGTGCCGCACATGCCTGCAATGGACCTTTTTATTAACATATTGATGCAGTCGTGACACGCGCCTTATCACGATTACACATGCCCTCATTTAAAGGGGCACCACATTACATTCCTCCTTCATTATAACGAAACAAAACAGAACAAACTTTAATGATGGCCTAAAGCCGCCGGCAACTTTGGTCCATTCAAGTCCACACCGTTACTAATCTAGAGTAACTCACAACAAACATTTTGGCACCCCCGATACGAGTGCTACCTTCCCAGCGGCTGCTCACTGTATTCCTGGGTCAAACTGTCCAGCCTGGAAGGGTCAGTTCCAGACAGACATCCTTTGCCGGGGCTGTCCTTGGCTGCCTGTACTGCCACAGGATAGGAGAAAGACATCCTCTTCATCCTATTGCTGTCTCTGATTCTCAGCTAAATGGACCACTTCGTCTCTGGGAGACGTTTGTCCTTGTTTCCTTTCCTCCATGGGTGCTGGCCTCCCTGTGCTACTGGATGGTCTATCGTGTGCACCCACCACTAGATACAAGCTCTGTAACCTGCTCACCAGCGCTGTCTTTTTACATCCACCCAGGGACTACTGGCCACCTCTGCCCCAGCATAGAGGTCCACTCAAAGTGTTCATTAAGTTTGCTTGAATTTTTTTTTTTGCTCCCCGCCCACCGTTGGAATGTTGTGGGAGTGGGGGGGACACTTGACTTCCCGTGCCTCACCTGCACTTCCTTGGTGGGCCGGGCTGATGCGGCTCCTCACTACAGTTGCTCCTTCTGATCTGCCGCACACACGCGGCCTCGTCTGCTTTCGGTCAGCAGCCTAGAGCGGTCGTGCGAGGACACGCAGCTCCTAGTTACACCTCTGCTGGTTCAGCTCCATGCCGCGCCGTCACCGCAGCAGGCCCAGTGTTCTCACAGCCACACCCCCACTTGTTGCGCAGTGCATCCGGTGTTCTACACTGCAGGGGCCACTTGCCCTCTTATGTTCGGCCACCTCCCACACGTGGCCTCTTCGGAGCGCAAGCAGGGAGCGCAGCTCTTCACTGCTCCTCCAAAGGGCACCAAGCAGCCCTCCAGCAGCCCGCGCCACCATGCAGCACGGGGGCCCAAGACCACCTGGATTGACTGCAGGGACGCAGTCCAGTGCGGTAGAGGGGGCACCCTCTGTCAGCTGGATCACCAGCTATGCCTTCAGACCTAGGGGCACCCAGCACACTGGTGCCTCGGCCCTGTGGGCTCACGGGCCGAG
The DNA here is from genome assembly GCF_040938575.1 of Ambystoma mexicanum. NCBI lineage: Eukaryota > Metazoa > Chordata > Amphibia > Caudata > Ambystomatidae > Ambystoma > Ambystoma mexicanum. Next base: position 1,087,732,847 of record NC_090937.1, on the reverse strand, counting down.
GCAGGATTCATGGCCGTGGTCACACGCAAGGCAAACACACACAGTAAAAGACCACAATACACAGGAGTTGCTGCTAACTGGGTCTCCACTGCAGTGCCACACGTGCCTACAGTGGCCCCTTTTATTAACATACATGACGCGGTTGTGACACGTGTCTCGTCACGATTACACACGCCCTCATTTAAAGGGGCACCACATTACAGTCTCGTTTACTATTGCTACTGCAGTGTACTTTATACGGGTAAGATTACTGGCACCCGCACCCATGGTTTCCTTGCCATTAGTTGACTCAAAATGCTGCTGTATACACGTAAATGAGCACTGAGTCATCTGCGCGTTTCTAAGTGTTTAGGGTATATGCATGTTTTGAACAATAGAGAGCACAGGAATGAGGACGGACAAATTGTTAAAGTAATGATTAAAGTAAAGCGTGTTATCCGTGGCTCCATTAACCGGCACGCACTACGATTTCTTTGGTTGCCGACGGGCCCCGGGATATGTTTAAATATAAATGATAGTAGGGGTCGCTTTTCAGCGTGATTTGTTTATGATGGAAGAAGCCCGAGTTTGTACCAGGTTTGTTCAACAGGCGCGTATGCATTTTCTAAGTTTTCTCTTCGTACTTGCAGTAATATGAATTCACACTTCATCGGTACGGTATGGTATATTGGAATGGGATAAGGCCGTATTTGTGGGAGTTAAAGAGCGTGACTGGTTTGCTACTTCAGTGAACATTGGACGGGTGAGATTACCGACATATGGTTTCCTTGCCATTTGTTGATAAAAAATAATGTTGTAGGCACTGAAATAAGCACTGAGGCATCTGCACTGCACGTTTTTAATAGTGGAAGGTAAATGCGTTTGAACAAATGAGAGCAATTGAAATGATGTGGGCGGCAACATGGGTGAAAGTTTTCAAGAATTTGATACGACAGGCAACACTCCATAGAATTCACTGAACAGTCGTTTTATGATGATTATTGCAGTCCTAAGTTTTGTACAAAATGTCGTCGGAGACGTAGGGACTTTTGGTATGCGTCCTGAAGGGGTGCAGGGCATCCGCTGTTGGAAGGGAAGCGGGGTGACCGGGCAAAGGCGAAGGGGGACATCCATCCGGTTATTATGTAGCAAGATCTCGGGGAGGGGGTTTCTGTCTGGGATTTCTTTAGGTTAACCACAGTTCAGTTCGAACAAGAAAAATGCGAAAACTGCACTAATCCACCTCACACGAAAATGGTTATATGAAGGTGTCGACGGAAAAACAGCCAAAACGGAGGAGGCCCCCCGATAACCGGGGCAGGGTCCTCCTCCTCCTCCTCCCTCCCCTCCTGGGTAAGGGGGAGGGATGAAGCCAAAGCGCGCCAAAGCGCTGGGAAAGCCTGCAAAGGGCAACAAAAGAAAGGGGCGGGCCAAGCCCCATATTAGCGGCGGGCCTCCTGCTGGAAAGAACTTTCAGCTTTCAGCAGAAGGACACCCGCCGCTGCAGAGGAGGATTTTCATTTTCCACCAACCCACCCTGCATGAGGAACAGCTGCGGCAAGCCTGGCCGTTGATGTCGAGGGATGGCAAAGCAGTGTTTTGGCAAACAGTGACAAGAGACAGACTCTGAATGTGCCATTGCAAAGCCGGAAGTGTCTTCGCTCTTTCGGACAAGTGCCTCTTGAGTTGGGAGCATAAGCGGCGGGGGCGTCGGGTGGTAGCAATGAGGGCTCAGCTTCCCCCCAACAAACGGCGCTCTCTCAGCCCAGGAACACCTGCAGGGGCAGGCTAGTCTCAGACACAAAGTGTTGGGGGTAGTTGTGCCTATTATGAGAAAAGGGGTAAGCAGGTTTTGGACACGGAGCAGTTGCCGTACCTTCTGAACCATTTTCACTATTGTTTGCTGTGTTTTATTATGTGTGAAAATACAATCTGCGGCCTTTTATGCCAAAAGAAGACATGTCTCATTCTGCTCCTTACTGGTGGGAAAATGAAGGGCCAAAAGAATGAGCACGGGTGATGTATGTTGGCATAACAAATGGACAGATGCCCAGGTTATCGTTTTCCTCTTTTGAGAACTAGCTGCTTCAGGGAGTGTGTTATGATTACCTGGCACGTTGGGGATACCTCCCAACTGAACGGGTAGAGTTGGGGTATAAGCATGGTACGTGGAGAGAAAAGGGGAATTGTGCCAGACGTGATGGGATCACCCGAGTGGAACAGCATCGGCATGGGTTGATTGCGTTAGAAAACTGGGCTAGCACGGTAAGCACTTTAGTAAGCGCAGCAGGCTTAGAGTGGCCTACCAAAAATGCAAACTGCTAGTGTGGACCAGTTCTTGGTTAGGTCAAAATGGGTCATTTTTTGTGTTGTCATTTTGCGGCTACTTATGAAGTGAAAGATAGTTGGTCTTATTTCTCCACCTGAGTAATGAAGTTTGTATTCTCCGTGCTTTTTGAGACTACGTTCAGGCTGCATTAAAAGTTCTCCTTGAAGGGGGCGCAAGGCTATCGGGTCAGGGGCCATTTACAATATTAGGACAAGACAACCATAGGGGATAATTATTGAACACAGGTGCAGCATTGTAGTACCAGGAAGGGAATACCAGCAGAGGGTAAAACTGAAGGGCACAGTGGATTTACGGCTATAGTGCCTGGCTGCATCATCGGGCATCATCATCGCATGGCTGTGTGCATACGTGGAGATTAGTTTGAGGGTAAAGTGGGAGACTATATGAGGTTGACAGTCCCAAGGTACTTAGCGGGTCTGTTGATTATCTGCCAGTTGCATTAGGCTATGCAATTACCTGAAGTTTAAAAGGGTTTTCGTAGTAATCTCGCTGTTAGTTTATCATCCGGCTAAAAAGCTATGGCGTTACAGAGTGGGGAAACTGAGCAATCATTTGATTCCACTATCTGGGTGCTAGGGTTCGAAAGTTGCACAGCGCAGCAAGTTTTCCAGCACAGGATAGTCAAAAATATTATCACCTTGTTGCCTTCTGACACAGGTTCCTCCACATCAGCCCAAGGTTTTTTGACACATGTTCCTCCACATCGCCCCAGAGTTGGCAGAGAACTGTAGGGCTCTGCAGTGGACAAGACATACAGGGGTGTGTTATTGGGGCTGCCTTTACCGCATAGTATGGTCATTTGTAGCATGAAGTAGTTGAGGTTCTTAGTGGCAAGGAGAGAATTTGCGCTGGCACCTGACACCACATGAGGATTGAATGAGAGGAGTGTTACGGGTGGTGGTTCCAAGATAATAAGGAACCAAAAGCAAGTTGGCTCAGTTGGTGGAGTGCTTGCAGCAGCATTCGGGGTGTGATCTGCAGTCCCGAGTCACGCCAAGACACCTCAGTATTTCAGCCTTCCGAGGTCAATAAGTGAATATTAATTGTGGTGGGTGACATTATAGGTAGGTAGATAAGTTTCTTGTAAAGTATTTGGGGGGGGGAGTACTGGAGGTATAACACAGCATTATCATTAAATGTTAGAATGGAACATGGTATTCTGCGTAACCAGAATGGATAACTAAAAGTTTTGCCAGTAGGTTTATTGGGATCTTGCCACTTACCACTCATGGCGGGGGATTTATGCAGGAACCCTTGACGGCAAGGCAAATTACGTGAAATGGTGGTTTCATGCGGTTACAACTTACCACCCAATATGCAGGGACGATAGAAGGATGTCACGAGAGCTCAGAAAATAGCAGGGCTCTATGGCAGCCTGACCTAAGGAAAATCAAGAGGTCTGAACTTATGGACTGGATGACAAAAGTGCGGTGCATTAGGAATGCTTCAATTCAAGTTGTAACAGTGAGTGCACTGGTTTAATTTGGGCCACAAGGTATTATTATTAAGCAACGTGGTAGGGTGCATTGGGTTAGCATTGCCAGCTTTGGTTGTTAATAAAACGTTGTCAAGGCCAGCTCAGACTTTCATCTTTCTGAGGTCGATAAATGAGTATCAATTTGGTGGGGGATATGGTATGTAGGTGTATATGTTATTGGCACAATATTTAGGGTCAGCGCTGAATGAATAAAACATCATCATTACACGGTTGTAAAGAACAGGGCAGTCCCTGCAGCAGGAACGGGTGACTCAAGTTTCGCTAGGAATTTATGGGGGAGCGGTAGAACGATAAGCCAATGAGGCCTAAAGTAAGGGAGAAAGCTCAGCTTCCACTGGCCTTGAACAGCACTCCTCCAGCCCAGGATCACCTGCAAGGGCAGGTAGTATGTGGAGACTCGTGGTTGGGAAACCTCGGCCTACATAAAGATTAAAGAGGTGAAGGAGCCCTAAATAAAAGGAGGAAAAGCTTAGCTTCCCCGGTCATGAACGGCACTACTGCAGCCTAGGATCTCCTGCCAGGGCAGGCAGTCGCTGAGACTTATGATTTAAGAGTTTTTGCCCTACATAAAGATAAAAAAAATTGAGGCAGTTCCAAAGGGGAAGTAAAATTGTATGAGGGAGCCAAAGAAGGGTGTGGACCCTTCTGTGGCGTGGCGGCATGCAAGCGACCAGTTGGACTTAAAAGACTTTTAAGAAAGCTTGGCAATAATCAGGAGTGAAGGCCTGCAGGGTGGGGCATTAATAAAGGGATAAAGCTTAGCTTCCCAGTCAGGAACAGAGCTCATCTAGCCCCGGATCTCCTGCAAGGGCACGCAGACCAATGCGTCTTTTGGTTGGGGAGCTTTGGCCTAATAAAATATGGAGATGAGTGCTTCGAGGAGGAAGTAAGTACATTTTGATTTAGTCGGCTGGTCACTGCTTAAGGAGAAATTGTATTTATTTGCAAATATAATTTTTGAATTATTTTTATTTAAATGAATACAAACTTTTTTCATTTTGTCTTATCATCCATAGATCACAGGACTAACAAATAATATAAAACAAATCTGCAAACAATGGTTATTTCGAATTCTTCACGTTTAAATGGATTAATGCTGGTTTCCATAGGTATACATTATTTGGCAGGAGTTATTTCCTGATTTGTAGTTTAGAGGGCTCTTCTAGAGTCAGGCAGTCCTTTCCGAATAACTTAGACCAAAATTGTACAATTCTAAATGTTAACTTCTTATTCATGCCTATCATCACTGTTGACCATCTATCTTGGGTGTAAGTTCTGCAACCTCTGGTGGTAACATAGCAATGTTGTCTTTCTTCGGTCAGTGCTGTACAGTCCATGATAATGTGATATAATGATTCGATCATATCATTTTTCTGGCAGAAGCGACAGGAGGAGGAAATCATCCCATCTTGTTTTCTTAATGCTAGCACGTCTTTGGTTGGTAATATGTTTAGTCGAATTCTTAAGATGAGATTTCTAGTCTGCTGGCATGGAAAAAGTGCAAGATATGCTGGAAGTTGGTTTAAGGCTCTATTTTCATTTACTTCTCGTATAGAGAGGTGGTATAGCTCCTTTTTCTCCATTGTCTTGATCCAATCACATCTTCGGATTGTTCTTTTAGCTTCTAGCCAGCTCTGTATTAGTGTTTCCCTCGAACCAGACCATCCATCATCTGTCCGCAGACTTCCTTCCATAGTGTAAGCAATGCGTTGTGAGGTGAATTTGGTCTGTCTCTTAGGATCGCTATTGATGGAATTGACTCATCTATTAGGAATTTCCTATAGAGATCTAGGGTTTTCCATGTTACATTTGATCTCATTGATTGTAGTGTCAATTAGAATCGGATACGCTGAACGGGAAACGATTTTGGTAGAGCTCAAATTTCTCTCCAAAATATCGTCTCCAGTAAATCCCATGTCTTCCAGTGTAGATTTAACATGGATTCAGAACCATAAGTGAGGATTGCTAGTACTTTTTGTCTATAAAAAGTAATTAGGGGCTTTAACGAAAATGTGCCATACTTCCTGTGTAGCATTACCCCTTGCCGAGTGTTAGTCCGAATTATATGCAGTACCCTTTGGGAACACCACGCACAATTAAGACTACAAGTAACAGTACAAATTCACCTTTGGTACAAGCCTGTACTACACAGTTAAAGTGGTAGCGATGGCTGAGCAGCCAGACTTATCTCAAGAGCAAGTGAGCAGTATCAATAGTTACACAAAGGAGAGCAATTACTATGATTCAAACAAACACTGACTCAAGGTTTCTGAGTAAAAGAAGAACAAGCTACTTTCTTACCTGGTAACGTTCTTTTGATGGGATGGTCCGACGACGTATTCCACATCTATGACAGGTAATCACCACAGCTGTGCTGCTTCGGAAAATGTTCTGCGTCTGCGTCGATACGCTGTCCTCAAGGGCCTCCGTCGAGCCGACATCAACGGATGTTATAAGTAGGACGCACGACCCCCGTAGCCTCAGTTGTAGTTTTTTCACCAGAACGTGTGGCACCAATCTTCTGCCAGAATGACTACAGAAAGCCTTGCAGAAACGAAAGCTGCAATCGCATAAGAAATTCTGTAGCGGGGCAGGTAGGGAGGGAGCGATGTGGAATACGTCGTCGGACCATCCCATCGAAATAACGTTACCAGGTAAGAAAGTAACTTGTTCTTCGAAGGGATTGGGTCCTCCGACGTATTCCACATCTATGACAGACTCCCAAAGCACTACCAACGTATGGAGGAGGGAAAATAATTTAGGATTTTAGAATGCCCAATAAAATTGCAGAGTAGAGGACCGCCTTACCAAAGGCCAAGTCTTGCCCATTGACCGAATCCAGGGAGTAGTGTTTTACAAAAGTATGGACAGAGGCCTATGTGGATGCTTCACAAATGTTACAAATGGGAACACCCCTCTGCAGAGCAGTAGAGGCAGCCACACCTCTAGTAGAATGGGCCCGTAAGCCCACCGGAGGGTTCTTACCCGCCAAGCGGTAGCATTCAGAAATTGTCAAGATAATCCATCTAGACAAAGTCTGTTTAGTAACATCTTGTCCCAAACGCCTTCCAGCGTATCCTAAAAAGAGCTGAGCATCCACTCGGACCTGGGACATGCGTGAGATGTAGAAACTTAAAGCTCTCCTAGGATCCAACCTATGGAACCTCTCCTCTTCCTTACCAGGATGCGGAGGAGGATAAAATGCCGGAAGAACCACCTTCTGGCTTAAATGAAATTCCGACACAACTTTTGGAAGAAAAGAAGGACGAACCCTAAGGACAACCCTGTCCTTATGGAACACCGTGAAGGGTGGCTTAACTGAAAGTGTCTGCAACTCACTCATTCTCCGAGCGGAAGTGACCGCAAGTAAAAATACAGTTCTCAAGGTCAGCAGTCTCAAAGGACAGGAATGTAAAGGCTCAAAAGGAGCACCCATTAGGAATTTTAGAACCAGGTTCAAATCCCAACCGGGCACCTGGAAAGGTGACGGTGGGAACACATTAGTGAGTCCTTTGAGAAACTGAGAAATCAAAGGTATTTAAAAATAAGAACACTCCTCAGACGAGCAATTAAATATGGACAGCACCGACAGGTAAACTTTAATGGTACCCACTTGCAGGCCCTTGAGGGCTAACGAAAGCAAAAAAGACAGAACCACAGGAATGGCACATGAAAAAGGATCCACATTCTTAACCCTGCACCAGTCGCAGAACTTTCTCCAACGGCAACGGTACAAGGACTTTGCTGCATGCCTTCTGGCCGAAAGCAACACCTCCATCACGTCTTCAGGGAGGTCCCAGTCCTTATACCTCAACCTTTCAGAAGCCAAGCATGAAGGTTGAGGGACTTGAACTCTGGATGGAGAACCTGACCCCCCTCCTGTGAGAGCAGATCGTATCGGTAGGGAAGACGGCGTGGAGGGCAGATGGACATGTCTAGGAGGTCCGGGTACCACGTTCTCCTGGCCCATGCCGGAGCAATGAGGATCATCCGGGAACCGAACCTCCGTAGCACTTGCGGCATGACGGGGACTGGAGGAAACGCGTACAGCAGTGGGAAGGACCACTCCACTACGAATGCGTCCCCTAAGGCTCCTCTTGGAGGAAATTCCCACGAGCAGAACCTTTCGCACTTCCGGTTGACACTGGTGGCGAAGAGATCCACTTGGGGGGTCCCCAAAAGGGCAAAGAGCTCCAGGAGAATCTCCTGAGCCAGCTCCAACTCATGAGAGACCGTGCTCTGCCTGCTCAGAGCATCCGCCGCTTCGTTTTCGTCTCCGGCCAAATGAACTGCTGAGATAGAAATTTCCTGCTGGATGGCCCAGAACCAGAGCTGCATCGCCTCTCTGCACAGAGGAAGTGAGCCTGCCCACCCTTTTTGTTGAGGTAGTGCATGGCCACCGTGTTGTCCGTCAGAATCAGGACATTCTTCCCGTGCACAGTCGGCAGAAAAGCCTTCAGGGCTAGCCTGATGGCCCACAGCTCCAACAAATTGATACGGAATCTGGACTCCGACGGAGACCAATGACAGCTGACTGTCAACTGGTTGGCATGAGCTCCCCATCCCGTGAGGGACGCGTCCGTCACAATAGTCACCTCCGGCCAGGGTAGCCAAAATGGAGCCCCCCTCATCAGATTGTCTTCGACGGCCCACCACAGAAGATCCTGGGCGAACGAGGTTGGCACCTGAACAGGGTCCAACATCCTGCCAGAGGACTGTGACCACTGGAGCTTGACAGCACATTGCAGAGATCTCATCCGCAACCTGGCCTCTGGCACCAGAAGAATGCAGGATGCCATGAGGCTGAGCAACCTCAAAGACTCGAATGTCGGGAGACTCTGGGCATGTTGAAACTTGTGCACCATCTGCAGAAAGTGATGAGCCCTCATCTGGGGAGGGAAACACTGCCCCAGGGATGTGTCCAGCACTGCTCCAATGCACTGGAGCCGCTGGATTGGCATCAAATAGGACTTCTTATAATTGAGGGAGAAGCCCAGCCTGTGAAGGGAGTGGCAGGTGACTGACAGATGATCCAGGGCTTGCTCGGGAGAGAGCGCCCTTATCAACCAATCGTCCAGGTAGGGGTAGACGTGAATCCCCCTTTTCCTGAGATACGCTGCTACCACCACCATGAGCTTGGTGAAGACCCTCGGGCGGAGGTCAATCCGAAAGGCAGGACCCGAAACTGAAAATGCGAGTCGCCAACCGCAAACCTCAGGTACTTCTTGTGCTTGGGATGAATCGGCACATGAAAATAAGCGCCCTTGAGGTCGAGAGACACCAACCAGTCCTGAAGCTGAAGGGCCTGGAGGACTTGAGAAAGAGTAACCATCTTGAACTTGTCCTTCCTGAGGAGATTGTTCAAACCACGCAAGTCCATGATGGGTCTCAGTCCTCCGTCCTTTTTCGGGATAAAAAAATATGGGGAATAGCATCCCTTGTTCCTCTCCACTACAGGCACCAGTTCTATGGCGCCTTTCTCCAGCAGGGATTTGATTTCCTGCGCAAGGAGCGGATCCGGACTCTTCAAAGAGAGATTCCCTGGTGGATTGTCGTGAGGCCTCTGCCGGAAAGGAAGACGGTAGCCGTGGGCTATGATCTCCAGAACCCACACATCTGAAGTAATGGCACACCACTCTACAAGATGCTGCGCCAGCCTTCCTCCAACCGGCGAACCATGGGACATGGCCTCATGACTGAGCTAAAGCGGTTGCGGCAGTGCCTGAGGGTAAAGAGGCAGCTGCCTGAGCAGCCTTGGCACCTCGAGTACCTTGTTTTCCACCTCTGGTACTCCTACGGTGGCCCCTTTGACTTGCAGCTCCTCTCGATCTACCAAAGGAAGAGTAATATCGAAAGGAACCTCCCCTCCATTGCTGTCCCCTAGGACGAAAAGGCGGAGGTTAGCGAACTGCAGCGTTCAACGACTTTGTTGCAGCTTTGGAGGTCTGCAACCTCTCAAGGCTCTCGTCAGCCTGCCAAAAAGATGTTCACCATCAAAGGGCATGTTGAGAAGCTGGGCTTGTACATCAGGCGCAAACCCTGACTTCCGCAACCACGCAAACCTGCGCATTACGGTGCTCGCCGCCATGGACCGGCTGACAAAATCTGCCATGTCCAGACCCGACTGAACGGATTCACACATGGCATCCTTGCCATCCTGCACGATAGCAAGAAAACCATCCCGTTCCTCCCCTCCCGGGAATATGTTCAGCCGCTAATGAAATACAGTTCCACAGAGTGTGCGTGAAACGTGCTAAGGCACACACGGAGTTGGCTGCCTGTATAGCCATACCCCTGAAGAAAACACTTTCTTCGGCCAGCCATCAAAATGCTTGCTGTCCCTATCAGGAGGGATGGTAGGGTACGACGCCTGCTTTGCTGGGGCCGTAGCCACCTCCACCACCAAACTCTCCGGAGTGGGGTGCGTGGTCAAATAGCAGGGGTCGCTACTGGCTGGACGGTATTTTTTCGGCAAAGACTTGCTCACTGCCAGGAGACTCTCTGGAGCAGTCCAAGCCGCTGCCACCCTTCTTTGCAAGGCCATATGGAATGGCAGAACCGGGTCAGTTGGTGGACCTTGGTCCAAGATATCTGTCAGGTCATCCTGCAGAAAATCCACTGGTGGCTCAGACCACCCCAAGTACTCCGTCACCCTCAACATGAGCCGCCGGTACGAAGACTCGGCGTGCGTGCCAGGTTCAGGCCTACCGAACTCCACCTCCGGAGATAGGTGTCCAGACCACTGGCGTCGTGCAAAGACTGACACAGGTCTTCCAACTGGCTATGACCAGATAAGAGGTCGTCAGGAACCTCATCAGGAACTAAACCTTCCTCAGACCCTTCATCCACCTCAGAAATATAATCAAGAGGCTGGAATAAATCCCTGGATGAAGGCACAGAAAAAGGCACAACCACATTTTTTGACTTGGCCAAAACCTTCCTCTGGGTTTTCCCCGGTCTCCGGGGCACCTCCGATAAAGCCTCCTCGAAAGGTGTCGAGGGCGTCGACGGAATAGGCGTCGACGTCGAGCGTGGCGCCAATGGCTTCGACACAGGCCTCGGGGGCGGTGCCCCAAGCGTGTCCTTCAAAACAAAGAACCTAAGAAAGGAACCCACGCCGATGACAGTCCTAAATTCTGTCAATAATTTCGGTTAAATCTCCATATTTTTATAAGGTGTGTGCTTTCAAAGAAAGTCACAGGAAAAACAAAACCAAAGGAAAATCCTAGGAGTACATGAAAATAAATTTATTATACAAAAAAACATATTTTTTAAGAATTTCAGAATGCTTTTTACACAGGTTTAAAAGAAATAGCAAAAAAATGAAACAGAAACATAAAGCATAACATTCATCATGTGTACATTATAATTTCGTCAGAGAAATGAAATAGGATATTATGCAAAAAAACAATTAATGAAAGAACAGAAGCCCAACAGGAAAGCAATTGTACCTGTGGGCTGAATATCACCAGGGTGTGTAAAAAATTACCCTGGTTTAGACAGAGTGAAACTATTCACAATCAACTTATGTCATATGGTTATTTTGCCATATAATTAATTGCCAACGTGTATGAAATATCGAAGATTTGTTCCCAAAGTGCTTGCAGAAGGGAGGGGAACAAAGCGCAAGGAGAAACACGTTTCGGCGGGCCTATAGAGGCTATTGTGGTCGAAGCCTTCCTCAGGGCAGAATAGATGTAATATGGTGATTAATCCCTAAAGGGGGCAGAAAAGAAATTGAACATGATTGGTACAACTAGTACTCTATAGGGAAAATTACAAAGGAGTGTAATGGGGATTGGAGAAGATTGGTCCAGTAATCAATGGACCGGACAATAGCCCAAAATTTCAGGCTCAATTTGTTGCACAACCTAAGCAACCGTGGTTGCTAAGATATAAATACAAACAATAGGTGTGCCCCAGTGTGCATGCGTGGGCAGGGGCAGTATAAACATTCAAAACAAAGAACCTAAGAAAGGAACCCACGCCGATGACAGTCCTAAATTCTGTCAATAATTTCGGTTAAATCTCCATATTATTATAAGGTGTGTGCTTTCAAAGAAAGTCATAGGAACAACAAAACCAAAGGGAAATCCTAGGAGTACATGAAAATAAATGTATTATACAAAAAAACATATTTTTTAAGAATTTCACAATGCTTTTTACACAGGTTTAAAAGACATAGCAAAGAAATGAAACAGAAACATAAAGCATAACACCTGCACGGGAGCCGTTAGCCTTATTTTTAGATCTAGCTGATTGATTTTTTTCTTTCATAAGTGGTCTCTTCTTAATCGGAGCAACGTTCAATTTCTGATTTATATTCGAAGATTGGGAATCGCACTTGTTTCTGTTTCCTTATCTGTGTCGATGTTATTTCCATTAAGTCAGTTCCTATACTGGTTGGTGGATTGACTTGACCAGGTATAGGATGATTTCTGTTCACCATTGTTTTGGATCCTGTACCGTCATTTTCTTGTGGTAATAGACAGTCTCTCACTTGAGCTACATTTTCATTAGGTAGGTTTTTATCCCTATGATACTCTTTGTGCATATTTTGTAATGGAATTTTGTCAGGTGCTGCATGGCAATTAGGCTCATGGTGATCTTGGTGTCTCTTTTTCAACATATCCATCAAAGCTGCTGTTAACAAGGCTTTGTTCAGATGATCTGTTCTTGCAATATCAAAGAGACGAGCCTGCCATTTTGTTAATGAAGGCTTTGGTGTGAATATGCTTGGTGTTTATGAGCGAAAGCAAGGTAGCTTGGCCTTTAATAGCGTCGCCACAGGTGTCGTATAGCTTTAAAAAGGTGCTAGTACAATTGTTGAAGCGGCCATCAGTGAATTTTGCAGCTCAAGCATTGTTGTTGGTATTGCAGGGTAGGTTTCTTGGTTAATTAAATCACACGTGAACTTATTGCACCTTTTTTCTAGCTAGTCCTTGTTCGGTGGATTATTTGGCGCAGTTTGTACCCATTTGCCGTATGTCTGTGCCACATTTCTTTCTATTGGATAAGGTAAATCCGTCATGGTCGCTTGATGTGTTAAAATACCATATGTCCGGGAACCATGAAGGATTGGGTTAGAGGTCATCTCTGCATCTAGGTTTCTCTGAATAAATGGTAACGTGTGAGACCAAAGATCTGGTTCCGCTTTTCGTGGTTTGACATTATCGAATTACATTTCTGTAATCTTCAGGGACAGTCGTGCTGTCCGCTATCGATCTGTTTGGCTTTCTGGAGGCACAGTGTTTTGCATGCTCATCCCAGATCCACATTTTTGCTGCCAATATTGTTTTGCTTTTGCAGCTCGAAGCCTTAGATCAGTGATAGGAGCAGTCCGACGATCTTTTAAGTTCTTTTCAGGAGAGGTTGAAAGTCCAGTTTTGTCGCCGTCCTCACCTATGTCTAATTGGTTGCATATTTGTTCACCAGAGGCAACTATACTAGTGTCTACATTCATAGTAAGAGTACTCCCAGGAACAGTCGCGGGTGGTTGGATCTGGGAGCATGCTGTGCGCGGTGCAACAAGTTCCTGACTGCACCGAGGCAAAAGATTTATCTGTTTGTTTGAGGGCCCGGCATTAGAGAATCAATAGGTAATTTCCAGACATAAGAGGTCTCTGAAACCACATGGGAGGTGAATTCAGAATTACTCAATTTAGTTGAATGGCCGTTCTGATCTTTCAAGCCCTCTCCCTCCTCCACTTTCTCATTTTCAATAGTTCCATTAGGGTCGGCGAACAGCAATTTAGTTAAGAGTGTCTTGAGGTGATTGAAATACCAAATCACTCACCTCCACAGCCGCATCAGCTTGCAGTTCCTTTACCATTACCTCGCCTCCCTCAAGGCCGGCAGTCCAGTCAGGCGACAGATGTACTGCGTCCAGGGAAGTTGATTTCCGCTGTTTCGTTGGTACAAGACTTCAGTACCTGATGACGCGTACAAGGTTGTGGATGTTTGGCAGAGCCCATTGGAGGCACCGCTCCACCAAACTCAACAAACCCGAGCAACGAACTCACACACCTGTGAGTCTTTTTGTGTATTTGGTGAGGGATGATGGGAAATCTCCTTAAAGGTGCAACACTCCAAGACAAGCAGCCACTAAAAATGTCAGTCAAAGCAAATTCACCACTCTCCTTGCCACAAACTCGAGCACCGAACTCATGCAAATATAATGTTTGGAACAAAGGATTAATAATGTAACCAGAGTGGAATTGCAGTATTGACAAGCATGAAGTACAGACAAATAGAATTTAATTATTTATGTATGCAATAAACCTGCGGCCTTTTAAGCCACAAAGAATAAGCCGCCTATGGACATTTGTTATGGCTTTAAAGGTTATGCCGCGGGTGTTGTTACCAGAAAAGTAATGGGGGAGGTATGAATCGAGAAGTGAACAAGTACCAAGGTAATGCTTTATTGCCATATAGTCCAGTCCAAATCAGACTACTGTAAACCTACACAAGCTTAGCAGGTTTAAAGTACACTTGGCAAAGGTAAAAACACTAGGGCTCCATTTTTAAGTCCCTGTAGTGTAAAAGGTGGTATGAAAAAGTAATATAAAAGTGAGTACCTGCTTAAACAGCACATTTTGCTCTCCAGGGCATTTTCAACGTGTTTGCAGGTCGAGCAGCGTCGGGGAACGGGATTGCAGAAACCAAAAGCATTTAAGCCCAGCATGTCATTTAAGTTTGCTTGTGTAAATGCATTCAGTTTCTATGAAATTATCCTGTTTTAATCATGTGCTAAGAAGCTGGCACATTACATAGTATACATAGGATTCGATTAACTATATTAAGCATTTACAACTTTTGCACTACTAAGTGCAAAAAAAAGTGTTATGGTAATTTCTCATGGTTTTGAAACTTGCTTTGCACTTCATAGTGAAAATAATCGCTGGTTGTTTGTAAGAAGCAAGTCTGACGCCTGGCTTTCCATTTCCCAGCTACAGTTATTTCCTATTGGGTTATTGCTATATTCTCTTGGACACCGGCCCCCCCCTTATCACATCCTCCTTTAAAACTTTGCACCCTCCTCCTTACACCCTGGTACCTATAAATGCAATATGCAAAGAACATGAGTAAACGCCAAAACTATTGTCATTGCCAATGCTTTTTAATATACTTAGTCGTCGTTATAAAATTAGGAAATATTTCTTCTGAGTAAACTGTGCCTACCTGCAAAAATTGCTGTGATTGTTGTGTCATCTGAGGTGCAGCAGGTTGCTGAAGGGTGGTTATCTGCGGCTGCTGCTCTTTTGGAATTTGCTGCTGTGCTATAGATAATGTCTGAGGCTGCTGCGGTTGTGTGGTAAAGGTGGGATAGGCAGTCACCACCTGCCCCATGAACATAGTACTTGGCACCATCACTGCCCCACAGGCAACAGGGGTAGTCACTAATTTGGTTACCAGCTGCTGCCCTTGCGAAAATCTATAAAAGAAAACGATACATGAACACTATTTGGTGGCACGCTAATTGAAAACATGGGGGGTCGCAATGGGCTGATTTCAGTGTAAACATAGTCAAAGCCTTCTAAATGTCAGCCTTTAGAGATTAAAGAATGCAACTACCTACATAGCAGGGTAGCAACCACCACATGCACTTTATACAACTGCATATTGTGGCATGGATTTGAACAACTGCTGACACTTGTCAAAAACATTGTTTTGGTGTTAGAATTATTTAAATCACTTCTTGGTGAGAAGAATTTAAGACAAAGTATTCTTTTCACAATGTGTTTACTTGTGCACATCAACTGAAATCAGACGATTGTCGGGGATACTCCTCAGCCCTGGTGGCTCTCAATTGCAAATAAATGCACACCTTTAAAAGTAAGTCACAAATACATTACATTAATCAACACTGAGCTTGGGTATATATATATTTTTTTTTAACTTCTCTTATTGATTTTACAACAGTTAAAACATCCCCCCCTGTACCCTCCCCCAATCCCCTCCCATTGCCCCCTCAGTCCCGCCTCCCCCCTGGAGGAACTGCAGGCCTCTTCTGCCAAGGACCTGTGAGAACCACATACTCAGTGTACATCCAGTAACTTTAGGCGTTGCGGACTCCATTGCGCCCTATATTCATCTTTCAGAAATGCCAGTGTTTCTCCCCACTCCCCAGCAAATTGCTGCAGGTTGTTATTCATTGCATAAGACACCCACTACAGGGCGACCAGTTCCCAGACCTTTGGCAGCCAATCCTGAATCGTAGGAGTAGTTAGCCCTTTCCAGTTCCGAGCTATGAGAGTCATTGCAGCCAAAGTGAGTACCACCCTTGCCTTTTCCCGGCTTCTAGGTTCTCTTTCCCTCTTTTCCCCTGGCAACCCCAACAAAATTTGCTCTGGGGATCTGTTGTCTCCCTGCCCAAAGGCCTAAGTTTGGGCCTGCTGCACCTCCTCCCAGAAGGGGGCTATTCTTGGGCATTTCCACCATATGTGGACAGCCGTGACTTCCTGTCCACATCCCCTCCAACACACCACAGACATTTCTGGATATATGCGTTTTAGACAGGCAGGAGTGTAGTGCCACCCATAGAGTATCTTGTACAACAATTCCTGTCATTTGGGAAGCTTCAGCCAGTTTGGGGATTCTCCTCCACAGTTTTTCAAGGGCCATCCTTCCCGATCGCTCGCCCCAGCGCCTGTTCCCATTGACTCATAGTTCCACGCTGCTCTGGGGGTAGTATCATCTAAATCGGATATCAACCCCTTCGAGCCATCATGTATCAGCAGGTACTTCTCGAATGGGGGAACCCACCTGTGGCCGCCTCCCTGACTCCAGGACTCAGCAATCAATGCCTTAGCTACTTGTATCAGAGTCTCTTCCCTTCCTCCACTCAAAACGCTTGCTTGCAGTTTACAAAGGAGCGAATGGCCTGGCCGTGGAACATATCCCGGACTACCCTGCATCCCCCCTCCCGCCATTGCCCGAAAGCCCCCACGTTCCTTCCCTGGGGTGAAGTCTTCATTGTTAAATATGGGGGCAAAGGGGTAAGGGAACGTCGTGATTACATTCCTCGCAACTAGTCTGTCCCAAACATCCGCTACCAGTTTGGTTACGGTACTCATATACATATGTTGCAGCCTGTGTTGTTTCGGGAGCCATAGTACTTCCCTTAAGTCATGCTGCGTCACTGCCCTATCCATCGAGGCTCATTGCTTGTCCCCCCTGTCCCCTGCCCCGAGAACCACTCCCTCAGGACCCAGAGTTGCATTGCCTCATAATATTGTTGGAGATTGGGAAGAGACAGCCCCCCTCCCTCCTTGGGGCCACCAAGATCTGCCTACTGATTCTTGCCCTCTTCCCTTCCCAGACAAACTCGTTTACCATTTTCCTCAACTCCCTGAACAACACTGCCGGAATTGCCTGGAATAGATATAGAAGGCCAGGGGGAGTACTACCATTTTTACCATCACTATTCTCCCTACCCATGAAATCCTAAGGCTCCCCCACTTCTGGAGGTCCCTCACTATATCCTTCACTATGGGCGGATAGTTGGCTGCGTACCATCCCGCCGGGGCTGGGGTAATGTTCACTCCCAGATATTTAATTCTCCCTTGGGTTTGTACAAAAGGTGCTACTTCCTTCAGGTGCGCTATTTCCTCTTTCCCCACCGTGAGGTTCAACAGTTCTGATTTGTTGAAGTTAATTCGTAAGCCTGACGCCCCCCCGAAACTCCCCCAGCAATGAAATGCATGCTTGTATCAAGCTCATATGCCTGGTTAGTGCCAGGAGCATGTTGTCGGCGAAGGCCGCGACTTTATGTTGAGTGCCCGCAAAGGGAACTCTCTGTATCTCGTCTGCTTCCTTGATCACCTGGAGTATGGGCTCCAGATGTATTGCATAGAGGGGAGAGTAGGCATCCCTGTTTTGTCCCCCTGCCCAGATTGATGGTACACGACATTGAGCCATTTACCGAGAGGCTTATTACCGGGGCATAGTAGTTAGCCTTGACCATTTCCTTAAAGCTCCCGCCCACAGGCCCATCTTATCCATGACCCGGAACAGGAACGTCCATTCCACACAGTAAAAGGCCCTTTCCGCGTTTAGTGACAGGAGGGCCGCGGGGTGTCCGTTTTCCGGGATTTGTCCACCAGGTGGGCCACCCTCCTGATATTATCTGCTATTTGCCTCACCAGTACAGATCCCGACTGGTCCTGGTGGATCAAGGCGGGTAGGCACACCTCTAACCTGTTAGCCAGTATTTTAGTATGCATTTTTGTGTCCACATTAATGAACGCAATAGGCCTACAGGAGGTGCATTCTGCCGGGTATTTGTTTGATTTTAAAATAAGGGACATTTTTACCTATTCAATAGAGGAGGTGATGCGCCCCCTGGTCTTAAAGGTATTGTATAGGCATATCAGATTTGGTGCCAGTGTTGCGGAGAATGTTTTATAAAAGGATGACGTGTACTCATCCGGGCCCGGCACCTTGATTGCAGGTAGCTTCCTGATTACCCTTCTCACTTCCTCTTCCAGGATATCCTGCCCCAGAATATCCAAGTTCTCCCTCCCTATACTGGGGAGTTGGACCCTCTCTGGGAAGTCCATTTGATTTTGGCTCGGGGGGAGCGCTCCGAGGAGTAGAAATGTTCATAGTACCTTGCTAAGCATTCCTGGATGTCTTCTGTGCGCGTGAGGTGCTCCCCCGTCTCGTCCCTTATGGCAGTGATTGTGTTCAGTACCCCACAAACCCTTAGCAATCTTGCTAGTAGCGCATCCGCCTTATTGGGTTTCACGTAATTTCTCTGCCTCACAAAAAGGAGTGCCCCTTCTGCCTTTTTCGTTGTCAAAACCCCTAACTGCCCTCCTGCCCTTCTGTAAGCTTTAAGGGTATGCCTTGTGGGGGTTTCCAAGCCCTTTTCTTGGCCTCCTCCACTTCTTCCTCAAGCTGGACCTCTTTTTTGTTTTTTATTCATATATGGTTAATACACAAACCTTTACAAACATACTCTAGGTATACAATTCAACATTTCATTGCTTCTCATTGCATTTTCAATTTCTTAAAAAAACATAAAATCATAAAACATATTCATTACACGAGTTCCATAAACATATATTCATTACAATTCAGTTCCTTTCCTTTTTGTGCAAATATTGCTAAAGTGCAAAATGCAAAAGTGCATATCCTGCATAGTCCAACACAACTCACTCACCTAGCACCCAATTGAGAGTTGAAGTTGGATTTGTACAGAGAATGTGCAAAGTGGCAATATATAAAACATACGTTCCACATTAAATATTGCGCCTTTTCATATAAACAAAGTCTACCTTGTAGTTTAAACATGATTGGCAAATGGGTAATTATTCAAATTATGCCAATAAGAGGACACGATTTACATAAAATGTGGATCCTATAGTCAACATAAATTCCTTTTATACCATTATGGTATCCAACAGTAAAACTGTCGCTACATAGTTTCTAAACAAGACAATTGATCATCAATTATAAGCAAAAAACGATTAAGTGATAAAACCAATGATGTATTTTCTCCCCACATACAAAGTATCCACAATAGATCCCTTGAATAACTAGTTGCCCCAATATAAAATTTGCCAAGGACGGTCCTTCTAACTTTTTCCCAGTGCACATAATGAATAAAAAAATGCTTGAGGGTTTCAGGTTCGTTAGTACATGAGCAAAAAACAGCACATACCATCAGTCTTCCTAGCATTTTTTGAGTGCCAGTATGGAATTTGATCATTCGTGTGAAATTGATTTCACTTAAATCTCATATACAAAGATTGTGCCTTATCACAGGGAAAGCATAACAAATAAGGTGAATGTGGTTGTTTCTTTTTCACAAATCGGGCATATTCCTTATAAGAGCTATATCAACAAATCGTCTCAATCATGCACGCCCAGTCATGTTCAAAGTGCTTCTTCTTAACGTGAACAGGGCGTGAGCAAAGATCAAGCACATTTACTTCTATGTTATACAAAAGTGCTTTGATTTTAAGATCAAAGTGTGCAATTGATGCAGACTGGGCATTAATTATCATTTGGGATAGGCCTACATACAATGAGTTGCGAGGAGGTGTAATCATTTTCATGTAATTCGTCAGCATCCTCCATTGGTATTTAGAAGATAAAGAGCTTAAACCCAATTTGTGTCTTAGAATAGAATTTGGGAGGGCATTGGACAATCCAAGAGTTCTCTTCCATATCCTTTCTTGTATCGTCATTATCTAATAGACACATGTCGAGGCCATATAATAAAATCGCATCAACCTTGAGAGTATAAAGCTCTAGTACAGGCATAATGGAAAATGTACAGTATTTGCTATATATCATTCTCATCTGCGACAGGAGAGGTCTAAGCTTTAGGTTTAGGGAATACTTTCACATTAATAGCGAAGATGTATCACATAGGTTGTAACCTAAATAACGAGTTGTTAAAGTGCGCTTTATTTGAATTCCTTCAATGGACCATTTAAAGAATCAAATCTTCCTGTTTGCAAAGATAATAATGACTATAGACAATGCCCCATTGGTACAGTTTTCAAATATTTTTCTGAGACTTCCAATTGTGCCAAAGGAATTTGTTATTCAAGTGTCATATAGTCATACCACACCTCTGCTGGAATAGATGTATCAAAATTAGGATTACCTATAGCAGAATAACTTCTTAGAGCAGCCCAAGCATTTTTGATGTTGTGTTTACATATGTATCCAATCATGTGCCGATTATCTTCCATATACAATTTAAATTTGACTCATTTAATCTTGTTTTTGTATCTCTGACAGATCTGATTTTTTAAGCTTGAGTATGAGGCTTCCACCCTCGGTATCATTTTCATTTTGCTCAACTCTTTGTTTTTTTTTCAATTTTAAATTTGCCTCTTCTTTGTTGAATATTTGCTTTTGCTGCAGATTATTTGTTTTAAGATGTTGAGTTGCTAATTTACTCACATGATGTTTAATCATGGAATTGTTCCACACCTCTATTTGTTGCAAAAGTATTCCATGATGATATGCATCCATTTCAGGCATAAATTCTTGGTTGACCACATAGGACAGCTTCCGACATAAGTTGATGTTCCAACAAACAGAGACTGAATGTCGTTCCATTTCCAGCAAAGCTAAAGTGGGCATACTTTGCTGTCGATTGAATGAGATGGTCGTGTCTAAGTTTATAATCATGTGATCGCCTATTTCCAGATTCGTGATTGTCACATGATCACATAAACCTATTATATTGATAGATACTCCAAAATAGTCAATATATGACCTATTGAAGCCTCTTCGCCAGGTGAAGGGCACTTGGTTCTTCTTAGTAGAGACTATTTCAATATACCATTCAGCCAGGAATTTGACCTAACAGTGCCCTCTAATCGTTGAATTTGATGCAAAAATCCCATTTGCTTTAGTAATATGATTACTTTCACCATCCATAGATGTAGAATTAAAATCACCACTTATTATGAAAATTGATTTTTGATTGCGAAGAAAAGCATCTTCTAATACTATGTCCAAATTTGAGAAAAGCATAGATTGTGCTATCTTTTTTGGATTCCAATATATGCAAATTATTAAGAGGCATATTTTATTTTCACTATTAGGGATTAGTTCCATCACCAACAGATCATCACAAGCAGAGATCAACTTTGTGCACACTTTCATCTTATTGTCCACTTAGATAGCAAGGCCCCCAAATGATATGCCTGAGTGGTCAATGTTTGCTGGATGCGTAAAAGTAGTGTAGCCGTTCAAGTAAAATTTTTGCAATTTCATCGTCTCTTGCAATAAAATAATTGATGGTTTAGTGCTAAACATCAGTGAATTAAACCAAGAAATTACATTAATGAACCCACAGGAGTTCCAGAATTTTATTGTAATTACATCCTGGCTACGTCTGAGTTGTCAGGTTTCTAGAAGTAAGACAACTTTTCATGTAGGGTTCTATCCATGATAGACCCTTCATTGCACTGGCGAGAGAGGAGAGCTGCACCAATATCTCATCATTTGATATTTGGGTGGGGGGGTCAGAGTTAATTAGGCATCAATTCCTTGCTACCATCAGTAGGTATCTCCTTTAAACGTGAGCGACAGCTCGCTGTTCCCACATCAGTTTGGTAATGATATACAAATGAAATTGGCAGATTGTTCTGTTATTATTAGTTATAGACAGGGTCACCCATTCCATATCATCCGAGTTTAAGCTTCTAAGAGGAGGATTCTGTTTAAAGACATTAAGCATATGAGCAGTTAAGTCTGGACCTACCATTGATGTTTGTCACTCAACCAACCAATGATATTAGGCATATCAGGTGTAGGTTCAGTCGGCGTTAGTTCAATTGATGCATCATTGTTTAGGTTACTATGTACGTCATCGGGCGGGGTTTCCCTAGAATCATCAGAGATGCTACAGACATTATCCTTAACAGCTGTAACAGGTTTGCTATGCAAAACTTCATCCGGCTGAGAAACTATCAGGCCGATTCATGGAATTCTTCACAAAAGTGTCGCACGCGGCTGGCGCACAGCGTCCCCGTGCGAATGTCTGAGCCAGCCGCGTGCGATAAAATCAATTTCTGCGCACAGCGTATTCATGGATTCTCGCCTCCAAAAGCAGACGTGGCGCAGAGTGGCGCAGCGACCCTGCAGCAGCGCCAGTTACGCCCCCAAGAACGCCCTCGCGCAAGGAAAAGCCATCAAGATCGCAAAGCGGGGAACGCGTATTATGGGTTTCAGGAACACACGTGTGCTAGAAGTTTCACACGCGATCTGGCCTGGGGGAGCGTGTGTGTGTATTTCAGGGGTGCGCGAGAAGTTCAATACGCGAATGGCCTGGGTGCGTGTATTTCAGGGGTGCGCGAGAAGTCCCACACGCGAATGGCCTGGGCGCGTGTATTTCAGGGGTGCGCGAGAAGTTCCACATGCGATTGGCCTGGGCGCGTGTAGTCCAGAGGTGCGCGAGAAGTTCCACATGCGATCGGGCCTGGGGGAGCGTGTGCGTGTATTTCAGGGGTGCGCGAGAAGTTCCACACGCGATTGGCCTGGGCGCGTGTAGTTCAGAGGTGCGCGAGAAGTTCCACACGCGATCGGGCCTGGGGGAGTGTGTGCGTGTATTTCAGAGGTGTGCGAAAAGTTCCACACGCGATCGGGCCTGGGGGAGCGGGGTATGTGTATTTCAGGGGCTCGCGGGTGGTTTTACACGCGATCGGGCCTGGGGGAGCGGGGTATGTGTATTTCAGTGGGGCGTGAGAAGTTCCACACGCGATTGGGCTGGGTGCGGGTATTCCAGGGCTGCGTGGGAAGTTTCACACGCTCGCCTACAACACGTATTCATGGAATCGAACGTGGCCAATCCGGAAACACGTAAACCAGCAGGAAGTAGGCATACGTCCACCCGCACAGCATAAAAGTGCACGCAAACAACAAACAAGCTCAGACGCCAGGATGAACATACCGTTCCTAGCAGCAGTGGCCGTGGGATACCGCAGGAGGAGGAGGAGGATAGTCCGGGCCAGAATTTTTACACCCAGAACCAGCCTTTTTGGGATGCCTGATGACCATGTGTATGGGAGGTACAGGTTTCCACCTCACATAATACTTGACCTGGTCAGTGAGTGGGAAGATGACCTCACATCAACCACCCTGTGCTCCCAAGCACTCAGCCCCCTAGAGAAGGTCCTCAATGTACTGCACTTCCTGGCCACTGGATCATTTCAGCGGACAAGTGCCATAGTGGGGGGGGGGTGTCACAGGCCACGCAGTCACGCTGCCTACACCAGGTCTTGGACATCATCACTGCACGCCCATCAGTCCGCAGGCACATATACCTGCCCAGAACACCTGCAGAAAGGCAGGCTGTTGCCCAGGATTTCTACAGGGTGGCACAATTCCCCAAAGTACTAGGTGCCATTGATTGCACCCATGTGGCTCTACGTCCCCCCAGGGCAACTGAGCACATCTATAGAAACCGCAAGCACTGGCATTCCATCAACGCCCAGGTAGTATGTGATGCCAAGGGAATCATCACCTCAGTATACGCCAACTATCCAGGCTCCACCCACGACAGTTTCATCTACAGAATGTCTACCCTAAACCGGGACATAGAAGCTGGGCGGCATTGCGATACATGGCTGCTCGGTGAGTATAAATGCCACTGCGCATGCATGCATGTCAGATACTGAGTAAAGTCACAACCCCACTAATGATACCCATCACCACCTTCCCAGGGGACAGTGCCTACCCTCTCAGCACCCACATGATGACGCCAATTCGGAACCCCAACACGCCACCCCAGTTAAGATACAACACAGCCCTCATTGCAACCCGGGGCACCATGGAGCGCACATTCGGAGTGCTCAAGTCACGCTTCCGCTCCCTTGACCGTTCTGGCGGGCAGCTGTTATACGCTCCCCCAGTAGTGTGCAGGATCATAGTGGCAGCATGTGTCCTGCACAACGTTGCAATACGCCGGGGCCTGGCCGTGGACATGGTGGTGCCCCCACATCCCCAACCACATGCATGCGCACTGCGCATGGGAGGGGAAAGGGCACGGGGTGAGGCAGCCCATACACAGCTCGTGGCTAATTACTTCACATAAAATCACACCCCTGTGGAGTGCACACAGCCCTGGCACATACCAGCTGACAATCAATGATGATTGTAACTGACAATTATGATGTGTCAATGGACAGTCAACTGTCACAACCATACCAGCCTGAGATTGTACATCTGGAAGTGTTCCATTGTGTGCTTCCCTACCTACACAAACACCACCAATGCTGTGTTCAAAAGACACACTTCTATGCTGCTAAAATCATTACCCCCTTGCAAGACACAACATGACAACAGTGCCATGTCACCCAACCCCTCCCCAGCACCGCCACCCAACACACCATGGCATGACATGCCATGTGAGAGCAAACAAAGTCATCCCCCAAACATGACACGTGTCACAAAGTACAGTGTCCCTAATGGAAACTGGCCACACACAATATGCCCACATAAATGTAGAAACAACAACACACATGACCAAATACTTACCACAATACAATCGACATAGCATAAACATGACAGTACTAAGGCAAAGGATACGTAGTCTTACAACATGAGAATGCCAGCACATCCACCACCTCCAACTGTACAGTGTTGTTGTCATGCACATCTGGAAGTCCACTGCTCACAACATGAGCTCCATCTCCAAAGTGGACAGCCTTGTGAAGACATGAGGAATGAACCTGCAAATTAGGAGGGAGACATGGATGCACAAGCACACATCAATACACCATGCAGTGCACAATACAACAACAATATGCACTAGGAATGTATACACAGCATTGACTACAGACTGCCCACACATGTCGTGGGAGTCCAACGTCACTGTGTAAGTCACTGTCACTTGGGCACACCCTTTGCAAGCCCATGGAAACGGGAAGCAGGAGGGGTGTGTGTCTCACGAACCCAAGCATCTAACCCAAACTCAGGACATGCCTGCATGTGCCCAGCCGGAATACAGTGGATGCCCACGGAAGCCACACAAGGCAACACACTGCAACAAAAAATCAAAAATGGCCATGTGTGGGCCAGGGGTGTGGGGGAGGCCACCCAGGAGGTCCGAGGACAGGGTGCCCACCAACAGCCACCTGCGTGAATGTTGCGAAAATAAAACACCTCCATGGGCTCATGGCCTGCACGGCTACTAAATTGTGGGAGATTCACTGCTGGATTCGCTCTCCTCAACCTCTGCTGCTGCTGCCACAGGAGGTGGTGATGCTATGGGAGGCAACCCACGCAAAGCCCTAGTTTGGTCCTCCATGGCAGCAAGCATGCGGGTGTGGAAGGCCTTGTTCTGGAGGGATATGGTGCGGAGATCCCCATGCAACACCCGACGTGTTGCCCGGACCTCCGCTAGAGTTGCCTGCATCTCTGCTGTGAGCGTACGGGTGACGCGCTCCAGCAGCTGTTCCGTCCTGGTGACAGTGGAAGCCTCAAGGTCCACAAGAGTCTGCCTGAGGTGCCGGACCTCTCCCCTCAGGGCTTCCCTCTGTCCCTGGGCATCTATAGAAATTGATTCCCTCAGATTGTCCAGGGCCGCCTGTCTGTCCCTGTTGGACGCCAACATGTCCTCCCTGACTGATTGGCAAATGGAGTCTGTTGCCTGCTGTAGTAGCTCCATCTGCCTTTCTGGGGGGACAATGGAAGTGGCCACCCTCTCCATGGCTTGAGCAATCATTTCTGATGATGCTGCCTGTTGTTTGGCCATACCGTAAATGGATTGCTCCCATGCGGTATTGCCCGGTGGCGGACGGCCACCGCATTGGCGTGCACCACACCTGTCTGGGGCAAGGCGAACTGCGCCTTACTGTGTTGGCACTGCCTGAGGCTGCAGGACTGCATTTCCCCCCTGAACTGCTGGCCCAGGAACAGGATCAGATGTTGCGTAGTGTGGCCCTGCATCCGTAACCACCACAGGCGCACCTACCAACACTGACATCCCCATAGTGGGCTCTACCCCTGGTGCAGGTGGGTCGGACAGAACAGTGTCCCTTCCATGAACACATTCCTGCGAATCCACATAGGCCTCATCCGAATCAACACCTGAAAAGAGTTCTGGGGAGGTGCAGCCAGGGACACCCCTGGACAGTATGGCCTGCAGCAACAGAGGGTTCTCCCCCACCACCATACCACGTCCCCCACTGGTGCCTGGTCGTGCTTCAGATCCCTCCTGGGCCTGCACCATCTCCTCTCCCTCAACAGCATCAGGTGCGTCATCCTCTGCAAAAACATGAAAGACAAAAAATTGAAACAGGCATTAGCACCATGGCACGCTATTAGGCCAGACAAGCTACAGTACCAGTACTTGATTTACACATGTCCCACATGACTATAACCCTCCCATGCATGCACTGTCCATGAGTTGGAAGGGGAGGAAAATGTCAGACACTGATGACACCAAGATGGGAGAGCAACACATCAGCTGCATGCTGGCTAGCAGTGCCATCACACATTGGCCTGTGAGTGGCATGTCCAATACACATACATGACACATGGCATCACACAGATGGCATGCACCATAGGCATGTCATATATGTGACAATAGGGCAGAGTGATGCGCAGTAGAACCAGGTGAATTTCTACAATCAGCCTGAATGAACACAGCTAAATACGGAACAATGTTGTAGCAAGATGCCACTTCAAGGGCAACTGGCGTGATGTAGTGCAAAACGCCTACTGTGGCCAGAAGGGATACTGTAATACCCAAATCCCGGGGCGCCGAATGCATTGGATGAAGCACATGGGTGGCCCAAAACACTCAGGCACACACACCCTGACCTGGCACTCAACCAGAACCCCTCCCACAAACAACATACACATGGATCACACACACATGCATGTGCACTCAACGGACAATGCCTCGTAATCTGGCAGTTCTCCCACACCTTGGATCTGCTCCTCTGTGACGTAGGTCCCAGCAACATGCTCATGTAGAGTGAGTTCAATGTCCTCTTGTGGAGACCCACCTCCAGTCACCAGAGTTGCGGCATGACTTGAGGCCAGCTTTTTCTTTGCCCTACGCTTAAGGTCGTTCCAGCGCTTGTAGCACTCAACAGCTGTGCGCCTCATAAACCCAAGGTCACTTATGCTGTCCGCGATGGACTGCCAGTGTGCCTGACGTCGAGCAGGTGTAATCCTACACCCTGAAGTGACCAACATTTCGGCGTCATGTTCGGACACATACTGCACAAGTGCATCCAGTTCGGCATCATTGAAGCTACGCTTCCTTGGCGTGCCGGACCGTGTAGCCGGGTCGGGGTCATCAGCCTGTACTGGACGAGCACTCTTCCTCTTTCATTTTGTGGGTGGTGGGGATCCGGAATGCCCTACGCCGCTCTGGACACTAGAGGCAGGAGCACCGGTGGACTGTGTAGTAGTAGTGTGCGATGGCACACTGACCACATGACTTTCTGCAGGCATTAGCTGAAGTGTGATGATGGCAGGGGGAACCTCAGTCTGATGTACCGGGACCAACACTGTCCTTGCTGGGAGAGTCAGAGCTGGGGTGGACGGAGCTGCAGCTGCCCCTGCAGCCTCCCCACCCCGCCTACTCGGGGCAGCAGATGACCCCTGTACCACGTGGCCTGGTGACACTGGCTTGCGCCACCACCCGTGGCCTAGACTTGGCGACCTGGAAGTCAGCCTGGGAGTCACCCTGTGCTAGGTCAGGTGCCACAACGGGCCGGTCCCACAAGGGCTGAGCAGGGATGGTGTCAGCCACGTTTCCCTCAACCATGGGGGGGGGGATGTGTGTCCCTGACTGGTCCTCCACACGTGGGGGGCTAGGGGGAGTCTGCAAATCCTGGCCACGTCCCCTACCGCGCCCACCACGCCCACCTCTTGAGGCTCGGCCACCTTTGCCACCCTTACCACTTGCTCGCCTCCCAGCCATGGCACTGATGGAGTTGTGCGTATGGGAGTTGCAGTGGACAATTGTCCTGGGCAATTGGGGGTCAAAGCGGTAGGGTACTAGATGGAATTCGTACCCAAGTGCTCTAGCAAGGCTGTATGGAACCCCTGGGGAAAGATGACGGGTCACGCAACGCACAGGCACCCCTAAAACAGAAAATGATGTGCACGCGACCCCTCGTAGACCACGTGCATTGGAAAAGGAACCTGCACTACGCTGTGGCACCCAGAAACACAAAAATGAACGTATGCGTGTCACACACAGCCTACAATGACCTCTGAAGGGGTACGCTACACACGGGGCTAGCACAGTTGGTAAATACGTGCGCGACTCACCGTTTGCCTGGGAAAAGAGCGTGAAAAATACGCGCGTGTGCGCGTTGGCAACACCCCCGCCAAAAGAAGAATTGTACACTGTCTGAGGAGACAGGACAAAAGGAGAAGTCAACGCTGTTTGAGGAAACAGGTCGAAGAGAAAATCAGAACAATACTGACAGAGGTAACAAGGAGTACGAACTAGAAACGCTGTGAAGTAAATCGCGTGTGAACCGACAAGAAGTACAGATTTCACCCACTCGCTCTCCACGGGAAGCACGTACAAGGAAATGATGTACTACACACACCTTTTAAACCGCACCACACGTCCAACGTCACTTCCGCGTATACGCACTGAGGCACTATCCTCCAATTACGCGGGCTGACACTCGGACGTGCAGTTTTTGGTCTTGTAACATTTCCCCCGGTACAGGGACACGCCCGCGCGTGTCACATCATAGACGCGGCTGCGCTGTCATGGCCTTTGGTCCAATGGAATCGCGTACACAGGCCAATCGCGTGTGGAACTTCTCGCGCACCTCTGAAATACACGCGCCCAGGCCAATCGCGTGTGAAACTTCTTGCGCACCTCTGAAATACACGCGCCCAGGCCAATCGCATGTGAAACTTCTCGCGCACCTCTGAAATACACGCACACGCTCCCCCAGGCCCGATCGCGTGTGGAACTTCTCGCGCACCTCTGAAATACACGCACCCGCTCCCCCAGGCCCGATCGCATGTGGAACTTCTCGCGCACCTCTGAAATACACACACACGCTCCCCCAGGCCCGATCGCGTGTGGAACTTCTCTCGCACCTCTGAAATACACGCGCCCAGGCCAATCGCGTGTGGAACTTCTCGCGCACCCCTGAAATACACGCACACGCGCCCCCAGGCCCGATCGTGTGTGGAACTTCTCGCGCACCTCTGAAATACATGCGCCCAGGCCAATCGCGTGTGAAACTTCTCGCGCACCTCTGAAATACACGCACACGCTCCCCCAGGCCCGATCACGTGTGGAACTTCTCGCGCACCTCTGAAATACACGCGCCCAGGCCAATTGCGTGTGGAACTTCTTGCGCCCCCCTGAAATACACGCGCCCAGGCCAATCGCATGTGGAACTTCTCACGCACCTCTGAAATACACACGCCCAGGCCAATCGCGTGTGGAACTTCTCGCGCACCCCTGAAATACACGCGCCCAGGCCAATCGCGTGTGGAACTTCTCGCGCACCTCTGAAATACACGCGCCCAGGCCAATTGCGTGTGAAACTTCTCGCGCACCCCTGAAATACACGCGCCCAGGCCAATCGCATGTGGAACTTCTCGCGCACCTCTGAAATACACGCACATGCTCCCCCAGGCCCGATCGCGTGTGGAACTTCTCGCGCACCTCTGAAATACACGCGCCCAGGCCAATCGCGTGTGGAACTTCTCGCGCACCTCTGAAATACACGCACAGGCTCCCCCAGGCCCGATCGTGTGTGGAACTTCTCGCGCACCTCTGAAATACACGCGCCCAGGCCAATCGCGTGTGGAACTTCTCACGCACCCCTGAAATACACGCGCCCAGGCCAATCACGTGTGGAACTTCTCGCGCACCTCTGAAATACACGCGCCCAGGCCAATCGCATGAACTTCTCGCGCACCCCTGAAATACACGCGCCCAGGCCAATCGCGTGTGGAACTTCTCGCGCACCTCTGAAATACACGCACCCAGGCCAATCGCGTGTGAAACTTCTTGCGCACCTCTGAAATACACACGCCCAGGCCAATCGCGTGTGTAACTTCTTGCGCACCTCTGAAATACACGCACACGCTCCCCCAGGCCCGATCGCGTGTGAAACTTCTCGCGCACCTCGGAGATACACGCACACGTCCCCCCAGGCCCGATCGCGTGCGGGCCTTCTCGCGCGTGTAGAACTTTGGCGCACATTTTTATTCCTGCGCAGGGACGCTACCGCCTGCTTTCGTGTGGCGGACATGTATAGGCCTGTGCGCGTCTTTGGCTGTGCGCTTTTTTTCCCTATTCGATTCCATGAATACGTGTTGTAGGCGAGCATGTGGGCGTTCTGCGCACTTGCCTCCTGTACTTCCCCCGTGACGCCCACATTTTCACAAGTTGTTCCCCATTCTGCGTGTGACGCCCCGTGTTACGCCTACTTTTGTTATGTGCGCCGCGCTATGTGCGAATTCGCTGTGGCCTTATCGCACGGCGTTCGATGACCTGTGCGCCAGCGTGCGCCGCGCACTTTTTCAGCGCACATCCCACATTTTGCACGTGCACGGACTTCCATGAATAGATGTGCGATGTTTTCTGTGCGATAATCGCACTTGCACTGCGATTTCCGCTATTTCACTGCGAATCGCACGTTTTCGCACGCGTGCACCGTTTTTTCGGCGCACATTAATTCCATGAATCGGCCTGTATGTCTTTCACAGTTTCTGAATTAAAGATATAATTAAAGATATTGGTAGAATGAGATGTATTTAAAACATCAGCCCCAACCTTTTTTATCACTTATAATAGGGAAGAAACTGGATAAGTGCGTTTGTTTGGTGCTATTAGCAGTATTCAACAAATGATAGGGCGCCTTAATTAGGTCAATTGATTCATTATTTGTAAGGTCCTCTGCTCTCCTAGCTGCCACTGGCTTCATTTTTTTGTCACATTTTTGTGTTTTAATCAATGTACTGGAGATATCAGATTTGGCCTTCGATGGTCCTGTTCTTTTAATTGTAAATGCGATTTACTCTCCTCATTTAATTGATTATGCTATATATTTAGATCCTCAGTGGAGATGTTGCAAAGGTTTTTTAAGTTGGAGTTATGGCCATTGTTCTTACTGGAGATTTGTTTATTATTTTTTTTCTATTCGATTGTTTTTATCTTTCCTATTGAGCCTTCTTTTCTGTGCTCTTAGTTCTAGGCGGTTAGCTGTGCGTTAAGGGTACTGATTGGACCCATTGCAGGAATCTGTGTCCACTAAAGATCCCGAAATTTTGAGAGCTATTCGACTGGCTTTATCAATTTGTTCAATTAAGTCAGTAAGCGGGTTAGAACTGTTGGGTGCATCACAAATGGACGCAATGTCCAAATCCCTCCTCTGATTAGACCCATGACAATGCGTGGCATCAACATGAGAAACTTCATGTAAACTTTTTAGCTGATTCTCAATTTCAGTTATTCTTTCAAAGTTAGTTTTAACTGCTTGCAAGAGGTCAATCGTAGGATCTCCATACGGTCTATCACGGCTTATTTTGGTATTACCCATCACATTCGCATAAGAACTATTTTTTGGTCATGTGAAACACGGCCATCACTTGTTTGCATAGACCTAGAGCTAACCCCTACAATAGGAGTTTGTGTCATACTAGAAGTTGAAAGGACAGGTTTCACTCCATTCTGTAAAGGGGCTTTCAACAAACAGAAGGGCTTCTGTGCAAGAATAACCCCCTCCAGCCTATTTAGTTTCGCCAAGATATGAGAAAGGGGCATTTTAATGTCTCTGATTTCGTAGTGCGTAGTCTCATGACCTTTTTTCCAGTAAATTAAAAATTTGTTTCAAAACTGGAAAAGAATAATTGTCTGGTGCATTTAGATCATAAGACGCGTCACTATAGGCGGAGGATGCACTACAACCTAGGTCCAGCCTGGTACGTTTTGCGTCCTCCTCATTTGTGCCATGGCGATAATAATCGCAGTTTGGAGCCAGTAAATCAGAATCATTTGCCAACAGCTTAGACGGAATAGTAGGAGAACTGGCCGTCATTAAGTGGGGCGCCCTGCTGCACGTGTTACTATATGACGGGGGCTGTTCCAAAAGTAAAGAGTTTGAATTACTGTTATTGAACAAACGCACTTCCTCCATGTTGGTAGGAAAGTTGAACGCTGGTGTAGACGGACCAAGGGAAAGTCTAATGCATTTGCCCAATTCGGCCATAACGGCAGGAGCCAGCATAGAGCTATCCGATATCGAAGTATTGAAACATTCAGCTGAATTTAATAACATTGAACTCTTAGTCGGTGCAAAATTAGTCAAGTTTACTGTTGGACACGAGATCACATCATTCACCTCATGTAGTGAAAAAGTAGTGGATTCACATTGATTGTCGGGAGCCGCATGCATCTGAACACTCACTTGTGCAGTAATGACATTTCAATCCAATGAGCGCAGCAAGGGGCGATCGTCCTGCACCTCAAATGGAATGTCCTGTAACGGTACACTCCCATCTACGTTTTCTCTCAAGACTTCTGCTTCAGACATATTGTTAGTGTTTGCCATGGTGTTACCTGTGGTCTCCTTAATACATCTGACACTTCTGAGATCCCTGACCATCCTCTTAGAGTGCGTTCATAAACCGTATTACAAACTGTGTACACCTAGTTCTACTAGATGATTTTGGCATTACGTAAACAGATTGAAAAAACGTTGTGCATATAAAATTCTCCGCGTTACCTTTTATTCCATGCACAATGATTACAATATCGTAGGGAGTCAACAAAGGTCTGTGACTATGGATTCACCTAAGATATTAACACCAACCCCAGGGACCAAACGCTGTATACACAATGAAAATCACCCAACCCTGTTACAGCAAAGTGTAAACATAGAGACTCAGCACAGAAATGTCTGCTCAATGCTTAACACAAAATTGCACACTGGCAACAAAGCAGTCCACTGCCGATGAATGATGCAAGGTATAGGATGCAATATCCTAGGTGGCCCGTAAAGCTTGCCAAAGGCTGCCAGGATTGGAATTAACCACCAGAAACCGCTCAAATGCTTCAATATACACCTTACCACATATCCAAGAATACAGAAGTAGAACAAGCCCAAAATGGATTGTTGTTGTCAGAAAAAACTTAGTAACAACCCGCACCTCGCCACCCAAGCCAAACAGGCACTTCCAGGCACTTGCTTGGTGCACGCGCTGTGGTGCGCGCCCCTGTGCTCTTTCACGTTGTTCGGGCTAAGTAAATAAAGTATGTATGTTTTAGACAATTTCTAATGAAACTAGCACAATAGTTCAACACATATGCTTTTAAAGTCCCCAGTGGCAAAGAAACACACCATGTCCGAGTGAAGTATTTTGCTCACGACAAACGGGCCAGGCGAAACAGGCACTTCCAGGCACTTGCCTTATTTTTCACATGCTTCTCGTCCTGCACAAGCAGGTGGCACTCTTAATTTAAATTTTGCTTCAATGTTTTCTTCCCACTTTATGCTGTATTATATTCCCCATTTTAAGATGTGGTTTTTGCGCTGCAAACGCGAGAAACAGCGAGTTCTGTGTTTCATCCTTTTTATTTTTTTTAAACTTCTCTTTATTGTTTTTAATAATACAGAAAAAACGAACAGGATACCCCCCCTCCTCCCTCCACCCTCCCAAGGAGCCCATAACTCCCCAACCCCCCCTCTCCCTCCCCTTCCCTTCTAGCGATTAAACAAACAGGTCCAGGAGTCTCAGTCTGTGTGGGCGCTATTGCTCCCGGAACTCGCCCTTCAAGAAGTCCAAAGTTTCTCCCCATTCAAATCGGCTCAAATTGTCAGCGGCCGCGAACATAGCCCATTCCAATGATACCATCTCCCACAGTTTCCTCAACCAGTCCTGCTCTGTTGGGATCAATGAGCTTTTCCACCTTTGGGCAAGGAGAGATATAGCCGTCAGGATGAAAACTACCTTCGCCTTGCGCGGTCCACCCCTTTCCCCCCTCCCCGACTCCCTCCACCTTCCCGCCAGGACCTCCCGGGGGTCTTGACCCGTGCCTATTCCGAATGCCTGATCCAGTGCGCAAGAGATACTCCTCAAAAAGGAACTAATGCTGGGACAATCCCACCAGATATGGGCTTCTGTACACTCTTCCCCGCAACCCCTACAACATGCCCCAGAAGCTGTTGGGAAAATTGCCCAGAGGCGCGCCGGAGTATAATGCCAGCCCATTAGGTACTTGTACCAGGCCTCCTGTAATTGGGCCGCCTTAGCCACCTTCGGGATCAAATTCCAGAGCCTCTCCCATTCCCCCCGTTCCATCTCCCTCCCCAGGGGCCCCTTCCATCTAGACATGTACGGCCACTTTATAGTGGGGCCAGCGCTTCCTAGAAGCTTATATATATTTGATATCAGCCCCCTGGATCCCTCGTTTGTTAACAGGAACCGTTCAAATTGAGTCAAATCCTGCGTTGCCGCTCTCCTGATCTCCCCGGACAACACCCAGTGCCTGATCTGGTAATATCGAAGCCGCTCCGCTTCGCCCACCCCGAACTCCCGCTTGCAGTCCTCAAACGATTTCACTTCCTGCCCCCGAAATAGGTCTCTGATGACCCTACACCCCCCACTTTCCCATTTCCAAAAGGCCCTCTTCTCCAACCCAGGGGCAAAGTCGCCATTGTTAAAAATGGGGGTGAAAGGTGACGGGAAAGTACTGATCCCCAACTTCTCCACCGCCCTGTCCCAGATATCAACCAATCCCTTGGTTATGACACTTAAGTACAAGTGAGCCGGCCTCAACCTGCGGGGGAGCCAGAGTGCCTCTCCCAAGTGATGATGCGCTACCGCTCTATCCATCTTGACCCAATGTTTGTTGTATTCCTCAGAAAACCACTCTCGGATCACCCTGAGCTGTGCCGCTTCGTAGTAGCGCCTAAAGTCTGGTAATGCTAAGCCCCCCCCCCTTGGAGGCTGTCATGAGTCTTTTCACCAAGCGCGGTGTCCTGCCCTCCCAAATGAATTCCTTTGCTGCCCTGTCCAGCTCCTTGAAAAAGGAAGCGGGAACGGGCAACGGGACCGCCTGAAAGAGGTAGAGTAAGTGCGGGAGAGTCACCATCTTTAATGCCGCCCCCCTTCCCAACCACGATATCTTTAGAGTACCCCACTTCCTAAGGTCCCTTTTAATGGAGGCGAGAGCAGGGATATAGTTTGCTCCGTACCATCCCAACAGCACTCAGCCCCCCAGATACCGAATCCCACCAGGGCTCCACTTGAACTGAGAAGAAGCCCTCAGGGCCCTTGACTCGTCACCCTGCAGCGACAAGTTCATTATTTCGGACTTATGCACGTTCACGCTCAGGCCAGAGATCTCCCCAAGGGGGACAGCAAAGTTGTGCATGCCTCCAATGACACCGGTGGGTTCGTCAGGGTAAGGAGCATGTCGTCGGCGAAAGCTACCACCTTATGCTGCGTCCCTCCAAAGGGGATTCCCTGGATATCCTTCGCTTCCCGAATTGCCACGAGCAGGGGCTCAAGATATAAGGCGAACAAAAGCGGGGATGGGGGCACCCCTGTTTCATGCCGCGTCCCAGCCTAAAGGGCCGGGACATTGCGCCATTAATAAGCAGCCGCGCGGAGGGGGCTCTATAGTTCGCACGGATCATATCGATAAACTTACGGCCTAGACCCATTCGCTCCATCACCAGGAACAGAAAGGACCACTCTACCCGGTCGAACGCCTTCTCGGCATCCAAGGCTAAAAGAATCGCCGGAGTGGGGGGTCTTCTGTACCTTTTCGACCAAATGGGCGACTCTCCTAATATTATCGGCTGTTTGTTGTCCCCGCACGAATCCAGACTGATCCTGTTGGATCAGCTCAGGTAGAAGCGCCTCTAGACGCTTAGCCAAAATGTTTGTGTAAATCTTTGCGTCGGAGTTTATAAGAGTGATAGGCCTATAAGAGGTACATTCCTCTGGATCCTTGCCCACCTTATGTATAAGAGTGATTTTAGCCTCCTCCATGGAAGGGGTGATACCGCCCACAGGGACGAAAGAGTTAAAAAGTTGAGTTAGGTGTGGGACCAATATGGCAGAATAAGACTTGTAAAAGGAGACCGGGACGCCATCAGGACCCGGAACTTTGTTGGCAGGGAGGGTAGCAATGATAGCCCGCACCTCATCCTCCGTGATTGGCCTTCCCAGGTCCTCCCCCACTTCCCCGGACAGGTGCGGCAAAGGCAGGCCATCCAAGAACTTCTCCTGCAACTGAGTGATGGGGCCCTGGGATGTGTACAGGGCTTCATAGAACCCGGTTAGCCGGTCCCTGATTTCCTCCGAACCGGTGATCCTCTCCGCCCCTTGCCCCCTCAGGGCAGCTATCGCGTTTCGTTCCCTGATGCCCATCAGTAGGCGCGCCAGTAACGAGTCCGCCTTGTTGGCCTTAGCGTATAGCTTCTGTCTGACCCTCAATAACGCACCCTCCGCTTTCTTATTCCCAAGGAGTCTCAATTGCCCCTCAGCTAGCCTGTACTCCCTGTATGCTTTCCTTGAGGGGTCCCCTTTGAGCCTGACCCTCGCCGCCTCCACCTCGTCCTCCAACTGGGCCTCCAACAGCCGTAGTTGTCTATTCCTCTCTGCCTTAAGGGCGATGAGGTCCCCCCTCAACGTGGCTTTGAATGCGTCCCATCTCGTGCTGAGACTCGTGTCCATCTCATTGTTTCTGACGAAGAAGGCTTTGATGTTGTTACCTGTCTCTTCCCTAATCACCTTATCCCTCAGGAGGTCCCCAGGAAAGTGCCAACTCCAAACCCCCGGCCTACGCCTGCCCAACCGCATATTCATTTGCACCGCCTTATGGTCGGCGATTCCCATGGGGCCGGTCTCTACCCCCTCCACCCCTCCCAGTAAACTAGCCAACACCCAAATACAATCAATCCGGGATTGAGTTTGATGTACATCCGAGAGATGTTATGTTATGTTATGTTATTTTGCACTTATATAGCACCTTATATACCATTGGTATGGTCTGAAGGCGCTGGTAGGTTGAACGCCCTTGGGAACCGAAGTTCAGATCAGTAGAGAGATTAGAGAGAGTCCAAAGGTGCGTGTGCGCACCGGGTATGTGTGCAGCTGGTGCGGAATTCATGTGGTAGCTGCTTCTTAGCGGTAGGTGTGGTGGTTGAGATCATGAGTATGTGTTTGCTCTGGCCGGAATTATCCAGACCGAGTGTGGCAGCGTTAGGCCTGAGGGGAACGCCTGGCTGGGGGTGTGGGACCAGCGATGTTTACTTAGAGTGATGGGGAGTGAGCGGCAGATGTTGATTTGAGAACAGTTATACCGAATGGTGTCATTGTATCACTGTGTTCTAGTTGAGTGGTGGTGTAAGGAGAGAGTAAGCGTGGGGTGTGATATGAAGGATGTTCTTTCTAAGGTTCCATGCATTTCGAGGTATACTATGTACGCCATGCAATTCTGAGCGGTCGGGTCAGTTCTATGCATTTTGGTCATTTTAGGCGTTCAAGATTGCACTACACACTCACGCGCTCTGGTTCACAATGCGCGTTCTATACTATGCTTTATTCTCTGGTGTGCTCCATGTGTGTTCTCCAGTATTCCATACGCATGCACTCCGGTCTACACACTCATCCGGTCTACACACTCATCCGGACAACATACTCATCCGCTTTATGCACTATTCTTCCGCTCTACGTAGTCATTCGTTCGTCGTACTCATCTGCTCTACCTACCCATCCGCTCCATACACTCGTTTGTTCCACACTTATCCGCCCTCCACACTCATCGGCTCTCCACACTCATCCGCTAACTGCATTCATCCTCGACAGTCGTCCAGCACTCATTCGCTCTCCACACTCATCTGTTCTTGCTCTCCACCCTCCTCTGCTCTCCACATTCCTCCACTCTCCACACTCCTCCGCTCTCCACACTCATCCTCTCTCCTTATCCATCCGCTCTTCATACTCATCCGCTCTCCATACTCATCCGCTCTTCGTACTTATCCGCTCTCATGCTCTAAACCCATCCGATTTTCCATATTCATCCGCACTACATGCTCATCCGCTTTCCATGCTCGTCCGTTCTCCACGCTCATCCGCTCTCCACGCTCATCTGCACTCTGCACTCATTCGCTCTCCACATTCATCTGTTCTCGCTCTCCAGTCTCATCCGCTCTCCTCAACTCATACGTTTTCCAGATTCATCCGCTCTCCATACTCATCCGTTCTCCACGCTCATCCGCTCTCACGCTCCACACTCATCCGCTCTCCACGCTCATCCGTTCTCGCTCTCCACACTTCTAGATGCAATTGGGAACACTTCCGAATCCAGTTTTTCTCAGAGAGGCTATTGGGCGCACCTTCTAAATGCAATTGGGAATTCTTCTAAATTCAACTTTCACAGAGAGGCTAATGGGCGCAACTTCTCAATGCAATTGGGAACACTTCTAGATGCAATTGGGAACATTTCTAAGTTCAACTTTTCTCAGAGAGGCTATTGGGCGCAACTTTTAAATGCAATTGGCAATTCTTCTAAATCCAACTTTTCTCAGAGAGGCTATTGGGTGCAACTTCTAAATGCAATTGGGAATTCTTCTAAAATCAACTTTCACAGAGAGGCTATTGGGCGCAACTTTTCAATGCAGTTGGCAACACTTTTAGATGCACTTGGGAACACTTCTAAATTCAACTTTCTCAGAGAGGCTATTGGGCGCAACTTTTAAATGTAATTGGGAACACTTCTAAATTCGAGTTTTCTCAGAGAGGCTATTGGGCGCAACTTCTAACTGCAATTGGGAACACTTCAGAATTCAACTTTCTGTTGGGCGCAACTTCAAAATGCAGTTGGGAACACTTTTAAATGCAATTGGGAGCACTTCAAAGTCAAACTTTTCTCAGAGGCTATTGGGCGCAACCTCTGAATGCAATTGGGAACACTTCTAAATGCAACCGGGAATACTTCAAAATTCAGCTTTCTATTGGGAAACTTTTCTCAGAGAGGCTATTGGGCACAACTTCTAAATGCAATTGGGAACACTTCTAAATGCAATTGGGAACACTTCAAAATTCAGCTTTCTATTGGGAACACTTCAAAATGCAATTGGGCACATTTCTAAATGCAATTGGGAACACTTCTAAATGCAACTTTCTATTGGGGGCAACTTTTAAATGTAATTGGGAACACTTCTAGATGCAATTGGGAACACTTCTAAATGCAATTGGGAACACTTCAAAATTCAACTTTTTATTGGGCGCAACTTTTAAATGTAATTGGGAACATTTCTAAATTCGAGTTTTCTCAGAGAGGCTATTGGGCGCAACTTCTAAATGCAATTGGGAACACTTCTAGATGCAATTGGGAACACCTCTAAATGCAATTGGGAACACTTCAAGATTCAACTTTTTATTGGGCGCAACTTTTAAATGTAATTGGGAACATTTCTAAATTTGAGTTTTCTCAGAGAGGCTATTGGGCGCAGCTTCTAAATGCAATTGGGAAACTTCAAGTGCAATTGGGAATACTTCTAGCTGCAATTGGGAACACTTCTAAATTCGAGTTTTCTCAGAGAGGCTATTGGGCGCAACTTCTAAATGCAATTGTGAACACTACAAATGCAATTGGGAACACTTCTAGCTGCAATTGGGAACACTTCTAGCTGCAATTGGGAACACTTCTAAATTCAACTTTCTCAGCGAGGCTATTGGGCGCAACTTCTAAATGTAGTTGGGAACACTTCTAAATTCGAGTTTTCTCAGAGAGGCTATTGGGCGCAACTTCTAAATGCAATTGGGAACACTTCTAAATGCAATTGGGAACACTTCTAGATGCAATTGGGAACACTTCTGAATTCAACTTTCTATTGGGCGCAACTTCAAAATGCAGTTGGGAACACTTCTAAATGCAATTGGGAACATTTCTAGATGCAATTGGGAACACTTCTAATTTCAACTTTCTCCGAGAGGCTATTGGGCGCAACTTCTAAATGCAATTGGGAACACTACAAATGCAATTGGGAACACTTCTAGATGCAATTGGGAACACTTCTAAATTCGAGTTTTCTCAGAGAGGCTATTGGGCACAACTTCTAAATGCAATTGGGAACACTTCTAAATGCAATTGGGAACACTTCTAAATGCAATTGGGAACACTTCTAGAGGCAATTGGGAACACTTCTAAATTCAACTTTCTATTGGGCGCAACTTCAAAATGCAGTTGGGAACACTTCTAAATGCAATTGGGAACACTTCTAAATTCGAGTTTTCTCAGAGAGGCTATTGGGCACAACTTCTAAATGCAATTGGGAACACTTCTAAATGCAATTGGGAACACTTCTAAATGCAATTGGGAACACTTCTAAATGCAATTGGGAACACTTCTAGATGCAATTGGGAACACTTCTAAATTCAACTTTCTATTGGGCGCAACTTCAAAATGTAGTTGGGAACACTTCAAAATGCAATTGGGAACACTTCAAAATGCAATTGGGAACACTTCTAAATTCAACTTTCTATTGGGCGCACTTCAAAATGCAGTTGGGAACACTTCAAAATGCAATTGGGAACACTTCAAAATGCAATTGGGAACACTTCTAGATGCACTTGGGAACACTTCTAAATTCAACTTTCTATTGGGCGCAACTTCAAAATGCAGTTGGGAACACTTCTAAATGCAATTGGGAACACTTCTAAATTCAACTTTCTATTGGGCGCACTTCAAAATGCAGTTGGGAACACTTCAAAATGCAATTGGGAACACTTCTAGATGCACTTGGGAACACTTCTAAATTCAACTTTCTCAGAGAGGCTATTGGGCGCAACTTCTAACTGCAATTGGGAACACTTCAGAATTCAACTTTCTGTTGGGGGCAACTTCAAAATGCAGTTGGGAACACTTTTAAATGCAATTGGGAACACTTCAAAGTCCAACTTTTCTCAGAGGCTATTGGGCGCAACTTCTAAATTCAATTGGGAACACTTCTAAATGCAACTGGGAACACTTCTAGATGCACTTGGGAACACTTCTCAATTCAACTTTCTCAGAGAGGCTATTGGGCGCAACTTCAAAATGCAGTTGGGAATTCTTCTAAGTGCAAAGGACAGAGTTTGAGTGCAAATATAATGGAGTTACGTTGTTGATGCTGCGTTAGAAGAGTGGTAGGGTAGTATGACCTGAAGTAGTTGTTTCTGGCTCTGCCCTTGCCACACTTACTTGTTGTTGGCTCCTTGCTTCTCCTGTGGATACCTGCAGATACGATCAGGAATCGTCCAATGTATGCGCCGTCCTTTGCCTCGGGTCCTTAGCCGTAGGGGCTGCACGGGCAGAGGGCTGCCCTGGCACAGTCGGTAATGGTCTGGGTTAGATGTTGCGAGGGCCAATCAGGGGGCGGTGGGTGGGTCGGGAGGCGGGAGGGAGGTGGACCAGGAAGCGGGAGCGGCAGGGCAGGGGAGGAGAGCACGGGGCACGCTACGCTGAGTTCTAACTCAGCTGATTTTACAAATAAAATGCCCGCGATTCAGGCGCTGCACTCACCGGGCTCCTGGATGGAAAGAGAGCCGGCGGGGATACGCGAGTCAGTAGACTCTAGGCAGGAACCACGATGGCCAATTGGAAGGGCTGTGGGCGGGTCGGGAGGCGGGAGGGAGGTGGACCAGGAAGCGAGAGCGGCAGGGGAGGAGAGCACGGGGCACGCTACGCTGAGTTCTAACTCAGCTGATTTTACAAATAAAATGCCCGCGATTCAGTCGCTGCACTCACCGGGCTCCTGGATGGAAAGAGTAAACCCCTCTTCCTCCCATCTTAATACCCGCTACACATCCCTCAAACCTGCCTCTTTGAATTGCTCTTTCAGCCGCGAGGAAGCCACCGCTCCCCCCACCCGCATGCTGCGTCCGATCTAACCTCTTGTCCCAGGCCAGGTTGAGATCCCCCATTAAAATGACCTGCTCTCTTGCAAACTCTCCTAACGTAGTCAGTGTCTCCCTCATAAAGTTATCTTGCCCCGCGTTTGGACCATACACTGAGGCGATCATGTAGGTGGCGCCCATGCATTCCCCCCTCACCATGACGAACCTCCCGTTTTTATCCCTCCGAGTATCCTGGATTCTAAAGTCCATGCCACTCCTGAATGCCACCGCCACCCCCCCTTTCTTTGAAAGACCTGACGCAAATAGGACTTGCGAGTAGCCCCTCAGGCGCAGACGGCGTTGATCCACGCACAACAAGTGAGTCTCCTGTAGCGCCAGGACATCCGCAGCATGCGTTCGGGTAAAGTGTTCTAGTTTCGCCCCTTTGAGAGGAGAATTTAATCCTCTCACATTAAGAGTCAGCCAATTGACACCGAAATAAGGAGATACCCAGCCCCAGCGAGCCCTCCTCTCAGCGACCTTCCCGACCCCCCGCTGTTCCCCCAGAACCCCCGACCTACCCAGATATACATATGGGCCCCTACCCCCACCCGGTCCCCATACCTAACCCCCCTGCCCGGAATCCCCAACTTCGGGCTTAGACTGAAACTCCCCCCAACAGTTCCCTCCCACCACCTCGTCCCCCCAGCTAGTCCCATTGCAGCTTGATCCAACATGTTTAACTCCGCCCCCTGGCTCCATACGCAGCCCTATAGACCACCACCC
This sequence comes from Ambystoma mexicanum, assembly GCF_040938575.1. Classification (NCBI taxonomy): domain Eukaryota; kingdom Metazoa; phylum Chordata; class Amphibia; order Caudata; family Ambystomatidae; genus Ambystoma; species Ambystoma mexicanum. Next base: position 1,087,689,921 of record NC_090937.1, on the reverse strand, counting down.
CCTTGAAGAAAAAAGTATGTCGGTGGCCCAACTAGAGTCACCCCTCCCCCCCGAATTTTGTCCCACTTCCCCCCGGGGAGCCCCGCACAGATGCCCCCCCTCCCACAGGGCCCCGCAGCGCCTTCCTTCTCCTGCCCCGCTCTCCCACAGAGGCCCACTCCCAAGGTCTGCTCCCCTCCCTCAGTCCTCCACGGGGTCCCGAGGACCCCGCGCGTCCCCCCGCCTCCACCTCCAAGCCAACAATACCGGCAACTTCCTGGACCGGGGTCGCTCTTTTCTGAACCCCTTCCCATTCAAAAACCAGGCCAAATGGAAAGGACCACCTGTATTTTATCCCCTTCTTAGACAGCTCTTTTAGAACAGGACCCATAGCCCTTCTTTTCATAAGGGTGCTCGCGGCCAGATCTTGGAAAAACAAAATCTCCCGCCCTTTATAAAGAACGGGCTTGCTTTGCCTGGCCGCCCCTAACACCGCTTCCTTCTGACTGTAACTGGCAAAAGCAACCACCACTTCCCGGGGTCTGGCGTTGGGACCCGTCTGAGCTCAACCAACTCTGTGGGCCCTGTCCAATATTATTGAGCTCGAGTCCCCCAAAAGATCAGCAAAGATGTGCTGGCATTCCTCCTTCAAAAGCTTGTCCGTTACTGACTCAGGGAGCTCCTTTACCCAAATGTTACTCCTCCGAGACCCGTTTTACAAGTCCTCTAGCATCGCCTCCATGTTCCTAGTCGCAATGTCCAGGCGGTCTATGGCCTCGCTATTGGCCGTAGTGTCCTTCACTGTGTCCTGGAGGCCCCTTTCTAACAAATCAGTTCTTTCCCCGAGATGTGCTACTTCATGCCGAATTTCACCCAGCGCTGTATTAAGGTCAGATCGCATGAGCTGAAACTGATCCTGGAAGGTTTGCGCTAGGGACTCCCTCAGGGCTTGCAATTCCCCCCTGAGGTCCTGTCTAGTCATCTTCTCTCCGTCCTCCTCCATCGCCGCTCTCCTATTCTCCTTGGGTTGGCCGCCACTCAATTTATTAGAGTCCTTGCTCCCCATCGTGGGCCAAAGTAGTGACAGCAAACCCCGGGGCGCCTTGGAAGAGGACCCGGGCTTACCCGATTTCCGCTTAGGTCTGGAAGACATCTGTGAGGGGCCCAGGAGCGGCCCCTAATGTATCCGGGAAGGTAGTCCAATGCACCAGTCGCAGCCAGGGAATGCCTGAGGGCCCCGACCCCGCCCTGGAGCGCTCCCACACACTGGAGGATTCTCGTTGACTCAGAGACCGCACAGGGCCAGGCTCCCCTACGTTTTTAGATTTTTAAACCGAGCCGCACCGCAGAGGCAAAACCGGGGCTACAACACCCCCGCAGGTGGACCCCAAGGCACGTTCCAGCCCAAGGGTGACAATCTCAGGTGCCCGCTCCCCTGCAGCACCGGGAACAGACCCCATCCAGCCCCTGCCCAAGGAAAGGATCCAAGCAGCTGTACCTCTGGACTTACCGCTCTGGGCGCCCCCCCAAAGCCGGAATGCACCAGGGGGGAAGAGTCCTCTCCCCGGGCCGCGTAGCAGTCCCCAAAGTTACCAGCTGAGGGCCCGAGGGGGAGCCCGCCGCCGCAGGTTCTCCTCGCATGCTTTTCGCCCAGCCCCCTCTGCACTCCTGGGGCCGGGCTGATTACAGCCGCCTTCTCCACCTTTAATATGCAGTTCGTTCACGCTGGAGGGAGGCAAGACGTATTCCCGCCTCCCCCTAAAAAGCTGACCCAGGAAAGGGGTCCACTCCACCCCTGCACAATCCCGCTGGACTTACAGGTCTTCGGGGCGGCCGCCTCCACCAACCTTACGGCGCCAAAGCCTCGGGCGGCCCGGCACCTGCTGAATACGCTCCCAGAGGGCGGCCGCCAAGCGAGTCCTGGGCCACGTCGGGGGTGTGGCTGGAGGGCCGACTCCCTCCGCGGCCGTCCGCCCGAACCCCCGCAGGCAACGAGGTCCCGCCCGGACCCCCGCAGGCAGTGAAGTCCCGCGCCGATGGGCGGCCTGGCTCCGCCCGCAAGGCAGACAGGCCCGTCCCCGCTCTTGATGGTGTGCGCCGCCTTCACAGAGGGAGGACCGCCAAGGGCTCGCCGCCTCTCCCTCAGGTCTCCGCCAGTAGCTCCAATATGACACCGGAGCCCGTTTGTCGAGGGGAGGTGGAACCTCCAGCAAGTCAGGGCCTGGAGTCTCAGAGCAGCCGTCGGCAGGTCAGTCGTTGCCGGTGACCATCTTGGAATCCGTGTTTCATCCTTTTAAGAGAGTTAAGCCCCCTCACATTGTGCGTTAGCCATTTGAATTTGACTGTGGTTGTGTTTCGCTCTTTGACTCTCTCCTTATTCGCTTTCCTCTTACTCCCCCCTTGAGTGCCCCCTCCCTTCTCCCGTTCCCTGGGGTTCTCCTCTCGCCCCAATTTTGTGTGATATCCCTTTTTGCCCACCACCCCTTCCATTAGGTTTTGTGTGGGCTCTTCATTGCCCCTCCTGGCCGTGTGTGCCCCCGTTTATGTCCCATTCCCCCTCCTTTCTGCACGGCCCTCTCAGCGCTGTTCTCCTTCCTTGCCTTTCTCTGACTGTGAACCATTCCCATAGCCTGGGTCTCATTCGGTTGTCCGTTCCTGAAGGCCCTTGATCTGGTTACAAATTCAGATGTAATAGGTCTGCTCCCTCCTGGGGGGAGACTATGCATTTTTTGTGCCCGCGCCCTCTCAAAGCATAAGCCAAACGGGAAGGTCCACTTATATCTAATCTCTCAATCGTTCAGCGCCTTGGTTAATGGACTAATTTGCCATTGTTGATGAGCATGCTGTTGGTTAGGTCTTGGTAGAAAGTGATCTGTTGGCCCATATACAGCACCAGCTCCTGTTGTCGAGCTGCTCAGAGGACCGCTTCTTTTTGTGCGAACCTTGTGAACGCTGCAAGGACATCTCTTGGCCTGGCATTGGGGCCCCTATTTTGCCACCCTACTCTGTGGATCCGATCCAATTCAACTGTTCATGGTTCCGTTTCCCCCAAATGGTCTGAAAAAAACTCTCTGGACCTCCTCCTTCAGCTCCCTATCAGAGACTGTCTCTGGTAGGAGCTTCAACCTGATGTTGACCCTCCGGGACATGTTCGCCATGTTTTCCATCTGCTTTTCCAGGTTTTGGGTTGCGACATTTAGGCGTTCTATTGCCTAGCTGTTTGCTGAGGTCTCCTTGTCTATTTCTTGTAAGCCCCTCTCCAGTATGTCAGTTCTTTCTCTCAGCTGCCCTACTTCATGTCGTATCTCTGTCAGGGCTGTGTTGAGGTCTGGCCTCATCAATTGAAATTGCTCCTGAAAATTCTTTGCTAAGGAGTCTTGGAGGGTTCTCATTTCCCCATGAAAGTCTTGCCTTGTGATGGGGGCCACCAAGTCCACCTCCCCGAAGGTGCTGCGCTCAGGGGGCCCTCCTGGGAGTTTTTGCACAGTTCTCTAGCCTCCAGTGCCGGCCACATCTTTGTGAGCAGGCTCGGGCCTTTCACGAACCTGGGTTTACTTTGGAGGCCCTGCTTTTAGATTTGGTGGACATGTCCCAGCCAGGGCTTGCCTTGTTTCCTTCGGTAGCGGACTGCCTTTTATTATAACATAGGCCCTCATTACGACCCTGGCGGTAAGTAATCTACATTACCGCCATGGCGTAATCATCGTTTACGCCATGGACCGATGGCGTAAAGAGCGCCATATTCCGACCCATCGCGCACGAGCATTACGCCATGGCGGTAATGTAAACTACGCCATGGCGTAAACAGCCCTTACCGGCATGGAATGCCGCGCTGGGTGCCCTACCGCCACCCATCATTGCGCCGACCGTAATCAGCGGGCCCCGTAATCAGCGGGCACCGTAATTAGCGGGCACCGTAATTAGCTGGCACCGCAAATAAGCGGAACCGGAAGTAGCGTCATCGCGGCGGAACGGGAAAGAGCACAGCGGCCATCTTTAAAAACACAATCCATTGCCATCCTACCCAACCACACTACATTCAACCCTGAAACCCTGTGAATCCCATTACCCACCCATTTTCTCACCCAACCATGCCAAAAGTTGTTAAAAAAGCCTGCGACAAGCAGCGGCAGGACCGCTTCAGTCGCGAAGAGTTAACCATGCTTGCAGAAACGCTGCAGGAGAAGGCAGACGTCGTCTTCTCATCAGAGATGACGAGACCAGCCATAGCCCGGAAAAAAGCAGCATGGGAACTCGTGGCACAACGCGTCAGTGCCGTAGTTACCACCGCACGCACAGCCAGACAGTGCCGCAAAAGGTGGGATGACCTCCGGCTCCGAGTAAGGGGCATACTGTCAGCAAACCGCAACCTGGGACTGGCAACTGGCGGTGGAGCAGACTCCCCACTGAAGATGCAGCCATGGGAGGAGACATGTGCCTCATTGATCGGCATAGAGTGCATTGAGGGCGTCGGCGGAATGGAGAGAGGAGCCCCGACATCAGGAGACACAGGTAGGTGCCTCCAATGCAGCCTTGCAAAACACCCTGAATCACACTTACATGGGAATCACAATGTCGCCCCATATGGCAAACGCAACACATCAGCAGAAGACCCACACCCTGCACACATGCAGCATGTACACTCTACAGCAGGCACACACATTCCTGCATGCTCAACCCACCCAAATGTGAGACAACCTGTATGTCACGGCCTACCATCTATCCATCTAAACCATGGCACTCATCACAATGCCTGCTCAATGTCCGCTGAACCATCAATAACACTTTCCCTCCTCTGCTCCACCACAGGCTCACACTCGGACACCGGCAGGGACGAGAGTGGCACCACCCCAGCCAAGAAGACCAGGACAGAGGGAAGAGGCCACCAACCATCCACCTCTGCTGGGCCCATGGCCAACCCACAGCAGGCCAAAATTCCTGTTGCCGAACAGCCCAGGGCAGCAATTCCCCCCGAGGAAAGGGACATGATGGCCCCCACGGCAGACCCACAACCACTGCCGCCCACTGAGGGGATTGTGTCTGCGGGGAGCAGTACAGTCGGGGAGATTGCAGCCATCGCAGCCTGTTCTGACAGCGATGTGGCGAATGGGGATGATGACATGGAAGGCCCCCCAACACCCAACTTACCTCCCCACACCTGTCCCCATGTAGCCTGCATGGACAGGACACACAGGGGCAATCCCCTGGAGGTTCATGGCCAGCCACTCCAAGCCCAGTGGGAGTAGGGGAAGAGGGGAGTAGTCCTATTGGGCCTGCAATTGCAACCTCCATTGTGCCTGATTTCAGCCAGGTGCTGGACCAAATATCAGCGAGGCAAGAACAACTGGCGTCAATCCTAACGCAGCATGTTGCTGATTGTGGAGGTGCCAGTTCAGGCATGGAGAGGTGTGCTGACAGCATCAAGGCAGCCATCCAATCAGCAAGCACGAACATATGCACAGAACTAGCCGCAGTGCGGAATATGATTGGTGAACTGATACGGACAATCATGGACACAAGGCGTACCGAGCAGGCCGGTACCTCCTCAGCTGCAAGTTCGGCCCCATCCAGCCCCGTCCGCAGGTCATCCAGGACCCGGAGGAGTACAGGCAGGGGGGCCCCAGGTTCCGGGACAGGGGGCTGCCAATAGTGCCCACCCAGTGGACCACTAAAACATTACCCACTTCACCACAGGCACTGGCACTCCTTTGCAGGGATTTCTGGGGGGAGGTGGAGGGGGGATTGGGTGTGTTGGGGTGTTCAGGGGGGAGGGGGGTTTGGGTGTGTTGGGGTGTTCAGGGGGGAGGGGGGATTGGGTGTGTTGGGGTGTTTAGGGGGGAGGGGGGATTGGGTGTGTTGGGGTGTTCAGGGGGGAGGGGGATTGGGTGTGTCATAACTTTTCAGAAGCACAATACACTTTTTCGTTTATCACAAACCAAATGTGTGGACATTGCTCATTGTGTATGTGTGCTTTATTGTTGTACAGTCTACAGTGTGCATATACCAGACACACACAGTGCCCCAAGTGCCGTCCACATGTTACACGCACACGCTGTGTGTGCTAGAAGTATTGGTCAATGAGATTCTGACGCATTTCACGCCCCCCCTGTGCATCGCTGCCTCCTTGAGGTGCTGCCCCATCCCCACCCTCATCATCCTCATCATCAGGTGGTTGCAGTTCTGCGTCAGGGGGCATAGGCACGTTACGTCTGACGCACATATTGTGTAGCATGACACATGCCATGACGATCTTCGCAACCTTCTCATGGTGGTACAGGAGTGCCCCGCCAGACCTGCTGAGGCAGCGGAAACGTGCCTTCAGTAGGCCAAAGGCCTGCTCTATCACCACACGGGTACGTGCATGGGCACGGTTGAAGTCCTCCTCATGCTGGTTCTGTGGGTTCCAGACTGGTGTAAGGAGCCACCTCTTCAGGGGATAGCCTGCATCACCTGTAAATGGGCAACAATGTATGTGTCAGGAATGAGATCGCTTTCTGAACATGACGCGCCACCATGCCTTGCATTCAACTGTTACTTTGCACCAAATTTAGTTGTGCTAATGGATTCACACTATGCAACCGGTATATGTTCATGGCTCTCATGTACTGTTTTGCATGCCAAGACACAATGCAGGGGGGACAATTGCCTTGTGAGTGCCCATCCACTGTGTCCGTTCAGGCCGTTACTTTATGTGACCTGGCACGTGTCCTGTGATGTCAAAGCTCACATGATTGCAACATTGCTGTCTGGCTCATTATGACCCCAGGGAACAATACTGGTGTCAATGGGGGGAGTTTGTGGGTCTTGCTGTCTGTGTAGTAGTGCATTGATGTTCCTGTCCGACATGCGCCTCCTTTGTGCGCAGTTATGGGGGACAGGCCTTTCAGTTGATGGTGTTTGGCGACGTGCATGTAGGTGCGTTCCTTTGGAGTCAATGTGGTCACATTTCGTACAATGCACTTGCAGATGGTTGTGTCATGGTTGGGGTACACTTTCATTCACATGTTAGGGCTGATTAGATCAGGCATCATGTATACAGTTGTCAGATGACGTGAGTGCTGCCTCAGGGTATGATCTGGCTACTGCTAGTCGCAGCCATGTGACGTATGCATCATCCCCCCCCCCCTTTCTGCCAGGTGAAATATGCATTGGTACGTCGATCACCTACACACTTCGCATTTCCATGCTCATGACATTAGACTCACCGAGTAGGCAGGATCTTGGGCCTGCATGTCGCTCCATGTAGCGTGGTATTGTGGAGTTCCGAAGGACCATTGAATCATGGGTTGATCCGGGGAATCGGGCACAACAATGTGTGAAGATCCTGTTGGAGTCGCAGACCATTTGCACGTTGATTGAGTGAAATAGTTTACGGTTGCGGTATGGTACCTCCATGGCATGTGGTACCACCAATTCAACATGGGTGCAGTCGATGGCACCAATGCAACCAGGTATGCCAGCTAGTGCATGGAAACCCACTTTGGTGTTGGCAATCTCCTGGGCAGACCGTGGCAATGAGATGTGGTCGTCTGTGTGCTTGAGGAGGGCATCGAGCACTTGGATCAGTGTACGTGAGAATAATGGTTGGGATATGCCATGCAAGTGGCCCACTGTGTGCTGGTAGGTGCCTGTGGCCAGGAAGTGGAGCACGGACACGACCTTCAGTAGGGGCGGGATGGCGGTGGGTGTTTCTATCATGCTGACGATGTCGTTGTGTATCATGTGCACAATGTTGGTGATGGTGTCCCGGTCCAGTCGGTACAGGGTGTGGATCTGCTCTGCGGTGAGGTTGAATGGACTGGCTCTGATGCGTGGGATTGGGGGCTGCCTGCGTGGTGCCACTGGCTGTGCTGGTGGGGCTTGCTGGCCCTGCCTTGCCCTCCTTCTCCTCCTGCGTCTCCTCTGTGCAGCTTGTTGTTGTTGTTGTTGTTGTTGCAGTTGTAGCACTCGCATTGCTATCAGGTCCTCCAGCCCCAACATTGCTAGTCCTATTGGTATCATTGTGGAGTGTGACGGGCTGGTAGGGGTGGGGTGTGCTCTTTTTGCACTGGGAGAGTCTGTATTGCCTCCACCTGTGCTGATTCTGTGCACCTGTGGCAGCTGGGAACACTGCACATGGCCATTTATGGTTGGTTTGCGATGGCGGAATTAGCGCCATGGCGGTAAGGTACTTTACGGCCTTGGCGATGGCGTTAGGGGCATGTCCGCTTGGTTTGTGATCTGCGTAGCTTTGCGCCATGCCGGTATTTACGGCATGATGGGTCGCGCGCGCGCAACCTTGGTGCTGTTAGCGTCACTGTAAACTACGATGTCGCTAATTGCACTTTCGCGGGTCATAATCGGACCTAGCGGAAAACGATGCTGGTATTCATTTACCGGCATCGTTTTCCGCTTACCGCCTGGGTCGTAATGAGGGCTAGTCTCTTTTTCGGAGTTTGCGCCACCGTGCCCGGGTCCCCCGTGATGCAATAGGTTGTTGCTTATGGCCTCCCTGTAAGCGGGAGGACTGTGAGGTTGTGGTTAGGACTGTACAGTTGCCCCCTGGCCTTAAGGGGCCCTTCTATGTTCTCCCAGAAGGGGAGGGTGCTCCTCTAATTACCACCGGTTTGGCTAGCCTCCCCCAGAATTGCCTGGGGGATCCCAGTCGCCTGGGTGCTCAAGTATCCCCTTCTCTTCGCTGTGCTCCTGGCGTAAGTCTTGTCAGCCCAGGGGGCCTTCCTGCAGCCTCTTTCCCCTTGCCTTGCCAGGGCTTGCCTATGTCCGGAAGATTTAATCTGAGCCCGGTCTGTTGGGGGCTCCTTATGGGTCTCTGCCTGAGTTCCAATATTTCTAGTGCCTCCCCCCCAGGATAGCCAAGTGTCCTTGCTCAGTGGGGGGTCCTCTGCACCCCTTTAAGCCTTCTGTGGTTCCCAAGGGTGTTAGTAATGGTGGGGGGCCTTCGCAGTGCCCTCTATGCCCACAATCCTGAGTTTGGGTGTGCTGAAAACCTTTCACCTATGTTTTGTCCGTCTCTGAGGGCTGGAACAACGCACTGGGGCTGGCTCACCTCCTTTCCTTGCTGTTGTTTTGATGCTGCATCTCTCGTGGGTGCCTCTCCCTACTTGCGTTGGAGGGCTGTGCCTAGTCTCCCTCGCCACATCCTCACTCGTCCATGCCTCGGTGGGGACTCCTGCTTTCCCCCTCTGGCCTGCTCACTGTTGCGGCTCCTCTCAGCTGGGCTCCCAACCATGGCTCCACACCTTCCTCTTCGTTCGTCTCTCAGTCAGAAAGGGGCTCAAATGCTGCACGATGGTGCCGCCGGTCCCCTCTCGGTGGTCGCCTCTCTGACGCTGCTGCTCCTTCCAGGTCTTGAGGAGCTCTGACGTCCCCTCTGCATGAGGCCACGTCTCCTCCCTCTGCATGAGGCCACGTCTCCTCTGCTGCGCCCTCGCTGGGAGACTTCCTGCCTTCGTTCTCCTACATTGCTGGGGGCTCGTCCAGGCCTCTTTCCACCAGCGCCACTGCTCCAGAGCACTTCCCTTTGCCCTGTTGCCTTCAACTGCCTGAGCAGGGTGTTGGGACTGCTAGATGCAGTTTTCGGGCTTGGGAGCCACGTCAGCACGCAACTCAGTGCCGGCGGCCATCTAGAAGTCCGGGTGTATATTTTTAATGATACAATAAACATCTTCTTTAAACAAAAAGGACCAATGGATGGGGCGTCTCCCCATCCGAAATTCTGGGTTATGCTATTGGCATGTGTCCCTTTCAATGGTGCCTCTTTAGTATGAAAGACAGATGAAGCTCCTTGCTTAAACTTCCAAGCTGGACGCATATTACGCTAGCCCTGAGGGAGCTACATTTGCTTCTCTTGAACAGAAGAATATATATGAAACTGGCCATCAGTAATTGACAATCTACTAACCTACCAGAATGGAGAATTCCCGGTGTGTATGTAGATTGTACAAGCAGCGACCTATCTCATAAATGAAAAAAAAATCTTCCTCCACACTGAGAACCATCTGAAGTTCTACAAGGTGCCCAAAATGTGTCTCTCGGCACACTCCGATTTCTGCAGAGTTGTCTCCTGCATCCTATCTCCTGGAACCAAGATACCCCCCTGGGGTGAACAATGAGCTGACTAAATGTTGTAAAGTAAACTAAACCTATCCTCAGGAAGCCCACTGGGGACACAGTTAAAAATTGAATAACAGTGAGATTAATAAAATAACACTTCCTAAAGGATATAAAAATCTACAGCAGGTACTAACCATATATGAACCTGGATACTGCCTTGATGGGCCAGTGGTACAGCCCTACAATACCAGGGACACATTTGTCCAGTGCATCCATCATAATGCAAAGCCTTATTTGTTATGTTAAGATATATATAATTCTGCGCCCATCACCACCATTGTGGTTTTAAGGTGCCTAACCTTTTCTTGGTATATTGGCGCATTGTGACCTGCGCCAGGGTGTGTCCAGACCACAATTTGTTGGAAGTAAGGAATAGATGAGAGGGCGAGAAAGGCATAGAAGTAAAGATAGAAACATAGTTAGAATATAATGGCATTTCATGAGCAGGTTACGTTCAGCTGCCCAGCTACTGTTCCTTAAGCCAGGTATAGCCTCATCGTACGCCAAGTACAGCTATAATATGGTAAATATAGTTTTACACACCTATACACAGCTTAAACAAAATATGCTACGTTGTGTTTCTTGTATTCAGGTGCGGACATCCAGTGTTATGCACATCATCACATTCCAGGGCACTGCATCACGTGCCAAATGTGGCTGGATGTGCCCAGATAGTACAGGAAGGTTGTATGACAGGCGACAGTTTAATGTTCGTTTTTAATTACTGTATCTTTTCTCTTAATGAATACTCAGACATGCCAACCTTTTGGATTGCCAGGGAGGCGGATTTTATCACGAGGATCGGGATAATGAAATTTCCCCATTGAACTGCATTGGGGTTAGCGATATTTTATGCAGGAGAAAGTAAAAAATGGCAACATTTTTTGACAGGAAAATCCTGAGTCTTCCGCCTAAATCGGGCCGAGGGTTGACATGTATGAGAATACTTTAATTTGTAAGTAAAAGTAATTGAGCAAAACAGAAATTCAGTACTTTGAGCAAGCCCATACCTACACATAAAATTCAATACACTTTGTAGGTGCCAGTAATCATCTTCTGCAGTCACTTCATTTTAATCCAAACAAGGGCAAAAACAATAGTTTTGGCTTTTGTGTAGTCATGGGATAGGCATTTGCCAGGCACTGTCATAATGGTACTCCCTGACCATAAGATGCAGCAGCTGGAACATGGTGTGATTCTCTAGGCATATGAGTTTCTAACATGTGCCTATCTTATACCAATACACAAGCCAAAAGTGTTGATTTTGGCAATGTTTGTTTTGGCAGGACCTCAGTGCAAGGGACATATATAAATCAAGTGGATGGAGGCACACTTTTGTAAGACATTTTTGTTAAACCTGTAACACTTTTGCAGATGCAATTAAGCTAGGACATAGCAAAGAGTTTCACTCATTCTCCCGTGGGGTAGTACCCTGCATAGCCCAAGCAACTTCTATGACTGGCAGCAACAGGAGAGAACATTAATGTTGGTTCACAGTTAGTGTATCAAAGATTTTAGTGCAGCAGACTGACTGGTTGCTGACACTTTATATTTGCCTGTCAAAACAAGTGATACAGGACTGAGGGAAGGCCAGTGCACCAGTTGTGAAATTCTAGGTGACGGTTTTGGGGTCCATCAACAGTGGAACACAAGTGTACACTATTTTCTTCCTACCCATTAAATCTGTCGCATTTTTCTCAAAACGTGTGATTAGGTTCACACTATTTGAAATAAGGACTCAAATGTCTGCAGTTCAGTTAGAATGGGATTAAATAATTAATTAGGATCACACACTTTGGCTAAACAGTGAAGCAGTGATTTTAATCCACTCTTTGACCACTTACCTTCCAAGCTTTACTTTGTACACATTTCAAGGCCTACAATAATACCGTCTCATAGAGTTTACTTCTTCAGCATTGGACCATTCATAGATTTAGATGTCGTAAATATTCCCAGTTTTACAGGCTGGGAATCCTAAACAGTTTATGTTTAAAATGAAAACTTCAGTCACTTTAGGGGTCATACTGCCCACAGCCAATAGCAAGGGATCCCTTAGCTCCACCCTTGGAAGCCATCATCACATTTGTTACTGCATGTTTCATGCCCTCCGAAAATCTCTCTACAAAGAATTCAAGTTTTTTCTTCAACAGCTACATTATTTTCAAGCTTTGACGGGTCAAGCATCCTCGGCTCCGACAGTACCAGGATGTCGTTCCGGTCCCATCAGCAGCTTCCCTGTGAGCAGATTCCGGTCCTCGTCACTCTCCGACGTTGGGTCCTACAGATATGACTGAAGTCAGGCGAGTCCGTTCAAGGCTTGCACCCAATGCGACTTGAAGAACGTGTTTGTGAAGGATCTCCACGTCAACTGCCCCTACTGCCTCCATCTGAATCATGTCATCCAGGACTGTGAGATCTGCCAGTTGCTTTCTAGCATAACTCTGCGAGACCGCCATTGGAGGTTTGTGGCGTGGCTCAATGACGCAGTGGGGGGCCTGACTAGGCTTTGGTACCAAGTCATATCTTGCTCACGCAGGCTAGAACAGCTCAGCAAACCACCTCTAGTAAGAGATCTAGATGGCATGAGGAGGCGGCACGAAGCAGAATGAACAATGACACCAGCATTATTAGGGGGGAGGATGGTGGGACGTATGGAGGAAAGGGGACTGTGGACTAAGAGTATGTTAGTCACTAGAGTGAGTAACTATTAATTACCCTTATGCCCCATCCCCTTTCCCCCATCCTGCATCGGCTATTACAACTGAATGTAGTCCCAGGGTGGAGAAGTGACCCTCCTTAAGAAAACAGATTCCTTAGAACTGCCTGTCCGAAAGCCACGTTTGACTTAGAGCCAGCGTCCAAACAGTAGTGCTTACAGAAAGCCGAAGGAGTGGCCCAGGTGGCCACCCTGCTGATGACCTGCCACGTCACCTCCCGCTGGAATGCAATGGCCATGGCTTTGGCTCTGACAGCGTGGGCATGCATGTTAGCTGGAAGCGGTTTGTGCTGCCCCTCATAGGCCTCCTTGATGGCCGAAACCATCCACCTTGCTAGAGAGGTCTTGGATGCCTGATAACAAGGCCTAGACCCCCCGAAGGTGACAAACAGAGCGTCATACTTGTGGAAGCCCTTGGTCCTGTCCAGAAATAAGTTCAGAGCGTGTCTGACATCCAGACAGTGCATACCCTCTGAGCATCGTCTTTACGGTCGGCAAAAACGCAGGTAAGACTATCTCCTTGTTTAGATGGAAAGCAGAGGCTACCTTAGGTAGGAATGCGGGGTGTTTTCTCAGGACCACCTTATCCTTGTGAAAAGTAGTATAGGGTTCTGAAGCCACCAGTGCATGGATCTCGCTGACTCTGCAAGCAGAGGTGAGGCCCACCAACAGAGCTGTTTTAATGGTGATCAACCTGATGTCCGCGGACGACATTGGCTCGAATGGTTTGTGCGCCAAGGTGCCCAACACTACATTGAGGTCCCACACGGGGTGTGATTTTTTTGATGGGCGAGAAGAGCCTGGCGAGGCCTGCCAAATGTCACTTGACCACAGGGTTGGAAGAGGAGAAGACCTCCTCTGAATTTCTGTAGGCCCCTATGGCTGCCAAATAGGTGTGGCATGTATCCACCTGCACGCCTGAGTGAGCAAGGTGTGCACAGAAAGAGAGCACATCATCCAACGTGCGCATAAGGGGGTTGATCTCTTTAGAGTCCGCCCAGTGACAGAACCTAGTCCATTTACTCTTGTACTGGCTCCCAGTAGCGTTGCTCCTAGCGCCCTGAATGATTTCTAGGTTAGCCTGTTATAGACCCAGGTGTTTCAGCGTGACCTGCCCATTAACCATGCTGCAAGGTCTAATTTCTGTGGAGCGGGGTGGATGACTCTGCCTCCCTGCTGCACAAGAAGATGAGCTGGGCCCATCAGCAGGTGAATGGGAGGCCTGTCCGGGAGGCTTAGAAGAGCCGAGAACCACTGTCTCACCGGCCACCACAGAGCTATCAGAATGATGCTGAGGTGACAAGATTCCTTCATCTTGCAGATCACCCTGTGACCAGGTGTGTGGGAGGGAAGTTGTCCCAGGAAGCAAAGAGATACACCTGAGGATGCTCCCATCTGCTGAATATCTCCAGCAGCACCTAATCATTCAGTTGCCACTCGTAATTGTCCGCTCCCAGTCTGCTGAGTGTGTCCACCTCCAGGTTGGACTAGCCCAGAAGGTGGATGGCCGTCAGGTAGATGTTGTTTTCCATGGCCCATTCCCACATGCTGATCGCAAGACTGCACAGTGGAGGGGACATGGTACCCCCTTGCTTGTTGACATAGTACATGCTGGTGCAGTTGTCGGTCTGGATGAGAATGACCTTGCCCCCAATGAGCGGAAGGAAAGCTTTGAGAGCTAGCCAGATGGCTTTCAGCTCCAGCCAGTTGATATGAGACGCCTGCTCCTGCAGGTACCAGACTCCATGGACACTGTGGTTGTCCAGAGTGGCCCCCCAGTCTTCCAGGGAGGAATCCGTGGTGATGGTGACCTGCGGGGCCGGATGCCGAAAGGACTTGCCTGTCCGAAGGTTGCAGTCTCTGGACCACCATGTGAGGTCCGGGTGGAGAGAAGGAGGCATGCTTACCAGCTCCACTTGGGAGCCCTGCTCCTGATTCCATGAGGCTGCGAAGTACAGCTGTAATCTACTCATCTTGAGTCTCATGTGGGGTATGGCCAGTAGGACCGCTGCCATGATACCTAATAGATGTTGGTACCACGAGGCCGAGGTCACTTCTTGGGTGAGGAAGTGCGTAGTGGCCTTCTTGATGTGCGTGACTTTGTCCTCTGAGGGGAAAACTCTCTTGGAGCTTGTGTCCCATATGAGGCCCAGAAATGTCAGTCTCTGCGTAGGCTGCAGCTGAGACTTCCTGAGGGTGATCGAAAAACCCAGCTTGTGGATTGTAATCATAAGGGCGGAGGAAGTGTGGTGAACCGCTTGCGGAGATCTCGCTCTGACCAGCCAGTCGCCCAGCTACAAGGAGACGGAGTAGCCCTGGATCCTGAAGAGGGCTGCCACTGCATTCATGAGCCTGGTAAATACCCTGGGGCTGAATTGAGGCTGAAGGGTAGCACCTTGTATTGTAAATGGCAGCCCATGATCCTGAATCGCAGAAAGGAGTGATGCGGCTGCCAAATCTGGACGTGTAGATAAGCCTCCTTCAGATCCAGGGAGCACATCCAGTCTCCATTGCACAATGTCTCGGCAATGAGTGCTGGCGTAACCATCTTGAATTTTTGAAGAGGGAGGGAGAGGTTGGGGGTGGAGAGGTCAAACACAACTCTCAGCCCAGCCTGGTTCTTCTTTTGTATGGTGAAAATCCTGGAGTAGAAGCCCAATCCTTGCTGGGAGGCTGGGACTTCTTCCACTGCCTAGCTCTTGACGAGCGACCGAATTTCCGCCAACTTCCGGGAGTGGAGGGGAGGAGAGGGAGGGATTGGTCAGCGGTACCCCGTGGATACTACAGAGAGGATGCAGGGGCCGCAAACTTCTGACACTGAAACTGAGCGTGAAGGGCACACCTGCCCCCCCACCAGAGACACGTGGACCCAAAGGGACGCTTCAAGCATTCTTTCCCTTTGAGGCTGCGGAGGAAGAGGGGGACTGAAAAAAGCCCTTGCTCCCCACTTTTGTTGCTTGCGTGGGTCCTGACTCAGAGAATGGTCAGGCTGCCTGGACTTCTGTTCTTGGAAGGCAAGAAACCCCCCGAACGCCCACCCCTTGTCGGAGTGTTGATGTGACTGGGTGTATGCCTTGGGCGCGGCCTTTGTATGGAAAGATAAAGACTTTGCAGTTTGCAAACTGTTTTTCTTTTTATCTAGCTCCTCATCAGTAGTGGAATGAAAGAGGTCACCACCCTCGAATGGAAGGTCCAATATGCGTTCATGGAAGTCTGGGTTAAATTTAGTAGCCCGAAGCCAGGCAGTCCTACCCAAGTCTGTGGTGATGCACATGGCCCAACCAGTGGTGTCAATGTGGGTCACGGTGGACTCCACGATGTCTTGTGCCACCATTTTGGCCTTTGCCAGTCCCGCATGGAAACGTGACTGGCTCTGCACCGGAAGCTCTGGAAGGAAGTTGGCTATTTCCCACCAAAGCCTCTGGTTAACGTCTGCCAGCATGGCATCCGCGTTGGATTGACGAAGATGCAGCGAAGCGTTGGAATAAAGCTTCTTCCTGTACGCCTCCAAAATCTTCTCCTCCTTACCTAGCAGCACAGAACACGAGGTGGCCGAGGACGACTGCAGCTTTGAGTAGAGTGACGCTGCAGCAATCACAGAAGAGTGCGGTTGAGGGTGGGCTGACAGCAAGAGTGGATCCCCTCCATTTGCCTATTATTGGCATCCAGGCACCGATTCAGAGGCTGGGCAGAGCGGGGTTTGAGCTACCCCTTCTTGGCCAAGCTGACAATGTCCATCTGTATCGGGATCCCCATTCTAGCCGTGGGGCATAGAGTGCGCCTCTGGTTGTTCGACTTCAGGTTGAGGAAGGCCCAAGTACTCTGACAGACCTGTGAGTCGTTTGTGGAAGGCCTTGGCTGACGATGGTGTGTGTGGGTCTTCTTCCTCGTCTGTGTCTACCAGGGCATCCGGCAGGTCCGGAGCGGGTGGAGGAATGCTGGACGCTGAGGCCTGAGGTGTGGAGCCCAAACCCGGTGGCCACAGCGGAGGCTGGTACGGAACCGCCTGAACTGTGGGAGGCACGGGAGCCAGAATCGAAGAAACCGACGCGGGCAGCAGGAGCTGCACCGGGGTCTGCAGCTCTGGAACCATAGGAGGAATGACTATAGGCGCAGGCGGAGGGGCCGGAGGGAGCATGTCCCTGATCACATCTTTAAGGATGGCCCCCATCTGAGGAGATCTCATTAGAGAGAGGACCTTTTCAAAGAACCTGTCCTCGCCGGCTGGTGGTATGCCTCTGAGGCCAGGAAGAAGATTAAACAAGATGGAAAAAGAAAATGCGAGAAATCTCGTGGCATAGCCATGATTGACCAGTAGCCACAGTTAGTAGCCAAACGTGGTAAACGTGGTGAAGCTAAAACAAAATTCCCCAAAAAGTACGGAAAAGGCACTGCTGCCACCTGCCAACCTTTTAAGCACATCTAGAGTAACCAAAAATCCTCCAAGTGTTAGTTTAGAGCATGGGTGCACAACATACGGCCCGCGGGCTAGTTGCGGCCCGCCATGCCGTTTTGTCCGGCCCACGAGGCACAAAGACTTTCGTAATGGAGGGCGGGCCGCAAGCAGCATCAGCCGCCCTCCATTGGGAAAGTCTTTGTTGTCTTTCGGGCCGGACAAAACACTGGCCCTTATTGGTTCAGTGCACACGAACCAGGCAGCTCCTACGAGCCACGTAGTGCGTGTGTGCTGCACCAATGGAGTGCCAGCACTACGGCTGGCGTGGCCAGTAAGGCTTGATGCCAGAAGGCATTTCAGCCTTGCTTGCCACGCCAGCCGTAGTGCCAGAAGCCTCGCCAGCGTTCCAGCACGTCTGGATAAGTACATTGGGGGGGGTCTGTATGTTTGTGTGTGTGTCTGTCTCGGGTCCGTCCTGACTGTGTTTTTTGTTTTGTATGTATGTTGAGATGCGGAGGTGGGGGGGTGTGTCGGGTGTGTATGGGTGTGTTTGTATTTGTATGTCTGCAGTGTATGTTGAGATGCAGGGTGTGTCGGGTCTGCTTGAATGTGTTTGTGTGCAAGTTCAGTGTATGTTGAGATGCGGGGGTGGGGTGTGTGTCGGGTCTGCTTGAATGTGTTTGTGTGCAAGTGCAGTGTGTGTTGAGATGCGGAGGGGGTGTGTGTGTCGGGTCTGCCTGAATGTGTTTGTGTGCAAGTTCAGTGTATGTTGAGATGATGGGGTGGGGTGTGTGTCGGGTCTGCTTGAATGTGTTTGTGTGCAAGTGCAGTGTGTGTTGAGATGCGGAGAGGGTGTGGGGGTTGGGTCTGCCTGAATGTGTTTGTGTGCAAGTTCAGTGTATGTTGAGATGCGGGGGTGGGGTGTGTG
Source organism: Ambystoma mexicanum (assembly GCF_040938575.1). Taxonomy (NCBI): domain Eukaryota; kingdom Metazoa; phylum Chordata; class Amphibia; order Caudata; family Ambystomatidae; genus Ambystoma; species Ambystoma mexicanum. The sequence continues at coordinate 1,087,671,789 of NC_090937.1, read as the reverse complement.
TCGGGTCTGCCTGAATGTGTTTGTGTGCAAGTTCAGTGTATGTTGAGATGCGGGGGTGGGGTGTGTGTCGGGTCTGCTTGAATGTGTTTGTGTGCAAGTGAAGTGTATGTTGAGATGCGGGGGTGGGGTGTGTGTCGGGTCTGCCTGAATGTGTTTGTGTGCAAGTGAAGTGTATGTTGAGATGCGGGGGTGGGGTGTGTGTCGGGTCTGCTGAATGTGTTTGTGTGCAAGTGGATTGTATGTTGAGATGCGGAGAGGGGGGATGGGTGGTCGGGTCTGCCTGAATGTGTTTGTGTGCAAGTGCAGTGTGTGTTGAGATACGGAGGGGGTGTGGGGGTCGGGTCTGCCTGAATGTGTTTGTGTGCAAGTGAAGTGTATGTTGAGATGTGGGGGTGGGGGGTCCGGGTCTGTATGCGTGCATGCTTGTGAGTTTGTTTGGTGAGTTGGGGGGTGGGGGGTTCAGGTCTGTATGGATGCATGGTGTATGCATGTGAGTTTGTATGGTGATTTGGGGGTGGGGTCTGTATGGGTGCATGGTGTATGCTTGTGAGTTTGTGTGCTGAGTTGGGGGTGGGGGGGGTTCGGATCTGTATGGGTGCATGGTGTATGCTTGTGGGTTTGTGTGCTGAGTTGGGGGTGGGGGTTCGGGTCTGTATGGGTGCATGGTGTATGCTTGTAGGTTTGTGTGCTGAGTTGGGGGTGGGGGGTTCGGGTCTGTATGGGTGCATGGTGTATGCTTGTGGGTTTGTGTGCTGAGTTGGGGGTCGGGGGTTCGGGTCTGTATGGGTGCATGGTGTATGCTTGTGGGTTTGTGTGCTGAGTTGGGGGTGGGGGTTTCGGGTCTGTAAGGGTGCATGGTGTATACTTGTGAGTTTGTATGGTGAGTTGGGGTGGGATCTGTATGGGTGCATGGTGTATGCTTGTGAGTTTGTGTGCTGAGTTGGGGGTGGGGGGTTCGGGTCTGTATGGGTGCATGGTGTATACTTGTGAGTTTGTATGGTGAGTTGGGGGTGGGGGGTTCGGGTCTGTATGGGTTCATGGTGTATGCTTGTGGGTTTGTGTGCCGAGTTGGGGGTGGGGTGTTCAGGTCTGTATGGTTGCATGGTGTATGCTTGTTAGTTTGTATGCAGGGGTGGGGGGGTTGGGGTCTGTATGAGTATGTATGCATGGTGCATGCTTGGTGGCATGGGGCATAGTGTTTGGTTGGGGAGTGGGGGCCATGAGGCATAGTGTTTGCTTGAGGGGGGGGGGGGTCTTGGGGCATAGTGTTTGCATGAGGGGAGGGGGCCATGGGGCATAGTGTTTGGTTGGGGAATGGGGGCCATGGGGCATAGTGTTTGCTTGAGGGGTGGGGGCCTTGGGGCATAGTGTTTGCATGAGGGGTGGGAGCCATGGGGAATAGTGTTTGCTTGAGGGGTGGGGGCTATGGGGCATAGTGTTTAATAAAAATTAGGGGTTGAAAAAGCCTCCTGCCACGCCACGCCTACCGCCCCACCCACATTTACTTTTTGGCCCACTATAGCCATCATGTAGGGTGCTTTCGGCCCTCTGTCAAAATCAGTTGTGCACCCCTGGTTTAGAGCAAGACAAAAATTCACCCCATTGCACTGCATTGTAAGCTGTTTTGTGCAATGATAAAAAGTTACCACAAGTGATACAAAAGTAACCAAAAATAGTAACATGACTAAAGGAAACACCGTTTCCCAGTACTGATAGCCTGAAGGACAAATCAGTTTCCCCATAACATATGAGCAAAGGCCAGTGCAGTGAAGCTTAAGGCTTCACTGTACTGCAAAAAGTACAGGTCAGATTCAAAATTAAAAGCAAAAAGTTTGGGGGTACCATCAAGATGGAAGGAAAGGTGAAGTAAAGAGGAATCTTTCCTAATAGATGGGGGTGAGGTCAGTGTGCCCGGGGTTCTATAGGCCTTTCAATTCTGACCATACGTGGCTTATTTGGGTTCTCCTTCTGAACCTGCCCATCCTTTGTGCCAAAGAGAGCCATTCCTGCCCTGAATGTAACCATCATCGTGGCACTATTCGGGATTGTCTTCGCCCAGCATCGAAGTATCGGCAGGGATGGATGAAGGCCACTAACTTCTGTCAGGAGGTCCAACCAAAGGCACTGGACATGCCCTTCGACGACGAGAATCTGTTTGGGAAGGCGGTCGACAAGTCCCTCCAGGTCATCAAAACAGATACAGAGACGGGACGTTCCCTTGGCACTCTTCAGCAGCACCGCTTGTCTTCTTTTTGCTCCTCGAGGGGAACATTGAGGAGGTCACAAAGGGTTTCTCCAGATCTTACAGACAGCCTTCCCACTCCTCAATGCAAGAATCCTACAGGGGCCGCTCCCAGGCCTATGGTAGCAGAAGAAAGCGTTGCCCATAGGGCTGGACCGTGCTCAAGCAAGCCTGAACCGTTGACGACGTCGGGTCCCCACTCATGCACCCTGGTGGGAGGCCAACTGACGAGGTTCGTCAGCGAGTGGAGGAAGATCACAAACGACAGATGGGTGCTGGATGCTCTCACCCAAGGGTACACCTTGGAATTCCAACGCAGATGTCCTCATAGGAGCATCACATCCCTCAGCTCCTGCAAGAGGTGCAGGCAATGTTAAAGAAAGGGGCAATCGAGCTTGTTCACCAAGGGCTCCAGGCCTCCAATAAAATACTTAAAATCCCAAAAATTCAAGATGGTCCAGTTGCAACATGTGCTCGGCCAACTGGAAAGGGGATTTCTTGACGTCGTTGGACCTAGAGGACGCCTATTTCCACGTTCCGATTCACAAGAAATATCGAAGATTTCTACCTTTCGTGGTGCAAGGCCAGCACTACCAGTTCAAAGCCCAACCATTCTGCTTGAAGTTGGCCCCAAGAGTGTTCACAAAATGCCTGGCACCGGTGGCGGCCCATCTACGCCTGCAAGGCATACACGTATATCCATACCTAGACGATTGTAAGATACGCGCCCGCTCGCGTGAGCTGGCCGACGAATACACAAAGGCGACTGTCCGATTGTTGATGGAGCTGCGATTCTCCGTCACCTATCTAAAGTCCTGCTTAGCGCCATCGCAGAACGCGCTGTTCCTTGCGCCAGACTCCAGACAGTGGTTTGCCTGGCATCGCCCTCTGAGGAGAGGCGAACAGCCATTCAAGGAAACGTGCAGCGGCTGTCATCAGCGAAGACTGCTACAGTGTGCGCCATCAAGTTTTTACTGGGCAAGCTGTCGTCCTGCATCTACCTCGTCCGTCTATGCAGGTTGCAGATACAACCTCTACAGGAATTCTTGGACACAGGTGTCCGGAAGATTCAAGGACAAGTCCCTCTCAAAAAGGAGTTCCGGCGGGCGATAGAGTGGTGGGGGGTCCACGCCCACACCGCCCAAGGCACAGGATTTCAAAACCTGCATACCAAGAGACGGTCACCATGGACACCTCCCTGGAAGGTTGGGGTGCACACACCGAAGGTCTGCGGGCCAGAGGCCTGTGGCTGCCGGAGGAGAAGGATCTGCACATCAACATCCTGGAGCTACGGGCAGTGTTCTGGACCCTCAGGTTGTTCCTACCATCTCTGAAAGGCAAGGTGGTGAGGATCTTCACGAACAACACCAACACCATGTTCTACATTAGGAAGCAGGGGGGCACTTTTTGCACAGCACTCTACAAGGAAGCTCAGGACTTTGACACTAGGCCATCAGACAGGGGATGTTCCTAGCCTCTCTCCACCATGCGTGGGTCAAAAACACCATTGTAGACTCCCTCAGCAGGGAACTGCGCTCCTGCCACGAGTGGGAACTTCATCAGGATCAGGTGTACAACCTGTTCGTTGAATGGGGCAGACCCCAGATAGATCTGTTTGTCACAGCGGTGAACTCCAAATGCCAGAGGTTTGCCAGCACATTCCACCAGTCAAGGAGTCTGGGGGACGCATTCTCCTTCCCATGCAAGGGCTGTTTCTGTACGCGTTCCCCCATTACCTCTCCTGCTACGTGTCATCAACAAACTCAGACAGTGTCGATGCAAGATGATACTCATCGCCCTGGGGTGGCTGAGGCAGATTTGGTATACAGATCTTCACAGCCTATCAGCGTCGCCTCCAGTCAAGTTGCTGATGTTTCCAGATATGCTTGCCAGAGAGCGATGCCCAATCCTTCATCACGACCTAAGATCGCTGAACCTGAAGGCTTGGCTCCTGCAGCCTTAATAGTTTGGAGGTTATGAGTTGCCAGCGGACTGCAAGGACGTCCTCGCCAAGGGCAGTTCATCGTCACCTCTGAAGTGCTACGGCCATAAGCGGAAGCGTTTTCCTACATGGTGCCAGTCACAGAAGATTACTCCTCTGAAGGTCACGACTACAAATATTCTTCCGTACTTGCTGTCCTTGGCAAAAGCTGGGCTGGCTCACGCATCCATCAAAGTACATCTGGCGGCCATCTCACGCTACACCAGATCCCCGGGGAGATCCTCGGGGTGGTCCCACAGACCCGTCAAGGAGTTTCTCAAAGGGCTTTTCCGATCCTTCCTGCCGGTGAAGGCTCCTGCCCCGGTGTGGGAACTCAATGTGATTCTGACGAGCCTCATGGGGGCCCCCATTGAGCCTATGCATCAGGTCCCACTCAAGTTTCTCTCGGCTTTCCTTGTGGCCATCACCTCGGCTAGATGTGTGGGTGAGATCCAGACCCTATCCTGCAAGCAACTGTACTTGACTTTCCACAAATCGAGGGTGGTACTTCGTACACACCCCTCTTTCATCCCGAAGGTCCCGTCGGAATTCCACCTCAATGAGCCTTTGGTGTTGCCTGCTTTCTTCCCGAAACCTTTGTCGCCGGCAGAGAGGGCCTTGTACTCGCTGGACGTTGCTCGTGCCTTGAAGTTCTACGTGACATGCACGAAGAGTTTTCGGAAGACTTCACAATTGTTTGTGAATTTGGTCCTGTGAACCATGGAAAGGCCTTGTCCAAAGGCTTCCATTTTGAGGTGGCTCTCCAGCTGCATCATGCACTGTCATCGGTTGGTGAACCGACCTCTGCCGGGCCATCCGAGAGCACACTCCACCAGAGCAATCGCTGCGACGACTGCGTTCCTTTCTGGTGTGCCCCTGCTGGACATATGCAGGGCTGCTACATGGAGGTCCATGCACACCTTCACGAAGTTCTACTGCGTCGACAGGGATTCCAGGGAGGAGTCCAAGGTCGGCCAAGCAGTGCTATGCAACCTGTTCGCTTGAGGTGAGTCTGTTGCAGAGGTAAGCGCTAATTGCTTCTGTTGAGCCTTGCCACCTCCTATGGTTGTGTAATATTGTACTGATGTGTATTCGTTATTCATGAGCCTTTGAATCCATACCAGACCCCATGCTAGAGAAGGTTTTAAGTTATTACCTGTAACTATTGTTCTCCAGCATGGGTCTGGCATGGATTCACATGCGAACCCTCCTTCGAGCCCCTCTGCAGCTCTTCTTGGTCATACCGCCACTTTCTGTGCTTACGAAATTTGAAGATGGCTGCCCGAGGCGGGGCTCAGGGGGAGGACTGTCATTGGATGGGGGCAGATTGACCCAGAGGACAGTAATTGGTTTAGATGAGAAATACAGTTTTAAAGTGAAACTGTTCTTTTCTTTTTACTGAGGATTCCCAGCCTGACAACGGGGAATATTCCTGAGCATGTGAATCCATGCCAGTCCCCATGCTGGAGAAATACCATGTCACTATGCCCCATACCTCAGTTTCCCCCTTTCTTTCCCAGGCTCGACCGCAGCATAGGAAAACAGAGAGAGAACAAACGGGCTAACCATCCCATAAAAGGTTAACACAACAATTTACTTCCCATGGGAAGAAAAAATCTTGCAAAAGAAACCACAAACTGTACCGTCAGAAAAAGATAGATATATTTTATTTGGTGAAGAACATGCAGCATGAAAGACAGAAAACGGTAATTCTAGGACCATTACCAGGTGTCAACCCACTAAGAAGAGATGCGCACCAACGGCCACATTTTCTGAGCAGGGGTGGATGGGTGGAGAGATAAGGAATCTGTGGGAGAAGAATTCATAGAAAGAACAATATGGTAAGTAATTTCTCCTTCAATGGATTGCGTTTCTCCTGCAGATTCCTCATCTGATAAACTCCCCAAGCAGTGAGACAAAAGAGGAGGTGGAAAGACAGTTATACTAACAGATTTTGTAGCACCGCCCTGCCAAACACGCTCGGCCCATTGGTCAGCATCTAGACTGTAGTGTCTAGTGAAAGTGTGAAGTGAGTACCATTTTGCCGCACGAAAAATATACCTCACCGGGACCCTACTTTGTAAGGCAGTTGATGCAGAGACCCCTCTAGTCGAGTGTGCCCTGATGCCAGAAGGAAGCTCCCTGCCTACAGACTGGTAACACTCGGCTGTGCACAAAATGATCCACCAGGATAGTGTTGTTTTTTTAAAAAACATTTTATTGAGTTATAAACACAACCAAACAATACAAACCAAACAAACAGTGCATGTTCCAACAGTTTCATTACACTGTCTTCTAGCCACTACTTCCCTTATCCCACCCCCCTCTACGAGTCTATTGCATTAGACCTTCAGTTTCCGCATCCCGTGGTTCGGTCTCCTCTTCTACAGGCTCCGCCAGGTCATCTAATGACCCAAACAGTTCGGCTATCAGTGATTTACAGGCCATCAGGGACTCAGTCTCCTCCTCCCCCCCTGTGCTACTCGCTTCTTGCCATGCCATGGTTTTGGCTTCCGCCCATTTCTGCAAATCTCTCCACCACACCTCTACCTTTGGCACATGGTATGTCTTCCATCCCATGGTAATGCTCCTCTTTGCAAGCACATAAGCCAGATCTCTCAGCTTACTCACGTGCCTGAGCTTCCGTGGTCTTGGGAACCCCCCCCAGCAGACAGGCCCCCACTGTATCCACTACAATCTTGACCCCTTTTTCTTCCAGTTTCCCTTTCACTCCCCTCCAGAAACGTTCTATGATCGGGCATGACCAGAACATATGCACCATGCCCGCGTTCTCCTCATCACACTTGGGGCATGCTTGCCGTCCTGCATTTTCAAACCTCGTTATCCTCCAAGGCGTCATATATGCCCTATGCGTTATGTACAGCTGAATCTGTTTCAGCCTCGCTTTTCTAGACACCTTCTTATGATACCCCTGCACCCGTTCCCACATCCCGTCTTCCATCGGGGCTCCAACCTCCGTTTCCCAATCTAGTCTCAACTGCGTGACCTCCTTCCCCACTTTAGACATCAGCATTTCATACAATCTGGAAATCTCATGACCCCCCTCAGCTATGTCGTATATCATGTCTATGGTGACATCTGATTCTTCCTACAACACAGTTTCAGGCCATGTTCTCTTAATCCTCTGTACCAGTCTATGATATGTAATATACTGGCCCTCGTGCAACCCAGTTTCTTCCCGCAGCCCCTCAAAAGTAATACAAGAACCCTACCGCCAAATATCACCCATTGTTGCCACCCCAGCCGGTTCCCAGTGGTTCCTGAGTATCATTCGTAGCTGCGCGTCTGCCCGCGTCAATACAACCAGCGGTATCTGCGGTGAGCATGGGGACGGGTTCTCCATCATTTGAAATGCCCTGCGCCACACCTTCCACCCCAGTAGCATCATTTTAGGGTGCCCCACCATTTCCGCCCTGGGGACCCACATCATCTCTTTCAAATAAAAAGGTGCACAATCACACCCAAACAGCCTAAATTCCGAGGTCTCTTCGTCAGAGAGCCATTTGGCAACATACTGTAACTGGCTTGCCACGTAGTACGCCTCATAGTTGGGCAGCTTTATCCCTCCTTTGTCATGGAAGTTCTGTAGCTTCCATAACGCCACTCTATTTTGCGTGCCATGCCACAAGACGTCCCTACACATGCTGTTCAGTTTGGTGAAAAACTTCTTAGGAATCAGGTACGGTATGTTCCCGAAGTAGTGTAGGAGCCTTGGCAGGACCACCATCTTTAGCATTGCTCCCTGCCCCATCATCGCCAAGGGCAGCTTTGCCCAAAATTGCATGCACTTCTCAATTTTTTTTATGGCTATTTCTGTGTTGCACCTATGCTCTTCCTCCACGGTGTGGTATATATCTATCCCCAGGTACCGAAATGTGCTAACTGCCCACGGCACTTGCAATACAGGTAGTCACTCCGCTGGAATCCCCATGTACCCCCCCAATGGCAACATGCTGGACTTCTGGGGGTTCACTGCTATACCGGACAGCACAGCGTATCTCTCCAGCACTTCTAGGATGTACTGGAGATTTTCTTCTGGGAATCGCAAGTACAGCAGCATGTCATCCGCGTATAGGGAGATCAGATGCCACTCAGATGCCACTCCCCTTTCACCTTGATGCCTATGGTGTCATATTGCTGCCTCAGATATATTGCTAGAGGTTCCAGGGCCGGTATGTAGAGCATTGGAGACCACGGACATCCCTGTCTAGTACCCCTGCTGAGCTGCCACCTTTCCGATATCACAGATCCTGTCCTAACTCTAACCAGCGGTTCGCTATATAAAATTTTCGCCCACCTTACATATCCAGGCCCTAACCCGTAGTACTTCAGGGCTGCAAGCAGCCATGGCCATTTAACGGAATCAAGGGCCTTGATTGCACCCCAAGACACAATTGCCATTTCCTAATCTCTTTCTCTGCCGAACTCAATGATTCTCTGGAGTCGTCTATGATTATTGATAATGTTTCTATGAGGGACATAGCCGTTTGATCCGGGTGTATTAGTTTGCCAATAACCTTCTTCAGTCTATTTGCTAAGACAGCAGTTAATATCTTGCTGTCTTCATTCAGCATTGACAGGGGTCTATAGGAACCACAGCTGTGCCCAGGTTTATTAGGTTTGGGGAGCGGTATTATGACAGCCTCTCTCAGTGACTCTGGTAAGCGTCCCGTCTCAAACGCTTCGTTTAACATCTCTAACAGTGGGGGGAGGACCTCTTCCATGTATACTTTGTAAAACTCGCTTGGGAGGCCATCTGTCCCTGGGGTTTTACTAGTAGGCAGCTGCCTCACCACCTCCCCTAATTCTTCAAGGTGATCGGGGTATCTAGTTCCTCTCTCTCCTCCTCGCTTATCTTGGGCAACCCCATGTCCTCAAGTGTTTCTTCCATCATAGCGCGACTACTCTCCCCGTCGTCTCCGTATAATACCTTATAATAATCCACAAACGCTTGATTAACTCCCTCCTGGGTGTCCTCTATGCTACCGTCTTCTCTTTCTATAGTCCTGATTGTGACTCTGGGGGTCTCACTCTTATATAACCACGCCAAAAGTCTCCCCGGTTTATCACCTCCCGCATGCTGTCTCTATACATATTTTTTATAATTAAGGTTACACAATCTCTCCCAATATTCTGCACATTTTTGCTGTAGCTTAAGTGTCAATTCTAGCTTCTCTGCTGCATTGTCTCCGCCCCTTAAGGCCTCTTCTAATTTTCCTTCCGTCTCCTGCAGTTCGGCTAAAATTCCACCTTGTAGGCCCTTGGATTTCGCTATGGCTACCCCCCTCATGACAACTTTAAAGGCCTCCCATAGTGTTCCCGCCGAATCCACGCTCCCAGTATTTGTTTCAAAATCATTTACAATCTCCTCCCTCAAGTCCTCCCTAAAAAAGGAGTCTTGCAACGCTTCCGCTCGTAGGCACCATGTCAGGATCCTCGCTCTCTGGGGGCAGTATTGCCATGCGAGAATCAGGGACAAGTGGTACTCTATTTGTGCAATCTCCGCTATCATTTCGGGTGATGTGAAGACATAATCCAGCCTTGTTGATAACTGCTGTGGGGCGGAATAATGTGAATATTGCGTTTCCTGGGGGTGCCTCACTCTCCATGCATCCTCCAGACCAAAGTCATCCAGCAATGTCTGTAACACCTTGGCTGCAGGGGCCGGTCTATCCATCTTCCCATCCGATCTGTCCACCCTCGGGTTCAATACACAGTTGAAGTCCCCTCCCCAGATCATCGCGCTTCCTACGCATGCACTCAAATTCGCACTCAATGTTCTAATGTACGCCGCTGTGTTCTGATTCGGGGCATACGTGTTAACAATGCATATCTCGCTGTTCTCCACCAGTCCCCTCAGTATAACCATCCTCCCGTCTGTATCAGCCACCACTTGCAATCGCTGAAAAGGGACATGTGGCGCCACCTAAATAAGCACTTCTCTCGCATAAGCAGAGTACGATGAGCCCACCAACACTCCTTTCCACTTCCCAGCAATCGTGTCCATCCTCTCTCATGTAAGGTGGGTTTCCTGCAGCAATGCAATTTAAGTAGCTGTTGAGCCCCTGCACGTTCCATGTAAGTATTTTAAGGTCCCCCATGGCCTGTACAAGTTCCGTTCCTCCTCCCCCAGGTGCAGTCTGACTTTGAATTCCAATCCACTGGTCGATTCATGGAATTAATGTGCGCCGAAAATTCCCGCGCAGAGGTGCCAAAACGTGCGATTCGCAGTAAAAGTGCGAAAATCGCAGTGCAACTGCGAAAATCGCAGGGAAACCAGCGCACATCGATTCATGGAAGTCCGTGCGCGAGAAAAACATTGGATGTGCGCTGAAAAAGTGCGCGGCGCACGCCGGCGCACAGGTCATCCAACGGCATGCGCCACGGCCACTGCGAAATCGCACATAGCGCGGCGCACTTCACAAAAGTAGGCGGAACACGGGGCGTAACACTCGGAATGGGGAACAACACGTGAAAATATGGGCGTCACGGGGGAAGTACAGGAGGCAAGTGCGCGGAACGCCCACACGCTCGCCTACAACCCGTATTCATGGAATCGAATAGGGCAAATCAGCGCACGGTGAAAGACGCGCACAGGGCCAAACAAGTACGCCACAAGAAAGCAGGCGGTAGCGTCCCTGCGCCTGAAATAAATGTGCGCCAAAATGTGCGCTAACAAAAAGCACCCCTATACAGCTATGATGAATGGTCCATATAGTGGCCCTCTAGGACAAATGAGGTGCAAAAGGGGACCGACAAACACGGACACCCGCTGTGTGAAAAATAGCGTGTGCGTGTTTCTGGGTGCGCGGGAAGTTCCACACGCGATTGGCCTGGGTACGTGTGTTTCGGGGTGCGCGGGAAGTTCCACATGCGATTGGCCTGGGTACGTGTGTTTCGGGATGCGTGGGAAGTTCCACACGCGATTGGCCTGGGTACGTGTACTTCGGGGTGCGCGGGAAGTTCCACATGCGATTGGCCTGGGTACGTGTGTTTCGAATTGCGCGGGAAGTTCCACACGCAATTGGCCTGGGTACGTGTACTTCAGGGTGCGCAGGAAGTTCCACATGCGATTGGCCTGGGTACGTGTGTTTCGGGATGCGCGGGAAGTTCCACACGCGATTGGCCTGGGTACGTGTACTTCAGGGTGCGTGGGAAGTTCCACACGCGATTGCCCTGGGTACGTGTGTTTCGGGATGCGCGGGAAGTTCCACACGCGATTGGCCTGGGTACGTGTACTTCGGGATGCGCGGGAAGTTCCACACGCGATTTGCCTGGGTACGTGTACTTCGGGGTGCTCGGGAAGTTCCACATGCGATTTCAGCAGGGTACGTGTATTCCGAGGTGCGCGGGAAGTTTCACACGTGATTTCAGCAGGGTACGTGCATTTTGGTGGTGCCGGGGAGTGCTACACGTGATTTGGCCGTGTGGGTCCTCGCAGGTGTTCCCTCTACACCCTCCACGGCCCCTGCAGGCAGCCCACACCACAGGGGACTACCCTGCACCCCTGCTCATGTCCCACAGGCAACCCATCCACCATGGCCATGCCCCCAGGCCAACCCACATGTCACCTTGCACTACTGATCACCAACACATGTCTCCCAGCACCCCCACCCCCAGCACTGTGGGGCATCTGCCAGCAGGCCCCCACTCATGTCCCACTCATGTCCCCCTGCACCCCCACCACCCAGCAGTGCAGGGCACCCTCCACCAGGCCCCCACTCATGTCTCCCAGCACCCCCACCCCCCTGCATCCAAGGGCACCCTCCACCAGGCCCCCACTCATGTCCCCCTGCACACCCACCCCCCTGCATCCAGGGGCACCCTCCACCAGGCCCCCACTCATGTCTCCCAGCACCCCCAACCCCCTGCATCCAGGGGCACCCTCCACCAGGCCCCCACTCATGTCTCCCAGCACCCCACCCCCTGCATCCAGGGGCACCCTCCACCAGGCCCCCACTCATGTCTCCCAGCACCCCCAGCACTGTGGGGCACCTACCAGCAGGCCCCACCTATGTCCCACTCATGTCCCCCTGCACCCCCACCACCCAGCAGTGCAGGGCACCCTCCCTCCACCAGGCCCCCACTCATGTCCCCCTGCACACCCACCCCCCCTGCATCCAGGGGCACCCTCCACCAGGCGCCCACTCATGTCTCCCAGCCCCCCACCCCCCAGCACTGTGGGGCACCCTCCACCAGGCCCCCACTCATGTCCCCCTGCACACCCACCCCCCTGCATCCAGGGGCACCCTCCACCAGGCCTTCACTCATGTCTCCCAGCACCCCCACCCCCCATTACTGTGGGGCACCCTCCACCAGGCCCCCACTCATGTCCCCCTGCACCCCCACTCCCCAGCATCCAGGGGCTCCCTCCACCAGGCCCCACTCATGTCTCCCAGCCCCCCCACCCCCCTGCATCCAGGGGCACCCTCCACCAGGCCCCCACTCATGTCTCCCAGCACCCCCACCCCCCAGCACTGTGGGGCACCCCCCACCAGGCCCCCACTCATGTCCCCCTGCACCCCCACCACCCAGCAGTGCAGGGCACCCTCCACCAGGCCACCACTCATGTCTGCCAGCACCCCCACCCCCCTGCATCCAGGGGCACCCTCCACCAGGCCCCCACTCATGTCTCCCTGCACCCCCACCCCCCTGCATCCAGGGGCACCCTCCACCAGGCCCCCCTCATGTCTCCCAGCACCCCCACCCCCCAGCACTGTGGGGCACCTGCCAGCAGGCCCCCACTCATGTCCCACTCATGTCCCCCTGCATCCCCACCAACCAGCAGTGCAGGGCACCCTCCACCAGGCCCCCACTCATGTCTTCCTGCACCCCCACCCCCTGCATCCAGGGGCACCCTCCACCAGGCCCCCACTCATGCCTCCCAGAACCCCAACCCCCCAGCACTGTCGGGCACCTGCCAGCAGGCCCCCACTCATGTCCCCTGCACCCCCACCACCCAGCAGTGCAGGGCACCCTCCACCAGGCCCCCACTCATGTCTCCTTGCACCTCCACCCCCCTGCATCCAGGGGCACCCTCCACCAGGCCCCCACTCATGTCTCCCAGCACCCCCACCCCCCACCAGTCAGGAGCACCCTCCACCAGGCCCCCACTCATGCCTCCCAGCACCCCCACCCCCCAGCACTGTGGGGCACCCTCCACCAGGCCCCCACTCATGTCTCCCTGCACCCCCACCCCCCACCAGTCAGGGGCACCCTCCACCAGGCCCCCACTCATGTCCAACTCATGTCTCCTTGCACCCCCACGCCCCAGCATCCAGGGGCACCCTCCACCAGGCCCCCACTCATGTGTCCCTGCACCCCACCCCCCAGCACTGTGGGGCACCCTCCACCAGGCCCCCACTCATGTCTCCCAGCACCCCCACTCCCCTGCATCCAAGGGCACCCCCCACCAGGCCCCCACTCATGTCTCCCAGCACCCCCACCCCCCACCAGTCAGGGGCACCCTCCATCAGGCCCCCACTCATGTCCCCCTGCACACCCACCCCCCTGCATCCAGGGGCACCCTCCACCAGGCGCCCACTCATGTCTCCCAGCACCCCCACCCCCCCTGCATCCAGGGGCACCCTCCACCAGGCCCCACTCCTGTCTCCCAGCACCCCCAGCTCTCTGCATCCAGGGGCACCCTCCGCCAGGCCCCCACTCATGTCTCCCAGCACCCCCACCCCCCAGCACTGTGGGGCACCTGCCAGCAGGCCCCCACTCATGTCTCCCTGCACCCCCACCCCCCAGCATCCAGGGGCACCCTCCACCAGGCCCCCACTCATGTCTCCCAGCACCCCCACCCCCAGCATCCAGGGGCACCCTCCAGCAGGCCCCCACTCATGTCTCCCAGCACCCCCACCCCCCTGCATCCAGGGGCACCCTCCACCAGGCCCCCACTCATGTCTCCCTGCACCCTCACCCCCCAGCATCCAGGGGCACCCTCCACCAGGCCCCCACTCATGTCTCCCTGCACCCCCACCAGTCAGGGGCACCCTCCACCAGGCCCCCACTCATGTATCCCAGCAACCCCACCCCCCTGCATCCAGGGGCACCCTCCACCAGGCCCCCACTCATGTCTCCCAGCACCCCCACCCCCCAGCACTGTGGGGCACCTGCCAGCAGGCCCCCACTCATGTCCCCCTGCACCCCCACCCCCCTGCATCCAGGGGCACCCTCCACCAGGCCCCCACTCATGTCCACCTGCACCCCCACCCCCCTGCATCTAGGGGCACCCTCCACCAGGCCCCCACTCATGTCTCCCTGCACCCCCACCCCCCAGCACTGTGGGGCACCCTCCACCAGGCCCCCACTCATGTCTCCCAGTACCCCCACCCCCTGCATCCAGGGGCACCCTCCACCAGGCCCCCACTCATGTCTCCCAGCACCCCCACCCCCCACCAGTCAGGGGAACCCTCCACCAGGCCCCCACACATGTCTCCCAGCACCCCCACCCCCCTGCATCCAGGGGTACCTTCCACCAGGCCCCCACTCATGTCCCCCTGCACACCCACCCCCCTGCATCCAGGGGCACCCTCCACCAGGCCCCCACTCATGTCTCCCTGCACCCCCACCCCCACCCCCCAGCATCCAGGGGCACCCTCCACCAGGCCCCCACTCATGTCTCCCTGCACCCCCACCCCCCACCAGTCAGGGGCACCCTCCACCAGGCCCCCACTCATGTCCAACTCATGTCTCCTTGCACCCCCACCCCCCAGCATCCAGGGGCACCCTCCACCAGGCCCCCACTCATGTCTCCCTGCACCCCCACCCCCCTGCATCCAGGGGTACCCTCCACCAGGCCCCCACTCATGTCTCCCTGCACCGCCACCCCCCAGCACTGTGGGGCACCCTCCACCAGGCCCCCACTCATGTCTCCCTGCACCCCCAACCCCCAGCACTGTGGGGCACCCTCCACCAGGCCCACACTCATGTCTCCTTGCACCCCCACCCCCTGCATCCAGGGGCACCCGCCACCAGGCTCCCACTCATGTCTCCCAGCACCCCCACCCCCCTGCATCCAGGGGCACCCTCAACCAGGCCCCCACTCATGTCTCCCTGCACCCCCACCCCCCAGCACTGTGGGGCACCCTCCACCAGGCCCCCACTCATGTCTCCTAGCACCCCCACCCCCCTGCATCCTGGGGCACCCTCCACCAGGCCCCCACTCATGTCTCCCAGCACCCCCACCCCCCACCAGTCAGGGGCACCCTCCACCAGGCCCCCACTCATGTCTCCCAGCACCCCCACCCCCCTGCATCCAGGGGTACCCTCCACCAGGCCCCCACTCATGTCCCCCTGCACACCCACCCCCCTGCATCCAGGGGCACCCTCCACCAGGCCCCCACTCATGTCTCCCAGCACCCCCACCCCCCTGCATCCAGGGGCACCCTCCACCAGGCCCCCACTCATGTCTTCCAGCACCCCCACCCCCCTGCATCCAGGGGCACCCTCCACCAGGCCCCCACTCATGTCTCCCAGCACCCCCACCCCGCAGCACTGTGGGGCACCTGCCAACAGGCCCCCACTCATGTCCCACTCATGTCCCCCTGCACCCCCACCACCCAGAGTGCATGGCACTCTCCACCAGGCCCCCACTCATGTCTCCCAGCGCCCCCACCCCCCTGCATCCAGGGGCACCCTCCACCAGGCCCCCACTCCTTCCTACCACCCCCACCCCCCAGCAGTGCGATTCACCTGTGTACGTGTATATCAGGGTTGCGCGTGTAGTCTGACACGCGATATCAGCAGGGTACATATATTACGGGGTTCGCGGGAAGTTCCACACGCGATTTCAGCAGGGTACGTGTATTTCGGGGTGCGCGGGAAGTTTCACACGTGACTTTGCAGGGTACGTGTATTCCAGGGGTGGGCGGGATTATTTACTCGCGACTGGGCCTGGGAGAGCGTGTTACGTGTATTCCTGGGGTGGGCGGGAAAATGTACACGCTCGCCTACAACGCGCCAAAAAATAAAAGGACCAATCCTGAAACACGTACGCCAGCATGAAGCAGGAGCACGTCCCGCGCAGCATAAAAGAGTGCGCAAACAACAAACAAGCTCAGACGCCAGGATGAATATACCGTTCCTAGCAGCAGTGGCCGTGGGATACCGCAGGAGGAGGAGAAGGATAGTCAGGGCCAGAATCTTCACACCCAGAACCAGCCTATTTGGTATGCCAGATGACCAGGTGTATGGGAGGTACAGGTTTCCACCACACATAATACTCGACTTGGTCAGTGAGTGGGAGGACGACCTCACATCACCCACCCTGTGCTCCCAAGCACTCAGCCCCCTGGAGAAGGTCCTCAATGTACTGCACTTCTTGGCTACCGGATCATTTCAGCGGACAAGTGCCATAGTGGGGGGGGGGTGTCACAGGCCACGCATTCACAGTGCCTACACCAGGTGTTGGTCATCATCACTGCACGCCCATCAGTCCGCAGGCACATATACCTGCCCAGAACACCTGCAGAAAGGCAGGCTGTCAGCCAGGATTTCTACAGGGTGGCACAATTCCCCAAAGTGCTAGGTGCCATTGATTGCACCCATGTGGCTCTACTTCCTCCCAGGCCATCTGAGCACATCTATAGAAACCGCAAGCACTGGCATTCCATCAACGTCCAGGTAGTATGTGATGCCAAGGGAATCATCACCTCAGTATATGCCAACTATCCAGGGTCCACCCACGACAGCTTCATTTACAGGATGTCAACCCTAAACCGGGACATGGAAGCTGGGCGGCATGGCGATGCATGGCTGCTTGGTGAGTAGAAATGCCACAGCACACGCATGCATGACAGATACAGAGTAATGCCAATACCTCACTAATGATCCCCATCACCACCTCCCCAGGGGACAGTGCCTACCCTCTGAGCACACACATGATGACGCCAATTTGGAACCCCATCACGCCTCCCGAGGTAAGATACAACACAGCCCATATTGCAACACGGGGCATAGTGGAGCTCACATTCGGAGTGCTCAAGTCACGCTTTCGCTCCCTTGACCGTTCTGGCGGGCAGCTGTTATACGCTCCCCCAGTAGTGTGCAGGATCATAGTGGCAGCATGTGTCCTGCACAATGTTGCAACACGCCGGGACCTGGCTGTGGAGATGGTGGTGCCCCCACATCCCCAACCACATGCACACCCACTGCGCATGGGGGGGGAAGGGCACGGGGTGAGGCAGCTCGTACGCAGCTGGTGGCTAATTACTTCACATAGAAAGCACACCCCTGTGGAGTGCACACAGCCCTGGCACATACCATCTGACAATCAATGATGACTCAATCTGACAATTATGATGAACAAAGGGACAGTCAACTGTCAGAACCATAGCAGCCTGAGATTGTTCATCTGGAAGTGTCACAATGTGTGCATCCCTACCTACACAAACACCACCAATGCAGTGTCATCAAAAGACACACTTCCATGCAGCAAAAATGAATACCCACTTGCAAAATACAACATGAGAACAGTGCCATGTCACCCAACCCCTCCCCGGCACGGCCACACAACACACCATGGCATGTCATGCAATGTGAGAGCAAACAAATGAATCCCCACAACATGCCCCAAGTGTCACCAACTATAGTGTCCCTAATGGAAACTGGCCACACATGAAATGCTCACAGTAATGCAGGACCAACAACACACATTACCAAATACTTACCAAGAATACCAATCACCTACACAACCTCCAACCTACCATAAACATGACAGTACAGACTTAAAAAATTGGTAGCCTCACTACCTGATAATGGCAGCACTTCGAACAATTTCAAGTATACAGTGTTAGCGCCACGCAAGAGTGTAGGTGCACTGCTTACAACATGGACTCCAGTCCCAAAGTAGACCGCCTTGTGAAAACATGAGAAATTGACCTGCAAATTAGGAGGATGAGATGGATGCAGAGGCACATATCAATACACCAGGCAGTGTACAATACAACAACAATATGCACTAGGAATGTATACACAGTTTTGACTACAGACTGCCCACACATCAAATGGGAGTCCAACGTCACCGTGTAAGTCAATGTCACTTGGGCACACCCTTTGCAAGCCCATGGAAACGGGAAGCAGGAGGGGTGTGTGTCACACAAACTCAAGCATCTGACCCAAATTCAGGACAAGCCTGCATGTGCCTAGCCACAATACAGCGTATGCCCACGGGAGCCACACAAGGCAAAACACTGCCCAAAAAAATAAAAAAAAAATAAAAATAAAAAAAATAGTCAAAAATGGCCATTAATGGGCCCGGGGGGGTGGGGAGGCCACCCAGGAGGTCTGAGGACAGGGTGCACACCAAAACCCACCTGTGTGAAACTTGCGGAAAAAAAACACCTCCATGGGCTCATGGCCTGCACGGCTACCCTATTGTGAGAGATTTGCTGCTGTCGCTCTCCTCACCCTCTGCAGCTGCATCAGGAGGTGGTGGCACTATGGGAGGCAGCCCACGCAAGGCCCTAGTGTGGTCCTCCATGGCAGCAAGCATGCGGGTGTGGAAGGTCTGGTTCTGGAGGATAATTGTGCAGAGGTCCCCATGCAACAACTCACGGGATGCCCGGACCTCTGCCCTAGTTGCCTGCATCTCAGCTGAGAGCGTACGTGTGAGCCGCTCCAGCTGCTGTTCTGTCCTCGTGTTAGCTGAAGCCTCAACCTCATCCAGAGTTGCCCTGAGCTGACAGAGTTCCACCCTCAGGGCTTCCCTGTGGCCCTGGGACTCAATGGAAATGGCTTCCCGCAGAGTCTCCAGTGCCGCCCGCCTGTCCCTGTTGGACGCCAACATGTCCTCCCTGTGTGACTGGCTAATGGAGTCTGTTGCCTGCTGTAGTTGTCCAATTAGCCTTTCTTGGGGGACAATGGAAGTGGCCACCCTATCCATGGCCTGAGCCATCATCTCAGTTGATGCTGCCTGTTGGTTTGCCATACCGTATATGGATTGCTCCCATGCAGTATTGCCTGGTGGCGTATGGCCACCGCGTCGGCGGGCACCACACCTGTCTGGGGCAAGGCGAACTGCGCCTTGCTGTGCCGGCACTGCCTGAGGCTGCAGGACTGCATTCCCCCTCTGATCTGCTGGCCCAGGAACAGGATCAGATGTAGTGGAGTGTGACCCTGCATCCGTAACCACCAAAGGCTGACCTACCAACACTGACATCCCCATTGAGGGTTCTGCCCCTGGTGCAGGTGGGATGGACAGTACAGAATCCCTCCCAGAGACACTTACCTGCGACGGCACATAGTTCTCATCATCCGAATCGACACCTGAATAGAGCTCGGGGGAGGTGCACCCAGAGACACCCCTTGAGATGACGACCTGCAGCCAGTGTGGGTTCTCATCCACCACCACACCACATCCCTCACTGGTGCCCGGCCGGGCCTGAGACCCCTCCTGGGTCTGCACCATCTCCACAACCCCAGCAGTATCAGGTGCGTCATCCCCTGCAAAGACATGAAAGAAAAGAAATGGGAACAGGCATTAGCAACATGGAACACAATTAAGGCTGAGAAGCAACAGAAACAGTACTTCATTCACACATGTCCCACATGACTATAACCCTCCCATGCATGCACTGTCACTGCGTATGAAGGGGAGGCAAATGGCACACATTGATGACACCAAGATGGAAGACCAACAAATTTGCTGCATGCTGCCTAGCAGTGCCATCACACATTGGCCTGTGATTGGCATGTCCAATACACATACATGACACATGCCATCACACAGATGGCATGTACCCTAGCCATGTCACACATGTGGCAATAGGACTGAGAAATGCCTAGTGAAAGTGGTGGAATGCAGACAATCTGCCTGAATGAACACAGAATAACATGCAACTATGTTGTGGCAAGATGACAATTAAAGGGCAACTGGCGTGAGGTTGGGCTGAATGTCTACTGTTGCCAGAAGGGATACTGCAACACCCAAATCCTGGTGCGCAGAATGTTTTGGATGAAGCACATGGGAGACCCAAACCACTCAGGCACACACCCCCTCACCTGGCACTCAATCAGAAGCACTCACACACACGCCATGCATATGGATGACACACACATGCATGTGCACTCACCGGACAATGCCTCGTCATCTGGCAGGTCTCCCACGCCTTGGATCTGTTCCTCCATGACGTAGGTCCCAGCAACATACTCATGTGGAGTGAGTTCTATGTCCTCTGCCGGAGACCCACCTCCAGTCACTAGAGTTGCGGCATGACTTGAGGCAAGCTTTTTCTTTGCCCTGCGCTTAAGGTCATTCCAACGCTTGTAGCAATCATTAGCTGTGCGCCTCACGAATCTAAGGGCACGTATGAGTTCCGCAATGGTCTGCCAGTGTGCCTGACATTGTGCAGGAGTTGTCTTGCATCCTGCAGTAATCACTGTTTCGCTGTCATGTGCGGACACATACTCCACAAGTGCATCAAGTTCGACCCGATTGAAGCAGGGCTTCCTTGGTGGGCCGGACAGTGTAGCCGTGTCTGGGGCATCAGCCTGTACTGGACGAGCACTCTTCCTCTTCCGCTTGGAAGGTAGTGGTGATACTGAGTGTCCTACACCGCTCTGGACACTAGGGGCAGGAGCCCCAGTGGACTGTGGACTAGGAGTGTGGGAATGAACACTCACCCTGGGAGTTGGTGCAGACATTAGCTGAAGTGTGATGTGGTCAAGGGGAACCTCAGCAGGATGGACTAGGACCGAAACTGTCCTGGCTGGGACACTCAGAGCCTGGGTGGATGGAGCCGCAGCTGCCCCTGCAGCCTCCCCACCCTGCCTACTCGGGGCAGCAGATGACATAGCTGCCCCTGATCCACGTGGGCTGGTGACACCAACGTGCACCGCCACACGTGGCCTAGACCTGCTGACCTGGAAGTCAGCCATGGAGTCACCCAGTGCCAGGTCTGGTGCCACAATGGGCTGGTCCAACAAGGGCTGAGCAGGGATGGTGTCAGCCACGTTACCCTCAACCAGGGGGGGGGCATGGGTGTCCCTGACTGGTCACCCACACATGGGGGGCTAGGGGCACCCTGCAAGTCCTGGCCACGTCCCCTACCGTATCCACCACGGCCACCTCTTGTGGCTCGCCCACCTTTGCCACCCTTACCGCGTGCTCGCCTCCCAACCATGGCACCGATGTTGTTGTGCGTATGGGAGTTGCAGTAAACTATTGTCCTGGGCAATTGGGGGTCAAAGGGGTAGGGTACTAGATGGAATTCGTACCCTAGTGCTCTAGCAAGGCTGTATGTGACCCCTGTAGGAAGATGACGGGTCATGCAACGCACAGGCACCCCGAAAAAGATAGATAATGTGCACGCAACCCCTCCTAGACCACATGCGTGGAAAAAAAAACCTGCACTACGCTGTGGCACCCAGAAACACAAAAATGAACGTATGCGTGTCATACGCAGCCTAGAATGACCTCTGAAGGGGTAGGCAACACACGGGGCAAGCACAGATGTCAAATATGTGTGCAACTCACCGCCTGCCAGGAAAAATCGCGTGTAAAATACGCGCGTGTGCGCTTTGGGAACACCCCCGCCAAAAGAAGTATTGTACGCTGTCTGAGGAGACAGGACAACAGGAGAAGTGAACGCTGTTTGAGGAAACAGGCCCAGGAAAAAGACAAGAAGAGAAAAAGCTGTCAGAGGTAACAGGGAGTACGAACTTGGAACGCCGTGAAGTAAATCGCGTGTGAACCGACAAGAAGTACAGATTTCACCCACTCGCTCTCCACGAAAAGCACGTACAAGGAAATGGCGTTCTACACGTACCTTTTAAACATGCCCACACGTCCAGCGTCACTTCCGCGTGTACGCGCTAAGGCCCCATCCTCCAATTACACGCGCTGACACTCTGACGTGCAATCATTGGGCGTGTAACATGCACCCGAGTACAGGGAAACGCCCGCACACCCACGTCACAGACGCGCATACGCGCTGTTGGCCTTTGGGACAATGAATTTGCGTACGTGTGCTGATGCGCTTAAGCGCTAAGGCCCTTTCTTCGAATTACACGCAGACATGCTAGATTTTCACGTGCCAAATGACTCCGTATCAAGCTGGCCACGCATAAGCACACGGAAGACCACGCTCCTACCCAGAAGCCCGAATTACTGCCCCCCAGAGCCCCGAGCACGCTCCCACCTGCCATCTGCTGCTGCCTGATTGCCTGCTGCCCACGTGCCCTGCCATTTGCTGCCTGCACATCAGCCAGGGGTGTTGTTGCTGTGACCAACCCTGCTGGAACCGAAGAATCCCGACTGGGATTCCATCGCTCCACAGCCCAGCCCCAGGACCCAGTTGCCCACCCAATCCTGCCTCTGGGGTTGTCATGTCGGGCACTGCTACATCTGGCACCACTGACAACCCCCGGCCAGAGAGGCAGAGGGGCACCAGCTTCACTGCCACCGAAGTTGGTGTCCTGGTGGAGCAAGTCCTGGGGCAGTATGATGCCCTCTTCGTAAGTTTGCGCGCCGACAAGGAAGGACGGACTCGGATCTGGATGGACATCGTGACTGCCATCAACGCGGAGGGGGTGGCAGTCCGCGACTTCCAACATGTCAAGAAGCGCTGGGAGGGCTTCAGGTCCAGGACCCTCAACAAGGCCCGGCGCCTCTTGAAGGCAGCGGATGCTAAGGTGCACCGGGGCCACTTGTCGGAAGATCAGATGAGGGTCCTGGAACGCATATCCCCAGCGCTCCACGTCCAGGTCCTTGAGAGGCAGACCCGTCTGGAGTCGAGCGGTAAGTGTACATGCATCATGATTGTAAGTTGTGCGTGTGGTGATGTGCCAGTAGTGTGCAGGTTGCACATCTCTTTGTATGGGGGCGAGTATGGGTGGGGGTGTACAGGGCCGTGAGGCTAACACATGCGAGGGCTGTCATGTGTGAGACATGGATGGTGCATGTGTGTGTAGGCTTGCATGCCAAATGCAGTTGTGTGGGCACACATGTTTGGATGAATGTGTATGTAAGTAGGCATGTTCGTGATGTCACACATGTATGTTGTTTTCAGCTGCATGTATCAGCACTGTGTACATTGCATGTGTGTGTATTTGACAAGGGTGCAACAGTGATGCAACATGGATGCATGTGACAGCGGGATGTGGAAGCCTGATTGGCAGATGTGACATGGATGCCCATCTGAACACTGCGACAGTTGGCAGAGGTGTACACATGCATGCAAGTGTGGTGGTGTGTGTGCATGTGTAGTGTACTCCCTGTGTTGCATGTGATGTCTGGCTCACCTTTGCCTGCTCATGCTGTTGTAAGTGTATGGATGGTGCTGGCAGTTGCGATATGGCTGTGGTATGGCTCATGTGTGCAAGTTGAAATGACATGTGTGTTGGCGATTGTAATGCCATGTCTGAGGTTTGCCAATGCCACTCATGTACAACTGTCATGTGTGTATGTGTCCATTGTACAGTGCCCTGATGCCTGTGTTTTATTTCTCCCTGTCTGCAGCGTCAACTGATGAAGAGGGCGGAGAAGGTGCTGTGGAGCACAGCGGCGGGGATCGCACTGCCAGCCGGAGACGCAAGGCCCGGCTCCCCTCCCAGGTTGTGATCTCGTCGGGGAGTGAGGAATCCGGTGCCGCATCCCAGGCCGCAGCTGCCAGGGGGAGGTCCAAGAGGCGGAGGTCGGAGTTGGACTCCTCGGCAGCAGAAGGGGCAGCTGGGACCCCACAGGGCCCAACGGGGGAAGATGGCACGGAGTCATCCAGGTTGGTGGGGGGTTTGGTGGAGGAGGAGGCCGTGCAAGCAACAGACGGGGTCTGGAGGTGGGGATTCCACTGGTGCTAGTGGTGCAGTGCAGGACCAGGGACAGGAGGCAGCACAGGCCCCCGCGAAGGTGCCTGTGTGCAATCCTGTCCCTGATCCTGTCACTGCATCATCTTGCACCAGCAGGGATGCCTACGTCCAGACCCATTTTCAGGCAGGGGATGAGCTCACAACAACTGGCCTTCCTCTGCCTGCGGACGTGGCTATCCGGGTCCGGGTTGAGCCTGTCCTGACTGGTGTGGCGTTGCGTCAACGGGCCATGCGAGGTGACCTGCAGTCTTTTCATGAGGAGACTGCACGTCATCTCGAATGGCTCGTTGACCGCGTCGGCCTACTGGGACAGGTCACCCAGGCCGGATTCCTCCGTTTGATGGTGCTTGCTCAGACCCCCTCCTCAACTGAACCCCCTATGCGTCAGTCGTCCTCCGTGCCATCTTCATACCCATTAGTCACCTGGGTGCCCTGTGGAGCTGCCTCTGACGGTGCGGCCAGGCTGGTGGAAGAGGCATCCCTGCCACAGTCGGGAGTCAGACGTCCAGCATGGGTGGCCACATCAACGACTGCACCCCAGCCAGTGGAGGATGTGCAGGCAGCAGGAGGCAGTGCACGGGAAGAGGCACAGCAGCAGCAGCAGCGAGGTGGGAGCCATGATGGCTCAGGGCCTTCGACATTGGAGGGGCAGGCATCGGCCGGAGGGCAGGAGGACCCAGGATGGGAAGTGTCTTCCGTGTGGCAGCGGTTGGGCCACACAATAGATGCGGAGCGGCAGCGGGCGGAAGAGGCACGGCTCACGATGGTCAGGGCGGAGAACTCCATGCGGAAGGCCCTGAGGCAGGCCGAGTGCCTCGAGGCAATCCGCAGGGAGTTGGAGGTGAACATGTCGACGGCCCTGTGGACCCTCGGGGCCATGGAGGAGGACCGCCTCCGGGACATTGAGCAGGAGTTCGATGATGCCCTGGCCCGGAACATCCCGAAGTGAGCCGTCGGACTAGCCCGCTGCCCTTGTAAATAGTTCTGTAGTTAGTGTTAGGTTTCCTTTGGTTTTGCATTTTTTTTGGACCTTTTGGACAATGGGCCACATTTTTGTATATAGTTTTTTTTATTAGGTAGTGTTATTAGATAGGTTTCATTTCTTCTGTTGGGATCATGGACCCTGGATTGTTTATCTGTATATAGTTGACTGTTGGATTTTCATTTTTTTTATGATTTACCCATGGAGCAATGGTTTTCGATTTTAATTTTCCATTGGATTTACTTTGGGGGTGTGGGTGCTGGGAGACATGAGTGGGGGCCTGGTGGAGGGTGCCCCTGACTGGTGGGGGGTGGGGGTGCAGGGAGACATGAGTGGGGGCCTGGTGGAGGGTGCCCCTGGATGCAGGGGGGTGGGGGTGCTTGGAGACATGAGTGGGGGCCTGCTGGAGGGTGCCCCTGGATGCTGGGGGGTGGGGATGCTGGGAGACATGAGTGGGGGCCTGGTGGAGGGTGCCCCTGGATGCTGGGGGGTGGGGGTGCAGGGAGACATGAGTGGGGGCCTGGTGGAGGGTGCCCCTGGATGCAGGGGGGTGGGGGTGCAGGGAGACATGGGTTGGACATGAGTGGGGGCCTGGTGGAGGGTGCCCCTGGATGCAGGGGGGTGGGGGTGCAGGGAGACATGAGTTGGACATGAGTGGGGGCCTGGTGGAGGGTGCCCCTGGATGCAGGGGGGTGGGGGTGCAGGTGGACATGAGTGGGGGCCTGGTGGAGGGTGCCCCTGGATGCAGAGGGTGGGGGTGCAGGGGGACATGAGTGGGGGCCTGGTGGAGGGTGCCCCACAGTGCTGGGGGGTGGGGGTGCAGGAGGAGATGAGTGGGGGCCTGGTGGAGGGTGCCCTGCACTGCTGGGTGGTGGGGGTGCAGGGGGACATGAGTGGGGGCCTGGTGGAGGGTGCCCCTGGATGCAGGGGGGTGGGGGTGCTGGGAGACATGAGTGGGGGCCTGGTGGAGGGTGCCCCTGGATGCAGGGGGTGGGGGTGCTGGGAGACATGAGTGGGGGCCTGGTGGAGGGTGCACCAAAGTGCTGTAGGGTGGGGGTGCAGGGGGACATGCATTGGTGGGCAGTAGTGCAAGGTGACATGTGGGTTGGCTGGGGGGCATGGTGGATGGGCTGCCTGCGGGACATGTGCAGGGTAGTCCCCTGTGGTGTGGGCCGCCTGCAGGGGCCGTGGAGGGTGTAGAGGGAACACCTGGGAGGACTCACACGGGAAATTCATGTGTAGTGCTCCCCGCGCACCCCTGAAATACACGTGCCCTGATGGGATCGCGTGTGATACTTCCCGCGCACCCCTGAAATACACGTACCCTACCGCTTTTGCGTGTGATACTTCCCACGCACCCTTGGAATACACATACCCTGATGGAATTGTGTGTGATACTTCCCGCACACCCCTGAAATGCACGTACCCTGCTGATTTTGCGTGTGATACTTCCCGCGCACCACTGAAATACACGTACTCTGATGGAATCGCGTGTGATACTTCCTGCGCACCCCTGATGTACACGTATCCAGGACAATCGCGTGTGAAATTTCCCGCGAACCACTGAAATACACGTTCCCTGCTTGGCGTTTGCTGTTTAGCAGCCCTGTGAACTGGTCCAGGGTTAGCGCAGCCCTTTGCGATGATTTGGGAATTTTGAAGGCTTTTCCTCGCGCGGGGGCGTAACTGGCACTGCTGCAGGGTCGCTGCGCCACTCTGCGCCACGGCTGGTTTTTGAGGCTAAAATCCATGAATATGCTGTGCGATGAAAAGGATTTTATCGCACGCGGCTGGCGCAGTTTATCGCACGGGGACACTGTGCTCCAGCCGCGTGCGCCACTTTTGTGCGAAATTCTATGAATTACCCTGCCAATCTGTATAGGCTCGTATCCCATTCTAAATTCCTTTTAACCAAAAACACTGCAAACTTCCCGTTCCCCCTCCCTCCCGCCTCCCGTTCCTTCCCCAACATCACTCCCCCCAACTGTTGCCCAGCTCCATCCCTGGATCTCAGGCTCCCCCGCATCTAGCTCTTTATGGCTCTCACCTGTACTCGAAGCTCCACAAGGTGAGGCTGCCCTAGTGGCCAACCTACTACTACTACAACTATAATTCGGGGGGTAGGGTGCTTTCACCCTGCCGCTCCTATGTCACTTCGGGTTAACTACACATTGCTATACAATTTGCATATATGTACACGCTACTATATTCCAGTCCTTCAAGTCTGTTACAGTAAGCGGTATCTTATCAAAATATCAGCCTCCTACAGCCGCGCCCATTAATCTTAATCTTCATCTAGGTACTCCTGGGGTGCTCACACGACGCCTTAACAGTATGCATACCATATCCCAGTCACATATCGTGTCCCTCTTGGGTCTCTTCCGTGTCTCGTTCCAGATCCAGCCACTTCGTTGCTTCTTCCGGAGTGTAAAAAAAAAACATTTTGCTCTTGTGCACCACCTTCAATTTCGCGGGGTACAGAAGCATATATTTTATCCCAGCCGCGCGCAGCCTTCTTTTGATTGCCACATAGCTGTACCGTTGCCTCTGGACCAACATAGTGTAGTCCGGATACGCCATGATGGTGCTCGAGGCCCTTTCGATTGTTCGACCTTTTCGGAAGTATTCCAGTATTTTCTCGCGGTCTTTGTAGTTCAATATTTTGGCGATTATCGCCCAGGGAGGGGCCCTTGGTCTCGGCTTCCTCATAAGGGCTCTATGTGCACGCTCCACTGCGATTCCCTGCGAGAGTTGTCCAGCTCCAATTCCTTGTAGGACTAGGTTCTCGACGTAGTATGTCGGGTCCTGCCCCTCCTCACCCTCCAGCAAGCCCACCACGCGAATATTGTTCCTCCTCGCTCTCCCATCTGCTTCCTCCGCTCTAAACTCCAGGTTAGCTACCTGTTGTTTGAGTACATGGATCTCCTTTGCGTTGTTAGTGCTGGTGTCCGTGTTGGTTTTCACTACACCTTCCAGGCTGCTTGTTCGTTCCGCCAGCCCCCTGACATCTTGCCTCAGCAGGGTGACTTCTATGCCTACTGCGTCCATTTTAGCCTCCAGAGAAATGCGCAGGTCTGACATCGCAACCCCCAAGAGTCTTTCAGCTCCGTGATGGCCTCTAAAATCTGATGGTTTTCAGCCACTGTGGTGCCCTCTGCTGGTGCCATCGAGCCTTTGGGCGCGATGGCGGCAGGAGAATGTTGCGTTTTGCAAAAATATCTATTGTGGGTTGCTTATTCTTGTTCTTGCTCACAGCCCCTCGTGCCGACATTCTGCGGCCTCCGTTATGCCTCGCTGTCTCGATTCAGCGTCCGCGTGCCTCCCCAACCGTCTTTTCCACCCTTATCAGCTACTGTAGTACTCTTCAAACAGTTGCACCGTCCGCCGCCTCTCACCGCGGCTTTCTGCTCATCGATGCCGAGCGAGAACTTCATATGTCTATCGTGGCGCGGCCTATCTATTCGCACCCCCGTGCCCCTGGGCTCTTGCCTTCCGGGTCAGCACGCAGGCCAACGTGACACAAGGCTTACCGCCGCAGGGGTTTCGCTCCGTCTCCACTTCGCCATCATCATTCTTTTCCCTGCGGCTGCCGACTCTATTCTGCCGCTCCGGGTGCTTCAGTTTCGTTTCCATTGTTGTCGGCCATCTTGTGTGACAATGGACCGAGCAGCCGCCGTCTTCGCCGAGCGATTCCTCCAGAATTCCACACACGATTCAGTCGGTCTTTATACAGTGAGCAGAACACACGTTCCCATGCATGTATAGTCAATCCTGGAACCAGTAGCGCGTTTTTGTAGGTAGTTTTCACGGATCATATGTCAGATCCTCCGGAGCTGCTCATGAAGCATGTCCTACTCTATGGCTGCCCAAGCCACGCCCCCCCCGGATAGTGTTTGTTTCGTTACTGCCAGACCTTTACGGGCTAGAGAATGGGCCACGAAGAGTTGGTCAGATTTTTGTAATTTAGATGTCCTTGTGACGTAGAAACTCAGGGCCCTTTTAGGATCTTGTCGATGGAAACTTTCTTCTTCCTTGAAGGGTGCAGAGGTGGGTTGAAGACTGGTAGGTCTATGGCCTGTGACAGATGAAACTCGGACACCGCCTTTGGTAGAAATCCCGGCCTTACATTAAGTGAGACCTATTCTCGAAAGAATCGCAGAAAGGGCTTTTAGCAATAAAGGGCCTGCAATTCACTAACTCGCCTAGCGGATGTTATTGCAACCAAGAAAGCTATCGTCAAAGAGAGCAGCCACAAATAATAAGTATGCATAGTTCAAAGGGAGCAGCCATCAAGTAGGTTAAAACCAGATTAAGATCCCAATCTGGGACAACAAAGGGAGTTGGCAGAAACTTATTTACAAGGCCCTTCAGGAAATGAGCCATCACCGGGATCGTAAAATAAGAACCTTGATCAGGGGACCTCTTGAACATATACAAGGCCGCCAAATATCCTTTCACTGTGGTGACCTGAAGACCTGTTGAGGCCAGTGACAGAAGGAACTCAATCACTGCAGCGGTGGGGCAAGAGGTGGGGTCAATCTCGCGTTCCCTGCACCAGGCCTCAAATCTTCTCCATCTGCACACATACAGAGATCATATAGCTAGTTTGCGTGCAGCAAGCAACATCTCAAGTACCTCCTCGGAAAGGTCCCAGTCATCATATCTCATCCTATCAAGAGCCACGTATGTAGGTTGAGGGACTCTGGGTTCGGGTGAAGCACCCCTGACCTGACTGGGGTAGGACATCCAGGCGCCGAGGCAACCAGAGAGGTGAAGAAAAGAGAATTGGTTGGGAGGCACTACCAACAATAGTTAGAGTTTACTATCGGTAAATTTGCCCAAAGGGTCTTAGGAACTCTGTGTCATTCAAGTATATAATATTTCAGGTGCAGTAGGGAGAAGCTCGAGGCCACTCGAGATTCAAAATACTGAAGAACAAGACATGCACCGACCGTTGCCGGCCGATAACCCTGTGCTGCACTCCTCACGGGAACTAGTCCCAACTAGTAATTCTACCTTGCAGAGACTAAAGATTCCCTCGCGGGAATATTTGTTCGACAAGGCTCAGTTTTCACCAGTCTTCAGAATGGTGTGATTGGCTTGATCTAATGTTCAAATAGTCAACCGGGTACATTCAGCCCTGTCTAGCTGTGAGTCTCCAACCAAGAATGAATCCGGCATATTGCCAGCAGATTTGATAAACAGATTTAATTTACACCACACCAATACCTTAGATGTGTGTAAAAGAACTAATTTAATTCACAGATTTAGTTCATACAAGTCAGTTTGTAATTCAAAAACAAAGGACAGCATTTCAATTGAGCTAAAAGAATGCTCTAAAACAAACGTGTGCGGTAAAGTACAAAAGTAAAGTACACTTCATCTCAGTATAACATGATAGAGTAATTCATATACATGACAGTTGTCAAATTTGTATTTCACTGCTTCTGAGCCTTTACATTCACTCTGCTCAGAAGTTTTTCTAAAGACAACCCTATTGAGTAATCAGTACCAACGCGTTTCGGATTATTGGAAATCGATCTTCAGGGCAGGACGTGTTTTAGTTTTAACAAAATTCGATAGGGATTCCTACAAAGTATAAGGATACACTCATTAGATTTACATAAAGTTTGGAGGAACTCGATAGGTAAACTCTCCAAAATGGAGATGGACTGACCTGCTTTCCTTGGTAAGCAGAGATAATTCATGGCCACCTGTATGATGTAAGTGACATAGCAAAACAGTGGCTCTGACAATGCGCAACTGGAGGTTTGGAGAAAAAGGAAAGGGGGGTGATATTAGACTGTATGCTCTCAAGCCAGGTAGGCTGTAATCAATGTAAGCTTCAGAGTGGGCTGTTGGCCCCTATTCTCAGATCAGTGCTAA
This sequence comes from Ambystoma mexicanum, assembly GCF_040938575.1. Taxonomy (NCBI): domain Eukaryota; kingdom Metazoa; phylum Chordata; class Amphibia; order Caudata; family Ambystomatidae; genus Ambystoma; species Ambystoma mexicanum. Next base: position 1,087,640,865 of record NC_090937.1, on the reverse strand, counting down.
TTGCATAATTCAACGATTGTGATCAGTAATCGCCTGCATTTACTTGAAACTTACTTGGAAGGGAATTGCCCACAGGACGCCGAACGAAGCCGCCCGTCACAAGGACGTGCTGCACTGCTCTCCCAAGCAAAGTAGGTTGCCATGGGAGCAGCCGCGCACGTGCGTCCCCGTGCGGCGCGCCATCTTCGCATGGGACATCGTATCATGGGCGCGATCGTAATACGTAAAACAATCGTTTCTATATTAGATCCTTTAATAAGGCTCGACTAGGTCGCCTATTCTCAAACGATCACGTTGGTCCAACCACACACTGTGTGTAGCGACAAAACTCCTGAATGCCATAGCTACTGTTGCTAGGGACGCGCACGGAGCATGCACCGCGTTGCCGTTCTCGTGTAGTGTATCCACATCCCTTCCCAGATCAACAGGCCAGTGAGACTGGCTTAATAACTAATAACACCATGCAGTATAATGAGTCAATTCGGTCAGGTACGCCGGGTCTAGTAAAATAACTTGGAGAGGAGGTATACCTGGATTAAGAGTGGCGGGGGGAGGGGCAAAATCGCAGTCAAAGATTGCTCAGTGCCCCTACCCCCGCTTGATTACAGAAGAGTGACAGTCTTCACAGGTGGGTCGATGCTCAGGCACCCGCCTGCATCGTACCCTCATAGACTGTCAAACAAGTTGTCAACTGGTTGTCAACAATAATTAGGATGGTTATTTTCGTAAAACTATACTCTCCATTGCACCTTGAGTGATATACTTTGTAGCAATCAGTATTCAAATCTGCTAGAGGATTCAACTGGTCACCCTGCCGGTTGTGCCTTTCACATTCTTGAATGAGTGATACAGTTGCTGAAGACTCATATTACATCGCCATACCACAGGTCCATCATGTTACAGAGTCATTCAATGAAACTCCTGGTACCGACCAGAACACAATCTGCAAGACCACAGCCAGAATCAAAACATTGAGTTGTATGTGTAGGGGTAAAAATGAAAGCCCTGCATACTTATTGTTGCTTAGATGAAAATTCATAGTAGTACGCCCTCTTGTCCAGATGTATGATATCTCAACAAACTGTTAACTAGGCATTACTCAGTTAAAAACACTATTAAAAGCACAAGCACTGGATCAACATGGAATGCATTAGAGAAAACACATTAGATCAAATTCACAATTCATGCCCCTTGGGCTGAGGCAATGCAAAAGGTCAATCCAACTAATCTCCCTCTGGAGTAGTCTCTTTTGTACATCTCCCCCTCTCGGACCCAGTTTGACTTGTTCAAAAATCATACTCTTCAATTGGGCAATAGAATGTCTCGCTTCCACAAAGTGCATTGCCACAGGTGATCTCAAGTTTTTGGTCCGGATGTTGGACTTATGCTCAGTCCAGCGCAATTTTGCCTTTCTTGTGGTGAGCCCCACGTAATAATAACCGCAGGGGCACTTCAGGGCGTAGACAACATTTGTAGAATCACAGGTGCATGAATGTTTGAGTATAATGGGTTTGCCTGTGTGTGGGTGCAAGATTATATTGCCTGGTATGATGTTGCTGCAATGTTGACAGTTATGACAAGGTTGAGTGCCCTTGTGCTTAGGCTGTACACTCAAGAGTAGTAGGCAGATCTGCTCTGACTAAGCTGTTTCGTAAAGCATTGCTGTTTCTGTAAGCAAAAATCGGAAGATCTTGAGAGTGGTTGTGTCTGTGGGTCCATTTGCAACATTGGCCAGTTTCTTTGAATAATACTCCGGATCTTCTTACTCTGTGATGAGTATGTGGTGACATACACCATGGACTCATCTTTCTTGGTGTTCTTGGGTGTGAGAAGGGTATCCCTTTCAATAGTCGCCACTTTCTCCTCAATTTGTGATAGTTTTGTGGGATTATATCCTCTCTCTCTAAATTTTTGACGTAGCGAAGCTGACTGTCTCTGATATTCTGTGATCTTTGAGATATTCCTCCGGTAGCGTAGGAACTGGCTCAGAGGAATGCTGTCAATCGTCCTTCGAGGATGGAAACTTGTAGCCAGTAAAAGGCTGTTTCTATCAGTAGTTTTGGTGAAAATTCTTGTATCCAGATGGTTTTCTTTGACATAAAGTTCAACATCCAAAAAATTGATCAGTGTTTTACTCGTCTGGGTAGTGAATTTAATCCTCGGGTGCATAGCATTCATCATAGTAAAAAATTCCTTCAATTCATCATCTGGGCCTGACCAGATGCCGAACATATCATAAATATATCTTATAGGTATCAGGTAATATTATCCCCATATATATGGTCGCTGTAAATAATGTCGCCGGGAAAAGGTTGTGGCAATATTATTTGGGTGACCATATATATGGGGACGGGGCAAAAAAAAAATTGGGGGTCGCGGGGGTGTCCCCCGCATGTTCCATGCAATAATGTCACCACAAAAAACGGCCATTTTCCGACTATATTTTTGTATGGCGAGATTTTTGTGGCGACATTATTACATGGAACCATCTTATATAGATGGTCAGATGACGTAACCACCTTGCCGAAGTCAGAATGTGTTCTTCTTCCAGATAGTACATATATGTGTTTGCGTATGCTGGGGCCATAGCGGCCCCCATGCTGGTCCCTGAAACTTGGAGATAGAATTTGTCTTTAAATCGAAAGAAGTTGTTCATCAGCACCAGTTTGAGAAGTGTCAACACAAATAATCTGTCGCCTTGGCAGTTATCGCTCCTTAGAAGTAGCCATTCCACTGCTTCTAGACCAGCCGCATGTACAATGTTGGTGTAGAGAGAGGTCACATCTATAGTAAAGAGGGTATCCCTTGTGCTAACAAATTCAACCTCCTTCAATTTCGTTAAGAAATGGGTAGTGTCCTTAATGTAAGTCGGGGTTTCTTGTATGAGGGGTTGTAAGATTTTATCCAAATACTTTGCCAATGGCTCCAATATGCTCTCAGTTGCCGCTATGAAGGGCCGGCCGGGGGGATCGATAAGTCTTTTGTGAATCTTCCGGAGAATATATATCACCGGAGTAATGGGATGTGTTTTTTCTAGCAATCTATGTGTTTTCTGAGAGATCACCTCTCTTGTTTCCGCCTCATCCAATACTTCCTTGATGAGATCCCTCACTTGTTCTGTTGGGTTATAGTCGATCTCTTGGTAGGTTTCTCGATCCATCAGTTGTCTTTTGATTTCTGCAATATACTTCGCTTTGTCCATTAGGACTAGGGCTCCCCCCTTATCTGCTGGTTTAAAAATGATCTCATTGTAGTCGAGTAATTTTTTAAGGGTTTGACGTCCTGCCCTGAAGATGGATTTCCAATAATCCGAAACGCGTTGGCACTGATTATTCAATAGGAGTGTCTTTAGAAAAACTTCTGAGCAGAGTGAATGTAAAGGCTCAGAAGCAGTGAAAAACAAATTTGACGACTGTCATGTATATGAATTACTCTATCATGTTATACTGAGATGAAGTGTAATTTACTTTTGTACTTTACCGCACACGGTTTGTTTTAGAGCATTCCTTTAGCTCAATTGAAATGCTGTCCTTTGTTTTTGAATTACAAACTGACTTGTATGAATTAAATCTGTGAATTAAATTAGTTCTTTTACACACATCTAAGGTATTGGTGTGGTGTAAATTAAATCTGTTTATCAAATCTGCTGGCGATATGATGTAATAACAATTGGGTCTGCCTTACACCTGTTTGTTCTCAGACGGATTCATTCTTGGTTGGAGACTCACAGCTAGACAGGGCTGAATGTACCCGGTTGACTATTTGAACATTAGATCAAGCCAATCACACCCTTCTGAAGACTAGTGAAAACTGAGCCTTGTCGAACAAATATTCCCGCGAGGGAGTCTTTAGTCTCTGCAAGGCAGAATTACTACTTGGGACTAGTTCCCGCGAGGAGTGCAGCACAGGGTTACCGGCTGGCAACGGTCGGTGCATGTCTTGTTAACCAGAGAGGTGGGCAGATGGTCAGATCCAGAAGGTCTGAATACCACGTTCTCCTCGCCCAGTCCAGGGTGATCAGGATCATGGTTGCTCGAAACCTCTTAAGCCTCCTGAGAAACCAAGGAATGACTGGAATCGCAGGGAAAGCATAGAGGAGAGTGAGGGTTCAATCCACCAGAAACGCATCCACTAGCGCGCCGTTCGCTGGGAATTTCCTCTAACAAAACTGTGTGCAATTCCTGTTGAACTCCGTGGCAAACAGGTCCACTGATGTGGTACCCCAGCGATAGAAGACCTCCTCTAGGACTTTCTGGCACACTTCCCACTCGTGTGAGACCGTGCTCTGCCCGTTCAGAGCATCCGCCAAACTGTTCTCTGTCACTGCCAGATGAACTGCTGAGACCAAGATCTGGTTCTCACCCTAAATTACTAGGGTAATCCAGATGTGGACCCCTTGCTCACTGCTCCTAGAGAGGCACAGCTCCACCCTACTGATGAGGCCCAACAAGGCCGAAACACATGTCTGGGGTTGCTGTAGGTACTCTTGTTCAGAGGGGAATTGTCTGGCATTTCGATGCAGGACTGCCCCAGGGCAGGACAAAGACTGATATGTTATGGATATTTCCCCTCTGTGAAAGAGATAGTGAGCTAAATAATCTGGGTAAAGACTCTCGAAACTGGGACTAATCGGCTGCCAGAGGGACTCCAAGGACCACCACTTGTTTTTGCATAATTGAAGTGGCTTTGGGTCTCAACCTAAGTTACTAGGGTAATCCAGACATGGACCCCTTGCTCACTGCTCTTACAGAGGCACAGCTATACCCTACTGATGAGGCCCAACGAGGCCAAAACACGTGTCTGGGGTTGCTGTCGGGACTTTTGTTCAGAGAAGAATTGCCTGGCATTTCGGTGCTGGACTGCCCCAGAGCAGGACAAAGACTGATATTTTATGGCTATGTCTCCTCTGTGAAAGAGATAATGAGCTAAAGAATCTGGGTAGGACTCTCAAAAGTGGGACTTATAGGCTGGCAGATGGACTCCGAGGACCCCCCTTATTTTTGGTCTAATAACCAGAACCACAGCTGCATCGCCTCTCTGCAGAGGGGGGTGGAGCGCACGCAACCTTGCTTGTTCAGGTAAAGCATGGCCATGCTTCCCCTTCAGAGATGGAACAAACTCTCTCAGGCCTAACCTGATGGCTCGTACCTCCAACCTGTTGATGTGCCACCCGGCTTCCATTGCTGACCAAAGGCTGTTCACCTGCAAGTCCTCGCAGTTAGCGCTCCAACCCTTCAGAGACGCATCCGTGACCACTCGGGTCTGAGGCCATGCAGGCCAGTAGGGTTCCTCTGCCATTAAATTGCTGCTGTCGACCCACCAAGGTTGTCGACCACTAATCTAGATACCCTGAGGGAATCCGAAAGGGTTCCGAGGTACTGTGACCACTGACTTCATAGGAGCCATTGAAGAGGTCTCATGCGCAGCCTGGCCTCTGACACTAGAAAGAAACAGGAGGCCATAAGGCCTAAAAGGCAGAGGAAAGAAGCTGCTAGAAAAGTGGCGTGGTTCCGGAACTGGTTCACCATCTGTGCAATGCTGTTGGCTCTCTCCTCATGGAGTGGGGCGGCAAGGTCTTCCCCACCCGAGGTTCTAGAACTGCTCCGATGAATTGGAGCCTCTGGACTGGCTTCACGTGGTACTTCTTGAAGTTCAGGGAGAAGCTCAGCCTGTGGAGTAGTGAGCAGGTGTGCTCCAAGTGAGACAAAACCTGCTCTGGTGACTTCCCCTGAAACAACCAGTCGTCCAGGTACAGGAATACATGGACTCCGGATCTCCTGAGGTGAGCCGCAACAAGTGCCATGAGCTTGCTGAAGACCCTTGGAGCGGAGTTCAACACAAAGGGAAGCAGGGGGGGCGTGGCTTGGATGGCCACGTAGGAGGCTCTGCCTTCGCGGAGCTCTGTAGATCCGATATTGATCCTGAGGAGACGGAGCGCGTCCAGGGACCAGCCGGGGCTACAAAATTACACACACGTGTACGAACATTGCGGCAACATTCGCTGAAGGTTTGGCGCGTGGGGAATGCTCGGAGTTCGAGTCACCCCCGCCGAGTTGCAGTGGGTCTCGGACCGAAGTCACAGACAAAATGGCGGCCAGCACAAAGAAGAAGATGGGAGCCGCGAGGGAGCTGCTGCGGTCTTGGGCTTGTGACCTGTGAAACCCCCGTAACGAACTTTACGTTTGCCGCTCGAGGACAAATCGAGGAGCGGAGCAGGAGTGCTAGGAGTGTGCACTGTGGGGGCCGCGGACGAAACTGACTCGAGGGATGCGGGCAGTTGTGATACATTGTTGCCGCGTGAAGGAGGAAGCCAACGCGGTCCTCGCTGGCAACAGAGACGCTGTGAAACATTGCGGTGACGTTCGCTGAAGGTGTGGCGCATGGGGAATGCTCGGAATTCGAGTTACCCTCGCCGAGCTGCAGTGGGTCCCGGACCGAAGACACAGACAAAATGGCGGCCAGCACAAAGAAGAAGACGGGAGCCGCGAGGGAGCCGCTGCGGTCTTGGGTTGGTGACCTGTGAGACCCCCGTAACGAACTTTACGTTCGCCGCTCGAGGACAGATCGTGGAGCGGAGCAGGAGTGCTAGGAGTGAGCACTGTGGGGGCCGCGGGCGAGACGGACTCGCGGGCTGCGGGCAGTGGAGATTCATTGTTGCAGCGTGAAGGAGAAAGCCGACGCGGTCCTCGTTGGCAACAAAGACGCTGTGGATCCTGCGCACTGTTGCCGCGAGTCGCCTAACACAGTGTGTCCGTTCGAGGAGAAACGGAACACTGTGGGAACTGCCAACGGAGGGCTGCGGGTCTTCCGTGTGCCCCCGTGGGCCTTTGAACTAGGTCGCCTAACAGGAGGGCGCATACGAGCACCGGGGGATGCGCAGGGCCCCCCCCCCGAAAACATTAGGAGTAAGGGAGGCTGGGCTGAGAAAGGGCCCAAGTAAGGGCCCAAGTCAAGTGTGCACTGGACTTGGCACTGTGCCCGCACGTGGAGGGGGTGGCACGAGCTTCTTGAACGGGCTGATTTGGACCATTTTGCAAGCCCCTTGCACCCAGGAGGGCCCCCCCCGGAATATTAGAACAGAAGCCCCGCAGTGGAGACCACCCCGCAAGACGCATGACTTTGGGACTGTGAACTTGAAGCAACAAGGCACCGTGGAGAGCTGTTTGCGGACCATACACGGCAGAACCCAGTAACCTAACGCCAGGGGTGCGCGAGCACGTGGGAGGACACGGCCCACTCGGGGCGTATGCTGCAGGCGAGCGCAGGCTTAAAACAGCGGAGGGTGGTCAGCGACCACGCGAACAGTGGAGTGAGGAGCAGCACCGTGAGACCGTGTCCAACTGACGCGACAGGATGTCCACCAAAGTGGTGAGACCCCGGAACAAGCAACCCACGATGGAGGCCTACACCAAGTCGCCCCCGAGCGCGGAGGGGGGCAAGGGTAAAGAGACCCCTGCGGCGGCGGGGGACCCGCCGGGCACAATCCAGGAGGTGCTGGCAGCAATTGCTGACTTGAAGGTGGCCTGGGAAACGAAGCTGGGCCTAGCCATGAAAGAGCTGCAGGAGGGCTTGGACCTCAAGATCGGAGCGGTCCAGGAAGAGGTGAACCTACTGAGACAGGACGTGCGAACGATCGCAGAGCGCACTGGGGCACTAGAAGAGGAGATGACCCCGAACACGGAGGCATGTGTTGCACATGCTAAGGAGCTGCATGCTCTAGTGCAGCGAGTTGGCAACCTGGAGGATAGAGCGGAGCAAGCGGAAGGGCGCGCCAGACGTAACAACATCCGTATAGTGGGCGTACCGGAAGGGGTTGAAGGACCGAACCCCACAGAATACGGCAAAACCATGCTCTTGCAGGAGATTACTGGCGGGGAGCTGACTCAGGGGTTCGCGGTAGAAAGGGCACACAGGGCCCTGACCAGGAGACCGGCCCCGGGAGCCCCCCCGCGGCTGCTGATTGCGAAGATCTTGAATTATCGTGACCGCGAAAAGATTCTTGAATTTTTCCGGAAAGGAGGTACTATAGAAAGGGGGTCAGCGAAAATAACGGCGTACCCGGACTACACGCTCCTAGTGCAGCGGAATCGAATGAACTTCGGAGTGGTAAAAAGGAGGCTTAGAGAAGCAGGCCACCGCTACATGTTGCTCTATCCCGCCAGGTTGAAGGTGTTTTACAAGAACAAATCCCTTTTCTTCGAGACTCCTACTGAGGCGATGGATTGGCTGGATTTGCAGGGCCGACCTCAAGAACAGGATGCCCAGACGGATGCGGCCGAAGATAAGTAGTAGTAGAATGATATTGAGCTTGTAGGATGGGGGCTATGGTATCTGCCGGCGGGTCCCGTTGGACGCACCTCTCCTAACATAGATGACAGAGCTCCTAGGAAGCGCCCTCAGACCCCAATAATAGTTCATTTAGTTAGGTCACCGTTAGATCGGTGACGCCCTACGGGGTCCTTGTTCTCGGATACGGGACAGGTCCAGAAGTGGGTAGGCCTGAGATCCAGGGATGGAGCTGGGCAACTGTTGGGGGTTGGTAGGGAGGGGGGAGGGAGGGAGTTGTGTGCTGTGGTGTGGATATGGGGGATGGGGAAGGGGGACTTTGTTTGTAACTTGTCGGGAAAGAGCCGGAAAATTGATTAGTAGGGGGAGCATCGGGAGAAAGGTTGGGATGGGAACGGCCCGAACAGATGGCGTCGGGTAATCTCAGAGTTGTGACCTGGAATGTACGGGGCCTCAATAGCTACCTGAAACGAAATAAAGTAATGCTATATTTAAAGAGAATGCGCATAGATATAGCCCTGCTACAGGAGACACACCTTACTAGGGAGAAGCAGGAGGTGGTTAAGAAGAAATGGAAGGGCACTGTGGTAGGGGCTGCATATTCGGTGTATGCTAGAGGGGTCATCACGTGGGTGGCGCCGCATGTGCCGTTCCAGGTGCTTGGCTCCACGGCAGACCCGGAGGGTAGGATGGTGGTGGTCACGGGCCTCTTGGAAAACAGGGAAGTGCACATTGTAAACGTGTATGCCCCTAACAATGATACGGCAGCTTACTTTAGGACTCTTTACAGTAAACTAGGGCCCCTGGCAGGGGGTACGGTAGTGTGGGGGGGGGACTTTAATTGCACTCTGAACCCCAGGATGGACAGATCAAAGGACAGGGCGGGAAAAACGGCGCCGGCGGCCAGAGCGCTGGGAACATTATTGAAAGACCTAAGCCTAGAGGATGTATGGAGGAGGTTGCACCCAGAGGATAGGCAATATTCACACTACGCAGCGCCACATAATTTGCACACCAGGCTAGATTATATATTTGTAACGGCCAAGATAGCGGGAGACATAGTGGGAGCGGAATATAGGGCCCGAGTATTGTCTGACCACTCGCCCCTGGTAGTGGAGTGGAGACACCAACCCCCAAGACCGCGGATCCCAACATGGAGGCTCAGGACTGAGGCGTTGCAGGACGAGGGGTTCCGGGAGGGCCTACGGGACGCCATCGAAGAATATTTTGATATAAACACGGGTAGTGTACGTTCTGTGGGCACCCTGTGGGAAGCGTTCAAAGTGGTGGTGCGCGGGGTGGCCATTTCTAAGGCTAAAGGGCTCCAGGGGGGTGTAGAAAGGGAACTCCAAGCAGCGGAAAGGGAGCTAGAGGAGCTTGCGCGTTATGAAAACGCCGCCCACGACAACAGAACTAGGATAAAAGAATTACAGGCTACCTGCAGTGAACTCTGGGACAGGCTGTGCAGACTTAATTACAGGAAATATACAGAGAGGATACATGCAGGGGGCGACAAGCCGGGCAGATTGCTAGCCTGGCTGTATAAGAGTGAGACCACCCGCTCGGTGATCAGTGAGGTCAAGGATGAGGGAGGTTGCATGTGCAACACCCAAGAGGAGATAAACAAGCAGTTCCATAAGTTTTATAGACACCTGTACAAGGACACAGGGGAAGATATGTGCCAAGTTATACTTGACACACTGGAGGACATCGAGTTGCCCACCCTAGATGACCTAGAACGCGCAGAATTAGACGCACCTGTCACCTCAGATGAGCTGGAGGTGGTGATCCAGAACCTGCCCACATGCAAGGCACCTGGTTCAGACGGACTGCCTAGTGAGTTCTACAAAACATATATGCAGGAGCTAATCCAACCACTGCTTGCCACTTTCAACGAGGCCTACAAACAGGGGGAACTCCCGTTGTCCCTCCGCGAGGCCGTGATCATCCTACTCTTGAAACCAGGTAAGCCGGCCGAGGAGTGCGGGTCCTATAGACCATTGTCCATGCTCAACCAGGACAGCAAAATACTCACTGCGGTGCTGGCCAACAGGTTGAAGAGGGTGATAGGGAAGCTGATACACCCAGACCAAACAGGTTACGTCCCGGGCAGAAACATTACAGATAACCACAGGAGGCTACACCATGTTATTGACCAAACTGAAGGGGATTTGGGGCGAGCTAGCCATAGTGTCACTAGACGCGGTTAAAGCTTTTGATTCGGTAAGATGGCCCTGGTTGAAGGCGGCTCTGAAGGGATATGGAATAGGACCTGGGTACCTCAGGTGGGTCCAGCTGCTCTATAGCGCCTCGCTGGCGAGAGTCAAAACGGGGTCCACAATCTCAGACACCTGGCAACTTAGTAGAGGGACCAGACAGGGGTGCCCCTGGTCGCCCATGCTATATATACTAGCATTAGAGCCGTTGGCAATATGCCTGCGTCATCAATATGGGGAGGTGGGCATAAGCACGGGTAGCGGTAGGCACCTGATATCACTATATGCAGATGACATGCTTCTCTACTTGCGTTATCCGGAAGAAAATCTGCAGTACGTGTTAGAGGTAATGGAACGATATGCTGCCCTTTCTGGTATATCGGTGAATCTCAAAAAGTCCAGCCTCTTTCCTCTGGGCAGATACAGGAGTGTCCCGTTGCAGAGGTTACCTATCCTACCGATTCCATGGCAGACAGAGACATTCAGGTATCTGGGATTAAATATCTACCACAAAATAGAAGCAGAACACAAACATAATACGGAAAGAGCGTTAGAAGGGATTAAGAATAGCATGGTGTTCTGGGCCAGATTGCCTCTGACCATGATAGGGAGAGCGGCTTTGCTTAAGATGGTGGTCTTGCCTAGACTTTTGCACTTTTTTGTGAACGTCCCGTTTTTGATACCAAGAAGCCTATTCGTAAAATTACATGGCATGTGCAGGGGCTTTCTATGGGGTAACTCCAGGAACAGGGTGGCCCTGTGGAAGCTCCAGAACCCGTATGACAAGGGGGGCATAGGCCTGCCAAATTTTGAGTTCTACTACCTGGCGGGGCAGCTGCTGTATGTGGCTAGGTGGCTTTCAGCAGAAGACTCGGCGGAGGTGCGGCTCCTGCATGGAGATTCAGCCCCATACTTCCTGCAAGAAGTGGTGTGGTTGCGTAGAGATAAAATGGTGGGCAAGGGACGGCTGTTGAGGCTGGGCTGGGAGATCTGGCAAAGGACTTGGAGGATGATGGGAGATCAGGAGCCGTACTCCCGGCAGGCCCCATTGGTGGCTCTGTGCGGGAACGACTCTCAGCTATTCGAAGCAGTCCGGAGATACTGGGAGCAGGTAGGCCTGGCTACCCTCAGAGACATATGGCAGGATGGCGAGGCACTGGACTTCCAGAGGTTGCAGGAAGAGACGGGGGTGCATGAAGGCCAATATATAACTCACGCTAGGCTCGTTAAAAAGACTAGAGAAAGATGGCCCGAGACAGTGCTAGCGGAGGACCCTGAGGCCTCCCTGGAAACTATGTATGATGTGTCAGAGGGCGGGCACGAAATCTCGAGGATATATGAACTCCTACGGGTGAGGGCGGGGAAGGAGTTGCTCCAACTAAGACAGGATTGGGAAGAGGAGGTGGGAGGACCTATGACAGATGGGCAATGGGAGTGGGCACAGAGATACCATAAAAAGGTGTCCCGAAATGCTAGATTCCAACAACTCCAGCTGTACGTTACTCACAGGGCCTACCTGACCCCCGGGAAGATTGTAAGGTTTGGGGGACTAGCCACGCAGCAATGCCCCAGGTGTGGGGAGGTGGATGCAGGGCTGCTACATATGTTCTGGGCTTGCCCGGAAGTGCTCAGGTTTTGGTATGAGGTCAAAACGAAGCTGGCTGGCGGGGGAGTGGTGCTGGATGTGGAATCGGCTTGGTCATGCATGCTAGGGCTTTTTACCAGACCCAGACACTCCAAACACATAAGCAAGATGAAGGACCTGGCTTATGTTCTGGCCAAGCGCAGGATTGCAATGTGCTGGAAGGCGGCCCATCGACCCAGGGTGGAGCTATGGTGGGCAGACCTCCTGAAATGGGCAGAAGCTGAATCTGCAGTCTGGTTTGAAGCGGTTACCAGGGGGGGCGAGGAAGAAGTGGGGCCCCTGCTGGCCTGGCGGCAACTGGTGACCTCTATGCTTAATTCCTGCCAGGGTAACAATGAAACAGAAGATTCGGGCAATGACCGTTTAAGTGCTGTACTACCCGATAACGCTCCAGTAGAAGACATGGGAGATTTGGCTCTAGTTTAAGGGGGGGGTGATTTGGGGAGTTCTAATGGAAACTGAATGGCACAATGATGTTTTTTTTTTGTATATTGAAACAGTTGAAATGTGTGTTTTGTTTGGTTTTGAAATTTGAAAAAAAATAAATTTAAAAAAATGTTTTAAAAAAAAAAAAAAACACAAAGGGAAGCACATTGAACTGATAGTGCTTGTACGAGGAACCTCAGGAATGTCCTGTGCTTTTGCTTGATCTATCCGCACATGGAATTAAACGTCCTGTCTATGGACACCAGCCAATCCTAATCCTACAAATCGAGAGCATGGAGAATTTCTCTCAACGTCACCATCTTGAACTTGTCTTTCCTCAGGAACTTGTTCAAGGTCCTGAGGTCCAAAATGGAATGGAGACCTCCTCCCTTCTTGGGCACCAGGAAATACCGGGAACACCAACCCGATCCTCTCTGGTCGGGAGGTACCTCTTGCACGGCACCCTTCAGCAACAAGGCTCGCAGTTCTTCCTGGAGCTCTTGTCCCAGTTTGATTGGAGGCATTGGGGGTCTGTCTGGTGGTTTTCTTAAGAAGGGCAGACAATAACCCTACCAAAACGATCTGCAGGGCCCAGGCGTTGGAGGTAATCTCCTGTCACTGTGGCCGATGTTCTGCCAACCGCCCACCAACCGGTAAGTCTTGGGAGGAGAAATCAAAGCGGCTTAGAGGGCGGTGTCGCCCCCGCTTGTTGGCCTCTGGAAGCTCCCTGCCCCTTCTGGGGCGTGAGAAACGCTTCTACCCTCGCTTGGTCTGCGGGAGCTGCACCTTTCTGCCGTAAGGCACATAACGCCTATAGCCTATGCTCCTGGAGGAGAAGCCCAATGATTTAGCAGCAACCTTTGACTCCTTCAATTTCTCCAAAGAATCTGCCTTCTGGCCGAAAAGAAGTTTGCCCTCGAAGGGCATGTCCAACAACTTGTTTTGGACATTGAGCGAAAAGCCTAAAGACCTCAAATAGACCTGCCTCCCCAATGTAATCGCTCATGCCATTGAACGGCCCACACAGTCGGCCACATCCTGGTTCATTTGCAGGGACTGCCTGGACACCTCTTGCCCATTTTCCACCAGCTGTGGAGCATTTTCCATTGCCTTCCAGAGGCCAAGTACTTTGTAAAACCACTAGCCCCGTTTTTGGCTTTCAGAGCCATGCTGCCTGATGTGAAAACTTTCTTGGCCATGCTGTCAATTCTCTTGCCTTCTCTATCAGGCGGCAGATTCGAAGTCCAAGATGCTGGTCTGGTGGAGACTGTGGCAGTTTGAATGACAAGATTTTCCGGGGAAGGGTGAGAAGACAGAAATGGCAGTTCTCTTCTTTTCGGCCTATACTTCCCGGTCATGGTGGTGCTGGCTGGAGGGGTGGCGATTGGATGCTGCCACAGAAAGGCTACAGGGTCGGCAATTGCTGGAATCAGAGACATGTTCCGTTCTGTAACATGACCTCGTCCAGTATATCTGTAAGTTGCTACACTTGGACTGGTACTGCAGTCCCAAGGTGTCAACCACCCTTTTTACCAGTGTGGGTACAGGGTTGGCTTTGCTGAAACTGCAGGTCAGGTGAAGTGTCCAGCCCGCTAGCATCTTGAAGTCCCTGTGCCTGCTCCAAAAGATGGGCCTGATCGTCAAAATAATCGATGCCCCCTGTGCCCATGAACATGGGGATTGACTCCCCCCTGGTCATCCGCGTCATGGATGACATATTGCCTATAAAATCGGCCCGGGAGAGTGGGGTAAAGGATTTATCGCAGAGCATCGGCTCCGAGGGCTTGTTCTTCGGTGCCGATAAGGTGACTGTCGGTGTCGATCGGGGCTGTTGCACTGGGATGGCATCATACGCTGAAACCTTGTTTTGTGGGGGATGGCCCCAGCATCGAAGGTTTCAAAGCTTCTTCGGCATCGAGCCCAAAGGCTTCCCTGACACTGATGGGGTTGGCACTGGGGTTTGTCTTGTAAGGGATCGGTATTACTGAGCGCTGCGGTCAATTCCGAGGCTTGCTGCTTTAGGGCTGGGGGCACATGTGTCTGCAGTGGCCTGCTTTGAAACATTTCAAGCATGGAGACCTTGAAATCTGCCCACTTTTGATGAGTTGCCGGCCCAGCTGAAGGCTTACCTCCTTCCGTCGATGAATCAGAGTCTCGATTGGTGGTGCCTCTTTTCCTTTCGGGATGATGAGGAAGAGTGGCTCATACAATGGGGCCACTTCTTCCACCAATGTCTTTCTTTTTTGGGGTTATGCCCCTCAGTCTCAGCCTCTGAGGAATATACGGTCGACCACGACAGAGATTTTGAAGGCGGTCGGCCTAACGTGAATTTTCGGGTTCATTTTAGTGCACGACGCACACCCCTCTGTGTCGTGATCCATGTCGAGGCACCAGAGGCATATCTCATGTGGGTCAGTAACCGACATTTTGGAGTGGCAATCGGAACACCGCTTGAAATCCAAAACCCGGTCGATGAACATCTCGCGGTCGAGGAAAAAGAATCGAATTTTGATGAAAAAATGTCAAGTAGAGTCGAAGACTTGATTACCGTGTTTCTTGAAGCAGCGTGTCGAGGGAGTGGAAAAAAGGAACTGAGGTGTGGGGCGTAGTGACGTGGTATATATACAATGCCTGACGTCATGTCCAGAGCCGACGATCAAACACTGAGGAAGATGGATCAACGAGTCGAGGTCCACTACGCCACCTGTCAAAAAGGTTTCCAAGCAGCAGAGCTGGATAAGGTTACCTATCAGATGAGGAATCTGCGGGAGAAAGGAAATCCATTGAAATGTGCTCCATCATGGCTATCATCCCATACCTTCACTCCCGGATAACCTGCTTCAACCCAAATGTCATCTGCCTGATTCCCCCAGTATTGCAATTAATACACTTTTCAAATCTCCCACTGCCAAGGTGGTATCGGCTGTCTGCTTCTCAAAGGCATATAGCCACTTACCCGCTCCAGCATTGACAGACAGGAGTGCCTTTATTAGATTATTTTTGTCTACGTGGGCCCATGGTATGTACAGGGCCCTTCCCAACCCCTTATGCAGTAATGGAAATTGCGCCCCCACTGTCTTAGTCACTTTCTTTCTTCCCCACCTGCATTCTTTTCACCAATGCCATACGCCCGTACCTGTTTCTTAACCTAGTTCCCCACAAACTCGGAAGCCGTGGCGATATTACAGGTGGCAGTTCCTCATCCATCAACTTATCCACAGTATCCCACTCCTCATTCCCTGATCGTGTCCATTTATACTCATCGTCAGACCGTACCGTCCCATAATCCAAACTAAACTGTCGCCCTGCATTCTTCTCCTCTCCTTCCTTTCTCTTTGTGTACATCCTTAATCGCAGTACTGCCAATTCTAAACAAAATGTCTCCAGCTCTCGATTTGTCAGTCCCAACAGGTGCTCGCTGTCCATCTCTCCTATCTAACTTCAGCCTTGCTAGTTCTTCCGCTTTTCTCAATGCTTTTTCCAACTCCTTCTGCGGCTTCCTATCAGTTTGTTTGTGTGCTCTAGTTCTCGCAACTGCAGATGCTATAGGATTGGAAAGATTCTGATATTGGGCCGCTGTGGGTGGTGTGGCAGCAGTAGGGAGCAAAGGGACGTACGTGGGATTTGAGTATCCTGATGCAGCACGCATGGGGTAACACCCTGACACAGGGGACTGGCCTGCTTCTGCAGGGGTCACTGGGGCAGGAGGTACTGGAGAAGTCAGGGCGGTGGTTGCGGTCAGAGTACAGGTTACTCACCATTTTAGGGGGCCCAATAGACACATCTTCCAAGCCTTGCACCATTTTCCACAACTCTAACACTTACTTTCTATTTTTAAACTTTTTTCCTCTGTATCGGGCAGCTAAAAACATATACATATGGTTCAAAATATTTTTATTATTTGTTTCCTGTTCTGGCCATGGCTTATACATCTCCCCCTTTTGTATCTACTAGCCATTATTTATGATAGTTGAGGATCTTTTCTCGGTATAAGGGAAGAGCTTTACACTTATACTCCAATGGGTTAGCTGGCTCCATCACAGCTGCCTCTCTACCACCCTTATACAATATTTTGTCTAATCACACCCCAAAGCAGCAGGGTTGTACTCACCCTTTACCCCTCTTGCCCTCCCACTACCAACACTCCTCTCACACAGCAAATCCAGGCCCTACCTCAGCCTTTCATCATCGCAATAAAACAAACAAAAGAATCACAAAAAGAAACGACTTTTCCATTACCATACCTCCTGTATATCAGGTTGTGAGATCCAAGGTCCACATGTGGTCTCTACCACCACTACTTCTCGTTCTCACACCCTCCTTATGCTGGTCGGGGAGATGCCAGGCCGGCTGAATATACAGAGCCTATACAGAGCCTATATCCTAACTTTTTTCTCTGTTACACAACGCTGTCTTCTTCCCCTGTATTAGGAAGGGTCCCGTTACACCACAATCCTCTATATTTTTATTTTTTTTTATTTTTTTTATTGAAAAGTCAGCCGTGGTATCACAACTTAGAAAAGAAAAAGTTGGACACCTATAGCTTTTGTTACATAGAAGACAAAACTGATCTTCAAAGGGGCGTCTTGCAATCGGGTAACTAGATGTATTTGCAGACATATTCAGCCTCCAAGGTTACAATTGCGTGCCCAGCAATTTTTGTTGGTTGGTGGGATCATTAATTATTTAGTGATTGCTTTTGCCTCAGAACTTAATAAGAGAAAGATGGAGTCCAAAATGTTAACAATGGCACATGTGAGTTGGATGTCATGACCAGAAATTGCCCGACACCACCAATTGGCCATGTCGTTGTCCAGAGGAGCATATTTCCCAAGGTGACATTGTCGTTGGGTTTTTACCCCGGCACATGCTGTTATTAAATGATAAGACGATTCCCTGGCGGTGCAGCAAAATCGGCATATGTTGTCGACAGTGTCTTTGATTTTGCGTTGCCACAGCATTTCTTTAGATTGAATGGCGTTCAGTCGAAACTTCAAGAATTTGTCACGATATTGCGAGTTTGGACATTTTGTTAAATAGCGGCAGGTTTTGTTCAATTTATGAACTGTAGTGTCTAACTTCAGTGTGGATTTCAGTTTGTTGCGAAGTTCTAAATTGCAAATCCACGACCAGTTGTCAAATTTGATCTTTGCCAACTGTGGTAAGTTAATTAAATCCTCAATTAGTATGTCAGCACTATGTAGATAGGTTGCCAGGGCAGCTTTCCAGGCACGAAGTAGATGGTTGTTGGTAACTGCGTGTTTCTCAGCCAGAATTTGGTAAGCAGGGGACGGTGTAGCTACGCATATTTTCCTCCAGGCAGTCAATGATTTCCAGATTACAACAGAGTGTAGAGAGTTCAGCGATAGCTCATAACGGATCGCAGTGATGGAAACGTAGTTTGGAAGTCTTAAGACACGCCTCCAGAATATTGCCTCAAGTTTGTGCCAGTTCTGTGCGGCCAAATTCCATCCGGCCTCCGCTCCAAAGGCAATTGCAGGTATTACTTTTTGGACATAAAATATCAAAACTGGTGAAAGACTGAATTTTCCAAATTCTCTGTTTATCTTTGCACCTTGAATTGCGAACTGGTTCATTCGTGTGATCAGATCTTGCATCCAATCGTGTTCATTGATGGAATTATTGAACATGATGCCAAGATAAGGGATGGACTTCACCGATGATAGTGTGTTATTCTCAATGGTCCATTTAAATGCGTGGTCTTTCCGTGATGTTGTTGTGCCGATAGCCATTATCTTGGTTTTGTCGACATTCAGGTTTAGGTTATTTTGTTTTAGATAGTCGCTGAGATTATTCAGCAGCCGTTGGAGACCTATCTGGGTACGATCAATTAAGACAAGGTCGTCCGCGTATGCTATGCAGTTTATCGGTGTGGTGTTGATTTTTGGGGAAAAGCACTGGACCCGTTTTAGGCAGGCTGGGATGTCTGCAATAAAGAGCTTGAAAAGCTCAGCTGCCAAAGGGCAGCCTTGTTTCACACCCTTATGTGTAGGAATTTTTGGTGACAAGTCGCCTTGGTTGTTGAGCCTTACTTGAATTGATGTACCGAAATGTAAGGCCTGGATGGGTTCCAATATAGATTTCGGACAATTCCAGGCTTGAAGTTTTGTCCACAGCAGGTCACGATTGATCATGTCGAAAGCTTGGCGTAGGTCAATAAAAGCAAGGAATAGTTTTTTCCCTGTTTGCAGAGTTTCCAGCTTTAAAATGGTTAGTATGAGTAAGTTGATTTCAACGCCTACGCCCTTGGTAAAACCTGTTTGTCTGATGTCTAGGATCCCTGCGTGCGAAGCCCAACCTTCAAGTTTTTGACGAAGAGACGAGCCCAGGATTTTTCCGATAGTGTCAAGTAAGGCTATCGGGCGATAGTTGTTTGGAATCGCTCGATTTCCCCGCTTGAATATTGGAACCACGATAGCTTCCAGCCATGATTCAGGCATTTGTTTTGTGAACTGAATCGTTTTTAACAAGGCTTCTATCAAAATGGCCCATTGCCGGGCGTGTTTTTTCAACATGATATTAGTAATCATGTCAGGACCTGCGGCATGGGAATTCTTCAGATTCTTGATCATTTTCTCTATTTCAATAGCCGACATGGTTACCTCCCAGACGACACCGGAAAGCACGAAGTCTGAATTGCGTTCTTTTTCAGGCAACTGGTACACTTCAGAAAAGTGTTCTACCCAAGTAGTACTATTTATTTCGTTGGATATATAAGCTGAGCATCGGGAATTGCCAGAATTTAGGATGTCCCAAATCTGACGGGTATTTTTGGTTAATAGTATTTTCATCATTGCTTCAGCCTTATTTTGGTCGATGATCATTTTGTGCGATTTCAACCAATTACGAAACACCTGTCGCCTTTGTTTAATTTCCTTCCTGAGTGTCTCGGCCATCAGGGGTGATTTTAAGAGCTTTTTCAGCTGTCGAATATCAGCTCTCATCGTTTTCTTTTGTGCCGAAATGATTGTGCTTGACACATGTTTGTGCACTGTTCCCATTGATCGGGCTGCGATGGTGGTGGACATCATATTGCTGACCAGAGGTGCGTAATTGACGTTTTGCTCTGCATAAAGATTATATAAAAGGTCGGTTAGTGCGTGGAGTTTTGGACCATTTATTCGTAGACGATTTCCTGCTGCATTTACTGTGATAGGTAGACCATAATGTCCTTTGAATAGTGTCCACTCAAGGGTGCATGAGAGGCGTAAGAGATCATGGTCACTATTCTGCATTTTTTCGACCTTTAAGTTTGTTATCTTGGCCATCATGTTTAAAGACACCCAGAAATAGTCCAGGATACTATGAGAAGTGTCGCGGTGCCAGGTTGAAGATGGAGGATCATCTCCTTTAACATTTCCGTTCACCAAGTGGCAATTTCGGTTTTGTAGTGCTTTCATCCAGGCCTTGCTTCTGCAAGATAGCTCATGTTCGCCAAGGGGTAGATATATTTGTCGACTCGTGTCAAAGCCAAACCAAGTACAATTCAGGTCCCCGCAGCAGATTATTGACAGGTTTTTGTGTTTTAATACAGCGTTGTCTATGAGACTAATAATGGCCTTTAGAAACGTGGCAGTACTGATTTTATACGGATTCCAGTAGCCGTTAATAATCAGGAGATTGAGCCGCTCGTCTATGGTGCCTTGCGTCGATTGCATGTGTATCCCCTGAGTGAAGGGGTTCGGATTTGAGACTTCCATGAGTTTCCATTGGTTAGTTATTTTGGTCATTGTTAGTAGCCCAGAGTAAGGGCGACCTTGTGGATTTTTTATGGCGGGGTTTAGGTGAGTTTCAAAACCGTCTTTCGTTGGAGCCTCTACGAGCCACGTTTCTTGTAGACAGATTATGATCACATACTGAAGGTCGACTTCGAAATTGTTGAAGAGGTGTGTAAAACCTCTCGTATTCCATGATAAGATCTCGCTCCGAGGTTCACAGTCAGAAGGTTGTGGCTATTGTTTCGTGTTGCGGGAGCGGGGTAATTGATTTTCCCTGGTTGACTTTCGACTGTTCTGAGGATTTTGATTGTGACGTAGTGAAATTGCCGCAAGTGACTGCCTTATCTCTTTGCAGCTTATCGAGGCATCAGCCTTAGATGAAGGTGAGAAAGACCGGATGTTAGGACTCATTGTGGGTGTCGGAGGTTCGGTCGAGATATCAAAGCCAAACGCCAGTAACTCATCGGAGGCACGTAACATAGTATTTCGTACAGAGGCAGAAGGAATATGCAAAATGACCTGGTCAGCAGTATGTTCAGTTGGATATTCAACAATCTTGATGTCGGCTGATTCGATTGTACGTAGCGATGGAATGCATTTGAATAGTCGCATCACGTTTGCACGATTGAGATTGACGTCGTTTTCGTCGTCTTGAATGTTTTGAAGACGCAATTTCCCATTTTGTATAGTCGAAGAGGAAGAGAGATTTTGGTGGACTCTAGAGACATGGTGCGCCATCTTGCTTTGTTGGTGTTTGGTACATTTGGGGTTCCATCTAGATGAGTGTTTGGAGACATGGACAGATTGATCGCTCACTCTATGAGTTTCGTTGCCAGAACGTGAACGCGGAGTTGTTGACACTGGTTTTCGGTCTGTAATGGATTTGGACAGACCTTGAACGTCAGGAGGAAAAGAACGTATGCCGTCAATGGCACTCACGTTGTGTCTCTCGAGTGAGTTTTCCTGTTCAGAATAAGTTGAGAGATTACAAAGGTCTATTTCGGGATCACTCTCAGAGCTTTCAATTGTCTCACTTGCCGACTCGGTTCTTCGTCTTTTCAATGGGGGATGAACTGGTGCACGAGTTGGTCTTTCAGTTTGTGCCGGTATAGCGTGAACTTTGGCTGCGTCTTCTTCCGGTTTGGTTGTTCGTGTGAACAGACTCAATTTTGTCGGCGAAGGTAAGTGTCTGATGAATTTTTTTTGTTTATTGCTATTGTTTTCTTTCGATTTATCGATGGTGCCATGTGAGCGTATAGATTTTGTCTTACTGGTGGCTGGTAGGCTCTTCACATTTTTGGGGGGATTGGCTGTAGAAACTGGAAGAGAAAAAGTTATTGCTTTTGCGGTTCCCGTGAATATGCCAAATGAGGTTTGCATCCCCTGCGATGTCGAGATCGTGGAGGGCGGGTTCCTGTCTTTAGGAAGAATTGCTGCAGATTGGGCCATGTCAAAGACCGCTCCTTTTGAAGTCATACATAAAGAATTTGTTTCTTTTTCAGTGTTGTCCTTACTTGATATTAGATTTTGTTGGGAGTCATCGCGATGCGACTGACTACCTGTTGAAATAGGCATCACAGTTGAATGGTTAAGTTGTCCAATTTGAGACGCAGTTGAGGATACCAAGAGATTCTTTCCCGAGTTAGAGGTTTGCCCCGAAGCCAAGTTTTGAAGAACATTTGACTCACTTTCTGTAGGAGACTCTGTTGTGAGAGGTTCTAGATTTTTAGTATGCGGTGGATTTTGCAAGACTGAATGTGAGAGGACGGCGTCGACATTGTGCCGCATCCACTTTAGGGCTTCCAAGAGACCTTCCGATAAGGTGTCATTTTGGCAGTGATGGCGTGCAGCTAGGTCTGTTAGTCGTTCCTGCCATCGCGTTGTAAGATCGGCTTCTCTCGAAATCTGATTTTTCAGAAAGTTGTTGAAATTTTCGGTTTTCACCATTTTGTCAGATAAGACTGCGATTAGCGCTGTTTGATCTTTTAAGGCGTCGTGAAGTGATTCATAGAGTTTTGTGAAGGGAATCATTGCCATCGATGTCGCAGCAAGCACATTATTGTATAGCTGCGTGGCTGCTGCAGCCGAAAGACTGGGTTTCTGAGATGCCGATGAAGAGCCATCTACACAGGAATGTAAGCTCGAGGAGGTCGCCTCATGTGACGCTGCTTGGGCGCTTGATTGGACTTTTTCCAGATGATCTGATAGATGTTTCTTTGACAGGGAGGAACGTACTCGAGGAGTACTTGTAGATGTCAGATTTGGTAATCGAGGACCTTTGGCCACACTTTTGTTTGCAGACATATTGATAGTTATAGCAGGCTGTTCATCGGCAATGTCAGGTAAATTGCGGCTCAGGTCAGCCCCATCTATAGTTAAAGATGAGTGGTCTTGCCGTGTGAGGTTTCCCTGAGTGACCAAGTCAGCTGATTCTATTGAGTTTAACTGTGGCATTGTACGAGAACAGGTTTGATGACGTTGATCGTAATATGTCAGCAGTCTTTCTTTTGCGGCGGCATAGTCTGCGTCAAGTTGTGCCAGAAGTCGTGCCTCGCGTCCTTCTGTACTTGAATTTGTGTTTGTTTTTTTTCTACTATGGTTCTCGCACTGTGTTCCTGTAGTGTGAGATTTATTGGAATTATGAGGCGACGCAGTTTGAATGTCTTTAGAATGATTATTGATTAGACCTTTGGGGGTATCACATACTTGATGATTGGCAGGAGTTAAGAGTTCCTTGTCGTTGTTTACTTCGGGTACGAGTCTAATAATGTTCTGAGGCTGTTTCTGAGGCTGTTTCCTTGGTACTGTTGACGTTCGATTTAGAGTGGAACAGTTTGTGAGGAAATGCATATCAGGTGGATCACATGAGTTGCAAGGATTTGCTGTGAGTTTTGAGTTTAAAAAATCATCGTTTGACAAACGAGGATTTAGAGAGGCCGAGTTTATAGACGTGGTAGTGGAAATGAGTGGTTGTTCGCTCTTACTAGATGTTGCGAGACACTTTGAGGCAGCAGTTGGAATTTCGATATGAGGTGTGGGCGGGATGATCACAGTTTGAGGGTCAGCTTCAATCATTTCGACGTCAGTCACGTCAAAAGGCGAATAGAAGATTTCAGGACTATTGATCAACAGAGTGGGCGATTTGTTGTCTCGTAGCGATGGGACAGGATAGCTGAGTAACGCAGCTGCTGTAGAGTTTCCTTTGCTGCTAATATGATCGTTCTGCTTATTAGAGATGTCGAGTAGAGAGACTGACGGCGGCAGGCATTTAGGTGAGCGAACAGGAAGGAAAGTAGAAGTTGGAATTAGGAGCTGTGACGGCTCTTCATGGGGCACAAGTGACTGATCACAGAGATGGATTGCGGATGCCTTATTTGCAATGATGGCAATGATTTCTGCGTCTGGTTGAAGGATGTCGTTTACCTCGACTGGTGGGAGTGATATAGTGGCAGGCATTATTGTATCAGTGACAGCAGGATTATGGAGCGTGGATATGTGCGGAGCTATAGGAATTTCTAAACACATGGTTGGTTCCACGGGGGCAGGAAGCCCGTCTCCCCGCTCGCTTACCTTTACTGTTTGGGAGCCACTTGTCACTTTCATTGCAGACCACGGATTTAGCAACCTTCGATGCTGGAGAGTTTTCTTCCTAGTTTGAGGGCCTGAGTTTGCGGTCATCGGGGGCGCCGCTCCTCCGCTCACCAGCTAAACAGCTGAAACAGTATAGTCAGGTGCGTTGCCCTTGTCTCCGCGTTCGCGCCGCAAGGGTGAACTGGCCCTGTGTTTATGGGCTGGCAGTGACACGTGAGCAGTCACGTGATCGGCACGATGCTCCGCCTCCTCCTGGAAGCGAGCGTCTAGCGAGCGCGAGTTTGGATGAACTCCCAGCGCAAGAAGACGTTCGGCAACACCTGGTAGTTGTTTTTGTAATGGCAAGGGCGAGGGGAGAGCAGAGCAAAGAAAGTCTTCCACTTCGAAAAGAGCGGTTCACGCCGCTCAGCTGCACTGGCCCTGTGTTTATGGGCTGGCAGTGACACGTGAGCAGTCACGTGATCGGCACGATGCTCCGCCTCCTCCTGGAAGCGAGCGTCTAGCGAGCGCGAGTTTGGATGAACTCCCAGCGCAAGAAGACGTTCGGCAACACCTGGTAGTTGTTTTTGTAATGGCAAGGGCGAGGGGAGAGCAGAGCAAAGAAAGTCTTCCACTTCGAAAAGAGCGGTTCACGCCGCTCAGCTGCACTGGCCCTGTGTTTATGGGCTGGCAGTGACACGTGAGCAGTCACGTGATCGGCACGATGCTCCGCCTCCTCCTGGAAGCGAGCGTCTAGCGAGCGCGAGTTTGGATGAACTCCCAGCGCAAGAAGACGTTCGGCAACACCTGGTAGTTGTTTTTGTAATGGCAAGGGCGAGGGGAGAGCAGAGCAAAGAAAGTCTTCCACTTCGAAAAGAGCGGTTCACGCCGCTCAGCTGCACTGGCCCTGTGTTTATGGGCTGGCAGTGACACGTGAGCAGTCACGTGATCGGCACGATGCTCCGCCTCCTCCTGGAAGCGAGCGTCTAGCGAGCGCGAGTTTGGATGAACTCCCAGCGCAAGAAGACGTTCGGCAACACCTGGTAGTTGTTTTTGTAATGGCAAGGGCGAGGGGAGAGCAGAGCAAAGAAAGTCTTCCACTTCGAAAAGAGCGGTTCACTCTCACAATCCTCTATATTATAACAAAACCAATCTATACACAATGCCACGTGGTCTTCCACACTTTCCACTCATTCCTCGCTCACTGAACTCACACCATTCCTCAAGCACTCCAATTCCCCTCCTTTGGCCCACTTGTTTTTCTCT
The DNA here is from genome assembly GCF_040938575.1 of Ambystoma mexicanum. Taxonomy (NCBI): domain Eukaryota; kingdom Metazoa; phylum Chordata; class Amphibia; order Caudata; family Ambystomatidae; genus Ambystoma; species Ambystoma mexicanum. The sequence goes on along the minus strand of NC_090937.1, from coordinate 1,087,615,717 downwards.
GCAAAAAGGTGCACTTGCATCTACGTGCTCTCCCGAAATCCTCCATCACGGGGTCCCATCAATGGCCTGCACATTCCAGGGACAGCACCCTGCTCAAAAGAACAGACAGGAATACTGTTAGCACAACTGCTCTAAACCTCTCCAAGGTGCACACAAGGGAACTGTTTGCTGCAGGTGGGTGCAGCCCCTTCGAATGTGCGCCCAGGAATCCTCTGTCCTCACCTGGAGGCTGGCATCACGCCGGGGTCACCAATTTTGTAGAGCAAACCAACAACCAGAGAAATAACAACCCTCTAAGGGCAGGTGTCTCCAAAAGGTCAATCGCGAGCGGTAGGTGGTTCGCAGGTCAATCACGGGCGACGGGTGGCTCGCCTGAAGATTTGCAGTCACTCGCTGCCATTAACGACAAAAATAAACACTGCTTTGCTTGTAAATTATTAACTTAACTGCCACCGGCTCTGTCCAGCTTCCTTAACAAAAAAGGAAAAAGCACACCAATTAATGTCCTGACTGCCCAAGTCCAGTTCATCCAATCAGAACATAGCGCACAAAATCACTAATGATGGCTCATTAAGGGCTTAATGGTTTTGTGTGCTACTTTCTGATGGGGGAGCATGGGCAGCCCTATGAGTGTCCAGGCAACTTCTCTCAGGAAGGCCTTTCTATCACTTCACACATGAGTAAGGCGCCAATATGCTAAAAAACGGGTTTAAATGGCACAAAACCAAGTCCCTTCACCTGGACTACAGCAGCACCTGCATCGCCTCACTCCGAGTGATCTCTCTGCCTGCAGCCTGTCTATGCTGTTGCCGGAGTCCGGACTTGTATCCCAGCCTGTGCCTGTCTGTTTGCCCATTGCCTTCATCAGCCAAAGTTAAGTAAAGCCGCCTCAAGGACCGTGAGGGCTCTTTTCAATCAGCTAGAACAGAACCCTCATGGGCCTCATTTTTCCCACAGCAGCAGAGCCTCAAATACAGAGCTTGCTTGGGAGTGCGCATGCCCAGGTCATCAGTGCAGTCCCTGCTGTAGAACAAATAAGGACCTTGGGGTTATAACAGGGCCCTCATGCGCCTCACTTTTCCCACAGCAGGGATAGAGTGAACGCTAAGGGTGCAATGCAACGCTATTCTATTTTTTTTTAGGAGATTGCCAGCCTGTAAGGGAACATTCAGTTTACAAGCAGACAATCTCACAGCAATTTCTGGAGCCTTGTAGATTACAAAGAGTACAGTAAAATTTGCAGTGCGGCATTAAAAGTGACTTCTCTTTTTTGAACCTATCTCTGCAAATCTGCATTTTCAGATATTAACTTCTTCAAATAAAAATGTTGCACATTTTTGACAGATGAGCATCTAAGTGACTCCATCTGAGTTGCTGTTTCAAGCTACACACCAGATTACACAGCACTGGTGGATAGCATGCAGTGTCAATCTTCACATTGAATGTTCTGATCGATTTGTGACATTTTTATGAGACAGCTAGTCATAAAAACATTATTTCGTATTTATTTTAGTATTTATTGGATTTTATATAGCGCTTTACGCCAGAACGCTTTATAAGAGGAGCAAGCAAATATTAAATAAAGATGTTTTTGAAGTTAATATGACTGAATGCATATGTTTTTTCCTTTCTGTATAAAGAGGAAATAAACTGCCCAAAAAATATTGGTACAAATTGCCATGCATTTTAAACATCCCGACCCAGAATGCTCTGGCTAGTAGCTCTCGACTATTGGCCCTTGACTAGAAGTAGCTCTTGCTAACAAAGGTTGGAGACCCCTGCTCTAGAGAAAAAGGCTTGGCGCACCCTTTTGTGAGAAGAACAAGAGCTTTATTTGTATAAAAAAAGTAAATGGTGACAGGGTTATAAGTCCACTGCTGCAGAGCTTTCTCTTCAAAGAAAACAGCACATTATAACTAAAATAATCGTCATCTGTGACGCACACGATATACAGTGTTCATCCCCCACCCTCATTGGCTGCCGGCTATATACATACTACTGATTACACAGGAACCCTCAGTTCATTGGCCGCATCAACTTCTTCACACATGGGTTTCGATCTCTTCACCTTGGGTTGCTGTTAGGTGATTGGCTTGCGAATAAAGCAACTTTTTTCTAATCCCAGACACACAGGCGTCCCCACCAAGCCTCCCTGTCTGAAATCTTGTGTGCGTTAGCATCACCCTTTGCTCTCCATGGTACAAATCACGGGCCAAGCTATCCTGTGCCCCCCCTTATCAGCTGCGCCTCTCAGGGGCAGGCCTGGTTCTCCTGCAGGTCCCACTAATCAGTCTAATTTGTGAAGGATTTAGGTGATTTGCTTGTGGCATCTGACAGTTGAAATGGGGTGGCTATTATCCTGGGGGCACTGGCGTCCTAATCTCAGAATGGGTTTGTCCTTCACGACCGGCCGCTGCTCTACGTTCACATTCCTTCCTTATTTCGCAAAGCTCCAACAGGATACATATGTCTGTGTGTGTGCATGTTTCCTACCTGCCTGGGGTGTGGGTGAACTATTCAAGCACATGATCTCACTGTTCTGTGTTCTCAACACTGCCTGCAAGGGCCCAGCCCTATCTTGCAATATGGTCTCACTTCTATATTTCTCATCATTTCACTGGGACTTGTGCAATGAGTGGTGTACGCACACAATATATCTAACTAACACTCTATAGGGCAGTTTTTAGCGTGCGTGCGTGCGTGCGTGCCTGGGTGTGTCTGTCTGCCTGGCCATGACTTGGGAAACTCGTGGTGTTCGATCCGAGCTGATTCTATATTTGACTCGGGAGAAAGAGCCTTTGAACTAAAGGTACGCTCTGTGAAAAGCAAACGATCCAGTGGTACGGGATGCCAATGATTTATATTACACTTCCATCTTTGGGTTCGGCAACATTAGGAAGGCAACGTGCCTGCGGGAGAATGTGGTAGGAGAATACATAGATCGCTGGGTTAAGAAGGAGAGGTGACCTCAATAGGGCTAATTTCCCCTGGAACTACAACCACAGCTAGCATTAATTAAAGTTGATTGGGGAACAAACAGAACGCTTAGAGGCTTGTCCATTACCTGGGTCTCCTCATGATTGTACAAGCAGGGAGGGACATATCCTCCACTCCTTTTCCCTTTTCTAGCCTTTCTGCAGCAAACAGGACGCTGCTGGGTGGCTAGAGGAGGGGGAAGAGCTCTCGCTTGGCTCTATTTAGCCGGTCCCTTTTGCCGTACGTTCCTGGAGCTGCCCTCGCGACTCCAAGGGAAGCAAAGGAAAGCAAAGTCAGCAGCTGCTACGGCCGGCGATCCCTAAACTATATTCCAGAGGGCTGCTGATGGAGACAGAGGCAGTTGGCAACCAATCATGCTACTACCAGACTTTTGACAACAATACATGATAAAGAATGGCATTTGCTGGCTATTATTCCAGCAATTAATTCTGCACTATCCTCCCAAATGTCTAGAATGGTGTTCATTTAAATAATTAGAAACGGTCGGCAAAGACAAACAAAACTAACTCAATTTCCTGTGTACCTGATGTGTCTGTCCTTGGCAAAAGTGGAAACAGCGGTGCTCTGGTTGCTGTTCAGAGGTATGTTGGGTGGATTTTGAACCACGTTACCCGTTGTGGGCTGGGAAATCACCATGGTGTTATACAATGAAGCTGAAAATGTGCCCTGCGTCTGGCCCGGTAGTGAAGACGCACCGAGTACGCTTTGCTGACTCTGCGGAAATGGAAAGGCAAATGTGTATACTTTTCAGAAAATGCCCATTATGTGAAACACGTGTAACAATCCACATTTAAACACGAAGAGAAAAAAACATGCACAGTTGTGATTCACTCTTTCAAAACACTTTAATGTGCTAAACCTTTCACACAAATGTGTGGCCAATAGTGAAAACATGCATTTATTTTATTTTCAGCAAACCATCGACATCACTTTCTCTCCTGGTACCAAAATGTGCTAAATCTACAGGAATCCTGTAATGCATTGCTTCAGCCAACTTGACCACTTGCTATCATAGTAGCCATCTACTATGTCACATTAGCAAGCGGAGAGTGCCGCACAGCCAAGCAGGGTGCTCGATTGCAAGCACTACCGGCCTGATTAGCAGCTCTTCCCTTGTGCTGTCGCTCCTTCCGCCTCGCGCTATTGTACCTTTCTCCCTTGTGCTGTCCCCACTTGTGCTCTCACTGCTCCCCTATTGTACTGTACTTTCTCCTCCCCTTGTGGTGTCACTCCTCCCTCCCTTGCGACGTCCCTTCACCTCTCTGTGCACTATCCCTTCTCCTCCCCTTGCGCTGGCCCTCCTCCCCCTTGCGTTTCTCCTCCCCTTTGCACTTTCCCTCCCGCTTTTCCTTTCTCTCCCCTCTTGTGCTTTCCCTCCTCCCCTTGTACTTTCCCTCTTCCCCTTTCCGCTATTGCTCCTTCCCCCCTTGTGCTGTCCCTCTTCCCCCTTGTGCTGTACCTTCCCACCTTGCGCTTTCCCTCCTCCTCTTCTGCTCCCCCTTGCTCTGTCCCTCCTCCCTTTACGCTGCCCTTCTGCCCCTCTTTGCACTGTCCCTCCTACCCATGTCGCTCCTTTCCTCCCCCTTGCGCTGTCGCACCTCTCCCCCTTGCGCTGTCGCTCCTCCCCATTGTGCTATCACTCATTCGCCCTCTTATGCTGTCGCTCCACCCAGCTTCGTCCTGTTGCTCTGCCTCCCCTTTGCCCTGCCACACCTTCGCCCTGTCATTGCTTCCTTCAAACGTTGTACAATGCTCCCGTGTACTGTTGCTGGCCTACATTTCATCTGTTGGATGTTTGTATTCTCCTTTGTGTTGCCATGTTTTCTTACTCCTTCCCCCACAGTGCTTCCCTCACCCCTGGTACTGCACTTCATTCCCTCCCATGCTGTCATTCCTCATTACTTCCCTTCATGCTAAAGGTATAATGCAATAAACAACTACAAACGCCCAAACTATTGGATTTGCCAATGCTTGTATCATTTGCGTTAGGTTTTGAGAATCTGCCCATACTCTTTAATAATGGGTTACATATAAAACAAATATAAATAAAATAAGTACTTGAGTTGTAAAATAGCAGAGCAGTAAATATATAAAAACAGTGAAGTGGGCATAAAAAGACCATTTGCAATTCAAAGGAAAGGGGAGAAAGGGGGAATCTCTACACACCAGAAACACACAATTGAGTCACTCGATATCCACAAGTAGAAGAGGGGAGAGCAAAACACAACATGGCCCAGACAGCCAACCAATATTAAGAACAGAATTAGATTTACAGTATGAGACCTAGGGTTCTCATTACACTCCCAGCAACATTTCTAACATAAAGTAACCATAGGTAGACAGAATATCCCTATACGTTACAGTAGGAAGGAGTGGAATGCATTGGTTTAAAATTCACTAGTAAATCAGGAATACCAGCTAGAATTATAGTTCTTGGTAGGAAAGTACAGGGACCCAACGGGGACATAGGAAAAATGGCACTGAGGAGATTCTTCAAGTAACTTTGAAGGGCATTAGTAGTTTAGGAAAAGTCAGGTAAGTCTGGGTTCTACCCAACAGATGCAGAGAAAGGTCAAACCAACTGCATAGGACTTCAGACAAGCCCTTCCAAAGAGTTCCAGTTCCGAAGAACAGTAGACCCACGTAAGAAGCATCCAAGTGAACATTTAGTCCCAAGGAAAACAAATGGAGAAGCGCAGTTGAAGTTGACCCAGTGACCATGGACCACGCAGACCCCTGAGGGCGAGTATCTTAAAAATCACACTACACCAGGACCGGGAGGTATGTCCCCATAGTACTGGATCCCGAAAACACGGTTCCAGGAAGGCAAAAAAACGTCAGTACGGCTCTTCTCTTTCAGGTTGTGTTGTAGGGCCTGGACAGCCAGGGACTTGAACTCTAGACCAGCAACACAGTGACCAACACGATGAACTAACAGCCTTCCTAGGAATGTAGCACCCCAGCCGGGAGCAGAAGCAGGACTGAGATGACACCCAGGAAGTGTAGGAACCTGACCAAGGAATTTGGTGTGGTGCGGAAGGGCAAGGCGATCCAGCCAGCAACAAACAGTCAACCGATGGGAGAAATGGAGGCAGGGTACCGATATCTCACAATCCTTCTTGACAGCAGCATCTTCTGACCCCAAGGCACACGACCAAGGAGAAATTTCAGGGAAGCAGTGGGAAAACAGCCCAGAGACAGTTCCAGCAAGCAGATCGCAGTCCGCTCAACATGGAGGAATGGGGTGGATGAGGACTGCCCACTGAAGATGGCCTGCAGCCAAGAGAAAAAAAACAGAGCTAAGGGAAAGGACACAGGACCTGGCCACTAAAGCCAAACCTGGTCCTAAATTTGAAGCAGCGCTTTGTGGAAACATCCTTCAGAAGGTAGGTAAACCTGCAGAAATCTCAGCAAAAACAAGCAGAGTTGAGGAATGGACAGGGTTCTCCCCTGGATATGCCCATCATTTTGATTTTTTTGATTTGTTTATGGTTCTAAAAAAACCTTTACAAAACAGAGTACGTACAAATCTTGTTTGCTAAAATCATCATTCAGTTCACTTAAAAACATCTTTAAAAAACAAAAAGCAGCACAACTCTTCTGCAAGGAGTTTTCAAGTTGATATACTCAACAGTGCAACTTAAATAGAAAAATACTGATAACATAAAATCATTACTTAATGGAAATTGAATGGCTAACCCATCACTGACAGGATAGGTGCAAAATATGCGATCTATAATACTTCATAATAATCCAGTAACCCTGATTCAAGGTCTTAACATCAAAGATCTAGATGAAACCGTGCATCGTACGTCTCACTGTATTAGACAATTTTTAAGGGTATTGACAAACAATCCGTTACATTGGTCACATTTGTTTTTTAGTAGCACTATGTGCAAACACTTTCTTTGTTCAAGAATATTCAATGTGAAAGTTAATAAAAGTTAAGAGTTGTGCAAAATGCAGATAAAAATCGTTAAGATTCATAATCATTGTTTTCGCTAAAATGCCATTCTTTTAGAGACCGACTTAATTCAGCCTTCCAATCACTCAAAGGAGCACTCAAACAAAGAGGAGAGCCATCAGGTTGACGACCAAAAATGACAAAACATCCAGGCAGCCTACACATCTTGTAAATTGGCATATCTTTGACTAGGGATCATTCTAACGCAATCCAAACCACTCCTGGGGATGCAGGGCTGGGATAAGAGTGAGCCCATGTAAGCAAAACATCCATTTCCAAGACAAAGGAAATGACCAGAAACAAAATGGTGAGGGGTAGGACTTACAAAAAAATATTAGCACCCCAATGGCTATCGTACTGGTAAAATTGAGCTACTAATGTGTTAAATCTGCTTCAACCCTTGTGAAGACAAAACTATATTACAGCTGCCACAATGAAACTCCACAACATTAGTGTAGGGCAGTGTTTTACAGCCTTTGACCTCGCCAGATGTTTTGGACTGCAACTCCCATCAACCTTATTCAGCATAGTCAATGGAGAGGGATCATGGGAGTTGTATTACAAAACATATGGAGAGATGCAGGTTATAGACACCTGTAGGGCGATATAATCACCAGACATGCATTCCGAGGGCCAGCAAGTGCTGTTGGCTGGTCCGGTGCCCTTTCTTTATAAATTGTGCTCCGTAGTAGGAGCCCACCGAAAACGAATTAAGGTGGTATCTTGATCTGCAGTCAAATGCTCTACTACTGAGCTATACCCCCAGTTCTAAGGTGGATATCTTAATCTGTACAGAAAGCTGGTGAACAGGTTTGTCGTATTTTGTAATAGAATTCTAGGGGTGATAAAACTAGTGCATCAAAGTCGTTTGTATTAGTATTGTGATTGTAATACTGCATTGTGGGGGAAGTAGGGCTACACTCTAAACTCTATGGTGAAATATGATAGCAAATGTTTGTTTCTACTCCCTACTAAGAGCTTAAAAATGAGGAAAAAAGAAAGGGCAGCCGCTGTTAAAAAAGAAATCTCTGAAGCCCTGTTCGTTTTCACTAGTAGGAGAGATAGTATGTCACGCGCACTAGCGCTTCCCTTTCCCCACCGTCACCACTCTCCCCGGTGGAGGATTATAACAATCCCGAACAGGAAGATGGAGATATTTGATCTAGGGGAGCTGCAAAAGGAGGACACTAGACAAAAGGATATGGCAAGCTCTCCTCTGTTATTGGAATTCGAGGAATTTGTCTCTCTGCCACAGGAAGGACATAAGCACATATTGGGGCAGGAAGCTTTTGATCGTGTGCTAGCCTTGAAGTGCATCCTTTTTAAACAACCCTCACATTTTTGCTACTGGCGAAGTCACTTTACTTGCTCTGTCGGAGCAACATTTACTAATGGAGGGTGGTCTGGACTCAAGTTTGCCATCAGCCCAGACTCATTCTACTGGGGGGATGGATCATGCTGCTATCCATCTACAGAGTACGGTCGCTCAAGATTTTATCTATCTTGAGCTGAAAGAATATACAAATGATCTACACGACATATCAACACAATTAGTGACCCTGATCAATTGTTTGGGCTTTCATTCCCCGGAACAGGATGTTGCTCCCCTTAACACTGTTTGCAGTCACTTGACTTCTATTCTAGATGATTCACTCATGATATGCAACATGGTCCTTCAGCAGTCTGCATCCATACATTTGTTGGAGGATACCTGGAATTTACATGCCCCCCTCGCTGTTAACCACTTGGATCGGGAAGTGGCTGCCTTGAGTGTAGGGGTTAGTGTTTTGCCCCATTCACTTAGGGAATCACCTACTAAAAATAAAATCCCAAAAAAAGGAATATATCGAAAGAAAAAAAACAATGCCTATAGAATTCCAGAGGTTCCTAAGAAATCATCCCGTAAATTTGTACGATCTGTGGTATAGCAGTATTTATTGGATAGTCAACAGCCGAAAAATGTTTATGGCTCTTTTTCCATCAGGGATGGGGGTTTCCCAGACCCCGCTACCGATCAGGAGAATATCGTTATGCAGTGGGTGTTGGCCTCTGAGATGGGCCCGGGTGAAGATGAGGCTGCTCAAGAGAAGACTTGAGCGGGTGTCCAATTAGACACAGCTGACACTCTTACGAACGCAATGAAAGACAAAGAGTCAGTTAGGAAGGTGGGGATGAATGACCCCAAATAGGTGGATGATGGGAATATTCATGAACTCTTTAAAAAAACCTCTGGTCCCGTATTCAGAGAAAAAAAATCTACTAAATGAGTGTCCATAAACCGCAAGGCTCCTATAATCATTCCCCTCAATCCTGGTCGGCCCCGTTTGACCTCCAGGGGGTCCTTAGCTGAAAATATGGGGAATAATGTAGTCTCTGGAGTAGGGGAACAATCCACTGCTCTTACGGCGGAAAAAATCAGAGCAACTGTGAAGAATGTTTTAGAGCAGATGGCTCTGAAAGGATCAACTGCCTTCGAAAGCCCTATTGGTGGGACCACTAAATAATGGGGTAGATCTTCGCAGGAGAGGTCCCTAAGTGGGCCTTCAGGTCACTCCAAATAAGCAGGAGCGTTGGCTCCCCAGGCCCTCTAGACTGCCCTGGATCCCCCGAAGACTCTGTTGGGATCGGCTAAGAGGGCCCTTGCTAAAGAGGTATGTGACCTCTCAGCAGATAAGTATCAAGCTCCTATGGAGGTCCCAAATGTGTTGGGGCACTGTCTACCGCAAACTATAATTGAACCTTCTCTGCCAGTGAGTGTCCATCCTAATATTATGGGCCACACTAAGAACTCAAATACTATTGTTAATGATGTTCAATGGAGAGATCCACGATTTCCCGATCCTAGCCTTTTGCTTTATAACATGTTTGATTATGGTGGACCTGATTCCCTAAACAGGTAGAGAGTGTTAGCTCTTCTAAATGAAATTCCTGCCTTGAGGCTCATCACATCTAAAGATATCAAGTTGGAAGACTTCATCCGCCCAGGGAGGTATGATCACGTTAGATTGGTCATACCTTCTCCCGTATGGTGTATGAGGCTCTTTTAATGGAAGTCCAAAACTTTAACAAATTGGGATATGATTTACTTCCATTTGATTCAGGGTCATCTCAGGGTAATAGAAAATGAGGGAAGCAAAGTTCTGAGCCAGACTCAACCTGTGGAGATACCTCTCTTTTGGGGATCTTTGGACCAGATATGATATGATATGATAGGTTATTTATAACGCGCTTAATACCCAGAGGTTTCTAAGCGCGGACCCGGGGATCGAACCTGTGTTGCTCCGTGTTGTCTTGTTTCCAAGTCGAGCACGTTGCTGCTGAGCTATCCTCCCGAGACAGATGGGACCTATGCTGAGAAGTTTGGGGGCTAATTGGACAATGAGTGCACCTGGGTAAAGGTTAGTTGATGCAAAGTCTAATGTTCAGTGATAGCTGAACACCTATGCAAAGTAAGGATCCAGCCCGAGGATCCCTGAATATTTGACAAGTGTAATTGCTCTGCTGGTGTTGTGCTTATCTGACAATAATCTCACTGCTAATTCTAATTAAACAGATCGTCATTTAATGTTTTCTAGTTGCATGACATAGTCCATCAAATCTGCCGACACGTGTTTCGACCATAGGTCGTTACCAAGGCATTCTATTACATAGACTCTTCTGTACATCATTTTTAAGTATATTTTTTCATAATGTAATCAATTCATAGCATTATGCAATAATTTACAAAATCATGTTATATTATCATTGAGGTTGTTGAGGAGAACGAAGGACATAAAAATAATAAAATTGAAAAAACAAAAGTGAGAAATAACAAATATTGAGATAAGTTGCAATGTTTTGGACACATCTACTGCTGTCTGTATTCAGATATTATATAGGCTATTGGTGCACAGAGCTCTGTGAGGCCCTATATACAATATGTTGACAATACAGCATTGGTATTTTAATGACAGTGTCTTATGAGGTAAAGTTACTAACCCTCACCCTTGCCTGTTTAAGTGTGTCAAATCCACCACTAAATTATAGCATTTTCCCTTATCCAATCATCAATCTCCCCATGCATTGTGCATCTCCGTGTACATTTGATGGTACTAAAACCCTTTAAATAGGTCTCACCGTTACATGTTTCCTTGGTACGCATCTCTGTTAGGTTACAATGGCCTAGAAACGATAAATGCTGTTGTATTAATACATTTTTGATGGACCCTCTTGGCCATTGCCTCCATGTATACTAGACTGAATTCGGAGTGCAAATAATTATTGTTAAAATTGTGCTCACCTTACACCTTGTAAGGATGCATTCAAAGTAGGTTCAATTGAAAAGTTTTCCCTCACTCTGGTGTGTTTCTTTTGCGATAAATATCAGTTCAGCTTCTGAGTTAAGAGGTGAAAATAGACTACTGTTAGTTCAAATGATAGTGCTCGCAGAACAGTTACGGTATCTTATTTATCATTATCTTACCATAGTTATTTGTGATCCTCCGCTCAGTGTTTTAAGCCGGTTCGGATTAATGTACTCCGTTCCATATGGCCCGCGGTTGCCATCTTTGAACTGTATTTTAATGCTAATTGATGCATTTTGCGCCTGTGTGTCCTTGCTTGAGTCTTTCTTCACTGTTTATTATTTTTGATTATACCTGGTACAAGAATTAGTAATGTTCTCACTGTGTTTCTTAATTAATATAATGTCTTACTTGATGAAAACAATTAAATTCACCTGAATGATATGTGTTGATTTCATGTTATTAATGTCTGCATGCTCAAACGCCTGTGCGTCCTCGCTTGAGTCTTTCTTCATTGTTTATTATTTTTAATTGCACTTGGTACAGGAATCATTAATGTTCTCACTGCGTTTCATAAATAATATAATAACGTCTGGCTTAATAAAAACAATTTAATTCTCCCAAATGATAATTATTAATATGGTACTAGTAACCGCGTGATCACTTGCGATAGTCTTTCTTCACTTGTTCTTATTATTCTATTTTCAATGTTCGCTATCTAGAAATGTTTTTGGCATTGGATAAATCAATGTTTATGCTATAATTGTGTTTACTGTAGTCACTCTAGTTTGTGAAAATCGTACTGCCAACCACGTTATTTATCAATGTCAGATTGATATCTGTGAACTTGTACGCAATATTCTTTCTTCATTTATTGTTGATTTAAAAGAATCCTGAACATTATTATCTTCATTATCTTGTTTCAATTAAAGGTATGTGTCAAAAGTTACTCAATATTGATTAATATCAGGTATTAGTCATCCTGACGTGATATTAGCGACAATCTTTCTTCACTTATTATTTGAGATGATGTTTCATTATTTATTTATTTATTTATTTTAGTATTTGTAGAGCGCACTACAGCCCACAGGCAACAAGGCGCTATAAGGAAATTTTAAGAAGGCTTGCTTGACGGTTACAGTAAGCGGCCCCAAAAGGTACATTTAAATACATTCACTTAGGTACATTTGCAAGGTTACAGAAGATACACATTGATTGTTACAGTTGGTTACTAATATTCTTCTCTAGGTAGCAGGTGGATGAAGAGATAGTATCCTATACATGGTGATACAGTAGTAATGCATACCTAGAATGACGGGCTCTTTAGGTGAAGAGCTTGGTTTTTAAGGCCTTGCGGAAGGCTGTGTGTGAGTCGATTGATCTAATCTGAGCTGGGAGGTTGTTCCATAAGGTTGCCGCCACAGTGGGGAAGCTGGTGCCTCCTGCGCGCACTCTGCGTGTGTGCGGGACAGTGATGCGGTTAGCATAGGCTGCCCTTGAAGGTCTGGCGACTGTTTGTCTGGTTATCCTCTGTGTCAGATAGGGAGGGGCCTGATCGTGAAGACACTTATGTGTAAAGGCCAAGGTTTTGAAGACCACCCTTTCCTTGATGGGAAGCCAATGTACTTGCCTCCTGATCCCTGAGATGTGTTCCTTGCGGGAGGTGCCAGTAGCAGCTCTTAAGGCATTATTTTGGGCAATCTGGAGTTTGGCGATGTTTTTTTGGGAGGTTCCAATGAACATAGCATTGCAATAGTCCAGTCTGGAACCGATGATGGCTCTGGCAATAGAGATGCAGTTTTGCCATGATAGGAAGGGCCTGATGGCATTGATGAGTTTGGAGTGATATGCTGCAGATGAGGCGATGACATTGACCTGTCTGTCCATAGTGAGGCTGGGTTCGAGATACACACCCAGTGTTTTGATTGTTTTAGAAACTCTGATGGGAATATTTGTCATGATGCCTACCTCTAAGGAGCCAGGCCGGGCCCAGCAACCCCAGAGGCAGACATCATTTTCCCCAGGGAAGTCTCAGCGGGCCCAAGTCGGGGCCCTTTGGACTCAGTCCTGGCGCCTTAGGCGCCAGGCTCATAGCGGACCCCAGTCCTGGCGCCTTAGGCGCCAGGCTCATAGAAGAGGATATGTGTTTAAGTGCTTGGGTGCACACTTACCTGATGCAGACCTTGCTGCTTCATCCAGGCCCTCTTGAGGCCTGAATGGGACTACTTAACCTGTAGGACTACTTCACCATCCGGGTGTGGTCGGGGAAGGATACATACCTGATTGGGGGAAGGATACATACCAGGAACTTCTTCCAAGGCTATTTAAACCCCACCCGAACAGCCACACATGCTTCGCGTTGTTCTGCACCTAGCAGCTGGACGCTCACCGTGTCAGCTCCTGCATCCTGACTTCAGCCACGCCTGCCAGCACCCTGGAACACCTGCAAGGGGAGAAAGGAAGAGAATAGGAGAAGAAAAGCCCTTACCTGCTAAATCTGCATCCCGGAGTCATTTCTCCAACGGCCCTGAAAAGGAAGACATCATTTTAAAGGCATTTTGTTTCGATCGCTGCAGCGCTGCATTTTACTCACCTTTGCAAGGCGCTTCCATCTTCAGCAGCGATCTTCCGGATTCAGCTACGCCCCGGCGCCTAGAGGAAAAAAGACAAGAACAAAGGTGAGAGGGAAAAAAGGAATAAGGAAAGCTCAGTTTCCTTTGAAGTCTTACCTGTTGGATTATTCCCACTGCATTTCGGGTCCTGCCGCTTCCTGGCATCTCCGGACCCCGGCCCCTATGGGGAAAAAAGACAAAGACATTGAATGAGCGAATGCAAAGACATTACCTGAGCGCTCATCCAGAACTGTTTCACTTCGGGTCGGCGCCATATCTCCGGCACTCCGAACCCCGGCCCCTAAGGGGAAAAAGACATAAGCATTAGCGCTTGCTGCAATTAGACAACGAACATTATTATTAAGCTTGAACTTTTGAACAGAACTTTTACAGCGCCTTACCTGAACAGTCAAGCTTACCTGAACTCCCATCAATCCTCAATCCAGTGAAGTAACTGGGTTTCAACGCGCCCCTGCATCAGAAGCAGGATGGAGAGCTCATCCTTCCAAACCCTAAGGTGAGGCTTCACGGGGAATCGTGGAGGAGGTATCGTGGAGGGTTGGAAGGGAGTGGGAGGCTTGAGCATTGTTCCACAGTTGGTAATACTCCCTTTTCACGCACAGGAGGGTATCCAACGAGCTAGGGAAGCCAGAATAGAGGAGCCCTTCCTGTCCATCTTCAGAGTTCTGCGCCTTCGACGCCGCGCCTCCTTGGGAACCAGGTGAGCGTTACAGAACGCGAAGCCTTACCACAATTTCCCACCTAGGCGCTATGGAGACTTCCGAGACAGATCAGCTGGCCCATCTTTTAGGGGAATTACGGGCAGAAGTGCACTCAGCCCGCCAGGAGACTAATGCTCTCAGAAGGGAACTAATCCTATCCAAGGAAAGAACTGATGATCTGGCCAAAAGGTTATTGCAGGGCCAGGCAGAGCACACTCCTTTACCTGTTTCCGGAGATATTTCTACAACAATGGGTTCGAATAACCCGGTACAAATCAATCTACCTGGACACATGCCTTTGGCCCCGCCGGAACGTTTTGCGGGGGATCCCAAGAAATATGCCGTTTTTATGAACCAATGCCGTTTACACTTTTTATGCAGGCCCGGGGCCTTCCCCAACGACCAGACCAAAGTAGCCTTTGTACTATCTTACCTCAGTGGCTGTGCTGCCGATTGGTCTATTCCATTGGTAAATCAGGATGATCCCATTCTCCGGGATTTCCAGGGCTTCCAGGCCAGCATGGAAAGATTGTTCGCTCGACACTCGCAGGGACAGGCCCTTGACAACGAACTGCTATCCTTACGACAAGGTAATCAGGATCTTTTGTCCTATATCGCCACCTTTAATAGACTAGTTGTGGAAACCGGATGGCCTCAAAATAAAAGGATCACATTGTTTCATCGAGGCCTGCGCGGAGAGCTTAAAGATGTTATAGCTCAGATAGTAGATCCACCCCAGGCCTGCGCAGACTACATAGACTTAGTGGTTCAACTTGATCACAGACTTCAAAAT
Source organism: Ambystoma mexicanum (assembly GCF_040938575.1). NCBI lineage: Eukaryota > Metazoa > Chordata > Amphibia > Caudata > Ambystomatidae > Ambystoma > Ambystoma mexicanum. The sequence continues at coordinate 1,087,600,346 of NC_090937.1, read as the reverse complement.
AGAAAAGCAGATCGGCTCAAGTATGAAACCAGAGTACCTATCAAGACCCACGTTAACTCCAAGAGTACTGACGTTTCCGAACCTATGCAAATTGGCAGTGTTAAAGGACCATTAACGCAGAAGGAACGAGAGAGAAGGCGACAAATGCAACTTTGTCTGTATTGCGGAACTTCCGGTCACTTTCTTCAAAGTTGTCCAGTTAAACCACCCAAGAAGGTGGTTGGAGCCACTGATAATGAGTTATTGACACCTGGTTCGGGAAACGACCTAGCCCGACAAGCGTAGGGGTCCGCTTGCCGAGCTTGAAAACAAACTCTTTGACCTCGCATTTTGTCATGCCAATGGTGCTTGTGAACCCAAAACAGCCTCAGCAGTTGCATGCTATAAAAGCATACATAGACAGTGGAGCTATTGGAAATTACATAGACCGTGAATTGGCTTCCAGGATTAAGCTTCCTCTCCGCCCGAAAGTAACCCAAGATGTAATTACTACAGTTGATGGAACCGAAATAGCCTCAGGGCCTGTAACGCATTCCACAGTTGAAATCACTCTGGTGGGTCAGGACGGACATCGGGAAGCAATCGTGTTTGATGTGATCAAGGCCCCACAATTTCAAGTACTTCTTGGAATCCCTTGGTTAGAAACACATAATCCGAGAATAGACTGGCGAGCAAAGAAGATAACTTTTCCTGATTGTGAACCAACCTGTTACCCAAGGAATCCAGCTATGGGTCTAGCCTCTGTAACTTCCACCCCTGTACAGCTACCATCTGAATACCAAGAATTCCAAGACGTTTTTCAGAAAGAGCAGGCTAACACCTTACCTCCCCATCGATCTTACGATTGCCAAATCGACTTGGTACCCAATGCACAACTACCTTGTAGTAGGATTTATGCTCTTACTGAACCTGAGAACCTGCATTTGCGCCAGTATTTGGATCAATACCTGGCCAATGGTTTCATTCGCCCATCAAAGTCACCAGTCTCTTCCGCTTTGTTCTTCGTACCTAAAAAGGAAGGCGACCTTAGGGCCTGTATTGACTACCGCGCCCTAAATCAGATAACGATTAAGAATCGTTACCCTTTGCCCCTAATACCTGAGCTTATCGACCAAGTAAAAGATGCTCGTGTGTACACCAAGCTAGATCTCCGAGGAGCTTACCACCTGGTACGTATAAAAGAGGGCGACGAGTGGAAGACTGCATTCCGCACCAAATTTGGGCTCTTCGAATATCAAGTAATGCCCTTCGGTTTGTGCAACGCACCTGCCGCCTTTCAGTACTTCATGAATGATGTTCTTCGGGAACTTATCGATGTTTGTGTCATCGTTTATATTGACGACATCCTGGTGTATTCCTCCTCAGAATCTGATCACAGAAACCATGTTAGGGCAGTTCTTGAGAAATTGCGCCAGCACAAATTATTTGCCAAGCTCGAAAAATGCGTTTTTCATACCACAGAAGTGGAGTTTCTCGGATTCATCCTGACACCTCAAGGAATCCGAATGGACTCGCGGAAAGTGGACGCCATTCTCAAATGGCCATCTCCTAGCTCTGTGAAGGGAGTGCAAAGCATGCTTGGCTTTGCCAATTTCTATCGAAGGTTCATCCCGGAATTTTCTCGAACTGTTCAACCCATCACAGCTCTCCTAAAGAAAAACAAACGCTTTGAATGGACTCTTGAGGCTGAACAAGCCTTTCAGGACCTGAAAACCAAATTCACCTCTGCACCTGTATTGAAGCACCCGCGCCCAGATCTCCCTTACATCGTGGAAACCGATGCATCCAGTTCGGCCATGGGAGCTGTCCTGTCGCAAAGAGACCCAGAAACTAACCAACTACACCCTGTAGCCTTTTGGTCCAGAAAATTCTCTCCACCTGAACTCAATTACGCAATTACCGACAAAGAACTACTGGCTATTAAATCAGCTTTCAAGGCTTGGCGTCACTATCTTCTCGGTGCAAGACACACCATCACCGTAATTACGGACCACAGAAATTTGCAGTATTTAAAGACGGCCAAAGCTCAATCTTCGCGACAACTCCGATGGGCTTTATTCTTTGCGGAATTTGATTTTGTAATTACCTATCGCCCTGGCTGCAAGAATGGTAAGGCAGATGCCTTATCCCGGATAGGCATGGAAGAACCCAATTCGAGTTTAGAACCTGTGCCAATCATACCGGAACAAAGAATTCTGGGCTTGACTTCATTGCAAACCATTGAGGACATCCAAGCTCAAGTAAAACAGCTTTTTGACTCTTCTGCCTTACTGGAATGGAGTCAAAAGGGTCCTCACTACACCGTTAAGGATGATTTACCCTACTTCCAAGAGCGGTTATTTCTGCCAAGTAAAGAATTGCAGGAACTTGTCATTACCCGTCATCATGAATCATTAATGGAAGGACACCCCGGTATCGCGAAAACAGAAGAAAAGATCAAACGCCACTTCTGGTGGCCTTCTTGGAGAAAAGACATAAAGTCATTTGTGTTGTCTTGCGGAATCTGTGCCCAAAATAAGAGTCAAAAGAAAAGGCCAGCCGGCCTACTTCAACCTTTGGACATTCCACCAGCACCTTGGCACACCTTGTCAATGGACTTTATAACTGACCTGCCTCCTTGTGGTGGTTACAACACGATTCTCGTAATAGTGGATCTATTCTCCAAAATGGCCCATTTTATCCCTTTAAAAGGATTGCCGTCAGCTTCCACCTTGGCCAAGGAATTTAAGGAAAATATAGTGCGGTTACATGGTTTCCCTTCCATATTAGTCTCAGACCGTGGAAGTCAATTTATCTCCCACTTTTGGAAGAAATGTTGCCAACTAGCACAAATAGACGTGCGGTTATCCACCAGCCACCACCCCCAGACCGACGGACAAACCGAGAGAACCAATCAGACTCTCGAGCAATATCTGCGGTGCATGTTACACCAATCCGAGTTGAATTGGAAGGACATCCTTTGGATTGCAGAATATGCATACAACAATTCAGTGCATTCTGGAACCGGACAGACTCCTTTTTATACCCTGTATGGTCACCATCCTCGGACCTCTGACCTAGATCCACCTCTGACCCTGGAGATGCCTGCAGTAAATCACCTACATTCCACAATAACCCAAGCCTTCAAAGAAGCTACAACCCACTTACAGCAAGCCAAGAAAAAGTATAAAGAAAACGCTGATTTGCACCGAAGTAAAACTCCTCCTTACCAAGTAGGAGATCAGGTATGGCTAGCAACTAAACATCTACCCCTCAAGGGTCAGCGAACTTTTAATCCCAGATTCATTGGGCCTTACCCCATCAAAGCTATTATCAACCCAGTGGCCTTTAAACTCGATTTACCATCCAACATGCGGATTCATCCCGTTTTTCCCGCATCTCTTCTAAAACCAGTACAACCTGGAACCAGACTGTCTGAGCCCCCAGGCCCTGTCCAAATTGATGGAGAATTAGAATTCGAAGTGAAAGACATTTTAGATTCCAAGATAGTTAAGTCGAAACTCTTCTATCTTGTTGATTGGAAAGGATATGGACCTCAGGAAAGATCTTGGGAACCCAGTAACTATGTTCACGCACCACGATTAATTCAAAGATTCCATCGAAGATTCCCGCACAAACCAAAACCCCCGGAGGAAAAGACCTTGGGAGGGGCCTTGAGGGGGGGTACTGTCATGATGCCTACCTCTAAGGAGCCAGGCCGGGCCCAGCAACCCCAGAGGCAGACATCATTTTCCCCAGGGAAGTCTCAGCGGGCCCAAGTCGGGGCCCTTTGGACTCAGTCCTGGCGCCTTAGGCACCAGGCTCATAGCGGACCCCAGTCCTGGCGCCTTAGGTGCCAGGCTCATAGAAGAGGATATGTGTTTAAGTGCTTGGGTGCACACTTACCTGATGCAGACCTTGCTGCTTCATCCAGGCCCTCTTGAGGCCTGAATGGGACTACTTAACCTGTAGGACTACTTCACCACCCGGGTGTGGTCGGGGAAGGATACATACCTGATTGGTGGAAGGATACATACCAGGAACTTCTTCCAAGGCTATTTAAACCCCACCCGAACAGCCACACATGCTTCGCGTTGTTCTGCACCTAGCAGCTGGACGCTCACCGTGTCAGCTCCTGCATCCTGACTTCAGCCACGCCTGCCAGCACCCTGGAAAACCTGCAAGGGGAGAAAGGAAGAGAATAGGAGAAGAAAAGCCCTTACCTGCTAAATCTGCATCCCGGAGTCATTTCTCCAACGGCCCTGAAAAGGAAGACATCATTTTAAAGGCATTTTGTTTCGATCGCTGCAGCGCTGCATTCTACTCACCTTTGCAAGGCGCTTCCATCTTCAGCAGCGATCTTCCGGATTCAGCTACGCCCCGGCGCCTAGAGGAAAAAAGACAATAACAAAGGTGAGAGGGAGAAAAGGAATAAGGAAAGCTCAGTTTCCTTTGAAGTCTTACCTGTTGGATTATTCCCACTGCATTTCGGGTCCTGCCGCTTCCTGGCATCTCCGGACCCCGGCCCCTATGGGGAAAAAAGACAAAGACATTGAATGAGCGAATGCAAAGACATTACCTGAGCGCTCATCCAGAACTGTTTCACTTCGGGTCGGCGCCATATCTCCGGCACTCCGAACCTTGGCCCCTAAGGGGAAAAAGACATAAGCATTAGCGCTTGCTGCAATTAGACAACGAACATTATTATTAAGCTTGAACTTTTGAACAGAACTTTTACAGCGCCTTACCTGAACAGTCAAGCTTACCTGAACTCCCATCAATCCTCAATCCAGTGAAGTAACTGGGTTTCAACGCGCCCCTGCATCAGAAGCAGGATGGAGAGCTCATCCTTCCAAACCCTAAGGTGAGGCTTCACGGGGAATCGTGGAGGAGGTATCGTGGAGGGTTGGAAGGGAGTGGGAGGCTTGAGCATTGTTCCACAGTTGGTAATACTCCCTTTTCACGCACAGGAGGGTATCCAACGAGCCAGGGAAGCCAGAATAGAGGGGCCCTTCCTGTCCATCTTCAGAGTTCTGCGCCTTCGACGCCGCGCCTCCGTGGGAACCAGGTGAGCGTTACAATATTATCCACGGTGAAGGATTGGTAGTTAGTATCAAGTTTGCCCAATGTAGATGGGGAGCCGACAAGCAGAAGTTCGGTCTTATCACTGTTTAGACAGAGCCAATTCTCAGCCATCCATGATTGAATGGTGGCGTAGATGCTGTTGAGTGTGGCCAAGTCCGTGGTGTAATCACCTGACAGGGGGATGAGAACCTGTGTATCATCTGCATAGTTTGTATATTAGATGCCCAGGGAGTCAAGTATCCTGAAGAGAGGTCTCGTGAAGAGGTTGTAGAGTGTGGGGGCTATGCAGGAGCCCTGTGGGACTCCGCATTTGATGGGGCTGGGTGTCGCATTGGCGGAGTCTGAGAAGACCTTCATTACCCTCTCCTGAAGGAATGAGGAGACCCAGTCACACGCTTTGGTTGAGAAGTGGGCTGAGGCTGTGAGATGGTGGCATAGCGTTTTATGCTCAACCAAATCGAAGGCCGCAGAGAGGTCTAGAAGCAGGAGGAGAGCTGGTTTGCCCGCGTCTCTTAGGTCATCTTTTTGATTTTTTAGGTCAAGTAGTGCCATCTCGGTACCATGTCGAGGGCAGAAGCCAGACTTGCGTAGCCCAAGGAGGTGGTTGTCTTCCATACATTTTTGAACCTGCAGGTAGGCTGCTTTGTCCAGAATCTTTGACAGAAAGGGGACGGTTGTGATGGGACGGTAGTTCCCTGGGATAGATGGGTCGAGAGATGGTTTTTTTAAGAGAGGTTTTACCCAGGCTTCTTTTAGGGATGTTGGTACATGCGACGATTGAAATGATGAGTTGATGAAGGCCGTAATCATGGGAGCCAAGGCAGGAGCGCAGTCTCTGATAATGTGGGAGGAGCAGGTATCTCCTTTGCAATTGGAAGGCTTAATGGATTTCATGAGTGCAATTACCTCAGATTCAGTCATGTTAGAGAATTCAAATTTGACTGGGAGCGTCTGGCGGTTGGGCTGGAGGAGCCATTGTGCGATCAAGAAGAGCGGATACTGCTTTTTGGTGGGCTAGAATTTTAGAGTGCAAGGTATCTAGATTGTGTAGCATGGCTGCTTGAATTTGGTTGCACAAGGTCTCATCCTTGGTGATGGTGGATGGTGGAATGGACGGTGACTCAAGTTCTCTGAATATGGCAAAGATTTCCTTAGTATCAGGAAATCTTATAATGATATCTCATATTATCTGTATATTACTTGAATCATCTCATTATCAAAATCAATAGTCTCAGGTCCAGGTGAGGAACTGTATCTCAATAAGGCAATCAATTGTAATATGTGAATAGTTATACATTGAAATATATCATTCAGGCTTTAGCAACCCTCACACATATTATCATACATAAATAAATTGCAGTGAGGTATAGCATATGTATAGTCGTGCTCAGCAAAGTTTATTCTCCTGTTGCAATATATTTAAAATTACAAAAGTACAAATGTGTACAAAATTACATTTTACATTCTTTTCTTCCTTTGAATACCAGATTCAGCGTTACAAAAATACATTAATTTCATGCTCCCCGTTTTGTCCATTCTTCAAGCATCGTAGATAGGCTGAATCAAAAATGATACCCTGTCTCAACATGAGTGTTCTATCTCCCTCCACGTACGCTAGTATCTACTTTACGTAATCCTATGAAACGTATATCATCCTTATTGTCACACTGGTGTTGTTCTTGCCAGTGTGTTGCCAACGGTAGTCTAATATCCTGTGAGTTTAGACTTGCAAGATGTTCTCTAATGCAAATGCGTAATTCCCTAATGGTACTACCTACATAAATGCGGCGGCAGACGCAGATAATAGTGTATACCACAAATTTAGATCTGCAATTAATCAAGTCCATTATCCGCACTAGCATACCATCACTGTGCATGTATTGTTTGGTGCCTGGGTGTCCATGTTTGCACATGGTACAGTTCCCACATTTATAAAATCCTTCAATACGTGGTCTCAACCATGTTTGTGTTCCCAAAGATTGTGTAGTCACAGGCTTAAGAAAAGAGGGACTGACTTTGTTTCTGATCGTGGGTGCCTGTGTGTATGTAAAGCTGGGCTTCTCACCTATATATTCGGCTAGGTCTTCATCCATCTTGACTGTATGCCAATGTTTGTTAACTATCCGAAATAGATGACAGGTGTCATCTGAGTATTATGTTACTGTGCTCACATTGCGTTGTATCTTATCTTAGTCAGATGTTTTTGATTTCAATATTTCATTGGATGCCACTTTCAGAATTTTGTTTCGTGCCTGCCATATACATTCAGTACTGTACACTCTTTCCCTAAATCTGTTGCTCAACAGATCACATTCTCGCTTAAATTCTGCATCGCCTGAATTCCTGAGGGCTCGATGAAATTCTCCTGTGGGGATGTTCTGCATTGTGGATCTTTTGTGACAGCTGTAAGCGAATAAAGTAGAGTTAATCTCTGTTGGTTTCCTATATGTATTGCTGGCAATTTTCTTATCCTTAATGTATAAGTGTAAATCTAGGGACTCAATACTGTCTGGGTTGCTGTGTCCCTTGAATTCCAGACCAAAACTGTTGTCATTCAAATAATCAATGAACATTGCAAAGGAGTCTACAGTACCCCTCCAAATCACTGAAATATCATCAATAAATCTTTTCCAGATTACAATATTTTGTTTATTACTGTAAATTCGGCACCACATACATTTCTTCAAACTGACCCATTAAGAGGTTCACTAGGATTGGGCTTATTTCGTCCTTTTGTCTGCAAATAATAATGTTATTCAAATAAAAGATAGTTGTTATGCAGTGGGAATCTAAGAAATTCCTTTGTCAATTCTATGTGTTGCCTGTTTGATGTCGAAAGGTTTGCATATATGGGAAATACATTTCCTTTATAGCTAATGTATGATCAATGGACGTATATAATAATTTTACAACAAGTGTTTCCAGAATATAGTCCATTTGCCAGTTCACTGCTGATACTAGTTGTAAGACATGGGTTGAGTCCCTAATGAAGGATGTTAATAACACAACTTGCTGCTTGATCAAAGCATTGATGTAAGTGGATAGGACTTCTGTAGCCCACTCTATTTCACTTACTATCGGTTTTATTTGTGGAAGTTTCTCAAATTCATTATGGATCTTATGAATAAAATATCTTGTGGACATTATAGCCTCAGTGATACATATGAATACCTTTTCATCTTCCATTAAGAGTCATGCATTATGCCATTTGGTGACCAGTGTTGTCATCTCAAACACCACCTCTCTAGTAGGGTTGGATGGGGATTTCCCAGATTTAGGGAAAGAGGTTACAGTACGGAATGTATACTGCAAGCACAGAACAAAATTCAGAAAGTGGCACACAATGAAATATTGAAACCAAAACATAAGACAAAGATAAAATACAACGCAATGTGAGCATAGTCACACAATACTCAGATGACCACAATCAGCTATTTCGGATAGTTAACAAACATTGGTATATACTCAAGATGGATGAAGACCTGGCTGAGTGAGAATACACACGGGCACCCACGATCAGAAACAAAGTCAGTCCCTCTTTTCTTAAGCCTATGACTACACAATCTTTGAGAACACAAACATGGTTGAGACCACGTATTGAAGGATTTTATAAATGTGGGAACTGTTGCATGTGCAAACATGCACACCCAGACACCAAACAATACATGCAGAGTGATGGTATGCTAGTGCGGATAATGGCCTTGATTATTTGCAGATCTAAATTTGTGGTATACCCCATTATCTGCGTCTGCTGCCGCATTTATGTGGGTAGTACCATTAGGGAATTATGCATTCACATTAGAGAGCATCTTTCAAGTCTAAACTCACAGGATATTAGACTACCATTGGCTGCACACTGGCAAGAACATCACCAGTGAGACAATAAGGATGATATACGTTTCATAGGATTACGTAAAGTAGATACTGGCATACGTGCGGGAGATAGAACACTCATGTTGAGACAGGCTGAATCAAAAATGATATGCTATCTATGATGCTTGAAGAATGGACTCAACCGGGAGCATTAAATGAATGCATTTCTGTAACGCAAAATCTGGCATTCAAAGGACACATTTTACGTTTTATGTAATTTTGTACACATTTGGACTGTTGTAATTTTAAATATATTGCAACTGGAGAATATACTTTGCTGAGCATGACTATACATATGATATAACTCACAACAATTTATTTATGTATGCTAATATGTGTGAGGACTGCTAAATGCACATATTAAAAATTATTGCATTATTGAGATACAGTTCCTCACACGGACCTGAGACTATTGATTTTGTTAATGAGAGAGATTCAAGTAATATACAGATAATATGAGTTATCTTCATAATCAAACATCTTCTCAAATAATAAGTGAAGAAAGATTGATGCTAATAACAGGTCAGAATGACTAATACCTGATATTAATCAATATCGAGTAACCTTTGACGCATACAAAAAATGAAGATAATAATGTTCAGGATTCTTTTTAATCAACAATAAATGAAGAAAGAATATTGCGTACGAGTTCACAGATATCAATATGACAATGATAAATAACCTGGTTGGCAGTACAATTTGCCCAAACTACAGTGACAACAGTAAACACAATTATAGCATAAACATTGATGTATCCAATGCCAAAAACATTTGTAGATAGCAAACATTGAAAATAGAATAATATGAACAAGTGAAAAAAGACTATAGCAAGTGAGCACCCGGATACCAATATGATATTATCATCTGGGAGAATGAAATAGTTTTTTATTAAGCAAGATGTTATTATATTATTTATGAAACACAGTGAGAACATTAATGATTCCTCTACCAAGTACAATTAAAAATAACAGTGAAGAAAGACTCAAGCGAGGACACACAGGCGCGACATGCATCAATCAGCATTGAAATACAGTTCAAAGATGGCGACCGCAGGCCATTTGGCACGGAGTACATTAATCTGACCGGCTTAAAACAGTGAGCGGGGGATCACAAATGATTAAGGTAAAATAATTATTAATAAGATACTGAACTGTTCTGGGAGCATTATTACTGATAGCATTTGGACTAACAGTAGTCTATTTTCATTTTGGAACTCAGAAGCTGACCTGATATTTATCACAGAATAAACACACCAGAGTGAAGGAAAACTGTTCAATTGAACCTATTTTGAATGCATCCTTACAAGGTGTAAGGTGAGCACAATTTTAACAATAATTATTTGCATGCCGAATTTAGTCTAGAATAAATGGAGGCAATGGCCAAGAGGGCCCCATCAAGAATTGATTAATACAACAGCATATATCGTTTCTAGGCAATTGTAACCTAACTGAGATACGTACCAAGGAAAGATCTAATGGGGAGACCCATTTAAAAGGTTTTAGTACCATCAAATATGATATGATATGATATGGCATTAATAACGCGCCTATACACAAGTGTTTCAAGGCGTGACGAGGCAAGGGGCGGGGAACAGAGGGAAGACAGACAGCGATCCTACTAGGTCAGGTGTCAGTCAGATCGTGCAAGTGCATGGGAAGGGGGTAAGTGCAAGGAAGAGGGGGAGGAGAGGAAGTGCAGTACATGGGATAAAGAATAATAAAAGTAAGTAAAGTACGGCCAGCTGGTGGCAAGTGCAAGGGTAAGTGCAGACATCAGATGTCAAGTGCTGGTAATGGGACTGTAGGGAGACAGACAGTCCCGAGTGCAAGGGGTTGCCAGGAAGGCAGCGTAAGAGTCCGACTGGCGGTGGAGGGGACCAGGGCCCAAGAGCAGAGGGTGGCCAGGTAACCAGGGCAGGTTCATCAAGGGATTCAGCAAGGGAGAAGAGTAGAAAAAGCAGAAGCAAAGAGAAGGTTTTGAGGTACTTCCAGAACCGGAGATGGTTCTCCTCAAGTTTCAGTGAGGCAGGGAGGCTGTTCCAGAAGGAGGCCCCGGCTGAAGAAAGAGATCTACCACCCACTCGTTGCATGGGGTAGCGCCTGACCCTGAGGGAGTTGGAGGCAGATGAGTGAAGAGCTCGAGAAGGAAGATATTTAGGAAGAGAGATTTGAAGGTATTGAGGCCCCAGGCCCCAGAGGGCCTTGTGGACAATGCAGAGGGTTTTGAACATAATCCTTGCAGCCACTGGGAGCCAATGCAGAGATTTCAGTCCTGGAGGGATACGCTCCATGGGCTTGAGGCCAAGGACAAGTCTTGCAGTCCTGTTCTGGATAAGTTGCAGAGGGCGGAGAGTAGAGGCAGGCAGATTTAGAAAGAGGCTGTTGCAATAGTCTAGCCTAGAGAGAACCAGAGCTCTGGAGACTGTGAGCTTCTGGGGGAAGGAGAGGAAAGGAAGAATACCTCTGAGGAGGTGCAGCAAGTAGTGTGACTTCTTAGAGACGTCAGAGATGTGAGGAGAGAAGGAGAGTGTGGAGTCGAAGATGACCCTGAGGTTTTTAGCCTCACAGGTGGGAGCAGGAAGAGGGCCAAGAGAGGCTGGCCAGAGAGTGACAGGAAAGGAGGGAGTGGGGGTACCAATGAGGAGAATCTCAGTCTTACTGGCATTAAGGCAGAGATATATTACTGGCTAAGGCAGCACACCACTCCTGAATGGCAGACAGACAGAGATGAGAGAGGGAGAGGGAGAGGAGATGGCTGAGGGTAGCCTGAAAATGAGCTGAGTGTCATCCGCATAGCACTGGAAATTGGGGCAGAGCGCGACAATGCAGTGGGCAAGAAGCACCAGGTATTGGTTGAACAGCCAGGGAGAGAGGTTAGACCCCTGGGGAACACTACAGGTAGAGATAGAGATAGAGGATAGGAAGGACCCAAGTTGAACCTGGGAGGGTCGATCAGAGAGGAAAGAAGTCAGCCACTCCAGGGCATGCCCAGTGATGCCCAGGTTATCACGGAGATGATATACACAGAGATACACAATGCATGGGGCGATTGATGATTGGCTAATGGAAAATGCTATAATTTAGTGACGGATTTGACACACTTAAACAAGCAAGAGTGAGGGGCAGTAACTTTATCTCATGAAACACCCTCATTAAAATACCAATCCTGCATTGTCAAAGTATTGTATATAGGCACTCACAGAGCTCTGTGCACCAATAGCCTATATGATATCTGAATACAGACAGCAGTAGATGTGTCCAAACATTCTCAATATTTATTTATCTTTTGTTTTTTCAATTTTATTATTGTTATGTCCTTCATTCTCCTCAACAACCTCAATGGTAATATAACATGATTTTGTAAATTATTTCACAATGCTAGGAAGTGATTACGTTATGGAAAAATATGCTTACAAATGATGTACAGAAGAGGCTATGTAATAGAATGCCTTGATAACAACCTATGGTCGAAACACGTGTCGGCAGATTTGATGGACTATGTCATGCAACTAGAAAACATTAAATGACGATCTGTTTAATTAGAATTAGCAGTGAGATTATTGTCAGATAAGCGCAACACCAGCAGAACAATTACACTTGCCTGTACTGAGAAGGTTGAGCCCAGCTGGAGATGGTTAGGTTGTCCTTAAGAGAGTCGACTTTGCAGGTAAAAGGGTTAAAAACACAGCTTTAGCAAGGCCTCTGTTTTTTCTGTGGTCTCCTGGAATACTAGGCGCTTCTCCTATCTTTGCTCTAGTTCTGATTTATGTTGTCATCTTGGCTCCTTTGCAAATATTTCTGCAGGAAACATGGTTGGTTGCACCACCCGTCTTAGATGGATATGATATACGGGTGGAGCTGCCCACTCAAGGACATAAGGGATGTCCAGTGGGAGGACTGCTTGTTGCCATTTGTAATGGTTGGGGCCTAAGGGTGACTGATCACTGAAATGTGACCACAGGTATATTAGCAGTAATTATTGAGTTTGATTCTATGTTGGCCCCCCCCTCGACTTATTCTATTTATAAACATTGAATGGTACCCATGGGAGAATCTGAGTAATACAGTAAAAGATTTTAATCTAATGTTGGAAGATTGGTTTGTCTCGACCCCCGGTGGCCAGGTGATTATCGCTGGGGATTTTAATGTTGAATGTAATTTTTCTTTCCCTCTGGATCATTTACATCTTTCTACATTTGGGGGACTTAGCCCCCCTTGCTTTGGACTCTTATGGTACGGTTGCTGTATCGAGGAGAAAAAGGTTTCAAGGCCAAATTTGGCATGATACACTTACAAGCTGGGGATTGCATCTTGTGAACAACCTTTATAATGAACAGACTATAAAGACCCATACTTTGTCTAGCGGGAAATCCTGTTCAACAATTATGTTTTTGTATCCAAGAAGTTGCTTCATCTAGTTAGTGATTTTACTGTAGTGCCTACTGTTTACAGCGATCATGTGATGCTATGTATGTCAGTAAGCCTAAATAAAATTGAACATGTAAGGCAAATCTATTCTACGCCTCTGAATGTCAACGTTACATGTTCCCACTTAGTGTAGCATGATGGTAACATCTCTAAATTTAACATCATTTTGCTGAAGGATTTTGTCAGTTACCCCTGACGTATAAGCTATCTACCTATACATACAGGACATTTGGGCCGTATTTACAAGCAACAATTGGTAAATTAGGAAAAGGGCCCACTAGGCCCAGGATGGGCCATCCCCACAATCACAAGTTTGACCCACTGGTCCAAGATAGAAAAACGCCCGTAGGCTGATGTGATCCCTTAATAAGATGCCATGCCATAGGGATTTTAAGCAGAGAGCATTATTGCAATAGAAACTATCTAAAAAAAACTGGATTAAATCACACCGGGATATTATGTATCAAAGGGATGGGGAGGCCATGATGACTACTTTGAAAGATGTCAACGCCTGCAACTTTTGGCTATTAATTAATGGCCTTGAGACAAATCAAATATTGGCTTAAACTAATGCTATTTCAGAAGCGGGTTGGTACAGGCATTTCTTAGATCTATATAGAAAGGACGGGGCACCATTGGTGATTTGGTGAGCATCAGGTTGTATATATGGGATATGAAATTCTTTATTGATACCACAAGGCTAATTTCTAAGGCTAGTCCCTCTAGAGCCGCTGGCCTGAAACCAACTCACTAATGTGACCCTCAAAAACAATCTTGATCTATGGTCAAAAGTCTTATGCATACTATTTAATGGTATTGTGAAGACCAGGTGTTTCCCCCTTTTGTGGAAAACGTCATACGTTGTCCCAATTTTTAAGAAGGGCAACAAGTTATCCCCATTGAAATACCGACCTATTGCTCTGCTAGATGCGGATTCTAACATCTATGGCACAATGGTGCTAAAACACATTGAAGATTGGAGTATTTGTAATAACATTATATCCGCCCAGCAGATGGCTTTTAGGAAAAATATGGGCACTGACTGTGGTGGTCTCTTGTTGAGTTCCTTGGAATGTTTAGCATGGAAGCGTAAAATCCTATGCAATCTATGTTGCCTCAATTTATTTATCACTTGCTCTTGACTTAGTAGACCGCAATACCTTATGGGCCAAATTGAGCAAACTTGGTATACCCCATGGATTATTGTCCATATTGATACATCTATATGAGGGCTCGATAATCAAGGTCAGGTTGAATAATGAAGCGCTGTTGACTAAAACATTTTCCACTTGCATTTGGCCTACGCCAAGGCTGTATACTTGCGCCCTGTTTATTTAATCTTTATGTTGCAGATGTTGGCAGTGTGCTATATAAAGCCTCATTTGTACCACCAAAGATGGGGCGGGGGTAATATTTTGGGCAGCATATGCAGATGATTGACCATACACCCATCAGCTTATAAAGACTAATAGTTGCTTTTAATCAATATATAACTGAAAATCATTTGCAGGTCAACCCACAGAAGACGGTTATTTTAAGGTTGAGTAAATGAATAACTCTGATTAGCTTTACTTGGTTTCTTAATAAAATTAACAGTGAATTCGGGTCTGACTTATCTGGGGTTCTTAATTATTTGATCCCCAAAGAAGTATTTTCTTAGGAATTACTTGAAAGAAAAGGCGCTTAAGTTAATTGCACAAATTAAAAAGATTGATGTCAAATATGGTAAATTTCTAATTTTGCCAGTTCTAAACTTTTATTTAGTAAAGATTATTCCTCGTTTTGTTATGGTTCAGAGTTCATCCCTGTATGGTTTGTGATGGAATTAAATGAATATGTACTGTATACTGTAAGGAAGGCCTGCTATCAAAGCAAGACAGACACAAGTGATCACAGTTCAAGGTTGTTTATTAAACTCTAAAAATGGGCGCGATAAATGCCTAATCTAAACCTAAATCTAAAATGGGTGCAAGCTACGACCATCAAATAATAATAATACAGTCCAAGTGGAGTCTACTCAAATAAAAAGGGGCCTATACTAAAAAATAAAAACGATTGCCAATCCTTACCGCTATGGGATAATGTTCACAAGAAAAGAAAGAAGTGTTCACAAAATGATAAGTCAGGATGTTATGGCGGGGGTCTCCCTTCTCCACATTTTTGGCACGGGGCAACAGCACACTCCTGGGCTTCTCCGGCACAAGCTTACAGTTCCTTTTCTCTATATCAGGCCCTTGTGTGTCCAAGTCTCTTCTCATGCAAAGTTTCTTGCTTCAGAGGGCCTGATATGCCAAATCCAACAAAACAAACAGCTCCTTCTGGTAACCTTCACGTAGGGTAATTATTCTTCACCCTAGGATACCCCAAAGCCAGGCTCCTATCCTTCTCTCAGTATTAGCCTCTCAAAGCACTTGCCAATTTAAACAGAGGGTTCCTAAGGGCGATCACATCTCACTGGGTCACTCTGTCATTCTATGGCAAGTGTGTGCTTTACAATATCACAGTTTGCAAAGCGTTCCTTTCAGCGGGGTTCGGGGGAATGCCAGTTTCACAATTCTCAGTTGGGTTCACACTTTCCACAGTTCACAATTTCTAAATCTCATCAGAAAGCAGGGGTTCCCTTCCCCTAGATTTCTCTTGGCATCCCTCCGTCGTGTTCACATTTGCCACAGTTCACATTTCAACAAAAAAGTCATTCTAGACACCTTAGGTCAAAGTCATTCTAGACCCCTTAGGTTCTTCCCTTTACCTAAGTCCGGGTCTCAGTCCCTAGTCGGGTTTTCTCTAAAGTCAGACTTTGCACAGTTCATTCATCACAATGTTCTAGGGTGTGTTAGGGTTCACCCCAATTCGCAGGCATCCCTCAGTCGGGTTCACATCTGCCTCCACCACGTGTCAAAGACTTTCGACTGTACAAGGGGTTTGGTTTGACCCTCGTATGACCACCTTGACACCTCACGCCGGCCTCCCCTAAGGACTCTTGGTACTTGTTGTTTCTCCTTGTTCTGGAGAGGGGCACCAGCCAGAGACCTTCGAATGTGCACCATTTGGTGCCGGACCACTCTATCTCTGGTGCCAGTTTCTCTCACAAAAGTTCACAAGGTCTCCCTCTATCGGGCTCAGACTCCTCCCACAAAGTATATGGGAGGATAAGTCTACTCAACTTTTTTGAGTAGATTAATCCTCCCATATTTGTGTATATACATATATTTCTATATTTTTTAACCCTTACAGCCCACAAACCGCTCCGGATTGGGGGTGATTGGGAGCAGTAGTACTGATATCATAAATTGAGGAAGATAACATTCTTATAGTATCAAGAATACGACGGAGATCGATTCAAAGAATATCATCCAGGTGATTTATCTTAATAGTACATGACAGAGTAACAGTGAATTGAGATATAGATTTAAAACACAAATGTACTTCTATTTTCTATATAATTTCTTTTAAATTTAATCAAGTACAAAGATTCATAACAAATTTAAGAGCTGCTCATGAAGGGAATAGACTCCCGAAACGCATTGAGCAAACTAGGATGAGAGAATATTAAGAACTTTTCTCAATGATCAAATGTGATATTATCAAAAATTGATACTGATTTATTTATCTGTCTGATGAATTTTTCCATGTAATTATTGAATTGAACTCTATTAGTAATAGGACACTGGTATTGGAATGTTGAATGACAAATGGTCGTTGGCATTTTGTGTTGAATATGCATTGAATATATGAAGAAATATTATTCAAATTGAATTGTTCACAAAAAACAGTAAGATATCAATCTTTCTTAAATCGATGTATAGATCTCTACTTTGTTTATAGTTTATTAACACAAAATCGGGTGAGCGAGGGACGGGAGAGTTCCACAAATTTCGTGAACATCAATTGTGCTTTCAGTTTGAATACCACCTAGTGTCAGGGCTGGTTTTTCTCCCTTGCACCCCTCTACTTTTCCCTAAAAAATGTAATCCCACTACTAATTTAGGAGTGCAACCTACATCCAGAAATATATTGTTGGTAATCCTCATCCTCCCACTCTCTCTCCTCCTCGTCTTTGACAGAAAAGGGGGGGCAGTTGGGAAATGCTCAACTCCTGTATAATAGGATGCAGAAGACTGTATAATAGGATGCAGTAGAGATTTCAAAGGGAAGTGGATGTCGTATTTCATCATTGGGTGCCCTTAACTTGCTCTCCGAGGTTCTGTATAGTGAAAATCCCTTGGGTTTTTCACAATACCCAAATGTGTGATATTTGCAGCAATTTGATATGAACTTGGGCTACAGTCTCTACAAAGATTGGTAGAGTGGAAGAATGAGTCTATATAGAAAATTGTACATCAGCCCGGAAGTGTGTCTATATTCGTTACTAAGTAAAGGTGTGAGGGAAGGAGCTATGTAGGAGGGATTCGGTTTTGTGTTCAATCTTAATTCTGAATGTTCAGGTCTATTAATCAAACTAGGAACCTCTCTGGAAACCCTTCTGCAAAACCCTCTGAAAGTAAAAAAGATGTTTCAAAGTAACGATTGGGCCCGTACGAATTATGTTGTTTTAAGTTCAGTTATATTCATAGATTATTTCTTCCCATAAAACCTTGGGTTCTATTGAGCCCTATTTGAAACGCTTCCTGAATAAGAAGAAACGTAACTACTTCATGCGCTTTAGATTGAACGTTTTGCCTACTAAGTAAATCTTAGCTATAAGAGGGGGCATGCAAGATGCTTCGTTTCACTGTCGTTTCTGTAACTCCGCTATTTCTAAAGAAACGCTTCCACATCTGTTGCTTTACTGTCCTGCCCTTAGACCGCAGCAGATCAACTACTTTACTAGATTCGGTTCAAATCCTAACTGGGTTGTTCTTGAACAGTTGTGGTGGGATATTATGCACTGCAAATCAATTTCGTTGAATCTGGTGGTGCTAAGATTTTATCTGTTGTATGTAAACATTTTAAGGTAAATTTGTTTTCATGTTTTTAAGTGCTTCAGGAATTCTAGAGTAATTTATCAATTCATAAATTTAGGACTAAATATTTCCTTATTACATTTTAGTTATCTTTATTCTAGCTTAACTGAGATTGTAATATATGAAATATTGTCATAATGTAACTATTTATTCTGTCTGTTCTGTAGGAATCTATATGTAAAGTCATTCTTAGGGTTATGTAAACTACTTTACCTAACACTTTTGACATACTTGTAAAATTCTGTAAAGTTTTGTTTTGTCCTTCATTATGTACTCATTTTGTAAAGGTTTGAAATAACCAAAAACAAATAAAATAATGAAAATAAGAAAGAATCATCCTAGGGCCGAAATGCGGTGCTTAAAAAGAATGGCTACCACAGGAGAGCACACAAAAAGAAGTTGCTGTGGCAGGGGGGGCCTCAGTAGAAATTCCTTTGGCCACAAAAATAAGATCAATGAGCTGTAAGTGAAAAGATTAAAAAGTATAGGGGTCCCATAAAATGGGACATCAGAACCCCTAAGAGGAATTCTGCCCTTAACGAACTCAGTGTCATCCTTCCTTCCGTCACACTGGGTTACCATGTAAAGTGGAGACAGGCTCCATGTGAAGGGCCCATCTATAATTTCCATGTTGGCCATCCTATAGTTGTTTTCTTTTAGAGAAGACATGGGTAGCATGTTTGCATGACTTGTTTTATACTCACAAGAAATGTCCTTACCACCCCAGACATTTTACCGGGATGCTAACAGCCACAATGCAGTGTTTGGTGGGCGCACTGAATGGAAACGATCCAGCACCCATTTTAACGCAAACGCCAGGCCGCACACAGCATTATGACCTAAGTAAATTAAATTTGTGTTAGGTTTGGATAGGTTGAAAAGGGAGAACACAAAATAGCCTTGAATCCCTACAAAGAAAACTAAATAGAATATGTGAACAGGTTTTGGCTCAATGCCAGGCAGGAAAGCTCTTGATTCAGAGGAACAAGTGCTATGAAAGTATGGGGTTTAATTGTTTAGCTTTGAGGTCAACATCTACATGACAACTATTGGATTCTTTATAGTGGTTGCAAGGCGGACTTAGCCCAGGTTTACGGGACCCAAACCTCAACCATTTTTGATAGCCGCAAAGACAGTTTTACAGAAAGATTCCACTGTGTGACAGGGACACCAGATGTAATGCAGAGCCATATTCCAACAGAAGCTTTCTAGCAAGTATCTGATAAATGTAGGAAAATGTATTTCAGGCACTCATGCATTTGCCTGAAGAAAACAAAGGATGCTAACCCAAACAAACTAAAATGCACTGAGAGGCAAACTGTCATTTAAGAGTGAAAGTAAAAGACAATCACAAACAGAACTATTACAGCTTAGACAAAATAAGTGATTATAGTAGAAAGCACATAAAGGGAGGATGGCATCCCCGAAAAGGAAAAAGTTACTTACTTTAACTACAGTTCTCCAGCATTGGTATCTTTCAAGTATTCACATACTTTGAATATTCCCAGTCAGCCTGGGAATCCTCAGTAAATTTGCAAAGCCGTTTTACATATATATATAAACCAACAAACAACGTTGTTAAAGGGACGTTATGGTTAAGTTGCACTACTAAACAATCTATGAAATTCAATGGTAAAATGTTGCTACAGTGACGTTATGATAACAGGTAAAACCGAATAAAAAACAGAAATTCGCCAGGTATGGCAACCATAACTTGCGCTACCACTGTGCACTGCAAGGACTCACCCATGACCTCAAAGATGACATCACAAATGGTGTTTTAACTGTAACCATAACGTCCCTGCAGCAACGTTTTTCTATTGAATTTCATAGGTTTTTTTAGTAGTGCAACTTAACCATAACGTCCCTTTAATGTTTTTTGTTGGTTTATTTGATAGTTTTTTAGTAGGGCAGTGGATCTAGAAAGTTCCTTCAGTATAGATTTTTCAGTGAAGGTTATAGGTTTTTAGTAGCGCAACTTAACCATAACGTCCCTTTAACAATGTTTTTTCACTAAATTTCAAAGGTTTTTACCAGGAAGCCATTAGTTTGTGTAGATGTACCATACAGCATACGAAATTGATATCTCCATACCGATGAGCACAGTAACCACAAACTGTACGTCTGTGCGCATATAGCGGCTAGCATTCAAACTGCTGGAAACAGCATGAGTTCTCTTACATACTGCTACCATTCACCAAAGTGAATAAACATGTACAAATAGCACCATGTATGTACATTGCAAGGAGAATGAAGTAAGTTAAGTGTGCAAACTCTGTACTTGTGAAGCAAACAGACCAAAGGCATAGACTATGCACCATAATGGAATGCACCAGTACAAGATGTGACGTGTGCGTCCAACAATATTACCACACTGCTGCTGCACATGGAAACGAAGAAGTAAATAGCAGAGTAAGGAATGCAAAGAATTGAGAGCAGAACGTAACTGCAACGTGGTAACTGCACTGAAGTCTCTCCTATGATTGCAGAATTTCTGCAGTGTACCACAATAGCAAACCATGGTATTTGTTTTTTTTAGGATACAATGCTAAGCACCCTCGAATGGCTGGAAGAGAACGTCCCTCATCACTAAATGAGTAACAATAGTAACTGCATTGGCAAGCAGCACAGTCTAAAAAGTAATGTAGTTAATATGTATTGCTTTATGTACACTTCACACATAAGTTTGTGTGTAACAGGACATACTTTACATTGAAGGAATGCATCAGAAGCGGCACCTCTTCCGCAACAGCATATAGCCACACAAAATCAATGGGACGCTGTAAAAAGCAACGTACACAGCGTGTATGTAAAATTGGAACAATTGCTAAACAATTACTACTACCCCTACCCTGTCCTAATACTGGCATTGTTTCTTACAAATTAAACGTATACATGTAAACTGTTTGTGAGTGTGTGCGTATTTGTTGCTTTGGTGCTGTAATTACATTGTGACTCTGTAGCGCACATTGCTGCCCGAGATGCCTGCAGGTAAGCAAAATGGAGGTTTCCTACTGAGAGTGCACCTGCCCGGCGTATGTCCAATCACAATGGAAGTGTCCATAGGACTACAGGACTGGCCTCATGCCTGCATCTTCTCATTCCCTTTTAATTAGTCGTGGCATGGACGTCTGTCGGTTGCACAGCTATATGTATGCATATGTCATCCTCTGTCTTCTGGTTATGCCGCCCCTGTTGCCAGCCCTACGATTCATGCGACATGCTACAGCATTTCAAACAGTCCTGCCGCCTACGGATTTCGTGTTGTAAAGCTACTGATTTATGGCTGTGTCACGCCTGGCTGCCTGAGGCCCATTGGGAGCAAGGAGCAGGATGCTCCAGTGTACAGTGGGTGTGTTAAATGGCCCATTGCTTTGATTGATGCCCTGCTTCCCCTTCCATGACCCCTGAAACTGACACACCGTCTCTGCACTTAGCACCGTGAGGTTACGTAGCAAGTTGCTCACTGCGGTTTGTACAGGTGCATAAAAGATTTCACTGCACATATGACAGTCTGTAAAGAGCCTGGAAAATATGAACGCTGTTGCTGCTTGCTAACTCGCAGACAGTTAAATGTAAGCACAGCTAAGTAAACAACAAAATCTTCGGATCTCAAAGATTATCAGTGCCAGTTGCAAAGGTACTGTGGCCATGTGCAGCTGCCTGAACAACTGTCTTTTGCACTCCCTAATGACACTGTGTGTCTCCTGATGAAAAGTATCCCTATGTGGCAAAATCTACTCATCTCCATGAATGCTACAGATACAGCTAATGTCGTGCCATCAATGACGGTACTTTCGCTTCGATGCACAGATTACTATATTTGAAGACGTACAAATAGCAGTTTTGTGGCGTAATACATGTCATACAATATGCTGCAGATCAATATCTGCAAGAACACATTACCCGTGATGAGACATTCAGACATATGGGAGCGCCACTGCACCAGCTGTTTTAGGACTAATGCATCAGACGTTGGATATATACATTCGCTGTTGTATTGTACTGTTCATAGCAACCTGTAGAGTGGCCCTTTGTTCACAGGCAAGAAGAAAGGAACATAGTGGGTACTGGACTGAGTTGCAGTCAATGGCTTTCATTCGCAATGCGTGTCCAAGTCCCTGCCCACCCTTTGTAGTAGCTATTGCAATTACCTGCTAGCAAGATTATATACAGTGCAATAATATTTAATTGGTGACTATTTTGCAAATGTTACGCTTAAAACACATTCTTGCTCACACCACACCCAGAAGCCTTATTGCACAATCTCTTAGCTTCTACAGACCCATTTCCATGTGCGTCATTCTGCAAATGGGCCGGATGTGGCACGTGGAATCCCGGAAGTAACGCAGTGTCTGCATACTTTTCGTACTGTGTGCGGGCGTGGCGGAATATATTTCAACCAGGACAGCAGATTTCATATGTAGTAGTGGCTCTAAAAAGAGCCTTTTGTGGTTTTGTTTTTTTAGATGCTTTTAAGGAAACATTCTTTTTGTGGTTTTCATAGAGATTTTATTTTTCTGCACTCTGCCCATTCTTACAGTAAGCTCTTCACGCAGCCTGTAGATGGAACAACAAAACACCATTCCCAATATTGGACAAAGAAATGCAATTGTCTTGGAATAAGTCTGCATTTTTGAATCAATAATGTCATTGTTGCTGAAGAACATTGCAGCATCATACAAAAAAAGTAGACATGCTTCCATTGATGATACACCTTCCGCCCTCTCGCTGTGAACAACCTGCATTAGAACAGGAGCATACTCTTTTAAGTGGTATGGATAAGAAAAGGAATTTAGCTTTTTATACAGATTTTTCTTTTTCTGTACTCCACGCATTCTTACAGTAAGCTCTTCAACTCATCTTGTAGATGGAGCAACAAAATACCATTGCCAATGTTGGACAAAGAAATGCCATTGTCATGGAATAAATCGGCATTTTGAGAATCAATTATGTCATTGTTGCAGAAGAACAATCAATAATTGCACAAAAAAGTAGCAATTTTTCCATTGATGATACACCTTCCGCCCTCTGGGTGTGAACAAACTGCATTAGAACAGTACCACACTCTTCTTGGCAGTATAGATGAGAAGAACAAGTTACTTTCTTACCTGGTAACGTTATTTCGATGGGATGTTCTGACGACGTATTCCACATCTGTGACAGGTAATCACCACAGCTGTGCTGCTTTGGAACATTTTCGGCATCTGCGTCCTGCGTCGATGATGTCGATACGCTGTCCTCGAGGGCCTCCATCGAGCCGACGTCACCGGATGTTATAAGTAGGACACACGATGCCCGTACCCTCAGTTGTAACGTGTGGCACCAATCGTCTGCCAGAATGACTACAGAAAGCCTTGCGGAAAAAGAAGCGGCAATCGCATAAGAAATTCTGCAGAGGGGCAGGTAGGGAGGGAGCGATGTGGAATACGTCGTCAGAACATCCCATCGAAAGAACGTTACCAGGTAAAAAAGTTACTTGTTATTTGAAGGGATTGGTTCCTCTGACATATTCCACATCTATGACAGACTCCCAAAGCAGTACCAATGTATGGAGGTGGGAAAAGAATTTAGAATTTTAGAATGCCCAATCAAATTACAGAATAGAGGACCGCCTTGCCAAAGGCCAAATCTTGCCCATGGATAGAATCCAGGGAGTAGTGTTTGACAAAAGTATGGACAGAGGCCCATGTGGCTGCTTCACAAATGTTACGAATGGGAACACCCCTCCGCAGAGCAGTAGAGGCAGCCACACCCCTAGTAGAATGGGCCGTAAGCCTACCGGAGGGTCCTTACCCGGCAAGCGGTAACATTCAAAAATTGTCAAGATAATCCATCTAGACAAAGTCTGCTTAGCAACAGCTTGTCCCAAACGCCTTCCAGCGAATCCTATAAAGAGTTGATCGTCCACTCTGAACCGGGACATGCGTGAGATGTAGAAACGTAAAGCTCTCCTAGGATCCAACCTATGGAGCTTCTCCTCTTCCTTACCAGGATGCAGAGGAGGATAGAATGCCAGAAGAATGACCTTCTGGCTCAAATTAAATTCTGACACAACCTTCGGAAGAAAAGAACAAACCCTAAGGACAACCCTGTCCTTATGGAACAACGTGAAGGGTGGCTTAACGGATAGTGCCTGCAACTCACTCACCCTGCGAGCGGAAGTAACCTCAACTAAAAATACAGTTTTCAAGGTCAACAGTCTCAAAGGACAAGAATGTAAAGACTCAAACGGAGCTCCCATTAGGAATTTTAGAACCAGGTTCAAATCCCAACAGGGCACCTGGAAAGGTGATGGTGGGAACACATTAGTGAGCCCTTTCAGAAACTGAGAAATCAAAGGAATCTTAAAATAAGAACACTCCTCATACGAGAGCTTAAATATGGACAGCACCGCCAGGTAACCTTTAATGGTACCCACTGGCAGGCCCTTGCGGGCTAACGGAAGCAAAAAAGACAGAACCACAGGAATGGCACATGAAAAAGGATCCACATTCTTAACCCTGCACCAGTTGCAGAACTTTCTCCAATGGCAAAGGTACAGGGACTTTGTTGCGGGCCTTCTGGCCGAAAGCAACACCTCCATCACGTCTTCAGGAAGGTCCCAATCCTTATATCTCAACCTTTCAGAAGCCAAGCATGAAGGTTGAGAGATTTGACCTCTGGATGGAGAACCTGACCCCCCATCGTCTCGGTAGAGAAGACGGCGTGGAGGGCAGATGGACATGTCGAGAAGGTCCGGGTACCACATTCTCCTGGCCATGCCGGAGCAATGAGGATCATGCGGGAACCGAACCTCTGTAACCTCCGCAGCACTTGCGGAATGACGGGGACTGGAGGAAACGCGTACAGCAGTGGGAAGGACCACTCCACTACGAACGTGTCCCCTAAGGCTCCTCTTGGAGGAAATTCCCGCAAGCAGAATCTTTTGCACTTCCGGTTGACACTGGAGGTTAAGAGATCCACTTGTGGGGTCCCCCAAAGGGCGAAGATCTCCAGGAGAATCTCCTGAGCCAGCTCCCACTCGTGAGAGACCGTGCTCTGCCTGCTCAGAGCGTCCACCGCCTCGTTTTCGTCTCCGGCTAGATGAACTGTCAAGATCGAAATTTCCTGATGGATGGCCCAGGACCAGAGCTGCATCGCCTCTCTGCACAGAGGGAGAGACCCTGCCCCCCCTTTTTGTTGAGGTAGTGCATGGCCACTGTATTGTCTGTCAGAATCAGGACATTCTTCCCTCGCATAGATGGCAGAAAAGCCTTCAGGGCTAGCCTGATGGCCCTCACCTCCAACAGATTGATATGGAGTCTGGACTCCGACAGAGACCAACGACCGCTGACTGTCAAATCGTTGGCATGAGCTCCGCATCCCGTGAGGGATGCGTCCGTCACGATCGTCACCTCCGGCCAGGGTAGCCAAAATGGAGCCCCCTTCATCAGATTGCCTTCGACAGCCCACCACAGAAGATCCTGGGCGACCGAGGGTGGCACCTGAACGGGGTCCGACATCCTGCCGGAGGACTGCGACCACTGCAGCTTCAGAGCCCATTGCAGAGATCTCATCCGCAACCTGGTCTCTGGCACCAGAAGAATGCAGGATACCATGAGGCCGAGCAACCTCAAGAACTCGAACACCGGGAGACTCTGGGCATGTTGAAACCTGTTCACCATCTGCAGAATGTGATAAGCCCTCACCTGGGGAGGGAAACACAGCCCCAGGGATGTGTCGAGCACTGCTCCGATGTACTGGAGCCGCTGGGTAGGTGTCAAGTGGGACTTCTTTAAGTTGAGGGTGAAGTCCAGCTTGTGAAGGGAGTGGCAGGTGACTGACAGATTATCGAGGACTTGCTCGGGAGAGAGCACCCGGATCAACCAATCGTCCAGGTAGGGGTAGACGTGAATCCCCCCTTTCCTGAGATCCGCTGCCACCACCACCATGAGCTTGGTGAAGACCCTCGGGGCGGGGGTCAATCCGAACGGCAGGACCCGAAACTGAAAATGCAAGTCGCCAACCGCGAACCTCAGGTACTTCTTGCGCTTGGAATGAATCGGCATATGAAAGTAGGCGTCCTTGAGGTCGAGAGACACCAACCAGTCCTGAAGTTGAAGAGCCTGGAGGACTTGAGAGAGAGTAACCATCTTAAACTTGTCCTTCCTGAGAGCTTGTTCAAACCATGCAAGTCCATGATGGGTCTCAATCCCCCGTCTTTTTTCGGTATCAAAAAATATGGGGAATACCATCCATTGTTCCTCTCCGCTACAGGTACCAGTTCTATGGCGCCTTTCTCCAGCAGGGATTTGATTTTCTGCGCAAGAAGCGGATCCGGACTCTTAAAAGAGAGATTCCCTGGTGGATTGTCGTGAGGCCTCTGCCGGAAAGGAAGACAGTAGCCGTGGGCTATGATCTCCAGAACCCACACATCTGAAGTAATGGCGCGCCATTCTACAAGATGCTGCACCGGCCTTCCCCCAACCGGCGAACCATGGGACATGGCCTCATGACTGAGCTGAAGCGGCTGCGGCAGTGCCTGAGGGCAAAGAGGCAACTGCCCGAGCGGCCTTGGCACCTCGAGTACCTTATTTTCCACCTCCGGTACTTCTACGATGGCCCCTTTGACTTGCAGCTCCCCTCGATCTACCAAAGGAAGAGTAGTATCGAAAGGAACCCCCCCTCCATTGCTGTCCCCAAGGACGAAAAGGCGGAGGTTGGCGAACTGCAGCGCTCAACGACTTTGCTGCAGCTTTGGAGGACTGCAACCTCTCAAGGCTCTCGTCAGCCTTGCTGCCAAAAAGATGTATACCATCAAATGGCATGTTGAGAAGCCGGGCTTGTATGTCAGGAGCAAACCCCGACTTCCGCAACCAGGCAAACCTGCGCATCGCGGTGCTCGCCGCCATGGACCGGCTGACACAGTCTGCCATGTCCAGACTTGACTGAACACAGTCACACATGGCATCCTTGCCATCCTGAGCGAGAGCAAGAAAACCATCCTGTTCCTCCCCTTTGGGAATATGTTCAGCTGCCAAAGACACACAATTCCACAGAGTGTGAATGAAATGTGCTAAGGCATACACAGAGTTGGCTGCCTGTAAAGCCATACCCCCTGAAGAAAACACTTTCTTCGCCCAGCCATCAAAACATTTGTCATCCCTATATGGAGGGATAGTAGGGTATGACGCCTGCTTTGCTGGGGCCGTAGCCGCCTGCACCACCAAACTATCCAGAGTGGGGTGCGTAGTCAAGTAACAGGGGTCGCTACTGGCTGGACGGTATTTTTTCGGCAATGACTTGCTCACTGCCGGGAGATTCTCCAGAGCAGTCCAAGCCGCCGCCACCCTTCTCTGTAAAGCCATATGAAATGGCAGCACCGGGTCAGTGGGTGGACCTTGGTCAAGGATATCTGTCAGGTCATCCTGCAGAAAATCCACTGGTGGCACAGACCACCCCAAGTACTCTGTCACCCTCGACATGAGACGCCGGTACGAAGACTCAGCGTGCGTGCCAGGCTCAGGCCTACCGAACTCAACCTCCGGAGAGGTGTCCAGACCACTGGCGTCGTACAAAGACTGACGCAAGTCTTCCAACTGGCTATGACCAGGCACAAGTTCGTCAGGAACCTCATCGGGAACCATACCTTCATCAGACCCTTCATCCACCTCAGAGATGTAATCCAGAGGCTGGAATAAATCCCTGGATGAGGGCACAGAAAAAGGTTCAAATACAGACCTCACTGACTTCTTCAGGGGCTTCCTCAGAGTTTCCACCGAAGCACGGGGTACCTCAGGTAAAGCCTCCACAAAAAGTGTTGAGGGCGTCGACGGAATCGGCGTAGAGCGTGGCGCCGATAACTTCGACACAGGCCTCGAGGGTGGTGCCCCAAGCGCGTCTTTCGACGGCCTCGGCACCAATGGCGTCGATGACTTCCTTGGAGGCGGAGCCTTGAGAGAGTCCCTCGACGGACATGGCGCTGATGGCGTGGACATCTTCTTAGAAGACCTCACAGGCTCCGACGGTCTCAAGGGCGTCGAGGACCGGGACCTGGAGCGCTCCCGATGATCGCGCCGCCCGCCCGAGCCCGAGCCGAAGGCGTGCAAGCGGTGGCCCTATCGCATTCCCTACTGGCTTCTTTCGAAGGCGCGGGTGGAACAGAGCACTGCGATTCAAAAATCGCCATCATTTCCTTATGAAATGCATTCCATTCCGCAGGAGAAGAATGCTTGTTGGGACAAGCAACCCGCTTGTCCCAACCGCTCAGACGAGGACGGGGAAGGCGACCGGTGACGGTGCTTCCGCGAATGCCTCAAAGAGGCAGAGGAATGGCGGGACCGACTCCGGGACCGAGACCCCCTGGACTTACGCCGACGATGCAGAGAGTCGCCTCTCGAATCGTCGGTCGAAAGCCAAGCGGATTTCGACTTTCGGGGCTTGGGCACCCTACCGACAGAAAGCTTCTTCTTATGCTCCCGCAAGGCCTTTGATGTTAACGATTGGCAATCGTCACAATCATCCGTGGCGTGGTCCTCACCGAGGCACCAAAGGCAGGCGTCGTGCGGTTCCGTCAGTGATATCTTGGACCTGCAGTCCTGACACTTCTTGAAACCCGGTCACGGGGTACAAGATGACGAAGACATCATGGAAACTTCACAAACGAACAAGTTCAGAGAACCGATAGAATAACTCAGAAGAACCGAGGCGCGTCGAGATCTCCGAAGCGAACACGTTCGCGGAAAACACGGAACTGAGGCTACGGGCGTCGTGCGTCCTACTTATAACATCCAGTGACGTCGGCTCGACGGAGGTCCTTGAGGACAGCGTATCGACGTCATCGACGCAGGATGCAGACGCCGAAAATTTTCCGAAGCAGCACAGCTGTGGTGATTACCCGTCATAGATGTGGAATACGTCAGAGGAACCAATCCCTTCAAATAGATATTTCGCAGTGGGAAAAAAATGCTTCACTTCTTTAATCAATCTCTTGAGTTGATGCAACTCACATGAACATGGCGCGTAACCCAAATGCTTAGCTCCGTACTGTACCACGACAACATGAAAAGGCGCGAAAGTGACCACTTCTTTGCAAAGGTCAATGACACACAGCACACCACAATGCCTCCACTCCTTCAGACCCAAAATTGCCATGCAAGTCTCTTTCCTGGGCATACCTGTGCAAATGTACCACAAAGGCATCACCCAGTAACAGCACTCTGCGTCTCTCCATTTCTACCAGTTTGAGTACATGAAGTAAAGTAAGAATTTGTTACTGCCCCTTCCTGTGAGGCGGAACCTAAGCAGCTAATTGGATAATCCCCACAGTCACATTCCCATTGGCCAGCATGCTTAGAATGGCAGAATGTGGCCGTCCGCTTTCCGAACTAGCGCAAGTTACGCGCCCCAGTAAAGCAGGTGGAGTCATTTTTCCTGTTGGTGCACTTTCCTGTGATGCACACCCTGAGCACCTGATAGGACAATCCCTACAGTCCCATTTCCATAGGCCAGCATGGCGAGAAGCGCAGAATGTGGCACGTGTGCTTCCCAAATTACGGCGAGGGTCGGGCCTGAGTGAAGCAGGAGTCGTTCTTCCTATTGCTGCACACCCTAATCACCTGATTGGACAATCCCCACAGTCCCATGTCAATTGGGCAACATGGTGGGAAGGGCAGATTCTAGCACGTGCGCCTCCCAAAGTACTGCACCCCTGTAAAACTGGAGCAGTCCTTCTTCCCTTTCCACTATCTTCTCTGCACCACCACCTCGGGTTACGCGTAAATAGAGAAACACGCATATACCAATCGCATCGAAGCCGCCGTCATCCAACACTGTCCCTCCTGTATAACACTTCAAATGTTCCGTTACACATTTACAGTACAAGTGTTGTGCCATTCCAAAGCATGCCCACTGCAAACTTCAGTAAAAGTATGCACAATTTCTCCATCCTCATACATCCACATGGCCACCCTAGGATGTGGCACATGTAATCCTGAAGGTACAGTAGAATCTGCTACTTTTTTGTGATAGTAAGGGGCACGCGGGGGGTGATAGGGGAAGCAATATCAAGCTGGGTAGGGGATTGTCTCTTCCATCATAGATGTATAATGCTTTTTTTTTTACGTGCGTGCGTGCAAGCAACTTATTTTGTTTTTTCTCTTTATATGCGTTTCTGTTTGTCTCTCCTCACATTTTTACCACATTCTGGTCAATGCTTCTTGCACAGTGTAAAAGAAAACGGCATTGCCAATGGCATTCAAATAAAATTTCTACGGAACCCACTGCATATTTTGCCACCTCATGATCTCATAGTGGAGAACATGCCAGCAGTCTGCATAAATTCACACATGCTTCTGTTTGTAACACACCTTCCAACCTCTGGCTGGGGACAAATTGCACCGGCATGGGCCCATACTCCTCTTGGTGTTATGCATGAGAAAATGACCTTGGCAGTAGGAGAAATCTGCATCACCACACGACATGCAACCTAAATGTAGACTTCCAGAGTGCACCACGACAAAGTCTACGTTCATGACGGAGGCCACACATCTGCAAAGCCGAACCATCCCGCTGAAACTGCAGTCACCCTGACAGCCCCAGAAAGCGTCCACTCCTTCCAACCCGAAATTACCAGCAACACCTCTTCGCACACAACACCTGTGCAGATGGCGCACAATGGTATCACCGATGATAAGCACTGTGCGTCTCTCCATCTCCATCCACCTCACAACACAGTATTGGGAAGATATGGTACCGCCCCTTCCTGTGAACCACACCCCAAACACCTAATTGCCTATTTCCCACAATTCCATTTCCATGACCAGCATGCTCATAATGGCTGGATGTGCCACGTGCGCTTTCCCATCTACAGTGAGGGCCACGGCCCAGTAAAGCAGATACAATACTTCTTCCCTTTGCAGTGGCATTTTTGCAGGGTTCCCTCATTGAATGCTGTCAAATTATCAAACATGCATGCAGCTATCACATACAAAACCTCTGCATTGCACACTATCATTTCTGCACACCACACCATATTTACTGTTACACACTTTCAGTGCACGTTCCGTTTCATTCCAAAACCCCTCCACCAGAAACTTCTGCTAACAAATGCACGATTGCAGCATCACCAAAGATCCTGCGGTGCACCCAGCACACCTTTGGCCATGCACACAACAGTGCAGTCCTTGCCCACACCCACCACAACACTATGGATGCATGCATGCGACCATGTGGGCGCTAACAATATGCACAAACATAACATACGTACTGGCACTTCTACCCAACTCACCCACACCATAGAACATCCATTCACGAAAACATGCCACAATCAGCTGAATCCACAAACATGCCACAACCTGAACCACCCATACCCACTGCCATTCACAAAGTCTTGTGTCACTGGCAACCTAAGCACAGCAGCTTCACAACATTGGGCCTACTTCAATAAATCTGCACACAGCACACTAACCAAGCACATATAAGCTGCACTTCAACCATACCCTCTTTCATACTCACATTACATAAACACTGCATCCTGTGTCCACACTGCACAACTTCTCACTGCACCATCTCATGCCGCACACCAAATACTGTAGCACCACAACCATGAAACGCACAATAAACGCTTTTCAACTCTTTTGTGCTGCTGTAGTACGTCTACGATGTGCTCCACACCCATTCTCCAAAGATCACTGCCCTGTGCCTCATGCACTGTCAAGCCTGCTTTGATGCAGTGGGTGTGCTCCTTGCAAACATTCCCGCACCGTAATGCATCCATGCATGTCAGCATGTCACCAGCTACCACTGTGCACATATGCACCACTGGCACCAGCATTCCTACCCAATCTCCGCACCGCAATGGAGCTATACAGCATTAAATGCAACAGTTACCATATTCTACAAACATTACACTGTCTCCCACTCCCCGACATCCTTTCATTCACATACTATGTTACCCACTTCGACTCAGAAAGTATTGTGTGACTGCCAACCTAACCACAAACTGTTCACAACATTGCCCCTACTCCAAGCAATCTGCACACAGCGCACTATCCAAGCACATATAAGCTACACTTCAACCATACCCTCTTCCATACTGACAATATGCAAACACTGCACCCAGTGCCCACACTGCGTGATGTTTCACTGCACTATCTCCAACCACACATGAAAAACGTTACCATGTTCTAACAGTGATCTCACCTGCAAAACCAAACGTACACACATGGCAGCTCACTTCTGCTGCTCTATTGCATCTGAAATGTGCTCCACAACCATTCCGTACAGGTCGCCACCCTCTAACTGATGCAGAGTAACAAATGCATCACTGCCGTGGGTGTGCTCAGGCCCTAGGCTCTTGAGTGCATGGCCTACGGCCTTTGGCCATGCACCCAATAGTCTAGGCCTTAAACACACCCACCTTAACGTAATGCCACCATTCATGTCACCATGTTACCAAACGTGTCACAATTAGCAGAATCCACAAACATACCACAGCCTGCACCACCCATACCCAATGCCATTCACAAAATATTGTGTCATTGGAAACCTAACCACAACAGCTTCACAACATTGGACACTTCAATAAATCTGCACACAACACACTAACCAAGCACATATTAGCTGCACATCAACCATACCCTCTTCCATACTCACATTACATAAACACTGCACCCTGTGTCCACACTGCACAACTTCTCACTGCATCATTTCCAGCCACACAGCAAATACTGTAGCATGTTGCAACTATCACCACAACCATGGAACGCTCACTTGTGCTGGTGCAGCATGTCTACAAAGTGCTCCACACCCATTCTCCAAAGCTCACCACCCTGTGCGTGATGCACTGTCAAACCTGCATTGCTGCAGTGGGTGTGCTCCTTGCACACATTCCCCGCACCATAATGCAACCATACATATCAGCATGTCACCAACTGCCACTATGCACAAACGCACCACTGGCACCAGCACTTCTACTCAACCTCCGCATCTCAATGGAGCTACACAGCGTTAAATGCAAATTCATGAACCCATGCATGCCACCATGTGCCCAACTACCGCAATCCATCCGCACAGCACAGCCACCCGCGCTCTCACCCAACCTATGTCATGTGCAAATCACTCCCCTTCTGAAAATCACCTGCCACCACTCACCACGGAAACAGGTGGCGCAAACACGTCCCGGCACAAGCTATCGGGCCGTTACAACAGCCGCCTCCAATCACCACACAAAGCAGTCGCCTGTCTAGGTACCCGCGATTTGGCGCAATAGGCACAAATACTGCAGCCACTCCGTCTTCTTCCACCTATTCACATATCTCACAGGAACCACTTCTCACTCCCCCACTCTTTCTGTCCCTTCTTGCTGCCAACACATGGCATACAGTATATTTTCCAGACTCTTCCGCCGGCGCACTCTCCCCCAAAACACCATGGCAGTGTTTTGCAAAACCTTTGACGCACAGCACGCTTCCCTCCAGCCAATCACCGGCCGCGTCCACTGTTCGCCGACAGCATGGTGTACCGCAAGCCAATGAGACTTCGGTCTGCGGAGCCAACAGGGAAATGGGTCCGTGGAGCGGGCCCAGATATCAATAATTTTTTGAGACGTACATTTCAGTCGTTTGCAACAAAAGTACTGATCGGATTCCCACCAAACTCACAAAAGCACGCTTTCTGACACAAGCCCCCGCTCCTGCCGCAAATCTGGTGCAAATCCGTCTAGCAGTCTGGGCTGTAGCCGTGCGCAAAGTTTTTGCCCATTCAGTCTATGGAAAAAAGAAATGTGGCACCCTCCCTATAACTTTGCCCCCCCTGTACGAAACCTCACCCAACTTGGCGGAAAATTTCTGAGCCAGCCATATACTTTTTTTGCAAAGTTTGGTGAGGATTCCTCCAGGGGGAGCAAAGTTATAAGCTGCCAAAAACTTGCTCTTCCTACGAGTTTAGCAACTTAACCATAACTACACGGGCGCTACCGTGGGCCATGTAATAACAAAATAACACACTCACATCAGTGATCTTTCCACCTCATTTTGGGCCTTTTTACCCTAATGACCAGTGAGGTGGGCATCCTTAAGTTCCTCCCACAGAGGCTATCTTCAGATTCTGGTAGTACAACAGACTGCACATATGTGATGAGCCTCATAAGGGAAGGACGGTGCTGGAGAACTGTTACAGGTAATTAACTTTCTCCTTCTCTAACAGATCTTTCACAGAATAAATTGCTTTCAACAGATTAAAAAGCAGTTATAACACATTAAGGCCATACCTTGCGAGAGAGAAGGAGATGAATGAGGCTCAGTTTGGCGAAAGAGGATCTGGTGAAAATGCCAGTCTAAACCTCTCCTTCTCTCTAGTCTTCATGTCTAGTGGTACTTTGTGAGTTTATGCGTCACCTTCTAAGTAGATGCTCTTCCTGGAACAGTCCTTGCAGTCCTTAGTGGTAAATGTATTTGGCAAAGCCAGCTTTAGCGATTCCCTTTCCAATGGCATTAGTACTAAGGCAACAGAGTGACACATTCCTTGGTCCTAGCTTTAAAGATTTTTAAGGTCCCTTTTAATGTCCAGGGAGTGCAACATTCTCTTAGTCGAGGAAGTAGGCATGTCAGAGAAGGATGGTAAGTCAACTAGCTGGTTGAAATGAAGACATTAGAACCTTTGTATTGCTACGTAGCAACACATTGGGCCTCATTACGAGTTTGATGGTATCTGAGCGGTAAATCCACCCAGATACCACCAAACAGTATTACCGTTACCGCCACTTCGTCCAGCGGTATTACTGCTGGATTACAAGAGGCGGTGTAAGTCCCCATTTTCTTTTTCAGTCCATAGGACGCAATGGGGCCTTTTCAGCAGATCTACTGCAGCAGTCATTCTGCCGAAAATGGGCTGAAAGTCTGCAGATTTAACTCCAGCTCATAGCTTGAGGTAACTCCTCCAACTTTTCGCCCACCTCATAGTTGGGCGGTGCAGTAACATGGTGGTATGTGGAATTACTGCTGCATTTAACCCTCACTGCATAACTCGTAATGAGGCCAATATCTTTATGAAATCTGCTGAATAGGCTTTTTCGACTGCAGAGCCCTGGTCTACTCTCCTTGCAGAAGCGATGGCTAAAAGGAAACAGTTTTCCAGGAGATAATATTGAGATATGCCTATGTATACGTTTGAATCAATGGCACATCAGCTCCAAAAGAATCATATTTTTCCTGGATGCAATTGATTGCATGTAATTTTCAGAAAGGTCCTTTCATGGACTCTTTAATGATCCTTTCAAAGTAAAGAAACATGGTCTCTGAGTGTCTAATATAAGATGAATTTGCTGATAAATGCATCTTGATGGAGGTGTGTGCCATACTGTCTTTGCTATGACAAGAAGAGAGAACACATCACACCAGCATTAAGAACCCTATACTGGCTACCAGTCAAAAAACTATTTCAAAACTCTTTGCATAGCACACAGAGCAATACACGGACAAGGGGAAGAATTTGTGCAGGAAAAAATCTCCATCTACATGCCAAAACGAACAGTCAGATCCCAAAATGACAAACACCTCAAACCAAAGCAATACACAAAACTGAAGATTGGTGGATCAGTGTTCTTGTGCATCTCAGCAACACTTTGGAACTCACTCCTGAGGACCTACGAACAACAGAAGAACATCTAAAATTCAGAAAACGACTAAAAAACGGCTCTTAAGCTCACCCACCTAAACATGAAGCACTACAAAAACCTGAATGTGAAATTAGGAAAAGCACCACAAACCATAGTAAAACCAAATAGAACCAAAACGAACGGGACTGGGCCCAACTAAAGGAAAGCATAATATCGCCAAACCACAACATAAGGAAATCAGCGTCATCTAAATAATGCAACTTGCAAGAACGCAGAGACATCCCTCACCACTAACCCTACTACAAACCATCAACTTTCCTACAAACTCAACCACCAAATACAACACACACACATACCCATAGCACAGCACAAACTTGAAATCACACAGAAAATGATGCAGAGAGTGATCCATTGAGACAAGGTCTGTTTGGCCACTTGCCAGCTCAGGCACCAGCGTACCCAACAAAAAGCTGGCCATCAGCTCTGGCCTCCCTTGTCCAAGAGATGGTGAACTTGAGGGCCCACACTGGATTTAACTGATGCAAACACTGCTCTGCCTTGGAAGGATGAGGTGGAGAAAAGAAGGCAGGCAGATGGATTTTTTGAGAGAGATGGAAGTCCAAGACCACCTTCTGAAGAAAGGAGGGCCTAGCTCTCAAAGTCGCCTTTTCCTTGGAGAAGACCTAGTAGGGAGGTACAACAGACAAGGCCTGGAGCTCACTTGCTTGTCTTGCGGAAGTGATGGCGACCAGGAACATTACCTTATGAGTGAGCAGTGTTAACAAACAAGCATGAAGGGGCTCAAACAGAGCACCCATTAAAAACATAACATTAAATGCAAATCTCACACTGGTACAACAAACTGGCATTCGGGGAAATCTGCAGGCCCGTCCAGGCAAAGACAGAAAAAAATCCAACACAGAGGATATGGAGCAAGTAAAGGGATCCAGATCCCTCTCCCAGCACCAAGCCGAAAACCTACCCCACCTAGGCATAGATGGACTTGTTGGCGGGTCTTCTAGCAGAGAGGAGTACATCCAGAACGTCCTCCCACAGATCCAACTCTGTCCGTAGCCTCTCAGCAGCCAGGCATGAAGGTCAGGCTTTGGAGGTTCGGGTGCAAGACTCTCAAGTGGGAAAGGAGGTCCGTCATCTGTGGCAGATGCCAGGATGGGCAGATGTCAACAGCTGTGTGTACCACGTCCACTGCGCCCCGTCCGGAGTGATCAAGATCGTGGACCTCAACAGGCGCAGTCTCCTGAGAACCAGCAGTATGACAGGGATCAGTGGGAACACAGAGCAGGCCCCACTCGAATGTCAGGGTGTCCCCCAAGGCTCCCTGACAAGGGAACTCCCTGGAGCAGAACCACCTGCACCTGTAGGTGAGCATCCTGGAGATCCAAGGAGAGTTGGATCCAAAGAAGACTGTAGAATTTGACAGGAAGTTTCCTTGCCATCTTTAATAAGGGCTTCAAAACCTTCCC
Source organism: Ambystoma mexicanum (assembly GCF_040938575.1). NCBI lineage: Eukaryota > Metazoa > Chordata > Amphibia > Caudata > Ambystomatidae > Ambystoma > Ambystoma mexicanum. The sequence goes on along the minus strand of NC_090937.1, from coordinate 1,087,562,935 downwards.
TCATCTGCCCTTTAGGGATGTGCTCTGACTCCGCCACCATGACCGACCGCAGGCCAATGGAGAATTTGGCCAGAGCACAAGAGGTGTTGACACATCGGAGACCAAACCTCGAAGAACAGAAGATAGTCCTATCCTATGCCTCCAGTCTCTTGCTTCCCCTATCGGTTGGCAAAGATGGGAAAGGTGGTTTTAAGATTTGCTGTAGCAGCCTGGACCACCAAGTTCTTCAGTGAAGAATGGGCAAAACAGGAACATAGAGTCTGAGGGTGCCGGCTTGTGCTTTTTTGCCAAATAGCGTTCCACCATGAGAACTGAAGCCAGTTTGGTCCATAGTTCCAGGACTGGCCCCTCTACTGCCTGATTGAAAGGAAACAGTATCTCCTTCAGATGTGAAGGGACTGACAGTTCAAGATGTTGACCACCTTGGCCATGAGATGCTGGAAAGTGGGCTTTGGATTGCCCAGGTTGCCAGCAGGGAACATGTCCAACTCTGGGGACACTACATGACACTTCACACCTGCAAGTCAGCTATAACACAGAAGAATGCCCCGACAAGTGAGTGATTTGCTGACAGGAGATGAGTTCCTATTACTTATATGGTGTAGAATAATAAGGCGTACTCTGAATTTTACTACTGTACCTGTCTTTTGGCATCTCCTTGTGGAGGAAGGCAAAATGTTTTGCGTCATGTTCTCGAAGTGCATTCGGGTGGATCAATTGGCACGACAAGCAGTCCTGTGCGTTTTGGCCTTTAGCAAGGCAGTAAAAGCAAATGAAGGGCAGATCCGAAATGGACATGGGGCGCCCCTAATACATGTAGGGTTTGAACCCCAAAGACCTTGTCGGATTCAGCATTGCGATGAATTCGAAGAACGTAGGTGAAATATTCGATAAAACAAACGTTTTTCAGCTGTGTTCCTAATGCGAGCTGAGAGCGTGGAAAAAGGGAACCAAGGTCATGGTGCACGACGCCTCCTCATTTACTGGGTCTGATGTCATGCCTGGCACGAGGCATGTGAGTGTTGGGTGGAGCCGACTCAGAGCTGCATTGCACCCCCTGCCATCAGAAAAGATTCCCTGCGCTGGGGGATATATATCCTAGGTGAGGAATCTGTGGGAGGAAGCAGTCCATTAAAAGAGACAAGAGCAGGACATATAGCACACTGCTTCTTGCAGGAACATGGAGGCCGCCATATGGACAGAGCTGGTCAACTTGCTTGAGGAAGTGTTGATTACCTGAGCCTTGACAACAGGGCATAGACCTGGCCCCAAGCCTAGGAAGCAAGATGCTCAAAGGAGAGCTGATCACCAAGGTTGTGGCGAGACCAGCAAAATAGAATATTGCAACCAAGGAAGTGGTGAGTCCTAATGAAGAGAATGTTGAAACCAAGGTCATGGTGAGACCTGATTAAGAGAATGCTGAAATCAAGGTTCTTGTGCAACCTGATCCTATAAATGCTGAAATCCCATGTCCAACTGAAACCTAATCAAGAGAAAACTGATAAACAAGCTCCTGGTGGGACCCAAGCAAGTGAACCTTGAGTTCTGGGGGAAGATGTGTGTTGGCTGTAACAGTCTAGAAGAGACCGGTCTGGCTGAATACCAAAGGTTTGAGAAATATCCAACAAGTGAGCAGAAGAGGCTAAGTTTACCTTTATCTTTTGGAACACCCCTGGAGGTGGTTGACACAAGAAGAAACCCCCACTTTATGTTAATCATTCCCTGACACTACTTAGATTTAGACTGCTTAAATTCAGCCATCGGTTGTAGAGACTCCTAACATTCCTGAAGGCATTTATTGTAAGCCATACCCTAAAAACCACTTAAATAAAATCTTTCTTGAAACACAACTTCTGTTGTCACATGTTTCTTTGCCCAAGCTCCGTACAGAAGTTAGGGGTTGGAAGAATTGTTGAGTCTTTCTTACAGAGTAAGTAGGATTTTGGAATACAAGAAAAAGGTAGAATGGCATACCTCCAACACAGGTACTGGGTGTCCCAACAAAACAACATGGGGGTCAGTTGCAAAGCTTTCCTAGACAAGGCCAACAGTGGATGGTCTCTCTTTTATAAAAAAACACTGCAGAGGGAGTAAGACGCAATGCATTGGTGGTATATGACCAAAGGGAGCAAGGTTCCAAATAGTTCTGTAACTGATCAGGACTTGCTTCACATCTGGAGAGACATACCCAAATATAATGTTACTATGCAGCTTAGGGAATCTTGCTATAAAATAATGTATAACTGGTACTAAACCCCCAAAACAGTTGCACAATTTCATTTATCATAAGTTGTATATGTGACAAACTTGCAGGAGTACCAATTCAAAACAAAGTAAAAACACACAAAATATTAGATGAGGTTACAAGCCCATATGCATATGTTCTCTCACAGTGTTTTCTGAGGCATAGGGTTGGCATAAACTAAACTTCAGAATCATCTTGAATGGTATCCTGAACAATCCAAACTCTGCTGTTTTGGGTATGGGAAGGTGGGGGATGAAGTGCATAATTCATTGACCTGTCCTAAACTGGTATTCCTTTTGGAAAGAGATTCTAGCAGCACTGAAGAAAATCGTAGTTTCCTGTACTGTGTGACCCTGCCATCTTCATCTTAGATCTTTGCTCCAACAAGATAAATCATATGCATAGTGGGGACTGGTGAATAATCTTTATGTTGCCTACAGCAGCTAAACTAACTATTGCAATATAGTTTAAAATAGTAGTCTCTTCCACAATGGGACAATTGTGTTAGGGCGGTCAGTAAGGGTCCCAGTGAGAAAGAGGGTTACACCATGTGTGCACCATATTGGTGACTAGGAGAAACAGCAAAGTTGGCACAATGTTGCAATTTTACATGTATCTAACGTAGTTAATGAGAATGGGATAAGTGTTACTTTGTGTTTAAGTTGATACATTTAGATATGCACACGCGCAGCAAGATAAATGTCAAGCCTGCTGATGAAATATAAACATAATATAGGTATGGTGTGCACGTAGCATCTAGAAACTGGGTAATGAGGAGCTACATAATGCGCATGTGAGAAAGGAGATTTGCAATGAAGGAACCACTGTAAAGAGGACGTGGTAGTTTTAAACATGCATGCACCGACATACATACATGAGGGTCTTAAGACTGCGAGGTCAACTCTGTGTGACTGAGAAAAGGGGTTTTGCAAGGTTGGAGGTCGAGGGAAGGCAATGAGTAGCTGCCACATTATCAGATGGTCAGTTACAGCCAGGCAGGGTTTTAATGACTTGGTACTATTGCAGAAAGGAGATGCAATCTTTTTAAGTAAATGCGAGTTTGTTACTCATTGTGCAGGGTATCCCGGCCACATGATTTTGCCCAAGCAATAAATCTGGGGTGAAGGGACACCTAAGGGCAGAGTTGACCAATACTTTATGGGTTTCAAATATTTTCTCTAGTTGTGTCTGGAGGCCATGCGTGTTAAATTGGTAGTTGTTTAGATTCAAGTGAAACAAGGAAGCCAGAAAGTCTGGGCGGGTGAGATAGTTATCACCAGTTCGAAGGGAACTTGTTATTCTCCCCCTTCTCTTATCGTTAAGTGTCCTTACAAACCATGCGCATCACGTCCAGGGTTAGAGATTCCAGGCCAGCTGGAACTTGTAAGTAATTATGTTTCTATGTGAATGTGCAACTATGGGGTGTGCTACGAATATGAGGTGATGATGACAGCTAGATGAATGTGACCAATGAGAATGTGGGAATTAGAAAAGATTGGATTTCTTTTGTATAGGTTTGAACAATCATGAGTGGGGAGATGACTTTTAATAAAATATGTGAGAGTGTTTGTAGTGTTAAAGAATGTATAAAAAGTGTCAAATTGTTTAGTTCAGGGAGACTCGAGTTAGTTTGACTCTACAGTGTCATCTAGCCCCTCCCAGCTGTTTGTACAATAAATGTCCTGCTTTACGGACAAATGTGCACTCGCTTCTTAAGTGGTGGGCCTACTTTCGGTTAAGGTGAACAGCGGTCCACCTACACAATTGGCGTCCCTGCGTGGGCTCCAAGCTTTCCGAGACATTGGGGGTCTCCTGTTCCGCACAACTCAGCTGCAGCACTTTTGTACGCAAACCAGTCTTCAGTGCACAGTGAAAAGGAGAGGTCTAAAGGTGCCACATTGGTTAGAGGCCTGTCTGTTCCCCTGAGGCGTTGTACCGTGGTCCAGCTGAGCACGGTGAATTGAAGGAGCACCACTTGGTGGGCGTTTCAGAGTCCATTGTCACGTGAGTGCACTTTTGGCAGGTAAAGCCAGAGGGTAATAAGGGAAAGAGAGGGTTGTCTTTGATTTAAGGGGTTTTGGTAAGGGTGAGGTAGGCATGCATGTGTGGAGTTAGACGAGGTTAGGTGGATTGAAAGGGTGAGTGTTTTGGAGGAGTGAATGAAGTGTTTCATGTTGTGAGTCCTTTTTTCATATCTTTTACCTAGTTTGTTATTTTATAGGCGCAAGGTGGTATCCCCACCATCACCTCCATTGTGAGGTCTGCCATGATACCCTTCAGTTTGCTTGTATGGTTGGCTGGAGCCCTCACCGAGGGGTGAGGTGGCATCTTATGGTAAGTCCATAGGTAGATACCTTTCCAGAGTATACACTTGGCACCTTTCATTCTGTATTGACTGTGCAGGCAGAGCCCTTGCCTTGCCTGCCTAGTCGAAGTAGTGAAGGGAAAACATTGCACCCCTTCTATGCTCGAGTGAAGGAGATATCTCAGATATTGGCTGGCGTGTGTTTTTTGGATAAAGATGCTGTATTTTGTGTAAGAGCGAGAAGTGTAATTAAAGTGAATAGCTAAGCGAGTTGATTGCAGAGAAAGTGAGCAAGGTGATTGAGTGTGAGGAAAGATCAAGAAACTGGGAAGGGGAAAAAAGGGGTTTGTGGTGCGGGTTTGGCGTCACTGTTTTAAGTCATATATTTTGAAAATAATATTGTTGAAGGTTGGATTAGGTTTGAAGTATGGAGACTCCATAGAATCACTTGTGTCAGGTACTTCCTGGCTATAAGGTAAAGGGCCTCATTACACGGATGGCGGTAAGGGTTTACCGGTACCGGTAAGGGTACCAGTGCTGGTAAACCCTTACCGCCTTACTACGAGGTCCCTTTGTGGGACCCTACCTTAATGGCTGGTTTTACCAGCGTTAAGGACGGGACCCGCAAAGGGACCTTGGAGGTAATTACGGTACCGCAATTTGCGGTACCATAATTACCGCCTTCCCCATTTCCATTGAGCCCTATGGGGGCAAAAATGGGAATGGGGAAGTGCCATGGTGAATGGGGAATTACCGCCCCCACACACCTTGGAATAGGGCGGTAATTCCGCCATTCACCATGGCGGACTCGGTAAAATACCGGCGGCAACCATGGCGCTAATAGCGCCATGGTTACCGCCGTCCGTGTAATGAGGCCCAAAGATTTTAAAGTACCATAGGGAATGGCTGCGGGAAACTAAGGGTAAAATGCTCAATTCTTGGCCTAATGAAGGGACCTATGATAAGGGAATATTGGAAAACCTGTATACTTTCTTCGTCACTATGCATAAGGGTTTGAAGTTAGAGAATAGTTTAAATATGTTACAATTATAGAGGATGTATGAGAAAGACGGGAAGGCCCATAATGTTAAAAACGCAGAGCAAGGGCCGAGAAAGGAGGGTGTGGGAATTCCTTCTGCATCACCTGTATATGGGTTCTATCCTTTATCGCCTGCAGAAGGGTATACCGACCCAGAGTTCGAAACTCAATTTTCTGCAGCGGGAATTCCAGTGGTAGCATGACAGACACAGGTAACTCCTCCATTAGCTACGATTCCTAAATAATTGAATACTGAGGGAAAGTGGAAGGGTAACTCTTTCAATGGTGACGGCTGCAGACAGGTTGAGAACGTAAAGCGGAAGAAGAATAACTCCCCCAACTGCTAGGCTAGCAGAGAGAATATGGGTGGAGGAACGAGAGATTTCCGATGAGGGGTTGAGAATGAAAGAAAAAGGGAAGATTGTGCCTTCTAGAGCTAGGATATAGGCTGCGAATGGCAGTAGAGACGCAGGAGTAGGACAAATTGGAAGAGGCATTGATGCTTGCAGAGGGAGAGGTAGTGCTGTTACGAAAGCAGAGGAGTGAAGAGCCGGAAGAAGTGTACAGGAGGGTAAAGGACATAGAAGAAGGAAGGTGGAGGCATGGACAAGTTCTTGTTAGATTGGATAAGTCAGTTATCAAGGAGGTCAACGTGGACCTTGAGGACGGAAGTGTCTCAATAGGTACAGGATTTGAGCAGGGTGACCGGGAACTGGCACCCTACGGTAGTGCAGAGTATGCTTCAGTACAGAAGTATTGGGATGTGGTAACAGGAGTAGGAGACTAGGATGAATGGGAGTCAGATGTTGAGCAGTAAGAGTAGGGTGTAGCTGCCCCACCTCCCACTCCAGTTGCAGCGACAGAGAGTATACCATGGGGTCATAGAACATGCTGTGGTACTCGCATGGCCATAGTGAGTAGTAGGATAGAGATGGGGGAAGCCCCAGTAAAGGCGGGTGTGACTCATTTTCCGCTGCTCCAGAAGGGTCGGGGAAGGGCATAGTATGTCCCGTGAAAACACTCCCTTCACTCACTGAAGGGGTGGGGAAGTGGATTTATACACTAGAGAAACACACTTCCGGTATCATGTTGACCAAAGGGGAGATGAAAAGCTTATTAAAAACTCTAATGGGGAAACGGTCATATGAGCTTTGGAGACTAGCAGGGTATCCAGGAGTTCCGTTGGATATAAAACACCCATGATGGAGCAGCATTCAATAATTACAGGGCAAAGGCATCGGGGGTCCTGTGGGTTATATACCCCTATACGCCCGATATAAAATCTATTTCGGCCAAGACAATGAAGTCAGATGATGATCCTGATGCGCATATCAAGTTAATTCAGGAGATGTGGAGGGCAGAAACAGGAGAAGCGTGGGCTAAAAATGTGGCGATTTTTTAACACATGCTAAAAAAGGGACTTCCTAAGTAAGTCTTGCACGATCTAGACAAAGTAGTGGGGATGGAGGCAAAGAGTTGACCAGAATTTCAGGCACATATTGTGTATTTTTGTAAAAGAAGATGATCATTCTGATGCACATATCAAGTTAATTCGGGAGATGTGGAGGGCAGAAATGGAGAAGCGTGGGATAAGAATGTGGCAATTTTTTAACACATGCTAAAAAAGGCACTTCCTAAAGAAGTCCAGCACGATCTAGACAACGTAGTGGGGATGGAGGCAAAGAGGAACCAGAATTTCAGGCACATATTGTGCATTTTTGTAAAAGACAAGAGAAGGAAAAGGAGAGCACAGAACAGGCACAAAGAGGTCAAGCATGTACAGAAAAAGCTAACCAAAATCTGTTTGGAAGGAGCATTGATGACCAGCTCCACTGGTCATGTGGAAGGATGGGAAACGTGGCACAAGACTGTCTTGAACAAGCCAGAGTATTTCTACATAGGTGCCCAGCAAGTGCAACCCCCGTCCATGCCATATGCCCCAGGTTCTGTGCAATCACAGCAGGTATGGGTTAAACAGAACACGGCGTCTGGGGCTGCACAGACCTATGCGTTTCAACCGACCATGCCGGGACAGGCATCGGTACAAGCATGGGAGAAAAATTCTTTAGCCCCATGAATGGAGCAAGTGTTTTTGGAGGGAATCCTTTCCCGCACCCTGGTTCGCATATGTACCCGGATTAGGACAGCCCACAGGGATCTCCGATGTGTCCAGTCCTGTCTGTTACTGCCGATCCGGAAGAAGAAACCTGCATAGGTGTACAGGTAGGTGACCAAACATTTACATTTATGGTCGATACAGGGGCTACAACATCTTGCATCAAGGAAGGAGCGTTTCCCTTGTCAGGCAAATCAATGGACATACAGGGATTCTCTGGGGCTATCCTGTTGGTTCCTTATTCCAAGGATCGACGTATTAAGGTAGGCACACAAAATGTGACTGCTCCTTTGTTGTATTGCACACATACCCTGGCGAATCTCTTGGGCAGAGATCTCCTCAGTCGTCTCCACATGTCAATCGCTTTCACAGAGGAAGGTATAGTATGCTCAACTCCAGGTTTGTATCTGGTAAGAAAAGCAGCTCTTTTGTATGCATAACACAATGTTAACATGATAAGGGGGTACCTGCACATTCAACTTTGTTTCTTTATGGAATAATAGTTTTGTTGAGTTGGGTCCTGGGAATCAGAGATCAGATGGTGGGTACTGATAACATTTTTGTTACGGCCTGCTGTGCCGCAGGCGGTAATACCAGGCACCATTGTTACGGTTCTCAAGAAGAACAGGATGGTTCTCTCAGGCACTGACTAGGAAGACAGGGAGGGGTGCATGGCTCTGTGCATCGATCCAATCTTATTGATAAGGGACTTGTTCCGACGAGCAATTGTTCGGAAACACCAAAGACACAGGAGAGATGGTTTTTGAGATTGGGGTTCCTTGTCAGATAGTGATAGAGCAAAGAGAAGTACCACAGACCATGCTCATAGTTAGAGATACATCGCCAAATTGTAAGGAGGATTTGGAGAAGGTGCCAGATCATTTATGGAATGTTAAAGACTGTTGGAGTGTTGGAGCAGTGCGGATAAAATTGAAACCTGGTGCGATACTACCACAGGTTAAGCAGTATCCCAAGTCGACATAGGCGGACAAAGGGATTTTTGTGATCATTAAGCTGTTGTTGAAGCAAGGCATAATACAACCTTCTGTGTCCCCATGTGAAATGCCCATCTACCCTGTGAAGAAAGCAAAGGGCTCCAGTTGGAGGATGGTCCAGGTTTTGCACCCTCTCAACAATATTGTTGAGGCGGAATTTCCAGTGGTACCGAATCCTGCTACCAATCTCTGTAATATCCCTACTGGGTCGACCCACTCCACAGTGATTGATTTAAAGAATGCATTTTTCTCTGTCCACTTAAACCCTGATTCCCAGTACCTCACTGCGTTTACGTATTGTGGACAGAGATTCAAGCACACAAGGTTGTCCCAGGGGTACTGTGAATCTGAGTGTTTTCAATAGGGTGGTTCAAATGGATTTGGGGAATTTACATGTTTCCAGTAAAGTACTTACTAGTCTGTAGCGCCTCAGAAGAACAGTGTCAAAGAGATTAAATAATACTCCTCACCCTGCTTGCGAAGAAGGGGTGCAAAGAAGACAAAGAAAAATTGCAATACTCCCAAACAAAGACAGTATATTTGGGGCAAGTGATATCACCTGCGGTAAGGAAGGTAATGCCAGGGAGAGCCACCGCAGAGCAGAATACGCCCCAGCCAGTCACAGTGAAACAAATGCAGCAGTTTTTGGGACTCTAACTATTATAGATCATGGATCTTTGATGTAGTTACGTGAGGCCCTTACAGCAGGGACTTAAAGAAGCTGAGAAGGGTTCGATAGAATGGTCTGAGGAGATGGTGACTTGCTTTTGGGAACACAAGGATGCGAACATCAATTCTCCGGTCTTGGCGTCTCCAAATTACAAGAAACCATTTGATCTATTTTCGCACTCAAACAGGCAGGTGATGACAGCAGTCCTGGCCCAGCAAACAACTAGGACATAAACCTTCAGCATACTATTGTGGACTCTTACACACAGTGATGCAAGGACAGTTCCCTTGTGAACAAGCTTTAGCAGCAGCAGCTTTTGGATTCCAAAGTCTTCAACCGTTACTATGGGTTTCCCAGTGACATTGAATGTGGAACATGCAGGCTTTGTGATCTTGGAAATATCCAAGTTGACTTTAACGACCCAAAAAGTATTGGGGTATGAGGTTATTCTATCGAATGCATCCATACATCCCGTACGGTGTCACCTAGTCAATCCTGCAACATTTGTAGCCGAGCCATTGAAGCCTGATGATATTGTCCACGATTGTGCAATGTATGAGGGAGAAGAGGAAGAGAGGACAAGTGTTAAGGAGGATGCATTGGAGGGAGCTGAGGTACATTTAGTTGACGGGTCCTCAACAATCAGTCAGGACGCTGGTGAGAGGCATACGAGTGCAGCCGTTGTGGGCCTTGTGGATGGGGAATAGTAGGTCAAACTGAAGAAACAGTTGGCTTTGCATTACGGATGATCTAGTAGCACATAGAAATGAGTAAGGTGAATGCAGTCACTATTTACTCTGTCTCTGCATATGTAACCACCACTTGTCATTCAGGCTTTTCATGGTGGCAGAGAAGAGAGTTTAGGAGATCTGACGGGACCCTTGTGCAGCCTGCTGTGCTGCTGTCCAGATTAATTAAAGCGCTAACACAGTGAACAGAGGTAGGGATTGTTAAATGTGCTGTGCATATGAACTGTCCTAACCCTAGAGCGCTTAGAAATGATGCAGCAGTCAGGGATTTGAAAGAAGCCGCATACTTGCCATTTACAGATTCCCTGAAAATAGAAATCGTGTCTCAGCAGGTACAGTTGCCAGCCCTGTACACTGCAGTCCCTCTGCTTCAAGTTATGGAGATGCAAGAAAGAGCACCCAAGGATGAAAAAGAGCTCTGGGCAAAGAGTGGATGTGTCCTCTCGCCCACAGATTTGCTGTGGAGACAGGAGCTTATGGGGAAGGTAGTAATGCCTGTAGGACTGCTTCTGGCTCTACAGCAACTACATTAGATTTGTAGGGAATTGTATAGTCCGCAGAGAATGTAATCCTGGTAATACCATGAGGGCGATAAGAGGAGTTTTGCCAAGGCCCTTAGAGCCATTCCATTAACTCTGGAAAGACTTTGTGGACAAGATTTAAAAAATGTGACCATTTTCGTTATCTGGTTGTTGTAGTCTGCCCATTTCCCCATTGGCTCGAGGCTGGTCCCAGCGTACACCCTGATGCTAATTCTGTAGCAACATTTTTGGTGAGGGAGGTATTTCCACAGTGGGAAATTTGTAATTTCCTACAGTCTGACAATGGGACCCACTTCTTTAATGCCTTATTTGCAGAGATTACTTCTGTAGGGGAGGCATGGTGTCAAAGGAATGACACAGAAACAATAGGTACAACTTGTGAAACCTTTATTGAAGTTTCTGGGGTTGGAAAAACTCCTACTTTGCCCTATAACTAAGATGGGAGTAGTCCCGACCATCAAACAATAAACCAAACAGTCCTAGTGGAGTCCGTCAAATCAAAATGGCCTATGCTAACAAAACCTAATGCCTGCCCTATCTCTTGTACAAAAAGTGTATACATGAGAAAATGGATGTAATGAAAAAATCAGTTTTCCAAAGAATAAATATGGCTGAACCAGCTCTCCTCCCCATGTTAGACCACACAGAGTAAGGCGGTCCCGGTAGGCTGGATGACACACTCTGGGTTGGGTTTCCAAAACCATAAACAGTTCCAAAATATGGATCAAGGCCAGCCTGGTCTTCCACGTTAAAGTCTCACTCTTCAGACCTCCAAATAATGTTTCAACAAAATGTTTTCATAGGTCTCCCTCTGTCAGGCTCAGACCTCATCAAACACAGTTCACGTGGGTCCCCCGCTGTCATGCTCAGACCTTTCACCCATGGTTCACATAGGACCCCACTGTCGGGCTCAGACCTTTCAAACCAAAGTTCAACAAAACTTGCAAGGGGGGCTCCCTACCCCAAGCTTATTATACTTCGGGTCTCCCTCAGCCGGGTTCAAACCGCTTTCGGATGTGGTAGACTTCCAAATGTGCGTGGCTTTCTTTACAGACCTCCACAGGACGGCTTTGACTAGACTTTCAAGGTTCAACTTTCACTCTCCCTTTCTCTAGGAGTTCATTTAGCTTCCTTCGTTCTTGCAGTTCATTCGCTTTATCGTTACAAACAATGCACCCTTCACTGAGACGTGAGTGGGCTACTCCCTTTCGCCGGACCACTCCGTTACTCAGTATTGCTGATTTTGGAGCTGTCCTTACTTCAAAGTTCATTCACAGGCCTGCCTTTCTTCACGTTTCATGTGCGGCCTTCACTTGCGATATAATTTTTCCACTTCAAACTTTCTTTAACACACCGATCTCTCAGGTTGGTTGCCAACTCTCCAGCCTTCTGCATTTCTCTTGCTTTCGCGATTTTCAATTCACTAGTCAAGGTTAGTAGCACAGGCTTGGCCTCACCTGCCCAACTCTACCGTTCACCCGGGAGGGTCGATGACGTCCTTGAAACATAATGCAGCCATCTGATGTGGGATCTAGCCTTTTCCATGTGTCTTCTCTCGTCCCTTGATCTGTCGCTCTACTCCAGTAAGTTTGCCTTTGCCCCAGAAGTTCTGCTCATACGCGTGTTCCGCCTTGCTCAGAGAGTGTCTTTAGGTGTTGCCTTTTATCAGTGTCAGGAGAGCTAATTGGTATCAGGTGAATGCACTCAAAGTCAAGTGCCTGACTTTGCCTGACCCGATTAACCAGACATGTCCAGTACAATGGGACATGTCCATTACAATGTATGAGAGTTAGTCTTGTTACTCTCAGTCACCATCTTCCGTCGACCAGTGTTTGTGTAAAAAGGGGCGAGGGGGAAGTTGGGACCTCAGAGAAACCTAAAAAATAGGATGGGTTACATGAACACAAAAAAAGGGGGGAATACTGTGTTTCACCATCGGCTTCCTCACCCTCACTCCCTGAAGAACCCTCACCCAGGTGATCCTCCTGCACTGGTCCACACCCAGGGTTTGGCCCCAAAGGCGATGGCTGTGCACTGGCCACCTGAGAGATCCCCGGGACTAGCGGGTGAGACATCATCTGGTTTCTCACATACCCTTCCCCTATGTAATGTAGCCACATCTGTTTCACAGGGAAACCAGGAAAGGATATCGACATGCTCCTGTTCTTTACCTTTTCGGTGTTCCACAGTGAAAGAGTAGGGTTGCAGGTCTAAGAATCATTGCATGACTTTAGGGTTAGAGTCATTTTGTTGACTTATCCATACTAAAGGTGAGTGGTCGGTGACCAATGTGAACTTTCTCCCTAGAAGGTAGTACCTTAGATGGACAATTGCCCATTTGATGGCAAGAGCCTCTAAATCCAACACAGAGTAGTTCTTCCCACGTGGGAAGAGTTTACAACTAGTGAATAGGATGGGATGTTCTAATCCGTCACATATTTGTGATAAAACTTCTCCTAACCATGTGAGAGAGGCATCAGTTTGTAACACACATTTTTTGAAAAGTCTACTACTTTTAGGATTGGGTTCTGTCACAAGGTTTGTTTTAGGTTGTTGTAACATGCATCATCCTCATCAGTCCAATGATTCTTCTGGGGGTCAGAATTTATTAGCTTGTCTGTTAATCTGGCTGTTCTATCTGAAAAAAGTGGGATAAACCTGTGGTAATAACTAATCAATCCTAGGAATGCCCGGAGGTCTCTCTTGGTCTTGGATGTGGGGGCATCTAGGACGGCTTTCACTTTTTCTTGCTGCGGTTGGACACTGCCATTACCTACAAAGAAGCCTAGGTATTTATCGGCCGATTGAGCCAGCTTACATTTGGATGGATTAGCAGTTAAGCTGGCCTGTCTGAGGGTTCTCATAATAGTAGAAAGATGAAAAAGATGGTCTTCCCAAGTTTTACTATAAAGGACTATGTCGTCAATATAGGCCCCACAGAAATCGGAGTACGGTTGTAGCATCCTATCCATAAGGAATTGGAAAGTGGCTGGGGCCCCATACAGTCCAAAAGGGAGGACCTTGAATTGGAATAGTCCCATGGGTGTCGGGAAAGCTGTCTTTTCCTTATCAAGTCAATGTACTGGGACCTGCCAATATCCCTTGGACAAATCTAGGGTTGACAGGAAAGTGGCATTTCCAGGTTTATCTATTAACTCCTCAGTGTCTTGTATAGGATAGGCATCGAAGGCAGAGATTGCGTTAACCTGTCTGAAGTCTATGCAAAACCTCTAAGAATGATGGGGTTTGGTTGCCAAAACAATAGGGGAGGAGCAAGGACTCGAAGAGGGCTCGATAATGTTTGCCTTTAGCATTTGTTTAACTTCCTCAACGACTATTTGTGTTTGTGCTTCTGGGAGTCTATATGGTTTCAAATTGAACACTTTTCCCTTTGGAGTTCTGATATAATGATAAGTACCATGCCCTTTCTCTGGTTTCATGCAGAACACATCAGAGAATGCCATAATAAGGTTGCTGAAATCTTCTTGTTTCTGTTTAGATAGACAATTCTGAACTTATTCCCCAAGAACTATCTCCTCGGGTGCCAAGCAAGACCTCACAGAGAAGGTGGAAGGCGGAAGGATTTTCTTTCCACTCCTTTAGGAGATTTACTTGGTAGAGGTGGGTCTTTTGCTTTCTATCAGGTTGGGCTATTTTATATGTTCAGGTTCCGGTTTGCTTTAGCACCTCACAGGGCCCATGCCGCTTTGAGACAAGTTTATTTTCAGAGGTAGGAAAGAGGACTAAAACCGTCTGACCAACTGAAAACAATCTCAAATTCACCCTCTTGTCATAGGTGGACTTCTGTTGGGCTTGAGCTTTCTCATGCGAATGTGGACTAAACTCCGGACGATTTTCATGTGTTCTCACAATTGGGAGCTGACTGTGAGAGGGGAATAGGGGCCTCTTCTGTCTCAGGAATCACTTGTACGAAAGCCTCTGCAAGTATCAGATCATTTCGCTGGGCTCGATCGGGAAAGATGGTAGGTTCTTCTTCCCTTTTTGCCTCCGTGATGTGTCTCATTGGCCTCTCCAAAGCCTAAGCTACCTCTCTCAGTTTTCTCTAGTTCGCTTACTTCTTCAAAACTAGGAAATAGCACCTTTTCAAGAATTCCCTGTGCAATTTTGTCCCCACAGTGTATTTCAAACAGAGTTTTAGCATGGTTCTGTAGGAGAAGCTTTATGTTTCCCTGCAAGTCTGGATCTATAACGCCTGCTAGGACTTCCAGGCCAAACGTCCAGGCCAGGCCAGATTTTGGGGTCAATGTTATATAACAACCCGAAGGGGGTATTAGGATTCAGTCAGTGGTAATCATCCCTCTTTTCCCGAGAGGGATAGTGGTGATTCTGCTGCTACAAATACCAAAGTCTATGGATACTTTTGTGGTGGTAGAGGGGTTTCAGGCACTGTGACTAAGTTTCTGGAATTTTGGGGTTCCCCAATTTGTCTCAATTGAGTCGTATCCCACTCCTGACACCCTATGTAGGGGAGGCATGGTATCACAAGTATGACCCAGACAAAATAGGAACAATTTGCAAAACCTTTATTGAAGTTTCTGGGGTTGGAAACTACTTTGCCATAAACTAAGATGGGAGTAGTCTCGACCATCAAACAATAAACAAAACAGTCCTAGTGGAGTCCGTCAAATCAAACTGGGCTATGCTAACACAACCTAATGCCTGCCCTATCTCTTGTACAAATTTTTTTTTTATAAAGGTGTACATGTATGTAAAGTAAAAACCAGTGTTCAAAAGAATAAATATGGCTGAACCAGTTCTCCTCCCCACATTAGACCACACAGAGTAAGGCGGTCTTTGTAGGCAGGATGACGCAATCTGGCTTGGGTTTCCAGTACCATAAACAGTTCCAAAACGTGGACCAAGACCCGCCTGGCCTTCCACGTTAAAGTCTCTCTCTTCAGACCTCCAAATAATGTTTCAACAAAAGTTTCACGTAGGTCCCCCTCTGTTGGGCTAAGACCTTTCAAAACAAAATTCAACAAAACTTGCAAGGGGGGGCTCCCTTCATCAAGCTCATTATTCTTTGGGTCTCCCTCAGCCGGGCTCAGATCACTTTCGGATATCGAAGAGTTTCAAATGAGCGTGGCTTTCTTTACAGACCTCTGCAGGGCCGCTTTGACTAAAAGTTCAAGGTTCAACTTTCACTCTCCCCTTCTCTAGGAGTTAATTTTGCTTCCTTCCTTCTTGCAGTTCATTCGCTTTATCGTTACAAACAATGCACCTTTCACTGAGACTTTTGAGTGAGCTACTCCCTTTTCGCCGGACCACTCCGTTACTCAGTACCGCTGATTTTACAGCTGTCCTTACTTCAAAGTTCATTCACAGGTCTGCGTTTCATCCATACGCGCTCAGCCTTCACTTGCGATATATTGTTCCCACTTCAAACTTTGTTTAACACACACCGATCTCTCAGGTCGCTTGCCAACTCAACGGCCTTGTGCGTTTCTCTTGCTTTCGCGATTTATAATTCACGTGTCAAGGTTAGTACCACAGGCATGGCCTCACCTCCCCAACTCTCCCGTTCACCCAGGAGGGTCGCTGGCATCCTTGAAACACAATGCAGCCTTCTGATGAGGGATCTGGCCTTCTCCACCTGTCTTGCGCAGCCTGTCAAAAGCAACAAGCTCCAGTAGGGAACTCTTGGGGATTTCTACCTGCTGTTCTCATCCCTTGGTCCGCCGCTCTGCTCCAGTAGGTTTGCCTTTGCCCCAGAAATTCTGCTCATGCTCGTGTTCCACCTTGCTCAGAGTGTGTCTTTAGGTGTTGCTTTTTATCCATGTCAGGAGAGCTAATTGGTATCAGGGGAATGCACTCAAAGTCAAGTGCCTGACTTTGCCTGACCCGATTAACCGGACATGTCCAGTGCAATGGGACATGTCCAGTACGAGGTATGAGAGTTAGTCTTGTTACTCTCAGTCACCCTCTTCCTCGGCCCAGTGTTTGTGTAAAAAAGGGGAGAGCGAAGTTGGTACCTCAAGGAATCCTAAAAAAATAGGATGGGTTAGATGAACAAAAAAGGGGGAATGACGCATCTCACAATCGCTTTCCTCACCCCCACTCCGCGAAGATCCCTCAACCAGTTGTTCCTCCCGCACCAGTCTAACCACAGGGTCTGGATCCAATGGCGATGCCCGTGCCTTGGCCACCTGAGGGAGAGATCCCTGGGGACTAGCGGATGAGACACCCTCTGGTTTCTCACACTTCACTCGTGGGGATTAAGCACGACCTGTGTTCAGTGTACTACCCTCAGGGCAACGGAATAGTGGAAAGGCTAAATGGTATTCCCAAGTCTTGATTGTCAAAAGTATGTAGTAATTTGCATAAAAACTGTCACTATTGCCTGCAAATTGTTCTATTTTATTTGAGGAATCAGCTAGGGAAAGATCGTCACCTTAGTCCTCATGTGATTGTGACTGGGCGTATGCTACACGCACCACTCTCACCTGCACTCACAGTATCAGATGCACACAAATCAGCAGAGATCCTTGGTGTGGGGTTTAGGGAGTACCTTAGGACCTTAACCAAAAGTGTCAGACTTATGTCTTCACAGGTTGTGTCTTCTCACCAACATTTTATAGGAGGAAGCGACAAAGAATCAGACGATCCACACCAATAACAACTGTTCCCCGGGGACATGTTGTACGTCTGCACCGTTGTTTGCTACTGGAAAGAGAAGAGTTTCCATGGGCCACAGCGCATGATTTTCACAACTCCGCCTGCTGTGAAAGTGGAGGGCAGCAAGAACTGGGCCCAGCTTAGTGACGTGAAGAGGGATATCGGCACCCCTCCACCGGCACAGGAGCAGGCTCAAAGTTAAGTATGCCCTGAGGATTCACAGTTCATTCCAGTAGAAAAGGGGGGATCGAATGTAGACTAGCAACTGTTATTCTCAGGAATAAGAAGAAACTTTGGATACAAAATATTAGGATGATTGATTATATGTCTCTCTCATTTTTGTTATTTTTGTTATGTTCGAAGATGGCAAACAGTATGGGTATGAATGTTTCAAATGTATCTAGCACTAGCAAAAAGTACATGTTCTCAGAACGGGTTCTGTAGACAGATCTGAGAACCCTCATCAATTAAAAATCAATAATCCTGTAGGTCGTTGTTCTGATTCGCTTATCATTTGATGCGCTTTGCAACCTGAAATAAACTGCAGTGAGAATGGGCGCATGTTGCTGGCTGACATACCCAAGAGCAGATGTTCGTAGAAGGTGTGGTGAAGTTCATTGCAGTGCATTGCGGTGCAAATATCTTGGAAACCGTGCATTCTAGGGCCTTGAAACGTAGTAGGGACCTAGAGTTTTGTACCTCGTGTCGGGGCTGGTCCTTCTACGACCACATTGATGTTTTGCCAATTTCAGGCAAATATCTCATGTATGAAGGTGCTGAAATC
This sequence comes from Ambystoma mexicanum, assembly GCF_040938575.1. Taxonomy (NCBI): domain Eukaryota; kingdom Metazoa; phylum Chordata; class Amphibia; order Caudata; family Ambystomatidae; genus Ambystoma; species Ambystoma mexicanum. Next base: position 1,087,544,854 of record NC_090937.1, on the reverse strand, counting down.
CAGGGGAAACGGTGGGTTTCCAAATGCCATGTGGCCAGTAATGACTGGAGGGTCCTAACAAGCAACTATGCAATATTTAGTGAAGATTGGTGAAACAGTGTGGAATTGTATAAGGAACAAAGCTTTGCCAAACCACAAACCCACACATTTTGACTTCTATTGATATAGATTATAGAATTTGATCAAATATTATTGAGGCTACAAAGGAGTATGGATTCTGATTTTATGGAATAATAATGATGTAAATTCAAATTCAATAATGGATCTGCATGGTTTTGCAGCAGATAATGTATGGTATAGCCATATGAGGAGAGTGGGGAGAAAGAGATTGGAAGGGTTTGGCTACATCTGCCCTCTCATCCCCCATGCTTCTGGTGTCCCTAGGGTGTTTATCCCAGACGAATGCACCTAGCTCTGTGCAGGGTCCGAGGGCAGTTTCAAGGGCAATCAGTCACAGCATCTATTTTACCGGTTGACGAAGAATGTTCAGCTACAGATCGTAAGGAGCAGAAGAATGTGCATTGTACGCAAAGAGTCTGGTTGAATTTAAAGGGGCCATTATAGTAAACAATGAATGGGAGCAAAGGGCGAAGAGTTGCAGAGCTGGACGGATAAGGGGATTCTCAGAAGGGGTGGCACAGGTTAACCAAGAATGTGGAAATGTATGGAGGAAGTATCTGAACTATCTGACGTAGGTCAAGGAGCCAGAGAAACCTGTTAAGATTCAGTTACTCACACATTTTTCTCTGTGTTTTAAGGGCGATGGAACAGTGCCTGTTGGCACAATTGGGAACTGCAGCCGCACGCTTCGCTGATCTGGCTGGAGGAACAGCTGCGCCTTTGTGATGTGTTTTGGACTTGTGGACAGTATGCCTACAGACAATTGGCTCCAGCCTGGTGAGGTGTGTTCAGTCTCACTACGTTACATGTGCCTGATCTTGTTATTCTTGATAGAAACGTAGTACCCGCCCGGTCAATGGCCAAAGCAACATCTGCCTCCCCTTTGTCCCCTGTGCCATCATACATGGACAATGTAATGACTTTGCCTGATCGTAAAGAAGAGGAGCCATTGCAATGGACCAAGTGGCAAGTTACATTTTGGCAACATCTTTGAAAGCTCTAATGGATATTCTGGAGTCGTATTGTTTGTTCAGCCAGACTGTCTTTTTTACTTCTCTTCTGGCCCCTGGTGTCCAAGCTGCCGCAAATGCGAAGTGGCTCGAGGTAACCCGGTATGAACTTTAGTTATTTGTAAATTACTCTGAATCAGCTTTCAATGCCATCAAAGAAGAACTACAGGCTCTGAGGCTCATTGCCTTGCAGAACAGGTACATCCTCGACCTCCTAACAGCTATGGAGGGGGTCGGGAGGGTGTACCAAAATATTGGGAGTTCTTGCTGCACATTTGTGCCTCCCAATGATTCAGAAAATGGTACTTTGACTCAAACTATTGTCGCATCGCACAAGCTTAGGGTGGTCATGGAGAACAAAGCAGGAATCACAAATGACCCTTGGTTGGATTCTCTTTTTTCTCGGGTACCGCCTTGGGTGAGCCTAGCTGTCAAGACTTTAATGCCAATTTTTCTCTTTTTTCTTGTTATCTTTTGTTCTGGTCAAATTATCTTACAATGCTATTCTGCCCAGGTACCGGGAGCAGCTGCAATGATGACTGTGACCCTGTCCAAAGCTAGAACCACTACCATTTCATACCACATGGGTACTAAGACTATAGCCATGTTGTCCTCCACCAAATTGGGATGATTGTGTGGAGCAGCGGGTAGATTGTGGAAATGGTGCGGGGGTGAGTTGTGTTTGTTCAGCAGGGGAGTATGCCCATCTCGCAACCAATGTGAGAGATAATTGTAGGGGTTTTTCCCCAAGAAGATGGTTTTAAAGAACAAGAAATTGGTTTATTAGTTAAAGAAATTAACCAAAGGGGGAATGTTGAGTTGGTCAGCAAGGGTCAAAGTGGGAAAGAGGGGTTCACGTTGTTGTGTGCCATATTGGTGACTGGCGGAAACAGTCAAGGTGGCATTTGGTTGCAATTTTACATGTATCTAGCGTAATGAGAATGGGATATATGTTAGTATGACTCAGTATGATTTTAAGCAAGCTCAAGCTGACGAACAGTAAGGGAGATATTTGCCCGGCAGTTCTGGTTAAGGCTTGCTCACACTCTCTTCTAGGCATTCTGACTAAAAATGTGAATGCCATGTGCCTAAGTATCTTAAAAGTGCATGGATAACACTGCTCATACAAAACCTGGTTTGGATACAGATATACCAGGTCATTATAGACCCATTATGAATTCCCCATCTCTGCTGAAAATTTTGGATAAAGTGGCCTACTTGCAAATATCGGAACACCTGACAAAATATGAGGTCCTTAACAAATGGCAGTCGGGCTTCAGACCAGGTTTTAGCACTGAACTGGCACTCCTGGATTTGAAGACAAATATGCTGCATAATATGGATAACAGCGAACTATGCTGCTGATGGTATTAAATCTGTTAGCCGCTTTCGACATAGATTGAAGGAAGTCGCCAACTTAAGTGAAGATGCAGTGGCTTGGATACGTTCCTTCCTGGAGGGCAGATCGGTTAGGGTCTGCAGTCAGGATGCAGAAGCCTATCCTGTCCCACTACCTTATGGTGTACCGCAGGGTGCCTGCTTTTCTCCATCACTGTACAATATTTTGTACCAACCCCTTATGTCAATTATTACAGAATAAGGGCATTTGCTTTTCTAACTATGCTGATGTTACGCAGTGTATCATCCGCCTATCAGGCAACTATGATGAAGATGCGTGTGATTAAGGAGATATTTGATCTCATCCAACGGTGGATAGCAGAAAATTTACTTGCACTTAATAACGATAAAACAGAACTTATGGTACAAGTCCCAGAATTGCCAGATTAGGTAGTGAATTGCAGAGTTTTGCATGGCAGATTGTAAAATTCCCACTCAAAAGTAGATGAAAACGCTGGGCGTTTACCTGATCAAAACCTTAACATGACAATTCACGTGAATAATCTCACTATATAAGACTCTTGTCTCATACGCCCATACCTCGCCATCAAGAGCACAGAGAATGTCGCATAAGATTGATTACTGCAGTAGCCTGTTGATGGGAGCCAATTAATGGTGAAATTGCTAGACTACAGGTGATTCAGAATGGTACTGTTAGGGTGATAGTTGGACTAAAAAAAATGATCATATCGCTGAAGCAAGGAGGGGTCTACACTGGCTCCCAGTGGAAGCCAGGATTCACTTTTGAATGCTTTCTATAGTCCACAAATGTCTAGAGGGTTTGAATCCACAATATCTAGTGAAAAGAATTATTAAGAAGCCTATGGTAAAAAATCTGAGATCAGACAATTCCAACTTGTTGGTGGTACCAAGAGCTAAATTGGCTCTAACCAATAAGAGTGTGTTCTACACTGCAACTCCCAAACTATGGAACTCTATTCCGCCAGAGCTCAGAATGGAAAAATCCCTGCATAAGTTTAAGAAGAAACTGAAGACTTAACTATTTGAGTAATCAGAGTAATCTTTCTCTGGTATGGCTTTATGTGTTGCCGATCATATGTGCTTTTTTTCCTTCTTCCCTTTAAGTGTCATCCTCTGCACATGTATGCCTCCGGACCAGTCTGGATTGAGCGGTCCAAATTAATTAAAGTAAAGTTACTTTTAGTGTTACTTTGTGTTTAAGTTAATGCATTTTATTTATTTATTGGGCATTTGAAAGGCACTTATACATCAAGAAAATTGTGTTTCAAAGCACCCATAGGGCAAGGGAATGGAACAAGGGAAACAGCAAGACAATGGAAAATGCAAAAAACAGAAAGTGGTCCTACTAGGCTTTGTGAACATTTGGATTGTGCAAGTGCAGGGAGAGAGAAGGGACTGGGGAAGGGAGTAAGTGCAAAGGGTCCACGGAGGTGTAATGTGCCAGAGGGGTAAAGTGCCAGGGGGGTAGTTGAAAGGCAACAGGTAAGTGCAAGAGTCGGTTGCGAAGGCAACAGGCAAGTGCCAAGTAGTGACTGAAAGATGGAGGAGGGGTCACCAGCCCAACAATAAGTACAGACTTGTGAGACAACAGGTCATGTGGTGCTCGAAGGCAAGTGCAGAGGAGGGCGTATGCTGCGGGCGATCGGACAGAGGGCCAGGACCCAGAAGGACACATAAGGGCCCAGGCCACCAATCAACAGCAACTGTGCGGATTAGCACGGGAGGGAGTGAGGGAAGGAGGAGCAAAAGAGAAAGGTCTTGAGGTGTTTACAGAACATGAGGAGATCTGGCCCAAGACAGGCAAAAGGTGGGAGGCTGTTCCAGAGGACGAAGCCAGCTGTGGAGATGGAACAGCCACCCGCTCTTTGCTTAGAGTAACGCTTGACAAGCAGAGAGTTGGAGCTGGATGATTGGAGGGACCTCAAAGGAGAGTACTTGGTGAGAGCAAGTTGCAAATAGTGTGGTCCCTGGCCCCAGACAGCCATATGGATTATGCAGATGGATTTAAATCTGATCCTTGCAGCAACCGGGAACCAACGGAGAGATTTTAGGGCTGGAGAGATACAGTCCCTGAGCTTAAGGCCAAGGATGAGTCTTGCTGCCCTATTCTGGATTAACTGGAGGAGGCGGAAAGAAGAAGGTAGATTGAGGAAGAGGCTGTTGCAGTAGTCCAGCCTGGAGAGTACCAGAGCTCTGGTGAGATTGAGCTTCTGGAGGAAGGTGAGGAAGGGGAGGATGCCCCTGAGTAGGTAGAGTTGGAAATAGGCCTTCTTGGCAAGGTCCATGGTGTGAGGAATGAAAGAGGGAGGGGTCTAAGATAACTCCCAGGTTTCTGGTGTCAGAGGAAGGAGGGGGGGGGCAGCAAATTGAGGGTGGCCAGAGTGATGGGAGAAAAGAGGGAACATGAGTCCTGATAGGAAGAATCTCAGTCTTGCTGGCATTGAGACAGAGGTCATTGGAGGTCCAGGGACCGGATAGCGGACAGGCAGTCAGGGATAACAGAGGTGGTTAGAAGAGATGCAGAGTGTAGTCTGAAGAAGAGTTGGGTGTCGTCTAAATAACACTGGAAAAAGTGGAGATAAGGTGAGCAAGAGGAGCGAGGTAGATGTTAAATAACCAGAGTGAGAGGATAGAGCCGCGGGGAACGCCACAGGTGGATATGATATGATATGGCATTTATAATGCGCCTATACACAAGTGTTTCAAGGCGCGACGAGGCAAGGGAGGGAAACAAAGGGAGGACGGACAATGATCCTACTAGGCCAGGTGTCAATCAGATCACGCAAGTGCATGGGAAGGGGGCAGGGACAGTGCAGTACATGGGAAAAGATAATAACAATAAGTAAGTAACAGCCCACAAGTGGCAAGGGTAAGTGCATACAGGTGGGTGAGGAGAAAGAACCCAGGGTAACCTGGGAGGGACAATCAGTGAGAAAGGAGGTCAGCCAGTCCAGTGCCCGCTCTGAGATACGAAGGGTATCATAGAGCTGTTTTATGTGGATGGAGTTGGTCACTGTGTCAAAAGCAGAGGAGAGATTAGATTTGCACGCACACAGCAAGATAAACTGACAAGCCTGCTGATGAAATATAAGCATAATATAGGTATGGTGTGCCACGTAGCGTCTAGAAACTGGGCGATAAGGAGCTTCATAATGTGCATGTGAGAAAGGAGATTTGCAATGAAGAAACCACTATAAAGAGGACGCAGTAGTTATAAACATGCATGCACCGACACACATGCATGAGGGTCTTAAGGGACATATGTTTCAGCCAGTTGGGGGTACATGGGGAATGTACAAACCTGTATGGTGTGTGCTTTTTCATAGTTTGGCCAAGACCTGCAGCCAGATTTTGCGAGGTGAACTCTGTGTGACTGGGAAAACTGGTTTTGCAAGGTTGGAACCGAGGGAAGGCAATGAGTGGCTGCGACATTATCAGATGGTCAGTTACAGCCAGGCGGGGGTTTTCACGACTTGGTACTATTGCGGAAAGGAGATGCAATCTTTCTCATTGTTCAGGGTAGCCCAGCCATCTGCTTTTGACCAAGCAATAACCCTGGGGTGAAGGGACACCTAAGGGCACAGTTGACCAATACTTTATGGGTTTCAATTATTTTTTCAGGTTGTGTCCAGAGGCCATGTGTGTTGAATTAGTAGTCGTTTAGATTAAAGTGAAAGAAGGATGCCAGCAAGTCTGGGCGGGTGAGATAGCTTTCGCCAGTTCAAAGGGAACCTGTTCTTACTCCTGCTCCTCATATCGTTAAAAGTGTCCTTGCAAACCATGTCCATCACGTTTGGGGTTAGAGATTCCAGGCCATCTGGAACTTGTAATGAATTATGTTTGTATGTGAATGTGTAACTATGTGATTATGTTGTGACTTACCACGGAAGACTCCAGGAAAGGGGTGTGCTAAGAATATGAGCCGATGATGACACCTAGATAAATGTGACCAATGACAATGTGGGAATTAGAGAAGATTGGATTTCTTTTGTATAGATTTGACCAATCATGTGTGGGGGGATGACTTGTAATAAAATAAGTGGGAGTGTTTTTACTGTTACAGCATTTATAAAAAAGTGTCAGCTTCTGTGGTTCAGGGCGACTCAGGTTAGTTTGACTCTATAGAAGGCTGTTGGCCGGAAGCCTGTTGGCACAATAAACTTGTTTTACGGAGAAACATGCACTCGCTTCTCAAGTGTTGGGCCTAATTTGGGTTAAGATGGTCAGAGGTCCACCCACACACTTGCTACAGATGTTATGGGACTTGAGGACTAAGAAAAAACCAACTCATTCCCTTGCATCATTGCACACTGTACTTAGTATCGGAGCCCATTCTAGACTCTCTTACTCAAGATCATCTCTCAATCTATTTATCTGAGTTTCTCTGAGCATGAACAAAGTGGCAACACTACAAAACTGTTGGTCAGCAGATTTGTGGGATAACTATTCATGGCCTTAATCAGTGAAGTGGGCGGGAGACGGGGGCTGGGGGTGGTTCCAGTATCATATGGTAAAATGGTGCATTTTGCTGCTTCATTTACTCTGTGGTTTTGGTAGAGAAATGTTTGTCAAGTCAACTAGGGTGGGTTGGCAGGAGAGGGAAATATTGGTATTTTTGGTTGGTGGAGTTTGTTTACTACTTTTGGCATATATCTAATTTCTTTTTTTTCTCTATACATTAGGTAGTAATAGATCACCAACCATCTAGGTCAATCCAATCATGTTAGGTTATACATGTTTAGGATTTACTGCCACTACCGCTGAGAGTGACAACCTTATCTTTCTCCCAAACTCACATACACAGCAATCCTGAGTTTAGCTCAGCTTCTAGCAAAAAATCGTTTAATTATAGGAAAGAGAGAAATTGTTTTACAAACTTAGATGTGTTCATAGGGAATGTAATGAAATCCTTCTAACAGTGCAAGGCTAGTTTTAACTTGATGGATATGTTTATACTTCAGTACCTGTAGCTCTGACACTGAGCATTTCCCACTTAAAGCCAAAGAAAAAAAAGGGTTCTGGGAAATTGCAATATAGCAAGCGATTTCCACAGTTCTCTTTAGCCCCATACTTACATTCTAGCATCAACAAAGAAAGCTCTACTTGGAGCTTTGGGAACAAATGTAATGCTGACCTAGGATTACAACTGTCCAACAGAGATTGGGGTAAAATGTTGCAAAGGGCTGAAAGATGTTATACCTGTGTGCAATACAAAGAGGAAGCCTAGAAATGGAAGAATCAATGGAAATGGACATGCTAATTATTATACATCATTTGACCTAAGAACACTAACTGCTGGCAAAGTTGATATGTTGATACATGTTTGGGGGATGTGCCCTAGTATTGTGCCAGTCTAGCTGGATGCCCTACATTTCATTCATATGAATTCCATAATATCCAGGGAACATACTCCTTGAATGCTGGCTGATAAAACACTGGACTATACAAAACACAAAGGACTGTTCTGGGATTTCCAACTGTGGGTTGCCCAATTCGATAGTCACACTGAAGAAACCACACAGTTTGATCAATTATATAAGTACAAAAGCGCTGGCGTCCCTGGACTTGCTTTCAATCTTGTGTGGATGCACTGTGTAGTGCTAGATAAAAGGCACAAGCTAGTTTAACAAGGACTAGATATGTGTCAGCTGCTGTTCAGATGAAAAACTTTTCTTTAATGGGATTTCTCTGTTAAGCAGGTGCAGGTTTTTTTTACAAACACAGAAGGCCGACTCTTCATTAAGTTCCTCTCTTGGAGTTTTAATACTGTATCCTGCTTCGTTTTTGTAGGAGATATGTAACAGGAACAGACTCAAACTGTGCGGTTGTTGTTTGGCATTAGTTTAGGCTGTTCTCAGTGGTAAATTGTGGATAAACCACATTCTTCAGGGCTTAGAAGGAAGGCGCAAGTGTCATGATGCCCGCTCCCGGGGAGCCGGTTCAAGCCCTGCGTCCCCGAAAGCGGACATCCAGTCCCCAAGGAAGGACCCAGCAACCCCATATAGGGGCCCTTTGGACAGTGTCCTGGCGCCTATGGCGCCAGGCTCATAAAAGACATCAGTCCTGGCGCCATAGGCGCCAGGCTCATTATGGATGTGCTTGGGTGCACTTACCTGATGCAGACCATGCTGCAGGATCCTGGCCTCCTTGAGGCCTGAAAGGAACTACTTTACCTGTGGGACTAATTTACCATCCGGGCGTGGTCGGGGAAGGATACATACCTGATTGGAGGAAGGATACATACCTGCAACTTCTTCCAAGGCTATTTAAACCCCACCCGAACAGCCACACGTGCTTCGCGTTGTTCTGCATCTAGCAGCTGGATGCTCACCGTGTCTGCTCCTGCATCCTGACTTCTGCCACGCCTGCCAGCATCCTGGATCACCTGCAAAGAAAGAGAAGAAGAGAACAGAAGAAGGAAAAGTCCTTACCTGCTACATCCGCATCCCGGAGATATCTCGCCGACAATCCTGAAAAGGAAGACTTTTATTTAAAAGCTCATCGCGTCGATCGCTGCAGCGCCGCATTCCACTCACCTTTACTGGGCGCCTCCATGTTCAGCAGCGATCATGTGGATTCGCAGTCACGCCCCAGCGCCTAGGGAGAAAAAGACCAGAACAAAAGGTGAGAGAGAGAAGGGAATAAGGAAAGCTAAATCTCCATGTTAAGACTTACCTGTTGATTCATTCCCTCTTCATTTCGGGTCCGCGCCGCATCCTGGCATTTCCGGACCCCGGCCCCTAAGGGGAAAAAGAGACATCAGCGTTAATGAACGAATGAAAAGACATTACCAAAAAACGCTCATTAAAGACTTACCTGATTTCTACAAGGATTTCACCTCTCATCTCGGGTCGGTGCCTGTTCCCCGGCATTCCGTACCCCGGCCCCTATGGAGAAAAAGACACTAGCATTAGTACATTAATGCATGGACACAAGGGGAACCTCTTATCAAAAAACTTACCTGGAAGCCAAGCAAGTTTGGTTCTCACCAATCCGAAAATCCAGTGAAGTAACTGGATACCAATGCGCCCCTGCATCAGAAGCAGGATGGAGAGCTTGTCCTTCCAGACCCTAAGGTGAGACGCTACGAGGAATCACAAATGGGTTTCGAGGAGGGTGAGAGGGGAAAGTGGGAGGCTGATTGCATTACCCCGCAGACAGTTAATCCCCTATTTTCACCTACAGAAGGATACTTCTGCGAGCCAGACAAGCCAGATTTGTGGGCCCGGTCCAGTCCGTCTTCCGAACCCTGCGCATCACCTTAGAAGAGGTCACAGCAGCGCGAACCAGGCCAGCGCCTCCGTGGGAGTCAGGTGAGAGTTACAGAACGCGAAGCCTTTCTACAAATTCCCACCCAGGCGCTATGGAAAGTTCTGAGACTGATAAGTTGGCCCAATTACTGGGGGAATTACGGGCCGAAGTACATGCCGCTCGTCAAGAGACTAATGCCCTCAGGAGGGAATTAATAATATCAAAGGAAAGAACTGATGACCTGGCCAGACAGCTTTTGCAAGGTCAAGCTGGGCAAACTCCTCTACCCGGTTCCGGAGGGAACCCCGCTCCTGTGGTTTCCAGTAACCCTGTGCAGATTAATCTACCTGGAAACATGCCGCTGGCCCCACCCGAACGCTTTGCTGGGGACCCCAAACGATTCGCCGTATTCATGAATCAGTGTCGTTTGCACTTCTTATGCAGACCTGGGGCCTTCCCTAATGATCAGACCAAGGTAGCCTTTGTATTGTCATATCTCAGCGGCTGCGCTGCCGATTGGTCAGTTCCACTGGTTACTCAAGATGACCCGATTCTCCGTGATTTTCAAAGGTTTCAAGCAAGCATGGAAAGGTTATTTGCTCGACACTCTCAGGGGCAGGCTTTGGATGACGAACTTCTATCCCTGCGACAGGGCAATCAGGACCTCCTATCCTATATTGCAACCTTTAATAGACTAATTGTGGAAACGGGATGGCCAGAGGATAAAAGAGTCACGTTGTTTTATCGAGGCCTACGCAGAGAACTTAAAGATGTCTTGGCCCAAGTTGTAAATCCGCCCCAAGAATGCACAGAGTATATAGACTTAGTGGTCCAATTGGATCACAGACTTCAAAACAGAAAAGCAGATCGGTCCAGGTTTGAGACCCGGGTGTTGGTCAAGACCCATGCTAATCCTAAGGGAGTTGATGTCTCTGAGCCTATGCAAATTGGAGGGGTTAAAGGACCCTTAACTCAAAAGGAACGTGAAAGGAGGCGGCAGTTAAAATTATGTCTTTATTGTGGGAATTCTGGACACTTTCTACGAGATTGCCCGGGAAAACCGCCCCGAAAGGCGGTAGGAGCCGCTGATAAAAACCATGAAGTCTCTGTTTCGGGAAACGACTCTGCCCGACAAGTGTAGGGGTCCGCTTGCCGAGCTTGAAAACTAACTCTCAGACCTCGCATTTCATTGTGCCAATGGTTCTCGTAGATCCAGAACAGCCTAAGCGGTTGCATGCAATAAAGGCATACATCGATAGTGGGGCTATTGGAAACTATGTGGATCGTGAATTGGTCTCTAGGATTAACCTCCCTCTCCGTCCTAAAACCAGCAAAGATGTCATCACCACAGTCGATGGAACTGAAATTGCCTCTGGACCGGTAACACATTCCACTACTGAGGTGACTCTTATTGGTCCCGACGGCCATCGGGAGGGTGTTGTGTTTGATGTAATCAAGGCTCCACAGTTTCAGGTTATTCTTGGAATCCCTTGGTTAGAGACACATAATCCTCGAATTGATTGGCAAGCTAAGAGAATAACCTTCCCGGATTGTACACAAACCTGCTACCCAGAAAACCTGAAGATTAATCTAGTATCTGTAACCTCTGCCTCCATGCAACTACCTCCGGAATACCAAGACTTTCAGGACGTCTTCCAAAAGGAACAGGCCAACACGTTACCTCCTCACAGATCGTACGATTGCCAAATCGATCTGGTGCCCGGTGCACAACCCCCTTGTAGCAGGATTTATGCCCTTACCGACCCTGAGAATCTGCATTTGAGACAATATTTGGATCAATACCTAGCTAATGGTTTTATTCGCCCGTCAAAGTCCCTGGCATCCTCGGCTTTGTTCTTCGCGCCCAAAAAAGAAGGCGACCTTAGAACTTGTATCGATTACCGCGCATTGAACCTCTGCCTCTGATCCCTGAACTCCTTGACCAGGTGAAGGACGCTTGCATAAACACCAAGTTAGATCTCCGGGGGGCTTATCATCTGGTACGAGTTAAAGAAGGCGACAAATGGAAAACTGCCTTCCGTACTAAATACGGATTATTCGAGTACCAGGTGATGCCTTTCGGATTGTGTAACGCGCCGGCTGCCTTCCAATACTTCATGAATGATGTCCTTCGGGAACTCATCGATGTTTGTGTTGTCATATATATCGATGACATTCTGGTGTACTCCTCTTCAGAATCTGATCACAGAAAACACGTCAGGGCAGTACTTGAAAAACTGCGCCAACACAAACTATTTGCTAAATTGGAGAAATGTGTTTTCCATACCACAGAAGTCGAGTTTCTAGGTTTCATCCTGACACCCAAAGGAGTCCGAATGGACTCAAGAAAAGTGGATGCCATCCTCAAATGGCCATCACCTAGCTCTGTAAAAGGAGTTCAAAGCATGCTCGGCTTTGCCAATTTCTATCGCAGGTTTATCCCGGAATTTTCACGCGTGGTACAACCCATTACTGCACTCTTGAGGAAAAATAAACGTTTTGAATGGTCTGAAGAAGCCGAGCAGGCCTTTCAGGATTTAAAAGCTAAGTTTACCTCCGCACCTATATTGAAACACCCGCGTCCATGTCGTCGAGACTGACGCATCCAGCCTAGCCATGGGAGCTGTCCTGTCCCAAAGAGATCCCGAAACCAACCAACTGCATCCCGTAGCATTTTGGTCCAGAAAATTCTCGGCACCCGAGGTTAATTATGCAATCACGGACAAAGAACTGTTAGCCATTAAGTCTGCTTTTATAGCCTGGCGGCATTATCTGCTTGGCGCTCGACATACCATCACAGTGATCACTGATCACCGGAATTTACAGTATTTGAAAACCGCCAAGGCTCAGTCATCACGGCAGCTCCGATGGGCTTTGTTTTTCACTGAATTTGATTTCGTGATTACCTATCGACCTGGCTGCAAGAATGGCAAAGCAGGCGCCTTATCCCGAATTGGAATGGGAGAATCTGATACAAAAACAGAACCAGTACCAATAATTCCCGAACAGAGGATTCTAGGCATGACTTTGTTACAGACGCTTGAAGACATTCAAGCCAGAGTGAAACAACTTCTGGACCCTACAACCTTACAGGATTGGATACAAAAGGGATCAGACTTTACCATAGATAATGGTTTACCTTATTTTCAAGGACGCTTATTCCTGCCACATAAGGAATTACACGAACTAGTTATTTCCGGTTATCATGATGCATTAATAGAGGGACACCCCGGTATTGCCAAGACAGAGTAAAAGGTGAAACGACAATTTTGGTGGCCCTCTTGGCGAAAAGATGTTAAATCTTTTGTGATGTCCTGTGGTGTTTGCGCCCAAAATAAAAGTCAAAAGAAAAGCCCAGCCGGTCTCCTTCAACCTCTAGACATACCGCCAGCACCCTGGTACACCCTATCAATGGATTTTTATTACGGACCTGCCTCCTTGTTCGGGGTACAATACTATTCTGGTAATTGTGGATTTGTTTTCCAAAATGGCCCACTTTATTCCTTTGAAAGGTTTACCTTCAGCTTCTGTCCTAGCCAAAGAATTCCTCGAAAATATTGTTCGGCTACATGGATTCCCATCTATACTAATCTCTGACCGGGGAAGCCAATTCATTTCCCACTTCTGGCGCAAATGTTGTCAAATGGCGCAGATCGACGTAAGATTATCGACCAGTCACCACCCTCAGACCGATGGTCAGACCGAGAGGACAAATCAGACCCTTGAGCAATACTTACGGTGTATGTTACAGCAATCTGAAAGCAACTGGAAAGACATTCTTTGGATAGCTGAATACGCATATAATAATTCGGTACACTCTGGAACTGGCCACAGTCCTTTTTATACTTTGTTTGGGCATCACCCTCGAACCTCAAACCTTGACTCACCTCAGAACCTCGGAATGCCTGCAGTAGAACATCTGCCTTCTACAATTACCCAAGCCTTCAAAGAGGCAACTACGCATTTACAACAAGCCAAGAGAAAATACAAGGAGAATGCTGATCTACATCGGAGTGAAGCGCCTCCGTATCAGATTGGGGATCAAGTGTGGTTAGCTACCAGACATTTACCACTCAAAGGGCCTCGAACTTTTAACCCAAAATATCTGGGACCTTATTCTATTACGGCAATAATTAACCCAGTGGCTGTTAAACTTAATTTACCAACTAGTATGCGAATTCACCCTGTTTTTCATGTGTCACTTCTAAAACCAGTGGTACCCGGAACCCGACTACTCAAACCTCCAGAATCTATTCTAATAGATGGGGAGCCCGAATTCGAAGTGAAGAACATTTTAGACTCAAAAATGTTTAGGTCAAAACTGTTCTACCTAATTGATTGGAAGGGGTACGGACCTCAGGAGAGGTTGTGGGAACCCAGCGACCATGTGCATGCACCTCGATTAGTCAGGAAATTCCACCGACTCTTCCCAGACAAACCAAAACCCCCGGAGGGAACAACCTTGGGAGGGGGCTTGGGGGGGGAGTGCTGTCATGATGCCCGCTCCCGGGGAGCCGGTTCAAGCCCTGCGTCCCCAAAAGCGGACATCCAGTCCCCAAGGAAGGACCCAGCAACCCCATAAAGGGGCCCTTTGGACAGTGTCCTGGCGCCTATCGCGCCAGGCTCATAAAAGACATCAGTCCTGGCGCCATAGGCGCCAGGCTCATTATGGATGTGCTTGGGTGCACTTACCTGATGCAGACCATGCTGCAGGATCCTGGCCTCCTTGAGGCCTGAAAGGAACTACTTTACCTGTGGGACTAATTTACCATCCGGGCGTGGTCGGGGAAGGATACATACCTGATTGGAGGAAGGATCCATACCTGGAACTTCTTCCAAGGCTATTTAAACCCCACCCGAACAGCCACACGTGCTTCGCGTTGTTCTGCATCTAGCAGCTGGACGCTCACCGTGTCTGCTCCTGCATCCTGACTTCTGCCACGCCTGCCAGCATCCTGGATCACCTGCAAAGAAAGAGAAGAAGAGAACAGAAGAAGGAAAAGTCCTTACCTGCTACATCCGCATCCCGGAGACATCTCGCCGACAATCCTGAAAAGGAAGACTTTTATTTAAAAGCTCATCGCGTCGATCGCTGCAGCGCCGCATTCCACTCACCTTTACTGGGCGCCTCCATGTTCAGCAGCGATCATCCGGATTCGCAGTCACACCCCAGCGCCTAGGGAGAAAAAGACCAGAACAAAAGGTGAGAGTGAGAAGGGAATAAGGAAAGCTAAATCTCCATGTTAAGACTTACCTGTTGATTCATTCCCTCTTCATTTCGGGTCTGCACCGCATCCTGGCATTTCCGGACCCCGGCCCCTAAGGGGAAAAAGAGACATCAGCGTTAATGAGCGAATGAAAAGACATTACCAAAAAACGCTCATTAAAGACTTACCTGATTTCTACAAGGATTTCACCTCTCATCTCGGGTCGGTGCCTGTTCCCCGGCATTCCGTACCCCGGCCCCTATGGAGAAAAAGACACTAGCATTAGTACATTAATGCATGGACACAAGGGGAACCTCTTATCAAAAAACTTACCTGGAAGGCAAGCAAGTTTGGTTCTCACCAATCCGAAAATCCAGTGAAGTAACTGGATACCAATGCGCCCCTGCATCAGAAGAAGGATGGAGAGCTTGTCCTTCCAGACCCTAAGGTGAGACGCTACAAGGAATCACAAATGGGTTTCGAGGAGGGTGAGAGGGGAAAGTGGGAGGCTGATTGCATTACCCCGCAGACAGTTAATCCCCTATTTTCACCTACAGAAGGATACTTCTGCGAGCCAGACAAGCCAGATTCCGCACCCTGCGCATCACCTTAGAAGAGGTCACAGCAGCGCGAACCAGGCCAGCGCCTCCGTGGGAGTCAGGTGAGCGTTACAGCAAGCTTGTGAGCCTTATTGGTTTGACATGCAGCGTGGTCTGCAATGATTTAGGTTCTCTACCTGTAGTGATGACAGGACAGGGAGGGGAGAGACAAAAACAATGGGGGATACGTTTCCCGTTTTAGATTCTCTTTAGTAGTGGTTATAATAAAACAATGCATATTCTAAGTACCATAACAAACGGAGGAGAAGTTCTCTTACCCTCTCCATGTTATATGGTGGTTCGGTGCACACAGGGCAAGGCAGCCTGTTACCTAGGGGCCAAGGACAATATACACTTACAGGTGGACTGTACATCAGACCGAGGCATACCACGGCCCCTTGCACGTTCAGAGGACAATACACGTTACTCTGAACCTATATTGAGAACCACTGAATCATCTAATGTGCTATTGTGTCATTTTGTCATATTTGTCAATTTGCTAACTAGCCAACTCTTAATGCTTCTGACATCTCAGTTGTTGACAGTATTTTGAAATGTGGTTCAAAATGTCTAATATGTATAACATGATGCTGGTGATGTTCATGATACTGTTACATGTTCACTGGTGCTGCCATGCACCTCACTGACTCAAAGATGGTCGCCGCCTTTCAACCTCATGGAAGCCATTTTGAGTCCCCCCACGTGACGCCTAGGAGCGTCATGGCAACCATATACACAAGGGTCTGGCGAGCCGCAGCGTTGAGAACTTGCGCGCGGCCCACCAGGCGCAATAGACAAGTACAGAAGGTGAGCCCCCATCCGAACTCGGCGCGCACCCTGTCATCTCCCCCACGAGCGAGCGGGGCTGAGAGACGCGCGCACGGGCAGAGAAAATGATTCAACAGACGGGATCGTATTTTTTCGATCCCGTCTGTATAGATGTTTTGCAGTGCAAGCACACGTGGCTGAGCCCAGCTCGTAAGATAGCATTAATGCAGAAACTGGTTTTTAACAAGATGCGAATACATACAGATCCTTTCAATCATGTAGATGATGCAACTGACAATTAAGTGTATATTGTCTTTGGCCCCTAGGTAACAGGCTGCCTCGCCCTCTGTGCACCGAGCCACCACATAATATGGAGAGGGTAAGAGAAATTCTCCTCCGTTTGTTATGGTACTTATAATATGCAGTGTTTTATTATAAACACTACTAAAGAGAATCTAAAACGGGAAACGTATCCCCCGCTTGTTTTTGTCTCTCCCCTCCTTCTCCTGTCATCCCTATAGGTAGAGAACCTAAATCATTGCAGACCACGCTGCATGTCAAACCAATAAGGCTCACAAGCTGGCACCTTCCTTCTAAGCCCCGAAGAATGTGGTTTATCCACAATTTACCACAGAAACCGGTCAGCTCGAGAACAGCCTAAACTAGTGCCAAACAACAACCGCACAGTTTGAGTCTGTTCCTGTTACATATCCCCTACAAAAACGAAGCGGGATACAGTATTAAAACTCTGAGAGGAACTTAATGAAGAGTGTTTTTAAAAAACACCTGCACCTGCTTAACAGAGAAACCCCATTAAAGAAAAGTTTTTCATCTGAACAGCAGCTGACACATGTCTAGTCCTTGTTAAACTAGCTTGTGCCTTTTAGCACTACACAGTGCATCCACACAAGATTGAAAGCAAGTCCAGGGACGCCAGCGCTTTTGAACTTATATAATTGACCTGATAAAACACTGGACCATTTTAGCTATGGAAGTTCTCACAGGGAAAACCAGGACCAGTCTTAAGAACTGTATACATCTTGGACCTGGTTTAAACATACATGGTGAAGTTATGTAAGAATATTTAGTCCAGTTTTCTGTCTTTGTGAGGTGAACTCCTGATACTATATCAGGTTTTAGGGGGGGAGGGGATTGGGTTAACATACCTGACTGCTCAGAAAGCTAGAATTAACCCTGTTTCATTGTATGTTTGGAACAAGAGGTTTATATTGCCAAAGCATCTCCTTTGCTTACAGTTATGATTAAATAGTATATATATATATTTTATATATTTGAATGTCCCTCAAATGTGACCATTTCATAGTGATCAATCCTTTCCTATCCATTTCAGAATTTCTATATGTCAAAGATGGAAAAGATTTATGGGTGTGCAAATCTTTTTTTTGACCATTGTCATTTTTCTGCAGCAAAAATAAAGACTTTTTGTTTAAAAAAGATATTGAAATTACTAATGATAATGACTCAAGCTGTGGAACCATTTCCAAAGGGGAACAGAGAGTTAACCAGGGACTATAAAAGCAAAAAGAAGGTAATACTCAGTACATTTTAGAATGTGTGGGCAAACTTCTATCACCAGAGATTTACATATAGTTCTTGTTATTTTGGATCTTATTCACACAGGAACCTTGCCCTAACCTATTTTCCAACTTTCTTTTGTGAGCTGTGCATAAGGACAACTTCTTCCATAGGCAGCTCATAGCACACTCAAAAACTAAATCCCAATCAACCTACTGGGGGACTTCAACCGGGGCTTCCAAGATCCGAACGACCCTATTGCGTCCGATCTGGAGAACACACTAACTGACCTGGGGTTCTCTCACCACATCTTTGAACCTACTCACATTAAAGGGAGGACTCTCGATTGGCTAGTAGACTCCAATTGCAACATTAGCCTTCAGACCAATGCACCTTGCACTTGGTCAGACCATCATACTGTTACCTTTAACACAGAAGCTACTCAATGCCCCATACAATCTATTGCTCCGGCCTTGCCTACTAGAAATAAAAGGGATATAGCAAGAGACAAACCTCTCCCTCTTATTCTTCCATCCCTTAGTAAAGCGTCTGCCTCATGTTCTGACCCTTCGATTCTAGTGGAAACATATAATCAGGTTATGCTCACAGCACTGAACCTAATTGCTCCAATTAAACTTAGGAAATCTAAACCTCAAGCACATCTCAACTCATGGTTGACACCACATCTGAGAGTGCTACGAAAAGAAAAACGCAATGCCGAAGCCCGTTGGAAAAGCCATCCATCGGATGTCCATAAGGATGGTCTCATCATAGTGTCGATGAACTATAAAGAAGTCATCTTCCAGGCCAAAAAAGACATCTTTAACAAACGCATAACGCAAGCTGAATCCAACACCAAAGAATTATTTAAGATTCTGAGGGAACTCGAATCGCCTGCTACTCCGCCTGATCCTTGCATTAAAGACAGCAAATGGTGCTCGAACATACAGAAAGCACTCTTGGACACAATTGCCACACTCCAAACTAAAATCAAAGTTAAGGAGAATTGTCTTCAGACAGACAGCAACTTAATACTCTTTCGTCTGTAAGCCCATAGGCCACTCCTAACATCAAACCTTTCAGCTTCTCCCTACTCTCTATAGAGGAAGTTGAATGTATCAATAACAAAATCAAACCCTCTAACTGTCAAGAAGATTCATGCCCAACCCCCATCATCAAGGACTGTGAGCTAGCCCAATTTATTACTGCCTTTATAAACTCATCCTTCAAAACAGGCATAGTATCGGACAACCTTAAGGATGCCTGGGTCATCCCTCTGCTCAAAAAACCCTCCCTTGATCCTAGCTTACCTACCAAATATAGGTCCATTACTACTGTCCCATTCATGCTCAAAATACTGGACTGTGCCGCTTACCTCCAGATCCAAGACTATTTGGAAACCAACAATCTTCTTGGCCTAAGGCAATCTGGTTTCTGGCCCAGGCACGGGACGGAAACCGGCCTTATTGACCTAAAAACCCAGACCTAGGTACTAAAAAACAACAGGAAAATAGCCTTGCTACTATTACTTGACCTCGCAGCAGCCTTTGATCTGGTTAATCACCACATCCTTTGCCAAAACCTTACTTCAGCCGCACACTTTTCTGACACTGCCACCGCCTGGATCAGATCCTACTTAAGCAACAGATCCATGCGAGTCTTCTCCCCGCTAGCATCGGCTGAGCCGGCTCCCATTAACTGTGGTGTACCACAAGTGTCCTGTGTGTCTCCAACTCTTTACAATGTGTTTACCAATCCTTTGTTTGATGCTCTTGACTATCTGGAGTGTCTCGTATACTAACTATGCTGGTGACACCCAGATACTCATCCCCATCACTGGGGATTATGCAGTGGACACCAAAACTCTGAATGATGTCTACCTGGTTATTCAGGCATGGATGGCTCAACGTGAGCTTTGCCTCAATGATGACAAGACGGAACTACTTATTCTGGGTTCACACCAACGCATTAAAAAACTTGACCCCTCCTTTAAGTCTTTCATCATTGACGGCAATGTCATCAAAGTCTCTAAGGACACAAAAACCTTAGCAATCCATCTCAATTCTACACTGTCTCTGTGCAGACAAACTAACGCTGTCAGCTCAGCGTCTGTATATACATGTAAACTTATCCCTGCATGTAGACCATTTCTGACTACTCCCAACTGCATCACCTTTGCTAGAACACTTGTCATGTCTAAGTTAGAATATTGTTGTGCCCTTTATTTAGGGACGAGTCAATCTAACCTTAACAAACTGCAAGTCACTCAGAATAATGCCATTAGAGCTGCAGTAAACATACCCAGAAATCACCATATCTCTAACCACAGGCGTGATCTACATTGGCTTCTTGTTACATAGAATTTCCTTGAAAACAATTGCCTTGACTCACAAGTGCCTTACCAACCAGGCACCAATCTACTTAATCAACCGACTTACACCACACACCTCCACCCGGCCCATGAGAGCAGCCTAAGCCCATAGCTTACACCTCCCAAGGTTTAAACTACAAACAGCTGGCAGCGCTAGCTTGCCTCTAAGCTTTGGAACACACTTCCCAACGCCATTAGAACCGAGCCTTCCGTCCAAGCCTTCAAGAATAAAACTAAAGGGTGGCTCTCAGCACAAAACATATGAGTCATCTGATGTCGCACTCTGGTTACCATTATTCTGTTAAATGCCTGCGCACCTTGCTGTACGATCCACGCATATTTAATGCGTGTATTCCTCTCTCCACCTTTCTGTTGCATGTAAATAATTCATCTTCCTGTGCATATTTTCTTGTCTGAACTGCCTATACTCATATGCTCCACTGAGGAATTGTTTGCATTTCCCTCGTGCCTGTACTTGCTGCACACTATTCTTTACTTTGTATATATTTGTGTCATATCGGAGTTCTACCCGCATGTTTACTGTAAACTGGTAGTCTTCTATTCCATGTATGTAATCGTAACTTTGCTTCCTATGATATGTGCCCAGATGCCCACGGGCCTGGCGCGCTATATAAATAAAGAAAATACAAATACACTAGGCTCCCTGCCACATCCCTAGCTGATGCTGGATTTGGACCACATATGAAAGGAGAATGCCTTAGGTTTGTCAATGATGAGACATGGCTATCCATCAACATGGAGGGTGTATGCCAGACACTCTCTGCTTAAGGTGCCTCTGTTATGTTTAAATCACTTGATTCTGCCACATTTAGATCTTCTAGGAACTACAGAAGTGGCACTTCCCACGGTCTCCCTGTCGATCCCCTAAGAGCTACGCACTGTCTGCAAAAATGCAGAAAACAGGTACAGAGCGCACTGTTTATGTCAGGGTCAGTTCGCCTAAGATGGCAGTGGAATGGCGAGGAACCTGGAACAATGCAGTGTACATGATAATAGTGAGATATAATATGAAATAAATTAGTGTGCAGTTGATAATTGCTCTGCGCTATGAAGGTATTTAAGGTGGTGATATGCAGATGTCGTGTGGCGCTCCATCATGGGATATAGATTATATGACACTTTCAAAGGTGGCTTTGTGAAGATACAATATATTTAACGGATGTGCCCACGACTAGAACAGAGGCGCAGGGAAAGGAATTGTTTGATGAAAGCATAAAAAATGTGTAGGAGCGGAAGAATCTTCAGGTATTTGAGTCCGCTCATTGCGCCAGAAACAACATGATCAAGGCAATGAGCCTGGACAACTGCCCGCTTGGTTAGTACGGAACCAGGACCAATCCAACACCCTGATGAGTCAGTGGTGAGCAAACAGGAGGAGACCAACACAGTACATATTGATTTTTTAAAACATCTCTATTCCTAAACCCTGATCGGGAGCAGATACATTAGGGGCCCATGTACAGTTACCAATGTGATATTTCTATTGCAAATCCAGCATTTCGACCTCACATTTGAGAAAGTAAATGTTGGCTAAGGGAATATATGTGTAAGCCAAGATGGGACATAAAGTGAAGAAAGGGGTGGAAAAAATGGGAATGGGGAATAAAAGGGGGAAAAGGGAAGGGATGTTGATGGAGTGGGGAGGTGGTGTGAGGGTGAAAACCCCATTTAAAAAAAATCTCAAAAGAAGAGAAATAAAATGAAGGGTAAAATAGCCCATTCAAATTAAAGGGCAATTCAAATTTATGACATATACCCAGAGTCCATCCAAGTGGACTCCCTTAAAAAGATCTGCAGAATTTAGGTGTGGAGATTTAAAACAGCAAGCCGTGGGACAGTAAGTAAGAACATTGTTGGGATTTCAGTAATTTTGCAAGTTAATTGCTTCTTAGAACTTCCAAAGGTCCCTCTCTGGAACAAGTAGCAGAAAAGCTCACCAAAGCGGCGGGGTGACAAAAACACAGTAGAAGCTATGCCGAAGGGCCTTCTCGGTCATTGTCACACGGTCCTGGGAAAGACCACCAGGTCCTCGAGGCCTGCAAGGACCATTATGTCCCAAAACATATGTTTCCCAAACAATTGGAAAGAAGCAAACAAATAAGGACTACATCTCCAAAAATCCCCTGTTCCCAAACAGACAAATCTCAGAGCGGATCCCAGAAACTAACTTCATATCCAATGACAGAAAAACTATGGTGGAAACCCTAATTAGCCTACAGAAGAAACGTCCCCACCCTAAATAGAAAATTATGGGGGACCTGCACCATTTTTCAGGTTCTGTGGCAGACTAGATAGGTTTTACAAGGTAGTACATACAGCGGGAGGTTGCTTTAGACAGTGAAACTAATTTTGGGGTCAATACAGGTATATGTGTTTTGGGAACTGTTGGGAGGATACATTAAACACGAATTGGCCCTTAACTAATTGCTATCAGGAGTTGTAGGTTGTCCCAAGCCAAGATGGTGGAGGGGCAACTTACTGTTTATTGGTTGGTAAGGAATAAAGATGGAGCAGCCAACATTCTAAACTGCCTTTCATCAAAGATTTCAGGTTGTTTGCTCCTATGTTTGTCATCTCCATAAGATTTAGGCCTGGAGCCTTCATCTCATCAGGTGTACGGGAAGAATTCAAAGAAGAAACAGGTTTTTGAGGAAGCTTCGTGGGACAGCAGAAGAGTAACGGTGAGGTGCAGCGCTCTTAGTTGTTATATGAAAAGAAACGGTTAAAAAGTACTGAGACAAATTCTTTGCTTGTTATATTCATTTCCAGTGAGGCTTCCTTGGTATGTGGACACTTGTGAACCTCTTTGAAGAGAAACTATGAAAAAGTACTGATGTGGCTGTATACTTACCCTTATTATATATACAGTAGGCCCGCTATGTTTCCCTACTGCCCATTGTGCACCCTGCCTGATTCTTAGCGCCACAACAACACGCGTCACGGCCAGTTGCACTTGTTTCCATTTGCCATGCCTATACCATTTATGGAATATAACGTTTGCTAACTTGTTTTGCCAAATATATACCGACAATTTAACTGCCAGGCTTGCTATTGTCTTAGGTTCCAGTAAGGAAGAGTTTGTTCCTCTTATGCAAAATGTCACTTGGGCCAATGCCAATGTGGTTCTATATTACTGATGGGGCTCTGATGGGCTATAAAAGAGGCCTCTGTTGTTCTCCTCTGGCAAACTTTGTGCTTGTCATTTCGTCCTTTCCAAGCCTCAGCTGACCCTAGTCTATTCTGTGTTATCTTGGGCCTAATAACAACGTTATTTATCCATCAGCTCAGCTCCTCTGTGTGTCTTATTCCTGTTCGGTCTCCTGTGTGGGTCTTGGGGCCCTTTGGGCCATCAGTGGCTTTTCCATGCCACACCATAATGTTGCTGTGACCTGGCCATCCAAACCTGCCCAGACACTGGGACCCATGGCGTCCAACCACAGCAAGGGGCCTTGAGAGCAATTTCCCACTTCTCTGAAGGTAAGAGCTTTTAAAAGCTGGCATGACCTGTTTGAAACAAACATGCTTAACATTTTATTGCTGTGAGTGAGCTACGATCCTCAGCTGTCTCTGGACAGTACAGATGACAAGACTAGCTGCTTAAAGCTGCCTGACATGATGATCCCCGCTGATGGGTAAAACGCCAAACTTTATGTGATTTGTAAATGGAATCTTCTGTAGTTTTGTGTCTGTATTTCAGTCTGATTGCAGAGACCAGCATTTCTCTTAAGGAAATTTGTTTTTAGCGGCGCTACAACCTACTTCCTCTTTCCTTGCCGAAAGGTCGGTAGCTGAACACCGACTTCCTTACATCCCCTCGTGTGTGCTTTCTGCATGGTCCTGTTGGTTATATTTTGGGTATGTTGCTTTCAGTGCTCCTGAAGATTGTGTTTCTCTTATGTGCTGTTTTGTTTAACGGGTTGGTGTTTCCCAAGGCACGTCCTCCCAGTGATTATTGCTCATTATAAACTATATCGCATGTCGATTCTGCTCTATCGAGCAACTTCCTGTTTTCAGCACCGCAGGCTGTGGGAGTTGCTGTGCTCTCTGAATACATTAATTACGGGTGCATGTTTCTGCATGCTTTGGAAGTGTTTTTTTCATCAGTGTATATAAAGGTGTATTGCGTGTTCCGTCACGCACTTCTGATTGCTGGCCTTGTGGCATTCCTATGTCACTCGTAGGTATTGTTTTCGCTTTCGTGGTTTTCCCAGTTGTTCAGGACTCATGAGTATTTGCAGGGTTTGTATGTTTGCCATGCTAGCAATGATGATTGCTATGCTTGTAGTCCATGCCTGTGGTGACTGCATCATTTACCTCCTTTCCAAAAACCGAGTATCATTATTCGTTCCCTCTTCAGGCCTGCTTTCTCTCCAAGTTTCTACACGCCACCAGGATGTCGCCATCTGTTTTTTGTTGTGTATAATGTTGATTTGTAGTACAGTCACAGGCACATCGTAGTGAGATAAATACTTGCCTCCACTCACGGAAATTGAATCAGATTGAGTAGAAAAAGAAAAATACAGTGAGATTAATTTCCAGTTCACAATTTGTGCCAATACAATGACCAGACCCTTACAGTCCATACCCTTTTTATGTACATTCACACTATTATGGCGATTGACTTGAAAAATCTTTTGCCTGCCCGGAGTTAAGTGCTGCCAGTTTTTGTAGGAGTGACCAAGTCGTGTTCCGTAGGTCTCATCTCTGTCTGGCAGTAAAACCCCTTCACTTTATTTCTGCATATCCCATCACCTCCCGCATGCTACTCTCTCCCCCCAATGTACCTCCACCATATGTTGTCTATTCCTGCTATCCCCGGTTGTGAACACCAATCACAGAGTCAGATTTGTTTAAAAATTTCTAGGGTCGCATTTTGCAGCTGAATCCCCCCGCATCCCCCACATTTCTTCCTTGGACTGAATCATGGGGTCTGGTCCCTCGAAGCAGCGTCTCACACCCACAGCAGGGATAAATGCCTTTTTCATGTTTTTCGATGCATGGCATCTACACTTGCAAATTCCTTTCTAATTGGCATTTTGATACAAGGTTTAATAAAAAGTTTCAATGGCCCAAAGAAGGGTCTTTTGATATTGAAAAGCTGGTTGTCCTGCGCGGGGCTCTCAAACAGTTGAACTCCAAAGCCATGCAATGTCAGTGGGATGCATACTTGTACGATGAAGCTCAAAAGAGATTAAGAGAGTCGCAGACCAGGCCGTTAAAAACTACCCAGGTAAAACTAGAGAAAGAGTTAGCCCATTACAATTATATTTCTGCTGCCGGCCGGCATAGGGAGAATAGAGTTATCAAATTATATACTAGTTTGGAGACAAGGTCCTGACACACCACTAACTGACTATGTCCCAAGCGCTCCACCTTAAGATGTTTTAGACCATCTCCCGCCATACTCTTCCCCATGCCGCACCTCTCCCCATACCACTGCCACCCACCCCTCTGGCGCAACAGCCACCATCTCTCTCGCCTCCATCACACCCAGCCCCGACTCCCTGTCTGTCGACCTCTGGTCCTCCTCCTGGTCCACCTCAACCCTTGCCGCCCTCTCCACATTTCCTGATGTTGTCCATGAGAAAAAACGACCACTGGCAGCATCCACCCCCATCACATCGGCTCGCTCCGATTGCACTCTTCCCAGGATGCGACTACGGTTGCTAGTTTGGCTCAATCATCTTATCTCATTAAAGAAAAATATGCCACCAAATCCGATTGGTCAAAGATTGCAGCTTGCAAACAAAAACAATCTGAATCTCATTCAGACTATCGTTCTAGGCGCATTGACTGTTTTACTAACTATTCTGATATTGAAAATGTTGCTGAACAAGCTATAACCGATCTTGTCTCCCATTTTGCCACAGGACACACTCTTGAAATATCTAATAGCATTCACAATGTCCTAATAGGGTGGCAAGCAGAATCCATTGACAAAGCCTTGTAGGTCGCGCAACATTTCTGTGACAAACAAAAAAGGCAGGAACAAGATGGTGTTACCTTATGGCACTACAGGTACAACATTTTCAAACTAAAGTGTCAGTCTCCAGGGGACGTCCTGGACCACCATGCCGCAGTTGGCTCAACAGTCAACAGTCAATGGGCTCCTTTTCTCAACCATATTTGACTCCCCACCTGACTCAACCTGGTCAACATTTTTGCTGATATTGCAAGCAAAATGGCCACCCAATTGATCAATTTCCAACCAGGCCTCCTAGCCACGCCATTACACCTCCCCAGACTAATGTCTACTCACCTCCCAACCAGGGCCCTCTACCGCTCCCTCCCATGCCCCTCTGCCAGCACTATATTCTGGCATGCAGACGTGCAGATTGAGAGTCCATCCTGTGACATCAGTTGCTTTGCACCCGCCAGTAAGGTCTGGTCCCTATTTACTTTGTAGCATTGAAGGTCAAGATGTGAAATGTCTAGTTGATACAGGGACCAGATGTTCTACTCTGCATACTTTTGAATTTTCAAATGCTCTACTCTGCATACTTTTGAATTTTCAAACGTTTCTATTTCTAATGAAATTGTCAATTCTGTGGGGATTTCTAGCACTGCCATCCCCTGCTCTGTGTCAAATTAACTGTCTGTTTCTATTAGTGCCATGCCATCACAGAACAACATGCTGTCCTGTTCAGCCCATGTTTCCCTGCTAATTTATTGGTTATTGATCTGTTATGCAAAATGAATTGTACCATCTACTGCTCTACTGATGGAATTTATTTTAGATGTACCACAAAACCTCAAGCTCATTGTTTATTTCTTTTACCACAATCTCCCGCTCTGCCTTTGGATTCTGCTCCTCTGCTTACACCTACACAGGCTGCACAGGTTTCAGGTCGTTTGCTCACAGTTCCCACTTCACTATGGGTTGTCTCATGTTAATGATGTTGGCCATATTCTTTCTGCTAAACCTGTGCACATCACACTTAACCTTGACATCCCTTTGCCTAGGATCCCACATTATAGGATCTCCCCACAAGTAGAGGAAGGTATTAAACCGGTCAATGATTCCCTCACACAACAGGGTATTCTCTACCACACAACTAGCACCTGAAACACTCCAATTCTTCCGATACGCAAAAAGGGTACAAACAAGTTTCGTTTTGCTCACGAATTGCCCGACCTTAACAAGGCTGCCGTCCCCTCTCAACCTGTAGTCCCTGATCGTGTCACCATTCTTTCTTGAATTCCACCCAACACACCATTTTTTAAATGCATGGACTTAGCATCTGCTTTCTTTTCTGTCCCCATCCATCCCAATTCACAATTCCTATTTTGCTTTTTCCTATAAAGGTAGACAACTCGCCTACAGCTCACTCCCAGAGGGATACGTCAACTCCCCTTTCCTCTTCTCTCAAATACTAAAGGAAGACCTCCAGGACGTCACATTCCCTAGCGGCTACACTTTAATCCAGTATGTTGATGACCTCCTTTTAGCATCACCATAATTTGAGGCCTCGCTCTCAGACTCACACACTCTCCTCTCAGCCCTGGCTATCAAAGGCCACAAGTTGAACAAAACTAAGCTCCAACTTTGCCTTCCCAAGGTCAACTATTTAGGGCATGACATCTCACAAGGCGCTGGGCACCTCACTCAGAGTTTCTGCATCCTTCGGTGCCCTATTACTGCCATAAAACAACTCCGCTCCTTTCTAAGGATGAGCAATTTCTGTCACCTCTGGATCCTTGACCACGCACTCATTGTTCCTCAACTCTCAACCAGACAAGCTCCTTTGGTCCGATGAAGCATCCACTGCCTTCACTAAGATTAAATTCCCCCTCTCTACTGCCCTCGCACTCGCGGTTCCAAATTACTCGAAGATGTTCAGCCTGTTTTGTGACGAGAAAGAGGGGTACACTCTGGGAGTGCTCACGCAAAAGCACAGTGATATACAGAACCCTGTAGCCTATTTCAGCTCACAGTTAGATCCTGTAGCTTCCACGCTGCCTCAGGACTGTCGCTGCTGCGGCACTCCTGCTCTCCAAAGC
This sequence comes from Ambystoma mexicanum, assembly GCF_040938575.1. Lineage (NCBI taxonomy): Eukaryota > Metazoa > Chordata > Amphibia > Caudata > Ambystomatidae > Ambystoma > Ambystoma mexicanum. Next base: position 1,087,516,590 of record NC_090937.1, on the reverse strand, counting down.
AGACATCGCACTCGCACATCACATACAGGTGGCTGTGCCTCACACAGTCCTCTCCCTTCTTCTCAGAGATAAAACACAACATCTCTGAGCTGTACGCCTTCCTAAGTATGAGAAATTGCTACTTGCAGTTCCGAACATTACAATCATTTGGTGTGCTCCTCTTAACCCTGCCTCTCTCTTGTTCACTCTCGACCATGGTCTCCCGCATGATTGCCGTTCTGCGGTAGATATCGTCCCCTCACCAAGAAATAACCAAAGACGCCCCCCTCATTAATTCTGACTTATTTCTATTCATGGACAGCTCGTGCCTCTGCGATTCTTCAGGTGCTCTTCACACTGGGTATTCTGTGTGCACCTCTTGTAATGTTCTAGAAGCTTTTCAGCCACCTTCATTATGCTCTGCACAGGTTGCAGGGCTCATTGTCCTCACAAGAGCCTGCACGCTCGCCACACAACGCTCAGCCACCATTTTCACAGATTCATGCACCATTTACACAGATTTACGCTATGCTTTCAGCAAATCACATGATTATGGTAACCTCTGGAAACGAACTGCCCAGGGAACCCCTATCCTTGATGCTCCTTAAGTTGAAACTCTCCAAGCTATTCTGCCCTTGCAATTGTAAAATGCAAGGCCCACACATGCTTCTCTGATGATATCACAAAGAGTAATGCACTGGGGAGACTGCCATGCAAAGAATGCAGCCTTATTTGGCCCTCAGACTCCTGTTTATGTGCTCCTGTTTCTCCTCACTTTAGAGGATCACATGGTATCCCTTTCTGTCTTCGCGGACCTCCAGAATGAGGCCCCCCATATTGAGAAACAAATCTGGGAAAATAAAGGCTGTGTTTTATATTCTGACTGCCTGTGGCAAGATGATATAGGCCGGTTAGTGGCCCCAATGTCTTTATTACCACACCTTGATAGCGTGGCACACTCTGTGCCTCATTCCAAGTGTGTCGGTCTGGAGACCAGGTAAGCTTACCGGGACCCTTGTTTCTGCACTGCCACACTACGAGCCTGCCTGCAAAGGCTGTTGCGCCCGGCAGGGTCAGACCTGCAGGCGCAACGGCCCCTGCATGCAGACTTTTCACAGAAGCACCAGTACCATTAGCAATGGTAACAGCGCTTCCGTCTCCCCACTCCTATGGAGTCCTATGGGACTCCACGGGAATGGGGAGTTACCAAACCCGCTACCTGACTTACCGCAACTCCGGGACTTGTGGTCCGGGAAGTCAGGCGGCGGATCTATTGTTTCTGTGTCGCTGCAACCCGCCGGTGCACCGGAGGCTTACCGCCAACCTCGGAATGAGGCCTACGTCTTATTCCAGCAAAGGTAAAATTACTGCAAATGTTAACAATGTTGATTTGCAACTAGGTTCTCCTCCATTGCATAGAAGTATTGCGCTCATTGCTCCATGTGCCTTATGTTCAACCCGTGAAAACCAGTGAAAACTATGACCGGGGCCCATAAGCTCCCGATGGTCCCTTTGTGAATATCCAGATCGACTTCATCTCCATGTACACATTTATAAAGCATTAGGCATATTCCAGAACTTACATTGCATGTTTCAACCGCAGAGCTAATGCGCAGTGAAACTCAAAAACTTTGACGTGAAAAACCTCCTGGCTAAGGTGTGCTACGAGACTGGCCTTGCATGGCCTGATGCTCTCCCTCTCGTTCAGATGGACATTCGAAATACTGTGAATAGGGTGCACGGCCTGTTGTCACATGAAATACTTATGGGAAGTCCCATGAGAATGCCGGCCACTCCTCCTCCCACACCTGCTGTTTCTAATCTACAGTTCGATGACGATGATTTTGTTCTCTCTTATTGTAAGAGACTAATGCTTGTTGTCAGTTCTCAGCCCATACCATTCGTAGATCCATGAAACGTGCACACAATGTCAATAGAGAACATTGCCTTGAAAAACAGCTGAAGGTAAAAGAAGACAAGATCACCTGTGTGTCTACTTTTTCACCTATTAGTCATGAACTACGTAGATGTATCCTAAAAAATTGTGGCATGATACACACAGAGGATTTCACCATCCAGAAACCCTGTTTTGCATTTAAGCGGATGCCTAATTTGTGGGACAAACTTGTACACACTTATACAGCTAAAGAACATGTCAAACATCAAACACAAACCACTTTATGGCAATTGCCACCAATGCTCGGGCATTTCAAATGTGGCAATGGTTCGGTCTGCCGTTTAACCAGTAATCTTAAAGAAATTGACCTTAATGGTCGCAAATGGCAATTGAAAACATTTACAAATTGTAACACACCATGGGCCATATACAGTATAAAATGTCCATGAGGACTACTGTATATTGGCAAAATAAAGAGAACGGTTAAACAAAGGATCTGTGAACACTGCTCTTGCGTGAAAAACGCAATTGCGGATAAACCACTCGTGGCCCACTTCACAAGAGCGAAACACAACCAAGAAGACATCTTCTGGTTCATCATTCAGATCATTCCGGCTCACCCCCGAGGAGGGGATAGAGATTTAAAACTCAGGCAACTAGAACAGAAATTGGAACTCGGTCCGAGCAGGGTTAAATATTGCAATCGAATGGAATTTGTTCATTCACAAATGATACCCCTTCCTGTATGTTTATTTCTCTTAACATCAATATATGTGCACAAAGGGAGTATAAATAACGAGTATTCCCTTTACAAAAAAACTCATCCTGGGGGAAGTACCCTCCCTATAATTTGCCACTGTCCTGTCTTCATATTGAGAAAATGTGCGGTTCACACTTGAAAATCAGGTTGGGCCCGTGAAGTTATTTTTAATCAAGCGAGATATGTCAATGCTGATCCCTATATCTTCTCTGACATCATTAAAATCAAATCACTCCCTAAGGTTAAGAAAAATAGATGCTGCCAAGGGCAGACACGAGACAAGCTCAGTTAGGCAGGTACATCAGCTGAGAGATCCGCCTTCCCGATACTCTCAAGATGGCAGTGATTATTAGACACTGTTCAACAAAAGGTGAGATGCAGCGGTTTGCCATTAAAACTACGCGAGTAACAACTTCGCGTCTTTGACCCCCTGTGAGGAAGAGAAGGCACACTTTGATGCTCCGCGGCGCTCTGTTTTCAGAAATCTAGTAAGTGTCTTACAACTGGAAACTGAATGAACTTTGAAGTAACATAACCGTGCGTGGCTGCTTTATTTACATGCACGGTCGGTTTGCCTTTTAAGACAGCTGAAAGCATTTTCCATTGCATTTCCATTACGCGTGAGCCGGTATTCCTGTGGGCATATTACCAACACGCCGCCGATTGCAGAAACATTGCTGAATGCGCGGTCCCTCGCCGTGGGGCGGATTTGATTAACACGTTGCAACATAGAATAAAGAACAAGATGCATAGTTTGAAGCGATTCAAGTATTCATTATGTTCCTCTTTCGCACAGTGGCTTAGCTGTATGTTGAGCACCTATATATATCTGTTTGTAACTGTGGTATGAAAGAAAAATAGAGCCCGGTCCAGCAACTATTACAGCACTTGTTTGGCCAACGTATTAATTAATGAATAATCTCAAAATGATGACACTGTTGAAAACGTGATATTATGAATTTGAGATAGTAAAGGAACTACATCAAGTAATCTAATACAATGCTTGGGGGCGTGGCTTGGCGGCCATGCAAGCGTGAGCTAGTCTTGGAGAGCTCCCACTAGATTCGGCAAGAGATCCTGGAAAAGGCTGTAAGCAGAAGAAAAACGATCGAACAAAAGCTGGGAAAAGGCACTGGAAAGCCCAGAGAACACTCGGGAGAAAGTCCGGAGAAAATCGGAGTCTGGGGAGACAGAAACGGAGAGTGCGAGATACGCGGCACCGTCACGCAAAATGGCGGGCGCGCCTCGCTGAAACGGCCGCTCGCCCCTGAGAAGGAAGCAAGCGAAGAAAGAAGGAAGAAGGGGCTCGAGGGCGCTGACGGCGGACAATCAGCCTAGTGAAGGCCATCGGGTCGCCGTGGAAAGGTGGCGGGCTGGTCGCTGCGGGAGACGGACCAACCGCTGCAGGGGGGAGAAGGCCGAGATACACGCTGTCGCACTGCACCAGTGCAGGCAAGCAGAGGCGCGGACGCCCACAGTTACAGACGCCGAGCGGCGATCCGCAGCACAGACCGCAGCCGAGGCAGCGGCGGCGGAGCTCACGGGGACCTGGCGGGCGGCCTCCCCTGGCCGCCGATAGTGAGCAGGAGTGGCTGTGCCTGAGCGGAGGCTGACGGCGGGGACGCCGAGGGATCCAGCTAAGCGAGAGGAAGTCCCGAGGCCAGAAGGCGAAGGAGGTAAACAGAGCGTTCGACCCGGGCCAGGGGGCCGATCTGGAGACCGTTGGACACACGTGAAGGGGCTCCCTTAAAGAGGTACCCAGGCTGTCAGCAGGCGCAACGGATGGTGATACGACGGGGACACATCCCCGCATGCGGCCAGCTTCCCCCCCAAAACACCGGAGCAGACGGAGGTCAACGGCAGGGCCACTGAAGAGAAGGCCAGAAAGGTTAGTCGAGTACCCAACCCCAGGCCCACTCCGGGGATCATAGGACATACGTGGGAGGATACAGCCCACTCAAAACAGCGTATAGGCCGTTAACAAAGACCCCCCAAAAGGGCCGCGAATCACGTAACTGGCTTGCAACACAGCGGGGGAGGCGGCCCCGAGGACAGCTAGCCTCCTTCCACACACACCAGCACAGAAGAAATAGCCAGGGAAACGAGAAGAAAGACCACAATCGTTTCTCCGGTGCGGCCATGTGAGACAGCAGAGCTGCACAGGTGCGGCTACCGGGCAATACCGGGGGGGAGAAGGGGTTTGTTTGTTTGTTTGTTTGTTTTATTTCTAATGCGCTCCAGACCCGTAGGTAGAAGGGCGCAGCAGGTAGGATAATGCGAAACTTACATTGTTACAGATTATACAGGATACAGTAAAAGTTATACATATTATACAAGATACAGTAATGGATATTATAGATATTATACAAGTTGTGCAAATTATACAAATTATACAAATTATACAAGTTACAGTAATAGTATACAAATGTATACAAATGTGCAGGACCATCATCGTGCAGGTCGATGAGTTACATAGAGGATGGTACGCATAACATATCATGGGAAGGAGGAGAGGGACAAGTGTCAGGTCTGGGAATATTATAAGCCTAAATCTAGTGGTCGTTGGAGATAAGATATTGGATAGCATTCCTTCTGAATAGTGAGTACGGCTGGTCTGCTCTTAGATTGTTGGGTAATAGATTCCAGGTTTTGGCCGCCTTCACAGGGAAACTATTCCCACCGACCGTGGTAAGTTTAATCTAGGTACTACCAGACAGTTAGTATTGGTAGCTCTGGTAGGTCTAATAGAGGTTTTTTTTTGCATTTTGTTCGTGAGGTAGCTTGGGGCGGCGTTGTTAAGAGCTTTATGTGTCAGGGAGATAATTTTTAATTGAATTTTGTGGTTTGTAGATAACCATTTGTGTTGGCGTCTAATGGTGGAGATGTGTGTTCTTTTGTTTATGCCAAGCGCTGCTCGCAAAGCATTATTTTGGAGCGTTTGAAGTTTCTGTATGGTAGATTTGTTGGCACCACTGTAAAGGGCATTACAGTAGTCGATCCTGGAGAGGATAAGTGCTCTAGCCAGGATCATGCAACTGTCATTAGAGAGGAAAGGCTTGCCTGCTCTTATCAGTTTGCAGGTGTATGCGGTGGTGGAGGCCAAGGATTTTAGTTGTTTGTCGAAAGATAGTGTGGAATCCAAGTAGAAACCGAGGGTTTTTACTTCCTTGGAGACCCTGATAGGATTTCCATCAATATTGAAGGAGGAGAATTCCTGACCTAATTTTTTGGTGTTCATATGTGTTCCCAGGATTATCAACTCCGTCTTGTCGTCATTCAAGCACAAGCCATGTGTGGCCATCCATGCTTGAATAACGAGATATACCCTATTCACCAATTCCGAGTCCTTCCTATGATCCCCAGAAAGCGGGAGGAGAATCTGTGTATCATCTGCATAGTTAGTGTAGGTGATATCCAGAAGGTCTAGATCATCGAACAAGGGCTTGGTGAAGATATTGTATAGGGTAGGCGAGACACAGGAGCCCTGGGGAACGCCACATAATATAGGGGTAGGGTCAGCTGCGGCCGATGGGGAAAAAACTCTCATTGTTCTTTCGCTGAGGAAGGATTCGAGCCATTTGATGGCCTCAGGAGAGAAATGGGCAGCAGAATCCAGGTGTTTGCAGAGTACCTTGTGATCGACCAAGTCGAATGCTGCAGAGAGATCAAGTAGGAGCAGGAGTGCTGTTCCTCCTCCATCCCTCAGCTCGTCGACCTGCGTCTTTAAATCAATTAAGGCGGTTTCTGTTCCATGAAGTGGACGGAAACCAGATTGTCTTGCTCCTAGGAGCTTATACAGGTCAAGGTGTTTTTGTATCTGAATATAGGCAGCTTTGTCCAATATTTTGAGGAGGAATGGCACAGTGGTAATGGGGCGGTAGTTGGTTGGGATAAGTGGGTCTAAGGTCTGTTTTTTGAGAAGTGGGAGCACCCAGGAATGTTTTAAATTGGCTGGGATAGTGCCTGATGTGAAGGAGGCATTGATTAATTTAGAGATAAATGGTGAGAGGTCTCTGGCAGCGTCTTTTATTAACTGTGCTGGGCAAATATCACCCTTGCAGTTAGAAGGTTTGAGTGAGAGAATGATTTTTTCTACTTCTAGTGGGGATGTTTTGGAGAATTGAAATTTGTTGTTTGCCTCTGGTGGGATACTATATGTAGAGGTGTTAGGGTAGTGCTGAAGGTTGAGCATATCTTTTTTTTGTTGTATTTTGGTTTGAAGTGTATTGATTTTATTTGCTAGCGCATTTTGAATATCTGTGCACCAGGTCTTATCCTTGGTAACTAAGTCTGGTATGGCTATTGGTGACTCTAATTCCTTCAGTATGGCGAAGAGTTCTCTCATGCTAGAATTAGAGTTGGTGATACGTTCATCATAGGAGTTCTTTTTGGCAAGGTTCACTTCTTTTTTGAAGTGAGAGGAGATGGAGGATAGTTTTGCTTTATTTTCGATAGAGGGACATAGTCTCCAGGAGTTTTCACTTTTTCTTTTTAGGAGTCGTAAATCTCTCAATTGGGGAGTGAACCATTTGTTAAGGTGCGCTTTGGGTTTGCTTTTTCTAAGTTTGAGCGGGGCGATTTTGTCCAGTGTGTTGAGCATAATTTTGTTATATTCTTCAACTAGAGTACTAGGGTCTAGATTGTCCGATAGAGCGTTTAACGTGGGTAGGATGGCAGGGATGACTTTTTCCGCTGTAATACTCTTTTTGTTTCTGGTTAGACAAGGCGGGGCTAGCAATGGGACCGTCGGAGAGGGTCTGGCTGTAGATAGGTTAAAGGTTACAAGCGAGTGATCTGTCCATGATTGGGGAGAGATGGAAGTGATGGAGGCTGTGCAGTTGTAATCTGCTATCCAGTCTAGTGTTCTCCCTTTGGAGTGAGTGGGTCTGTTGACTTTCTGAGACAGGCCTGATGCATTGATGGTATTGGCTATGTCTGAGGCTTGTTTGTCCGTGGGGTCATTAAAGCCAAGGTTAAAATCTCCTAATAATAGAAGCTGGGAGGTAGGTTTAAGGTTGTTGGTGATCAGGCTATGCAAGTCCTCGTCGAAGGTACCGAGAGGACCTGGGGGTCTATAAATTAGGTGGATGGTGAGGGTTTGTATGTTATTTATCTGGAATTTGACCGAGATATTTTCACAGGATTGTAGGGTTTGAGGAGGGGATGTTCTGAGAGAGAGGCTCAATTTGGAAATGATGGCAATTCCGCCACCTCGTGTGCCATCCCTATCTTGTCTTGTTATGGTGTAGCCTTCTGGAATGGCTAGCATTAGAGATGGTCCAGCTGCGTTATGTAGCCAGGTCTCGGTTACTGCCAGGAAGTCCAGATTGTGTTCTGTAATGAGGTCGGCTATGTCGAGGGCATGGGCGACAAGGGATCTCACATTCAGGAGTGCTCCTTTGAGTACTAGCGTCTCTTTGGGCATGTTTGCTTGGCTAGGGGTAGTTGAGTTGGTATCTGAAGTTTTGGACTTTTGTGTTTTGATTGTAGTGATATTAGTTGTTACCGTCTGGTGTGGTTTATGTGGGTAATTTGTTTTTAGGTTGGTTGATGGTAAGGTTCTTCTAGGTGGTTCATAAAGTTGTGTGAGTCTTGCGCGAAGTGTAAGATTTCTGTGTAGTAAGGTGCGTGGGAGGGAGGTGAGGGTTTCACCTCTGGTGCTAATATTATTTGGTGGAGAGTTGGTAGGGTTATTAGTCACTATGTTGGGCAGCGTATGTAAGGCCGGGTCTGATATCAAGGCAGGAGATGCCGTAAGGTGGTCTTGGGTCATGGTGATAAAACTTAGAGTAACAGCTATAGTGCTGTAGTACAATAATGGATGCAGCATTTTTAGTGGGTCCAGATATACGCACGTGGGTGCTTAGGACTATAGGCAGGGTGGGGCGTTCACTGACACGGCACAAATGGATGTTCAATGGCAAGGTGCATATGGGCGTTCAGTGGCGGGGCACATATAGGCTAGGTGGTGCGTTCACTAACAAGGCACAAATGGGCAATTTGGTAGCAAGGCACAGCTGGACTAGGTGAGGCATTCGCTAACGAGGCATAAGTAGGTTAGCATTCACTAATGAAGCATGCCTAGGGCGCAACAAGGTCCAACTTAAGGCTCAGCATAGGTTAGATGTGGTCGAATGGCGACCATAGGGCACAACACAAAGCTCAGTTTAGGTTAAATGTGGTCGAATGGCGACCATAAGGCACAACACAAAGCTCAACCTAGGTAAGATGTGGTCGAATGGCGACCATAGGGCACAACACAAAGCTCAGTTTAGGTTAAATGTGGTCGAATGGCGACCATAAGGCACAACACAAAGCTCAACCTAGGTAAGATGTGGTCGAATGGCGACCATAGGGCACAACACAAAGCTCAGTTTAGGTTAAATGTGGTCGAATGGCGACCATAGGGCACAACACAAAGCTCAGTTTAGGTTAAATGTGGTCGAATGGCGACCATAGGGCACAACACAAAGCTCAACCTAGGTAAGATGTGGTCGAATGGCGACCATAGGGCACAACACAAAGCTCAGTTTAGGTTAAATGTGGTCGAATGGCGACCATAAGGCACAACACAAAGCTCAACCTAGGTAAGATGTGGTCGAATGGCGACCATAGGGCACAACACAAAGCTCAGTTTAGGTTAAATGTGGTCGAATGGCGACCATAGGGCACAACACAAAGCTCAACCTAGGTAAGATGTGGTCGAATGGCGACCATAGGGCGCAACACAAAGCTCAACCTAGATAAGATATGGTCGAATGGCGACCCTAGGGCACAACACAAAGCTCAGTTTAGGTTAAATGTGGTCGAATGGCGACCATAGGGCACAACACAGAGCTCAACCTAGGTAAGATGTGGTCGAATGGCGACCATAGGGCGCAACACAAAGCTCAACCTAGATAAGATATGGTCGAATGGCGACCCTAGGGCACAACACAAAGCTCAGTTTAGGTTAAATGTGGTCGAATGGCGACCATAGGGCACAACACAGAGCTCAGCAAAGTCAAAGGGAGATTGGACATGACCATGGGCCACAATATGTACTACTATGGAGGAGCAGATCATTTAGAGAAATCACAATAGCAGAAATGCGGTACGTCAGCCGATGGGAGGGTAAGGTTGTGAAATTAGTCCGCCACCTATCGGAGGACGGCACAAGGGGGAGGCCGCAGGAAGGACCCCAGCCCAACACAGTAACAATAAGCCAACACTACGAAGTTGAAGCAAAGACTTGCACGAGCAGGACCCACATACTGGCACAAGGCAACTGAAACCAACATGCCGGATAAACAAAAAGGCAGGGGGAGGTAGACGGTCATAGAGTCATTTGCCCGCAAAAATGAAGACCAGCAGCCCGAGGCAGCTGAAATGGACACGGCAACGCCATACGTTACGCAGGGAGAGATCAAACAGGTGGAGGGCAGCATTCTGGAGGCCATAGAAGCACTGAAGACATCGATAGAAGGCAAGCTAGATGCAGTAATCGTGGACGTGGGGCTCCTTCGGCAGGACACGAGAAACCTGGCAGAGAGAGTGACAACGGTGGAACAACAAGTACAAAGCAATACAGCGAACATGACCACCTCCCGATCGCAAATGTCAGAGGTGCTGGAACGGATCAGCACACTAGAACGTAGAGCTGAGGACGCGAAAAGGCAGGGCTAGACGCAACAATGTACGCATAGTGGGGCTGCCGGAGGGGGAGGAAGGCAGAGATCCCACGGACTGCATAGAGAACTTACTGATTCAAGCGGTGGGAGCCGGGACTCTGTCCCAGGGTTTCGTGGTAGAAAGGGCACACAGAGCATTAACTAAGAAACCACGCCCGGGGGCACCACCGAGGCCTATGATCGCGAAGATCATGAACTTTAAAGACAGGGAAAAAATCCTGGCGTTCTCGAGAGAAGGTGGAGTCATAACCCGGAATGGAGCCAGGATAACCATCTACCCAGACTACACGGCACTCGTGCAAAGACAGAGGGCTCAGTTCTGGCCGACCAAAGAACGCCTCCGGGCTGCGGGTGTGAAGTTCATGCTATTATACCCGGCTAAGCTTAAAGTGCTGCACAACGGGAGGACACAGATCTTTGAGACCACAACTGACGCCCAACTGTGGATGGACCAACAAGGGATCCCACAGCCGGAGGGGGGGAACGGACGGAACAGAGAGGCACCCCGACGTGGCAGAGAGGGAGATTGAGAACAGCATGCACGACCGAGACCGGGCGAGACAGAATCTGAGAAACACTGCGGTGGGCCGCCGGTTGCCACACCACCTCATCGCAACAAATTAAAAAAAGGAAAGAAAACACAGAAATACACCCTGCGGAAATGTGAAAGAGCAGGATAATTAACAGTTCAAGAGTTCAAAGGCCTAAATTAGTGAGTTATATTGGGAGCACAAGACTTCTGGAACTGGACCGCCAAGACCCACAGTAGGAACCCCAAGCAGAGACAATGTTTGCAGTGTCAGTTCTAAGGCACTACGCCGCGACAAGTACGCCTGTGGAAAAGAAGGCGGTACCTGGAGAGCGGTGGGGCCCGAGTAGGGAGAGGGAGGCTGGGCGTTTGTTGTTGTTGTTTTTAGTAGTTTGGAGGCTAAGTTTGCGGGGAGAAGGCACGAGGAAAAGAGGACATAACGGACAACGAGGTCATGGCGGAAGCACAGAAGATGGACATATGGGACAGCGCCCGGGCGCTGGCGGAGTGCACTGAAGGGAAACGCCGATATAAAACTGAAACCAAGGGCCGTAGGATCAACTATACCCTGGGAAAACGCGGGAGAAGGAGGGCATGCGAATCATTTAAAGTGCTACAGGAGAGAGGTGGGACATCGATCCCCGAAAGAGGCACACCTGGAGGACATAAAAGTGAGCGGGCCCATGGGACGGAGCGTGCCACTAGCGTCTACCCCCACAAGAACCAAGATGACCTAAATATCGTCACATGGAATGTTAGAGGGCTAAATGCATATGTCAAGAGGCTAAGGGTCTACACCTGGTTAAATAAAACGAGAGCCCACATTGCAATGCTGCAAGAGATGCATCTGACAGCTGGAAAACAAACCAAGGTGGCCAAGAAATGGGGAGGCCAGATGTACAGCTCAACATACTCCAACTACGCAAGGGGGGTGATGACCTGGATCGCTCCGAGCACCCCATTCCAGCTCATCAACCAGGAAAAGGACGCTGAGGGCAGGGTCCTGATCATCCACAGAATGTTGGAAAACCGGGAGGTGTGCCTGGTGAACACCTTCGCCCCCAATCATGATGCAACAACTTTCTTTAAGTCACTCATACCCCGGCTGGCCCCGTACAGGAACGCCACGATTATCTGGGCCGGAGACCATAATTGCACATTGGACCCCCGACTGTATAGGTCAGACGACAGGCATAAACGAGCAGCGCTACCAGCACGAACGTTACGGAAGATACTGGACCAGCTCGAACTGGAAGACATCTGGAGGAAGGTACATGAGGGGGAAAGGGGATACACACATTACAGTGCTCCGCATGGGACATTCACCCGGATAGATTACCTTTTCACGGTAGAGAAACACTGGGTGAATTCACTGAGGCACATATACACGCACGAACCCTGTCCGAACATGCCCCCCTGAGAGTCACATGGGCACATACACATAGCAGAGCCCCCATACCTACATGGAAACTAAGGGTAGAAGCACTGCTGGATGGGGAATTCCAGGAACATATCCAAAGCACGATAGAAGACTACTTTGAGCATAACTCGGGTAGCGTGGACAGCACGGTGACGATCTGGGAGGCCCTTAAGGTGGTGGTCAGAGGTGCGGCGATGGGGAAGATGGGAGGACTCAGGCGGGAAACCCTAGCTCAACTGGACGAGTTAGAAAGGAAGATTGAGAGGGCTGAGAAACGGGCGGGGGAGAATGGAGGAGAACAGGACAATCTTACCACCCTGCGGCAACAATGCACGGCGACTTGGGAAAGACTGGGGCGCCTAGACTATGGGAAGTATATACAGAAGCTGCACTCAGAGGGAGATAAGCCCAGCAGACTCCTGGCCTGGCTAACCAAACAGGAGACCAAGCGGGAACCGATTAACGCAATTCAGAATAGCCAAGGGGAGGTGATAAGGTCCCAGGAGGGTATAAATGCGGTATTCTCGCAATTCTACGAGAAACTGTTCACTAAAGTCCAAGAAGCAGAGGACGGGGACCTGGTGGACGCTTTCGTGGAAATCAGGCTCCCACAATTAACCGAGGAGCAGGCCCAAATGCTGGACGCTCCCCTTACCGTAGAGGAACTGGCTGAAGTGATCGCCCAACTGCCGACAGGGAAGTCCCCGGGGCCAGACGGGCAACCGGGGGAATTCTATAAAAAGTATAGAGACAGTTTGGCCCCCAGACTGCTAGAAACATTGGAGGAGGCATACGAGACGGGGAGGCTCCCGAATAGCATGTCAGAATCCAATATAGTACCAATACTTAAACCAGGGAAGCCACCCCTCGAGTGCGGGTCTTATAGACCAATTTCCCTGATAAACCAGGACTCTAAGATCCTGACAGCGGCGCTAGCTAACCGGTTGAAAAGGGTGATAACCACGCTGGTCCACACAGACCAGACAGGGTATGTACCAGAACGAAACACGACATGGAACCTCCTGAGACTCCATTATGTCATTGATAGGACTAACCAAGCAGAAGGGGAGTGCGCAGTAGCTTCACTAGATGCGAACAAAGCATTTGATTCGGTGAGCTGGGACTGGCTTCTGGGCGCGCTCGCTCATTTTGGGATAGGACAGGGGTTCCTTCGTTGGATAAAGCTACTCTACAAAGATCCGAGAGCAAGGGTCAAGACAGGTAGGCTTGTCTCCGGGGAATGGAGCATAGAGCGAGGTACGAAACAGGGGTGCCCGCTGTCTCCAATGTTATACATTTTAGCCCTGGAACCATTTGCGGTCTTCCTAAGAATGGATTACAAAGACAAGGGCATAGTGATAGACGGGGAGACACACCAGATATCGATATACGCAGACGACATACTGCTCTACATCCAGAACCCACGCACCCACCTGCAAGATTTACTTGAGGCACTGGGAGGGTTCGGTAGGCTATCGGGAATTACTGTTAACAGGGAGAAATCCTCACTGTTCCCACTGGCTGGCCTGCGAACAGTTCCACCAGACCAGTTGCCGCACCTGGGCCTCACATGGACCCCGACCACCTTCAGATACCTGGGGGTAGACATTTACCATGATACCACGGACACACATATAGCCAACACGCAGACAGCCCTGGACAAGATTGAGAACGCCATGCAGTTCTGGAAGACCCTACCATTGGGGATGATAGGCCGAGCGGCCTTACTGAAGATGACGGTCCTACCCCGGCTCCTATATTATTTTACCAACATCCCTTACAATATCCCAAGGGCTTTCTTTAGACGCCTGCACACCATGGTGAGAACCTTCCAGTGGGGAGGGGGGAGAAACAGGGTAGCACTGAATACACTACAAAGGGGCTATGAGTGGGGGGGCATCAAGCTCCATGACTTCGAGCATTATTACCTAGCGGCACAACTCCAATTCGTGGTGCGATGGCTGGGGGAGGAAACCTCCATAGACGCATTACTTTTTCGGCCAGCACTCCGGCAATACTACTTGAGAGAACTCCTGTGGATAACTGCTGCCCAGGCTAAAGCCCTTCCCAATATGGCCCGGCTGGGCCGGACGCTATGGAAAAGAGCCTGGAAGACTCAAGGCACGCAAGACCCCTGCTCGAGACAGATCCCCTTGGCGGGTCTGGTAGACACTCGAATAACAAGCCTGGCCACGTATAGGGCACACTGGGAGGACAAGGGAGTAGCCCAAATAGGGGACTTGTGGCAAGATGGACAGTGGGTTGGATTTCAGTCCCTGGTGGAGGAACAGGACGTACACAAAGGCCAATTCATCCTGTACAACAGCTTAGTACAAGCAATAAAGAAGAGATGGGAAACCATGCCAGAGGCAGAGGCAGAGGACACTGGGGGTGTGCTAGACGCCTGGTATGATATTTCTGAAGGAGGACATACTGTGTCCAGGCTCTACGAACAACTATTAGGTACCACTAACAAAAGGACACTGAACGCGCGAGCAAAGTGGGAGGAGGAGCTCCAGCAGCCCTTCCAGGACGAAGAATGGAATAGAACCCTCCAGTATACAAAAAAGGTTTCTAGGAACGCCAGGTTTAGGCAGCTGCAAATCTATATTGTGCACAGAGCATACCTAACTCCCAAAAGAATGATGAAGATGGGAAATGGACAAGCTCTCAGCTGCCCACGCTGTCGGGAAGAACAAGCAGACATGGTGCACATGTTCTGGTCGTGCCCAAAAATAACAGACTTCTGGAATACAGTAAGGGACAAGGCGAGGACAGCGGGAATCCATATGCAAGCTTGGTCACCTAGGTCTTATATACTGGGCCTATTCCCGAGGGGAGACAGGCAGATGACACACGTGGCAAAGATGAAAGACCTGATGACAATACTGGCGAAGCGCCGCATAGCAATGGCATGGAACACGAGTGAAGGACCCTCGACAGAGGGCTGGTGGGCAGATCTACAAAAGTGGGCAATAGCTGAAACGACAGTCTGGACGAGAGCTACGCAGAGGGGAGAAGGCAACAGCGGGGCCCGAATACTGGCGTGGAACACCCTGGTGCAAGACCTGTTCAGAGACGGAGAGGAAGACAACATGAGTGACTCAGGTGGCTCGGAAAGCGGGCAAGCTGACTCGCCCGCGCCCGGGAGCGAAACATAGACCAGAGGAATACATCAATTGGGAAGGAGGAGGCCTGGCCGTGGCCGGAACGAACGATGGATAAGATAGACCCAACCCCAAGGTGTCAGAATACGTGTTTATGGACAAGGAGGAGCCACTCCCAAGAGAGGGAAGGGGGTGGCCGGGGAAGATGGTGTCTCTGTTATGAACTTAACAACTTTTGGTGAGCGGTCCATGGCGATAATGGACCACGGACATAAAACAGCTGCCTTCAAGGGGAGGGAGGGTTGGGGGGAGTTGGGAAATGCATTTTTTCTTTGTTGTAAAACCAATAAAAAGAAGTTAAAAAAAAAAAAAGTAATCTAATACAATGCTTATGGAGGTTTTAAACCATGCAATTTGCAAATAACAAATTATCAAATTAATTTAATGAATAACTCATCTGTTGAACAAACAAATAAGAATATATGGAAATAGCATCTATTTAATTAATTCTGTTTCCCTTGCAGTTGGTACAAAGTGCCATCCGACGATTCATTGTTATTATTGTCCTAAAAGATGATCCCTCACATGCTCTGAAAGAAATTGAAGGTTAGTTAAGAGATCCACCACACCAATGATAGAGAGAGTATGCTATTAGATGTTTTTATTTATAAAATAACCAACACGTGTTTGTTTTGGTTTTTAGATTTGTGACGTTTGAAGATTTTTAGACAATGCGTTGCTTCTGACCAATCTGTGCTACTATACAGTGTCCTGAAGACAGGCTCATCAGACCATGTGAATGAGATTGAATCACTCACGTGCTTGTTAGATTAGAGACCCAGAAACACAGTTTAGTGTCGACAAACCGGAGGGAGAATAACAAAGAGGGTTAATCGATTTCTGCTAATATATCCCTCACTTCCCTACTAACCTCACTTCTGTGATGACAAAATTTGATTTGATTGTCAGACCATGGACTGTTGTTTTAAGTTTGTTATGCTTACATGTTTTATGTTTTGTAGATAATGATTAGAATATGTTAAATGTGTGCATTTCTGTCTAATTAAAATGTGACAGTTCTCTAAGTGGTGTTAAGTGTGGATTATCACACCTTGTGCTAGTGAAGGTGGGTAGCTGTTTTGTGGAACCCCTTTTTTGTGTATTGTATCAGTTCTCACTACCAGAACGTTAAAGAAGCTCTACCGCAAGCTCCTGAGACCCCTTGCCAGGACATCCTGCCAGGTGACTGCGTCGCCCTCAAGGTTTGTCAAAGAAAATCATTGCTGCATCCACGCTTGAAGGGGCCCTCCCAGGTGCTGCTCACCACCCACAAGGCGGTCCGCTGCAGAGGACATGACTCCTAAGTCCATGATAGCCAATGCACGAAGGAGACTCCTCCTGTAGAAAGTGACTATTCGTCTGGGGTCCAGGATAAGGACGTCCCTTGTGTGCAATCTTCTGGAATAAAGGATCAAAAGGAAGATCCTCTTCCGCTGCCTTCTGGGGTCCAGGACGAAGACCCCCTTACAAGACCATCGCCGGTCCTGCTGGACGACGATACTCCACAAAACGCCCAGAGGAACAACTTGCAGAGTGCTTCCAAGACCACACCTGGCCTTTACAGGTGATTCCAGATACTGGGCCTCATCACGAGTTGGGCGGTATCATGGCAGTATTAGCTCCGGAGTTATCGTCCCCGCTAATAGCGTTACCGCCAACCGGTCTGGCGCTATTAGCGCCGGATCAAGGTTTAGGCGGTAACTGTAATTCCCCATTCCTCATGGAATTTTCGACGCAGCGCTAATTGCGCCCGAAAATGGGAATTTTCCCGGCGCGTTTATACCCAGCTTTGGAGCTGGGGGTAAATGCTGCCAGACTCGTGATTGGGCGGACCCTTAAATGCAGCGGTAATAGCGTTACCGCAGCATTTAAGGGTTACTGCTCAACTCGTGATGAGGCTGACAGTGTTTAGCTCTTTACTACGCAGCCACAATAACGCTGCGCACTGGCGTGAGAAGTGGTGCATAAGTCCACTTTGCCCAAGGGGCATTTTGTGGCCTGCTGAATGATCCGAGCATCTCAGCAGTTTGTCCTTTTTCTTCTGCACTTTCTGCATGCCAGTTGCCCCAGACTACTTCTCGGCTCTGGGCCTTCTCCTTCCTGGAGCATCTGGTTGCTCCTTTATGTTTGTGTTATCTGGCTTATTGCCTCTGGCTGGTGCCCCTATCTCTGCTTGAACATTGGTGCTGGCTAAACTGCAGCTTTCTCCCAAAGGCACTGTGATTTCAACTTATGTGGCATCCTCATCTTGCTTCCTGCTGCTATCTTCGCCTTCATCATTGACGTACTGAACGTTTGGTCACAAGGCCCCAGACATCTTAGGGCTGGACTTTTAAGTTAGGATTGTTGTTAATTACTTATTTTCCCATTTATGTGCATCTTCTCCTGATCGCAGCCGGTATACCGCCCAACTCATGATCAGGCCCTTTGAGTTGTACTCTCAGCTAGAAGCAGAGAACTGCAGGTAACGGTCATGAGACATGTACACATGTAATTCCATGAATGTATAACAGTGTTTGTTGTTACATGAACTCTTTTCTTCTCATTTTCTACAGATCTCCACATTCCTGCGAAGACAGGAAATCTGTTTGTTTAACCCACTTACCCTTTCCCCCTGGTGTGTTTTAGGTTCAACTGTAGACAAAATGCCTGAGTGGGTCTGTGGGGTTCAGCAGCTCCTGCGGATCTGGGTGAGACAGAACCTAATATCTCTCCACCACTTGACACCGAAGGTGACACAGAAGCACAATATAGAGAGGATGCCACTTCTTACACAGACATGGGGAAAAGGAAACTCCTGTTTCCCTACAGCTACAATCACGGGAGGAAGAGAGTAGCCTGCAGCTAATACCTCCATTGAAATCAACAATCCACACAACACATAAATACAGTAGAAAGGGATATTACTGCTATCAGTACCACAAATGCAATTGGCAACACACAAACTAACATGCTGAATACAGGAGGCAGCAAGAACAGACTTAAGTGAAGTAGAAGCCTTACCCCTGTGCAGTCTTACCAGCTATACTGATTGCATTGTGGCGGGTCAGAAGGAGGGCACAGACTCTGATCTTCCATTTAATTATTGAACTTTATTAAAAGAAAAATGAAAACTCCTAACTTTCCCTATACTAAGGGTATTTCATACCTAACAAAACAAACTAAAGTGCGTGTCAGTTGTAGTGAGTCCAAAAGGAAGATCTGTCCACTGCCCAAACTAACCTATCACCTATGAAAAAGTCACAGGAGAATGACTCCCTTCTTCTGTGAGCTAGTTCTTCACCAGTATTAGTTCAATATGATATTTTCTAATATCTCTCAGCAATTTCTTTGATTAAATTAGAAAGTTCTGATATTGGGTTCCCCTAAGTTTCAATCTTCTTTTCTCCTTGATCACTCTTTCTCTTCTTCATATACTTTTCCTGGTTTGATTTATTTATCTTTGTCCTTTCCTCCTCAAAAGACCAATCCAGTTCTTATTCTGTATTCAGATTAGAGCTTTTCTCCTAATTTAATATCCACTTTTTACATTGTTTGGCACTAGATTGCACATTCCCATATTGGTTCTCTTGTGCTTCTTTCCCTCTGAATAGAACATTTTGACTGGAACAAATATAAGCACTCCAATAATGATTCTCACTCTTTCCATATACCTTTGTTACTTTATCTACACCAGGACGAGTATGAATGTTACATTCACAATTCTCACTCTCTTCATTTACTCTCGTTACTTTAGGTTCACTTTGACTAGTATGAGAGTTCCAGTAATAATTTGGGGTACCCCTGCTGGGTCTCCCGCCTTCCCCGTTACTTTCAATGTTCCAGGATACAGTTACTGGATCTGGTAGCCTTTTGGGAACTTCGTTCTCAGTTGTCAGTTAGCCTTCTCGGTTCTTCAAATGTTCCGCCTTCGCAAGCTGCAGTACACCACAGCTTGCTTAAGATCAGGTCACCTCTTCTCTGAAGGTCAGAATGCCTTGCATTCAGTGGGCTTCTCCAAATCTCTCTTTTCTGACGCTGTGCATCTGGAATTTCCCTCGGGATTCCCTTCTGCATGGGATGCTGCACGTCCTGAGTTTCTGTAGTACTTCTCAGCGAGCTGTCTTGAAATTCGCAGTTCTTTTTTTTTTCCGAATGTTTCCACATCCCATTCTTATTAAGCTGCGTGTGGGACTTCCTCAGCGCAGCATCATAGTCCTTCCTTTCTTTCTGCATCATACTCCATATGTTTCCCATGAGTTTCTTGGTCTCAGTACAATACAAGTTCTTCTTTATACGCACAATTAAAGGATTTGACTGACAAAAATAAATCCTATTTTGTACATCATATTTTCTTTCAGTGGAGGTAGTTGTAGGTGGGATGTTATTATGTGGCTTAGAGAGTTCATCATCAGAACGGGAGTCCTTGTCCCCAGAGGGGAAGTCTCTCCCAGTGAGGTCCTGCTTGCCTCTACCCCTAGGGAGGGTATTGCAGAGAGGGCTCACCTCCCTAGCCTCACATGGAAAGGTTCCCCGCTGGGGAGAAGTGACTGAATCCCGCAATTCGTCACAGCATCCTCACCTAAAAGGGAAGACTTAGTGAGTTGACTAAATCCTAACAACACAATCAGATCAAACTATGAGCGTTTCATTCTTAGAGCGGGAGAGCTATCAGAGGCCAGAAGTCCTATAATAGTACTGGTGGAGGTCATGAATAGACTGCCTATTCAGAATAATGGCAACTTACAAGCACGGGCAACCAACAAGAAACATATGGAAAAGAGGCAACCTAAATGAAAAGGAAAACAAGAGAAATAGGATGGAACCGATGGGATCTGCTAATCTTCAACAAGTAGAATTAAAGGAAACCTTTTCTGTTTGATAATCACAAACAAAAGAGAAATCGAACAACAAAGAAATTCAATAGAGGAAAGAAGAAACAGGGCAAAACCTCCAATGGCTACTTGGAAGACTGGATTATTAAGGGTCAAATGACATGTCCTGATCATCATGTAGAAATACAAAATCAGACTTTGGAAGGACCTACTAGGGCTGAGCAGTCAATGTCGGTCGTTGATTTGGAGGAAATAAAATCTAAGTGTACCTCATATCTTCAATACAGTGAGGCATCGGGTAACTAAGAAGAACGGTAAAATTTAGAGATAGCGGCGTTCAGCATCTAGACACTAATGATACATCTAATACGCAGACCAAAACTGAAAAACCTATTGCCTCTAAATGTATTTTGGTTCAAGATCTGTTTGGTATGACCCTCCAATGAACAGATATTTTATTCTATTTATGCTGCATATGATAACATGACTAAGAGTTATAACCCAGGGACATCAACTATTTTGAACAGCTGAACCCCAATCCCTTTAGCAGTACTGTTATACATTGTAGAACAGACCATATTGTCTCATACATTATGGGCCTCATTACGAGTCCGGCGGTAGCCGTGCCGGAAAAACCGGCAGGCTGCCGCCCGACCCGGTATTAATTTCCGCCTCCGGACTTGCTGAATTTACCGGGGCATTACAGCCCCAGTGGTCCGGTAATTCCAGAGGCAGAATAACATTAGTCCCCATTCCCATGGAGTCCCATAGGACTCCATGGAGATGGGGACCATGGAAACACCGGCACCCTAATTAACAGTGCCGGTGTTTCCATTTCCGTCTGCAGGCGGGTGGCATACTCACGCCAGGTCAGACCTGGAGCGAGTGACACCACCTGCCTGCAGAACTCTTAATCTGCCGGTCCGGAGACAACAGTGACGGCGGGTTTACTGCCACCGTTGTTTCCTGACTGGCAGGGTCATAATGAGGCCCTAATCTCCTCAAAATGGGATACAATATTTCAATTACAGTATGCATACCTAACCGTTATAAGTTAACAGAACAAATTAAGATCATCTGTGAACAATCAGATAGAAAGATCCTAAAAAATAATTGTTTAGTGAAATATGTAGAGACCTCTACTGTAATTGCTAAATGACAATGGTTACCCGGTGCCTATCAGCCCAGACTAGTTAATCGTCCTTAAATAAAATACATCTCTTCAGAATGTGTTCCTGGAGTACGCAGGGTTTTAGACACTTATTGAGTCATGGGGAGGGGAATATAGTATGGACAGATCATGACATCCTTTTAAATCAAGAATGCTGGCTTAGAGACCAGGTAACTTGGATGGGTATAAGCTATTTCTCTGAATTGCAACTAAAGGTGGTAGAGGTAGACCCATGGGAGGTCTGTTAATGGGTTTACTAGCATCTTCA
Source organism: Ambystoma mexicanum (assembly GCF_040938575.1). Lineage (NCBI taxonomy): Eukaryota > Metazoa > Chordata > Amphibia > Caudata > Ambystomatidae > Ambystoma > Ambystoma mexicanum. Next base: position 1,087,494,915 of record NC_090937.1, on the reverse strand, counting down.
ACTCTAAATAGATTAAAACCGAGAGAAACGATCCCAATGTGTTGTCCATTGAAGTAGTAATCTGCTCAGAAACTGTTGGTTATCATTAATTCTTATGATCCACCAGCAGTGCACACTAAAGGTATACAGAAAGTTAATGAAGAAGTGTATGACATCATTGATCACAGTAATATGTGACAAATCTGGGAAATTCATTCTTTGAGGCTAGGGAGGTGAGCCCGGCACGCAAAACCCTCCCACTGGGTTTGGGAAAGCGGAACCTTGCTGGGAGTGACTCCATTCTAGGGGACAAGGATTCCCATTCCTATCCGGAACTCCCTATGAACAATACCCTGTCTACCGATATAAGAGTAGAAATGACTGGTGTTGTTTCATAATAATACATTTGATTTTAGCTCAACTAATGAGCTTTTACAAACAAACATATCTTTTCTTGTTTAAAACAACAATTTACATAGCAAACTTGCGAGACAGACTTGAATCCGGTCAAACTATTTGCCTATCACAAATTACAATTTTCAAATCTTCAACCATTTACAAATGTTCTGGAGTTTTAATTTTCTCCTTGGAAGCTTTGCCATCGTCCAATGCGAAGTTGTTCTTACATTTAAAAAACAGACTATTAAATCACATTAATAAATACACATTTAGACATTGCTTTGTCATCAAGAGAGGAAACGAGAAGAAAAGGGGCATCAGTGGCTATCCTCCTGATCTTTCATTTATCCTTTTGTGGTTACTTTTACAGAGACTCCATTTTCCGATATCATAAGTGATCACACCATTTATTAATCTGAGACCATAATCGTTACAGTGCTATCTGGACTGACTCTGTGTCTGTATTTAGATAATAGTGCCAAAAGGCATCAGTTTTGATTGAGTCATATTGCCCAGAGAGCACATGTACCAATTACTCAGTTTGGCACATTGGATGAGGACATGTCTGGTTGTCTCTGGCATTTCTGCATTTTTACATATGCGACAAATTTGTTTGCCTATGGGGATGTCTTTATATACACCCTGAATGGTTAACAGCGGCAGCTGGTTTGTGCGGAGGCTCAGTGTAAAATTCCGAACCAACGGGCTGGGACATTTGACAAGATAAGCCTATGTTTTTAGGTATTTGTCTGTTATCCCAGCAAGGTATCTGTAGTTTTGTAGTTTTCCCAGGCGTGAGTAGTTTCTTACCCAATCCCATTTTTCCATCTTTCCTTTGTAGATGTCTTTTAATATTGAGTATTGGGTCCCTTTTCCAAAGTCTGGGAACCACCCTATCAAATGAAAACATTCCTCATTTAGATCACAAAAGCTTTTTCTTTTACCCCCTCTCCCCCATCACCTGGCCTTGCCTCAGTATATTCAATAATGGGCATTTTGGGTTAGCAGTTTTAGGTACAGAAGGCCCCTACGAGTCAGTGCCTGGGCCTTTAAAGACACCAGGCCTAGCTCGAGTGTCAGATATGCCATGGATGTTGCTGGTGGAAGGCTTAGAATCTTTCTCCAAAAGAGGCCTTCTAGAACGTCCAGCCTAGCTAGGTCCCCCAAGGCTATGGCTTCCAGTCCATAGAGGATGGCTGGACAAAACTCTGCTTGTACAATTTGATAATACTTTCAAGAGTATAACCTGCCGATTGTCTGGCAAACTTGTCTATTGCATACGTTCATTGGCTGGCTTTCCTTTTCTTGGCGTTAATGATAGAGTTATATTTGCCACTAACAGCCAATTCCAGACCAAGATGGGTATGACTACTGACATACTCTAGTTTTTCCCACTTCAAACTCAAAGTTAACCCGATGGACCACCCCACTCGATACTGCCATCATTTTTGTTTTATTGATGTTTATGGCAAGGTCGTTCTCAGAAACGTAGTCCAACAAGGCCCTGAACTTTGCTTTAACGCCATTTATGGTCCGGTTCATAAGGACCAGGTCATGGCATAAAGTGCACAGGTAACTAGGCTGGTACTGATCTTTATCGGACAGCCGATCACAGTCGGGATTGCTTTCAGGAGATCCGATAGGTACAGGTTAAACAACAGGGAGGCCAGGGTACAACCCTGTTTGGCCCCCCTGTTGATTTTGACCTCTGCAGTTAATGTTTCTAAGTCGTCAAGCCCTACCTGTATCTTTGTGATTGAGTGGAGACTGATAATTATGTTCAACAGCCAACCAGGGCAGCCCAATTTATACCATTTTTCAAACAGCCTCACCCAATTCACTGAATCAAAGGCTAATGTGAAATCAACAAAATATAAGGTACACCACTGGGCTTCCCTTTTTTGTGGCTTCCTGGATCAAAGAGACCAGTAGTCTAAGATTATGGGTTGTATTTGATCCCGGCCTGAAACCTGTCTGGATGACGTGTAGTATGTCAGCCTCTTCTATCCACTTCTGCATTTTAGTCAGGGCCAATGATGCAAACAGCTTCCCGACTACGTCCAGGAGTGAGAGAAGACTGTCATTTTCAGGCAACTCTCTATCCCCTTTCTTGTAGACTGGGAGCATAGTTGCGCTTTGCAAGGTTACCGGGACCACCTTATCTCTACAAACCTTATCAAATAAAATCTTCAAAATTCTGGACCATTCCACCAGGTTAGCCTTGAGTACTGCATTTGATAGGCCATTAGGCCTTGCTGCCCGCAAGCTCTTTAATTGTACACGTTTCGTTTGAATTTCCTCTGCCGTTGCGACCAGAGGCCAATGGTCATGTACTGCATACTCAAAAACCCCTGTATCTGTGGTATTATATTTAGACAATATGTACTCGGCCCATGTTGATGCCGGGAGCGGATTTACTAGGTCTCTGAGTATTATCCCTTACTTTCGCCAGTGTTTTTACTACACAGAACCACTAACATTTGCTGCCACTGGATGTTCTTTTTGTGTGCTCTACTTCTTGCTTAACATTTCTTATATGTGCTTTTGTGTTTTTTTGTAAGGTATTCTATAGTTTCAAATGGGTCACCAGACTTCTGTATTTGTGTGATGGAACTACGTAAGTTCCGTTTTTCCTCTTGCACTCCTTTGTCATATGGGTTCTTATACTTGTATGTGTGTACTACCGCTCTCACAGTACCCAAGGAACCAGACTCAGAGGCTAGTGCACTCAAACAATCGCTCATTTCATATTCACTGTGCTTGGAGAAAACCTGTAGCTCATTTCTATGGAGCTGTAGAGTAGCCCTTGTGGCCCTGTCAATATTCTAGTGGGACTAACCTTGCCGGTTTTTACCATGGTTTACATTCACCCCACCTCCACCAGTTTGCTTCGGGCCACATGTACCCATATTCAAGGTCAAAGCCAGGATTGAATGGTCGCTGTATGGTGTGCGCTGACCTGTAAAGACTCCACTCTCTCTGCACACTCATTACTTACAAAGAAATAGTCTAGAATCAATGTTTTGTTATTCATTGACCAGGTACAGTTTCCCGGGCAATCCCCCACAGTTCTACCATTTAACATGGTAAGCCCCCATTCATGAAGGAACGATATCAATTATTTACCCTTGGTGTCCCCCTTACACTTGACCACACTCACTGGGAACACTGACTTGAACCCTCCACACCTGCCTGGATCCTTACAATGTGCATTTAGATCACCTCCAATAATGACAAGTTCATTCCCCTTTGTGGTAAGCCAATAAAACATACTGAGCTGATAGTTTCAAACGTGGGTTCCAAGTCTGCTAGACCAGGGGGCATATATATGTTGACCAGGACGTAGCAAAACATGTTTTCCTTCTTCCCACCTCCACCTCAATAGCCTAACTGAATCAGCCTGCAGATGTATGCTATCCACTAAGAGGTTTTGCCTTACGCCGACTAGTAGGCCGCCAAACGGGTGGCCCTGGGACCCCTTTATCCCAACCTCTTGTATACCATATATCCCTCTAGCTGTATGGGCTTGGCTAGCCAAGTTTCCTGCAAGAATATTATATCGTACTCGCACAGTAAGTTTAGCAAGTGATTTTGGCCCAGGACATGGTTGTGTCTGCGGCTGTTACAAGATGCCAGCTTCATAGTTCATGTAATCTCGGTCAGATGTTATATCAGGAATCGTTTGAACCACTCCCACACCTAGGCATCTTCAGTTATGGCTTCATGAGATTCTACTCATCAGCACACCCACTCCCTCCTTCCCTGCAGCTCTCTGGCCGGCCTCTCTTGGCCCTCCTCACATTCACACCTGCAAGGCAAAAAACCTTGGGGTCACTTTCGACTCTGCACTCTCCTTCTCCCCTCACATCTCTGACGTTTCTAAGAGGTCACACTACCAGCTGCACCTCCTTAGAGGTATTCTTCCTTTCCTATCCTCCCCCCAGAAGCTCACTGTCTCTAGAGCCCTGGTCCTCTCCAAGCTGGACTACTGTAACAGCCTCTTTCTAAATCTTCCTGCCTCCACTCTCCGCCCTCTGCAACCTATCCAGAACAGGGCTGCAAGACTTGTCCTTGGCCTCAAACCCAGGGATCGTATCTCTCCAGGACTCTGCACTGGCTCCCAGTGGCTGCGAGGATTAAATTCAAAACCCTCTGCATTGTACACAAGGCCTTCTGGGGTCTGGGGCCGAAATACCTTCAACTCTCTCTTCCTAAATACCTTCCTTCTCGAGCTCTTCGCTCATTTGCCTCCAACTCCCTCAGGGTCAATCGCTTCTCCAAGCAACGAGTTGGTGGCAGATCACTCTCTTCGGCAGGGGCCTCTCTCTGGAACAGCCTTCCTGCCTCCCTGAAACTCGAGGAGAACCGGTTCCGGAAACACCTCAAAACCTTCCTCTTTGCTTCTGCTTTCTCTCCTCCCCTCCCTTGCTGAACTCATGACTGAAATTGTACTGGTTACCTGGCCACCCTTCTGATCTCTGGCCCAGGCCCTGTCAACTGCCCACCTGCACTGCCTCCCTGGCAACCTCTGCACTTGGGGACTGTTTTCTGTATCCCTTCAGTCCCCTTTCCAGCACTTTGTCTGCACTTCCTTGCACTTGCCTGTTTTTTATGTATTTTATTTATCTTATTTATTCCACTTCCCATGTACTGCACTTTCCCCCCTCCCTTTGCCCCCTAGCACTCTTCCTTTCCCCCCTTCCCATGCACTTGCGCGATCTGAATGACACCTGGCCTAGTAAGATCGTTGTCTTTCCTCCCTTTGTCCCCCCCTTGCCTCGTCGCACCTTGAAACACTTGTGTATAGGCGCGTTATAAATGCCATATCATATCATATCAGCTGGCTTCAGCTGACCCCTCTCCAGCCCAGTCGATGCATCAACCGCTCTGCTTCTTAGTGCTTGGGCGAATGACTGACTTGCAACTTGTTTACTGAGAGGTACGAGTAGGGGGCAGTCCACCTTGTAGCCCACCCTCTCTATGGAATCCTGGTGCAGTCTAAGGCAGTCACTTCAGTTGACACACAGTGTACTCGCACATAGTTTCCACCTTCAGATGCCACTGGTTTACCAAAACTGAAGTCGGCTGATGATAGGACTCGTAGTGCTAATACCTGATTGCAAATCGATGAAAGATCCAACCTGTTCTTTTTTCTGTGAACGTCAGGGGGCCACAGCCCAAGGTGAATATTTTATCCTCAAGGTTCGAAGGCTTTCTGCCCCCCACCCGGTTCACTCATTTCAGGAACCAGCATCAAGGTACTGTTGCACTGATACACTATGGGCTCTCGATAGTTTACTTCATCCAAGGGGGGACCTTGTCGATGCCGGTTTACTGGTGAGCGCAGTATCTGGAGTAGACATTTGGGCAATGTTTGCAGCAGGTTCTACATTATTTTGTTCTTCACCCACTACCCAGCTTGTTAGGGTTCCAGCTGATCTCCTTAGCCGCTTAAGTTTTCGGGCGGCTTTCCTCTGTTTTCCTTTTATTCCATACTTCAGGAGAGATGATGGTGGAATTAAGGGGCATCAGAGATAAAGGGCCTCATTACACGGATGGCGGTAAATCCTTACCGCCTTACTACGAGGTCCCTTTGCGGGTTGGGGGATTTACCGCCTGCTTTTTGCAGGTGTTAAAATCCAACCCGCTAAGGGACCTCGGAGCTAATTACGGCACCGCAAAATTGTGGTGCCGTAATTAGCGCCTTCCCCATTCCCATAGAGCCCTATGGGGCAGAAATGGGAATGGGGAAGGGCAATGGTGGAAGGGGGATTTACCGCCCCTCCAACCTAGGAATGGGGCGGTAAATCGCCTTTCCGCCAAGGCGATGCCGGTATTTTACCGGCATGAGCCATGGTGCTAATAGCGCCATGGCTCACCGCCTACCGTGTAATGAGGCCCAAAGTCTTAATTAGAACTGGGGATGCAGCCCTTTCAGCCGTGGGGTTCCGTGATTTTGCACATTTTGCCAGTCTTCGTTCCTTCCTTGTTCTATAGATTGAGGCTTCGGGCAGGACCTCCTCCATTAAGATCGATGCTTCACTCCGCCCTCTGTTTTGCTGCCTTAAAGGTGTTTGCGAGGCAGGCAGACAGGGGTCAGGCTGAGCGGCCTTCCCACGGTCTGATGAGGGGCGTACAGAGCCCCACATTTTTGTTCTTGCATCAAGAATGTCTATTGTCCTGCCCTGTTTTTGAACTCAGATTATTACCCCACACTGTTTTAGCAGTATTTTTATTGCGAAAATGCACCACATCCGTGGATGATTTATTCATGTTAGTGTGGCCAGACTTGTCACAGCCACTGTGGATGCTCGGATCTGCCTCCTCATGCAGCGAGATATGAAATAGCTCTGGAGATCCCGAGAGCCAATGCCTCTCTTCTTGTAGAGGCAAAGAGGCAGGAGGGAGTGGGTGTATCTCTACCGACTCTGTGGTAGGTTCCACCAGGTGGGGTTCTCCCCTCTATATGGTTGACGGTAACAGTCTCCTCCATGCTGGCCCTACTAACAGCCTGCAGCGAGTAACACAGTGCTAGCAGTGAATTATTGTCAAAGTGGAGGCTCCCACTAGATTTGCTGGGGGTATGATAGGCGCCTTCCCCCCTTTTTCAGGCTGATAATAGTCAGTGATTTTCTCCTCCACAGCTATATATATATATTGTCTTTGCTTTGCAGCTCCTCCCCCACCCACGCGGGGGGAGGGTCTTCATTTTCTGTGGCTGAGAGGTTTCTCATACGGTCCGCTGCTCGGGTTATTGTTGTAGCATACAGTTTTCCTTTTCTAGGGTTTCTGGTACACGGTTTTGTTTCCGCTTTCCCTGGCAACAAGTTTGAATATAGAGACAAAACGACTCTCACTTTGTCGTCTGAATGTACGCTCCCATATACCTTAACAACCGCAACACTGGGACACCACTACTAGCTGTACTCCTCAGCAAATAGATTTGCAACTGCAATTGTTTGACAGATCGGCAGGAAAATGTTTAAACAGTAAGAGTGATGCTAATGTCTTACCGTGTCAGCTTGCTACCACTCACCAGAATTACACGCTGTCAAAATTTCAGTGGAGGGGATGTAACATAACCCAGGATGCCATCCTGGTCCTGTGGGCCGCGGTCCTCGGGCTGTGGACTGCACACTTTACAGCACACTTTTGCGCCCCCTTTTGGGGAGGTCTTCCAAATTGTAAGAGTCTCAGGTAGGGAGGAGGAGCTCCACGGAGCTGACAGCATGCAAGGAAAGACCAAGGTTAGAACCCTGCAGTTACTGCAGACTGCACACTCTGTGTTGTTTCAATGGATCTGCATTCAAAACACACAAACAATTCTTTCTTAATGTTGGCTCAGGGTAATGCTGGAATCTTCCCAAACTCAGCAGCTGATGGAGAACAGCACACCCCTTTTAAATACGGCAGTGAGAATAAAGAGACAAGGAACCTTGAAAAAAGCAAGAAAACTCCTTCGCAGAGGCGAGCCTTTGATGTGAGAACGTCCTGGAGGGGCTGACCTGCAATGCACCGCATAGCTAGCAGTGCCGTGAAGGAACTGAGAGAGGAGAGAGAGCAACACCGGGAGGCCAGCATTGTAAAGGGCAATACTGCAGAGACGGAAGAAAGACCGTCTTACCTGTGAAATGACCACGCTGCAGCCGTGGTGGGCCTGGGGCCCACAAACAGATGCTGAAACCAGCAGGACACAGAGGAATGAAGCCTCTGCTGTCAGGTGTAAGGGAGGCATGGTATCACGAGTATGACACTGGCACAAAAGGTACAGCTTGTAAAACCTTTATTCAATTCTCAGTGTTTGGAAAAACTTTTACTTTACCCTATAGCTAAGATGGGAGTAGTCTCTACCATCAAATAATAAAGAAAACACAGTCCTAGTCAGTCTCTGTCAAATCAAAATGGCCTATACTAACAAAACTTAATGCCTGCCCTATCTCTTATCCAAAAAGTGTGCAAAGTGGAATATGCATGAAAAGGAAAATCAGTGTTAGAATATAAAGAATCAAAGTGGCCGAATCAGCTCTCCTCCCCACGTTGGACAGCATGGAGTAAGGTGGTCCCCGTAGACAGGACAACACACTCTGGCTCAGGTTCTCAAAACAAAGCAGTTCAAAACGTGGACTGAGGCCCACCTGGCCTTCCACGTTAAAGTCACTTTTCCTGCATTCCAAAAGTTCTTTCACTGTATAACAAAAGGGTTGACAGTTCAACCAAAAGTTCAGGTAGGTGTCCCTCGATCGGGCTCGGACCTCTCAATCACAGCACTTGTAGGGGCTCCCTTCCCCAAGCTTTATTCACATTCGTTAAGGATTCCCTTCCCTTAACTTATCACACTTCCGGTCTCCCACACTGGGGCTCAGAATTCGAATGTGTGAGGCTTTTACTATAGACCACTGCAGGACCACTTTGACTTACCCTTCAACTCGCAGTCATGTTATTTGCCCCAGTGTTTCTTGGTATATGTAGTCCAGTATCATATGGACAAGAGTTCAATATTCACTTTCCACTTCCCCTTTTGCAGGGGTCAATCTTGATCATCACGCTTTTTAAAGTTCATTCACTTTGTGGCTTTATAACAAAAATATTTCACCTTTCACAGAGACTTTCGAGTGGGTTACTTCCTTTCACCAGACCACTCTGCTACTCTGTATCACAGGCTTCACAGTTATCAGTAATTTTATAGTTCCGCACAGGTCTGCCTTTGTTCGCGTCTCATCCACACGCATGCAGCCTTCAATTGTAAGATATATTGTTGCCACTTCAATCTTTTCTTAACACACACCGGTCTTTCATGTTGCTCGACAACTCACCGGAAGTGTGCATTCCTTTCTTGTCTTTGCCGTTTTAATTCACGAATCAAAGTCAATACCACAGCCTTGGCCTCGCCTCCCCAACTTTGCCGTTCACCTGGAAGGGTCACAGGTACCTTTGAAACACAATGCAGTCTTCTTGTCTGGGATTTGGCCTTCTCCACGTATCTTTTACGGTTCTTTGGAGGCAACAACCTCCTACAGGGAACTCCTGGGTTTCTTTACCCTTGATTCTAGTCCCTCTATCCGTCGCTCTGATCCAGTAGGTTCGCCTTTGCCCCGGAAGTTCTGCTGCTTCTCGTGTTCTGCTTTGCTCAGAGTGTGTCTCTATGTTCTGCATTTTATATGTGTGGGGAGAGCTAATGGGTATCAGATGTATGTGATTAAAGTCAAGTGCCTGACTTTGCCTGACCTGATTAGAGGGACATGTCCAATGAGATACGTAAGGGTTAGTCTTGTAATTACTTTCAGTCGCGCTCTTCCTTGGCCCGGTGTTGGTGTTTCGGGAGCCCTAGATAGACCAAAGATACAACCACAAAAGTTAAACAAACAAGAGAGCGTGTGTGGTCTGGAGAGCCCTAGCGAATTAGATGACATTTTTCAACCTGTGAGAAGAAGGGAACCTGCAGGGTCAATCAGTCTGTCCAAGACATAAAACTAGTGAAAAGGAAACAATCAAGTTGGTGGAGAAGGACTAAGGGCTCCACTCTAAAAAGTTGATACATTTAATTTGTATAAAGACTTACAACCTTTCTTGAGGAGCCTAAAGAGAGAGCTGAAAAGGTTTCTTTGGTGAATTATGAAGGACACTCTTTTGAACTGTGGCCAATACCCCGAGAGGAACATTGGCCGGAGGAATCCTGAACTAAGAGGCTATTGTTCTGGCTGATTTTTATGGGAGTTGGGAGAAGATTCCGCAGAAGTGGTAGGGCCAGATAGCAAATAGGTTTTGGACTGAGGACACATTTTTTGTTTTGACATGTGACGAGTACCCTTAGTTTAGTATACAGGCAGGGAAATCCCTCTTAGCGATAGGGACAGATAGGTAGACCTTTGAAATGCAGTCCTCGAGTCTGACTCCTTCTTCAGCTATGCCACAAATAGTAATACCACCTGTATTGTGGCTCTCAATCTGAATGCCTGTTGTGGAGAACTGGCGGAAGCAGATAAAGACTTGGGACCGCCTCACACACGTATGCCCCCAGTAGAGGGCAATGTAAAGATATTGAACAGGCAAGGGATAAGATGGCTGAAGTTAATGACCAGAAATAATGTGTCTATATTAAATGGTCACACTACGGGGAACATACGAGGGCAACACAGTTGGTCTGTGGGAAATATAACATCTACCTTAGACTATTTCTTTATTGGTTGGGACAATTATCCCATGATCAAAGAACTAAGCATGAAATATTTACAAGCTAGCTAGCGACCATGCTCTGGTGTCTCTAGTGCTTTCTACAAATGTTAAATCTCGAGTTAAAGGCACAATTAGAGAATTGGATATCAATACCAAAGGTAATCGCATCCAATGGGTGAAGTATAACAGAGATGAAATCACTCACAGCAAATGCTTGCATATTATAATGTGGAAGACCTAACTAACTGGATATAAACCCTTAGTGGATATTATGGCTATGGGAAAATAAATCTCCCAGTTTTGATTCCGAAAGAAAGTGGTTTGCCTATGATGCAGCCATAGCTTTGAATAAAAGAATGATGAGCCAGGACATTTGTGAAATAGGCGTGGCTTCCTCCCTCTCCAGACTGGAGCCTTAATTATAGCAAGAAAGAATAAATATTGCAACTGGCTCAAAACACACAGGTTCTCCATTTAATGGTGCTAATTGGTAACTTATGCTATGAACCGGAGCTTTGCAGGATGCTAAGACGTTCTGGAACTTAGTAAGTACAATAAATCAGTATGGAGTCAAATAGTAAATTGTTTAGACAAAGAAACCTGGTGTAGTTTAATTAGGGCCCACTTATTTTCACCTAAGTCATGTTTTGGATCCAACTATATATACAGGGACACATTTTGATATCTCATGATACACACAAGGTGTCATCGCCTCTTATAGTTAAAAATGTATGGCTTCGAGAGCACCCGGGCCCAATGGCCTTGCAAATGTAATATTAAAAAGCAATGCTGGAGACTGGGTGCCCATATTATTGTGCTTTTTAAAAATAATAGTGGCAACAAATAGGTTACCAAGCTCCTCGAGAGAGTCATGTCTGGTGCCTGTCTACAAAAAGAAAGATCGCATGGACCCCACTAATTACAGTCTTTTGTCCCTGTTGGATGTCCCAGGAAAAGTGTTTGAGAACTTACTTTGTGTGCAGAGAATAGCCAGTTATTGCATGATTGTTCAAGCTGGCTTTAGTATGGGACATGGAGCAGCAAAAAGCATCTTCTTGTTGAGGCTTTTAACTAAACAAGCTACATCAACAGGTATTCCATTACATGTTGCCTTTGTGGGCTATACAGCTGCAATTGATTCAATAAACTGTCCTCCATTACGATCCAAGACTGTTAAATGGGGCATTGCAATCAGTCTACTGAATATGGTAGTGCAACGGTATACAGACACCACTGTCACTGTTAAGTTAGACAACGAGGGATGCATCACTAGATAAATTAACACAAATTGTGGCTTTTAAAAAGGATTTCTGCTTGTACCATGGTTATTTAAAAAAACCTGCCAGGCACGACAACAGGTTAAGATGTAAACTCAGGAGGAGTTGACTTACAGTTGGACTCAGGAATTTGATTACATATGGCAGTGAATGGCCTTTAAGCTAGAGCAACCAATTCTTGGGTCAGTTCTTTTGTTTGAATCAATTCCTGACTGTGGATATAGTATCATTAATTAATGAATACATCAATCGTTTATTACACTCCAAATACCAGAGACCAATCTCTAAATGTGGGTTTGGAATTCAAACCTGTGTTGCTTTGTCTTGTCTTGCTTCCAAGACAAACACATTGCCCAGAGCTATCTTCCCGGGCCCAGTATAGATGGAGCTGCCCCATCCCATGAACTCTGATCGCCCTTTTCCCCTAGCAATCAGCAGCTGAAGGAGCACAGAACAGATACAGTGTACAAGCTATCCGCCAAGATGGGCAGGCTGCGATGAGGAATCTCTGGGCAGACCATCTATCAGAAAGAACATTACGATTACCAAGAGGTAAGTAATTTGTTCTTCTAATGGAATCCTTCCTTCCACAGCTTCCCAATCTTTGCTAGACGCCCATAGCAGTACAAAATGGTTTAGGAGGAATGACAGTGAGAAAATAAAACCTCCACCAGAAAACTCTGTAGGACCAGTCAGCCAAAGCGAGTGTCCTGTCCTGACAGGGAAACAAAGCAGTAATATTTGGTGAACGTGTGCAGTTATGCCCACGTTGCTACTTGTTATATGTCCAAGACAAGTACCCCCGTCTATAGGGAAGAGGCAGCAGTCAGGCCTCTGGACGATGGAGCCCTGAGATCATCAGGCACCTCCTTTACGGCCAGATCACAGCATTCTGAGATGCAGAGGATGATACACCTTGACAGGGTCCAGTTGATCACAGCCCTACTAGAAAGGTCACAGGTATAACCTACAAAGAGACAATCATGTTTCTTGATATATATATATGTTGTCTGAGAGACATAGTAGCTGAGGGCCCGCATTGGGTCCAGCGGATGAAATCTTTCCTCTGTAAGGGTGAGGTGGAGGGGAAGATGCATCTTCTGAGAGATGAAAGCCTGAAACGACCTTGGTGCAGGAAGAACTGCCTCTCTCTGAAAGCCACCTTCTCCCTGGAAAACACCAAGTGGGGAGGCTTAACAGACAAGGCCTGGAGCTCACTCACCAGACTTGCAGAAATTATGGCTACCAGGAAAATCACCTTAACCGTGAGCAGTCTTAACGAACAAGAATTCAAGGACTCAAACAGAGCTTCCATAAGGCAAACCAAAACTACATTCAAATCCCATGCATGGACAATGAACTGGTGAGGGGGAAATTGGTAGCAGAATCTCCAGAAGAACTGTGCAACAGTGGAGAATGCGAAACAAGAGCTCAAGGGTTCTTTCAAAGACAGAAATGGCAGCCTGGTACTCCTTCACAATGCCAATCTGCAGGCTGATCCGGGTCAAGGAAAGCAAGAAAACGAATACAGAATAAGTAGGACAGGAACGCTGGTCTAGACTTCTCTCCCAACACCAATCTGAGAATGTACACCACCTGCTGCCATAAATGCCCTTGGTGTCCGGTCTCAAAACGGGAAGGAGGACATCACGACGTCATGCGACAAGTCCTACTCGTTGTACATTAGTCTCTCAGCAGCCAAGCATGATTGTTCAGGCTGCTGAGACTCGGGTGGAGGACTGAGCCCTCTCCCATGCCCCCCCTTACCCCTGAGTTGGAGAGCAAGTACATTCCCATCGGAAGATGCCAGGGAGGGCAGATGGACATGTACAGAAGCTCTAGTAACCAAGTCCTCCGGGCCCAGTCTGGAGCTATCAGGAACAACATGGACCCAAACTACTGCAGTCTCCTTACAACTAGTGGATTGATGGGGCTCCACGGGAACGCATAGATGAGATTAAAGCTCCATTCGACAACCAATGCATCCCTGAAGGCTCTCTGCAGAGGAGATTCCCTGGGACAGAGCAACTCACACTTCCTGCTTGCACTGCAAGCAAAGAGGCTCACCCGAGAAGTCGCCCAAAAGCAAAGATCTCCTCCAAAGCTTCCTGGCAGAACTACCTCTCCTGGAAGGCAGTGGTCTGGCTGCTCGGAGCTTCTGCAATGATGTCCTCCATCCTGGTAAAATGGACTGCCGAAAGAAACACGTAATTCTCCAGAGCCCAGAACCACACTCACATTTCTTCTTTGCATTGAAGCAATGCCCCCACACCACACTTCTGAAGACTGCGGGCAGGTGAGTGTTGTGCCCCCCAAGCTCCATTTGGCCCGATTTGTGTTAATTTGAAGAAATAAATGTTTTCCCTCCAGAGCGCCTTGTGGCCGCATCCCCGTTAATCCCTTCCTGATTCCACTCCCTCCTGCCTCCCATCCCGCCCACCGACCGTGATTGGTCAAAATTAGCCTGGTGTTTGGGTCTATGACCCGTGCTTGGCAGCTCACTGCCTTTTGAAGACTGCAGGCAGGTGAGTGTTGTGCCGCACGAGCTCCATTTGGCCTATTTATGTTAATTTGAAGACAAAAAAGTTTCCCTCCCGAGCCCCTTGTGGCCGCATCCCCATGAATCCTTTCCTAATTCCAAATGCCACACTTAGATGGGATTGCGAATGGTAGCAATTGCCAAACCTAGATGGAATTGTAAATGATAGCATTTACCACACTTAGATGAAATTGTGAACATTAGCCTGAGTCGCATCTAGATAGAAATGTGAATGTTAGCATGCGCCACGCTTAGATGTAATTGTGAATGTTAGCATGCGCCACACTTAGATGGAATTGAGAATGTTAGCATGCGCCACACTTTGATGGAATTGTGAATGTTAGCATGCACCACGCTTAGATGGAATTGTGAATGTAAGCAAGTACCAAACTTAGATGGAATTGTGAATGCCAGCATGTGCCACACTTGATAGAATTGTAGCTGTTACTTACCTATGTCTTAGATCATAACTCAACCCAAACTCTCACCCCCATATTACTATGCTTACTCTCTACTCTACACCATCACTCATTAGTGTACAGCTATACCCCTCGATCAAATTCGGCCTAGCTGCTCACATACGAACACTACCTCATAAACACCTCATCATTCTAATAAAACGCAGCTATATCCCATGACAAACCGGCCTACCTGCACACATAAGCGTCCCATAGGCCTAACGCAGCCAAAACCCAGTCCTGGTGGCCACCCGCCAGCCTGCACACATTCAACTGACATCGATAACAGCACACCTAAATGCTAGGATGCAGCTATCATCAGGCAATTACACCAGCTACACACATAACTGGTGCACCCAAGCACCCTACGATACCTTATTCTCTCAACTGACCTGGACTACGGTCCCCAAGGGCATTCAACCTACCAGCGCGTTGAGGTCATACCAATGATATATAGAGCGCTATATAAATGCCAAATAACATAACATTACAAAGCGGTTGATGCGGAAAAAGGTGAGTGGTTTATTTCTCTGTAAAACGCTGGGTACAAAGCATTCTGGACATCCTTCTTGAATCCACTCATCCACCAACTGCCTTGCCAGGAACCCCTGCACACGCCACAATCCTGACATTGCCCAGTGCTCCACAAACTACCAACACTCTGTCCTGTGTCACATATTATTATGTAGCACAACTCCCCTTTACCCTACGGATTGCACACACACACACACACAGACACAAACACACACACCCCGCCCCCCCAACACACACACACACACACCCCAACACAAAACAACATGTACAATTGAAAACTCGAATGAACCTTACCCACAGGTTTAATATAGTCTGGTCACAGGGTGGTGGAGAGGCTTAAATAGCTCAATTCCCCATCCTGCTTTTGTTCGATACTTGACCACTGTATCATCATAGATTCTCACAACCTTCTGCGGACCACAAAATCAACTACTCCCCTTTGTGACCTTTCCCCCCATTCTTTATTCTCACCTCCTCTCCCACACGGACGTCCTGTCTCTGGGTATGCTTAAGCATGTTAAACCTTTTTTCATACCTTCACCTTTCCTCGCTATCTCCTCTGCACAAACTGAGCTCTCGCCAACCATGGAGGCCATACCATGGTGTGTGGTTTTCTTCTTCTTCAGTACCTTAAACGGAACAAGCCCAGTGGTAGCATGCACTGACAGGTGATAAGCACATACTCTCTTCAATACTACATCCTCCCAGCTATTCCCCTACTGGATGGTCATGCAAATCGCCTGCATGATAGCACGTTTAAAGTGCTCCACAGTACCATTCACCTCTGGATGATACAGAGCAATCTTGTGATGCACCACCACTACATCTCTTAAAAAAGACTCAACCAAACGTGAAGTCATTGGACACAATTGTCAGTGAGTATCTTGGATGGAAACCCCTCCCTCTGGAACACTTCATCCAAGAAATCAACCACTGCTCTGGAGTCTGCCTCATAAAACACCTTAAACAATTAAGAGTACAGGTCAACTAGCATCAATATATACCTTTTATCTTCCCCTCTCTCTCCCGCCAAAGGATCCAAGATATCAAGCGCTACATAGTCCCATGGCAAACTTGGTAGACCCAAAGGTCTCAGGTTGAATATCATTCCTTACTGACTTATCAGACTCACTGCATAGCATGCAGGTCTTAACCAGCTCTTCCACTTTAGTTCTTCACGGACCCATAACATCACCCTTAGGTCGCTCTCTCTATCCTACTCCAACCTTCTCAATCACCTCCTTAGTGCTGGCATCTGACTCAGTCTCCCTATCCCACTCCTCTCTACTGAAAGCACAACTACAAATTTGAAAAACGTGCTCATCCTCCTGCTCCCACTCCTCAGTGATCTCTATCACTCGCCCTTCCATTTCTGCCATTGACAGGAAATCTGCCAACACATTCTCACTGCCTGGAACATATTTCACCACAAAGTCACGTCCTGGCAGGGATGCCACCCACTTCATGATACGTCTTGAGACACCGTCCACCCCTTAGTGGTAAACATGCCCAAAAGGGACCTGTGATCAGTTTGCACTGAGAACTTCCTCCCCATACAAAACACTTGAAATGTACTAATGGCCCAGACAATACACAACGCCTCTTTCTTATTTACCGAATACTGGGTTTCAGTCTCTGTCAATGTGCGTGACGTAAATATCACTACTCTGTCGACACCATGTTGCCTCTGAAATAAGACTGCCCCCATTATAGAGCGCGATCTAAGGTCCAAAGGCATCTAGGCACTAATGCCATGTTGGACATTCCACATCAAAACTAGCCAGCACCGGTGCCTTTGCTATGGCCTCCTTGATGTCAACAAATTTCCTTTGGCACTGTCCAGACCAGCATGACTCCACACCTTTCTTACTCAACCGTCTGATTTCTTGCTCCTATTGCCGAATTGGTTCACAAAGCTGGCGTAGTATTCTACGAGGCCCAAGAATTATATTACACCTTGTCTGTCCTTAGGTCTCTCCAAATTCACAATGGCTGACACCAACTCTCCTTTAGGTTCAACCCCTTGTGCATTTAATTTGTGGCCCAAGAATGAAATCTCTCCCACTCCTAAGTTTGCAGTTCTCCCTCTTCAATGTCAAACATGCTTTCTCTGATGATCTTAAGTACTCTGTCTCCAGCATCTGATAATGCTCTCTTTTCATTAAATTAAACCTGGTCACCAAAATACAGCCCTAAAAGCAGAAACCCCCTTTAGCATTCTTAAATAGTGCATGCATAACTCTTTGGAAGAAAGCGGCCGAGTAGACAAGTCCAAAAGGCATCCTCTGAAACCTTTTTGTGCCATCCAGCGTAACAAAGGTGGTGTAGTCTCTTGACTCGGAATGTAAATTAATTTGGTGATAAGCCGAGGCAAGATCGGGGGTGCTGAATACCTTAACCCCACCCACCAGACTGACCATTTCACCAATGTTGGGTAAGGGAAATTTGTCCACAACAACATTCCGATTGAGCCTCCTCAAATCAACAGACAGTCTGACTTCTCCGCTAGCCTTTCTCATAACGACAATGGGAGACACCCATTTAGACGCCTCCACCTGCTCAATCACAGCCAACGTTTTTGGTTTCTGTATCTCCTTCGTCACCTCCTCTCGGATGCAAATAGGTACGTTCCTCACTTTACCCACACCACATCAGGTACAGCACCTGCCTTAAGTCGAATAAGGTGTTGATACCCCTTGAGGTACCCTAACCCGTCCTCAGAAACATCACCACAGTTCCCCACCTTCCCTGAGCCACTTGTTTCAGTCACCAACACCATCACAGGCACACTTCGGTTGAGTAATATGTTCATCTTGCTCTGTTCATATCACCCAAGATGGCATCCACCACTCTTGGACACCTAGACGTCAGCCGTTGCTGTGCGTCCCAGACATTCCAGCTTTCCCCAACAATTTTAGTCTTGACACCCCCATAGGCCTTGGCCCGGACCTTCCAGTTCAACTCCCTTCCATTCAAAACATGCTTTCCAGGTCTTCCAATCTATGATGCTATAATCCGAGCCTGGGTCAAGCAACATAGACACAGATATTCCATTAACCTGCACCGCTGCATGAGGCTTTCCTCTTTTTCTGGCTGCCCACTTGGCACCAAAGGTTACACCACCTAGAACTTACACTCCCTCGCACCCACCCATATCCTCCTCTTCATGTGTAATCCCTCTCACACTTAGTTTAGAAACAGTCTCGCACCATCACACAAAGAGTCCTTTTTCCACACACTTTCTGCACTCCACCTCAAACCAGGGCAACTCCCCATGATTGCAAAGTAGAGAGTGCTTCCACAATGGCAACACTGACTTATCTCCCTTCCGCCTCCCTTTGGCATCCTTCTTTGTTCATCTCTACCACTCGTCTCCTCCAGCTTGCGATCGATTCCACCTTCAAGAACTCCCTGCTTCCTCTCTCGTATGGGCTCCAATTTATTTTCCTCATTGTTTATTGCAGCACACTCTTTTCTTTCCAACCCCTTGCCTTTGCTTTCTAGCTCCTTCACGCACTTCATCATGTGCTCAATCCTCTTTGTTATTTGCAACACCTCATTGGGCCTGGGATCCTCTGTGCTCCATATCTCTTCTCTAAATCTATGTTTGCGCATTCTAAGCATAAATTGATCACATATATGTTCATCATAGGATCCTCTGAAGTTGCATTGGTTGGATAACTCACAAAGTTCTGTCACAAAATCCTCCACTGACCCCCCTTCCGCTTGTTCTCGAATGCCAAAATAATATTGTTCCAGTATAGGACTTGCCTTCTTTTCATAGTGCAGGTTCAGGTTTATTTTAATAGTCTCATATGGATACAATACGTCTCCTCCCGTGGCCTCCTGTCCTGTGTCAGTGGGCCAGTGTCAGTGTAGCTGACCCATCCGAAGGAGCAGGAGCTGCTCAGCGTCGTCGAGTGCTGCTGCTGGAGCAGCATCTACACCTGCATCCAGCCATGCTATGGAGGTAAGCTGTAGGCATATTACCTGCTGCCTACCAGGCCCTCCACGTTCGAATTCCCCAAGCGCCAGCAATGCGCTCCTAATTTGCATATCTGCATTTAAATCAATTTAAAATCAGCTTTCCTGCTCTTGCTGAATTATTGCCGCATCTCGAGGGCATTTAAAGCAGATCCCATTGACCGAAATTGGGATTCACTGCCCCAAGATGGCCGCCGCCTCGAGGGCACCCTGCGCCTGACCCTGTCCATACCTGCTGCCTGACTTCCCTGCCTGCATCCGCCCGCCGATTGGCTGATACTATCTATCTAAACCAATCACACCTCGCCGGCAGGCGAGTGCCGGCCCACTGAAGTAAGGCCCCTGAAAGAAGGCTCCCAGCTGCGGTCTGCGCCTGGACCCTAAGGCCTGCAACCTGCCTCCCACTTTGGACTTCCTACAGGCACTAGTAACGTTGTACCGAAAGACTTTATTGCTTCAGCTTCATCCCCTATGCATCCCCTTTGAGCTACCATATTTGTTCACCATGCTATGTGAAGTATCTACCTCAGCGTGGCTACTAGTCATCCCTCTGCTACCATACTGCTTGCCCAATGTACTAGCTCGCCCCACTGTATATCATGGCACTAGCATATTGAGCTGCTAGACCATATATGTATCCCAACCTCAAATTAACAAAATATACTTATGAAGTAATGTTGGCCTATTCTAGCAAATTGTATTCAGGTATCTGTCCTAGCCATTCTGGCTCCCAGTGCCTCTGCTGCTCACTGTCATATATCCACCCTGGCATCCATCTGGATGCACTCTGCACTGCTTTCCCTGATGTGCCTGGCAAATGCTGACTTCTCATTGTGCCGCCCCGGTCACTATATGATCAATGTTATTTAGTCAATGCTAGCCATTTGCACACTCTGTACACTCAGGACACCTTATGTTTGCTGACATTTAGCCAGATCCAGGCACTTGTATGCCTATTGTTGATTTTGCATTGCCCTAGCTAAATCGAACCTGCCTATTGTTGATTTTGCATTGCCCTAGCTAAAACTGAACCTGCCCATTGTTCATTTTGCATTGCCCTAGCTAAAATCGAACCTGCCTATTGTTGATTTAACATTGCTCTAGCTAAAAGTGAACCTGCCCATTGTTCATTTTGCATTGCCCTAGCTAAAATCGAACCTGCCTATTGTTGATTGTGCACTGCCCTAGCTAAAACTGAACCTGCCCATTGTTCATTCTGCATTGCCCTAGCTAAAATCGAACCTGCCTATTGTTGATTGTGCACTGCCCTAGCCAAAATCGAACCTGCCCACAGCCACGAAGCATATCCCTTAGGTGTCCATCCACCATGCTCCTTAGGGCACTCCTCCTCTTACTGTACCACATTCTGCCCTCTGAAGCAACAATCCTCACTCAGCCACGCACACATCTGACTCAGCCGACACACCCTCAGCCATCAGACTCCATGTCCCTCCCTAGCCTTGTCCCACAGACCCTGCGCATGGTGACCCCCACAATGGTCCCTATGACACCCACCTCTGGCCTCCAACACCTCAATATCGACATTAACCCCAACCTCAATGACCCAGCGCTCTGGCTGGAACACTTCGTCAGCAAACCTACTCCGAATCAACCGTGTTCCATATCTCTTAGAAACAAAAGATTAGGCACCAGATTCCGCATACGCCCCTCCCGTAGTAAGCTCCCTAAACAAACACTGTTAGGGAGAATTCTCTCTTTAGGCCGGCTCACCACTTAGCATGTTTGATTGACAGCTAGGCTGAGTGAATGGGGGTATGCTGCATAAAAGCAGGGCTTTGGGGACTGGAACTTCAGAAGTCGCCACAGGACCTGAGAATCCAACGAGGGAGAAGCTGAGCCAACCTACCACAACGACACCACCGGTGGAGCCCTGCGGAACCGACTCACCACTTCCCGACGACAGAGAAGATCTCCCGGCTGGAGAGGCTTCTTCCCCTGACTGGTGGGCACAACCAGTTTACCTTCTTCTCTTCGCACCCCAGACCGGTTTGTGGTCGAATTGCCTGTGCCAAGCACCCCGGCAGCCGGATAGCCACTTACCACTGGACCGCGAATCAACGGACCGCTCCTTGTACCTGAGAAACTCCGCGGCTGGTTTCTTCCCTGGCAGTGCAACGGACTCCTGTCTTCCTCCCCGACGAGATCCTCTCTTCCCCCGGACGAAGCACCGACTTGCATCCGCTGCCAGGAACAACTGCCCCCGCTGGAGTACTCTCACCACTTTAAGGTACCATGTCCGCCAGGCCTCCCTTTCTAAAGATTGCTACAAGGTAATAATAACCCCTTAACCTTCTAGACTGGGCTGGCCGCCTTGACCCTCAAAACTTTCTTTGGTCCAACTCCTTTTTGAAACGTTACAAGACTTTTGTGCACTGCAACCGTGTGACCTTGGACACATTTCGTTTTGATCCCCTTAAAGCGGATCCGGCCTACTGACTCTGAATTCACAGTGTTACTTTGCCTTCCTCTCTTGTTGTGTTCGTGAAAAAGTGTTGGGATCTGTTTCAATGTATTCTCTGCTTTTCTCTCCCTTTTTAAAACGAATTATTAGAGTGCCATCTACGTTAAGCGCTCACCGCTGTCTGAAAATAAGTGGAGCTTTACTTAAGACTTGTCTAATATTCTTTCAAGGGAGTGTATATCTTTTAGTGACCGTGTTTTTGAATTGCTTACTATTAGTGCCTGTGTGTTTTTCTAGATGTGGTTTTAAATAAATAATTATATCTCTTTTACACCAAGCCCTGGTCAGTGTTTACTTGTTCTATTGTGTTCTCTTGACCTATTTGAATACTCTGTATACTGCCTAACTCTTCTTGAGGGAGTGTGACTGCTCAGCCACAGCTACCAAGTGAATCTGTGTGGTACAGACTGCTACCAAGTGGGTTTACTGCCAAACACCTGTAGTCCTAAATCTTTTGCAGTGGTCCCAGAGGGAACTGCACAGGTTTCTGCCTAACAAACACGACACACACTTCCATGCTCACCCATTGCACCTAACAATAGCAAACACTCCACTACAGAGGCGAAATTGCCTGTTATCAAGGGAGCCCTTATCAACGCCAGATCCCTCCCAGAGCACGCTCTAGGCATAGCAGACCTTATAACATCATCAGACCTTGACTTCATTGCCATAGCTGAAACCTGGCTACATGCCGCATCCGGCCCTTCCTTGTCCCTTGCCATACCACCCGGCTTCAGCATAATAAGATGTGACCGCACCTCTGCCTCCCACTCTAGAGGTGGTGGCCTAGCCATCATCCACAAAATCAATCTGGATTTAAGAGTAATGACCAATAACCAATACCAAACTTGAGTCCGCTGAACTATTATCAGTCAAACTCGCACTAACACCCAACCAAACAGCCACCATCCACCTAATCTACAGGCCCCCAGGCCCTGCACCCTCCTTTGTCGGCGAAATATCCACCCTCCTCCTGGACAATGCTAAAACTAACTCACAAATCATCATCCATAGAGACCTTAACTTGGGACTTGGTGACCCCAAAGATCCTATTGCACTTGATCTGGAAAACGCCCTTACCAACTCTGGCTTCACCTTGCACATCCAAGAGCCCACACATTCAAAAGGCAAGACCCTCGACTGGCTAGCCAGCTCTAATTGTAATATCAATGTCCTGGCCATTACCCCTTGCCTTTGGTCAGACCACCACATCATCTCATTTAATATTGAAGCCGCCCCCCGGATCCCGACCTTGATAGCGCCTGCTCTCCCGACCAGAAACAAAAAGGACATAACCAAGGAGAAACTTCTCCCTCTGCTACTCCCTACGCTCAATGCGGCCACTGACTCCTGTAATGACCCTACCACCTTAGCGGACATCTATAACTGCAGCATGCTGACAGCTATAGACTCTATGGCCTCCGTCAAATTGAGGAAGGCCAAACCACGAGCACACCTGAACTCCTGGTTCACCCCACAACTAAGAGTACTCCGCAAAACCAAACACTGTGCCGAA
The DNA here is from genome assembly GCF_040938575.1 of Ambystoma mexicanum. NCBI lineage: Eukaryota > Metazoa > Chordata > Amphibia > Caudata > Ambystomatidae > Ambystoma > Ambystoma mexicanum. Next base: position 1,087,471,574 of record NC_090937.1, on the reverse strand, counting down.
AACCTGTGGAAAAGTCACCCTTCGGACGCGCACAAAGATGGCGTCGTCCTAGCATCGCTCACCTACAAAGCAGCCATTATAGAGGCGAAAAAAGAATCCCTTAATAATCGCATCTTGCTTGCTGACTCCAACTCTAAGGAACTATTTAAGATCTTAAAAGAGCTTGAAACCCCCGTTACCCCCCCCCCCCCGACACCTGCATTAAAGAAAGCAAATGGTGTGCTAACATTCAGGCAGCGCTACTGAATAAAATCACCATGCTTCAATCTAAAATCACAGCCAAACAAGACAGCCTGAAACGGGACAATCGCCCTCCTACCCCAGCAGGGGCCCTCCCCCATGACCTGCACAACTGTAAACGATTTGCCTTCTCTCCGCTCACCACTGCGGAGGTAGAAAACATTATCCTGAGGATCAAACCGTCCAAATGCCACGGCGACCCCTGCCCTGCCCCAATTATTAAGGAATCCGCCCACGATCTGGCCCCATTTATCACATCCTTTATCAACGCCTCCTTTAAAACTGGAACTGTCCCTGACAACCTTAAGGATGCATGGGTGATTCCTTTGTTCAAAAAACCCTCTCTCGACCCTAGCATTCCTACGAACTACCGACCCATTACTACTGTCCCGTTCCTGTTAAAAATTTTAGACCGTGCAGCATACCTGCAAATCCAAGAGTATCTGGAAGCCAATAATCCTCTAGGTCTTAGACAATCTGGTTTCCGCCCCAGACACGGAACAGAGACAGCTCTACTAGACTTAAAAACTCAAATTGAAGTCCTAAAGGACAACAGCAAACTTGACTTGTTACTTCTACTTGACCTCTCTGCGGCCTTCGATTTGGTCAATCACCAAATGTTATGCAAGCATCTTCACTCGGCCGCCCGTTTCTCACCAGCTGCAGATCCTTCCCCTATTCCCTGCGGTGTCCCCCAGGGCTCTTGTGTGTCGCCAACGCTCTATAATGTTTTTACAAAACCGCTCTTTGATGTACTTGATTATCTGGGTGTCTCCTATACGAATTACGCTGACGACACCCAGATACTCATTCCCATCACTGGAGACTACTTGGCTGACACTAATGCCCTGAACGATGTTTACCTGGTCATCCAAGCGTGGATGGCACAATATCAGTTATGCCTCAACGATGACAAGACTGAGCTCCTCATCTTGGGCACTACGCAACGTCTTAATAAACTTGAGCCGTCCTACCAATCGTTTATCATCGATGGCAACACCATCCAAGTTTCGAAAGACACCAAAACTCTAGGCGTCTACCTTGATGCCACCTTATCACTATCCAGACAAACAAATGCAGTCAGATCTTCCTCAGCATACACCTGCAAACTCATTGCAGCTTGCAGGCCTTTCCTGACCACCCCTAACATGGTCACACTGGCCAGAACTCTCATCATGGCCAAAATTGACTACGGGAGCGCCCTCTACCTAGGAACTAGCCAAGAGAATTTGAACAAACTGCAAATCACCCAGAATAACGCCATTAGAGCTGCCTTAAACATCCCGCATAACCACCACATCTCGGAATCTAGATCCAACTTACGCTGGCTACCGGTCAAACAGAGAATCTCACTGTAAGTCTTAGGACTTACCCACAAATGCCTAGCTAACCAAGCCCCCCGTATCTCTGCAGCCGAATATCCCGCCATGCGCCTACCCGCCCGCAAAGAACCGCCCAGACTCAGTGTCTAACCATCCCCAGGTTTAAACTACAAAAAGCGGGTGGATCTAGCTTCCCCGTCCTAGCCTCCAAGCTTTGGAATGCCCTCCCTCTCACCATCAGATCTGAAGAATGCTTTAGTGCCTTCAAATCCAAAACTAAATTCTGGCTTTTCAACCAGTCTTGATTCTGGACCTCCTATGTTCCTGAGAGCCTGCCCCAGGATAACGCCTGCCCTACTCTATACTCTGTAAATATGTATATTGCTGTATGTATGCCCTGAATACTTTGCACTGTTTAAGTCGTTTATATGTATGCCTATGTAACCATGTCTAAAGTTGCGCCCTGATGCCTCCGGGCCTGAAGGTGCGCGTTACAAATAAAACAAATACAAATACAAATACAAATTCACCTTCCACGCATGTCACTTTGGGCAAACTCTGAAATCCTCCGACCTTCGAATCCAAGGAAATGCATCAGGAATGCACTCTCTTTCTTTCTATACTAAAGCTTGGTTCATGTATGGCTCGAGCATAGTCCTGGAAATCTTCTTTCCAAATGTCCCATTGGATTGTTGGTTCTCCATGGTAAGGGAGGAATTGAGTTGGTATATTAGTCCCCCTCTTTTTTTACAGAAACAAAATTATTTTCCTGTTATTCCTGTCTTTTTTTATTCTCACTTGACACAACACCAGTGTGACCGTGCAATACTTTGTGGGTTTTACTTTGTAGGAACTGTGGTCCCTTATTCCGACACATATTTTCGCTTGACCCGGTAAGGGGCGAATATGGAATTCCGTATGTCCAAATAAAATGTGCCTGGAGCAAAAATGGCCTCCAGCCATCACCTCTTTTGTTTTACTGTAGTAACCCGGAGTGGGACGGGTATGCCCAGACGTGGGTCCCGTGACTGCTGAGCCTAGAATCCCAAACTATTCCTCAGTGATGAGGCCCAACGAGGCTGAAACATGTTTGGGGATGCTTGTGGTCTCGTGCAGAAGGGATGTGACAAGGCAGTTTGGGCTTCACTGCCCCTTTTGGGTTGGGACAAAGCCTGATTTCCATATGGTCTTTCCCCTTTTGTAATGGTTTGGCAGGGGAAGAACAATGGTCTGGAGGATTACCCAGAGCAATGCCCGAGATTAAGATTAATACAAAACCTTCTAGCCACCGCTTCTTGTTTTGCCGTTACACACAGCATGAGCGTGCACCACAGGAAGGATGAGCGTTCACAGCCGGCGTATCCCCTTATCTGTCCGCACCTCATTGTCTGGCTCGGGGGCTTCAGCAGTGATGGGTTTCCGCACCCGCAACGCCACCAAACAAGCTAACCCTTGCTCATTCACTGCCCCAACTTATGCCGAGAAGTGTTCCCCTTGCACTTTCACTCTTCGCCGCACGGCTGTTGATCCGGTGAGCGCATCCACTCTCAGCGCTCTGCAATTAACCTGGTCCTGCGTGGAACTCTGGCATATTCCCAAGTCACAGAACTCCTCTTCTGCCTGGTCGAGAGCCGTTGCTGCTTTCGTAGCCCTTTCATGGACACTTCCATTGTATCCGCTTGATCCGCTCCTCCAGGACGTGCATCACAGCTGTTCTTCAGTCCAGGGGACTTACCGCTCATTGCAGTATTAAGTGGTTGATGCAGCACAGGTGAGTGGTTTATTTCCCTTTATTTCTTCTTTGTAAAACAGTGGGTACAAAGCCACCTGGACATCCTTCTTGAATCCACTCATCCACCAACTGCCTTGCCAGGAACCCCTGGGCACTCCAGAGTCCTGACATTGCCCAGGGTTCCACCACCTACCAACAATATTTGTATTTATTTGGAACTTATATAGCGCCTTAATCCAAAGTGCTGTACATAGGAATAATATAAAAAGTGGTACAATTGTATACAATGAAAAATTGACAAGTGAAGCCTGAAATCAACCCTGATGGATCAGATGAGATTTCAATGATTTGCGAAACAAGGAATAAACAGTGATAGAGCGTAGAGAAAGAGGAAGAACATTCCAGTGCATAGGAGCAAGCTGAGTGAATGTGCTTAAGTGTGACTGGGCACTGGAAGGGGCTGGTACTACAAGACGAAACTGAGAACTAGAGCAAAGAGAGCAGGGGGATGGAGGGACTATAGAATGAAACAAGTGAGGAGAGGTTATCCGGGGTAAGACCGTAGAGAGATTTAAATACAAGGGATGGAAAGTTGAATTTGAGTTGTGCATGGAAGGAAAGCCAACCAAGAGTGATAGAGCAGAGGAAATAGAGTCACGTGAAGGCAAACAGAAAAGTACACGAATAGAGACATCAAAAACAGATTTTAAGGGAGCGAGTCGAGAGGTTGGGAGGCCGAAAAGAGTAGCGGAGCAGCAGAAGAGACGTGAAAAAAATAATGACGATCAGTAGCTTAGTTGCATCAAAGTCAAGAAAGAGCGAACTTTGCAAATATTGAATAGATGATAGCGGCAGGCACGAGAAGAAATTGAAATGTGTTGTTTAAATGATAGAGAAGAGTCAAAGTAGAGCCCCAGATTTCGGGCAGTAGATATAATGGGGAGTTGAGAAGGGGGAAATGATATAAATGAGGGAGGGATAGGGGAGGTGATAGTAGTAGAAGGGAAAAAAGAGTACTTCAGTTTTTGTAGTGTTAAGTGTGAGATAGTGGGAAGACATCCAGGATTTGATGGCCGATAAACATGAGGACAGCTGAGTATGTGTACGTCAGTAGAGATGGAAGAGAAAGAAAGGAAGAGCTGGGTGTCATCAGCATAGAAGTGATGAGGTAGGCCATAAGAAGAAATCACTTTAGCTAGAGGAGAAGTATAGAGAGAAAAGCAAAAAAGGTCCCTGAACCGATCCTTGTGGGACAACATGGGCAAGAGGATGGGGGTTCGAAGTTGTCCTACCCCTAGAAACAGAATGTTCATTGGGACAACTAAGATTTGAACCAGGAAATAAGAGAGACAGAAAGACCAAAGGATGAAAGAGAAGATTGCAAGACTAAGTGATCAACGGTGTCAAAGGCAGCAGAAAGTTCTAATAGAAAAAAAATTGACGAATGCTTAGAGTGACGTTTCATGAGTAACAAGTTTAGGACTGACAGAAGAGCGGTATCCGTTGAGTGCATAGGACGGAAACCAGATTGAAAGCGAGGGAGAATTGAGTTATTAGACACAAATGAAGAAACTTGCAAATAGACAAGATGTTCAAGTAGTTTAGAGAGATAGGGAAGAAGAGAAAATTGACCAAAGTTAGAAACAAGAGAGGAGTCAGCAGAAAGTTTCTTTAGAATAGGAATGATGGAAGCGTGTTTGAAGGAAGAGGGGAATGCTGAGGTTAGGAGACAAATATTAACAACAAAATCTGTCCTACATCACATATTGCATGGCCACCGTGTTGTCTCTCAGGACCTACATAAATACGCACTTACCCAGCATAGATGGGAGGGAGGGCAAACAGGGCAAGCCTAACCACCTCCAATTCTAGCAAATGTTTATGTTCCTAATCTTCCATCAGGGACCACAGCCTGCTCACTTTCAGATCTAGAAGGTAAGCGTCTGAACCATTCAGCCCTTCACCAACGCTACAATCAGTTGGGGACAAGATTGCCAAAGCAATGCCCCATCACCAGGTGGTATTGCGGGGCCTACCACAGTAGATCCAGAGAGACCTCCAAAACTTGCAACAGGTCTAACATGTTGCCCTGGAACTGAAATCACTGATATTGAAGAAGCCCCTGGTGTGACAGCAGGCATAACCGGACCTTTGGCACCAAGAGGGTGAAGAAGGCCATGAGGCCCAGTAGACACAGAAAGGCAGAAGCTGTTACAAAGCTTATGGGACTGAAAGACATGGACCACGTAAAGGATGACAGACACTCGATCAAGGCCCTACCCAGGAGGGCATCCAAGAACGTTTAAAGGAAACGAAGGGACTAGGACTCCAAAACATGCAACTTCTTGAAGTTCAGGGAGAAGCCCAAACTGTAGAACATGCTGCACATACGGTAGAGACCTGCCGATGTCTGGTCTGGTCTCACGGTCTGGTCTCAGGTGAGCTAGTCGTAAAGGTAGGGGAAGAAATGTATGCTTTTCATCCTGAGGCAAACCCCTACTAATGCCATTACCTTAGTAAATACCCTGGGTCCCAAATGGCAGGACTCTGAACTGGTAGCGGGCAGACCCAACTAGAAATCTCAGGTACTTTCTGTGTGTCGTGTGGATCTGCACCTGGAAATCGGTATCCCGGAGATCCAGGGATTGCAAACAGTTCTGCAGTTCAAGGGCCCATACATGACCATCTTCAAATTGTCTTTGTTAGGTACAGGTTAAACAGCTGAAAATGCAGGACGGGGCACAGGCCCCCATCTTTCTTCGTAACCAGACAGTAAAGAGATTACCAACCCCTGCTTCGATCTGCATGGGACACCAATACTAAAGCGGCTTCAGCTAGAAAGTGAATGACCTTCGACGGCAGGACCAGAGGGCGGATGGTCAGAACTTGGACGTCAAAAAGGAGGCAGTAACCCTGCGTTTGGACCTGTTGTTAGGCAGAAACCTCTGCAGTTCCCTGTGGGACCACTGCAAAAGATTTAAGACTACAGGTGTTTGGCAGTAAACCCACTTGGTAGCAGTCTGTACCACACAGATTCACTTGGTAGCTGTGGCTGAGCAGTCAGACTTCCCTCAAGAAGAGTTAGGCAGTATATAGAGTATTCACAATAGGTCAAGAGACCACAATAGAACAAGTAAACACTGACCAGGGCTTGGTGTAAAAGAGATATAATTATTTATTTAAAACCACACCTAGAAAAACACACAGGCACTAATAGTAAGCAATTCAAAAACACGGTCACTAAAAGATATACACTCCCGTAAAAGAATATTAGACAAGTCTTAAGTAAAGCCCCACTTATTTTCAGACAGCGGTGAGCGCTTAACGTAGATGGCACTCTAATAGTTCGTTTTAAAAAGGGAGAGAAAAGCAGAGAACAAGTTGAAACAGATCCCAACACTTTTACAAGAACATAACAAGAGAGCAAGGCAAAGTAAAACCGTGAATTCAGAGTCAGTAGGCCAGATCCGCTTTAAGAGGATCGAAACGAAATGTGTCCAAGGTCACACGGTTGCAGTGCACAAAAGTCTTGTAATGGTTCAAAAAGGAGTTGGACCAAAGAAAGGGACCAGTTAGAGGGTCAAGGCGGCCAGCCCAGTCCAGAAGGTTAAGGAGTTATTATTACCTTGTAACAATCTTTAGAAAGGGAGGCCTGGCGGACACAGTACCTTAAAGTGGTGAGAACACTCCAGCGGGGGCAGTTGTTCCTGGCAGCGGATGCAAGTCGGTGCTTCGTCCGGGGGAAGAGAGGATCTCGTCGTGGAGGAAGACAGGAGTCTGTTGCACTGCCAGGGAAGAAACCAGCCGCAGAGTTTCTCAGGTACAAGGAGCGGTCCGTTGATTCGCGGTTCAGTGGTGAGTGGCTATCCGGCCGCCGGGGTGCTTGGCACGGGCAGTTCGACCACAAACCGGTCTGGGGTGCGAAGAAAGAAGGTAAACTGGTTGTGCCCACCAGTCAGGGGAAGAAGCCTCTCCAGCCGGGAGATCTTCTCTGTCGTCGGGAAGTGGTGAGTCGGTTCTGCAGGGCTCCACCGGTGGTGTCGTCGTGGTAGGTCGGCTCAGCTTCTCCCTCGTCGGATTCTCAGGTCCTGTGGCGACTTCTGAAGTTCCAGTCCCCAAAGCCCTGCTTTTATGCAGCATACCCCCATTCACTCAGCCTAGCTGTCAATCAAACATGCTAAGTGGTGAGCCGGCCGGCTCACCACTTAGGCCAATCACACAAGAGTGCGACTTGAGTTACCAAGGTAACTCAGTCCAGGGTGCCTAAACCCCCTCCCACACCCCCTGTAGTACCCAGACAGAGTGGCACCACTTTTGGAGGCTTCTGTGGAGAAGCCCGCCAAAAAGTGGAACAAAGGGCTCGACTTGGGTTGGAGTCACAGAAGAGAACACAAACACCATTTTAGAATCGAGTCTTGGAAAAAAATACCAACCGGCAAATTAATATTAATTAAATAAACTGGCGGTATGTTCGAGGCTATGAGAATTAAAGAATTAAAGTTGGTAGCCTCGAACAATGGGAAAATCCCATAGGGAAATATTCGCGGTCCAATATAAAAAGTAGTTTCCACTGCCACCAGCCAAAACTCGATCAGGGGGGACGGAGACGTGCCCCCTCGACTAACAGACCCTGGGACAATCAAATTGCCCCGACCAGTACGTCCACAATATGCTGGTTTGTACTGGTTTCTGTTAATAATTTGGGACTAGTAAAGCCAATGGTGACTTTACATGCCCTGGGAGACAGTAGTCAGTCCCAGGGTATGGAGTCTATGGTGGGGTGCCACTATGACACTTCTGTGTTACTGCACAGAGGGTGCTGTGTAACACACATAGTAAAAACACATGAGACCCTATGGAGTAAAGGGACCCATAGCCCAAAAACACATTACCAGTCAAAGGAACACCATAAATGTCCAAGAGTGGGAGAAAAAGAGTCTCACTCTTGGCAGGAGGAAAAAAAAAACTACAGAAATCCAGCAAAGCTGCTGGGGGACTCACTAGGTTAGGAAATTCAGCCTAAAGAGAGAATTCTCCCTAACACCTGTAAGGACCAAGTTTCAAAAGTGATTTGATACCACTCCTCGTTGAACAGGGACATTCTCCCACGTGTTTGGGTGTCATGACTGGAAACCTTCTCAGAGAGATTTGCCCCCTGGGCTGCTGTGGGGACCGTTGAGGCAGCAGTCCCACCTCTCTTTGCTCCACCACTTCTGCCCTGGAGGGTGGGCAGCACAGCTGCTACTTGCTGAAGTGTACCATCCCAACCATGGTGGGTGAAAGAGGTGAAGAGTAACATTCCTTGGCCCCTCAGGGCTGAGTTAGAAGCTGTTGAGCTACAAGGCCTAATCAGTTGGCCATGGCCTTCGATGCCTGAAACCTCTGAAGGGCCCATTCAGCAACTTTGCATAGAGGTACAGTTTAAATCCAGAGGTTCACATCCAAGAGTGCCTCCTCAGCACAAACCCTGTGCCCATGGCACGTACCATGCAATCGGCCAACTGCAAAAATATGTCGTGCCGCTTCTTTGCTATCCTTCACCAAGGAGTTCAAGCCCTCATTCATCTCCCCAGCCATGAGGTTCTCTGCCACCTCAGATATCACACTCCAGAGTCGAAAAGAATATTTGGCCAAAGTGAAGGATGTATTAATCGTTCTCAGAGCAAGGTCGTTCAACCGAACACCTTGCGCCCCCCCCACGCGTCCATTTTTCCCTCTTCCTGTTCGGAGGCAGAGAGGTGAAACAGGTGGTTTAAAGGCTCCCCATAGCCGTCTGTACCACTAAACTCTCTATGGGAGCATAGTTGGAGAGAAAAGCCAGATCCAAGGGGGTCAGCCAATGCATTTTCGCAAGGGCCTGGTCCCCCACGGTTATTGATGCCAGTTTCTCCCAGGCCATCAACACTGGGGCCTCAACAGCCAGGTTGCAAGACAGTATGGATTCTCTCTGGGAGCCCTCATCCCGGATGTCAGTTAGTTCAAACAACCTCTGTAAAGAAGTGTGGGGCTTCCAATGGGCTGGTTCAGACTAAAATGTCTAACATCTTTGATGAGGAGGGTAATCCTATCCTGTTCAGATGGAGCCCAATTCGGCCTGTAACCCATTAGTTTCCTGTAAGCCTGCGGCAGGAAAAAGCAAATCTCTCTCCCTTGTCGTAGAACTCCTCTGGGATGTCCCCTGGCCACATGAGTAATTGGGGTCCATCCCAAATGGGATGGATTATTCTCCTCATCAAAGATGTCAGACATTTTGCACATAAACCTGCACATTGGAAGCAGGGAACATTCATTGGGACACTGAGGTCAATTACACAGGCAGTGCTGTGGCAACGGGGGACGTGCGCCTAGGGCACTAGGCCACCGCACCCAGCCAGAGCTACAGCTGCTGGAGCCCGGACTGAGCCGATAGGCATGAGGTCATGGTCCAGAGAGGGATCCATGAAAGCTCATGCAAGTGCACTGGGCCCCGTGGACGTCACTGGCACCGAAGCCCAGGCAAAAAAGTCAAGCATTTTCAGATGGAACTCCTCCCATTCCTCCAGATTAGAGGATTGGGTGTGAAATGGTAACTGCCATTTCAGAGAGAAATTTTCTCAGGGGTCCATCGATCTGGAGTGGTGATTCCTCTTCTTCGACGAAGAAGAAGAATCGTGCTTCGAAGAGTCACTAGGGGAGCTGGACCTCCTCTGATGATGTTTTTTTCTTCTTGTCATTCTGGACAGGAGAGTGCTTTTCTTCACCCTCGACCACACTCCTCCGTTCTGAGCCTGGGGACTTGGAAGGGGTTCTTTTGCCACTATTGAGGCAAAAAGTGAACAATTTTGCAGCATGCCCCTGAGATGTCTGCAGGTCGTGTTCCTCCCCAATACGGCAGATCTTGTGGGGGTTGAGATAGACATCTGTCATCCACAATCTGCACAGGGTGTAAAGTCCAAGCCCATCAAGGGGTTTGGCATGGTGCGGTTGTAATACGTTTTAGATAAGCTAAGTGGCGTTTCCCTAGCACACAGGTCATGGGTCGCAGCAGCTCCATATATACTAGCCCCAATGACATGTCCTGTGCTGGTGCTCATCTGCACCAGGCAAAGAGAACGTGGAACAGGAGGGCATCCTGTTGGTGAAAAGGGTTCAGAGAACAGCTGGCGCTGGAGTCAGAATGAGGAACCTGCAGGAAGAAGAAATCCATTAGATAGGGAGTTTTAGATAGCGGACTGGAGGGCTGGAGAACTCCTGCTGAAGAAAGCAACGACTGGAGTGGAGGAGGGGTTAATCAGAGGATTGGGGAAGAAGCAGATTATAAAATCTGGAAAGTGTAGGAAGTTGGAGATAAATAAATAAATCCAGAAGAGTGTAATAAGGAAAAATCCCAGAGAGCAGAAGAAGGCAAAACATGGATGGTGGAGAAAAGTAAAACCCAAAAAGGACGAGGAAAGGAAGAGAATATCAAAGAGGAAGAACGAGAGTGAGGAAGAAAGGGGGGCAACTCAGCCCAAGAGGTTAAGAAGGAAAGCACGGCACCCAATCTCGAGGTTCGAAAATGCAGGATGTGGCCTGTCAACAGATAGAGGCTGTGGCCCATAGAAGGCACATGAGAAGTAGATAAGCAAGACCATTTGACTCACTCACACAGACTTTGACCAATAAACAGGAAAAGATTGCCCTGTGGAAACGCAGTAAATGTGAAAGCAGAGGCTGTGGCCAAAGAGAAGGTAGAGAACCCCAATGCAACGAGAAAGCAGAAAGAGTAACGTTAAAAGCCCTGACACAAGAAATAACAGGGAAAAAAGGCTGAAAATCTAACCAAGGAAAAGAAGCAGAAACGAAAAGCTGAGTATCTGAAGGGAGGGGCTAAGACAAGCTGGAAGAGTCACCTGGGGACTAACCCAGGCAAAAAATTGGGACGCTAACAAAGATTATTACAGGTTCTAACCATCAGGACAAAGCAAATAAAGTATGCTAAACAAGACTCCTGTGTTTGGGATATTCGTAACACTGTGTTAACAATTAATTGGTGCAAAGACAGTAGGACATTTACGTTTGGAGATTTCATACAAGAAAAAAGTAAGAACTAGCTGAAATAAACATTCAGTGAAAGTACTTTGGTTTTTGTCATTTTTTACTGATGACTACATTCATACTAATTTGATGGTTTTGTGCTTCCATGTACAAACAGCAGATGTAGAAAAGGACTGTGGTCTGCAAGATCTTTAACTACAAGACCCAACTAGAGAATTATTTGATATGATTCAAGTACCTCACCTAATGCTCCTTTCTTCAGCACCTCCTTCACCACTCCAGAGCATTTTCACATACTTATGCAGTAATCACTGTGAGCCCCAATCAAGCTGATCCACAGTTGTAGAACCTGACGCAGACACCACCTGTAGTCACCTGCTCACATTCTTTTGAACTGAGCTCATCAACAGATGTATAATTTGAAGGTAACTTTTTCCGGTACAGCCTTGAGAAAGGCCTGACTACGTAGAAACACATCAGCTGCCATGTAATATATAGACACAAGAGTATAAACGTCGCATCACAAAGATGAAATAAGCAACTTCTGGATGAAAATTCTTTAACAAAAAACGATATTGGTACACGATTAATGTTTCTAGTGGGAGAATATATTTTGTGATGGTTAGAAATATGGTAGGAACTTTGGGCATACACTTCCAAGCCAAAAACGAATTGCTTAAATCTTTTTTTTTTTTATTATTTTTATTGTTTTCATCCTTATATCAAAAACAAGAGAAAAAAACAGCAAAAACAAACACTAATCAAGAACAACCGTAACCTCAACTCCCCTCCCCCACCATAGCGCCAGTGGATCCCCCCCAGCTCTGTCCCCCCGTACCAGATTATCCGTGAATGTCCAAGAGCTTAAGTCTCTGGGGGCACCATTGCTCCCTAAAGTCCCCTTTCAAATATGCCAGTGTCCCTCCCCAGTCTGCTGGAAAGTCCTCCAGCCTGTTATTTACCGCATAAGATGCCCATTCCATCGAGACTATATCCCAGATTTTCCGTAACCAGTCTTGTTCCGTCGGGATTATGGGTCTCTTCCCCCTCTGAGCAATAAGGGCCATCGCAGCCAGCATGAAGATGACTTTTGCCTTGGTTCTACCCTTCCCCTCTACTTCTCCCCCCGATCCTCATTGCTTAAATCTTTTATTGCTAAAATCAAGTCCCAGAATGCTTTATTTTAGGCATTTGCATCTGTTATTATAATAGTTAATTCCTGGTGAATTATTATAAGAGAAAAGTATGCCTTTTATTTTTTTCTAATACTACTTTTTCAGTATGTCATTCAAATGCATTGAATACACTGTGTTTAACCATACCATATTTTTCTCCTACCAGTTCTGTTTTACCTGATTGGTATTTTGGAAGGCCTGCTGCAGAATTGTTTGTTGAGGTCCCAGATGTCCACTGTTTATTCCTCCGTGAATATGGCTGCTTTGAATGACTTGGCTTTGCAAATTCATTGGGGTGAGTTGTTGAACGTTTGAGGAACTTCCAGAAGAGAAGGGCACAGAACCAATGTTTAATCCAGTGGCTGACTGCTGTAGAAACATCTTAAGAAAAACCACAAATTACTTCAATGCATCATTCACGTTAAGAACAATCAACAGAATCTCCATCTGTACTCGTAAATGGTCAGATGTCGATGTAAAGAACACATTCACAAATGCCTACAAAATAGGTAAAACACAGAAGCCCAACCCAAAGAGTTATGCTCACTTGAAGGCCTTGACCATGGACAAGCTGAAGCTGTTCTTGTATTTTGCACAACTCTTCCTGTTGACGATGAATATTGGCCTCTATCATTCGTGTCCTCTGCTCTAGTTGATCTTTTAGGTGCTGCATTGCTCCTATTTGAGCAGAGAACTGAAACATAGGATGAGATTTAAAAGTCTATTTAGCATACATTTGAAACAAGTAATATGAGGCACAAAAGGTATCTTCGCACATGCTTTATTCTGTCAGAATACTGATTTGCTAACCTCCCCTTTAACTTTCACCCTTATGCTGCTTTACTCCTCCCTGTCACTTGTGTCAATTTGTCTTTTCCCACTAGGGTTCCCTTACCCTTTTTTTAATTATAGGCATGCGGGCAGACGGGAAAACTGTCCTTTTTTCTTTCCATTGTAATGGTGTTGTCAAACGGACTCCACATACCTGCAGGAGCGTGTGGTGTGAGGAACTCTACCAGAGTGCCTCAAGTGTATTCTTGATTAAAGATCAGAGATTGTTATCATCCTGCTGCTTTTTTTGGAACGTGAGCCTTCATGCTCCATACCCAAAGACTCCTTGCTCTACACCTTTTATTTACCACTTACCTAGGACCCACAGAAAACCCTGCTGCACTTTTGGTGTTTCATCTTTTTCACGTCTACTGTTGAGTTGATTATACTCATATATAAATCTTCCAACTTTCCGCCGAAAAATCTGCAAAATTACCACTGGGAGAATTACCGCCGGCTGTAATTCTGCTGAAATCCTCATGGAGTCCTATGGAGTCCAAAATAAATGGCGACTAACTCCGCCTACCACCAATTGTAATCCAGCGGGAAATCCACTGAACCAACTGGCGGCAACAGTAATTATGTTTGGCAGTATTCTTGTGGATTTACTGCCGGAATACCGCCAAACTCGTAAATGGGGCCTTAATCTTTCAGAAGCACAAAGGTCAAGAAACTACAGGTTGAATAAAGGGATTTCACTCAATTCTCGTTTTCATTTGATGCTATTTAATCATTTATGGTATTTTATATTGATTAAGTTTAGAGAAGTCGTAGTCAACAACTTTATAAACTTTGAACACATCCAGTAAAATATACAATCACATTTTGTCAGTGAATTGCGTGCCTTTATACAAATAAACTATTATCAAACCATAACCCACACCATGATCCGGAGTAACAACTGATTACCATCCCTCTAATTCTTCAACCCTCACCAAATCAACACATCTAGGTAACCCCATTGGAGGCAAATGCCCATCAACCTTAGCGATTGAGCAGTGTGTCCCAAGATCCAATATAACAATATTATGAAGGTTCAACTTCCATTGCAGACCCTGTGCACCCATCTCCTTCTTCTGCTGCTGATTCGCAGTAAGGTTCCCCGACTTGCTCTATTTCTTTTAAACATATTTTTGATTGGATTTTTAGTACAATCTAACAACCATTTGATGTACAACATTCAAAATCAATCTTGGTGATGAACACCCCCTTCCTGCTATCTCTCACCCCTATATCCATAAATCATTTCATTGTGTAAGAGTAGGCGTTATATATCGACCTGTGTAAAGTATTATCTTGTCCAGGTAACTCTTGTTCAGTCTGTCCTTCCACAGGTTCAAATATTGTCCCTAGGTTTCTGGGCCGGTATATTTCTGACCTAGGTTGCTTAACTTAATTGTTGCAATACAGAGGTTCCATACAGCATAAAACCTTTGTAGAGATTAATTCGATTTAAAATACTGAATCATTTGCATGTAACCCCACATAAGATCTCTAATTTTGACCCTACTCGGCAGGCAACCTGCCCCAAATGCAATGCTAGCTCGGCAAATTCCATTCACATGTACTGGAATTGCCCCCCTGTCAAAGTCGTTTGGGAAGAAGTGGCCAGGGTTGTAAGTGACATCACTGGGGTGAATATCCCGGCTACCCCATTGAAATACTTGCTGGGCGACATAGGTAAGACCTCTGTCAAGATCCGCAGATTTGCTGCTGTCGCAGGAGCAGTGGCCAAGAGAAACCTATTGCAGTCATGGAAATCCAAAGCAGCCCCGAAGCATAATACGTGGCTACGGGATCTGCTATATGTTCAGGAGAATGAGGAACACTATGTAAGAAATGTAACGGCGGCTTGTAGGTCAAAGGACATATGGGCTCCGCTGCGAGCATACCTTAACAGTACTCAAGACAGTGACACTGGGAACACAGTATGAATACTCTAATACATTGTTATTTAACTGTACTAAGTATGAACATGATAATGTTGTTCTGTTATGATATCCTGTGGTCCACTCCTGTGGTGTTGTGTTGTGTTTTTTGTGAAGCGCCGGTCGGAATAAAATTAAGGTTTAAAAAAAAAAACCTTTGTAGGGATACTCGAATTCATGCTGTCATGTTTTCAAGTTTTCAATCGCTATAATTTCCCAGATAGTCCTCATCCAGAAGCCCAGCGATGGCTACAATGGCCAGCTCTGCAGCCAACAAAGAGCTTTGTGATTTTTTAGTGCCTTCTCTTCTGGTTCTGGTAGAATTCCTAATATAGCAAACGCTGTTGATAGTTGCTTCCTTTACAATATTTCCCATTTAATTCCATTCCATAGCGATCTGAGTTTCAGGCCACTCCCCCCAATGTGGGTTAAGCATCCTTTTTCCCTGCATTATCCCCAACATCTGTCCCCTGCAGCTGATCTACGAGGTGCGTCCTTTTTGGTGTGAAGTACCATTTATGCAGTATCTTGAGTTGCAGTTCTGCGTGTTGCATAAATAGTGATCCCTTCCAATTCTTTTTATTTACCTCATCCCACTTTTCAACTGTAATTTTGCAGTCCAGCTCTTTTTCCCATTTTTTCTGATGTGTCCACCCTGCACCCCAAAAGGTTGGCATCTACCAGGTAGTTGTATAGTTTCCCTATTAACCCCTTCATGCTTGCCACTTCTTGAATGATTTTCTCCAGTGGGGTAATTTTCCGGATTGCTTATTTTTTTTTTTTATTAACCCAATGTCTTAATTGTTGGTGGCGGTATATATCCATTTCTTGGAGTTTGAAGTCGAGTTTACATTGGTTGAATGCTTTTATCGTGTTTTGTGCAAACAGGTCCCCCAGTTTTCTACATTCCCCTCTATACCAGTTTACAAACCCCATTCTATAAGGTCTGCGTTGAAATCTTTATTACTGTGAATTTGCATGAACCGAGAGTATAAACTTGTCGACTCCCTCCTCAGTGAGATGATATCCAACACTTCCACTGTGTCCGTCGTGATTATATTAAAAGTACATACCCCTGGCTCTTTGGTTTTTGGTGAGCCATGGTTGTTTCCATTAGTATTGTCCTGCCACTGCCTGCTCTAGAAACACCCAGTGTTTCTCTGATCAATTTTTCATTCACTCTGCTACCACTCTTACCTGCGGAGCCAGGTAGTATTTTAGTCCCCCCTCCTGTCTGCTCAACAACATTCTCTTTTTGCCAATTCTAGGTTTTAGTCCCCCGCCTCCATATAAATGACATAACAAGGTCTAAAACACTTATAGGTGTTGCTCTACAGTTGTTGAGTGGGATATTCTGATAGAGTTACATCAAGCGAGGCAGGGCATTAATTTTAATAATAGCAAGCCTCCTCAACCATGAAACATATAGCTGTCTGCATTCAAGTATATCCTTTTTTTATTGCTTTGACTATATCTGGGTAGATGGCTCGTTCAAGTTCCCCCCATTTGGTGTGATGCTGATACCAAAGTATTTTACTAATTTCTCTGTCCAAACTGTGGGGGGTTGGCACTTTTTTACTTCTTCCTTTGTCGCGTCTGAAGCCGAGATGCTCAGAATTTCAGATATATGAATATATCTTTAAAACCTGATTCCGCTCCATATTGTTGTATCTCTTCCATAACTTCTTCCACTGATTTGCATTGATTTGTTAGAAAGAGTATTATGACGTCCATGAAGAGCCAAATTTTATTTTCTGTTTCCCCTAGTCTTATTCCCTTTATATTTCCACAACTCCTAAATCTCTATGCAAATGGCTCCATAACCAGGGCAAAGAGAAGAGGAGACAGGAGGCATTCCTGGTGGGTTCCTCTTTGGAAAGATATGAGGCCACACGTTTATTGTAGCTGAGTTTTGTAGTTTGCCATTATCATATTTATTAAGTATGGCCCAAAGGTGAATTTGTGTAGGACTTTCCAGAAGAAGAACCAAACAACTGTCGAAACCTTTTTCAGCATCAAGTGTTATCAAGAGTGACTGGTGCTTTCCTCTGTTTGCCTATGTATTAATAGTGTTATATAGTGCCTGTCTGTGATTGCTGTGGCTCGTGATGTCACGTAGAATGTTGATGTGTGAATGTGAGAATGTTTATGGTGAAGGTTCCATGTTGAGGCAGTTAGTCCCTCCCTGCCTGGGTGATGGGAGCCAGCGTGTGTCTGTCCTTATGTCTTATGTAACTGTAACTGAAGAACTGTTAATAAAGCATCTTAGATGTAACCTAAGTAAGCCTGGAACCTGCTTTACTACAAATAGGTTAACCCATCTAATATTATCACAAGTTGAACTATTGTTAATAAAACTAGATTGATCAGCATCTATTAGGCCCTGCATGAAGCTTACAAGCCTATTCGCTATTATTTTGGTATAGACTTTTATAGCTATAAAAAGTAAAGATATAGGCCTGTACAAGGCACACTATTGTTGGGGAGGAGACAGGGTCTTCCCAACACCAAGGCGATACAGAATAAGGTATACATAATAGAAGACACATTCGAATTGCAGGGGGGAAAAGGGCACACACAAAGGGGGTGGTGAACGATCACTGAAATGCATGTATTAGGAGCTATAGAAGAAACACAAATGCGAACACCATCTTAGACAAATGGCAGCCATCCTAGAAGGAAGTCTCAAGCGCGGCGAATAGTATTAGGTGCTTGAATATTAGGTCCCTCGCATGAGCGCGAACAACACCCCCACCCCGGCCAGGTCCCGCACAGCCCATGAAATCCTCCATTGTTACAAAGAATTACAGGCCCTCGCACACAGAAAAGAATGTGCCCTGCAAGGTCATGAGAGGGGAGCAGCGCGCCTCTTGGCAGTACCCTCCCGTGAAACCCTGCATGCCACAGCACCATCCAAACCCAGACCACAGACCATTCAGATTTAACACCCCTCAATCGATCACTAAGATCAGAAAGCAAGGTTATCGCACCTTCGGAAATGGGTTACGTGATGTGTGCAGCGAGGTGCAGGGTAGCAACTAAATTATAGCCCAAAACTAATGTGTAGGAGATTAGGAGCTGCTGAGCTGCCTGGGAATGAGTGAAGCATGTAAGTTAGTATGACCATGGCTTTTTCAAAGCCCATCGATCGGTCTGCCAGGTGTTTGCAACAATGATAAGGCAACATTGCATAACAGAGTAGCCAATTAATTGTTAGGTCAACCTCACCACGGATGACGAGCCCAGCAGAACCCACGTGGACGGAGATGGACAGATGAAGATGGACCAACGGCCTGGCATCTCATATGAAGCAGACCCTATATGTGTAGTGCCCATCCATTTGGGATGGTAGAATTGTACTATATAGAATGACGTAATGAGTGACGCTGTCTGTGGTTATAAGGTATTACACGTGCTCCCAGATGTCAGAGTGTTCTTGTGCAGCAGAGTGCTTTGCTGGTGTTTTTTCTGTTTTGTGAAAATAAACACTTGTTACTTTTGCAAGCGCATCTTGGGTCTTCTTCCCTAGTGGGTTGTATTTTTTCTGGTGTGAGCATACATGGGCGTGCCTTTCATTTGGTGACCCCGATGTGATCCACGGACCCCCCTAACCTGCTGAGGCTTCCAGGCCGTTCCTCCAGAAGGGCTGAGCCCACCTACAACAACCAGTTCCCAAAACACGTAATATTGAGTGGTTTACAGGAGCTGTCTTTGCAGATTTTTTGTCGGCTCCTTGGTGCGGGGCGCGGCACTGGAGAGAGTGCAAGCCGGTGTTGGAACCCCGTGACGTAGGAGTTCGGGTGGACATGCGCATGTGAGTGTACTCTTGCAAGTGGTAACAAGTGGGCGAAGGGTTTATGGGAAAGTGTAGGGAGTTGTGAGCACATAGAGTACAAAGGTATTGGTGAAGTGTGGTCGTGGTCTGTGTGTTTTTTTTTATTATTGAATTTTTAAGGAGAATATCATGGAAAGAGAACTGAGTGTTAGGGAGCCTCCCTGAGTGAGCGGAGAAGGTGGTACCACTTATATTGTGTAACTGAGGAAAAAGAAAATCCATATGAGCCCCGCATAATTAGTGGGTTCAGGAACAGAGTGGTTGTTGTTTTAGCTTGTTATTTTAGATTATTTGAAGCCTCTCCTACCATCCTGTGTTTTGTTTGTCTCGACTGAAGCATATTCCTGTTCATAACAATATTAAGGTCCCCTTCTACATAGCACTCTCACTCTGCAAAGTCCTCTAATATTTTCGGATATTTCAGGAGGAACTTTTCCTGGCCAGTGTTGGGTGCATATATGGAAGAAGAAGTGATTTGTTTGTTTCTCAGTTCCCCCTTCAGCCATTGTGAAGAAGAATTCTTTGTCTCGTCTATGATCTTGTTTATTAATATTCAACCTCCTATGATACAAAAGGGCCATCCCTGCTTTTTAGGCCCTGTTGTTGAGTGAGGTTGCATGCTGAACTGTTGATGCTTTAGTCTGACCCGGTCATTAGCTAATAAGTGGGTCTCCGTCAGCACCACTATATTCACATCTTCTCTCTCAACTTCTCCAAGTAGTTGAATTTGTTTGTTTGGGGTATTTAAGCCTCTGGCGTAACCCGACTATATATGATGCTGTTTATCAGTATGATTCAAGGCCATTGTTTCTCCATGCTGTGTTTATTCCATCACCCTTGTTTCCTGGTGTTCTGGTCTCCTCTACCCCCTGTAAAGTTTTGTGGACTGCTCTTCTTCCATCAAGGATATATTCACTAGAGAATATCATCTCAGAGTAGCCAGAGAGCTGGAAAACCTGAAAGGTCTTTGCAACACACTCTACTGTATATTTTGCTTGCCATGGACCAGAGTACATTGACGCTAGGGCAGTACCAGAGCATGTGACCCAGGGAGCCTGTGATCTCTGCACATCACCAACATTACAGTGATTGTTTTGCAGTCATCTTGTGTAGCCTATATCGAGTGAGCTATGTCCTATGCATGAGTTTATATTGAATTTCCCTAAACCTTAGAAATACGGATACGTTGTGGATAGCTGCCCACAGTGCGAGAAAGTCGATGACCTCAAGTAGAAGGTGGGGGTCCTAGGACCAAGATTCTGCCAGTGCAGCAGTGCGAGCACTATTGTCGGGTATCAAAGCCATATAAATATTGCCTTGATTCGAGGGTATCCACTGTCAGAGTCTCTAACACACTCTTCCTATCCCGTCAGTCCCCAAGCCATAGCCTATGGATGTATTTTGTCCTACATTGTCTGACGCAGCTAATGGTAGAAAAACCAGCCAAATCCCCTAATATCTCCTTTGCCTTCAGTGCTGCTAATCCAAGTATTGGGACCTCGATATAGGTTTTTCAGAGTTAGGTTGTTTACATTTCTTGGGAGAGCTAGTAAGCCCATCCCGTGTTATGTACCACTTGAAGCCAGGTTTTCACTGTAAGGTCAGGCAAGGGATGATTGAATGGTATCAATCGTTCTCGCAGAAAATCTCTCCACGTCCTGAGTGTGAAGAATATAGTATGGTGTGATCTGATGCTCTTGGGAATTCCACTCCATGGGAATTGCACAATGTAGGGGACGCCCCACTGTTGTACCTCAAGAGTCTCTAGCTTCTTCCAATCTGGATTATCTTGGGGATTGGCCCATCACTTGACTTTAATCAGTTGTGCTGCTCTACGATGTGATCTCTAGTCTGGATAGGAAAGGCCCCCATTGGGTTTCATTGCTTTTAGGTTTGCGGTTTAAAATCTGGGGTTCTTTTTCCTCCAAATGAATTTTGCAAAGCTGGCATTTACTTTGTAGAAGGTTTTTGCTGGAATTCTAATCGGGGTCATTTGTGATAAGTATACCAGTTTGGGCACCAGGTCTGTTTGATAGCATTAATTATACCCATTAAAGAGAATGCAAGGATATCCCAAATGGCCACGATTGATACGGTCTCCAGTTTCCCGTCCAGCACGGGTGAAAAGGAGCATCAAGCAGAGCGGAGCTGCAGAGCTGCGTACTTTGGTGGTGGAAATATTTCTGAAGATCAGCAGCGCTTGAGATTATCATAGATGAGGAATCCATGGGAGGAAGGAATTCATTAGAAATCCCCTGCAGAAATTGCATAACAGTGGGGATGGTTCGTTGGTGCCTCCTAAGGACCAAAACAGCAACCAGGTACCTACCGGGCCATGGAAGGCAGAAAACCTAGAAGACGGATCAATGGGTCCAGAACTTAAAGCGATACAAAGCTTAAAACTCACGCCAGCTGCAGGCATAGACTCGCTTGGTGGTGGGACTCCTGGCGGAAAGCAGCAAATCATTCAGAGAGATCTTACTTTTTCTACCTTAGGGTCTCTGCATCAAAGTTTCAAGGCTGAGGTTACTGTCGGATTAGGAGATGGGTGCCGATGTCGGACCAAGAGAGCCTATCCACCCTTGCCAGGAAGTGCTAAGGAGGACGGATCCGACGTATCCAGAAATTCCAGGTAACACATCCTTCATTCTCAGACTGGGGCAATCAAGATCATGGTGGACCCGAACTTCTGCTACCTCCTAAAGACCATTGGAATGACAAGAATATGAATGAGCAATAGAGGAGTTTGATATTCTATTCGACAATCAATGTGTCCCCAAGTGCTCTCTGCAGGGAGAAATCACCTAGAACAGAACAATGTGCACTTCCCTTTGACACTATAGCAAAAAGATCTACTTGAGCAGTCCTTTTTCGCTTTGGCTTGATGGACTGCCTATAGAGAGACATTGTTCTCCAGAGAACAGATCAACAGTTTCATTGTTTCCCTGCCCTCACACACCTCACTTGTTGAGATAATGCATGGCTACTGTGTTGTCCACCAGAATCTGGTGTGACAATGTCACAGTACAAACATCACATCCAGTCATAGATCTGCCTGACAACAGGACTAACAGGACCAGCCCTGAAGTATTCCCACCCCCCTGAGACATCAACTAATAAGAAACGTGCCAGGACCCAAAGAAACATGATATATTCAGGACTACATCTCCAAAGACATATCAATGTTTTTCAGGTATTCTGGTAAAGGTACGCAATGGGGAAACACTAGCACATCCAGACAGACCCCTTAGCAACAAGTGTGGATTCTTGAAGGGAAATCCCTACATAATGCCACTGGTTCATAGTGATAATACCGAATCAAAAAATCTCGAAAACAAAAATCTCGAATACAAAAGGCCGAAAAAAAAAATGTCGAATTTTTTTTTCAATGTGTTTTTTTCCAAAATGGGGGGGTTCCCCCCAACCCCCCTTTTTTCATTTTTTTTATTTTACCCCTTTTTTTTACTTACCTGACCCCAAAAACATATATAAATAAATAAATAAAAAATTCAATATTTTTTTTTTCGAGATTTTTGTTTCGGGCTTTTTGTCATTCGAGATTTTGTTTTCGAGATTTTGACTGACCACCAATGCCACTACCCTTCTGCCCCAGCAGCAGGGCATGTAAAACAGAACGGTTTTCTCCCACCCCTGCTGCTTTCATGGCTGCCTGAATTATTGACGAACTCTGCTTAGAAAACTCTAAATTGCTGAATGCTAGTTTCTAAGGAACCAAGCCGCTAAGCTCAGTGATCGAGGGGAGGGATGTAACACCTGTCCCTCTACTGGCTGAGAAGATCAGCGATATTGGGAGGATGAGTGGACACAACAGCTTCATCCTGAGATGGTCTGAGTACCAGATGCGAGTAGGCCACATTGGAACTATCAGAATAGGAGAGGAACTATGGGAGGTGCAGAATTTTGACAGGACTATCGGCAGCAATGGAGAGGAGGGAACGCATATAAGGTTCTGTGATCCCCAACATTTGCAGAGCGTCTCCCAGATAGCTCAACCCGAGGCCCATCAGAGAAATGTCCTGAACTACCGAAGTCTTGAGCTCCCACTCATGATTGGAGTGAGAGAGTGAACAAGCCTGTCTGCTTCCATATTGAGATCTCTGGCCAACTGTCTGGAGAGATGCCTGGTGGAGAATGGCCCATTCCCAAATCTGAATAGCCAATTGACAAAGGGGAAGTGACCTGTTAGCTCCTGGCTTGTTTTCACAAAACATTGCTGTCATTAGGTTGATCCTTATCAGAACAGAGGTATCTTGTATGATAGAAAGGAATAATTTCAAAGCTTTGAAAATTGCCAGGAGCTCCAGAACGTTTATATGGAACTCCTTTTCTCCTGGGGTGCAAAGGGAGTGAGTCTGCAGCTGACCCTGAGTTGCACCCCAACCCAAGAGGGAAGGTTCCAATGTTATCACATCCTGCATTCATTGTTCCACCACTCCAAATACACCCTCCATTCCACCATGATTGGAATTTTGATTGACTGCTTGTCTCTTTCCTGATTCCAGCAAGATGACAGATGAAACTATAGGCGCTTCATCTTGAACGGACAAATGGAACAGGCAGAATGGAAGCCGCCACCAGCCCCACCAGGTGTTTGAACCACCAAGCCGAAATCTCTTAACCAGTCAGGAAATTAGCTGTGGACAATTTGACATCCTGGACCCTCACAATTTTGGGCTAGACTGTCCAAAAACTCGTGTCGGAAACCTATCAACTTGATGGTTTGAGTGGGACAGTAAAAGGTGTTTTTCTGATTGAGTAGACCCAAATGAAACAGGTCTAGCAATAGCTGAAGTGACCTCATAGGTCTCTTCCATGATGATCTAGTCATCCATGTATGGATATTTGTGAATTCCCTGCATTAGCAAGTGACCTGTCACCAGACTCATTAAACTATGAGGAGCCACATCCAGACCGAAAGGGAGAACCAGGTACTGAAAATCACAATTCCCTAGGGAAGATCTCAATAATTTCTTGTGCGGAGCTGAGATGGGGACATGAAGGTAAGAGTCTTTCAGATCCACACCGCACAACCAATCTCCCAAGCAAAGGGTATTTCAGATTTGTGGATTTTCCTTATACGGGACAGTAAAAAGGCAAGAACAAACCCTGCCTCTTTCCAGACGGGGGACTTCCTCTATTGCCATGATTTGAAGAAGATTGGAAATTTCTAGAAAGAGGGTGGCAGAGCCGACCTGGAGAAAAGTAGGGGAAAAAGGAGCAACTGGCGGGATAGGTAAATGGTACCCCCATGTTTCTACTAAGAGGACCCAAGAATCCTCTGAAATGGTACATCAGCTTTGAAGGTAAGGAGACATCCTGCTCCATGTCTGCGATGGATGAATCTGAAAGACCACTTGATTGTTTTTTTTTGGTCTGAAGTGCCAGGAGATGAGGAAGAGAAGAACCCCTGAGTGGAGAATCTCTGCTGCTTCTGTCTCTGAACAGCTGGGAATCTATCCATTTTTATGTTCTTTCTATCATGGTAACCACGAAATCCCCCAAAGCTCTTCAAACTGAAGTCAGAATGAGACTGTCTCTATGAGGAAAATGTTTTCTGAGGCAATTTGGTAAGCACTGTAAGGGTCTTGGCCATTAAGGTGGAAGTTTTCTTTTAATTCAACTCATCATTCAAAGAGTGGAAAAGATAATTTTCTTCAAAATAAAGACTATGTGGGGGCAGTGACATAGTTCCTTAGAGCTTCGTGCTATAACTGTGACAACCTTTTGCTGTGATCTTTCAGCTGATTAGTTCACCCTATGTGAGATGCAGGCAGGTTTGCTCAGTGCAGAGCTCTGTCCTAGGCGCCCAGTTTGGCCCATTGAGCATGCAAATGGGTAAGCTACTGAAACCCTCGAAGAAAACTCCAGCAGGTAAGTGACCCTCAGGCTCTTGGAGGCCGGTAGGTTTCTGATGCTCAGAGGTCACTTCAGATCTGATTGATCTAGGTGCAAGCACCTGTTGCCACGATAGAACTTGCATCCCCTCCCACTTCGGCGGGTGCTATAGGTTCATTTACCTGTCCTCAAGTCTTCTTGGAATGGATGAACTCTGTGATGTGATGTTGAGGGAGCCCTTTCAAAACTTCTTCCCAACAGTCTCACCCTCATCAAAGAGCACACCGGAAAAGAGTTACACAATGGGTAGTCAACAGATTTGTGCTTGGGGGCCCAGGCACTTGAGACAGAGTCTATGGGGGTCCACTGCCATGTAATGCGTGCCGCAGGAGGAACACAGCACGGCTCCTGTTAAACCTGTCATAAAATGACAGCCGAATTTTACAGGGAGGCGATGAGAAAAATTAGAAAACAGGAAGGCAATAAATGGAGAGTGTTGCCAGTGGGCTAGGTCAGTGGGGTTAGCTGTGCCTGCACTGCCATGCCTTACTGTGCAACTATGGTACACCAAGGTCCCTGAGTACTACTAAGACTACGAAGACCAGGGACCACCATTCAGAAAAACACAAAAAGTTTTCATAACATAAACAAGCAAACGTGATAGGAATCATTTTCAAATAACATATAAAACATGGGTACATGGCCCTATGCAGGTATAACATAACGGTTCACCCGTTCTCCACCTAAAGAGACAATGCATTTTATTGAAAGAACAATTAAAATAGAACAATTCATGCATTCACTCACATGTGCAAAAAATGCAGACAATTATGCAACTTGAATGCAAGACAGGTGACAAAATACATCCGAGTATAACATGCAACCATATATACAATAAAATCAGTGCAATAAATCCAGAAAAGTGAAAATGCTCATATTTATCATGGAGGACTAGCAAAGTGGTGCACATCAAGCTAGACATGTAAATACAAAAGGAAGGTCAACTTGTAATCGACAAATCTGAGCAGTGTAGAAATGTAGACTCTAAAGTATCTTAACTGATAGTGGCTAGTGATGTGCAAATCTAGCCACTTCAAGAGCCTGACTGATAGTGGACTAATCAGTACACCTACTCCAAAAACTGTACACAGATCCCACAATAGCATGAACAACTGCAGGGAAACTAGTTTCTAGTTTAATTTGAGCCTCGTCTTCATCAGGGCCAAACTCGAGGACAAACATCTGAACCACATTTTTGGACTACAATAAAACAAAAAGAAATAATTACCTAAAATACTTCCAGACAACAGTGAAGAAAGAGGGTGGACCAAGTTAAATAATTCAACGCACCTATACACCGCCCCTCGTATACAACTGGGAGTGTGGTGCTACTTAATAGCTGTAATCAATCTACAGGGCAAAAAGAGGGACTAATTACCTCCCATGCCACAATGGAATCAGTCAGTAAACAAAATGAATTCACATGAGGAACAAAAACAGGAAATGTGCTTGCTCTTCTTTCCTAGTAGCATAGAGCAAATAAAATAATCTTCCAGGCAAAGCAGGAGGAAAGCTCTACATGATGACCTAAGTAAAAGATGTACTATACTTGAAAACTAGAAGGAGATAACGTGTGTGTGTGTCTTTGCAAAATGAAAATCCAAGTAATGCCACATTTGTGTAGCACGGTTTCTACCTGAACAGTGTTCCAAAAGCAGTGCAGCTTTTTATGAAGCACTGAGAGCGGCTCGGCACACAGCATCGAATTTGAATGAACATTCAGAGCGCACCTATGAATGCGTTCCCATGAGTAATGAAACTGGAGGGACTGGCGTGAGTGCAAAAGTGCACAGCCAGGTCGTAAACGGTGCAGCCATATTGGATGAATGAAAACTGAAACTATAAATATGCAGTTTGCAGAATGACCAGGCAACCGTTCTTTGAAGAAACTTGGAAGGATAAAAGCAACATACATAGGTTTCATAACACCACAGGTACTCAAACTGCCAGAAGGGCTAACTACTGTGCCAAAGCCATGAGTCCCATAGTAGCATACTCATATTTGTATTACACATGCCCTTACTCTAAGAGGACTCAAAAGTAAATGAACACTCAAAGTGTAGTTATACAATTTGAAGAATGAACATGCAGCCGTTGCTTGAAGAAACTTAAAAAAGCTAAATCTCATCTCCAGAGAGGTACTCACATTTGAATCCATTATCACTAGCTGTTTATATAGCAACAGATGTATTAAATATAATCTGTAGAAAGCAGAACATCAGGTCTTACTCAAAAAAATGACCATTCCATTGTCATTAAACCCACTGACGAAGGCGGAGGCATTGTGGTTCAGAACATCCAAGAGTATGATAATGAGGCATTGCAACACTTGTCCAACCCTCTACATTATCTTCCATTGACTAAGGATCCCTCTGGAGACCTTTCCAAAAACATTCGAGACATTACTGATTTAGCTTACAAAGATGGGATTGGATTTTGAATTCGCAAGAATATACCTTTCTAAATCCCAAATCAGCTTGGATTCCGCCTTTTTATTTGTTACCTAAAGTCCACGAATCAGTTGATGCTCCTCCTGGCTGTCCCATAGTGTCAGCGTGTGGTTCCTTACTACCATTTCGAAGTTTGTTGATTTTTGCATTAGGTCCCTTTCAATGTTGGCAGTTTTTTACCTCAAAGACTCGCCAGATGTAATCAACCAAGTTGAACACATGCCTTTCAATTCCACGTCAGACTAGCTGTATGCACTAATATTCCCCAAGGGACTGCCATTGAATTCATTACTCAGAGTTTTCATCTTCAAGTCCTGACCAAACTGATGACAGATTTAGCTTTTATCGCTTTATCAGAAAATGTCTTTCTGTACAAAGGGATCTTCTACAAGCAAATTGATGGTACCTCTATGGGTGCTGTCTTTGTACCTAGATTGGCTAATTTGTTTGTTGAAAAATCTGAAGTTTCCAACATTTTATCAGAAACTAATCTTTTCTTACCATAAATTAGATTGTATCGATGATCTATTGATCATTTGGCATGGTGATTTGGCCACACTCTCTGCATTTGTCACATGAATTAATTCTCTCCACAGTAAGGGTGCAGAAGTAGGAGACTGACACACAGATGGCATAGTGATTGCTATAGACTTTTATATAAGATCAAAATAAAGAGAAAACCTACCTTTCCATACGTCTACGAGGGGTTCCCTGCCTCAACTAAAAATGCTAATGAGCTGTTAGGATATTGTTGCAACTAAAAAGGGTCCACTGTCCTGTGTCAAACATCCCTATCTCTATCACTTACACTTATAGCTAAACTAAAGATGTGGTGTATCTTCTTGGTCAAGAAGAATGGCTGGCTACCTTGTTCTGGACAGTGGATCACAGTTCCAGTTGTTAGGTGGCATCTTTACTTCAGGGAATGACTCCCTTCCCAAGGTCTCAATCCCTTTCTAAGGCACAAAGCAAGGTTTCAGGTTGTCAAGCCAAAAAATAGTAAACTTTTTCAATTCAAACTCTAGAGGTAAAGTTCCAGTTCAAACATCAACATTCCTTATTGCCGATAGTTGCTTCTTCACTACTGGGTTCTTGGAGAATGCCTCCCTTCTCCAGGTATCTTGTTCCTTGGTTTTCCACCACCAGTAGAGTGACTCCCTTCCAATGGCCTAAGTGTTCCAGGAGAATGCCTCACTTCTCCTGGTATTCCAGTGGCACAGTGTCGCAAAAACAGGGGGAATGGCTCCCTTCCCCTGGCTTTTCCTTTTATCGTTTGCACAGTTCACAACACCTGACTTCAGTACTTCAGAAATGATAGGTTACTCACTGTAGTGACTATCGTACTCTTAGGCCTTAGTCCCCTTTCTTCCATACTGCATGGGTCTCGGGAGACAGAACCTTTTTCACCAGAAAAACCTTCTTCCCCTTTAAATTTAGAAGCGTGCGTGGGTGTGGCTCAGGGAAAATGCGCTACCCTGACTCCGCCCACCGGTGCCACTCCTCGGTCCCCATTGACGCATCAACAATATTTAACATTGCCTAATGACACCAGTATTATTAGGGGGGAGTATGGTGGGACGTATGGAGGAAAGAGGACTAAGGACTAAGAGTACGTTAGTCACTACAGTGAGTAACTTATAATTACTCTTATGTCCCGTTTCCTTTCCTCCATACTGCATTGGCTATTACAACTGAATGTAGCCCGAGGGTGGAGAGGAGACCCTCCTTAAGCAAACAAGTTCTTTAGAAATGCCTGATCGAAGGCCGCGTCTGACTTAGAGCTGAAAAGACAGACAGTAATGCTTACAGAAACCCAAAGGGGTAGCCAAGGTGGCTGCCCTGCTTATGACTTGCCACGGAACCTGCCGCTGGAAAGCGTTGGCCGTGACTTGGCTCTGACCGTGTGAGCGTGCATGTTGGCTGGCAGCGGCTTGTGCTGCCCCTCATAGGCGTCTTTGGTGGTTGCAACCATCTACTGTGCAATAGAAGCCTTGGATGCTTGATAACCGGGTCTGGAGCCCTCAAAGGTAACAAAGTGCATCCGACTTGCGGAAGCCCTTGGTCCTGTCCAGATAGAATTTCAGAGCAAGTCTGACATCCAGACAGTGCAAGACTCTCTGAGCCTCGTCCTTGCAGTCAGCGAAGAACGTAGGTAAGACTATTTCTTCGTTTAGATGGAAAGCGGAGAGTACCTTAGGTAAAAATGCTGGGTGAGTCCACAGGACCACCTTATCCCTGTGGAAAGTGGTATAGTGTTCTGAGGTCACCAGAGCCTGGATATCGCTGACTATGCGAGCGTAGGTGAGTCCCACTAGAAAAGCTGCCTTAATGGTGACCAGCCTGAAGTCCGCGGAGGCCATTGGCTCGAATACTTTGTACGCCAAGGCGCCCAATACCACATTGAGGTCCCACAAGATGTGTGGCTTCTTGATGGGCGGGTAAAGCCTGGAAAAGCCCGCCAGATGGTACTTGGCTATCGGATTGGAAGAGGAGAAGATCTCCTCCTCCGAGTTTCTGTAGGGCCCTACGGCTGCCAGTTAGGTGCGACTGTTACGCAGAAACCTGTGCAGTTCCCTTAGGGACCACTGCAAAAGATTTAGGACTACAGGTGGTTGGCAGTAAACCCAATTGGTAGCAGTCTGTACTACCCAGATTTACCTGGTAGCTGTGGCTGAACAGTCAGACTTCTCTCAAGATGAGTTAGGCAGTATATAGAGTATACACAATAGGTACAGAGATACAGTAGCACAAGCAAACACTGACCAGAGCTTTGGTGTAAAAGTATATAATTATCTATTTAAAGACACACTTGTAAATTACACTAGCACAAAGAGGTAAGTAAATTCAACACACAGTCACTATTATATATATACAACCCTAATTACTTATTAGACAAGTCTTAATGAGAAACACCACTTATTTTCAGACAGAGGTGAGCGCTTAACATAAAATGGCACTCTAATAAGTTATTAAAAAGGGAGGGAAAAGGGCAGAGTTATGAAAGCACACAAATTTCAATACTTTTCAAAGAACCACAGTGAGGCAGGTTAGGCAAAGTCTACTGGAGAGCAAGGAAGTTCAAATGCCAGGCCAGCTCTTAGAGAGAGCAAGCGAAATGTGTCCAGGATCACACAGTGGGGTTATGCCCAAAGAGTCTTTGTAGAAAGTTCACAAAAGATTGAGATCAAGTCAGGAAACGTTACTTAACAGGTCCCAGGATAGCCCAGGTTAGAAAGTCGAGGATTTACTGTCACCCCGAACGATCTGTCGCAAGGGAAGCCAGGCGGGACACAGTACCTAAAAGTGGGAAGAACGCTCCAGCGGGGGCAGTTGTTCCTGGCAGCGGTTGCAAGTCGGTGTTTCGTCCAGAGGAAGATGAGGTCTCGACGCGGAGGAAAGCTGAAGGTCGTTGCGCTGCCAGGGAAGAAACCAGCCGCAGAGTTTCCCGGTTACAAGGTACCACTCTTTTCTTCGCGGTAGTGGTAAACTGTGGTATTCTGGTTGCCGGGGTGCTTGGCACATGCAAGGCGGCCACAAGATGGTCCAGGAAGGCGAAAAGACGGGCAAAATGGTTATCCCCACCAGTCAAAGGAAGAAGACTCTCCTGACTGGAGATCTCCTCTGTCGTCGGGAAAAGTGGTGAGACGGTCCACCGGTGGTGTTGTCGTTGCAGGTCGGCTCGGCTTCTCCCTCCTCGGATTCTTTAGGTCCTGTGGCGACTTCTCAAGTTCCAGTCCCCAAAGCCCTGCTTTTATGCAGAAAACCCCTATTCATTCAGCCTAGCTGTCACTCAAACATGCTAAGTGGTGAGCCGGGCGGCTCACCACTTGGGCCAATCACACAAGAGTGCGACTTGAGTTGCCGAGGTAACTCAGTCCAGGGTGCTTAAACCACCTCCCACATCCCCTGTGGTACCCAGACAGAGTGGCACCACTTTTGGAGGCTTCTGTGGAGAAACCCGCCAAAAAAGGGGAACAAAGGGCTCGACTTGGGTTGGAGTCACAGAAGCGAACACAAACGCCATTTTGGAACCAAGTTTCGGCAAAAAATACCAACCAGTGAATTTATATTAATTTAATAAACCGGCGGTATGTTCGAGGCTATTTTAAAAAGTGGTAGCCTCGAACAATGGGAAAATCCCATAGGAATATATTTGCGGTCGAATATAAAAAGTAGTATCCACTGCCACCAGCCAAAACTTGGTTGGGGGGACTGGACAGTGCCCACTCGAACAACAGACCCCGGGGCAATCGAATTGCCCCGACCAGTACGTCCACAATAGGATGGTTTGTACTGGTTCTGTTCACAATTTGAGACTAGTAAAGCCAATGGTGACTTTACATGCCCTGGGAGACAGTAGTCAGTCTCAGGGTATGGAGTCTATGTTTGGGGGTCGCTACGACACCCCTGGGTTACGGCACGGAGGGTGCTGTGTAACCCACATATCAAAAACACATGAAACCCTATGGGGAAAAGGACCCCATAGCCCATAGAACACGTACAAAGTCAAAGGAACACCTCAAATCATGTCTAAGAGTGGGAGGAAAAGAGTCTCACTCTTAGCAGGAGAAAAAAATAAACCCCAAAAATCCAGCAAAGCTGCTGGGGGACTCACTAGGTTTGGGAAATTAGCCTTTACAGAGAATTCTCCCTAACAGCGACATGTGTCCACCTGCACGCCTGAGTGCACGAGGTGTGCCGAGAAGGAGAGTACATCATCCAGCATGCACGTAAGTGGGTTGATCTCCTTAGAATCCGCCCAGTGACAGAACCAGCTCCATTTACACTTATATTGGCTCCTGGTAGCCTTGCTCCTGGCACCCTGAATGATCTCCAGGTGAGCCTGTGTTAGGCTCAGATGCCTGAGGGTTATGTGCCCAGGAACCACGCTGTGAGGGCTAACTTCTGAGGTGCGGAGTGGAGTACCCTGCCCCCCTGCTGGGACAGGAGCTGTGCTAGGCCCAGCGGAAAGTGAGCCTGTCTGCTTCCAAGCTGGCCTCCCCTGGGAGGTGGACGGCCGTGAGGTAGATGTTGTTCTCCAGGGCCCATTCCCACATGCTGACCGTTAGGCTGCACAGCCGAGGGGACCTGGTTCCCGCCTGCTTGTTGACATAGTACATGCTGGTGGAGTTATCGGTCTGGATGAGGACGGTCTTGCCCCCAGTGAGTGGAAGGAAAGCTCTGAGAGCTAGCCAGATGGCCCTGAGTTCCAGCCAGTTGATGCGTGACTCCTGCCGGGTCCAGACTCTATGGACGCTGTGGCTGTCCAAAGTGGCTCCCCAGCCCACTAGGGAGAAGTCCGTAGTGATAGGTACCTGCGGGGCCAGCAGCCAGAAGGGCTTGCCGTCCACAGACCACCATGTGAGGTCCGAGTGGACAGAAGGAGGTATGCTGACCGGCTCCGCTTGGGAGCCCTTCTCCTGATTCCATGAGGCTGTGAAGTGCAGCTGTAAGCTCTTCATCCCGAGTCTTGTGTGCAGCACGGCCAGTAGAACCGCTGCCATGATACCCAATAAGTAACTTGGTACCATCAGGCCGAGGTCACTGCTCTGGTAAGGAAGTGCATAGTGGCCCTCTTGTGGGCCGTAATCTTGTCCTACGAGGGAAAGACCTTCTCGGAGCTCTCATCCCAGATGAGGCCCAGGAAGGCGAGGCTCTGCATGGGCTGCAGCTGAGGCTTCTTGAGGTTGATAGAAAACCCCAGGTCGTGGAGCGTGTTCATAAATGCGGAGGAAGTGTGGGTAACCCCCTCTGGAGATCTCGCCCTGACGAGCCAGTCGTCCAGGTACGAGTAGACATGGTGGCCCTGGGCCCTGAGGAGGGCTGCCACTGCATTCATGAGTCTGGTAAATACCCTGGGGGCTGAGCTGAGGCCAAAGGGTAGTACTGGAAATGACAGCCCATGATCCTGAAGCATAGGAAGGAGCGATGTGGCTGCCAAATCGGGACGTGTAGGTAGACGTCTTTAAGATCCAGGGAGCACACCCAGTATACCCTGTCTAATGTCTCTGCAATGAGTGCTGGCATAACCATCTTGAATTTCTGAAGAGGGAGGGAGAGGTTGAGGATGGATAGGTCCAACACAACTCTCAGGCCAGCCTGGTTCATCCTTTGTATGGCGAAAATCCTGGAATAGAAGCCTAATCCTCTCTGGGAGGCTGGTACTTCTTCCACTGCCTGGCTCTCGACAAGCGACTGGATCTCTGCCAACAGAGTTATCGTCCCAATCTGTGGGAGCGGAGGGGAGGAGGGACCAGAGGGAGGTATCGGTAGGCGGTACCCCGTGGATACTACAGAGAGGATCCAGGGGTCCGCAAAGTTCTGGTGCCAGAAGTGCACGTGAAAGGCAGGCCTGCCACCCGCTGGAGACACGTGGACCCAAAGGGACACGTCATGCTTTTTTTCCTTCTGAGGCTGCTATTAAGGAGGGGAACTGGAAGACCTTGCCCCCCCCCTTTTTGTTGCTTGCGCCGGTGCTGACTCGGCGAGCAGTTTGTCTTGATCTCTGTTCCTGGAATCCCCAGAACCCACCAAACACCCGCCCCTTGTCAGAGCAATGATGTGACTGGGTGTGTATGCCTTGGACGTGGCCTTCATCAGGATAAAGACTTCGCAGTTTGCAAGCTGTTCTTTTTATCTAATTCCTTGTCGGTGGTAGAGTGAAAGAGGTTAATACCCTCGAACGGAAGGTCCAATATGCGATCCTGGTTGTTGGGGTTAAAGTTAGTAGCCTGAAGCCAGGCTGTCCTTCTCATGTCCGTGGTGATGTAGATGGCCCGGCCGGAGGTATTGATGTGGGCCACAGTGGACTCCATGATGTCTTGCGCTACCAGCTTGGCTTCTCCTAGATTCGCCTTGAAGCAAGACTGGCTCTGCACCGGAAGTTCCAGAAGGAAGTCCACTATTTCCCACCAAAGTCTATGTTAGCGGCTGTCAGCATGGCATCAGCGTTGGCCTGATGCAGGTGCAGGGAGGCGTTGGGATTACAGCTTCTTCCTATATGCCTCCAAAATCTTCTCCTACTTGCCTAGCTGCGCAGAGGATGAGGTGGCCGAGGACAACTGCGGCTTAGAGTAGAGTGACGCTGCATCGATCACCGAAGAATGCGGCTGGGTGTGCGCCGACAACAATAGAGTATCCCCCTCCATCTGTCTATACTTGGCATTGAGGCGCCGATTGACAGGTTGGACCGAGTGTGGTGTGAGCCACCCTTTCTTGGCCAGAGCCACAACGTCCTTCTGCATCGGGGTACCCGTCTTAGTAGGGGGTCTTAAGGTGAGGACTTCTGCCAAGATCCCCTCCTCTGGCTGCTCTACGTCAGATTGAGGAAGCCCCATATATCCTGCCAAACCTGCAAGCCTGTCATGGAAGGCCTTTGCTGACGACGGCGTGTCAGGGTCCTTCTCCTCGTCTGTGTCCACCAGAGTGTCCGGCTGGTCCGGAGCAGGTGGGGGGGTGCTGGGTGCCATGGGCTTCCGTGTGGAGACCGGGGCTGTAGCCTGCTGCGGAGGCTGGTGTGGCACTGCTTGTACTGTGGGGGGCAGGGGAGCCGGAATCGAAGGAGCCGGCAGGAGCAGCGGGGGCTGCGCTGGGGCCTGTGGTGCCGGAGCCATGGGAGGAATGACTATGGCGCCGGTGGAGTGACCGGAGGGAGCAAGTCCCTGACTGCATCCTGCTGGATGGCCCCCATCTGGGGGGTTCGCATCAGCACCAGGAACCTTTCAAAGAACCTGTCTTCGGAGGCAGAAGAGGTGGCAGGTGATATTGGCGGAGTGGCTGAGGGCTGCTGGGGCCGGAGCGCACACTGTCTAGGTTGCATGGGAAACCTGCCCTGTGCTGCTGATGGATAAACTGTAGGCCACGTACCTGTATTGATTCGGAGAGTCTTTGGAACAGATTGTTGGGAGGATGTCTGACCTCTGTTATGCTGTGGTGGGTTTTCTTAAAGCATTACAATTGGAGGACAGGGACGCTATATAATGTAGGATATTGCTTGTGTGATATGGTGTTTTTAAACTTAAATATGTTATGGATTTCTTTTAACGTGATTTGATGTATAAAGGTTACATTTTATCGTATTCTAGCCATATGCAATAAAGAAAACGACTTGTTACCTACAGTAATTGGGATATGTAAAATTGTAAATTAGCTTATTAAATGTGTTTTTTAAATTAAAGTTCTTAAGAAAATCTAAGGTAAGGACGGGCTATAAGGGGAGAAGTGGAGGCTTTCAAAAACACCAAATGAATTTCTTTTAAAGACAAGTGGATTTCTAACAATATACTTTTTAAATTAACAATCACACAATTTGCAGATTGTGATAATTTTTATTTGACTAACTGAAAAATCTATGCAGAGATGGAACAAAACATTACCTCACAAAGTCCCACAGACCTCTTCATCAGATGTTGCAGAGTTAAATGATTTCTAAAGTAAAGCCACAGCACAGATCATTCTCAAAACAAAAAGAAAAATAAGAAACATTTCATTGGCTGGACAAACAGAATGAATGGAATGTAGGCCTGGAATTGCTTTATTATATAAAAGGCCATAAACACTCCTGGAATTATGTGGGGGAGACCTGCAAAGAGCTACATGAAAGGATGAACCTACATGGATACACCATCTCAAACCACAAAAGAGAAACATTAGTGGGTCAACACTTCACATAGGATGAGCATTAATTGCAGGATCTATCTGTGACAGTTTAAAAAGGAAGTCTTTCAAATACCACACACAGAAGGAAATCGGAGCTCAAGTACCTGAAGTTGCTTAACCTGAAAGACTGCGGTCTTAATATCGACATTGGATTTATGGCACACTATGGCCAACTTTGAGCACAGGTCCAGCAATGCAATCATATCAACAAAGTCAGAAGACTCCCCAGCACCATTTCTCACCAACAGCTGCAAGACACTACTGTCCAGGATCCCTAATGCATGAGGGGCACAGGACACCCACAACGGAAATCTTGCACGTCTAAGCTCAAATGTTTTTTTTTTTTTTTTTAACAACACTTTATTACTTTTCTCATAAACAACAATAATAAGAGAAACGTTGTTTCACAGACAGTATAAGTATGAAATGTACAAATTGACAAGAGTATCTTAAATAGTTCATTTCAAGCAGAAAACCAACCATAGTGAAACAACCATCAAAAAGAACCACAACCACACAAGACAAGACAAGACAAGAAAAAAAAAAAAAAGAAGGAACCCCACTCTCTACACCTCGAATACCATTACCGCCAAAACAATGCCATCTCCCCATCAGTCATACAAGGCCATAAAAGGACCCTACAATCTCAAATAATCTTCATCCTTACCTTTATTACGAAATGAAACCTTGTCATACTGTGCCAACACATGTAATTCCGTCAGCCACTCATCAACATTAGGTTTCTTCCTTGATTTCCAAACCCTGAGTATTAACTTAATAGCCACCATAATGGCCCTATCAATCCAACAAGAATGTCTCGCAATTCGACCACTCCTATCTTTACGGGAAAGTAAGATGACATTCACCGCCGACCTACGCAAAACCACATCAAAAATCAAATCAATTCTATCAATCACTGCTGTCCAAAACTCCAGCACTCTCGGGCAATCCCACAGTAAATGCACTAAAGTACCTCTATCACTGTTACAACTCCAACACAAATCATCCGGTCGGAGCCCCAATCTAAACATCCTAACAGGTGTCCAATACACCTTCCCAGTAATTTTTTGTCGAATTAATCGTAAGCCCATATCAGGACCCAAGTGCAAATTAACCTTTAGAATGTATTTCCAATCCAACTCAGAAATCTCATCCAGGACATCATCAGACCAAATATTTCTTAATCTTGACCATGCCTCCCGAATTTTCTCATTAATAGGCATAAATTGCATATAAGTATGCACTCCATATTCCGGACCTTCCAATAAGGTAGCAATCTCCGGTTTATTTCCAATAGAACCATCAGCCAAAACCAATCTACAAGTTATCAAATTCTCAAAAGCCAAGTATCTATTAAACTCACTTCGCCTCAAACCATACCTATTCATTAACGCCTCAAAACTCAACAACCTATCCCCATCCAATACATCTGCCAATTTCAGGATACCCTTATTAATCCAACTAAGCCAACTCAAACATTTATTATCAATCTGCAAAGCAGCATTGTACCATATAGAAGCATCTCTACTGAATCCATAACTCATATCATTATCCCGAAACCATTCCCCAATTACTTGTCTAGTAGCCACAACCGGGCGCAACTTCAATCTCTTAATTGGCAATTTATCCATACTATATATGGA
Source organism: Ambystoma mexicanum (assembly GCF_040938575.1). Taxonomy (NCBI): domain Eukaryota; kingdom Metazoa; phylum Chordata; class Amphibia; order Caudata; family Ambystomatidae; genus Ambystoma; species Ambystoma mexicanum. The sequence goes on along the minus strand of NC_090937.1, from coordinate 1,087,433,828 downwards.
TCTCAAGTCAAAAGGAGCACAAACGCCCCTTTCCATACGCAGCCAAATTGGTTCATTCACCACTCTATCCCTAAAGTAATATGAGCTTTTTTTAAGTACAAACGCCTTATAGTATTTCATCAAGTCAGGGAATCCAAAACCTCCATCTTCAACTTTTTGTACTAGTATGTATTTTGGAACCCGAGGCCTCTTACCAGAACCCCACAAGAAAGAAGAAAAAAGTTTCTCGATCTTAAGTAACTGCTTCTTATACAACAACAACGGGATGGACTGAATAACACAAGATTTTTGGCAAAAGAACCATTTTAATTGCATTGATCTTTGCCCACAGATTCAGAGTCAATCTCTCCCATCTCCTAATCAATAATGACATTGGAGCAAGGAGCACAGCAATCAAGCTGCCATCCCTGGAGCTGACAGTTCTAGAATCTAAGCTCAAATGTTTAAACCCATTACCGAGCATGAGACAACCTGAGATAACAGCAGACACTGCACCGTCCACAAATGGGTAACATTTTAGTTTTCTTCATTTGCCACTCTGTATGCAAGCCAAGAAACCATTGTGAAGCTTCGGGCATAGTGAGGTAACATTGGAGACTGCATCAGTTAAACCTTATAGCATATTTTTGTGGTGAAAACCTGTATGCCAGCCAGGAAGCATTAGCTGCTACAATGGAACCACTAAAACATGTTGTTAAAATGCAAAATGACCCCATTTCCCAATTATTTCGTTTCAAACCTCTCATCCCAATACGCCTTTTAAATTAACATCAGTAATTTTAGGAAACTAGCAGGGCCCACCTTAAGACTGCTTGCACCTAACTTAATGGCTACATATGAAAAGAATCAATATTTTGTCTCCTTTTTTTCTTCTGAATACAGCTCTCACAATGTGTACTCTTTTCAAACCCTTGTGTCACCTACTTCCAGGAGTGTTTATGACCTTTTAGACAAGGAAGCAATTCCATACCCACATTCCATTCATTTTGTTCCTCCAGCCAATTAAACCTTTCTTTTTTTCTTTTAGTTTTGAGAACGATCTGTCCATTGGCTTTCCTTTACAAATCATTTCACTCTGCAGTATATGATGAAGAGGTCTGTGGGACTTCGTAAGCTAATTCTGAGTTCCATCTCTGCATAGATTTTTCAGTTAGTCCAATAAAGGTATCAAAATCTGCAACCGGTGTGATTTTAAAACTGGCCTAACACAGTGTCTAACATTTCTTTGTACATTAACAGTAAAAATATGTTTAATTAAAAACAAAAACAACTGTACAATCAGCATATCTTACTCCATATAGTCTTTTAAAAATGTTAAAATACTAAATCCAGACACTATAATGACACTATAATAAATACTGATGACAGCAAATATTATAGTAATTTTCCAGTGAGACATTAAAAACACATCAAAATGAGTGGGAAAACAAAGATATTGTTAAACCAGCAGTGAAAGGCAACAAACAGTAGAAATAACAACATTAGGGTTAATACACAAAGTACTGTTTATTAAAAGGAGAAAGGTGACATTTGTTTTTTTTTATTGCAATACCATATAGTGATACAGTATATTTCACATAACATGCCATCTAATTTCTGCAAACGGCTGTGTATTCACGGACAATTTTTATTCATTTCATTCATTTGGATTCTGCATTTGGAGTCTTTCTACAGTAGCTAGCAGTGGTCAAACAACGTCAGGCTACTTAAACAGCACACAGAGCAGATGCGCAGCGGTGTGAAGCTATGTGTTCACGTGTTTTCGGGCTTCCGGGAGACCGGGCTACTGACTTTAGCCTCCCTTTGTGGGATGAACTGTTTCATTGCTGCAGCTCCCATATGAACTGGCTTTACAGGTACGCTGATGAAACTCCTGACTAAAAGTGGGATCTAATGTGCGCCGTACTTATATTGGTCTGACTGTGTCATTGACTGTATGCCAGCTGGGAGTCTGATTGGAAGCGCAGCCTGAGGACTTATTAGCCCAATACAGGTTAGGGAGTGTGACGCTGCAATTAGGCGCCATAGCCGCAGCAAGTAAACAGCGTGCGATGTGCTTCTATATTTATATACGGCCCTCATTGGTTGGAGTAATTCCAGTCCAAGGTAATGCCTTCCCGCAGGAAACCTCAAACGGTTTGTTACAATTTGAGGAAAGGCAAGAACGGGGAATCAGCTGCTTTGCCGCAGGAACAGAGTGAGAAGCGGGATAAGCAGCATAAACCCCCAGTACAAACTAAGGGGGCATCACCGGTGCAAAGAGGCACCATTCCTGCTTTTTCTCCTGTGAGAAAGCTGCAACAAAATGTATACCCCGCAGGAGTCAATTGAACGTTCAACCCAGGATGGATCAGTTGCACATAGTTCTTTGAACTTTGAGGACATAGATAATAATTTGTTGCTTGATCTTTGCCTTTCCATACCAAAAACCATGGTCTCTGCAACAGAAAATCTACCCACACAAAGAGGAGCCCCTCTGTTGGCGAATGTACAGGTGATTCATGCTGAGGAAAGATTGGCGCTTACGCTGCCAGATACACGCTTATCGGCATCACCTAATTTAGTAATAAACTCAGAGGGGGCAGTTCAAATTGAGGACTCGACATCCCTAGTAGCCTCTCACAGTAGCGGAGATGCATTGGCTGAAATACAGTCATTTATGACATCGATATAATTGCACTGAAAATTCTCCTTAAATTATGTGTCAGGATTCATAAGAATTCTCTATGTTCTACTAATACAGCAAAGAGTTCAGTCCCTGGTAGATTAAATACCACTGAGAACCTACCATCTCCTGTAAATCATAGCTTGCCATCACCGTCCCCGGCCCTGGTAGTGGAGGAAGAAGTAGTGGAAACCTCACCAGTCTTCCTTTCTAGGAAGCAGCGCAGGTTGGCAAAACGAGCGACTGCCCGTGCTGCCCCCTGTGATCTGGCTGACACACTTCCGGAGACTATACCCCTCCCAAAGAAGTCAAAGAAAGCACAGAAAAAAGTCACTTGCAGCAAAAACCGAAGGAGTAAAGGTTTGGGGAGTCTTACGAGCTGGATAATTCCAGATAAACAAGAGGGGACTCCTAACGCCAATCGTGATCATCAGGATACTAATGTTTCCCTTGACCATCAGGATTTGAATGTATCCCGGACTTCAGGATTATCTTTGGCAACTTATTCTACTCCCAACAGGCCTCGAAAAAGAACTATTTTGGGGGCACCGAAACAAAAGGAGGTACATATAGAAGTGGTGCGCTCTTTCGCCATTAACCCTGAGAGTAAAGTCTACACAATTAAGAATATTAACCACTCGATTCCTCAACTGTGTGTTTTGCTTTCGGAGGACTTTGAGTTCTTCGAACCATTGAAGGGGAACAATGCGAATGTCTCAGCTATCCATTGTAAACACTTAGCTACTGTACAATTACTTCGTAAACATCATGATTCGCTGCTGGCAGTTGGGGTTGAGCTGAATTCCGACCCTGAGCAAAAGGACTTACTATTACCAACTAACAACGATGAAGGCCCAAACAAATGCTTTTTGGCGTACTTCCAGCGACTGTACACAGACGTTATTGGAGGGGAGGAAATTGATGCAATGGGAACATTGGCAGAGATTTATCTTCCCAAACTGGAGGCAGTGGAAAGGGAGAACCTAAAGGCCCCAATTACATTAGAAGAATTAGAAGAAGTGATCAAGCTCCCACTAATAAAGCCCCAGGGGCGGATGGACTCCCATGTGAATTCTACAAAACATATAGGTCAGACTTGCTCCCCCCGATGCTCGCAATGTTGAACGAAGCGTTTGACAGAGGCACGCTGCAAGAGTCCCTTAGGGAAGCGATCCTCATCCCGCTACTTAAACCTAATAAACCGAGCACAGACTGCGGATCATACAGACCGCTATCAATGCTTAACCAAGACAGTAAGATACTTACAGCAGTAATGGCCAATAGGTTGAGACCTGTTATCAATAAACTCATACACCCTGATCAGACGGGGTATGTCCCGCGCAGGAGTATATCCGACAACCTTAGGAGACTCCATCATGTCATAGAAAAGACGGAAGGGGGCTCCCAAGAAGCAGCAGTAGTCTCACTAGATGCAGTGAAAGCCTTCGACTCAGTTAAATGGCCTTGGTTAATGGCAGCCTTTAAGGAATATGGTATCAGGCCCACATAATTGAAGTGGGTCCAATTGCCGTTTAGCAGACCGTTGGCTCGAGTCAGGACAGGAGCGACCATCTCAGAACAGTGGCAGCTTAGTAGGGTACTGGACAGGGATGCCCATAGTCCCCAATGCTTTTTATATTGGCACTTGAGCCCCTTGCGATATACTTGAGGCAGGCATATGGAGAGGTGGGGATCAGCACGAATGGGGAGCGCCACCTGATATCACTGTATGCGGATGCCATGCTGCTGTACTTGAAGTACCTTGAGGAAAACCTCCAGTATATTTTGGAAGGTATGGAGTGATACGCGGTGCTGTCTGGCATAACTGTGAGCCCCAAAAATCATGTATATTCCCCCACGGTAGATATGTAGGGGCAACACGGGATGGACTGCCGGTATTACAGGTAAATTGGGAAACCGAGACTTTCAGATACTTGGGGATAGATGTACACCACAGGGTTGAAGCTGAACACAGACAAAACACAGAGGAGGTGCTGTCCAGGATTGAGAAGAGCATGGGGTTTTGGGCCAAGCTCCCTTTGACCATGATAGGGAAAGTGGCACTGTTGAAAATGGTGGTGCTGCCCAGGCTGCTACATTACTTTGCGAACATACGATGCATGATACCCAAACGATTCTTTACCAAAGTTCTGAGTGTATGTAGGGGGTTCATATGGCACAACTCCAGGAATAGAATAGCATTATGGAAACTACAAAACCCATATGAACAAGGAGGCATTAGATTGCCCAATTTTGAGGTATATTATCTGGCTAACCAACTCCAATACGTAGCAAGATGGTTATCACAGGATCCTACACCAGAGTCCAAACTGCTGAAGTCCGGGTGTACCCCATTTTTTCTGAACAAATGGATATGGCTGCCAAAATCACAGCATGATGGTGGGTCAAGACTGCTAGATTTGGGTTGGAAAAAGTGGCGAAGAGCCTGCCAGGTAATGGAGAACCCGCTCCTGTGTTCCCCGCAGATACCGATAGTGGGACTGAATGGGGTTGATGAGCAAACGAGGAAGGTAATCAGGAGGCAATGGGAACAGATTGGTATAGCTACCCTAGGGGATATGTGGCTAGACGAGAAGGCGGTCGAGTTTGATACACTGGTGACAGACACCGGTCTACATCGGGGATAATACATCACATACGCTAGGCTTGTAAAGATAATAAAAGATACATGGTCGGAGACAGCATTGACTCGACAGCCCGATACGGCCATAGAAATATTTTATGATGTGTCAGATGGGGTCCATGAGGTCTCCCGAATATATGAACTGTTGATGTCTAAGGTGGGCAAGGAGGTGATCCAGACGAGGAGAGATTGGGAGGAGCAAGCTGGAGAATCAATGGAAGATGGGGTGTGGGTGAGGGTACAGGGATACGACAAGAAAGTATCAAGGAACGTGAGACTGCAACAGATTCAATTATATGTTACTCCCAGAGCATATATGACTCCTAAGAAGATAGCTAAGTTAAAAAATGTGAGTATACAAACATGTCCAAAATGTGGGGAGGTGAATGCAGGGATGATACATATGTTCTGGGCATGCCCTGAAATTAGGAGATTCTGGGGGGAGATAGACCGCCTCATGGCAGAGAAAGAGATAAGTCTGGAAGTGGACTCCCTGTGTGTATGTATGTTATGGGGGTTCCCCAGGCCACGCAAACTGAAACACGAGTAAACTCAAAGACCTGGCTTACATACTAGCTAAGCGCAGAATAGCTATGGGCTGGAAAGCAAGTAGAAGACCGCGAGTGGAAGCCTGGTGGCATGATCTTCAAAAATGGGCGGAGGCTGAAACGGATACGTTGATAGCCTGGAGGCAAATGGTAGCTACACTAACTGGGCCTGACCAGACAAGCCTAAAGGAAGATAGCGCTTCAGAAGGAGAAGTGGGAGGGGCGCCCCTAGAAGAAGGTGAAGAAGGCGGTGACGTGGGGTAGGCTCGGGAAGGGGTGATGGGGAAGTTGGGGGGCAGAGGAAACAACATGAAACTGTACATGAAGATTAGAATGCACACTTATTGTTACATTGTAAGGTTTTCAAGTTGGAATTAATAAAACATTGTTTTAAAAAATGATGAAGGCCCACGTGGCACAGGCATGATGCCCTTTCTACCTGCCAAAGACAAAGTCCAGCTATCAGATATCCAGCTGATGTTAAGATGGCTGGCTGATTCTTTGCCTGTAGCTATATGTAAGGAATGAGATTGGACATTAATTTGCTGGAACACTTGTGGTTTTAAGCATTTCATATCCCCTACTGCCTCTCTTTCTTACGTTGTATAACATACATTTTTTCTTTTGCAGGAAACTTGGTTGACAACCCCGGTTACTATAGATGGGTACACAATTCATCAATCTTTTGCTTTGAAAGGGGCTGAAGGTAGACCTTTTGGGTGTCTTCTGACTGGGGTTAAGAATTATTTAAAGTCAACCAAGATTATAACTACGAAACATGATTATTTATTATCAGTAGAGGTGAGTTTCCCTACTAATGCCCCCCGATGCAAATTATTGCTGGTTTACATGTATAATCCGCCGGGGGCAGCCTTCAGAGAACAGCTGCAGAGGAATTACAGGATCTGTTAGTCACTTGGGCTGATGACCCGGCAGACAAATATATTATTGTTGGCAGTGATTTTTACTACCACTGTGCAGGTGGTGAGGGTACCTCAGAAAACCCTGAGCTATTAGCTAGCAGCAGTATGAAGCAAAACAAATCAGATCAGGGGGGCATTCACTGGTTAAACTTTTTTGATTGTTGGGAATTGCAGATGCTGAATGGTCGCTCCAAAAACGACAGTGCAGGGGATTATACCTGAAGACGGGGCGGGGTGTCTGCCACCCTCTACCATATATTTACCAGCAATGAGATGGCCATAAAGGTTACAGACCTCCAAGTTAGCTGTAATATATCGAGTGACCATGAGGCTTTAATCCTCCCGTTTTAAATGCCTGGATATTGGTATGACCTTGAATTCGGTGGGAGAGTTGTTAACTAATCACTCCGTAACTCGAATAGTCTGGTCCGAGAAAAATATTAATAATGCTAAAAGAGCTATGCTCCGCTTGACTCTGCCTGAATATCAGGCTTTTCAAAACATGTCCCTGAATGACATTGAGGCATGGATATTGTCTTTCTCAGGCTGTCATGCTACATCCAAAATTAGAATGGAAGTTAGTGATCATAAGCCGTATATGATTTATGATAGAACAATAAGAGATGTGAAGCGTAAACTTCGGGCTGACCTTCGGAGAACTAAATTGCCAAATCTTCACCAAACTATGCACTTACAGGAAGTAAGGAGATTAAAAAACTCATATCGCAATTGGCTAAAGCAATGGAGGTCTACTGGCAGAGATTCAGCTTGGCAACAGATGGTGACCACACTGAGTGGAGTTAACTCCTGTACCATTTGGACTCTGTTGGGGAGGCTAGAGGAAGTAGGAAGCTCCCATTGATTAACCCGATTGGAGTGCATGAGTGGGTCACCTTTCTCACCAATCAAAATTCCAATCGCCCTATGCTTCAGGTGAAATTGGCAGAGCGTAAGCCTTTGTGTCCTCCTTTTACTGTTAGCATTGAAATTATAATTAATAAGATTAAGAACCTTAAATCTTCAAGAGCACCAGGTCCAAATGGATTGGCCAATGTGCTCTTAATCCTCCTTTTGGGCCGCCTTACTAAAAATCCTGTTTGATAAGTTTCTGCAGGAGGGTAGGATTCCGGATTCCTGGCAAACTGCCATTTTGATACCTGTATTAAAGAAGGGTAATAGAGCAGATCCTAGTAATTACCGTCTCCTTTCGATGCTAGACTGTTCGGGGAAGTTATTTGCGTTACTACTCCTGAATGAACTACAGATGTGGATGGAGTGCAGAGGTATTTTGGATCTATTTCAATGTCAGTTTAGATCAGATTATTCTACATCCCATAATTTTCTAATGATCCTTTTCTGACAACTCAGGCGCATAATACTAGCAATCCTTCGAAATACGCTTTGTTCATAGACTTTAAGCGGAATTCGACACAGTATGTAGGGAGCGGCATTGGCACAGGTTAGAGCGTTTGGGGTGATCTTCTGGAATTTTATTTTATCTAAAACTGCTCCATCAAAATAATACTGTGTCTCTGATATTGGATACCCAGGGGTCTATGACTGATCAGGTAGAACAGAACAGAGGTGTAAAACAGGGATGCCTAACAGCACCCCTGCTGTATAATCTGTTCATGTTAGATCTTCCAGCTTTATTGATGTTGATCCATAATTGCCCGCCCAAAATTGGTAATTCACACTGTATGGTTCTGCCCTACGCGGATGACCTAGTGTTACTAGACCATACTTTTAGCAGCATCCAGCATTCAGCAGAAGCATTATGGCCATTTGCGGATACCAATGGTCTGACCATTAATAGAGAAAAAGTATCAGTGATGCATTTCTTTGCAAAACATGTGGCTAGACCTGGTTTGTATGTGCAGGACATTGAAATTCCATATGCTCCAGTATATAAATATGTGGGGGTGGAAACTGATGCGTCCTCTGGATAGAAGACCTGCATTGAGATGCGCAAAAGAAAGGCAGCGCAATTGACTGCAATCATTTGGCAGTTTAATAAGAAAAGGGGAGGATACTCTTTATTTGGCACCAGAGAATTGTATATTCAATGCCTGGTACCGGCAGTGACTTATGGTTTGGAGTCTTTAATGAGGAAGGTATTGGGATTGCCCAATTGTGTGCCCACGGCTATACTCCGATTGGAATTGGGTATTATGTCATTAAAATCAGTGGTACTAAAAAAAATAGCTTTAATGTATGTAAAGATGATGAACGGCTCCTCCAATCCGATACTGACAAGTATGCCCTTTACTGAGCGTAGAATTCAGGGGTGGTCTCTTTTCGGTAACAGTATGAAAATCCTTTTCCAAGAACTTGGATGGTTGACTACGTGGGGAGGAGATCCCTGCGGTATGAGGCACTCATTAAGTACAACATATCACACTTGAGCCTATTGAAAAGCTATTCGTTCACTGCAGATATATTGTATACATTCAAGAAAGCTCAACCCTACCTGAACCTGTGTCCCTCACGCCATTTGAGAAGATTCATACTGCTCTTGCGGATTAACCGCCTACCTGAATTAAGCGTGATGGGTTTGGCACTCTCCCTATAAATATCTGAGCGGTTCTGACGTATTTGTTTTAATAAAACACATTTTGGGACGGCAAAACATGTATTAACTGAGTGTCCTATCCTTGGGGCGGAGTACTTGTATCACTTGGGTAAATATGTGCATCAAGTGGACACGATTGAGGAGCTTTCCTTTTGGAAGCAATGCCTTAACACCAATAACAAAGGGATACATATGGCTTTATACAGGATATGGAGGGCAGTGGGAAAGTGTATAATCCCTGTGGAATATTCAATTCCGCCCCTGAGCAAGCAGTCTTTACTCTGAGTTTTTACCCTGAATATTTTTCTAATTCTATAGACCCGACTGTTGGCTTTGGTAGCTTGTGTTCAAGTGTATCAGATGGCCTTTTCCCAGTAAATATACTAAGAGTATTTAGCAAGTATTTTAATTTGTTTCGTTTTACGCTTGTAATGACATTTTTTGTTTGTTCTATGTGTTTTATGTGTTGTATGATGGAATGAAATGGATGTAAATGGAATAATCGAATCATTAAATGAATAATCGATCAATTGAATAATTGAATGAATTCACTATTCTATTTGTTTTTTTTAAAAAAATTTTTATTATGTGTAAAGTTTGATGTTAAAACTGTATCACATTAAATTAAATAAATACATTTCTGCAAACTGTTATCCCCTCTTTCAACTTCCCCACCCTTCCCCCACTCGCTTTCCTCCCCCCACTCTTGGTAACGAGCATCAGGAGATCTACTATGGGCCGTGCAATCTCTCATGCGTTCTCCTTATTATGACTTCCTGCTTCCATCCTTTACCTTTCTCCAAACATTTTAGAAACAGGTGGCCACATCTATTTTCACGGCTCGATTCCCTGAGTGTCTGCTAATTTGGGCACTATAATTAGGAATTGTCTGACTACTCAGGCGGTACCATATTTCCCAAGAAAAGCAGACCATTCCATTTCCCTAGATGGCTGTATGTCATGGAGGGCACCAGTGATATTTTCTATTTGGTATATCTCCCTGGCCTTTAGTGCCCGCATTTTCTGTCCTGGGAGGGATTCTCTCTTCCAACCAATGACCACACTTTCCCTAGGCGCTACACAGGCGAAATTGACCATATGTGGTCCAACACCTCAATTCCAAACAATATCAGTAGCGCGTCAAGTTTTCTCTCAATCCCATCCAGGTCGTTGATCGAAACAAGCACCTCCTTCCAATAATGTTGTATCTTTGGGCACATCCACCACATGTGCCAATACGTGGCTTTCCCTCCACAGCCTCTCCAAAATCTTGGATCTATCCCCGGGAACATTTTCGAGAGGCGTATTGGATCATATTGCCGTCTATATAACAATTTAAGGCCATGAAATTTATAATGACACGCAATAGAGGTCTTATGTGCATTTAAACACAGCTTTCTCCTGCTCCGATCATCTCACTCCAGCGTAGGTGCCGTTCCCACCTTTCTTTTTTAAACATTTGTTTATAGCATTTCTGAAAAAATAGAACAGTGGAAGCTCTTTGACACACAATAATCAAATATCAAAACAACATCAGTCGTTCCCACCATTTGATATAGGACTCTGCTCCTCCCCTTGTCGCTATTATTAGGGATCAGTTTCTACCAGAGATCAGTCCTGTAGTTGTGGAACTCATGCTAAGGATGTGTTCAGTGTCTGTTAATTCCCTCTGTAACATTGGTTTCCACTTATTGGCCATGAGAACCCCTTTCAGCTGCAAATACATGAAGATTGATAATTTCCCTATATAAACTGCTCTAATACGACTAGCATGACAAATTCCTCTGCCTTCAGCAGTTGCCCTACCCGCTCCAATCCCACTTCATACCATAGTGACACCTTGCATCTCGCTCCGCTTTCCATATGGTCTCCATAAGGGACCCAGTATCTTATGCTTTTGTATTCTCTGTCGGATAGCCCTCTTTGGGGCCCACAGCCACTCACCCACCGTGACAAGGCTTAGCCAATGATTCTCCAGCCTCATCTAATTTTCTCCTCATCCCTCCTCAAATGGGGAACAATTGCCCTAAATTGTGCTGCTCTATAGTACGTGAATTTTTCTGGTAATCCAACTACGCCCCTATCCTGCAGCATTATCAAAGTGGCATAAGCCACTGTGTGTTTATGCGCCTGTCAAAAAAACCTTCAATTTCTTTGCTCAAGCTCCAAGAACATCTCCTTTGTAACCTCAATGGGGAGCATCTGAAATAAATACAAGGTTTTTGGCAACAGCGTCATCTTAACCACTTTCAATCTTCCCATCCACGATCTGGGACCATACCTCCATTTCCTCAAACAGGGCTCCCAACAACAGGTGGTAGTTAGCTTCATAGAGATCTCCCAGGTCCCTAGTGACTGACACCCCCAGCTATTTAATATCCTCACTGTGTATAGGCACATTTAACGACCGCAAATCCTCTACCACTCGTTCCGTCCCCCCGTCAAATGGAAAGAGAACTGACTTGTTCGCCTTCACTTTGAAACCTGCTAAATGGTCATATTCGGCTATGACGTGGAGAAACGTTGGGATTGACGTTTCTGCGTTACACAAATGAAGAAGGAAATAATCTGCATACATCCCAATCTTGCACTCTCTATCACCCACTCTCATACCTTCCACTCCCTTGTCTTGATGAATTTTAATTGCCAGCGGCTCATTCGAGAGTGTAAACAATAATGGTGACAACGGGCAACCCAGCCTAGTCACCCGTACCAAGTGAAAAAAGAGTGAACTTTTCCCATTTACCTACTTGTGCAACCGGATCTTCATATAAGGCTCTTATCCCTCTACTAATCGTTTCATCAAAGCTAATTTTTTTGAAGGGCTGCGAACAAAAACCCCCAATACACCCTGTCAAATGCTTTTTCTGCATCCAGAGCAAGCAATACAGGATCTTCCTCCCAGCCCTTAGGCAATTCCATAAGGATTAGCGTCTTTCGTTCGCAATGAGTTCGCTTGTATGACCTTGTATAAAACCCACCTGGTCTGGATGGACCATGGACCATGCAGGGTATTAATGTTTCAAGACATTAGCCTGGGTTCTGATGTAAATCTTCTCCTCTACATTCAACAACAATAAAGGGCAATATGACTGACACTGTTGCGCATCTCCCCCCACCTTCAGTATACCTGATATCAGTGCTCTCATAAATGCGGAGCGCCTTTCTTGTTTCAAAGATGTTATTGAAAACTTTAACGAGGTGCAGGAGTAATGCCCCCGCAAATCGCTTGCAAAATCCTATCATATACCCATCCTCACCAGGAGCTTTGCTTCTCAGCAATCTATCCATTGCTTTCTGTATCCCTCCGCTGTGATCGCGGTGTCCAGACTACAAGCCTCATCATATGACAACTTCCTCATTGCAATGTCTTCTAAATATCAATCAATCTCCTTTTCTCCACCAGCCCCTTCACTAGTGTACAATTCCTCAAAGAATTTAGCAAAGTATTCTGCGGCTCCCCTCGGTGTATCATATATCTGCCCATTCCCATCCATCATTTTCGCCACCCATCTCTCTGCTCTCTGGGCCCTCAGCATTGATGCTAGCAGAGCATCCGCCTTATCCCCTTTTTCACAGTACGTTTGTTTGAAAAAATCCAATTTCCTCGCTGTAATGACAATCTGTATAAGTTTCTGAAAGAGGGACAAAACGTCCACTTCCTCATTGCTACCATTTTCATGTAATCTATCTAAGTAACCTATCTCTCTACGTAAGGCTGTCTCCACCAGAGCTCGTTCCTGTTTTCTCCTCTCTCCTTTCTGCATCAAAAGATCATGCCATGTCGCCTGCCCCACTTCCCAAATCACAAATCACATTCATCCTATCTGTACTGTATCATTTATCTCAAAGTATTCTTGTATCTATCTGTCCAGTTGAGCTGCAAACACCTGGTCCCTCCAAAGCGAATCATTGCACTTCCATCCAGAATCCCTCCTACCAATCCCTGTTATATCGACTACCATGCACACAATGTTGTGCTTGATCTGTCCATCCCACAGAGGCAATTTCACTGTGAGATATTCTATTCTAATGCTTCCGATCTATCCGCAAATAATCGATTCTCGTGTAGGTTTCATGTGGTGCCGAATAAAAAGTGTAACCTCTTTTCTGAGGGTGTATCACCCTCCAAACATCCACAAGTCCCCTTTTCTCTATGCTCAACTGAAAACCTTGTTTTTGTCCATTGCCGGTTGTACCCAACATATTCTTCAATAAGTGCCTGTCTACTGTGTCATCTGCCCATTAAAATCACCTCCCACCATGACCATGTCATCCTCCACAATCAACACTTCATCTAATGCCTGTGCATTAAAAGCCATTTGCTCCCCTGTTTCGGACTATAGACTGAGGCGAGAACCAGGTGAACCTTCCTAGCATACCTTGCACTATTAGGAGATGACCATTCAATAACTTCAACACATTCATTTGTGTCAATCATAGTCGTTTATGAAGGATAATTCCTATGCCCCCCTTTTTTCACCTCAGTAGAGGCCCAATAAACATCCCCCATTCCTGCACTCTACTTTCTTCTCCAACTTTTAGCCTTGTTTCCTGTATAAACAGTACGCCTAAAGCAGCACGTTGAAACTCTCTTACTATCAAGGACCTTTCTGTAGGCATGTTCAGCCCTTTAACATTTAAAGTACCTACGTACAATCAATTCTCTTTCGAGGTCTCCCCTCTATTGATAGCCATCATCTCTACATTTCAATATTTGCTAGTCTCATCTCTAAATCCACTCTGCGCCGGTCTCCTTCTCTACAACTTCTCACAAAAACCTTTCCCCATTTGCCACTCGTTACCTCTGTGAACCCCCCCTCCAGATCCCCCAACCCATAACAACACAATTGACTGCACAAACTCAAACATTCCCCTCAAGACCTCCTCTCCACACCAGAGGGTCAATCGGGACACACTACCTTCCTCCGGTCCAACGTTCAGTTCAACTTTACCCAGCAAACAATCACAGCGGAACCCAGTATCTTTTGCCGAATTTCCAGCTTCATGGCTTTTTCCTCTGGGAATGGCGTGCCCAACTTCATGTACTTTCATCCTCCTGTCCCCCTTCTTTCGTTGAGGTAGGTCTCTTGGGGGCATGCATCGGACCATATTCTCTTTTTGAGGCAGATCTTGATCTGCCATTTAGACATTCAATAAATGCTTCAGTGTGTGTTATGCCTCTGTCACCATAATTCGATATTCCTCATTACCGTACTCAAACTGGAATGCAAATGGGTAAGCCCACCAATATCTAATTCCTCTATATCGGATAATCATAGTATCACAGGGCAGCAATCACGTCTCCTAGATAAAGTAAGACCGGACAGGTCTTGAAAAATCGGTACCATTGCACCTTCATATACGTTGTCGAGTACCAACTTCGGTTTTGCCAATGCCTCAATTTTTTTCTTATGCCAGTGGAATCGCCCAACAATCGACCAGGGGCCACTGCCATAAGCCTTCCCTCCCATATATGCCCATTCCATCTGGACACCCTTCCCACCGTCACTCTCAATTTAGAGGGTGATAATATCCTGTATCTTTCTCTCCAGTTTAAAGGGCTTTTCCCCATCACTTTCCTTTACTCCAAGGACCCTGATGTTATTCCTGCGTTCATGGTTTTCCAGATCATCAAGCTTAAGGAGCACCTCCTCCTCTCTCGATCCAAGTTCCAACAACCTTGCATCCACTTGTCTTCTATAGTCTCCACTCGTCCCCGCAGATCAGCTATAGAAGATTGAATATCACTGTGTAGGGCTTTGATCTCAGCTAAAATACCTCCAATGTCTTCTTTAGTGGACGGATAGGCTAGTGCCATCATCTTTGTCAAAGATCCATCTCCCGCCACCATTGATTCTCTTCTATATTTTTGGAGGGCTACAATGGCATTTACCTTGCTTGAGGTAGCTCTATGCTCTGTTTTCCCCTTGTAGTCCTCCAGCTCTGCCGAATCTCCCCACTACTCTCCTTCTAAGGTCTGACCGATTCAGTTTACCTCCCAACTTTATACCTACTCAGATCAATTCCTGAAGCCTGCTGCTGCACACGGTGAACCAACATTCGAGGTAACTTTCTTTACTTCTACGGTTACCCCTTCGTGAAACACACCATGAGGAGCGGTTGCTTTCACCAACTATTCCCTCTCTTAAGCACCCCTTATCTTTCGGTGGGCACACTCCCCCAGTTTTTCCTCCCTTGTGCCACGATGGCACACAGCCTTCTGTTTGATGTTCTCCCGAACAAGCCTCCGTTTACCAATACGTCTCTGGACCAAGTACCCTCAACTTCCAGGATCTACCTTACTCCTAAGCGTCGTTTCTCAGTGTCTTTTCGTATTACATCGTCCCATTGCCAACATTCAGCTCAGGCCGCTCTCAAGCTCTGCATAATTCTCTCACTGACATTGGTGTCGAATCTGTCAGTACATTAACCATTGCTTCCTGCTGTGATGTGCAGTCTTCTCCAGGGTCTGGCTCTGGTCGCTCTTTGAACCCTCCTTCTTCCCGCTGCTGCCTCCCAGGACATAGTATACTCTATATACCGCCCTGCTATATCTCACAGCGTTGTGTCGCAGTTGGGACTGGTGCGAGATGTATTTACCCGCTATGTCCTACACTGCTCTCATTGCTGGCTGCTCCTCGAGGTCCCAGCTCTGTCTAGGTCCTTTCCTTTAGTGGGCCTCCAAGATGCCAAAACCTTTTCTCATGCGAACAAGGCAATCTTCTTCACGTTTCTCGGCTTCAGATCTTCCCTTAACTTTCCATTGCCTCTTATCTGTTCATCTCTCATTGTGAGCCATGTAGAATACATAATTACATAAATACCATAAAAATACAAAAAATAACATTAGAAAACATGAATACAAAATCAAAAAAGCTTTATTCGTATACAGTGCAAATATCCATAACAGTGCCACATCAAATACAAAACTTAATCTATTACAAAATAATGATAAACACCTAGACACTAAGACATCAATTCATAATTTTAAAATTTATCATACACTTGTTACAATTTCTAAACATAGGTTTAAAAACAACTTTTATACTATCACTCTTATGCATGCACAACAGAATGGTGCTATCAACAAATGTATTCTTACTAATATTTCATAAAAACGTCTCTCTTATGCTAAGCTGTATCTAAAAATAATTATGAATTCTAAAATCATTTGATACTTTAACACCCACAATAGCTGCATTATAACTCCTAAGCTCATAAAAAAACGAATAGAGAGGGTAACACCTTCTGTCCAATCCCTGCATACACACAGCAGCAAAAGATAAAGAGATAAAGGACCTAATTACGAGTGTGGCCTGTCTCACAGTTTCTGGCAACCCGTAGCTTTTTCGGACGTGCGCGTTCCGGCATGCCGGAAACGGTCACACCGGCATCACAGTAACGCCTGGGAAAAAGCCCATACGCTGGCCACACTACCATACAGGGTGCCGGTGCCCCCCTTTCCAGGATGTCCATGCCGGATGCAGCGGCACTGGAAATAGTGGCACCCGCTAATACCGTGATCGGAAACACTGTGAACGGAAAATACATGATCGCCAGAACAGGAACCTGACGGGCGGCCATCATCAAAATCACAATCCACTGCAATCTGAGGGTCCCAGCAAATATCCACCCATCCATGGCACCTCACATTCCGGTGACCCATCAGCGCAATCCATGCTTCAAGGAGGCGGAGCTGCACATGCTCACCAACACCATAGTGTAGCATGCTGGCGAGCTGTTTTCTACAGACCACTGCCGCCAGACCCAGCAGCGGAAGAAAGAAATATGGCAGGAGGTGGCACAAAAGGGGTCTGCGGTGAAGCCAACCCTACGCACAGTGGAGGACTGCCACAAGAGGTGGGATGACCTCCGCCTGAGGGTCAGGAACCTCCTGTCTGCACACCGTAGACAGTGCATGGCAACATGTGGTGGAACCTCCTCCACAATCTGGCTCCTGCCCTGGGAGGAGAAGTGCAGCAGTGTGCTGCACATGGAGGGAATTGAAGGGGTGGGTGCTGCAGAGGCCGGAGCCGGGACAACTGTTGAGGGCGGTGAGTACATGAAGCCCCAATATCAACAAGACCTGACCCTGACTGCCAGGCATCCCCCCTTGCCACTGTGGAGTGTGTGTCCAACACGCACCACATTCCCAGAGCCTGCAACCACATTGGTTCGGGAACAGCACCTGCCCCTGTGGCCTGTGATATCAGTCACTGTGAAACCCCAGTCCAGTCACGCGTGGAAGCACACATGAAACAATGCCCAAAGTTGAACGTAAGCAGTGACCCCACGTGCAACCATCAGCACACACAAACCCTGCGCAGCAGCCCTGTACAGCATCCCATGTCAATGCACACCACCGCCCCCATATTTGCTGGCACACATGGGCCAACACAATGGACATGTCACCCCAACAGTAACCACCGCCCCTGGCCACCCTGCCCTCTCCACCATAGCGTGACAGGACTGAAATGGCAATTGCATAGTCCCCATCCCCCAAATCACACCCAGCAGTAGCTCTGCCTCCCCTCCCCAACATGCACAAATGGTGGCAACCAAGTCCCATGACCGGTCCCCCATGCCGGAAACATTCCCAAACACATGACGGTCCACCTCACTATGTCACCTGCACACTGTGTCACACCCACACCCTGCAGGCACACCCACACACCAGGATATACACCCAGGGCCCCTGACAATGATCCGTGCATGGAATCCATGATGAATACTCCACAGGTACCCTGTACAGCCAAGTCAACATACATGCCCCCTAGACACAGACACAAGGCACCCTGTCACCATGTACTTCATGTGTGCCTACCATGCCACCACAACCATGCCAGCCCTCACTGGGCACCCACATATGGCCACCCTCCCATTGAATGGTGAGGGAATGGACCTTCCATGTCCCTGCCAGACCTACCCCAAGCCCCCATTCACATGTTGGACCTGCAACTGGGTCACTCATCAACTTGCGCATTGCACCTTCCACCCCACCTTAAAATTCCCCCCTTCACACCGTAACACCCTGTTAGGGAGAATTATCAATAAATGGCTGATTCCCCTTACCTAATGAGTCCCTCAGCAGCTTTGCTGGATTGCTAGGGTTTATTTTTTTCACCTGGTAAGAGAGTGAGCCTTTTTCCCACTCTTACATGTGTTTTGCTGCGTCTTCACTTTTTGTGTGATCTTGGGCACTGGAGCCTCACCTACTCCAAGTGCACCACTTTTTGTGTGTGTTACACAGCACCTTCACTGCAGTGACACAGGGTTGTCTTTGAGACTTCCCTCTAACTCAATTTTGCTGGGGCTGACTACTGTCGCCCAGAAACAGGTAAAGTTGCCATTAACTTTATGTAGTCACTTTAAATTACAGACCCAGTACACCCCATCTTACATGGAGAACTGGAAAGGGTTAACTCTTAAACCTTTTTGTCTGTACCTCTTGGAGCCTTGTTTCGCTCCCTTAACTTTAAGACTTGGCTGGTGGGCAGTGGTATCTACCTGAACCTTTCTACCGCGATTATATTATATAAACGTGGTATTGTTTTAGGCTATTTTAGTAGCCACGAACATTAACCTGCTTGACCATTTTATTTTGGTTCCGGCTGAGTTTATTCGCCATTTCTTTTTGTTAAAGTCTTTCTCGTCTTTTACTCTACGCGCCAAACAGGGGATGATTCCTTTGTCCGCTGTCTTTTCGCGGGCTTCTGCACAGAAGCCCTCCTTAAGGCGCCTGCTATTCTAGGTAGGCAGGATGTGAGGGAGGGATCTTCGGACCCCTGCCATAGGTTGCCTTAGTAACCCAAGTCGCACTCTTGTCTGATTGGCTAAGGGGACTGGCCTTGCCAGGCCAGCAACCCTGCTGTGTGATTGACAGCCAGGCTGTACGAATGGGGGAAAACTGCATAAAAAGCAGGTCTCAGGGACTGGGAGAGCAGAGTCGCCACTGGAACAAAAGAACCAACGAGGAACTGGAAGAAGAGGACCACTGCCACGACTGAACCGCCCGGTGAAGCCCTGCTACAGGTCCGAATCTCCAAATCCGACGACAGAGAAGATCCTCCAGGAAACTTCTTCCCTTGAGCTGGTGGGACCAACCAGTTCGCCCAAACTACAAGCCAGGACCCCTCCTCTGGTCGAATTCACTGTACAGAGCTACAGTGGGCCGGATAGCCAGGAAGGTCGGACCCTGCTTGAGTTTTAAGCAGAGCACCTTTTATTCGTTGTTGTGCTCTGCTGCTGGTTTCTTCCCTGAGTGGCGCAGGACCCTCCGGTCTTCCTACTTCGTGTCAGTCCGACAGTCGCTTCAGGAACCGTGAGCCTGCAGGAACCACCAGGAACGTCCGCCTCAGCTACAGCTCCCTCTCCGTTTTAAGGTACTGTGCAAATCCGGTTGTGCGTTTCGCTCAGCCGCAGCGAAAGTCTTTGAAATCTTCCTCCAATCCGAGGCCTTGTCCTTCTCTTCTCTTTTACCTAACTTTTCTACCAACCAACCTCGTCCAGAATCTGTGCCACAAACTTTACCGCGATCTACATTGAACCTATTATCTTGAGCAAAAGACTTTTGAAACATTGACTTTGGCCCTAAGCCTTTTCTATCTGATTTTACCCTTGTAGTCTCTGTTGGTCAGTTGCCCTGCTTACTTACCTGTTGGTTTTGCCTAATTTCTAATAACTTTTTCTTTCCCTCCATTTTGCTCCCATTTAATTTTGTGAGCCTAACTTGTCTGGAATTTAAGGGAAGTGGTGTGGTGTATTTTTTGATTGCAATTTTGAACTTTCTTATAATAGTGAAATGTTATACAACTGTTGAGTAAATAAATATATATTCTTTTACTTAGAAACCTTGAGTCAGTGTTTGCCTGAACCATAGTAATTGCTGTCCCTTGTGTAAACATTTGTACTGCTCACTTAAACTTGAGATAAGTCTGGCTGCTCCGCTACTGCTACCACTATAACTGTGTAGTACAGGCTTGTACCAAAGGTGAAATTGTACTGTCACTTGTAGTCTTAATTTTGTGTAGTGTTCCCAAAGGGTACTGCATGTAATTCTGCCTAACACACCCCACTCCCGGACCGAGCTGCATGCCACCGTCCCTAGCAGATGCACGGTCACCACCCCAGTAGTTCCAGTAGAGCTGTGTTGCATGTGCCAACATCCCAGACCGTGCAGCTGAGGCCACACAACACATGCATGAGTGCACCATGCCATGTACCACGGCATGTCCCTTCAACAGCACGCCACACGATGAACAAATTGCATGTCTCAGGGCAATTGGAAGCCACACCGTTCCCTAACATCATGCCGTTCTTCCACCCTCGGGCACATCATCTGACAGCGATGGAGGCCGACCAGGCACCTCAAGGGGCACCAGACGTGGAAAGCGGTCAACTCCACGCACCACCACCCAGGACACGTCAGCACCTACTGTGGCTGTCATTGCTGCCCCCACCATCCCGACAGCACCTGCAGTGGTCACAACTGCTGCTGCCCCCACCATCCCGGCAGCACCTGCAGTGGTCACAACTGCTGCCCCCACCATCCTGGCAGCACCTGCAATGGTCACAACTGCTGCCCCCACCACCACAGCAGCTCCTGCAGCCCCTGCCATGGCGCAATTGGCTACAAAGGCGACGGCAGGAGGACAGCAATTTCCCCAACCCCAACAACCACCGTCATAAGCGTCTGACACCAGTGACAATGTAGCGGCTGATGATGCTGGTGAAAACACGGGGAACACCTCGGAACACACTGCATATGAGCGGCCAGAATTCAGCCCCATTAATCTGCACAGCCCCCCATCCCCCCTTCCCCAGTGTCAGGGACATGGACAGCCATCTACGCGGCATTGAGGAAAGGCAGGAAAGGTTGTCAGCCCTGGTGCAGCAGCACCTGCAGGAGTCCCACCTGATGTGGGGGAGGCAGTCCTGCTCTGCACTGAGGCCCAGCTCATGCGGGAAAGTGTGCATGGCACTGGGCATTGCAGTGCACGTGCCCTCGGACGTGCAACGTTGGCCATTGTACACCTGGCCAGGAGGGTCCGCAACGGAAACAGCAGCATTATGTCGGCCATGACCGAGTCTCTTGCAATGGTCCTGCATGCAGCACTGGATCGACGGCCCAGTGACTCATCACACACGCCGTCCACCAGCTCAACACCCGCTAGTTCGCTACAGAGCAGCCCGAGGCGCAGGTCGATGCGCCTGTCTGCTACATGGCCCAAGGCGGCCCAGGTGGAAAGCGGTCATGTACATAGGCCCTGGACATATCTGTGGCATGGGTGTGTTTCAGGCTGACTCAATGACATTGTGTCACAAGTTGTGGAGGGGGTGTGGGGAGGGATAGTTGGGCAGGGATGTGGGGAGGGATGGTTGGGGGAAGGGGTGTGGGGAGGTATGCTTGGGGAGGGATGCGGGGAGGAATAGTTGGGGAGGGGGTGTTGGTCCACAAGTTCCTTTCTTCTCATTCCTTTACAATACACTGGGTTTTGCATTTCAAATCATGACTGGACATTCATTATTTTCGTGAAAGTGTATATTTACTGTACAGTGTTAATTGTGGTGTATGGCCTAGTTTGTGATGAGTTGATAGCAGGCCTCACGTCCGTCCATATCATCCCTGTGATGGGGCAGTGGCATATCAGCCTCACTGTCACTGCTGTCCTCCCCCTCCGCTGGAGGCATATCCATGTCTGTGGTAGGGGAATGTTGTGCCTGACGCACATGTTATGTAACATGGCACAGGCCAGGACGATCGTGCCCACTTTCACAGGGCTGTACATCAGACCATCCTCAGATCTACTTAGGCAGCGGAACCTTGCCTTTAAGAGTCCAAATGTTTGTTCAATGGTGCACCTTGTCCGGATGTGGGCACGGTTTTAGGCATGCTCATGCTGATTTTGTGGTTGCATGACAGGAGTCATGAGCCATGGCAGCAAGGGGTATCCGGAATCACCTGCATGGGAGGGACACAAGGCGGCACAGTCATTGTGGTGGTAGAGGCAATGCAGCCATCTATGGATGTGGGTCTGTGTCATATGGGATTGCCGCAAGACGTAGGGAATGGCACAGAAGACCCTAGTTATTGGTGTATTGTATTGCGGGGGGTGGGTTGAGCCCACATTCCCCACACCATATGACATCCACCTTGGCCATTTCTCTTACATCAGTCATCTCTCCCATTCGCTATTCTGTGTTCCTTCATCATTCAAATTCATGTTACTTGCATATGGGTATGTGCGCTTGTGACTGGAAAGTCACTTGGCTTCATGCTGTGGAACGCACTGCTGTTGGAGACGTAGGTCATATTTGCTTGACATGGCTGTGATGCAGGCAGTGGGGGATGTGCACAGTGTGTGCATGCTGGGGTAGATGGCATGGGGTCAATGCATTCTGCTACCCATAGGGCATGTGATGTGCCGGTCCATCGGTGCACAAATAGTGATGGTGTTAGACACCAATTAAAACTGACACCGTGGGGAAGGGGGGACCAGTCGTGCCGGGTGAAGTAGATCCAGCTGGGGCCCGTGGCCTGAGTTGATGCAGATGTGAGCAGGGTGGGTGCCCCGGGCGCCTGTTGTAAGGATCGCCTAGAGGCGGTGATCCAGCCGGGGAGCGGTGGCACTAAATAAAGCACAGGACCCGCTCAGCCCGATTGTGCGCGGGCCCCAGCCTAAATAACACACACCTTCACCAGGACCGACCCCGCAGCCGTGCCTTGTGTGGTGTTGGCAAACAGGAACACGGGGGAGGCGCCGTAGACACCAGGAATCTGTGACTGGTTGTGTGACACCAGGGCAGCCCTCACAGAAGGTGGAGGGATACAAAGGCCACCAAGGACTGATAGAGTGCCTCATATGTCCTGAAGCTACGAATTGCTGCAACGAGAGCAGAGAGCAGAGACACAATCCCTGGCCTATGTCAGTCCTGAACCGGGGCGCCCGAGGCCCAGACTGACTGGGGCTGTGACCCTGTGCTAGAACGGAGTGGATAAACCTGCAAGAGACCAGGGAGGACACAGCCCAAACTGGGAATACAGGCAGTAGCTTGGGATACCTGTAACGCTCACCTGATTCCCACGGAGGCGCTGGTCTTGGCAGGAAGGTGTCTGTGACTCGAAAAGTGATGTGCAGGACTCGATTGGCTTCTGGGATCGAACCTCTTCTCACTGTGTGTCAAACTCGAAGGGTGAGGTTTCTGCAGGCGAAAGAATATGGGGGTTAAGGGTCTGGGTTGTTGAATGTCCCTCTCTCTCTCCCTCTCTTCCTAGCTTCTCCGTAGAGCCCCCAGGTCAACGTGCTCACCTTAGATAGGTGAATGCTGGACTCTCCATCTGCGTCTGGTGCAGGGTGCCGTTGCCAGTTCCTTCACTGGTGAAACATAGGCCTCTTGAACTCAGAGGATCGTTACCGTCGTTAACTGCACGAGCGGTGAGTTTCCGGACACCTTTTTAGTCTTTATAGTCTTTAGGTGCGTGGCACGTTAATATTGAACAGGACTCTGTATAATGCCTTTCCCTTTTTGTCTTGCAGGACTCGGGAGATGGAAGATGGAGTGAAGCGCCTGGAAATGAGTAAGTAAATGCAAGCGCTCAAACTGTCTTTTTCCCTTGCTGCTTAGTTCGTGCTGAAGAGACGCCGGAGTATTTGCAGGCGTTCTATTGTGACGAGCGCGATGGGTGTAAGTAAATACCTGTCTAATGTCTCTTCTTTTGTCTTCACAGGCGGCGATGCAGCGTGAAGAAATCCGGAATTCGCGGAGTGCCGGTAAGTAATAACACTGCTTTTGTCTTCGCAGGCGGAGGTGCAGCGTGAAGAAATCCGGAATTCGCGGAGTGCCGGTAAGTAATAACAATGCTTTTGTCTTCACAGGCGGAGGTGCAGCGTGAAGAAATGGCCGCAGCCGATGGATCAGGTGAGTAAGCACTGCGTGTAAAGGTTGCCTTGCTAACCTGTTGTTTCTTGTCTTTGCAGGTGCTGTTGTTGACTGGGTACAGGAATGGTAAGTATAATTCTTGCAGGTTCAGGATCGAAAGAAGAAAGGCTGGAACAGACGCGGTGAGCGTTCTGCTGCAGATGCATAATAACGCGAAGCACGTTTCATCTATCGGGTGTGGTTTAAATAGCCTTGGAGTGATGAGGCGTCTTCCTCCACGGCCCCGCCTAGGTAAGAAAAGAGTTCCAGTTCCAGAAGAGTTCCAGTGCTGTATCCAGGGAGTGGAGCTTGCCCCACCCAGGTAAGAAAGTAGTTCCTGTTCACAGAGGACTTCTAAGAGGCTGGTAGGTAAGCAGCATGGTCTGCTGCAGGTAAGTCCACCCAAGCATCTTCATACATAATATGAGCCCGGCGCTTCCAGTGCCGGGACCGATGACTTTGATGAGCCTGGTGCCACCGGCGCCAGGACAAGATCCAAAAGGTCCCAGTGGGGACCGGCTGGTGCCTAAGATAACGATTAGGGGCCTGCTTCCAAGGATGTTGGGCTGTTCCTGACTCCTTGAAAGCAGTGATCATGACAGTACCCCCTCTCAAGGCCCCTCCCAAGCGTGTCTTCTCCGGGGGTTTTGGCTTGTCGGGATGATTCAAATGGAATTTCTTGACCAGACGAGGTGCGTGGATATGTTCTGAGGGTTCCCAAGACCTTTCCTGGGGACCGTATCCTTTCCAATCAACCAGGTAATATAATTTAGATTTGGAGACTTTCGAGTCTAGGATGTTCTTTACTTCGAACTCAATTTCTCCATCTACTAAAACAGGTTCTGGGAGTTCGGTCAATCGGGTTCCTGGTTGTACTGGTTTTAGTAAGGAGACATGGAATACTGGATGTATTTTCATATGCTAAGGCAATTCCAATTTAACAGCCACTGGATTAATTATGGCAGAGATAAGATAGGGTCCAAGGTATCTCGGGATAAAAGTGCGGGGTCCTTTTAGAGGTAGGTGCTTAGTGGATAACCAGACCTGATCTCCCACTGCGTAGTGAGGGGCCTCTTTACGGTGCTGATCTGCTCCTTTCTTGAACTGAGCTTTAGCTCTTTGCAGATGGTCAGTGGCTTCCTTAAAAGCACGAGTGATCTCCGAGTGCAAGTGATTCACAGCAGGTGCCTCGAATTCTTGGGGAGGATCCAGGTTAGAGGTCCTAGGATGGTGTCCGTATAATAAGAAGAAGGGAGTCTTTCCGGTTCCAGAATGAGTCGAATTGTTATAAGCGTATTCAGCAATCCAAAGAATGTCCTTCCAAGGGTTTTCAGTTTGTTGGAGCATGCAACGTAGATATTGCTCTAGAGTTTGATTTGTCCTCTCGGTTTGTCCGTCAGTTTGGGGATGGTGACTGGTAGAAAGTCTCACATCTATTTGGGCTAAACGACAGCAACTTCGCCAAAAGTGGGAGATGAATTGACTTCCCCTATCGGAAACCAAAACCGAGGGAAAACCGTGTAACCAAACAATGTTTTCTAAGAATTCTCGGGCCAATACTGAAGCTGAAGGTAGGCCCTTCAGGGGAATGAAGTGAGCCATCTTGGAGAATAGATCCATGACTACTAAAATGGTATTATACCCTGAGCATGGGGGTAAGTCCGTGATGAAATCCATGGACAGGGTATGCCATGGACAGGGAGGGTTGTCTAGTGGGTGTAAGAGGCCGGCTGGTTTCTCCTTCAGACTTTTATTTTGGGCGCATACACCGCAAGAGATTACAAAGTCTCTAATATCCTTTTTCCATGATGGCCACCAGAAATGTCTTTTGACCTTTTCCATGGTTTTGGTTATGCCAGGGTGACCCTCCATTAGTGAATCGTGATAACAGGAGATTACCTGTCTTTGTATCTTCTCACTGGGCAAGCACATTCGTCCTCGGAAAAAAGGTAGGTCTTGATCCACTGAAAATTCTTTTCCCCTTAATTGCCAGTCCTGTAAGTCGGCCGGAGTTAGAAGTGATTTGACTGTGGTCTTGATGTCTTCAAAGGATTGAGCGCTGACCAAACCAAAAATCCTTTGTTCAGGGATTATGGGTATTGGTTCTGGATTGGTCAAATGTTCATCTATTCCCATCCGGGAGAGGGCATCTGCTTTTCCATTTTTACTGCCCGGTCGATGAGTAATTATAAAATCAAATTCAGCCAAAAACAGAGCCCAGCGAAGCTGCCTGGAAGACTGAGCTTTGGCTGTCTTCAGATACTGTAAGTTGCGGTGATCAGTCATTACGGTGACTGTGTGTCTGGCTCCCAAAAGATAATGCCGCCAGGCTTTAAAGGCCGATCTGATAGCTAAAAGTTCCTTGTCTGTAATTGAATAGTTGATCTCGGGAGCCGAGAATTTGCGGGACCAAAAGGCTACAGGATGTAATTGATGTGTGACCGGATCTCTTTGTGATAAAACTGCCCCCATAGCAAGACTTGAAGCATCTGTTTCTACGATGTAGGGGAGTTCTGGACGAGGATGTTTTAGAACAGGTGCAGAAATGAATTCAGTTTTTAAGTCCTGAAAAGCTTGTTCCGCCTCAGTAGACCACTCAAAACGTTTGTTTTTCTTTAACAGAGCAGTGATGGGCTGGACTATTCGAGAGAATTCAGGAATGAATCTGCGGTAAAAATTAGCAAAGCCTAACATGCTTTGGACTCCCTTTATAGAGGTTGGTGAAGGCCACTTGATAATTGCATCGACTTTCTTTGAATCCATATGGACTCCGTTGGGTGACAATATGAATCCCAGGAACTCAACTTCAGTTACGTTGAAAACGCATTTTTCGAGTTTAGCAAAAAGGTTATGTTGACGTAGTCTCTTGAGGACCTCTCTAACATGTTTCCGATGTTCTTCTTTAGATGATGAATAGACGAGGATGTCATCAATGTAGACAACAACACACACATCTATGAGTTCTCTAAGGACATCATTCATAAAATACTGGAAGGCGGCAGGAGCGTTGCAAAGTCCAAAGGGCATAACTTGATATTCAAACAGCCCATACTTGGTGCGGAAGGCCGTCTTCCATTCATCGCCCTCTTTTATTCGTACCAAGTGGTAGGCTCCTCTGAGATCCAACTTTGTATATATACATGCGTCTTTGACTTGGTCCAGGAGTTCAGGGATCGAAGGTAACGGGTATCTGTTTTTAACGGTGATTTGATTCAGGGCGCGGTAATCTATACAAGTCCTAAGGTCTCCTTCCTTTTTCGGAACGAAGAACAAAGCCGAGGAAGCTGGAGATTTTGAAGGACGGATAAACCCGTTGGCTAGGTATTGGTCCAGATATTGTCTGAGGTGAAGATTCTCTGGCTCGGTGAGGGCATAAATCCTACTGCAAGGAGGAGTTGTTCCGGGTATCAGATCTATTTGACAGTCGTAAGACCTATGAGGAGGCAGGGTGTTAGCTTGATCCTTCCGAAAGACGTCTTGGAATTCCTGGTATTCGGGAGGTAATTTGGGAACCTCAGAAGAGATTGCCGCCAGTGAAACATCAGGCCGAGGATAACAAGTGGTAAAACATTCTGGAAACTGAACCGTCTTTGCTCGCCAATCGATCTGAGGATTGTGCTTCTCTAACCAAGGGATTCCCAGAATGATCTGGAACTGAGGGGCCTTGATCACATCGAACATGATTTTCTCCCGGTGTCCATCTTGGCTCACTAGCGTCACTTCTTGGGTGGCGTGCGTTACTGGTCCGGAGGCTATCTCCGTGCCATCCACTGTAGTAATGACGTCTTTTACTGCCTTAGGGACAAGGGGTAGGTTCATCCTTGATACCATTTCACGGTCCACATAATTACCGATTGCTCCGCTGTCGATGTAAACTTCAATTGCATGCAAACGATCCGGACGATCAGGACTAATGAGGACCATGGGCACCACGAAATGCGAGGTCACGGGACAGATCTTAACGCTCGGCAAGAGGACCTCTACACTTGTCGGGCTAGGTCGTTTCCCTGCTCAGAATTTGTAGTACAAGTATCTGCGGCTACAGCCTTCTTAGCTGGTTTCACTGGACAGTCTCGAAGAAAGTGCCCTGAGTTTCCGCAATAGAGGCATAATTGCAGCTGTCTTCTTCTTTCCCGCTCCTTTTGGGTTAAAGGTCCTTTCATGCCCCCTATTTGCATGGGTTCCACAGTGTCAGCTCCCCTAGTAGTGGTCTGTGGTTTAGAAAACACTCGGGTATCAAATTTGGAAAGATCAGCCTTCCTGTTCTGTAATCTGTGGTCCAATTGGACAACTAAGTCAATATAGTCTGAGCATTCTTGGGAGGATTCACAACTTGAGCTAACACATCCTTGAGCTCTCCACGCAAGCCTCGGTAGAAAAGCGTTATTCTCTTATCCTCGGGCCATTGAGTTTCCACTATAAGTCTGTTGAATGAGGCTATATAAGTGAAGAGGTCTTGATTACCCTGTCGTAATGAAAGAAGTTCATGGTCCAAGGCCTGCCCTTGTGCATGTCTTGCGAACAGTTTCTCCATGCTGGACTGGAAGGCCTGGAAATCATGTAAAACCGGATCATCCTGGGTGACTAAAGGGATTGACCAATCTGCTGCGCTGCCACTGAGATAAGAAAGCACGAAAGCCACCTTGGTCTGATCTGTTGGGAATGCAGCTGGTCGACATAAGAAGTGTAGGCGGCACTGGTTGATGAACACTGCAAATTTCTTTGGGTCACCAGAAAAGCGTTCGGGCGGAGCCAATGGCACATTACCGGGTAGATTGATTTGCACAGGATTTAAAGATGATGCAGAAGGATAACTTCCTCCTGGAGCGGGCAAAGGTGTCTGTCCTGCCTGCGTTTGTAGCAATTGCCTAGCGAGGTCCTCTGTTCGCTCCTTGGAAATTATCAGCTCTCTTCTTAGAGAGTTTGTTTCCTGACGAGCTGCATGTACTTCTGCTCTTAATTCCCCGAGCAACTGGGCTAATTGATCAGTGTCCGAGGTTTCCATTGCGCCTGGGTAGGAGTTTTGCGGTGGGCTTCGCGTTCTGTAACGCTCACCTGATTCCCACGGAGGCACTGGTCTTGGCAGGAAGGTGTCTGTGACTCGAAAAGTGATGTGCAGGACTCGATTGGCTTCTGGGATCGAACCTCTTCTCACTGTGTGTCAAACTCGAAGGGTGAGGTTTCTGCAGGCGAAAGAATATGGGGGTTAAGGGTCTGGGTTGTTGAATGTCCCTCTCTCTCTCTCCCTCTCTTCCTAGCTTCTCCGTAGAGCCCCCAGGTCAACGTGCTCACCTTAGATAGGTGAATGCTGGACTCTCCATCTGCGTCTGGTGCAGGGTGCCGTTGCCAGTTCCTTCACTGGTGAAACATAGGCCTCTTGAACTCAGAGGATCGTTACCGTCGTTAACTGCACGAGCGGTGAGTTTCCGGACACCTTTTTAGTCTTTATAGTCTTTAGGTGCGTGGCACGTTAATATTGAACAGGACTCTGTATAATGCCTTTCCCTTTTTGTCTTGCAGGACTCGGGAGATGGAAGATGGAGTGAAGCGCCTGGAAATCAGTAAGTAAATGCAAGCGCTCAAACTGTCTTTTTCCCTTGCTGCTTAGTTCGTGCTGAAGAGACGCCGGAGTATTTGCAGGCGTTCTATTGTGACGAGCGCGATGGGCGTAAGTAAATACCTGTCTAATGTCTCTTCTTTTGTCTTCACAGGCGGCGATGCAGCGTGAAGAAATCCGGAATTCGCGGAGTGCCGGTAAGTAATAACACTGCTTTTGTCTTCACAGGCGGAGGTGCAGCGTGAAGAAATCCGGAATTCGCGGAGTGCCGGTAAGTAATAACAATGCTTTTGTCTTCACAGGCGGAGGTGCAGCGTGAAGAAATGGCCGCAGCCGATGGATCAGGTGAGTAAGCACTGCGTGTAAAGGTTGCCTTGCTAACCTGTTGTTTCTTGTCTTTGCAGGTGCTGTTGTTGACTGGGTACAGGAATGGTAAGTATAATTCTTGCAGGTTCAGGATCGAAAGAAGAAAGGCTGGAACAGACTCGGTGAGCGTTCTGCTGCAGATGCAGAATAACGCGAAGCACGTTTCATCTATCGGGTGTGGTTTAAATAGCCTTGGAGTGATGAGGCGTCTTCCTCCACGGCCCCGCCTAGGTAAGAAAAGAGTTCCAGTTCCAGAAGAGTTCCAGTGCTGTATCCAGGGATTGGAGCTTGCCCCACCCAGGTAAGAAAGTAGTTCCTGTTCACAGAGGACTTCTAAGTGGCTGGTAGGTAAGCAGCATGGTCTGCTGCAGGTAAGTCCACCCAAGCATCTTCATACATAATATGAGCCCGGCGCTTCCAGTGCCGGGACCGATGTCTTTGATGAGCCTGGTGCCACCGGCGCCAGGACAAGGTCCAAAAGGTCCCAGTGGGGACCGGCTGGTGCCTAAGATAACGATTAGGGGCCTGCTTCCAAGGATGTTGGGCTGTTCCTGACTCCTTGGAAGCAGTGATCATGACAATACCCCTACCACAGCCATGCGGGGTCTGGACACCAGTGACAGCCTTGCCTTGCCAGTGTAGAGGGCCGCGAGTTGCAGGTCTAACCCACGCGACCTCGTCACACCTTGATGACGAGCAAACTCCCCAGAATGAAGGGCAAGCAACCCACACTTGACGATTACGCTAGAACGTCACCGGGCGCAGAGGGAGCCAGGAGCAAGGAGAAACCCCCCCATGGGGAGCACGGATACTATGAGTAAAGACCAGGAGATCCTCGCTGCAATCGCTGACCTAAAGGTGGCCTGGGAAACTAAATTGGGCCTGACCATGGAGGAGCTGAAAGTGGCGCTGGAGCTCAAAGTTGGGGCAGTACAAGAGGAGGTGAACCTTCTCCGGCAGAATGTCAGGTCATTGGCAGAACGCAAGAGTGACCTAGAAAAAGAGGTTGCTCCGAACACATCGTACTGCGCAGCCCATAAATCTGACCTTCATGCCTTGGTACAACGAGTGGGCAACCTGGAGAGCAGGGCGGAGGAGGCGGAGGGACGCGCCCGAAGGAACAACATACGGATTGTTGAACTGCCAGAAGGAGCTGAGGGATACAACCCCACGGAGTTCATCGAATCAATGCTATTGCAAGAGATAACTGGGGGAGCGCTGACTCAGGGGTTTGCCGTGGAAAGGGCGCATAGGGCCCTGATGAGGAAGCCGCCACGGGGAACCCCCCCCAGACCGGTGATAGCCAAGATCCTAAATTACCAGGACCGGGAAAAGGTTCTTGAACACTTTCGGAAGGGAGGAACAATACAAAGGGGGTCGGCGATCATAACTGCATAACCGGATTACACCTTGCAGGTACCGTGCCGACGCATGAACTTTGGAGCTGTGTAAAGAAGGCTGCGCGAGTCAGGTCACAAGTATATGCTGCTTTACCTGGCAAGACCGAAGGTGTTCCACAAAAGCAGAACCCTGTTCTTTGAGACCCCAGAAGATGCCATGGAATGGATGGACATGCAGAGCTGCCCTCAAGAATCGGGCGTCCAGTCAGGAGAGGGAGAAGATAAGTAATATGGAATGGTGACACCTAGGGTGTCACAACTTAAGACTATGGGACTTGATTATAGCATGGTACATAGCTTGTCAAAGGACACAATTGGGGCCACATAAGCATACATGATCCGGTAGCACTGGGAACTTTAATATCATGAGGGAGCCTTTCGGAGCCAGCCCTCATATCCCCACAACGAGTAGTTTAGTTAGGTTGCCGGTAGACCGGTGACACCCTGCCGGGTTTTGTCCTCGGCACTCCGAGGCAAACCAAAAGCAGGGGGGCCTGAGATCCAGGGATGGAGCTGGGCATTTGTTGGGGTTGGGGTGGGGCGTGCAGTAGATTGGAAGGGGGAAAGGGGAGTTGGGGAGTTTTTGTTAACAAGGGGAGGGGAACAAGCCTAATTATTCGTCAAATCAGGCGGAAAGGGAAACTGAGGGGGGAGGCAGGATACCCTATAGATGGCGTCGGGTAGCCTGAGCGTGTTAACCTGGAATGTACGAGGCCTCAAAAGCTACCTGAAGCGTAATAAAGTGATGATGTATCTAAGAAGGATGAGGATTGATGTAGCAATGTTACAGGAGACCCACCTTACAAGAGAGAAATTGGAGGTGGTCAAGAGAAAGTGGAGGGGGTGCACGACGGGAGCGCTTACTCTGCATACGCGAGAGGAGTCATCATATGGGTGGCACTGCATGTACCGTTTCAGATGATTCAGTCCACAAAAACCCAGAGGGTAGAATGGTGATGGTGCAGGGGATGTTGGAGAACAGAGAAGTGAGCATTATAAACTTATACGCCCCCAATCAAGACAAAGCGGCTTACTTTAGGACCCTATATGGCAAAATTAGCCCCCTAGTGGGAGGTGCAATCCTATGGGGAGGGGACTTTAACTGCACATTAAACCCTAAATTGGACAGATCGGATGGCAGACCAGTTAAGCCCACCCCAGCCGCTAAGGTGTTACAGGCCTTGTTAGAAGGCTTCGGACTTGAGGATGTCTGGAGCGGGTAGGCAGTACTCGCACTACGCGGCCCCACACAACCTGCACACTAGGCTGGATTATATCTTTGCCACCACTGAGTTGGTAGGCGAATTGACGGGTGCGGAGTATAAGGCCAGGGTGCTCTCGGATCACTCCCCCTTGGTCGTGGAGTGGCGACATCAGTCCCCTAGAGCGTGCATCCCGACGTGGGAGCTCAGAGCAGAGGCCTTGCAGGATTCAGGATTCCGGGAGGACCTGAGGGAGGTGATTACTGAGTATTTTGATACCAACACCGGGAGCGTCCAATCGGTGGGAACTTTGTGGGAGGCGTTCAAAGTGGTAGTGCAGGGAGTAGCTATATCTAAATCTAAAGGGCTTAGAGGGGGCATCGAAAGGTAGCTGCAAGAAACAGAGAAGGAGCTGGAAGACATAATGCAGAAGGGGGCATTTCGCAGGAGGATAGGACAAAGATGGGGCAGCTACAACAAGCTAGTAGGGATCACTGGGACAGATTATGCAAGCTGAGCTATAAGAAATATATTGAAAGGCAGCATGCAGGAGGAGACAAGCCGGGCAGGCTGCTGGCCTGGTTATATAAATGGGAGACGACGCAGCCAGTGATCAGGGAAATTAGAGGGGACGGGGACCAGAGCAGGGACACCCAGGAGGGAGTAAATGAAGAGTTTCTTAGGTACTATAAATGCCTTTATGGGGATGGTGGGGACGAAATGGACCAAGAGATTCAGGAAACACTAGAGGATATAGGCTTGCCCAAATTAGACGATCAGGAGTGGGCAGACCTGGATGCCCCAATTACACCAGAAGAACTAGAAATAGTGATTCAGCACCTGCCCACATGTAAAGCCCTGGGGTGAGACGGGCTCCCCAGCGAATTCTATAAAGCATATAAACAGGAGCTGATTACCTCGCTGCTGGACATGCTCAATGAGGCGTTTGAGAGCGGCAGATTGCCAGAGTCCCTACGGGAAGCAGTGATCATTCCACTCTTAAAATCAGGTAAGCCAAGCACAGACTGTGGGTCATACAGGCCCTTATCTATGCTTAATCAAGATAGTAAAATCCTCACAGCTGTGCTAGCAAACAGGCTTAAGTGAGTTATTGGTAAACTAATAAACCCTGACCAAACAGGTTATTTCCCTGGCCGGAACATAACAGACAATCATAGGAGACGTCACCATATCATCGACCAAACAGAAAGAGACCCTGGCGAACTGGTAATTGTCTCGCTGGATGCCATTAAGGCCTTTGACTCAGTGAGATGGCCATGGTTGCTAGCGGCCCTGAGAGAATATGGGATGGGGCCGGGGTACATGAGATGGGTCAAAATGTTGTATAGCTCCCTGATTGCAAGGGTCAAAACGGGAGCTATAATCTCAGACAAATGGCAACTCAGCAGGGGCACTAGACAGGGGTGCCCCTGGTCGCCCATGCTGTATATCCTAGCGTTGGAGCCATTGGCAGTCTGCCTCAGACAACAATATGGCGAAATAGGAATCCATACAGTAGGGGGTTCGCATCTTATATCATTGTATGCCGATGATATATTGTTGTACCTGTGCTTCCCAGAGGAAAACCTACAATATGTCCTGGAGGTGATGGAACGATACGCTGTTCTTTCGGGCATAGCTGTAAATCCTAAAAAATCTAGCAGGTTCCCCCTGGGGAGGTACAAAGGCACCCCACCGGGAAGCCTACCGGTTTTGCCAATACCCAGGCAAACCGAGACGTTCCAATACTTGGGCATTGACATATACCACATTGCCAAAGAGGAACACAAACACAACACGGAAAGGGCGCTAGAGGGTATTAAGAATAGCATGGGATTTTGGTCCAGATTGCCCCTGGCCATGATGGGGAGAGCTGCTTTGATTAAGATGGTGGTCCTGCCTAGACTGTTAAATATTTTTGCAAACATCCCGCATGTGATCCCTAAACGCTTTTTTGTTAAACTCCACAGCCTGTGCAGAGGGTTCATATGGCACAATTCTAGAAACAGGGTGGCCCTTTGGAAACTACAAAATCCGTGTGACAAGGGGGGTATAAACCTGCCGAACTTTGAGCTATACTACTTGGCGGGAAAGTTGCAATATGTGGCCAGGTGGCTGTCTGAAGAGGAAACGGCTGAAGCCAGGCTGTTGTGTAAGGACCCCGCTCCCTTCATTCTCCGGGAAATAGTGTGGTTATACCTAGGGTATCAGGAATGGCGAGTCTGTTGGTGCTTGGCTGGGAAATGTGGCGCAGAGCATGGCAAATCGTAGGGAACCCAGTACCGTTCTCCCTTTAGGTACCGCTAGTGGTGCTGTGCGGAGAGGACTCCCAAATGATGGAAAGTGTCCGTAGATACTGGGAACCAATGGGTCTGGCTACCTTCACCGACATATGGCAAGATGGGGTGGTGATAGATTTCCAGACGCTAATGGAGGACACTGGGGTGCACAAGGGTCAATACATCACTTAGTCTAGAATTATCAAACGGGTGAGACAAAGGTGGCCTGAGGCGGTGCTGGCGGAACAACACGATGATGCCATAAAGACAATGTATGACATCTCGGAGGGCGGGCAGGAGATCTCTCGCCTATATGAGTTGCTGGGGACAAGGGCAGGAAAGGAGCTGTTGCAATTAAGGCGAGATTGGGAAGAGGAGGTGGGAGACCCCATGTCGGAGGGGCAATGGGATAGAACCCAAAAGTATCACAAGAAGGTATCCCGAAACGCAAGGCTCCAGCAGATACAGTTGTATATCACCCACAGAGCATATTTGACCCCTGGTAGAATTGCCAGGTTTGGTGGCCCAGGGGTTCAGAAATGCCCTCGGTGTGGGGAGGAGAACGCTGGGATATTGCATATGTTTTGGGCTTGCCCGGAGATAGGCAGGTTATGGATAGAGGTAAAGACACGTCTAGTGGAAAAAGGGATTATGCTGGAGGTGGAGTCAGCTTGGGCATGCATGCTGGGGGGCTTTACCAGACCACGCAACCTGAAGCATATTAGCAAGCTGAAGGACCTGGCCTACATTCTGACTAAACAGAGAATTGCAATGAGTTGGAAAGCAGCCCAATCGCCCAGAATCGAACTATGGTGGGCGGACCTCATGAAGTGGGCGGATGCAGAAACGGCAGCCTGCTAGGAAGCAGTCAGTAGGGGGGGGGAAGTGGGACCCCTTATAGCATGGAGACAACTGGTGGCTTCATTAGTGGGACCCCCCCCCAGGTGGCTCTTAATGATGACGACACAAGTATAAGTTTAATAATGGAAGCAGATACGCCTGAAAAGAGGCAAGATATTGACATAGAAGGAGGGGCTCGAGTTGAAGGGGTGGGTGGGGGGAGGACCGAAATGTTTAAAATATAATGTGTGGTGAAACGGTATAATGATAGTCCTCAATGTTTGTAATGTTTGGGGTGTTGTTTATAAATAATATATATATATTTTTTTTTTTAAATCAACGAGTGAGCTGTTGGACTTGTCCGCCGCCATTGTACATTAGTGTTAGGTTTCCTTTGTTTTTACTTTTATTTTGGAGTTCATGGACATTGCTCCACTTCGTGTATATAGTTCATTATTCATAGGACTTTTTTGTAGGTTTCCTTTTGTTTTTGGATCATGGACCATTTGGACTTCCATTGTATATAGTTACAGACTTGTACATACTTTATTTTAAATTATCCCATGGATCAATGGTTTTCTTTAATTTGGATTATGTTTTTCTAATCGACATTGGCAATGGACCACTTTTTCATGCAACATGACATATTTTATTTTTTCTTCATTGGATCTACATTTTCTCTTTTTTAATTTCTCTCATTGGACATTGTTTTTCAAGTTTAATTTCTTCAATGTCAGTTCATAATGTTGTAATACATTTTAGCTAACTTCAAAATTGGTGTTGGTTTCTATCATTGGTTATGTGCATGTCTCAAAGAACATTGACTCAGTCATATGTGTTACCACTGTGTGGCTCCGTTGTGCCTTCCTGCATGGGCATGGTGGTCCATTTAAGACTGTGATGGCATGGGTAATTTGGGAGTGGGTTCCGTGGATGGTTGCATGCTTGTACTGGGAGGCAAGGGGGAATAGGGTTGTCTTTAGGGACATGGGTCTGTTTTGTCAGGACATGTTGTTTGGTGGGCCATGTGTTGGTGCCTGCTGGCAGGTGCCCGTCAAGGATGGGTGGGTGGGTTTTTTGGCTGGGGGACATGAGTTGGGGCCTGATGGCAGGTGCCCGTCAATGGTGGGTGGGTCTGAGTGCAGGGGGACATGAGTCGGGGCCTGCTGGCAGGTGCCCGTCAAGGGTGGGTGGGTGATTGGGGGTGCAGGGGGACATGAGTCGGGGCCTGCTGCCAGGTGCCCGTCAACGGTGGGTGGGTGGGGGTGGGTGGGGGACATAAGTCGGGGCCTGCTGGCAGGTGCCCGTCAAGGGTGGGTAGGTGGGGGTGCAGGGGGACATGAGTCGGGGCCTGCTGGCAGGTGCCCGTCACTGCTGGGTGGGTGGGTGGTGGACATGAGTCGGGGCCTGCTGGCAGGTGCCCATCAATGGTGGGTGGGTGGGGGTGAAGAGGGACATGAGTCGGGGCCTGCTGGCAGGTGCCCGTCACTGCTGGGTGGGTGGGGGTGGATGGGGGACATGAGTCGGGGCCTGCTGGCAGGTGCCCATCAAGGGTGGGTGGGTGGCTGGGGGACATGAGTTGGGGCCTGCTGGCAGGTGCCCGTCAATGGTGGGTGGGTGGAGGTTCAGGGGGACATGAGTCGGGGCCTGCTTGCAGGTGCCCGTCACACTGGGTGGGTGGTTGGGGGACATCAGTCGGGACCTGCTGGCAGGTGCCCGTCAATAGTGGGTGGGGGACATGTGTTGGGGCTCACCCGCGCTAGCAAAAACATGTGTAAAACTCCCAGCGCACCACTCGGAATACGCGTACCCCACCCACGCTAGCTAAAACAGGTGTAAAACACCCCGCGCACCCCTCGGCAAACGCATACCCCACTCGAATTAAGTAAGATGCGTAGAAAAAGTCCCCCATGTGGTTTGGGATGCCTGTGGGGCATGGGGAGGGAGGATGGGCTGCCTGTGGGGCATGGGGAGGGAGGATGGGCTGCCTGTGGGGCATGGGGAGGGTGGATGGGCTGCCTGGGGGTATGGGGAGGGAGGATGGGCTGCCTGTGGGGCATGAAGAGGGGGGAAAAGGCACACCCGAGGGCCCACACTGCCAGTGCGCGTGTAAAAGTCCACGCGCACCCCTCAGAATACAGGTACCCCGCTCGCATCAGGTAAAATGCGTGTAGAAATCCATGCGCACCCCTCGGAATACGCACAGGCAGCCCATCCTCCCTCCCGATGCCCCACAGGCAGCCCATCCTCCCTCCCCATGCCCCACAGGCAGCCCATCCACCCTCCCCATGCCCCACAGGCAGCCCATCCTCCCGCCCCATGCCCCATAGGCAGCCCATCCTCCCTCCCCATGCCCCACAGGCAGCCCAAACCACATGGGGACTTTTTCCACACATTTTACTTAATGCGAGTGGGGCATGCATTTTCCGAGGGGTGCGCAGGGAGTTTTACACCAGTTTTAGCTAGCGTGGGTGGGGTGCGCGTATTCCGAGGGGTGCGCTGGGAGTTTTACATGTGTTTTTGCTAGCGCGGGTGGGGTATGCGTATTCCGAGGGGTACACGGGGAGTTTTACACACGTTTTTGGTAGTGCGGGTGGGGTACGTGTATTTTGAGCGGTGCGCGGGGATTTAAACATGCGTTTTGGCAGTGTCGGCCCTCGGGTGTGCCCTTTGCCCCCTCCCCATGCCCTGCAGGCAGCCCACACCACAGGGGACTACCTTACCCCCCTGGGCATGCCCCACGGCCAGCCCACATGGCACCATGCACTCGGGAGCACAGACTCATGTCCCCCAGCTACCCAGAAAATTGATGGGCACCTGCCAGCAGGCCCCGACTCATGTCCCCCATCCACCCACCCACCCAGCAGTGACGGGCACCTGCTAGCAGGCCCTGACTCAGGTCCCCCCACCCGACACGTCATCACACTCCAGACCCATGGCCCTTATGGCCACCAAAATCCCACCCCACGCCACCCCAGTCCAAACACCCAACCAAGCATTCCATCCACTCAACATTGAATTCCCAATGTCATGATAGAAAATAAATAACCAGCGTGCCCATGAATACATGTCCCTCAGACCCACACAATGGCGACACATGACTGACAAACCACATTGTGACATGGATTACCATCTACACAGGCTGCGCTTGGTAACCATCTGAAAACCACTGATTGTGGTGAGTTTAAACAGAATGGATGGGGGAAGTAATCACAAATATGTTCAGCTGGTTTGTTAGTTCAAAGAACAAGATTGTACATTCACAGGTAAAGTATCTCACATTCAATGTGTTTATTAAATCAGAACTTAAATAAAGTAAACATCTGTGTATACACCGTGTGTTTATACGATTGTAAAAGAAAGTGTTTATACTTAAGACACAGTATATTTCCATGTAATATCAAAACACATTATTTGAAGCAGGTTATCTGCCAGGTAGCAATAATCAACTTGTGTACAATTGCGAAAAAATGCTTAATACTAAAGAAGTGCCATAATCACATGTAAGTCCTGCCATGTAATGCCAAATGATGCCAAGTGGTTTATACTAAAGAAATGCCTTATACTTAAGACACA
Organism: Ambystoma mexicanum; assembly: GCF_040938575.1. Taxonomy (NCBI): domain Eukaryota; kingdom Metazoa; phylum Chordata; class Amphibia; order Caudata; family Ambystomatidae; genus Ambystoma; species Ambystoma mexicanum. The sequence continues at coordinate 1,087,394,334 of NC_090937.1, read as the reverse complement.
GTATATTTCCATGTAATATCAAAACACATTATTTGAAGCAGGCTATCTGCCAGGTAGCAATAATCAACTTGTGTACAATTGCGAAAAAATGCTTAATACTGAAGAAGTGCCATAATCACGTGTAAGTCCTGCCATGTAATGCCAAATGATGCCAAGTGGTTTATACTAAAGAAATGCCAACACGTGTTTCAACCAAAAAGGCCGTCCTCAGGGCATACAAATACATTTGCCGTTTGAACTGATATATAGTTGTTGAACCTTGGCAATTATTATATGAAAACAACCAAAGTAGGGGGAAGTGGGTCAAAGCAAAAATGCACGAAGAAACAGGAGAGAGGAGAAAAATGAAAACATAGCGTTAGAATGATACGTACTTACAGGATACATGGACGCAGCAGAAATTACTTTTCTAGATCTCAAAATCAATATTGTGTCTGATAACATCGAAACCTGCACGTTTAGGAAAGCCACTGCAGTGAACTCTATATTGCATGCCACCAGTAGCCACAGACACAGTGTTATTCAAAACATACCTAGAGGTGAAATGTTAAGAGCCAAGAGAAATTGCAGTCAAGATGAAACGTTCCAATCAGAATGTAAGTCCATTGGACACAGATTTCGGGAAAGAGGGTATCCAATCCAACTAATTAGGAAAACTACTGATGCAGTCAAGAAAATACCGAGATCGGAGTTACTGACAGAGAAGATAAAACTGCCCAGTGAACAATATCCTAAGCATGTCAACTTTATCACCAAATATTCCAGTGATCACAAATGTATACAGTACATACTGCAAAAACATTGGCACATTTTGCATTTAGATCCTGATCTGACATCGTACATTACTGATCGACCAAGTATTATTTTTACCAAGGCAAATACCCTGAGGAATATTCTTAGTCCCTCTTTCCTTAAACCTGACCCAATTGGACAGGATAATTGGCTCACTGCAAGTACAAAACCAGCAGGCTTTTTTAAGTGTGGGACATGTAATTTTTGTCATCATGCCTTAGCACCTACAAAAACTTTCAGCTGTCATAATGGACTTCAAACCAAAATACTTGACTTTATCAATTGCCGTACAAAATATGTTATCTATGGTATTCAATGTGTGTGTCAGAAAATCTATATTGGCAGCACGATTAGAGAAGTTTGCTTTAGGATTCGAGAACACCTTAACAACCTCAGCAGTCAGGACATCAGACTCCCATTGGATTCCCACTGGCAGAAGCATCATCAACTGGATAACATCAAAGATATTAAATTCATTGGACTCAAACACATCAAACAACATCAGAGAGGTGGTAACAGAGAATTGACCCTACAACAGCAGGAAGCAAGAATGATTTGTAAACTACGTTGCCTGTCACTTGGCTTGAACCAAGACCATGAACTCAATGTGTTTCTATAATTTGTGAAAATCCAGGTCCAACCACAGACAAGTTGTGCTTAGCATCTAACAAAAACACTCAGATATAGCCTGATTAATTTGACCTTTGCATTTGCTCATGCTTCAATAATTCAGCCACAGTGGCCATGCTTCATTCGTTCAGCCTTAATTGGTCATGTTACCATGGGAACCTAGTGGCAACTTTGACAATTTTAATTTTAATTTAATGCTAAACATACGGTATTCAGCCCATGAATAATGATTGGGTTTACCGGCTATGCCCGAGGTGCCTATACATAGTCTAGTGAACCTACTTGAGATTCCCCCGACCATCATCTCTTAACTGGCAATTAATTGCCTTCCCACACCTCAAATTACACAATGGCCTATACATTTTGACTACTCTAGTATCAATATACGTTCATCAAATCATTCATAGGCTGCTACATTGAACCGCCTAGGTTTTCTAATATAGGCATACACTAAGCCTTATTATCGCAGTTTCTGCACGTAAACTGTGCGGACAATGTCTGTTTCCACTTTTTATGCCGTGTTGGTATTTAGTACCAATAACCAAATATCGGAACCTAATAAAGCTTTTGAATCACTATTGGCGAATGTAGTTCTACTGAATAAGTGCATCTCTGCAAGGCATACACCAAACCTTATTATCGTAATTCTTGCACCCAAACTGTGCGGACAATGTCTGTTTCCACTTTTTATGCCGTGTTGGTATTTAGCACCAATAATCAAATATCTGTACCTAATTAAGCTGTTGAAACACTATTGGCGAATGTAGTTCCACTGAATGAGTGCATCTCTGTAAAGCAAGCGCTCTACAAATGTCCATTTCTAGTACTTCCGGCTTGGAAGAGTTTCCAAGCAACTGGGTCATGTGACTACATCACCTGACCTACTCCGTGGAGGTTACTATAGTAACTTCAGCATTGGAGAAACAACCCGCCATTGTGCACACTAACATTTGGAGCATACGCCGGTAAGCCAGAGCTGTCCCTTACTTTTCTCACATGCGAAGTTGATGCAGCATTTATATATTTCCAATCGTTTAAACACGTTGTTATGTTCATTTTGTAGATCACGGCCGGTATTAAAGGGAAAGCACGTTAAATACGTGCGTTATACTTCATTTGTACTGCATTAGCGGCACACCAGTCGAGCAACAACTACGACTTGATTGTAAGACTGGTAATTATAACCTCTATACTTTTTACAAATTATATGTTATTACTGCACAATAAACTACCAGTGCAGAACTTTAAGCTAAATATGCACCATTTTACTTTATGGCTTTTACAGCTTACAGACCTGGCCAGCCAAGCATGTAGGAATTACAAATTCCCCAACTATCAAAAACACAATCAAGAATTAGTAAATCACAATCACAATCAAGGTATGAATTGATTCATTTGTCTATATACCAATAATTAGAATAACTAACTGCACGTATCATTCTAACGCTATGTTTTCATTTTTCTCCTCTCTCCTGTTTCTTCGTGCATTTTTGCTTTGATCCACTTCCCCCTACTTTGGTTGTTTTCATATAATAATTGCCAAGGTTCAACAACTATATATCAGTTCAAACGGCAAATGTATTTGTATGCCCTGAGGACGGGCTTTTTGGTTGAAACACGTGTTGGCATTTCTTTAGTATAAACCACTTGGCATCATTTGGCATTACATGGCAGGACTTACATGTGATTATGGCACTTCTTTAGTATTAAGCATTTTTTCGCAATTGTACACAAGTTGAGTATTGCTACCTGGCAGATAGCCTGCTTCAAATAATGTGTTTTGATATTACATGGAAATATACTGTGTCTTAAGTATAAACACTTTCTTTTACAATTGTATAAACACAACGGTGTATACACAGATGTTTACTTTATTTAAGTTCTGATTTAATAAACACATTGAATGTGAGATACTTTACCTGTGAATGTACAATCTTGTTCTTTGAACTAACAAACCAGCTGAACATATTTGTGATTACTTCCCCCATCCATTCTGTTTAAACTCACCACAATCAGTGGTTTTCAGATGGTTACCAAGCGCAGCCTGTGTAGATGGTAATCCACAACAATTTGACTTACTTTAAGGTGATAGTGGTAGATCACCTCACCACCTACACGACAGCAGCTCAACCACTACTGAACTTCCTTTCACATAATTCCAGGTGTGCGCAGTCCTGATTAGGGCTTTACTTCCACAAACTCTTTTCCACATTGTGACATGCACAAAACAAATGAGAGAAGACCACACAAGTAAAGTATAGAAAAAAAGTGTATTGAAGAATAAACCAAATGAATAAAACAAAAGCAGACAATAATAAAAAAATAAATATTCCAAGTCCGGAAGTCCAAAAAGAAAAATAATAATTGAATGCTGTAACCAATAAAATCCAAAGTAAAATGGCTAAGTAAAATGGCTCCAAGGAGTCTGTCCATCAAACAAAAATCAGAGTTCCAAAAAAGAAAAGTAATCCACCATGGGTCAATAAAAATTAAATCCAGGTCCAAAACTATTTACAAATGAACATCCAAGGGTCCATGAGCCCAACAATCCAAAGGAAACCTAACCTAATTCCTACCTAATAAAAAACTATATACAAAAAGGCAGGGCATAGTCCATGCACCCCAAAGGAAAAAAAAATAGAAAGGAAACTTACACCTATAGAACTATTTACAAAGGCAGAGGGCAAGTCCAACGGCTCACTTTTTGATGTTCCAGGCCAGGGCATCATCGAACTCCTGTTCAACGTCCCGGAGGCGGGCCTCTTCCCTGGCCCTGAGGTGATGCAGCCATGGCCTCCTCCAACTCCCTGCAAGTTGCCTCGAGGCACTCAGCCCGCCTCAACGCCCTGCGCATGGAGTTCTCCGCCCTGACCATAGTGAGCCGTGCTTCTTCCGCCTGCCGCCGCTCCGCATCTATTTGCCGGCCCAACAGCTGCCACACGGAAGACATTCCCAACCAGGGTCCTCCTGCCTTCCGGCCGATGCCTGCCCCTCTGATTTTGATGCCCCCGAGCCATCCTCGCTCCCCCTTGAGCCTGCTGCTGCCGTCCATGTGCCCTGCCTGTCGATGCCTGCACGTCCTCCTCTTGCTGGGGTCCAGTTGCTGTGGTGGCCACCCCTGCTGGACCTCCGACTCCCGACTGTGGCAGGGATGTGTCCTCCATCAGCCTGGCCGCTGGGTCAGGGGCAGCTCCACAGGGTGCCCTGTTGATACTTGGGTAGGAAGATGGCACGGAGGACGACTGGCGCATATGGAGTTCAGTTGAGGAGGGGGTCGGTAGAAGGTCCAGCACACGGAGGAACCCAGCACTGGTGACTCGTCCTAATTGGTCGACGCGGTCAACAAGGCATCTGGAATAACGTGCAATGTCCTCACGAGAACCCTGCATGTCATCCCGAATGCAACGTTGACGCAACGCCACCTCAGCCAGGACAGGCTCTACACGGTCCCGGATTGCCACGTCCGCAGGGAGAGAAAGGCCAGTTGTTGAGGGCACATCCCATCCCTGAAAACAGGTCTGGATGAAGGCATCCCTGCTGGTCCTGGATGACGCAGTCACAGGATCGGGGACAGGATTACATTCAGGCGCCTATGCAGCCACCTGTGCTGCCTCCTGTCCCTTGACTGAACCACTAGCACCAGTGGAATCCACCCCTCCAGACCCCGTGCGTGGGCTTTCCACAGCCTCCTCTCAACCAAACCCCCCACCAACCTGGATGACTCTGTGCCATCTTCCTCCATAGGCCCCTATGGGGTCTCAGCTGCCCCTTCTGCTGCCGAGGAGTCCACCTCTGACCTCCGCCTCTTGGACATATCCTCGGCAGCTGCGGTCGCGGATGCGGCGCCAGACTCCTCACTCCCTGACGAGATGACAACGTGGGAGGGGAGCTGGGCCTTGCGTCTCTGGCTGGCGGTGGGATCCCTGCCGCTGTGCTCCACAGCACCGTCTCCGCCCTCTTCATCAGTCGACGCTGCAGACAGGGAGAGACAGAACACAGGCATCAGGGCACTGTACAATGGTGGGATACACACATGACAGTTGCACATGAGTGGCAGTGTCAAACTTCACAGATGGCATCACACTCCCCAACACACATATCATTTGAACCCACACACATGCGAAAATCAACATGAATGTTGCAGCAGGCAGCAGCATCCATACACATACAACAGCATGAGCATCCGAAGCTTAGCCTGACATCACATGCAACACGGGGAGTGCCGAACACATGCACACACACCACCAGACATAGATGCATCTGTACATCTCCACCACCTGTCGCAGTGAAATCATTGGCATCCATGTCATATCTGCCTCCTACATGTCGGTGTCACATGCATACATGGTGTATCACAGTGGCACACGTCAACTTCACACACACATGTACATTGTGCACATACATGAAGGTGGAACCAGCATCCATGTGTCACACCACAACCATGCCACAGTACATACACAGATATGTAAACTTGTGCGCACCCACACATGCATTTGGCCATCATGCATTTGAACACATACACCATTGATGTGCCACACACATGACTGGACTCACATGTGGCAGGCTCATGTCCCTGCACATACACATCCATACATGGGCCTTTCAAGACATATGTCCAACCTGCACACTCCTGGCACACCTCAACATACACTGCGTCCAATCAGAACGCATGGACACTTACCGCTCCACTCCGGACGGGTCTGCCTCTGAAGGACCTGGAGGTGGAGCGCTGGGTGTATGTGTTCCAGGACCCTCATCTGGATGTTGGTAAGCTGGACCCGGCACCCCTCTGCATGCGCTGCCTTCAAGAGGCGCCGGGCCTTGCTGAGGGTCCTGGACCTGAAGTCCTCCCAGCGCTTCCGGACATGTTGCATGTCGCGGGCTGCCACCCCCTCCACATTGATGGCAGCCACGATGTCCTTCCAGATCCTCTTCCGTCCTTCATTGTAGGCACGTGAACTTCCGAAGAGGGCATCATAATGCACCAGGACTTGCTCAACAAGAATACCAACTTCTGCGGCACTGAAGCTGGTAGCCCTCTGCCTCTCTGGCTGGGGGTTGCCAGTGGTCTCTGATGGTGTTCCGACCGACATGGCAACCCCTGAGGTAGGTGTGGGTGGGCAACTGGGTCCTGGTGCTGGGCTGTGGAGAGATGGAACTTCAGTGGGCAGTCTTCTGTTCCAGCAGGGGTGGTCACAGCAACTGGACCCCTGCAGATGACAGACGTGCAGGCACCAAACAGCAGGGCATGTGGCCAGCAGGCAGGCAGGCAGGCAGCAGCAGATGGCAGGTGGGAGCGGGCTCGGGGCTCGGGGGGGCAGGAAAATGGCCTTCTGGGCAGGAGCGTGGTCTTCCGTGTGTTGTCGCGTGGCCAGCTTGATACGGAGTGATTTGGCACGTTAAAAAACTGCACGTCAGCGTGTAATTCGAGGAAAGGCCCTTAGCGCGTAAGCACGTCTGTGACATAACGCGCGGGTGCTTCCCTCGTGACGGGTGCATAGTGATTCAGCACGTGAAAAAACTGCATGTCCACGTGTCAATGCGTGTAATCTGAGAAAAGGGCCTAAGCGCATAAGTGAAGTGACGTGCACAGGCGTTTCCCTCAGCACGGGCTAAAGGTGAGCGGGGCCAGCAGTTCATTGTACGTGCCTTTCGTGGAGACCAACGTGTGTGTTGCTACTTCGTGTTGTTTTGCGCGCCATCACAACTTCACAGCAGATCATGCTAGTCAGACGGTGAGTCATGAACGCTATTTTTCCCACTGCGGGCACCCCTGTATATCGCGTACCGTTTGAGGTCATAGTAGCCTGCGTGTCCCACGCGTATGTGTTTTTCGTGTCCCTGGGTGCCACCGCGTACTGTGGGAGGTTAATTCCACACACGTGGACTACCGGGGGTTGTGTGCATGGTTTTACTGCAGTTTTGGGGTACCTGAGCGTTGGTGACCCGTCACTTAATCACCGGGGTCACATACAGCCTTGCAGGTGCAGGGGTGCTGTTAACATCTTGTATCCCACCCCCTTCACCCCAATTGCCTAGGACAATTGTCGTGTACACCTCCCATTAGCACTACTACATCTGTGCCGGCACTACTACATCTGTGCCATGGCTGGGAGGCCACGAAAGGTGAGGGGTGCCTCAGCTGGGTGTACTCCATGTGGCGGGCGTGATCAGGGATGTGGCCGGGGTGACCAGGGAGTAGGAGGACTCCAGGGTGTCCAGGGTGGCTGCAGAGGGGCAAGAGGCAGGGGTGCGCCAGTTCGGCACAATGTTGTGTCACGTGTTGGTGCAGTCATGCCACCACCCCCTGCGGCTCCGGGAGATGCAGTTCTTGCATCTGGCACTGGTGCCCATGTGACCCGGCAGTCCGTTTCATTGACTGCTACGGGCCCAAGGGTAGTGGTAGCTGCAGGTGCAGCTGTGGACACCACCTACCAGGCTCTGGGTCTGCCAGAGCAGGCTGCGTTGGCACCTGAAGAGTCCCTGGAAGATTTCCAGGAGGTCAGGAGGCACACTGTAAGTGCACGCAGGGCTCCCTGACCGAGGCACGTGTCCCTGGGGCAGTATTGTCATCTGCTGCCCCGAGCAGCCGGGTGTTGGCAAGCGCATGGGCAGATGCTGCTGACAACACCCCGGATGTGAGTCTACCATCCAGGACAGTCCCGGTCAATGACCCTGACACAGCAGATGTTGCTGCGCAGGGTCCATTCCAGGGTACCCAGCAGCCACTGACGCAAGTCAGGCCTTCCGTCCTTGTTCCACCTGCCACTCCCTCGGTTCAATCCACCAACGCCACTGCCCATACTGATCAGGGCGGCATTTGCCAGCCAGGGTCCGGGCCACTGTCCAAGAGGAGGAAGGTTGCACCTGCAGTAGAGGATGGGACCCCAGACACAGCTCCGGCCTCTGACACGTCGAGGAAGAAGCCTTTCTGCGTGCAGGAACTGGACGTACTTGTGGACTACGTGCGGGACCACAACCGTGAAATGCCAGTGGGGCCGAATTGTCAGACTATGGCTGCCCATCGTATGACCCACTGGAAGCAAGTTGCGAATTGTGTGAGTGCATTGGGACATGAGGTGCGCACAACTCAAGAGTGCAAAAAGCGTTGGGATGACCTCAAACGCAGCACTAAGACGAAGCGTGCCTCCAATTATGCCATGACTGGGTTGACTGACGGTGGGTCACCAGCTCAGGAGGAAGACCTCACTTCGCACGAGTCAGTCGTTGCGGAGTTCATACCGGCAGGATTGGTCGAAGGAGTGGGAGAGATGCAGGACTTAGATGCCCCGTCCAGTGAGTGTTGTCGCGTGTTTGCCCAGACCATGTGTGTTTTGCTTGTGTGATGTGTTGTGCTTGACTGCCACTACATGTCATGTGTACATGGTTCTCATGTGCGAGTCATGCAATGCTTCACTAATGCGTGGCTGCTGTGCAGCATGCTGGACATGTAGAGCAGACGGGGACTGTCCTCATCACCACACTTGCACCCTACTCACATGCTAGCCACCCGGCTGCCCCTCCGGTCCATGTTCAAGCTCACTGGCCCTTCTGCATGTAGTCTGGGGTGTCTTTCCTATCAGCACTGGGACTATGTCATTGCATGACTGACGTGCATATGTGTTCTGTCTGCATGCGGGTACTCCACGTAGACATGCTCCCTTACCCCTCCACCCCACTGCACCCCAATTTCACCATGGCACTGGTGGGTATCATGTTGGACTCCTGCAATGGCCTGTTCAAGGCTCCTGTGTACATTCACACTACCCCCTGCCAACCTGCCAGACACATACAGTGGGGTACATCCTTTGTCCTTGATGCAGGATGTCTCACTTGGACTGTGCAGATGGCAGATGCTCCGCAGGGACATGAGTGCCCATTCATGCTCCATGTGCATTCCATGAATGCCTCTATGTGTCCTTCACCGGATGATCATTGTAGTACGTGTCCAGGATGACCTACATTTCATGGCATCTGATCAACCATTCCATGGCCACACTGGCTCAGTCCTGCATCAAGCATATGTTTAGGGTGTCACAGTCTGTGTGTGGCAAAGGCCTCCCCCTGTTTCAGGCCCCTGACTCTGTTCAACTGGTGTAGTGGCTTCTGCACACATTGGTGTACTACTGAGGGTTCATCATGTGTCCTGCTTACTGTCCCATTATCATCTTCTGTGTTGTCAGTTGACTCAGGTGATGCAATTGACGCTAGTCAACACTGTCTACTAATACGCAGGTCTCTGGTCACCCTTTTGCTGCCATGCAATGTCTCCCTGCATTTTCACTGAGGGGGGGGGGGGGGGTTTGCTTATAGCCATGCAACCCATTGCATGCACATTGTACGTGATGCCTGAACTTTCCCTTACACTGCCTTCACGTTTATTAATAGACATCATATTGTACTACTTCAGGTAGATAGTGTGTAACGTACACATGTTCTGCACTGCGTCAACCCACTTCTGAGCCGTGTTACACCGTTCTACATGCCTACTCACTGATTCAATGTCAAAGTGACCTGGCATGTATGGTCAGATTTTCATCCCTTCTCTGTCATAAATGCCACGGGCACAGGTGCATCCTGTGACACATGTCCTCAGTATTGGTACTCCCTAGTAGTTGTTTAGAAAAGTTGATTGGTCAATCTGCAGCCTATACCAACTGGCATAGGGCGCAGATAGAATGTAGCCTGCCAATCGGGTTGTAATGACTGTGGAGCTTCCTTCACGTGTGTATGTGTACACCTCCACATACATCAAAGCAAGCGGGCATTGTAGCTGCTTGCTTTGGTGTATTGGATGCTGTTCATGTTCACAATACAGGTGTATGGGGAAAGGGGTGTTTTTGAACGCTTTCACATGTACATGTGCAAGCAGCATCAACGTTGTGTAGTGCAACATTGCGACTCGTCAATTATGTGTGTGTATGAAAGTGATCATTTACACATGTGTCTACCGCAGCTTTTTTGTTGACGGACTAATATGTAGTTGATTGACGTTAATGCTGGTGAGATTACTGCATTGCGCACGTTATGTTCAACTGGCATAATCCTGAAGATGCACTGTTGTGCAGTATGTGTACGCCCAGGCCCACTTAGCTGATATGGTGGGGCCTGGCCGTGGAGATTTTACACAAGGCATGATGGAATAGGGCACATTCATAGCACAATGTGCTCAATCAGGGCCTGAGGGGTGTTGTGGCAGCTTCATGTCCTGCAGCTCGGACCATACTGGGCGTAATGGTGCCTCATGCCTGGTTGCAGGCCCTTGCTTTGCTTGGGACATTCACAACATCTACATGGCCCATGCCACCCGGTACGGGCCGAGCTGCAGATGGATGTAGCTATATTGGTGATGATGGTTTACTGATGCATGTGTACATGCATATTACGTCTGTCATTGTGTGCTTGGATTCACTTGCAGCAGTGGTCAATTTGCAGTTCAGACATGCTTATGGTATGTGCCATCTCTTTGTTGCCATCTGTCTTTTCTGCCTGTGACATGTGCCTGACCGAGGTGGTGTCTGATGGAGTTCATGTACTACTTTTTGTACTTGTGTAGGCTTTGCTATGTAGACACATCCATTTATACTTTTGGGATGTGTTTGCATATCAAGGCCACTGGATGCATGCCAGGTTCTCATTTGTGTGTGACATGTCTGCTTCATGTGTTGGCTGTCAATGTGATGTCTATGTGTGTGTGGGTTATGTGCTTCTGACATGTGTACTCATGTTTGTTTTTCCCCCTTTTCAGATGATGACGCAATGGAGCCAGAGGATGGTGTTGCCATGCCAGGCACAGGGTTGCTATCACACCAGCAACCCAGCACAGTAGGGGTTGTGTGGTGGTAGAGCACGAGATCGCACTTGTGTTCCAGACCATCGTGTTTAGGGCTGGCAATGAGTCTAGCCAGGATGATCACTCTGATGACCATGTCGAGTTGGATGTGCGTCGGGTCCATTTGTCAATGGTGAGTGATTCTGATGTGGACGCTCCTCTGTCCGCGACACCTGCACTGAGGGGCCAGACGGTGGTGGGACCTCCGCCTGTGGTGGATCGGGATGCAAGGTCACACTCCACACCAGTTGCTGATGTGCCTGGGGCATCACGTCAATGGAGGAATGTAGTCCTGCAGCCGCGGGTCGGTGCCAACCCAACACGGACGACGGCTCCTTGGGCCCCGCAGGTGTCAAGCACAGCAACGCGATGGCCGCGTGCCACTGGGTTATACTGAGTGGGAGCAAGCCATGGTTGCCAATTCCGAACACCAGGGGGCAACAATTGATAACATCGCTGAGAGCAAGAACGTGTGGCCGAATCCATGCTCCCCCCTGCTCGGCAGTTGGATCCCCAGCAGCGGGCGGCACAGTCCACGGCCCGCTTGCTCAGGCTGGGCATGGCAGCCTCAGACAGGACAAGCCGGGCTGAAATGTTGTCTCTGCATCAAGCAATTGCTGCTCACGCAGAGGCACACATGGACGCCATGAGGATTGACTATGAATCCGTCAGAAATACTCTGGGTGTGCTCTTGATGTCCCAGAGGCAGCGGTCAGAGGAGAGGTTGGAGAACCTGGAGAATACCATCTCGGCTGAGCTACGTGCTTGCCGGGAGGTTTACCAGATGTCCAGCCAGGCCATGCAGGAAGAACTCAGTGTGACACGTGTTACCTTGCAAGAGGAAGCACGCATGTCACGCAAGGTTCTGCATGCTGACCTACGTGTCATCGCCGCCCAGAACCAGGCTCACCCGTCCCGCAGACTTGCTGCCGACGAGGGGCAAGCTGCGCATAGGCGTGGTCAGGGTACTGTGCCACGTCAACCTTTTCAGCCAGATAGTGATGAGGACGACGACTTATCTCCTACACAGGTCGGGCTGTGCAGGCGTTGAGCCCATGGAGGATTTTTTTGGTCTCAAACCACATCATCGCATGTGGGTGTTGAGGTGCACCCTGTACCTCCCCCCTCCTGGGTGCCTCCCCTCACAACCCGGGTCGTATGTGGCCATTTTTGATTTTTATAGTTAGTTTAATTAGTTGATATTGTTTTTTATAGTTAGTTTAATTAGTTAATATTGCGTTTTTATAGTTAGTTTAATTAGTTAATATAGTTTAAAATTGTTTGTCTATTGTGCATTCATGTGACGGTGTGGTGCTTTGTGGCTTTTGAAAGCATTCACTCTCTGTTCCAGCTGGGCCCTTCAAGCTTGTCTTGTGTATGTGTTTGCAGCTTGGGGTCCTGACTCACATGTGCCACTCCTGCTTCCCCTATCCATGGGCTTGCAAGGATGGTTCAGTGTAACAACCATTTACACAAGGGCATTGGACTTTCGTCATATCTGTGGCCTGTCTGCTGCTGTTGTACTTGTGTTAACACCCCTAGTGGGGATTATTAGTGTTTTCTCCACGGCATGTCTGCAATTAATTTTGGTGAGTACATGACTGATATGTCCATTTATTGATGTTGATTGTGATGTATGTTCTTTTCTTGCCTGTATATGTGCTTGATGCACTTCATGCTGTAGACAGTAGCCTGCACCCTTTGGCTGTAAAGTCACACTGATGGTGGGAGGAGTTCGGATGTAGGTCTCAAACATGGCCGAGTGACAACCAGCATGAAGACACACACAGGGAGCTTTACCGCCTTATTAACATCTTTTATGCCCTTTCTGCAGAAAAATGAGCCTCCAAACTACCTTTCCCAGCAGACACAGGACCAAAAACTACTGAAACCTGGCCACGTTGGGTGGTGCACATGTGCGCATGTGTGCGCAAGCACAAGCACAGGGCTTGTGCTCAGACATCCGACAGAAGCAGACGTGTTTCCAGGAGCTCCAAGAAAGGTGAGCAGCACAAGGGCACACACCCCAGCCAACCTTCCACCAGGCCCCTTGCACATGCATGCTGAGTAGCACCAGTGCTGGGGAGCTTGGCCAGGCATTGTAGAAGAAGCGCACAGTACAGCTAAGACGCGTTGAGGAACAAATGCCAAGTAGCTTTACAAGTTGTCTGGGGCATATGCAGGGGCTGTCGCTCATATCCTCGAGTCCCCCCGGCTCTATAGAAGCTGAGTTATTAGGGCAGTAGCGTTCCTAGCCAGAAACTAATACAGCGCACGGGGGCAACCAGCGAGGCACAGACTCGAGTGCAGTGCATATCATTTGCATGTGCAAATTGCCACGTGCACTACCTATTGAAATCCGCGGCTGCCAGAACACGACTTGTACTGAAGTCGCACCTCGCCATACGCGTCTTGCAGCTCACCCAGGGACCATTGAATCATGTGTGATTCTTGACACATTGGTGTTCCATTTACCGCACGTCCATGTGCGCCTGCCTTACTGCATTGACAGTGTATGAACCATCACGGGGGCAAGCTAAAGTATACGAACAAAGCTGCAGACAAGAGTGTTTGTGGAGAAGTCACTTAGTTTGAGGCATGAATGGTGTTGTGTATGTTGAAAACACACACAGATTAGTAACTCACGCTCTCTTTGCAGCATTGAACTGCTCCTGTTACCGGACCTGAGAGTGTGCAGGCAGGAGGCCAGCACTCACCCCAGAGATAAGTCTCTCTTTGGCTTGCATTTGACTCATTTGGTACAATGTGCATGATGAACATGTTTTCTCAGATTGAGTATGTGTTATTGTGAATAGTAGTTTTTACTACTTTGACTACTTTCCCTTGCCAATCCCCTCTCCTGCCCCTCTTTGCGGTTATCCTGCATACCAATACCTGTCCAAACAACATATCCCTGACCCTCCTTCCCCGCCGGGGTCTCAGAGGCCTGTGTAAGTTTGACCTTGCAGGCGCCCAGACCACAGAGGGGGTGGTTGGTTCGTGCCACTCCTGCGCCTGGACACCGGAGCTGTGACACTTCCCATCAGTTGTTGCATCCTCATTGTATGTTATGTACCATAAATGGTACCCATCCTGTAGGACCATTGTTCAACTGTGCTACCTTGGTTGTTCTATCATTGTGCTTGTACATGTGCTTTGACATTTCCTGCTACTTCAAGTCATCTACTGGATACCCTTCCTGGGTTTTGTGGTGCCTAGAGGCTTTTTCCCTGGTTTGTGGGTTTGGCTCCTTGGGAGTTCTCTGCGATTTGATATTTTTACCAGTCAAGGTGGCCTCTGAGGGGGCTGGACCCTACTTACACGCAAGCTGGAACATGGAGACCAAGGGGTAGGGTGATCCTGTAGAACGGTAGACTTGAAGGAAGAAGGCTACATACCCCAGACGCAGTTGTCCAGAAGGTCACGGTGATGTGTAAATGAGGGAGGGCCTTTTGTTGTTGGACAGTTGGCTTGGGCTAGAGTGTTTTAGGCACTCTGACATTGTAATTGTGGGGTACTATGTACATGATGTGTTGTGCTGGTCAATGCCTGTTCCTGTGTTGTCTTTACTTTTCAGGTGTCAGGGGATTGGTGTGGTTTGACATACTGGGGTGTTCACATGGGCAGTGTTCACATGTGATGTGTACAGGACACTGAGGGTCACTTTATTTCACATGCATATATTGAGTGCATGTCCCTAATGACACACACAGTTGCACAATGATCCACCACACGTATAACCACCTTTCCATGGCCACAGGTAAACACAGATTGCATTCTCGGGCCCGCTGTGTCCCTGCAGCACATGATCTATTACCATTTGGGTATCCTGTACATGCGTCATTTGGTTATTGATTTGATTTGTCATTTTCATGTGATGCTCAAGGTGTATCTGCAACACAATGGCTGATCAATGTGCTGTGTGCTGAGCAGTGTGTTGCAGGAGACACACAGAGAACACGGGTTTGGGAGTAGGGATTTTGCCATGCCCAATGTGCATGTGAACAGGCATTCAGTACTGTGTTCATGCTACGACTGGTGGAAAACATTTGTGTCTGACTTTGTATGTGTGGGAGGTTGTTGGTCAGTCATTTCATCTGATTCAATGTCAAGCATCATTGTCTCATGCCAGTTTTCATTTATGACATGTCACTTCGTATTTTATTGGTCATGTGTTGGCCTTTTGCTATTGCATGCCATGTCATGGAGTGGCAGACAAAGGTGATGTGGGTTGGGAGGGTTTGGGTGACATACCAGGGATTGTGATGCCTGTTTTGCGGGGGGTGGGGGGAAGAGGGTGATACACACCTTGCATGTGTTCCTTTTGGTCACAGAGGATTGGTTATGTTTCAGTAGTTAGGGATGCACACAATGTGGCACTTCCGTGGCAACATTCTCAGGGTGGTAAGGTTGTGACAGTTGACTATCTCTTTGTCATCATCAATTGTCACCTGGTATGTGCCAGGCCTGTGGGCACTACGCAGGGGTGGGAGTTTAGGTGAAAAATGTGGCCACAAGCTGGGTCCGGGCTGCCTCGCCACGTGCCCTTTCCCCTCCCATGGGCAGCGCCTGTGCCTGTGGTTGGGGATGTGGGGGCACCACCATGTCCACCGGTACATCCTGCCGTGTTGCAACATTGTGCAGGACACATGCTGCCACAATGATCCTGCACACTACTGGGGGTGCATATAGTAGCTGGCCGCCAGAGCGGACAAGGGAGCGGAACCGTGACTTGAGCACTCCGAATGTGCGCTCCACTATGCCCCTGGTTACAATATGGGCAGCGTTGTATCTTACCTGGGGTGGTGTGGTGCTGTTCCGGATTGGCATCATCATGTGGTTGCTCAGAGGGTAGGCACTGTCCCCTGGGGAGGTGATAATGGTTGTGATTATTGGTGTTTGTGTATTTGGCTGTGTGTGACATGCATGCATGTGCACAGGCATTTGTACTCACCTAGGAGCCATGTGTCGCCATGCTTCTCAGCTTCCAGGGCCCGGGTCAGGGCGGACATTCTGTATATGAAACTGTCATGGGTAGAGCCAGGGTAGTTTGCATAGACAGAGGTGATGATTCCCTTTGCATCGGGTACGACATGCACGTTGATGGAATGCCAGTGCTTGCGGTTTCGATAGATGTGATCAGTGGCCCTAGGTGGACGTAGGGCCACATGGGTGCAATCTATGGCACTGAGCACTTTGGGAAAGTGTGCCACCCTGTAAAAGTCCTGGACCACGGCCTGCATTCTGCGGGTGTTCTGGGCATGTATAGCCTGCGGACTGAGGGGCGCGCAGTGATAATTGCCAACACCTGGTGTAGGCAGCGTGACTGCGTGGCCTGTGAGACCCCCCCAATATGGCAGTTGTCCACTGAAATGACCCAGTGGCCAAAAAATGCAGGACATTAAGCACCTTCTCCAAGGGGCTCAATGCTTGGGAGCACAGGGTGGGTGATGTAAGGTCATCTTCCCACTCCCTGACCAGGTCTAGGATGAAACGGGGTGGAAACCTATACCTGCCATAGACCTGTTCGTCAGGCATCCCAAAAAGGCTAGTCTGGGGAAAAAAATGCAGGGCCTGGCTATTCTCCTCCTCCTGCGGTGTCCCACGATCAGTGCTGCGACAAATGAGGCATTCATCGTAGCTGGATATACGTGTTTGTTGTTTGCGTGCACTTTTATACTGTGCCCGGGGACTCTTCCACCTGCCTTTGTGTGGCAGACGTGTTGACGCCTATGCGCGTCTTTTGGCGTGCGTGGGTTTCCCGTATTCGATTCCATGAATACATATTGTTCGCGTGCGTGTGGGCGTTCTGTGTATTTCCCTGCAGTACTTCCTCAGTTACGCCTTCTTTTTCACTCGTTGTTCCTCATTCCGCCTGTTACACCCGCGTCCCGCCCCCTTTTTGGTGTGTGCGCCGACGTTCTACGCTTTCCCTGTGCGTGTCGTGCACAGTTTTCGGGATGTTGCAATGATGTGTGCGCCCGTGAGCGTCACGCGCGGATTTGGCGCACATCCTGGGGAAAACTCGCGCAAGCCCTTCCTTGAATCGCACGCCTGCGCGTGCGCTTGCTTTTTCACGCTTGTGCCAGATTGCGCAGAGATTTCCGGCGCACATTTCTTCCATGAATCGGCCCCTTAGTGTCAGTACAACTGTCAAAGTAATTTCCAATAAATAAATGACCACTAAGTAATTTACTTTTTGCAAATGGCATGGAACTATCCAGAAGCCCTGTTCCTGCTGTTCGAATACTGGGGTCACCTGAGGGTGGATCTCTTTGCCATGAAGGAGAACTTGAAATGCCACCACTTTGCTTCGTGGATGGGCACACAATCTTCCACGTCTCATGGAACAACATGTTGTGCTATGCGTTCCCTCCAACCTTGCTAATTCAGAAAGTCTTGTGCACATTCAGATAATCAACAGGATGCATCATGATCCTGGTGGTACGCAATTGCCTATCCAAGATATTGTACTCAGATCTGATCCACATGGCCAGTCAGGGTCATGTACTTCTATGCACAACGTGTCCTCACCTGCTCCCTCAGCAGTGAGGGGCAGTGGTTCACCCAGCACCGGGTGCGCTAACCCTAGTGGCTTGGTTCCTGAGTAATTAACACTCAGGCATCTGGGACTAGCAGATAAAAATGTGAAGATAATGCAAAATGCAAGAAAGGATTCAACCAAGAGCCGATACTAAAGCAAATGGACACATTTTTGCTTCTGGGCAAAGGACAATAATTTGGATCCAGTCACGTGCTCACTGGCTCAGGTACTGAATTTCTCAGCGCACTTGGCACAATCAGGGGTACAAGTGGTCAAATGCTGCACCTATTTAGTAGCCATAGTAGTTTACATGAATTCAGAGACAATGTCCTTCTCAAGACTATACCATCCCATCAAATGGCCTCATCCGGTTTGGGGATTTACTATCATCCTGGCAACTTTAGTTCATAAGCCCTTTGAACCTATGGCTTCCACAGATATAAAGTGGGTGACACTCAAAACGGCATTGTTAGTGGGACTAACATCAGCACGTGGGATTAGTGAAATACCGAAACTGGTGTCCTCAGAACCCTACACAGTGTTCCACAAAGACAAGCTAGTTCCAAATTTCTCAACATTTCATATAAATGAGGAGATTATCCTCTTTATTTGTTTCCTGGATCCTCAATCGGATGTGGAAAAAGCACTACACAGTTTGGACTTAAGAGCTCTTAAATTCTATCTCAGCAGGACTAAGCCATTCTGTAAATCAGATGCTGTACTGGTTACTTTTGGTGGTTCTTCTCGAGGCACTCAGCCATCCAAAGCATCAATAGCTAGATGGATGGTGACTGCTATTACAGAATCTTGCAAGTTGCAGAATAAACCGTGCCCATCAAATATTCACGTTCATGCATTCATAGCAACAGTTTCTGCTGTGGCTTTCCAGAGAAGTGCCATGGGATGTTATAAGCAAAGCAGCCACTTGCCTTCAGCAGTTCGCAAACATTATTGTTTAGAAGTTAGTGCCAGATCTGATGCAGCCTTTGGCCCAACAGTTTTTAGGAATTTATTTGCTCAATATAAATTTGCTATTCCTCCTCCCACAGGCTAAATCTGTTGTAATCGACCATATAGTATGGTGGAAAGGGGACGGGAAGTAGGAGTAATTAAGTTACTCACCATAGTAACTAATGTACTCTTAGTCCATAGTCCTCTTTCCTCCACACAACCCACTTTCCTCCCCAGGTGTCTGGACATTTCATCGAAAATAATTCGTCGACAGGACATTTGGTCGACGTAATTTCGTCAAAAACCAAATGGTTGAATTTTTTTAAAAATTTATATATATATTTTTAAGGTTGTAGTTTGGGGGAAAAAAAGGGGTTTTTTAGAAAAAAAAGGGGAGGGGGTTGGGGCCCCCCCCCAAAAAAAGGGGGGTAAAAATAAAAAAAATAAAAATTCGACCCTTTGGTTTTCGACCAAATTGGTTCAACCATTTGTCCAGTCGACCAATTTTTTTCGATCAAATGTCTGGTAACCTCCTCCCCATACTAAAACAGTTTAGGCTGAAACCACTTGCTGATCCATAAAAGGGGGAATGAGGTGAGGCCCCAGAGGGCAGGGCTAGCTGAACATAGTCACGCCCATGTCCACACCTCTGCGTGCCTTAAATTTAAAGTGGGGATGCGCTTTTTTAAGAGAAACAAGGTTCTGGTCCCGTCCTTGTGCAGTGACGGCCATACATTATGGAGGAAAGGGGACTATGGACTAGGGGTACATTAGTCACTACGGTGAGCAGCCTTTAATTGATTTACTTTTTGGAGAAGCATATGAGCAAGGCAGTCCTCTGGGTACTGGACTCTAGCATCCATAGGTGCAGTCATTTTCCCATTTTTGATTACTGCCACACAGTTATAATTACTTGCACAGGCCACCCCCATCCAGGCGGCAGCATGGAGCTCAGCCTTAAGAGGCACAACTTAAGTAAATCTTCCCAAATGGCATTGTCAGAATGACAGATTATAAGCAACTACGGCACAGCTGAACAAAATTCCACTTATGATCAATAATTGTTATTAGATCAAAAACTGATTTAAATGTGCAGACTAAACAAGCTGTTTTATGTGATATTTTAAGGATAGATTTGGGTCATTGCAAAACCCCAGTGATATGAATAGGAAGCCAAGTAAAGCATTAAACCAAGTCCAGTTTCAGCATCAAAAGCTTAGTAAACAGTTTACATTGCTAGTAGGACTTCAAGAATAATTGTGGTGGGTGTGAGAAATCTGGACAATTCGTCCCTTGCCCCCTAGAGGGGAGCTATGCCCTGTGAGCCTAGAAAGGTGAGCCCACTCTACAATACCCTCCCTAGGGGTATGAGCAAGTGGGACCTCACTGAAAGTGACTCCCCTCTCTGGGACAAGGAGTCCCAGTCCAATGAGGACCTCCCTGAACGGACTACATGGTCTGCCTACCTGGGACTTGAAAGAACTGTTTGTTCTCAGATTTTACTACAAATTCCAGGAATCCTCCTTCCACCCTGTTGGATTCAGGTAATGCTGACATTCATCTGAAGACTGTCAGAAAGGAAGAAGGACACACCTTTTTTGATTGTGATGACGTAAGAACTGTGAATGGGGAGAGACCAGGGATGCCGCTGTTGCGACTCCTAGGAAGGAAGGAGCATCCACAATACACACAGGCGAGCCTCTGGGAACACGTCCTGCGGGGCGGATATGTGGAGCCAGCGGTAGCAATACCTGCTAGCTGGAGGCTACAAAGCGGGTACGCTGACCAAGCGAGAGACTCTGGTCAGGAAAGGACCCTAGACGGGAAGCAAACAGTCTTTCGTAGTGGAACGACCCCTAAAGCACAGTGGTGGGCTGGTTCCCAGCAACTGACGCCGAGACCAGGCAAAGCAAGGAGCCTGTGTCCCCGAGCTCCACAAAGCTAGTGCTGGAACTAGCAAGATGAGCACGAACAGGAAAGCGAATGCTCCCACTATGACAACACCAATGAAGGCTGTAACCTGTGGAGTCAAGGACTGCAAAAGCCGTTCACGATATGAGAAGCTAGGAAACTGGAATGGGCACAAGACCCAGGTCAAGGCTGGAGAAGTAGCCAGGAAGAGTGAAAGAAATACAAACTCTGTCTATGAAGGCTAGCAAAGCCGTTTACAGTATCAAAAAGTGAGAGAGTTGTATGGGCACATGTCCTGTGAACCAGGGAGTGGAAGGTATACATGTTCTTTGAAATCAAGGCTGGGGAAGCCAATAAATGTATGAGAGTAATTGGACTGAGAACCAATAATCCTACTAAAGGGCTACAGGACTTTGGGGAGTCCCTGTGCCACAAAGGTGGGATACAGAAAAGCATATGCAAAGTAATCCTGGAGGGATTTTAATGTTGGCAAAAAGCTGAAGTGATCCTGGACGAATTTAACCATAGGTAAAGAGAGGAATAACATATCAGAAGAAGAACTTGTCTTTTCCCAGAGAGGGGGAAGAAAGAACTGCCTAGAAGACATTTATATTTTAACCGACAAACTACACACAAGGATGGTGCATTGTGTAAAAATATTTTATCAGAACATTGAGACTTATAATAAGTCCTCTAAGAGCCGGGCCAGGCAGAAGCCCATTCCGAGGCTGTTGTGCAAGCCTCCTTTTCTTTTTAGTTAAGTTGTCTAATGTGGTAGGCCCAGTTAGTAACTAGGAATTCGGACCCTGGACTCTTTATTTTGGTCTACGACAAGCTCCCTTTGTTTTTTTTGTTTTAGAAAGTAGGGAATTTCCCTCATAGCGATGGGAACCTTTAATTATTTTTCTTTTATTTGAATAAACCCGTTTACAGCATGACCCATGGTTGTCCAAGTCCTTCTGGTTCACCACACAGGGTTGAGCAATGACACACTGAACACATATGGTATTGATTTGAACTTTTTTTGTGGACTTTTTTTCCAGGGAAAGGTTTTGATGAACGCCTACAGGGCCTAAGGTAAATCCTACAAACAAAGTTCAAACCCTATTGCTGTAAGTCCTTGTATCTTCCCTGAGACACCAGTAAGGAAGGCATGATATCAATAGTAGACACAGACACAATAGATACAAGTTTCAAAAACCTTTATTTGGTCTTTTGGTTGTGAGCTCATCCCCTCCCTGAAAACGGGTCTGGACGTAGGCATCCCTGCTGGTGCGGGATGATGCAGTCACAGGATCGGGGACAGGATCACACACAGGCACCTCCGCGGCAGCCTGTGCTGCCTCCTGTCCCTGCCCCTGGACTGCACCACTAGCACCAGTGGAATCCCCCCTCCAGACCCCGTGTGTGTCCCTTCCACGGCTTCCTCCTCAACCAGACCCCCCACCAACCTGGATGACTCCGTGCCATCTTCCTCCATCGGACCCTGTGGGGTCTCAGCTGCCCTTCTGCTGCCAAGGAGTCTGCCTCCGACCTCTGCCTCTTGGACCTATCCTCAGCAGCTGCGGCCACGGACGCGGCTCCAGACTCCTCACTCCCCGACGAGATGACAACATGGGAGGGGAGCTGGGCCTTGCGTCTCTGGCTGGTGGTGCGATCCCTGCCGCTTTGCTCCACAGCACCGTCTCCGCCCTCTTCATCAGTTGACGCTGCACACAGGGAGAGATAGAACACAGGCATCAGGGCACTGTACAATGGTCTGATACACACATGACAGTTATACATGAGTGGCAGTGTCAAACTTCAAACATGCCATCACACATGTCATTTCAACTCACACACATGAGCACATCAACAGGAATGTTGCACCAGGCAGCACCATCCATTCACAAACAACAGCATGAGCAGCAGAAGGTGAGCTTGTCGTCCCATGCAACACAGGGAGTGCAGAACACATGCACACACGCCACCAGACATACATGCATCTGTACATCTCCACCACCTGTCGGTGTGATATCATTCCCATCCATGTCACATCTGTCAATCAGCCTCCTACATGTCAGTGTCACATGCATCCATGGTGTATCCCAGTTGCACACTTGTCAAATACACACACATGCAAATGTACATAGTGGAGATACATGCAGGTGGAAGCAGCACCCGTGTTTGACACCACAACCATGTCACAGTACATACACAGAAATTCAAAAATGTGTGCACCCACACCTGCATTTGCCAAGCATGCTTACCAACACATACACCATAGATGTGTCTCACACATGAGAGGACTCACATGCGGCAGGCTCATTTCCCTGTACATACACATGCACACATGGCTCTACACAGACATATGTACAACCTGCACACTCCTGCCACACCTCAACATGCACAGCGTCCAATCAGTACAAAGGTACACTTACCGCTCGACTCCAGGCGGGTATGCCTCTCAAGGACCTGGAGGTGGAGCGCTGGGCGTAAATGTTCCAGGACCCTCATTTGGTTGTTGGTTAGGCGGACCCGGCACCCCTTGGCATCTGCTGCCTTCAAGAGGCGCCGGGCCTTGTTGAGGGTCCTGGACCTGAAGTCCTCCCGGCGCTTCCGGACGTGTTGAATGTCGCGGACTGCCACCCCCTCCTCGTTGATGGCAGTCACGATGTCCATCCAGATCCTCTTCCGTCCTTCATTGTCGGCGTGCAAACTTCCAAAGAGGCCATCATACTGCCCCAGGACTTGCTCCACCAGGATACCAACTTCACTGGCACTGAAGCTGGTAGCCCTCTGCCTCTCTGGCTGGGGTTGCCAGTGGTGCCAGATGGTGGTGTGTCCGACATGGCAACCCCAGAGGCAGGTGTGGGTGAGCAACTGGGTCCTGGGGCTGGGCTGTAGAGCGATGGTACCCCAGTCGGGAGTCTTGTGTTCCAGCAGGGGTGGTCACAGCAACTGCACCCCTGCAGATGGCTGTCGTGCAGGCACCAAATAGCAGGGCACGTGGGCAGCAGGCAGGCAGGCAGCAGCAGATGGCAGGTGGGAGCGTGCTCGGGGCTGTGGGGGGCAGGAAAATAGCCTTCTGGGCAGGAGCGTGGTCTTCCGTGTGTTGTCGCATGGCCAGCTTGATACGGAGTGATTTGGTACGTGAAAAAACCGCACGTCAGCGTGTAATTCGAGGAAAGGCCCTTAGCGCGTAAGCGCGTCTATGACGTTACGCGCACGGGCGTTTCCCTCAGCATGGGTTAAAGGTGAGCAGGGCCAGCAGTTCGCTGTACGTGCCTTTCGTGGAGACCGACGTGTGTGTTGCTACTTCGTGTTGTTTTGCGCAACATGTCAACTTCACAGCGGATCAAGGACGTATCTCTTCTTTTGGCGGGGGTATTGGCTATGCATGTTTTTCATTATCACGCTAGTGTGACGGTGAGTCGCGCATGCTATTTTTCCCCACTGCGGGTGCCCTTGTGTATTGCATACCCGTTTTCGAGGTCATAGTAGCCTGCGTGTCCCACACGTATGTGTTTTTTTTTTTGTTCCTGGGTGCTACCGTGTACTGCGGGAGGTTAATTCCACACACGTGGGCTACCGGGGATTGCGTGCACAGTTTTACTGCAGTTTTGGGGTGCCTGAGCGTTGCGCGACTCGTCACTTCATCACCGGGGTCACATACAGCCTTGCAGGTGCAGGGGTGCTTTTAACATCTTGTATCCCACCACCTTCACCCCAATTGCCCAGGACATTTGTCGTGTACACCTCCCGTTGGCACTAGTCCATCTGTGCCGGCACTACTCCATCTGTGCCATGGTTGGGAGGCCACGAAAGGTGAAGGCCGTCTCAGCTGGGCGTACTCCTCGTGGCGGGCGTGGTCAGGGACGTGGCCGGGGTGACCAGGGAGTAGGGAGACTCCAGGGTGACCAGGGTAGCTGCAGAGGGTGAAGAGGCAGGGGTGCGCCAGCTCGGGACGATGTTGTTCCACGTGTTGGTGACCCGGCAGTCCGTTTCATCGACTGCCACGGGCCCAAAGGTCGTGGTAGCTGCAGCTGCAGCTGTGGACACCACCACACAGGCTCAGGGTCTGCCAGCAC
This sequence comes from Ambystoma mexicanum, assembly GCF_040938575.1. Taxonomy (NCBI): domain Eukaryota; kingdom Metazoa; phylum Chordata; class Amphibia; order Caudata; family Ambystomatidae; genus Ambystoma; species Ambystoma mexicanum. The sequence goes on along the minus strand of NC_090937.1, from coordinate 1,087,369,604 downwards.
AGGCTGCGTTGGCACTTGAACAGTCCATGGAGGATTTCCAGCAGGTCAGGAGGAACACCGTAGGTGCACGCAGGGCTGCCCTGACCGAGGCAGGTGTCCCTGGGGCAGTAATGTCATCTGCTGCCCCGACCAGCCGGGTGTTGGCAAGTGCAGGGGCAGATACAGCCAACAACACCCCGGTTGTGAGTCTACCAACCAGGACAGTCGCGGTCAATGACCCTGGCACAGCGGATGTTGCTGCGCAGGGTTCATTCCAGGGCAGCCACTGACGCAAGTCAGGCCTTCGGTCATCCTTCCACCTGCCACTCCCTTGGTTCAATCCACCGGTGCCACTGGCCATACTGATCAGGGCAGCATTCGCCAGCCAGGGTTTGCACCACCACCCAAGAGGAGGAAGGTTGCACCTGCAACACAGGCTGGGACTCCAGACACAGCCACGGCCTCCTGCACGTCAAAGAAGAAGCCTTTCTGTGCACAGGAACTGGACTCCTTTGTGGACTACGTGCGGGAACACAGCCGTGACATGGTAGTGGGTCTGAATTGTCAAACTACGGCTGCCCATCGGAATACCCAGTGGAAGCATGTTGCAGATAATGTGAGTGCATTCGGCCATGAGGTGCGCACAGCTGCCGAGTGCAAGAAGCGTTAGGATGACCTCAAACGCAGCGCAAAGGGCAAGCGTGCCTCTAATTACAGCATGACTCTGGTGACTGGAAGTGGGCCACCATCCGAGGAGGATGACCTCACTCCGCACGAGTCACTGGTTGCACAGTTCATACCAGCAGAATCGGTCGAAGGAGTGGGAGAGATGCAGGATTTTGATGCCCCGTCCAGTGAGAGTTGTTGGGTGTATGTCCAGCCCATGTTTGGTTTGCCTGTGTGATGTGCTGTGCTTGACGGCCACTACATGCTATGTGTACATGGTTCTCATGTGCTAGTCATGCAATGCTTCACTGATGCGTGCATGCTGTGCAGGATGGTGGACATGTAGAGCAGACGGGGACTGTCCTCATCACCACACTTGCACCCTACTCACATGCTAGTCACCCAGGTGCCCCTCCGGTCCATGATCCAGCTCACTGGCCCTTCTGCATGTAGCCAGGGTGTCTTTCCTCTCCGCACTGGGACTATGCATGACTGACATGCATGTGTCCTCTGCCTGCATGCGGGTACTCCACGTAGGCATGCCCTCTTGCCCCTCCACCCCCCCTGCACCCCAATTTCAACATTGCACTGGTGTGCATCATTTTGGCATACTGCAATGGCCTGTTCAAGCCTCCTGTGTACATGCTAACTTCCACCAGGCAACCTGCCAGACACATGCAGTGGGGTACATCCTCTGCCCTTCATGCAGGGTGTCTCACTTGGACTGTGCAGATGGCAGATGCTCCGCAGGGACAGGAGTGCCCATTCATGCTCCATGTGCATTCCGTGCATGCCCCTTTGTGTCCTTGACTGGATGATCATTGCAGTACCTGTCCAGGATGAGCTACATTTCATGGCATTTCTTCAGCCATCCCATGCCCACTCTGGCTCAGTCCTGCATCACACACATGTTTAGGGTGTCACAGTCTGTGTGGGGCACAGTCATCCCCCTGTTTCAGGCCCACTGACTCTGTCCAACTGGTGTAGTGGCTTCTGCACATATGGGTGTACTACTAAGGGTTCATCATGTGTCCTGCTTACTGTCCCATCATCATCTGCTGTGTTGTCACTTGACAAAGATGATGCAACTGATGCTAGTCAACACTGTCTGCCAATACACAGGTCTCTGGTCACCCTTTTGCTACAATGCAAGGCATCCCTGCATTTTCACTAAGGGGGGTGGGGGGTCTGCTTGTAGCCATTCAACCCATTGCATGCACATTGCACGTCATGCCTGAACTTGCCCTTGCACTGCCTTCACGTTTTTTGATACACATCATGAAGTACTTGTACATGTAGATAGTGAGTAATGTTCTGTACTGCATCTACCTACTTCTGGGCCGTATAACACCCTTCTACATGCCTACTCACTGATGCAATATCAAATTGACCTGGCATGCATGGCAGGTTCTCTTATGACATGTCTGCTTCATGTGTTGGCTGTCTGTGTGATGTGTATGTGTGTGTGTGTTATGTGCTTCTAACATGTGTACTAATGTTTTTTTTCTCTCCACTTTTCAGGTGATGACGCAATGGAGCCCGAGGATGGTGTTGTCATGCCAGGCACAGGGTTGTTATCACAACAGCAACCCGGCACAAGTGGGGGTCGTGGTGTGGTATTCCACGAGAACCCACATGTGCTACAGTCCATCTTGTCTTCGGCTGGCAATGAGTCCAGCCCAGATGACCACTCTGACGTCCATGTCGAATTGGATGTGCATCAGGTCCATACGTGAGGGGTGAGTGATTCTGATGTGGACACTCCTCTGTTCGCAACACCTGCACTGAGGGGCCAGACAGTGGTGGGACCTCTGCCTGTGGTGGATCGGGACGCAGGGTTACCCTCCACACCAGTCGCTGATGTGCCTGGGCCATCACGTCAACGGGGGCATGTAGTCATGCAGCCGCGGGCAGTGCCAACCCAACGAGGACGGCCGGTCCTTGGGTCCTGCAGGTGTCAAGCCCAGCAACGCGGTGGCCGCGCGCCACCGAGGTATACTGAGTGGGAGCAAGACATGACTGCCAATTCAGAACGCCAGGGGGCAGCACTTGATAACATCGCTGTGAGCATGGAACGTGTGGCCCAATCCGTGCTCCCCCTGCTAGGCAGGTGCTTCTCCAGCTTCTTCAGACAGGGCACGTCAGGCTGAAATGGTGTCTTTGCGTCGAGCAATTGCTGCTCACGCAGAGGCACACATGGAGGCCATGGAGGTTGAGTATGCTTCCCTCAGATCCACTCTGGGTGTGCTCATGATGACCCAGAGGGAGCGGGCAGAGGAGAGGTTTGCGCAGCGTGAGCGTACCATCTCGGCTGAGCTACGTGCTTGCCAGGAGGTGCATCAGTTGTCCAGCCAGGCCTTGCAGGAAGAACTCTGTGTTACACGTGTTACCTTGCAAGAGGAAGCACAAGTATCATGGGAGGTTCTGCATGCAGACCTACGTGTAATCGCCTCACAGAACCAGGCTCACCCGGACGACGAGATATCTCCCACATAGGTCGGGCTGTGCAGGCGTTGAGCCCATGGAGGTTTTTTTTTTGTCTCAAAATCATAGCATGTGGGTGCACCCTGTACCTCCCCCCTCCTGGGTTCCCCCCTCTCCCCGGGTCGCATGTGGCCATTTTTGATTTTTGATTTTAGTTTAGTTAGTTAATATTGACTATTTGATAGTTATTTTAATTAGGTTATGTAGGTTGTTCATTGTTAGTTTAATTAGTTAAAGGAGAGTTCCGGGACTTTTTTTTTATTGTCCCTACGGTTCGGCCATGTGTTTTTAAGCATAACTCGGTAGATCGTGGAAAACTTTCCTATGGACCTTACCCGACTTTTCGTCCATTAACGCACTCGAAATCAGCCGCCATTTTCTGATAATCCTATCACTTGCTGCATCGCCCTGGCTCACCTGCTTTTGCGGCACTAAATCAAATCCCCCGCCCCCGAGGCTGACATCAGCAGACGCGTACCGCCCATTTCCCAACGCCAAAGCACGTTTCGTGTCAACAATCGCTGCGCCTCAGCTAATGAAGTGTCGCCATGGAAACGGCAGGACGCCTCTTTCCTCAATAAGTATAAACACACCGTTTCACAACACACAGCAGCAGATTTTCGATTCCATTACTCTCGCTGTGTTACTTTGAGTATTCTGTGACTCGTTTCTGTGCTCTGGTCAGCTACCTTCGTTGATTGTAGCCCGTGTGAACAGATACCAGTACCACCGCTATAAATTATTTTACTTTCTTTACCACACAATGGCTACAATAATGCCGTATATGTACGAGCCCGAGTACACCGAGGAAGAACTACTGGAAAGGCAAGCACGCGAAAACGATGGGGATTCGGACGGCAGTTGGGAGGACCAGTCAACGGATGAAGAGCCTGGACCATGTCGCATGGACGGCGTCTCCACCTGGTGCACGTGCAATCGTTGCGAGCTAATGCCAACTGAGGAGGAGAACTGCTGCTGCCGTGAAAATTCCGGGTGCTTGGCCTACATTTCGGAAGGCGAGCCAAGTCCGCAATGCATCACCGAGCTGCCAGAGTTCAGGGAAGCCTGCCTCTCACGGACAGTGTTGAGGATGATGATGGTGCTTATGCACGAACTTTGCGGCACTGTTCGTCCGCGTAATCCGAGTAACGAGTAAGTATACTCTGGTTGTGATGTCAGTGATGCCACTACTATTTCATGGTCGTCTCCCACATATAAAACTACATCTACATATCATTCGAATGCATGTAAATTGGTTCCATGTTGTGCATTTTCTAGATAGAATTTTTTTCAAAGCAGAATGACATTTTTGTACCTGAATCGACAGTGATAAGAAAGTTGTAATTTTAATACAGTTTGCATCTTTCATTTTCACAGGTGGTACAGGCTGGTGGCCTATCGTTGCTTCACTTGGTGGCTTCACGGGAGGCTCGGACACCGCGTTCGGAGAGTAATACCTGCCTGTGCGGTACTTGCCATTAGACAACATTTCCCCAGCGACAGTGGACAATACCGCGGCTTTTCCCGGGATGTGCTGCAACCGCAACTTTACAATGTGTAATGTTTATTATTTATGTTCAATTGAAATTAAGATCTAAAATAAAACCCAACATATATTTTAACAATGGTTGTTTTGATTTTTTAAATGAATCTAGTGTGTCTCCATTGAATAGTCTTCCTGTGCCTTGTCTTGTCACACCACATGTCTCCGGTCAGCACCCTCCCTCACGCTGGCCGCCCACCTTCAATCCACATAACCGTTGAACCCATATGCAGCAGACATACATATGTTATTTTGCGGGTTGGCATCAAGCCTCCCGGCCTTGCCTCCTCCCCCAAAAATACTTACCACACCACTTTGTTCAGGGTCTCCAGGGTGAACTGCACCCATATATTCTCCTGGGAGGCTGAGGTATTTATAAACTCACCCCCCTGCCTTCCATGTACTAGATCCTGCAGCCTGCCTCTTACATGCAGTTAGATGGCCTCTCCTTGGTGAGGCCCTACGGCAAACGAGTCTTGTCTGCACGACCACCGCCCGCACCGGGGTACTTGCGCTGGCAAGTGGAGCTGTCAGGGAGCGATAAAGGCCAAGAGGTGCCAAAGACCATGTACACTTCAAAGTGGTCTATAGAGCATGGGTTGTTGTTCCCATGTCTACCGCCAGACCCCGTGTCTCCTGCCAAGCATCTCCCCTCACGCTGGACGGCCCCCTGCAATCCACATAAGTGTGTCTCCATTCACGAGTCTTCCTGTGTCTTGTCTGCACGACCACCGCCCCAATCCACCCCCCGCCCTATCAAAGGCAGTTCGCACCGGGGTACTTGCGCTGGCAAGTGGAGCTGTCAGGGAGCGATAAAGGCCAAGAGGTGCCAAAGACCATGTACACTTCAAAGTGGTCTATAGAGCATGGGTTGTTGTTCCCATGTCTACCGCCAGACCCCGTGTCTCCTGCCAAGCATCTCCCCTCACGCTGGACGGCCCCCTGCAATCCACATAAGTGTGTCTCCATTCACGAGTCTTCCTGTGTCTTGTCTGCACGACCACCGCCCCAATCCACCCCCCGCCCTATCAAAGGCAGTTCGCACCGGGGTACTTGCGCTGGCAAGTGGAGCTGTCAGGGAGCGATAAAGGCCAAGAGGTGCCAAAGACCATGTACACTTCAAAGTGGTCTATAGAGCATGGGTTGTTGTTCCCATGTCTACCGCCAGACCCCGTGTCTCCTGCCAAGCATCTCCCCACACGTCATTCATTCACAAACACACCCCTGTTTCGAATTCTTTATAACCCACTTCATATTTCTAATGAGAACTTCTTTGCGCTTTGCTAGTCAACCCGTGAAGGTGCTGGTTGTCTGCTCTTCGTCTCTGTGAACTTCCGTGACCACTTTGAGCAAACTCATCAGTTTGCAACCTGTGAACTGCTCCCTGTTCTACGACAAGAAACTACTCTGATCCCTGCATCTAACTGTTTGCTCGTCAAGGTAAGGCCATGTACCATACTCATTTTGCGTCCAATTTCTTTTCGTTCAAGACAGTACATGCAAGGAACTAGTCACATGTTCTGAGTTTAGTCAAATTATTTTTGTATTTTTTTAAAGTTATTCAAATACTTATCCGCATGTGAATACCGTGTATAGTTCCAAAAACCAAAACATACCTTGCATTGAACCTTTTATGTATTTAATTTTTTAACACATTGGTATTCATAGAGAATTGTTGATCTTTACTTTTCAGAACTTTCCACAATGCCTGCCTGTTCCATTGGCGGTTGTCCTTCGAAGACCCATAATAAATCTGAAGGTACTATAATGCATGTTTTCCCTAAGACAATAGATCAGATAAGAGAATGGGTCCGATATTGCGGATATCCACCCTCTGAGCTTGAAAGTAGAGTCCTAGAAGTCTTTGCGGACAAGAGGGGTGATCGATACCGCATCTGCAGCAGGCACTTTACCTCTGACATGTACTCCACATCATTGCTAATAAAGAAGAACACACCGCGAGCGAGGCGAAAATTGCTCTCAACCGCTATTCCCACTCTATTCGTCCACATCCCTCCACTGGTGAGTCAAGTTTACGTATTTATCTCTCGGCCTTGCGGTAGTGTGTAGCATTAGCTAACAATAATTTCCCCATTTATGTATCCACTCAATATGAAGGCGGAAGATTCTCCATCCGTGTCGTTATTGCAGTCATCAGCCACTTCAAGCGCCTATCGGGTAATATTACTTGGCTATTCTGCCACTGACTTGTTTTAGGCATGTAAATCAATAGTTTTAATTTATCGTGTAATTATTTTACCTAATGGTACACCCTTGTACTCGTCCTCTAGTCTTTGTTTTCAGTTATAATTATTGTTATCCAAAATAATTCAAGTACTGTCTTTCAGGGAGATGCTGAGGAGTCCAACGTATTGACGACTACCGTTGATGTCACTCAGATGCTCGAGGTACGTTTCAGGACAGTTCCATCGATGGAGATCATCAGATCTTGCATTCTTGTAGCGTGATTGTTACACACAATGTTTCTTTCGTTTTTAGCCATTGATATGTCCTTCTGTCGTCGCCCTCCTATGTGTCTTCTTTTTTCAATATTGTGTTCATTACTAATGAAAGTCCTATGTTTCAGGGAGTCGATGGAGCATTAGTCCAAGAAGAAGGGGGAGCGTGCAGTTACGGGTCGGCGCAACAGCTTGCAGAAGTGTGCACCGCAGTTACATCGTCCCTTGATGTTCTTATGCATTTCGAGGTATGGATACTGACAGCTCGATCAAGCGAGATCATATGACGTGATTACATCCGCTATACTTCCTTCTTTATTAACGCAAGTACTATGTTTCAGGGAGATGACGGAGCTTCTTCTACAAGAACATCACCCCTAGTAGTTGATGCAGATTTCTGGGTGGTGACACATCCAACGATCGAGCAAATCGAATCATATTTAGATATCCATTATTTATTTTAGACAACTGATCATTTGTGCAGGTCTATTTAGATGAGCCGTTCACGCCTGCACAAACTTTCTGTTCTTTTTATCAAAATAGAAAACCATACTAATGCAATTACTGTGTTTCAGGGAGTCACTGAAGCATCATCTTCAATAATATCATCAATGGAAGTCTATGAGGAGCCCGAGGTATGGATCTTGACAGTTCCATCTAACTAGATCAACAATGCGTGAATAATTGTCGTTTGAATGTTCTACACAAAGCGTTCATTCGTGTTTTGCTATTGAGATGTACGTGGGTATTGGTCCCCAAGTACATTTTGTGTTTTCGATATTATTATACATACTAATGAAAGTTCTATGTTTCAGGGAGTCCATGGAGCGTCAGTGCGTGATGGATGTGCTTATCAGGAAAACATAGTCGTTGCAGCGCAAGAGGAAGTGGAGACATGCACACACGAGTCGGAGCAACAGCGTCCTGATGTTGAAGTTCGAGGCAAGAAAGTTTCAAAGAAAAGAAAGCAAAAGAAGGTTAGTGTCCTGGTCACTATATTATGTTGTTTTTCACTGTTAATAGTTCAATACTGTAAGTTGTGTTTAAACTGAACACCCCTTTTCCAATCTGTCCTCTAGTTGCGAGTGGGTGTACGAACTAGATCTACACAGACAGTGAAGCGAACGAGAGATGTTGCTTGTCAAACCTTTTGGCAGGGACTTGAGACTGGAGAAGCATCGTGCCAATGGGAAGAATATGAAGTGATTGACAACGGAGCTATACCACCACCAGCCATTGATAGTGAATGTCCTCCTGGTAGTTCGGATGCAGTCGGAGATCAATTCACAGAATCCACACCCGCAAAAACTAAGACGGCGAGAAAGTTGAAGAAATTGTTTTATTCACCCATCGCCGGAGAAGGAACAGATGTTGCAATGGAAGAGAATGAAGTAGACGACAATGAAACACCATCAATATCACTGAACATAGCGGAAGACGATATCAGAGATTCTACCTTTCATGTGAGTGACATGTCCTCAACGTTACAGGCCGAACCAGCTGGGATGCAGAGTGACAGTATAAGGAAAGAGGCCAAATTCATTGTATTCGATAGTTGTTTGATTGATATTATTATTCGGATTAAATGTGGGCATTTGGTAGGTGGGGAAGTATGTGGGGAGCCATTGATTAATGTGACTCGTGCAATTCGAGGCACTAACCTTAAAATACATGCCACCTGTACAAAATATCATCCTTTCACATGGTCTGCACAACCTATGCTGGGACAACTGCCAGCAGGCAATCTACTTTGTGCAGCGGCTGCACTTTTTAGTGGTTCAAGTTTTAAAAAATTAGAGTCTTTCTTTCAGTTTGTGGGAATCCATTTCATTGCGAAAACTCAGTTCTACAAATACCAAACCGATTATCTATTTCCAGCCATTAGCGAAGCTTGGAGAATGGAAAAAATGTCTATTGATAGTACATTCGCGGGCAAACGGTTCAGGCTAGCCGGTGATGGACAGTGCGACAGCCCAGGATTTTCAGCCAAGTACTGCACCTACCACTTTCAGGACATGGAAAGTAAGAAAATTGTGAGTTCGGTGGTCGTGCAGGTGTCACAAAGTACATCCTCAGTGGCCATGGAGAAAGTTGGCTTTGTAGCATCATTGCAAGAACTACAATCGCGGGGAATGGTGATCGACCTGATAGCCACGGACAGACACGTTTCAATTGCCAAGACAATGAGAGAACAGTACAAAAATATAAATCACCAATTTGACGTTTGGCATCTTGCAAAATCAATCAATAAAAAATTGTCGGCTGCAGGTAAAAAAAAAGAATTGCAAGGTATTTCACAGTGGTCCAAGTCAATCAGCAACCATCTTTGGTGGAGCTCAAAAACATGTGGAGGGTCGTTGGAAATTCTACTGGAAAAATGGCGGTCAGTAATGCCACACTGTACAAATGTTCACCGATGGAACACGAACCAACATTTCCACAATTGTGAACATGGCCATTTGTCCACAGAGGAGGCACGGAAGAAGAAGTGGTTGATTCCTTCATCACCCACTCACAAAGCCATTGAAAAGATTGTATTTGATAAAACTATAACAAAAGCTTTGAGGGGACTCACGGAATTCTGCCACACAGGAGATTTGGAGGTGTTCCACAATATGTGCCTAAAGTACAGGCCAAAACGATTGCATTTTGGCATGGAGGGCATGATAAATCGGACTCTTTTAGCGGTCTTGGCACATAACCATAATGTTGGCCGTCAACAAAGTAGGACGACCGGAACTTTAGGGACGCTTCGCTACAATAAGGCCTTCACTAAAAGAAGTAAACAATGGGTGATCAAACCAGTGTTTGAGGATATGCAATATGAGTTTATTGAGAAACTTATTGTTGACGTCCTAGATAGGCACATAAATGGAGTTGTGAACGAACCTGTGCAGGGGACAACTGCATTGCCACCCAACATTGCATCTGTTCCATGTCCACCTAAAGAAGAACTCATTGAGAAATACACATCACGGTTTAAATGATTGTAATTTGATTGTCTGTTCTCTCAAGTCTCCTCATGTCGCAGGCCCATTGAATATGTGTATCTATGTATTGTCTAAATAAAAGTGATTGCTCAGTGTACATGCAATGTGTCTCTCCACCCTTGTTCATTTGCGCATTAAATTAAACCAAACATTAATATAAATCATTTTTCAATAAATATAGAATCTCTCCGTATTTATGGTTCTGTGTGGCTGCAAAGCACGCAGACAAAATGCAAAGATGGAGTGTAAATTTCAAGTCCTGTGAGAATGCCTTACACTGAATGTAGCTAACTTGGAATGTGTGCTCGTTCGAAGTGAAGGTCAGCTGCTTTGATTTTTTCTCGGGTGCCAGAATGGCCCACGACTCAGAATAAGGTTCTATTGTATTTTGACCTTGACAGGCCTGGACCACGTAAGAAACGATAATGAATATAATTTCAGAAACGAAAGCCATTTCATGTTCGTTCATTAGAAGAAATAACGTCGGCATAGAAGGAGTGGTATTTCGGGGCTGCCCTACGCACAGACGCAATGGAAAATGCAAATATAATGTAAGTAACTCTTTAGATGAGTTTATACCGCAATTTAATTACTATACAGTTGCTTTAAAGACGGGTTAAGTTGTACTTGTTCGTTCTATGTGGCATGTTGTTTTGTACCGCACACTATCTTGGGGAGAACCGTCTACTTTTACGGAAGCACCTCAAAACCTTTGCTTCTGCTTTCTCTATCCCTCTCCCCTGCAACAACTGGTCCACTGTCTGCGATCTCGGTCCTGGGCCCTTCCACTCTCCACCTGCACTCCCTGTCAACCCCTGCACTGAGGGACTGTCTCAGTATCCTACAGCCCCCCCTTGACGTTTAAAACCCAGTTGCACTGTCCTAGCTATGAAATAATTACCGACCGAATATATAAAATGAATAATTTTAATAAAGATCTGATGGTGAGACTAATTTCATTGTTTATGTTTTTCAAACAGGTACATCATGCATTACTGCATGTGTCACGAGTACCAGACACCGGCGGACGGCTTCTTTAACCGCCAGTTGCTTCTCCGCGTGAACAACGTTACCACCCTGACCATTTTATGGGACGATCGCCAAGTACAAGTATGCCCTTACGCGGTACTAACGGCTAGATGCAACATACAGACCGTTGTGGTGGCCTAGTGCCTCGTTGTTGGAACAGCCATGCGATTATCAGTGCGACCGAAGAGCTTATTTTATCGTAAACCAACACCATGTCTACTGCACACGAACATCGCTTGCCTCAAGACGAAATATTTTGGATCGAGAGCAAATAAAAATTCATTTATCTAAGACCCTGTGTACAGCAAAGGAACATCGTGTGCCTCGAAACGAACTTTTCGGAACGTGAACAAATAAAAATGCAAATCGCTGAATATTCTCAAAACATTTGATGTCAAATAAATGTACTTTGCCAAATGTACAATCTTGCCGTTTGCTTTTAAACCACTGTTTCATATTCCGAATTGTGGCGCTGTATTGTGAGATGATCTAAGACCCTGTGTACAGCAAAGGAACATCGTGTGCCTCGAAACGGAACTTTTTGGAACATGTGCAATAAAAATGCTAATCGCTGAATATTCTCAAAACATTTGATGTCAAATAAATTTACTTTACCAAATTTACAATCTTGCGGTTTAATTTAAAAGTACAGTTTCATATTCCCAATTGTGGCGCGCTGTGTTGTTTGAGCTCATCTGTGTTGATTTCCTGGTTCTGTGTGGAGTCGCGTAGAAGACGCCTGGGCGCGTTTGCCTACGCAGCTCAGTCACGTCACGGATAGAGGCGGGGAATATGAATGTTTTGATCAAGTCTGTTTCAGGGGCGGGGGATTTGATTTAGTGCCGCAAAAGCAGGTGAGCCAGGGCGATGCGGCAAGTGATAGGATTATCAGAAAATGGCGGCTGATTTCGAGTGCGTTAATGGACGAAAAGTCGGGTAAGGTCCATAGGAAAGTTTTCCACGATCTACCGAGTTATGCTTAAAAACACATGGCCGAACCGTAGGGACAATAAAAAAAAAGTCCCGGAACTCTCCTTTAATATAGTTTAATATTGTTTGTCTATTGTGCATTCATGTGACGGTGTGGTGCTTTGTGGCTTTTGAAAGCATCCACTGTCTGTTCCAGCTGGGCCCTTCAAGCTTGTCTCGTGTATGTGTTTGCAGCTTGGGGTCCTGACTCACATAGGCCACTCCTGCTTCCCTTATCCATGGGCTTGCTAGGATGGTTTGGTGTAACAAACATTTACACAAGGGCTTTGGACTTGTGTCATAACTGTGGCCTGTCTGCTGCTGTACTACTTGTGTTAACGCCCCTAGTGGGGATTTGTAGCGTTTTATCCACCCCATGTCTGTAATCAATTTGGGTGGGTACGTGATTGATGTCTCCATTAATTGAAGTGGATTGTGATGCATGTTATGTTCTTGCCTGTATATGTGCTTGATGCCCTTCATGCTGTAGACAGTAGCCTGCACCCTTGGCCTGTCAAAGTCACACTGATGGTGGGAGGAGTTTGGATGTAGGTCTGTAACCTGGCCCAGTGACAACCAGCATGAAGACACACACACAGGGAACTTTCAAGCCTTATAATATTTTTTATGCCCTTTCTGCAGGGAAATTAGCCTCCACACTACCTTTGCCAGCAGACACAGGGACGAGTAATCCTGATGACTGGACACATTCGGAGGTGCGGACGTGTGCATGTGTGCGCAAGCAGAAGCACAGGGCTTGTGCTCAGACATACGACAGAAGCGGACGTGTTTCCAGGTACTCCAGGCAAGGTGAGCAGCACAAGGGCCCACACCAGAGCCAACATGCTAAGTAGCACCAGTGCTGGGGAGCTTTGCCAGGCATTGTTGGAGAAGCGCACAGTACAGCTGACATGCATTGAGGGCCAAATGCAAAGTGGCTTTACAAGTTGTCAGGGGCACACGCAGGGGCCATCGAAAATATCCTCGAGTACCCCCTGCTCCATTGAAGCAGAGTTATTAGGGCAGTAGCGTTCCTAGCCAGATACTGATAAAGCGCACAGGGACACCCTGTGAGGCAAAGACTTGTGTGCAGTGCATATCATTTGCATGTGCAAATTGCCACCTGCACTACCTATTGAAATCCGCGGATGCCAGAACACAACTTGTACTGAAGTTGCACCTCGCTATACGCTTGTAGCAGCTCACCCAGGGACCACTGCATCATGTGTGATTCTTGACGCATTGGTCTTCCGTTTTCCCGCGCACCCACATGCGCCTGCCTTACTACATTGACAGTGTATGAACCATGAGGGGGCCAAGCTAACGTATGGGTACAAAGCAGCAGACAGGAGTGTTTGTTCGTGGAGGAGTCACTTACTTTGGGGCATGGATGGTGTTGTGTGTGTGTGTTGTTAACACACATTCAGATTAGTAACTCAGGCTCTCGTTGCAGCATTGAACTGCTCCTGTTACCAGACCTGAGAGTGCACAGGCAGGAGGTGTTAGGGAGAATTCTCTCTTTAGGCTGAATTTCCTAACCTAGTGAATCCCCCAGCAGCTTTGCCGGATTTCTGGAGTTTGTTTTTCTCCTCCTGCCAAGAGTGAGACTCTTTTCCTCCCACTCTTGGACATGATTAATGGTATTCCTTTGACTGGTAATGTGTTTTATGGGCTATGGGGTCCTTTACCCCATAGGGTCTCATGTGTTTTTCCTATGTGTGTTACACAGCACCCTCCGAGCAGTAACACAGGGGTGTCATAATGACACCCCACCATAGACTCCATACCCTGGGACTGACTACTGTCTCCCAGGGCATGTAAAGTCACCATTGGCTTTACTAGTCCCAAATTATTAACAGAAACCAGTACAAACCATCCTATTGTAGACGTACTGGTCGGGGCAATTCGAATGCCCCGGGGTCTGTTAGTCGAGGGGGCACATCTCTGTCCCCCCTGATCGAGTTTTGGCTGGTGGCAGTGGAAACTACTTTTTATATTCGACCGCAAATATTTTCCTATGGGATTTTCCCATTGTTCGAGGCTACCAACTTTATTTATTTAATTCTCATAGCCTCGAACATACCGCCTGTTTATTTAATTAATATTAATTCTCCGGTTGGTATTTTTTGCCAAGACTCGATTCTAAAATGGCGTTTGTGTTCTCTTCTGCGACTCCAACCCAAGTCGAGCCCTTTGTTCCACTTTTTGGCGGGCTTCTCCACAGAAGCCTCCAAAAGTGGTGCCACTCTGTCTGGGTACCACAGGTGGTGTGGGAGGGGGTTTAGGCACCCTGGACCGAGTTACCTTGGTAACTCAGGTCGCACTCTTGTGTGATTGGCCCAAGTGGTGAGCCGGCCGGCTCATCACTTAGCATGTTTGAGTGACAGCTAGGCTGAGTGAATGGGGGTTTTCTGCATAAAAGCAGGGCTTTGGGGAATGGAACTTCAGAAGTCGCCACAGGACCTGAGAATCCGACGAGGGAGAAGCTGAGCCGACCTACCACGACAACACCACCGGTGGAGCCCTGCAGAACCGACTCACCACTTCCCGACGACAGAGAAGATCTCCCGGCTGGAGAGGCTTCTTCCCCTGACTGGTGGGCACAACCAGTTTTCCTTTCTTTCTTCGCACCCCAGCCCGGTTTGTGGTCGAACTGCCCGTGCCAAGCACCCCGGCGGCCGGATAGCCACTCATCACTGAACCGCGAATCAACGGACCACTCCTTGTACCTGAGAAACTCTGCGGCTGGTTTCTTCCCTGGCAGTGCAACGGGCCCCTGTCTTCCTCCACGTCGAGATCCTCTCTTCCCCCGGACGAAGCACCGACTTGCACCCGCTGCCAGGAACAACTGCCCCCGCTGGAGCATTCTCACCCCTTTAAGGTACCGTGTCCACCAGGCCTCCCTTTCTAAAGATTGCTACAAGGTAATAATAACTCCTTAACCTTCTGGACTGGACTGGCCGCCTTGACGCTCTAACTGGTCCCTTTCTTTGGTCCAACTTCTTTTTGGAACCCTTTCAAGACTTTTGTGCACTGCAACCGTGTGACCTGGACACATTTCGTTTTGATCCTCTTAAAGCGGATCCAGCCTACTGACTCTGAATTCACGGTTTTACTTTGCCTCCTCTCTTGTTATGGTCTCGTAAAAGCGTTGGGATCTGTTTCAACTTGTTCTCTGCTTTTCTCTCCCTTTTTAAAACAAACTATTAGAGTGCCATCTACGTTAAGTGCTCACCGCTGTCTGAAAATAAGTAGGGCTTTAATTACGACTTGTCTAATATTATTTTTAGGGAGTGTATATCTTTTAGTGACCGTGTTTTTGAATTGCTTACTATTAGTGCCTGTGTGTTTTTCTAGATGTGGTTTTAAATAAATAATTATATGTCTTTTACACCAAGCTCTGGTCAGTGTTTACTTGTTCTATCGTGTGCTCTTGACCTATTGTGAATACTCTGTATACTGCCTAACTCTTCTTGAGGGAAGTCTGACTGCTTAGCCACAGCTACCAAGTGAATCTGTGTGGTACAGACTGCTACCAAGTGGGTTTACTGCCAAACACCTGTAGTCCTAAATCTTTTGCAGTAGTCCCAGAGGGAACTGCACAGATTTCTGCCTAACAGGAGGCCAGCACTCACCCCAGAGATAAGTCTCTCTTTGGCTTGCATTTTACTCATTTTGTATTTTGAATTTGAATTTGAATAATTTGTTACGCGCACCAGGCACCTGCAGATGTTAACTAAAGGATTGAATATACCACTGTGGGAGCCTGAAGTAGCCCTAAAGGAATATGTTCATTTAAATAGGAAGGTTTTCAGTTCTTTTCTGAATCTTGTCAGTGTGGTGCATGAGCGGATGCTGAAGGGCAGCTGGTTCCACAGCTTAGGCCCAAACACAGAGAACCAGGTGCAAGTTTATAATAACACTTGTACACCAGGCATGCCACCTTAAATTTGATGCGATCCTCCACCATCAGCCAGTGCAATGCTTGCCTGGCTGTGGACATATGATCTCTTTTGCCCAGATGGGCCATTAGCCTGACTGCCGCATTCTGGGCCCTCTGTAGTCTTAGCATTTGTTTCCCAGGGATCCCTGTCATGAGACTGTTACAGTAGTCAAGGTGGGAATTTACCAAAGCTCCCACCACAACTGGAAAGTCTTGAGGTAATAAGAAGGGAGTACATTTCTAAGCAGGCGCAGGGAATAGTATACTGCTTTTACTTTTGCCCCAACCTGGGCTTCACTGGCCAGATTTTCTTGCCAGATACACCCGAGGTTTTTTACTTTCTTTGAGAACGGGATACTCACTCCCAAGATCTGTGGAGTGAAATTTGTATCTTCCGCTCTATTTTTCTTCTCTGATCTAAATAGAATTATTTCTGTTTTGCCTGCATTAAGCTGTAGTTGGTTGCAGGCCATCCATTTTTTTATGTCTTGCATAAAACGGTCTATCATCTCAAATGCCTCAGGCAGATTGTCTGTCTCCACATAAATCTGTGTATCGTCGGCCTATGCGTGAAATCGTAGACCGTGTCTCCTCAAGATATCAAACAGTGGTCGAATATATAGTTTAAAGATCAGAGGTGAGAGTGCTGAGCCCTGGGGGACTCCGCACCTCAGTTGTATTAATTCTGAGAGAAATGCTCCCAGTATCACCTGCAGCGTTCTGTTCTGTAGAAAGGAATCAAACCAGTCCACCACTACTTTGGCTGCTCTACCGATGTTCCCAATCCGTTGAAGTATAATCTTGTGGTTGATTGTATCAAATGCCGCAGATAGGTCAAGCATCAACAATATTGAATCGCTTCCCCTGTCTGCGGCTTCCAGTAGGTCGTCCTGGACTGCTAATAGGGCAGTCTCTGTCCCATGATTAGGGCGAAATCCTGATTGATGTTCGTCCAGGATGTCTTTACTGTCAACAAACTGCTGAAATTGATTGCAGACTATTTTTTCCAAGATTTTGGTAGGCCAGCATGAGTTGGCTACCGGACGATAGTTTTTAAGTACCATAGGGTCTAGGTTAGGTTTTTTCAATACCCGACCAAGGGGTAGGGTGATGCTGTAGCCAGGTAGACTAGAAGGAAGAAGGCTACATACCCCAGACACAGTTGTTCAGAAGGTCATGGTGATGTGTAAATGAGGGAGGGCCTTTTTTGGACAGTAAGCTTGAGCTACAGTGTTTGGACACTCTCTGACATTGTAATTGTGGGGTACTATGTACATGATGTGTTCTGCTGGTCAATGGCTGTTCCTGTGTTGTGTTTACTTTTCATGTGTCAGGGGATTGTTGTGGTTTGACATGCTGGGGTGTACACATGGGGAAATGTTCGCATGTGATGTGTACAGGACACTGAGGGCCCCTTGATTTGACATGCATATATTGAGTGCATGTACCTACTGACACACACAGGTAAACAATGCTCCACCACACGTACAACCACCCTTCCATGCCCACAGGTGCACACAGATTGCCTTCTCTGGCACGCTGTGTCCCTGCAGCGCATGATCAATTACCATTTGGGGATTGTGTAAATGCGTCAACGGGTTAATTTTTTTTTCCTTTTTATGTGATGCTCAAGGTGTATCCCCAACGCAATGGCTGCTCACTGTGCTGTGTGCGGAGCAGTGTGTTGCAGGAGACACACACAGCACATGGGTTAGGGAGTAGCGATTTTGGCTTGCCCAATGTGCACGTGAACATGCATTCAGTCTTTTGTTGATGCATTTGTGTATGACTTGGTATGTGTGGGAGGTTGTTGATCAGTCATTACATCTGATTCCATGTCAGGCATCATTGTCTCGGGCTACTTTACATTTATGTCATGTCCCTTCGTATGTAATTGGTCATGTGCTGGGCTTTTGCTGTTGCATGCCATGTCATGGTGTGACAGACAAGGGTCTTGTGGGTTGGGAGGGTTTGGGTGACATACCAGTGATTGTCATGGCCTGTTTTGCAGGGGGTGGTGTGATACACACCTTGCATGTGTTCCTTTTGGTCACACAGGATTGGTTATGTTTAAGTAGCTAGGGATGCACACAATGGAGCACTTCCGTGGCAACATTCTCAGGGTGGTAAGGTTGTGACAGTTGACTGTCTCTTTCGTCATCATCGATTGTCACCTGGTATGTGCCAGGCCTGTGTGCACTCCGCAGGGGTGGGAGTTTAGGTGAAAAATGTGGCCAAAAGCTGGGTCCGGGCTGCCTCGCCACGTGCCCTTTCCCCTTCCATGGGCAGTGCATGTGGTTGGGGATGTGGGGCACCACCATGTCCACCGGTACATCCCGCTGTGTTGCAACATTGTGCAGGACACATGCTGCCACAATGATCCTGCACACTACTGGGGGTGCATATAGTAGCTGGCTGCCAGAGCGGTCAAGGGAGCGGCAACGTGACTTGAGCACTCCGAATATGCCCCTGGTTGCAATATGGGCAGCATTGTATCTTACCTGGGGTGGTGTGGTGGGGTTCCGGATTGGTGTCATCATGTGGTTGCTCAGTGGGTAGGCACTGTCCCCTGGGGAGGAGATGATGGTTGTGATTAGTTGGGTTTCTGTATTTGTTTGTGTGTGACATGCATGCATGTACACAGGCATTTGTACTCACCTAGGAGCCATGTGTCGCCATGCTTCCCAGCTTCCAGGGCCCGGCTCAGGGCAGACATTCTGTATATGAAACTGTCATGGGTAGACCCAGGGTAGTTTGCATAGACAGAGGTGATGATTCCCTTGGAATCGCATACAACCTGCATGTTGATGGAATGCCAGTGCTTGCGAATTGATAGATGTGCTCAGTGGCACTAGGTGGACGTAGGGCCACATGGGTGCAATCTATGGCACCAAGCACTTTGGGGAAGTGTGCCACCCTGTAAAAGTCCTGGACCACGGCCTGCCTTTCTCGGGGTGTTCTGGGCTTGTATATGTGCCTGTGGACTGAGGGGCACGCAGTCATGATTGCCAAGACCTGGTGTAGGCAGCGTGGCCTGTGAGACCCCCCCCCTCACTATGACAGTTGTCCGCTGAAATGACCCAGTGTCCAAAAAATGCAGGACATTGAGCACTTTCTCTAAGGGGCTCAATGCTTGGGAGCACAGGATGGGTGATGTAAGGTCATCTTCCCACTCCCTGACCAGGTCTAGGATGATACGAGGTGGAAACCTATACCTGCCATAGACCTGGTCGTCAGGCATCCCAAAAAGGCTGGTCCGGGGCAAAACATTGCGGGGCCTGGCTATTCTCCTCCTCCTGCGGTGTCCCACGATCAGTGCTGCGACAAATGGGGCATTCATCGTAGCTGTATATACGTGTTTGTTGTTTGCACGCACTTTTATACTGTGCGCCGGGACGCTTCCGCCTGCCTTCATGTGGCGGACGTGTTGACGCCTGTGCTCGTCTTTTAGCGTGAGCGGGTTTCCCATATTCGATTCCATGAATACGAGTTGTTTGCGGGCGTGTGGGTGTTCCGTGTATTTCCCTGCAGTACTCCCCAGTTAAGCCTTCTTTTTCACGCGTTGTTCCCCATTCTGCATGTTCCGCCCCGTCTTCCGCCCCCTTTTTGGTGTGTGCGCTGACGTTGTGCGTGTCGCGCACGGCCTTCGGGATGTTTCTGTGACATGTGTGCCCATGCACGCCATGCTCGGATTTGGCGCACATTTCGCAGTAAACACACGCAGGCCCTTCCATGAATCACATGCGTGCGCATGCTTTTTCACACTTGCGCCAGCTAGCCCCAAGATTTTCAGTGCACATTTGTTCCATGAGTCGGCCCCTTAAAGTTTTTGACCATAGATTAACCATCTAAGATGTTTTTTTGGGGCATGTTTCATTCCTCTAGTAAAGATCATCACCTTTGTCTTGCTCAAATTAATTTTGAGCCAATTTTTTGCAGCAAAGGCTTCTAACACCGATAATTTATATTGAAGCCCTGCTGGGGTGTAATGTAATAGAAGGAGATCGTCCGTGTAACCAATGGTCTTATTTTTAAGTCATTAGATAGAAGTTCATTAATAGCTTCAGGGAGATCTGCGAAATAGAGATTAAAAAGTGTTGCTGCGAGGTTACACCCCTGCTTGACCCCTCGACATGTGGGAATAAAGCCAGATATCTTACCCTCTTCATCCAATATAACCTTTACTGTTGTATTCGTATATAGAAGTCTGATCATTGTTAACAGACCTGTTGGTATATTCCACCGCATTAGCTTGTTCCATAATCTATTTCTAAGAATAGTATCAAATGCAGCGGAGAAGTCTATGAATCCTGCATGTACTGGAAGTTGACGTCTTGACCAGGTATATTCCATAGCTGAAACCAATATGATGATATTATGGAGAGGTGAGGATTTTGTTCGAAAGCCTGACTGGTTGGGAGGTAATATCTGCAAGTCATTTATCCATTGGGTTAGTTCAATATGCAATGTTTTGGCCAAGACCTTTGCAGGGATGTCGAGCATTGCCAACATACGGTAATTACTTGGTTCTGTAGGACATCCTTTTTTATATATTGGTAATATGGAGCTCTCCTGGCGTGCTTTAGGTACGTGGATATTTTGCCCTATCCCCTTAAACAGTATGTGCAAAGCCTGAGCCCATTTCTCTGGTGCAAGCTTCAATAAAGTATTACCTGTTCAAAAAAGGAACCAATAGGGGAGTGTTACAATTAGCGTTTTTATTTTGTTCTACCGACATACTACATTCCCATTTAGTATCAACAATAGTTAATATGTCATCAGGGGGCTCTATTGCACCCAATGTTTTTCCAAAATGGTTGAACCACTCGGCTTCAGCTACACAGTTTACTGGTAGTGTTCTCTCTTTAGTCCAATTAACTATTGACCATATACCTTGATTATAATTTTGTTTAGCAAGGCGTGCTAAAGTATACCATATTTCATTGGCTTTTAGTCTTTTATGTCGAGGCAGCCATTTCCTATGTGCTATCTTAACTGTCTTTATTTTCAGGTGAGCATCATCTCTCTATGAATTTATGATTATACCAATTGTCTGTCTCAACATTTTCTTTGCTTTGTGGATGACATTATCATTTCTAGACGTATGCTGATGACACAAATTCCTCTGTTAACTCGTGGATGTGTATTTGCGTTTATGCCCGAAAACATTTTTTATTGCAACTATTGCTTTATCAAAGTCTTGTAATACTTCAGTCTCATTAACATCAGCTACAGCTTGGCATTTGTCAATACACTTCACCAATTCTATTTCGGCTATCTGGTTGTCTTGTACCAGCTTAGTAGGATTCCATCTTATTCGGTTTCCTGCTGTGTTTAGTTCAATATTACCAGTTGGTTCATACTC
The DNA here is from genome assembly GCF_040938575.1 of Ambystoma mexicanum. Lineage (NCBI taxonomy): Eukaryota > Metazoa > Chordata > Amphibia > Caudata > Ambystomatidae > Ambystoma > Ambystoma mexicanum. Next base: position 1,087,348,177 of record NC_090937.1, on the reverse strand, counting down.
ATTTCCTACCAGATACACATTTCTCAATAAAAGGTAGAGGGGGAGATGGTCACTCTCTTCCCTAGATCCAATGGTCATATCACATACTACCTCTGCTGCACTCTCATTAATTATAATGTAGTCAATTGTGGACATACTTAATCTTCCTATTCTCGTTATTTTATTTTTTTAAGTCACTCATACTAGAGCCATTCATTACTTTTAATTTAAATTTTAGAAACAACTCATTCCAATCCTTAGCATGTCTATTACCAGCCATTATAGTATGAGGTCCAGAGTTAAATTGGGACATGTCATCTCCATAAGATTCAGCTAAAACTGCATTAAAATCATATAGTAGAATGATTGGATATTTATCATTACACTCTTTTAGGATTGTTCCAAAAGTTTGGATGTTTACCTTTTTATTACTACTGCCATTAGGGGGATTATAAAGATTAATCACCAGCATAGTTAGACCTGCCATATTTACATTATGAATCATTACTGCTAATACCATATCCGTTGACCACTTAGTTTCTGTGCCTGTCCGGGGGTGACATATTGATGTTAACAGACCTCCTTTAGGTCGTCCTAATGGTCCCTGCTTTGCTAGACTTTGATAGGTGCTATGTCCATCAATCTCACACTCTACACACAGCCATGTTTCTTGTAGGGCCACTACTGCAAATAAGTTGATATTGGCTAGTACTCCCTCTTCATCTGTGTAATGAGAGTTAGCTCTAGTGTTCCAACACAGTACTAGCTCGATGTTATCAAGATTGTTTGCTAAACTGGGATTTGACGGCCACTGGTAGCCATTGCCAGTAGCCATCGGACACACCTTGAGTAACATCTGCTGGCTCATAGTTAGATTTTGTTTCAGATTATTTTTGTTGTTTCTTAGGGCCAATTTGTTTATTCTGTTTTACAGTGTCTATTCTCAGTTCTGGTGGGGATGAAACCTTATTTAGTGTATATTTAGTTGACTTCATATAAGTTTCTTGGCATATATAACCCAGTTTTCTAAACTCATCACTATATTGTAATACATAGTCCAGAGTTACCTCATCAGTACACCATATATTAGTAGATGTTTTATTTATTCCAACTAGTTGATCAACTATCCGTAGATCATTAGATGTAATCATTCTCAAAGGTGGTATTAGTTGGCATAATTCGAGAATCTGCTTTCTATTTAGAAGTATACTATTATTAGTTTGGTTGTCTGCTTGTAGTTGTACTGCTGGTATTTTTTTATCAATTGAGTCAGTATCTGTATTATTTTCATAATTAAAGGATATGGCTTGGAGTCGATTTTCGTTCCCTACTCTTTTAACATTCATGACATAATTCTCAGAAATGTCAATGAATGTGTTTGTATGTCTGGTAAAATATTTTCTATAGTTACAGCATTTTTTAATTATTCTTTTCGTGTTTTGGTAATTTTTTTATCTACTGCATTCAGCTGTTTAGGTTTAGTCTTCATCGGAGCATTTACATCAGCTAAGTAGTCGCGAATATCTTTAGATTTATTATTATGCATTTTCTTTTTGAGTTTTTCTCTAGAAGTGGCAATTGCTAAGGGTGCCTCCTCAAGCTCTTGGGTCTTTCTCTTAGCCCTTGCCGGAGAGATCCCAATTCTATTCGCTTCACTTGGGCACATATTTAAATCGGATTGTTTTTCTGTGTACGTAATAATCTCCACTTCTGTTTGGCTGTGTATGATACAACCATTTATTCGCTTTTTATATCTATTGTCGGTATACATTGCTGCTTGAAAATATGTTCTCTTTTGTTTAATTGCTCTATCCTTATTATTCTGCTTATCTGAGGTCATCAAATCTTTTTTTAATGTCTTGTATGCAATGTTTTTTTCCTTAGGTCGTCTCGCTTTGTATTGCTCTCAGTTATAGTATAATCATTATCTTGCGTTTTCTCAATTATTTCTATTGAAACATCCTTACTTCCAATATTAATATCATCTTGATTGCTAACAGACAGCTCAATGCACTCTGTGTTCATAGCAGTTTCTTTGAGAATCTTCCGGCCCTTATTAATACTTTTATGTAACATCAGTGAGTGAACATCAAGTTTCCGCTCAATGTTGTCACATTTATTTACCAGAGTGGTTAGTAGGTTTTCTAATGCCACAAACATGTCATTCGACTGCATTCTGTAAGTGCTTGAATTCCTTATAACACCATAGGGTTCTGTCGGTGACTCAATATGAGGGGGAAGTGCAAATACACTCGGGTATGACAGATTGGGTGTGGGCCGGTTCTCGCTCTCCCCTTCTACTATAATCAGTTGCCCCGTTTCAGGATCTACTTCAATTCTTTCATTATCAATAGCAGTATTTTCCCCAACAGCAATAGAAGTTTCATCTGTAGTTACTAAGATTTCACTGTACAAATCATTATTATTGATACAGTGCGCTTTATCATTCAAATTGTCACAGTCAACATTCTCAGTATTTGCTAAAACATTCTTGTCCTTGTTGTTTTTTATCGCCTCCTTATCTATTTGAGACATGAGTCTTTGTTCAGTAACTTCATCATTGTTGGTATTGGCATTATGAACCATTACAGGAATGTCAATTAGGTTAGTTTTAAGGTTAGGGTGTACAATATGAGGTTCCGTCAGACCTCGTACAATCTCACTTAACCATGTCTCCTTCAATCTCCCCATTTATTACGGCTGTCATATTCAATGAGGGCCCTGCTGCCATAATACCAGTTGTCACAGTATCAACAGATGGGGTATTTAGTATTTGGGTTGTAAGTTTAGTACCTATCCAAGGCAGCGCTATGCTCAATTCATCAGATAGTGAGTTAAGTATTGCATCTTCCTGTATAGCATTTATAGTTTGTTTCTTACATATCTCTGAGCGGTGTTTTTTTGCAAAGAAATGTGTCATTTTTGTCATCCCAGCATCATTTAACAGGCCTTGTTAAGAAATCTTTTTCCGTGCACATGCGCGTCTCAGGCGTTTAGTTCTTTCATCTTTCTCTTCTGCCCTTAGCTCAGCTGAATCTACATTTCTAACTCCACCGGGCATTTGTAAAACTGCAGAATACAGGGGTGTGTTTGCTTCACTCTCAACAGTATACATTATATCTGCTAGTAGCTCTTCTCTTTAAAATCACCAATGGGAGGGGGGCGTGTCTAGGAAGCGCGCCATGCGGTCGTGCTTCCCGTGAGCTCAATGTCACGGCGCCCAGATCGGCTGAATTTACCATCTTAACGCTCAACTTTCGCCCAAAAACCACAGGGAAATGAACATAAGAAGGTGGTGCATCCTCCGCTGCATTCATTCCCCCTGAATGCCCAACCCGGAGCATTATTTTGACTGGGAAGATGAGCCGGAGAGAGATCCACAAAATGGCGGCACGCGCCACCCGGAGCTGCCCCTGAAGCCTAGAGCCCTGCGCTGGACCCGGTATAGTCTGCACGATTCAGCGCGAAATCCGCCGGGGATCCGCGGTGGTGACAGCAGAAGAACCTCCGATAGGGAGAGAGAGCGGGGCTGCGGTCGTGACCCGCCCGTGCTGCCTCGCCGCTGGCTGATAGATCCGTGGTGGTGAGCGAACCGAAGTCCGGACGGAGGAAGGCGATCCTCGGGGGACCCCGGCCGCGCCCACGGCAGAAGCGAGGCGTCCGTCTAGCCCGAACAACGGGATCCGCGCTGGGGCGGCGGGCGGCGGCCCGAGATGAGAAGCCTCCTGAGGACGCCCGGAGTGGGAGGTGAGTGCTGAGCCCCCCCCTCCCGGCCCACCTCTGCTGACACATCGGGACGCTTCGCTCGAGGTGGGTGGCGCGAGGAGATGGAGCAAGCGACAGCGGGGGCCCATCCCGCCCTTCCCCCCCTGTTGAGAACGTAAACCCGAGAGCGGCGTGGGAGGGCCTGCCGTACCTCGCTGGCGCCGGGGCCTGGTAGGTGGCCCGAAGAAGGGGTAAAGTAGGCCCCTGCTGCCTTATCAGCCTGAAAAGCGCCGGAGTCCTGAGAGGGCAAGCTGTTTCGGCAATACATTCAGCGCCCTGGATGAAACATCCACAAGCATAAGTCACCCATGCGGCACACCCCTCAATGCAGCCCAGCCGGAACATTACAAGTTCTACGCAATGTGAACAATTAGCTGTATCGTCTACTTGTCATTGAACTGAACGGTTTCAGGCGAAGGGGGCTCGAATATTCCAAGGCGTATCAATTGAGCGGGATAGACCCCCTGCGTGCTCTACCTCCTGGAAGCCTCTGGAGGTTCCATACGTGAGGGCATTTAAGCGATAACGGCTATCTCGGCAAGGGATGCCCAAACCAATAGCGAAAAGAAAACCACGGAGCATACAGACATATATGAAACCACGACCACAATTCCAGGACTGGCCTCACCTAAGCAGTTTTACGGCTGAAAATGAAACCGAAACTCTCCCGCCCCCACCTCTGAAGCGACCCACCAACATGGTGTTATCCAGGGAGGATCTGGAGGGGATGTTCAAAACATTTAAGCAAGACATCACTCAAGAAATAAAAAAGGAGATCAAAACCTCCAAAGACTCCCTAGCCCAATCCCTGGCAGATCTTACATCCCACCTTGGGGGACTGGAAGCCAGAGTCAGCGATCTGGAGAATGTAACCTGTGGTCAATCTCATGATAGTGATGTACTGGCAGGCAGAGTGAAAGCAATTGAGGAACACCTGGAGGAGATCTGGGCTAAACAAGCCGATTTAGAAAACAGATCCAGGAGAAACAATGTGCGCCTGCGAGGGATCCCCAGGAAGATACCTGATCGGGAACTAGCTGACTACGTGGAGACATTCTTCAGAGCCCTCCTGGAACTACCTCCATACGAGGCCCTTAAGTTGGACAGAACCCATCGGGTGTACTCATCGGCCCAGATGAAGAAAAACCTAATCCCAGATGTACTCACTCGAGTCCACTTCTATAGCCAAAAGGAGGAAATCATGGCCGCTGCCAGAGACTCCGACTCAATTCGGTTTCAGGGCACATAGATCCGACTGTTCCAAGATCTAGCCCCTTACACATTAGCGCGCAGACGGCGACTACTGAAAGTGACATCCTGGTTGAGAGACCGGAAAATCCGCTACCGCTGGAGATTCCCATGTAAGCTGATCTTTGAACTTCATAATCAACAGCACGTAATCACTTCAGAGGAGGAAGCGAGAGACATAATAGGCGAGACACCACCCGCAGATGATGCTCTCAGGAGGAGAAGAAATCCGCATCAGGTACCCTACCGAAACCGAGACGGGGAAGGTCACGACGCTAACCGCACCGCTCCACGACCCCAATCTGTGGACCAGACCCAGGGAAAACATCCGAACCCCCGGAAAAGGCCTCCCCCCCAGCATCGTCCGAGGGAGAAAGCTGGGCAGCAACCTGAACAGTCCAAGGATGGGAGACTCGAAGGCACTCTGAGGTTCCCTGTGGAAAGTGGTTTATTGTTCAGGACCCCGATTGGGCCTTATTACACTCCCACATGAAGAGGCGGGCGCCATGAGAAAGGGAACACCGGAAGTATTGGAAACTCTGCACTGGTCTGGAGGAACACCCAGGAACGTCTGACTGGAAGCTTAGACGGCTTGCATGCGAAGCAGTGGTGTGAGGCTACCCAATACAATAACAAGCCGAGAGGACCTTGGGAGTTTATGCCCCCTCCCCACTTGAGCTCATGGTTAGACTGCCTCGAGTCCGGGTTTGAAAGTTCTGAAAATTTCTGTTTGAAAGTTGATCTGGGCGTCGGAATGGAAGACGCCTGACATGTTTTGTACGAGGTTTAAATTACCTGGGGGACTAAAGATAATGCAATTCTTAAGGAAGGTTACATGCTCATTAGTTACAACCTGCTTTTATTATAATTCCTTTTTTAGTTATTTTATATTTACCCACATCGGGCAACTGGAGAGGGGTTATTATGTTTTGTTTTACCACAACGCTCAGCCGTGCTGCACTGTAAAGCTCAATCCTAAAAGTTACACCTTGCGAAAACACCATGGCAATCCCTGGCTATAAATTCATCTTGCTCAATGTCCAGGGATTAAACTCCCCTCTGAAACGCAAAGCCCTCTTCCATAGACTGAAATCCCTAGACGCATCCTTCTTACTCCTTCAGGAGACCCACTTGCTACCGGCGGATGAATTCCGCCTCAACGATAAGCTCTACCCCACCAAATGTTTTGCATCTTGCCGGATGAAAAAGCGAGGGGTTGCGGTCCTGGTGCGCAAGGGGATCTCAATTAAAACTCAGGGAGTGGTCCGTGATGAGGGGGGGAGATTCCTATTGATCAACACCATATTAGATAGCCGTAAGGTCACTTTGATCTCCATCTATGCCCCCAATAGTGACCAAAGTCAAGTCTTTCTGAAATTGTCAAAAGCGATATTTGACCACGCTGAGGGAGAAGTGATTATGGGGGGGGACTTCAATGCTGTGGTCAATCCCCTAGTTGACAAAACCCTACCCCCCACAGCTAATGATAGAAACAACTTTAAGGCCCTCACCTCTCTACTGAAAAACCACTCCCTGATTGAGGTATGGAGATACTGCCATCAGGAAGAAAGGGATTACACATATTTCTCGGCGGTCCACAGGGAATTTTCAAGGTTAGACATGTTTATTATATCTGACTCACTGATCCAATATGTCCAAATGGTAGGCATACATCCTGAAGAGCTTGCAGACCACTCTCCGGTTCTGCTGGCGATAGCACCCCTTGGACCAGTCTCATCAAGGAAGCCTGCTTGGAAGCTAAATGATTTCCTGTTAGACGATCCACTAACCCGCGCTAACACCAGAGAAACTATCGAAGCTTATTTTAACAAAAATGACACGGGAGAGGTGGGCTGGGGAACGATTTGGGATGCAAGTAAGGCGGTACTCAGGGGCCATCTGATAGAACAGGCAACACAATGAGGGAGAGCTCGGAGACTCCTGAGAGAGCAACTAGAGGGGGAAGTACTTAGACTCGAAGGGGCGCACAAGAAAAAACCCTCCCGGCGCTCATTAAGGGACCTGAGAGTCATGAGGAAGGCCCTAAAAGCGCATCATATGGGAAAGGCGGCATACAGCATGATGCGCACCAAACAATTTTTTTACACTAAAGGAAACAAAGCCAACAAACTATTGGCAGCTAAATTAGGTAAACAACTGAAACAAAACAGAATTGACTTTCTGCGGAATATATCAGGCAAAGACACATATTCTGAGGAGAGCAAATGCCGCATTATAGAAGATTTCTTCAGGGAGCACACAACCTCACATAAGGGGGATCCACAAGCGGTTAAACAATTTATATCCAAGGCGGACCTCCCGGAACTGCCCCAATCCTCTTTAGAACTCCTAGATGCCCCAATACTGGCAGAGGAAGTTGAATTTGCCATCAAATCGCTCCCTCTGGGCAAGGCTCCGGGTCCAGATGGATTCACAAACATATACTATAAAACTTTTGCGAAAGAACTCATACCACACCTCACAAAACTATTCAACATCCTATGGGAAACGGGAGCAGTCACCCAATCTATGGCTGAATCCACCACAATCCTAATTCTAAAGCCCGGAAAAGACCCAGCAGATTGTGCTTCCTACACATAGCCTTGCTCAATACAGACGCCAAACTGTTCAGCAAAATCATAGCTTGGCGATTAGGAGACATATTACCTACACTAATAGACAGGGACCAGACGGGATTTATTTTGGGAAGATCAGCCTATGATAACATCCGAAGAGCAATAGATTTAATAGCCGTAGCCCCCTCTATGCCTGGCCCCTTTTCTTTGCTTTCTTTAGACGCCCACCGGGCCTTTGATAGCATGTCTTGGGATTACCTGCACCATGTTCTGGAGGGGTTTGGTTTTAGCTCACACTTCTCCCAATTGGTCCTAGCCAACTTTCAGATTCCCACTACTCGAATTCGGGTCAACGCCCAATGGACACCACAGATAAAATTGGGTAAAGGGACCAGGCAGGCTTGTCCCCTATCACCTATGGTTTTCACTCTGGCTATGGAACCTTTAGCCCAACACATTCGCCTGCCCCCTGATATTCAAGGGTTCAAGGTGGGAGCCCAAACACATAAAGTGGCATTATACGCAGATGATGTGCTTTGTTTTTTAAGAGAGGCCCAGACTTCGATCCCCCACTCATGAGCTTGCTGGGAAGGTTTGCGCGGATAGCGGGCTTCACAATTAATAAGGCAAAGTCAAAAGGCCTAAACCTCTCTGAAAAGCCTGGGGTGCTAAAAGCCCTACAGGACACCTATTCTCTTAGATGGGTAGATTCCAAAATAACATACCTAGGTGTACACCTAACCCCAACATACGCGGGATTAGTAAGAGCCAATATCCCCTCTTTGTTAAAAGAGGCAAAGGACTCCCTAGTAAAATGGGCTCCTCAGGAGATATCTTGGCTAGGACGAGTAACAGCCATCAAGATGACCCTACTACCCCGAATGCTTTACACATTTCAGGCGCTCCCAATCCACACCCCAGAGCGAGATTTACATAATCTGCAGAAGGAGATAGGCAAATTTATCTGGAAGCGCAAAACACCCTGAATCCAGCGCCGGATCCTGAAGCAGACAATTAGGAGGCCTAGGACTCCCATCGATCTTAAGGTACTATAGAGCTACACAAATTGCCCCCATCCTGGGCTGGGCAATTCCAGTTGATCCCCCCAAATGGCAAGATATTGAACAGATGTTCGCAGGGGCGCCCCTTTCCCACCTCCCCTTTCTACCACGGGGGGCACGGGGTTCCCGGGAACCCCTTCTCCCAACCACGTGCTCCACGCTCCGATGCTGGGACTGGCAGATAACCCCGAGAGGATTGACCCCGGGACTGGGCCCCCTGACCCCGATCATGCAGAACCCAATGTTCACCCCCGGGCTCCAACCTATATCTTACTATAACTGGTCGGGAACAGGGACCCTGAGGCTACAGGAGCTTTATGTTGATAATGACCCTTGACATTTATCCAATGTAAAGAAAAAATTAACCTCCCGGAGACGGAGAGATTTAGATACATACAACTTAGACACTGGATCACCAACCCGAATGTGAAGAAAGCGGCTTCCAGGCAGCATATGGGTCTAGAACTAACGGTGGCGGAAGGGCAGCGAACACACAAGGTGGCAACCTGCTACCGCCTCCTAGAACATGTCCCTGAAGAAGAAAAACTGTCTTACATGGCAGCATGGGAAAGGGATATAGGGAGGGAGATAACCCCAGAATCATGGCGAAGAATATGGGACAGGGCCCACAGGTCCTCCAGATGTACAACTACCAGAGAGTGTGCTCTTAAGACTTGTTATAGATGGTACTTTACGCCACAGAGACTGCATGCAATAAACATAGAGTATCCAGATGACTGCTGGCACGGATGTGGGGCCAAAGGGGACTTGGGACACATGTGGTGGTATTGCCCGACCATCCAATCCTTCTGGCTAGAGATTAGTTCCAAAATTAAGGATATCTGCGGCATCCTTCTCCCCTTGGATCCACTAATAATGGTACTGGGCGACACCGCAGAGGACGGGTCATATCCCCAATTGGGTCCCAGAACGCGGTTAATCACTCAGCTGTTAATGGCGGCACGCCTCACGCACGCCCAATTCTGGAAAGAGCGAGAAGGACCCCACAGTGCGCACTGGTGGGTTAAAGTCTGGGACATTTTGGGAGTAGAGAAATTAACAGCCACTTTGGAAAACCGACTGAATAAATTTCAGAACAAATGGGGTCAACTTCTAGAATACGTTGAAGAAAAAGAACATATGTTCTTCCAACCGAGACTGATTAAACTCCTTCTTCCACCCTGAACAGCCGGGGAATAAAGGGAAGATCCAGTGATTGGAGAGCAAGGACAGAAATCCCAAAGGACATTGAGGACAATATTTGTAAACTGGGAAAACAAAGAAGGGGTTGATAGGAACTGAATTGGAATGAATTTAACGCTGACTATGAGAAAAGTGGTACTGTAAAATGTAATTTATTTATTTTTTTATTTTTTTTCCCTCCCTTCCAACTAAATGCATTGTAGAATGTAAAGCGGATATATTGTACCCCAAAAGTTATTTATGAAGCAGTTTAATACTATGAATTATATAGATGTTAAAATGAAACGTTAATGCATTGTGACAAATTAAATAATTGAAGCTGTATGAACAATGACAATGCCGAGCTTTAGGAAGCCTTATGAGTGGCAGGAAGGGATTCAAGGGACAGGGGCCAAGGGGGCGGCTGATTGATGTATTGTTTTAACCAATCAACCTTGCCACTGACTTGTTTATGGATGAATTTATGCTTTGATGTTTCAATAAAAAGATTTTGATTAAAAAAAAAAAAAAAATCACCAATGGTTGCTTCCACAATTTAAACAATATTTTTGACAATTCCACCACTTAGTTTGCAAAACAGTTCAACAATTGGGATTTAAAAGATAGAGCTAGAGGGCCACCAGGGGGCGCACAGGCAATGGCTGTCTGAGTGCACAGCTCCCGTCTTGACCGGGCTATCGCAGGGGATTGAGCCTCCCCCGACCCCCCGGGCAGGCCCACCTCGACGGATTCGCCTGGCGACCCCCCCGGGTACCCACCAGGCGAAAGAGCGGCGTCCGTGGTCCCTGGGGATCCGGAGATCAGGACCCGGGACTCCTGGGCAGCTTGCAGAGCACGGCCTAGGCGGCCGCAGAACCGGAGGAGAGGCAGGCCCCTCCCGTGTCCTTTTGGTCCCGCGACTCGGCCTGCCCCCCCTCACGACCGGCCTCCTTCTCTGGATCGGAGGACCGGCCTGGACGGGGACCGGCCTCCCGACGGCCCAGAGACACCATAGCGGCCGGGGGACGGGATCCCCCCGCCCTTCATCCCTCCTCCCGACCCGGACGGCATCGCGCCAGGATCCCCTTGCGCGGTGGAAGACGGGGATTTCCTCAGCGACGGTGGCCCGACACGGCGATTCTGGGGCCCGGTGCCCCCCCCTCTGCCCACGTGGACAGTGCAGATCTGGCCCCCCCCTCGGGGACTTTGATCGCGGGCCGGCGCGGCCCTTTGGAGGGACGTGGCGGCTGGGCTGCGGGGGGCCCGGGACCCCTGGAGGGCGCCGGCTGGGGCCGCAGAGCACCGGCGGAACACGCAGCCCCCCTCCAGACACGGAAACTGCGCCACCGGCCCTCGGGATTACCCGGGAGCGAGGCCCCCACCTGCAGAGGGTGGGGCGTGTGCCTGCCCGAAGGTGGCCCCCTACCCCCCTACTTTCTGGAGAACAAGGTTCGGCCGGGTTGCCGGGCCCCCGCGGATCGGGTGCGGGAGCTGTGGCGCCTTTCCCCCCTGTCTGGTCGGATGCCCCGCCCCCCCCCCCCTTTTTGGAGACACAGAGCCAGCGCACCTCGACGTGGGGGATACCCGGGTGTGAGGCCCCCGCCTGCTACTGGTGGGGCGTGTGCCTGCCCGGGGGTGGCCCCCTCATCTTCATAACAAGAGCCCACTGGCTGGGGGTAAGAGCCTCGGACCCTCTCCCCCCCGCCCAACGAGAAAAACCCTCCTGGCCTGACCACAAGGGCCCTCCAGGCGTCATCACCCCCTCTCAGGGAGGCCAGAGGAGGCCCCTGTCTGGCACGACGAGCTTGACTAGGGTGTGAGGCTCCTGCCGGTGGACAGGCGGGGCGTGTGCCCGCCCCCCCCCGGATCACAACGCACCCCAGGGGGCATCGGTGAAGCTCTCAACTGGGCGAGGGGTGACCGGACCGCGCCTCCCCCTCTTCAGCATACTCCCCTCCGAGACGGCCCGTGTGGGTGGCCAAGGAGTGGGCCGGAGGGGACTCCCCACCCCCGCTTGGGATCGCGGAGCATTGGCCTGCAGAGCACAAGGAAGCACCAGATGAGCTGGAGGGAAGCCCTACAGGGATACCGCTTCCAGGAAATCGCAAGGGGCAGCGGGGGCACGAGCCTCAAGAGGACCATGGCCCATTCGGAGGGGGCAGCCCCGTCCTCGGCTGCAATGGAAAGGGGCTTTGCCTCAATCTTACAGGAATTCAGGGATATGCGGTCCGACATAGCCCAGAAATTTGAGAAAATGGACCAAAGGGTGGACAAGGTCGAGGACAGACTGTTACAGGTCGAGACCAACCAATCGTCAACAGCAGCCCAGGACGTACAAATATACATGAGGCTGGAGGCCCTGGAGAAGAGGGACGAGGAAAGGGCTCGGCAGATGGACGATTTCGAGAACAGGGAGAGGAGAAACAATCTCAGAATTTTTGGTGTGCCCGAAATGGAAGGGGAAACGCAGAGGGACGTCACCCGAGTGGTGCGCGAGATCATCACTCTCTTGTTCGCAGAAGAGATGACAACCAAACCCACCTTCGACAGGGTACATAGAGCGGGGGGCAGGGCGGGAGCCCCCCGATCGATTTTGGTCCGGTTCCACTACTACACAGAGAAAATGAAAGTGCTGGAGGAGGCCAGAAAGGCCAGGGAAATCACCTACAATAACGCCCAGGTCTACATATACCAGGACCTCTCGACCTACAAGCTGGCTAAGCGTAGAATGTGCCGCCCCCTCACGCAACTGCTCAAGGAGAAGGGCATATGCTACAGATGGGGCTACCCGTTCTCCCTAACTTTTGAATACATGGGCCAACGTTTGACCCTGATCACGGAAGAAGACATAAGGGGGGCTATTCGGGAGTACACAGTGGATTCGAACCCCAGGAGGGGCCCAATGGGGCCGGAGCATGGCAGACCTAATGGCCCTGGCCCGTCCGGTGAAAGAAGAAGGCGCACCGGCGCAAGGAAATTCAGGAAAATAAATACCCCCTCCCCAGCGAAAGACGGAGAACCAAATGACTCAGAGGATTGAAAACGGGGACCACCAGTCGGGTCCTTGACAGATGGGCGCAGATTCTGAGATTTCACTACTTACATCGTCCCACCGAACAGCAAGTATGATGGGTTCACACACGGGACGCAGCCGAGGGGGGGTTCTGGGGGCTCAAGGGGATGAGCTTCTTACGTGGATTTCCTGGCCGAGGTGGGCAGGCTGGTGGTTCGGCCAAAAGTCAGTGATGGCGGAACTAATTGGCTGGACGCCGGGGTGGGGGGTGGGGGGTACACAAAAGTTGGGGTTGTTCAGTTAGGGTTTGGGGAAGGGGGGCAGTTGGGGATTGGTTCTAGGCCCACCCGAGGGGTAGGGGAGGTGGGCGCAGGGGAACAAAAAAGCTATCCAAAGGGAGCATGCAGGGAAGAGCTATGGGAAGCAGTTGACCGTGAGAGAGGAAATTCTAGATCATGGCTGATAGTCTGCCCGCCCTGGGGGTGGGCTCCCTTAATGTACGAGGCTTAAACACCCCTACGAAGAGATCCCTGGTTGGCAGGGAATTTAGAAGGGCAAACCTCGATTTTCTCTTCGTGCAAGAGACTCACTGGCCACGGGGGAAGGAGCCCAAGATGCGGGGAGGAGGGATCAGGGAGGTCTTCAGTGCTTCCCACAAATGCAAAAAGAGGGGGGTCGCCATCTTAGTAGCGAGGAATGTGGGTTTTGAGAACGAGGCCACGCTGAAAGACCCAGGGGGCCGCTATCTGCTAGTACGGGGGTCTTTGCAGGGGGCCCCACTTACCCTGGCCGTTATCTACGGCCCAAATGAGGGCCAAGCGCAATTTTGGGAGGAGGTGAGCGATAAACTCAAGCATTTCGTACAGGGCACGGTAGTGGTGGGGAGGGACTTCAACATGGTCCTGGACCCTGCCCGAGATAGGAAACGTGCTGGACCCCAGCCCTCGAGGGCGGCAGACGAGATCATGGCTCGTAACATCCAAAGGGTCAACTCAGAACTGGGTCTGATGGACATGATTCCGACCCCCAGAACGGACGCCCCTTCTTTCACATATTACTCAGCTGTCCACACGTCATTTTCCAGGATAGATTACATTCTGGTGGACGAGATCCTGCACCCATTCATTTCTGGCCACAGGGTTGACCCCGTCCCCTGGTCCGACCATGATCTGGTCCGCATCATTATAGCGAGGGGAGGGTTAAGCGATCGCAGGGGGAGGTGGAAGTGCAACGACTCCCTGTTGAAAGACGAGGTCCTAGCCCAGGAGGTTCTCGAGGCCATCACAGATTTCTTAGAACTCAATGATAATGGGGAGGTAGGTTTGCATACCTTATGGGACGCCTTCAAGGCAACCCTTCGGGGAGTCCTGATCAAAATGGGAGCCCAGAAAAAAAGGGAAAGGGAGACCCAGGAAAGGGTTTTGAGGGAGAAGATTGCCCAACTCCAACCGGGGGGCCCTCCCACGGCCCACTTGGACCGTGCTCAGGTGGCCGCTCTGGCTGACTACAGGCTCCAGCTGAGGGATCTCCTCCTCCACAAGACGGAGAGAAGTCTCCAACTGGTCAAACAAAAGTATCACGAAAAGGGGGACAGGGCGGACAGGAACCCTGCTTGGAAACTGAGGGAGGTTCAGAGAAGTAGATTGGTGAAGGCAGTGAAGAACGAGGCGGGTGAGGTAGGCCACGATACACCCCACATTGGCGAGGCCTTCCGCCGATACTATGAGAAGTTATACTCATCGGAATACAATGGGGGTGAGGCGGAGATTGAGGGGTTCCTAAACTCTTTACAGATCCCGGCCCTGACCAGAGAGATGGCGGAGGGGTTGGAGGGTCCGGTGACCGAGGATGAGGTGGAACGTGTGATCCGAGGTATGAAAGTGGGCACTTCCCTGGGGGAGGACGGTTATTCAGTCTACTTCTATAAGAGGTTCCGTTCGACCCTTTCCCCCCATTTGGTGAAGGTGTTTAATGCGGTGCTGGAGGGGGGCTCCCTCCCGGACTCCATGATGGAGGCAATCATAGTGGTTCTCCCCAAGGAGGGCAGGGACCCCGCAGAGTGTTCCTCTTACCGCCCAATTTCTCTATTGAATATTGACGTAAAAATCCTGGCCAAGGTGATTGGGGGGCGAATGGAGGGGATCCTGCCGAAACTGGTCCACGGTGACCAGGTGGGGTTCATCAGGGGAAGACAGGGCTCAGATAACATCCGTAAAACTATTGACATGCTCCACTATGCCCAGGTGTCTGACCTAGATGCAAGCGTCCTGTCCCTCAATTCGGAAAAGGCGTACGATAGGGTGGAGTGGAGATTCATGGAACTCAACCTCCGGAAAATGGGCTTTGGGACACACATTAGGGAATGGGTGGCGGCGCTATACAGGGCCCCAAAGGCCAGGGTTCAAGTGAACGGCAAGTTGTCAGAACCATTCCCCCTCTCGCGGGGAACAAGGCAGGGTTGTCCATTGTCCCCTTTGATCTACGTCCTCTCCATGGAACCCCTGGCTATTGCGGTCAGAGCTCACCCGAACATAAGGGGGATAAGGAGAGGTGAAGTGGAATTCAAACTCTCCCTGTTCGCGGACGATATCCTGGCTTATCTGGTGGACCCGGTATCTTCGCTTCCCCCCCTCCTGTCCCTGATGGCAGCCTTTGGGCACCTCTTGGGCCTTAAGATTAATGCTTCCAAATCAGTCCTGCTCCCCATGAGATCCCTGGACCCGGTCTTGGACCCCCTGGTCAGCCTGGAAGGGATAACAATAGGGAAGGCCTCCATCCGATACCTGGGAGTCCTTCTCACCCGGGACCTATCCAACCTCGCCCAGGCCAATTACGATCCCGTTGTGTCGAGGGTCACTGCAGATCTTAGGAGGTGGGGGGCAATGATTCTGTCATGGTACAGTCGTATGACGGCGGTGAATGTTAGGGAGAATTCTCTGTTTAGGCTGAATTTCCTAACCTAGTGAGTCCCCCAGCAGCTTTGCTGGATTTTTGGGGTTTCTTTTTTTCTCCTGACAAGAGTGAGACTCTTTTACCCTCACTCTTGGGCATGATTTGAGTGTGTTTCTTTGAATCTAGATGTGTTTAATGGGATATGGGGTCTTTTACTCCATAGGGCTTCATGTGTTTTTGTGATGTGTGTTACACAGCACCCTCCGTGCAGTAACACAGAGGTGTCATAGTGACCCCCCAGTATAGACACCATACCCTGGGACTGACTACTGTCTCCCAGGGCATGTAAAGTCACCATTGACTTTACTAGTCTTAAATTCTGAACAGAACCAGTACAAACCATCATATTGTGGATGTACTGGCTGGGGCAATTCAATTGCCCCGGGGTCTGTTAGTCGAGGGGGCACGTCTCCGTCCCCCCTGATCGAGTTTTGGCTGGTGGCAGTGGACACTACTTTTTATATTCAACCGCAAATATTTTCCTATGGGATTTCCCATTGTTTTAGGCTACTATCTTTATTTAATTATTTACGGTAGCCTCGAACATACCGCCGGTTTATTTAATTAATATTAATTCTCCGGTTGGTATTTTTTCCTAAAACTTGATTCTAAAATGGCGTTTGTGTTCTCTTCTGTGACTCCAACCCAAGTCGAGCCCTTTGTTGCACTTTTTGGCGGGCTTCTCCACAGAAGCCCTCCAAAGTGGTGCCACTCTGTTTGGGGTACTTAGGAGGGGTGGAGGGAAATTTAGGCACCCTGGACTGAGTTGCCTAGGCAACTCAAGTCGCACTCCATCCTGATTGGCCCAAGTGGTGAGCCGGCCGGCTCACCACTTAGCATGTTTGAGTGACAGCTAGGCTGAGTGAATGGGGGTTTGCTGCATAAAAGCAGGGCTTTGGGGACTGGAACTTCAGAAGTCGCCACAGGACCTAAAAATCCGACGAGGGAGAAGCTGAGCCAACCTGCCACGACACCACCACCGGTGGAGCCCTGCTGGACTGCCTCACCACTTTTCCCAACGACAGAGGAGATCTCCCGCCGGAGAGTCTTTTTCCTTTGACTGGTGGGGATAACCAGTTTCACCGTCTTTTCGCTTTCCTGACATACCTCGTGGCCGCCTTGCCTGTGCCAAGCACCCCGGCAACCGGGATACCACGTTTTACCACGACCGTGAAACAAAGGTACCACCTTTAACCGGAAAACTCTGCGGCTGGTTTCTGCCCTGGTAGTGCAACGACCTTCATCTTTCCTCCAAGTCGAGATCTTCTCTTCCCCTGGACGACGACGCAACTTGCATCCACTACCAGGAACAACTGCCACCGCTGGAGGATCCTTCCCACTTAAGGTACCGTGTCCCGCCTGGCTTCCCTTGCTACCGACTGTACGGGGTAGATTTAGCCCCCGGCTTTCGAACCTGGGTTAGCCTGGGACACTGCCCGAAAGCACAGGCGTATTGGGTGGAGGTTAGAGGCTGGATCCCTGAAGTTTCGGAGGAACTACTCCCCCTAAACCCTCTAACAATGCTATTGGGCCTCCCCCCTGAGGACGCGGACATAGCCAGATACCCAAGAATGTGGGAAAGAATGCTGAGGGCGGGTAGGGTGGCCCTGGCCCAGAAATGGAAGAGCCCGGAGACCCCCTCAAAGGAGGACTGGCTAAAAAAGGTTAAAAACATGTTCCTGATGGATAAACTCACGGCAATGATGAACAATGATCTGGGCACATTCCAAGCAAACTGGTACGGGGTACAGCAGACCTGGGGATGGGACGTTCACTGATCCACAGGGTGGTGACATGGAAGGAACGGGCACCTACGCCCCGGGGGGTGGCGGACGTTATACAGCCACACACGCAGTCAACGCTCAGGCTCTTTCTCAAGCTCCGGATACATTGAACGTTCTACGCGCCTCCTTAAAAGAAGTAGGCGTAAATGGGACTAAGTTTGTTTGGGGGGGGGTTGGTCCGCAGGGGGAGGTGGTGGGGGGGGGGGTTATTGGTATAATTTTCTGCTGTAAATGTTTCATGCCCGTTTGTTATATTATGAAAATGCTAATAAAACAAAGTTAAAAAAAAACATAGAGCTACAGTTAGTGTTACGCTACCGTTATGCAATATTATAACGTGAGAAACTTACACCATCAAACTGGTTTAAGTACCTTTTAAGATGGCGCCCTCAAGTTTGTGCATCACCTCAGTACTAACGTATCATTGTTTAGTGTCTTCAATATTCAGGCATTTCAAATCTTAAAAACTTAACAGCATAAACTATTCATTGAACTGATGCAATCACTCCAAATCGAGTATAATCACCTGCTACTGCTGTCGCAGATAACAAGACAGTACACTTAACAGTGCACTTACACGGAAGAGCGCGCACAAATGCGCGTGCACCCGTATAATGTAGGATGGCTGGGAAAAGGGGGGTGGTCAACAGTAACAGCCCAACACTGCTATTCTGTCTCTCTGTAATGGAGTACAAACAAGAAACACGTAGTAAATATAATGCTGTTATTCAATGTGGCAAAGAAGCAAAGTCCATAGATAGTATTCTTAAGGTCAATCAGATAAAGTCCACGATGGAAAGGCAGCCTCACCTTCTAGCTCTGACTCAAAAGCACCTCCTGCCAGCAAGACAGTACATTTAACAGTGCACTTACACGGATGCGCGCGCACAAATGCGCGTGCACCCGTGTAATGTAGGATGGCTGAGAAAAGGGGGGTGGTCAACCGTAACAGCCCAACGCTGCTATTTCGTCTCTCTTCCAGCTCTGACTCAAAAAGCACCTCCTGCCAGCAAGACAGTACACTTAACAGTGCACTTACACGGATGCACAAGTGCACTTCTATTTGCCCATGACTCACATGCCAAACATGCTCTCTGGCCCATGCATGCAATCTGTACATACTGTTGCATAACGCTCATGCAATGGTGACAGTGGACAACCCCTCCCCTATCACAGTGCACATGCTATGAGTAGGTACTTTCACGGCCAGGTCCGCTCTCCGATGTATCGTGCCATGTACCCTGGGAGCGTGGAGTTGTGCAGCACCATTGAGTTGTGAGTGGATCCAGGGAAATGTACACTGCAGTGGGTTATCAGGAGGTCTGCATCACACAATGATGGTAGATTTTCCTGTTGCAGTAGACCTCCTCATTAGCATGCTCAACCACCAGCTCAACATGCATGCAGTCCAGCACACCTATCACGTCCGGCATGCCTGCCAGGGCATGGAAGCTGACTTTTGTGGCATTGATCTGGCCCGGTGTTCTGGGGAGAGCAATGTGATCAGGCATGTGATGCAGGAGAGCATCCAGGACCTGGACTAGCACCTTTGAGAAACAGGGCTGGGATATCCCGTGCAGCTCTCCCACAGTGTGTTGAAAGGTGCCAGTGGCCAGGAAATGCAGCACCAATACTACCTTGAGCAAGGGGGGGTGGCGGTACGGATGCCAATTAGGCTCTGGATGTCGTCCTGGATTAGGTCGACTATGGTGGTTATGGTTGCCCTTTCCAGCAGACACAGGGTGTGGATATGTATCTGTGAGGTTCCAGGGTGTGGCCCTTATGCAGGGTATGGGTGGCTGCCTGCGGGGTGGTACCTGCTGCCCATTGTTGACCTGCATGGCCATCATCATCCTCCTTCTCTTCCTGTGCCTCTGTCGCCTCCACTACCTGTCTGCCTCTTCCAATTCCAGCTCATATTGGATCCCTGCATGCAGGGCCCCCAGCTCCATGACTGCTACTACAGCTGCCAGCATGGTTGTGTTGGAAAGTGTGTGGGGTGTGGTCCTTTTGAGCATTCACAGTGCTCATGATGAGCAGCTGGGCTAATTATGGCCACCTGTGGCCTGTTGCTGCACACCTGAGACTGTTTAACGCCTGCTCCGCGATACCAGTGTTTCCTGTGCAATTTTTACTGTGGCACCAGCATTTTTATGGCAGTATTTCCGTGTTGACGTAAGTCGAAAGATGCTGTACTTCCGTCGCGCCAGTGTTTCTGGCAGTGCCTACGGGGGGTACCGCTGTTGCCGTTTGCGGTGCTTCTGGCGATGCTATCACCGTGGGTCATGTTTGCAGGAACGTAGTTTCTGGCATTGTGGGTCGTAGTGTGCCAGTCTGAAAAAGGGTGCCAGTACGGTGCTACCAGCACTGTTAATTCCAGACTGCCACACTCATGATGAGGCCCAAAGTGATGTAGTAATTCTTCATAGGTTTTACAACAAAAACATGTATCTGATTGAGTCTTGTCCGATTTATAATCTGCAGCGGTTAGGGGAGTAATTTTAGAGGGAATTTGGTACATAAAGCTTGTTTGTTTGGGTAGATAATTCACTCTAAATAGTATTGGCACCCCCATTCCTCAACCCACAAAAATAATCAATAGAAATGAGGCCAAGAGATATGCTGTGGACGACGCATCTCAGAGTCCACTCCTCAAACGTCCGCCTAATGGAATTATAAAATACTTAAAGAGGAAAGGTTAGCAACAAAAACAGAAATACATACATATAAACACAATAATGCCACCACACTAATACAAAATAAATACAATATTTTAAAGGAAAGACCATACTTAAAAGCTAAGCCTTAAAGTCATACACAAAAAACATAACTTGCAAACACCATAAATGAACATATGTTTAATTACACCATTATAATATATAATTCATATATATGTAAAATAAACAATAACAATAATTTCAAACCAAATACAAACAAAATACAATCCACATAATAAAATGTAATACAATATAATTTAAAAAATATATATTTATAAACACAATACATATGAAATAAAAAAGCAAGCTATATAATATACATTATACAATTACATCTGAAAAAACATTTATTTAAAACGTTATTCATAACACAATTGGTACATCATACAAAAGCAAGCATCACTTTTACTGCAAAATGTATTTCCCCCACGAAAATACAACATAACAAACACAGTAATGGCAGGTTAAAGTTACCATGATGCTTAAAATATTTTTGAAATACATTGCATTGTAACATAAATATTACATTACTTTGAAACCTAACATGGTTTTAGTGTTTTGTTTGCTGGTTTAAAATAAACTTTAAAAAAAAAAGAAAATCGCTGATATATATTTCCTATTTCCTACAAAAACAAATGGTTGAACATGTCATATTAGTCAACAATCAACCTAACAGCATCGCCTGGTGAATTAGGTACGTATTTCTATTGCTTTAGGTTACACCATATAAAATGATTGTGAGCACATCTCAACAGAAGATATTTATAACTGCCAATTACTACTAGTATATGTTTAGTACTATAAACTAATATAATCAGATGTTGCAATTTTATATATTAATATAAAATGGTGCGGTGATCATCCATAGTTAAGATAACACCTATTTGCATTGACTTTTGACAAAATTCTATTGCTTTTCACAAAATTCTACTGCAAATAACTTCCCTTTCGCTGGAAGGAATTAGGATGACATTTTACAATTTGTTTCATTTGTTCAACAGTTCCAAAGTTATTAAGAAAACAAAAAAGGCTGTTTTTTAGCCTGGTCACATTAATTTTGCAATAAAGAAACAGGTGCTTCCATTAAACAATCACAGCAAAAAAAACACTGGATCGATTTGCACCAAATAAGAAATCAGTTGAGCACAAAATGTTTTCAAATATTGATTTTTATGGTTTGGTTTAGTGTAAATCTGTCCAGTGTTAGGTAAGATTTCCACAGAGCTGGTAAATCTTCCTTTCCTGGTTCATCCCCAGAAATTGTTGCTTTTCTAGTGGGATATTTTTCATTAATACCTCAGTGAGTAGGAACCTTTTTCCACACTCACCTAATCTGTAACTCTTTTTCTGGGTGTCATTTTTAAGACTCTCCATAGTGTCTTTTTAAAGTTATCATGTTTAACAACTTATTGGCAATAAGTGCCTGTTGTTGCTGGGTTGCCCTAGGGGCACCCCATTTAACTTTATTGTGCTAACCTTGAGTGTACTACAGTTCCCAAGGGTAGAAAGGATCGTTGGATCCCTTTTACATTTTATTCTGTGAAACCAGCACACCCTACCTTATGTGGAATGCTGGGGAGATACAATGTATCCCCTTTCACATTTCACAGTGACAAGCTTACCTTTAATGGCTGGTGGCAGTGATACATTTTACTAATTTGGTGCACCTTTACACGGGCTGTGATCACAGCTACAGTTAAGGCACCTAAGGGTGCTCATTTTACCAAAATGGGCCCTGTCTTCTTTTTTCTGCCATTTTAGAGTTTCTTGCCGTTTCTTGTTCCTTCCCCTGACATCCAGGGCGGGAAATTCCTTTGTGTGAGTTTTGTCTTCGGCGGGGAGTCCCCTGGACACCCGGCCCAGGCTCCATTCAATCTGTAAGCACAGGAAGTGGTGGAGGAGTCCAAAACTTCCCTATCCTTTGTCTTAAAAGCCTTGCTTCAACTGGGACAAATCCCAGTGGGGGAATGGCTGTCCAGATTGGACAATCAGACACGCCTTTCTTGTAAAATGCGGGGAGAGAATGCAGAGGTTGTGCTGTAGTTCCTGATAAATACTGGAAACCTGGAAGCTGAAGTCATGTCGACCACTGGAACAGAAAACCGAAGAGGATGACAAGGGAAAAGCGGCGGAGATGATTTCCAGCGACCGGAGAGCCTGCTGTGTAACCCGAGCCTGCTGCAGCCCTTCCTTCCAATCGACCTGGGGTCTCCGTAAACGATGACCCGAGCCCAGAGCCTGGTGGGACCCACTAGACTCAAGCAGACCTCTATTTTTAGCCGTCCCACGGGTTGCTGCAACCTTGCGTTCTTGCAATACCCCAATACCGTGGCACCTCCAGCCACTGTGCGGTGCACGGTCTTCCGAATTCCGAATGTCGCTGAAACTTCGTGGGCATCCTGGTGTATCTCCAGAGACACGAATCGAGTTGAAAAGTCCCCTCACAAGAGTGCTGGACCTTTGTAACGACGAGAATTCAATCGCGATATTCTGTCTTCTTCTGTGCTCCTAGAAAAGGCGCCAAATCCGCAGAACCGCATTCAGTCACGGGGGATATCTTGCCTAGAGCCGCCTTCATCACTCCCTGCTGCAAAGTCCCTTCTGAGGTCTTGTGTTCAGTCTCCAGGACAAGGAATCCACTGACTGGGTATTTGGCTGCAGTCCCTGAAGTTCTCCTGCTGCAATCTCTTCTTCATTGCTGAGGTACTGTGTTGGCTTGGGTATATACTTACCTTAAGCCTGTTGGGATTTCTGTGTAGCTTTGGAGTGTTTTCTGTGATTGGGAGCTCGCTTGTCCAGTACACCCAGTCCCACTGCTAGAATCCTGCTGGGGCATTTTCTGTGAAGACCCTGGACCCTCTTCTAACTCTAAAAGTAAAGTACTCACCTGTTTGCTCAGTTTTCCTAAGGAACTCTGACTTTTGCTACTAAAGAACTTATTCCAACACTGCCTGTTGGTCACTAGTCCTAGTGTCCCCCCCTTCTGCCACTGAAAACACTCATTCTACAAGAATAAGGGAAAGACTTTGAAGGGATTGGGACTTCTGCCTAGAAAAGAAATCAAGTGTTTTACTTACTTGTAAAGAGTTGGTTGGCAACTGTAATTCTAAGAGTGAACAGTTACAAAAGTTCTTACTGATCTTGAATGTGTGATGCACTATTCTCAAAAGTATGGTTAACATCTTTTCTTCCTTAGCCACTGTGTTGCCAGTCTAATAGAAAGTAGATGTGAAGGTATTTTACTCTCCTGCGATTAGGTTGTGCCTCTTTACAAAAGTAATGTGTTGGTTTCACCAGATAATTCCCGAAGGGTAATTGTATGAGTGTCCCCCAACTGGGTCTTGCTTCCCCTGACTTGCTGCTAGCCTGTCCTTAATAAGTCTACATTAGGTTGTTACCTACCTAGAATAACTATTCAGTAAAGTGTGACATTGGGTTTTACTTTCCCCTTCATTGTGAAGTTAAAGTATGTGGGTTTTACTTATCTTGTGTTAGCTGTGTGCCATCCAAAATAAGTTACCAGAGTTATTGCTTACCTCAATCTGGGGTTCCCTGATTTCAAAAGCATCTGTAATTATATATTACATCCTTAGGTTTTACTCACCTGGTATAACTGTGTGCTTTGACAAAAGTAGTTATAGGTTTTTACTGCACCTAGGATAAGTGTTTCACTATTCAACAAAAGTATATTGTCCGGTTCACTGTTTGTGTGATTTGTTCCACGAGTCCCTGTACAACTGGAAGGGCCTACTGCCCTTGTATTACTGAATGTAATCTGAAAGTAACCACAGGTCTTTTACTCCCAAAGAATAGGCCTGACCTATACTAAATGTGTATAACAAGGTTTTCACTTCCCTAGAACTACTGTTAGGTGTTCCAAATAAGGTCTATACTTGGGTCTGTGTACTTTCAAGTATAGTGTTGTGTTTTATATTGTGATTTCATATAATGTGTTAGTACTTACTTAACCCCTAGATTTATCTGGGCCTACCTGTATTTAAATAAATCCTTTATTTTTACAATACATAGGCCCTCATTACGACCCTTGCGGAAAGCGACTGACCGGAGCGCCACAGCGTAAATAGCGTTTCCGCCATTGCACGAAGGAGCAAAGTGCGGCCCATTCCGACCCATCGGGCACGAGCACCACGCCACGGCGGAAGTGCAAAGTCCGCGATGGCGGAAATGACCCCAAAACGGCCCACACCGCCGCCGTACGGCGCCCTAGGTGCAATACCGCCACCCCTCTTAGCGGTCACCGCAGTGTGCGCCTACCGGAAAGTACGGTGACCGGAAATATACGGAAACGGAAGTTAAAACATGGGCCCGGAACGGGAAACATCCCGGCGTACACCTATAAAACCACTAAAACCACACAACCACTAAAATCACTACCCTGAAACACACCCCAACCCGTCACCCACCCTAGCGAAACCAAGACAAATGGGAAAAGTAGCGAAGAAAGCGTGCGACCGCAAGCGGCAGGTCCACTTCTCCCGCGAGGAACTCACCGTGCTAACAGAGACCCTCCAGGAGAATGCTGCCGTCGTCTTCTCCACGCAAATGACCAGAACGGCACTTGCAAACAAGAAGACCATATGGGCTCTGGTGGCACAGCGGGTAAGTGCGGTGGGGACCGCACCCCGCACCCCACAGCAATGCCGCAAGCGATGGGACGACCTGCGGATACGCGTCCGCAGCATACTCTCTGCCAACCGCAACATTGCCACAGCCACCGGGGGAGGTCCTGAATCACCCATCAAGTTGACCCCCTGGGAAGAAATCTGTGCCTCCACCATCGGAATGGAGAGCATAGAGGGAGTCGGAGGGATGGAGAAAGGAGTGCAGACATCCGAAGATTCAGGTAGGTGTACCAGATAAAACAATGCCAAATCCACACAGTCCATCCATGTGAAGTACCATGCGTCCACATAGTGCAACAGAAACACATGTCCAGGAGAACGGCCACACACATCGGCCTGATAGCGCACGTTAAAACCCACAATAAATACATAAATAATTAAAAACCCCTAATACACGCACTACACGTGCAGCAGGCACACCCTAACTGCAGGCTGCCAAACAACTGCACCCTCACTCCACACACAAATCAAAGCACCTCCAAGGACCCGACCCAAATCACCCTCAGGTACCACCCCAGAGCATGTGATACAATGCCATTCCAATTCCCACAGACCCATCATTAACCCTCGCCCTCCTTTACTCCACCACAGGGTCCGATCCAAACGACGAGCTACAGGACGCCCCTACCAGCACACCTGCAAAGAGGGCCAAGACCAACGGCCAGAGACCCTCCACCTCAGCTGCACGCATCAAGACACGGCAGCAGCACAAATCAGGTGGCAGCACAGAGGAGGGAACATCAACAGGCACCCCAGCAGCCAGCATGCCCACAACACCACCACCACAGGTCCCCCCAATGGATGCCACAGAAGGCACTGCCTCTGGTGGCAGCAGCACCATAGGTGACACCCCATTGATGGCAGCATGCTCCGACACAGAAAACGGGGATGTCGAAGTCAGATCCATCCATGACCTGTCCCAATCCCCCTGTCTGTCCCATCCCGTACAACATGAGGATACCACGCAGGGGCACCCACAAGACAACGACTGGCCATCCCCCCCAAGCCCTGTGGCAAGGCAACATGAGGACAACAGCCCCTCTGTGACACCCCCGCAAATGGGCATGGCCCAGCAGAGGCAACAGTCCCTCGACCAGTTAATCGTGCAACAGCAGCAAATGGCCACGCTCCTCAAGGACCATGCCGATGAATGTGGGGGCACTAAGGCAGACATAGAAACATCAACTGAGACACTTAGGGCAGAAATGGAGAGAGGCACAGAGACGCTGAGGGCACAAATGGAGAGTAGCACCGAGAGCCTGAGAGTCCAAATGGAGAGAAGCACCGAGAGCCTGAGGGGGGAACTGCATGCGACGTCCAAAGACGTATGTGCCGAACTTGCCGCAGTGCGCCGTGTGCTCACTGAGCTCTCGCAAACCCTTAGGGACATGCATGGACGTGAGCAGGCAGACACATCATCCGTTGCAAGTTCCGTCCAGGGCAGCCCCCAACGTAGATCTGGAAGGAACCTGCGCTCCACAGGCAGGGGTGCCCCTGATACCCGCAGAGGGGGCTTGCAATAGCGACAGCCCACTGACAATGAGCATCTTTGGACACTGGGGTTCGTGGGGGAGGTAGGAGGGTGGAGGGGGTGTGTTGGGCTCACTTGGGTGGCGGGTCGATAGGGTGTTCAACATGACATCACATATGCCATAAAAAAAACACGATCAACCAATGAGATGTGTGGACATTGATTTCTGTGTACTAGGCCATCATAGGCGTACAGTCCATATTGTGCATGTCCCAGACACGCACAGTGCCACGAGTCCCGTGTCCATGTATCAGCCACCAGGCGTGAGTGCTAGAAGCATACATCAATGAGATGCTGACGAATGTCACGGGCCTCCGGTGCCTCGCAGACTCCATGAGGTGCTGCCACATCCCCACCCTCATCATGACCATCATCATGTGCTTGCAGTTCTGCGTCAGGGGGCATGGGCACATTTCTACGTACGCACATGTTGTGGAGCATGACACATGCCATGACCATCTTTGCAACCTTCTCATGGCGGTACAGGAGTGCCCCGCCAGACCTGCTGAGGCAGCGGAAACGAGTCTTCAGTAGGCCGAATGCCTGTTCAATGACTACACGGGTACGTGAGTGGGCATGGTTGTAGTCCTCCTCATGCTGGTCCCGTGGGTTCCGGACTGGTGTGAGGAGCCATCTCTTCAGTGGATATCCAGCATCACCTGTATGTGGACGAGAAACGTATGATGTGGAATGCCATTGCTACGTACGCACACCCCCCCCCCCTTCCTGCCAGGTCATTGCCAAATCACATTCCCCACATAATCATGCATGTAATGAGACTCACCGAGTAGCCAGGATCTGTTCCCTGCGTGTCGCTCCATGTAGCGTGGTATTGTAGAGTTCCTCAAGACCATAGAATCATGGGTTGATCCAGGGAATCGGGCACAACAATGTGTAATGATCCTGTTGGAGTCACACACCATTTGTACATTCAGGGAATGAAATTGTTTTCTGTTGCGGTACTGGGCCTCCATGGCATGTGGGACGACCAATTCCACATGGGTGCAATCGATGGCACCAATGCAACCCGGTATGCCGGCAAGTGCATGGAATCCCACTTTTGTGTTGGTAATTTCCTGCTCCGAGCGTGGTAGAGAGATGTAGTCGTCTGCGTGCTGCAGGAGGGCATCGAGCACTTGCAATAGTGTCCGTGAGAACAGTGGCTGAGAAATGCCATGCAACTGTCCGACTGTGTGCTGGTAGGTGCCTGTGGCCAGGAAGTGGAGTACAGACACCACCTTCAGTAGGGGTGGGATGGCGGTTGGGCTATCTATCATGCTGACAAGGTCAGCCTGTGTCATGTCCACAATGGCGGCTATGGTGTCCCGGTCCAGACGGTAGAGGGTGTGGATCTCCTCATCAGTGAGGTTGAACGGATGTGCTCGGAGGCGTGGGATTGCGGGCTGCCTGCGTGGTGGTAGTGGCTGTGCTGGCGGCCCTTGCTGGCCCTGCCTTGGCCTCCTCCTCCTCCTGCGTCTCCTTCGTGCGGCCGGTAGCAGTTGGTGTTCGTCTTCTTCTTGGAGTTGGAGTAGTTGCAGTGCTATCAGGTCCCCCAGGGCCAACATCGCGAGTCCTGCCGGTAGCATTTCGGTGTGGTTGTGGGAGGAGACTGGCTGTGCAATTTATGTGTTTTCAGGCTGTATGGCCTCCACCTGTGGTGATTAATTCCACCTGTGCAAGCTGCTCTCCCCTTTGGCCGAGCACGTCCCGCGCACAACGCTGCAAATCTGGGAATGGCATCTTGCTATTGCAATCATGTATTTGTACCCGATGGCCGTGTAACATTGGTTGACATGTTCATTCTGCTGTGGTCCCATTGTTGCACATACTATCTGTGCAGTCGCGAACAGACTTGTGAAGGGTCAGTGGAACGTAGTACTCGAGTAACGGTGGGCCCTCATGCATCACTTTACCGAGTTGCAATGACGGGCGGGGCGTCCCATTTGTGGGTGAAGGCAGTTGCCATTTTCACACACAGCCGCACTCGATGGAATAATTAGTGATTTCAAACGGCCACAGATGCCTTTTCGGCGTGATGTTGCAAATGTGGAATTCCAAGGGCGGCGCTTTCGGTTTCCAGCTAGCGGCGAGGAGATGCCCACAGGTCTGACTGCAAATATAACGTTCTGTTGTTCAATGTCCTTGAGACAGGGCCCATGGCGAGGAAGCAATGATTGATATGAATAGTTTGGGATGCGCAATTGCTACGTGGGCGATGAGGCCGGCCGTTCCCACATACATGTTACTTCACAACACTGGAATTACGGGCTGGGGCACTGTGGATTTTGCAGGCTGCATAACGCACAGACTCAATGGATGTTTCTAATGTTATGTGAGTAATTATTCAGGCGTTTTGATTCCGGGATGAGGGAATGATGAATGGATGCATGGGCAGGTGATTTGATACAGAGTTTGCCATGTACAGGGCTTCTTGGGATCTATCCGCCTCCCCTACGCTATGTGATGCAGGGCTGCCATGGTGGGACCATCGTCTATCTGGCCTTGTTGAGCCCTCCCTGTCTCGACACACCCTCAGACACTTGTGTCCATGCACATTAACATTCCCATCTGATGGATTCTGTTTTGACAGACGCATGCACAGGTACACTCGTTTGTGATGGTGTTTGCACCTCGATATAGATGGTTAGGAGTCGCAAGTGGTTTTGGGGTGGTGATGATCCTTTGGAGTGGGCTAGCATGCATATGGCTGTGGATTTCGTGTGATCATTGAAGTGAGTTGTTGGAATGTAGTTCTGATGGCCATTCTGTTCTTTTTCTTTTCTTTTGGTTGACAGGTATCTCCTCCCCTTTTGCCACTGCCATCTGTATGCCACTCCTGCAGATGGGTTTTACTCCCGACACCTGCTGCTTCGTGTTAATCAGTGGAGCAGCATTACGATCTTATGGGACGATCGCCAATGGCCCACATGCCCTTACGCAGTACTGGTGGCTCGGAGCAACATTTCGGCCTTTCTGCTGGACTAGTGCCTCCCCATTGGGACGGCCCTGCGGTTCTGTGCGCTTCCATGTTGCCTTTTCGTACGTGAATGTGGCTCTGTGTACCATGAGGGAACAGGACGACACACAAGTAGTGGCTGGTCATTTCTTGCGGATGCAGCCCACAATGGTGATTGGTGTTTAGGAGTTCATGGCCTGATGGCTGCATGGGCTTGGTGACTTTGATGTGCATTAAATTTCTATTCTGATTTGGCCCGTGTAGCGTTTTTCTTTGCAAGTGATGTGGCATATGCCTATTTGGGGGGCGATGTATTGTGAGGAGATCTGCATTGGGTTCCAGCTTCGGAGTTTAGTTGCGTGGTACTGTACTGGGCGCGTTTGCCTACTAAGCCCGTGAGGTCAGGGATGGGGGCTGCCAATATGACAGTTTGAATGTTGTCATGCTCAGGGGCGGGGGATTGGGTTTTGTGTAACAGATGCCGGTCAGCCAGGTGGACTGGTGGAATGATGTGATTCTCGGAATATGGCTGGTCACAGGTGCCTGTGTTTGCGTGCGTTTCTTGGTGGGGGACTGTGGTCATGTCCATTGGGATGGCTTCTGTATTCGTGCCATCTGTGCCCTGCAGCTCCCATTGGCCCCTCTTGTGTTTCTTTTGTTCGTTGCCATGCATGGGTGACTTGTACATTTCAATGGTTGCATTGTGGCTTCATTGCACCTACGGGGAGTTGTACTTTGTGGGCAGGGAGCGGTGTACAGGCACTCAGTGGGGCCGTTTACGGTTGATTCGCGATGCCGTACTTCTCACCATGGCGGAATGGTACATTACGCCATGCCTGATGGCGTTAGGTACATGTCCGCTAGGGTCGGAATTGGCGTACCGTTGCGCCATGGTGGTGTTTGCGGTTTCGCATGGCGCGCGCGCGCGTGCTTTGTGCAGTTAGCGTTGGCGTTCACTACGGTGTCGCTAATGGCTTCGTACTTTGCGGTGACGGGTCATAGTCGCACCGAGCGCTATTCGATGGCGGTATTGCATTTCCGCCATCGTTTTCCGATTTCCGCAAGGGTCGTAATGAGGGCCATAGTGTTTCAGTGTTTCTTTGGATCATTTATATTACAATTTCACTTATACTGTGTTTACTGCCCTCTCTCCCTCCTAAAATAAGCCTGGCTGCTCTGTCTACGCTACCCTGAACTCAGGTGGTACAGCCTTATACTAAGAGTGGAGTCTTGTACTGCTTCAGTTGAATGGTTTTTCAAGGCCCTTAGTTGGACTTCAGAAAATCTGTCCTAACATCCAGTAGTTAAAAAAAATATTGGACAGAGAAGAGGAGGCCCCAAACCAGAAGAAAGGCACCCATGGTGCATTACTGCAGTGAGTTTTTTCCGAAATGAAAAGTCGATTTTTTTTCCCTATGTGAGCGATTACGGTGTAAATCCCGCAGAAGCCGAAAAAGAAAATGCTGAAAATGAGATCTGGATAGGGAAAATGGGGTAGAGTCCAGTGCTACCTCTAGCTGGGACAAATCCAATCAATCAAACACTGGCTCTAAAAATGTAGTCAATTCAGATGAACACAAAGACCTCATCAAAAGATATGGAACTCAATTAAAACTGCTATTCTAAGCCAGCCATTTTATATATATATATATATTTTTTTTTTTTAATTTTTATTAATTTTATTCAAACCAAACAATAATGCAAACCAAACATGCAGTGTAATTTATGACAGTTCCATTAAACACATTTAGTCTTTAGCCACTGCTCCCCCAATCCCACCCCACTTCATGAGCCTGTTTGTTCTTCGCATTCAGTATCTGCTTCGTGTGGCAGGATTTCGCTGCCCTCGGATGGTATCAGGTATTAATATCGCCACATATATGGTCACCGTAAATAATATTGCCGGGAAAATGTTGTGGCGATATTATTTGGGTGACCATATATATGGCGATAGGGGGAAAAAAAACCAAAAAAACATTTGGGGGTTGCCGGGGTGTCCCCCGCATGTTCCATGCAATAATGTCGCCACAAAAAACGACCATTTTTCGGCGATATTTTTGCATGGCGATATTTTTGTGGCGACATTATTACATGGAACCCCTCGGATTCTGTTGGATCCGATACTACTCCAAACATTTCCGCTATCAATGATTTCCATGCCATCAGAGAGCCCACTTCTTCCTCCCCACCCATGCTGCTCGTCTCTTGCCATACCATCGTTTCAGCCTCCACCCATTTCTGTAACTCTTTCCACCATACCTCCACCCGTGGCTTGTGACACTTCTTCCATCCCATAGCAATCCTTCGTTTTGCAAGCACATATGCCAAATCCTTCAATTACCCAACATGTTTAAATTTCCGTGATCTGCTGAACCCTCCCAGCAAGCAGGCCCAGGCCGTGTCTATGACGAGAGTGACCCCTTTCTCCGCTAGTTTTTGTGCCACTTCGCCCCAGAAGCATTCAATTACCGGGCATGACCAAAACATGTGTGTCATGTCGGCGTTCTCCTTGTCGCACTTAGGACACGTTTTTGAACTTTGATATCCTCAGAGGTGTCATGTATGCCCTGTGCGTTATATATAGCTGTATTTGTTTTAATCTGGCATTTCTTGACACCTTCTTGTGGTATCCCAAGGCACGTTCCCACATCCCATCCTCTATCGGGGCTCCCACCTCCGCTTCCCATTCCAATATCAAATGTACCAATTCCTTCCCGACCTTAGTCATCACCATCTCATACAATCTAGAGATCTCATGCCCCCCCTCCGATATGTCATATATTGCCCCAATAATAGCATCTGGTTCCTCTGTCAAAATTGTTTCAGGCCACATTTTCCGAATTTTCTGCACCATTCTGTGGTGCGTAACATATTGACCTGTATGTAATCCCGCTACTTCCCCAAGTCCTTCAAAATCCCTAATGGTCCCTTCTTGCCAAATGTCCCCCAACGTAACCAGCCCCACCGATTCCCGATTCCCAGTAGGTCCTGATAATCACCCTCAGCTGCTTATCTCCCCCTGCCTGCCCCCTGCAGTATCTGCGGGGAGCATGGGAATGGGCCCCCCATCATCCGGCAAGCTCAACGCCACATTTTCCACCCAAGCATCATCATCCCAGGGCGCTCCTTCATTTCTGACTCAGGCAACCAGATCATTTGCCTTAAGTAAAATGGGGTACAGTTCTGCCCCAACAACCTATGTTCAGGGGTCTCTTCATCAGCCATTTTATAATTAATACATAAATGATAATAAATAGAAACATCACGATGAAAACTAATTTCAAACCAGTAATTATAATTTAAAGAGCACATTCATGTCCAAATTGAAGTAGATGCTTGAAGGGTATATTAAAATTAATTACAAGCCAAAATGTGCAAGTGCAAAATTAATCATGCAAAACGTTTGCGACCATTCTTATATACACAAAGAGGGCTGAAATGGGCAAAATACCAATTCTCTTTTGAAACAGGAGGCGTGTGTGTTTTTTTTAATTATGCAATTATGAACAAATATGCAATATTTAGGTTTGCCTAGATGGAAATAAATATGCTGATGCTAAGCTGATGTACACACACACAAACACACACTTTTTTTTACCCTGGAATGAACACTAAACGGCAGTTCTAGGTGTGCGATGCCCGCCGCAACTCTGTACCCCCACCCACCTTACCCAAATCTCTCTGCCAAACCAACTCTCTCTACACCCACCCACCCTACCAACTCTCTATAGCCACACCCCCTTACCCTCACCCTCTCTAGCCCACCCAACCCCTCTCTCTCTACCCCATTGACCCACCTTACCCCTTCTCTCTAGCCCCACCCACCCTACACCATTTATTCCCCCGCCCAGCTTACCCCCCTCTACCTATCCCCGCTCATCATTCCTCACGCACTCGCTTTATTTCATACCCTCTCACTCTCATCCTTTCTTGTTCATATTTTCTCTTACTCCTCATTGATTGCACAGTCTATCAATGGCTTCCTACCAGGCTCTATTCATTTTCTCATTCGGCTGCACACCGGCACCCCTGTATCGTATCCTACTTTTGAACTTTGCACTCTCCTCCTTGCATACTGGCTAGAAATGCAAAATGCAAAGAACAGCAGTAAATGCCAAAACTATTGGCATTGCCAATGCTTATTTTAATTCTAGTGAATGGGCTACTGAATACTGCCTGATTCCACCACACAAACTGCAGCCTCATATTGAATGCAGCGGGAATCCTCTGAATAAACTCTTCCCACCTTAAGGGGGGCAAAGCATACTGTGCATCCCATATTTGTCACAAATGAACACATGAGTTTCTTGGTGAATGACAACCTGGCATCCCAGGTTAATAAGCTGTTTTAAAATAACTTTACCATTTCCCAGGGATTTTCGGGCACTGGTCATTCACTGTCACAATGTAAGTGTCAGTCACACTCATAGGAACTAAGCTGTCTAAAAACTTGCTTGAACATCTGGCTCACTCTAAATAGATGTTCTCAACACGCCCCTCCTAATCCCAACCTTGCACCATAAACTGACACCCATGCGTAAAACCAGAATAAAAAAACTCCCAGATCCACACCCAAGAACTCTCTACCCACTGCATGACGATTTCATGAGCCACGGCCATCAAATAGATAGACAGGGCATTCTGAACAGGCATCCACTCCTTGGGGACTAGGAGAGCATGCAAAGCCCCACAATAAGGAAACAGGTGTGATCAACAGGAACCAGACATCAGAGTAAAAAGAGAAAGGATTCTCGTAATAAACAGAGGGAACCCACTTACAACAATCTGGTTTTAGATGTTTGGTAGGTCAGAATCTGGAGACATTATTCTATTCTATTCTATTTCTAAAGCCTAATCTTTCCCTAAACCTTGAATTCTAAGCTCTACTCTAAACAGAAATAAATAAAAAGAGTTCTCGTCAGGATGTCAGGATGTATAAAGTCCTCTGTCCGGAAATCACAAATCTAACCTAGTTTCTTTCCCTATCTTCCACAAGAGAAAACACAAAACAACCAAGACACTTTTTGGGGAATTGGAAAAAGGTGGCCAATGGCTTCTGGCTCCCACCCCTTTGACTCTTAACCACAGGCCCTTGCCTATGTTCCCAGTTCCACACTATAAACATCTTGGAGTGCCAGATTGCAGTCTCAGGCTCCAGCCAGGCCTCTCTCTTCCTTTGCAAACTGGGGTCAATCTCTTTATCTCACCTCAATCTGGGGCTTCTTTGTGTTTTCCCCACTATGGGGCGTCTCTGTGCTCTCCCCACTCTAGGGTCGGTCTCTTTCTTTCTCCCCAGTCTGGGGTTTCTCAGGGCTTTCTCCAGTCTGGAGCTTCTCTGTGTTCTCCCCACTCTGGGACTTTTCAGTACTCTCCCCAGTATGGTGCGTTCTTGGTACTCTCCTGACCCTGGGGTCTATCTTTCTCTGACCCCATTCTGGGGGCTTCGCTGTGCTTTCCCCACTCTGAGGATCGTATGTGCTTTACCCACTTGGGGGCTTCTCTGTGCTATACTCACTCTGGGGCTTCTCAGTGATCTCCCCACTCTGGAGCTTCTCAGTGCTCTCCCCACTCAGAGGCTTCTCAGTGCTCTCCCCACTCTGGGGCTTCTCAGTGCTCTCCCCACTCTGCAGCTTCTCGGTGCTCTCCCCATTCCCGGGCTTCTCAGTGCTCTCCCCACTCTGGGGCTTCTTGGTGCTCTCCCCACTCTTGGGCTTCTTGGTGCTCTCCCCACTCTGGGGCTTCTTGGTGCTCTCCCCACTCTGGGGCTTCTGGGTGCTCTCTCGCACTCGGGCGTTTCTCTGTGCAGCTTCTGCCTCAGCGCTCCGATGATCCTCTTTGTTGCCGTTGGTGAACCGGACTCCTTTTCGGAAACTCCGATGTCCTAGCGATGTAAAAGCTCAAGGCCCTTTTAGGATCCAAACGGTGGAACCATTCTTCCTCTTTAGAAGGGTACAAAGGAGGGTAGAAGACCAGTAAATCTATGGGCTGAGAAAGGTTGAACTCAGAAACCACCTTTGGGAGAAAGCCAAGTCTGACCTTAAGGGAAACATTTTTCTGGAAATAACGCAGGAATGGGGGCTTGCAGCACAATGCCTGCAACTCACTAAACCTCCTAGCTAACATATTCGCAACCAAAAAGGCTGTTTTCTTGGTACTCTCCTGACCTTGGGGTCTATCTTTCTCTGACCCCATTCTGGGGGCTTCTCTGTGCTTTCCCCACTCTGAGGATCGTATGTGCTTTCCCCACTTGGGGGCTTCTCTGTGCTATACTCACTCTGGGGCTTCTCAGTGATCTCCCCACTCTGGGGCTTCTCAGTGATCTCCCCACTCTGGAGCTTCTCAGTGCTCTCCCCACTCTGAGGCTTCTCAGTGCTCTCCCCACTCTGGGGCTTCTCAGTGCTCTCCCCACTCTGGGGCTTCTCGGTGCTCTCCCCACTCAGGGGCTTCTTGGTGCTCTCCCCACTCTGGGGCTTCTGGGTGCTCGCTCGCACTCTGGCGTTTCGCTGTGTAGCTTCTGCCTCAGCGCTCCGATGATCCTCTTTGTTGCCGTTGGTGAACCGGACTCCTTTTCGGAAACTCTGATGTCCTAGCGATGTAAAAGCTCAAGGCCCTTTTAGGATCCAAACGGTGGAACCATTCTTCCTCTTTAGAAGGGTACGAAGGAGGGTAGAAGACCAGTAAATCTATGGGCTGAGAAAGGTTGAACTCAGAAACCACCTTTGGGAGAAAGCCAAGTCTGACCTTAAGGGAAACATTTTCCTGGAAATAACGCAGGAATGGGGGCTTGCAGCACAATGCCTGCAACTCACTAAACCTCCTAGCTAACATATTCGCAACCAAAAAGGCTGTTTTCAAGGACAACAGTTTCAAGGAACAGGAATGCCTGGGCTCAAATGGAGCTGCCATCAAAAATGCCAGAACCAGATTTAAGTCCCTGTCCGGGACAACAAAGGGAGTTGGTGGAAACCTATTCACAAGGCCCTTCAGGAATTGGGCGATAGCCGGTATCATAAAGAAAAAACCTTGAGCCATGGACCTTTTGAACACAGACAAGGCCGGCAAATATCCTTTGACTGTGGTAATCTGAAGGCCTGGTGATACCAGTGACAGAAAAAACGCCATCACTGTAGTGGCTGGACAAGAGATGGGATTGATCTTGTGTTCCCTGCACCACGCCTCAAGTCTTCTCCACCTGCACGCGTACAACGATCTTGAAGACGGTCTGCGTGCAGCCAGCAACACCTCGAGTACCTCCGAGAGGTCCCAGTCATCATACCTCATCCTCTCTAGAGCCACGCATGTAGGTTGAGGGACTCTGGGGTCGGATGGAGTACCCGACCTTTCCGATTGGGTCAGGAGATCGGGGCGCTGAGGCAACCGCTGAGGCGAACGGATGGACAGATCCAAGAGGTCGGAGTACCACGTTCTCCTCGCCCAGTCCGGGGCAAGCAAGATCATGGTAGCTCGAAACCTCTTTGTCCTCCAGAGAACCCATAGAATGACGGGAATCAGGGGGAAGGCGTAGTGGAGTGGGAAGGTCCAATCCACCAGAAACGCATCCCCCAGCGCACTGTTCGCTGGGAATTCCCTCGAGCAAAACTGTCTGCACTTCCTGTTGGACTCTGTGGCAAACAGATACACTGCTGGGGTACCCCAGAGAGAGAGAAGACCTCTACCAGGACTTCCTGGCAAACCTCCCACTCGTGTGAGACAGTGCTCCGCCTGCTCAGAGCATCTGCCAAACCATTCTCTTACCCCGCCAGATGAACTGCTGAGACCGAGATTTGTTTCTCCAGCAAGCAGAACCACAACTGCATCACCTCTCTGTAGAGGGGTGGGTAGCATACGCCACCCTGCTTGTTCAGGTTGTGCATGGCCACTGTGTTGTCTGTCAGAATCAGTACATGTTTCCCTTTGAGAGACGAGGTAAACGCACTCAGGGCTAGCCTGATGTCTCCCAACTCCAGCCTGTTGATGTGCCACCTGGCTTCTCTTGCTGACCAAATGCCACTCAACTGCAAATCTTTGCAGTGAGCGCCTCAACCCTTCAGAGATGCATCCGTTACTACTAGGGCCTGAGGCCAAGGAGGCCAGAAGGGTTCACCGCCAAAAGAGTGCCGCGGTCGGTCCACCAGTTGAGATCGTGGACCACTTGACTGGATACCTTGAGAGGATCCGTGAGTGCCCTGAGGTACTGTGATGCGCAGCCTGGCCTCTGGCACCAGAAAAATACAAGAGGCCATGAGACCTAAGAGGCGGAGGAAGGAAGCCGATGGTAAGGTGGCGTGATTCTGAGACAAGTGCTACGTTGCTGACTCTCTCCTCGGGAGGGAAGGCTTTCTCCACCCGGCTGTCTAGAACTGCTCTGATGAACAGGAGCCTTTGGACTGGCGTAACATGGGACTTCAAGTTCAGGGAGAAGCCCAGCCTGTGCAGTAGAAGACAGATGTCCTCCAGACGAGACAAGACCTTGGATCAGCCAGTCGTCCAGGTACGGGAATATATGGACCCTGGATCTCCTGAGGTGAGCTGTGACAACCCCCAATGAGCTTGGTGAAGACCCTTGGAGCAGAGGTCATCCCGAAGGGAAGCACTTTGAACTGATAGTGCTTGTGCCCTTTGAGGAACCTAAGAAACCTCCTGTGCTTGCGATGTATCGGCACATGGAAATAAGCAACCTGCAGATCTAGTGACACCAGCCAGTCCTGAAGTTTGAGAGAGTGGAGAATTTCTCTCAACGTCACCATCCTGAATTTGTCTTTCCTCAGAAACTTGTTGAAGGCCCCGAGGTCCATAATGGGACGGAGACCTCCCTCCTCCTTACTTGGGCACCAGGAAATACTGGGACTACCAACCCGACCCTCTCTGATCAGGAGGTACCTCTTCCATGGCACCCTTCAATAACAGGCCTCGCAGTTCTCCCTGGAACTCCTGTCCTGGTTGGAATGGAGGCAGTGGGGGTCTATCTGGTGGTTTTCTTAAGAAGGGCAGACAACCCCACCGAACGAACTGCAGGGCCCAGGCTTCAGAGGGAATCTCCTGCCACTGGGGCCAATGTTCTGCCAAACGTCCACCAACCGGCAAGTCGTGGGAAGTGAAATCAAAGCGGCTTGGAGGATGGTGTCGCCCCTGTGGCTGCTTGCTGCCATCTAGAAGCCCCTCTCCCGTCCGGGACGCGAGAAACGCCTCTGCCCTTTCCTGGCTTGTGGGAGCTACGCTTTCCTGCCATAAGGCACACGGCGCCTATAGCCTCTGCCCCTAGAGGCAAAGCTGAAGGCAGGTTTGGCCAGCTGCGCAACTAGGCCCAGTGATTTTTCAGCAATTTTAGAACTTTGCCAGAGACTCCTCAGCCTTCTGGCAGAAAAGAAACCCTCCCTCGAAAGGCATGTCCAGTGGCCTATTCTGGACGTTCAGGGAGAAACCATAGGTTTTTAGATAGGCTTGCCTTCTCAGTACTATCACAGACCCGATTGAACGGCCAACACAGTCAGCCAAGCCCAGGTCCGTTTGCAACGACTGTTTGGCTACGTCCTTCCCATCTTCCACCAGCCGTGCAAACCCATTCCACATTTCACCTTCAGGGATGTACTGTGTTGCTTGCTCCATGGCTTTCCATAACCCAAAGGAGTACTTCCATAGGCCACATTGGGGGCTTTTAATGCCATGCTACCAGAAGTAAAGACCTTCTTGGCCATTGCGTCAAACCTTTTACGCCTGCTGTCTGGAGGCAGATTTGAAGTGGATGCCGCAGGTCTGGTAGTGATTGTGGCTGCTTGCATAACAAGCCCTTCTGGAGAAGGGTGAGAAGCAAGGAAAGATGGATCTCCTCTTACTTCCCCTTACACTTTGAGTTTACTGGGGGATTGGAGCAAGGATACTGCCAAAAGGAGGTTAGGGGGTCTGCAATTGCCGGGTTAAGAGGCATGCTATGTTCATTCACAGGACCTTCATCCAAGATGTCCGTCAATTCGTAGCCCTGAACAGGGGCTGAAGAGGACTTTAAACCTAAGGTTCTACTACTCTTTCCACTAAGGTCCTAAATTTAGCAGGGGTGTGCGTGTAAGCCTGACCCTGCTGAAATTCAACATCTGGAGACGTGTCCAGGCCGCTGGCATCGTCTAACCGTCGGGCTAAAGCCAACAGATCAGCTTCATCATCGAAATAATCAACACTTCCCGCCCTGTATAAATGGAATCAGTGTCCCCCTGATCATCGTCCTGGTTGACGCTGAAAGTCCCCATCATGGATTCGAAGAACTCTGACCTGGAGGACGAAATGAAAGATCCATTGGCAATATTCAGCGCCAAGGGTTTTTCTTTTGATGCCAATGGAACGGCCGTCAGCATTGATCGAGGCTTGAGTAATGCTATAACATCAGGGACATGAGTCTGTCGATAGTCAAGAGATGGACCAACCGTCAATGGTTTATGGGCCTTTTTTGACGTCGAGCCCGAAGTTCTCTCCAACATCGAGGGTGTCGACGGATTGGCATGTGAGGGATCGGGAGTACTGATCGCCGCTTTCGCCGCCAAGTCTTGCTTTTCAGGATGAGGGGGAGCAGCCTGATTTGTAAACATCTCCAGCATTTCTTGAGTGGTTGTCCCAGCTGAGGGCTTAACTTTTTCAGACAACGAGCTGGAGTCGTGTCGATGACGTCTCTTCTTTTTATGTGATGAGGACGAGGAAGTGTGACCGCTTTTTAGTTTTTCACCAATGGTATTCCCTGTCCTTCTCGGAGGTGGGGAGAAGTCTTTCCGTCTCGGCCTCGGAAGACCGGACGAGCAACCGCGCCATATATTATGGGGATGGTCAGTCCAAAGCAAGTTTGGCGGCCCGCTCATGGATAGATTTCGGCTGCACAATGCACATCCCTCCGTGTCGTGATCCGCACCCAGACACCACTGACAAATGTTGTGTGGGTCAGTCACCGACATTTTGGAATGGCAGTCTGTGCACCTTTTGAAGCCTGAAATCCATTGAGAGGACATCGAGGTTGAGGAATCATGAGAGAAATGTGTCGATTTTAGTCAGAAGAATCAATGTCATGTTCCTGAAGCAGCGTGCAATCGCGCAGAATAAAGGAACTGCGGTATTGGGTTTAGGGCCGTGGTATACATATGACACCTGACGTCACATCCGGAGCCGACAATCGAGCATCAACGGCTGAGTCGAAGGCCACTATGCCGCCTGTCGAAAAAGTTTCCGAGCAGCAGAGCTGGATGAGGATATTCTATCAGATGAGGAATCTGCGGGAGAAACTCAATCTATTGAAATGATATACGTAACGACCAGCATCACCACAAAGTATAAGTCATGAACGGATGTGGCTCACCACACATACCCACACCTGAAATGAGCCTCCAGGACCAGCCACACGACCATAACACCCAAAAGCACCAGAAAAGACTCAGACTTGACTCACAATATATGAATTCACAGCAGGATACACCCAGGCTATGTCTTAACAGACTATGCGCCCAGAACAACTAGAAGATTACCCTGCACACAGAGACCGTCTGTTTACCATCTTTGTGCATCAACACAACAGCAAAGCAGTCTTGCACTGATCCCTCTGCTCCATACCAATACCCAATCCGTTTGCCTTCAGGTCCAGAAGCACCAAGAAACCACAAAAATGTCAGCACTTGAAACCAGGAATGTTTAAATGTAGCTTAATTGCTGCTGATCCTGTGCAGTCGCTAATTTCAGGCATCCTTGCCTTGGTCCATTTTGAGTGCAGGAAAGCATATCATCAATGTATGGCTCCTTAAAACAGTCTCTGAACCCCCTACAACAAGGTAGATCTGATTAATAGTTTTACAATTAGAACATGAAGGTTGGGAGATCTGCTAAAGTACTGAAATCGAGTGGGTGGATGCGCTTTTGATGGTGTCTGTGTGCCTATACGCTGCCGCAGTAGGGCAGAGGCCTTCAGCCACAACAAAGATGCCACCATTTGTTCTAGAACTACAATCAGAGGACAAACGTCAGCATTTGTTTAGGGAAACATATTTACATTGACAAGGATATCTAAACCATAACGTAACTATCGTTCTGTCTCCAGAAGGAATTCAATAGCTAGACATGATTTGTAGTAATCACAATAATAAGAAAAACAAACATGGTAAGGATTTTCTCAAACACATTTGAAACAAATAGAGACCATTCTAATTAGAAAATGGAAAATGAACTTGTTAAAGCAAGTGGACATACCAACAGGCTAAACATGTAAATTCCTTTGCTTTATGCATCCTTCACTAGCTATTCCATTTGGACAAAACCCGTTTTCGTTTCTTAACTGCATATTGGAATACAAGTTAAGCACCACTCTGTGCCCATGTTGTTTTCCCTGAGCCATTAACAGTCTCTTAACATTTCTTTTTCCATCTAGATCACAGGCCTAGTGAAACCAGACGATACTTTAAAAATCGACTCAACATGCCTGCATTACAATTCAAAATTCTTCCATCTGCTGGTTATGCAGCACTCTAGGTAGCTTTCTTTCTTCATCTGTCTTTTATCACTGCTTTGGCAAGGTTTGTGCTCTGTAAATCGCATAATACAAACAATATACTACAGCTAAGGTAAGCTTACTGTATTTAGTAGTGATACACAAGTACATATTGAGGAAAACCTAAACATATTTCTTAATAGCACTGATATAGATCTTCAGCTAACAAGGCGTACGTCACATCACCCCAGTAGCCAACCCTGCAAATCCACTTACAGCTTAGAATCACTGAGCAATGCAGGTATAATAATTAGATAAAATGCTGGCATTCTTGCTCCCGAAAATTGTTTTTGTTTTATAGGGCAGCACTGTTTCATGGATAGCTTTACCAACCCAAGACAGCAGTAGTCATAGCTCTAAAACACACACACATAGTTTTGTCCTGAAATGTAACACTCACCTGGGACATGCCCGACTGTATTTGCAAAGTCGCTGTGGCTGACTGGCTCATCACAGACTGACCTATCGACTGTCCAACAGAGTGGGAGCTTAGCGACTATAAAGTCAAAGAAATATGACAGTTATTCTAAAGGTGTTTACATGCCAGCAGTATTCATTTCCATCACACTTAACTGAAAAATCATTTCATATTAGTTTAAAGCATTACAATTTGAGTTTACGTAATAAGGAAAAGGAAAACTCATTGTAAAGAAAATATTTTACACAGACTTGAAATCCTTATGGGGAGATCCTTAATATATCCATACTTAGTAGTCGACAGCTTGTAGATCTGATAGTCATTTTGTGATCTATCTTTAAAGAAAATGCAGACTTGTAATCCAATTTTGGGTATGTAATAAGGGGTTGGTTTAAAAAGATAAAGACCAGTTTTACAATCGTCAATTTATTTACTAATTGAGAAGACAATACTAACTTGGAAAAGGTTGCTCAATTAAATAGATTTTTTGTACAGGTTTAAAGCAGAACACTACAGACTACTGTGAGGAACTCGTGGTGGCAACAGTAAAGACAGACACAAGTGATCACAGTTCAAGGGTGTTTATTGAACAATGGTTGCAGGGTGGAAAAACACCTAAACAAACCTAAATCTAAGATGGGAGCAAGCGTTGACCATCAAATAGAAATAAGGCAGTCCTTGTGGCATTGTGTCAATATAAAAAGGCCTATACTAAGAAACCTAAAGCCAAACCCCACTGCTAATACAAAAAAGGGTGTGGGATAGATCTCAAGAAAAGATAGAAAGAAGTGTTCTCAAATAATATGTCAGGATGCTGTAGCCTGGGTCTCCCTTCAGCAAGTTTTAAGCACAGGGTAAGGTGGGATCATGGAGCACAGTACAGTCTCGGGCTTCTCCAGTACGAGAAACAGTTCTAATGGCAGATCTCAGCACCGTCGATGGCCACGTCTCGTTTCCTTGAAAGTCTCTTGCCTTTGAGGACCTGACGCATTCAAATAACAAAACAAATAAACAGTCTCTTTTCCATGGGCTTTGGATGATGACTTTCACCCCGTGA
This sequence comes from Ambystoma mexicanum, assembly GCF_040938575.1. Lineage (NCBI taxonomy): Eukaryota > Metazoa > Chordata > Amphibia > Caudata > Ambystomatidae > Ambystoma > Ambystoma mexicanum. Next base: position 1,087,304,784 of record NC_090937.1, on the reverse strand, counting down.
TTCCCTTCTTCTGGGTGCAAATCCCTAGAAAGTTCCTTAATGCCCCGTTAGCTATGTTCTCTCGCTTTCGAGGTTCTCTCAGGTTCCAAAAAAAGGCTCAAACAAAGGAGTTCCTTCAACAATCTTAATGTCCTTTTTAACAGTTCAATGTGGATATCCCTCTGCCGGGCTTGGGACTTTAGACCTGCCCCCTACACATCAGCATCCCTCGGTTGGGTTAACTCTTAACAACTTAAGAACAAACAAAAACAAATGGTTACGGGATTCATTTCCCTTGCTTTCTCGTGTGGCGGGATTCACTTCCCTTGCTTTCTTTATGGTTCGTAGATCAAAGACTTTCGACTGTACAGGGATTTTGCTTGACCACTTTGACATAAATTGGCAGTTCTCCTACGGCCTTCTGGTTCCTGTAGTTTCATTCACACAGGGTTCGACCAGAGTCTCTCAAGTTAGCATCCATGTGGTGCCGATTCCCTCTGCAGCTGGTCTACCCTCAACACTTTTACAGTTCTTTTGAACTTAATTCACATTGCCACTTTGCGACTTTCATCCACCGCGGCCGGCTTTCTCCATAACTGGAGTCAAGGCCGGTACCACGGTAGCAGGAGTTTCCCTCGCTCCTGCTTATCAGCGTAAACTTGCCCTGTGTACCGTTGAAATCTGCTGCAAGACAATTGTGCTATTGTTCGCAGTCTTAGGCTCTCTTTCACAAAGTTTGTGATGGAAAAAGGGGGGGGCAGTGGTTTTGAATGTCCTATGTGGTAGGATGGGGTAAAGGTATTGAAAGAAGGGGGGTACCGCGCCTCACCCATCAGTCTCACACTCCCCGAGGAACCCCCATCCGGGTGATCCTCCCTCACTGGTTCACCACTAGGAACTGGATCAAATAGCGATGGCCGTGTCCTGGCCACCTAGATGACAGATCCCCGGAGACTAGCTAGGGAGACACCTTCAGGTTTCTCACACTATGCAAGAAGAACAAATTATTTACCTGGGTTAATGTGCTTTCTTGTGAAAGGCTACTCGCCGGAGCAGCTGGCATCAGAAACTTTTTTTAACCCCAGAAGGTGTTGAGCTCATCCACTGGTCTTCTATTCGACTGCGGAAGTGACACCGCCTTTGGTACAAAAGGGAGGCACGATGCACTGTGACCTAAGTTCCACCCCTTTTTCTACATGTTCTGCAGCTGTGGGAACTGTAAGGGTGAAAAACTCCTTTCTTGTCTTGTCTCCTTTTCAAAAAAAGGTGTAACTCGGCACTATCTACTAGTGGGGATGGCTGAGGGTCTATGAGGAATCTGTGTGAGTAGCCATCCACCCAGGTATGTTCTTCTAACTGATGCCCTACCATGAATCCTCATCTTCAGATGGACACCTAGAGCAGTACATGATATAAAAATGGAAGTGGGAAGAAAGCGATGACGTTAATCTAAACAAGTTCACTCTGACGGACCACTCTTTTAAATTGGGCATCCTGGGAATTCATAGAGTCTAGACAGTAGTGTTTGGCAAAAGTATGGACAGATTCCCAAAATAGCTGGCTGGCATACATCGCAGACAGAGATGCCCCTCTGCAGAGCAGACATAGCTGAAATCCCTCTCATGGACTGTTCTCGTAATCCCCAGGGTTTCCTTCTGAGCATGTGCAGTACCATTCGGCAGCACATAGGATCTAGAGAATGTTTATTTAGTCACTGCCATAACAGTCTGTGGGACCTGCGTAAGAAATGAACAATTGGTAATCTTTCCTTATTTCTCTTAGCCTAAAGATGTAAAAACTCAGGGCCCTCTTGGGGTCCAAACAATGTAGCCTCTTCTCCTTAGATGAGCGAGGAAGTAGCAAAAAAACCTTGGCAATTCAATCTTTTGGGAAAGATAAAAATGTGGTTAAAAAAAAGGCTGTACAGACCACCGGGGGGCACAAACGGAATGGCCACCTAACGCTCCATCACCCTTGTGCCGCAGCAAACCATGGTGATTTAAGGGCCCTCATCCTAAACACCCTGACAAATAATCGGACTGGCAGATGTGGGAACCGGCCGCCCAGCACCGGGGAGATTGCCAGCATCTGTGACTACTACAGGGGGAAGGAGATATTCATCCTTGTGGTTCGGCAGCCCTGGTGACCCTGACGTCACAGGAAGATCAGAAGACCTGCCGGGTGCCACTTGAGAGTCTCCCCAACCTCGATGCAGGTTCGGGTGGACGGCGGGGCTGGGATAACGACCTGCATTATGCCACAACCTGGTTTCTGCGCCACTGCAGCTCTGACATACTGCGGGGCAGTGGTAGGGCGGTGCGGCCAATGGTAGCCCCAGTGTCATGATGCCTACCTCTAAGGAGCCAGGCCGGGCCCAGCAACCCCAGAGGCAGACATCATTTTCCCCAGGGAAGTCTCAGCGGGCCCAAGTCGGGGCCCTTTGGACTCAGTCCTGGCGCCTTAGGCGCCAGGCTCATAGCGGACCCCAGTCCTGGCGCCTTAGGCGCCAGGCTCATAGAAGAGGATATGTGTTTAAGTGCTTGGGTGCACACTTACCTGATGCAGACCTTGCTGCTTCATCCAGGCCCTCTTGAGGCTTGAATGGGACTACTTAACCTGTAGGACTACTTCACCACCCGGGTGTGGTCGGGGAAGGATACATACCTGATTGGTGGAAGGATACATACCAGGAACTTCTTCCAAGGCTATTTAAACCCCACCCGAACAGCCACACATGCTTCGCGTTGTTCTGCACCTAGCAGCTGGACGCACACCGTGTCAGCTCCTGCATCCTGACTTCAGCCACGCCTGCCAGCACCCTGGAACACCTGCAAGGGGAGAAAGGAAGAGAATAGGAGAAGAAAAGCCCTTACCTGCTAAATCTGCATCCCGGAGTCATTTCTCCAACGGCCCTGAAAAGGAAGACATCATTTTAAAGGCATTTCGTTTCGATCGCTGCAGCGTTGTTCCACAGTTGGTAATACTCCCTTTTCACGCACAGGAGGGTATCCAACGAGCCAGGGAAGCCAGAATAGAGGGGCCCTTCCTCTCCATCTTCAGAGTTCTGCACCTTCGACGCCGCGCCTCCGTGGGAACCAGGTGAGCGTTACAGAACGCGAAGCCATACCACAATTTCCCACCTGGGCGCTATGGAGACTTCCGAGACAGATCAGCTGGCCCATCTTTTAGGGGAATTACGGGCAGAAGTGCACTCAGCCCGCCAGGAGACTAATGCTCTCAGAAGGGAACTAATCCTATCCAAGGAAAGAACTGATGATCTGGCCAAAAGGTTATTGCAGGGCCAGGCAGAGCGCACTCCTTTACCTGTTTCCGGAGATATTTCTACAACAATGGGTTTGAATAACCCGGTACAAATCAATCTACCTGGACACATGCCTTTGGCCCCGCCGGAACGTTTTGCGGGGGATCCCAAGAAATATGCCGTTTTTATGAACCAATGCCGTTTGCACTTTTTATGCAGGCCCGGGGCCTTCCCCAACGACCAGACCAAAGTAGCCTTTGTACTATCTTACCTCAGTGGCTGTGCTGCCGATTGGTCTATTCCATTGGTAAATCAGGATGATCCCATTCTCCGGGATTTCCAGGGCTTCCAGGCCAGCATGGAAAGATTGTTCGCTCGACACTCACAGGGACAGGCCCTTGACAACGAACTGCTATCCTTACGACAAGGTAATCAGGATCTTTTGTCCTATATCGCCACCTTTAATAGACTAGTTGTGGAAACCAGATGGCCTGAAAATAAAAGGATCACATTGTTTCATCGAGGCCTGCGCGGAGAGCTTAAAGATGTTATAGCTCAGATAGTAGATCCACCCCAGGCCTGCGCAGACTACATAGACTTAGTGGTTCAACTTGATCACAGACTTCAAAATAGAAAAGCAGATCGGCTCAAGTATGAAACCAGAGTACCTATCAAGACCCACGTTAACTCCAAGAGTACTGACGTTTCCGAACCTATGCAAATTGGCAGTGTTAAAGGACCATTAACGCAGAAGGAACGAGAGAGAAGGCGACAAATGCAACTTTGTCTGTATTGCGGAACTTCCGGTCACTTTCTTCAAAGTTGTCCAGTTAAACCACCCAAGAAGGTGGTTGGAGCCACTGATAACGAGTTATTGACACCTGGCTCGGGAAACGACCTAGCCCGACAAGCGTAGGGGTCCGCTTGCCGAGCTTGAAAACAAACTCTTTGACCTCGCATTTTGTCATGCCAATGGTGCTTGTGAACCCAAAACAGCCTCAGCAGTTGCATGCTATAAAAGCATACATAGACAGTGGAGCTATTGGAAATTACATAGACCGTGAATTGGCTTCCAGGATTAAGCTTCCTCTCCGTCCGAAAGTAACCCAAGATGTAATTACTACAGTTGATGGAACCGAAATAGCCTCAGGGCCTGTAACGCATTCCACAGTTGAAATCACTCTGGTGGGTCAGGACGGACATCGGGAAGCAATCGTGTTTGATGTGATCAAGGCCCCACAATTTCAAGTACTTCTTGGAATCCCTTGGTTAGAAACACATAATCCGAGAATAGACTGGCGAGCAAAGAAGGTAACTTTTCCTGATTGTGAACCAACCTGTTACCCAAGGAATCCAGCTATGGGTCTAGCCTCTGTACCTTCCACCCCTGTACAGCTACCATCTGAATACCAAGAATTCCAAGACGTTTTTCAGAAAGAGCAGGCTAACACCTTACCTCCCCATCGATCTTACGATTGCCAAATCGACTTGGTACCCAATGCACAACTACCTTGTAGTAGGATTTATGCTCTTACTGAACCTGAGAACCTGCATTTGCGCCAGTATTTGGATCAATACCTGGCCAATGGTTTCATTCGCCAATCAAAGTCACCAGTCTCTTCCGCTTTGTTCTTCGTACCTAAAAAGGAAGGAGACCTTAGGGCCTGTATTGACTACCGCGCCCTAAATCAGATAACGATTAAGAATCGTTACCCTTTGCCCCTGATACCTGAGCTTATCGACCAAGTAAAAGATGCTCGTGTGTACACCAAGCTAGATCTCCGAGGAGCTTACCACCTGGTACGTATAAAAGAGGGCGACGAGTGGAAGACTGCATTCCGCGCCAAATTTGGGCTCTTCGAATATCAAGTAATGCCCTTCGGTTTGTGCAACGCACCTGCCGCCTTTCAGTACTTCATGAATGATGTTCTTCGGGAACTTATCAATGTTTGTGTCATCGTTTATATTGACGACATCCTGGTGTATTCCTCCTCAGAATCTGGTCACAGAAACCATGTTAGGGCAGTTCTTGAGAAATTGCGCCAGCACAAATTATTTGCCAAGCTCGAAAAATGCGTTTTTCATACCACAGAAGTGGAGTTTCTCGGATTCATCCTGACACCTCAAGGAATCCGAATGGACTCGCGGAAAGTGGACGCCATTCTCAAATGGCCATCTCCTAGCTCTGTGAAGGGAGTGCAAAGCATGCTTGGCTTTGCCAATTTCTATCGAAGGTTCATCCCGGAATTTTCTCGAACTGTTCAACCCATCACAGCTCTCCTAAAGAAAAACAAACGCTTTGAATGGACTCTTGAGGCTGAACAAGCCTTTAAGGACCTGAAAACCAAATTCACCTCTGCACCTGTATTGAAGCACCCGCGCCCAGATCTCCCTTACATCGTGGAAACCGATGCATCCAGTTCGGCCATGGGAGCTGTCCTGTCGCAAAGAGACCCAGAAACTAACCAACTACACCCTGTAGCCTTTTGGTCCAGAAAATTCTCTCCACCTGAACTCAATTACGCAATTACCGACAAAGAACTACTGGCTATTAAATCAGCTTTCAAGGCTTGGCGTCACTATCTTCTCGGTGCAAGACACACCATCACCGTAATTACGGACCACAGAAATTTGCAGTATTTAAAGACGGCCAAAGCTCAATCTTCGCGACAACTCCGATGGGCTTTATTCTTTGCGGAATTTGATTTTGTAATTACCTATCGCCCTGGCTGCAAGAATGGTAAGGCAGATGCTTTATCCCGGATAGGCATGGAAGAACCCAATTCGAGTTTAGAACCTGTGCCAATCATACCGGAACAAAGAATTCTGGGCTTGACTTCATTGCAAACCATTGAGGACATCCAAGCTCAAGTAAAACAGCTTTTTGACTCTTCTGCCTTACTGGAATGGAGTCAAAAGGGTCCTCACTACACCGTTAAGGATGATTTACCCTATTTCCAAGAGCGGTTATTTCTGCCAAGTAAAGAATTGCAGGAACTTGTCATTACCCGTCATCATGAATCATTAATGGAAGGACACCCCGGTATCGCGAAAACAGAAGAAAAGATCAAACGCCACTTCTGGTGGCCTTCTTGGAGAAAAGACATAAAGTCATTTGTGTTGTCTTGCGGAATCTGTGCCCAAAATAAGAGTCAAAAGAAAAGGCCAGCCGGCCTACTTCAACCTTTGGACATTCCACCAGCACCTTGGCACACCTTGTCAATGGACTTTATAACTGACCTGCCTCCTTGTGGTGGTTACAACACGATTCTCGTAATAGTGGATCTATTCTCCAAAATGGCCCATTTTATCCCTTTAAAAGGATTGCTGTCAGCTTCCACCTTGGCCAAGGAATTTATGGAAAATATAGTGCGGTTACATGGTTTCCCTTCCATATTAGTCTCAGACCGTGGAAGTCAATTTATCTCCCACTTTTGGAAGAAATGTTGCCAACTAGCACAAATAGACGTGCGGTTATCCACCAGCCACCACCCCCAGACCGACGGACAAACCGAGAGAACCAATCAGACTCTCGAGCAATATCTGCGGTGCATGTTACACCAATCCGAGTTGAATTGGAAGGACATCCTTTGGATTGCAGAATATGCATACAGCAATTCAGTGCATTCTGGAACCGGACAAACTCCTTTTTATACCCTGTATGGTCACCATCCTCGGACCTCTGACCTAGATCCACCTCTGACCCTGGAGATGCCTGCAGTAAATCACCTACATTCCACAATAACCCAAGCCTTCAAAGAAGCTACAACCCACTTACAGCAAGCCAAGAAAAAGTATAAAGAAAACGCTGATTTGCACCGAAGTAAAACTCCTCCTTACCAAGTAGGAGATCAGGTATGGCTAGCAACTAAACATCTACCCCTCAAGGGTCAGCAAACTTTTAATCCCAGATTCATTGGGCCTTACCCCATCAAAGCTATTATCAACCCAGTGGCCTTTAAACTCGATTTACCATCCAACATGCGGATTCATCCCGTTTTTCACGCATCTCTTCTAAAACCAGTACAACCTGGAACCAGACTGTCTGAGCCCCCAGGCCCTGTCCAAATTGATGGAGAATTAGAATTCGAAGTGAAAGACATTTTAGATTCCAAGATAGTTAAGTCGAAACTCTTCTATCTTGTTGATTGGAAAGGATATGGACCTCAGGAAAGATCTTGGGAACCCAGTAACTATGTTCACGCACCACGATTAATTCAAAGATTCCATCGAAGATTCCCGCACAAACCAAAACCCCCGGAGGAAAAGACCTTGGGAGGGGCCTTGAGGGGGGGTACTGTCATGATGCCTACCTCTAAGGAGCCAGGCCGGGCCCAGCAACCCCAGAGGCAGACATCATTTTCCCCAGGGAAGTCTCAGCGGGCCCAAGTCGGGGCCCTTTGGACTCAGTCCTGGCGCCTTAGGCGCCAGGCTCATAGCGGACCCCAGTCCTGGCGCCTTAGGCGCCAGGCTCATAGAAGAGGATATGTGTTTAAGTGCTTGGGTGCACACTTACCTGATGCAGACCTTGCTGCTTCATCCAGGCCCTCTTGAGGCCTGAATGGGACTACTTAACCTGTAGGACTACTTCACCACCCGGGTGTGGTCGGGGAAGGATACATACCTGATTGGAGGAAGGATACATACCTGATTGGTGGAAGGATACATACCAGGAACTTCTTCCAAGGCTATTTAAACCCCACCCGAACAGCCACACATGCTTCGCGTTGTTCTGCACCTAGCAGCTGGACGCTCACCGTGTCAGCTCCTGCATCCTGACTTCAGCCACGCCTGCCAGCACCCTGGAACACCTGCAAGGGGAGAAAGGAAGAGAATAGGAGAAGAAAAGCCCTTACCTGCTAAATCTGCATCCCGGATTCATTTCTCCAACGGCCCTGAAAAGGAAGACATCATTTTAAAGGCATTTCGTTTCGATCGCTGCAGCGCTGCATTTTACTCACCTTTGCAAGGCGCTTCCATCTTCAGCAGCGATCTTCTGGATTCAGCTACGCCCCGGCGCCTAGAGGAAAAAAGACAAGAACAAAGGTGAGAGGGAGAAAAGGAATAAGGAAAGCTCAGTTTCCTTTTAAGTCTTACCTGTTGGATTATTCCCACTGCATTTCGGGTCCTGCCGCTTCCTGGCATCTCCGGACCCCGGCCCCTATGGGGAAAAAAGACAAAGACATTGAATGAGCGAATGCAAAGACATTACCTGAGCGCGCATCCAGAACTGTTTCACTTCGGGTCGGCGCCATAACTCCGGCACTCCGAACCCCGGCCCCTAAGGGGAAAAAGACATAAGCATTAGCGCTTGCTGCAATTAGACAACGAACATTATTATTAAGCTTGAACTTTTGAACAGAACTTTTACAGCGCCTTACCTGAACAGTCAAGCTTACCTGAACTCCCATCAATCCTCAATCCAGTGAAGTAACTGGGTTTCAACGCGCCCCTGCATCAGAAGCAGGATGGAGAGCTCATCCTTCCAAACCCTAAGGTGAGGCTTCACGGGGAATCGTGGAGGAGGTATCGTGGAGGGTTGGAAGGGAGTGGGAGGCTTGAGCATTGTTCCACAGTTGGTAATACTCCCTTTTCACGCACAGGAGGGTATCCAACGAGCCAGGGAAGCCAGAATAGAGGGGCCCTTCCTGTCCATCTTCAGAGTTCTGCGCCTTCGACGCCGCGCCTCCGTGGGAACCAGGTGAGCGTTACACCCAGCGTGTCGCCGAAGCCCCTCTCTGCAAGGAAAGACGGCAGGTAGTTGATGCGCACTGCCCCTAAAGACCCGGTTATATGCGGGGGACTTACTGGAGCGAAGAGTGAATCTGCAGACTAAGCGCTCTGCTCGATTCTCAGTTACAGCGGCACCAGGAGCAAATCACACAAGGTCAGCATGGCCAGGGGCTGCACCTGGCATGCCTCTGTGGTGTGGGGCATAAATGCTGGTTGTGGCATCTTTGCCCTGCCCGTGAAGAGACTTCTGTTTCTGAATCTGGCCCAGGCGTGCTTAGGAGCCTGTGATAGGCCTCCTGTGCCCACCCCCCTGCAGCCACTCTAGGCGGCAATGGCTACACAGCGGTCTCGCCAGCACAGGCCCAGGCCAGGGGAATCGCTACTGGAGTGCCTTGCTCAGTGGCAGGGAGTCCCAGGGTACAGGAAGGGGCTGCCAATTGTAATATCACCATCAGGAGAATGCAGAGGACACCATTTTGAGATTGAACAATAGAGCATGCTGATGGGTCTCGCCTTCATGAAGCAATCTCACTGAAGTTACACTTGAGAGCTTGCGCACACTACCAGCTGGACCCTACCACTACAACTGTGCTTAATAGCTTCTGCCGGCATACAGACAAAAGCAGACATCCACCTACCTTTTGAGGGGATTTGGTCTACAAAAACTGGCCGCTCTGTGGCAATCACAGATTTGACAGAAAGAGTTGAAAACGTTGGAGAATGTAGAAGCCCTAGACAACAACCAGCTTTCGACAGACATACTGGAAATGAAAACAGAGGGCCGTTTTCAAGACCTGGAGCAACACGAAAGAAACCTTGTGCTAAAAGTCGATGATCTCGAGAACCGTGAGTAACGCTCTAACATCAGAATTGTGGAGCTGGCAGAGCCACGGGGTGAGACAGCTATCACCCTCGAGCACAGAGTGAAGACTCTCAACAATAGTCCGTTGGACGAGCCCCCCGAAATATTGTTTGACAGAATCCACTGCTGGGGCGGTCCCCTTAATGGCCGGTGCTCACTGCTGGCGAAGTGCCATTACTTCAAGCAAAAGACTGATATACTACAGAAGGCGAGAGAGAAGGGACAACTGCTTTTTGAGGATGTTCAAGTCTGGATATTTCAAGACCTATCAGCCATGACGCTCACCAAAAGAAGGGATTGCCACCTGCTCATGCAATGGCTTCAAGAACGAGATGTCTGGGGGCGCTGTTGAGCAGCCAAGGAAAATGGCTGCTTAGCCCACGAGCTCCGTCGCAGTCCACCAGAATCCTTCCCGCATCAGCGCTGATCCGGACCGACGGCTACAGCAGTTGCTGCGATTTTGCTGCGGTGGCCACCCTTTACACCCGCCCGAAATCCTGGGCTGAATCGGTGCCTGGGGACCGCGCGGCCGCCACTGGAGAGTGGCCTCCCCCGCGGCCTCGCCGCTGCTGATGCGGCCGCCGGCTCTCGAGGCGCACCGGCACCTGTCCCCGTTGCGCCGCCTTCCGCGGCCGCCTGAGACCTCCCCTGCTGCGGAAACTGTTCCCCGGAGCGCCTGTGGGCCGATCGCTGGCTGGCGCTGGGGCGACGGGCCTGCCTGTGTGCCGCGGCCGGAGGGGCCTGCCCCCCCCACACGGGCGCCGCCTCCCGGCCTGATCCCCGAGGCTCCGCGAGCTGCACCGCTACCGCCTGTGACCTCGGGCGATCCGCCGGGGGAACTGCCGGCGACGCTGCCGAGGAGGCGCTTTTGGGGACGCTTCCTTCGCCTCCCCGGAACAACGAAGATCGCACCGCCGGACAGCCACCGCCTCCAGTCTGGATCCACTGACACCTCCTGACACCTCCTGAGGACACAACGGTCTCGCCCACCTACGGGCTGGAAGGTGGGTGCTGAGCGCTACGCTGGAGGCCCCCCCCCTCTGCTTCCTTGGGTGCGGACCTCATACCATCAGCCGCTTGCACCCTGACGGTGCGCCCACGCCGCCCGCTGTGGGGCCGGCCACACATGAGCCGGGACCTCTACGCCCCCCCCCTATACCTCGCCTGCCGCCGGAACTGTGCCCACTCCTACACCCTAGCCACACATCTCACAGCGAGTCGCCGCTCCCGGGCCTCGGCAGCTGGCAGATTAACCTTGCGGTGCCGCCGGAGTGCACGGTGCCCCACTCATCTGTTTGCCGCCCGCTCAAGATTGCACCACCTCGCTACCATCTTGTCCCACCTCCTCTGCCCAGTCGCCGCACTACCGAGCTCTCTGATCCAAAAACACCCACAATCTGCTGCCGGTGACCAGCCGCCACCCTCCACCTGACACCCCATCCTTAATTCGGCCGGGTGTACGGGATCCTCTACCTTGGCCATGTCCAGCAGAGCACGGGGTGCTAATAAAGTGGGCGCCATGGACAAATTCGCCAAAGCGGCGCTCAGGGCGGACCTGGCGTCCTCCTCTGTGCCACAGGAAGATAGTGAGGCCCCCCCGGACCCTCCGCACCCGGATCTGACCACCTTGATGGAGTCCATGGCGAAAAACTTCGCATCCTTCCATGAAAAGCTGGACGACATCAATGCAAGTGTAGCCTCCCTACGGGCTAAGGTCGACCAACACGGGACCAGGATCACTGAAACGGAGCAGAGGATAGGCGCCAGCGAGGATCATATTCATACTCTCCAAAACACAGTCACTGAGCTCGTCCACGACATGAAACAGGTCAAGGCCAAGAATGACGACTTAGAATCTAGATCTCGGCGGAACAACATTCGCATTGTGGGGGTTCCCGAGTCTGCACTGAAGGGGCGCATGGAGATGGCGGTTGAACAGCTCATCAGGGATCTCCTTGGCAATCCTGAGTTTTCACCATTCTTTACAGTCGAGAGAGCGCACCGCTCCCTGGCGCCCCGGCCTAAGCCAGGTGACTTCCCCAGACCGATCATTGCAAAGCTACTGAGCTACAAAGACAGGGACCATATACTCCGACTGGCCAGAGAGAAGGGGGAGCTAAGACTTGAATCACAAATCGTCAGGATCTTCCCGGACTTTTCGGTGGGAGTTCAAATGGAGAGACGCCGATTTGTCAGGGTGAAGAAGATGCTCAGAGAGAGGAAAATTGAATACTCTATGCTATTCCCGGCTCGTATGAAATTCATCCACCGCAACAAAAGCTATTTCTTTACGGTCCCTGATGAAGCGGTTAAGTTTATAGAAGCACAGATCCCACTGCCAAATCCCCCGGAGGAGCCAATCGGTGAGGACTGAGGCTGCCATCCCCGCGCTCCTAGGTTAACCTCTTGTGTTCGGGGCTACCGAGGACTGTCCATCTGCAAACTGGTGCTGGCCCTCCCCTGACTTTCTTCTGGGTAGCCTGCCTCGGCCCCATGGCCCTATATCTAACATCCCATCTCCTCCGGGAGACGTCCGCTTGCATCTTGGGCCCCCGGCCCCACAATCCGGGCCTGGAGGCCGGGAGCTGTGCCGCACTGTTATGCACTGTCTTGGCTGGCCCTAACTTCGTCCTTGACATCTTGAACAATATGCTTTATCCTCCTTCTTGTAACCCCCGCCGTACTGGTCGGGAAATATTGTAAACTGTAACGATGCTTTATCATGCAATGATCGCACAAAGGTGAACTAGACGGCAGCAGCAGCCCCCACTGCAGCTGCAATGCCGCTTATGGCGAGAGTTATGTCTCCAAGCCCCGGTTGGGCTATGTTCTTGGCGTTGCGGTGTTGGGGATGGCACGCAGGTTGTTTTGAGGGTGGGTGTCGAACCACTGCTAGTTATTACTGGGCGGTGAGGGTGGGGGGAGGGTTAGTTGGGGTTTGTTGTATTCAAAAAGGCAGGTTGGTCTTGACGGGCGCGGCAGGGTGGTGGCTCTGCTTCACTCTAGCGCTCCTGGTGGGTATTGAAGTCGGATCCCGCATTTGGGATGTCCCGTAACTCCTCGGTATGGCCACTAGAGTGCTGACCTGGAATGTACGGGGTCTGACCAACTTCACTAAGTCACGTAGGATAACGGCATACGCACAGAGACATGGGATCAAAGTGCTCCTATTGCAGGAGACTCACGCTCAGAAACTCCTGGCATCAAACCTTGCACAGACCTGGGGCCCAAACAGATACTACACTCAATATTCCACCCAGTCCAGGGGGGTACTTACCCTTATACACAAGTCTGTCCCGTTCACACTTCACACATCCCACATCGACCCAGAAGGTAGATATGTGATACTACACTGTACCTTGGCTAGCGATGAATGCCTGCTTGTGAACTCGTATGCCCCCAACATTGACTCCCCGGAGTTTATAGATACGATATCTGCCATCCTCATGAAATACATCGATGTCCCTATCATATGGGGCGGAGACATGAACCTCATACTTGATGCGACCTTGGACAGGACGGCCACTGCCCGTAGACCCATGTCCCGTGCTGCTAAACAGCTTCAAATTCATATGGGCTCCCTAAATTTGCTCGATGCCTGGAGGACACTCCACCCCCAGGAGAGGGACTACACCTTTTACTCTACGGTACATGATAGCTCTTCGAGGATAGATCTATTTCTCCTGTCGGGTGACCGCATGGGCAGGGTATCGGATGTCAGGATCCTTCCGCGTACGCTTTCCGATCATTCCCCAGTGCTCCTACAGATCCGACTTGGTAGAGCCCCTGAAGCCCGCCCTGCATGGCGCTTCAAATCCGACGCCTTGTCAGATATAGTCTTTAGAGCTGAGATCCTTGCGGACATAGCCTTGTTTTTCGAAAATAACAGCGCCTACGACACGCCCGAGGGGACCAGGTGGGAGGCATTCAAAGTTTATATCAGGGGAATGTGCATCTCCAGGGAGGCAGGGGTCCTCAAGGCCATTAGGCAGGCGCTGAACGACTCCGAAACTAAGCTTAAAAACCTAGAAAGAGATTACGCCTCTAGTCCGGCGCCTGCAACCCTAGCGAAGATTAGAACGGAGTTAGAACGATTTGAGGTACATGCCCTGAGCGAGGTGAGATACTACGCCCGCCCCGCTGCGGCCCGAAGGTATGGTGAAGGGGATAGGCCGGGCAGGACCCTTGCTAAACTGGTGCGATCAAAGGGAGGTAGGACCCGGATTGATAGTGTAATTGACGAGAAGGGCGTGAGGCACTGGTCGGACCAGGCCATCCTCGACACTTTTACTGGCTTTTACGCCAACCTATACGGTCCCCAGCTAGAGCACTCAACCCATGACTTAGACGACCTATTGGAGTCTATCCCTATGACCCTAATCTCCCAAAACACCAGAGAACTCCTTGACGCCCCGTTCTCCCTAGAGGAGATAGTTCGGGTGATCTCAGATCTTCCGAAGGGCAAGGCCCCCGGTCCTGATGGGCTCACGGCTGAGTTCTACCAAGAGCATGTCGCCATACTAGCGCCCGTACTGCACGGGGTCTGGAAGGAATCACTCCGTTCACTCACCCTCCCTCCCTCTCTCAGAGAAGCATTAATCACCGTCCTCCCCAAGCCCGGGAAACCCCCAGACGAATGTAGTTCCTATAGACCCCTGTCGCTTATTAATACCGACACGAAGATTTTCGCCAAAGTAATTGCCAATAGGTTTCTCCCGTCCATGCCCTACTTGGTCCATGCCGACCAAAGCGGATTCGTCCCTGGTCGCTCTACGGCACTCAACATCCGGCGCCTCTTCAACGTCCTGTCTAGAATTGATCCAAATGCCGACGCAGTGGCAGTCACATTAGATGCCCAAAAGGCGTTTGACATGGTCTCATGGCAATACCTATGGGCTGTGCTGGAGAAAATGGGGATAGGCCCGAACATGATCTCCTATATAAAACTGCTATACACAAGACCATCGGCTAGGGTCCTAATCAACTCCGTCCCCTCCTCCCCCTTCGAACTACACAGAGGTACACGCCAGGGCTGCCCGTTCTCCCCCATCCTCTTTGCGCTGTCCATTGAACCCATGGCCGATCACGTCAGGAACCGACACACCCGTAAGGGCGTACGCTTGCAAGATTCACCAGAAATCATCTCATTGTATGCGGACGATGTACTCCTCTACGTCAGACAGCCCTCCACATACCTGGACCCTATCATTCGCGACATAACCAAAATAGGAACGTACTCGGGCTTTGCCATAAATTACTCCAAATCCGAAATCTTCCCCCTAACAAAAACAACTCAGCAACCGTCCTGTGAGTTCCCCCTGCGCTGGTCCCCGGGCGGAATTAAATACCTCGGGGTGCAAGTGTCATTAGCCAAAACCTCCCTGTTGACAGACAACTACGCAGCCACGGCTCAGCTCATCGAATCCAAGTTGCTTAAGTGGCGCAACCTGCCGCTATCCCTAGCGGGCAGACTTTCCCTAATTAAAATGATCGCGGTGCCCAAGCTCCTTTACATATTCGCCAATGTGCCAGTATGGCCAGGCAAGCAGTATTTCAAGAACCTTCACACAGCGTTTGCTCAATTCCTATGGCACTCCGGAGCAGTCCGCAAGAAGTGGCTACATATGGCCCTGCCCTACGAAAGAGGGGGCTTCACTGCCCCTGATTTGACTCTCTACTGGAACGCTGCACAGGCCCAACACGCCACTCACTGGTACACACACCCAAATCCGCCCCCACATGTCAAATTAGAGAAAATGGCTGGCGACGGCACCCACGCCATGACTTTACTATTACACTATACATACCGTGCGGATGCCCCTTCGGACCCAGTGGCCACCACGATTAGGGCATGGAATGATATCCTCTCCTCCACTCGAGAGCAGCGTCCGTATTACAAGTGGCTCCCCCTATGGCAATTTCCTGGCCTTCCACCTACACATGATCGTCTTCTCTCTCGGCGGTGGGAGGGCCTGGGATATCGGGCCCTAACAGATCTCTACCGAGATGGCACATTTATCACCCCCCAAACATGGCGCTCAGGACACCCCTGCTCAGCGCTAGACCTGTTGCAATACTACAGGCTGAGAGCAGCGGTACGGGC
The DNA here is from genome assembly GCF_040938575.1 of Ambystoma mexicanum. NCBI lineage: Eukaryota > Metazoa > Chordata > Amphibia > Caudata > Ambystomatidae > Ambystoma > Ambystoma mexicanum. The sequence goes on along the minus strand of NC_090937.1, from coordinate 1,087,288,845 downwards.
AATGTGGCCCTCCTTCCCAGATGAGCCTCTAGACTCCCCTGAGCTCCAGTATATAGCCAACTCCTCAGGCTGTAGGGGTATAATATCCTCTCTGTATAAAATGCAGCTGAACAAACTAGGGAATATGTCCCCAGACACACGTCAAGCATGGGCGGAGGAACTGGACACGGAGATCACCGACGCAATGTGGAGCAAAATGTGTGCACATACGCGCAAAGTCTCACTCAATGCTAGGTTTCGCTGCATGCAATACAAACTTCTCAATAGGCTTTACTACACGCCGCACAGAGTGGCAAAATTCACACCCAACTCGACACACACATGCCCGAGATGTAAATCACCTGAGGCAGACCATGGTCATATGTTCTGGACCTGTGTTGCGCACAACACGTTTTGGGTTGAGATTACAGAAGCGCTATCGGAAATAATAGGCTCCCCAATTGAGATGAGCCCACTAGCCATGCTGTTTGGTATTTGGACGGGGGAGGACGAGAGGAAAATGTCAAAATTCTTAAATGTGGGTGCTATTGTTGCCAAAAAATGTATACTGCAATGCTGGAAGCGCCGGAACCCCCCCCCTCCTTCAACATGTGGCTGAGGGCCCTCACGTGGGTGCAAACATGTGAAGAGGAATACATCGGATCCCTGCCCATCCCCTCCCGCCCCAGGAATGTTTGGTCGGAATTTCGCAGTTACTTAAACAACAAAGACGGGGTTGAATGGACCTCCGCCCCCTCACCTGCCCAACCGGACTAAACATGAGGCACGCCCCATCCGAGCTATTCCACAATATCCCCCCCCGCTATTATGTGCTGTTGATACTAGCTGTGTTGCAATGCATATTTGTGCTGTTATGATGTTCGCTTTCCTACATGCTATCCATGTTGTACCTGTCTTGACTTCCTGCCAATAAACAAAAGTTTAAAAAAAAAAGAACGAGATGTCTGATACCGCTGGGGATACCTGTTTGCACTGTCGTATGAATACCGCAGAGATGATTATAGCTCATGTCACAGGAAGAAGTTGAAAGTGTCCTGAAGCAATATCAGCATCGGATCGTGGCTCAGACATGGAAGGTGTCAATGACACTACGAGTGTGGGCATGGCGAAGGCAGCATCCCACCCAAGAATGCGTCGGCTGGCGGGGTCTAGAAAATGACATAATACCCTGACCAGCTCAGCAGGTCCTGGAACTGTGGCTGAGCTGCAGGACATGACTGGGATGACTGCTTCCCGCAAGTATCTTTTGAATTGTGTTTACTCCTGTTAATCCTAGAATGTTCAGAGGGGTGTTCATGGTTGTTGCAGTTTTGTGTTGAACTTGCTGCAGGCGAGGGGTATTTCCCAGGTGGGCCTTGAATTCTTCGGCGCCTCTGACTGGGGAGTGTCCCACTTGGTCATATGGTGGGAGCGATGGGGGTACCGTGAATCCTGGAGAATCGAATTAAACAGTTTTCCATCTCAGTGTTTAGGCGAAGGGGGGTGCGGAGGGAGGGACAGTGATGGGAATGATGATGATTAAGGGTCTGGACTGGCCATTCAGAGTTATGTGTGAACAGTGCGTACAACAGAAAGTCAACATTGCTATCAAGTAACATAATGCAGGGCAATGGTATTGAGGTTGGTTCATTGAATGTAAAAGGCCTAAATTCGCCCCAGAAACGATCAATGTTGCAGCGTGAATTCTGGTAGTGGGGGCTGGATATTCTGTTTATACTGGAAACTAAATTTGGGACGGGGGAGGAACAGGCGGTGAGAGGGAAGGAGCTGGGTGGGGCCCTATGGTCATTGCGTCCATTCAAAAAGGCCGAGTGGGCTTCCAATTCTGGAAAATACTGGGTCTAGAGGTGGTGCAAGTCAAGAGAGGCATGGAGGGATGATTCTTGGCAGTGAATGGCCTTATAGGCCATCTGGCAGTGACAATGTGTGCCCTTAACAGCAGCAGCTTGCATTTTGCTCTGAAGCTTCCGCCCTATTTGAGCAATGGAGGACGGATCTCCTTATCTGCCGGGGTGACCTGAATCAAATAATTGATGTCTCGGAAGATTGGTCGTCGTTCAGGGTAGGTGCTATCCCACTGTCTCCGCAGGAGGGTGCCGCATTGGGGACCCTTTTACAAGACCTCTTCCTGATCGACTACTGGACGTCTACCCATCCACAGACCCAGGCATATACCTTTTACTCACCCCCACACAGGACATTTACCAGAATTGATTATATCATACTTGATGTGGAGCAGAAGCATTCTCTCCGAGACATGTAGATTTAGATTATTGGCTAGTCAGACCACGACATGTGCACCATAACCGTAGATGTCAGTCCCTGTACCCCAATAGACAGGAGATGGGTTTGCAATATACACTATTTAGGGATCTGGTCTTCAGAGAGTCCTTTCATAGGGAAACCGAGGAATTGTTCCAGCGGAATGATACAGGAGAGACACACCTTCACTTTGTTTGGGAGGCGAGCAAAACCACACTACAGGGTCTTATCATAGCAGAAGGGGCAGCAAAGAAGAGGGAGAGATTACTGAATGAAACCTAGGTGAAACAGGCAATCCTAGATAAGGAAAAGATGCTAAAGGAATAGGCAAGGGACTCCCGGAGGCCTGCTTTCCAAGATTAGGACCCCAAGGCAAGAGTTTGGAGATAATTCAAAAGGGCAGAGAAGGGAAAAGGAAGGTGGTCACCCAAAACCGGTTTTTAAAAACAGAAATATTATGAAAAGGGGGACAAGGGCCATACACTATTGGCGGCTCACTTGAGAGGCCAACAAACGGAAAGATCAGTGTTTAAGATCAGGGATATGAAGGGGCGGGTTCTGGTTAATCCTGCAAAAATTGCATCACGTTTTGGGGATTTTCTTTTTTACATGTTTATTTTAAACCGGCTGCACAGGTGAAAACAATACAGGCATATATGAAACATATAATGACCCCACTTCCAAGTAAGTGAGACTGAGCAAGCATAGTCCGGAGAGCCTGAAGCCCTTCTCCCTCCTGCCCCACTCCAGTTCAACTCTCCTCTTGGTCCGGTAGAGTGGGTACGTCGTGAGGAGCTCACTGCCCGAATGTACGGTCCATTTGGCCATTTGGGGTTTGTGGATCATCGCCGGGAAGTTCTGATCATAGTCTAGGAGTGGGGCCCAAATGTCTGCAAATCGGTGTAAAAGGCCTGCCTTGGCTGCCGTAACCTTTTCTGCGACCAAAATGTCTTAAAGTTTGATCCACCAAAGAGTCATTGAGGGGCCCTCGGCAGTCTTCCAGGAATGGGCTATTGTAATTTTTCCGGCCAGTAGGAGTTGCGTAAGGCGTTTGGCTGTTCTCGCTGATCTCGGGTAAGCCCCTGGTGCTGGGGCTGCTAGCAGGATGGTTTCTGGTTCCCTGGGGATCACCACCTGAGCAATATCTTCTATAGTAGCAATATGTTGGGCCCAGAAAGATTTTACGGTTGGGCACGACCACCACATATGGAAGTATGACCCTGGCTGCCCACAGTGGTGCCAGCATTGGGGGTCAAGGGACCGGTTAAAGTGATGCAGGCGTAGTGGAGGGTAGTACCATCGCAGAAGCAGTTTATGGGCACATTCCCGGTTAGTGATACAGAAGGAAGAGAAATGAGTTCTAAACCATATGTCCACCCACGTTTGGTCTTCCAGAAGATGCCCTAGGTCTGACTCCCATTGTGCCATGTATGGGGCTCTTGTGGTGAGCGTATCATCCTGTAACAGTTTGTAGAGCATAGAGATTTTCCCCCAAAGCGGCAGATCCTTCAGGGTAAGCTCAAGAGGGCCAGGGGCACGTATCGCTGCATGACGGGTTTGGGGATGGGAGCACCAGTGTCGAAGTTGCGCATAAGCAAACCTGTCCGTTTCCGTTAAGTGAAAGGCTGCTTTGCTTTTTTTCGAAGAAATGGTGCTGGTCATTCTCCAAGAGTTGTTACTAGGATTCCAGCCTCCCTGCAGTCCAGTTTTCGAAGTTCAGCGGTTGGGACCCAGGAGAGAAGGCTGGGTTATGGAAGATTGGGGAGGAAGGGCCCAAGCCACGCGGGATGCCCTTATGTTTTAATGCCCAGTCCCACGTTTTAAAGGTGTGTTTAGTTGAGGCCAAGGTCCCAGCCCAGGTTCTGCGCAGTGGAGGCGGGATGTGTGGAAGAAAGCAAAGGGGGAGAGTGAGGCGGGATTGCTCAAGTTATACCCATTTCCTGCATCCAGAGGTTATGACCCACGCCCGCACTTGCACCAGTTGTGATGCTACATGGTATTTGCGTAGGTCGGGGCCTCCCAATCAGGAGCTGCCCATCATGGCCTTTTGGGAAATCCTCATCTTCCTACCTTTCCAGATGAACCAAAGCATTTTTCTCTGCATATGTAGGAATGGGGGCAGTGGGATCATGGTGGGGAGCGAGGAACAGGCATATATGAATCGTGGAAGGAGGTTCATCTTACAGGCGTTGATTCGCCGAATGAGTGAGATCTCTTGTGCGGTCCATCATTCACGATCTCTCTCTAGCTCTTTAAAGAGCAGGGGGAAGTTCAATAGATATACGTCTCTAGGACAAGCAGGGATTTTGACCACCAGGTAGGGAATAGATTACTCACTCCAATGGATCACTCCATTGGATCGGGCATATGGGTTCTAGGATCTCCCTGTCTCCAGGTTCCAGGCCTATACCTAAGGCAGCCGATTTCCCAAAATTGATGGCAAAAACCACCACCCTCCCAAATCTGCGGAGCTCTTTAAGGGCTGACGTTAGCGAAGGGAGAATGTCTGTTATGGATATCAGCACGTCATCAGCATAGAGTGAAATCTTATGCTGGGAGGTACCAATGGGAAGGCCTTTGATATCCGGGTCCAATCAAACCCGCTGGGCGAAGGGCTCCATTACCAGAGCAAATAGAAGAGGTGACAGGGGACAACCCTGCCTGGTTCCACACGTTAAGGGGATCGGATAAATTGCAGTTGAGCCGGAGGAGTGTCGAAAGTTTGGGCCAAAACGAAAGGCTTCCAGGGTAAGCTGTAGAAACGCCCAGTCTACTTTATCAAAAGCTTTGGAAGCGTCCAGAGCCAGCAGTGCCAGTTTATGCGAGTCTTGAGTTGCGATAGCCACTAGATCCAGGGCCCTACGAATGTTATCCCCAGTTGACCTCATTATGAAGCCCGTTTGGTCTGGATCTATTAAGTTAGGTAGGACATTCGCTAAGCGATTTGGTAAGACTTTCGAGTAGATGTTGGCATCAATGTTTAGCAAAGAAATGTGCCTATACAAGCTATTTTCTATACAAGATATTTTCTCTGGGGTTTTTGCCGGGTTTAAGCAAGAGGATGGTTATAGATTCTTGTATTGACGGAGTGACAGATCCCGAAACACCAAATGAATTGAAGAGGGCTGTTAACGGGGCTACTAGTTGAGAGCAAAACACTTTATAAGATCTTATTGTGAACCCGTCTGGGCCTGGAGCTCTAGGTTTGAGAGACTTAATGGCTGCCTCAACCCCCTCACCTGTGATTAGGGCGTCCATACCGTCTCTGTCGGGCTCCTTGAGTTGTGGAAGAGCGGCACCTTGTAGGTACCTCTGTTGTTCTGTTTTGACCCAGGGTGATGCTGACATTGTCTCAGAGAGATGGCCCGCTGCCAGTCGTAGTTTATCTTGCTCCGCATACTGGACCTTGCCCTGGGGATCGCGGAGGCCTACTATAGTGTTCTTTCTCTTCGCCTTAACCAGTTTCTCCACCAGGAGTCTATTTGCTTTGTTGTTCCTAGCATAGTATCCCAGCTTGGATTTAGCCAGTAAGTGGGCTGTTTCCTCTGCGCCTTGAAACACTTGTTGTATAGGCGCGTTATAAATGCCATATCATATCATTTCATATCATATCATATCATATCATAATGGGCCTCCAACTTCCTACGGGCCGTTTGTAGGGCGTGTTGGGTCCTCGGGGACCAGCCTTTGCGTTTATGATGGCCCTCGGCTTTCTGAAACTCTTCTTCAAGTTCCATACGGGTTTATCGTTTGCGTTTATGGAATGCCGCCCCATGTGCGATTAGTTCCCCCCGTGCTACTGCTTTCATAGCGTCCCATGTGTTAGCTGGGGAAGTGTCTTCGGTCGGATTTTCCCCGAAAAAGTTCCTGATCACTGTGGCTATGGAATCCCTTAAAAGCATTTAATTCAAGATGGGGTCATATAGGTTCCAACGGCGTTGAGAGGCTGATTCAGGGTCATGGGCTCAGAGGATCAGTGTAACTGGATCATGGTCAGAGAGTACCTTCGTAACTATGGTCACATTGTCAACAAAGGCAAGGATTTGTGAGGAGGCCAGTAAGAAATCAATTCGGGAGAATGTCCTGGGCACATGTAAGAAGAAAGACAAGTCCTTTTTGCCGGGATGAAGCACTCTCCACGTGTCCACCAACCCCAGGGTCCGAAACAGCTGAAGAAGGCTTGTGGCAAGCTTAAAGTCTACAAGGGCTGGGGGGTGCGATCTGTCCCATGCAGGGTCTAGGACCCCCAATGAAGTCTCCTCCTATGATGATTTGGACTTTCATAAAGGTGTGGAGGGTTTCGCTCAGTGCTTCAAAAAATGCCTCTTGTCCTTCATTGGGGGCGTAAACCGAGACGAGGGAGAAAAGTTGTCCAAATATAAAGCCCTTGACAGCCGTATAGCGTTCCCTCTGGGCACAGTAGTGTCTCTATTATCTGCGGTCGCACTTTCCTGGCGAAGAGGATGGCTCTACCCCCTTTCTTGGTCCCATTGGAGGCCAGATATTGGAGCAGGAAATTTCTATTACAAAGGCGTGTGAAATCCACAGGCATTAAGGTGTGTTTCTTGCAGGAAGACCACCGAGCTTTCCATATCCTGAAGCCGTTTCAATGCTGATTTCTGTTTGGAGGGGGAGTTCAAACCTTTAATATTCAGCAAGGTAAATTTCAGTTTCTGGTGTGGAGGGGGTGTCCCTGGGGCATCAATGTTACCTGGTCGCGGGGTTCGGGAGAGGTCTGACTCAGTCGCCATTCAGGGGTTTTGTTATCCTGTTGTCATAGTGATACTAGGGTTTTAACATGAGCTTCCAATGTGAACCCATAACAGCAAACTTATGGAAAGCTGATCTATCTTTCTCTGTCGGCGTGTCCCTTAGCCAACTGGGCTAAAATTGGCCGTGATTTGCCCAAGGGATTTCAGATGACATCCACCTCCGAGTCAGGCATGGACTGTGCAAAGCCTGCATCAAGTAGGTAATTTTTATGTGTTCCCAAGCGTGTCCGTGATTACCGATCTGACCGAATGAAGACCTCTGGTTTGAGAGAGCCGGTGGTCGGGGCAGTGGTCGCTATTTGTCTTTTAGTCCGTCAGATCTCAGCGGGGGTCATCTTGCATTCTGCCCTTTCTGGACCCTTGTCCAGGTCGTGCACTTCAGTTTTGGGGGGATTTCCTCAGAACCACCTGTTGGCGAATCAGGCCAGGATCCATCCATCTTTTCAGGTGAGTTGGGACGCAGGATCGAGTCAGCATCTTCCAAGTGAGCGATCATCCGGGGAACCCCTTTGTAAGAGAATTGGAGAGCAGTAGGGAATAGCCACCGATATCTGATGTGTTGGTCCCGAAGGAATAGAGTCAAGGGCCTCAGGGCTCTCTGCTTCTGAATTGTTGCCATTGCTAGGTCCTGGAAGATCTGAAGGGGGCCCCTTGAAAGGTTATGTCGTCTTGGGAGCGACTTATCGCCATAATAGCTTCCTTGGTCATGTAAAAATGGACCCGGGTAATGACATCTGGGGGGGGAGTCGGAGTCTACCCCCCGCCGGGGTCGGCATCTGTGGGTACGATGTAGAATGAGTTGGGATTTATCCCGGTGTGGCAAAAGAGATTGAAAAAGGTCTCCCACAGGTTTTGGTCCGGGACCCAGGGGGAGACCCCCCCGAATACGTAGATTGTTTCGCTGATCTCTATTTTCAAGATCCTCTTGTTTGTATTCCAGGATCTCGCTTTTGTTAAGTAGGGACTGGATTGTGCGTTGTACTTCCATAAATGTCGCCAAATGTTCTTGAGTCAACTCTTCCACTCTCTGCTCTGCTCTGTCTGTTCAGGTTTGGTGGTAAGTTCTGCCATGCATGATCGAAATTGAGATTTGATGTCCAGCATGAAGGCTTGTATGTCACTCTTAGTTGCCAGCTGACAAGCATCATCCGAGGAGGATTGTTGCAGGATGTTGGTGGTTTTGGCTTTTTCCCCCTTTTCAGACAGGAGCAGCATGGTAGTGATGTCCGCAGTTTGAGGACTTCAGGTGGCCATTGCTGCTGGAACTTGGGATGTCCTGCTTTGCTCCCTTTGAGATATGGTACGTGGGAGAGAATGAGGATGTCTTCAAGAGAGAGATCTGGTCACCTTCTTGGCCACACCGGAGTGGGTCCTTAGAAAAAAGTACAAAGCAAAGCTAAGATGAGTGTTGGAACCTCAACCTCAATTCACCTCCGCCTAAGGGGTGTCGTGCCTTCCTTATCGTAGAGGGGCTGTGGGCCCTCTGAGGTAGAAGGAGGGCTGTTATGTTGTTTGATTGCTGGGAGTGACCGTGTCCAATGGTGTTCTATAGGAACACTGTGCTTCAGTACGTGGCGGTCCCCCTCTGTTCAAGGCGCAGCTTAGATGTGTCACTGTATCGTGTCAATACAGTGGGGGTGCAAGGGGACATGAGTGGGACATGGTTGGGGGCCTGCTGGCAGGTGCCCCACAGTGTTGGGGGGTGGGGGTGCAAGGGGACATGAGTGGGGGCCTGCTGGGGGGTGGGGGTGCAAGGGGACATGAGTGGGACATGGTTGGGGGCCTGCTGGCAGGTGCCCCACAGTGCTGGGGGGTGGGGGTGCAGGGGGACATGAGTGGGGGCCTGCTGGGGGGTGGGGGTGCAAGGGGACATGGTTGGGGGCCTGCTGGCAGGTGCCCCACAGTGCTGGGGGGTGGGGGTGCAAGGGGACATGAGTGGGGGCCTGCTGGGGGGTGGGGGTGCAAGGGGACATGGTTGGGGGCCTGCTGGCAGGTGCCCCACAGTGCTGGGGGGTGGGGGTGCAAGGGGACATGAGTGGGGGCCTGCTGGGGGGTGGGGGTGCAAGGGGACATGAGTGGGACATGGTTGGGGGCCTGCTGGCAGGTGCCCCACAGTGCTGGGGGGTGGGGGTGCAGGGGGACATGAGTGGGGGCCTGCTGGGGGGTGGGGGTGCAAGGGGACATGGTTGGGGGCCTGCTGGCAGGTGCCCCACAGTGCTGGGGGGTGGGGGTGCAAGGGGACATGAGTGGGACATGGTTGGGGGCCTGCTGGCAGGTGCCCCACGGTGCTGGGGGGTGGGGGTGCAAGGGGACATGTGGCTTGGCTGGGGGGCATGCCCATGGTGGATGGGCTGCCTGCGGGACATGACCAGGGGTGCAGGGTAGTCCCCTGTGGTGTGGGCTGCCTGCAGAGGTCGTGGAGGGGGTAGAAGGGAGACCTGGGAGGACCCACACTGGCAATTCACCTTTTCAACTTCCCGCACAGCCACGTAATACACTGCCCCACTCGCACAGGCCCAATCGTGTGTAGAATTTCTCGCGCACCCCCGGAATACACGTACCCAGGCCAATCGCGTGTAGATTTTCTCGCGCACCCCTGTAATACACGTACCCAGGCCAATCGCGTGTAGGTTTTCTCGCGCACCCCTGAAATCCACGTACCCAGGCCAATCGCGTGTAGAATTTCTCGCGCACCCCTGAAATCCACGTACCCAGCCCAATCGCGTGTAGATTTTCTCGTGCAACCCTTTAAAACACGTACCCAGGCCAATCGCGTGTAGAATTTCTCGCGCACCCCTGAAATCCACGTACCCAGGCCAATCGCGTGTAGATTTTCTCGCGCACCCCTGTAATACACGTACCCAGGCCAATCGCGTGTAGAATTTCTCGCGCACCCCTGTAATCCACGTACCCAGGCCAATCGCGTGTAGAATTTCTCGCGCACCCCTGAAATCCACGTACCCAGGCCAATCGCGTGTAGATTTTCTCGCGCACCCCTGTAATACACGTACCCAGGCCAATCGCGTGTAGAATTTCTCGCGCACCCCTGAAATCCACGTACCCAGGCCAATCGCGTGTAGAATTTCTCGCGCACCCCTGTAATACACGTACCCAGGCCTATCACGTGTGGGAACACCCGCACACCCCTGAAATACACGCGCCCAGGCTATTCGCCTGTGGAACTTCCCGCGCACCCCTGAAATACACGCGCCCAGGCTATTCGCGTGTGGAACTTCCCGCGCACCCCTGAAATACACATACCGTGCTGGAATCGCGTGAAAAACTTCCCCTGCACCCTGAAATACACGTACCCTGCTGATATCGCGTGTGGAACTTCCCGCGCACCCCTGAAATACGCGTACCCTGCTCGCACGGGGCCAATCGCGTGAGGTACTTCCCGCGCACCCCAGTGATACACGTAGCCCGCTTGCTGTGCTGGTACAGGGTTAGCGCAGCCCTTTGCGCTGGATTGGGTATGTTGATGGCTTTTCCCTGCGCGGGAGGCGTTCTTGGGGGCGTAACTGGCGCTCCTGCAGGGTCGCTGCGCCACTGTGCGCCACGGCTGGTTTTGGTGGCTGGAATCCATGAATACGCTGTGCGCGGAAATGGATTTCAGCGCACGCGGCTGGCGCAGGGATTCGCACGCGCACACTGTGCGCCAGCCGCGTGCGCCACTTGTGCGCTGAATTCTATGAATTACCCCCTAACTATCAATCTTCCTTTGGTTCAACCAACACAAGGTTTCTTTAAGATTTCTGGGGCTTGCAAATTGCCTGGTATACTCTCCTACCAGGTTAATACAAATTATTCCTTGATTCAAACAACAATCTTTCTTTGCTTTAACCAACATGGTGTTTCTTGAACATTTCTGGGGCTTGAAAATTGCCTGGTAAACTTTCCTGACAAGTTCCCTTATACAATGCCCAGGGTTCTTTCTGCAATGTGAACTGCCTGGTGTACTCGCCTGCCAGGACTTTACTTTATGGATATCGTCTGCCTGGTATACTCACCTGCCAGGACTTTTTTTTTATTCAACTTTATTAGGATTTTCAACATTCCAAAATGAGATGCAGCCAATTATAAGATACATGCCCAGCAATAAAGCAATCTCAACTTCTCTTGACACTGGGCTGTCACGAAGTTGGCTGGGTGTTTTGCCCCCAACTCTCCCTCCAAACCCCCCACTCTCTCATAACAACACCAACACCCGATCCAAGTAGAACCACAGCTATTAAGGTCAGCCCCATTTGATCCACCAGAAGTCCTGAGTTTTCCTCTCCATTCTCGCTGCAGCAGATCATCCTTTCCTTGCACATTCTAGCGTAATTACCCCTCTCCTCCTCATTACACCTTCTAATCAACTTCCGCCAAGTCCCTCACCCCACTAGACCTTCCCCATAGGCATACCTGGTATGGAATTCCCCCATTCCATTTCCGTATTCCCACCCCTGCCATGTATGGCCGCCGTAATCCTCTCCATCACATATATATTTTTCCCTGTGTTTATCCATTCCTTTTTACTCTGGAGCGTTACACTCTTCCAATGTGTTGCCAGACATGCTCTCGCCGCTAGTAGCAGGAAATGTAGAAGATGCGGCAGGCTGCCATATTCCCCCTCCCCATCTTCTAAACCGAATAGACTTTGTTCTGGGGACTCCTTCCAACTCCTTCATCCACCCAACACCTCATCCCAGTACATCTGAACTTTTGCACAGCCCCACCACATGTGCCAATAGTCTGCAGGGAAATAGTCTTTCCCTGCATTCATGGCAGAAGTAAGGGCTCATGCCCAAGAACATCTTGGAAAGCCGTACTGGGTAGTACTGCCATCTGTGGAGTAATTTAATCGCGTGTAGTTTGTACTGGGATGCAATTGAGACTCTGTATGCCCTGCAGCACATTTTCAGCCATAGCGCTTTGTCCACCTCTACAACCAAATCCCCTTGCCACTTGACCCTAAGCTTCTCTGTGTTCCCCTTCCTAGCCTCCACGAAAGCCCTGTATAGGGAGGAGATCAACCCTCCCATGTCCCGTCTAGAGTCAAGGACTTTTTTGAATGGGGTGAGCTCCCTCTGTACTAATTCCCTCCACTGCTCGGCCATAACTACCCCCTTCAACTGGAGGAACGAAAATACTGACACTCTCCCAATGCCCAGTGCCTCTTCCAAGTCCACCAGCGAGATAAACTGACCGTCTTTCCATAAAGGGCCCACCCTTTCCAGCCCTGACTCAAACCATGACTGAAATCTTTCCAAATTCGGGTTCTGCTCCCTCACTCTAGGGGCCCAGAGATGGCTCAAGGGAGAGGGCCACATTATCAAGCCCTTCATCTCTGATCCCTTTCGCCAAATACTCCAAATAACTCCCAAGATGGGGTGCTCCCTTATCCTTCTCGGGAGTAGCTCCATTGGCGCCCATATCCACTCCCCCAACATAGCTGACTGAAGATGGAAATTGTCCACCCCTACCCATTGGCAGTCCCTCTGGTCCCTCAAGTGTGGGATCAGGACACTAAGTTGCGTCGCTTTATAGTATAAATAAATGTCTGGGAACCCTACTCCTCCTCTTTCCTTCGGAAGTACAAGGGCCTCCGAAGCCACCCTGGCCCACTTTCCCTCCCACAAGAACATAGATTCCGGCATTTGAATTTGGAGCAACTGGAAGAAATATAGAATCCTGGGTAGGAAGTGCATCTTTATTGCGTTTAGTCGACCCAACCACGAGATTGTCAATCTTCCCCATTTCTCAAAATCTTTGTATAACTTTTGTAGGAGAGGTGGAAACTTTGCTTCAAATAAATGTCTTATTTCCCTCGTAAGGTTTATGCCCAGATACCATAACTGATCCCCCCTGACCTGCATCCCCAGCGTGGCTAGCCTCTGCAGCTCCTTGTCCCCCATTCTGTCCAGCATGAATAAGATGGACTTCCCTTTGTTGATTTTAAAGCCAGAGAGCTCTCCATATTGCTCCACGATTTCCACCACTACTGGGACCAATGATATTGGGTTTCTAAGGAGTAGCAAAACTTCGTCCACATATAGCCCCAATTTGTATCCCCTCCCCACCCGCTCCACACAGGAATGCCTGTCACTCAGGGGTCCTCCCGCAAACTCTGGGCCAGAGGTAACATTGAAAGAGCAAAAAATATTGGTGAGCGGGGATAGCCCTGTTTCGTACCCCTACCCAATCCGAACCAACGTGAGAGATTCCCGCTCACAGCAACGCAGGCCTTTGGATCACAGTACAGCATCATAATACTGCTCAGCAACCTGGCCTTTATCCCAAATTTATTTAGAACTGTCTTTAAAAACTGCCAATCCACTCTGTCAAATGCTTTTTCTGTGCCGACCGAGAGAAGCGTAGCATCCTCCCCTCTGCCACAGACCTCTTCGATTAAGTGTAGGGATTTCCACATTGTATCTGGTCCTTGTCTCCCTCATATAAAACCCACCTAGTCGGAGTGGACCAGCCGTGGCCTATGCACGTCGAGGCTCGAAGCCAGGACTTGTGTAAATAGTTTTGCGTCCACATTTACCAGCGAAATTGGCCGATAGGAGCCACATGGCTGTGGATCTCTGCCCTCTTTGTGTATTACAGAAATAAGAGCATGTAAAAACGTTTTGGGGGCCTGACCTGTGTCCAGGATGCTGCAAATGTCTTATAGATCCTTGCAGAATACCCGTCCTCTCTCGGCGCCTTTCCTAGCTATAATTTACAGATTGCCACCAAGATCTTGCCTCCCGTAATGGGGGACTCCATTTCTAAGGCTCCCTCTGGGGTCAGCATCAGTAATAACATCTATTCCAGATAGCCTTCCATCTTCACCTATATACATTTTCATAGAAACCTGCGAATGACTCCCCTATTACCCCCGCTGATATCTCCACGGTACCCTCCGGCCCCTCTACTTCCGATATCCACCTATCGGCACCCTGACTTCGCAGTCGTACAGCCAGAAGGGCATCTGCCTTATCCCCTTTTTCATAGTATTTCTGTTTCAGGAACTGAAGTTTCGGGGTAATCTTTCCCTCCTCCAGAAGCCGGAGTTCCTCCCTCTTTCCTCTCACTTCCTCCACCCATACTCCCGCTCCCTCCTCTGAGTCCTGAATTCTTCTCTCGAGTGCACCATCTGCTTCCGCAACCCATTCTCCAGCAAAGTCCTCTCCCTCTTTCTCTGAGCCCCTTCCCTGATCAGCAGCCCCCTCCATGTAGCTTTCCCCGCTTCCCAAACCTAGTCCTGACCCACTTCCCCTGTGTTGTTTAAATGAAAATACTCTTGTATCGCCTCCTCAAACTCCTCCCTGAACGGATCCGTCCAGAGGGACTCATTACACCTCCACCTAAAATTGTTAGAATCCAGATCTGTCCAAGACAAGTCTAGGGACACCATATCGTGATCGATTAGGCAATCGGGTGAATGTCAGATCCCATCACGACTCCCCTCAATTCCCTTGTGATACAGAGGTAATCTATGCAAGTATAGGTCCCATGTGGCGCAGAGTAAAAAGTAAATACCCTTTCCTCTGGGTGAGAAAGGCACCACACATCACACAGTCCATGTGTGTGCCTGCAAGCTCTGTCCCCATTCCAGAGTGGACCCCATACTTTTCGTTCCCACGGTCCTTCTGACCAGTTGTAAATTTGCCCACATGTTAAGGTCCCCTCCCATAATCAGGTGTCCCACCCCTCATTTAAGGCCCTTCCCAGCATGGGCTTCAGGAAACGTAACTGTCCTTGGTTGGGGCATATAAAGCCACAAGCGTAAACCTAGCTCCTCTCATGGAACACGTCAGGAAAACAGCCCTCCCATCCGCATCCTTCCACTCCTTCATTACCTCCATTCTCAATCTCCTATGGATCAGGATACCAACAACTCCTTTTCTCGCCTCCACCGAAACCCAGTAGGCCTGCCCCATGAGATCACAGGGAATCCTCCATTCCTGGACTCTAAGGAACTGCATTTCCTGAAGGAAGAGAACATTCATACCCCGTCTTCGGAATTCCCTGGCTACCAGGGCCTTTTAGTCTGTGAATACCGCTTAACATTTAATGTGCATATCCTGAGACGATCCCCCCTATCCCCTCTAGTCTTGTCCGCCATCCAGGTACATCAACCTTTCCATCTGGGCTGACCGATTTCTTTCCAAAACAATTTCCCCCTGGATCCTGTAAGGGTACGTTAACCACCTCCCCTTCCCAATTCTCCCCTTTCCCCAACTCCCCTCACCCCCCCAACACGACTCCCTCCCTGGCCACCAATAGGACAAGACTCTGCGGGTCTTCTCCTAGTACTCCTCACAATTATGAGCCCCCCGTACATTCCCTTTCTACCATCCTTAGACCCCCCGTTTCTCCTTGACCTATAAAAGTAATTTCCCCTTTATTTATTTTTAATGAAAAGATGTGCATTTTAGTTTAAAAAAATAAACTTTTTACACATTACATACAAATTCATTTTCCGATTCAGTTTACAAGACAAGTTTCAAACAAGTTTACAGGACGAACAGATCCATAATTTACAACAAATTATATAGTATAAATTCATTATCTAAAAAAAATACACAAAGACAAAACAATTAGTCCAAATAATTCTAATCACATAAATCAACATCACTAGAGTTTGAGGCCATTAAACGCTGTAATTCTTTTTGAATTAATGAAATGAATCCATAGAGTTTGATCATAAAAGAGTTATTAGGATTGGTCATACACTTTTTCCATAGAGATTCCCTTGCCAAACAAGTAAGACCAACATTATTTATACCCAAATGGACAATCCTCACATTTTCAAAAAAGTAACAATATATGACAAGGTATTTTAAAGTTTCAGGCTGTTGTCCATTCAAACAAAATCTGCACAAGACAGACCGAGTAATCGCCCAATGTTGAATACATTCTAAGGTATAAAACTGGTTCAATCTAAATCTCATGTACATGTCTCGGATCTTGTCACATGGAAAACAAAGAATATATCTTAATCTGGGCATGCGTTTCTAGGCATGTCTCGCATATTCTGTTTAAAGACGATAAGTACCAATGTCGTCCACTGTTAATCATACAGTTTCCTTTTTGAGTAGGCCGGGCATTGCCAGAGATCATCCCTGGTTATACCAATTTTTAGCAGAATCTGTTCCATCCTTTCTTGAAACTTGATCAACGATTTAGGGTTGGCATTGTTAATCATTTGGGCAAATTCTGAATATAAAGAATTCAGGGGTGGATTTAGGATCTTAGAGTAGGAATTAAGCTGTCTCCATTGAAAATGGGCCGCAAGACTAGATATCCCCAGCTCAGACCGAATACAAGAGTTAGGAATGGAGTTAGCTAAACCCAATACCTGTTTCCATATCACACCCTGTAGACAATTCAGGTGCGATGTAATGTCAAGAAGACAAAGGTCCAGACCATACAGTAGCACTTCTTTCACCTTATACAAATAGAACTGCAATGGTGGAGCAAAGGAGAATTTACAACATTTCTTACGAATGATCTTCAATTGAGAAGTTAATGGGCGTGCCTTAGCACGGATCAAAGTTTGCCAGTTGACAATTGAGAGACAGTCAGAAACGTTGTAGCCCAGATATTTCAGAACAGATCACGTTCAATTATATCTCCATTTAAATTCCAAGTATAATGAACAGGCTTCCCTTTTCCAGTAAAGACCAGGATCTTTGACTTGGTAGCATTTGCACTAAGATTGTTAGCAACGGCATAAGAGGCAAATGCTTGAAGCTTGTTTTGGAGGCCAAAAGGGGTTTTGTCAAAAAGCAAAATATCGTCTGCATAGGCAAGCCAATCAACCTTCAAATTACCAATTTTGATGGGAAAGCTGACAATTTGCGGCCAGATGTTTTGTATATCAGCCAAGTACAAGTTAAAGAGAGTAGCTGCAAGGTTGCAGCCCTGTTTTACTCCTGTATAGGTGAACATTTCCGGAGTGAGCAAACCCTGCTGGTTGATTCTCACACGATAACAGGTGTTAGAATGTAAAAGAGCGATTGTTCGAACAATAAATTCGGGAAACCCTAAAATGGCCATTTTGTTCCAAAGGATGTTCCAGATAATACTGTCAAATGCAGAGCTGAGATCTAAGAAAGCCATATAGACTGGGCCATTAACAGTTTTCTTCACATTTGCCAGTACATGAGCCAAGACCGTGGCGTTAAGGGCGGTGCCCATATATTTTCTGAAGCCAGTTTGATAAATGGATAGAAGATGCTTTTCCCGAATGAATAGTTCCACCATGTTAAGTATGAGAATGGTGAATACTTTGTACGCAGCGTCCATAAGCGCAATCGGGTGATAATTGCACGGCTCTGTGGGACTGCCCTTCTTAAAAATCGGGATAATCAACGAGGGAAGCCACGAGCTAGGAATGCAACCTGAAAACAGAATATTTTCAAATTTAAGTTGAAGTATTCTAGCCCAAAACAATGGGTCAGCCTTGAGAACACAGGCAGGAATCCCATCTGGTCCAGGTGCCCTAGTATATTTCAAGTGGTTGATTGCTGAAATGATCTTATCAATTGGCCAAAAAGTAAAGGAAAAAGATTGCAACTTAATACTTTTAAATCCATATGACTGAAATTTGAATGGCAACGCATAGGATGATGCAATAAATTGACACCACTTCTCTGAAGATATAGAAGAATTCATACATTTAGACGCAGGATTAAGTGTCTCATTAAACATACGCCAGATGTTTCTGGTATCATACTTACATAAACGCATGATCACTGCTTGATTCAAGGCAAAGCAGGTCTGATGGCATTTCTATAACGCATCAAATGTTTTTTTTTAGGAGAGTAAAAGCCTGAACTGGAAGAGCACGCCCCTTTTAGGAGTCTTAAATCACGATACGTACAGCATACGGATGAGGATGATCTGTGAGAGCAGTCGCTCTACTGGAGGTGAGGTTATCCAATTCCTCTCGTATAATAAAAAAATGGTATGCTTCTAACCAAGTGATGTAAGTCGAAGAACATTTTTTATTAGATTTATAGCGTATAGATAAACGTAAGGCATTATTCAAAAGGACACACAAACTTCTATTCCACTTAATAGAGTGCGCCGGGCGCCGTATTTCCAACAGGGTAAGTTCAGGCAAAGACTCACATTAACTAGTGCGAGATAGACTACAGGGGGCGATAGAGATGACACAATGATCATTAATCCCTATGCCAGTGATAGCACAGCTTAAACCAGGCTTCAGAATATTAGAGATGACAAAAAAGAAATCAATAGTAGAAAAGGCGTTCATCCTGTGCAAGGTGTACCCAATGGCATCTGTTGTAAAATTAACCAAACCCAGACCCCAAGAGGCAAAGTATTGCAACCATCACTGACCACTAGGGTCATTGGAATGAGACTTACAAGGACGGACGTTAGGAAGACAGCTTACATTAAAATCACCTCCTACTATCAAAGTACAGTTAGAATTGGAAATACAGATAGTTTCAAAAATGTTATCAAGAACATTCATAATAGCATCCTGATTGGTAGAATGGTAAGATGCATAAATGCAGACCACCAACAAAGACACAAATAGAGAGTCAGGAAAAACACTTCCACCGCTAAAACAGAGGAAGAACAATGTAATAAAGTGGAAGAAAAGTTCAAGGTGTTATTTACCATGATAGCCAGCCCCCCACTCGGCCGGCCTGCACCGAGGGTTGCAGCGGCACAATATACCATATCGGCCGGCCTGCACCGGGGGTTGCAGCGGCACAATATATCGTATAACCATCAACAATAATGCCCTTGTGAGAATAGTTTCCTGAAGTAGGATGATCGATGGCGCGTCAAAGATGTTAAGAGATGTTAGAGCTGCATTCAAATTCTTATAACCACACACATTCCAGCTATGAATACTTAGATCATTCAAGCTATGATTCTGGTTTTGGAGGATGACCCTCTAGTATGGATTTCACTAGAGTGCCAATCCAAGACCAATGTTTGATGTTTGCAGCAATGGAAGACAACTGCGCAATCATCTCAGGTGGACTGGCTACCCCTAATGTGTAACCAGAAACCTTCAAGGGAATGGACTATGGTAAAGGAGCCTGGTACTCCAGAAAGGCATAAGCTTGGTCAGTGTTTTCAAATAGAATCATCTGAATACTCAAGATCTCAAGATCATTCCTGTAGTCCCAGATTTGTCTCAGAACAATTAAAGAGTTGGATTGGGCAATCATCCTTAAGTTATTTTCAGGAAAAAGCTTGACCCACTCAATGTCATCAGAGTACAAGCTTCGCAGCATTGGAATCCTATTAAAAGTTTTAAATATAAAGGAACTATTAAGACAACCCTTTTCATTTAATTCTGAAATACTAAGCCAGCCAAAAATAGGAGAGGTGTGTTCTCCAAGCATCGTCTTTTCAGGAGACTGATCTTTTTGCGAGACAGTTATTGCCTCACAAAGGTCCCTTGGACATGGCTCAGAACATATAGGCCCAGGCTGCTCTTGATCCTCTTCCAGAGCAACTCCTTCATTAGACAAAATGGGTTGTAACAATTTGGGAGCATTCACTTTCAAAAGAGGAGATTTATTCACGAGCACCACAGGCTTGACAGCAGTCTTAGCAGAACCAGTTTTACCAAGAAGTAATGGGTAGAATGATGACAGCTGTGACTGCTTACAAGATCTGGCTTCATCAGCCTCCAATTTATTTAAACCCTTACAGGAATCCCGATTAGATTGAGAATCAACGGGTGGAGGGAGAGTCTTTTTTGCCCTTGCTCCAACTTTTTTAGGTGCAGGTTGGATAGATTGGTTGATGGTCAAGGAACCATTAGCCAGATGCACCGCTGATTCATCAGAATGAATATCTACTATTTGAAGTGCAGATTTACTTTCAGCGTTTAATTCGGCTAAGTCAAGACTGGGATCCTCTAGGACTATATTAATTGAATGTTCAATGGTGTCCACTAAAGGTGATAATTCAGTCACAGGATCCAGTATCTTTTTAGATTTGTGTAGGGCTAGTTTAACACTAGCTTTCTTTTTAGCCAATTTATTCAGTGCTCTAGTGTGCAGGTGCCGTTGCTTACGTGAAAGAAACGCCCCAGCTGAATACTCTTCAGGAGATCCCTCTGTCATCTGATTGGAAGTTTGACAGGAAGATTCCAGGATAGGATCAACTACCATGACAGCCTGCTGTTCTTCTATGATATTGGTAAGGACAGTTGGGGTATGTGCCATCTCAAAAAGGGAGACATACTCATCTCCTTCAGATTTTAAACCTATATAAGTGGCCAATCGGCCAACCACAGAGGAGAGATGCAACAACATGGACTCCAATTTCCCCAAACCAGTACATTTCTCACATGAGGCTTGTCATGGGCGCTACTCCCGAGGGGCCAGGACTGGCCCAGCGCCCTCGGAAGCAGACCCGTCTTCCACTACTCCGGACCCAGCAGACCCCTACAGTGGCCCTTTGGACCGTGTCCTGGCGCCTTTGGCGCCAGGCTCATGAAGGGTTTCAGTCTTACACATAAACAGTGTAATAATGCTTGGGTGGACTTACCT
Organism: Ambystoma mexicanum; assembly: GCF_040938575.1. Taxonomy (NCBI): domain Eukaryota; kingdom Metazoa; phylum Chordata; class Amphibia; order Caudata; family Ambystomatidae; genus Ambystoma; species Ambystoma mexicanum. The sequence goes on along the minus strand of NC_090937.1, from coordinate 1,087,268,282 downwards.
GAGGCAGACCATGCTGCATATTTACCCAGAACAATCCAGTCTGGTTGAAGTCCCCAGCCATCAGGGCTGGGAGGAACTATTCACTCCATTCAGGAACTCTTTTCTTACCTGGGTGGAACCGGTGGAAGAACACACACTGGAAGCACTTCTCTGCTATTTAAACCACACCCGATGGAAAACACGTGCTTTGCGTTATTCTGCAGCAGCAGCAGGACGCTCACCGAGTCGGCTCCTGCATTCCAGGTCCAGAGTCATCTTCAGCTTCCGCGCAGCAACCTGTGGATGAAGAAAGACACAAAACAATACTTACCAGATCCCGGAATCCAGTCACCAGCAAAACCTGCAAAGAATAAACATAAGGTTAGAAAAGTGCAACTCGCTCGCAGCCGCGCCCGCTTACCTGATCCATCCGTGATTGCAACGGAGCTGACCGCGGCCTTCTCTTCGGCAGCTTCTCTGCACCTGAAAGGCAAAGGACATAATTAAAAAGGGGTTCGGGTGAAGGCAGTCGCATTCATCTTAACTTACCAGTTTTTGCACGCGCAGAAGCGGCCGTATCAACCGCAGCATCCCGGCACCTGAAAACTAGAAAAAGGACATTATTAGAGGTGCCATTAAAAGCGGCCAACGATCATTATACTTACGTGCATCGGCACGTGCAGTGGCAACGGATATAAAGCCCGCAGCATCCCGGCACCTGAAAACTAGAAAAAGGACATTATTAGAGGTGCCATTAAAAGCGGCCAACGAACATTATACTTACGTGCATCGGCACGTGCAGCGGCAACGGAAAACTACAAACCCAAACTACAAACCCAAAAGGCATGACCCTAAACTGGTAGAGTCCACCCAAAGGAGTTCACAGTCTAGCAACTGTTGCCACTTGTATGGGCTGGTGGCTCATGTAACAACACTTCTCACTTTGCATTTCCTCACCTGTGAGCACTCATTTCTTCTCTTTGGAACCCCCTCTCCCCTGAAAGGCTGGCATGGGGTGGATATTGTGTAGACATGTGTTATTCATTTGTTTGATGAAGTGTTATCGACGCATCGGTTTCTCAGAAGCCATGACACACCAGCACATACCAGGGTTCACATGCACCTAATGCACTGTCACAATACTGCGATCCTGGCCGCTTGCCACCTATGGCGCTGGCATTAGACGTGAGCTGCTCCATATTGAGAGCATCATTTTTTAGACATCATCGGGAATGCTGGCACATGTCTTTACATAACCCTGGCGAAGTTAAGAGTCAACTACATCCAAAGGATGCCTTCTGGTACCTGTAGGATTTGCTACTTCCAGAGAATGACAAGGCTATATTGAAGAGGAGCCCCGTTGATTGCACCTGTCTTATTCATTGCATGCGTTTGCCACCTGCAACAAGCTGTGTATAGGAAACCCTTGAGCCCGAAGCTTAATTTTTTCATAACTGCTGTAATTCTACTATATCCACATGCTATCATTTATCGTCGCTAAGGTGTCACCTATGGATGGTAACAAGTGCCTGTCGTGTTCCTGCGTGGTAAGGTGGTGTATTGCATGGCCATGAAAGACCCTACTGATCATAGAAACTGTACCTTCTGGTTACCTCTTGTTTCATGTATCTTAACAAATGCTGGTAATGCTGTGGTGTCTTTATCTCAGCAGTGCCTTCTCTCACAATTCTTGGACAGGCCTACAAGAAAATTCAGTCAGGATGGTGTCTATGAAAACCTGACTGGTCCTGGCCTGTATCAGTCACACGTTGGCTTGAGGTGCGTGACAGGCTCTGGACCTGTCCCACAGGCGTTTCAGAGCACCAACATGTCAAAGAATCCCCCCATTTTCCTGCAGACCAGTCCAGGCCTGTCTCGCAGTTGTTGCTACTTCTTCTTTCGGTAGGTCCTTAAAACCAACGTATGCAGCCAAAACCATCCCTTTTACCCCCACAGAAACCACAAGAGAGTCAAAGTATGAAAGATGATTTGGTTTGTGTTGGTGCCCTAAACTAGATGCGTTTGGCGAGAGAAATGATACTACACGACATAACTGGCTATTGCATAGGCGTTCTGCACTTCCATGATGTCATAAAGTAATGATTGCGGCGTTGTGTTGTTCTAGAAGGTTCGGGACACTCTGGATGACAGGCCATCCAGAGTGTCAGTGGGTTGCCATGGTTGGAGTGCTGTCTTCAGAACGTGATGTTTCTAAGTTGGGCCTGTTCAATGCATGTGTACCCTGGGGCTCTGATAAAAAACATACTTTTTTTAGTTACTTGCACATCTAGGCGATTATCACTGCATCAAGCAGAAGCATGTCACTCACCATTAGACGTTTCCTCCTTGCCATCTCTGAAGCCACTCCTTTTTAGATCGGTCTACTGCTCTCCGTCCAGTGTGTGTCTCCGCCTGAACTATGGATGCACTCTGCACTTCCTGTCGCAGGGGGTCGTGGCTCAACGCCTACGACAGTCACGGAAAGGGGCGTAGTATTGGAAGAGGGCTGCCACGCCCACAGGCGTCTGTTGGCTCTGGGTGAAGACCAAATCTCAACAAAAGGAGCGGCTCCTGGCCCAGGAGCCGCTCCTTTTGATGCGAGTCATTGCATTTGCAAAAACTGGCACCATGTACGTGAGGCATTCATCAAAGAAAGTTAACACTTCAGTGTTACCTTTCTTTGATGAATGCATCCGCTGTGCGTTGTGCCCAGATGAGGCGCGAGCTGGCTGCTGAGCGAGCTGCATCCTACAGACTGCAAGCACACCGACCCACATATATTAGTAGACTGGCCCCCAGGGGCCAGGGCCTCGGATCGGCCCGGCCACAGGCCAGATGGCCGTCGGGCCGGTCCGACCCTGTTGGCCAATGCTCTCTGGATCGTTCCTCCTTTGCAGAAGTGTTCGAGAATCTTTTCTGTATCTTTATAATGTAATATCCGGGCTATTATGGGCCGCAGTGGGGCTCCCGGAGGTGCTTTCCTCATCAGGGATCTATGCGCCCTATCTACTGTGAAATCCTGAGTAAGGGTGCCTAGGCCGATGTCTTGCAACAGCATATTTTCAATGAAGTTGGTTGGGTTTGCACCTTCTTCACCTTCAGGGAGCTCGATAATTCTCACGTTGTTGCATCTGGCCCGCACTTACGCATCTTGCACTCTGCCCTCGAGGTTCGGCACTTGTTGCGGCAGTATCGTAACTTCTCTTGAGGTGTCTTTCAGGTTACTTGTGTTTACTGCCACTTCCATTTTAAGAGCTCCTGTGCGTTCTCCAAGCGCCCGAACATCCTGTCTCAGGAGGTTCACATCTAGGCTGATAGCGTCCATTTTCGATTCCAATGTGATCTTCAAAGCTGCTATTGCATCCAGGACCAGTTGGTCCACTTTCATTTGGACTTGCTCTCCTTGTGACGTTGGGGTCACTGGCATGGTGCCGCATTTGCATTCAAGGGTTTGGCAAATGTATCTAAGGTGGACTGGTTCGCCTTATTTTTCTTGGTCTTGGACGCCATGCCAGGTTAATTTGGTGCCGCTATCATCTTCCCCTTTACAGTTCCGCACCGGCCTATGGCCCCACACTTGCTTCGTATCTGTCCGTTGATCCTTAGCTGATGACGGCCGGAGGCTGCTTATTGTGTTCCTAGGCTACAGTGCTGGCGCCTTGGTGTCCTCAATCTGTTCGACCGATAGGCGGCGGTTTCTAACTCAGCCGTGATGCTTAGCTCCAGTATGCCTTGCTCTCACGTGTGTTGTACTCTTTGTACTGTCCATTGTGTTCAACACTGGGAGAGCTAGTTCTGACCAATATGCTCTTCCATGCCTGTCCTATCACTTATACATGTATCTTTACAATCTTTCTTCAGGATCCTCCTGTGCTTATGGAGGCTAGCTTATGCCTCCTTTGATATTATGACCTTGGCTTGCCTGGATAAATCACTTATCATTGGGCCTCGCCTACAAATAGTGCGTGTATGTCCTCCCACCTTGTGCTGTTTCATCAGGTACCCAGCCGGGCCACCTTTCCATGCCAGAGTAGCCTCTACCTTTGTGCAGCACCACTACGCTGCTTAGTGTTAGTTGGCTGACCAGTGTTGTTTCATGTTGGGCCATGACCTTGCCCGGTTAACACATCCAAATGTTCTAATATGCGCCACCGTTATTGTTTACTACGTGGGCCCCACCCTCGGCCATGATTGTATGGATGTCAGATTGCTGTGTTCCAGCACGATCTGCGTTCTGGCGCCTGGTGCGGTGTGCGCGCGTTCCTTCTGCCGCTCGTTGTTGCATGGGCTGGCTCTTGTCTACGCCTGCATCGGACAACCAGCCGGTACCGCGGTTTGGCGCCAGGGGGTTGTGGGGGGCAGTGATCCTACGGGTGCTTCCTCCCTTTATGTATTCGCCGGCGCCTGCACGTATTCTAACCCTGCTGCTGTATCTCAGCTCAAGACGCCCAAGGGGGCCTTGCCGTCTCTCCCTGACCCTCTGCCATCTCTGCGGCACTTTCGTTGGCCCACCGGCAGCCGCGAGTGTGCTTGCTGCGACACTCCCGTCATGTCAGGCTCTTCCGATGCCACATTAGGCAGCTGTTAGTGTTGGGTCGCGCAGTTTGCTTGGACTTGGTGTTGCTGCTAGGCGAGTCCCGACCCGCCATGGACTTAATACAGGATCCCACCGGTCCACCGCAGTCCTTGGCGCCTCCTCCTCCCCCCTCAATGCTGCAGTGTTCCGTGCCTACGAGGGTCTCTGCCTCGTGGTCACCGCCGCTTGCCGGGTCGCAATCTATCACAGGCTCATACTCTGCGATCCTATTTGCCACCACTTTCAACTTGCCCACGACTGTGCACGCCTTCTTTATGAATCTGGTTATGTGTTCTCAGTCCACAACACACACAGAAGCTTGTGATTCTGGCAGGATAATTACGGATCAGCAGGAGCTTACAGGAACCCCATCCTTACTGCATGGCTCCTTAGCCACACCCCCTCGGTAGACATCTATAATTAAAACCATTTACTAAGTTTAAAACATCCCTAATTATAAGTCTTGTTAAAACACCTTATTACCCCAAATCGCTAACTATTAAAGAATTGGAGACAATTAGACATTCAAATGCAAAGGATAGACGCAGTACTGATGCAAGCAGGCGGTCAGGGTGACAATGTTATAGCTTTTGCTTCTAGGACCTTGAAAGAGGTAGAACAAATAATACTCAGTAATTGAGATAGGAGCCCTATCCGTTGCATGGGCAGTGAGAACATTCAGGACATTTCTATGGGGCAGAAAATTTGCCATAGTGACAGATTACAAACTACTGTTAGCATTGTTTATGTCCAAGGGACTAGAAGTGGCTTCAAGACACATTATGAATTGGGTAACATCCATTCAGGGACATGATTTCTCCATTAAGCATGTTCCAGGCAAAGACAAAATCATAGCTGACTATCTGTCCAGGCTTTCCATTAATACATGCGAGGAAAAAATGGAAGCACCATTACAAGAGTTCTTCTGGGTATGTGAATATTCCATCTCCCAAGACGCATGGGAAAAAAGCAAGGAGGATGACCTTGCACTCAAAAAAGTAAGAGAGTTTGTGCTAAATGAGTGGGCACAGTGGAACACTGATAAGGGATTAGGAGAGTTTCAAAGAGTGAGAAATGAACTAAGCATTGAAGGTATCCACGTATTGAGGGAAAAACAGATTATTTCCCCAAATGGTGTTAGGAATAAATTACTACAATTGGCTCACAACAGTCACATGGGGATTCCCAGAACTAAAGGGATAATCCGTTTGGATTATTGGTGGCCGGGATTGGCCTCCGAGGTTAAGGAAATGATAAAGGATTGTACTATGCATTCCTCTTCTGATATAGTTCTTAGAACACATATTCAACCATTGAAGTCAATACCATTTCTCAATGTTCCGTGGGAATACATTGCTTTGGATAGTTTGGGTCCATTATCCTCTAGAGAGGGTAAAAAGAAATATGTTATTGTGATTGCTTTATACACCAAGTGGGTTGCGATTCGATCACTGATGGAAGCTGATTCTAAAGCTGTAGTAAAATGTATGGATGACATATTTCAGAGAGAAGACAAGCCAACAAAAATTCTTACAGACAATGGGGTACAATTCACCTCCAAGTTGATGAAAAGCTTTTTGCAGAAGATGGGAGTTGAACATCACAAGTCATCTGTGTTCCATCCTTCTACCAATGGTCTGGTTGAGAGATTAATAGGACACTAATGCAAAACATTTGAAAGTACATCCAGGTAGGTTGTGAAAATGAAATTGAGAAACTTTGACATACGGATTAACACCACATGCTACCAGAGGATTAACTCCTTTTTAAATACAGAGAAGAAGAACGTCAGCATCACATGTTTGCCCCCATGGTTGGGGAGAAAGACATTTATGGATTGGGATGAAGGAGCAGTGAAAAAGAAGAATGAGGTTGCAAAGAGTTTATATGATAAAAAGTTCCACAGGTTGGCGAGAGTAGAGCAAGGTGACAAGGTATGGGTCTGACGACCGGTAGGAGTGCTCAAAGGTGAAAGTAAGTTTAGTGGTCCTTTTAAGGTGGACAATGTGTCAGATGATACACTGGTATTAAATGATGGTTGAACATGGAACAAAAGCAGGATTGCTATCCGCTAACCTCCATTCACTATTGGATAAAGGAAGGGAGGTGTTTTATATCTTAGTTTACACTGTTTGGATAATAAAGTGCTGATGTTTTTAGACTCTAATTGCTCAGCTAGACTGGACAGCGGAAGGACATGGACAAGTGATGCTGATGGATCATGGAAGGGGGTCATGAGAACGGGAAAGGCAGAGAGCAGATCTGGGTGCGAATGTCAGCGAGGGCAAAGGTAGTTGAGTGAGGTCTCCCACTGATGGGGTATGTATTTGTACAAGGGGATTTATTATGAAATAGAGTGCGCACCTTGCCTTTGGATTCGATTCCTCCAGAGTGAGGACAAGGACTGAATGAATATAGAAAACATCAACAGTAGAGGAGTATTTGTAGTAATAGGTCAGATACTGCATTGACCTACTGTTATATCTTACTTAATATTAGAATACAAATCTTCATAATGTATTTAATTATGATACTCATGTTTCAGGTATTTCAATAAAAAGAGGATTCAGGGTAATGTAAACTGCAATCATAACATGTTATGGTTACCAATACCATATAAGGTCATAAACAAAAGGTGCAACTGCTATAACTGTAGATATAAATATATATACACATATATATATATATATATATATATATATATATATATATATGGGATACATTACTCACCGTAATCGTATTTCTGATGCTTGTATCTGCTTAGATTCACATGTTGTGCATAGGCCGACATCTAGTGGAAGCTGCGGAGTATTACAGTTTGTTTTTCGAAACTCGAAAATGGGCGTCGACACAGGGCGTGCCAGTAATACTATCCCTAGTGTGACGTCCACTGTAACCAAGATCCCTCACGCGTCTAGGATCCTCAGATTGTATTTTTTCTGACATGAGGTAGCATGAGGAGTAGCCTGAGTACAGATAATCCAAGCAGAAAGACAGAAAGGTAAGACTACAAGCAATCATGTGCCTTCTCTCAGAGAGGAGGAAGGGTGGGTCGCATGTGAATCTAAGCAGATACAAGCATCAGAAATACGATTACGGTGAGTAATGTATCCCTTCTGAGGCTTGTGGGATCTGCTTAGATCACATGCTGTGCATAGATTAGCGAGCAGTACCTGAAGAAGGAGGTGGGATGTGGGAAGGGTCATGAGCAAATAAGTGTCTTAGAACCGCTTGTCCCACTTGTGTATCTGCCTTGGAATGGGTGTCAATGCGGTAATGCTGAGTAAAAGTGTGAATAGAGCTCCAAGTAGCTGCTTTGCAAATGGTGTCAAGGGGTACATTTGCAATGAAAGCCAGAGTGGCCCCAATGCCTCTAGTAGAGTGGGCTCTTGGCGTGAAAGGCAGAGTTCTTTCAGAGAGTGAGTAACACAGCTGGATACAGTTAATAATCCACTTCGAGATGGCACCTTTAGAGACGCGATCCCCCTCTCTGCCTGTAGCTACGGAGACAAACAGTTGATCTGTTTTTCTTAGCGGTCTGGTTTTATTTACATAGTAGAGGACCGCCCTACGCACATCTAGGGTGTGGAGTTTCACCTCAGCCGAGCTTTGCGGGTCCTGGAAGAAAGCCGGAAACTCGATGGACTGGTTTACATGGAATTTTGATATAAATTTAGGTGAGAACCTAGGGTGTGTGCGTAAAACCAGTTTGTCTTTATTGACAGTAAAGAAGGGATCCTGCACTGACAGAGTCTGAATTTCACTGACCCTTCTTATAGAAGTAATAGCTACTAAGAAGGCCGTTTTATAAGTCAGGTGTTTGAGACTACTTTTATGCATGGGTTCGAAAGGGGGGCCCATGAGCTTGGCTAGCACCACATTAAGGTCCCACCCTGGTGGTGGGTTTGAAATAGGAGGGTGAAGTCTTTTTACTCCTTCCATGAAGGCTTTAACTACTGGTAATTTCCACCACGAAACCTTGCTATGGGAAGTGGTGTAAGCCGACAGGGCTGCCAGGTGTACTTTCAGTGAGTTAAAAACCAATCCTGCATCCAGCAGGTGGAGCATGTATGTAACAATAGTGGAAGGAGTGCAATCAACCGGGTTGATTGATGTACTCTGGCACCAGATAACGAACCTCTTCCACTTGTCAAAGTAACAGTGCCTTGTGTTTGGTGTCCTAGATTCCTTTAGGATGTCCATACACCTCTGTGGCAAATTGAGATGTCCAAACTCTATGACCTCAGGAGCCATGCTGCCAGGTTCATTGAGTTGGGTTGCTGGTGCACTGTTTGACCTTGGTGCTGGGACAGTAGGTTGTACCAGGCTGGAAGTTTGATGGGCTCGCACACCGCCATCCTGCATAGGTGTGGGAACCACGGTTGTCTTACCCACATGGGAGCAACTAGGACGAGCGTCATCGACTCTCTGTTCATCTTGTTCACCACTTTCCTCATGAGAGGAGTTGGTGGAAAAGCATACGCAAACATTCCTGACCAGTTCATACACAGGGCGTTCCCCTGGGAGTCTGGTTGGGGGAACCTGGATGCAAATCCTGGGCATTGTCTGTTTTCGCTTGTGGCGAATAAGTCTATAATGGGGAAACTCCACTAAGAGAAGATATCTTCTACGACCTCTCTGTGTAGAACCCATTCGTGTTCCTCTGGGAGGGAGTCTCTGCTCAGAGCATCCGCTAGGGAATTGAGCTCCCCTGGAACATGTTGTGATGACAGGAAGATGTTCCGTCTGAGTGCCCATATCCAGATTTTCTGGGCAAGCTTGAACAGATTTGGCGAGCGAGTCCCTCCTTGCTTGTTCAGGTAGAACATGGCTGTTGTGCTGTCCATCCGGATTTGCACTGACAGGTTTAGTAGGTGGGGCTCGAACGCCTGAAGCGTTCTGAATACTGCCAGAAGCTCTAGCAGGTTGATGTGGTTCTTGGCCACTGTTTGAGACCAGAGACCCTGAGCTGTGTGGTGGAGATGGTGAGCTCCCCACCCCGTCAGGCATGCATCTGTAGTGACTATTGCCTGTACCTCGGGATCGTAAAAGGGTTTCCCCTGTGCGAGATTCTCTCTTGTCCACCAGTGAAGGCTTTGTACCAGTGTTGGTGAAACAACCACTAGATCGTCCCACTGACCACTTGCCTGAGACCACTGTTTCCCCAACCATTCCTGCATGGGACGCATGCGCAGGCGCGCGTGGGGGACCAGGTAAAAACATGACGCCATCATGCCCAGTAAACGCATTGCTTTGCGTACCGTTATTTGTTGACCGGACTGATAATTCGGAATTTGCAGTAGTATATTCCGAATTCTTTCTTCTGAAGGAAAGGTCAACCCCTCTTAGGTATCTAGGATTGCTCCTAGGAATTGTTTTGAGGTGCTTGGCACTAGGCTTGACTTTTTCTCGTTGATTGAGAAGCCTAACTCATGAAGGAGGTCGATAGTCCTTTGAATGTTTGTCCTGCAAATTCCTGGGGTTTCCCCCGTTATGAGCCAGTTGTCCAGATAAGGGTACACTGGGATTGCCTCCCTGCGTAGGTGTGCAGCCGCCACCGCCAGTACCTTGGTGAATACCCTTGGTGCTGAAGCTATCCCGAAGGGCAGTACCTTGAATTGGTAGTGTCGACTGTCCACCTTGAAGCGCAAATACTTTCTGTGCGCTGGGAACATGGAAATATGAAAATAAGCATCTTTCATATCCAAGGTTGCCATGTAATCCCCCTTTTTTAGGAGGGGGATTACCTCTTGTAGCGTGGTCATACGAAATTTTTGGGGCTTGACATACTTGTTGGCAGGCCGTAAGTCCAATACTGGGCGCATTGTCAAATCTTTCTTTGGCACAAGGAAGTAAGTTGAATAAATACCCTTGTTTACCTGGTGTCCCGGGACGAGTTCTATCGCATCCTTTTCTAGCAGAATGGCGATCTCCTCGAGGAGAATCTTCTGATGTTCTAAAGAGTGTACTCTTTGTCGTGGAAGATGGTTCCGGGGACGCTGCAGTAGTTCTATACAATATCCTGTGGATACTGTTGACAGCACCCATCTGTCTGATGTGATCCCTTCCCAAGCCTGGGTGAAGTTGGAAATGCGTCCCCCTACTGGGGTTGCGTGAGAAGGGACCCTGAACTGAGCGTCACTGCTTTGGTGGAGGCGTGCCGCCTCCCTTGTTGGGGCTGCCTCTGCCTTTACCACGACCTCTCCTATTACCCCTGCCGTAACCCTGGGTAGACTGTTGGTTGTTGTTCCACTGTGTACCCTGCCCCTGGGAATAGGTAGATCCTCTCTGGGAATTTTGGCCGCGTGGGCGACGAAAATTACTATTCCCTCTCTGGTTAGGGGGTTTATTGGTTAACTGGCCAAGGGACTTGAGTGTTTCGGATTCGTCCTTGGCATTCTTCAGTGCGTCTTCGACCGCCTTACCAAACAACAGATCGGTTTCCACCGGTTTGTCCAACAATGATGCCTGGGTTTCTGCCTTAAAACCAGACTGCCGTAACCACCCATGTCTTTTGATAACAGTGCCTTCCGCTATCAATCTGCTTGCGTTGTCCGCGGCGTCGAAGGTTGCTTTCAAAATGCAACCAGACACGGCTCTACCCTCTGCGGAAATCCGAACTAACTGGCCCTTTAAAGGTTCAGGAGCAGAGGCTATGAGTGCCGCGACTTCTTCCCACTGATGGCAGTTGTAGCTGGCCAACAGGGTGGTGGAGTTTGCAATCCCTGCTTGATAGGCGGACGTTGAGGCTACTTTCCTGCCGAAACCGTATAGTCTTTTGCTCGCCTTGTCGGGAGGAGCTTCGGACGATGACAAGGGTGTCCCAGCCCTCTTATGAGTGTTGGTGACAACTAGGGAGTCTGGCTTCAGATGTCCTCTTATATAGAGAGGGTCAGACTGGGCCGCCCTGAAAAGTTTTTCAATCCTGGGATTGACTGCTCTGGTGAGGTTCGGGTTCACCAGGGACGGATCTATTCTCCGCTGAATGGACTTAAGGATAGGGATGGTCTGGGCAACAGGCCTCCTTTCTCCCACTAACTCTTCTGCCAAGTCCCTCTCCTCCTGGACACCGTGGGTGTCAATGTGGAAATGTTCTGCTGCGCGTGCGAGAACCTCGTTTAGGAGGGGTTGGTTATCGACCGGGGAGTCGGTAACCGGGGCTTCGTTCTCTACCGGGGAATCTACTCTGTATGTTTCCGGGTCTTCCTCTTCCTCTTCCTGGTCCTCATGATCCCCATAGTAGCCTGTCCCGGTTTGCTCTTCTACCATACCAAATTCTTGGTCCTCACCAAAGGAAGCCTCTCCTTGATACAGTGAGTATGGTCTTGCGTATGGTTGTACCTCGAAGGGTTCTGACCTCATCAGTGTTTCAAACCGGGGCTTTTTACTCGGGGGGATAGGATCCTTAGAGCCTGAGGGTGTCGCCCCTTGTGGATCATACGAGAGGAAATGTTCTGGATTTTTATCATAAAAATCAGCCAAAGAAGACATTCTTGACATGACCCTATCTATGTCTTCGCTGGACCATTTTTTGGAACTGGGAATGACTCTCTCAGCAAGTCTATGGGATTTATCTTGAGTAGCTTTGCTGGTTTTAGACATATCAGCAGACCTGGTTTTGTCTGTCTGTCTAGGGGGAGAGGTGTGTTTCACAGGTGTGGAAGAGTGTAAAGGTTGTTTCTTCTGCTGTTTTCCCCCCTCCCCGTGAGTGGAAACATGTTTTCCCTGTCCTTTAGTGGCTCCAGAGGTTTTCGACACCTGGCGTCGAGGATCGGGGGTGTTGTCCCTGTCCTTCGAGCGTGGGGCCTCGCTGATTTTAACTGCGGGCTCCGACTCCTGGAGCGCGGCCTGGGAGTGGAAGTCGTCTTCGTCTTCCGACGATCCAACTTCTGTTAGCCTAGGGAGCGAGGCACTCTTGGCAAGAGTGGATGATTGCCTGGATTCATGCGGCGATCTTGATCGAGAGCGCCCAGAGGACACCGAATCGGACCGTTCTGTTTGTGCCTCTTTCCGAGAACTCGACGTCGTCGAGTCTTGGTTGGACTTAGTGTGTTTAGTGTGTGTAGTATGTGAAGCGCTTGTGTCGCCGGGGGTCTTCCCCATAGCCGCCCTGCCGGACGACCTTCGAGGTCGGGGACCTGCGCTCGGCTGTCTTTCGACGCCGTAATGCCCTCGCCGTCCGAAAGTATGGCGTCGCTGCCGTCGCTGAAGGCGCCCTCCGCTGCCATGGCCGCCTGCCTGGCGTGGTGGGCCCAACGCTTCGTCGAACGGTCCTTAAGTGTCTTAGGTTTAAACCTACTACACGCTCTGCAGTTCGCTTCGGAGTGGTCCCTCGGCAAGCAGAGATTGCACGTGGCGTGCCTGTCGACCCAAGGGTATTTGCGATTGCACTTGGGGCAGAATTGAAAAGGGGTACCCTCCATACGCACCTTGAGGCAGCGGGCTGTTAAGTGTAGGAAATGTATAAGGTGTACCTATATACCAAGAGTGTAGAGTATGTACCACCCCCCACTCTCCCTACTTGCAGGGCCGAGACCAGAGGCCTTCCAAGGCCCGGGCCGAGGCCAGAGGCCTTCCGAGGCCCAAATCTGTCGTGCAGCAGCCGACGGTCGATTTCTTCTCCAGCCGGCGTCGAGTGTCGAAGTTCGACGTTGGGGTGGGGAAGGATGTCAATAGATTATTATTTTAAATTTTTAGCAAAAGTATGGCTAAGGCCAGGGGACTCCGCAAAATGCTTCCGACCAGTATGGCGGAAAAAAACAATCTGAGGATCCTAGACGCGTGAGGGATCTTGGGTACAGTGGACGTCACACTAGGGATAGTATTACTGGCACGCCCTGTGTCGACGCCCATTTTCGAGTTTCGAAAAACAAACTGTAATACTCCGCAGCTTCCACTAGATGTCGGCCTATGCACAGCATGTGATCTAAGCAGATCCCACAAGCCTCAGAAATATATATATATAGTATCTACGCCTGGGTGGAGAGGGCAGGAGCCCCCACCCAACCCTACCACTGAGGAACCGCCAACCGGAGCAGCCTGCAGTTCGATATACGATCTTCGTTGACTACAGCCTACCCGAGCATCCCTGTTGATGTGTCCCCTTCGTGCACAGCTTGCTTGACACAGTGAGGCCAGAGCTTAGTCTACCCCTGCCTCTGTGAAGCAAACCGCCACCTTATTTTTGCAAAATTGCACCCCTACAAGCAGCCCGACTCGCGCCTGCATCCACGCCAACTCACCCCCTAAACAAAATGTCGAGCGCGATACGGCGCCAAAGCGAGGCTTGGAGTTGTACACTTTGCTAGGCAACCGTGTTTATATTGAATTCCATATCCGCCGGCAGGGCGAAGAGCCGGCCACGTTAAAGGCCAGTTTAAGGCCCTGTTTGCCCCATCGCCCCGCAGTATCTACGCCTGAGCGGAGAGGGCAGGAGCCCCCACCCAACAATACCACTGAGGAACCGCCACCTGGAGCAGCCTGCAGTTCGATCTACGACCTTCGTTGACTACAGCCTACCCGAGCATCCGTGTTGATGTTGTGTCTCTTTCGTGCAAAGCTTGCTTGACACGGTGAGGCCAGATCTTAGTGGAGCATATACCCCAGCCTCTGTGAAGCAAACCGCCACCTTATTTTTGGAAAAATTGCACCCCTACAAGCAGCCCGACTCGCGCCTGCATCCACGCCGACTCACCCTCTAAACAAACTGTCGGGTGCGATGCAGCGCCAAAGAGAGGCTTGGCGTTGTACACGTTGCTAGGCAACCGTGTTTATATTGAATTACATATGAGCCGGCAGGCGGAAGAGCCGGCCATGTTAAAGGCCCGGTCTGCCCCTGTTCGCATCAGGGCGCACCTAGTCTAACCTGTGTCAGTGCCCGCACCGCTCTGAACCTGATACACCTCCAATATATTGGAACCTCCCCTGCACACACGCGAGTAAGTACAGTTAACCACGCTATCGATGCCTAGCACCTTACGCTGACTTTCTGACCCTGTATAAATGGATTTTATCCGGCCGGAGTGCAACTGGCTATCTCACGCCGACCTGACCAACGCAGCCTAAACCCGATCACGTAATCCTTGATTTGACTCTCAAATCTGACTCAATGCCGAATACACTCGTGATCTATGCTAACCTTCCGATAACTGTATTTAGCATATTCGCATCTTGCTGCCTAAACACACTGGCGTCACTCCGATGCCGAAACAGATGCAATTGTATAGCGTTCTGAGATAAATGTTTTAGCCTAGGTTGGACTAGCCGACTAAGATTAATCCCTCGTGCCTATAAGGGACTAGCTTATTGATTTCAATTGTATTGCCTATTGATTTCAAATGTACTCTGCCTATTTCTGGCTGTATTTGACTATCCCATTGACCCAAATGCACATGTCTACATTAGACCAGACTTCTGAGCCAATTACATCTGTCTACACAGGATTTGCCCGCTATTCTCAAGCGTAGTTGCCTGTATCTGACTAGCCTACTGCTTTTCAATTGCATCTGCCTATAGCAGACTAGCCCATTGCTTCAACTGGAACTGCCTACATTAGACTAGACCCTCATGCCAATTGTATCGGCCTACATGAGACCTGCCCACTGCTCTCAACCGTATTACCTGTATCTGACTAGCCCACTGCTTTCAACCGCATTTGCCTATATTAGACCAGCTTACTGCTTCATCTGTAATTGCCTATACTAGACTGGCCCATAGAGCCAATTGTATCCTCCATCAACAGACTAGACTATCATGCATAACATAGGGGACCACACTTGACTAGACTACTGTACCTAATGCCTTAGCATACGCCCTACCTGCCCTACATGCTGAACTACACTAGCCCACACACACCTAACCCTTTTGGTTGCACGATCTGGTTACTTAGTCGCATTGTGTAACAAGGGTAACTACCACCATATCTCACTGTTACATTGCTACCCTTCTGAATCTAAGCACTATGTACACTACTCTGCTAAACATAATCTCCTTAGGCACACTACTTGGCCTACTGGCAAGAACAAGCCTTCTAAGCCATCCATCATACATACTACCTAGTCTTTATACTACCACTACCATGTCTACAGCCTCGACCTTATCACCCACTGCAACCTTTCCCACCACTCCGACACACAAACTCCCTTCAAATAAGTCCAGCTTTCTCCAAGGTCCACCTAATAGCAACACACCTTGCAACACTGCCTACAGAAATTCTAGACTTCGCGCACGCCTGCCGAAATTGTTTGAACCCCCAACTAGATATGTGACCAGCCAAGACCACTTGAGGACAAGTTTACCTAATAAACAATTAACGAACATTAAAAAGACCACTATCAACTTTAACACCAAAATTAAAAAGATCACTATCAATCTCAACGCTCAAATTAAACAACAATTAAACAAGCCACACATAGGCGGAAATGTAGCTGGAACTACTTCTAGCACCTTTCTCCCTCCCCCATTTGAAAATGTAGCATCTGACCTTAAAGGGGCCTTAATAAATACAAGATCATTAGTCGCGCATTCGACTGAGATAGCTGACCTTGTTGCAGCTGAAAATTACGACTTCCTAGCCCTCACAGAGTCCTGGCTACATGATGCAAAAGGTCCTGCCCTCACTATAGAAGTCCCGGATGTTTACACTATTTTGAGAGCCGATAGTCATGCTTCATGGGGAGGAGGCATAGCTATCATCGCCAAATCCAATCTCTCTATGAGATTAGCCCCTTCACCTGACATCAAATCATGTGAATCCCTGTCAGTCAAGATACCTACCACCAACTCCCGAAACCTGAATATCCATATCATATTTAGACCTCCTGGCCCTATTGGCACCTTCAACGAAGATATCTCCACTATCCTGTCGGATCATTTAAAAAGTACTTCACAAATCTTATTGCTGGGAGATCTCAACTTGGGTTTCAATGACCTGAAAGACCAACACGCAACCGCCGTGGCTAACATATTGGTAGAACTCGGTTTCACCCAGAAAGTTAACAAACCGACCCACAACAAGGGAAGAATTCTGGATTGGGTGGCCGATCACAATTGCAATGCATCAATCACTGCCATCTCCCCTCAAATGTGGACTGACCAACACCTTCTGGCTTTCCCGTTGGCAACTAAAAGACCTGCCGCCAAGTCAACCCCATACTCCCCCCATATGCTAACCAGAAACAAAAAGAATATCACTCTAGACAAACTCCTTCCCCGCATTCTCCCCACGCTCAACTATAATAGAATAAAATCATGACCACTGCTCTTGATGATATTGCCCCATTGAAACTGCGAAAAAGCAAACCCAAAAGCCACCTTAACACCTGGTTTACCCCACACTTGAAAAGACTAAGGGTAGACAAGAGAAAATGTGAAATTGCATGGAGATTACTCCCCTCTGCAGGAAACAAAACAAACTTAATTAACATATCGGCTCAATACAAGAAAGACATCCTTTTGGCGAAACAGGAAACCTACAACAACAGAATCCTGCAAGCCAATTCTAGTATGAAAGAATTATTTACAATACTAAAAGAATAAGAAACTCCCATTCCTGCACTAGACAACTGCATCAAAGATAAAATATGGTGCTCTGACATTCAGCATGCTCTAGTGAACAAAGTCTCTAATCTTCAGAATAAGATAGCACTAAAGAAAGCTCCCTAATATCCTCGACCTCCTCGAACAAAACACCGTCGCTACCTCTCAAACATATAACCCGCTTTAGCTTCTCTAAAGTTACCACTATTGAGGTGGAGAAGGTCATACTTGCACTCAAACCCTCAAACTGCGAGGGCGACCAATGCCCAGCACAACTTATCAAGGACGCTGCTAGAGATTTAGCACCCTTCATCTCTAAACTGATCAACGCCTCCTTTTCATCAGGTACCATCCCTTGCAACCTTAACCCCTTAAGTGCCAAGGACGAGGTATCTCGTCCTTGGGATTACCTCCCTGTTGCCAAGGACGAGATAGCTCATCCTTGGTACTTAAGGGGTTAATGAAGGAGAAACCGTTAGAAGGCATTGAATGGCCAAATACTGAAATTACCAAAAAAGGCCTTGGCACTGGGGGGGGGGGACCATTGGAAGTTAAAAGGTTAAAGAGTCTTGGGTACTCCCTCTTCTCAAGAAACAAACATTAGACCCAACTATACCGACTAACTACAGGCCCATCACAACAGTGCCTTTCCTTCTAACAATTTTAGATAAGGTAGCATATATCCAAATCCAGAATTTCTTAGAAATCAACCATCTACTAGGAGCCCGCCAATCTGGTTTCCGGCCACAACATGGTACGTAAACAGCCTTATTAGATCTCAAAGCCCAAATAGGTCAACTAAGGGACAATAGAAATCTAGCACTACTCCTCCTCCTTGACCTCTCGGCTGCATTTGACCTAGTGGACCACAAGGTCTTATGCAGCCACCTGGACTCAGCTGCTCATTTCTCCAAGGAGGCCATAGTATGTATACAGTCCTTTCTTAGTAATAGAACTATGAGAGTCTTCTCTCCCTCAGCAGCAGCAGACCCCATTCCCATCACCTGCGGAGTACCCCAGGGATCATGTGTCTCACCGACCCTGTATAATGTATTCACCAAGCCCCTTTTTGATGATCGGAACCATTTAGGTATCACCTACACTAATTATGCAGATGATACTCAGCTCCTCCTACCACTTACTGGGGATTATGATAAGGTTTTGGCCTTGGTGAATAGGATCTACAGCATCGTTCAGGCTTGGATGGCCAACCATGGCCTCTGCCTGAACAATGACAAAACGGAACTCATCATCCTTGGCACTCCCTCCCACCTTACTAGATTAGGCCCTGACTATACTGCCTTCACCATTGATGTTAACTCCATTACAGTTGCCAAAGAAGTAAAACCTCTAGGTTTTTACTTGGACTCCACTCTAACTTTCAGCAAACAGGTAAACACTTTGGCTTCATCCACTGCATACACATGCAAATTAATCAGAGCTGGCAAACAATTCCTATCGACTAATAGTTGCATGATACTAGCCAGAGCGTTCATCCTGTCCAAATTGGACTACTGTAACGCATTCTACATTGGCGCCAACAAATACATCATTAAGAGAATACAGATACTTCAGAACAATGCCCTTAGAGCCGCACTCAGCTTATCAAGGAAAGAACATATTTCTGAGACCAGGAGACAACATAAAGGGCTATCCACTTATGATAAAATCCGGCTGTAAACGGCATCTCTTATCCACAAATGCCTCAATAATAAGGCACCATCCTATCTGACAGAAAGAATCATTATAAAATCCTCAAGTAGACCCTCTAGAACAGCTAATTCTAACTGTCTCATTGTACCTCGATTCAAACTCTCGACAGTTGGGGGCACCAGTTTCCCGGTAAAGTCAGCACAACTGTGGAATTCCCTGCCACCACCCCTGAGAGTGGCCCAAACATTCACCAAATTCAGATAGAACCCGATTAACTGGTTCAAAGAGAATGACAAGTAAACGCGTCTAGCCCAGGTACACACCAGCTGTAAATAACTTTAAATACCTTGTAAATGACATTTTTGTACATACTTTGTAAATTACTCTTATGCCTGTACACTTTATATTGTACTGTTACATTATTTTATATGCCTGTATCTTCTTGTGCCTTTATTTTTTGTATTCTCTCCAATGTCTGTATACTACGATTTGTATTCATACTACATGTAACTAAGCCTATAGTCTTCTTCTTTCTTTTCTGCGCCTTGATACCCTCGGGTCCGGCGCGCATTACAAATAAATAAACAAACAAACAAACATGCTATTGATTTATGTCACCTTTTAAAGTTGTATATGTTACTGTTGTCATTCTGTTACCAAATCATAATAAACATGTTATGGGGTCTCCCTGGAGACACCCTTCTGCCAGTTCTATGCACTGACAGGAGGGCCTTCACTTTATAAGAAGAAATACTTACCAGACCTACCATCTAACTTCACTCAGACAGTTACAGACAGTTGCAGCTTTAGGGAGAGGCCAAAGAATGGATGATCAGTTAATCTTAATAACCTCAATGTGAATACTCCAGGAAGAGACCAAGAAGCATATGATGGGTCCATCCCTGTCTTGAACCTCACAAATGGTAGGTAGCCGAGTTAAGCATCCCTGAGCAATTCTCATAAATGCATCCAGTTTTAATTAAGGGTGGTGTTGACATTGACCTCAATCCCTGTGCCAATTTCCTAATCCTCGTGTTTCTGGGAACAGCTCTGAATTCATCAAGTCGCAGAGATAAGAATTTCTGTTTCTTTATTTAATCATTTGTCCTTATTGGACCTATCCACTATTTTTGGATGAATGACTATTCCTAATGGATTCCTTTTTCCCACAAATTCCTTATCTATGATATGCTATCAACAGGACAGCTGCTCTTCAGAAAATGTGTCTCCCTCCAGGGGGTACAGCGTGGCTCTGCTTCGGCTACGCCCGATGCCTCAATGCGACCCTATGCCAGGCATGATGTCAGTTCTTTTTTTCGTGCCATCTATATGCTTTGGGAAAAGGCTCTTTGATTTTTTTCAAAATGTTTCTTTGTCACCTTGCCCAATACAATGAAGGCTTTGGGCTTCAAGCCTTGCGCGGATTGCGGCCGTCAGATGTCAATATCGGATCTGCACAGAATTTGGCTCTACTGCTTTGGCGAGGAAGACGACACACAAGACTGTGGGCCATGCCAGTCCATGCAGGGCGGCTAAGATTTACGTCACAACACTAAAGGTGAAGTCACATGGTCCTGTTCGAGGTTGTGCAGAACAAAGATCCGTGGAAAGATCACCCTAGGAAAAGGAGAAAGAGAAGAAGAAAAAGCATTGCAAGAGGTCTTACTCACTGAGCAGATCTTCGCACCGACATTCTTCTTCATCTAATCCACAGAGAAGACGGCTCAGGTGCATTTTCTGACCCAAATCTCCACTGCGGAGGAATAAGAGTTGACATGCTCTGGCAATTGGGAGGCACCTACTGTTGACAGGCCCTGTGTACATGGGTGAATCCTCAAGGCCCCTGCTTCCTTTAAGACAAATGCTGTTTTTGTCCCAGAGCAAATTCCCAGAATACACCCTTCATACAGGGGAACATATTCTCTATGCCTCTATGAATCCATAGAGCCATCCATCCTTCAGGTAATAGTTTGTGCTTTTTTCCGGAGATCTGATAATGCCCAGCATTCCTCCATCCTATGGGTGAAATGTAGGTTGCGCATGGGTAAATCACCAGACCCCATGCCCTTCAGGTTTACGATTAATAGACAAATTCCTAGAGGCCATCAAGCATTCACCTTGTTTTTCACCTTCCTCCCCCCAAGCACAGCCTCGCCTTTTCTTTATCAACCAGCCTCGTTAGGCTGCCACCACCATAAGCTAATCTCCTGTTCAAAGATGGCTGACGCCATCTATGCCCTGCATTGCCCTTCCCAAGCAGCCCTCAAGTGATCTCCATTGGCTGTCCAGGATATCTAAAGGGCCAATCAGGAAGCTGCCTACCCAAGGCCTACCACTAAGGCACCTGTCTGAGCCTGTCTGAGCGTGACGGAGCTGCAAGCACCTCTCCATGAGATTCCACGTCTTAACAGTCAAAGGAAGCCCTTGCCCCATCCACCTGTATCAGTAAGCCCCACCTGGCACACGTAGCCTCCCTCTTATTCACCCAACCACTACAAGCCCAATGTGAACAAACTCTCCTCCAGCCCCAGATTGTACAAGCATTGATGTGCTCACTTTTAAAAATCGAATTTACATGAATTGATGTGCTCACTTTGAAAAATCTAATTTACATGTCTTGATTTGTTCAATCTGGAGTTAAAAATTCAAATCTAGATGTTCCTTTTAAAAATCGATTTTAGTTGCTTTGATGTGCTCACTTTGCTTTTCTAAAAAAACGGATTTAGATGCACTTGGATATGCTCACTTTGGCTCTACAAACTCCTATTTAGCTGCCACCACAGGCTTAGCCACGGCGCATAGACGCGCTATCAAGCCCTCCCTAGAAATTCAAATTGAGCTGTCCTCACTTGTAAACAGCCGCCTCTTCGCTTTACATACATCACGCCCAAGTACCACCACCCTCAGCCGTAATTCAAGAAGCATCCACAGCGTCCACTCCAACGACTTCCTATGCAATTAGGACCCAGCTGTTCCAACTCAGCTCTACTCCCTATCGAACCAATGACAGCACATGTTATAGGCATCAATTCTGTGCCCCACTTAGTCCATGCTCCTCGTGCTAATGCGTCCCCAACCCATATAATTGAGCCCTCTAGTGCCAGATTCAGACAAACTTAAGCAACCGCTCCAACCGGACTGGCCTGGGAGTCACCACACAATGCTGCCCTTCACCAAAGGCCCATACACTAGGCCCAGCCTCACCCCTGCTGAGTCCCTCCAAGGCAACGATGACCTGAAGCTAACTATCTGACCCACCAACCACTCACAGCATGCCACCACCAACTATAAACACACACTGACCCTAAAATTGTCAAACAATCTCCCTGACTCACAGGACATCCCACCATCACTCCTCCTTCCCAAGACATATCCACTCAACATCACCTCTATCCCACAAGACACAGGATTTAAGCCTACCTCAAGTCCCAGTCAACCCTGATCCCTCGACATTCTGAATAAAAGACTAGCATCTCGCCGAGCTACATGCCAGCAGTATCTACAAACAACAACCCCTCTGATTTCTTGGAGGAATGCATACCTCAATTCTAGAACCATTACCCCTGGCACCACGAGAACACATCAACATCCCCTCCCAGCCATATACTATAAACACAACGCAAAAACAACACTCTCCCCTGAGCCCAATATCCTCAAGTGTGATGCTGCCACAGGCACTTCCCACGCTACTTCCATGACAGCTTCCTCAGCCTTCATCCTTACTAACCCCAAACGAGACACATCGGCCATAGAACAGGCCAAAGCCTCGACTACATCCAAACCTTCCTCCCCTGCTAGCATAGAACACAACCTTACAAGATCATCCCCACCCCTGACACTAAAGCGAATACCACAACACTCCTCACAGGAGCGCTCATCAATGCTAGATCCCTCCTTGCCCATGCCCTCAACATATCCGACCTCAACACCACCAATAAATTGAACCTCCGAGCAATCACGGAAACATGGTTGCACCCAACTGATGGCCCTTCCCTCTATCTAGCCAACCCGGATGGTTACACTATTTTCAGGAAACATAGACTGGTATCCAAAGGAGACGGAGTAGCCTTTATTGCTAAAAACCTTCTACCCATTAGAGAAATCCCAAAACAAACTATCAACTCATCAACTCAGCAAGTTGATTTTGATCGAGAGCAACTGCTCTCGATCAAAATCGCCTTATCTGCTACAGCCACCCTCACGATCCATTTAATTTACAGAACTGCAGGCCTATTGCTCTCCTTTGAGGAAGATATTGCACAACTCTGCTTACACCAACACAAACCCTCATCCAAAATCATCCTCTTGGGAGATGTCAACTTAGGCCTAAACAACCCATCTGATCCCCATGTACACACCCTAGCCAATACCATTGAATCCCTAGGGTTCTGCCACCGGATCTCAAGCCCCACTCATGATAAAGGCTGCACACTAGATTGGATAGCAGACCTCAACTGCAAAACCAATATTCAAACTAACGTTCCTTGCCCCTGGTCAGACCACAATGACATCACCTTCAACATTACGAGAGAGTTCACTCAAAGGTCTCATCACAACCAGCACTGGCTTCCCGTCGTGAAACTCTCTAAACATATCGCCAACCAACATACTTTCCCTGCTGCTACCTCTAACATCTCATTCACACGCAAACACTGACCCCACCACCATGATTATGATTATGACTGGTTATTTATAACATGCTTAATACCCAAGGTTTCTAAGCACGGACCCGGGGATCAAACCTGTGTTTCTCCGCGTCGCCTTGCTTCCAAGGCGAGCACATTGCCCTGAGCTATCATCCCAAGCCATGGTTGAGCTATACAACTAAACCCTACTCAAACCCATCAACAAAGTAGCACCTCTGAGCATCCCTAAACCCAAACCAAGTGCCCACCTTAATTCGTGGTATACCCTCAGTCTCAAAACCCTGCGCTCCTCAAAAAGAGCAGGAGAGATTGCCTGGATAAACAAAATACCTTCAGACGAGAACAAACAGCATTTCACAAACCTTTCCAAAAAGTACAAACAAGTTATTCTGCAAACCAAAAGCACCACATATAACATGAGAATTGAAGAAGCAAGCTCAGCACAAGAGAGCGCTTCACTATCTTACGTGAGCTTGAAACACCAGCTCCATCACCTGATAACTCCACCAAAGATATCACTTGGTGTAGGAACATCCAAAACGCTCTCCTCAACAATATTTCCCTACTCTAAACTAAAATCAATGCAACAAACAAAAGAAACTCCCGACAACTGACCAGCCCCTACCAGATCACAACCTCTAAAACCATCAAAATGCCAAGGAGACATGTGTTCGGCTTCCTTCATATAGGATTGCGCTGAAGAGCTTCCCCCTTACATCAGAGCGTTAATCAATAATTCCTTTTCAACTGGCAATGTTCCAGAGAATCTAAAAGAAGCAATAGCACTCCCCCTCCTCAAGAAGCTTACACTAGACACCAACATTCCCACCAACTACTGCCCCATCACGACTGTACCCTTCCTCCTAAAATACTCGACATAGCAGCCTATCTGCAAATCCAAAACTATCTACAAACCCACAATCTCCTTGGCCTCCACCAATCAGGCTTCTGTCACGGTAACGGAATGGAATCCACCCTCCTGGACTTAAAAATCCAAATGGATGAAATCAAAGACAATGGCAACATGGCCATCCTCCTCCTACTTGACCTTTCTGCAGCCTTTGATTTGGTCAATCACGAAATCCTCTGCCAACACCTCTCCTCAGCTGCCCACTTCTCGGCCAAAGCCATAGCCTGGATAGAGTCCTTCCTATCCAATCGCACAATGAGAGTGTTTTCCACCTCAGTGGCAGCCCCCCCTGCCCAAGTCACCTGTGGAGTGCATCAAGGCTCATGTGTCTCACCAACCCTGTATAATATCTTCACCAAACCACTCTTTGACCTCCTTGATGCCCTGGGTGCCTCCTAAACTAACTACGTGGATGACACTCAAATCCTCCTACCCATCTCAGGCAACTATGACACTGACTCCAGCGCAAATTATACCAAACCATCGAGGCCTGGACGGCACAACATGGACTATGCCACAACGATGAGAAAACCGAACCACTCCTTATTGGCACAAAATCTTGACTAAACCTACTCAAGGACTCATACAAATCCTTTTCTATCCCAGGAAACTTCATCACCGAAACCAAAGAGGTAAAGACCCTGGGAGTATACCTAGACTCCATGCTATCACCAACTAGACAGGTAAACGCTATCACATCAGATGCTGCATACATCGCAAAATTGATCAACGCCTGCAGGCCATTCCTATCCATGGACAGCTGCATCACATTCGCTAGAGCCCTCATACTATCCAGGATCGACTTCTGTAACTCTGTTTTTGCAGGCACCAATGCCTGCAATATAAAAAAAACTTGAGGTCATCCAGAATAATGCCATAAGAGTAGCTCTAAACATCTTCAAAAAAAGACCACATTTCCACAGTCAGACAAAACATCCACTGGCTTCCGGTCCAAGAATGCATCATGTTCAAAAATCTAGCATTGACCCACAAAAGCATCTCAAACACTGCCCCAGCTTACCTATCCAGAAACATGTCCCAATCCGCCAGACCTACCCAGGCTGCCTACCTGTACCTACTTGACATCCTTAGATACAGGCGCCAGAAAGCAGGGGGAAGCAGCTTCCCGGTGATCCCAGCCAAAGTCTGGTATGCCCTCCTTCTAGCCTTAAGATCTGATGACTCCTTCTGGTTCTTCCGCAAAGGCCTCAAAACCTGGCTCTTTTCTTAAGACCCCCAAATTTAACTGAACCCGCCCAACCCGACATCTCATGGCACCGACACCTCCACCCTGATCAGAAAATTAGATCCCGATAACATGTATGTATCACTTATGTTCATAACCGTTGTAACCATTACCTGTAACTAATTGTAACTAATGTACTACCTATGTAATCCTGTTGTAACCTGCAACCTTGTTGTAACCAAGTGCCAACACTGCCATCCTGTAAACCAGCACCCAGATGCCTCCAGGTTAGGTTGGCTTTATAAATGACAAATTACATAATAAAAATAAATAAATACATATTTCGGGTGACAGTACATGGGGGTTGGTGAACCCCCTTTGTTCATGTTTTCCAAAAATAAAAGCTTATCTCAAAAACTCATCCTTCTTAAGTGTAAACAGTTCCACTGAATCAATCCTTCCCACGGGTGATAGGCCATGGTTTCCTTGCTACAGGCTGCAACCATGTTGCCACTGTATACAGCCAATTTACTTTGCAACAGTGAGCATGCAGTAATGTTGCTAAGTTCTATTGCTGTACTGCTCCAATACCACAAACTTAGATATACATCTGGCAATATTGGTCTGTGCTCCCAAACATCTCAACAGTGTTTGCTCTGTTGAAAATTGCATTGCCCAAAACCCTGGCTTAGGTAGATGGGTACAATCCAAATATTGGCAAGAATCCTTATCCTGCTCTGCTCTTATGTATGCTACTTAACTAGCAGCAATCCTACCCTATTAGAAATCTTACCCTATTAGTTTTTTCAGAATAGGGTAAGGTTGCTATGATGCGTAAGATGCAGTTTCACTTGCTGTGTAACTGTGTGCCTCTATCTGCTGAACAATTTAGGGGCTTTTATTCACTGATTATGGATTGTGAAAAAAACAAATCGCAGACCAAACTAATAAAGACACGGCAGCTATTATATTCCTTAATAATAATCTAGCTGGCAGTGGGTCAAACATCCCTCTTCTGCACCATTATTGGGCTGAGATTAATAATAGACATGGTGCACAGAATTGTGCTCTTAATTATACTTTTACCTGAATCTGATGGAAGGCAGATTTTGGAGGCATACCTAGGGTGTCCTTACAAATACCATGCTGCCACTAAGTAGACCTGAGTTAGGTCCACATAGCCTGAGATATTTAGCTGCTGGTATGAACTAGATCTTTAATCTTGTACTTTTGTGAGACAGCAGCAAGGCGTTGGCTGATTGGAGTTTTAGAAACGACTGTTGCTGAATTTTCTAGGATAACACTACTCAACTATGCATCACAAAACTTTATTTCAATTAGAGTAAAATTGCACTAAATCAGAAATCAATCTGAAATATCAATTTGCAGGTAAAAGTAAGACTCTGACACAGGGGACATAGTGATTGGCATAAACCTTTGTTCAAGTGAAAATGGAAAGAAACACCCTACCTTGCCCTATTTCTGAGAGGGGTGTCCCTGCCTCAACCGAAATATTAATGTCACAGTCAGGATGTCAAAAGTAAGAGTCCAAAGTCCTATGTCAGAATCCTATCTCTGTCCCTCGCACTTTATGCTAAACTAAATAAGCAAAGGATATCTTCCTACTCCAGAGGAATAGCTCCCTTCCCTTGGACAAAAGGCAGCTCTTGGCTTGAAAGTTCTCAAAGTTCAATCTCCACTGGTGGGGGGCGTCTCCTTTCCCCAGCCTTCCTCAGGCTTTTGGAACAGTTCCTCAACTGTTGGGGGAATGTGTTCTTTCCCCAGTTTTCCTCGGGTTTAAAAAAAAAAAAGTGTTTATTAGTTTTAACTGGTACATAAGTAACAACATTACTCCGAACTATCCAAGCACTGTCAATTGCCATCACAAAAAAAATCATAATCTCATCAACAACTACCCCCTCCCTGGCCTCCACCCTCCCAAATCCCTCCCCTCAACCTTGCCTAGTGCACTCTTGCACTATCAACTCACTAGACCTGCCTGATTTGGAACACCTTGAACCCCTATTAGGGTTGATCCGCACTCATTACCTCTGCAACTTCCTCAGCAAACAGGGTTTGCACCAAGACTTCCAATTCCACAATGCCCCCCGTGGCCTCCCACGGGCTGTCACCCACCACCCTCCTCCATGCTCCTGTTTCCGCCATCACCCACCTTCTCAGGTCCCGCCACCACTCCTCCACCCTAGGACCTTTGTGGGATTTTCATGCCATAACTATTTTGCATTTGGCTAAACTGCACGCCAGGTCCTTCATTTTATGAATATATGTCATGCCATTGGGGCGTGGAAAGCGGCCCAGCAGGTATGCACCTGGTGAAAGCACATACAGTTTCAACCCTTCTTTGTGCAGTTTACTCGCCACCCCTTGCCAGTATCGCCCCACTACAGGGCAAGACCAGAACATATGTAACATCTCAGCTTCCATCTCTTTATACCTAAGGCACACCTGTGCCTCCGCACCTAGGAACCGAGAGATCCTCTGAGGCGTCACATATGCTCTGTGAGTTACAAGCAGTTGTCTGAGCAGTAGTCTTGCATTTCGTGACACATTCTTATGGTATCCCAATACCGGCGCCCATTGTGCATCTGTGAATGCCACCCCTAGATCCTCCTCCTATTCGCCCCTTACCGCTGGGTGGGAGGGAGGCCCATTAGACAATAACAGGTCGTACATCAGCGATATGGTGTGCCCCCCTTCAGCTACGTCATATTGGACATCCACCACCGAATGCCTCTCCATTGCTTCGCTATATGTGGGCCATCTTCACATGATCTCTCTCTTAATAGCGCTGTGTAGCAAATATTGGCCTGCGTGCATGCCTGTGTGACCTGCCAACTCTAAAAATGGCTTGAAAGTCTCGAATTGTGGCCACCCCGCATGTTTCCCAATTTGTGCGTATTCCCATTATGCCCTGTACTGAGGATGCAACCACTGACGCCAAGGGATCTTGCACCGAGATTGGATCTGTGAGCCCCAATGCCGCCAACGCTCTGTCCCACATTTTCAACCCCAGTGACACTAGGTGCGACCATTGGCCACCTTGAGGCTTCCTGATCCACACCAGTTCTTTCAGGTCATGACACAACCTTATTGGTTGCAGCATCAGCGTGTCTGGCGTGGGGTCATCCGCCAGCCAATCTACCACAAATTGCATTTGCCCTGCTATATAATATCCAAACTGCGGGACCCTGATGCCACCCTCGGCATGTGGCCTGTGCAGCTGCTCTTTAACAGCTTTCCACTTCATTGCTATGCTACATTTGGCCAAAATATACATCAAATCTTTTATTTTGTTCAGCGGTTTGTCTTTTGCATTTATCTTGTACCTACCGAGAATGCATTCCTGCGGGGTAAGGATATCTAGTTCTACACCGCCCTGGCATGCTTTCCATGATATCTTTTCCCAGAACCCCCACACCACTGGACACCCCCAGAACATGTGTACTTACCCAGCATTTACCGTCTTGCATCTAGGGCATTCTTGTCTCACTGCCCCCTTGAAGGATGCGATGATAGCCGGCGTGAGGTATGGTCTTTGTGTGATATATAGTTGTATTAGCTGTAATCTAGCATTCCTAGAGACTTTTTTATGATAGAACTTCACCACCTTCCATTCATCATCCTCAAACAACTTCCCCAATTCAGTCTCCCATCTCTCCCTGCACTTCAATTCCATTCTCGAGTTTTGGTCTATCAGTACTTCATAGATCCTGGAGACGGCATTCCCCCCATTTAGGATCCGCTAACAGAGTTTCAATGTCCTCACTCCCTATGTTCTTATCATTACTATTCGGCTATCTCTCCCTCAGCACCTTTAACATTGTGCTATGCAGCAGAAACTGGCCCCCGTGTATACCCGTATTTTCCTGTAACTCAGCAAACGTCGTCAGTCCTTTCTCATTCTGTAGGTCTTCCACCGTGGATATCCCACACTCCTCCCACCTTGTTCTCACCATTCCCCTATATCCCAGCTTGCCCTCCAGGATTGCTGCGAAAGGGGGTTGGCTAGTCCCATGAGTCCACAGGCCCTCCTCTAAATTAAGATGCCCAGCTCTATCAGGTAAGGATAATCAGATTGTACCCCAGGCGGAACCCACAGTAGGTCTCTTAGGTACCTACCCTTGATAGCTGGCTGCAACAATGCCGTTTCGGTCGTGGCCTCATCTGTCATCCACTGTAACACGTGCTGCAGCTGGCCTGCCAGGAAATAAAATGCAAATGTTATTCCTCCTGGCTGGCCCACCGATTGTTCTACTCCAATTCTGCCATTCAGGCTGACCTTCAGCTGCAAGACATGGACATTGGCATGTGTCTCGCGGAGTGCACCTGCGTTCTCCTTAGTTTGGGTCTCTAAGGTGGTCGTACGTTCGGCCAGATTATGCACATCTTGGAGCAGCAACCCCACATCTATTTGCACCGCTCCAATCTGCGTTCCAAGTGAGGCCTTCAAGTCCACTACTGCCAGCATCACCTGATTATGCAGCTCCATGGCCTCACCCTCTTTCCCCTGCATTGGGTCCATGTCACCCCCAGGAATCTGCTGCTTCGACCTGGCAAAGCTGACTAGCGTTGGTTGGTTTGGTTTTGTTTTAGCCAACTTGGGAGGCATCCAGCATGCTGAAATTGGCTAGTGCATGGGCGCAATCACTACCTTCCCCAGGCACCTCCCGTGAGGAATTGGGCGTGCATGAGTATATCTTGGTTGTGGCCCCACAATAACTTGGACTTGTTAAATGTGTATCAAAGGGTTAAGGCTTACATAGCCCTTCGGGTGCCAGTACTCCCTGCGCACTCAAGTAAGTTCAGGCTGTGCTCTGCTGATGTGCACTTAATGGACTTTATCCCACAGATATCTGCCTGGATCTTCCCCTTGCATTACTCCTTAATTGGTAGCTGTTCTCGAGCCGTCTGCTCCAGCAAAGACTTGCCCTCTTGTTGCCCGGGGAGCTCAAGGGCTGCTTCCTGTAATTCACTGCACTGTCCGGGTCCAACTGATCGAGCCAGTAATTCGGCTCACAGATTGTGGGCCACGGAGCACTTTTGTCTCTGTTGTATGTCCCGGGAGTTTTTCCTGTCACCTACAGATAAGCGCCGCGCACCGCGTGTCAGCCGGCATATGGCCTTGCCCCTTGATTCTCCCCTACGGGGGTCTAGGAATGTGAGGGGGATTGGGGCCCCACTTGCCTTGAGTCCGTTGCAGCGTCCTTGTTGCCGGAGGGAGTCCGAGGTCGCACCTCCTTCTGCAACCTCTCTGGTGTGGTTGCGCCGGCTCCCAGGTGTCTATACTCTGCAGTGCGTGTCCCTCTGCGGTCCCCATCTGCTGCCGAGTCTTCAGACGCTTCCTAGCTGGTCCGCATGTATGTATCGGACTTCCCCCGATCTCCCGGGCTCCAACGCACTTCCACCGCCTCCCTCACCTCGCGGCATCCATTTTGGTTCCTGTAGCCGACAGCGGTCTTTTTTTTCTGTGCTCCGCTTCACAACTCCGTCACTGTCTCTGCTCGCCTCTTTCCAGCTGGGCACTCCAGTCCCGTTCACCCACAGTCTCACCAACTTCCAGCTATCTTATCACACTGGAAACTTTCTTTTATCGCGGACCATGGAGGATCTGGCAGGAGCGGTCATAGAAGGAGACCTACACCATGCCTGCTGCCACGCCCTCCTCAGATTTCCTCAGGCTTATGACACAGTTAAACAATTAGTAGGGGAATGTCTGCCTTTCCTAACATTCCTTTCACAGGCTTTCTGTCTGTCTCTGGGGGTCCCAGACCCTGGGTGGCAAACCTGGTTACTTTTGCTACCAGGTACTGCGATGAAGAAGAGTGGCTTGGATGCTTCTCCAAACTGTGGCGCGTCCCTGACCTTGGTTGCAAGACCTGGCTCCCTTCTGCCAGGCACTGCGACGAATAAGAGTGGTTTGGATGCTTCTCCAAACTGTGGTGGGTCCCTGACCCTGGTTGGCAGGCCTGATTCCCTGTTACACATCGCTGCAAATGGTCTTTGTGGGCACGTACCCGCTTGTGCGGCACTCTGCTTTCGAGCAGTTCCAAGATGGATGGCCGTGAGATCCCCCGTACTACCTGCAGCGGTCCAGTTTTTGCACGTCTCTTCGACGTACAGCCAACTGCTCACGTGATCCTTTATCCGGAATCGAAGCGAACGGTGCTTCGCGTCGCTTCTGCTTTTGACGCTCCGTGAGTTTGCTTCTGAAACTTCTACTTACTTCTACTAGTCAAATCTACTTGTACCTTCCGTTTCTCCTAACTCTGTTCTCTCCCCTCATTCAGATTCTCCCTTCAGTCTTCGCCTGCGCACTTTTCATTCAGACCAATCCGGCAGACCTGTTTGTTTCCCGTCTGTCCTAGACTTCCGTTAGAGTAAGTTTAGTCCTTTTAGGGTTTCCCCCTCTCTCCGATTAGCATACTCACCTGTTCATTCCTTCCAGAGTCTCCCGCTGCTCCACGATACATCCGATCTCCAGTTTTGAACAGTCTTCCTCCAACTTCGTTCCTTCGTTGGTGAGAGGATTCCTTTCTGCTTCCCCTTCACTGTTCTACTTTTTTCCCTACTCTGACATTCTCCCAATTTTCCCTCTCCCGTACTCCTAGGAGAAGCCTCCAGTGTGAAATCCTTGTTCTGCCATCCTTCGGGGACGCTTCCACTTCAACTTCCTCCCGATCCAGACGAAGGGGGACTCGACCAGGGTTTTCTTCCCATCAGAGGGTTTGCCTGGCGGTCCTGCCCTTTCTCCTGGGTTACTTTATCCTGGGTAGGAGAGGTCAGGGCTGTCTCAGGGAAACTTTCACGGCTGCATCGGTCCTCCCATTTGGTTTCATCGATCTGTCAAGGTGAGCTTTGTAGACTTTTACGACAGCTTTATTAATCTGCTTACTATAGAAATAACAGTAACATTCCCTTCTGCTAGGCACTGCAACCAAGAACTGTGGTATGGATGCTTCTCCAATCTGTGGCGTGTTACTGACCCTGGTTGGCCGACCCGGTTCCTTTCTGCCAGGCACTGCAACGAAGAAGTGTGGTTTGGATGCTTCCTCAAACTGTGGTGGTTCCCTGAACCTGGTTGGCAGACCTAGTTCCCTTCTGCCAGGCACTGCAACGAAGAAACATTATGCTAAACTAAATAAACAAAGGATATCTTCGTGGTCCAGAGGAATATCTCCCTTGCCCTGGGCAAAAGACAGTTCTTCTCCAGGAGGGGTCCCAGACCCTATTCTCTAGCACCCTCACCTTCTTGGCCTCATGGGAAGGGGCACCCCCCACGGAAGCAGGGACAACATCCTGGGATTCGTCACAGTATCAACAGTGACTTAATACATTAACCAACTCAAACTCATCGCAAGACAGTTTTTATTCTATAACAAATCAACAATTAATTAATATGACGTTCTTTGATTTACATCATATGGACAGTTTCTTGCATCAACTGGTGTTTCAAAATCACATCATGTTTCCTCATGACTTAATATTTGATCACAATTCATTAAGAAAAAATATGTCATCACAATTCATTAAGAAATATATAACATCATTTCTTATACAAAAGCAATAGGGAAAAAAGTGAACGTTTCGGAGTGCTCTAGCAAAAAACAGATTCTGATGTGTATTAAAAGATCCAGGGTCGACACTAAAGAATATTTTCTGCATCCTCGCACCCCAACTAGCAATCCTTTACAATTAATTTCTCTTGACGGGATCCACCACCCCATCCATGGAGTTGCTGACGGTCCTAATTCCGAAGCCCGGGAAAAGCCGGGACCAATGCTCATCATACAAACCCATCACGTTGTTAAACAACGACTCAAAAATGTTCACAAAACTCTTGGCGAGCAGACTAGTGCAGATCCTCCCAGACATAATACACCCGGACCAAACAGGCTTCATCCCGGGCCGTAACACATAGGACATTAGAAGAACAATAAAAATAATAGTGTCGACAAACAGGACTGGGTTGGAACTAGCAGTCCTAGCACTCGATGCACACAAAGCCTTCGACATGTTAGACTGGGGCTACATAAGAGAGACCCTACAGCACTACGGATTCGGCCCAAAATTCGTGAAATTGTCATGGCCACTACCAATATCCTCCAAAGGGTCCAATTGGACCCAGTCCTGGCGCCTTTGGCCTTTGGCGCCAGGCTCATAAGAAAGTGTGCTCCGCCAAGGCACGTGCTGCCAGGCCGGGCGTGGCCATTGGAAAGCATTGGAAGGCACGTGCAGAAGTCTTTGGGAGTGGCAAGGTAGAGCCACAAGGCGGGGCTAAAGGGTGGTGGCTGGGGCCAGGCTATTTAAGCCAGCCTCACCCGCATGCAGGCACTTTGCGTTAGTCTGCTGTGTGCAGCGTAACGCTTACCGCCGTCTGAAGCTCTTACCTGTTTCCAGCTCAGCACGCCCTTCACCAGGTCCTGGAACATCTTCTTCAGTGCGCATATTACCTGACTCCAGCTACACCATCGCTCAAAAGCGCAGCTTACCTGATTCCAACTCTGCATCTTCAGCGCGCATCTTACCTGACTTCAGCCATACCATCGCTCAAAGCGCTCTGCATCTTCAGCGTGCATCTTACCTGACTCAGCCATACCATCGCTTGAGCGCAGCTTACCTGATACCAACTCTGCATCTTCAGCGCGCTCCTTACCTGACTCGGTAAACCAATCGCCTGCAGCGTGTAGCTTCGTACCCGATTCCCGGACCCATCAGAGTCGGGCCGCATCCTCACCTGTTCCAGCCTCCTCATGGATCTATCCATCTGGCACCCACCGACAGGTCCTCGGATCGCCGCTCTTCATCAGACGCCGCTCAGGTTAGAATCTGAATAACTATCTTACGCTTCGCCGCGCAACACATAAGCCTTGCATGCAACCATAAAACCCTACTTACCTCCGAGTGGGGACCGCTCAATTCTCCTCTGGCACCGTTTGGATCCACTTCCAACACCACAACACTGCGTGGCCATCTTTACATCTATTGGAGAGAGAAAAGGCATTACAAGAATTACGGACAATAATCATTGGGAAAAGACACTGCAAAGGATACGGACAATAATCATAGTTACGAACACTTACCTCCAAGGTGGATTGGTCACAGCCCGACTAGGCCGCCACGCATACGGACCAGTGAAGCAGCTAGGTCCTCAACGGCACCCCTGCTGATGAGAAGCAGGACAGAGAGCTCATCCTTATAAAACAAGAGGGCATTGCCAGCAATCAGAGCAGTCCACACTACAGCAGCTGGGGGTAAAGACTGATCCAGGGGAGCCAAGTCCAGGGAGGGCTCCAACCATGCCCCAACATTCCCGCAGAGACCAGGTGAGCTTAACAGAACGCAAAGCCTCTCTGAACCTCTGCCTGGGTGTTTGTTAGGCAGAATTATATGCAGTACCCTTTGGGAACACCACACACAATTAAGACTACAAGTGACAGTACAATTTCACCTTTGGTACAAGCCTGTACTACACAGTTGAAGTGGTAGCAGTGGCTGAGCAGCCAGACTTATCTCAAGAGTAAGTGAACAGTATCAAATAGTTACACAAAGGACAGCAATTACTATGATTCAGGCCAACACTGACTCAAGATTTTCAAGTAAAAGAATATACATTTATTTCACTCTTCAGTTGTATAACATTACACTATTATAAGCAGTTTAAAAATCACACTCTTAATACACCACACCACTTCCCTTAAATTACAGACAAGTTAAGCTCACAAAAATGAAGTGGGAGAAAAATGGCACTCCAGCAATTTAAAAGGGAGGGAAAGACAAAGTTAACAGAAATTGAATCACACCAACAGGTAAGTACTCAGGGCAATGGAACAAGAGAGACAACAATGATTAAATCAGATAGAAAAGGCTTAAAGCCAAAGTCAATAGGTAAAAAGTATTTTGCTCAAGATAATACAGTTCAGGGTAGTTTGCGGTAAAGTTCGTGCCACGGATTCCAGACGAGGTTGGTTGGTAGAAAAGTTAGTTCAAAGAGAAGAGAAGGACAAGCCCTCGGATTAGAGAAAGATTTCAAACACTTTCACCGCGGCTGAACGAAACGAACAACCGAATTTGCACAGTACCTTTAAACGGAGAGGCATCTGTAGTTGAGGCAGACATTCCTGGTAGTTCCTGCAGGCTCACGGTTAGTAGGAAGACTGGAGGGTCCTGCACTACCCAGGGAAGAAACCAGCAGCAGAGCACAGCAACTAATAAAAGGTGTGCTCTTTACAACCCAAGCAGGGTCCGACCTTCCTGGCTATCCGGCCCACGGTAGCTCTGTTCAGCGAATTCGACCAGAGGGAGGGGTCCTGGGTTGCAGTTTGTGTGAACTGGTTGGTCCCACCAGCTCAAGGGAAGAAGTTGACTGGAGGATCTTCTCTGTCGTCGGATTCTGAAGATTCGGACCTGCAGCAGGGCTTCTCCGGGCAGTTCAGTCGTTGTAGGGGTCCTCTTCCTTCAGTTCCTTGTTGGTTCTTTCGTTCCAGTGGCGGCACAGCTCTTCCAGTCCCAGAGACCTGCTTTTTATGCAGTTTTCCCCCATTCATACAGCCTGGCTGCCAATCACACAGCAGGGTGGCTGTCCCGGCAAGGACAGTCACCCAGCCAATCAAACAGGAGTGCGACTTGGGTTACCAAGGGAACAAATGGCAGGGGTCCTAAGACCCCTCCCTCACATACTGCCTACCCAGACTTTCAGGCACTTAAGGAGGGCTTCTGTGCAGAAGCCCGCGAAAAGACGGCGAACAAAGGGACCAAACCTGGTTTGGCGCGCAGAGTAAAACACGAGAAAGACATTTACAAAAAGAAATGACGAATAAGCCCAGCCGGAAGCGTAATAAAACATATATGGTCAAGCAGGTTTATGTTTGAGGCTAATATAATAGCCTAAAACAATATCATGGTTATTTAAGATATCCACCGTATAGAAAATAGGGTAGATACCGCTGCCACCAGCCAAGTCTTAGTGTAAAGGGAGCGAAACAATGCTCCAAGAGACACAGACAAAAAGGGATAGTTATTAACCCTTTCCAATACTCCATGTAAGATGGGGTGTACGGGGTCTGTGGTTAAAGTGACTATTATAAAGTTAATGGCAACTTTACCTTTTCTGAAGGACAGTAGTCAGCCCCAGAAAAATTGAATCAGTGGGAAGTCTAAAAGCAACCCTGTGTCACTGCACTGAAGGTGCTGTGTAACACACATGAAAAATATGGTGCCGTGGAGTAGGTGAGGCTCCAGTACCCATGATCACACAGAAAGTAGAAAGACACACAGCAAAAAATATGTAAGAGTGGGAAAACGGCTCACACTTTACCAGGTGAAAGAAATGAACCCTAGAAATCCAGCAAAGCTGCTGAGGGACTCAATAGGTAAGGGAAATTAGCCATTTATGAGAATTCTCCCTAAAACTCGCCCCCCCTCAGACTAGTGGACAGGAGGATTTAATCCACTCCTGGATGAATCTCTACCTCTAGTCGGTTAAAAATATCCTAGAGAGATCATCAGCATTTTGGTGGTGACATCCTGCTCTGTGCTCAATGGTGAAATCAAACCCTTGCAGGCAGTTTGACCATCTTAGAAGTTTTGGGTTCTCCCCTTTCATTTACATTAACCATCTCAAGTGTTGGTGGTCTGTCTGAATCACAAAGGTAGATCCATACAAGTATGGTCTAAACCTCTTCAGAGCCCATACAATGGCAAAACATTCACGCTCTATGGTTGCCCACCTTGTTTCTGGTTCCTTCAGTTTCCTACAGATGAAGCAAATGGGGTGCTCCCTACCTTTCTCATCCAGTTGACTAAGGACTGCACCTATACCTATATTTGAGGCATCTGTCTGCACAATGAAGGGTTGGTGGTAATCAGGAGCTCTTAGGACTGGAGCTTGACAAAGGGCTTTCTTCAGGCTTCCAAAGGCTTGAGTGCACTCCTCATTCCATGTAACCTTTTTAGGGAATTTTGGAGGGATCAGATTCAAAGGAGAAGTTATGGACCCATAGTTCTCTATGAAATTCCTGTAGTACCCAGTGAGACCTAGGAAAGCTCTCACTTGGGTTTGAGTAGTAGGGGTGGCCCAGTTTTGCACAGCTTGTACTTTGCTGGGCAATAGCCTTATTTCACCCCCTCCTACCTCATGACCAAGGCAGACCACTTTACTCTGACCAATTTGACATTTGCTTGCCTTTATGGTCAGATGGGCCTGCTCAAGAGCCTGCAATACATAAGGTGATCAATATGTTCTTTTCATGTAGGGCTGCACACTGCAATGTCATCCAAGTATGCCATGCTGAAGTCCTCCGTCCCATTCAGAACTTGATTAACCATCCTTTGAAATGTAGCAGGTGCATTCTTTAGTCCAAAAGGCATAACCTTAAACTGGTAGAGGCCTGATGTGGTGGAGAATGCAGTTTTCTCCTTGGCATGGTCTGTCAGAGCTAATTGCCAATAGCCTGAAGTTAGATCAAATGTACTGAGGTACTTGGCTGAACCAAGTCTATCCACCAGTTCATCTGTCCTTGGCAAAGGATGGACATCAGTCTTAGTGACTGCATTTAGAGCTCTATAGTCCACACAGAATCTCAACTCTTTGGATCCTGCCTTTGGTACTAGAACAACTGGACTAGACCATGGACTTGTAGTTGGCTCTATAACCCCGAGATCAAGCATCTTGTTGACCTCTGCTTTAATGTGGGATCTCACATGTTCTGAAATTCTGTAACCTCTGATTTTCACAGGTAAACAGTCCCCAGTGAGAATATCATGCTGGCCTCAAGGGGTCAAGCCTGGTGATAGTGAAAACAGGGAGGCAAACTGATTCAACAGAACTTTGCATTCCTGTTGTTCAGAAGTCAGCTGAGAACAGAGATTAACTCCTTCTATGTTTTCATCTAAAGGTTGGCCTCTGAGGAGGTCAGGTAGAGGTTCACTCTCCTCTTCCTCTTGAGCTGAAGCTAGAAGCAAATCTCCCACTTCCGGGCACAAGACATAAGCCTTTAAACGGTTGGTGTGAAAGACTCTGGGAGCCTCCATAGGACTGCCTAAGTCCACCAAAGAGTTCACCTCTCCAAGTATGCCCACAACCTTGAAGGGTCCTATCCATTTGTCCTGCAAGGCCCTCTGCCTTGTTGGCACCATAACTAGTACAAGCTGGTCTTGGGTAAACTCAACCATGCTGGCCTTCTGGTCATACCAATGTTTGACCAGAACCTGACCTGCTTTCAAGTTATTACTTGCTTCTGCCATCATGTGTGACATTCTCCTCTGGAGACCTATCACATAGTCAGTCACTCTGACTGGCTTGGGGGAAGAAGCACTCTCCAACCCCTCCTTCATCAGGGCCAATGGACCTCTGACTGGATGGCCATAGAGAAGTTCAGAGGGACTGTAATCAACTCCCTCCTGAGGGACTTCTCTATATGCAAAGAGAAGGCATGGCAGTAGAAGGTCCCACTTTCTTTTAAGGGGTTCCTCTAAAGCACCTATCATGCTCTTCATAGTACGATTAAACCTCTCTACCAGTTCATTTGTCTGTGGATGGTAGGCTGTAGAGAACTTGTAAGTGACAGCACAGTTTTTCCACATGGCCTGCATGTAGTGGGACATAACACTGGATCCCCTGTCAGATATCACTTCCTTAGGAAACCCTACTCTGGTAAAGATACAAAGTAGAGTTTAGCCACAGCCTGAGCCGTAACAGTTCTCATAGGTATAGATTCTGGGTATCCTGTAGCGTGGTCTACTACAACCAGGATAAACCTGTTCCCTGAAGATGTGGGAGGGTCAAGTGGACCGACAATGTCAATGCCCACCCTCTCAAAAGGAACTCCCACCACTGGGAGAGGCACCAGGATTGCCACATTCTTGGCTCCATTCTTGCCAGAGGTTTGGCAAGTGTGACAGCTCCCACAGAATTTGTCAACTTCTGAACCCATTTTAGGCCAGTAGAAGTAAAGGGAGAGCCTTTCCTTGGTCTTTTTGAAACTCAAGTTACCAGCCAAAGGTATCTCGTGGGCTAACTGTAAGAACTGGAGTCTGTTAGCAAGGGGCACTACAAGTCTTTTGCAGTCCCCAGGGGTCGACTCAGTCGGTTCACTGTAGAAGAAGCCATCTTCCCAGCTTAACCTGTGCTTTCCAACTTCTTGCCCATCAAGTTGGTTAGCAGCCTGTTGTCGAAGACCTTCGAGAGTAGGACACTCTCTCTGTCCTTTACTGAAGTGTGCCCTGTTGGGTCCACCTTCTGCCAGTAAAGACTGCAGCTCAGGATGGTCAACAGGGTCAAGATCCCCAACTAAGACAGTATCTTCTTCCAGATCTCATTCTTCAGAAACTGGCTCAACCACACACGGTTGCACCTCACACTCTGCCTCAGCAGGTGGAGGGATCACAGGTGTGATCTTGGACAATATCAGTGATGTCCTTGTTGGTAGCACAGGGGTGCTGTCTGTCTTTTTCCTGGAGGTCTTGGGTTTCCCCTTTGCCTCTGTTTTCTTAGAAATAGCAGTGAGCAACTCCTGTGGAGTGGGAGTGATAGTTTCCTCTATCAACTCCTCTGGAGAGCCTCTCCAGGTTCTCTCCCTTGCAGACCTAGTGAGCTCCTGTTTCCTTTTACTGGGAGGTCTGGGGTGCTTGACACAACTCCAAGAGTTTTCAGGTCATTAGCCAACAGGACTCTCCCAGGCACTTCACTCTGCACACTAACAGGTATTTTGACAGTCATATCATTACACTGGATGAGAGCTGGTGACTGGGGAAGCATTTGCACAGGGCCTCCAGCTAACTTGATGAGGTGTTTGGGTGCCTTAGCAACATCCTCCACCTTGAAAAATGATTCATCCACCACAGTTATGCTGGCTCCAGTGTCTCTGGTGGCAAGGCTTTCCTAACCATTCACAAGAGCACTATCTTTATAATACTCTTTAGTATTATCTGGGATGGAATTATAGACATCTAAATTCTGTTCTTCCCACAAGCCCAGGGACACTAAAGAAACACTAGCTGAGACTCTCATGGGTTCGTCAGCCAGTAGGTGAATGTTTCCACTTGCCATAGGTACTTCTTCCTCTGGGGAGAAGGCTAAGGAGACAGTGTGGACCCCTGAAGGTTAACCCTTGCATCTGGGATCCCCTTTCACATGGTACGTTGACCCACAAACATACCATTTCCCAAATGTCTTGATGAGTGGGGGTTTGTTCTGAGCTCCATCTGGTTTGGGTCCAGATGGTGCACTAGCCTGATTTGGTTTACCTTGTGGTTTACCCTTATGTTGTTGTTTGTGGCCCTCTTTTGGATTGGAGGTATTAGAATTCTCTTTGTTGTCTTTCTTTGGCTGTTTCGCCTCATCCTTTTTCTGAGTAGCCCCAGAATCCTTGTGAGTAGCCCTGTTGACAACCCACAAGTCAGCAGCCTTAGCTAGCTTCTTTGGATCTATCTCCTTAGAATCAGACAAGTGCTGTCTGAGCTCAGGAGAGCATACATCAAAAATAGACTCCAACATAACAAGATTTCTCATTCCTTCATAAGTGTTCACTCTGTAACCCTTAATCCAACCATCTAAGTTTTTCAAACATTCACATACCCAGGTAGCCCAAGGGGTACCATCATGCATTTTGAGGGTCCTAAACCTCTTAAGGTACTGGGAAGGGGTCTTCCCGAATCTAGCAATTAAAGCTAGCTTCACACACTCATAATCCATTCTATCCACCTCCCCAACTCCATCACAACATCAAATGCAACAGTGGGTAGCCTAGAGAAGAGCTAGGGAAGCAATTAATTCCCTGTACGACCTTGAATACCATGGTTATACTCAAACATTGGCAACCAATCCAAAATATGAAGCTTAACCTCATACATACCCACAATTTCTTTAGGCATACAGTGTCTCTTAGGTCTGGAAGACCTAGA
Organism: Ambystoma mexicanum; assembly: GCF_040938575.1. Classification (NCBI taxonomy): domain Eukaryota; kingdom Metazoa; phylum Chordata; class Amphibia; order Caudata; family Ambystomatidae; genus Ambystoma; species Ambystoma mexicanum. The sequence continues at coordinate 1,087,226,874 of NC_090937.1, read as the reverse complement.
ATACTCTGGGAGAGAAGCATTTTCAAGAGACAATCTTTTCATTTCTAGTTCATGATTCAACTCCATTTCTCTGAGTTTCAGTTCTTGATGTTTTTGTTCAGTTTGAACATTTAAATGTTTGAATTCCAGTTCAAGCCTCATTTTCTGTAGAGCAATTAATTCTGGACTGAGTGTAGGACCTGTAGGGGTCCCAGTGGAGAAGGGTTGAGGTTGCTGAGCAGGCAAGGGAGCAGAGAGACCCACATTAGGAGACACATCTACCTCTTCCAATTCATCAGTAACAGATACATTATCATCCTCAATACTTTCCACATTTGCTAAGGAGTCAGGCATTTCAGACCCACTCCCTAGACTTGGACTCTAACAATTATTCAATCAATTCAGACTTTTTGCCTTTGGCAGAGAGTTTCCTTTCTTTACACATATCTTAAATAATCAGCAGTGTAACTCAGGAGGGTCTCTTGTTTGGCTTTCCATATCAGACATGATTAATATTGCTTTTTAGTGATGTTAGCCTTGTGGTTAGTTGATCCAAGATAATAGCAGTACTCTAAGTGTAATTACTATACTTCGATCCTCACCGCTGTACACCAGTGTTAGGCAGAATTATATGCAGTACCCTTTGGGAATACCACACACAATTAAGACTACAAGTGACGTGACAGTACAATTTCACCTTTGGTACAAGCCTTTACTACACAGTTAAAGTGGTAGCAGTGGCTGAGCAGCCCGATTTATCTCAAGAGTAAGTGAGCAGTATCAAATAGTTACACAAAGGACAGCAATTACTATGATTCCGGCCAACACTGACTCAAGGTTTTCAAGTAAAAGAATATACATTTATTTCACTCTTCAGTTGTATAACATTAAACTATTTTAAGCAGTTTAAAAATCACACTCTTAATACACCACACCACTTCCCTTATATTCCAGACAAGTTAAGGTCACAAAAATGAAGTTGGAGCAAAATGGCACTCCAGCAATTTAAAATGGAGGGAAAGACAAAGTTAACAGAAATTGAATCACACCAACAGGTAAGTATTCAGGGCAATGGAACAAGAGAGAATACAATGATAAAATCAGATGGAAAAGGCTTAGGGCCAAAGTCAATAGGTCAAAAGTATTTTGCTCAAGATAATACAGTTCAGGGTATTTCACGGTAAAGTTCGTGCCACGGATTCCAGATGAGGTTGGTTGGTAGAAAAGTTAGTTCAAAGAGAAGAGAAGGACAAGCCCTCAGATTGGAGAAAGATTTCAAACACGTTCACCGCGGCTGAACGAAACGAACAACCGGATTTGCACGGTACCTTTAAACAGAGAGGGAGCTGTAGCTGAGGCAGACGTTCCTGGTAGTTCCTGTAGGCTCACGGTTCCTCAAGCAACTGTCAGACTGATCAGAAGTAGGAAGACTGTAGGGTCCTGCACTACCCAGGGAAGAAACCAGCAGCAGAGCACAGCAACGAATAAAAGGTGCTCTCCTTACAACCCAAGCAGGGTCCAACCTTCCTGGCTATCCGGCCCACTGTAGCTCTGTACAGCGAATTCGACCAGAGGAGGGGTCCTGGCTTGCAGTTTGGGCGAACTGGTTGGTCCCACCAGCTCAAGGGAAGAGGTTTCCTGGAGGATCTTCTCTGTCGTCGGATTCTGAAGATTCGGACCTGCAGCAGGGCTTCACCGGGCGGTTCAGTCATTTTAGGCGTCCCCTTCCATCAGTTCCTCGTTGGTTCTTTCGTTCCAGTGGCGACTCTGCTCTTCCAGTCCCAGAGACCTGCTTTTAATGCAGTTTTCCCCCATTCATGCAGCCTGGCTGTCAATCACACAGCAGGGTGGCTGTCCTGGCAAGGACAGTCACCCAGCCAATCAAACAGGAGTGCGACTTGGGTTACCAAGAGAACCGATGGCAGGGTCCTAAGACCCCTCCCTCACATCCTGCCTACCTAGACTTTCAGGCGTGTCAAGGAGGGCTTCTGCGCAGAAGCCTGCGAAAAGACGGCGAACAAAGGGACCAAACCTGGTTTGATACGCAGAGTAAAACACAAGAAAGACATTTACAAAAAGAAATTGTGAAAAAGCCCAGCCGTAACCGTAATAAAACATATATGTCAAGCGGGTTTATGTTTGAGGCTAATATAATAGCCTAAAACAATACCATGGTTATTTAAGATAACCGCGGTATAAAAAATAGGGTAGATACCACTGCCACCAGCCAAGTCTTAGTGTAAAGGGAGCGAAACAATGCTCCAAGAGACACAGAAAAAGGGATAAGTATTAACCCTTTCCAATACTCCATATAAGATTGGGTGTACTGGGTCTGTGGTTAAAGTGACTATTATAAAGTAAATGGCAACTTTACCTTTTCTGGGGGACAGTAGTGAGCCAAAGAAAAATTGAGTCAGTGGGAAGTCTAAAAGACAACCCTGTGTCACTGCACCGAAGGTCTTGGGTAACACACATGAAAAATATGGTGCCCTGGAGTAAGTGAGGCTCCAGTGCCCAAGATCACACAGAAAGTAGAAATACACACAGCAAAACACATGTGAGAGTGGGAAAAAGGCTCACACTCTTACCAGGTGAAAAAAATAAACCCTGGAAATCCAGCAAAGCTGCTGAGGGACTCAGTAGGTAAGGCAAATTAGCCATTTATGAGAATTCTCCCTAACAGCGTTATGGAAACCTCAGAAACTGACCAGTTGGCCCAATTGCTAGGGGAACTACAGGCCGAAGTGCATGCCTCCAGACAAGAGACTTATGTCTTAAGGAGAGACCTTATTGTCGCCTGAGAACGAACTGACAATCTGGCAAGGCAGATGCTTCAAACTCATGCAGGGCAGGTTCCATTACCCGGAATCGCACCAACCCCTTTGCCGCAGCCAGCACCACCAGTCCAGGTGATACGCTCGGGGGCAGTGCCTTTGGCCCCGACCGAACGATTCACCGGTGAACCCAACTAATATGCCATATTCATGAACCACTGTCGTCTTCACTTTTTGTGTCGCCCTGGGGCCTTCCCTAACGATAGTGCAAGAGTTGACTTTGTACTTTCATATTTGGGAGGCAGCGCAGCGGATTGGTCCATACCATTAGTAAACCAGGATGATCCACTACTTCGCAATTTTGGAGATTTCCAAGGGGAATTGGCAAAGTTGTTTGCTAGGCACACCCAAGGACAAGCCCTAGATAACAAACTTTTGTCCCTCAGAAGCCATGATCTGCTGACGTATATTGCCACCTTTAATCGTCTCGTAGCGCAAACCAACTGGCCCGAAGAAAAGAGGACCACACTGTTCTATCGGGATTGCGTGGGGTATTAAAGGATGTACTAGCACAAGTGATCAACCCTCCCGAGTGATGTGCAGAGTACATTAATCTGACAGTAGAATTGGACCATAGGTTGCAAGACAGAAAAATGGACCGCACAAGAACTGAAGGGAGATTGGTCTATATTCGACCCCGGGTAAACCATGTCAAGACTCATGATCCAACCAAAGCCATGCAGATTGGGGGATTACGGGCTCCTATCTCCAAGGCGGAGAGAGAAAAAAGGAGGCAACAACAACTCTTGGGATTGCCCAACAAAACCTACCAAGAAAACTGTAAGTGCAACAGACAACTGCAGTGAGGAAAAAGAACAAACCCAGGAAAACTCCAATGCACGGCAAGAGTAGAGGTCAACTTGTCAAGCGAAATGAAGAAAGTTGTTCAGACCTCACACCTGGTCATTCCGGTACTTTTGGTCCACCACCAGCAACCATCAAAGGTGCATGCTTTGGAAACGTATATTAATAGTGGAATGGTGGGCAATTACATCGATCAGAACCTGGCCGCACGGATAGGCTTTCCCCTTCAGCAGAAGCTACAATGGGAAAACATCACCGCAGTGGATGGCTCTCAGTTGTCATCCGGCCCAGTGACGCATCATACCGACAAAGTTATGCTGATGTGTCAGGACGGTCATCAGGAAGACATTTCGTTCGATCTTATTGGGGCCCCCCAGTTCCAGATGATCCTAGGAAGGCCGTGGCTAGAAACCCATAACCCCAGGATGACTGGCGAACACGAGTGCTGACCTTTCCTCAGGAATGCGCCAAAAGTTGCTACCACAAGGACGTTAAGAGCCCAAAAGTCAAGACGAAATCTATCCTGGGGCTCACTGGTGCCTTACCCCCTGAGTATCTGAACTATCAGGATGTGTTCCAAAAGGAGCAAGCAAACACCCTGACTCCACATAGGCCTCACGACTGCCAGATCGATCTGGTCCCTGAAGCGCAAATCCCTTGCAGTCGAATTTACGCTTTAACAGAGCAAGAAAATCAACAACTGAGGACTTACCTAGATCAGTACCTAGCTAACGGATTCATCCGCCCGTCTAAGTCTCCTGCCTCCTCGGCTCTCTTCTTCGTACCCAAGAAGGAGGGCGACCTCAGAACGTGTATAGATTATAGGGTATTGAATCAAATCACTGTTAAGAACAGATACCCTCTGCCACTCATCCCCGAATTGCTTGATCAGGTAAAGAATGCTAGAATCAACACAAAACTAGACCTACAAGGAGCCTATCACCTCGTGATAGTTAAAAAAGGCGACGAGTGGAAAACATCCTTCAAAACCAAATATGGGCTTTTCGAGTATTAGGTGATGCCCTTTGGGCTATGCAATGCCCCGGCGGAGTTCTAGTTCTTCACGAACGATGTGCTTCACGAACTGTTGGACGTCTGCGTCCTTGTTTACATCGATGATATCCTTATTTACTCAACATGCAAGGAAGACCATGTTGGCCATGTGAGGGTGGTTCTGGAAAAGCTTTGTCAGCATCAGCTGTTTCCCAAATTAGAAAAATGCTTCTTCCATGTCACGGAAGTCGAGTTTTTGGGCTTCATGCTTACCCCATGAGGAGTTCATATGGACACATGCAAGGTGGCGGCTATTCTTCAGTGGCCATTCCCAACAACTAGCAAAGGAGTGCAAAGCATGCTCGAGTTTGCTAATTTTTACAGACGATTTATCCCAAGATTTTCACAGATAGTCCACCCAATCACCTCTCTCCTTAGAAAGAATAAAACATACTTCTGGTCTTCCGAAGCAGAAAACGCCTTCCAGGAATTAAAACAGGCCTTAACCTCAGCACCTGTTCTTTGACATCCCCGACCTGACCTGCCTTTTGTGGTTGAAACAGACGCCTCCAGTGTTGCCATGGCAGCAGTGTTATCACAAAAGGACCCAGAGACAGGACAGCTACATCCCATTGCATTTTGGTCCCGTAAATTTTCTGCACCAGAAATGAACTATGCAATTACGGGCAAGGAGCTACTAGCAATTAAGGGAACCTCCAAAACCTGGAGGCACTACCTTCTAGGGGCAAGACACACAGTCACTGTTATCACGGATCACCGTAACCTGCAATATTTGAAAACTGCTAAAGCCCAATCGTCGCGTTAGCTTCGCTGGGCTCTTTTCTTTGCCGAATACGATTTCATTATTACTTACAGACCCGGAGTGCTTAACGGAAAAGCAGACGCCCCATCATGTATGGGAGAGGACAAAAACGCCTTCACTCCATCTGAACCAGTGGCCATTATTCCCGAAGAACGGATTCAAAACCAGATTGCTGCAACCGCCTGCTGGGAAGACTTGAAGCTCGATCTCCAATCCCGAATGGACCAGGCAGCCCAACAGGAATGGTTGGATAAGGGGGACCAGTACTCCATCAAGGATAACTTACCCTATTTTCAGGGAAGACTATATATGCAAGACAAAGTAGTACAAAACAAAATAATAGCCAACTACCACGAGTTGTTAGTGGAAGGACATCATCGAATTGCTAAGACTCGAGCCAAGATCCAAAAGAATTATTGGTGGCCTACCTGGAGAAAGGATGTTGCCCAGTTTATCGCAACTTGTAGTGTGTGCGCGCAACACAAATCCCAGAAATGAAGTCCCGCAGGGTTGTTGCGTCCATTAACAGTACCACCAGCAACATGGCATACATTGTCTATGGATTTTATTACCAATCTGCCACCCTGTGATGGGTTTAACACAATCCTGGTCGCGGTAGACCTGTTTTCCAAAATGGCGCATTTTATTCCACTAAAAGAGCTTCCCTCTGCTGCTACTCTGGCCACAGTATTCTTGGAACAAATTGTCAAATTACACGGTTTCCAGTCTGCATTGGTATCTGACCATGGAACTCAATTTGTGTCAGCTTTCTGGAGGAGATGTTGTAAGATAGCTCAAATCAAACTTCGGTTATCCACGAGTCACCATCCTCAAACCGATGGTCAAACGGAAAGGACCAATCAGACTCTGGAGCAATACCTGAGGTGTATGTTAGAACGGAAGGGTCCTGGAAAAGCATTCTCTGGTTAACTGAATTTGCCTACAATAACTCTATTCATACTAGCACCGGACAGACCCCATTCTACACAACGAATGGCCGGCATCCTCAGACATCCTCCTTTGATCCGCTTGACAAATTGGAAATGCCAGCAATCACCTCCTGAGCATTACTCAGTCCCTTAAGGAAGCTACCGAGAATTTGAACCGAACCAAGGAACAACAAAAAAAGTTTGCGGACAGACACAGAAGGGAGGCTCCGCGTCATCAAGTCGGGGATAAAGTAGGGCTGGCATCCAAAAACATTCCTTTGAAGGGACCTCGGGCCTTCCGTCCAAGATACCTCAGGCCTTATCCCATCACAGCCATCATCAACCCTGCCGCCATGAAATTGGATTTACCAGCAAATATGCGAATCCATCCAGTGTTCCATGTTTCCCTTCTAAAACCAATGAAACCCGACACTCGGATCACAACACCACCTGAACCAGAGATCATAGAAGGAGAACCAGAATATGAAGTCAAGAACATTCTGGATTACAGGTAGTGTCATGATTCGCTGTTTCAGCCCATTCAGGACTATGTGGTCCATAAGACACCGCAATATCCTTTCGAGCATATTTCCAACATGGCCGACGCCAGTACAAAGGTCCCGCTCTAGTGTTTCAACGGACTTACCATTTCCTAGAAAATAGACGTGCCCCCGCGGCTCTGTGCGTCTCAACGCTACCTTTCCGAACTTCCGGCAAGTGTGTGTGTCAAACTTTTCCTCTTCCCTGTGCTATCTCCCTTGTTAGCACTTATTATTCCTTCCAGTTAATATTGGCTCCAACCACGCTTCCCGCTTGTGAACCAGTCTTCAACCTCCTCCTTGGGGTCCATTCCCGGCCCCATTGTGCACTTGTATTCTACCTGTTAACGGTGCGAGTTGCAGTCCCTTCCTGGTTCCCTTCCCTCCCGGGACTCCTTACCTGATCCTCCCTGGAGTTCTGAACGCCTGCATATCTGCGGGACGGATACCTACCTGCACACTGGCCACAGAGGACAATCGCCCGTGTTCATACAAAACCCGAGTCATCCCGAAGAAAGAAAAACCTCCGACCAAGACTTCAAAGGAAAAACAGGTGAGATTCGAGGCGAAGTGTGACAGTTTGAGACACCAAGGATTTCATATTGATACAAATATGGAGGCTGCTGTTCAGGACCTCATGAGAGGAATGCAAGAGCTAACAACTGAAGTACAGAACCTTAAAGCTGAAAATGCAGCAATGAAACAGCTTGTGCTATCCAGGGATTTGGCATTCCAAAAAAGTGCCATGGTTGGGGGCCTTAGTGGATAAATACGATGGAACCACCAAGGCACTAAGTTCCTTCCTTGATTCATGTCTAGTGCATTTTACCTTCAAACCATACTATTTCACTACATCCAGGGCTAAAGTGGGATTCATAATCTCTCACCTTTCTGGAAATGGATTGGCCTGGGCAACTCCTTTAGTAAATTCAAGAGACCCGCTCCTGGACAACTATGAGGGATTTGTAGAGGCCTTTAAAACCATGTTTGACCGCCCTGAACAAGTATACAGTGCTCAAGAGAAATTATTGGAATTCCAACAAGGCACTCGAGATATGTTGTCTTATGTTACCTGCTTTAAACAATTGGCCAAGGGGGCAGATTGTACTCCAGAAGCTTGTTTCACGTTATTCCGTCGAGGATTGAATGACGAGATCAAGGATGAACTGCCCAGAGTGGCCCGCCCAAGTTCCTTCCAGGCTTTGTTAGATTTGTCTTTACAAATCGACTTTCGTATCCAGGAAAGAAAGGCAGAAAAGAGAAAGACACGGTCATTACCAGCAAGGGTTTCCTTGGATTATCCTAGTCCGAAGGAGACAGCTCCTCCTCACTCTCCAGATCCTGAGCCTATGCAACTTGGTTCTTTACGGGGACCCATTTCTCCACAGGAAAAAACTTGTCGGATCAACACTGGACTTTGTATGTATTGTGCTTCTGACAAACACCTTGTAAGAAATTGCCCAATAGCTCCACCTCGGCGTTCGGGAAACGCCAGCTCCCGATCTTGAACGGAGACCAGCTTCGGGAGAAAGGTACATGCTCCGAATCTTCTCCATGCAAAAACAGTCAACACTCGGATAGCTTGGTGATTCTTCAGGTGTTCCTGTCAACCACCAATGAGGAGAAGCACTCCGTCCTGGCCCTGGTAGATTGTGGAGCAATGGGTATTTTTCTGGACCATGAGTGGGCTTTGAAACACCATATTCTCTGAGAATCCAAGGACATCATACAGGCAGTCGAAGGAATCGATGGGAAACCATTATCTTTGGGACCCATAACTCAGCAAACTGCGGAACTGCTACTGTCAATAAACAACCACCAGGAGACACTGCATTTCGACATAATAAAAGCAGCCCATTACCCGATGGTTTTAGGCATGCCTTGGCTCCAAAAACACAACCCATATATCAACTAGGCAGCAGGTTCCTTGTTTCTATGCTCAGAAAATATTCTATCATATTGTCCCAGAATATGCAACCCATTTCCACAGAAACCCAGGCTTCCAAGAAATCATCCATTAGTGTGTCCAACATTACCCAGGTGCCTGAGAAATACCAACAATTCTCAGATGAATTCTCATCAGCTATTGTTCGAGCATTACCTCCCCATCCTCCTGAAGACTTTGCTATCGACACTGAGGAATCTGCAGTTATACCATTTGGAAGGATGTTTATACTTTCTGAACCTGAGAAAAGAGTTCTACGTGAATACTTGGACACCAATCTCGCCAATGGAACCATTCGTCCTTCTAAGTCCACTGCAGGGGCATCCTTATTTTTTGTACCTAAGAAGGATACCAAGGAACTCCGACCCTGCCTGGACTACTGGGGTCTTAATCGGTGCGCTCATAAGGACCGTTATCCATTGCCGCTAATTTCTGATATCCTGGAAGCGGTACGCAGCGCCGTTATCTTTAACAAACTTGATCTACGGGGCGCCTACCAACTGATCCATATAAAGGAAGGCGGTGAGTGGAAGACTACCTTCAGGACACCCTTCGGACATTTTGAATATTTAGTGATGTCATTCGGTTTAGCCAATGCTCCAGCAGTTTTCCAGCGCTTTATGGACAGAGTATTCTCAGACATGCTATTCCTTTTTGTTATCATTTATCTGGACAACATTTTTATTTATTCCAAGGATCCCATTCTACATCAAGAACATGTGTCTTTGGTCTTACAACGCTTATGAGAGAATAAACTGCTGGCTAAGCAAGAGAAGTGTATTTTCCATGTTCCTACTGTTCATTAACTGGGTTTCGTATTAGGTCCTCAAGGAATAGAAATGAATCCTGCCAAAGTTGATGCAATCCTTTCATGGCCGGCTCCTACATCAGTAAAACAAATACAATCCTTCCTTTATAGGAAATTCATCCCTACATTTTCTGCCATTGTACAGCCTATAGTTGCATTGCTGAAGAAAGACATTCCCTTCAACTGGTCGACAGACCAAGAATCCGCCTTTCAAGAACTAAAATAAAGATTCACTCTAAGACCCATCCTGGCTCAACCTGACATCAACAAACCCTTCCTGGTGGAGACTGATGCCTCGGATTACGCCATAGGGGCAGTTCTAAAACAAGAATCTGAGGACAAGGAAGAACATCCCATTGCATATTTATCTCGTACTTTGAATCCTAGCGAAACACATTACTCAGTACTGGAGAAGGAATTGCTTGCCATCCGACAGGCTTTTACTGAATGGTGTCATCTGCTCTTCGGTGCCAAGTTTCCTGTACAAGTTCGAACTGATCTTTGGAATTTACAGATCCTTCAGTCCCTGGAGTGTAGAACCAGTCGTCAGGCTCGCTGGGGCATCTTTTTCGCCCGATACCAGTTTCACATACACCATGTACAAGGAACAACCAACAAAATAGCCGACGCATTATCCAGACGTACTGATTATGAACCTGATGAAATCTGTGCCCTTCCGAAGATGTTTCCCGAGTCTGTTTTTATTGCCCAGGCCAATTCTCTATTGGATAACATCCGCACAGACACTCCACTCTCTGATCTTTGGAAGGAATACACTAAGACGAACAGATGGGTTCTCACTGCTAAAGACGGTTACCTTTACAAGGACAAGTGTCTGGTTATACCTACACAAGATTTGAGATCCAAAATAACAAACCTCTGTCATTAAACCTTTCATTCCGGGCATCGGGGCTTTACGGAAACTCTTCAACTCATTCAGAGGAACTTTTGGTGGCCTACAATGGCCGATGATATAAAAGCATCCATCCAAGCCTGTGCTGTCTGCAGTCAGAATAAGTGTGACAATAAAAAACCAGCTGGTCTTCTGCATCAACCTGCATTACCGGATCGACCTTGGGAGATAATTGCCACCGATTTCATTGTGGAATTACCTCCGTCCAAGGGCTTCACAACCATAATGGTTACCATCAACCTGTTCTCCCATATGGCCCATTTCATCCCCTTGGATAAGCTGCCATCTGTACAAGAAATGGCAGGAATTTTCTTAAGACACATCTTCAGACTTCATGGTCTCCCTTCCAAAATCATTCTGACCACGGACCTCAATATATTTCTCAGTTCTGGAAGTACTTGTGCAAGATGTTGGATATTCAACGTACCTTGTCTTCAGGATACCATCCTCAAACCAACGGGATAACCGAACAAGTAAAGCAGACCCTAGAACAATACCTACAATGCTTTGCCTCTATGGTCCAGGATGATTGGTCTGTTTTGATTCCAGTGGCTGAATTTGCTTATAACAACTCTGACCATTCTGCCAAGTCCTTTCTTTTGCTCTTAAGGATTCCATCCATCTGTTCTGCCTACACTCTTGCCTCACTCCACTCCAGTTCCATCGGTTGATTCCTGGATAGAGCATTTGGTCACTGTAAACAAGGACGTGAAAGGACATTTAGAAAAGGCCAGGATGGACGTCAAACGATATGCTGATACCAGGAGGAGACCCGGTCCGATGTATGCCATCAGTGACAAGGTCTGGCTTTCTTCTAGACTTTTACCTCGACACCTAAGAACCAACAAGTTGGCTCTACGTTTCTATGGGCCTCTTGCGATAAAAGAGATCATTAACCCTGTAGCCTTCCGACTACAATTACCAGATTCATGGAAGAAGATCCATCCCGTTTTTCACACCTCCTTGCTTAAACCTTATTCTCAAACCACCAGGACAACTCCTCGACCTACCCCCGTGCTTAACAATGAGCAAATCAAATTTGAAGTTTCCAGGATATGCGATTCCAGATATAGAAGAGGTCGACTGCAATATTTACTGCAATGGAAAGGATATCCACCCAGCGAACGTACTTGGGAACCAATGTCCAACATGAATGCCCCCCGTTTGCTACGGAGTTTCCACTTTATCCATCCAGGTAAACCAGGTGGATCACAATTTAAGAGGGGGCATGCTGTCACGATTCGCCGTTTCAGCCCTTTCTGGACTACGTGGTCCATAAAACAATGCAATATCCTTTCGAGCATATTTCCAACATGGCTGACTCCAGTGCAAAGGTACTGCTCTAGTGTTTCAACAGACTTGCCATTTCCTAGAAAATAGACGCGCCTGCCGCTCTACGCGTCTCAGCGCTACCTTTCCGAACTTCCGGCAAGGGTGTGTGTCAAACTTTTCCTCTTCCCCGTGCTATCTCCCTTGTTAGCGCTTATTATTCCTTCCAGGTAAATATTGGCTCCAACCACGCTTCCAGCTTGTGAACCAGTCTTCCACCTCCTCCTTGGGGTTCATTCCTGGGCCCATTGTGCACTCGTACTCTACCTGTTAACGGTGCGAGTTCCAGTCCCTTCCTGGTTTCCTTCCCTCCCGGGACTCCTTACCTGATCCTCCCTGGAGTTCTGAACGCCTGCATATCTATGGGACGGATACCTACAAGCATACTGGCGACAGAGGACACTCGCCCGTGTTTATACAAAACCTGTGTCATCCGGAAGAAAGAAAAACTTCTGACCAAGACTTCAAAGGATAAACAGATGAGATTTGAGGCGAAGTGTGACAGATAGTGCGACCAAAACTATACTGTTTGATCGACTGGGAGGGTTATGGGCCCCAAGATCGCACATGGGAATCCGTAGAATTTGTCCATGCTCCATGACTAGTCAAACAATTCCATCGAGACAATCCCGCCAAACCAGGACCAGGACGAGGAACGCCCGTGAGAGGGGCCTTGAGGGGGAGTGCTGTCATGGCCACTGGTCAAGGGCCACTACCAATATACTCCAATGGGTCCAATTCGACCCAGTCCTGGCACCTTTGGCTCCAGGCTCATAAGAAAGTATGCTCTGCACAATTTATAGCCAAGGCACGTGCTTCCTGGCTGGGCGTGGCCATTGGAAAGCATTGGAAGGCACGTGCAGAAGTCTGTGAGAGTGGCAAGGTATGTGGAATCTGATAAAATGAGGTGCCTGGATTGTTATCGTTGGACTCATCATTAGAATCATTAGAGAATCATTCGAGAATAAGTATTCTTTGTTACAGAACCACTACCCATTAGTAACCATTGGTAGAGAACCATTACTCATTGTTACCCAGTATTATCCCTTTGGGAATGATTGTATCCTGATTTAGCTATCCATTATACATTGCTGAAGTAGCATCATTATATTATCCACATATTAGACTGCAATTTAGCTTGCATTAGCCATTTTGCACTTATGCATTTGAAGAGAGAAATAGGTCCTGTTGTATGAAGGGTTTGCTTAAAATGTTATTGCATTATGCATTAGAATGTAGCGCTTAGATTGAGAGAGAAGTATTGTTTGCTATTAGAGAGAATGAATGAGGCCTGGGAATGACACACTGTCGTATTTGAAACGACATGAAGAAACTTTTAGTATGTACACCTTGTTATGCTTTGTAGTTATATATTTAGAGATATGTTTGACACACACGTATGCATGTTGAGTGTGCACTTAGAATGAGTTTGCATTATGCTAGAGCTTACATTGCGAGAAGATAGCGTAAACGCTAGAAAGCACTTAGCATGAGGCATTTGAATCCATTTCTGATGGAGACACCACAGAAGTTGCCTGCGCAACTGGGCTGAGTGCGAAGATTGTTTTGAGTTAACAGTGTACAAGTATTCGTAAACATTGGCAGCGAGACACAGATAACACGAATGCTGGTCCGACTGGGGAAGGCGAAGGGAGCCTAATCAGCTTGGCTTATGTGCCCTGGAGACAGCAAGAGGTTGGGGGCAGCACCAGAGAGCGACATGGGGAGAGAGGAGGGAAGCTTTTTCACACAAGGAGTTGCTTTGAACACGGGCGCTAAGAGAGCATTTTGTAATGCAGACAGATGCCAACAGTGGAAGCGAATGGAGAAATAGATGGAATTAGGTGGTGTTTTTTGCACCAGACGAACAAGTTACTTCTTACCTTGTAATGTTCTTTCGATGGGATGTTCCTCCGACGTATTCCTTATCTTAGATATCTCTTTCTAGCTTTGCTGGCCTCGGAAATGTTTTCTCTAGAGGGCGCTGCGCGTCGACGTCCGCCGAGTCGATGTCCCTCGACAGCCGCCGTATCGACGTCGACGTCATCCTGCCTATAAAGGCCGCGCGCAGCGTCCGTTGCTCAGTTCCGTTTTGTAGCCCACAATAATTCTTTCTGGACTATACTAATCACCCTGAAGGAGCGTAAGCTGCAACAACAAGGGAAGTAGTACTGCGGGGATGGATGGGAGGGTCGATAAGGAGTACGTCGGAGGAACAACCCATCGAAAGAACGTTACAAGGTAAGAAGTAACTTGTTCTTCGAAGGGATTGTGTCCTCCGACGTATTCCTTATCTTAGATAGGCTCCCATAGCAGTATTCTGTTATTGGAGGTGGGAGTACTGACTTCATGCTTCCTCTTATTGATGAATAGAGTGCAATACTGCCCTTCCAAACCTAGTCTCTTGACTGGAGGAGGAATCCAAGTTGTAAAACCGTGTAAAGGTATGGACGGACGACCATGTGCCAGCCGCACATATGTCTCTAACCGGCACTCCTCTTTTGAGAACCGATGAAGCTGCAATACCTCTGGTCGAATGAGCCCTAAGATTTTGAGGGGGCTCTTTTCCTGCCAGTTTATAACATTCCAAAATGGCTAAAATGATCCATCTGGAAATGGTCTGCTTAGTTATCGGTAACCCCAGCTTGTGACCTGCGTAGCCTACAAACAGCTGGTCTGCTTGTCTTATCCTAGCCAGTCTACTAATGTAAAAACTTAAAGCCCTTCTTGGGTCCAGCCTGTGTAACCTCTCTTCCTCTTTCCCCAGATGAGGAGGAGGATAGAAAGATGGAAGGGTAATCTTCTGAGTGATATGAAATTCAGAAACCACCTTTGGGAGGAAATTAGCCTTCACTTGCAGAACAACTTTGTCTTTGTGAAAGATTGTATGAGGGGGTTTACAAGAAAGAGCTTGTAACTCGCTCACCCTTCTAGCAGATGTAAGTGCTATTAATAAAACAGTCTTAAGGGTAAGAAATCTTAACGAACAAGAGTGGAGTGGTTCGAAAGGTGTGCCCATCAGGAAAGTTAGGACTAAGTTTAAATCCCATAGGGGAACCTGGAATGGTCTTGGGGGATAAACGTTAGTTAACCCCTTTAGAAACTGTATTACCAAGGGTAACTTGAAATAGGATGGTTCTTCCGCAGTGCGCTTAAAGATGGATAGCGCTGCGAGATAGCCCTTGATGGTGCCAACTTGAAGGCCTGAATTCGCTAAATAAAGTAGGAAGGACAAAACCATTGGTGTACCACATGAAAAGGGATCGATATTCTTTTCTCTACACCAGCTGCAAAATCTGTTCCAACGGCAGCGGTATAAAGATTTTGTTGCTGGCCTTCTTGCCGAAAGCAACACCTCCATAACATCATCAGGGAGGTCCCAATCCTTGTACATCAGCCTTTCAGAAGCCAAGCGTGAAGGTTGAGGGTTTTGATGTCTGGATGGAGAACCTGACCTCCCTTCTGTGAGAGCAGATTCTCTCTGAGTGGAAGTCGAATTGGAGGGCAGATGGACAAGTCTAGAAGGTCCGGGTATCACGTTCTCCTGGCCCAATCCGGGGCAATTAGGATCATGGTTTTCCGGAATCTTCTCAACCTCCTGATCATTTGAGGAATGACAGGGACCGGTGGAAACGCGTACAGAAGCGGAAACTCCCAGTCCACTATGAACGCGTCTCCCAGAGCTCCTCTCGGGGGAAATTCCCTTGAACAGAACAGATCGCACTTCCTGTTGACACTGGTGGCGAACAGATCCACCTGAGGGGTTCCCCAAAGGGCGAAGATCTCTTGAAGGACTTCCTGAGCTAGTTCCCACTCGTGGGAGACTGTGCTCTGCCTGCTCAGAGCGTCCTCTGTCAAGTTCTTCTCTCCGGCTAGGTGAACTGCCGATAGAGAGATTCCTTCTTGGATTGCCCAAAACCAGAGCTGCATCGCCTCTCTGCACAGAGGTAGTGATCCTACGCCTCCTCTTTTGTTGAGGTAATGCATGGCCACTGTGCTGTCTGTCATTATCAGGAAATTATTTCCTTGTACAGATGGCAGAAAAGCCTTCAGCGTAAGTCTGATGGCCCTCAGCTCTAACAGGTTGATATGTAGTCTGGACTCCGATGGAGACTAACGACCGCTGATGGTCAAGTCGTTGGCGTGGGCTCCCCACCCCGTGAGTGAGGCATCCGTGACTACTGTTATCTCCGGCCAGGGTTGCCAAAACTGCTCTCCTTTCAGAATGTTCTCCTGACAGGCCCACCACTGAAGGTCTCGAGCCACCCTGTCAGGAACCTGAAGAAGATCTGTCATTCTCCCTGAGAATTGTGACCACTGAGTTCTCAGTGCCCACTGGAGGGATCTCATTCTCAGGCGAGCCTCTGGCACTAGGAAAATGCAGGATGCCATGAGGCCTAGCAACCTCAAAAAGTCGAAGGCTGGGAGACGTTGGGCATTTTGAAACTTGGTAACCATCTGTAGAATATCTTGAGCCCTCACCTCTGGTGGCGAGGCTTTTTCCAGGGAAGTGTCCAGGATCGCTCCGATGAACTGGAGTCTCTGCGATGGTATAATTTGTGACTTCTTTAAATTGAGGGAGAAGCCCAGTCTGTGAAGGGAGTGGCAAACATGATCTAGCTGGATCTGAGCTTGTTCCGAAGATACAGCTCTGATCAACCAATCGTCCAGGTAGGGGTAGACGTGAATCCCTTCCCTCCTTAGACTTGCAGCCACTACCGACATTAACTTGGTGAAGACCCTCGGGGCGGAGGTCAGCCCAAATGGCAGCACTCGAAATTGATAATGAGAGTTGCCAATTGCGAACCTCAGGTATTTCCTGTGTTTGAGATGGATTGGCACATGGAAATAAGCGTCCTGAAGGTCCAGAGATACCAACCAGTCCTGGAACTGAAGGGCCTGAAGGATCTGAGAAAGAGTTACCATCTTGAATTTGTCTTTCCTGAGGAATTTGTTCAATTCTCGCAAATCCAAGATGGGTCTCAGTCCTCCGTCTTTCTTTGGAATGAGAAAGTAAGGGGAGTACCAGCCCCTGTTCCTCTCCGCTACAGGTACCGGTTCTATGGCACCTTTCTCTAGCAGGTCTAAAATTTCCTGCAAGAGGAGCGGATCTGGAGCTTTTTGAGAGCTGATCCCCGGTGGATGACTCTGAGGTATGCGTAGGAGAGGCAGGCAGTAACCATGTGCAACTGTCTCAAAATGCCCAAGCATCTGACGTGATAGCCTGCCATTCCGCCAGATGTTGAGTTAACCTGCCTCCTACAGGTGTCTTGTGAGGGAAGTCCTCAGAGTGGTTTTGGTGCGGCTGATGCAGATGCCGATGGTAAAGCGGCACCTGCTGTTGCTGCAGCTTTTGAATATCTACCCCGTCCACCTCGGGTAGTTCTTCTTTGTCCCCTTTGAGCTGGTCGTCCTCTATCTCTTCCGAATGCGGAGTAGAAGCGAAAGGATTTGCCTCTCGCAGAGGTTCCTGTGGGACGAAAAGGTGTCTGACGGATTGCAGCGCCTAGGGATTTTGCTGCTGCCTTTGATGTTTGCAGTTTTTCTAAACTGTCATCCGCCTTTTTCCCAAACAAAGAAGAGCCATCAAATGGCATGTTCAAGAGCCTGGCTTGCACATCTGGGGCAAAACCAGACTTTCTCAACCAAGCAAATCTCCTGGTTGTTGTACTTGCCGCCATTGCTCTGCTGATACTGTCAGCCGAATCAATGCCCGTCTGGAGGGATTCGCACATAGCGTCTTTACCGTCCTGTATGATATTTAGGAACGCCTCCCTTTCTTCTCCCTCCGGGATGCAGTCAGCCGCTGTAGAAGCACACTCCCAAAGTGTATGGCTAAATCTAGCAAGGGTGCAAGTAGCATTAATAGATTTTAACGCCATGCTACGTGCCGAAAATACTTTCTTAGCCATAGCATCATATTTTTTATCGTCCCTGTCCTGTGGGACGGTGGGGTAAGCAGTCTTGATGTCAGTAGAAGACTTTCTGGGGATGGGTGTTTGGACAAAAACTCCGGGTCTGCAGAAGATACCCTGTATTTAGTAGACAGTTTTTTATTTACTGCCGGGACGACATCTGGGGTTTCCCAGTTCGTCATGATTTTCCTTTGAAGAGCTTTATGAAAAGGTACTACAGGATCCTCCTGTGGACCTTTATCAAGAATATCTGTGAGGTCATCCTGTTGGAAAGCCTGTGAAGGTGTTGACCACCCCATAAATTCTGTGATCCTGGCCATTAAGGCTCTATAAGGGGTTTCAGCATGCTCCCCCGGGTCTGGCCTAGCGAACTCCACCTCAGGGGAAGTGTCTAAACCACTTGCCTCATGTAAGGAATCATGGAGTTCCTTTAATCTGCATTCCTCTGAGGATAACTCCTCTTGAACTGGGGTTGCAGATCCCTGCAACCCAAATGTCTCTTCTTGGTCAGATAGTTCTCCCTCTTCCATAAGTGAGGACATTGTTCTCAATTGGTCTGAACTCACAAAGAGTGTGAAACCCATCTCCAAGGCAGAGGGTGCCAAACTTGTTGTATTCGGCCTCGAAAACATTGATGTCGTCGACGCCGATGTCGAAGGCTTCGAACGTGGCGCCGAAAATAAAGGCAGAGGCCTCGAGGTCCTCGATAGAATTGGAATTCTGCTTGAGGATGTCGACAATCTCGAAGACCTGGGAATAGCCACTGGGTGCGCCGCAACCGTGACTTTCCTTGGCGTCGACGCCGGTGTTGAGGATGGCGTCGAGTCGACAGACCCGTGTGTCGAAGGTCCCTTCGACAACGACGTCGAAGACACCGACCTCGGCGTCGACGGAACCTTCGTCGACGGCGTCGACGGAACCTTCAAAGAAGGATTCGAGGTCTTAGCTTTACTCGAGGGTTCGTCACGCGCTCGAGAAGCTTCCTTCACCGGGTACTGCGACTTGCAGCGTTTTGGACCTTCGGGTCTTTCGACCAGAGCATCGCTCTCGGCAGTCTTCGAGGGGGTCGAGGCCGCTTTCTCGAAGACGCTCATCATATTTTTTCGGAATTCCTCCCATTCAGCCCGGGAACTATGATTTGTGGGGCAAGGGATTCTCTTAGATGAAACAGAGGAACAGGAGGACAAAGAAGGAGATCTTCGACGTCTCCTCTTCGAGTGCTTCGATCTCGAGGAGTGATGGGACCCGCTTTGAGACCTGGAGCGCGAATGGTGACGAGGAGACGAATGTCTCAACTTCGTCGAGGAAGAAGAAGCTTTAGAAGTCTTACCTTTTTCCAGCTTCCCCCTACGCTCCTTCAGGGCCTTAGCTGTCATGGACATACAGTCCTCGCACTCCGAACAATGGTGTTCAGCTCCCAAATACCACAAACAAACTCTGTGAGGGTCAGTCAGCAACATCTTTTTTCCACAGTTTCGGCATTTTTTAAAGCCGGACCGAGAGGTCGTCGGTTCCGATGAGGAAGCCATCGAGTATGGATCGAATATCTCGAGGAAATTGGATTAATTCTCTACGAAACTGAGCAACGATATTCCGAGGCACTGAGTAAGCGCGGAAAAACGGAACTGAGCAACGGACGCTGCGCGTGGCCTTTATAGGCAGGATGACGTCGACGTCGATACGGCGGCTGTCGAGGGACATCGACTCGGCGGACGTCGACGCGCAGCGCCCTCTAGAGAAAAAATGTCCGAGGCCAGCAAAGCTGGAAAGAGATATCTAAGATAAGGAATACGTCGGAGGACACAATCCCTTCGAAATGAAAGGCCAAGGTAGAGATATGATGTCCAATGTCACTTTGACACTCTTTGACACAGAACATGCAG
This sequence comes from Ambystoma mexicanum, assembly GCF_040938575.1. NCBI lineage: Eukaryota > Metazoa > Chordata > Amphibia > Caudata > Ambystomatidae > Ambystoma > Ambystoma mexicanum. The sequence goes on along the minus strand of NC_090937.1, from coordinate 1,087,207,180 downwards.
TGAAAGTACATGCAAACACAGACTGGCAGGCATTGTTACTGCTGACACAAAGGGAATAGACATTCTTAGTAGAGAATGTAAGTAACCATAGAAATTAGTGCGTCATTGGAAACTATAACCAGAGGTGAAGAGAAAGGAGAGTGGCTAGTTCGAGGGAGTTGCTGTGAGGGAGTTGCCCCTAGTCCTTGCTGGTTGCTGAGAGTCTGTTGGAGGATGCAGTTAGATACAGATGGAGTTTGTTCGAGTTAATTGCTGGTGGAGTTTGGATGGATGCAATCCTGAGAATGAGGGAGAGATGTCTTGGTGCAGCAGAATCTGATGGCTTTGGGAGAGAGAGAGCTTGGCAGAAGCATCTCGTGTGACCAGATCTTAAGGGGCCTGCCACTGCTGACTGGCTGATTGCAGAGTTGTGCATAGAGGAGAGACCTGAAAGACAGAGCTGGAGACAGAGAGATGCACAAGCAAATGGGAAGTATGGTTCATGGCTAGACAAACTGATTGATTACATTTAGTGGGATAACTTTGTTGATGGGTTTGGGAAAGACATGGCATCTTAAGGGGAGGTGCCTGAGTCAAATGCATGGGGACAGAATGGTGTGCCATGGAGGTTGGGGGACGGGCATCCCTGTCCACCCCCCCCAAGAATTACGCCCATGATTAGAATGTGACACCATCTAGTTGTTGGTCAGACACTCACACAAAGAGCTTTGAGTTTGGGAAAGGGGAGATCAGACAGGGATTGTTTTAAGAGAGTGAGTGTGAAGCATGGTGTGGATTGGTGTGGATAGGATTGGAGAGGTTCGATTCTGCATGAAGGAGAGGATTGTTGGATGTTTGACGCTTGCATTTAGACTGCAGTAGAATCACACGCTTGCATCTAGACTGTAGTAGCATTATAGGCTTACATCACAGGCTTGCATTGGAGACCTGAAAGGCTTATAGTTATTGCATGGTAGAATTGCACCAGAAGCATAAAAGGTTCAAATTCGATATTGGCTAGAGTTTTAGCATTGCCTGAATTATGCTTTGCTGTGCATAAATAAATGTTCCCACTGTTATAATTGGATCGATTCATGTGTTTTGTTTGTGTCTTGTGATTTGTGTCCACAGTAGTAAAATAGGAGTATGTTGGTATTGTGTTGGTATTATTTGTTCTGTATAGCATGGGTATGTTGTTAGAAGTAATCTAGGAGTAACACAGTGCACCTATGGCCTAAGTTACGAAGGGGCAGGGGGGTGTAGGGATCCACACACCTCCCCTAGGAGATTGTCTAAGATTGTCTGAGACCGGAGCATGCTTGCCAGGGGGGGGGGCAAGACCATGATAGTGATTTGTTTTTCCAGACTAACAGGTGGAGCCACAAGGCGAGGCTAAAGGGGAGTGGTTGGGGCCAGGCTATTTAAGCTAGCCCCACCCGCATGCAGGCGCTTTGCGTTAGTCTTCTGTGTGCAGCGTAACGCTTACCGCCGTCTGAAGCTCTTACCTGTTTCCAGCTCAGCACGCTCTTCACCAGGTCCTGGAACATCTTCTTCAGCGTGCATCTTACCTGACTCCAGCTACACCATCGCTCAAAGCGCAGCTTCCCTGATTCCAAATCTGCATCTTCAGCGCGCATCTTAACTGACTTCAGCCATACCATCGCTCAAAGCACTCTGCATCTTCAGCGCGCATCTTACCTGACTCAGCCATACCATCGCTTGAGCGCAGCTTACCTGATACCAACTCTGCATCTTCAGCGCGCTCCTTACCTAACTCTGCAAACCCATAGCCTGCAGCGTGTAGCTTCTTACCCGATTCCCGGAAACATCAGAGTCGGGCCGCATCCTCACCTGTTCCAGCATCCTCATGGATCTATCCATCTGGCACCCGCCGACAGGTCCTCGGATCGCCGCTCTTCATCAGATGCCGCCAGGTCACCCCTGCAAGAGAAAAGGAACGCTCAGGTTAGAAACTGCATAAATATTTTACGCTTGGCCACGCAACACCCAAGCCTTGCATGCAACCATAAAACCGTACTTACCTTCGAGTGGGGACCGCTCAATTCCCCTCTGGCACTGTTTGGATCTGCTTCCAACACTGCAGCACTGGGTGGCCATCTTTACACCTATTGGGGAGAGAAAAGACATTACAAGAATTACGGACAATAATCATTGGGAAAAGACATTGCAAAGGATACGGACAATAATCATAGTTACAAACACTTACCTACAAAGTGTATTGGTCACAGCTGGACTGGGCCGCCACGCCTACGGCCCAGTGAAGCAACTAGGTCCTCAACGGCACCCCTACCGATGAGAAGCAAGGCGGAGAGCTCATCCTTACTAAACAACAGGGCATTGCCAGCAATCAGAGCAGTCCACATTACAGCAGCTGGGGTTAAAGGCTGATCCCTGGAAGCCAAGTCCAGGTAGGGCTCCAACCGTGCCCCAACGTCCCCGCAGAGACCAGGTGAGCGTAACAGAAATGGACACTAGTTAACTATCAGAACCCCTCCACGAGACCTAGATTAAATGGCGCCAGATCGGACAAAATCAGCAAAGCCAGAGGCACCAGACAAGGATGCCCCTATCCCTCCTCATTTTTGCTCTCTCAATGGAGCCATTTGCATGCAGAATCCGCCATAACGCGTCAATTCACGGACTAGAAATCAAAGGGTAATCCTACGAATCAGCCCTATATTCTGACGACGTCCTGCTGACCATCACCCGCACGGAAGAATCCATGAAAGCGCTGTGGGGAGAATTAGAACCATTCGGGGAGGCTTTGGGATTCAGGATAAACTTTAAAAAATCAACAGTAATGAGTATAAACGTCCCAAATACGCACAAGAAAGCACTAGCAGCCAAGTGCCCAATCCCATGGGCAAAATCGCAAATCAGTTACCTGGGAGTCCAGCTACTGAGCAAAACCGAAAGAATATATAAAGTAAACTTCCCCCCACTGTTCAAAGAGCTGAGGAACGACCTGGCACGCTGGCAGAAGCAAGAAATATCATGGTTTGGTAGGATCACCGCACTGAAGATGAATTTACTCCCCAGATTGATCTATTACTGCCTAGCCCTCCCAGTAACCATGCAGAAGAAGGCCATTCATAAATTGCAGTCGAGCATCCTGAAATACGTTTGGGAAGGAAAGAAACCACGAATACCAAGGCGATTCATGCTTCGGGGCTCGGCAGTGGGCGGCTAGGGGTCCCGGACGTGGCCAGGTACTGCCTCGCGCTGCAGCTCTTGCAGGCCTTCGCATGGAAGTTAAGCACCAACAGACCCCGCTGGTTAACACTGGAAGAAGATTGGTGCCAGTGCACAATAGAATCGCTTCCACACATGATGAGACCCAGAGTCCCCCCGAACCTGGGCCCCCTAACAAGAAAAACAGTGGCGTGCTGGAAAAGGGCAGCCTGCCAGTGGAACTGCAGGTGCGCAGTGGGCCCCCTCACCCCTATCTGGGACAACCCAGACTTCACACCGGGTATCACCCCAAACAACTTTGACAAATGGAAGGAAGGAGGGCTAAGGAACATCGCAGACTTCCTCGAAAACAGAGACCCACTAAACTTCAAAGCCTGCAAAACCAAATTCAGGGACCGAGAGACGGAGAGGTTCCGATATGTACAACTCAGACATTGGCTTCCCACGAGGCAATAAAGAAAAACAGAAGCAGAGAACTAACAGCCCTAGAACTGACACTCACATCAAACCCCCCCGGGGGGGGGGGAAATATCCACCCTATATAGGCTCCTAGACAGAACAGATCCATGCATAAAAGAGGCCTATATAATGAAGTGGGAAAAGGACATAGGCAGAGACACTGAACCGGAGGAGTGGGGCTGCATCTGGACCCGAGCACACAAAAGCTCTAAATGCGTAACCAACAAAGAAGGCGCAAATAAAGTTTGCTACAGGTGGTATCAAACTCCAGAGATACTCAACAAATTTAAACCCACTATTCCCCCGCAATGCTGGAGGGGATGCTCGGACACAGGAGGAAGAAACAGGGAGACAGCAGATTTCACATTATGCTTTGTTCAGGGAGAGGAAGCGCCTCTGAGTGCTCGGTCGCTGTGCTCTTGTGGCGGAGGTTCGTGAGTGGTCTTGGGTCTTGGGTTCAGGAGCCGCAGATGTCCTTCAAGCTCTAGGTCAGCAGAGGGTTCTCTTAGTTTATGCATTTTACCCTCCGGTTGGCTCTTTTAGTCCTGCTTCTCCATCCATCGGAGGGTTGGGGGTTTTCTCACCACTCCTGGGAACTGCAGCGTATAGTTCAGGAAGGGGGCCCAGGTCTGGTAGAATGTGTTCCTATTACCAAAACGGAAGGCTGTAATTTTTTAAGTCGCCACTATGTCCCAACACTTAGACATTCCACATCCTGTGGTCATGTCCCAAGGCCGCACAGTTCTGGAAAAATGTCCTGGAACATATCAAGTTGATCACGGGTCTTACAATCCCATGGGACCCAGGAGTTGTCCTACTGGGAGCAACTGGTGATGGCGGCAAATTTCCCATAACCGGCCGGATAGCAGACCTGTGCTTGCATTTACTAACGGCTGAGAAGATCTCAATAGCAAGACTATGGAAAAACTCTGAAGGCCTAGCAATCCCAATGTGGTGGTCTAAGTGTTGGGACATAGTGGCGACTTAAAAAATTACAGCCTTCCGTTTTGGTAATAGGAACACATTCTACCAGACCTGGGCCCCCTTCCTGAACTATACGCTGCAGTTCCCAGGAGTGGTGAGAAAACCCCCAACCCTCCGATGGATGGAGAAGCAGGACTAAAAGAGCCACCCGGAGGGTAAAATGCATAAACTAAGAGAACCCTCTGCTGACCTAAAGCTTGAAGGACATCGGCGGCTCCTGAACCCAAGACCCAAGACCGCTCACGAACCTCCGCCACAAGAGCACAGCGACCGAGCACTCAGAGGCGCTTCCTCTCCCTGAACAAAGCATAATGTGAAATCTGCTGTCTGCCTGTTTCTTCCTCCGGTCCCCTCCCCTTCCCCCAACCAAGGATTGTTATTGTTTTATTTTCTGCTATTTATTTTTCTCCTGTTAAGTTCATTACCAAGCTCTGATCATTTCAGTCCATGTCTAATGCATATTGGAAGCTTGTTCTTACAAAAATAATAAAAAGAATTTTTGAAAAAAGAATCATTTTCTGAGTGCCAAGCTGGGTCATCCTAGCACAGAAAAGCATTTCGGTGAGCTGAATTAATTTGACATCTTTAGGACCCAACTACCCTACAACTGACATGTAGAAATATACAGCTACTATAAGGGTGCAGAAGGAGGAAACTGACCCACAGGTAGCACTGCTTGTTGGCGTAAACGTTTATTTAGGCAAAATAAAGAGGAAACCTATCTCTCCCCAACTCTAAGAGGGGGTTCCCTGCCTCTAATAAGTAACCAGTCAGAATGTCCAAGTAAATAGAAAGGATATGGGTTATTTGACCTAAAAAACTTGACCTACTGCCCATTTGACCACATTTATTTACCTAATTTTGACCTACTGCGGAGGGAGACCCCCTGGAATCCCCCCTAATGCGGGGGAGAGCCCCTGCGCCCCACCTAACTTCCCCCTACCTCAACCTATTTTCTTACCTCACCCCACAACTATTTTTTAATAAGGTGTACCATTTGACCTACTCTATTAGGTCAAAAAGATGCGGTCTAATGGGAGTAGGTCAAGTTGGCATTAGACTCCACCGTCGTGTCAAAATGCCTACTTCTGTCCCTCACGCTTGTAACTAATATCAAAGAGATAGTGGACCTTACTGGTCCAGAAGAATGACTCCCTTCTTCTGGACAATGAGCCACAGTTCCAATCGTACGTGGGAACTTCGCTTGAGAGAATGGGCCTCATTATAAGTTTGCCGGTCCGGGAACTACGGTACCAGTAAGTTTGCCGGTACCGTAGTTCATGGACCGGCAAACTACAAGTTCTGCTTGCGGGTGCATTTCTGCCTGCCAGGTCTGACCTGCCGTGCAGAGCGTAACCCGCGAGCACAGCATGTCGGATGCACCGGCACCGTTGTAAACGGTGCCGGTGCATCCAACCCCCCATTCCCATTCAGCCCTATGTGGCTGAATGGGAAGCATCTTTTTTCTGGCGCCCGCAAATGGGCAAATACTGGGTCAGGCGGGGCCAGAATTCCCCGGTAATTGCCCATTTGCAGGTGACGTAAATTTTCAGATGTTTGGTGGCAGCCTGCCGGTTTTACCGGCAAGGCTACCGCCAAACTTATAATGAGGCCCAATGACTCTGTTCCCCAGGTCTCAGTTCCTTTCCCAGGAAACAAAGTTCGAGCCTGTGAGGCTGTAAATTCTCAGTTCCAATTCAAAAGGCAAAGTTCTTACACAAACATCATTCCTTATTGTCCATTAGTGCCCAGCGAGGGACAATCAGATTGTTACAAACAATCTGATTGGCCCTCGCCAGGTCGTTCCATGGCCGGGAAAGACTCACCTCAGGCGCTCTGTTCGGAGTGCTGAGTCCTGCAGAGTTATTTCCTTTCTCCCCTGGAGGCCATTGAAGGGAGAAGGGACTACGTGTTGTCCCTTCTCGCTGATCCCTGGTGGCCATTTCTTTGCTTCTTCTCCCTCGAGTTGAGAAACTGTTTCAACGCTATTTCTCAGCTCGACTTGAGAAAAAAATGCTATTTGTACCCCGGTACGACATGCCTGGGTACTAATAGCAATACAACCCTTAGAGGGGGGGCATTATCGATCTGGTACAAGTTATCTGGTGATAGTTACAAGCCTGAGCCAACCGTTAATGCCCCCTCCTCGGGTTCTATTGCTTCATTGTTTGCTTCACTATTGGGTTCCTGGAGAATGCCTCCCATCTCCAGATATTTTATTCTCAATGTCGCCACAGTGCTAGGGGATTGACTCGCTTCCCTGGACCTTCTTCTCTTTAGCTTCACAATACACAATCTTCATTATTTGGGATCCTGGATAATGCCTCCCTTCTCCAGGTATTTTATTCTCAATGTTCTCACAGAGCCAGGGGAATGGCTTCCTTCCCGGGCTTTCTTTTGTTTGGCTTTATGATATACACCACCAGGGGTAGGGCTTTCTTCCCCTGATCTTTCTTGGCTTCACTGGGCACAACACCAGGAGGTATTGCTTCCTTTTCCTGATGTCGCTTGGCATCATGGAGCACAACACCGGGAGGTATTGCTTCCTTCTCCTGATGTCTCTTGGCATCACGGGGCACAACACCAGGAGGTATTACTTCCTTCTCCTGATGTCTCTTGGCTTCATGGTTCACAAAGGCTGGGGGTAATGACTCCCTCCCCCCAAGCCCTTCTCAGACTTTAGTATGCAGTTGACACTGCCCTTCCCCTGGCTTGTTTGACCCCTTTCCATTCACAATTCACAGTTCAATATTACTGGGGGGGAAATGTCTCCCTTCCCCTGGATTGGTTTGCACGTCAAATGTTTGCAGTTCACATGAACTCCCAATCGCATGGATATGGGTCCCAGACCTGTTTGTTTCTCTTGTCATTTTGCAGTAGCCCTGGTTCACTATCCAGCCAGCTAATGTGACTATGAAGATGACTTCGGTTGCTCTTCATATGATATATGATATGATATGATGTGGCATTTATAACGCGCCTATAAACAAGTGTTTCAAGGCGCGACGAGGCAAGGGAGGGGGAACAAAGGGAGGATAGACAGCAATTCTACTAGGCCGGATGTCATTCAGATCACGTAAGTGCATGGGATGGGGGAAGGGAGAAAGTGCGGGGGAAGGGGTGGGGACAGTGTAGTACATGGCATAGAACAATAATAAAAGGTAAGGTAACAGCCAGCAGGTGGCAAATGCAAAGGTAAGTGCAGACATAAGGTGTCAAGTGCTGGTAGTGGGACTGTAGGGATACAGAAACAGTCCCCAAGTGCGAGGGTTGCCAGGCAGGCATTGCAGGTGTGCGTGACTGGTGGCGGAGGGACCTGGGCCCGAGAAAAGAGGGTGGCCAGGTAACCAGTGCAGATTCAGTTTCAGCAAGGAGGTCAGCAGGGGAGAGGAGGAGAAAAGGCAGAAGCAAAGAGAAAGGTTTTGAGGTGCTTCCGGAACCGGAGATGGTTCTCCTCAAGTTTCAGGGAGGCAGGGAGGCTGTTCCAGAGGTAGGCCCCATCCGAAGAAAGAAATCTACCACCAACTCGTTGCTTGGAGAAGCGAATGACCCTAAGGGAGTTGGAGGCGGAAGAACAAAGAGCTTGAGAGGGAAGATATTTAGGAAGAGAGAGTTGAAGGTATTGAGGCCCTAGGCCCCAGAAGGCCTTATGGACAATGCAGATGGTTTTGAACTTGATCCTCGCAGCGACTAGGAGCCAGTGCAGAGATTTCAGTCCTGGAGAGATGCGATCCCTGGGCTTGAGGCCAAAGCCAAGTCTTGCAGTCCTGTTCTGGGTGAGTTGCAGAGAGCGGAGAGTAGAGGCAGGCAGATTTAGAAAGAGGCTGTTGCAGTAGTCCAGCCTAGAGAGAGCCAGAGATCTGGAGACAGGGAGCTTCTGGGGGAAGGAGAGGAAAGGTAGAATACCTCTGAGGAGGTGCAGCTGGTAGTGTGACTTCTTAGAGACATCTGAGTTGTGAGGAGAGAAGGAGAGTGTGGAGTCGAAGATGACCCCCAGGTTTTTAGCCTCGCAGGTAGGAGCAGGAGGAGGGCCAAGAGAGGTCGGCCAGAGAGCGACAGGAAAAGCGAGAGCGGGTGTGTCGTTGAGGAGAATCTCAGTCTTACTGGCATTAAGGCAGAGATCATTGGCGGCACACCACTCCTGGAGAGCAGACAGACAGTCAGAGATGAGAGACGGAGAAGAGATGGCCGAAGGTAGCCTGAAAATGAGCCGAGTGTCATCCGCATAGCACTGAAAGTTGGGTCAGAGAGCGGCAGTGCGGTGGGCAAGAAATGCCAGGTATAGGTTGAACAGCCAGGGAGAGAGGTTAGACCCCTGGGGTACACCACAGGTAGAAAAAAAGCTAGCAGAGAGGAAGGACCCAAGTTGGACCTGGGAGGGTCGGTCAGAGAGGAAAGAAGTCAGCCACGCCAGGGCCTGACCAGTGATACCCAGGTTATCACAGAGACATTTGAGCAGGATAGCATGGTTGACCATGTCAAAGGCAGAAGAGAGATCAAGCAAGATGACGACACAGGAGGGGGTAGAATCAAGGTTGGAGAGCAGGTCTTCAAGGATGTTCAGCAGAGCAGTTTCCATGCTTCTGGCAGCTCTGAAGCCAGACCGATGGTCATAAAGACAACCAACAGATTCAGTGTGGAGATTAGGCTGGGAGAAGGATAGTTCTTTATAAAAGGGGACGGGTCCCAGACCTCTGGGATTCTCCCCTTTTGGTGATGTAGACCTGGTTCTCTATCCTGCCAGGTACTGTGATTATGAAGATGACTTGTGTTACTCCATCTGCCAAACGCGTTTTAGAACTTAGGCCATTATCACTTATAATCACATGACAGACTAGCTGTTGACCACAGAAAAAATAAATCATGTGACAAAATAAATATTATAATCATCTTTAACTTTCTTTCCCAGAATGTATACTTAAGCACATACAATCATGACAAACCTTTGCACTGGTGTTATTTCACTAACCACAGGTGCTGCAAATGGATCCATATCTTTTTTTTGTATTCGGTTGTACACAGTATAAAAGTTCACTGAAATACAGAAGACCTTTTGCCCCTACACTTCTTTGCATACCCCATCCATTTTTGTTTTCTGTTTGTTTCTATGACTTGAATCACTTGGAAAATTAAAACAGTAAAAAGTGACAATGGAAGAAATGGACCAATGAAAAGCATGGCACTGCGGCAAAGGATTCCAAAGTAACCAAGTAAACGAGCAGTGTGCGTGAGCCATTCCTTTAAACTGGGAATTATGGCCATACATCCAACCAAAAACTGGCCAAATGAGGCACATAAAAGTAAATGGGCCTCATTATAAGCTTGCCGGTCCGGTAACAACGGTACCTGTAAGCTTGCCGGTACCATTGTTACCGGACTGGCCAACTACGGGGTCTGCTCGCGGGTGCCTTTCCGCCCACCAGGTTTGACCTGGCGGGCGTACCGGCACCTGCGAGTAGACCATGTTGGATGCACCGTCACCATTCAGGAATGGTGCCGGTGCATCCAGCCTCCCCATTCCCATTGAGTCCAATGGGACTCAAATGGGAATGGGGACTAATATTTTCTGGCGCCTGGGAATGGGCAATTACCGGGTCCGCCGGGGCGGTAATGCCCCAGTAATTGCCCATTCCCAGGCGCTGGAAACAAAATGATTCGGTTTTACTGGCATGGCTGGATTGGCTAAAAAGCCATAGATGTCAAAAAGATAGTTCAGAGTGTGTTTTGGGGAGAGGGCTTGTGAAATTATCTATCCATGACAGAAAGCTACTCTAGCAGATCCTGCATTGTCACTCTGTCGGCCACTGTTGTCCATCTTGCACTGTGACAGGAGATACAATGCTCATCACAGTTACTATGGCAGAGGCTATTCCATCAGAATTTCTGTGTCAGAAAATAAAATACCATCGGAATTGATGTCACGATATGACAGAACACAGCCATCACACAATAGCGTGTAGACAATATATATCAAGCAGGTCCTGCAGGCTACTGTTGGTACCCTAAAGAAATCCAGCGATAAGTTTGAGGTAAAAAGTGCTGTGCTTTAGTCTGTGACTGGTCTACACATATGGTTAAGCCTCCCAAGGCAGTCAAACATCAGCGGATGAGACATGGTTTGTGAGTGCACTTTAGCACAGAAGACAGCTTAACTTTCATCCATGTTTGAGTCCTGTCAGAAAGATTTGCTAACAAGGGTGTTGCAGACCGGTAAGAGCAGTATTCAGACTCTTTTGTGCTGGAAATAAGCCAGGGTGAAAATCTGCCAAGAGAGCAAACAGAGCTGGTAGACAGCAGGGTTCTGGTGGAGGTATGGACTGGTGCATGCAGAAGTGTGTTTGTGGCCCTGTCGCAGGTAGTGCTTGCGAGTAGGAAGAAGTGATTAGTGCTCTCACCCCTCCAGCCTACCCTCCCAAGACCTCACCAGACACCCATCCCATACATTTCAGAATGCAATGGAGTAAATCTATGGCCGCAATACCCTTGAGAAAAGAGCCAGCTACCGATCTTATGGTCCATCCTTTGCTGGAACAGGGAACAGCAGATGACAGCCCAAATGGAGCGATGAAGGCTGTGAGAAACCAGATTTGCTCATGTAATGTATATCTAGTGATATGCATTCTGTATGTCCAATGTTGCAACAAAGGTGGTCTTGTTCAGCATTAATACCAAATCAGAGATGCTTAGAAAGGGTAGTTATGATCTGTTAGGATGTCTCTATTGTGACAGCACAGTTTGACAAACTATTACAATGTATTTGAATCAGACTTTTTCTGTCAGTACAATTGGGTTGAGCTCATCTGCGAAGGCTAATAGTTGTCTTTTTGTTTCTAGGGTTCTGTCAAGATTTTTTGTTGTGATTGAAATTCTCTGAGACTTCACTTGCATTGCTGCTGTCTGCGACTACTTGCTTCAAAATCATTGATCTGCGAGACTTGCCAAACTGGTTTGACAGAATCCCACTGGGGGGTCCAGGAAGTTGGGCAAGATGAACCAAGCAGGCTGGGGAATGCACACATTAAGTGATTCCAAGCAATGGAGAAGGTATACAGGGGACCAAATGCATCATATACCCCCCTACGTTTTTGGAAAGGAATCGACTTAAATAGTTCAAAGGAGGCAGAGTGCCTGTGGTTTGTGGACAGAACTCAAAATCACAGTTCCTGGCTTTGGGATGACAGAAGGGATGAGGATTGCGATCTGCACCGACACAGCACTCATAAATTCACCTATGCTTCATAGCAATGGGGGAGATGGAGTTCATCATAAACAAACAAAGGCAGTGAGCCTAGAGACATGAGAGACAATGGCAGACCCTCCTTTTTATTCCTCGGCCACCAATAAGTAATGCAAAGGCTAGGGGCTACAGATGGGGAGAGGGTTGGCCTATGCAGCCTTCACGCAATCCCAGAGCATGCTAAAAACCAATCACATATGTCTCTTTACTGCACTTAGAGACCCAATTCCCGGCAGTTAGGATATATAAAGGGGCTAAAGTTAAGCAAGGATGTGGGAGTTTGGAAATGAGGAGACTGCTTAGAATCGTGTGGCGAGAGTGAGGTGTAGAGCCGAGGAGGAAAGCAAGAGAAGGGAAAGGAAGGCCTAGAAAGCCTAAGTGGCACCGTCCCTGAATCCTGGGCAAGTAGTATCATTGTACCTGTGTATAAGATCCTAAAACTATTGATCGTGGCGATGCTTGACCCTCTGTCAAAGATATTCACCTGTGTACTATTGACTGTACTTAACAACTGGGCTAATACCACTGAACCAGACAGGTTTCCGTAAAGGTAGTACTGCAAACTTATTGGCCCTCATTTCTTTCCCAGTTGTCTTTCTTATTGAAATGTCGATAAACATGTCATAGTGTCAGTGCCATAACAACGCAAATGGAAGTTGAAGAAACATCGAAATTTAATTTTTACATTTTGCAATTAACTCCCCCAACTAAAGGGAGAAGAATGAACTTAAATAACTGAAATAAAATAAAACATTACATAGTCACACTAATAAACAGTCTGCCTTGTGAGCTCCCAGAAACACTGGCCAATCCAGGCGCCATCCCACCCATCCCTCTCCCATCCCACCAGAGTCTTCCAGCCTCCCTATACGACCCATCCGGCTCTCTGCTGCACTGTTAAGTATGAAATAGATGTTTCAAGATCTGTGGCCGAAAAAAACATGTGTTCTTTGTCTTGGACAAAGTCCCAAGTGCGGGAGAATCTTGCCATATGATATGTGTGCGGTAAGCTTTTCCATGGCTATGATCTCCCACACCTTCACCCACCAGTATGAAATACAAGGGCTCTCTGTGGTCTTCCTTAAGTGGGCACGGTTTATTCTCGTCGCCAACAACAAATATGATATCAGATCTGCTCTAGCACCTGATAGCGGGAAAGTACCATCCTCGGGGACATCCCCAAGAGGAGGGTCAACGGGCATAGGGAGCAAGCTACCTGTAATATCCTTTATCCTTGAGCGAATCTCTTGCATAATTGGACAGTGCCACCACATGTGTGCAAGGTCTCCCAATTGCCAGCAACCATGCCAACAGCGATTGAGTAGTCAGGGCGGATCGCATGTAACCTTTGGGGAGTCATATACCAACGGAAGCATAATTTAATGGCCCCTTCCTTAATTAGGGAGCAGCAGTAGCCCCTATGGGCTCGAGACCAAATCTTTTGCCAGAATTCCTCAGAGATTTCAATCCCCAATTCCCTCTCCCAATGTGCCATACATGGCAATCTATCCTCAAGAGAAGCATTTTCTTGCAATCAGTAGCAGGTAGATACTTTACGTGATACTTGGCCCTCCAATACTATGAGTTCTATTCCCTTAGGCGGTTGGCAAACCGCTTTTTTGACCTGGCTATTTGACACCCAGTGTCGGAGTTGAAAATATGTTATGTTAAATGATATTTATACTGCACACTATCACCACCGGAGTGGTCCCCTGGCGCTCCGTCAGATCTGAAAAGCAAGAGGGTAGGGTAAGTTAGTAGGACTTAGCAGGAAAAGGAGCAAGAACTGCTCAGTTCAGTTTACACCGTTCGCTGAGCGTGGGTGTGATTTCTTTTGGTCGGAAGCTGTCGTGTGCTGTTGTACGAGGCTATGTGTGGTTTGTATTGTTGATGCGGTGTAGTGAAGTGTGCACGGTTTTTGTGCAGAATAGCTATGGTTGTGTTATGTTTAGAATTTCGAGAGGTGTAAGCAGAGGGATGAGACTATTAGTAGGTTTGGTTAGTGGTGGCGCTCCATTGTATCTCCTATGCTTTGGCCACTTGTGATACGCGTCCCAGCTAGTTTCACGTATTGTGGTGCTCTAGGGGAAGGGAGGGACTCCCTCCTATATACTGTGTAGGGTTGTGATTTGTCTGCTGGGCTATTTAGAGGTGATGCCCCCCTGCCTCCACCCTGTGTCCTGGATAATGGATTTCTACACTGCTTCGGCCCCTGGCATATCCTGGTGTGCAACCGTCAACCTCCTTCCTCATTCCTTTGAGGTGGGCGCAAGGGACTCGGGGGGTGCCAGTGGGACTGCTTCCCCCTGCCCTTGATCTACCTGGTCCCCATGTTTTTTTTGTTCGGAAGCCACTCTTTCTCATTCAACTCTTATCCCCTCTGTCCTGAATGTTGTTCAACATAGGATGCTCCCATCTCTCTCGTTAACCTCCGTTGTTTTTGTATTTGAATCACTCCACTTCAGATAGGTTAAATTGAGTCTTACATTCTGTAAAAGTTAGTGTTGTTCCCTCCTTATATAGGTCTCTTAACCGTAAAACCCTGAGTGATTCCCATTGTGCGAATACCCTCCTCTCAAAGCCCGGGGAGAACTCTGGATTTTGCAAAACCAGGGAAAGGAGTCCCAATCCTGATTTAAAACCTAGTTGAGAGCAAGCTTTATCCCAATTGCACAAGGTAGAGCCAGTGGATTCCAGGAGGCTCTGCTGGGTGCCCCTTGCAGATTTGGAGAGGTACGGGAGGTGAGCCAGGGGAAAAGGCACACCAACCTGTTCCAGTGTCTTCCATTTCGGCCCCCTCTCTTCCGATGTCCAGTCTAACATTGGGGCAACCTGTGCCGCACGGAAGTAATGCTGAATAGATGGAACCTCTAGCCCCCCAGCTCTTTGCTTCTAAGGAGTACTTTACGATGAATTCTAGGTGGTCTGCCCCAGCAAATAAATCGGCCCACTGCCTTCTGCATTTCTATTAAGTCCCGTTCTACGTTAATGATTGGCAAGGCTTGGAAGATATACAGGAGTCTCGGAAGTAGGGTCATCTTGACTGCTCTGACTCGTCCCAACCACGAGATCTCCAGCAACTCCCACAGCTGGAGCGTATCTTTAGTCCCCTCACACAGTGCTGGAATGTTTGCCCCTAGCAGGGCACTGCAGGTATTGGTGATGCAAACTCCCAGATATGTGATTTCCCAGTCTGCTCATCTAAGAATCTGTTATCGCCAACCCCACTGACTTTCCACGATTAATGCGGAAAAGGGAAACCTGATATTAAGGCGAATCACTCCAGTAGTTCTGGAAGGCAGAGGAATTTGGAGAAAGCAAATGATGTCATCGGCATACAATGCTACTTTTAAATGTGTGCCCCCCATAAATTGGCCTGAGATATTAGGATGACAGAGTATCATCTGTGCCAAAGGCTCTATCGCTAAAGCAAAAACCAAAGGGGTAAGGGGCAGCCTTGTCTCGTGCCCTGCCCAGGGGTAGCAATGGTGACCTGAGAGCGTTGACCTTAATTCTGGTGGATGAGATTAGGACATTTGCCATAATTAATCTGGTGAAGGATGAGCCAAATCCATATGCGGGCAAAAGAGCCAATAGACAGTCCGATGACATGCTGTCAAAGGCCTGGTGTGCATCTAAGGAAAGGAGGGATAATCGGCCCGGGATGCAAGGGGCTAAGGCGATCAGATCCACCACTCGTTGCAAATTATCATGGGCAACCCTATTTTTAATAAACACCTGTCTGGTCACTATTCATTATCTGCGGGAGGACCTCTCCTAATATGGTTGCCAGGATTTTACTGTACAGTCTTGCATCAGTATTTAAGAGGGCTATGGGGCGATATAATGTACATTCTTCGGGATTCTTCTCAGGCTTCAGCAACAACGTTGTTGCTGATTCCGCCATAGAATTCGATACTTTCACTGAGTTTGAGAAGGAGTTAATCTGTAGAGGAACAGATCGATAAGTCATCCCTAGCTCTCGCCCCCTCACCTCCATCATACTGGAACAGCAGGCAAAGAGCCGTATGTGGGACACCAGGTATTGTCCCAATACTGCATTGAGTGTATGAGAGACGATATGCACTCAGACAACCGTATCGAATGTGCCCTCACAATGAAAGGGGGGAAGGATGTCTGCACACACCAATGGACATCGAAGAGCTATAAGTGAAATCAGACAAGGGCAGAGTGAGGTCATGAAGGTAAAACACCAAGACACACTGAAACGACATGCAAATACTTAAAGAATGAAGATGCAACTGGAGTAATAAGAAAAACATGTAATGGAATATGAAGACATCATGGTCACCAAAGGAATTAGCGAGTACAGATGAATTGAATGTACATACACAGTAATCAAGGTAGATGATCCATATAGAGTCTTGCAGCAGAAGAAAATATAACTTGACTAAGGTGGCCATGATGGAAAAATTGACGTCAGACTCATGTTAAAACCAATCAAGCTACCTCAGAGATAGACCAGGGCTGCAGAGTCAGGAGATGCTGGAAAAACAGCTTTGTGTGAAGAACAAAGAGGAGTCTATTGGCCTGGGATCAAGGATGCCACTTCAAGGAATAAATGCAAGGCGCAAGGGAGTCAAGAGGATAAGCCATGTATGTACAATATATTTCTCCTAGATTAAGCAAAGAAGAAAACATTGGCAAGTGCCAAGTATTGGACAATGAAAGATGCGAAAAGCATATGCAAGCTGAAGTGATCAAGTCTCCAGAGGCCAAAAGGAGTAATAACAGCCAGCACAATTAAATCAAATAGCAGTAACTGAAAGGTCAAAATTGACAAAATCGTGTTTGTGTTGCTCTCTGCACCTGAGTTTCATTTTGCTTACGTGCTGCTAATGAGCAGAAAGTCCAAGGTTGGGAGAGAATGCCAACCAATGGTCTATGTAGCAACATGCTATGCAGTGTTGCACAGGCCAACCTGCAGCTGTTATTCTGCTATAATTTGTATTGTACATATTTAGAGGTTGTTCAAGGCGTGCCTACTAGATAAAGGGCATCCATTGATATTACTAATACTTATATTATATAGGAATATATGTTTCCTTATCCAATCGCTCCCTTCAATAGGTTTTACAGTTTGCCGCATAGGAGGAAGTTATAGATGACGCATATCGAGGTATAAAGCCTTTGTTTAATTGAAACTTAAGTGTTAGTGTGTTGACTACAGTTTGTTGGTTTATGAAATTTGTTGGTGAAACCATCTGGGCTGGGAGCTTTGCCTGTTGGGAGGGAGTGAATTGCTTGGGATACTTCCTGAACAGTGTTCTCAGCTTCCAGCGCCTCCCTCACCTCTTTGAGGACCTGGGGAAGTTGTGCTTGGTGAATAAAGTCCTGAATGTGAGCTTGATTTACTTGGTGTGGGGCTGAAGCCCTAAGAAAGAATTCCTCCATAACCTTCAACTTTCCCACCTCAGTAATAACCAGTTTCCCACCCATATCCCTCAAGGCCCAATGTAATTACGGGTGGCCGCCTTCTTTAACTTAGCTGGTACAGATTATTAGGCTTGTTACGTCTGTAAAGAAAATATTGTTTTTGTCCAGAGTATCGACTGGGCAGCCTTCCCCATCAGATGTGCTGCTAGGAAATGCCGAGCTATACAGAGGCCTCAGAGGGAACGTCATTGCCTATACGTTCTTTCTCCTTATATTGGACTATTGCTTCAAATGTGGCCTGTTTCAAATGTGGCATGTTGCTGTTTGAAAGCCCTCACCAGGCTGCAATTGCTCTATAATGACCCCCTGAATCACTGCCTTCCCAGCATCCCATATAGTCCGAAAATCTAGTTACCCGGAATCGTTATCTTGGAAATAGTTCACTATAGCCTCTTCTATGTGAGCTTTCAGAGCTACATCAGTGAATATAGAGTCATTCAGCTAACAGGTTGTTATGCAGCGGGCGGTCTGGACCAGGTCTAGTAGAGAGAGCTATTGGTGGAATGTCTACCCCCTTAACTTGAGGGTTGGGAGACCAGAGAACAGAAACATATCCAGCCTAGAGAAGCCCTTATTGACCGCCGAGTAGAAAGTATAATCTCTCTCTCCTGGGTGGAAGAAGCACTACGCCTCTATCAACAAGTGCTCCCTCAATAATGTCATCATAGCATAAAGGTTTCGCTTGTTGTTAAGAGTAGGGGCCAATGATTTATCCATATCCGGGTCTATAACACAATTAAAGCCCCCTCCCAGGATAATCTCACCATCCACAAATTCAGCTAGGGTGTCTGAAAACTTTGCGAGGAAATCCTGTTTTTCATTAGGGCCATATATAACAGCTACGGTAGCCTTATGGTCACCCATGAGAGCTATAAGTAATAAGAACCTCTCCTCTTTGTCCTGCAAAACCTCAGCATTCTCAAGGGAAAGCCTTTTGCGAACCATGATGGCAACCCACCATTTTTTAAGCCTGCTAGAAGCGAAATATGCTTGAGAGTTCAATTTATTGTAGAGATGGCTTTCATCCCCCACCAGCAAGTGGGTCTCCTGTAGGAACACTAGGGCTGCATACAGAGAGGAAAGTCTGTGTAACAAAGCCTAGTGTTTTACCGGTGAGTTAAGACCCCGCACATTCAGGGTCAGGCAGGGAAGGTCAGGGGACGCCATCATGCTGCACTTCAGGCCAGAAAATCCCCAAGCGAGCCAGAGCGATAACTAGAAGAGTCCCTTCCAAAGAGCCTCTTTCAATAGTGGCTACAAAGATCCTTTGTATGATCAACAAATTAAAAATAACCACCCAAGAAACAGTGAAATCACAACAAAACATAAGGAGCAATTCCCCAAACATTTGTAGTAACTTGCGGGTGGAATTCCCTCATGGCACCCCCTTTAGCCCTTTCTATTCCCCCAAATCATAAACTAAAGATGTCAACTGGTAAAGAGTAGCAGTAAATCTGGACAATGGACCAATTAGTCCAGAGTATCAGGTCGGAGCACTCCGGTCCAGCACCATCTCAGAATCTGAAGACATTTCCACTGAGTTTCTCCTCCTTCTAGGTTTCCTGGTGCTGCTTCGGTACCCTCAAACCTGAACTGGCCTCTGCCCCAGCGTCGTTTAACTTAGGGTCCGGGGTAGCGTCTATTAGTTCAGCCGCCTCCTCCTGTGATACAATCACAGACCGTTGATTCTGATATTCAATTAGGAGTTTACAGGGGAACCCCCAGCAATTCTTGATGTTTTGTGATTGTAGCCAGGCGGTGACTATATGAAGCATCCACCTATTCACCAGTTTCCGAGGTGAGAGATCTTGATATAAGGAGAGCTTCGCACCCCGGAATTCAACTGGCTCCTTCTTTCAAGCTGCCATCATGATCCCCTCTTTGCGCTGAAAGTAATGGACTCTTGAGAACACATCTGGCAACAGTTTATTCTGTTGTTCCATCGATGAGTAAACACAATGGGTTCTGTCCAACTCCAAATCTGTTTCGCCCGGGAGGTCTTATAAGAATCAGAACAGGTCACGAACATTTTCTGTCAAAGTCCTGATCTTGTATGTGTTCAGGAACCCTGAGTATACGGACATGGTTTCTCCAGAATCTATTCTCCAAATCCTCCTGCTTAGCCCAGATTGCTTCTAGCTGCCCCTCAATGCACAGCACCCTGTTTGTTAACTCTGCATGGTCGTGCGCCTACTCACATAGCATATTTTCAACATCGTTCATGCGCGACTCCAGCCCCAGTAGGTGCGAATTGAGATCTGCGATGGATTGGACAAGTGTCTCTTTCGTAGATTTGATCTCAAATGTGAGATCCTGTTTCAGGGTGTAAAGCATCTTCATGCGGTCCTCCTTAGTAAATGTAGGATTTGCCTGCGCCTGTTCCGGGAGAAGGAGAATGTACTTCCGCATGAGCCTCTCAACCGTACTTCTCCTTGCCGTGCATGCCTAGCAGTGACTTAATGTCGCCCGCTTTGGACTTTACCCCGGATTTAGCCATCACTCTTAGGCTGGTTGGTAATCCTGTCCGAGAGTGCTCCACAGGCCAGCCCGGGATCCGCTTCTATTAGATCTAAGCAGGATTGTCTTCTTATAGGGGCACATTCCAGATACTGTTCAGGGCACCAGTATTCAGTACAAATGCACAAACATCACCAACCAGCCCAGGTTCAAAGGTGAAAGATGGCCCCAATTAGTGCAGGCTATGACAGAGACCCATAGATTGTATCTTGAATGTGGGGGTCCATGTAGCATGTACTTTAAGAAAATCGCCCAGATACCTTCGGGCTCGGTGCGCTATACAAGCAAATAAAACAAACAAACAATGTAAGCAAGCCAATTTCACCAGCCAGCCTTGGTTCACACCAATGTAGCAGAGACCCATAGATTATGAATTCAGCCGTGGGGTCCTTCCGAGTACTTAAGAACTTCAGAGCCTCAACTTCAATAGCCCAGTGTCAGCTGTAGGTGCCTCATGCTCTCACCGTGATAATACGGACCGTTTGGGGTGTCGGCACCAATATCTTATTTGACTAGGTTGTGGCACACTGTCGAGGAGATTTTAGAAATACTTATGTGTTATATTGGCTCATGTTTTACATGTTTTTATGTTTATTTTCCTGATCATTTTGTGTTATTACTTCTCTTTACCACGCTTAGAAACCCAATTCCCGGCAGGTAGGAGATATAAAAGAGCTAAAGTAAATCAAGGATATGGGAGTTTTGAAACAAGGAGACTGCTTAGAATCTTGTGGTGAGAGTAAGGTGTTGAGCAGAGGAAGGTGTCAAGAAAAGGGAAAGCAAGGTCTAGAAAGATGGACAGGGATGCTAATGGAGAGCAAATGAAGAAGGAAGGAGGATTTCATTGAAAGAGGGTGGAAGAAGGAAGGCAGATGTAGATTTAAACAGGGAGGCGATGTTAAAGTTACCAACAATGGACAAGTCCAGAGGGCCACCGATTCAGAAGGAGTCAGAGAGGTTTATGGCCAAGCCAGAGGATGGCTCAAAGAAGAATGGCGCCCAATACCCTACAAGACGTGTGACCTAAAGAGCATGCAGTAGGCACCCATGCCAGATCCCGACTCTGGAGGAAACCGAGTGTGCAATGGGTGTCTCACCCTGTTGCATCAGCCTTGGCTGAGGGGCCTATTATGACTGCCGTCTGAATGTTCAACCAGGAAAGATGGCCTAGAAATACACTGTCTTCAGTAGCCAGGTGGCCTCAGTCCAGGAGGTCCACCGTATGCTAGCAACTGCCACAAAGATTTGCTAAAACAAACTGTATGAAGACGCCTCACCCTCCAATAAAACCAAAATCCTCGAGACCCTCGAAGACATTGGGCTACTGACTCTCACTGCAGAGCAGCGAGACACGATGGACAGCCCACTCACACTAGAGGAAATACAAGAGGTCATAACCTCATTACCCACGGGCAAGGTGCCCGGTTGTGATGGACTACCCCCTGAATTCTACAAGGAATATGCAGGCGTATTGGCGCCACGACTACTGCAAGTTCTGCAAGAGGTGTACAAAAAGGGCACCATGCAGGAATCAATGGAGCAGCCACTTATAATACCCCTTTTGAAACCTGGCAAAGACCACACATTATGCGAATCCTATCGACCCATAGCACTGATCAATCAAGACACAAAGATACTCACTGCAATCCTTGCAGATCGACTGAAGAGAGTGGTCACCACACTAGTCCACCCGGACCAGACAGGCTATGCACGGGGGAGAGCCACGACCACCAACTTAAGACGCCTACAACTGATACTTGCTGAAACAAACACCAGAACTGACAACTGTGCAGTAGCGGCCCTTGTTGCTATAAAGGCCTTTGATTTCCGTAAAATGGGAGTGGTTATTTGCTACGCTGGAACACTATGGGATAGGCCAGGGGTTCATGAGATGGATCTGAATGCTGTATACGACACCAACTGCCCGAGTACGAACTGGTGCATTCAGGCCCATTTCGGATCTCTCGAGGAACTAAGCAGGGCTGCCCGCACTCGCCGCTTCTCTACATCTTGGTGTTAGAACCCTTGGCCATATACATGAGGGACATATTTCGAGATACTGGGTTGCATATTAATGGGATTACACACGTCATATCCATCTATGCAGACGACATTCTCTTATACATACAAAACCCGGAAGACGCACTAGGATCATACCTTGAGGTACTGGACAGCTTTGCGCGCCTCTCTGGGATAGCCATTAGCAGAGACAAATCCTTCTTGTTCCCTCATGCAGGGTGGGTGGGACACACAGTAGAACAACTCCCATGCTTAGAACTGAAATGGAACACGCGCACATTTCGCTACCTAGGTGTGAACATCCACCACTCCCTAAAAGACACACATATAGCCAACACCCAGCGAGCCACACACGGTATAGACGCCTCCATTAGATTCTGGGAGAAGCTTCCCCTGCCAGTGGCGGGCCAAATATCCTTAGTCAAGATGATTGTACTGCCTAGACTACTGTACCACTTTTGCAATGTGCCCTATCTCATTGCGAAGAAGTTTTTCACAGATCTTAACACTACATTAAGCAGCTTCATATGGGGGAAAGGGAGAAAAAGAGTAGCTATGGAAACGCTTTGTAAAGAATACACCGAAGGAGGGCAGAGACTTCCACACTTCGAACTATACTATCTAGCTGGACAATTGCAGCTTGTAGTTAACTGGCTGGCCGACACGGAAACCATAGAACATACCCTCCTGCAAAATGCTTTTTCCCCGTACCTCCTGAAAGAAGCATTATGGATAAAAGAAGTATGAATGCCTCCATGCTACTGCATTTAGGGAAGCAGATATGGAAGAGAATGCAGAAACTGCTGAAACTCAAGGAGCCGTACTTCCCTCAGATACCACTGGCGGCACTCAATGGTACCACAATAGAACACCTCCAACAAAGTAGGAATCATTGGGAATCCAAGGGTATTATCACCATTGAAGACCTAGCACCAGGAGGAGAGGTACTAGGGTTTCAGGAACTGATAGAGTCTCATGAGCTACATCGAGGCCAATACATAAACTATGCACAGCTAGTCAACCAGTTGAACACCAGATGGCCGACTCCTGCAGAACGACAGACAGAAAACCCGACGCTGGCTCTTCTCTACGATGTGTCAGAGGGAGGACACATGGTATCTAGAATTTACCAGACACTAGTGGAAGAACTCCCGAAAGATAAAAACAAGGGAAGGCAAGACTGGGAGTGAATACTAGGAAAAGAAATAACGGATAAAGACTGGGTGAAAGCAAAGCTCTGCCCAAAAACTGTATCAAGAAACGATAGGCTAAAGCAGCTACAATTCTATATACTCCAATGAGCATATCTCACCGCAGAGAAAATATCTCGTTTCCCAGGTGCTACCATGCAAACATGTCCGAAATGTGGGGCGGAAAATGCAGACATGGGACACATGTTTTGGCACTGCCCGAAAGTTCTATCCTACTGGGAGAAGATTGAGAAATGGTTAAGAGACAAAGGAGTAAAAGAGAATACATGGACCATGGGAGCATGTCTACTAGGCATTTATAACTTCCCGAGCAAAAACAAAGCAATTGCAAAAATTATAAACCTAGCATGGGCGCTTGCCAAGAGACGAATAGCAATGGGCTGGAAGGCGACGATGGAACCGAGCATAGAGACATGGTGGAAAGACCTACAGAGAGGGACCATTGCGGAAACGGCAGTCTGGCAGGAGGTGCTACGTACCGGAAGAAGAGAAAGCTCAATTGACATAACAATGTGGAACTCAATACTGCAGGATATGTTTGTCTCCCCCGATGATAAACCTCCATGATTCAAACTTCTCTGAACATAACTGAGCGGCGGAAGAAGCATACGGCGCTAGAACAAAACCACCACTAGACAAGTGCTGGTCTGAAAATCACCTAGAGCGTGAAAAATTGAGCGATGCGTAATCTGTGATAGTTGAAGTAGCATGTTCAAGTTGGGACTAGTTTTACCAACGTTGAATTCGGGGGGAGGCGGGTGGGAAAGTTGGGGGACGCTAAGACATTCTATAACAATATGCTATGATGATTCATTAAACCTGAAAACTAATAAACATGTTTAAAAAAAAAGGTTTGCTGAAACCCCACAACTGTAAGAACAGTTAGCGAATATAGATGAAACCTTGAGAAGATGCTTACTCAAACCTCGATCCAAAATAGGTCAAACAATCTCCAACTCAAGACAGCAGTCCTATCAGAGTCTCACTCTGCCTCATGAATGTTGCCCTCACATGCTTCTGCTTATCCTCAAAAGTTTCATTATTGGCTGACCACTGTTTGTTGTTTGCCATATGGCATGTGATATTGTACCTGAAGCATACACCTCAGCTTGCTGATTGTTCTTTCACTGGAACATTCCTGTTACAATTGTTGAGTGCACGTTTCTGGCTCTTTAAGTGTCAATGGTATGGCCTTAACCTAATAAGAACTGGCATTTTTCTCTGTGTCTGTGCCACAACACCATTTCTTCGACTGCAAGTGCAATCATCAAGGCCTCTTCTAGAGATGAGTCTTTAGTTTGGAACAACTTTTCTTGGATTTTCAGATTAATATCACCAGGTCATCCAGGTCCGTTATCTTTTCTGTCGTCTCTTTAAACATGTGGAGTATTGTTAATTTTCTAAAAACAAAAACATGGACTATGCTATAGGGCCAGCTTACTAAATGATGTTGCGTGGTCTCACAATTTGAGCATCCGAAAACATGTATACAAAGCTGATTTAAAGGTATGCTAGGGAAAGCCTCAGACCACATATGTAGTAGGTACAAGCTTACGTCCTTCCCTTTGCCAATTGCTCCACTTCATGATTAACCCAATTTTAGACAAGCAACTAAAGGTTCATCCTTTGATACTTGGAGGCAAAGTGGGTGCACCCAACTCATAGATGTGTTCACAACAGTCAAAGCAAAGCAAAGCAAATAGTTCCTGTAAACAAGACAAAGAGGACTCTGGGGTTAACTGAACATGGAAGGGTCACATGTATACAAATCTAACACTGAGTCTTGCTACCAGAGATTTGTGAAGGCAAATGTAAGGGGGCTTACTGACTAGCACACACTCCAAACCTAAAAATCTGATTACAGTGATTTATTAGATGATTAAAGAGGTGAGACTGCATGTCAGATGGGGTTTCATATCTAGGTGAGAAAATTGACAAGGAAAAATATCTCTATGTAAATCAGGGATGCCTGGCAGAAGATTACATATAATTGACAACTAACTCCAATGAGACTGTAAAAAATGGCCCTGAGGTTGATGATGACTGCTGGAGAGGCTGCATGGAAACAGTAATACCCTACACATTTTACTGAAAAGATATTCTAAGAGCTAAAACCATATATTGGACTTTCATATCTCGAGTGAGCCAGAGAGTATGATAATAGGAATAAGAAATCCCAGTCTTGAAAGTGTAGCTACACAGGAAGGGTGTCTTTTTGCCCAATGTCAGCAGCCTCCATGAAGATATCAACCTATTACAGAAGGAAGACCCGTTTGTGTGTGTACCGTAGGTATAGAGATTATGGGATGGGCTGGTTATGGAGCAAGTCCTAAATTCTCGCTCATCTATTCATGCAGCTTTTTGAAGACCTGGGACTGAATTGTGGACTTCCTTACTATTAACAATAATGACTTATGTCCACAAAGACTGATACTATTGAACTTATTTGGATACATTGGCCAAAACTTCAAAGTCGTGAAATGGCATTTGTGGCTTGATCTGGGCTTTGGTAGTTCTCAAATATATTGTACGGAGGATACAGTTACCTAACAAGGCAGGCAGGCCAGTGGCCAAGCTACTGGAGGGAACAATAAATGAGCTCAACCTAGATAGCTACGTCTTAGCACAAACTATTCAGAGTATGTGGGAAAACAGGGAAAAGTTTAATATACCATTGTTGGGATGTCATACAGATGCAAGCTGCATGCTATGGCACGCAATTTACCTAATGGTATGAATTTCTGTTTGGAGAAAAAATACATAAATTAACAATTATAAAAGTCAATTGTTGATGAAAATGTTGTCTTACCTGGCTGCTGATTGATGACCTCCTATGTGCTATTTTCTCATGACCGGATAAACTTTGCCGTGGTGAGGTGCAGGTATCTCGTATCTTTGTTGGAGTAGCTAAAATAAAACACAGAGTATAAGTTGAAAGAGGCTGTCTAGGAAATTTGCCCTTTTGAAAACAGCACCATTTTGCTTTTGTTTCTCTAACATTTGATGCCATCTACAGTTGACCTTATTATGTATTTGCTTACATTAGGTAGGGAACATACATTTGATTTTAAAAAGTAAACCCTCTTACATGGAGAGGCGTTTTGTCCGGGATGCGGGCAGGTTTCAGCGACTGTATTTCTATCACAGTCCAATGGCACATCCCTAAGAGTAGCTGCTTTATTGCAGCTTGCAGATGTAAAATGTGCAAGATACGTGCAAAATATTTCAATATGTGAATTAAAGTTGCGATTTCCAGAAGCCAAAGAAACAGAAGAGTTATTTACTTATGTTGTTTTGGCTATATTACAAATGACTAGATAGAGCAGAGTGCCATTTTCTTTTTAAATATAACCTTTTATTGTTTTTGGAGAAAACAGTACAGAAAACAAAACATATGTAATTGCTTGATTGGACATCATTAGGGTAACATACGAATCAATAGCATAGAGGGCAAAAGAAGGTCCTGGTAGATACCAAATCAGTGTTGAAAGAGTACTGGATGAAAGCAAAAACAGAGCATAGTATTCCTTATCCCTCCTCCACCCACTTACCCCAGAACTTCTGACATGTTTGGGGGGCAGCCTCTTGCATTATAAACCCTTCTCTCTAGAGACAAACATGGGTCCACCTCTGCATTTCAAAGGCTGAACTGCGGGCGTTCTGCCGAACCCCACTTTGCTGCAATAATCCTCTTGGCCAACCCCATTGTTATAGCCAAAAACATTTTCTCATACTTTGTAAACCCACTTCTCCACAAATCTACAACAGAGCTAACCTCGGATCAAGAGGCACTTGAGAGCCCATTATTGTAGACAGCTTGCAAGCGCATTTCCGCCAGAAAATGTGCGTACAGTCCCAAAGCATTTGGTAGAAGATGCCCCCCTCTCTCCCACATCTCAAACAGACATCATTGCTCGCTATGCCCCACTGAGCCAATGCCGTTCGAGAATAGTACAACCGGAAGAGTACTTTATATTGTATCACGTGTAATCTGACCGATACCCCCACCTCCCGTGGAAACATGAGCATCTCTACCCACTCCTCAGGCTTGACGGGCCCCACATCCCGCTCCCATCTCTCCTCGAGTCGGGTCAGTTCCTTGGTTCCAAAGGCAGTTAGCCCTTGGTAGAGGGTGGAGGTTACCTTGGTAGAGATACCTTCAGGGAGAAGAATCGCCTCGAGGGGCAAGCACTTCGGAATCTCGTCCAGAGAAGCAAACTTGGATTCCATTGTGTATACCAGTGCATGTACCTGTACAGTTACCCACCCAGCAGACCACACCTATACTGCAACATGTCAAAGGGACAGAGCCAACGCCCCTGTATCACATCTGCTAGGACTTGTATCCCTTTTGCTTCGCAACTTCCGAAGTGACCCATCTTAAGCAATTCAGGTAGGTGTGCATTGTGCCAGAGGGGTTGGTCTAGGGTAGACTTTCCCCCCACCCTAAGTTTTGGTGTGCATCCACCCATACCTGTCGGTTGTGCCGTATCATCGGTGGGAGGTCCCCCCCTTTCCTGCCACACTAGAGCACCTGTCTAGGTGGGCCCCACCTCTTTCATCCCCTCTATAACGCAATGTGGGGGAGCCTAGGGTCGCTGTGTAGCCATTCATTCACTGTCCCCCGCTGAGCAGTCCAGTAGTATCATTGGAGATTAGGAAGGCCGATCTCACCCTCCCATACCAACCTCTGCAGCATCTTAAGAGCAACAAGTGCATGCCCAACCCCCCTTGCACAGCAACCGAGGAAGGGTATCCTTGATGGCAGCAAAAATCCACCTGGGAACAGGGAGTGGGTCATTTTGCAACACATTGGGCCTCATTACAGGTCAGGTCAGACCGGACGGGTGGGACGGCAGCCGCACGCAGACTCGGAGTGTGCCGGTCCAGTAACAACGGTGCTGGTAGGTTTACCGGCACCGTTGTTACCAGACCGGCATGCTCATAATGAGGCCCATAGACAAATTTAGGGAGAACTAGCATTTTGAAGAGAGCCGCCTTACCCAGTAAAGTCATTGGGATAGAATGCCAGTGCATCGTGTCTAGCGCAAATTTGTCCATCAAAGGGAGAGATTAAGCCAGAGAAGTCTGAGGGGCACAGTCCCACATGAATGCCGAAATATTTGAAGGCCGAGACTGCGATGGGATAAGGACAGTCTCTTGTGATTGCGCATTTATGATATGATACGATTGGCTATTTGTAACGTGCTTACCACCCAGAGGTTTCTAAGCGCAGACCCGGGGATCGAACCTGTGTTGCTCCGTGTCGTCTTGCTTCCAAGGCAAGCACGTCGCCCTTGTGCTATCCTCCCAAGCCTCCCTTCATCAGAAAAAGAACAGATTTCTGCCAATTTATTCTTAGCCCGCTAAAACTAAAAGCCTGATAGTCTGTAAGTATGCGAGTCACAACAGGGCATGAGGCTGAGGGGTTGCTCAGATAAATCAAAAGGTCATCCGTGCAAAACGAGACCCGGTCTTCTCCCCCTCAGGGCCATTTATACGCTGCACAGTCCGGATTTTTTCTGAGTTGGATCGTGAGTGGCTCTATGGCCAGTGTGAACAGCAAAGGTGAAAGAGGACACCCCTGTCTGTCCCCCGTCCCAGACAGAAAGTCCAAACGGAGACCCCATTAACTCTGTGACTGACATTTCAGGGAGTTGTACAGAAGGCAGACCCAGGACAAGAAGTTCACACCAGACCTCATCCTGCCCATTATTTACCAAAGTGAATCCAAACAAACCATGTCAAATGCCTTTTCAAAGTCTACCGCTAGGAGAGCTAGCGGATCTAGTATAGGGGGCAGCTTGACTCATGGAGAAATGAACTCTTTGGAGATTTATGCGGCATGAACCCACATTGGTCCGGGTGACCTAGGGAGCTGATTGCTCCTAGTATACGGTTGGCCAACACTCGCGCCAGAATCTTGGCTTCCTTGTTGATCAGTGATATTGGCCTATATGAGGAATAGTGCTTGGGTGGCTTACCAGGCTCCGGAAGAACCACTATGCAGGTCTTCCTGAGGCCTGGAGGGAGGCGTCTGTCTTTCCTGCATTGTACATTAGGCGGTGCAGTGGTACAGTAAACAGCTCCCCCAGTTGGTTCCACACTTCCACCGGGAAGCCATGGGCCCCAGAATTTAACCCGTCTGAAGCTGTGCAAGCGCTTCGGCAACCTCTTCTTCGGTGATGTCAGCCTTCAGGCCCGCCGCCTGCTGTGCTGTAAGACAGGGGGTAGCCATTGAGTCGAGAGCAGAGGACTGTACAGTGCCTTGTAAAAATCAGCAAATGCCCCTCCGATGTCCACGCCCTCAGTCAATGACCCCCGCCCGAGCATCTCGAATGGTCCTTACATGCACGTTCCCCCTATCATGTTGCTCCAAACAGTGCCTTTATTCTTATATATTTTTTTAAAACTGTATTTAACTTGCTTGCAGTGAGTTACAGAGACCAACATCATATTCACATTTATGTACATAAAGATTCATATTGCAGCAGTTATGATGCATCGCCAACTTTCCTTCCATTCGTATACACGGCTATATAGTTTCCTTTGGCTGCGGGTACACGCCTTACTTACTGTATCGGTATCAAATTATCCTGGTTACGGCATGATGTTAAAGCTTGTCAACCTCTGTGTACTACCCAAAGGAATATGCTTTGGGACAGACCCTTCAAATGTGGTTGTCCCGTTCTTGGTGCTGGGTCTTCTGAGTTATAGATCCCAGATATATCCACGTCTATGTACTCCAAAAATTAAAGAATTAAGAAAATAGTATATAAAAATAATAAGGGGTATGACATACAGTAATTGTCCAGAACTCAAATTAAAGGTTGAACATGATTTTAATATTTGCTTTCGAGGTGTAATAAGAACATCCATTTTGTGACCTTGACAAACAATGAAAATACATAATCAACAGGTGATGAATTACACAAAGTGGTGTTGGGAAAATTACTCATGAGTTTGCATAAAGTAAAACAAGAACTATACATTAAATTGATCCATGACAATACATACAATACATAATGAACAACGTGAGAAATAGGGAACATGTCCAGTTGGTTGTTCAGGAGCTATGCACTCCCGACCGCCTTATCCCCATGCTGATCACGTTTTGGCGGTCTGTGGACGTTCTGTGCCGCCTTCATCAGGGCTCTTACTTCAAGACCCTGTAGAGAATAAGTGGGAGTATGCTACATCGTGTGCCTGGTGCTTGAAAAATGTTACCTTTTTGCGCATGCGAGTGGTGTGCCTATCTGCTGTAAGGCATTTGATTCGGGTAGAAAGTGCCCCATCCTTGTTGATCCTGTGCTCCTGTAGTGTGGTTCAAACAAAAGGATGGACTGTCATTACAATTGAACCGGTCTTACTCTAGTGATCTCACTGTGTTCGAGAAAAAATCGAATGGCTGTCTTTCTTGTATTTTGTAGTGCTTGCATGTTGCTAGGTATCGGGTGTACCCTTGATCTGGGTTACCCGGGGGATTTTGTTATGCATGCCCTCTGGTGGGGGAGCCCTGCCTATCTATTTGTGAGTTAATGAGGCAGAACGTACCTGTTGTAGTTGGCATGCTTTAAGGTGTTGTTCTGTCCATCTAACTTGGATATTCAGTATGCAGTGTGCTTCCGAATAATCCCCATCTAAGTCATTTCTGCAAAAGAGAAATTTGTCAGTTTAGATAGCCAGTTCGATCTGGCTTTCACGTTCATCATGGAGGGAGAGCGCTGTGCACCTAAGATTATATCATGTCTCCGAGGGATATGACTGAACATGTGTCACAGCTAAAATAGTTGTCCGCACCTGTTGTGTGTCTTCCTTCATATGGGGTGGAATCCAGGGGTGCCGTGAGGGTTGGGGCATTGGTGGGACATACCTGCTAGGTACTGTGCACTGTGTGCTTGAGCCGCAGGCACTCGCTCGTAGTTACGATGGACGGTTCCTCGCTTTGCCGTCTGTTGTCTGTGTTGTCCTGGAAACCAGGCCTTACGGCACTGTTTCAGGATGGCCGCGTCATTGCCGGCCTTGTTATCATGGTGACGCTGCAGTGCCGGAACCACACTGCACATCCTATCTCAATTACAATCAACAATGTATGATTGCGTGGGACTTGGATGGAAGCCTGTGGCCAGCATCAAATCATTCACATCCACCGGTGGGATCATCCCGAGCTGCCTCCAGGGCACGAGGGTTCCGAGGTCGCAAATTGCATTCAAATGGGTTCTATGCATTCTACTGAGACACGTGGTGGGGGCAAAGTGTGATGTCATGCCCAGTTTGAGCTGGGTCTCTGTCTTGCTGTGCATTGCCCATCACTAGCTGTCCCTCAAGTACGTGCTGGGATAATACCCTGGCATCAGTCCAAGGGCATTCCTGCTGGTACCCCGCACATATATTCTTCTAATTGGACAGTTAATGGAATTCCTCCAAGGGTGTTGTATATGTCCTGGAGCCCATGATTATACTCAAACATAGCCAACCAATCTAACACATCCAATTTAGGCTCATACATATCCACAAGCTCTTTAGGCATCCGGGGTCTTAAGGGACTGGAACTCCTACAGGATCCGGAGAGAGAAGCATTTTCAACAGACAATTTGTTCATCTCTAGCTCATGCTTGAGCTCCATTTCTCTGAGCCTTAGTTCTTGGTTTAGTTCTTGGTGCCTTTGTTCTGCTTGAGCATTAAGTCTCTTAAACTCCAATTCAAGCTTGATTTTCTCTAGTTCTAGACATTGAGGACTAAATGTGGGACCTGGTAAAGGTCCAGTAGGTACAGCTGGTAGAGCAGACAGAGGCCTAGGGGGGACAGTTACAACAGCCTCACCCTCCTCTTCTGACTCTGCCTCAAGATTTTCAATACTTTGATCAATATCAATATCATCACTGTTATCTACATTTTCTGGGAGAGTAGGTTCCTCTGAACCATCACCCAGACTTTGGTTAGCTAACAATCTTTCTATTAGTTCCATTTTCTTGCCTTTAGTCAGGAGATTCTTATGCTTACAGAGAACTCTTAAACAATCAGCAGTTTTTGTAGCAAGGGACTCTTGACTATAACTTTCCATAGTTGACAGGTTAGAAAATAAACTTTTTAGTGCTAAGCTTTGTGGTTAGTTGCACTAAGGTATCTAAAAGCACACTAAAATGCATACTCAATACAAATCCCACCGTTGCACACCAGTGTTAGGCAGAAACCTGTGCAGTTCCCTTAGGGACCACTGCAAAAAGTTTAAGACTACAGGAGTAAGCAGTAAACCCAATTTGTAGCAGTCTGCACCACCCAGATTTACCTGGTAGCTGTGGCTGTGCAGTCAGACTTCTCTCAAGAAGAGTTAGGCAGTATATAGAGTATACACAATAGGGCCAAAAATACAGTAGCACAAGCAAACACTGACCAGAGCTTTGGTATAAAGTATATAATTATTTATTTAAAAACACACTTGTAAAAATACACTGGCACTAATATGTCAAGCAAGTTCAAACACAGTCACTATAAGTATATACACCTCCCTAGTTAATTATTCGACAAGTCTAGGTTAAGGCACCACTTATTTAGCAAAACAGAGGTGAGCGCATAACGGTAGATGGCACTCCAATCATTCCTTTAAAAAGGGAGAGAAAAGGCAGAATAGGAAAGAAACACAGTACCAACACTTTGAAGAAACCACAGCAAGTCAAGAAAGGCAGGGTCTACCGTAGAGCAAAAAGTTCATAGGCCAGGCCCACTCTTGGAGAGAGCAAGGCGGAATGTGCCCAAGATCACACAGTGGAAATGCACTCAAAGTCTTTGCAGAAAAGTCAAAAGAGGTTGGATCAGTTCAGAAAGGTAAAGTTAGCAGGTCCGAGGTCACCCCAGGATAGAGAGTCAAGGATTTTCAGGACACCTTGGACAATCTGTTGCGAGGGAGACTAGACGGGACACAGTACCTGAAATGGTGAGAAAGCTCCAGCGGGGGCAGTTGTTCCTGGCAGCGGGTACAAGTCGGGGCTTCGTCCAGGGGAAGAGATGATCTCGACGTGGAGGAAAGCTGGAGGTCGTTGCACTGCCAGGGAAGAAACCAGCCGCGGAGTTTCCCTGTTAAAAGGTACGACCCTTTTATTCGCGGTAGTGGTGAAGCGTGGCAAATTCGGCCGCTGGGTTGCTTGGCACGGGCGATTCGACCACGAGACGATCCAGGAAGGCAAAAAAGGCGAACTGGTTGGTCCCACCAGCTCAAGGGGAAGAAGACTCTCCTGGAAGAAGATGTTCTCTGTCGTTGGGGAAGTGGTGAGTTTGTACAGCAGGGCTCCACCGGTGGTGTTGTCGTTGTAGATGGCTCAGCTTCTCCCCTCTTCGGATTCTTTAGGTCCTGTGGCGACTTCTGAAGTTCCAGTCCCCAAAGCCCTGCTTTTATGCAGCAAAACCCCCATTCATCAGCCTAGCTGTCACTGAAACATGCTAGGTGGTGAGCCGGGCGGCTCACCACTGGGCCAATCACACAAGAGTGTGACTTGAGTTGCCAAGGCAGCTCAGTCCAGGGTGCTTATCCGCCTCCCACACATCCTGTTGACCCCAGACAGAGTGGCACCATTTGGAGGGCTTCTGTGGAGAGGCCCGCCAAAAAGTGGAACAAAGGGCTCGACTTGGGTTAGAGTTTCAGAGGCGAACACAAACGCCATTTTAAAACCGATTCCTGGCAAAAAGACCCAACCGGGGAATAAATATTAAATAAATAACCCGGCGGTATCTTTAACATTGCACCAAAAAGTGGTGCGTTTAAAATGAATGGGAAAATCCCATAGGAAATATTCCGGTGGAATATTTCGCATGGTATCGACTGCCACCAGCCAGAAACTCGACAAGGGGGACTGGACAGTGTCCCCTTGGAAAACAGACCCAGGGGCAATCGAATTACCCCTACCAGTACTTCCACAATATGATGGTTTGTCCTGGTTCTGTTCACAATTTGAGACTAGTAAAGCCAATGGTGACTTTACATGCCCTGGGAGACAGTAGTCAGTCCCAGGGTATGGAGTCTATGTTTGGGGGACACTATGACACCCCTGTGTTACTGCACTGAGGGTGCTGTGTAACACACATACCAAAAACACATGAAGCCCTATGAAGTAAAAGACCCCATAGCCCATAAAACACATTACATAGTCAAAGGACATTCTCAAATCATGCCTAAGAGTGGGAGAAAGAGAGTCTCACTCTTAGCAGGAGAAAAAAATAAACCCCAAAAATCCAGCAAAGCTGCTGGGGGACTCACTAGGTTTGGGAAATTAGCCTTAACAGAGAATTCTCCATAACAGGCTGAAGCTCACAAATATATAGGCTTGGGGGAAAGCCGACCTTAGAGCAGCACCTTTGGCACAATTCAC
The DNA here is from genome assembly GCF_040938575.1 of Ambystoma mexicanum. NCBI lineage: Eukaryota > Metazoa > Chordata > Amphibia > Caudata > Ambystomatidae > Ambystoma > Ambystoma mexicanum. The sequence continues at coordinate 1,087,172,741 of NC_090937.1, read as the reverse complement.
ACTTGCCTGAGATATTTAAAATGGGACAGTTCCATTGTTGGGAAGAAAGTGGGATACGAACCTCAGGGATGTGGTGCAGGAGGGACGGCTCTGTACATTCGTGGAGCTGCAACTTAAGTATAGATTACTGGGCAAGGAGCACTACCATCATCTACAATTGGAGCATGCCACAGTTTCCCAGTTTCCATCCTTGGAGGAGATTCCACAAGGCTATGCCCTTGAAGCCAATCTTCTGCCAGAGTGCATTGATACTAAGGTGACCTCCACCCTCTATCAGATACTAAATGCGTTTGGGGCCAAAGAGCTCACCCGGTTCAGAGAGCACTGGGAAAGGGAAGTGGGGGTAATAGAACCCGAGGAATGGGTCGAGGCACTCATGTTTGCAAGGGACATTGGGATATCGAGCTGGCTCAGACTCATTCAATACAAAATAGTGCACCGGGTATATTATTCTAGGGCAGTGCTCGCCCAGTGGGGCAAACAAATGATGACCGCTGTCTGAAGTGTGGGAGCTCGGGGGGGCATTTTCTTCCATATGATATGGGATTGTACCCAGATCCATGTCTTTAGGGGGAGGTGTTTGCATAAACTCTGCACGTTGCTGAGGGTTCAGGTTCCCCTAGACCCGAAACTGGTGTTGCTCGGGGTATATGGGGAGAAGCAGGGTTTAATAAATATGAGAAAGTGTTCTTGTCTACATCAATGGCACTGATTAAGAAGACCATCGCAGTCCTGTGGGGAGCGGCAGGATGTCCACGGGTGAGCCGCTGGAGAGCTGAAGTGGAGAGAAATATTTCACTGAAGAGGCGGGTCTAACACGCTAGGGGTTGCCCCCAAAAGGTCTGGGGAAGATAGGTGAGGGAGGATTAATGGGTATTGTTATTTGGCTGTTCTCTCATTTTTTCTTGGATGTTTTTTCTTGGATGTTGGAATGTATTCTTATCTCTGCTGCTATGTCATTGATCTGCAAGATACTCCACTGATTATGTTTAATCAAGCATTGGCAAATGTTTTCTTTTTGTTGTGTGTTAATTTCAAAACAACAAAAAGTGTTAAAAAAAAGAAGGAACATATGGCCGAGGTAAGGTCTATAGTACACTCACATTTTAATAAATCCCAAGAACATCAAAAAACCAACTATGACCGGGACACCATCACCAGTTCCTTTTCTGTTGGTCAGAAAGTTTTGATACTCCTTCCCACTTCAGAACATAAAATTCTCTCCCGTTGGCATGGTCCCTATGAAGTCCTTGAGCAAACGGGACCCTGTAATTATTGGGTATCACAGTCAGATACAGGTAGAAGGGCCACAACACAGATTTATCACGTCAACCTGTTAAAGGTGTGGAGGGAGGATCCATATGAAACAACTTCTGTACTGATGGCCAGTCTTCTGACCACAGTTAAACGTATTATCCCATTTCGACAACTATCCCATGCCCTGCAAATGAGACAGAGGAACTGTACATTACCTTGCTGCCAAGCGCCATCAAACCTAAAGACATTTGGGCTGACCTCCAGGAGTACTTGGCAGGGATTATCGCCCTGATGTGAACTGATAGCTCCCCTATCTGCTATGTTTTATGTCTAGTTATGTGTGCCTAACAAGACTGTATTTTGATTTGGTCATGCTTCTAGTTGCAATATGTGGCAATAACGACAGTGTATTCCAAGTGTACTAAACAGTTAAAAGAAACAACTGTCCCATGCCCAGGATAGATACCTCATTTATAGACTGGGATCTGCAATTTCCCTCTCCACGATTGATCGAACTAAGGGCTATTGGCAGGTACCAGTGAATCCAGCAAACAGGGATAAGACAGCTTTATCCTCTCCTATCAGGCTATTTCAGTTTAAAGTTCTACTGTTTGGTCTCCATGGAGCACCCGCAACCTTTCATAGATTAATGCATTGGGTTCTCTGGCCATTCTCTAGATTTTGCAGGGCCTACTAAAATGACAGATATTCATCGTAGAACTTGGGAGGAACGCTTGATGCACCTCTATGAGGTTACCAGGGCCTTGAGGAAAGTCGGTCTTACTGCCAACCCCAAAAAATGGCATTTGTCTCAATGTGATGTTAGGTATTTGGGTTTTTTGACAACAATGGGCTTCTAACAACCCCAAACTGAAAAGATTAGAGCAGTACAGGAGACACTAATACCAAAAACAAAACGAGACATAAGAGCCTTTCTTGGCTTGGTGGGGTATTATAGGCGGTTCATACCAAACTATTCCTCCATCGGCTCTTGTTTTACCAACAAGATAAGAAATGCAGGAACTAAAAAACTCAAATGGGATTAAACCGATCAGGCCAGCTTTAATACCTTAAAATCTATCCTTTGTGGTGCACCGGTATAGCTACCCAACTTCACTACATAATGTATTCCAGACGCCTCAAAGACTGGTCTAGGGGCTGTTTTGTCCCAGAAGTATGAGGGAATAGATCATCTGGTTTTATAGATCAGTGAAAGCTCTTCCCTAGAGGAGAAAATTATGCAACAATTGAACTAGAGGCTCTAGTTATTTGAAGTAATATCTCACTGGTAGAAAGTTCCAGCTAGTTACTGATCATTCACCCCTCACCTGGATGAGTCTCCATAAAGACACAAACCCCAGAATGATGGTTGTTTTCTTGATCTCCAATCCTATTGCTTTCGGGTACAACACAGAAAAGGTAGAGAGCAGGGCAATGTGGACTTCTTGTCTCATTTCCACTTGGAGATAGGGAAGCCAACACCATAGGAAAGGGGAAAGGTATGTGACAAATCTGAGGATATCGTCCCTTCTCCCCTAGGGGAAGACCTTTCCCATAGGGTCAGGGCAGTGAGTCCACCGTCCACTAATCACCCTGGGGGTGATGCACAGAGGGAGGATCACATGGGGAAGGAAGCCCCAATGGGTTTGGGGACGACTATTCTCAGAGAACACGGTATACCCCCGCTTCAATACACCCAACCCCTTCTCCAATGCCAAACCTTCCTCCCTCACTATACGTAGAGCCAATGTCTTCTATTGTCAAGTTAGTCAATGTAATATCCCTGACAACACTAAGACAGCAGAGAATACAAACTTTGCTACATATCCCTCTATTTTGAGTACTGTGAAGAAGAAGATGACTGAGAGTTTGAAGATCACTCTCGAGAGCCAGAGTGAGCGCTCTAGCCTCTCACGGTATGCGATTGGTCTAGGGCAATTCAACAATGCAGCACAGGAGCTCAAAGGCAACTCAGCTGAGATGCAATGGGAGAGCTGCCCTCCTCCAAGGAACTGTGTGAGCCCTGCATCAGGCGAGCAGACGAGAGCAAAAAGGGAAGCTGTGAGCGGAGGAGAAGCAGAACCCAAATGTGGTCCAGTACAGAAAAACTACTCGGTTTGCTGCTGAGTCGAACCTCTTTGCACCCCAGACCCTGGCAAAGTGCCCCAGAGAGAGGGCGCACAGCTGTAAAGAGCTAGACGTCTGCAGAGTGCTCCAGACCCCCAGAATTACAAAAAAAAGGTTTACCTCTGCACCTATATTAAGACTTGCTGACCCTAGTCTGTCTTTTATCATGGAAGCCGATGCATCAAACAATGCTCCAGAGGCCCTGTTGCTACAATAATATCCGGACAGGTCTGATGCATCAATAGCTTATCAATTCAGGACCCAACCTTAAGCAGATCAAAATTACAACATCTTTGAGAGGAACATCTCGCTATAAAAGGCACCTTCATTACTTGATGACACTTATTGGAAGGGGTTCAACATCCCATTACTGTGATTACTGACCATAGAAACCATGAATACTTAAAGACAGCTACAGCTACTAATCAAAGACAGAATCATTGAATTTGTTTTGATTTTGTAGTTGCATATAAGCCCGGCAGTACCAGCACCAAAACAGATGCCCTCTCCAGACGTCAACCTATCGAACATGAAGACGCAGTAGGCATTCCTTTTGTCCCACAGGATAAGGTGTTAATGCCGACTACAGGACCTATTCCCCTCTGGGAAAAATACCTGAAAAGATCTTACACACCTCATCAAATAGAGAAAGTCTTGGCAACTCATCCATGTCATTGCCAAATATAAGGTTTATGTTTACAGGGGAAACAACTATGGTTACCCACAAGGGAGTACCATCTGACTGCCCTGAAATGGTGTCATGACCTCCCAGGTGCAGGGCACTTTGGCCTTACTAAAACCCTAAAAAACCTAGAAAAACATGTGTGGTGGGAAACTATGAGAAGGGATGTAAAAGACTATCTGCAAAGATGTGGTATATGTACACGCTCCAAGTTTTCACGAACATCCCTGGTCGGACTGATACGACCTCTGCCGCTTGCTGATTATCCTTGGCATACTTGTACGATGGACTTCATAACGGATCTACCTTGGACAGAAGGATGTACCGCCATCTGGCCGGTTGTGGATTCATTTATGAAACTAGGGCATTTCATCGCCCAACCTAAAGTCCCTACAGCCTCTCAATTGGCAAGAGAGTTTATCCAACACAAATTTAGACATCACAGGTAACCCCAAAACATTGTTGACAATAGAAGGGCCCAATTTGTCTCAGCTTTCTGGAAAACCTTTGCCAAAACCCTTCACAATTCCTTACCTTTTACCTCAGCCTACCACCCCAAGGGGATGGGCAGACCGAAAGAGTAAACCAGACTGTGGGCCAATATCTATGCTGCCATACCACTGAACATGATATTCCCCATGGCTCAAGTTGCATACAATAATGCTTTTCACACCTCCCTACAAGATATACCATTTCATGTCTCATATGGACTATATGCGGTTTCTTCGCCTATAATTGCTAATTTTGCTAATTCTATTCTGGTGGTACAAGATCTAGTGAAGCAGCTACAGACAGGTCAACACAATGCTTTACACCACTTAACGCAGGAGCAAAATTATGCCAAGAAATATGCATATAGAAAAAGGAAATCAAGTCCCTTATATGTTGAGAAAGATATGGTCTGGCTATCAACCCGACATTATCAGAATACCTGCCCGTCCTTAGAAACTAAAACCACGCCTTATAAGTCTGTTTCCTATGGAGAAAATCATGAATCCTGTAGTTGTGCAACTTACTATCCCTCCAACATATGAGATCCACCCAGCATTCCATGTATAGCTCTTGAAACCTTTCAGTCATACCCAGTCCTTTCCTGACAGGATACGTTTAGAATTCCCAGCGGTAGGGTTGGATGTAGAGTATGAGATCTCTAGAATCCTAGATGTCAGTAGATACCGTAACAGAGTAGAGTATCTGGTGAACTGGAAAGGATATGGCCCGGGAGATAGATCTTGGGTTCCAGCTAGGGACATCCATGCCCCAAGACTACTCAAGCTACTTCATAAATACCACCCGGGAAAACCGGGAAGGAGGCCCGAGGAGGAGGCGTACTGTTAGAAGTACTCCCCCCAGAACAGACTGGTCCTGCTTCTCTCTGGCCGATTGTGGTAGCCCAGCTGGACTCGTCGATACCTAGCCGCTGTCGGGAGATTTTCCGGATAAAAATACAGCAGAAGAATGGCGTTCTCAAGCCCCTTCCAAGATGGCTTCCCTGCAGGGTCATAATTCCCTTCCAACATGGCCGACCATATTAGGCGACGTCCATATGTTCCGGATGTATCATCAAGAGGATACGAAAGGGGCAAAGAAACCAACTACTGTGTCTTGCAAATGCGATTCCAGATGATGCCAGGTTGTCCTTCAATTAGGAAATTAGTATTTATGTTATTTCATGTAACCTCGGTTATTAAAGTCCGGTAAGCGGAAATTGACTTACCGTTTCCTGAAGGATTCCTTTCCTCTCACATCTTGTGTAAGACCGCTGACCTTTTCATCTGTTTTCTGTGGATGAACAGAGAACTAGCCCAAGGGTGCAAAGGGTGGCTTGAGCGATTGTCAGGAGGGTCCAGGTAACCCCTTTAAGAAAGGGTACAGGGAAGAGAATTGTCTAAATGCTTATTGTTACTTACAAACGCTTTTTTGTTATTTGCCTTTGGAGCTCCTATCTGAGGTGACCCAGGTATCCTGCACAGAAGATAAACAATAAGTCGCTTCTCTTTTGGGTGTAAGGATCCCCTACCTGTAAAAATCTCCAGGGGGTGATCTCTTACTCTCAAAGAGAAATTGACATATCCACATGACTCCCAGGAGGTCGTAGCATCTCGTCTAAATCTTTCAAGATCTGGCACCCAGCAGGAGAAAATCTCCTCCAGAACTTCCTGGCAGAGCTCCCACTCCTGGGAGGTTGAAGACTGCCTGCTCAGTGCATCCTCTAAAGTGTTGTACTCGCTGGTCCGATGGGCCGCAATCAGCGATATGCTGTCCTCCAGAGCCCAAAACCATATTCTCGTCACTTTTCTGCACAGTGGCAAGGAGCCCACACCACCCTTCTTGTTGAGGAAATGCATGGCTAGAGTATTATCTGTCAGGGCCAATACTATTTTGCTGTTCAGAGAGGGGAGGAAAGCGACCAGGCTGATCGCCCTCAGCTCCAGCAGTTTGATGTGCTCCTGACACTCCGATGGTGACAACCCGATGGGGACCAGCGTCTGCTCACCATCAGATCCTGTAGGTGAGCACCACAGCCCTTCAGGCATGCATCTGTGACTTGAGTCACTTGTGGCCAGGGGTGACATAAAAGAGACCTCTTCATAAGGTTGTCCCTAATGGACCACTATTGTAGGTCTATGAACACACCTTCCAAGACCAGAAGAAGGTCTGATGTCTGTCTCTGAAACTGAGACCACTGAGTGACCTCATGCACAGACGGGCCTCTGGTACCACCAAGTTGCATGATGCCACTAAACCCATCAAGCGCAGAAAGGCTGAGGCTGGAACTGCCGTCTGAGGTTGGAATATCTGGCCATCTAGAAGTTGTTCATCACTCTGTTCTCGGGTGGAAACCCCAACCCAGGAGTGTTCCCAAGAACGCCCCGATGAAATGGAGGGACTGGCATGGCAAAACCTGTGACTTCTTTTAGGGGAGAAGCCCAAGCTCTTACAACATGCTGCACATCTGGCACAGATGTGCCGACACTAGATCTGATGAGCAGGCTCGGACGAGCCAGTCGTCCAGGTAGAGAAAGACATGAATGCCCTCTCTCCTGAGCCAAGCTGCTGCTACTGCTAGCAGCTTAGGGAAGACTGTGGGTGCTGATGAAAGACCGAACGGAAGGACTTTGAACTGAAATGACAGTTCCCCATTTTGAATCTCAGGTATTTTTGTGCTTCTTGTGAATATCCACATGGAAATAAATATTCAAGAGATCCAGGGAAACAAGCCAGTCGTTCACATGCAGGGCGTTAGAGGAACCATCTTGAACTTGTCATTGCGCAGGTACAGGTTCAGAAGCTGCAGATTCAGGATGGGTCTCAAACCTCAGTCCCTCTTCGGCACCAGAAAGTATGTTGAGTACGAACCCTGCCTAGTTCTGAGCAGGGTACCATCTCGATGGCAACCTTTGCTAGAAGCTAACGGATCTCCAACAGCAGGAGAGTTTTTGGAAGCAAGGGTGTCACTCTGGAAGGTGAGCGGCAAAGAGGAGGCAGTAACCCAGCTGGACAGTCTGCAAGGCCCAGGCGTCTGAGGTGGTATTTCTCCATTCCTCGCCAAACTGGGATAACCTGCCACACACAGGGAATGAATGGCAGAGGGCTGCTTCACAGAGGTTTTGTTCTGTGGTTTGCGGATGGCACAGACGAGGATGAAACGCCTCATCCAGGCGCATCGCGTCGCTTACCCTTGTAGAGACAGTGGGCCTCATTATGAGTTTGGTGGTATCTCGGTGATAAATCTGCCGAGATACCACCAAACAGATTTTCCGTTACTGCCACTTGGTCTGGCGGAATTGATGCCAGATTACAAGTGGCAGTGTTAGTCCCCATTTATGGAGTCCTTAGGACTCTATGGGGATTTCAGCAGAAATGGCTGTGTGTTGGCAGTAAGGTGGCAGAATTACCTCCAGCATTTTACTAGAGGTTTTTCCTCCACCTGACCTCCAAACCCATAGTTCGGCGGTGCAGTAGTGCAGCGGTAATACAGTGGTACGTTTTTGCCCACACCGCCAAACTCATAATGAGGCCTAGTGTTGTGCTTGCTGCAAGAGGAATTCTGAGCCTACCCTTTTGGGCATAAGAGGTGAAGGGACAAAAAACCCCTGCCTGCTGCGCTTTCTGGACACTGCTGCTGTATCAAAAGTCCCAACAACTTGGCTGTTGCCTTGAATGCTTGTAACTTCTGGAGCATCAGCCTTGGTGCCGAACAAACAGTTTTTGGAGGTTACATAGACATATTCCCACGCGCCCAGACTTTACCAAGCAATGAAGACAAATGACTCCCTTCTTGGTGTTCAAACTGAACTTTGATGTTTTTATTACTATAATTGTGGTGCCGAACAAGTTCATGCCATCAAATGTCAGTGACGAACGCTGGCATCCTCAGCCAGGAAAAAAGCCTCAAGACGGTTCTTGTAGCCATCGTCCAAGCGACGCAGTCTGCAGTGTCCAGCCAAACAGCAGAATTTGACCAGAGGCTTCCTTGTCGACTGTCATAATGGCCTCAAATTCCATCCCGCATTTCCCCTTTGGGGATGTGCTCTCGCACCTCAGTCATCACTGACCAGAGATCAAACGAGAATATGGCACAAGGGGCATTGATGCACTGGAAACTCAGACTCGGGGAGCCAAACATCTTCCTGCTCCACATATTAAACCGTTTGCTCTCCCTATCCTGGGGCAATGACAAATAATGAGGTTGACTTGAGGTTCGCAGTCAAAGCCTGCACCACCAAACCCTCCTAAGAAGTGTGGGCAGAGATAAATAAAGTGTCTGAGGGAGCCAGCCTGTGCTTCTTGGCCAGGTTACTGTCCACCGTGAGGACTGATGCGGGTTTGCTGCACAGTTGCACTATGGGTCCCTCCACTTCCTGATTGAAAGGCTGCAAGGTCTCATTTTCAGTCCCTCATCCAAAATGTTGCACAGGTCAAACTGCAACTTAAGCCTTGAGGGGGACAACAGCCCTAGGGCATCGACCACCTTCGCCATCAGGTGCTGATAAGCCACCTGTGGCTTTCCGGGGCTAGCAGAAAGCAACATGTCAACCTCTGCCAAGGTGTCCAGGCCCTTAACCCCCAGCAAGTTGGCAGCCAGGTCCACCAAGTCACTCTGTACTCCGTAAAACTCCTCTGGGAAGTCTCTCACCTCCCTGGGGCGTAAGGGTTCCAGTTTGAAAGTGGCCATCCGCCTCCTTGTCATAAATGTCCTCTAAATGTGACATATATGCCCTCCTTGGGAGCAGAAGGAACTCATTAGTGACACTGATGCCATCAGCCCCGTTGGCCCAGGACCATATATGGGGGGACCAACGTTCGAAGACAGAATGGTGTATCGCTTGTTCGCGATTTTGTCGCGTTGTACTGCAGAGTCCCAGTCGGATCATCCGACTGCGGTGGGGTCCGCTGGCTCAGCCAAAAACAGAGCCGCCAGGGCTGATGGTGCTATGGTGTGGCCCCTGGCATCAGAGAAGCCGGTGCCAGGGCCTTGGCAAAGATGTCAAGCATCTTTAAACGGAAAGACTCCCATTCCTCCGGTGAAGAGGACTTGGATCGGAAAAGGTACCCATGGGGTCTCTTCTTCATGGCCTTCCTTGAAGTGGTGGCTTCTCTTCTTAGTTATTGAATTTTTAAAAAATGTATTTAAGCACTTGGTGGAAAACATACAGGGCACTTTATGCAGTTGATAACAAAACACAAGCATTCGGTGTGACCTCTATACAATAAAGATGTTGCATGCATATTAGCCCTCAGATTCAGCCTTCATTATCTATTCCGTGGGTTACTGTCTCTCGCAGATACTCATGAAAGTCTGAACAAATTTCTTTGGGGCAACAGCTAGCCGGTGATAAAGTTTCGTGTAGCTCCTCCATCTCATTTGTCCATAGAACATTGGTTTGCCACATTTCTATCGTAGGTGGTAGTTTCTTATTCCATCTCAACAATATACATTGTTTAGCAAGTAGAAGCCCCAAATTTAAAAATCTGTGCGTCGCCTCGGCCATTTTGCCAGTGAATCCCAATATGCAATCCCAGAGAGACGGTGTGATCTGGTGCTTCACTATTGCAGACAGCACCTGACGGACTTCAGCCCAGTATGTGGTTAGTTTAGGGCAGGACCAAAGCATGTGAAATAAGTTAGCATTCTCTGATCGACACCTGGGGCAGCTGCCCCCACAATCTGCTTTGAAAAGATGAATCCATGATGGGGAGTAGTGCAGCCTATTTAGAATTTTAAAAAGTAAAGTTGAACGAGATCACTTTACATAGTGCAAATAATACCCCCAGTTGTGCATCCGTGAATTCCACCCGCAGGTCTCTGCTCCCTTTAGCCCTAGGCACAGAAATTGCTGGTGTCATATCACGCTGCGCTAGTCCATACAGCATGGAGATACTTTTCTTGCTCTCAGTATTATTCACTATCCATGAAGTGGTATTTAAAAGCAGCCCACATGTGGTGATAGTATAACAGATGTAACGGGTTGTCCCTGATGTTGTCTTCCACCTCTTCCCATTAAACAAAATGTCCAGCAGGGTACATGTCCCCCAATTCATGTATATGTGCTGATCGCCAAACCTTCCCAATATCACTGTCTGGTGGGGGTCAGGGCCTGTACTTCCCATATCGAGGCATTTTTATAATACGGGATATGATCTTCTTGAATTCGCAGGAGTTTCACCCTTGCATATTTCCAGCAGAATATCGGATCTGTAATCGCCCCCAAATTACAACGATTTCAATGACCTCAAGCCTATCGACATGTGTTCCAGCTTCACATGCGGTCGTCTACCGACCTCTCCGAACCAATAGGTTGCATAATAAACCTGTGCAGCCAAGTAGTATAACTCAAAATTCGGGGCAACGATTCCACCAGCTTCAAAAGGAAATGCCAACGCTGATCATTTCATCCTGACCGTTTGTCCTGAGAAACTCAGTGCATAGTGCATTTAGTTCAATAAAAAAGGCGAGGCCCTGACACATCAGAATGTTTTGAAACATATAAAGTGAAAGTCTGCCTAACATTGACATTGGGATCTGCCCCAATCGTCATAAATTGACCCTAAAGTATGTCACATATGCTGTGTAATTATTTTCCATCATCAGACCCTAAAACCAAGATACTAGTACACCCAAGCATTTGAACGTTTCCGCCGTCCACCTAAACCCTCCCTTGTAAGCTAGTTCCTCTGTGTGATCTGTCAGGAGAAATTTCTCAGATTTGTTTCTGTTCAAATGGAGGCCTGAGTATTTACCAAAGTCTATCACTACCCATACCAATTTTTCCACATTTGCTTCCGAGTCCCACATGTGCAACAGGATATCATCTGCATATACTGATATTATTTCTGGGGTTCCCCCATCCTGACACCAGCTTTGCTGTACTTGTCCCAAATCAGGTAAGCCAGTGATTCTGGATCATTTGTGTGTTCTATCACCATGGCGAACAGCAGTAGGGACAGTAGGCAGCCTTGCTGCATACCACCTGCCAAATTGAGCACCGGGGACAGCGCTCCATTGGTGAACACTCTCACAACACTCTCACAAACGGCTTAGTGTACAATAGTTTAATCCAAGCTATAAAATGTGACCCAAACCATAATTACACCCAGCAGCTGAAAAAAGGAAAGGCCACAAAACCGTATCAAACGCCTTCTGCATATCCAATGATATCACCACAGCTTGCACTTCCGGATTCACTCCAGTCATGACAGTGTACAGTCTGCACAGCTTCAAGGCCATGAAGTGCCCTGGGACAAAACCTGACGGATCTGAGTGTACCACATGAGACAATAGCAGTAATAATCGGGTCGCTATGGCCTTACAGAATATTTTAGCATTTACATTTACAAGCGAAAGCGTGCAGTAAAAACCGCAGTCCTCCGCTGGTTTGTCAGGCTTCAATAGTAAGATTATAATGGCTTCTCGTATCGTGTTCGGAATGGAACCCCTCTGGAATACTTCCTCCCATAACCGAAGCAGGTATGGAAATACAATCTCCTACTACCCTCTAAAAAACTCAGCCACCTGCCCGTTAGATCCTTGCTTCCATGCCGCTAGGCAGAACAGGGATTGCAGCCTTGATTTCTTCCACGGACATTGGGGTTTCTAAGATCTTGCGCGCCACCCTAAATATCAACAATATCGGGATCTCGCTTAAGTACTATTTGATCTTGGCCTGTGAGGCACATCCCTTTAGTTGATACAAATTAGATTCGAACGTGTAAAACACTGCATTAATATCTGCATTTGTGTGTGTCATCATACTCTCTGCATCTTTTACATATGGTATATATCCATTACCCCTTTCAGTGTTCGGGCTAACAGGCGTCCTGGCCTGTCCGCCGCTCCATATAGCCTAGCCATCATTTGCCTATCCATGAATTTTAACTCCCTCTGTGCCGCCCTGTGAAAGATGTCCAGTTCAGTTTTGATTTCTGCCAGCAGCATAGGGGTAGGTTTTTGCATGTATTCCTGTTCTAGTTCTCCCAGCCTCGTCTCGGCCCCATCTAAATCTTTTCTAATAGTTTTCAGCACCCCAAATTCTGTAGACATGGCGATCCCCCTTATGTAAGCTTTGAATGCCTGCTTTAGTGTTGCTGTATAGGAGACAGTGCCCGCATTGTTATCAAAATAGGAAGTCACAGTCAACCCCATGGTTTGGGCTCCCACTGCTGGGTTGCTCGGAACTGGGATCTTCCTTTTAATAAACGATACCGCCTCCTGAGGCACCTTGAAGAAGGCCTTATTCTCATGCTGGAATCACAATCGCGAAACATGGTGTACTTTATTTTACTTTACCGCAAGAGTTTTTTGACACCCATGAATGTTCTTCATTCCTGTTGAACAGCAAAAGAGAAATCCGGGTAGAGGTATATCATATGAGAGTCCAGCCTCAATTCTTTCTGTTCTCTAGCATATTTTAAAAGCAAATCCCTGTCTCAGTAATTCAGAGCATGTGCTATGATCGGTCGAAGGGGATTCCCCTGGTTTAGGCAGCGCAGACAGCGCCGTATGTGCTCTTTCAATAGTAAAGTGTGGCGACAATGTGGGATTTCCCAGCAGTTTCCGAAACAGCTGCTCTACTGCTTGTTCCATGTTATCTCTCAGAGCCTCTTCAGAGACCCTGATGATGCGTATATTATTTCTACAGGATATTGATTCTAAATCTTTGCTTTTTATTTTCACAGTCTTCATATCCCTCAACAGCGTGCTGACTGTGGCTTTTAACTCATAGATAGTATCTTCCACGTGCTGATTCTGCACTTAGCTTCATTTATCCGCAGAGTTTCTTATTCCAGTTGAATGCGGATAGAGGTAACGTTGGTTTTGATGTCTTGATGTCATCCACTTTATCATTCACACATGCAAATCCTTTTTGCATGCAATCAATTATTTGATGTAGGTTAGGATGCTCTGTTGTGTACTGACACAGTTGGCTAGTCTGGTTAGAATCGCCACCGGTATGAATGTCATCCCTTTTGGAGGTCGCTCTGGCAAAGTGGTCCATGCTGCCAATAATTTCCCATGCCCTTTGTCATGTTGTCAGCTCTCCTCTCAGGTACTAGCTAGAGTTCCTCCAGTGATTGTGCTAACACCACCTGCTATTTAGAATCAAATAAAGGAAGTCAACTGCGCTCTCAGCGGCGAGCACCCAGCTCAGCGCACACCGGTCAGCACTCACCCGTGTTGCATGGAGCCTCCCCGCCTGCTTCCCCAGCAAGTGTCCCTCCTCGTCCAGACCTGTTCACACTGCCGCACCCCATAGGAGCATGTTCGCTGATAAGGAAGAGTTGGCATCTGGCGTGGCCAGTGTTACCGGGCCTAGGACTCGCGGCCACTCATGCAGATCCTCTTCAGCGCACGCTACCCTCCTTTGTAGCCTTGTGTGCTAGAGGTCTTGAAGGGAGCTGAGAGCTTCTGATGTGACATCATTTGTCAGAGGCGCTGCCACCAATATCACCCACCCGGAGGGACCAGTCCTCCGGGCCGGCCTGTATATCAGCCGATACTCTGCCAAACAAATACACTCTTCAGCCAATTGGGGTCACAGATGCTTTGCACCCCCGCCCCCTTACTACAGCAGTTGCAATAAATGTGTTGGATTTGGCTCAAAGAAGATAGCATGGTCGCACAGCACAGAGCCTAGAAAGTAGCCACCATATTGGTCAGCTGCTCCACAGTGCCCCCGGCTCCTCTTCTTCAAAGAAGAAGACAACTGGTGATGCCATAAAGAACCACCAGGCGTCCTTGACCAATTGCAGTGCTTTTTATTCTCATTGTCCTTCTGAATAGGGGACCAGTCCTCAGTGCCGTGCTCTGTGCCTTGTGACCCGAGCGAGTCCGCTTATCCCCTCTCTCATTGTCGATAAAAGTGAATAACTTTGCTTCATGCTACCGGTGCGCCATTGGATGAATCAACTGGCACGATGTAGAGTCCTGTACGTCGTGGCCTTCTGCAAGGTAGTAAAGGCATATGCCATTCTGATCCGGTACAGACATCTGGCTCACGCAATCCGTGCAGGGCCTGAACACCGAAGACCTCGACAGATTTGACATCGTAACAAATATGAGAGGAGAAGCAACAACTTTCGTTATAACAAAAATGTAGCTAAGAACAGTGTTCCTAGCAGTGAGAAGAAAAAAGGAACAGAGGTCATGGGTGCGGCACCTCTATATATACTGGACCCAATGTCATGAACGGAACAGAGTGCATAGGAGTGTCGGCTGGAGCCGACACAGAGCTGCGCTCCCTGGTGGCGGAATACGTTTCTGAAGAGCAGTTGGCAGTGGGAGGTAGATATCATAGATGAGGAATCTATGGGAGGAAGGAGAGCATTAGAACTATAAAATGATCTCAAGGTGGTAAATCACTCCTGATAGTGAGGCTCCAATGGCTATGGGTACAACAGACTTATGCTTGAGAGGCTGCAGGGGGGTCTGGTACCTTCCTAGATCTTTGGTGGGACTGCTTCAAACTCCAGCTCTACTGGACGAAGATGGTTCACCTCCTACGGAAGATGACGGGCATATGCATCCCCTATACTCCGTAGGCTTGTCCACTGGGTCATATAGAAATTCACCATTCTCACGCAAGTAGCAGCTCGGTGGTCCTCTTAAGGTTGATGCTTATTGCAGCAAGGAACGCTATAGCTACACTATGGAAATCTTTAAGGGGACCTACAGGGGACGACTGGATGGTCAAAATGTGCAGAATACTGATCTGTGAAAGGTGACATATTCTCTTAATAATAGGCTGAAGCACTTCTTTCATAAATGGAACTGCTTCCTTGAATATAATTATTATACATGCCCGTCACAACTAAGAGCTCTGGGTCTATTGAACCTTCCCTAGGCCATCACCCCCTGGGAGGTGGGCCCCAGTCACAAGAATGCTTGTGTCGGGGTTACTCCAATTGAGCCTGGATACTCTAGCCACTCACATGTAGGTCAATATGTCTGCCCTCGATTTCCCTTTCGCTCTCTCACTTCTTCTGCCCTCCTGGGTAGGTGGTATTTAATAGCACCAGTCCTGAACCTCTTAGTGGAACGACGTGTTTTGCAATACTCGCCTGTATCTAAATAACAGCAGCATGTGATTTTTGTGAATGTTGGAGTTTGTTACCTTTCAGATTTGTCTATGTGTACTTTTAATGGTAACTTCGTTACCTGTTCCTTGCTAAGTCTTCTGTCCTTTTCTTCCTTTGGCTACTCTTTTAACAAGGTGAAAATAATGTCACAGCATGATTTGTATTGTAGCACTAGCTGATATACCCTGTGTTGCCCGGGATTTGATTTTCTTATAGGTGCTATTTGTTAGAATTACCTTAAGTTAGCGTTGTGCTTTTCGGAAAGGCTCCATAAGAAAGGTGAAAAGAAAAATACACTACATTTTTCAATTATTTCTCATTTTAAAAATGTTTTCATATAAAGACTACACAACACAATGTATTATTATTATTAAAAAGTAATTGTGAAACATATAACTGTATGTGAGAACTACATGGAGATTCCTGAGCAGCATGATGGATGACATGATGCCGACGGTGCCAACAACTATGGACATAAAGTTCAGTATTACTAAAGTAAATGTTCATTGTAAGGCTTGTTTATCAACATTATTTTTTGTTTCCCTTTCTGGTGAACACTGTCACTTCAATTACGTTAGGCAGCAATTCTTTTACGCATAGCCTTGTGCCATTACACAGCCTAGGTGGGTCGAGACTGCAAAGCAGCATGATGGGTGAGCCAACTTTCAATCGAAGGCGATGTGATGGCATTCCCAATGCGTCAAATGAGTTGAGGAGTTCTGTTATATAGTTTACGGCTTCGTCTGCATCCACCACCGTATCGATTGAGTTGTATTCAGTAACTGTCCCTGGAAGCATATCCTGAATCTGATCCTAGGGCATGGACCTCAGGGTTTGTACCTGGTGTAGGGAGCGGTCCTTCCAAGACCACATTGATGTTTCACGAATTTCAGGAAACCATCTCATGTGTGAAGGTGCTGAAATCCGGGAAAAGGGGCAGGGTGTCCACATGTCATGTAGCTAGTGATGTCCAGGGAGTCCTAACAGGTAACTATGCAGATTTTGGTGCAGATTGGTGAAACAGTGTGGAATTGTATAAGGAAGAACGCTTTGCCACAAACCCACAAACAAATGATGACTTTTACCGAAAACCGGTGGAAGGGGTGGGGTGTCCAAATGTCATGTAGACAGTAATGTCCATAGGGTCCTCACAAGCAACTATGCAACATTTGGTGCATATTGGTGAAACAGTGTGGAACTGTATAAGGAACATCGCTTTGCCACAAATCCCGCCACCTATAACCAAGAATGAGTTAGGAGTAAATTCTAGGTTCCAAAAATCGTTACAGATCCTCCAGTATTCACTAAGACTACAGTAAATTTCCAACCTGTAAAAATCTTTTTTTATAAAAGATATAGAGGGGCTTGAGTAATAAAGCTATCCTTGTTAGACAAATATATCTAACCTTATAAATGTTTTTTATAGGAATAGGATGAAGGTCAGTATTCCTTCTATTAAACACATATTTTGGCAGCATAAAATGCAAACCAACTTACTAATGAGTAGTTGAACAAATTCATAAAGAACTACTCATGTTACAAAAAGTATGTTTAGACCATTGTACTTATAGCCACAAATCTGACCACTTGAAACTTTGTGTTTGTGTTCCAATCTCCATCCTCTACCATTTCAGACAGTTTGTTTCAAATGTTTCCCTTCTATGAACTGGCCATTGAACCCTTGTTCCGTGGTTGATAACTCCAAGTTCTACCAAACCCTTTGATGTTCTCAAACTTCTAGTGGAGATGTTTATACTTTGGGCCAAATATGCATGATCACTTAGGTTTTTCATGAATGCACGGAGATAACGTTTGGTAAAAAAACAGCTCTAGATGCAAAGATATAATAAATTGTATTTGTACTGATCCCTCTTCTCCAAGAAGGCTTGCCTGGCAAGTCACTCCATACATTGGGCCTCATTACGACCCTGGCGGAGGACCATGGTGCAATTTGCACCATGGTCCATGGCGCTAAGCTGCCAACTCCGCCAGGGTGGTTGGCGGACTTACCGCCCCATGCCGACCTTGGCGGGGCGGTAAGTCCCCAATCCCCATTTTACCCTTCCCCATTCCCATTCTTGCCCCATAGGGTATAATGGGAGTGGGGAAGGCGTTAATTACGCCACCGTATAATGCGGTGGCGTAATTAACGACAAGTCCCGTAGCGCCATGGATTTCTCCGCCTGCAAAAAGCAGGCGTAAAAATCCTCCATGGCGCTACGGGGACTCGTAGTCTGGCGGAGAGGTACGCCATGCACTCCGCCGGCGTAAAACCCTCTCCGCCAGGGTCCTAATGAGGGCCATTGTCATTTAATCTTGTAAATAGCCAATTTGACATCAACCATGACCAGGCTATGCCTCTTTGATTCACCATAATATCTATAGAGAATTCCACATCCTCTCCATCCCACTAGAAATGTCAGGGCACCTACAATCAATATCTCCTGCAACTATGATATCATTTGGATCTAAGACATTATGCCAATTTGAGAGCAAGAAAACGAAAGAGTAAAATAACTCCTTCTCAGGACTAACAATGGGGTTCCAATAAATTTTAAAAGTTGAATGAAGTTATTCCATTTAAGAATGACTGGAAAAAGGGCATCACTATTAGTATGATATTCCCTAGATATTTTTTTTTATTGTATTAGCTGAAATTAAACAGCTTTTCAATATACAAAATTCAAAATGTTTAAAATCTTACATTTCGACATAGACAAAAGTACAATTTAACAATTATTTACAATTCATCCATTTTACACAATTGTATATGTACAAGAAGCACAGGAATTTCCAGAATATTCAAAATTTGCTATTAAACTAAACCATTAAGTAAATTAAAATTAAAAAAAGAAGTAAAAAGTAAAATTCATTTGACATTCAATTCTTTCAATAGGAGCGTGGGACATTCTTTCTTAGTGTCAAGTCTAGACAAATATCTCAAATAGTCGATTATCAACAACTGTATAGTTCAATTCTTTAGAGATTAAATCTCATAAACATGGTCTTACGATCCCAACAAGGGAACACAATTTCAGTACCTCAGCTTGAATTTGTGCAAGGCCCCTCGCTTGACGGATTTTCTAGTTTCAGAGACATTAAGAAATTAATCTATGCTATCTGTACAGTGCATTTGTTAGAACATAATAAGAAAGTCCAACGTGTATCTTGTTCAACCGTTTCTAAGATGGTAATTACATTCCCGAAATGAGCTAATCTTAAAGTAGTTAACTCGGCACATTAGCATACTAAGCGTTCTAATGATTAAACAGAATTGGAATCCAAACAGAATCTACAGAACTCTATATCCTTTGGGCTCAAATGTCTTCTGACTTGTACTTGGCGAGTAGGCCATAAGTCGAAGCGTGCTCTCAAGAGGCCAGATCTTAATGCTACAGATGGAAATTTTAAAAGGTATGCTTCAGGTGTTTTAACTGCTTTAGGCCAGAATCGGTGCTTACAAATTTGGCGATACTTTAGACATTTGTCTCTCGTGTTGGTCCAATCCAGTTGATATATTAATTTTTTTGCCTTATCCGGATTTGTGACTAACATATGGATTGATACGTTTGCATTTGCTAAACAGGCTAGACTTTCACCAACCCACCTTTTCGCAAAACTCTTATCTGATGTTAACATATAGTTGGCAATTACCTGTAGCATATTCGGTTGCTGATTTGTCAGCAGACATTTACGAAACAATGAGCAACATCGCCATATATGGATGGCATGCATGAAAATTAGCCCCAGTTCATATCGCAGGCATGCACCCGGTACACACTGCAGTAGGGCGAGGACTGCCCTCCAGAATGCAGCTTCTGATCTATCAAGATTTAGTAGTTTACAATTCAGTAATGTTTCGACTCCATATAAAATGGATGGAATTGCTTTCATAGTCCAATAGATGATTGCTGGTTTTATCGTAAATTTACCGTACCGGTGCAATATAATTTTTGTCTGCGATATGGCTGTGGACAATTTCGCTTCCATGGGCTCTACTTGGCCACATGGCATTAATGATCCTTCAAAAACCATTCCGAGGTAAATGTATGTGCTCACGATTTCTAGTGGCATTTGGCTTATAGTCCATTTATATCTGTTCCTATGATTTCTATTAGCAACGTATGTTACAATCTGTGTTTTGTTATTGTTAACCACCAACTGATTTGTAACTAGATAAGAGTTGAATGCGCCAAGTAGATTCTGAAAAAATATCGGGGACTTTGAAATGAGCACTATATCATCTGTGTAGTTCAAATTAGTGATTTATTTTCCATTGAGAACTGAGGCGTCAGATCATATGTGCAAGAATGAGAATCTTAGATCTTGTATAAAGTAATTAAAGATCGCTGCAGCTAATAAGTAGCCTTGCTTTAAGCCACAAGCTGTCTTGATAGGAGCTGTTAATAATCCTTCCAAAGTTAGTCTTATATGGATAGATGTATCAGCATAAAATCCCATAGAATTGTCCACACCACCACCCGATGGTCTTCATTTTTGGTCTTTTAAAAAAATGTATACACATCAAAAAGGGGAGTTGACGCTAGCCACATTTCTTGTCACAATAAACATGATGATCCAATATTTCCATATTATCACGTGATACATTTAAAAATCTGTTGAATCCTCTAAAATTCCAAAACAATTATTTCAAATCTTTCATGCTAACAACATTTGGTACTTAATGGGCCTTGGACTTTGCAGCAAGCAAGTTGTGGAGCCAGGGCCAATCATTAGACTGGGTTTTCCCGGTCTAGGGCAAGGCAAACCTTTCTATTACCTTTTTCAGAAAATGTACAAGTTCAAACACCTTTCTGGCTTTGATTCTTACAGGAAGTCAGACAAGAGGACAAGCGTATTTCTTAGGAATTCCTATACTTATCCTGTACCTTATCCCAAGCAAATAAATCGATAGGAAAGGATCAATTTCACTCAGAATCAGGTTATAGATGATTTTAGAGTGTAAATAAATTACAACTCGATCCACCTTATCCTCATCCAAAAACTCCACTAAATAAATATCTCTAGAAACCAAGGCTCTCAAAGCAGGAATCATTGAGAAAAGCCGAAATAGACAGATCCATTCAAAAATAATTCTCCTGGGGACCAAGAAAATGTGCTTCAAACAAATAGCAAAGTTTTCCAGTATCTTCCCTAGACTCTTCCATTGTTAAATATAACAATTCATGAAGTTATTGAATACTGCGAGGTGGTGTTACATTATCCGTTATTTGAAGCATGCGTGAGCTTTCCGTTAGAGCAGCCTGGGAGGGCGATTTAGATTTTGCAATGGAGGACGCAACTTGGGAAAGGGCACTTACATATCCCTGGAAGGTATCAGGAAATGCTAGATTTAAGCTGGCATAATATAATCTACTGCACAGAGTGTATCTGACACCAGCAAGGATGGCTAGAGTGTTCCCGAAACATCCAGGCCGCCGTTATAGATGCGTGCAGGAAAACGCAGGGCAGTTACATATGTTTTGAAGTTGGCCCATTCTGGGTTGGGGTACGGTAAATTGCTCGAGTTGAAAATTGGAAACTATTTGTGTATGCCCCAGGTCTGCCTGTTGGGAGTATACCATAGGAGAGGAGCGAAGGTCCTACAACATGAGTTGAAATGTGTAGACTTAGCATTTGTGTTGGCTAAACGGAGGATTGCCTTAGCTTCAAGAGACAGGGCAGGCCCACAGCAGATTGAGAGGTGGTTGGAGGATCTTAAAAGATGGTCACTTGCAAACCAGCTGTTTGGATGAAAGCTAGAGAAGAAGGGGAAGATGAAACGGATGACATGTTGATGGCTTGGCATTGTCTTACTAAATCGCTGTATTACCCCTTGGATGATAATCCTCCATTAAGGGAATGGATGCAATGGGAATAGGGGAGTGTTGATGAACAGATGCAGACAAGGGATGGCTTCCCTATGGATATTGGTGGGAGTTCGGAAAGATTTATCTTTACTGCACCTTTCCTTCCATCTTTATAGACCCCCAAACGTGTTGCTTTTATTTTTGATGCTGACCTGCTCTTTTTACACACTGGGTTTTGCTCATATGTTATGGGGAAACTGACATGTCCTTCAGGCTGTCAGTAGTGGGAAACATTGTTTCCCTTAGTTGTGTTACTGTGTTACTACTTTTGGTTACTTTTGTATCACTTGTGGTAACTTTTATAATTGTACAATGCAGTTTACACTCCAGTACAATGATGTACACTTTTTGTTTTGCACTAGACTAACACTCAGAGGATTTTTGGTTACTCTAGGTGTGCTAAAAGGATAAGCTGGTGGCAGCAGTAACTTTTTCCCATATTTTGGAACTTTTCATTTTAGGTTTACTGCGTTTACCACGTTTAGCTACCAACTGTGGCTACTGGTCAAACATGGCCGTGCCACAAGATTTTTCGCCTGTTCTTTTGCCATTGTGTTCTTTAGCCTTTTTCTTGGCCTCAGAAGCCAGTAAAATCCTTGTAAGACCTACCAGTTCCCGGGAAAGCATAAGCTTTTGGCGGGCTACTGGAGGGCTGTGTGTGTATGCTGGCAGGATATGGGCTGTATCAGTCTGACTCCAAATCACATACTAGTTTCAGTGTGTCTGCGTGGTATGCATGAATGGTGCCACTGCTGGAGTGTGTGTGTGTGGGCTAGTCCTGCTATTGGCTAGTGGGTGTTTCAGCTCTTACCTGGCATTTAGGATGAGAAGAGGACCCATGCACCCATTCTTCAGAGATCCTGGAGAAACCTGAAGGAGCCAAGTATCCTATCCAGCTGAGAGACCCGCGAAAAGACCTGAAACCCAACTGAAGGAGGCCTGGCTACCAACTTCTGCTGCTGTCCTGGAGGAGCCCTGTCTTTCTGAATATCTTTAGCAGCCCTGCGAAGGAGCTGTGACCATGGGAGTGGAGGGAAAATCCATTCCAGACGTCTGCTCGGTACCCTGCAAAGAAGAGCCTTCAGAAGTGTCCCGGGACCGTCCTGTGGCTGACCACCTCTGAGTTTGGGTTACCGTGCTGCCATCGTCACCTTTCCGAGTTTTGACTTTGGGGATCTTCAGTTGGCTCTACAAGACTCACCTCTGCGACATTTCGGGAACCTAGCTTCAAGGGATCAGGATAGGAGGGAAAGTCTGACTGCAGCAGTTGAGACCCTTTGCATCGCTGTGCTGCGGTGACCACAGCCCGAAATCGCTTACCTGACCTAAATCCAGTCCCGAGAGGGGTCCTGCATCGAGGTTTGCTGCATTCTTCATTCGAGAGTCCTTGCAACAGTGAAAGACACCAGCCGGAGATCAGCTAGAACCTGCAAGCACTGCGAATCAAGGACTGCGACTAACAGCAGGAAAAGCAACCTTGGTCCCTCTTCCTTTGTCCGGCGAAGTCTGGGGAAGCATCGGAGTACCAGCGGGTAAGTTACAATGATTCTTACCTACCCCTAGACCCCCATTATAAGTCTATGGGTTTATAATACACTTTATTATAACAATATTTACTTTGCCATTGCTTGTTTGCGCAACACTTCTGAAAGTTGGGGCTACTTCTGTTAGCTAGTTTAACTTGGACTCTGACAATTAGAACCCTTTACTGGAGCCCAGAGATCCTACCTGCATTTTTTCCTGCATCAAGGAATCTGTGGAACTTTACCTGAACTATTGGGCAAAAGGCCCCAGACAACTCAGGGCTGGCCATTTTAAGTTAGGGATCATTCTCTGTGGACCTTGAGTGCATAATAATAACCTTACCTTTCCTTTGCAGGAGTTTGTGATGTATATTATGCCCTCTGATAAGTGAATGTATATATGTAATCTATTAGTGCTATTGCTGCGTTATAATTCTTCTTTCCACTAGTCATTTTTCTATATTGTGTTTTGGCCAATAAATGATAATTGGATTTTCATACATCCTGTCTAAGTGTAATCTGTGATTCCCACTGTGTGAACTAATTGTGGACCCTTTACAAGCTCACCACCTCTTAAGAAATTAGCCTACACCGCCTGTGACTGCTACCGGAAATGGTTTGGCTACAGCTCCACAGAGTTGTCCCTGTCACAATATAGGTTGGCCTTCTATGCATTGGTCCAACAGGGCCGCGTATAGAAATTCAGTCCTAACAGTGGGTTTGCCCTAGCAGAGTGCTCTTGGAGTATACAGTGCCAGTTGGGATGTCTTGCTATTAGCAGTGCCTGTAATCGTTTTGATCCTATGGGGTGGAACAAGCACAGCCAGGCATTTGTGATAATGGTGGGAAGGATGGGGTGTGAAGGGTGGGTTGGGTACAGACTTGTATTGATGCTGAGGGATGGGGGATATACTATGCTAAGTTGTGGGAACTGTGCTATTGCATATTTGTTATGTGGTTTCTTCTTTCCTTTTGATGAAAAACAAAGACATTTAAATAAATTATATATATAACAATTGATTAAACTTTGCTTCAATGCTTGGCTTTATATTCTTTCTTCTATCACCAACTCCATCCCTTCTAGAGTCTACTGTGAGGTCCTCTCCTATTTTGGGCTAATCAACAAAAGATTTTGGTCCTCCATTTCTTCCAATGACTAGGTTCTCTCCCCAAGAAAGTTACCTTTCTAATGATTCAGTTCATCCACACTTTTCTCATTGCCCAACGATTATTCACTCATCAAATAGAGTAGTATTCAGCTATTTGTTGTTTCCGGAAGTGCTCACTTAGCAGTTTTATTTTTCCCTATTAAATTCTTATTTATTGTAATCCTTTTAGGGGAGGTTTGTGTAATCATGGGGGGTCATTACGAGGTTGGGGGTAACCATAGCGCCATTAGCCGCAAATTGTGGTACCGTTATTAGCTCTAAGGTTCCTTTGCGGGTCCTGCCCTTAACGCCTGTTAAAGCCAGGCGTTAAGGGAGGACCCGCAAAGGGAACTCGTAGTAGGGCGGTAAGGGATTACCGGTGCCCTTACCGGTAATCCCTTACCGCCCGGGTCGTAATGAGGCCCATGGTCTCATTAGTCTCTACAGGAATAACCAACCTCTGCTTTTTATCTTATGTAATTTATTGATCGTTTTTCCCTCCACCTTTCCATTAGGGAGCCTTTCTCTGTTATCCCTTCATTTTTTGGTATAATCTGTATTTATTTATTGTGCATTTGTTAGGCGCTTACACAGTAAAGTATGTTTCAAAGCACCCACAGGGGAACAGGGAGGAAACATGGGATTGAAAACAATATATACACTGGAGAATAAAGACGAACCTAATGGGCCTTGTGAGTATTCAGAACGTGCAACGAAAGAGAGAGAAGAGGGGAAGCGGGAGTAAGGGGTAAGTGCTGGAGTGTCCGTGCTCGTAGTTGAGCAGCAGATATAAGTGCCAGGTATAGTAAGTGCTAGGGAGTGTTGATCTGCAATAAGTAGGTAAGTACAGGCCAACAGTGGTGTAAGCCAGTGGGTAAGTGTTGTGTGTAAGCAGAGGCTGAGGAGTTTGAATGAGGGAGACCATGTCACGACCCGTGACCCAGAAACCCACTGGCATGGTCACATGCCAGGTATGATTAGGACTCGGGGTTCATTTGGTGCCCCAAGGGCCTTACATTATCACCAGGGACTCTCCTGGAGTCAGTCCTGGCGCCTTTGGTGCCAGGCTCATATTTGGAATGGGACTTGAGGGGAACACTTTTTGTGTGGAAGCCTGCAGCCAACATGGAGACACGCACACAGTCTAGTCCCTAAGAACCAGACTGTGCGGTGCAGTGTTTTAGGGTGTGGTAGCCCGGACTACTTTACCTGGACTACTTTACAGGGGTAGGCTATATAAACCACACCCAAGCTAAAGAAGGTGCTTCGCGTTATTCTGCAGCCAGCAGCGTGACGCTCATCGTGTTCAGAGACCAGCACCCGGCGTTCCTGGAATCGCGGACCTGCAGAGGAGACAAAAGAACATCATTAGAAGCCCCAGTTTACCTGCAGCTTTCCATCCTTCGATCCCGGCTGCTCGCGTCGCGGTCTTCCATCCCGTTGGCAGCATCTTCAGGACATCACGCACGCACTGGAACGAAGCACCTGGAGGGGAGAGAGAAAAAGGGAAAACGTTAAACAGGTTACTCACGGCAATCACAGCAGTAACCATAACCTCCTCACCTGACTGGGCATATCTTGGCCGGTTCCGCTCTGGAAATCACTGCACGCCCATAAAGACCATCGCAACCTGAAAAGGAATAAAGAATACAGGTCAGCCCAAAAAGACATTAGCGCGCCGCACTTCACGCTGAACCTACCTTTCTTCATACGCTTTGCGTCCATAAATCCCGGCAGGAGCCTGACCCAAGCAGCGCACCCAGCGAACCTCTGCACACCTAAGGGGGAAACAATCAGGGAAAGACATTAATAGCACGAAAGAAAAGCAAAGGTCTTCAGAGACTGCTATAATCGAATTTACCGCCTTAAAGACACTTGAATGGGTTGGCACCAGTGAAGTTAACTTGGTCGCTTCAACCCGCAGAAAATGACACGCCCCTGCGCAAAAAGCAGGACGGAGAGCATGCCAGACATCATAACAAGGTGAGGAGGGGGCCATCAGGTCGAGTCCAAGGGGCTGGTGGGAGGAAACGAAATATGTGCCTAAGTCCACTCCTCCTGTGTTTTCAGGCCCACCTGCCATAGAAGACATCATCCCGAATTGAGCACATCCGGGGGCAATCTGGCAACCCCGTGGATACCAGGTGAGCGTAAAAGAACGCAAAACCTCATAACAAAATCCACCTGTGCGCCATGGAGACTTCATAAATGGACCAACTGGCCCAGTTATTAGGACGATTACGCGCCTAAGTGCATTCGGCTAGGCAAAAGACTAATACCCTGCGAAGGGATCTTGTCGTCACCAAGGATCGCACTGAAGAACTCAGCAGGCAACTACTACAATCACAGGCCGGGCAAGCTCCATTACCCCTGACAACTTTGCTGGCACAGGCAACCACGTCGTCTACTGCTCCAGTGCAAATCAATTTACCCAGAACAATACCGTTAGCACCGCCAGAAAGGTTTTCAGGAGATCCAAGGAAGTATGCAACATTCATGAATCAATGTCGCCGTCATTTCCTCTGCAGACCGGCTGCATTTCCTAACGATCAGGCACGAGTAGCATTTATTTTGTCATATCTAAGCGGTAGTGCAGCGGATTGGTCAGTGCTGCTTGTGAGCTAGGATGATCCGTTACTACGTGACTTTGGGGGCTTCCAAAGGGAAACGGAAAAACCCTTTGCACGACACACCCATGAACAAGCTGTAGACAACAAACTCTTATCACTCCGGCAGGGGAATCAGGACTTACTAACATACATAGCAACCTTCAATAGGTTAGTGGCCGAAACCAGGTGGCCTGAAGACAAGAGAACCACATTGTTTCACCAAGGCCTTCGAGGGTAATTAAAGGACGTCTTGGCTCAGGTAGTTGACCCACCTAGAGACTGTAGTGAATTTATCAATCTGGTGGTGCAATTAGATCATCCACTACAAGATCGGAAAGCGGATCGGTCCAAATCCGACACACGGGCCGTGTATCTACAAACCAAGGATGATACTCTGCGCACATCAGAGAATACCACAGAGCCAATGCAAATTGGAGGCATACGACCACCGTTAACAAAAGCCGAAAGAGACAAGAGAAGGCAACAGCAGTTATGTTTGTACTGCGGACAATCAGGGCACTTCTTAAAGGACTGTCC
This sequence comes from Ambystoma mexicanum, assembly GCF_040938575.1. NCBI lineage: Eukaryota > Metazoa > Chordata > Amphibia > Caudata > Ambystomatidae > Ambystoma > Ambystoma mexicanum. The sequence goes on along the minus strand of NC_090937.1, from coordinate 1,087,145,408 downwards.
AATAAAAACCCCCCAAGCGAATTGTGGGAGCTACAGAAAAGGATGAGAGTAAGGAGTCGGAAAACTGCCTACCTTGACAAAAGTAGAGGTCAGTTTGTCGAGTGAGAAGAATGAGCCACCGACCTCACATTTTGCAATACCAGTGATCCTAATCAATCACTAATAACCTTCAAGGATGCATTCCGCTGAAGCTTACATAGACAGCGGACCAGTTGGGAATTATATTGATCAAGATCTGGCTGCACGGATGGGGCTTCCCTTAAGTTTTAAGCTGAACACAGAAAAGGTGACCACAGTAGATGGGACTGAAATTGCTTCCGGACCAGTAACTCAATGTACGGAAGGAATAACCCTGCAGTGCCAGGAAGGACACCGGGAATCGATTTCCTTCAATCTCATCAAGGCGCCTCTGTTTCAGCTAATACTAGGGATGCCATGATTAGTTGCTCATAACCCTCGGGTAGATTGACGTGCAAGAAAACTGACTTTTCCTCATGATTGCGCCTCCACCTGTTATCTCCAAGAAAACGAGACCAGTTTCAAGGTTTCTATGAGTCCTAGAGTCGGCATATCTACACTTGGCGCAACCAGTACTCTCCCTGAAGTATATCAAGATTTCCAGGATGTGTTCCAGAAGGAACAAGCTAATACACTACCTTCGCACAGGTCCTATGACTGTCAGATTGACCTCATAACTGGTGCACAGATACCTTGCGGCAGAATCTATGCGCTCACCGAATCAGAAAACCAGCATCTAAAGTCCTATCTGGACCAGTACCTGGCAAATGGGTTCATTCGCCCATTCAAATCACCGGCAGCCAGTCCCCTGTTCTTCGTACCAAAAAAGGAAGGGGACTTGAGAACCTGTATTGACTATCGCGCCCTGAACCAGATCACCATGAAAAACCGTTACCCACTGCCCCTTATTCCCGAGATGCTAGATCAAGTCAAAGATGCCCAGATTTATACGAAGTTAGACCTCAGAGGAGCATACCACCTGGTCCGAGTTAAAAAAGGAGATGAAAGGAAAACGGCCTTTCGTACTAAGTATGGGTTGTTTGAGTACCAGGTAATGCCTTTCGGGCTTTGCAATGCCCCGGCGGCGTTCCAGTATTTTATGAACGACGTCCTAAGGGAGCTGATCGATGTTTGCGCTCTAGTCTACATAGATGACATCCTAGTGTATTCAACCTCAGAACAAGACCATGTCAAGCATGTCCACGCTTTACCTTGCCAAACTCTGCCAACAGTGACTATACGCAAAACTTGAAAAATGTTTTTTCCACGTAACCGAAGTTGAATTTCTTGGTTTCGTTCTTACTACGAAAGGCATTCGAATGGATGCACAATAGGTGGATGCCATTCTGAAATGGCCCTCCCCGACCTCAGTAAAAGGGATCCAGAGTATGCTAGGTTTTGCAAATTTCTACCGTCGATTCATCCCAGACTTTTCTCAGATTGTGCATTCGATCACGTTACTTCTATGAAAAAACAATAAAAAATTCATATGGTCAGAAGATGCCGAAAAGGCCTTCCAAGAACTAAAGGAAAGGATCACCTGAGCCCCGATCTTACGACACCCTCTTCCAGATCTTCCTTACATCGTGGAAGCAGATGCTTCCAGTATGGCGATGGGGGCAGTTCTTTCTCAAAAAGACCCTGAAACTGGCCAATTGCTCCCCGTGGCCTTCTGGACGTGAAAATTCACACCTTCTGAACTCAATTATGCCATCACCGATAAGGAACTGCTTGCTACAAAATCCGCCTTCAGGGCATGGCGGCATTATCTCTTAGGGGCCAGGCATACAGTCATTGTAATTACAGACCATCGGAACTTACAATATTTAAAAACAGCAAAGGGGCAATCCCCGCACCAATTACGATGGGCCCTTTTCTTCACCGAGTATGACTACGTAATCACTTATCGACCAGGCGTAAGAAATGGGAAAGCTGACGCACTATCTCGCATGGGCATCGATGAAAGAGAATAGCCAACTCCAGATCCAGTGGCCATTATACCTGAGGACACGCTTTTAGGCCTCACCACAGCTTTAACACAAACTGAACTTAGAAATGTGATCCAACGGGAAATAACCCAAAGCGAGTTACTGGAATGGCATACCAAAGCAAAACAATACACTGTCAAAAATCAACTGCCATATTTTGACGAACGCCTGTACGTGCCTAAAATCGAGCTACAACAACAAATCATTTCAGACTATCACGACTCTTTGATGGAGGGTCATCCCGGAATTGCCAAAACTCTAGCCAAAGTAAAATGCAATTATTGGTGGCCCACATGGCGTCAAGAGGTCATCCAATACATTCAGTCATGTGGAGTGTGTGCACAAAACAAGTCATTGAAGCAAAGACCAGCTGGCCTCCTGCAACCATTAGAAATACCTCCGGCACCATGGCACTCCCAGCCAAGGGTTCAATACCATTTTAGTTGTAGTGTACCTATTTTCTAAAATGGCACACTTTATCCCTTTCAAAGGCCTTCCAGATGCATCCCAGCTAGCAAAAGTGTTTTTGGAAAACATTATCAAGCTGCATGGATTCCCTTCAGTCCTGGTCTCTGATCGAGGGAGCCAATTTGTATCAAACGTCTGGAAAAAGTGCTGCGCTATGGCTCACATCGACATACGGCTATCCACCAGCCATCACCCCCAAACGGATGGTCAAACAGAGAGGACCACCTAGACACTCCAACAATACATACGATGCATGCTGCATCAAGTCGAGGGAACCTGGAGAGATCTATTATGGATAGCCGAATATGCTTACAACAATTCTGTACATTACAGTACTGGGCAAACACCTTTTTCCACCCTCTACGGCAGACATCCGCATACTTCCGACCTTGACAGCCCTCCCAGCCTCGAAATGCCGGCTGTAAAGACCTTTCATGTAAACATCACTCAGGCCTTTAAAAAGGCAACAGAGCAGTTAATCCAAGCCAAAAGTAAGCAAAAAAGGTTCGCAGACCAACATCGGAAAAAGGCTCCTGACTATCAGATAGGAGACAAAGTTTGGCTAGCAACAAAATACATACCACTAAAGGGAACCCAGACTTTTCGCCCTCGCTATTTGGGGCCTTATCCTGTTCAAGCAATCATCAACCCGGCAGCAGTTAAACTAACATTGCCAGCTAACATACGAATTCATCCAGTGTTCCATGTCTCACTACTAAAACCAGTACAACCCGGTACACGAGTTAAACCACCACCTGAACCCATCATGATCGATGGAGAACCCGAATACGAAGTGAAAGAAATCCTGGATTCCAAATATACCAGATCCAAACTATACTATCTAGTCGATTGGAAGGGTTATGGCCCTCAAGAGAGATCTTGGGAACCTAGTGAGAACATTCATGCACCACATTTAATTAGAACGTTTCATCGAAGCTTTCCAGACGAGCCTGGACCAGGCAGAAGAATCACCTTAGGAGGGACCTTGGGGGGGGGGGGAGTGCTGTCACGACCCGTGACCCAGAACCCCACTGGCATGGTCACATGCCAGGTAGGGTTAGGACTCGGGGTTCATTTGGGGCCCCAAGGGCCTTACATTATCACCAGGGACTCTCCTGGAGTCAGTCCTGGCGCCTTTGGCACCAGGCTCATATTTGGAATGGGACTTGAGGGGACTACTTTTTGTGTGGAAGCCTGCAGCCAACATGGAGACACCCACACAATCTAGTCCCTAAGAACCAGACTGTGCGGTGCAGCGTTTTAGGTTGTGGTAGCCCGGACTACTTTATCTGGACTACTTTACAGGGGTAGGCTATATAAACCACACGCAAGCTAAAGAAGGTGCTTCGCGTTATTCTGCAGCCAGCAGCGTGACGCTCATCGTGTTCAGAGACCAGCACCCGGCGTTCCTGGAATCGCGGACCTGCAGAGGAGACAAAAGAACATCATTAGCAGCCCCAGTTTACCTGCAGCTTCCCATCCTTCGATCCCGACTGCTCGCGGTCTTCCATCCCGTTGGCAGCATCTTCAGGACATCACGGACGCACCGGAACGAAGCACCTGGAGGGGAGAAAGAAAAAGGGACAACGTTAAACAGGTTATTCACAGCAATCACAGCAGTAACCATAACCTCCTCACCTAGCTGGGCATATCTTCGGCGGTTCCGCTCCGGAAATCACTGCACGCTCAGAAAGACCATCGCGACCTGAAAAGGAATAAAGAATACATGTTAGCCCAAAAAGACATTAGCGCACCGCACTTCGCGCTGAATCTACCTTTCTTCATACGCTCCGTGTCCATAAATCCCGGCAGGAGCCTGACCCAAGCAGTCCACCCAGCGAACCTCTGCACACCTAAGGGAGAAACAATCAGGGAAAGACATTAATAGCACGAAAGAAAAGCAAAGGCCTTCAGAGACTGCTATAATCAAATTTGCAGCATTAAAGACACTTGAATGGGTTGGCACCAGTGAAGTTAACTCGGTCGCTTCAACCCGCAGAAAATTATGCACCCCTGCGCAGAAAGCAGGACGGAGAGCACGCCAGACATCATAACAAGGTGAGGAGGGGGCCATCAGGTCGATTCCAAGGGGCTGGTGGGGGGAAACGAAATATGTGCCTAAGTCCAGTCCTCCTGTGTTTTCAGGCCCACCTGCCATAGAAGACATCATCCCGAATTGAGCACATCCGGGGGGAATCCGGCAACCAGGGCATATGGGCGTCCCCGTGAATACCAGGTGAGCATAACAGGCCAAGACCCTGAAGGACACATAAGGGCCCTAGTCACCAATCACAGTGACTGTGAGATTAGCAGAGGAGGGAAGAAGGGAAGGAGGAGGTGAAAAGGAAAGTCTTGAGGAGCTTCTGTAAATTTGAGGAGGTCCGGGTCAAGACAAAGAGGAAGGGGGAGGCTGTTCCATAAAAGGGAGCCAGATGAAGCAAGAGATTTGCCTCCGGCCCTCGGTTTAGCGAAATGCTTTACACACAGAGAGTTGGTACTAGAGGAACATAGAGGTATAGAGGGAGAGTATTTAGAAAAAGCACGTTGCAGATAGCCTGGTCCCCGGCCCCAGACAGCCTTGTGGATGATGCATAGGGATTTCAATTTAATCCGTGCAGCAACCGGGCGCTAGTGTCGATTTTTTAGGGCAAGAGAGAAGCAGTCCCTGGGCTTAAGGATAAGGATCAGTCTTACTGCCCTATTCTGGAGTAGCTGGAGGGGTCGTAGAGAGGAAGAGGGTAGATTCAAGAGAAGGCTATTACACTAGTCAAGCCTAGAGAGAACCGGGGCTCAGGTAACATTAAGCTTCCGGGGGAAAGTGAGAAAAGGGAGAATTCCTTTGAGAAGGAAGAGGTGAAAGTGGGACTTATTGCCAATGTCCTGAATGTGGGGAGGACTGAGAGCGAGGAGTTGAAGATGACTCAAATGTTTCTGGCTTCAGAAGAAGGAGAAGGGGGGGAGCCCATAGAGGATGGCCACAGTGAGGAAGGTCAGTGAGGGGAAGATAGGGGAGCAGGGGTCCCAATGGAAAGGATCTCAATCTTGCTGGCATTGAGGCAGAGATCATTGGAAGTGCACCAGGGCTGGATGGCAGATAGGCAGTCCGGGATGATGGAAGAGGTAAGAGGCTCAGCGGGGAGTTTAAAGAAAAGTTGTGGATCATCTTCGAAGCACTGGAGGTTAAGAGAGAAAGAGGAAATGAGGCGTGCCAGTGGAGCAAGGTACGCATTAAAGAGCCACGGGGAGAGGTTGGAACCCTGGGGGACACCACAGGTGGAGAAAGAGATAGGGGAGGAGAAGGTGCCCATGATAACCTGGGATAGATGGTCACTTAGGAAGGAGGTCAGCCAGTCCAGTGCTCGCTCCGAGATGCCCAGAGTAACTGGAGCCATTTTATGAGGATGGAATGGTTGAACGAGTCAAAGGCAGAGGAGAGATCAAGCAGAATGAGGACAGCTGGAGAGTAAAAGTCCAGAGATGCAAGCAGTTCTTCACAGGTTTTGAGAAGAGCAGTTTCCTACCTCTGGATGCTCGGAATCCATATTGATGGTCATGTAGACCGCCAACAAGTTCAGTATGAACAAGTTCAGTATGAGAAGTAAATTGGGGCAAGGCAAGTTTCTCCAGGAGTTTCCAAGGAAGGGAGTGATAGAAATAGGGCAGTAGTTGGCTGGGCAGGTGGGGTCTGCTGAGGGTTTTTTCAGGAGAGGGCACACAACGGAGTGTTTGAGGGAGGAGGGGAAGATCCAGTGGCAAAGGAGTGGTTGCAGAAATTGCAAGTGCAGAGGCAAGAGTGCCAATGTTGTCCTTGATGGTTCTGGAGGAGTAGGGGGCAACCTGTTTGGAGGAGACCTTCATGGAGTGGACAACTCCAGTGACCTCATCTGGTGTGAGAAGGAGGAGGAACCACCACTCGCTCTCCAACCACCATCTCCTCAATTGTCAAAGACCCTGGATCAATAGGTGGCAATTCCACCAAGAAGCGCTCCTCCGTTTGCTCTTCACAATGGTGTGCCATACAAGAACCAGCTTCCAAGTAATTTAAGAATTGTCTTTTCTTTGGAGGTTTTAAGGACAATAAGTGCGCAGCAATGTCCTTCAAAATTACAGTGTGCAACTTCACTTCTTTCCTTATTGCATCATATAGCACAACAAAAATGACGACAAAACTAAGTGTAGTGCAGAGAGAGAATTATTGGCACCATAGTATGGTCCATAAAACTTCCAAACTCTTTACCTCATGTTGCATTAGAGTGACCACACACAAATGAATTAACAGATCAATTCTTACCTAATCAACTTTCTTTCTGAATCATTTCTTGCAAGTGCACATAGGAGATATCTTGAGGGAGCCCACTGTATCGCTACATTCTGCTCCAATTTTCAATGTTATGCGGATGACACCCAGCTCTCTTTCAGGCTCCCGTCAGCCATCTCTGCTTCTTCTCTCATACCAGACTGTCTGGCCGCAATTTAGGAATGGTGTGCTGCCAATGATCTCCTCCTTAATACCAGTAAGACTCAGAGCCTCCTCATTGGGACACCAACTATCTCCTTTCCTCTCACTCTTTGGCCGCCCACTCTGGGCCATCTTCATGCTCCTTTCTGTGAGGCTAAAAACCTTGGTGTCATCTTCGGCTCCACCCTCTCCTTCTCTCCTCAAATATCTGACGTCTCTAAGAAATCTAACAGGCAGCTGCACCTCCTCAGAGGTATTCTTCCTTTCCTCACTTTCCTCCGGAAGCTCACCATCTCCAGAGCTCAGGTGCTCTCTAGGCTGGACTATTGCAACTGCCTCTATCTAAATCTTCCTGCCTCTACTCTTCGACCTTTACAACTTATCCAGAACAGGACTGTCAGACTTGTCTTTGGCTTCAAGCCCAGGGATTGTATCTCTCCAGCTCTGAAATCTCTTCACTGGCTTCCTGTGGCTGCAAGGATCAACTTCAAGAACATCTGTATCATTGTGAAGGGGACAGAGCCTGCAGGGAACTTCTAGCGGCGTCGGGGAGCGCAGCAGTAATGAGACGGCAGGTGAGGGTGATGAAGGAGGAGGAGGCGCGGGCTGACAGCCGGAGAAGGGAGAAAGGAGGAACAGGTGTCGGGATAGGCGTGCGGCGGGGAACCTAAGAAAAGGCCTGGTTATTTCTGTGTTCAGGAGGAGGGGTCGAAGTGTGCGACTGCAAGGAAGCTGGATGAGGAGGTCGGTGAAATGTTTGCCTGGACATAGTAAGAGGAACCGAGGATGGTAAAATGGGAGCCAGGGTCAGGAAGGCAGCACAGGCCCAGGGACGCCCGGAAAGGAAGTTTGACTGGAGCAGGAGGACCCGACAGACGAGCCGAAACTTACAGAGAACACCGCCAACGAGAGAAGACAGGGTTCACCCTCCCACCCACCATGATTTCTTATTTTGTTATCTGTGCCAGAAAAAGAAGAAGTGGAGTGGAGGGCGCTGTACTTCACAGGCATGTTAAGAGGAAGAATGCAGAGGAGCCGATGCAGCGGAACGCCGCCACTGAGGGAGGTCTAGCCAGATCCGAAAAGTGCAGGACTGGCCTCAAGGACTGACCATCTGACCCCGGAGCACTGCCTAGGCAGGAGTCACAGTAAGAACCAACAGACTTCCTTTGTTGGGAGGGGGGGTGTCCCTGTGAGATAACAACCACCCCATCCCGGACTAATACTTCAATAAATGTTTTTCTGAGGATGGATAGCAAAATAAACTTGGGTACTGAATTTCTCTGTACCTGTGTTTCTCTTGACCAATTGTAGCAGTTAACACGTGGTGGCAGCAGTGGTATTGGGAAGAGAATGCCATGGAGGCCTTATTAAAAGCCCTGGGTGAGGGCCAAAACCAACTACAGCAGGCCCTGCAAATACAGAGTCAACGGAGAGGAAGTGGTAAAGAAAGTGGTTTGTCGTGGGCTGCACTACCAGACTTTTGAGTCTTTTTTTCTTGGCCACTACTGGAGGTGGAGCAACACTGGACCCAGTGCCTGCAAAGAACTGTTAACACCATTCGCGGCGCGGAGAGGAAATGGTGAAGAAAGTGGTCTGTCGTGGGTCGTCAGGGGACCGGGGACCACGGCACGTCTAGAACCACTCATCTTGCCTCTGGATCATCTCTACGTCGTTGGTGTCATGCACTCCATCAACACACGGTAAGACACAAACTTGTGCACGTTACACACCTACCACCCACGCAGTAGTTAAAAACGCCAAGTGTGGCTCCACCCCAACACTCACCCCATCCCTACATCTCTGAGGAGAAAATGGCAGAAAAACTAAAGTCAATCAAAGCCGCTGCCATCTGCAGCGAACTCGTGGAAGATGACGGCCGCTGCCTTCACAGCTCCAAGAAAGGAAATGGAAACATAGATCAGGAATGAACTGTGCTAAAAAAGGGAGATCCACATCTCCCCCCAACGTCCGCTTATCCTGGTACACAACCTACTCGGTCGCACAAGGAGCCAAACCCTTCAAACACCCCCCGCTCTGCCACGCCGGCTACTGATACTATGGACTCACCTAATTCAGAGGAAACGGCGACGGCTCATGACATGGCACACACGCCCCAGACGGCATTGACTGACAGTGCACGGCATTGACTGACAGTGCACTGCAGACCCAGAGTGCTCCCCCGCACGGTGGCGACATGTCGGTCTCGCTGAAGTCCCCCGGAGGGGGGGGCAAAGCGAGGCAGTTGCAGCATCGCTGTGGAGGAGGAGGCACCTCAGATCTGCAGCTTGGCCGCAGGAGTGGCCCTGAGCCATCCCTCGACGGCGACTGGGCCCCGGCGAGCAGTTTCCTCACAGAGCGGGGGTCGGCCAGGGACAGGTCGAGAGCTCAGTTGTGAGCAGGAGTCCCTTGCCACAACAAAAGATCACGCGACCCGTGTCTCCGCGGGAAAACACGCTGACGCCGGCACGGTGAACGCCCCTCCCCATGAAGCCGCCCAAACAACAACAGCACAAGTGCATGCCACGTGCGGACAGCCAAATGTACAAAACATAATAAGGCTACCAATCCAGGTTAGCCAACATAGTTGCAACGAGCATACAGACAGTTTACTATCAGCAATACAAAATCGTAAGAAGAGATCCAGAGATGACAGTGAAATAATAACTTGGAATTTTATCACGCAAAACAACAAAAAAACAAAATAAGAAAAATAAAGCCCAAGTGCGAGGCAAAGTCAACAAGCAGCAGCAACATTCCAACAAAGGCAGCACAAACAGCAACATAAGGGCGGCAACATAGATCACAGGAACGACCAAAGATGCCTCTTCAAAAAAGCTGACCTGCTAAGCATAATGTCAGCCATATTAATTACACTAAATCCATTCTGCAAACTGTACAAGGCAATCAATGACACAGTGAAAGATCAACAAGTCATCCAAGCTATGATCTTGACCAAAGTGCAACATCTAGAAGGTTACCTCACTGCAAAAGAAGACAACAAAAAAAACAAAGAGGCCATAAAAAAACTCACCAGCGACTGATGGGCGCAATTAAAGCCACAAACAACCTGCCAGCGGTACACGACATAAATGTCAAAAAGAACCACACAAAGGACTCCGGCACACAGACAAAAACAATCATTGACTTAACGTCTAATAACAAAGAAACAGAAAATTCACAAGACCAGATCCAAAGCAGAATAAAAGCAAAATATGACAACATAAAAGAAGTGTTCATAGAGCAACCAAAAAAGGCTCCAAAGGTGCTTCTGACACTAAACAAACCAACTTCAATCAACAAGATTGATAACGAAGCCTCAGAAACAACATACACAATATTTGACCCGCTCAATCCAAAAGGCAAAGCTGTCATTGGCGACCCCAGGCTCCCAATGTCCAAAAACGCTAGACCGTCAAGAACCAAATGTAACAAACAAGCCATCCTCCTAGCAGCAAGTCCCAGCACACTGCACGGTTCAAAGTCATCGTCATCAGACAAACAGCACCAAGACGTGTCCCCATACACACCGGCGAAAGCGACAGGAAATAAAGACAATCCTCTGGCCGCAGCACACTCAGCAAAAAAGTCAGATCCAGACGACACCTTGATGAACCTCAGTGTCTATTCAGATGATGGTTCAAACCAACCAACAACCTCAGTACAAGATATGCAAACGACAGAGAAGAAACATAGCTCAGCTTACGAAACATTCCCTACCCTGGGAAAGAACAGCAACAAAGAACGAAAAGAGCGAGACTTTGAAACATTAGAGGAAAGACAAGACCGCCTACTGTACAAACTACATCAGAGCGAATACAAAAAGCCTGAAGCAGAAAACAAAAATCAACTGCGAGTGACAAAAGCAAACATGAACGAGCAAATCAATGATAAGTGCAGCACAGGTGAAAGGAAAAGACACCATGAATCTGACAAGAAAAAGACACAGTGCAGAGAGAGAAGATCAAGATCTCACTCACCAATTCAAGTCAAACCCAAATCCTGGCAAAACAAAACAAAAGAAAGACATCGAGATGATACAGCCAAGAGACAAGGCCCAGAGACAAAAAACCACCACGTGGCAGACCGTAAACAGCCACAAGAAAGAAGAATAGGCTCAAAAGAACCACGTCCGAAACTAGACAACAACAATCACTGGAGAGCAAGTCCTGAGATAAACGATCCGTCTAAACAAAAAAAAAAGAACGAATTTCGATGGTCACTCAGAATGACGCAAAGAGCAAGCAATAAAGAAGAACTCATCCTAAACAGGAGATCTGTTCTGTCAATACTGAAACAAATCAAAAATTTAAGATACATACACTCAGAAGATATAAGAATTGTGGACCCCTGGCACAATCGACATGGGGCAGTAGCGCTGCTACACTTCGAATCATCGACTCCTTACAAACTGATTCAAAAACACAAATAAGACCTTCACAAATGCGGATATAAGACAGAAGAGGTGTCGAAGCAAGATCAGCAAGAAAGAAAGGAAACAAGCGATAATTACCATGAAAAACCAGATGGGCACACAAAATCTGGCTCTGACAACAGCGCGCACGACAACTACGCACCTACAGAAAGTTCTCAAAATGAACACCGAACAGTAAAGATCCGCAAAGAATCAACTCACGCCAAAAGAACCGACAAACCACAGGAAGTCCTCAACAAACAAACATCCCATAGTGGAATGCAGAACAGGTCACAAAAGACGGTAACAAAAAGACCAGCGGATAAAAAACAGTGAGACTGTAATAACAAGAACTTTCGCACAAACAGCATGTGCCACCTTGATCCAACAAAAAACAATCGTTGCAGACAGTATCAAAACAGGACTGTGGGCCTGGTTACCCAAAGCCCTCACTTTGCAACGCAAGAAATAGCCATCCAAGTTCTCCGAGACATCGACAACATCACAGACAGAAGAACGTCCATAACATGTAACCTTTTGCTCCTGGAACACGCGAGGCCACGTACACTTGACCCTCACTGGAGGGCCCAACCTTGGAGAATACGATATCCTATGTCTCCAGGAGACATGGCTCCAACAAACGCCAACCGTGAAAGGTTACCAAGTCATCCTAGCCCCCGCAGCTAGAGGCACTAAAGGGCGCCCGACTTCAGGACTAATGACGGCATGCCGCAATGGCTGTGGTGCATCCATTGAAAAGACCTTAACATCAAACCAGTCAATCCTGGCTGTGCTACACACCAGGGAAGACGACAATAATCAAACAGCTCGACCGAACAAAGCAGTAGTAGTCAATACCTACTGGAATCCAGCAGCTATAACAGCAAAAAAGTTCATCACCCTATGTGAGCAAACAATCGACGCAGCAACAACAGAACATCCAGTGACGACTATACTTGTCAGCAGAGATTTAAACGCAATCTGCAAATCAGCAAAAAAAGATCGAGCATCAATCTCAAATGTCGCTGCAGAACAACGAGGCAAAGAATGGCTCAACTTTACCAACTCACGCGGGCTTCACAACCTGATTGACACATTCCCACAAATTAACAGAATTCCAACCTAGGAGCGAGCAAACTCCACCTCAACAATTGACTATATTTTCGTCTCCCAGCCGCTGCTATGTATTAAAAACTCGTTCAACGTGAAACGTACCTCAATAAGCGATCACAACCTGCTAGAGACAGCCTGGCAACTGCCAAACAGAAAAAATACATACTCAAATCTACAAATTGAACCGAACGGTCAAGGCACCCGACTAAAACTAAATGCCACGGCCATCAAAGACGTAATGGCAAAATACAAAACATCAGGGCGACAAGAACAGAGCAGTACAATCGATTACCAACCTTTGCTAATCCCGCACATGCGACCAAAAATAAATTCGATAACCACAAAATCTAACACAAACCACATATACAACAAAGAACTAGTTGACAAAAGACGCAAATACAGGCAAGCGCTGCAGTCAGCAATAAAATGACAGCTAACAACTGAGGCACGTTAAACAACAATCAGAAGTCTGAAACCTGACTACAAAACCTGGGTGAGACTTCATAGACACAAACTGTATCAGTCTGACGCCGAACAGATTACAAAAGCGCTCGTCATGAACAACAACAGAGATTTTTGATCTCTATTAAGAGCCACAGACAAACCCTTGAATAACCAAATACTGAACAACATCAGCCAACTGACTTGGGAAAATCATTTTGCAGTTGTCTTCAAAGCGGCCACAAGTGAAGACACCAAAGATCAACAACAGGGCATCACAAAGTGAGCCAATCTGGAAAATATAGAGGATATTTTAGACATAATCAAAAAAATAAAAAATTCAAGAGCACCAGGCCCAGACGGCATCACCAACGTATAACTCAAGACTCACCCAAACGAGTGGGCAGACTTCCTGAGTGTCATCTTCCAGCGATGTGCGGAAACAAGATCTATTCCAACCTCATGGACCAAAGCTACGATCGTGCCAATTTATAAAAAGGGCAACCTTTCGGATCCCGCAAACCTTCGTCCAATAGCCCTACTGGACGTCATGGGCAAGGAATATGCCACACTACTACTGAAAAGATTTCAAACTTGGTCAACACATGCCCAGTGTAATGACGATCTACCTGCAACATCTTAGTTTGCAGCATCCTAAAAAGTAAAGCCTTACTAAACAACCAACGCTTGTTTGCTGTCTTCATAGACTTTACACAAGCATTGGACCGCGTAGAGAGATCTCGCTTGTGGCGGAAACTAAAAGCTTGGAATTGTCCTGATGACATCCTAGCCCCAATTCAAGCCCTTTATCGCAAAACCACGATGAGAGTGCGCCTGAGCCGAGAAGGAGAATTATCAGCAGAAATCCCGAGCACACGTGGTGTAAAACAGGGCTGTCCGCTAGCCTCAGCTCTCTTTCTCTCCTACATTGGAGACATCCAAGAGATCGAGAAGACGACAAGAGCCTTTCCCCTGAAAATTGGTACTACTTTGATTGGTCGCCTCCTCTACACGGACGATCTCATGCTATTTGATCAAACGCAACTAGGGCTACAATGCCAACTAAACACCCTGCAACAGTACGCAAATACCAACTACCTAGAAATCAATAAACACAAAACCAAAATGATCATGATTCTACAAAAACATGACAAGAAAACCAATGACTTTAACTGGCACTTAGATCAAACAAAAAAAGAGATTGTCAAAGCGTTCAAATATCTAGGAGTTCACCTGGACAGCTCACGGCACGAAACCACCATGCAAGCAGAGCTGTATCTAAAGATCAACAAACTAGCGGCCCAAGCTAAGGCAATAGACAGCAAATTTGGGAAATTCTCACTCATTCCATTACTCAAATTCTACAAAATGAAGGTTGTGCCTGCTGTTACATATGGTACCGAAGCAATGCCCACCATTCCCAAGCAACTATGGGCAAAACGTGAAGCCTTGTTTTGGCGGAAAGTGCTCAAATTGCCCAACTCAACGTCTGGTGTGGCCATCAGACGTGAACTGAGCCTGCAGTCCCCAGAATGCACGGTAAACTGCAACACCATCATGCTGTTCAGGAAGTGCAGAATGGACGACAGCGTCAAAATATTTAAGATGATCAAATTTGAGATGGACACCCAAAACTCCATCTTGTTGACAGAGTGGCAAAAGGAAAACCAAGCCCTACTTAGCTCAGTCGCATCCGATGATGACGAACCCACCTGCAATCCATGCAAAGTCTTACGTAAAATCAAAGATGCTGACTGGGCAAAGACCTTATACAATGCAGCCGAATTACAGCTCACTTCTCACTTGCCAAACAACGCTCTGAAACGAATTGAACTGCAACCCCTAATAAAGCAATTACCCTAACAAACAGGCCTGCAATCTAATCCTACGCACTCGCCTAAACTTACTGAAAACAAATGAAATACAACATATTCGTTTTTGCCACAACACTCAACAACCACCAAAGGAGACAGTACGACACCTACTGATGGTTGGCCCAGCCACGGAAGCTATCAGAAATTGCTACCTGCCGTTACTGACAGGGTTTACCATATTACAAGAAGATGATTTATGATGGCGCAGACTGATCGGAGGCGACAGAACAGCCTGGCAAATCGCCACCGCCAAAATACTAGAATACATCGACAACAATTTACTCAACGCTACTCTCTGAACAATCAGAAGAAATTTTACACACTATAACAGCAAGGACTCTGCCAGCAATAAATTGTTTTATACAAAGAAACTGCGAAGCAGCAAAAAAATGACAATGCTCAAACAACATTGTAAAAATCTTATTTGATTAAACAATAAAAAAAAAATACAGAGTCAACAAGCCCAGGCTGATTGGCAGACCTTTCAGCAGGCATTGCAGATGCCGCAAACACAATTGCTGGATGCAACCAACCTAAGGAGGCAGGCCAAAGTGCCGGCCACCGTCTTGCAGAAATACATATCAGGGGAGTACCGACCTGGTCCATTTTTTTGTTAACTTCAAGAGAGTAGCCCAGAATGCACAGTGGCCCCAGGAGAGATGGAGTCATTATACTGCGCCATTGATGACTGGGGAAATTCCGAGCGCCTACCAGGCCGCTAATCCCACAAGGGATACATCGTATGTAGACATGAATAAAGTTGTCTTGGAAAGACTGGGACATGACGAGGAAACGTATCGGGTGAAGTTCAGAGATGAAAATACTGCCAAATGAGACTCCCCAGCAACTATGTTACAGGGTGAAAGAATTGGCAGACAAATGGCTCCAGACGGCCACTACCAACACTCAGGAGATGGCTGAGTGGATAGTACTGGAGCAGTTCATTGAAGCACTACCAGGGCCCGTCTAGAGGTGGGTGAAGCAACATCATAGGCATAGCCTTGTGGAGGCAGTCAACATCGCCTCGGCTTATCAAAAGGCCGGTCAAGGAAGAGTGATGGCCTTGACGGGCCTACCCAGATTCGGATCGGGGGTAGGGCCGGGAAGGTCACGCCTCCCTAGAATGTGAAAGTCAGAAAACGAGGGAGGAATGTATGGTCGACCCCAGGGGATACAACCCAGAAGCCCGTAGTGCAGTGCTATGAGTGTGGAGAATGGGGCCATACAGCGAGAATGTGTCCCAAGAAGAGTAAGGTGGAACCAATGGAAATTTGTCTCTTTGATGTGACTGGGGGGGGTCATATTCCGAGGGCGTACGCACCCTGCAGCAATCACCATATCCGTATACCTGTGAGGTCAAAGTGGACAGGATTCCAACTCGAGCAATGGTGGACTCCAGGAGTTTGCAGACAGCGGTCAGCGCCCAGCTGGTAGGTGGGAATACAGGGAGGGGAATAAAAATCCCAATTAGGTGTGTCCATGGGGATGTAAAAACGTATCCTACCAAGGAGATCAGGCTTAAATCAGTGGAGGAGCAGTTAAAGATAAACGCTGCTGTGCTACCAGTGCTCCCTGAACCCCGTGGTTGGTTTGGATGTGGCCGTAATGCCCAGAATCATTCAACCGATTGAAGAAAACTGGTTGGACAGTGCACCCTTTCACAAGAACGGCCGGTGCGACCGAGGAAAAGCCGAGCAGAGTTGCAAGACAGGTGGCAAGAGAAGGTCATGATGCCAGTAACAACTGACTGGAAACTTGACGAACAAGGGGACAGTTACCGATTAGCTCAGGACTTGGATGCCACCTTAAGGAATGCTAGAAGGGCCGTACAAGAGGAAAAGAAAGTGGAAGGGCCATATTTTAGCAAGGACAACGGCCTGCACTACCAGGTTGTACCACAGACGGAAGGGGGAGCTTTGAGACTGTTACTGATGCCCGTCAAATTTCGACCCATCGTTTTAGAAATGGCTCATGTGCAGCAAAACCTACCACACCTTTCAAATTCAGAGAAGTTACTGAATTAGAGGTAATAGAAATCGTTAACAAAATCAAGCCCTCCAACTGCAAAGGCGACATTTGCCCCACCAAAGTAATCAAAGACTGCATGGAAACTCTCGCACCATTCCTCAAATCATTCATCAACGCCTCCTTCAACTCCAACTCAGTTCTCGACAGCCTAAAAGAAGCCTGGGTGCGCCCACTTCTCAAAAAACCAACCTTGGACCCTGAAAATGCCAATAACTATAGACCTATCACCACCGTCCCCTTCCTGCTTAAGATTCTGGACAAGGTGGCTTACACGCAAATCCAGCAATACCTTGAAGAAAATCACATTCTAGGTAAAAGACAATCCGGTTTCCACCCTGGACACGGGACCGAGTCTGCATTACTCAACCTCAAAATTCAACTTCACGACATCATGGACAAAGGCAAACCAGCTCTCCTGCTCCTGCTGGACCTATCCGCTGCCTTCGATCTGGTCAACCATGACATCCTAGGCACGCAACTTAAAAATGAAGCCCCCTTCTCGCCGCAAGCCATCTCGTGGGTCACATCCTTCCACCAAGGTCGACTCATGAAAGTCTTCTGACTCAGCATGCGCCACCCTGACCACCATCCACTGTGGAGTCCCACAAGGCTCTTGCACAGCTCCCACATTTCACCCTCCCGCTCTTCAACAACTTGCATCGTCAGGGCATAGCCTACACTAACTATGCCGACGACATCCAAGTCCTACTCCCCCTCAGAGGCATCTATGAACAAGATGCCGCAGCACTAACAAAGATCTACACAGCCATCCAAACCTGGATGGCAGCCAAGGGCCTCTGCCTAAACGGAGATAAAACAGAGGTCCTCATAGTTGGCACCAAAGAAACGCTAAACAAACTCCCACCCCAATACAAAACCTTTATCATAGACAACTCCACCATTCCAGTCTCAGCCGCAGTAAAAACTCTAGGGGGGTCATTACGAGCTTGGAGGTAATGAAAAAAGGAGGCTGGAATGGTAATACCGGCATCATTAACGGGTCCGTGGCATTACGACCCGACAAACCACAAATATCGGCACCGCCCATAACGTGCCCCCTCATACCGGCATGCGCGCGTACACGTGCCCCTCCGTGGAGTAAATACCCGGTTGCCGGTAATAGGAGGACATCACAACCCACGCGGACATGCAATTACCGGCATCCCGAAGGCAGTAATTAGGGACTGCACGATGCCGGCCATACAGGCATCGCGGACAACAGCAATCTGCAATCAAGCCAACTGCCACAGGTGCACACAATCACCACAGGTGGAGTCAATGGAGGCTGGGCCAGTATAAAAGGAGTACACCCACACATCACACCCCTTCTTACACCAAAATGCTACCACTAGCTGTTGCAATCATGGCGCTGGAGGACATGCCTATACTGCTACAACTACACCAACAACAGCAACTCCAACAACTACAGCAGCAACAACAGGCAGCACAGAGGAGACGCAGGAGGAGAAGGAGGGTGAGACAGGCCCAGCAATTACCACCAGCGCAGCCAGCAGTGCCTCATAGGCAGCCACCAATCCCTCGCATCAGACCCAGGCCATTCAACCTAACTCCTGAGCAGATCCACACCCTGTACCGGTTGGACCGGGACACCATCACCATCATAGTGGACATGATACACGACGACATTGCCAGCCTCATAGAAATACGGACTGTCATCCCCCCACTACTAAAGGGGGTGTCTGTGCTCCACTTCCAGGCCACAGGCACCTATCAACACACAGTGGGGCAGCTGCATGGCATTTCACAACCACTATTTTCACGCATGCTGAACCAAGTGCTGGATGCCCTCCTGAAGCACGCAAGCACCCACATATCCCTACCACGGACTGCCCAGGAGATAGCCGACACCAAAGTAGGCTTCCATGCACTGGCAGGCATGCCCAATTCTATTGGTGCCCTGGACAGCACCCATGTGGAATTGGTAGTCCCCCATGCCATAGAGGCGGTGTGTACCGCAATCGCAAGCAATACCACTCCATCAATGTGCAAATGGTATGTGGCTCCAGCAAGATCATCATACATTGCTGCGCCCGATTTCCCGGATCAGCACATGATGACATGGTGCTGCGCAACTCCACGCTACCCCGTCACATGGAGCGACATACTGGACCACGTGCCTGGCTGCTTGGTGAGTTACCCAACTGGCCCATGGCAGTGCTTTGGGGTACTGATGCATACTCCAACTGGGTGGGAAAGGGGGGGTGCATACTCCACCTGGGTGGGAAAGGGGGGATGCATACTCCACCTGGGTGGTAAAGGGGGGGTGCATACTCCACCTGGGTGGGAAAGGGGGAGATGCATACTCCACCTGGGTGGCAATTGTCGGTGATTCGGAGAATGCATGCAGAGCTAAACACTCCTGACCTGAACCTCCCAAACCCAACATGACACATCACTGGCACACATTTTACCAATTATGCATATCGATGACAACAAGTAAGAGGCACAACCAGGCCACCACAGGTATGTCAAGCAATGCATGACTGAACAGGATTGCAACTTTGCCAATGTGGCTAGTGTGACCATGCACAGTGTAGAATACACAGCATAAATGGGAGGCTAAACATTGTCGTACAACCACAGTACATCCGCCTCAGCATGCATTATTACACCCTGCATCATCGGCGTGAGCCACGAGCCGCCCATACTATTGCTAAAGTAAGCGCCTCCATCTTAATCAGTTGACATCTCCCGTGCTTTATCACGGTCCCCGCACCACCTGCAAAGTGGTTATGAGTACGCCTTACCCATTCCGAAAGAGGTATATGGCCCACGCTCAGCCTACTGTCTCTGCGCAACCTCTCCCAGACACTTGTGAATACCGCCCGCTGAACTTTATATCCCTGAATCTATGACTCCTGCAACATTTGTGTAACCTGCTATTGATTGTTGCTATTAGCCCATAAATGCCCAGCTATCGTCTAGTGCATTCCACCCTTATGTGCAGTTGAACCCGATGCCAATATGCTTAATTATTCCCCCTATATGTAACCTACTTACTATGCCCCTCGCTATCTAAAATGTCCTAACCTGCGGTAATCAGATTAAGCAATTAAGGTATGCCCTTTCTGTATTCACGCCTTAGTGCTGCCCTAGTACGAGCACCTCCAGTGCACACTTTGAGTGCTAACCCCTAGCACCGCTAATCGCTGTACCCCGAGTCATTACGCACTTGTCACTCTGTACCTGTACAACGTACATTTACTCATTGCGTCCCTCGCTCACCTGTCTAACAACATTTAGGCGTTGGTAGCTATATGCACCCATTGTACCTTGCTCTGCACTTCTATGTCTTATAACGTTTAGTCTCTGCTTAGCACTTGCACCCAGGATGCTGCTTAGATCCTTTGTGTGACTACATTTGGTCTTTGTTAACCCCTGTACTCACTATGCCGGCCTAGGCCATTACATGTCGAATGTAACAGCTAATTAATATTAGACTTTGACAGACTCATCCTGCCGCTTTAGGCTGCTAGGTATTATCTGCTGTACTTTTTCCCGGTCTGCCCAGTGTAACTACTAGCTTCCTCCCTAGATTACGATGTATTGTGCCCTTAGATCACACCTGCACATCCTAGCCTCACATGCCTGTGCCTCAAAGTTTACACCTCGGCCTAACCTTCAACTCGCCTCCTACACACTGCTCACCATCTTTGCCCTATTTGGCCCACAGCTCTACCACACTACTGCCCGACACCTCACACCATTTTCAACCACAATGCACAAAACCATGCTGCCCACTCTGATTGCCAACCTACCGGGTGCACCTCCGTCATACGACACAACTCTGGCTAATCCATACCTAAATGCCCCTGCCCTGTGGCTACAACACTTCACCACCAAACCTACCCCGAACCAACCATGCCCCAGTAGCACTAGGAATGCCAGACTTGGCTCTCGCCTTTACAACAGCAACGCATCAAGTGCCTCGCATAAACATACACTGTCTCCTCAGACTATATTAACCTCACCGAACCTCCCGAAGCAACCTTGTGACACCTCTGTTAGAAACCAAAGACTAGCTTCCAGATGCCATCACTGGTCCTATCATACGAGCATTTCTAATATGGAAAAAACCAAAAACACCTCTTCTCCTCTGGCACCATCAACTGGCGTAACCCCCACTGATAACTCTCCCAACATCGTGACCAAACTCAAAGGTGCACTTATCAACGCACGCTCTGTCCCTGCCCACGCCTTAGACATCGCTGATTTCATCACGACAGAAAACCTAGACTTCTTAGCTATCACAGAAACCTGGCTGCACGCAGCCTCGGGGCCTGCCCTGACCTTAGCCATCCCTGACAACTACTCTCTTATTAGATGCGATAGGGACACTAACCAAACTAAAGGGGGCGGATTAGCATTTATTTTCAAGAGCTCACTCAATCTTAGAGTGGACAACACTCTGCAACTGCCATCTGCTGAACTACTTTCTATTAAATTACCGATCTCGCCCAATCACACAGCCTCAGTGCTTCTCATATACAGGCCACCCGGCCCCACCTCCACATTTGCTGAGGACATCTCATCCATTTTAGCCTCAAGCATTAAGCCAAAATCGCAAATCATCATACTCGGCGACTTCAATCTGGGATACAAGGACACGAATGACACCAAAGCCAACGACATAGCCACTGTTCTGTCTGACTTTGGTCTCACCCAACATGTGAACGAACCCACTCATATCAAGGGACGTACCCTTGATTGGGTCGCAGACATGAACTGTGCACTAAAGGTAACCTCTGTGACTCCCTGTGCTTGGTCGGATCACCACAAAATAATATTCTCCATTAACTCCAGCCCTCCCATTGACAACCCCAACATTGCACCACCCACCTTTACTAGAAACAAAAAGGATATTACAGTTGAGAAACTTCTCCCCCTCATCCTCCCGTTACTGAACCCAACCTCCCCCACTTGCTCAGACCCCACTGCCCTCGTTGATATTTACAACCGCGCCATGCTAAAAGCCCTTGACACTATTGCCCCTCTCAAACTACGCAAACAAAAACCTTGCAAACATCTTAATTCATGGTTCACCCCTCACCTACGCGAACTACGCAAAGCAAAAAGAAAAGCTGAGTCACATTGGAAAAGCTCACCTACTCTCGCCAATAGAAATAACCTTACAGCCGCCTCCATCACCTACAAAGAAGCTATCCTAACAGCCAAAAAAGAAGTGTACAACATCAGGATCACACAAGCACAATCCAACACCAAGGAACTCTTCAAGATCCTGAAGGAACTAGAGTCCCCAGTAGCTCCATTGGTTACATGCACCCCGGACGCTGAATGGTGTTCCAATATACAAAAAGCATTACTAAACAAAATTGCCTTGCTCCAAGTTAAAATCAATAGCAAAAAAAGCCTCCTCTCGGATTCAGCGGGTAACCCCCAGTTCTACAATACCCCCGCTCCAAAACACTCATTCAAACCCTTCTCATTCTCACCCCTCTCCATCAAGGAAGTTGAAAACATCATTATGAAACTCAAGCCCTCCAACTGCCAAGGAGACGTCTGCCCCGCGCCGGTCGTAAAGGAAGCAGCTCATGACCTCGCACCCTTCATTACCGCCTTTATCAATTCCTCATTCGAATCGGGCACAGTACCCGATACCCTTAAGGATGCATGGGTCATCCCCTTAATCAAAAAACCCAACCTTGACCCCAGCAATCCTACCAACTACAGGCCGATCACCACGGTGCCTTACCTACTTAAAATTCTGGATCGTGCAGCCTATCTCCAAATCCAGGATTACCTGGAGACCAACAACCTATTAGGGCTTAGACAATCTGGCTTCCGTCCAAGACATGGTACAGAGACAGCCCTGTTAGACTTAAAAACCCAAATCGAGGACTTGAAAGACAAGGGCAAACTAGCTCTCCTGCTCCTTCTTGACCTCTCTGCCGCATTTGATTTGGTCGACCACCAAATCCTCTGCCATCACCTCAAGATAGCCGCCCACTTCTCTGACACAGCTACCTCCTGGATCAGCTCCTTTCTGGCAAATAGATCTATGAGGGTCTTCTCCGCCTCTGCCGCAGCCGATCCAGCACATGTTCCTTGCTGAGTCCCACAAGGCTCCTGTGTATCGCCCACGTTGTACAACGTGTTTACTAAACCGCTCTTTGATATTCTTGACTATCTGGGTGTCTCTTACACAAATTATGCTGACGACACCCAGATACTCATCCCTATCACTGGTGACTATGTAACCGATGTCAACGCACTCAACTCAGTCTACTCAGTCATCCAGGCCTGGATGGCACACCACGGGCTTTGCCTCAACGATGAGAAAACTGAGTTACTCATCCTAGGCTCTCAGCCCAAACTCACTAAACTTGACCCTAAATATAATTCCTTCATTATCGATGGAAATGTCATTAAAGTCTCCAACGTCACGAAAACACTAGGAATCTATCTAGACTCCACGCTCTCTCTCAACAAACAAACCAATTCAGTAGCTGCAGCCTCATCGTACACTTGTAAACTCATCACAGCCTGTCGCCCCTTCCTCACTACTGACAATTGCCTGATCTTAGCCAGAACCCTCATCATGTCAAAAATTGACTATTGTAACGCCCTCTATTTAGGGACTAGTCAAAGAAATCTTGATAAACTTCAGGTTATCCAAAACAATGCCATCAGGGCTGCCCTCAATATACCCAGGCGTTCACACATTTCCTCTACTAGGCGCAACCTACACTGGCTACCCATTACACTCAGTATATCACTCAAAACACTTGTTCTAACACACAAAGCACAAAACAATGCTGCACCTGCTTACTTGTCCTTGCGCTTTACACAACATACAGCAGTTAGACCACTGAGATCAGCACAGGTGCACACATTAACCATCCCTAGCTTCAAGCTTCAGACAGCTAGGGGCTCGAGTTTCCCAGTCCTGGCTGCTAAGCTGTGGAATTCCCTGCCCAATGGCCTCAGGAATGTACCAGCCACCCAATCCTTCAAAAATAGAACTAAACGTTGGCTTCATGAACAAGATGCACTGACCTCCGCCTTGTAAGTCTCACAGCGGTCACCTGAAACCAGGCCTCCCACTGTACATACTGTATATTTGACCTCTCTGCCAGTCCTTGCATTATCTATGATCGCTGGTACTGTTCTTGCTTTAAATCTTGTATATATAATGTAATGTATTATTTGTACCTATCTTTGTAACACTCTTTGGCAACTACCTTTCTAAACATGCGCCCTGATGCCTTCGGGCAGGTTGCGCAATACAAATAAACAAATACAAATACAAATCTATTGAACGCCATCCAGACTACCACACCTCATAGCAGTATAGTATGCATCTAGGTAACAATCTTGCATACGTACAGGGACATGTGCATGTCCACACCAAATAGCTGCGGACATGACTGTGCTTCCTGAAGGTTGCAGCTCAGTGTGACACACACTTATTTGTATTTGCTTGCAGGTGATGGAGGATATCCCTTGAGGCCGTGGCTACTTACCCCTGTGCGGAACCCGCAGAACAGCCATGAAGAGGAGTACAATCGTGTGCACACCCGTACCCGTGTTGTGATTGAGCAGACCTTTGGCCTGTTGAAGGCGCGTTTCCGCTGCCTAAGCAGGTCTGGTGTGGCACTCCTTTATAGGCCTGAGAAGGTGGCAAAGATAACCATGGCCTGTGTCATGCTGCACAACATGTGCGTCCGGAGAAATGTACCACTGCCACCTGACAGTGACATGCATGCACCGGGTGAGGATGATGAGGATGGAGACAGAGGTGAAGTAGCAACCCTGCCAGTACGTGATGCACGGGATGGCCATGCAGTACGCCAATCACTGATTCACGGATACTTCTGAACCACAGGGACTATATGATAGACATGTGTCAGTGACACACTGGGTCCATGTGGACATGCACACAGGGAATGTTGGGAGTTGGGCACTGAACACCGTCATATATTAAATGGATACACTCGAAATGAACAATGTCCAGGCATTGAATGTTTTTTCTCACAACGGGTGTATTGGTTCAAACAGCAAAAATGTGACAACTCCCCCCCTCAGACCCCCACATTGAACTCCCAAACCCCCCCAGTGAACTCCAAACCCCCCCAGTCAACTCCAAACGCCCACAATAAACTCCCCCAAATGCTCCCATACACCCCCAACACCATGTGACCCACTCCCATTGTCCTCCCACACTATTTGCAGGACTTTTTGCTGTCCGGGAACTGCATTTCTGTGTGCCTTGCACTCCTTCTGGTAGGAAGCACAGGGCTGGTGGGGACTGAGGAAGCAGGTGTGGTGGCTGATGAGGAGTCGGTGGGGATTTCCACGCCTGCTGCAAGTCGTGGCCGCTGCATGTGCAGCAGGATGGATGTTAGTACCTGTGTTATGGCCCCCAGACAGTCCCTCATCAGCACTGCCGAGGCATTCACTGCGGCTGTGTTGGCTGTAATGGCGGCTGTGGTCCCCGCTATGGCTGTGGCTATTTCCCGCCTGGTGTCCTCGCCATCCACTATGTATTGCCGCAGGAGCGCCAACATCGACTCCTGTCGGGCCTCCACCCTCGCCAGCCGTGACTCGAGGGTGTTGGTGGGAACAGGAGTGGTGGGGGGTGCTGACACGGGGCCTGCATTTTCAGTGCTGTCCTCCAGGAAGGGGCTCAAGCCCGAATCATGCAGGCAGGGATTAGCACTGCTGTAGGTGGGTGAGGGCTGAGTTTGGGGTGGGGGGGTGTACACGGGGCTTGGGGTGGGTGGACATGTCACTTCGGTGACTCCCTCCTGGTCCACATTCTCCTCCAAGTCATCTTCAGTGGTAGCCAGTGCTTCTAGGGACTCCCCTTCCACTGGTGTGGGTGTGGGCAGCTGGGTCTTGACTGTGTCAGGCATACTGGCTGTAGGTGTTGTCAGCTGGGTCTCGACTGTGTCAGACACACTGGCTGTAGGTGTGGGGTGCGTGGCTGCCCCGGAGGTGGTGGTGGCGGTAGCCCTTTTCTGTGGGCAGGACGTGGATGCCCTCGCGGTGGTGTCTTGGCTGGCATCTTCTCCATCGGTGCCTGGGGGGGGTAGAAGAGATGCAGGGCATCAGTGATGGTGTTACATGCCAGAAGCATACTATGGTGCTGTTCATTATTCATTTAATCATGCATTCATGTCTTACAGGTGTGTCACACAGGGTAGTCTGAGGGGGCATTTTGGCATTTGCTGCATGGCAGGTGGCATGCCGTTGAATTGAGGTTTGTGTGATGTATTACATGGGCACGGTCCATGTGTGTTGGCTGTGTGCTGGTTATGGGATTGGCACTCAGCATGCATTTCTGTCTGGCAGGGTTTGGCCCGCCATCTGGACTTGGATATGTTCATGTGGGTGTTGGGACATGCATTGCTTTGCCTAGACTCTCTTCCACATCACTTGTGCTACGTCATGGTTTCCCCTACAGGGATCTGCAGAGTCACTCACCTCCTTCTGGTGATGATGCCGCACCTGTCTCCATCTCCCCAAATCCCTCGATGGACTCTGGATTAACGAAGGTGCTTGCGGTCTCCTCCCAGGTGGTCATTTTGGCAGGAGAGTGGGGACCCCCGCCTGTGGCCATGGCCTCCCTCCTGTTGCTTGCTATGATGTTGCGGACCCTAATGCGGAGGTCATCCCACCTCTTCCTGCAATCCTTGACACTATGTGGGGTGGTTCCAACAGCGGACACCTTGCAGGCTTCCTCCTGCCAGATGTCCTTCTTCTGCTGCTGCATCTCACGCTTCAGGTTCTGGGATTTGATGACATCAGCATGTGCGGCAAGGGTGTCCGCAAGCATATTTAATTCAGCATCGGAAAAGCGCTGTTTCCGCAGCCGGGGGGTGGTCTTCTGGGTTGCCTTAGACATAATGATAGTTTTGCCACTGAGCTCTCCTGGAATCAACTGGTGGTCTGGGAGGATTGCAATGGAGTGTGTTTTTAAAGATGGCCGCCGCCTAATTTCCCGTTCCGACGCTATGGCGTTACTTCCGGGTCCGGTATTACGAGCCCGGTATTAGCATGTTGTTATTACCGGGTCGGTATTTAGGGGTTCCTCGAAGGCGGAGCCGGTATCGGCGGGTCCCGTGATGCCGCTATTGGGGGGTTGGAGGGCCTTTAGCGGCATGCCGGTATGGCCATTACCGGCATGGGGGTTCACGTATGCACGCGCACTCGTAATCACCCGCTATTAGCGGCGTCATACGAGCACGGACCCGCTCTTACCTCTATGCCAGTAATGACCCCGTTTTTACCGGGCTACTCGTAATGAGGCCCTAGGAGTTTACCTTGACTCCACAATGTCTATGTCACGGCAGGTCAACGCCATAGCATCCTCCGCTGCACTCACCACCAAAATAATCAATGCTGTCAAACCATTTCTCTCCACAAAAAACTGCCTGAGCCACAGTAGGCACCAAACTTCATTATTGTAATGCCCTCTTCTTAGGCACCTCTACAAAAAAACCTAAGAAAAATGCAAGTCACCCAGAACAATGCCCTCAGAGCAGCTCTGAGCATTACAAAAAGGGAACATATTTCCCAGGCCAGGAAAAACGCCCACTGGCTGCCAATAAAAGAATGCATACTCTTCAAATCCACAGATGCCTCTCTGCAGACGCCCCGCCCTATCTATCCGAAAGGATCACCCTCAATGCTTCCACCAGACTGATTAGATCTCACCGGACAAAACAGACAGTCGTACCCACATACAAAAGATGTAAAGCCGGAGGCTCTAGCTTCCAACACCTGGCACCCAAAAACTGGAACTCCCTTCTACTGCACTAAGGAATGAAAGGTCATACCCTGCCTTCCGCAAACTGCTAAAAACCACGCTATTCAACTAATACTAAACCCACACTACCCATATGCACACCCTGCTGTTGAATCTTATGTCTGTAGGGGAGCCTATATGTGATGTATCGCATAAACGCAAATACACTTCTAAACTTCTGTATGTACTGAATGCAAACTAGGCGCATCTATACTATATATGGGCCATTGGCCCTGACCTTGTAATTTCTTTATGCTCCGAATGTCAACCTTCAAATACCTACCTGTTGTATATTAAGCAATGATGCATGAAATGTACTAAGTAAGCCTACTTTTCAGTGCCACAATGCCCCCGGGTAGCTGTGCGCTATACAAATGTAAATAAATAAAAATAAAAGATAGGAGAGGGTCACTTGGGAATGGAAAAAACAGTACAGAACATCCTGGCACATTTATTTT
Source organism: Ambystoma mexicanum (assembly GCF_040938575.1). Classification (NCBI taxonomy): domain Eukaryota; kingdom Metazoa; phylum Chordata; class Amphibia; order Caudata; family Ambystomatidae; genus Ambystoma; species Ambystoma mexicanum. The sequence continues at coordinate 1,087,117,355 of NC_090937.1, read as the reverse complement.
GGCTAGGGTTATATAGGCAGACTGCTTGGTTCTGCCAACAGTGCACAGAGTGCCAAAAGAAGAATACTCCCAAAGTGCCAAGGGCCAGTTGCAGACCATGACCTTGATACTGGAACCTTTCCAACAAAAAGGAATGGATATTGTGGGACCTCTAGATCCAACGCTGAGGTCATCGATACTTACTGGTGATCGCAGATTACGCCTCGCGGTGCCCAGGAGCATTTCCATTGAAGTTCATCACAGCCCAACACATTTGTGATGTACTAATTCCTTTTATTGCCCGAATGGGGATTCACAAGGAAATCATAACAGATCGAGGCACAAACTTTATGTCGGCCGTCCTCAAGCAAGTGTGTCATATCAAACAGCTGAAGACCTCGGTATATCATCCCCAGACGGATGGGTTGGAGGAGAGGTATGATCAAACAATAAAACAGATGCTAAGGAAAACTATGACTTCTACGGAGAAGAATTAGGAGTGGTTAAATCCATGGATCGTTATGACTCTGAGAAACACACTGCAGTAGGCTACTGGGTTTGCTCCCATTGAGCTACTATTCGGACGACCCGTTCGTACACTGCTTGACATTTTGAGAGAGGAATGGGAGGAACAACCTCAGCAGGAGATTACCCTCACTGTGTACATCCACCCGTTGGCATAACGGGTGGAGAAGCTGCAAGAGGTGGCACAAACGTATCTACAGCAGGCTCAGTGGATATAGGAAGCCTATATGGAAAAGGATGCAGAGCTTCGAGGTGGCAGGCAAGGTGTTAGTGATACTACCCACGTCAGAGAACAAGATGTTGGCCTTATAGAGGGGTCCATATACCATAGAAACAGTGGTAGGACCCGTCACCTATAAGGTGAGACAAGAAGATCAGAAATTCCCAGTTCAAACTTACCATGTCAACCTCCTTAAGAAATGGGTAGAGCACACTCTGACCATAGCCCTCATAGAACAGAGGTGCGGACACCTGTGGAGATACATTTTGGATGGGATGTGGGACAGAGGCCTTGCAAATCAACCCGGGACTACAGAAACAGGAGCGCAACAAGGTATACACACCTATACAGGAATTTAAGGAGATGTTTTCATCCTTGCCCAGACGCACCTCGCAAACATATCATGGAATACACACTGCGCCCGGAACCATAGTGACACTTCGGCCGTAACAGATCGGGAGGCACAAATACAGGCAGTTAACCATGAAATCCCCTGCATGTTGAAGATGGGAGTGATAGAACCCTCCTGCAGCCAATGGTACTCGCCCATTGTACTGGTGCCGAAACCTGATGGCAGCCTCAGATTCTGCATGGACATCAGGAAACTGAATGAGGTTTCCAAGTTTGATGCCTACCCCATGCTCCGTGTATTGAGAATCTCTTGGACAAACTGGGACAGGCAAAGTACCTCATAACTATTGGTCTGTGAAAAGGGTATTGACCGGTTCTGATACGGCCTAGAGAAAAGGAGAAGAGGGGCTTTGCCACCCCAACAGGTCTATACCAGTTCACGGTTCTTCCCTTTGGTTTGCATGGGGCACCCACGACCTTTAAGTGACTTATGAACTCCCTTCTAAAGGGACATGAAGCCTACAACGGAGCATACCTGGATGACATCATTGTCTATAGTACCTCGTGGGAGGCCTACCTGCCACATCTGAGAGCTGTATTTGAAACCCTGCAACAGGCCGGACTCAACGTAAATCCCAAGAAGACCTCCGTGGCCTTCTCTCATACTAAATAGTTGGGATATTATGTGGGTCAGGGAACGATTCGACCTCAAAAAGAAAAACTTGGCCCATCAACAGACTGCCTTTTCCTGCCAATGCCAGACAGATTCGGACCTTCCTGGGGTTTGTGGACTATTACAGAAGATATATTCCGCACTTTTCGACTCTAGCCGCACCGTTAACGGATAGGTTACAGTCGTCCAAGGCGGGACGAGGGGCATCGGAGCTAAAGGACACTGAACAGGCATTCGAATCGTTTAAGAAAGCCATGGCTGACCATGCAGTCTCCATTTGTCCTGCATACGGATGCCTCCGGAGTGGGAGTTGGAGCAGTGCTGTTTTAGAACAAGGATAACATGGAACTCTTTATGATTCGTACGTTATTGCCGCATGAACAGTCCTTTGCGACGATTGAGAAAGAGTGCCTGGCAGTTAATTGGGCCATTGAGTCGCTGAGATATAATTTGCTGGGGTGACAGTTTACACTGGTCACCGACCATGCCCCAATGGTCTAGATGTCGGGGAACAAAGATTCTAATCCTCAGATTCTAAGGTGGTTTCTGTCGCTGCAACCTTTTTCATTCATGAAATTGCATCGGTCGGGCAAACTATTGGCTCAGGTAGATTTCCTTTTGTGAACCCATTCCCTGCCCGAACATCAGGGCTTGGTGGGGAGGGTATGTGAAGGAGACGGTGCCTGCAGGGAACTTCCAGGCGCATCAGGGAGCACAGCGGTAATGAGACAGCAGGTGAGGGCGATGAAGAAGGAGGCGCGGGCCGGCAGCCGGAGTAAGGAGGAACAGGTGTCGGGATAGGTGTGAGGCAGGGATTCTAATAAAAGGGCTGGCTTTTTCTGCATTCAGGAGGAGGGGTCAGGGTGTACGGTGGTGGGGACGCTGGAGGAGGAGGACAGCACGAGGGAACAAGAGGCCGCCGCCAGCAGGAGACTTTCGCCTGTGCATATTTAGAGGAACTGTGGCCGGTAAAACAGGAGCTGGAATCAGGAAGGCAGCACAAGTCCAGGGACGCCCAGAAAGGAAGTTTGACCGGAGCAGGAGAATCTGACAGACGAGCAGAAACTTACATGGAACGCTTCAACGAGGGACAATGTGGTTTTTGCCTCCCGATTTCTTATTTTCTTATCTGTGCCGGAAAAAGAAGAAGTGGAGTGGAGAGCGCTATACGTCACGGGCATGTTAAGAGGAAGAACACAGAGAAGCTGAGCCCGTGGAATGCCGCCACCGAAGACTGACCATCTGACCCCAGAGCACTGCCTAGGTAGGAGTCACAGTAAGAACCAAAAGACTTCCTTTGATGTGGGGGGGGGGTGTCCCTGTGAGAAAACAACCACCCCAGCCAGACTAGTACTTAAATAACTGTTATTTTGAGGTTGGATAGCAAAATAAACTTGGGTACTGAATCTCTCTGTGTCTGTGTTTCTCTTGACCAATCGCAGCCGTTAAAAATCATCCACAAGGCTTTCTGGGGCCTAAGACCACTCTACCTCTTCCAAAACATCTTCCTTCTCGAACTCTCTGCTCATCCACCTCCAACTCTCTGAGGGTAAGATGCTTCTCCAAGCAGAGAGTTGGAGGCAGATCTGTCTCCTCGGCTGTGGCCTCCATCTGGAAAAGCCTCCCTTCCTCTCTCAAACTTGAGCAGAACCCCCTCTGGTTCCGGAAGCAAGTCAAGACTTGCTTTTCGCTCCTGCTTTCTCTTTTCCTCTTGCATCCTGATGCACCTGTGGGTTTGCTCCTCCCCCCACGATTCACGGCCCGCACCGGGGGGCCAGGTCGTCAAGCGGGCCGGCGGCGCCTGGTTGGGGGGCTCTCTGCTGTTGTCCAAAACCCTCACATGTTCCGGGGGACCACACTCCAACATTTAGGTGGCCGGGCCACCATCTTGCCAATGTAGCCGGAGCTTGCCAAGCTGAGAAATCTGCTCGTTTGCAGCTTCTCATGCTGCGATTTTGCTTGCCGGAGCAGCTCCTCGGTCCAGGACACCATCAGAAGTCAGAACGGAGGGAGTCAGCTGCCTTGCATAGCTGGTAACCATTGGATCGTGCGCACTATCCCAGAGCTCACGACAGACACGACCGCATGATGTGCTGCCTAGTCACGCCCCCGATCACACAGGTTTTAAAAGAATTATGCGCAACTCACTATTTTACTCAAATGACAGCGTCCCCGGGGACATTGGAGGGGTTCCTCAATCCGGTAGCATTTTATTGGTTTGATCAGGTGGAGTGGGATTGGTTAGGCAGTCATATCAACTACAGGATGTTCAGAGTACATCCGTGCACTGCTTTCAGGTAAAGCCCCTGGTCTAGATGGTTTCTCGGCCGATTTCTATAAGGCCTTCTCGGCCAGTCTAGCGCTGTCATGATGCCCGCTCCCGGGGAGCCGTTCAAGCCCTGCGTCCCCGAAAGCGGACATCCAGTCCCCAAGGAAGGACCCAGCAACCCCATATAGGGGCCCTTTGGACAGTGTCCTGGCGCCTATGGCGCCAGGCTCATAAAAGACATCAGTCCTGGCGCCATAGGCGCCAGGCTCATTATGGAAATGCTTGGGTGCACTTACCTGATGCAGACCATGCTGCAGGATCCCGGCCTCCTTGAGGCCTGAAAGGAACTACTTTACCTGTGGGACTAATTTACCATCCGGGCGTGGTCGGGGAAGGATACATACCTGATTGGAGGAAGGATACATACCTGGAACTTCGTCCAAGGCTATTTAAACCCCACCCGAACAGCCACACGTGCTTCGCGTTGTTCTGCATCTAGCAGCTGGACGCTCACCGTGTCTGCTCCTGCATCCTGACTTCTGCCACGCCTGCCAGCATCCTGGATCACCTGCAAAGGAAGAGAAGAAGAGAACAGAAGAAGGAAAAGTCCTTACCTGCTAAATCCGCATCCCGGAGACAATCCTGAAAAGGAAGACTTTTATTTAAAAGCTCATCGCGTCGATCGCTGCAGCGCCGCATTCCACTCACCTTTACTGGGCGCCTCCATGTTCAGCAGCGATCATCCAGATTCGCAGTCACGCCCCAGCGCCTAGGGAGAAAAAGACCAGAACAAAAGGTGAGAGAGAGAAGGGAATAAGGAAAGCTAAATCTCCATGTTAAGACTTACCTGTTGATTCATTCCCTCTTCATTTCAGGTCCGCGCCGCATCCTGGCATTTCCGTACCCCGGCCCCTAAGGGGAAAAAGAGACATCAGCGTTAATGAGCGAATGAAAAGACATTACCAAAAAACGCTCATTAAAGACTTACCTGATTACTACAAGGATTTCACCTCTCATCTCGGGTCGGTGCATGTTCCCCAGCATTCCGTACCCCGGCCCCTATGGGGAAAAAGACACTAGCATTAGTACATTAATGCATGGACACAAGGGGGACCTCTTATCAAAAAACTTACCTGGAAGCCAAGCAAGTTTGGTTCTCACCAATCTGAAAATCCAGTGAAGTAACTGGATACCAACGCGCCCCTGCATCAGAAGCAGGATGGAGAGCTCGTCCTTCCAGACCCTAAGGTGAGACGCTACGAGGAATCACAGAAGGGTTTCGAGGAGGGTGAGAGGGGAAAGTGGGAGGCTGATTGCATTACCCCGCAGACAGTTAATCCCCTATTTTCGCCTACAGAAGGATACTTCTGCGAGCCAGACAAGCCAGATTTGGGGGCCCGATCCAGTCCGTCTTCCGAACCCTGCGCATCACCTTAGAAGAGGTCACAGCAGCGCGAACCAGGCCAGCGCCTCCGTGGGAGTCAGGTGAGCGTTACAGAACGCGAAGCCTTCCTACAAATTCCCACCCAGGCGCTATGGAAAGTTCTGAGACTGATCAGTTGGCCCAATTACTGGGGGAATTACGGGCCGAAGTACATGCCGCTCGTCAAGAGACTAATGCCCTCAGGAGGGAATTAATAATATCAAAGGAAAGAACTGATGACCTGGCCAGACCTTTTGCAAGGTCAAGCTGGGCAAACTCCTCTACCCGGTTCCGGAGGGAACCCCGCTCCTGTGGTTTCCAGTAACCCTGTGCAGATTAATCTACCTGGAAACATGCCGCTGGCCCCACCCGAACGCTTTGCTGGGGACCCCAAACGATTCGCCGTATTCATGAATCAGTGTCGTTTGCACTTCCTATGCAGACCTGGGGCCTTCCCTAATGATCAGACCAAGGTAGCCTTTGTATTGTCATATCTCAGCGGCTGCGCTGCCGATTGGTCAGTTCCACTGGTTACTCAAGATGACCCGATTCTCCGTGATTTTCAAAGGTTTCAAGCAAGCATGGAAAGGTTATTTGCTCGACACTCTCAGGGGCAGGCTCTGGATGATGAACTTCTATCCCTGCGACAGGGCAATCAGGACCTCCTATCCTATATTGCAACCTTTAATAGTCTAATTGTGGAAAACGGGATGGCCAGAGGATAAAAGAGTCACGTTGTTTTATCGAGGCCTACGTGGAGAACTTAAAGATGTCTTGGCCCAAGTTGTAAATCCGCCCCAAGAATGCACAGAGTATATAGACTTAGTGGTCCAATTGGATCACAGACTTCAAAACAGAAAAGCAGATCGGCCCAGGTTTGAGACTTGGGTGTTGGTCAAGACCCATGCTAATCCCAAGGGAGTTGATGTCTCTGAGCCTATGCAAATTGGAGGGGTTAAAGGACCCTTAACTCAAACTGGAACGTGAAAGGAGGCGGCAGTTAAAATTATGTCTTTATTGTGGGAATTCTGGACACTTTCTACGAGATTGCCTGGCAAAACCGCCCCGAAAGGCGGTAGGAGCCGCTGATAAAAACCATGAAGACTCTGTTTCGGGAAACGACTCCGCCCGACAAGTGTAGGGGTCCGCTTGCCGAGCTTGAAAACTAACTCTCAGACCTTGCATTTCATTGTGCCAATGGTTCTCGTAGATCCAGAACAGCCTAAGCGGTTGCATGTAATAAAGGCATACATCGATAGTGGGGCTATTGGAAACTATGTGGATCGTGAATTGGTCTCTAGGATTAACCTCCCTCTCCGTCCTAAAACCAGCAAAGATGTCATCACAACAGTCGATGGAACTGAAATTGCCTCTGGACCGGTCACACATTCCACTACTGAGGTGACTCTTATTGGTCCAGACGGCCATCGGGAGGGTGTTGTGTTTGATGTAATCAAGGCTCCACAGTTTCAGGTTATTCTTGGAATCCCTTGGTTAGAGACACATAATCCTCGAATTGATTGGCGAGCTAAGAGAATAACCTTCCCGGATTGTACACAAACCTGCTACCCAGAAAACCTGAAGATTAATCTAGCATCTGTAACCTCTGCCTCCATGCAACTACCTCCGGAATACCAAGACTTTCAGGACGTCTTCCAAAAGGAACAGGCCAACATGTTACCTCCTCACAGATTGTACGATTGCCAAATCGATCTGGTGCCCGGTGCACAACCCCCTTGTAGCAGGATTTATGCCCTTACCGAACCTGAGAATCTGCATTTGAGACAATACTTGGATCAATACCTAGCTAATGGTTTTATTCGCCCGTCAAAGTCCCCGGCATCCTCGGCTTTGTTCTTCGTGCCCAAAAAAGAAGGCGACCTTAGAACTTGTATCGATTACCGCGCATTGAACCAGATAACGGTTAAAAACCGTTATCCTCTGCCTCTGATCCCTGAACTCCTTGACCAGGTGAAGGACGCTTGCATATACACCAAGTTAGATCTCCGGGGGGCTTATCATCTGGTACGAGTTAAAGAAGGCGACGAATGGAAAATTGCCTTCCGTACTAAATACGGATTATTCGAGTACCAGGTGATGCCTTTCGGATTGTGTAACGCGCCGGCTGCCTTTGAAATACTTCATGAATGATGTCCTTCGGGAACTCATCGATGTTTGTGTTGTCGTATATATCGATGACATTCTGGTGTACTCCTCTTCGGAATCTGATCACAGAAAACACGTCAGGGCAGTACTTGAAAAACTGCGCCAACACAAACTATTTGCTAAATTGGAGAAATGTGTTTTCCATACCACAGAAGTCGAGTTTCTAGGTTTCATCCTGACACCCAAAGGAGTCCGAATGGACTCAAGAAAAGTGGATGCAATCCTCAAATGGCCATCACCTAGCTCTGTAAAAGGGGTTCAAAGCATGCTCGGCTTTGCCAATTTCTATCGCAGGTTTATCCCGGAATTTTCACGCGTGGTACAACCCATTACTGCACTCTTGAGGAAAAATAAACATTTTGAATGGTCTGAAGAAGCCGAGCAGGCCTTTCAGGATTTAAAAGCTAAGTTTACCTCCGCACCTATATTGAAACACCCGCGTTCAGATCTCCCTTATGTCATTGAGACTGACGCATCCAGCCTAGCCATGGGAGCTGTCCTGTCCCAAAGAGATCCCGAAACCAACCAACTGCATCCCGTAGCATTTTGGTCCAGAAAATTCTCGGCACCCGAGGTTAATTATGCAATCACGGACAAAGAACTGCTAGCCATTAAGTCCGCTTTTAAAGCCTGGCGGCATTATCTGCTTGGCGCTCGACATACCATCACAGTGATCACTGATCACCGGAATTTACAGTATTTGAAAACCGCCAAGGCTCAGTCATCACGGCAGCTCCGATGGGCTTTGTTTTTCGCTGAATTTGATTTCGTGATTACCTATCGACCTGGCTGCAAGAATGGCAAAGCAGACGCCTTATCCCGAATTGGAATGGGAGAATCTGATACAAACTCAGAACCAGTACCAATAATTCCCGAACAGAGGATTCTAGGCATGACTTCGTTACAGACGCTTGAAGACATTCAAGCCAGAGTGAAACAACTCCTGGACCCTACAACCTTACAGGATTGGATACAAAAGGGATCAGACTTTACCATAGATAATGGTTTACCTTATTTCCAAGGACGCTTATTCCTGCCACATAAGGAATTACACGAACTAGTTATTTCCGGTTATCATGATGCATTAATAGAGGGACACCCCGGTATTGCCAAGACAGAGGAAAAGGTGAAAAGACAATTTTGGTGGCCCTCTTGGCGAAAAGATGTTAAATCTTTTGTGATGTCCTGTGGTGTTTGCGCCCAAAATAAAAGTCAAAAGAAAAGACCAGCCAGTCTCCTTCAACCTCTAGACATACCGCCAGCACCCTGGCACACCCTATCAATGGATTTTATTACGGACCTGCCTCCTTGTTCGGGGTACAATACTATTCTGGTAATTGTGGATTTGTTTTCCAAAATGGCCCACTTCATTCCTTTGAAAGGTTTACCTTCAGCTTCTGTCCTAGCCAAAGAATTCCTCGAAAATATTGTTCGGCTACATGGATTCCCATCTATACTAATCTCTGACCGGGGAAGCCAAATCATTTCCCACTTCTGGCGCAAATGTTGTCAAATGGCGCAGATCGACGTAAGATTATCGACCAGTCACCACCCTCAGACCGATGGTCAGACCGAGAGGACAAATCAGACCCTTGAGCAATACTTACGGTGTATGTTACAGCAATCTGAAAGCAACTGGAAAGACATTCTTTGGATAGCCGAATACGCATATAATAATTCGGTACACTCTGGAACTGGCCACAGTCCTTTTTATACTTTGTTTGGGCATCACCCTCGAACCTCAAACCTTGACTCACCCCAGAACCTCGGAATGCCTGCAGTAGAACATCTGCATTCTACAATTACCCAAGCCTTCAAAGAGGCAACTACGCATTTACAACAAGCCAAGAGAAAATACAAGGAGAATGCTGATCTACATCGGAGTGAAGCACCTCCGTATCAGATTGGGGATCAAGTGTGGTTAGCTACCAGACATTTATCACTCAAAGGGCCTCGAACTTTTAACCCAAAATATCTGGGACCTTATTCTATTACGGCAATAATTAACCCAGTGGCTGTTAAACTTGATTTACTAGCTAGTATGCGAATTCACCCTGTTTTTCATGTGTCACTTCTGAAACCAGTGGTACCCGGAACACGACTACTCAAACCTCCAGAACCTATTCTAATAGATGGGGAGCCCGAATTCGAAGTGAAGAACATTTTAGACTCAAAAATGTTTAGGTCAAAACTGTTCTACCTAATTGATTGGAAGGGGTACGGACCTCAGAAGAGGTCGTGGAAACCCAGCGACCATGTGCATGCACCTCGATTAGTCAGGAAATTCCACCGACTCTTCCCAGACAAACCAAAACCCCCGGAGGGAACAACCTTGGGAGGGGCCTTGGGGGGGAGTGCTGTCATGATGCCCGCTCCCAGGGAGCCAGTTCAAGCCCTGCATCCCCGAGAGCGGACATCCAGTCCCCAAGGAAGGACCCAGCAACCCCATATAGGGGCCCTTTGAACAGTGTCCTGGCGCCTATGGCGCCAGGCTCATAAAAGACATCAGTCCTGGCGCCATAGGCGCCAGGCTCATTATGGAAGTGCTTGGGTGCACTTACCTGATGCAGACCATGCTGCAGGATCCCGGCCTCCTTGAGGCCTGAAAGGAACTACTTTACCTGTGGGACTAATTTACCATCCGGGCGTTGTCGGGGAAGGATACATACCTGATTGGAGGAAGGATACATACCTGGAACTTCTTCCAAGGCTATTTAAACCCCACCCGAACAGCCACACGTGCTTCGTGTTGTTCTGCATCTAGCAACTGGACGCTCACCGTGTCTGCTCCTGCATCCTGACTTCTGCCACGCCTGCCAGCATCCTGGATCACCTGCAAAGGAAGAGAAGAAGAGAACAGAAGAAGGAAAAGTCCTTACCTGCTAAACCGCATCCCGGAGACATCTCGCCGACAATCCTGAAGAGGAAGACTTTTATTTAAAAGCTCATTGCGTCGATCGCTGCAGCGCCGCATTCCACTCACCTTTACTGGGCGCCTCCATGTTCAGCAGCGATCATCCGGATTCGCAGTCACGCCCCAGCACCTAGGGAGAAAAAGACCAGAACAAAAGGTGAGAGAGAGAAGGGAATAAGGAAAGCTAAATCTCCATGTTAAGACTTACCTGTTGATTCATTCCCTCTTCATTTCGGGTCCGCGCCGCATCCTGGCATTTCCGGACCCCTGCCCCCAAGGGGAAAAAGAGACATCAGCGTTAATGAGCGAATGAAAAGACATTACCAAAAAACGCTCATTAAAGACTTACCTGATTTCTACAAGGATTTCACCTCTCATCTCGGGTCGGTGCCTGTTCCCCGGCATTCCGTACCCCGGCCCCTATGGGGAAAAAGACACTAGCATTAGTACATTAATGCATGGACACAAGGGGAACCTCTTATCAAAAAACTTACCTGGAAGCAAAGCAAGTTTGGTTCTCACCAATCCGAAAATCCAGTGAAGTAACTGGATACCAAAGCGCCCCTGCATCAGAAGCAGAATGGAGAGCTCGTCCTTCCAGACCCTAAGGTGAGACGCTACGAGGAATCACAGAAGGGTTTTGAGGAGGGTGAGAGGGGAAAGTGGGAGGCTGATTGCATTACCCCGCAGACAGTTAATCCCCTATTTTCGCCTACAGAAGGATACTTCTGCGAGCCAGACAAGCCAGATTTGGGGGCCCGATCCAGTCCGTCTTCCGAACCCTGCGCATCACCTTAGAAGAAGTCACAGCAGCGCGAACCAGGCCAGCGCCTCCGTGGGAGTCAGGTGAGCGTTACAAGCGCCATACCTCCTGCAGGTGTTTCAGCAATCACTGCTGGATGGTAGATTGCCGGAAACGATGAGGGCCACGATTGTCACACTCCTTTTGAAACCGAGAAAAGGTGCTGAAGGATGCACATCCTATAGGCCAATATAGCTTAATAATATTGGCCTCTAGGTTAGTGTTAGGGAGAATTCTCATAAATGGCTGATTTCCCTTACCTAATGAGTCCCTCGGCAGCTTTGCTGGATTTCTAGGGTTTTTTTTTTTCACCTGGTAAGAGTGTGAGACTTTTTCCCACTCTTACATGTGTTTTGCTGTGTGTGTTTTTACCATTTGTGTGATCTTGGGCTCTGGAGCCTCACCTACTCCATGAGCATCATTTTTATGTGTGTTACACAGCACCTTCAGTGCAGTGACACAAGGTTGTCTTTTGGACTACCCACTGACTCCATTTTTCTGGGACTGACTACTGTCTCCCAGGAACATGTAAAGTTGCCATTAACTTTATGTAGTCTCTTTAAACCACAGACCCAGTGCACCCCTTCTTACATGGAGTCTGGGAAACGGTTAATTCTTATCCCTTTTTGTCTGTTCCTCTGGGAGCACTGTTTTGCTCCCTTTTCATCAAGACTTGGCTGGTGGCAGTGGTAACTACCCTATTTTTCATACCGCGGTTATCTTATATAACCATGGTATTGTTTTAGCCTCGAACATAAACCTGCTTGATCAAATATATTTTATTTCGGCTCTGGCTGGGTTTAGTCACCATTTCTTTTTGTTAAAGTCTTTCTCATGTTTTACTCTGCGCGCCAAACCAGGTTTGGTCCCGTTGTTCACTGGCTTTTTCGCGGGCTTCTGCACAGAAGCCCCCATTAAGTCACCTGAAAGTCTGGATAGGCAAGATGTGAGGGAGGGGTCTTAGGACCCTTGCCAGGGGTTCCCTTGGTAACTCAAGACGCACTCCTGTTTGATTGGCTGGGTGACTGTTCTTGCCAGGACAGCCACCCTGCTGTGTGATTGACAGCCAGGCTGTGTGAATGGGGGAAAACTGCATAAAAAGCAGGTCTCTGGGACTGGAAAGGCAGAGTCGCCACTGGAACGAAAAAAAAACAACGATGAGCTGATGGAAGAGGACCCCTACAACGACTGAACTGCCCTGCTGCAGGTCCGAATCTTCAGAATCCGACAACAGAGAAGATCCTCCAGGAAACTTCTTCCCTTGAGCTGGTGGGATCAACCAGTTCGCCCAAACTTCAAGCCAGTACCCCTCCTCTGGTCGAATTCGCTGTACAGAGCTACAGTGGGCCGGATAGTCAGGAAGGTCGGACCCTGATTGGGTTTGAAGGAGCGCACCTTTTATTTGTTGCTTTGCTCTGCTGCTGGTTTCTTCCCTGGGTAGTGCAGGACCCTCCAGTCTTCATACCTCTTGTCAGTCCGACAGTCGCTTCAGGAACCGTGAGCCTGCAGGAACTACCAGGAACGTCCACCTCAGCTACAGCTTCCTCTCCGTTTTAAGGTACTGTGCAAATCTGGTTATTCGTTTCGTTCAGCCGCGGTGAAAGTGTTTGAAATCTTTCTCCAATCCGAGGGCTTGTCCTTCTCTTCTCTTTGAACTAACTTTTCTGCCAACCAACCTCGTCCAGAATCCGTGGCCCGAACTTTACCGCGAACTACCCTGAACTGTGAGATCTTGAGCAAAAGACTTTTGACCCATTGACATTGGCCCTAAGCCTTTTGTACCTGATTCTATCACTGTAGTTCCTCTTGCTCAATTGCCCTGAGCACTTACCTGTTGGTGTGGTTCAATTTCTATTTAACTTTGTTTTTCCCTCCCTTTTAAATTGCTGGTGTGTCATTTTGCTCCCACTACATTTTGTGAGCTTAACTTGTCTGGAACTTATTGGGAGTGGTGTGGTGTATTAAGAGTGTGATTTTTAAACTTCTTATAATAGTGTAATGTTATACAACTGAAGAGTGAAATAAATGTATATTCTTTTACTAGAAAACCTTGAGTCAGTGTTTGCCTGAATCATACTAATTGCTGTCCTTTGTGTAACTATTTGAAACTGCTCACTTACTCTTGAGATAAGTCTGGCTGCTCAGCCATCGCTACCACTTTAACTGTGTAGTACAGGCTTGTACCAAAGGTGAATTTGTACTGTCACTTGTAGTCTTAATTGTGTGTGGTGTTCCCAAAGGGTACTGCGTATAATTCTGCCTAATACTTAGCCCCCCTGATGACTAAATGTATAGGGCAGATCAAGCAGCTTTCATACCTGGGAGGTCCACCTCCTACGGTTTTTGCAGGATGTTCAGCCTTTTCTCAGAAATTGAATGACAACGACCAGTAGTGGCCGCCTTATTAGACGCTGAGAAGGCATTTGACTCTGGAGTGGCACTTTCTTTTCACAGTGCTGCGACGTATGGGAGCGGCGGAGGGATTTATCTCCTTGGTGTCTCTGTTGTACACTGGCCCTGGGGTGGGCTTGCAAGTCAACGGACAACTCTATATACTGATTAAACTGGGTAGGGGAACGAAACAGGGCTGTCCGCTCTTCTTGTGCTATTCAATTTGGCTGTCGAGCCCGTAGCTGAATTAATCAGAGAATTGCATATTCACAGGGGGCTCCAATTGTTTAATCATAAGCTTGTGAACTTGCTATATGCAGAAGCATTGGTATTGTATGTTTCAGATCCTGTCGTTAACCTGACACCCATAATTCTTGATGTTCCCGAATTTGGGAAATGTTCTGGCCTGAAAATCAATCCCGCTAAATCTGTGTTTTTTCCACAAACTGACCAGATGGAAGAGTATTAGGATCGTCTTGGGTTACGTGGTACATGGACAGTACTCTGTATCTGGGAGTAGAGTTGTCGAGATCTTTAACCACCATTTTCCAAAAGAATTTTGTTAAACTATTGGAACAGACTCGGGTCATGACTGACAGATGGTAGCACCTCCTGCTTCCCTACTTGGTAGGATTTCTCTTGTTAAAATGGTACTCCTGCCTAGGTTTCTCTACATCTTTTTAAGCGTTCCTTTATTGATACCGCAATCCTTTTTTTAAAGAGGTGAGCTCAATAATACCAAGGTTTATTTGGATGGGTAATCAACCCCGGATGAGATGGGACAAACTGCTTGCCCCCCTGTATCGGGGTGGGCTAGCGCTCTCCAACCTAGAAACCTATCATGACACGGCGCAGGCTGTGTTTTTATCTTACTGGTTCACACACATCCCGGACAGACCACATATGCAAATTGAGAGGCCTTGGCATCCCCGACACTTCTAAGGTCAGTGAGACTTACCTCCTTGCACTGTATGGCTAGAGTGGAACACTTAGTTGGGGGAACGTGCAGAGCCTGGCAACATATAGAGGGCAAGTCGCGTCATGATCTCTTAAACTCTCCTCTGTTGCCAGTGGTATCCATTCCAGGGATAACCTTGACCAGCGAGAGAGAATAAATGCGATGTACAAGGTGGTAAGGTATTTCTCAATTTGGGGACCTTCTTCCACGGGGGCACTTTCTCACTGTGGAAGAGTTTAAACAATTGGATGTTACAAATGCGTTAGATTGGTTCTCATACCTCCGAAGTGTCTGGCGATGTCTGGCGGTATTGCTGTGCACAGAACCAGGGGGTGGCTCTGAATGGTACATTCAAGTTGATACAATTTAAGTTTCTGCAACAATTCTATTACACCTCTGTTATGCTACATAGATTTTTTCAGGATGCATGTATGAGATGTGCACACTTTCCAGTGACCTTTATTCATTTGGCTTGGCAATGCCCACAGATATTTGACTTCTGGACATAAGTGCTTCACATCCTGAGCGAAACTGGGGGTGAAGTTATAGTTCCCTCTCCGTTGGTAGTATGGTTGGGGTACACCAAGGAATTTGCCAGACACGCCAGAAAGTTGGATGTACTTTTATTACTTTTGGCAAAAAGGACAGTGGCTATGGTTTGGGGGCGGGTCGACCTCCTGAACTTGATCTGTGGTAGAAGGACATCCTTTATTGTCATGACATTGATACAGAATACTGTGCCGCCTTACACCCCAGTGCAAGGCCCCGTAATATTTGGGATCCATATAAGTTATACCTATTGGCCAAAGTGTGTGAAGGGTTGGATCTGTCTGATGACCATACATTGTAGGTTTGACCAAGCTATACAAGTGTTTTATGATTATATGCTGTTACGTAAATAATACTGTTTATTTTTGTGTTGAAGGCAAAAAATTCAGAGAATAAAAAAAAAGAATGAGAACATTAACTTGTTCTGTTTGGAGTTATAATACAAGGCAACTGTATATTTCAAGGGCCTACTCTGCCCTGGGTCATAATGTATCTCCCTTCTGAATTTTTCTTGTATTTCCTTAGTTTAGAAAGATAGGTTTTGTGGAGTAATATCGCCATTCCAGCATTTTTACTTTAAGGAAACAGAATTAAACTGCACTGGATAACTTCTGTGTTTCATTGTAAAATGGTCTGCTGCCAGGAGATGAGGCTGCTGGAGAGCCACTATCTTTGTTCTCTCATCAGCTCTCTCCGCAATTGAGCCTTTTTATTTTGGGTGTTGAGACCTCTTATATTTAATGACCAGATCTTGATCACATCCAACTTGTGTTGGTCAACCATGACCATGACTTCCTGGATGGTTCCTCGCTACACTTTCTCTCCCTCCTACAGTATATGACTTCTGGAGTGCTGACCCTTGTATGTAAAGGAGTGTAAAATGTGCTAACCTCACAGGACTTTGGACTACTTTCATCATTCTCCCCTTAGGTGTCAACTGACCCCCCACTCCCTGAAACAATAAGAGAAAACAATCCCTCTGCCCTCCCCCCAAACCTAAAACCCCCTTTGGATTTGTACCCATTTCATGCTTTATAGGTGTTTCGTCCTCCACCTCCCTTCAATGCACATCTCATTCCTTATAGCTCTTTGCGGGTTTTAATGTCCATCCACCCCCCATTACCGTTCAATAAACTAAATGTTGATATTTGGTCTCTTCTGGAGGGGTAGGCTAAATTCATAGGCCTCTAGCATCTTTGTCAAGTTCGCTATTCAGTACCTTGCTTTTATTTTCCAACCATTTGATGTCCCATGTTTGCTGCAGTCTCAGATGCTAGTCCCCATCTCCTTCTCAGCGGACTGATCACCTTGGGATGTTCCTTCTTGTTTGATATTGCAGTGGTAACATTCTTCTCTCTTCTCCGACTCCCTTAGGGGGACTCTCAGTTTCTTCATCCCCTCTTGGGAATTCATAATTGTTCTAACCACACCGTTCATTCTGAACTGGAGCCCAGAAGGGTCGGTCGATTTATATCTAGTATCCCTTCTGATCAATTCCTGAGTAATCGTTTACAGTGAACGTCTTCTTGTTAGTGTCGCTAGAACAAAGTCTTGCTATCAAGAAAATCCATCTCCCTTACTTTGCTTGCAGCTGCCAACACTTTCTCCTTCATCAGATACTCATGGAATTGTACAGTTATATCTCGAGGAGGGGCATTCTTGTCCTGTTTCATCAGACCTGCTTTAGGTGCCCTGTCGACGTCATGATGCCTACCCCCGGGATCCAGACCAAGTCCAGCAACCCCGGAAGCAGGCATCAAGTTATTCCAAGCAAGCCCAACAACCCCTGCTAGGGGCTATTTGGGTGCAGTCCTGGCGTCTATGGCGCCAGGCTCACATGGAGAGTCAGTCCTGGCGCCATAGGCGCCAGGCTCATAGATTAAAACTTACCTGATGCAGACCATGCTGCAAACTTATCTGATGCAGACCATGCTGCAAGAGCTCCAAGCCAAAAGAGGCTTGGGGACTACTTTAACTAGGGACTATTTTTTACTCGGGTGGGGCTGGGGAGGAATACTTACCTGGGACTACTTTGGAGGCTATTTAAACCACGCCCAAAACGCAGCACACGCTTCGCGTTATTCTGCTCACCGTGCCTGCAAGTCTGCATCCTGTCTTCTGCCATGCCCGCCTCGAGTCTGGAGCTCCTAGAAAAAGGGAGAAAGAAGGAGAAAAGGTTAGAACAAGAGCAATACCTTTGATCCTTACCTGAATTCCCGATCCATCGCGCCTTCGAGCTGGAAGAAAGAAGTTATTTTATGTGTGTCGCCTCGCCTGCTGCAGCGCCGCGCTGAACTCATCGTCCTTCGCAGCATCTTCACATTCCACTGCATCCTCCTGCATGTTCCCGCTGCACTCTAGCACCTAAGGAGAAGACAAGAACAGCAAGGTGAGCCAAGGGAATACACAGAGGCAATATAAGTTACCCCCCATAGACTTACCTGATTTACCACCGGGGGTACTATTCCTCTTCACGGGTCGGCGCAGCTTCCACTGCATCTTCACCGAACCCCGGCCCCTAAGGGGAAACAAAAGGACAGCAAGGTGAAACAAAGGGACAAACAAGGTGAAACCTTCTCACCACAATAGACTTACCTGATTTTACCGCCAGAGGCATTATTCCCCGAGACTTCATACTTTCTCTCAGCGCCTGAATAAGGGAGAAAGCAACGCGTTACATATTGACATTATTTTATCGAACTGTGTTGGATAATTCAAATCCTTACCTGAATATTACCGGTTGCTACGAGGAACTCTTCGCTAGGGTCAAGCTGCACCTGCAAGGAATCGGACAAGAGTGAAAGTCAGACATTTGAAATCTTACACACTACATACTTACGGCGTCTTGCTGGAATCTCTGAGTCAATATTGTTCTGGAACTCACCAATTTCTTCGAGCCAGTGAAGCAACTGGTTATCTACGCGCCCCTGCGCTCCATGTAGGATGGAGAGCTCATCTTTCCAAACCATCAGGTGAGACTATAAGAGGGGACATCAAAGGTGATCAGTGGGGAGAACAGCGGGAGTGGGGGAGGGTTAACGCTCAACTCCACGGGTGGTTAATTCCCTTTCTCCATTTGCAGAAGAATATTCCTACGGGCCAAGCAAACGAAGCTAGGTGGGCCAGTCCAGTCCGTCATCTCGGCATTATGCGTCACATTGGTGGAGGCCGCAGCTGTCCAGTTCAGATCGACGTCCCTGTGGGAGCCAGGTGAGCGTAACAGTCGATAATTATTGCCCCAGGAAGACTCCCTCTTGTGATCTGTGTAAACAGAGTCTTCATGAACTACATTGTTATTCACTTTACGAACCACGATAACTCCCAGACAAGTTTGAAGGGTGTTTATTTATACATTATAAGTTACTCACCGTAGTGACTAACGTACTCTTGGTCCTTAGTCCCCTTTCCTCCATATTGCATGGATGTCCCTTACTAGGGACGGGAGACAGAACCTTTTCCACCAGAAAAAACCTTCTTCCCCTTTAAATTTAGAGGCGAGCGGGGGTGCGTTCCTTGGAGAATGCGCTATCCTGACTACGCCCACCGGCACCACAACTCAGTCCCCATTGACGTGTCGACAATATTTAACATTGCTTAATGACACCATTATTATTAGGGGGGAGGATGGTGGGAAGCATGGAGGAAAGGGGACTAAGGATACTTAGTCACTACGGTGAATAACTTATAATTACTCTTGCGTTCGGTCCCCTTTACTCCATACTGCATGGGCAATTACAATTGAATGTAGCCTCAGGGTGGAGAGGAGACCCTCCTTAAGCAAATAGGTTCCTTAGAACCGCGTGTCTGAAGGCCGCGTCTCACTTAGAGCCGGTGTCCAAACTGTAATGGTTACAGAAAGCCAAAGGGGTGGCCCAGATGGCCGCCCTGCTGATGACCTGCCACGGAACCTGCCATTGGAATGCAGCAGCCGTGGCCTTGGCTCTGACAGCGTGGGCGTGCATGTTAGCTGGGAGCTGCTTGTGCTGCCCCTCGTAGGCCTACTTGATGGCTGAAACCATCCACCGTGCAATGGAGGCCTTGGATGCTTGATACCCGGGACTGGACCCACCAAAGGTGACAAACAGGGCGTTCGACTTGCGGAAGTCCTTGGTCCTGCCCAGATAGAATTTCAGAGCGCGTCTGACATCCAGACAGTGCAAGACTTTCTGAGCCTCGTCCTTGGGGTCAGCAAAAAACATAGCTAAGACTATTACTTTGTTTAGATGGAAAGCATAGGGTACCTTAGGTAGGAACGTGGGTTGGGTGCGCAGGACCACCTTATCCCTGTGAAAGGTAGTATAGAGTCCTGAGGCCACCAGAGCCTGGATCTAAATGACTCTGCGAGCAGAGGTGAGGCCCACAAAGCTGTCTTAATGGTGACCAGTCTGACGTCCGCCGACGCCGTTGGCTCGAAGTTTGTGCACCAAGGAGCCCAACACCAAATTGAGGTTCCACACAGGGTGTGGCTTCTTGATGGGCGGGTTGTGCCTGCACAGGCCCGCCAAATGTCTCCTGACTATCGGGTTGGAAGAGGAGAAGTCCTCCTCCTCCAAATTTCTGTAAACCCCTATGGCTGCCAGATAGGTGCGGCATGTGTCCACCTGCTCCTGAGTGTGCAAGGTGTGCCGTGAAGCAGAGCACATCATCCAGCGTGCAGTAAGGCAGTCGATCGCCGTAAAGACTGCCCAATGACAGAACCTAGTTCATTTACTCTTGTATTGGCTCCTGGTAGACCTTCTCCTGGCGTCCCTGACTTATTTACAGGTTAGCCTGTGATAGACTCAGGTGCTTGAGCGTGACCTACTCAGGAACCATGCTACGAGGGCTAACTTCTGTGGGGTGGGGTGGATGACCCTGCCCCCCTGCTGGGCCAGGAGATGGGCTGGTCCCGTTGGAAGATGAATGGGAGGTCTGTCCGTGAGGCTGACAAGATTTCTTTATCTTGCGGATCACCCCATGACCCAGGGGTGTGGGAGGGAAGGCATACGCTGTCATGCCATCCCACTGTATCTGGAATGCACCGCCCAGGGAGCAGGGGCCCTGCCCCTGCCAGAACACGAACTGTTGACACTTCCTGTTGTCCCATGAGGCAAACAGATCCACCTGAGGATGCCCCCAGCTGCTAAAGATCTCCATCGGCACCTGGTCGTTCAATTGCCTTTAACTGTCGGCTCTCCGTCTGCTGAGCCTTTCCGCCTCAAAGTTGGTGTCCCTGGGAGGTGGACGGCCATGAGGTAGATGTTGTTCTCCAGGGCCCATTCCAACATGCTGACCACTAGGCTGCATAGTGGTGGGGACCTGGTACCCCCCTGCTTGTTGACATAGTACATGCTGGTGGAGTTGTCGGATGAATCTCTACCTCTAGTCGGTTAAAAACATCCTAGAGAGACCATCAGCATTTTTGTGGTGACATCCTGCGCTGTGCTCAATGGTGAAATCAAACCCTTGCAGGCAGATTGACCATCTTAGAAGTTTTGGGTACTCCCCTTTCATTTGCATTACCATCTCAAGGGTTGGTGGTCTGTCTGAATCACCAAGGTAGATCCATACAAGTATGAGCTAAACCTCTTCAGAGACCACACAATGGCAAAACATTCACGCCCTATGGTTGCCCATCTTGTTTCTGGTTCCTATTGATGAAGCAAATGGGGTGCTCCCTACCTTTCTCATCCAGTTGACTAAGGACTGCACCTATACCTATACTGGAGGAATCTGTCTGCACAATGAAGGGTTGGTGATAATCAGGAGCTCTTAGGACTGGAGCTTGACAAAGAGCTTTCTTCAGGCTTTCAAAGGCTTGAGTGCACTCCTCATTCCATCTAAACATTTTAGGGAATTTTGGAGAGGAGATCACATTCAAGGAAGAAGCTATGGACCCATAGTTCTCTATGAAATTCCTGTAGTACCCAGTGAGACCTAGGAAAGATCTCACTTGGGTTTGAGTAGTAGGGGTGGCCCAGTATTGCACAACTTGTACTTTGCTGTGCAATGTCTTATTTCACCACCTCCTACCTCATGACTAGGGTAGACCACTTTGCTCTGACCAATTTGACATTTGCTTGCCTTTATGGTTAGATGGCCCTGCTCAAGAGCCTGCAAAACATATCCCAGGTGATCAATATGTTCTTTCCATGTAGGGCTGAACACTGCAATGTCATCCAAGTATGCCATGCAGAAGTCCCCCATCCCATTCAGAACTTGATTAACCATTCTTTGAAATGTAGCAGGTGCATTCGTTAGTCCAAAAGGCATAACCTTAAACTGGTAGAGGCCTGCTGGGGTGGAGAATTCAGTTTTCTCCTTGGCATGGTCTGTCAGTGCTATTTGCCAATAGCCTGAAGTTAGATCAAATGTACTGAGGTACTTGGCTGAACCAAGTCTATCCACCAGTTCATCTGTCCTTGGCAAAGGATGGGCATCAGTCTTAGTGACTGCATTTAGAGCTCTATAGTCCACAGAGAATCTCAACTCCTTGGATCCTGCTGTTGGTACTAGAACAAATGCACTAGATCATGGACTTGTAGATTGCTCTATAACCCCTGCTTTTTACAAGTAAACAGTCACCAGTGAGAATATCATGCTGGCCCCACGGGGTCAAGCCTGGTGATAGTGAAAACAGGGAGGCAAACTGATTCAACAGAACTTTGCACTCCTCCTGTTGTTCAAAAGTCAGCTGAGAAGAGAGATTAGCTCCTTCTATCTGTTCATCTAAAGGTTGGCCTCTGAGGAGGTCAGGTAGAGGTTCACTGTCCTCTTCCTCTTGAGCTGAAGCTAGAAGCAAAGTCCTACTTCTGGTCTCGAGACATAAGCCTTTAAACGGTTGGTGTGAAAGACTCTGGGAGTCTCCTTAGGTCTGCCTAAGTCCACCAAATAGTTCACCTCTCCAGGTTTTCCCACAACCTTGAAGGGTCCTATCCATTTGTCCTGCAAGGCCCTCTGCCTTGTTTGCACCATAACTAGTACAAGCTGGTCTTGAGTAAACTCAGCCATGCTGGCCTTCTGGTCATGACAATGTTTGACCAGAGCCTGACCTGCTTTCAAGGTATCACTTGCTTCTGCCATCATGTGTGACATTCTCCTCTGGAGATCTATCACATAGTCAGTCACTCTGACTGGCTTGGGGGAAGGAGCACTCTCCAACCCCTCCTTGATCAGGGCCAATGGACCTCTGACCGGATGGCCATAGTGAAGTTCAAAGGGACTGTAACCAACTCCCTCCTGAGGGACTTCTCTATATGCAAAGAGAAGGCATGGCAGTAGAAGGTCCCACTTTCCTTTGTATTTGTATTTGCATTTATTTAGTTTATATAGCGCTCTCATCCAAAGCGCTTTACATTAAACAACAGTATACATAGACAATAAAACAGTAGAAGCAATTTACAATCATGAATCGAACCAGTAAAAAACAGTAAGTAGAGCAATTAATCTGAAGGGTGAGTGGGAAAGGGAGGAGAATAGGGTGAGAAAGTGGGAGGATAAGGGGAAGGGGGAGGGAAGAGAGGATCATAGGGAAGAATCATTGGAAGGGGAGGGAATGAGAGGTGGGGAAGGTTTCAAGGCGGGGAATGGAGAAGGAGAGATTTCAGGTGCACCTATCATGCTCTTCATAGTACGATTAAACCTCTCTACCAGATTTGTCTGTGGATGGTAGGCTGTAGAGAACTTGCAAGTGACGCCACAGTTTCTCCACATGGCCTGCAT
This sequence comes from Ambystoma mexicanum, assembly GCF_040938575.1. Lineage (NCBI taxonomy): Eukaryota > Metazoa > Chordata > Amphibia > Caudata > Ambystomatidae > Ambystoma > Ambystoma mexicanum. Next base: position 1,087,094,434 of record NC_090937.1, on the reverse strand, counting down.
GTAGTGGGACATAAAATTGGAAACCCTGCCGGATATCACTTCCTTAGGAAACCCTATTCTGGTAAAAACACCAAGTAGAGCCTTAGCCACAGCCTGAGTCGTAACAGTTCTCATAGGTATAGCTTCTGGGTATCTTGTAGCATGGTCTACTACAACCAGGATAAACCTGTTCCCTGAAGATGTGGGAGGGTCAAGGGAACGGACAATGTCAATGCCCACCCTCTCAAAAGGAACTCCCACCACTGGGAGAGGCACCAGGGGTGCCACATTATTGGCTCCACTCTTGCCAGAGGTTTGGCAAATGTGACAGCTCCTACAGAATTTGTCAACTTCTGAACCCATCTTAGGCCAGTAGAAGTAGAGAGAGACCCTTTCCTTGGCCTTCTTGAAACTCAAGTGACCAGCCAAAGGTATCTCATGGGCTAACTGTAGGAACTGGAGTCTGTTGGCAAGGTGCACTACAATTCTTTTGCCGTCCCCAGGGATAGACTAATTCGGTTCACTGTAGAAGAGGTTATCTTCCCAGCTCAACCTGTGCTTCCCAACTTCTTGCCCATCAAGTTAGCAGACTGTTGTCGAAGACCTTTAAGAGTAGGACACTCTCTTTGTCCTTTGCTAAAGTCTGCCCTATTGAGTCCACCTTCTGCCAGTAAAGACTGCAGCTCAGGATGGTCAACAGGGTCAAGATCTCCAACTAAGACAGTGTCTTCTTCCAGATCTGATTCTTCAGATACTGGCTCCACCACACAAGGTTGCACCTCACACTCTGCCTCAGCAGGTGGAGTATTCACAGGTGTGACTTTGGACAATCTTGGGGATGTCCTTGTTGGTAGCACAGGGGTGCTGTCTGACTTTTTCCTGGAGGTCTTGAGTTTTCCCTTTGCCTCTGTTTTCTTAGAAATGGCAGTGAGCAACTCTTGTGGAGTGGGAGTGATAGTTTCCTCTATCAGCTCCTTGGGAGAGCCTCTCAAGGTTCTCTCCCTTCCAGACCTAGTGAGCTCCTGTTTCCTCTTACTGGGAGGCCTGGGGGTGCTTGACACAACTCCAAGAGTTTTCAGGTCATTACGAAACAGGACTCTCCCAGGCACTTCACTCTGCAGACGAACAGGTATTTTGACAGTCATATCATTACACTGGATGAGAGCTGGTAACTGGGGAAGCATTTGCACAGGGCCTCCAGCTAACTTGTGAGGCGTTTGGGTGCCTTAGCAACATCCTCCACCTTGAAAAATGATTCATCCACCAGAGTTATGCTGGCTCCAGTGTCTCTGATGGCAGGGGTTTCCTGACCATTCACAAGAACACTATCTTTATAATACTCTTCAGTATTATCTGTGATTGAATTATAGACATCTAGATTCTGTTTTTCCCACAAGCCCAGGGACACTAAAGAAACACTAGCTGAGACTCTCATGGGTTCATCAGCCAGTAGGTGAAAGTTTCCACTTGCCATAGGTACTTCTTCCTCCGGGGAGAAGGCTAAGGAGACAGTGTGGACCCCTGAAGGTTTACCCTTGCATCTGGGATCCCCTTTCACATGGTCAGTTGACCCACAAACATAACATTTTTTGTTTGTTCTGACTTCTATCTGGTTTGGGTCCAGATGGTGCACTAGCCTGATTTGGTTTCCCTTGTGGTTTACCCTTATGTTGCTGTTTGTGGCCCTCTTTTGGATTGGAGGTATTAGAATTCTCTTTGTTATCTTTCTTTGGCTGTTTCCCCTCATCCTTTTTCTGAGTAGCCCCAGAATCCTTGTGAGTGGCCCTGTTGGCAACCCACAAATCAGCAGCCTTAGCTAGCTTCTTTGGATCTATCTCCTTAGAATCAGCCAAGTGCTATCTGAGCTCAGGAGAGCAGACATCAAAAATAGACTCCAACATAACAATATTTCTCATTCCTTCATAGGTGTTCTCTCTGTAACCCTTAATCCAACCATCTAAGTTTTCAAACATTCACATACCCAGGTAGCCCAAGGGGTACCATCATGCTTTTTGAGGGTCCTAAACCTTTTAAGGTACTGGGAAGCAGTCTTCCCAAATCTAGCAATTAGAACTAGCTTCACACACTCATAATCCATCCTATCCACCTCCCCCAACTCCATTACAACATCAAATGCAACAGGGGGTAGCCTAGAGAAGAGCCAGGGAAGCAGTTGATTCCCTGTAAGACCTTGAATACCATGGTTATATTCAAACATTGCCAACCAATCCAAAATATCAAGCTTAACCTCATAAATAACCACAATTTCTTTAGGCATACGGGATCTCTTAGGACTGGAAGACCTAGAAGACTCTGGGAGAGAAGCATTTTCAAGAGACAATCTTTTCATTTCTAGTTCATGATTCAACTCCATTTCTCTGAGCTTAAGTTCTTGGTGTTTGTGTTCAGTTTGAGCATTTAAACGTTTGAATTCCAGTTCAAGCCTCATTTTCTCTAGAGCAATGAATTCAGGAATGAGTGTAGGACCTGTGGGGGTCCCAGTGGACAAGGGTTGAGGTTGCTGAGCAGCAAAGGGGCAGTGAGGCCTACATTAAGAGACACATCTACCTATTCCAACTCATCATTAACAGACATATTATCATCCTCAATACTTTCCACATTTGCTAGAGAGTCAGGCATTTCAGACCCACTCCCTAGACTTGGATTCTTTAACAACTTTTCAATCAATTCAGACTTTTTGCCTTTGGCAGGGAGTTTCCTTTCTTTACACATGTTTCTTAAATAATCAGCAGTGTAGCTAAGGAGGGTCTCCTGACTGTGGCTATCCATATCAGACATAATTGGTACTGCTTTTAGTGATGTTAGCCTTGTGGTTAGTTGATCCAAGGTAATAGCAGCACTCTAAGTGTAATCACTATACTTTGATCCTCACCGCTGTACACCAGTGTTAGGCACTGGTGCAGTACCCTTTGGGAACACCACACACAATTAAGACAAGTGACAGTACAAATTCACCTTTGGTACAAGCCTGTACTACACAGTTAAAGTGGTAGCGATGGCTGAGCAGCCAGACTTATCTCAAGAGTAAGTGAGCAGTATCAGATAGTTACACAAAGGACAGCAATTACTATGATTCCGGCAAACACTGACTGAAGGTTTTCAAGTAAAAGAATATACATTTATTTCACTCTTCAGTTGTATAACATTACACTATTACAAGCAAGTTAAAAATCACACTCTTAATACACCACACCGCTTCCCTTAAATTCCAGACAAGTTAAGCTCACAAAATGAAGTGGAAGCAAAATGGCACTCCAGCAATTTAAAAGGGAGGGAAAAACAAAGTTAACAGAAATTGAACCACACCAACAGGTAGTACTCAGGGCAAGTGAGCAATAGGAACTACAATGATAAAATCAGATAGAAAAGGCTTAGGGCTAAAGTCAATGGGTCAAAAGTCTTTTGCTCAAGATAATACAGTTCGGGATAGTTTGCGGTAAAGTTCTTGACACGGATTCCGGACAAGGTTGGTTGGCATATAAGTTAGTTCAAAGAGAAGAGAAGGACAAGCCTTCGGTTTGGGGAAAGATTTCAAACACTTTCACCGTGGCTGAACGAAATAAACAACCGGATTTTCGCAGTACCTTAAAACGGAGATGGAGCTTTAGCTGAGGCGGACGTTCCTGGTAGTTCCTGCAGGGCCATGGTTCCTGAAGCAACTGTCGGACTGACAAGGAGTAGGAAGACTGGAGGGTCCTGCACTACCCAGGGAAGAAACCAGCAGCAGAGCAAAGCAACAAATAAAAGGTGCGCTCAGTCATGGTAGGGGTCCTCTTCCGGGGGCGTGGCCTGGTGCTCATGGAGTGAGGAGGCAGAAATCCCGAGCTCCGGCCGAGCCCGTAATCCGATCCTGACTGGCCAGCCTATTCACTAGCAACATCGAAATTCAAGCTGACCCACTCGAAGCCGGGACGACCCCCCCTCTTTGGCAGCTTACCCCGACGAAAATCGGACAGCGGGGACTGAGCAGGAGCTCTGGCCCGGCGTCCCCCCCGACCCTGAGCGAGACACGCAAGATGGTGGCCGCGGCGCGCTGACGCTGCGGACCCGAGCGGCGAAGGCGGAGCGCCAACAGCAGCTACTGCCTCCCCTGCCGCCTGGAGGAGTTCGGTGGACCGGAGGAGGCGAGATCCGGCGAGACTCGGCGCGGACCTCCTGGAGCCCTCGGTGCCGACTGAAGACCGCGGCGCTGAGCGCCGGGGACCGTGCGAACCAGCGGCCCATACCCGGGCGGCCTCGGCGGAGGGACCCCTAGCGCCGCCAGCGCCCTGCAACCCGGCCCATCCAGGCCGCGCAACAGCGGGCGGGACTCCCCCCGCGGAGCCTCCGGAGGAAGTCAATCGGAGAAGCGGCCGAGACCTGGGGCCCGCGACACACGCTGGCCTCCGGAGGCGGTGAGACGCGTCCCTGGACCGCGTGGAGCGCGCGTCAAGAGCTGCGGCAACCGGCCGGAGCCCTGGGCCCACCTGGGTTGCTGCCTCCCCCGCACTGGGGGCCCGCGGCTGACTGCGCGCCCCCCACCACCAGCCTCCACAACCAACGGGGGTGACTCCGAGCGCCCTGCCCACCCAGACATACTGCGACGCCGCCCCCAGCCCGCCATCCCTGCGACGAACAGGCCCCAGGGCGAGGCCTTCCTGGGGGCCGCATCACGCCCCCACACACCCGGGCAGGACACGGCTCTGTCCCCGGCGCCACCGAGTTCAAAACACCTGGGACCCTGAGGCAGCAGGTACCCCCCAGACCCAGAGGAGCACACTGCAGACACTCCTTACCACGACATCTCGGAACACCGCAGGTGGGGCCACCGGCGAAACAGACTGGTGGGGCCCACGCAGCAACCCAGTTCGAAGAGGCGTAACAGCCGAGCAAATAACACCACAATGTCCACCCTGAGGAGCAAGCCCAAATCGGCTACAATGGACCCTTTCCTCACGACCAAGGCTCACCCAGCCGCCCAATCTACCCCAAAGGGGGCGGCGCCGCAGGACACTCAGGGGGAGAGCCCCGCAAACAGCCAAGTACTTGAAGCAATAGCGGCCCTAAAGGAATTTATAGACACTAAGATAGGGGAGGTAAAAACCGATATCCAGCTCATCCGTCAAGATGTTCGCAACCTGACAGAGCGTGTCACCAACATAGAATCCGCCCAGAAAGACACCATGGAGGACACGAAAGATCTTAAAGCCGAGGTGGCAGATCTCAGGAGGAAGGTGGGCATCCTAGAGGCAAGGTCGGAGGAGGCGGAGGGATGAGCCAGGCGATCGGGGCCGAGAAGCTGTCACAGGGTTTTGCCATAGAGAGAGCCCATAGATCACTCCAGAAGAAGCCTCCCCCAGGCTCGTATCCCCGACCCATCATAGCGAAGGTTCTCAACTTCCGAGACAGGGAAGTGATCCTGAGATTCTCCAGGGAGGGTGGTGCGATCGATAGAAACAACTCCAAAATCACCATATACCCGGACTATACACAATCGGTACAGAGGGCAAGGAACTCCTTTGTCCCAATCAAGGCCAGACTGAGGCAACTAAACCTGAAGTACATGCTGCTGTACCCATCCAGACTAAAGGTGATCTATAAAGGGAGAGCGATATTTCTTGAAACCCCGGACGCGGCCGCCATGTGGATGGAACATAACAATCTGGCCGAGGTCCCTGAGGAGCCCATCCCTGAGAACAGCGTTGCAGCTCGCAAAGCACGATAGCCTGGAGCCAGAGCCTTTTTCTCCCGATCCGCACATTGAACCTCAACCTAGCACAACACAACGAGCATGCTGGACACCAGCATGACATGAGAATGCAACATGATTACGGGGCCGGCCGGGCCTCCCACACATGAGCACGCAACGACGACCCCCGAAAGATCAGTGCAGGCCCGCTGCCAGCACGACCCTGCTCGCGCCGGAAACCCTGATGGGGCCAGATAGCGCGAGAGCACCTGAGCACTGCACTTCACCGGCAGGAGCTGGGCGCACCAGTTATAGTTATTTTGTATGTGTTACTGTTGAGACCGCCCCGCTACCCGAAACAACCCAAGTAACGAATGAGTACCTGAAACCGAGAGAAGCATTTGGCCGACCCGCAGAACTAGAGCAAGTAACGGCACCCAGCAACACGAGATCAAGTGTTGGAGAGGCAAGGGGCCGCCCAAGACAGAAACTGTATTCAAGCAACGGCACCACAACTTAACATAATCACATGGAACGTCAGGGGGATGGGATCATATGTAAGGAGGAACCGCGTCCACTCCTACCTGAGGCGCAAGAAGGTATCGATTGCACTGCTCCAGGAGACACACCTCCTGGCGGAAGCCACACACAAACTAGCAGACTACTGGGGGGGCAGGGCAGTGGCGCATCTTACTCCAAATATGCACGGGGAATATACACATGGATAAGCCCAGACACACCATTCCACCAAATGGGAACAGAAGTAGATAAGGACGGAAGATACGTAGTGGTGTGGGGCACGATAGAGAACACACGGATATGTATTGTAAACTCATACTTCCCTCAGCACGGGGTCCCCTCCCACCTGAAACAACTATGCACTAGAATAGTGCACCACAGAGATGACACCTTCCTGTGGGGAGGCGACTTCAACTGTGTCATGAATGAAGAGATGGACAGGTCTAGGACGCCACAAACCACCAACAACTCTGTCTCAAGGGCACTTCGCAACGCAGTAGAAAACCTGGACCTGGTCGACATTTGGAGAGACCTTCATCCAGCCGATAGGTCCTATTCATTCTTCTCATCCCCGCATGGCCTCCACACCAGGATAGATTACTTCTTCATCAACGGCGAACTTATCCCACAGTTGCACTCCGCGGATTACCTGGGCAGGTCGATCTCGGACCACTCTCCTCTGCTCATGCAACTACGCCTGAAGGGCCCCAGGCCCCCCATCCCGATGTGGCGTATGCCCACGGAGACCCTGATGGATCCTTCTTTCAAGGGCACCCTAGGAGAAAAACTGGAAGAATACGTAAGAATCAACACGGGGTCAGTCGAGAAATGGAGCACGCTCTGGGAGGCAATGAAGGTAGTAACCAGAGGCGAGGTGATAGCAGAAGCAGGCGGAATCAGGAAGCAACTGAAAAGGGAACTTGAGGCCATGGAAGAGGAGATCAGGCGACTGGAGAATAGCCCAACCCCACCCAGTGAGAGGGAACCCAAGCTAGCAGAAATCAGGGACGAATGCCGACTCGCCTGGGACAGGCTGTCCAAATTCGACTTCTCCACACGCACCGCTAAGGCACACAAAGAGGCAGACAAACCGGGCAGGATACTGGCCTGGCTGTGCAGGAAAGAGCAACCAAGACAAGCCCCCAAGGAAATCAAGGACGAACACGGAGTGACCCAGAGGACACAACAGGCAATCAAGGATGTCTTCTCAAACTTCTATGCCAAGCTCTATGCTCACGATGAGCTGGTCCCAATAGAGGACATCCGAGACACCCTGGACGAAGTGGGTCTCCCCAAACTGAGCTCGGAGCAGCGAGAGATGCTGGGTGAAGCCATCACGAAGGAGGACATCTCGGAGGCAATCAGGTCCCTCTCTACATGCAAGACTCCCGGAACCGACGGTCTCACACCAGAATTTTATAAAGCCTACGAGGAGATCTTAGCCCCGGTGTTACACGGAGTATATGTAGAGGCATATGAGACCGGCATATTACCTGGCAGCATGAGAGAGACACTCATAATACCAATGCTTAAACCTGGCAAGCCCATCGATGAGTGTGACTCGTACCGCCCCCTAGCAATGCTGAACTACGATAGCAAAATCCTTACAACCATCCTGGCAAAGAGGCTGTCTAGGGTGATCGGGTCCATAATACACGAGGACCAGAACGGCTTTGTCCCGGGGCGCAACACCACAGCCAACCTGAGAAGACTCCAGCACGTCATAGCACAATCCGCAGGGAGCAATGAAGATCTGGCTGTGCTCTCACTGGACGCCACAAAGGCGTTCGACTCAATATTCTGGGAATGGTTGATTGAGACCCTGAGGGAGTTCGGACTAGGCGAGCGCTTTATACGATGGATCAAGGTGCTCTACAACACCCCAGTGGCGAGGGTAAAGACAGGGGGTGTGGTGTCTGGATCCTGGGACATCCAAAGGGGAACAAGGCAGGGATGCCCACTGTCACCAATGCTGTACGTCCTCGGCCTGGAACCAGTAGCGATCTACTTCAGGAAGCAGCTCTTCGACGCAGGGATCAAAACAGGCGAGACGGACAACATCGTCTCGCTGTATGCAGACGATGTCCTCCTCTACCTGCGCAACCCCCGAATGAATGCACCCACAGCGCTAGACATCCTCGACAACTTCGCGAAATACTCCGGGATAAAGTTCAGCAGGCAGAAATCATGCTCCTTTCCCCTGGCCGGGCTTCAAGGGAAGGGAACAGAAGAGCTACCAGACATTGGGATTCAGTGGCAGGCGGCAGCGTTCCGCTACCTCGGACTCACCATCATGCACACGCCTGCTTCCACACACGAAAGCAACACGGAAGCAGCAATGCAAGGGGTACGCAAATCCACCAAATTCTGGTCCCGACTCCCACTCTCTGTGATGGCCAGAGCGGCCATCACTAAGATGATAATACTACCGAGATTCCTGTACTACTTCACCAACATAACGCACTATATACCCCCCCCACCTCTTCAGAAAATTGGAATCTCTCCTCAGAGACTTCCTGTGGGGCCCGGCCAGACATAGGCTTTCGCTGCACACCCTCACTCTCCCGTACAAAGAGGGTGGAATCCAGCTGCCTGAATTCCAAAAGTACTACCTCGCAGCGCAACTGACACACGTTGTTAAGTGGTTGTCCGACGAACCAACAGCTGAGACAGGCCTTCTTCGCCAACTGATAGCCCCAATGCACCCTAAAGAAATAGTATGGAGCTCACGGGTTGGGCCTCCCGACCCGCCCATGCTGGTGAGGCTGGGGAGACAAGTCTGGAACAAGGCACGCACGTCGCTCGGCCTGGGCCAACCATACATGCCTGAAATCCCCATGCTCGCTGACGTCTGTAAGACACCCACCGATTTACCAGCAATGAGGAAATGGGAGAACTTTGGCCTATATACCTGGGGGGACATGTATGAAGATGGAAGCTTCAGAGAATTTGACTCACTACAGACGAAAGAAGGGCTTGCTGCTGGGCAATTCCTATGGTACCAAAGGGTGAAACAGGTCGCTAAGAAGACATGGAGCACATGGCCAGAGGAACCGGAAACCCACCCCCTCGTGCAAGAGATGCACAACTTAAGCGACAGCTGGAAACCCACGGCGAGACTGTATGCCCAACTGAACGACAGGCGCAACCGGAGGAGTGCATTCCTGAAGGAAAGGTGGGAGGCGGACCTGGAGACCGACATCACGGAGAGCGAGTGGGACAGGGCCCTGATGTACCCGAAGGAAGTGTCCCGCAACGCCAGGTTCAGGCTCATCCAGCTGAATGTCCTATACAAGACCTACATGACCCCACAAAGGGTATCCACAATCAGCAGGAAAACCCCACCAGTGTGCCCATGGTGCACCAGCGAGTGCGCAGACCTAATCCACTTGTTCTGGACCTGCCCCAAAACCAAGAAACTCTGGTCCGCTGTTGAAAGGACTTGTAGGGGAGCCGGATTGGAAAGGTACGAGTGGACGCCTAAGGGGTGCCTCCTGGGCACATACCCTAGACTGAGTAAAATCAAGCATTTAGTGAAACTAATGGACATGGCGTGCATTCTAACGAAGAGAACGATAGCAATGGCCTGGAAATCCCCAGGAGGCCCCAGATACGAACCGTGGAGCAGGGAATTGGAGAGATGGACCAGCGCTGAAACCAAAGCCTGGGAGGAGGGGAACAACCGAGGAGGCGAAGATGTGAGTGCAACACTGGAGTCCTGGAAGACCCTCCTGAAGGACATGATCTTCCTGACGGACTTTAAGCCCCCTTGAGTGCATCCTCTGCCACAAACTGTCGACCTGAAGCAGACTTAACAGCTACATCCACAACAACCCTGACCCTGTGACTTTAAGAGACAACCGGATGGTGTCTGGAATGAGGCCCGAAGCGGGGCCGGCAGGTACTCACGCGGTGGGGGGAGGCGGGACGGTCAAGTTATTGTTTGTTTTTTTTGTTTTTTGTTCTTCTGTTACTGTTCTGTAATGTTCATCGGGCGACCTCGCAACAAACCGGATGTTGCTATGCATCCATGTTTAACTGTTCTTTGTCGATATAAATGCCAATAAAAACATTTAAAAGTAAATGGTAGGGGTCCTCTTCCATCAGCTCCTCGTTGGTTCTTTTGTTCCAGTGGTGACTCTGCCTTTCCAGTCCCAGAGACCTGCTTTTTATGCAGTTTTCCCCCATTCATACAGCTTGGCTGTCAATCACACAGCAGGGTGGCTGTCCTGGCAAGGACAGTCACCCAGCCAATCAAACAAGGAGTGTGACTTGTGTTACCAAGGGAACCCATGGCAGGGGTCCTAAGAACCCTCCCTCACATCCTGCCTACCCAGACTTTCAGGCACCTTAAGGAGGGCTTCTCTGCAGAAGCTTGCGAAAAGACAGAGAACAGAGGGACAAAACCTGGTTTGGCGCGCAGAGTAACACGAGAAAGACATTTACAAAAAGAAATGGCGAATAAACCCAGCCGGAACCGTAATAAAATGTATATGGTCAAGCGGGTTTACTTTCGAGGCTAATACAATAGCCTAAAACAATACCACGTTTATATAAGATAACCGCGGTACGAAAAATAGGTCAGTTACCAGTGCCACCAGCCAAGTCTTAGTGTAAAGGGAGTGAAACAAGGCTCCAAGAGACACAGACAAAAAGGGATTTGAAATTAACCCTTTCCAATACTCCATGTAAGATGGGGTGTATTGGGTCTGTGGTGTAAAGTGACTAACATAATGTTAATGGCAACTTTATTTTTTCTGGGGGACAGTAGTCAGCCCCAGAAAATGGAGTCAGGGGGAAGTCTCAAAGACTACCCTGTGTCACTGCACTGAAGGTGCTGTGTAACACTCATGAAAAATATGAGGCCATGGAGTAGGTGAGTCTCCAGTGCCCAAGAACACACAAAAGATGAAAACACACACAGAAAAAAACATGTAAGAGTGGGAAAAAGGCTCACACTCTTACCATGTGAACAAAATAAACCCTAGAAATCCAGCAAAGCTGCTGAGGGACTCATTAGGTATGGGAAATCAGCCATTCATGAGAATTCTCCCTAACACAATTATCCCTAGAAGGAGTATGATATTTGTATAACGCCACCACCTGAGTCTCTAGAAGATCAGTGGGGCTTGTATCTGTAATAGCATGCCCAGTAGGTTTCACATCCCTACTCCCTTCATGGGCTGGGGTGCACAGGCTTCCCATCGAATGTCCAAGTTCAACTATTGCCTGCATACTCCTAGTCTTACCAGCAGTACAATAATCAGTGCTCTAAACCGTTCCGCAGCGACACGTCCTAGGGCCGGCAGAAAGTTGGCGCTGGTGCGTCCTACGCAGACTTGCTTAGCCATGACGCGCCAACGCTGAAACGCCTGTCCCGAGCAATTATCTACACGCAGATTACAATTCCAAAGGGACTTGTCATTCTAAGTATGCTTATGAGGCTAGAAACGTTACCCACTCCAAACACAGTTTTGGGGGTTTAAAAATGCGGCGAAAATGCAATTAATAACAGCACACAACTATTGAAAAGCTAAGAAACTAATTTAGAAGATTTAAAAAATATATATCTAATCAGCCTAAAAACAGTTCTTAATAACAATAAAAATTGATCATAAAATAAAGAGTAGCTAGATTTGAAGTGTTGAGGTACAAAGGATAATACAATTGTTAGCTATATCTTACTTCTTAACTCCTTCACTTACTATCATCGCTACCTCCTGCTATCACCACTGTTATCTTTTCCTCTTTCCTTCCTCCTACTCTATCTCATCACCTCTCGCTATTCTCCCATTTTTTTTATCTGTGTCTCCCTCTATGCTGATAGTTACTCCTATTCTCCCACTCACTGTCGCTCTTATTATTCTGTCTCCCCTACTATTTCTACTCCAGGCTAAACCCTTGATATCATCATCTACTACCTACTACTGCTCTACTGCTTCTTCTGCTCATTAATTCTCTCTACTACCCACTCCACTTACAATATTTTCCTTTTCCCCAACTACCACTACTATTACTTACTCCCTCTTACTCACTCTCACTCGCTACTCCCGGTACCCCTATCTTCATGCCCAACTACTACCACTAACACTCTGCTATTCCTACTCTACCTCTACTCCTTTCAATTTCCACTGTCACACTCAAACACTCCACAAAACACCCTCTTAACAACAGCCTCCACACTCCAATCGCTCTCACCTCCTCTGGTCTCCGGTTGCCTCCTTCACCACCTCCTGTCCTCACCCTACTAACCCACACCGCACACTCACCAGGCTTCCCTTTAAATACCCCACCCCTACCAGGATTGGATACTTACCCAAGTCAATCACTTACCTGTCTACATGGGGTGTGTTATAGGGGCCTAGAGGCTTCAAAAGGCCTTATAAGCCCTGCCTCCTTTTCCCAGGTAGTCTTGCCACATTATTCCATGGGTTACGTAAGGCCCCATGGGGAACTGCTGTTCCCAGACATTCTAAGAGGTATTTTTTAAATAAATATGTTTTATTTATTTAAAGACAAACAAACGAAAACAAAGAACACATTTCGCCATGTCGTTACAGTGATGCATGCACATGTCAATTCGAGAGTCCCCTAGGGGTGTCAACATTCCTCCCCATTCTCATCTTCCCATCAAGCTGGCTGATTTATGTAGCGTATTCTGTCCACCAGTTTGCATGGTCATCCCTCACATTTGTTCTCCCTGATTCCTGTGCCGGACCTCCCTCTAGTCATATACATTCAATGAGGCTTGTCTACTTCAGGGGCAAACATGCTCTGTGTCAATGTGTTCAAGGCTTCAATTCCCTCACTCCTTTGATGCATTCCCCACTGCAGCGCTCTGTGCCACACTGTTGTCTCTGCAAATGACCATCGTCTTAAATCCACCCACCAGGCTTCCAATTTAGGGCCGTCAGCTGATTTCCACGCCACGGCAATTCTACATTTTGCTAATACGCAGACCAGATCTTTCATTTTAGTGAGGTGAGCATCATGTCTCCCACCCGTAGGGAACAACCCAAGCGGACAATAGTCTGGAGACCATGTCTGCATCTGGATTCCTCCCCGTGCCACTCTCTCCGTTATTCCCCAACAGAATTCTCAGATTACAGGACACGCCCAAAACATGTGTATCAAGTCCGCCCCCTCCCGTGTACATCTTGGCAGGCCTGGTCACCTTGCCCCGCTATGAGAGACAGCCAGTGCAGGGTGAGCTTGAACCTGGAATTCCTAGATACTTGTTTGGTATAGAGCAGTACCCTCTTCCATTCCACGTCTGTGAAAGCTCTCCCCGTGTCTGCCTCCCACTTACTGCGCACTTTGAGTTCTGTTGCACCCAGGCTACCTAAAAACAAGTTATAATATCTAGAGAGCATGTGTCCCGCTTCTGACACGTCATACATGGTATCTAATATGTCATTGGTTTTCACTTCATCCCGCAGGCCAATCCATCTCCTCCCAATTCTCCTGTCCATGCCGAAATATAGCAGAAACTGACCCTTGTGGATACTGTATTCACAGAACAGGGTCTGGAAGGCTATTATTTTGTTGTTTCTGACTAAATCCCCAACCGTGGCCACTCCTTTGTCTTCCCAATGTCTCCTATACTGTCCTGTTGTTCCCTGTTGTACTCTGATAACTCCCGCCAAGGGGACGTGCACCAAACAGGGATCTGGTCTGCCCAGGAGTTTCCAAGTTCTGTGCCATATATCTCTACCCAGCTGCAACAGCTGAGAGGGTCTCACTAAAGCAAGCTCCTTTGCCGACAGTACTTCCTTCAAGAAGTATCGGCTCAGCAATGCCTGCAGCAAAAAGGTGTCCTGCGAGGCTTCATCTCCTAGCCAGCGCACCACAAATTGCAACTGCCCCACCAAATAGTGCACTCAAAGTGGGGCACTTTCATCCCACCCTCAACATAATCCCTTTAAAGAGTGCTTAAGGCAATTCTGTTCCTTCCTCCATCCCACAGGAATTCTCTAGTCAATGTATTCAGCATCTGGAAGAAGGTTGCAGGTATACTGTAAGGCACGTTGGTGAAACAGTACAAGAGGTGAGGGAGTATGACCATCTTCAGGAGAGCCGCTCTCCAAAGTACTCCAAGGGGCAGTTTCTTCCAAAACCTCATAGAGCTTGCCACGCTATCCATAGCTTTCAGTGTGTTGTTCCTATGTGAGGCCGCTGGGTCATGTCACACGTTAATACCTAAGTAGCGGAAGGTATTTCGCTCCCACCGGAGGCCCAAACATGGCAGATGCTGCTCATTGAGGCCCCTGAGCCCCGCGAGCAGGAACAAACAGGACTTCTCCTGGTTCGCCTTGATCCCTGATAACTTGGCAAACTGATCAATGACGTCTAACAAATGAGGTAAGTTGTCGCCTGGCCTGCTTACACACAGTAGCATATAGTCTGCGTACAGGGAGACCAGGTGTACCACCCCGTCTAACGCTATACCCGCTTCCGCCAGTGGCTCTAATACAAGGATGTACAGCATCAGCGACAATGGACAGCCCTGCTTAGTACCCATTGCACCGCCCATGCTTCAGAAATCTGTCTATCTGTCTTCAAACAAGCTGTGGGCGCTGTGTAGATCCATTTCACCCATCGCAAAAAAGCTATGCCAATTCGAAAGCGTGCCCGAGTTGCTAGCAGCCAGTCCCAGCGGACAGAGTCAAAGGCCTTGACTGTCCAGTGAGGCCACTACACTGTCTATCGTTAGTTGGTTCGTACTGTCTATGACGTGATGCAGCCTTCGCAAGTTCTATGTGGTGATACACTCCGAAACATACCCAGTTTGGTCCTTGTGCACTAGATCCCCTATTGCCCTCTTTAGCCTGTTTGCAAGGACGGGCGTCATGATTTTGCAGTCTTGATTTACCATTGAGAGGGGCCTGTATGATCTGCAACACTGTGGAGGTTTACCTAGTTTAAGGATAGGTATGATAGTAGGTTCCCTCAGGCTACTGGGCAGCACTCCCAGCTCATATGCCTCTGTAAAGACGCCCAGCAATCTAGGCGCTAGTATTTCCACATATGCTTTGTAAAACTCCTCTGGGAGTCCGTCTGGACCCAAGGTCTTGGAGGTCGGTGTTAGGGAGAATTCTCTCTTTAGAATGAATTTCCTAACTTAGTGAGTCCCCCAGCAGCTTTGCTGGATTTCTGGAGTTTGTTTTTTTCCTCCTGCCAAGAGTGAGACTCTTTTTTCCTCCCACTCTTGAACATGAATATGGTATTCCGTTGACTGGTAATGTGCTTTATGGGCTATGGGGTCCTTTACTCCATAGGGTGTCATGTGTTTTTCCTATGTGTGTTACACAGCACCCTCCGTGCAGTAACACAGGGGTGTCATAGTGACACCCCACCATAGACTCCATACCCTGGGACTGACTACTGCCTCCCAGGGCATGTAAAGTCACCATTGGCTTTACTAGTCCCAAATTATTAACAGAAACCAGTACAAACCATCATATTGTGGACGTACTGGTCGGGGCAATTCGATTGCCCCGGGGTCTGTTAGTCGAGGGGGCACGTCTCCGTCCCCCCTGATCGAGTTTTGGCTGGTGGCAGTGGAAACTACTTTTTATATTCGCCCGCGAATATTTTCCTATGGGATTTTCCCATTGTTCGAGGCTACCAACTTTAACATACCGCCGGTTTATTTAATTAATATTAATTCGCCGGTTGGTATTTTTTGCCAAGACTCGATTCTAAAATGGCGTTTGTGTTCTCTTCTGTGACTCCAACCCAAGTCGAGCCCTTTGTTCCACTTTTTGGCGGGCTTCTCCACAGAAGCCTCCAAAAGTGGTGCTACTCTGTCTGGGTACCACAGGGGGTGTGGGAGGGAGTTAAGGCACCCTGGACTGAGTTACCTTGGTAACTCAAGTCGCACTCTTGTGTGATGGGCCCAAGTGGTGAGCCGATCGGCTCACCACTTAGCATGTTTGAGTGACAGCTAGGCTGAGTGAATGGGGGTTTTCTGCATAAAAGCAGGGCTTTGGGGACTGGAACTTCAGAAGTCGCCACAGGACCTGAGAATCCGACGAGGGAGAAGCTGAGCCGACCTACCACCACGACACCACCGGTGGAGCCCTGCAGAACCGACTCACCACTTCCCGACGACATAGAAGATCACCCGGCTGGAGAGGCTTCTTCCCCTGACTGGTGGGCACAACCAGTTTACCTTCCTTTCTTTGCACCCCAGCCCGGTTTGTGGTCGAACTGCCCGTGCCAAGCACCCCGGCAGCCGGATAGCCACTCACCACTGAACCGCGAATCAACGGACCGCTTCTTGTACCTGAGAAACTCTGCGGCTGGTTTCTTCCCTGGCAGTGCAACGGACTCCTGTCTTCCTCCCTGACAAGATCCTCTCTTCCCCCGGACGAAGCACTGACTTGCATCTGCTGCCAGGAACAACTGCCCCACTGGAGCGTTCTCACCACTTTAAGGTACCGTGTCCGCCAGGCCTCCCTTTCTAAAGATTGCTACAAGGTAACAATAACCCCTTAACCTTCTGGACTGGTCTGGCCGCCTTGACCCTCTAACTGGTCCCTTTCTTTGGTCCAACTCCTTTTTGAACCTTTACAAGACTCTTGTGCACTGCAACCGTGTGACCTTGGACACATTTCGTTTGGATCCTATGAAAGTGGATCCGGCCTCTTGAACTCTAACTTCACGGTTCTACTTTGCCTTTCCCTCTTGTTATGTTCTGATAAAAGTGTTGGGATCTGTTTCAACTTGTTCTCTGCTCTTCTCTCCCTTTTTAAAACGAACTATTAGAGTGCCATCTACGTTAAGCGCTCACCGCTGTCTGAAAATAAGTGGGGCTTTACTTAAGACTTGTCTAATATTCTTTTAAGGGAGTGTATATCTTTTAGTGACCGTGTTTTTGAATTGCTTATTATTAGTGCCTGTGTGTTTTTCTAGATGTGGTTTTAAATAAATAATTATATCTCTTTTACACCAAGCCCTGTCAGTGTTTACTTGTTCTACTGTGTTCTCTTGACCTATTGTGAATACTCTGTATACTGCCTAACTCTTCTTGAGGGAAGTCTGACTGCTCAGCCACAACTACCAAGTGAATCTGTGTGGTACAGACTGCTACCAAGTGGGTTTACTGCCAAACACCTGTAGTCCTAAATCTTTTGCAGTGGTCCCAGAGGGAACTGCACAGGTTTCTGCCTAACAGTCGGGAGCTCTCTTATCACTTCACTTATTTCATCTAGCGTCAGTGGGGCATCCAACATGTCTACCTGGTCATCCCCTAGTTTTGGCAGGTCTATTGGTGCAATGCTTCATCTATGTCTCTGTCCCTCTCAGCTACTTCGTCAGTGTATAGGGATTCATAGAATCCAGAAAACACCTAATTAATCCCATCCTCGGTCCTAACTATGTTGCCATGTGCATCAGCGATGGCATTGATCACATCTTTTGGTTCTTTACGCCTACACAGCCACACCAACAGTCGGCCAGGTTTGTCCCCCTCCGCATGTAGGTTTTGAGTATATTTTGCAAAGTCAAGGCATACCAAACTTTCCCATTCTCCCATACATGTTTGCCTCAGTTCCACCAGCTGCCTTGATTCCCCAAGTGCTCCTTCCTCAGCACTTTCCGCTCCTGCTATCTCATTTTTAATGTCTTCCAGGGCCCTCAGATTTCTGTCCTGAGGCCTCCCATTTTCCGTATCACCGTTCCTGCATAACCATTTTACACACATCCCATACCGTGCTCATCTTCGCTACGCTATCTGTATTAATGTTGAAGTACTCCTCTATCTGGTTCCTCAAGCAGTCATTAAACAACTCGTCCTGCAAGGCTTCCGCCGTCAGGCGCCAGGTAGGTATCCGGGGCCTTGGGGGCATGCCCTGCCATGTTGCTATTAACGGGGCATGGTCTGAGAGTGTCCTGTCTTTGTATTCTATATGCACAAAGTTGCCCAGTGTGGACCTCCCTGTGAACATTTAATCTATCCGCATTTTACCGTGTGGGGGGCGGAAATAAAGGAGTAGCCTCGCTCTTCCCTGTGCCTCTCTCTCCATATGTCCACCAGTCTAAAGTCTTGCAACAGGGAGCTAAAGGCTTTGGCAGGTGGAGCCGGTTTCCTACATGTGTCATCTGATCTGTCCAATACAGGGTTAAGGGTACAGTTGAAACCCCCCCAAACGCATGCTGCCTCTCTACATAGACAACTCGAGTATAGCAATCTGAAGAACACTGTGGCATCATGATTTGGAGCATATGTATTTACAAAACAGACTGCCCTGTTTTCTCCCCCTCCCAGATAAGGGCGCCCCCCCGGCGACCTTATCTGGGAGGACCAGCCTACAGCATCTTGAAGCCCACCCCCTAACTCAATTGGCCTTGAAAAAGACTTAGGTTGAAACGCGCGTCGGCTGTGTAGCGATTTACCATGTCAAAAACATGTCATTCATTTCTACAATGATGTTTTCTTTGGTGCTAATTAACCAAAAATAAACAAATTAATGACTAAGACCTGACTGGACCATATAATTGATTAAATCGCTCAACAGCGACCATTGGACCATCATACCCTACCAGCGCCCAACTGATCCAGAGTTTGTCATCGCCACACTTCTTCTAAACAAATGGGAACCCCGGAGTTGGTTCCTCGACAAACCAGGATCCAGGCTGCTGGTTAGATTCAAAAACAAGAAAAGAGGAGGTGCGCAGGAGAAAGGGAGTCCCGCCACGAATAACTCCACCATTGCTAAAACTATTAAATTGTTTGCCCTCCTCCCTCAGCCCCTATCCCTAACTGCTTCAAAAACAACCCAAAAGAACTATGCAAAACCAAACAATGGCCCAGCAGTAATGTTCCTGCTCAGACCCAGCTGCTTCTATCGCTCCCGTCTCTCTTCCATCGGGCAACGTACAGCAACTTGACATCTTGAAACTGACGTCTAAGGTTTCAACTGAGGCGTGCAGCCCCTGCCAAGGCAGCCGTCGTGTGGGTACCTGGCTGTTGTTTCGGCGCCCCTATTCCACGTGCCCCCGCATTTTTACTCACTATATTTCTTGCGCCTTCGTGTTGAGGTCCGTTGCGTAGGCGGTGGCACTCAGAGTCTATTTCCATGCTGCGCTTGGTGCCATCTCGCTATAGTGCCTCGTTATTTATATGCTGGAACTGCGGTATCCCTTGTGAATCCATCCAGGATTGCACTTCCCCCTTGCTGTCGAAGAAGTGCGATCTCCCGTTGTGCAATATCTTCAGTTTAGCAGGACAAATCAACATATAACGTAAGTTTGCTCTTCTCAACCGTTCTTTAGTTGGGCCAAACATTGCCCTTCGTCTCTGGACCAGAGAAGTGTAATCAGGATATATTGCCAATTTTGAGGCTCATCTTTTGATGGTCCCCCCATTTGTAGAAAAAGCCAAAACCCTTTCCATGTCCTACAGTTCACGATTTTGGCTATTATTGGTCTTGTAGGTGGGGGGGGGGCGCCCAGTGGTGGACTCTTAGTCATCGATCTGTGTGCGCTTTCGACCGTAAATCCCTGAGTTAACGTCCCTGGGCCCACCTCCTGCAACAGCATATTTTCCACATATTCCGTAGGGTCTCTCCCTTCTTCCCCTTTGGAGAATCCGAGTATCCTAACATTGTCCCTGCGGGCCCTCCCTTCTGCATCTTCTGCATGGTGTTCCAGAGCCTTGACCTTGTCTATCAGGTCTGCCACTTGGGTTCGAGCGCTGGCTATGTTCACCATGCCATCTTGTACTTGCTGTTCCCAGACGATCCGCCAGTGCCCGTACATCCTGTCGGAACAAACCCACGTCCACGATGACTTTATCAATTTTGTACTCCAGGGCAGTTTTCAATGATGCTATAGCCGCCAAAATGGGACCATCTTCTTGCGTAGTCACCTGCAATGCTGTGGCAGCCCCTGCCTGTTCACCCTGCTGTCTCAAGTTACCATCTTCTTTCTGTGTATATGCCTCCATGACGGGGTGTCTGGCCTTCACCTTCTGGTCTTTTTTTGCCACCAGAAAGCAATGTTTGTGCCTGGCCTACGTGTCTGTTGTGAGTCACACTCCCTAGTGTCCACCATAAGTGTGTTCCTCTTCCCCACCTTTTGCTTGTCCTGTCTAGGTCTTAATGCCGCGCTCCGCTTCAGACAGTCAATCTCCCGGTATACTCCGGGCACTGGCAGCAGGCTTCTCTCTTCAACCTTAATTGTGCGTCGGCTGACACAGCTGCACTCGCCCTGCGCCTCCTCCTATTAACTGCCTCTGTGTGCCACTGGTGTCTCTCCGTTCCGCCAGTCTCCACCCACCTTACACTGCACACAGCTGGCACTGCTGCCATTTTGCATCTGTAATGCGTGCTGAAGCAGGTGCATTTATGCTTGAGCCTGGTATCTATGCACTGTGTACCTGTGGTGGCAGTTTGCATCTGTAATGCGTGCCGAAGCAGGTGCATTTATGCTTGAGCCCAGTATCTATGCACTGCGTACCTTTGGTGGCAGTGTCCCCCCAGTAGGTCAGCAGTGCGTCTGATGGCTCACAGAAGGGACAGGCACAATGTCAGTGGTAGACAGCACACACCTGCCATCCAATGCTTGATGTTGGTCAGCTAGTGAGATGTATTTGAACTGACCCTCTGACCCAACAAAGGGCTCCTCTAGATGTGTGGCTTCTAGATGCTGGGTTAACAGTGAATTCAGACCTGCTATCTCCACCTGTCCTCACAACCACCAATCCAATCCAATGGGCTCTCGCTTCTACTGTTGTCCCATGGGCCTCACAGCGACCCAGCCCTCCGGGTCGGCATGGCCCGTGTCGCCTCTCTGCAACGTCAGTATCTGGGCACCGCTGCGGGGTGCAACATCGCCGCCCACATCCACCGCCTCAGAGGAACTACTCCCTGCTCCAACCGCTCACAGCAATAGGATCTCCCCAGCGGGTGCTTCCTCCCGAGGCGGCATCAATGAAAGTGGAGGCGCACGCCAGTCAGATCAATTGTCTGCCATCCCCCCACTCCGTTCGTGTCCTGGCAAGCCGCATTGTTCCCTCGTGCCCTAGCTGTTGGGCGCCTCAAGGGGAGAGATGTACACGGCCAGCCCTCAACTCAGGTCTGCTCGTAAGCCGCATCCCTCACTTCTTCCTATCGTCCACACATCGAGCGGCCTCTCTGGCAAATCCCCACACCGGTCGATGCACACTTCTGCGGCTCCGTCGTCACTGTCTCAGACCGCCGATGAGCCGGTTCTCCTTCTGCTCCGTTTGCCGCAGAGCCCCCCAGCTCCTCAGCGATCACAGGGATGTCTTTCATGAAGGTCACTGTGTTCTCACACGGTTCTGCAGAGCATTGCGGTCGCCATGTGGAATACTCTCATTTCGGCCTTCTAGCCGCTGTTCGGCACCGGCACTGCGTTTCAACTTTCAAGCTTTGGCAAACTTGGTCCCGACCTTGTCAGACCGCCACTGTGGGATTTTGTGGACAGAATCAGGCGCTATATAGATTATCTTAATGGAAGGATCTTGCGGGAGCCGTACGGATGTGCTGCCTCACTGCATAACTGTTGGCCACGACCCCCTTCTAAGAGGTCTTTTAATAATAACAACCCTGCTGGCCTACTGGGCCCCTTAGTAGGTCTTAATATTTCCCTGGTGTGCTAGTGGTTGAAGGCTTTTCTGGTGGCCTTTGTCAAATATTTTCAAATCCCTGGTGGGTTAGCGGTGCTTTTTCTTGTTTGCATGAGCTCCAGCTGATGCTGTCAGCTGGAGCTGCGCTCTTCTTTCCCCGGAATCGCCTGGTGTTGTGGCTGCAGCGAAGCAAACCTAACATGGTATCTTGCAGCACTGAACTCCAGCTGCTGGCGTCTCCTGGCTGCGGCGGGTGTGCTGCCCTCGTTGTGACGGGGTCTTTCATGGCCCAGCTGCTGACATTGTCCAGGTAAACACAGAGTGGGAGCGGGACTGATCACATTCGGGCACTGGTCAGGGTGCTGGGGCGGGCGGGATCCCTCCTAGCCCTGACAGGGCCTGAAAGCATTCCTCTTGCAAGTCGCCTGCCTTGCTATCACTGGGCTGGCTGTGGAAATCCTTCACTATCATTAAGCTGTGTCTGGGGTCTGACTCGCCCGGAAAAGGCTCACCGAAGCAGGCGTACCTGCACCTAACAACTACTTCTTCCTTCTATGAGGGGTTTCTACTTCTTGCAAACCCTTCCTGTCATGCTGCTTTAGGACCTAACAGCAGTTTCGGAATTTCGCATATGCTGTCCTCGGAGCAACACACCTTTGGAGTAGTGACACTTTCTTCTTTCTCTCCCTCTGGGGTCCGGCGATAAAACCGCACCTCCCGATTCCAACTCTCCCAGAGTTACCTTCTGATGCATACTCCGGTGCAGTTGTGTAGAGTGTCCTCTGCAGTGCCTTAAGTGGCACTACAAATCGAGCCGGGGCTCATCGAGGGGGCGTGGCCTAACAGCGGGGGTATTGATGGCCCGTTAGGCCACGCCCCCTTGACGAGCCCAGGCTCAATGGGCTACTGGCACCCCTGCCAGGCAGCCTTTTGTAGAGATTAGCATGCTGATCTCTGCATTCATTTTGTATAGGCTTGCCTGGCAGGGGACGGCGCCTGCCTATTCAGCCTTAATGGTGGTGCTGCCCCTCGCCAGCTGGGGAGGGGCAGCACCACCATTAAGGGTGAAAGGGTGACGCCATTGGAAGCAGAGGCCTTTTTCCTAAATACTGAAACTCCCGCGAATCCGCGGGAGCTCCAGTATTTAGAAAGCAAGGCCTCTGCTTCCAGCGGCCTCACGTTTCTCCATAATGGTGGCGCCGGCCAACGGGAATCTTTTGATTAAAGGGATGCCTCGGAGGTGCGGCGCCACCATTATGGCTGAAAGGCATTTTTTTCTGTAGCCTGAAGCTCTCGCACACGAGCGAGAGCTTCAGGCTGTAGAAAAAAATGCCTTTTCGTGTAGTGGCCGGGGCTGTCAGGGGAGATTACTGGGCCCCGGCAGGGCCCCGCCTCAAAACGAAATTTCGGAGACTGCCGGGGCTCAGCCCCGGCAGGCCCCGGCCCACTTAAAGCCCTGGTCCTCTGGGTCCAGCCGCCTGTCTGGTAAATGACCCTTTTCCCCTTTCCTTACTCTCTCAGTGCACTGTCCCGCATCACAACTGCCATGTTACTATGCGTTCAGGTTCTCGTTGGAGCCGATTTCATTTTCAAGATGATGCTTGCTCAGCTTTCACACTGTCACCCGAACCCTGGAAGGTGTGGGGGACAAAGGTAATCCCCACTTAGCGTTATCTTAGTCCCTATCATTTTTTAGCGAGGGATGGTAGCTGCACATGTTCCTGATCCACTATCTTAGACACGCCTCAGACAGGAATCATTTAAAATATTTTACATCACTAAACAAATCACTTTCAATGACCACACAGCTTAGTGAATTCAGACATAACTCCCTCCTGCAATCGGAATATGTTTTAATTCCTGTAGAGAATTTTAATTACGGAACAGGTTACTTACCTGTAATGATTGTTCTTCAGAATGGGTCTTTCACATGCACATGATATTCTCTGTCGTCCGAATGGGAATCCTCTGTAAAAAAAAGAAAGCAGTTTAGCTTTAAACTAAACTGCTCATCTACTCTAAAGCCTATCAGGGTCCTTCGGTTCCTACTGCCCCCAGACAATGACATTCGTCCTCCTAAGGTCCACCCTGGAGGCCATCTTCAGATTTGGTTGTGCATTTAAAGTGGCAGCATGCACTATATAAATTGACACTATTGGTCAGGAAGGCGCAGACACCAGACATCAAAGGCGAGTGGGAAAAAGACATAGGGATCACTTTCACGGAAGCGCATTGGATGCAATTGTGCAGGTTAACAAAGCAAATTTTCTATAATTCCAGGTACAGACTAATTCAGTTCAAGATATTGAACAGAGTGCACCTCACCCCGGCACGTCTTGCGAAAGTGTATGCTACGGCTGCGGGGAAATGCCCAAGATGTGGGAATGATGATGCGGGCATACTGCAAATGCTTTGGTCATGCGCAGCACTCATTGAATATTGGGCGAATGTGTGTGCTGCGCTAGAAAACATGGTCGACCAACCTGTCACATGGGAACAAGGGTCATGTCTTTTGTGTGTAAAATGAGCCCTATCCAGCATAGATTCCTTAACCTCGGTCTATTGTTGGCTAAGCGTGCCATACTGATGAGGTCGAAAAGTAAGACACCCCCCTCGGTGGAAGACTGGGTGAAAGATATGTTCTGGGCAAATGACAATGAAGAAGTTTACTTTAGCCTGCTACCTTTAACGAACTGTCTGAAAGACGTATGGGGAGGATTTCAGCAATATTTACTTATAAAAGTGAAGAAGAAACTGGTCACAACGAAATGCCATGATGCCTGAATTGTAATTCCTTGTATGTATAAGTCAAAGTACACCAATGTAACACATAAGTCAATTATATGGAATGTATTGTTGTAACTCTGTGCTATGTTAAATAAAAGTAAAAATAAAACAAAAAACGATATGACGTGCTGCGTAGTGCCATCTCAGAACGCTGTGTTCCTGGGCGCCCGACTCAACACAGTCTTGTGTTTGGCGATTCCCTCAGAAGAGAGGTTGAAGGCCGTCCTGGGAAAGGTCCTACGGCTATCGGCTGTGTCAGTTGCAATAGTCCAGTCAATCAAGTCCCTGCTGGGAATGATGTCTTCCTGCATCCATCTGGTCCCCTTTTGCAGGCTTTTGAATGAGACCCATTCATGTATTTCTGGATGCCACGTGGCAGTAAGTCACGGGCACATGGACAGACAAATTTCGCCCTCAATCGAGCATTCCGTCAAACCCTGCAAGAGTGGTCAGTTTGCCCACACCTCACTTAGGGAGCTCACTTTCAGATCCCTCCATACCAGGATACAGCCATGACCGACGCCTCTGCAAGGTTGGGGAGCCCACAAACGACATTCTCAAGCTAAAGGCCTCTGGATCCCAGAGGAAAAGGAGTTGCACATAAATGTCCTGGAACTGCGGGTTGTCTTCTGGGCTCTCAAGTCTTTCCAGCCTCAGCTCCAGGGAAAGGTGGTGCGGGTTTTCACAGACACCACCACCCTGTTTTACATCAGAAAACAGTGCAGTACATGCTCCCCTGCCCCCTCCCTGGAAGCCCAGTCCTTATGGCTCTAGGCCATTTTTCATCTCATGTTTCTCGTCCCTTTTCACGTGGCAGGCATCAAGAACACCACTGCAGACTCTCTCAGCAGGGAGCTGGGGTTCTGCCACGAATGGGATCTTCATCAAGTGCAATTGTCGCGTCTCTCCAGCTAGTGGGGTCTCTCGCAAATCTACCTCTTTCCGACGGCTGCCAACTCCAAGTATCAGATGTTTTTGCCAGCTTGTATCCTCAGCCGAGGAGTCTGGGGACGCCTTCTCGTTCCCCTGGGAGGGCCTCTTCTTGTACGCTTTCCCTCTGATGTTGCTACTTGTGTTCAACACACACATAAGTTGCCACTGCAAGATGATCCTCATTGCACCAGCGTGGCTGAGGCAGATCTGGTACTCTGCCCTTCTCCATCTGTTGGTGGCCCTGGCCATCAAACTGCCTCCACTTTTGGCATCCGAAACCTTAGAATTTCGACGCTATTCACTGCCTTTGGAATTCAAGAAGATCCTGGCCGCTCTACCCTTCTTGCTACAGGCACAAATGAAAGAGCTTTACAGTGGGTGCCGGATGCAGAAGATTTCACTTCTACTTGTGACTGGTCTGCAGCTTCTCCCGTACCTGCTCTCGTTGGCCAAGGCGGGCCTTGCCCATGCATCCATAAAGGGCCACCTGGCCGCCATCTCCCATGTTAGGCAGAATTATATGCAGTACCCTTTGGGAACACCACACACAATTAGGACTACAAGTGACAGTACAAATTCACCTTTGGTACAAGCCTGTACTACACAGTTAAAGTGGTAGCGATGGCTGAGCAGCCAGACTTATCTCAAGAGTAAGTGAGCAGTATCAGATAGTTACACAAAGGACAGCAATTACTATGATTCAGGCAAACACTGACTCAAGGTTTTCAAGTAAAAGAATATACATTTATTTCACTCTTCAGTTGTATAACATTACACTATTATAAGCAGTTTAAAAGTCACACTCTTAATACACCATAGCACTCCCCTAAGCCTTTTCTACCTGATTCTACCACTGTAGTTCCTCTTGCTCAATTGCCCTGAGTACTTACCTGTTGGTGTTGTTCAATTTCTGTTAACTTTGTCTTTCCCTCCCTTCTAAATTGCTGGAGTGCCATTTTGCGCCCACTTCATTTTGTGAGCTTAACTTGTCTGGAACTTATGGGGAGCGGTGTGGTGTATCAAGAGTGTGACTTTTAAACTGCTTATAATAGTGTAATGATATACTACTACGCAGCACGTCATATCGTTTTTTGTTTTATTTTTACTTTTATTTAACATAGCACAGAGTTACAACAATACATTCCATATAATTGACTTAAGTGTTACATTGGTGTACTTTGACTTATACATTCAAGGAATTACAATTCAGGCATCATGGCATTTCGTCGTGACCAGTTTCTTCTTCACTTTTATTAAGTAAATATTGCTGAAATCCTCCCCATACGTCTTTCGGACGGTTCGTTAAAGGTAGCAGGCTAGAGTAAACTTCTCCATTGTCATTTGCCCAGAACATATCTTTCACCCAGTCTTCCACCGGGGGGGGGTGTCTTACTTTTTGACCAATTCACCATAACTCCTTGTTGTGCCACAACACTTGTTTGTGGTTCTACACTCACATCGAGACCCATGCAGTTTATAGTCCTTTCCCTCCCGGTACTGACTCCCAATCGGGTGGAGCCCAGGTCCGCTACGATTGGTCTGGCGCTGCACACCCACTGGCTCCATTTCGCTAAATAGAAGCCCAGAGTTACGGCGCCGCCACTCAGGCCGTAGCACAAAACCGTTACGTGACACTTTACGGCGGGGGCACATTTTTAGTAATCTGTGTCCCCCTTATCTTCCCAGATTCGGCTCTCCCACAGGACTTCCAGGGCCTGCATGAATGGGGGACTCCACCCCCACTGACGTGACGTTTCTCATGCACTTGGTTCCGCATTCTCGTGGCAGCAACCAATCCGGCACCTACACGTAGCGCGCTCTCACTGGCTCTCAAACACACACACCCTCCCGAACGATATATGTCTTGGATACAGCCACCGCTGATCAGCAGACACTTGCCACAGCACAGCGGACGTGCGCTTTTTGAACACACTCTCCCGCTCTGACAGCACCACGAAGACAGTGCTTCATGGTATACATCCCAGGTAACACTGGCATTCCAGTTTCCAGCCCAGTACTACCCATCTGCTTACTTTCGATCTGATGAGTTAGGGGCATGCCTTGCCCCACTAAATATCTTTTTGCCCTTTATATCAGGATGCACGGGATACCTTCGCTCAGCTTCTAGAACTTTGCTCCGGACATATTGACGGCTTGGTTCCACTCCGCTGCACCCTATGACCGGCATCCGGTTCCCAGGAGCGACCTACCTTCCAGCCAAGGTACATTTAGGTGCTACAATGATTTGTTTTTCCCCATATACGAGCAGGGGTCACATAGGCTCTCTTTAGACGGTACAATAATCATGACCCTGCGGGGCCAGGGGTCTCAATACAGCCCGTGGTTCCCACCAAGCTCTACCTGCACCCACATGTGACTAGAATCACACATAGTGCGAGCGTGCCCAGTTCTGATTTCCCCCCCTCTTTTTTGCCTCCATTTCAGAGCAAGCCAGCCATTTGGCTACTCAAGTGCAAAGACTGGTTCCAGCCAAACATTTTCACATTTAGTGACACAACAGTGCTGACTGTCTGGCCCGACCTGTCCTGGGAGCCTGCCTCACAAGCGAGATTCATGACAAGTTTTCAGTGGTGAGTCAGGTATATTTTTCCACCACCACATATAATCTCAATAGCATGCGATTGCTCCCTTGTTATTGCATTACTGTGCCCTTCACTCTATTTAATGTTTTTAACAGAACCGCATACACGGTTCTCCTTGCACAACACAGTTGTAGGTACTATTTAACCCAGTTATCCAGAAAGAACTAAGGTGTTGATACACAAGAATCTCGTATTTATGATTCTTTTCCTGTGTTTGATTTTTTTACTACAGGGGCCACCTATTTGCCCTGATGAAGGTGGTTCTTGTAGAATAATACCTATCCGGCTGATGTATTTGGAGTTGGATACTTCCTCCGCCGAAACGTGTACCATATGCAAGGGGGACATTTGCACCAATAAGTACTTTTGGGGTCTATGAACTACCTATTGTCAGGCCTGTACTTGATACTAAGAATCTGACTACGGTCCCCCCGTCACGTTGGAAACTGTAATATGAGATGCTTTAGGCACCTGCAATATGAGATGCTTTATTGAATATAAGGTACCGTTGAACACAAGTTGATTTCCACATGTGCCATACATGGGTCATGACGTACACTTAGAATCATTTGTGTACCTCTCTTTTTCGGGCTATGCACTATACTTTATATTTAGCAAGCACTAAAAAAAGCCTGGACGGTATATGGTTAGTACTCTATACCTACCCATGCACTGAAGCATAGTCTCTTTGATTTCACCATTTATTCATGCTATGCCACATGTTCAGTACTTCGAATTGATCTGTGTACTGAAGCAAAACTGTGATTTTTGATTTCATTATTTATTTATGTTAAGATTATTTGATTTGGTTACATGTAAATTGTCTATAAATGTTTTCTTTTTCATGTTTGAATGTTTTCAATTTTAATACAAACCACGTTTATTCACAACCATTGTTGTACGTGAGTTTTCTTGTTCAACCCTCTTCTTCTTTCTGGACAATCTCATGGGTAATAAACTTAGAGATTTCACACATTAGTACCAACAATACCAGGATTCCCATTACTATGATATAGTTGTTTCATTCATTGACAAACAGTGGGAATAGACCTGGCCAGTAGCAGTACCATTTTTCCTTGATTTTTGTATTTCTTATGCCCGAGTCTGCTACGTGTCACGAAGGGCGTACCGAAGCTCCCTGTTTACATTACTTTTCGACCTCATCAGTATGGCGCGCTTAGCCAACAATAGATCGAGGTTGAGGAGTCTATGCTGGATAGGGCTCATTTTACACACAAAAGACATGACCCTTGTTCCCATGTGACAGGTTGGTCGACCATGTTTTCTAGCGCAGCACACACATTCGCCCAATACTCAAAGAGTGCTGTGCAGGACCAAAACATATGCAGTATGCCCGCATCATCATTCCCACATCTTGGGCATTTCCCCGCAGCCGTAGCATACACTTTCGCAAGACGTGCCGGGGTGAGGTGCACTCTGCAATTAGTCTGTACCTGGAATTATAGAAAATTAGCTTTGTTAACCTGCACAATTGCATCCAGTGCGCTTCCGTAAAAGTGATCCCTAGGTCTTTTTCCCACTCGCCTTTGTTGTCTGGTGTCTGCGCCTTCCTGACCAATAGTGTCAATTTATATAGTGCTGAGGCTGTCTTTTTTACCGTACCGGGAGCAAGTGCATATCTTAGGCTCGGGTGTGAGGGCGGTTTGTTAGGAAATGTATCCCAGTGTATCGCTAGTGCAGAGCGGAGTCTAAGATATTGTAATTTCTGCAATGGAGTGTCCCAGATGGTTGCCTTGATGTCATCCCAGGTAACAAATTGACCATCATGGAACAGATCCTTAAAATGTAATATGCCCCTGTCTCGCCAGTGTGTGGCCAGGACTTCGTCCCACGACGGCGTTAAGTATGGTGTGCCCCAAATGGGTATGTCTGGGTTATACATTATAGAGCCTTTAGGGTGGCATACCAATCTAGCCCATGCTCGCTGGGTGACCAGGACAGGATCCATTTGATTGTCACTCCTTGCCTTCCCCTCGACCAGGCCATGAAGTAGGAGGGCAGGGTCTTCCCCTTGTGTTTCCAGTGCCACATGTGATGAGCTGGGGCCTCCCTCCATCCAATATATTGCGTAATAAGCCTGTGCCACCAGGAACTATAGTTCGAAATCAGGAGCTGTCAGCCAACTGGCTCACGCCTGCTCCTTCCACACAAACGCTGAGCATGCACTTTGTATTCTCGGGAGTAAGGACCTCCCCAGCCACAGTGGCACTGTACTGAAGAGATAAATGAGTTTTGGGAATATAATCATTTTCACTAAATCTAACCTGCTCATAAGCGATATAGGGAGTTAATTCCAGCGGTCAATCTTGGCGCAGAGAGTATCGGCCAGGTCATCGTAATTAAGGGAGCGTACCAGTCGAGCCTTACGTGCTATCTCAATGCCCAGATATTTCACCCGTTGGGGTGCCCATTTTAGACCATAGAGTTCTGTAGGTTCACTTGTGTTTTCTGTCAAGAGGAATATCTCAGATTTGTTGGAATATTCCCCACATTTCTGGACTGCTGCTAGTACCCTCTACAGGTATCTCCCGGGTTCCCTTACATACAGCACAATATCATATGCATAAAGAGTTATCAATTCAGTCCTCCCTGCTTTAGTGATCCCGGCACGTGCATATCATGCCTTCAGGAGGTCTGCTAATAGTTCTATCACCAATGCAAATATTAGTGGGGACAGGGGGCATCCCTGCATGGTGCCCCCAGCTAGTGTCAGGATGGAGGAAAGTGCCCCATTCACGCACACCCGTGCATATGGCTGTGTGTACAAAATGTGCACTCATTGAATAAAATTTGGGCCGAAACCATAGTTATGTAGTACTCTAAATAAGAAGAGCCAATATACTGTGTCACATGCCTTTTGCATGTCCAAGGTGATTGCAGCCCCTATGGTATCCTGTGGGATCTTTGCAAGTATGTTAAAGCACCCCGTATGTTGGAAGCCATGCACCATATATGGCATCAGTGGGTTCAAACGGGAAGCAAGTAACTTTGCAAATATTTTCGTATCAGTGGGCCTCATTACAAATATGCCGGTCCGGTCGTTGCTACCGGACAGGCATATTCCGAGTTCTGCGAGCAGGTGCCTTTCCGCCCGCCAGGTCTGACCTGGCAGGCGGAACGACACCTGCTCGCAGACCTTGACGGATGCACCATTCATGAATGGTGCCAGTGCATCCGTCATTGAGTCCAATGGGAGTCGAATGGGAATGGGGAGTAATATTTTCCGGCGCCCGGCAATGGGCAATTACCAGGACCGCCGGGGCTGTAATGTCCCAGTAAGTCCCCATTGCCGGGCGTCAGAAAAGAAATGACTCAGGCGGCAGCCGTGCCATTTTTACCGGCACGGCTACCGCCGGACTCATAATGAGACCCAGTGTTTATAAGGGACAGCGGGTGTATGACCCACAATCCGCAGGTAGCTTCCCAGGTTTTAGTAATAGGTTGATGATCGCTTCTCATGTTGTGTCTGGCAGAACGCCGGCCCACAGCGTCAAGAGACAGGGGGCTAGCTCTTCTACAAATTCCTTATAAAACTCAGAGCTCAGCCCATCTAAACCTGGTGCTTTGCCACCCAGGAGGCTCTTTATAGTCTCCTTTATCTCACTTAGTGTTATCAGTGCCTCAAAAGCATTGCAGGCTTCTCCAGACAGCAGCGTAGTGGGTATCTTAGCCAAATAGTCATCAATATCTCGATCTGTGGCTACGCTCTGGAGAGAGTATAAGTTATCGTAAAAATCAAAAAACACCTCATTGATTTCCTCGGGTTTAGTAACCACCAGATCATCTGACTTAGTGATGCACAGGATACTCGTGTTGCCCCTCTCATTGCGCACCATATATGCCAAGAGCCTACCCGGTCTACCTTGCTCTCCCTGTCTGCGTGCAGCTGCTGGCCTATCAAAATAGCGCACTTCCCTGTCTTCCGATGCCCGATATTCATCTAGTTGTGTTTTAATATCCACAGCAATCTGTGCCGTCGGGTTATCAGCATACTCTGCTTGCAGTCTGGCCAGTGTCTCTTCCCTCCTCTTGAGTTCCCTTCTTATGTCTCGAAGTACCCCATGTTCTGTGGACATAGCGATTCCCCGTATGTAAACCTTGAACGCTTGCCATAAAACAGCTTGTTGGGTCACTGACCCTTTGTTGTTCTTGAAGAACTCAGTGACATGTTGTACCAGACTTGTTCTAAAGACATAGGGCCTCATTACGAGGCTGGCGGTAGCCGTTGTACAGGCATCGCTGCCGCCAGTATCCTTTTTTTTCCCGGCACCCGTGAATGGGCAATTACCGGGTCATGCCGAGTTTGGCAATGAGGGACTCCCCATAAACCATTCAGCCCCTAGGACAGAATGCGAATGTGACGTCGGATGCACCGGCACCATTCAGAGTGGTGCTGGTGCATCCGACGTGCTGTGCTTGCGGGTGCTGCTCGGCCCGCCAGGTCAGACCTGGCGGGCTGACAGGCATCTGCGAGCACAGCTCGTAGTATGGCGGTCTGGGAACTACAGTACCGGCATGCTTACCAGTACCGTAATTCCCGGACCGCCATGCTTCTAATAAGGCCCATGGTCTAGTAGTCCCGACGCTTTGAATCTCCATGGCGCTCTCTGTGGAGACCCTTCTGGAATGTCTAATAGAAGAGATACAGGCGAATGATCTGACAGCGTTCTAGGCAATATCTTGACCTCTGACACCCAGCCCGGCATCCTCTGAGAAACTAACCACAGGTCTATCCTGGAGTAAATTTTGTGGACCGATGAATAAAAGGTGAAGGCCATATGAGTTCTGTGCAATGTGCGCCAGGCATCCCTCAACCCCAGATCTGTGCTATGTGTATGTATCATATGTGCTGCATTCATGAGTGACCTGGCAGAGGCTGATGTTCTGTCTAAGTCTACCTCTAATATGGTGTTAAAATCACTGCCACATATGACCTGGGCAGCCGGGTATTTGGCACATTTGCGAAAGATCTCTGTATAATACTCTGGGTCATCTATATTGGGGCCGTACACATTGATCATAAGTGTTTCTGCACTGCCTAGTTTCCCCTGCACCACTACATATCTACCGCAGGGGTCTCTCTCTAGTGCATAATGGATAAACGGGAGTGATCTGTGAATCAGAATCATGGTCCCTCTGGCTCTTGTAGAGTAGGTGGTATAAAAATGGTGTTCCCCCCCAACCGGGCGCACACCTGCGGGCCTGGTGGTCCAGTAAATGTGTTTCTTGCAGGAATAGTATCTGGGCACCTTGTCTGTTGACGTATGCCATAACTTTCCTCATCTTCACAGGTGCACTCAGGCCCCTTACATTCCAGCTCAGCAGTTTTATCCCTTTCACTCACCTATCAACCATCATCTCTCATGCATTCCTGTATCG
Organism: Ambystoma mexicanum; assembly: GCF_040938575.1. Taxonomy (NCBI): domain Eukaryota; kingdom Metazoa; phylum Chordata; class Amphibia; order Caudata; family Ambystomatidae; genus Ambystoma; species Ambystoma mexicanum. The sequence continues at coordinate 1,087,060,929 of NC_090937.1, read as the reverse complement.
CTGTCACAGTACCTTGCAGTCTTCTAGCATGGTAGTAATATGTTGCGATGGATCTGTGCATTTTTCTAACTTTTTCAACCCAAGTTCCCCTGTCAACCCCCACCTCCATAGTACCCCAAACTTCGACTATGCATTGCCCACTTACCCCACTCCCGGCCCCACCCATCCCCTTTCCAACTAAACTGTGCACTTTCATTGGGGGCAACCACTGCCTTGGCGGCCAGGGTCTGGTGCATAATGTCTAAGCCTTGTCTGTCCGAGTCCCCTCTAAACCGCTAACTAACATTGCCAACACACATTATGAATTACTTAGTCCAGATGGCAGATGCAATTCCACCGGGCATCCCCGTCTATGTGCAGCACTGGTCTCCAAGTACCATATAAGTCTACAGGCCAAAGTCTAGTCCCCATTGTACTTGGAGCGCTCGTTCACAAACGAAATACAACATTGGGTGTCGCTGCCACATGGTAACTGTCCATTATCCACCTAATCCCACTCACCTTCTTTACCCGGTACATCCCACAGACTAATTCGAACCATTATGATGAACCTTGCTGCTCATTTACCTAGTATTTATCCCCGTGCACCAAGCAATGCAGCCTGAATTTGCACACCTATCTATTACATCAAATGCCAAGATAGAACGATAATAGTCAGCTTGCACAGCAAAATCAATATGTTCTCTGGTGGAATCGTTACCTTACATTCAATTAACTTCTTCTTCAGGTGGCTATTTGTCAGTTAGGGGGATGTTAGCTTCAATAAAAGTGTCAGCTTCCTCAAGAAATGTGAAGAAGTATGTTTTGTCCTAATATTGCATGCGTAATCTGGCCGGGTATAGCATTGCATGTGGTATCCTGCGTTCCCTCAATAGTTTCTTCACTCCGATGAATGTACGTCTTTCCTGCTGAACTGCCAAGATACAGTCTGGGAAGATACGGATTACACTGGACCCCATCTTCAGATCCTGTTTCTCCCTTGCGGTTCTCAGAACCATGGGCCTCATTACGACCCAGGGGCTAAGTGTTTAACGGCGCCGTAAAAGGCTGCAGCGCCGTTAAACACTTAGCGCCTTATTACGAGGTCCCTTTGCGGGACCCGACCTTAACGGCTGGTTTTACCAGCCGTTAAAGTAGGGTGCCGCAAAGGGACCTTGGTCCTAAGTACGGTGCTGCAATTTGCGGCACCGTACTTAGCGCCTTCCCCATTCCCATTGAGCCCTATGGGGCAAAAATGGGAATGGGGGAGGGCCCATGGTGAATGGGGAAGTACCGCCCCGCCAACCTTGGAATGGAGCGGTAATTCCACCATGGTGAACCCAGGCATGGACCATGGTGCTAATAGCACGATGGTTTAGCGCCGGGGTCGTAATGAGGCCCCATGTCTCTGTACCTATGTTATGATGGATTTCTGAACTCTGACCTGGTGGGTAGAGGTTCAGAAGGCCAGCCTAGTTTCTTGGAACAGGGTAACCTTCTGGACAAGCCAGACCAATCAAGGTAGCATTGGTGGCAGTCAAGACTAGGTCTCAGGAGGGGTGAGGGTGACTGAAAGACCTCAATGAGCACACAGAGTAAAGGACACTTACAAATCACTCCCAGTCAGGTGTATATACATTAGCATTACAAATGCATTTATTCAAGGCCTTTGAGTTTCAACACAATAGTTATTAACAGTAACACTTTTAAACCAACACAAAATACATACATACAAGACCAAGTGGCCTAAAGAGTTAATGCACCAAATGGGTCCACAACCTAGAAAGGGAAGGAAGCCGGTAGTGCAAAGAGTCTTTAGGCAGTTCTGCAGTAATCATAATCCTAACTGAAAGGCAGTCCCGTCCCCAAGAAGAGGGGAGCCTATTGCTTAAATGTACTTGAAATGCTGGCGCACGCGGTACTGAAGATGGGAGAAAACGGGGTCTCTTGTAGGGTCTGTAGCAGCTCAGGAAGGTGGGTGAGGTGATGCAGAATAGGGTCCCACTATTCGTGGAGGGTCTCCCTGTGAGGGCAGAACAGGTTCCAGGAGTTCCGAATAATTTGATAGCTCAGGCTATCTGTGGAAAGGAGAGGGGCCCTCAGGGGCCTCTCATGTGTAAAAATGGATGGAAGCGCTAGGGGCCACCGGTAAGGGTTGCGAGTACTCACCGACCCCCGTCGCACTCCGGACCAAACTTCGGCAGTCGAGTCCAATTCGGTTGCAGGTTCAAATGCAGCAATTCTGCAGCTCTGCGGCTTTCAGCAACGAAGTTATAGCGTTGAGTCCCAAACGGGACAGTGGCGATTTCTCTGCTCCTGGTGGATGGATCAGCCCAGTTTCACTGTAGCAGGCTTCAGGGCCCAGGGGGTCACAGCTGCAAGGCACCTGCAAAGTTTGTCACCACGGCTGGGCGACACAGAAACTGCATGTACTCCGGTTTGGGCGCCCTCTCTTTACTCAGGCTTGGGAACGCCAAGTGTACGAAATTCGGTGTAAGAATGCCGTGAACACAGAGCTTGCAATGTACTAAGTTTCAAGGGCCTCCTCGAAACGGCAGCGGTATCAGAGCAATGGCCCTACGCAAGCTGGTCAGCCCACTGGTTGGCCCAGGGATACTTCCGAGAAGGCTTTGATGAAGGTGCAGAGAATAGTTGGTCCCACTATTCCAATGGGTCGAAGCGTCTTCGCAGACCTTCTAGTTCGATCAGACGCAGAGAGGTCCAGCGGGACAACAGCGGGCTCAGGGTGCCAAACCTACCAGCAGGTCACCAGCGGTTCCTCGACTCGGCTTCTTAGTTTCAGGATACTTGGATCCTATCCTTCGTTCCGTAAGAACTCAAGAGATCGACGTGGTATGGTTGTTTGGAGCATTCTCTTATCCAGAATCTCCTTTGCGCCAAAACAAGGAGGACCCAATGGGAGATCTGCTCACATACAGGCACACCATATGTGGACCAACCATGGACCACGGTGGTCCCAGGAATTCTTAGCACACCAGACTCTCTGGCACCCAGGATGTGTATTGGAGCCAGACAGTCCAACCCTCATCCTGGAAGCACACAGACAAGGCATGCAGAAGCCAGAGAAAGCTTGGCGTTTCACAGGAGAATGCATGCCCAAATAAGGACTGACCCGGGTCGGCTCGACCTGGGGAAGGTGAAGCGGCAAGATGGCCAAAGGACAGGACAAAGAACCTTGTGACATGGCCATTTTGGAGCCAGGCCACCTATTCGTGCCAAAGGCGGTAAACGCGGTTTGCCTCGCAGGAAAGAGTTAAAAATACATTAAAAGATTAGCTGTCACCAGCCCTGTCCAAGGCACTGTTAGTCAGAATTCTCAATATGTGCTAATTACCCTTACCTTTTGAGACCCCCAGCAACTTTGCTGGATTTCTGGGATTTTATTTTTTTACCTGGAAAGAGTGTGAGCCTTTTTTACCACTCTTTCATGTATTTTGATGTTTGTTTTACTTTTGTGCTCTTTGGTTATGGTGTTTTAAACAAACTCAATGGCATCATCTTTTTCTGTGTGTCACACAGCACCTTCAGTGCAGTGGCACAGGGGTGTCTTTCAGACTCCCCAAGGTTTAAATACCTTCTCTGGGACTGACTACTGTCTCCCAGAGCATGTAAAGTTAAATTGACTTTACTAGCCTCCTTAAATTTACTGACCCAGCACACACTATCTTCCTATAGAGTGCTAGAGGGGTTTAGCTTCCCCTGAGTCAAAACACTCATGTAACAGTAAAATGTTACTCTTTCCTACTTTAAATGGCTGGTGGCAGTGGTTTAGATCAACTACCGTGATTTTTCCCGACCGCTAACAACGGTAGCTAAAAATCGGATCAGCCATGTTTTTCAATATGGCGCCCAAGACCTACCTGTAAAAACAGACTCTGGTCGATTCCAAGATGGCCACCGGACCCTAGGGATGCTCCCTCTGTGTCCTCTGTGACTGCAGGAGAATAAAAGGTGTACATCGCGGCCGAAATCGCAAAGAATCTAGCTTTCCAGTCGCCATAAACTGACCTGATGAGAGTGCATCCTGAGAAAAGTAAGAAATAAAGACGGATGACTCAGGAGGCGGAGGAACAGTGCCCGCCCGAAGATACGCGAGATTGCGAGGTGCAGCACGTCCTTATTAGGGCATACAGCGGCGGACAGCATCCGGGCGGAGCTGTCTGTGGCCTCCTGTGGATCAAGGACAGTGCCCGACACCTCCTGGGGCCGGGTGTGTGCAGCTGGGGAGAGCCGCGGAAGATCTGAGCCGGACCCCGGGGGAGTTCCCGCGGCAGAGAAAGCAGCGCGGTCCGGACGGGAGCGGGATAACCGGGGACAGGTCCTCGATCCGGAGGAGGAGCCGAGGGGAGGCCTGCCCGGACTGGACAGCTGGTGCCCGCTACGAGAAGGGCCCGAGCCTGCCCGAGAAGCCGGCAGTCTGCAGCCAGGCTCTCTGAAGGAGCAGCACAGAGGAGGCGGAGCGGCCCGTGAGCCGCGAAGGGAGCAGCTGCACTAACATCCCGGTAAGGAGACACGGGAACGGGGCACCACTGCGCGAACCACGGCAGTAAGATACTTTTACGGCTCCCCACGCTGCTGGCACTGGTGGCCCCCCCGGGGTACCCCGGACATTGCCCATGAAACCCAGCAGGAGGGCGAGAGAGTGCGGGGGCCCCAAAAATAAAAAATTTAAATAAAAAAAGAGAAGCCCAAAGACCCCTCAGAGGATTTACAAGCCCGGATTGGGCCACACATCCTGCGAGAGGGGAGCACGGGAACCCCCCCATAAAAACAAATAGCCCTGAACCCCTAAAGAGAGGAGCAGGGAGAGCAAAAGGCATCCCCCACACCACTGACTCTGTCCCAAGAGTGGGGGAATAAACATCTCGGAGTGAAGTACTCCCCAGCTGGGTTGGGTATAACCACCTCATGGCCAAATACCAGGCTGACACTGCGTAACCCGGGAGGAGCCCCATGAAAGGGACGAGATCGGACCCAGCTCCAGCTCGGAGGGGAACCAGGAAGATAGTCTGAAGCAGGGGAGGAGGGGGCCATACATACCAGGCGACAAACCGTCTGGACATACCGGGGGGTCCTACCCTAAGACTGCTTCTTGGAACCGAAAACAGCTAATAACCATAACATCTGCAGGGACCCGAAGCGACCAACAACCCTGGGCAATAATGAATCAGCAGAAAATACTAATAATACCCAGCCACGCAGAGAGCAACCTGAAACAGCCAATCGGACGAATTGACCTTCAGCGGAAGCATACAGGAACCGGTTGAGCGAAGCCCGCACACAATCCCAACAGGGAGAGATCCTGATGCACGGAAGCAAGGCGAAAACCACCCACTCAAGAACCAAAACACCAGCAAAAAATCAAGGACGTCAGCTAGAGAGTTTCTGGAACACAATACAACAGATTGCCCCCCAAAGCCCCTCGAACCAGGGAGAACCAACTACGAGCAACAGCACTCCGCCCCCGGGTAACATGGCCATAAATAAGGAGTAGCTCCTTGACTGTATGAAGAGCATGGAATCCAGAATAACAAACACGCTCCAGAGTCAATTAGAAACGATGAAAGAGGAACTGAAGACATCTCTAAAAGAGGTCAGACAAGAAATAAATGATCTCGGAGATAAAGTGGACACAGTCGAAAATGGTCTCTCGTACATGGCAGAAGAGGCAAAGCAATACAACAGCCTACTAGACCAGGTCGACAGGGCCACAAATAACCTCGAGATCCAAACTGAAAATTTAGAAAACCGATCAAGAAGATCCAATATCCGGGTCAAGGGCCTCCTAGAAACGATCCAGGATAAAGACCTTTGAGACAACATGCAGCACTGCTTCAGCAGCATCCTGAACGACTCCCCCCCAGATAGATTTGAATTTGACAGAATTCACTGAGTAAGCCCCAAAAGGAACGAACCAGGAGTGAGATCTAGAGATGTTCTCATCGCCATGGCCTCCTATATCATGAAGGAAGATATCTTGAGAGCCGCACGTACCCACAAAGAACTTACGATCAATGGAGGGCGGATTCAATTGTACCAAGACCTAGCGTTAGTCACCCTGCACAAGAGGAAGCTCATGCAGCTGATCACAAAAGCCCTACAAGCCAAACAAATCGCATATAGATGGACATTCCCCTTTGGACAAACCTTCTCCTGGAAAGAGAAACAGAGGAGGATCAGTACATGCGAGGAAGGCCTCTCGCTACTACAAATTGAGAGAGAACAAAGTCAAACCGAAACTAGCCCACAAAATAGCACTTCTAGCAGCCAAAACAACCAATGGGAATGGTCATCTGAAAAGAAAAGAAGGACTAACAGAGAAAAGAAACTGGTAGGCCCCTTCAAGTATCACGAGCGAGACACCCTGAAGAAGACATTAAATAAAGAAGCGACTGGCAGAGAAACCGAGGAAACACCTGACCACAGCAGGTGGGCCACTTCAAAATAACCCAAACCAGCACGGAGGAAAGGAAAAAAGGCACATATTGGAACCAAAATCAGGAAATGATACATTCCCGACGTAGAAAAGAATGGGGGGGGGACAACCCAGAATGGGTGTTGGTCGGGAGGGGAAAATCAAATCCCCTGCACTAAACACCCCAGCAGAGGGGATAGGGAGGTGAGGGAGGGGGAGGGGGGAAACCTGGCCAAACAGAGACAGAGGTGCATAAAGAGGAGATCCGGGTCTGGAAGAAAAGGCCCAACGCACAAAAATGGAGGAAACAACAATCAACAAAGCATAAGAGGGAGATACTTCCCAAACGAAACACTAAAAGACAGAAGCAACAACCATATCCCATATAACAATGGCAGATACACTGATCATCTCACTAAATGTACAAGGGCTGAACTCCCTCGGGAAACGCCGAGCGATTCTCAACAGGCTCGAGAAGATGCCTGCAACTGTACTGATCCTGCAAGAAACCCACCTCTTGAAAGCGGATGAAAAAAGGATGCGCAACAAGGCCTTTCCACAACAATACTTCGCCTCCAACGGCTCAAAATCAAAAGGGGTTGCAATACTGCCGGCTAAAGAATTGAATTTCCAAAAGCAACAAATGATTAGTGATACAGAAGGGAGATACCTGGGAATCAAAGGAAAGATTAAGGGGAAGACCTACACAATCCTGGCAATATACGCACCTAATGACAGACAAGATCGATACATCACAGATCTCCTACTGAAATTAGGGAGCTGGTGCGAAGGCCAGACAATCATAGGAGGGGATTTCAACTGCGTAATGGACTCTAGCCTCGACAAAACTCTGTTTCCTACGGCTGTCGACCAGAGAAACAGACAAGCCTTGGGAAAGGTTCTCAGAGACCTAGAAGTAATCGAAACCTGGCGCTTCTTCCAAGGAGACACGAGAGTATACACTCACTATTCTGCAGTACACAGAGCATACTCCAGGATAGACATGATCCTGGTCTCCGCAACTCTAATCCCCCAAGTGACGAAGGTGGAAATCGGGGCACAATACCTCACAGATAATGCCCCAGTACTAGTCAGCGTGGAAATAGACGGAGAAATGAACAAATAACGCCCGCTGTGGAGACTCAACGACCTGATCCTGCGTGACTTGGCGCTCCGAACACACATGGAAGAAACTATAAACGCTTATTTCATAGAGCACGACAACCGAGAGGTTGACTGGAAAACAGTCTGGGATGCGGGGAAGGCTGTAATCAGGACGGACGGCTTCGGAAATGCGTACTACAAAATATTTCAAACGCAACTACTGGGCCTCCTCATCCGACTCTTCAACACAATCAGAGACACCGGATCGATCTCCCCAGATATGGAAAGATCCTTAACAATCCTGACTCTCAAACCAAACAAGGATCCCACCGAATGCTCAAGTTACCGCCCGATAGCACTCCTAAATACGGATGCAAAACTATATGCTACGATACTAGCGAATAGGCTATCGCAGTTCCTCCCAGATATCATTCACGAGGATCAAGCAGGGTTTGTCAGGGGAAGACACACCCAAGATATAGTCAGAAGAGCCATAGAGGTAATCGAATGGGGGAGACGCACAAATCAGAAATTTGCGATAGCGGCCCTAGACACTACAAGCGCTTCGACAGTTTAGACTGGGAATACCTGCAGATAGTCCTGGAGAAATTTGGGTGCGGGACTCAATTCAGCAAGATGATACTGGCAAACTTTCAGCTCCCATCTACAACATTCTGGATGAAAGGCCGCAACTCAAAACAGGTGGATATACGGAGAGGTACGTGCCAGGGCTGCCCCCTATCCCCACTAATATTTGCAATGGCTATGGAACCACTAGCAGCTCGATACAGGGAAGACCCTGACTTAAATGGAGTGCCAATCAAGGAGACCTTGCAGAAAATTGCATTATATGCTGATGACGTGATGCTCTATATGGGAGACACTACGAATACATTACCGAGAGCCATAGCAACACTGGAAGAATTTGCCACCATATCCGGGTTCACAATCAACTACAATAAATCAAAAACACTGAACATAACGGAGGACACAAATATAATAAAAAGCATGAAGCAGAGATTCCCCCTGAAATGGGAGAAAAACACTCTACAATACTTGGGAGTACACCTGGCAAAGAAATTCGAGGACCTATACAGGGCAAACATCCCCCCTCTTTGGAAACAACCAAAAGCGGACCTGCTGAGATGGGATAACCAGGAACTATCGTGATTTGCCAGAATAGTAGCAGTAAAGATGACACTTCTCCCACGCCTACTATACGTGATCAGTTCAATACCCGCCGGGATCCCGCCACAGTTAATCAGAGAACTTCAAAACGCAGTATATAGCTTCATATGGGCGAAAAAGAGACCCAGAATACAGAGATGCATTCTGACTCGTCCCCCGCTCTGTGAGGCAGTTGGCCAGTGTCTGGGATGGACAGAATGTGAGGGAGGTGCCCGAAACGCCCTGTGCTTAGTCTCCTACGAGACCTGAATGCACTCTGGCGTGATTGGCCGGCTGGCTGTCCGGCAAGGAAGGAATGGGGGGAAAACTGTTTAAAAGCAGGTCTCTGGGACATGGAAAGCAGAGTCGACCACTGGAACGAAAGAACCGAAGAGGAGAGGAAGGAAGAGGACTGATGCAACTCCTGGACGACCGGTAAAGCCCTGCTGCAGGTCCGAATTGCCTGAAACTCTGACGACAGAGAAGCACTTCAAGGTTAACTTCTTCCCTTGAGTTTGGGGGCAACAACCGACTCGCAAGCCACCTGGACACCGTCCTATTTTGGTCGAATTTTCACCAGAGTGTTGTTGAAAACCGGATAGCCAGAGGGAAGGAAACCAGCTTGTGGACTTTAAGGCACTCACACCTTAAACCAACGTCTTGCTACAGCTTTTGGCCTCTTCCCTGGGCAGTGCAGGAATCTCCCGACGTCCTCCTTCTTGTCCCCACGGCTGAAGCTCAGGAACAGCAAGATCTGCTCGAACTGCCAGGAACAACAGCCTCAGCTACAGCTTTCTTCATTGACAAGGTACTGTGCAAACGCGGTCCGGAAATCTTTTCGGCCATCGAGAAAGTGCGTGAAACTTTCCTCAACTACGAAGGTTTGTCCTTCCATAAACATTCGTCAAACTTTTCGCCTAGCCAAATCCTTTAAAAATCTGTGGCAAAGACTTAACCGTTATATACCAGAACTGTGCTATTTTATACAAAAGACTCTGAACCATTGACTTTGGCCCAGGCCTATTGAGAAGAATTTCTGGTTGTATTTAACTGAAACCCTTTGCCCTGCCTATGAATGTATTTGGGCTGTCTATTCTTATGACCTTTCTTTTCCCTCCTTTATTAAGTATCTGAAGTGCCATTTTGCTCCCACTTCATTTTGGAGCTAAACCTGTTCATTTACTTACCGGTTGGATTTTTGTGGTGTATTAGTGTGCGATATTGAGCTGCTTGGGCTAGTGTAATGTTTTCTAACTGACTGTGTAAATAAATGTATATTCTTTTAACAAGAAACCTTGAGTAAGTGTTTACTTGAATCACTGTATTGGTTGGTCTTATGTGTAACTTGTTCTACTGCTCACTTAAACTCTTGAGATAAGTCTGGCTGCTCAGCCATCACTACCACTTTACTGTGTAGCACATGCTTGTACCAAAGGTGAAAATGTGCTTTTACTTGTAGTCCTAATTGTCTGTAGTGTTCCCCAAGGGTACTGCTGGTGATTCTGCCTAACAGGCACATCTGCACTTCTCCTAAAAAATCAGTTGAGAGCATCTAGGGCCTTTAGAAATGACAGGACGACCCAAGAGCACTATACTGTAAGGTACATTGTGCACTTGCCACATGTTGCAGAAATGTGCAACACTGACAAGGACTAAGGGGAACAAAGTCTCCCAGTACTGACTTTCTTTAAGGGCATGCCAGTTTCCCCATAATAAAGTGAGTGAAAAGTCCATGGGAGTGCAACTGAAGGCTGTGCCCCTCTCGCAAAGTCAGTCTAGGGTGTAAAACAGCAGCAGAAAGTTGGGGGGTACACAACTGGAGGGAAAACGTCACATGAATGGGAATCTTTCCTAACACGCGCCCTTCCCAGACCAAGGACAAGGGGAATTAATCCACCCCTGGATGAGTCTCATGTTCAGGTTGGTTAAACATTCTGGACAACCCATCAGCATTGCTATGTTGGACACCTGGTCTATGCTCAATAGTGAAGTCAAAGCCTTGAAGGCTTATGGACCACCTGAGCAACTTTGGATTCTCTCCCTTCATGTTCATTAGCCACTTTAAGAGCTTATGGTCAGTTTGCACAGTGAAATGGGCCCCATAGAGGTAGGGCCTAAGCTTCCATAGGGCACACATAACAGAGAAACATTCTTTCTGTACTGTGGACCATCTGAGCTCTCTGTCCTTAAGCTGGTGACTAATGAAGCCAATAGGGTGTTCCTTACCCTTCTCATCTACTTGTGATAGTACAGCTCCTATCCAAGTGTCGGTGGCATCTGTCTGCACAATGAAAGGTCTTTGGTAATCAGGGGCCCTGAGAACAGGGACCTGGCACAAGGAGTCTTTTAAGCAATTGAAGGCCTTCCCACACTCTTCAGACCAAGTTACTTTCTTGGGTTTCCTAGGAGTGGTGAGAGCAGTCAGATATGGTGCCATAGTCTGCCATGACATTTCTGTAGTAGCCAGTGAGTTCTAAAAAGGCTCTCACTTAGGTTTGTGTAGTGGGGGTGGGCCATTCTTGTACTGCTTGTACTTTACTGGGTAGAGGCTTTATCCTCCCTCCACCTACTTAATTCCCAAGGTAGACCACTGAACCGTGTCCAATCTGGCACTTACTGTCCTTTATGGTCAATTGGGACATGTGAAGAGCATGCAACACAATCCTAAGGTGTTTCACATGATCCTTCGAGGTGGCACTGAAAACTGCTATATCATCCAGATATGATAGACATAATTCATCCAACCCATTAAGGACATGATTCACAAGCCTCTGGAAAGTGGCAGGTGCATTCCTTAACCCGAAAGGCATTACCCTGTACCGGCAAAGATCCTCTCGTTTTGAGAAAGCTGTCTTCTCCTTGGGATGTTCTGCAAGGGCTATTTGCCAATAGCCTGCAGTGAGGTCAAATGTGCTTAGGTATGTGGAGGCACCCAAAGTATCCACCAGCTCATCTGTTCTAGGCAAGGGGTGTGCATCTGTTTTGAAGACAGCATTCAGAACCCTGTAATCCACACAGAACCTCAACTCAGAGGTAGCTGCCTTTGGAACCAAAACCACTGGGCTGGACCAAGGACTACTAGAGGGTTCAAACCCCCCATGATCTAACATTCTGTTGACCTCTGTCTTAATGTAAGACCTTACTTTGTCTGACATTCTGTATCCTCTCTTTTTAGTAGGAACACTATCTCCTGTGTCAATGTCATGTTTGCACCAAGGTGTCAAACCAGGAGTTTGTGAGAACAAGGGGGAAAACTGTCTCAGCAAACTTTTCACCTCAGCTTGTTGATCAGATGTCAGGGGAGGGGCCACTTTGACACCCTCAATAGAGATATCTGAAGGACTGCCCTGCAACAGGTCAGGGAGAGGTTCTGAGTCCTCCTCCTCAACATCTGAAGCCAGCAGCAGTGCAGCTATTTCAAATACTGGGATGAAAGCCTTCAGTCTTTTCACATGGAACACTTTTGGATCTTGTCCAGCTCTTCCAAGGTCCACTAAATAGTTGACCTCATCCAGTGACTCCACCACTGTGTAAGGGCCTGATCATTTGTCCTGTAAAGCTCTAGGCGTTATAGGATTCATGATCAGGACTTGCTGACCTGGTGTGAAATTGATGAGAGCAGCCTTCTGGTCATACCAATGTTTCACCAGTGCTTGCCCTGCCTTCAGTTTTTCACCAGCTAGACCCATCAGGAGTACCGTCCTCTTTCTGAGTCCTAGCACATAGTCTACTACTTTGGTAGTGATAGGGGGAGTGGGCGTCTCCCACCCCTCCTTGACTATTGCTAAGGGCAGCGTCGGATTGGGTCGTCGGCCAATCGGCCCGTGGCCGATGCAAAATCATGGCCGGAGACCTGGGGGCCGGTTCCTGAAGCCCACGTGGGCCGGTTTCAGCCCAGGCGTGCGTGGGCTTCACACTTCAAGAACCAGCCCCCAGGGCCTCGGCCTCGCCGGGCGGATGCAAGTTGCAAAGGATCTGTAAGTAAATAACTTACAGATCCTTTGCAATTGCAGCCCCGCCGCCGGCCCGTCGCAGATGCAGAGAAAGGTAACACTGAAGTGTTACCTTTCTTTGATAAATGCGGCGGGCCGGTGGCTAACTGCCTTGGCCCACGACACCCTGGCGCCAGCAGCAGTCAGTGCTACAAAACACTGGGAGGGAGCGGCAGGGCTGGGCGGGACTGCCGCAGCCCGGCCTGCTCCCTCCCAGTGATTTGTAACAGACTCTGCTCGCCTCTCCGCCGAGGGCCAGTCTGGGTCTGCAGAGAGCCAGTTTGTGTATCTCTGCAGAGACAGCCAGGGCTGTCACAAAGGGGGTGGGGGGGGCAAACTTCACCAGGCCTTGCGCTCAGGGGTGGCCTCGCGGCTGCCTGGGTCATGGGGTGTCATAATAGACTTCTTGCGAGCTGCCATTGATTTGCTGGCTGCAGCGCCAGCCTGCAACAGAGAGAGACGAAGACGATGCAAAACAAAAGTTCTGCGCACTGAAGACTGTTGTCAATTTCACACTTCATCAACACGGGCTGGCCTGGCTCCCGAGTCCCGCCAACCCGGCACCAGGCCGCCAGGCATGCGCATTGGGCTGGCTGGGTGCGGTGCGTGTTACAAGCACAGGCTGCCGGGGAGGCTGGGGACTGGAGACACCAGTGTGACTGCAGCAGCAGGCCTGGCCAGCAATCTGCAGTGCAAGGGGAGTATGAGACAGGCACCGAGTGGCGTCGGCTCATTGAAGGATTCGAGCTTCAATTTGTGCCCTGCAAAGTAAGTAAGAACTAAAGTCAAGTGCTACTGCTGCTGTTGTCATTTTTAAAATTATGAAGACATATATGATTTGTGCTGCCGGTGTTGGTTTTCCAGCCCACATCCTGTGGTGTCCAGGGTAAGGGGAGATAAACTTCCCTTCAGGGGCACGTTTGGATAAAGAGATGTGCCCAAGAGAACACAATGGGGCTGATTCACAAAGCGTTTTGCAATGGGTATATCCCATTGAAAACGCGCTGTCAATCAGGCCCGATGTGTCATGCGTTGCACCCCATCTCCGGCCAGGCATTGGCATGGGTCATCGTTAGATGCCCACCAGGAGCCTGCCATTTTGGGAGGATTTAAGCCGCTATCCCGCTAACCTGCACCCCCGTGTGATTGTAGATGCTTTTTACGGGAAGAAAACAGCAATGATTTCAAGCCCCCGTTATCGCTACCAGCCGAGGGATGCGTTTCATGTGGCTTATTTAAAAAGAAAATGTGCATTAAGACGGAACGGGTGTGCATCCATGTTGGACCACTTTCCCGGTTTAATGTGGGATGGAGTGAACCAGTCTGGCTTTCACACCCATAATTGCTAAATTATTTTTCTCTGGGGCACGGCGGTGCAAACCAATTTTGCACAACACACACAGTGGCAAACTGAATCTAATGCGTATATATCGCAGCTTGTAGGTCAACAATTTAGCTAAATGAATAGCCGCTTATGCTGGACTTTGTTGACCTAATAAGGGGCAAACCAGCGGCATTCACGCTTGGGTCGAGGGCGGCTTGCTGGAGCTTTTCTCCCTTAAGAATTAATCGTGCGAATGCAGGGAATCTTCTTCAAAACTCACCCCCAAGCAGCGTGCATGATATCAATGAGCTGGTGCCCGCCAGTGCCATTGCCACTACACCTGGCACCTAGTTGGCAGCCTCAGCGGAGAGAGCCTCCAGACATGCAGCCCTTACGGCTGCATCCCCAACACTCATGCAAGAATTATTGTATGCTGTTGTTCAATTTCTTGGGCATTCCATTTACTTGCCGGAATCCGCTGTGATAAGCGTGTGGGCAGACAGGAACTAGCGTGTGGGCATGGGCAGACAGGAACTCCGCTCGTAAGGGGCTTCAATAATGGTGCCACCATTTTTTGTGCTATGTGTGTTAAAATGCCATCTGCCACTAATTTACCCCAAAAGTGGATGAAAGGTGGCAGAGGGTGGAATGACACTATATGGAACCACGCGCACTGCAGGCCGCTTTAAATGGCTACCACTTCTAAAGTGTCCTGCAAAACCATTTTGTAAAGTTGGCCACCCTACCTCTGAAGCCTGAAAAGTAGTGCACGCAAGGCTGACATGCGGCCAAATTTGCACCAGACCTGCAGATGAATTTAACTGGTCTGCTGTTAAATCTCAGTTACCAGTTTAATGGTATCCAGTGGATACTAATTGCTCATTTTACTATAGCTGATATGATAGCTCAGTGGGTTGAGCGCTTGCTGCTGTGATGCGTGTGTGATCTGCAGGTTGCAGGTTTGAATCCCAGCAAGTCCATCTCCGCCTTTCATCCTTCTGAGGTCGATAAATGAGTACCAACACAGGTTGGGTGATATTGTATGCATATGTGTTCTATAAAAAAAAGAGCTTAAGCATAAGTGCTATACAGTAACATATTATCATTTGGCCTTGGATGTCTGCTTGCATTCACAGTAATTTGACAATATGGATCTATACACACAGATATTAACGATACATATGGTAATCCATTCTTGTATGCAAAGTTATGTTATTTTATGAGTTGTGTTGTAATGTAACAGACACATGAGCACTCCATAAGTAGCATTTTTTGTAAAGTCCTGAATTGACGCAATTCACGGATGATGGTTTCAGGGCCGCTTTTTTGAGGTGAGAGGTGGGCCACTTTTTTGAGGCGAGGGGTGGGCCACTTTTTTCTGGGTGTCCGGGTCTATTTCTTGTCCCAGTCCGACCCTGGCTAAGGGTCCCCTCAAAGGGTGACCAAACAGCAGTTCAAAGGGGCTGAAGCCAACACCCTCCTGATGTACCTCTCTGTAGGCACACAGTAAGCATGGTACTACAAGCTCCCATTTTCTTCTTTGGGGCGCTTCCAGAGCCCCAATCATGCTTTTAAGGGTCCTTTTGAACCGCTCAACGAGACCACTGGTTTGTGGGTGGTATGCAGAGAAAAACGTATAGGTGGCACCACATTCCTTCTACATGGCCTGCATATACTTTGACATAAAGTTGCCGCCCCTATCAGACACAACTTCTTTAGGGGAGCCAACCCTAGTAAATATGCTAAGTAAATCTTTAGTAACTGTCATCAATGGGATGGCCTCAGGATACCTGGTGGCATGGTCGACCAGCACCAGGATAAACCTATTGCCTGAGGATGTTTGGGGGTCATGGGGACCAACTATGTCAATCCCTACCCACTCAAATGGTACCTTCCCCACTGGGAGTCGTACCAATGGAGCTTGGATTGTTGTGCCACTTTTCTCAGATAACTGGCATGTGGCACAGCTCCTGCAGTGACTTTCTACTTGTACCTCCATCTTGGGCTAGTAGAAGTGCATGGATAACCTTTGCTTGGTTCTCTTGATACCAGGGTGACCAGCAAGGGGGGGTTTCATGCACCAACTGCAAGAGGAAGGGTCTGACAGCAAGGGGAACCACCAACCTCATATGGTCTCCTTCTGTAGACTCTGTGGGCTCACTTTGGAGGAGCCCACCTTCCCAATAAATCCTATGCTTCCCAGGGGGTTCACCCCCCAGCTGGGAGCAGGCCTGTCTCCTTAGGTCTTCCAAAGATGGGTACTCACGTTGGCCCTTACTGAACTCAACCCTGTCAGGACCACCTTCCACTAACAAACACTGTAGCTCAGGATGGTCATTGGAATCAAGTATTTCGGGTAATACCTCTTCCTCGTCAGGTTCAGGTGTTTGGCCAACTACGTCCACCTCAGTAGAAGGTGAGTTATGGGGAATATTCTCTTTCCCTCTTTTATCTTTCTTGACTCCTTTAGGCTTGGGTTTCCCCTTTGGCTTAGGCTTGGCATTGGACTTGGCCAATGCAGCCCTTGTTTGTGACCTTGTGCATGGTCTCTCTGCTGTGTCACCCACAAGACCTGGAGCTCTGAGATCATTCCCCAGCAGGACCTTTCTTGGGACATCTCTCGGAAGGTTCGTTGGAATCCTGACCACTGTACCATTTATAGTAAGATTTACAGGTATAACTGGGAACTTTAGAGGTGGGCCATCAGCCAACTTAGTGGGCAACAGAGGAACTCTGGCAACTTCCTCTGGGTCTACCAAGGTAGAATCCACTACAGTTCTGCTGCTCCCACTATCCCTAAGGGCAGGAGTGTATACTCCATTAACCAGCACACTGTCTTTAAAATAGTGCTTGGTATTATCAGGAATCCTAGCATAAGCCTCTGAGACTTTAGGCTCCCAGGAACCCAGGGAAACTAAAACTACCTCAGGGTCTATCCCACTGGGGAAGGAGTCTGAGGAGAAGGATGCCACTGTGATCTCTTCCTCCTCATAAGAGGAAAAAGCCAGATTCGCAGAGTGGACCCCCAAGGTTTTGACCTTACATCTGGGGTCCCCCTTCACATGGTCACTTGGTCCACAAGCCACACAAGATTCACTGGTGTCTTGGGACATAGGGAGGATTATTGTAACCAGAGTTCTGTTTGGAAGTATAACTTCCACTACCCTGTGTATTCTCTTGTGACTTACACTTTCATTTCTTTTTCCCATCCTCCTGCTTACCAGGATGAGTCTTGTCCTTATGGGACACTCTATCTGACACCCACAAATCTGCTGCTATGGCCAGCTTCTTAGGATCTAACCCCTTTGAATCTGCCAAATGCTGCTTAGGCTCAGGGGAACAAGATGCAAAAATATGTTCAAGCATGACAAGACATATCATACCCTCAAAGGTGGAGACCTTATAGCCTTCAATCCAGCCATTCAAGTTCTTTAAAGAATCAGTCACATATGACACCCGAGTACTACCTGCTTTCTTCTTGTACTCTCTGAACCTCTTCAAGTATTGGGCAGGAGTCTTCCCAAACTTTATGAGAGTTTGCTTCAACATTGCAAAATCTACTCTTTCAGCTTTTGACATTTCCGTATTAGCACTGCAGCCAGAATGGGGAAGTCTCCTGATCAACCAAGCAATTTTATCAGCATTCACAACCTCTTGAACTTCACATGCATATTCAAATGCATTCAGCCAGTCCACAAAACTCCAGAACAAAATCAAATCCCAATTTCACAAACTTCCCACTTCCTAAGCCTTCCACCCTCATACTAAAAGATAACACTGAACACAGTACAAACACACCTAAACCCTTCTCATTCAAGGAAGTCCCAGTTCCTGAAGTCCTTCTAATCATGAAACAGACCAAACGATCTCTATGCAAAGGAGACATTTGCCCAGCCAACATAATCAAAGACTGTACCACAGCTTTGGCCCTTTTTGTAACTACGTTCATCAATCCCTCCTTCGCCACCAGCAGTGTCCCACTCGCCCTTAAAGAAGCCTGGGTAAGACCGCTGTTAAAAAAACCTACCTTGGATCCGGACGCCCCAATCAACTACCGTCCCATTACCACTGTGCCGTTTCTGCTCAAGATCCTGGATAAGGCTGCATACCTACAGATCCAAGCTTATCTGGAAATGCACAACATTTTTGGAAAAAAGCAATCAGGTTTCCGCCCGCACCATAGCACAGAGTCAGCCCTACTCGACCTCAAGAACCAACTACTTGAAGCCATGGACAAAGGCAAGAACTCCCTACTCCTACTCCTAGATCTCTCGGCGGCCTTTGATTTGGTCGACCATAAGATTCAAACACCTCACCAACACAGCACACTTCTCCCAATAAGCCACCGACTGGATCACCTCCTTTCTGGATGGTCGAGCAATGAGAGTCTTCTCAGACCAGGCATCCGCCCAGCCATCACCTATCAGCTGCGGAGTCCCACAAGGCTCATGCACACCCCCCACCCTTTACAACCTCTTCACCCTCCCCTTATTCAGTGACCTAGAAGACTTCGATATAGCCTTTACAAACTATGCCCATGACACCCAAATTCTCCTACCTCTAACAGGTAACTATGAGCAAGACCTCAAGACACTCCAAGACACATATGCACGTATTCAGGCTTGGATGGCGGCAAATGGTCTATGCCTAAATGGGGAAAAAAACGAAATACTGCTAGTAGGACCCAAAGAAGCCTTAAGAAAACTAGACAACAACTATAGTTCTTTCAGCATCGAGGACACCATCATTAAAGCCTCAGACACAGTCAAAACACTCTGAGTCTATCTTGACTCCACCCTATCAATGGACAGGCAAGTCAACGCCATCTCATCAGCGGCTGCGCTCACATCAAAAATCATAAACGCTGTGAGACCATACCTATCTCATAAAAATTGCCTCAACATCGCAAGGGCCACATCTTGTGCAAAACTTGACTATTGCAACATTCTACTTCTAGGCACCTCCAATAATAACATCAACAGATTACAAATCGCACAAAACAGTGCCCTCAGAGCCGCACTCAGTATTCCCAAGAGAGAGCACATCTCCCAGGCACGGAAAGATGCCCATTGGCTCCCGGTCAAAGAACGCATAATATTCAAAGCCCTCACGATCACACACAGAGGCATCGCCCAGTCTGCCCCAGCTTACCTAGTGGAAAGAATACACCAATCACCAGCCCACAGACTGAAACGTGACCAATATTCACACCAACTCTCAGTCCCAGCATTCAACAGAGCCAAAGCAGGCGGCTCTAGCTTTGAGGTTCTAGCCCCTAAAGCCTGGAACTCACTCCCACTCAGTCTAAGAAAAGAAGAATCCCTGATAACCTTTAGGAAAGCTCTAGACCACCGTATGTCATGCATTGTCTCTAACGCTTTCCCTCCTAACCTGTAACACCTTCTCTACAATGTCATATACTGTTGTATACATCTACTCCTGTAATAATGTTATAACCTGCACCGAATGTGTACCCTGTATAACCTGTATAACATGCACCAAGTTAATATCCTGTAACAGCGCCACCGGGCCACCGGGCCGCTGGGCGCTTTATAAATCCAAATAAATAAATGAACAAATAAATAAATAATGTCATTTTTCTCATTATACACACTGAGCAGGTCTTTAGAAAATCTTGGATGAGAGGAGGAGCCAGACCCATGTCCAGATCCCTTGGATCCATTGGAAACTTGAAGCTTGGCCAGTTCCAACTGGTGAGCCCTGTCCTTCTGATTTTCTACCAGCTCTATCTTCAGCTTAGCCATGTGAAATTCAAGCTCCTTCTGCTTAAACAGCTGCTCTTGCTTCTTGAATTCCAACATGGCCTCAGCATCAGAGCTGGCAGAGGAAACTTGGGACATTACATCATCCCTGTCATCATGGGCACCATGAATGAGGGCAGCAACAGAACTGTCAGTTCTGTCAGTGGAAGCAGCTCTACCTCCTTCTGCACTCTCATCAGAGGTTATGGCATTGAGTTGCATTTCTTGCCATTCCATAATTCTTTGGATCATTTCTAATTTTGTACCTTGAGCAGGCAAACCTCTCAGTACACATCATTCTAAGTGTTTCGGATTTAGAAGCTTTTAAGGTTATGTTGCTAATTGTTTCCATTATTTTAGATAGGTCTACGGCCTTTACAGTTATCACTGCTAGGTTACTGTGCGTCCTGGGTAGAGTTAATCTGAAATGCCTTGAACTGGTAATGTCTTCCCTGGACACAGGATGATCCGGTGCTTGCGATGAATAGGGATGTTGAAGTGCGTGTCCTGCAAGTAGAGAGTTGCCAGAAAATCCCCTACCTCCAGCTGGTCGAGCACGTGCTGCAACGTGACCATCCTGAACTTGTGGGATTTGAGGAACTTATTGAGGTGCTGCAATTCTAGGATTGGTCGTCACCCTCCTGACTTCTTCTTTACCAGAAAGCATCTGGAGTACACTCCGGAGCCCGAGAGGTGCTTAAGGACTGGTCCTATTGCCCCTTTGTGAAACATGGCTTGGACCTCCTGCAGAAGCTGTGCCATGTGCAGCTCTTAACATGCAACAGGGGGGATGTGGGGGCACCTGTCTTGAAATTCCAAAGTGTGCCCCTGCTGGAGAATGTCTGCAGAGATCACCAGTGATTGACAAAGTTTGATAGTCGACCTCCCACTGGGGTGCAGATGTGGGGGGGTGGCTCTTAGGCCGGTTCACGTCTGCATCCTGGATTCCTGGATGGGGGCGACAACAACACTGGTTGCCACTGCCGTAGGTCTGGGAGCGATCCCTATAAGCCTCCTTGCTGGTGGAGCGGGAGAGCTGGCGATAGGGGGTGGTGTACCCTTTGGAAGATCTGGAGACTCTCCCCTTAGGAGAATGAAAGGACTGCCTCCTCTGCTGCACGGTCCTCAAAGAGTGATGGCCTGGAGAGTTTCTTTGACAGTTTTTCCAAATAGTTTGCCCTCATCAAACAGTATATAAATGACTTTGGTTTGCACACGCATGCAGGAAGTTTGCAGCTTTAGCCAATCTTCGCGTTGGAGAGCCACACCATTCCCCATCTGGCAGAAGCCTGAGGCCGCAATGTCGAGAGCGACAGGGATGGCGTGGTAGGAAGCCAGTTCCCCTTCTTGAAACAGGGCCAAGACTTCAGCCTTTTTATCGCCAGGAAGGAAGTCAAGTATATGCCCCAGCTTGTACCACAGCTCCCTGTCGTACCTTGACAGGATGGTGAGGACATTGGTGGCCTTGATGGTGAAAATTGCTGTGATGATGATGCGCTTCCCTGCAGCATCCTGCTTCTTCGCCCCCTGGTCTCGAGGCAAAATGGGTGAAAAGAGGGGTTGGGAGACCTCTTTCTGGCAGCGGCCGATACCACCAAATCCGGAGAAGGCTAAGATCTGAGGCACCTAGGGGCCGAGTCCAGAACCCGGTATTTCTTCTCCAACCGCTCACGCTTAACACGTGTGGTATTGGGAGCCTTCATGATCGCTAAGCTATCCTCCCATATATCATCCAACAAAGGGATGGTCTTCTTGAAGGACTCCCGCCACTCAAAGAGGAACCCCTCCTTTCTCTTCTCTTCAGGCACCAGGTTGCAGAGTTTGGCCGTTTTTTTCGAAATGATGGAGTGGAAAGAGACAGTTTTGTCCGGGGTAGAGTCCATTGCAGGCTCATCAACATCCAGAGGTTGCTCCCCGCGGGAACGTAGTCCTCATGTATGAGGACCGGTAGTGTTGTTGTCTGTGCCAGTATCGGTTTGAACGGGTTCCTCCACCACAGCAGACAGAGCTGCTGGAGCAGGCCCTAGGGGTAACAGCGGCCTTGTGAGGCAGTGTCGGCTGATGCTGAGTGGGCCCTGGAGAACTCATGGCCGGAGCAAAGACATGTGCAGTGGGCAGTCTCTATTGAATTTCTGCCACCAGAGCATGCAGCGTGGTTAGGATGTCCAAGGACATGTCTCTTGGCACAGAAGCAGGTGCAGCCTGTACAACAGGAGAAGGACTAGGCTTCAGCACCTTGGAGGCTGAATAAACATTTTCTTCAGAACTGGTGTAAATGCCTGGGGACTTTCTGGTGGATCGCAGAGGAGCCAGAGTAAAGAGTGCGACAGCCTTGGTGGGCCTGGGCATTAAATCCAGAGTTGGGGCATGTCTTTCACCAGATCAGAGCCCTTTGGAGAGGAGGCAAAAACTGGAGCCTGCAGAGGAGGAACAGGTGCCATCGCCGACGCGATCATCATTGGAACAGCTGACGGAGTTCTAGGAAGCAACGATTTCCTGGGCGTGGTGACAATCGAACAGGTAAAGGTGACGGTCGTTGAAAGGGCCTTCAGGGTAGCAGCCGTTGAAGGAAGACTTGACCTTGTCGACGGAACAGTCGTTGACGGGACGATGGTCTGGATGGATGAAGTTGTTGTCGACGAGGCTCGTGTCGACGAGGGCGTCGACGGTGGAACCAGAGATAGGTCCTTGGATGACTTGCTCGTCTTCGACTTGTGCTTGGATGACGAGGTCAGCGATTTCCTCGCGGATGGAGGGAAGCCACCAGCCGGTAGGCTAACTGTCGATGGAGTTAGTGATGGTGACCGACCCTTCTCAGAACTGGGTCCTGCAGCCACGGAGACCGTTGACGAGGAAGCTGATGGAGCGTGTGATTTCACCTTTTTTTAATCTTCGCCGGTGAAGCACCCTCAACGGACATCAACCTCTTCCTACCAGAGGGAGTATGCTCAGTGAACCTGCCTCTTGTGGCAGTCCTTCGAGTCTTCGAGAAAAAGGTTTGACAAATTGAGCATCTGTTCGCGTCGTGGTCGGGATGAAGACAGTAAATGCACTTCAGGTGCCGATCCTCGATGAAGATATTCTTCAGGCCGCAGCTTTCACAGGACCTGAAGAGGCTTTTTTCCTGGCACATTCGCCATGGTCGAGGTGTCGAGATGTAGGCCCAATCATGGGCCTGCGGTGCCATGGCTGAAGATCTGATGCGGGATTGAAGATCTTCACCGACAATGGATCCCCGCTGCCGTTAGTCGCCACGTGACGGTTGATGATGAAGAGATGGAAGATTTCTTCAAAAAACTGTAAAAAACTGAAAAACGAATGATTTTCGAGGAGTGAAGCACAAGGACTCCCAACACTAGAAACGAGTGGTAAAATCTGAGGATGGTCACCAATGGTGGAGCTCAGGAGGACGAGTGTCATTAGCTGGGGCCAGTATGAACCAAAGGACACTGATAGGCTATAGAGGAGACAAGTAGATTTTAGTTTAAAGGTAAACTGCTTCCTTTTATTGCTGAGCCTGACGATGGGGAATATTCATGAGCATGTAAATCGATGCAAGACCCCATGCTGGAGAACCTTAGGATATATGTTAAAAGGGCCTTGCCCACAGGTTAGCTTTATTAAATATTTTTTTACCTTATAAGAAATTTGTATACATTTGAAAGTAATGAACAAGATGTAAACAGATGTTTTCAAAGTAACTCTGGAAGTCAGTAAAGTGTAGGCATTTGAAAGCATAAGGATGGTAGGTAGCAAAAGAAATATACTTACAGGATGGGTCAGATAGTGCCGTATGGGAAGAGGATTTTATAGAGCTCCTTGAAGATACTGAAGGTGTTCTGCTGTGATCAAATCTTTCTAATGCTTCTTTCAGACTGACTGTGTTAATATGATTTTCAGTTGCACAGCTACGGCTCTATATAGAGTGAACACCAAAGTTAGTATTGATTAAAAAAATATTAAAACGTGGTAGTAACGATTTTGCATTTAACCATTTCATCTGAAAATAAATGTAGTTTCATAAGCAACAATCGCAGTAATTCTAACATGGACAAACCTTATTGGCTAAAAAAGTAACAGGCCTGTTCTTGTGGCAGCGGATTGAAATAAATTGTTATAAAAAGTCATTAACTATAAAGCGGAATAGTTGCATTACAATCGGTAATTAGACTTGTACTGCTAATAAACAATATAAATCCACAAAAAGCAAAAAATAAAAGTACATATAAAATCAAAATTTGAAAGATTATGAGAAAGGCTGGTTCCAAGAATTACCTACGAGAAAGGCATATGGGTCAAATAGTAAAGGCTTTTGTGCAGAATTTAGAGATCGGTTTGTTGCCATATCATTAATCTACAGGTCATATCCATCATATGATCCATAATAGTCTCCATATGCAAACGTTATGACCGACTTATACCTATTCCACCCATTCTAACAAGAGAATGTATGTATCTTTATTAAAGATTGCTTCTTTATTATACTTGTGCTTATCCTAACTACTTACACTCTTTTAACCTACTATTGTGTGCCATGTATCTCTGTAGGATTTCCCAGTATTGTTCGGCGTCCATTGTTTGATTATTAAGGCTACACAACCAAATGTCACATATGCCACTTAGGTTCCTGGTCCTGGCTATATCTTCACACAACCACTGATCCTTTGTGATCTCTAGACACCTAGGGCCTCATCACGAGTTGGGCAGTAACCCTTAAATCCGGCGGTAACGCTATTACCGCCGCATTTTAGGCTCCGCCGGATCACAAGTATAAATACCGCCGGCGATATGACAGCCGGCGCAAGTACAGCCGGCTGTAATAGCACCGGCAGTAAAAGCGCCGGCACCCAATCGCGCAATTACAGAGCCATCATGAGTCCGGCGTAGGCGCTATTAGCACCAGAAAACCGGCGCAAAATCCGCCAAAAATACCCCTAGCCAAATGCTGGAGGTAAAAGACCACAGGAGACAGCAAAACGTGCCCAGGTGAAACCAATGCAAATCAGAGGCCTACAAAGGACCCACCCATGCACGACACACTTCCAAACACCATGCTGCCATTTGGAGCCGGGAGTCTTGACGTGGGCATCTATCTGCTGCGCCTGGAGCTACAGATGCCAGCCAACCAGGCCAGGGCCTTGGGAACACAGGGGGTGGTGGGGATGAGGAGAACGCAGAGGAGAGTAACACCAGCAAGGCAGACAGCCATCCCCAGGGTCAGGCCAAACCCTGGGCCCTGACTGATGGGCAGTTGGTGATCGAGTATAGGCTGGACATGCCAACCATCACAAAGTTGCTGGACACAATCCAGGCAGACATAGGCAGCCGTATGGCTATCAGCACTGCAGTTCCCCCGCTTGTGTAGCTTGTGTACCTGCCACAATACCTTGGGACTGGCAGCTACCAACACACCTTTGCCATGATGCATGCCATGGCACAGTCCACCCTGAGTGCCGTGCTGGGACAGGTGCTGGATGCACTGCTGCTCCATGTCAATGAGCACATTCCATTGGCAGCCACACATGCACAGGTGAACCAGCTGAAGGGCCAGTGCCATGCCATTGGACAAGACATGAACGTCATAGCTGTGGACTGCACACATGTACCACTAGAAGCACCCAGGTCACATGATGTGGTGTAAAGAAAACTGAGGAATTACAATTCCATGAATGTGCAGATGACATGTAGACCTGACCTAACCCTCAGCCACTGCTGTGCCCGCTATCCAGGATAAACCGACAACTCCATGAACCAGTGCAATAGTACCCTGCCAGCGTACATGAAAAGGCACCAAACCCTCAACATATGGATGCTGGGTGAGTACAAATGAAGTCCAAAATGCATGTCAAATTACATCTGATGGGGGGTGGAGACACACAGTGAAATCCATGCATGCCAGCAGAAGAAGACATAGGCAGCACTGGCACAGCAACTTTCACATGCATTTCCCTTGCAAGAGAACCCCTGGACACATGGAACAAATCAGAACATAGCCAGTCTGTAGGGCAAAGACACGTGGGAGCAAAGTCAAATATGGAAGGTCAACTACCACAATGCATCCTGTGTGTGTTGCAGTGTTGCTCCCCACCCTGACACCATAGACATCCCACCCTGGCCACCCGACAGTCATGGCATTAGTGCCCGAACGTAGGAACATGCACAACAACACAACACACCAGTTGCTTGATCCATGACAGTGTACATCCCTGAAACAATGAGTCCTGATTGGCCAATCACATGCCACGATAAGTGTACATAATAATATATAATTATTAATAATTATAAATTAATAATAAAACGCAACACCACCCAAAGGGAATGCCAATGACACATGGCCAAACAACATGTCGCATGCACATGCAGATGCAAGGGTCCCCTCATCCAGCAACAAGGGACAGACCTGATACATCTAGACACAGGCGTGGTGCTAACAGTAGTAGTCCATCGATCCAATGCTGCCCCTTGCACACCACACACCACAATGGAAGTGCCCATATGACAAGCAGTGCACATGTGCCAGATGAGTGTGATACACATGAAGACTCAAACATACATCGAAACACAGCTGCATGTCAACCTCAGACCATGCATTTCCTGCAAGACGCAGAGCGCATGGCAACATAGCAATGAGATAGCAGGACCTCTTCAACACAAACTTGATTCTGCTGCCAATTACACTGATTACTGAGCATTGTGCACCCACTTAACAAAACTTTGTCCTCATACCTGCATTCCCTCCCCTGCAGGTGATTCATGATGTCCCCAGTACACATGGCTCATGACCCCTGTGCGTCATCCACACACTCAAACTGAGCAGCCATACAACATTGCGCATGGACGTATACATATATGCGTTGAGAGTGCATTTGGACTGCTGAAGGCACGCTATTGGTGCCTATACTGTATGAGAGGGGCATTGACATATGCAACTTGAAATATCTGTAAACTCGTCCTAACATGTGCCATGCTGCACAACATTTGCTGTTGCAGGAATGTGCTACAGCCCGTAGAATCCGATGTGCAGCCACCTGGGGATGGAAGTCAAGATGATGATGTGCCCGGAGCTGGTGCACGTGTACACAGGGATGCGGTAGGGGAGAGGAGGTTGGCCAGACAGGGCTTGATTTAGAATTAACTCAGATACAGTTGATGGGTACATGTAACAAATATCACTTGTACATTAAAGAGCACATGATCATAATCATGAATGTCCATGCTTTGTATGATTTTGGAACGTGATTTATTAAATGTTTGACAATCCCCCCTGCCCCCAGTGAACTCCCCAGCACACAATCCCCCCTCCCCCCAGTGAACTCCCCAGCACCCAATCCCCCTCCCCCCAGTGAACTCCCCAGCACACAATCCCCCCTCCCCCAGTGAACTCCCCAGCACACAATCCCCCCTCCCTCCAGTGAACTCCCCAGCACACAATACCCCCTCCCCCCAGTGAACTCCCCAGCAGACAATCTCCCTTCCCCCCAGTGAACTCCCCAGCACACAATCTCCCTCCCCCCAGTGAACCCCCCAAAACAGTGCAGGTAGGTGCATGTTCTCAGGGCCCACAAAAACTGTGCCGTGTCCATCTATGATGGTCGCAGGCGCTTTCCAAGTCCGGGACCCTCTGGTGAGCGGGTTCTCAGGCGGCGCATTTTACCGGCACCTAGGTGAAGGGTCCAGGGACCCCTCCATGGGCGTAGTAGAGGTCGATGGGATGGCTCCGTTGACCTGCAGCTGCTGGCGGAGAAGGTTGTTGGATTCCCTTGTCTGCTCTGCATGTGCAGACAGTCCCTCGCACAACTCCCGTACCCTTTGCCCAAAACCTGTCAGGGCCACAGTGAATCCCTCCACCACTTTTCGGGTCTGTGCGTTGTCTCGGGCCATGTACTTAGTGGCATCCCGTATGGCTCAGTTGATGGCCTTGATGTGGCAGCTGTGCACTTTGGCCATGGACTCTATTTTCGCCTGTTTGGCCTCAATTACGTCCAGTCGTGCCATCACGCAAGCTCCTGTGATCAAAGGTACCTCGGGTGTGACGGGGTCCAGGCTGACAGCTGTGCGCTGCCTGGAAGGGGGGGCTGCATGGGGACATGTTGGCAGCTCGGATGGGGCTGCTGCTGTCCGAGTGCCTATCCTCTGGGGTACCATATGATGGAGTATCGACATCAGGCTATGGTGCACGGACACGACGCACACGTAGGGTGTGTGCTTCCTGTGCTACTGGCTCTGGGCTCCCCTGAGGTGTGGCCATTCCTTCTGTGTCAATGCGTCTGGGTGAGCTCAACAGTTCTGGCTGACGTGCAGTTGTAGCTGTCTGTCCCTCATCGGGCTCTGACCCACTGGTGGCTCTCTCTACATCCAGTGTCTGCATGATGGGTTAGGGTGAAGGAGGCGCTGACCCCCTGTGGCCATGTGGGTGCTGCAGGCGTCTGGTTGGGCTGCGGTGTGGTGATGTGGGATGGGTCCGGCATCGGGTTGCTTCCGACAAGGCCCTTTGCGGGGTGGTGGTGCTGGTCGAGGAGTGCTGCCTTGTGCGCCGTGTGTCATGACCACAGGCTAAGTTCCCATTTTAGTCCTAGGAGATACAGGTTCATATGGGAATTCATGTTGCCTTAGCTGGTTAATTGATTCTAATTCCCTCATATTAATGGTTGGTTGGGGTTTCCTTAATGGCCGCTAGGTGGTGCCTCTGAGACAGTTAGCTAGCGGGTCTAGTTGTTTTCATTGCCGGCTATTTAAGCCCCGCCCATCAGGACTCGCGCTTCGCGTTGTTCGTCTGAGTACAGATGGAACGCTCGCTGCGTACCTCCGATTTCTGTCACAGTTAAAATATTCCTTGTCCACAGACATTTACCGTAGTTCCGTTAGTAACTAATTACTAGTTCTCAGTTCCTTTCCTGTATTCCCTGTACAGCCGCCTCCGCTTCCGTCACAGTCCGTAGTTTGGAGTCCTGTCATAGCGGTCTCCTCACCTCACAGCCTGTTTGTTCCGCTTCAGTCACAGTCCGTAGTTTGGAGTCCTGTCATTGCGGTCTCCTCACCTCACAGCCTGTTTGCTCCGCTTCAGTCACAGTCCGTAGTTTGGAGTCCTGTCATAGCGGTCTTCTCACCTCACAGTCAGTTTGCTGCTTCTCTCACGCAAGTACTCCTAGTGATATACAAATGTATTTGCTTCATTTTGTTGCCTTATCAAATACTTCGAATTGTGTATAATTGTTATTAGGCTACCTTACGCATTCGATTGGTATTACGCTGTCATTAGCGGGTTCTTCCCAGATTGTGGAGTTTGCCTTGAAGGTGTGTTCTAGTCAGAGATAATAGTTCGTCACTGCTCTCCAGTCTACATTGTCACACACGCCTCACACCACAGCAAACCTTTCCCTTTTTAGGTTATATTAGGATAGGGGTAACCTTCATTTTGAACATTCCTATTCCCAGTGAATATTGCCCGCCAATATTGAGCCTAGTAGCCTCTTCCCCTATTCCAAATAATAAAATAAAAAGAAACATTCTCCTGTGTCCCATCTTCAGGACTTGCGCCCCTGTATGAACAGGATGGAGAGCTCAACATATTAAATACCAAGGTGAGCCTTTGCTGGTCCTATAGTTACAAGTTTGTTCTTCCTATTTAAGAAGAAAACTAAGGAAGGGAATATTGTTATTTTCTCCACAGAAATTCCGTGTTAGCTCCCAGGAAGGTAGAAGTCAGTTGGAGGCCCAGAAGGTCCCCGCAGAGTTCAGGTGAGCGTTACAGAACGCGAAGCCAGCTTTGAAAAATACTCTGCCTGGACATTATGGAAACGCCAGAAGTAGACAAGTTGGCCCAGTTATTGGGGGAACTAAGAGCTGAGGTCCATTCAGCCCGCTCTGAAACCAGTGCTCTCCGGAAAGAATTAATTGTTAACCGGGATCGCACTGATGATTTAGCTCGCCAGATGTTGCAAGCCCAAGCGGGTCAAACTCCTTTGCTTCCTGCCAGGCTTCTGCCCCCATTTCAGTCACGCCTCCTTCACCAGTTCAAGTAATTGTTCCCGGCAATATCCCCTTAGCTCCTCCTGAACGCTTTCTAGGAGAGCCTAAGAAGTTTGCGGTTTTTCTTAACCAATGCCGGCTTCATTTTCTCTGTCGCCCTGGGGTATTTCCTTCTGATCAGGCCAAGGTAGCGTTTACATTATCCTATTTGGGTGGTTATGCGGCCGATTGGTCAATTCCGTTAGTAGTTAGTAGTTAGTACAGGGATGATCCGATTTTGAGAAATCTTTCAGACTTTCAGAAGGAGATGGAGAAATTGTTTGCACGTCATGCTCAGGGTCAGGCTCTAGATAATGAGTTACTTTCTCTTCGCCAAGGTAACCAGGAATTGTTGGCGTATGTAGCAACCTTTAACAGATTGGTGGCAGAAACAAATTGGCCCACAGAGAAAAGAACCACCTTATTTCAGAGAGGACTCCGTAATGAATTGAAAGACGTCTTGGCTCAGGTGGTGAACCCTCCAGAAGGAATTGCAGAATTTATTTAACTGTACAACTTGATCAAAGATTGCAAGACAGAAGGGTGGATCGCTCTCGCTCTGAAAACAGAACCTATTTTGTGCGCCCCAAGGAAAGTCAGTTGAGAGCCAGTTCTGAGAGCTCTGTTGAACCCATGCAGTTGGGAGCCGTTAGAGGACCGATATCACAAGCTGAAAGAGACAAGAGACGCCAGCAACAGTTGTGTCTTTACTGTGGTAAGGCTGGTCATTTTCTCAAGGAGTGTCCTATTAAACCTTCCCGGAAGCCTACTGGAGGCGTTAACCCAGACAAGAAGGACTTGAATTCGGAAAACTCCAGTGCCCGACAAGTGTAGAAGTCAACTTGTCGAGCATGGAAAAAGGTTTGGTGACCTCACACTTTGTTTTTCCCATTACTTTATCCAGTACAGAACAGCCCACCAGAATGCAGACTTTGCAAGCCTACATCGATTGAGGTGCAGTCGGTAATTATATGGATATCGATTTGGCAACTAGGATGGGTTTTCCTCGTGTGGACAAGCACAAAGCTGAAAATGTACCAGCAGTTGATGGTACGCCTTTGGCTTCAGGTCCTGTTACTCAACGCACGGCGAACCTTACTATGTGTTGTCAGGGGAAACATGAAGAGAGAATCACGTTCGACCTAATTAGTGCTCCCCAACTCCAAATTATACTTGGCTTGCCCTGGTTGGAGAAACATAATCCAAGGATTGATTGGCGAACTCGGTCTCTGACCTTTGCTGATGAGTGTAGAGAACTTTGCTGCAAGACAAACACCCAGGAAGATTCCCGCTTTATGAAGAAGGTCTCTGTTTCAACGTTAGGAATAACAGGCCTACTCCCTCCCGAGTATGCAGAATTCCGAGACGTCTTTGAAGAGAAATTGGCCGAGGAGCTTCCTCCACATCGACCCTATGATTGTCAAATTGATATTCTTCATGGAAGTGAAATTCCGTGTAGTCGAATTTATTCGTTAACGGAGAAAGAAATTCTCACCTGAAGAAATACTTAGACCAATACTTAGCCAATGGTTTAATTCGACCCTTTAAGTCTCCTGCTGCTTCGCCTCTTTTTTTTGGCGCCAAAAAAGAAGGCGATCTCAGAACTTGTATCGATTACCGCGCACTCAACCAGATTACTGTCAAGAATCGATATCCTATTCCTCTCATTTCAAATTTGTTAGACCAAATTAAAGGAGCCCAGATATTTACCAAGCTGGATCTTAGAGGGGCGTATCACCTAATCCCAGTTAAGGAAGGCGAGAAGTGGAAAACTGCATTTCGCACAAAATATGACCTCTTTAAATACCAAGTCATGCCATTCGGGTTATGCATCGCTCCAGCTGCGTTTCAGTGCTTTATGAATGACGTTTTGAAAGATCTACTTGATGTCTGCGCAGTAGTCTACATTGAGGATATCTTAATTTCTTCAGCAAACCCCTCTGAGCATGTGAATCACGTTTCGGCGGTTTTGAAGAAATTGAGAGAAAACTCCCTTTATGTGAAAATGGAAAAATGTTAATTTCATGTTTCTGAATTAGAGTTTCTAGGTTTTGTGCTGTCCTCTCAAGGAGTTAAGATGGATGTTCGTAAGGTGGAGGCAATTCTATCATGGCCGGTTCCAACTTCTGTGAAAGGAGTCCAAAGTTTTTTCGGCTTTGCAAATTTCTATAGAAGATTTGTGGAAAATTTCTTGCAGTTGGTTCATCCCATCACGTCATTGCTAAAGAAGAACCAGAAGTTTGCATGGACCCCGGAGGCCACAGTTGCGTTTCAGACTCTCAAGTCCAAGTTTACAGAGGCTCCTATATTGAGACATCCTCATCCTGACTTACCTTTCATTGTAGAGACAGATGCCTCTAGTGCTGCCATGGGGGCTGTTTTGTCCCAACGAGATCCACAGACTCGAATTTTGCACCCAGTGGCGTTCTGGTCAAAAATAAAATCAGCTGCGGAACGAAATTATACAATTACAGACAAGGAACTGTTGGCAATCAAGTGCGCCTTAAAAGAATGGAGACATTATTTGCTAGGTGCTCAACACACGGTCACCATCCTTACTGACCATCGAAACTTGCAGTATCTCCGCTCAGTCAAGGCCCAATCGGCTAGACAACTGCGATGGGCTTTATTCTTCGCAGAGTACGACTTTGTCATCACCTTTCGGCCAGGAGTCCGTAATGGGAAAGCTAATGCCTTGTCCCGAATTGGCATTGAAGACGAGACCTTTGTTCCCCAAGTTCCAAACAACATCATTGCTGGAGAAAGGGTTTTAGGATTACTAAATACTTCAGACCCTTTCTATGAAGAACTACTGAAGGAAGTCAAGAGGAATTTGGTTCCTGCGGAGTTGCTTGCCTGGACTGATCGAGGCGATCATTTCACCCTACAGGAGAATATACCTCATTATCAAAATCGCTTGTACCTACCTACGGAAGAACTGAGAAGACAAGTAATTGCAAACTACCATAGCTCCCTGATTGAGGGTCACCCAGGGGTCACAAAGTCTTTGGAAAAAATCAAGAGACACTACTGGTGGCCTACGTGGCGCAAGGATGTCATGCAATTTATTCAAACCTGTGGAAACTGTGCACAAAATAAGAACACAAAGAAAAGACCGGCCGGTCTTCTTCAACCTTTGGATGTACCACCGAGTCCTTGGCATACTGTGTCAATGGATTTCATTAGCGATCTTCCTCCGTGTAGGGGTTTTGACACCATTCTAGTGGTGGTTGACTTATTCTCCAAGATGGCACATTTTATCGCAGTCCAAGGACTTCCGACTGCCTCTGGATTGGCCAAGATATTTCTGGAGAACATTGTTAAGGCGCATGGTTTTCCCTCCATTGTAATCTCAGACCGAGGTAGCCAATTTGTTTCTAAATTTTGGAGGAAATGTTGTGCCTTGGCCAAGATTGATGTTCGATTATCCACCAGTCATCATCCCCAAACCGATGGTCAAACGGAGCGCACTAACCAGACTCTAGAACAGTATTTGCGTTGTATGCTTCACCAAACAGAAGATTCTTGGTTGGATATATTGTGGTGGCTGAATATGCTTACAACAATTCAACTAATTCCTCTACTGGGCTTACTCCATTCTATACATTACATGGTCGACATCCTCGAACTTCTGCTTTTGATCCTCCAGAACCTTTAGAGATGCCTGCTGTAAAGACTCTCCATGAATTCATCTCTACAGCCCACACTAGGGCTCAAGCTAGCTTATCTGCAGCCAAGGAAAGTCAGAAGAAGTTTGCTGACCGCCATCGATGTGTAGCTCCTAAGTTTCAAGTCGGAGACTCTGTGTGGCTATCCTCCAGAAATTTGATGTTGAAAGGTTCAAAGAAATTTCTTCCCCGATTTTTAGGGTCCGTTCTCCATTGAAGCCATCATCAACCCAGTGGCAATGAAATTGACCCTTCCCCGGAAGATGCAAATTCATCCAGTTTTTCATGTGTCTTTACTGAAACCAGTAAAACCAGATACTCGTTTAGAACCAGCTCCTGCTCCCATTGAATTTGAAGACAATCAATCTGAATATGAAGTGAAGGACATTTTAGACTCCAAGGTTGTCAGGCATAAGGTTTTTTATCTGGTTGACTGGAAGGGCTATGGTCCCTTAGATCGATCTTGGGAACCTAAAGAAAACATACATGCCACTAGATTGTTAAAGAGATTTCATCAGAATCACCCCAATAAACCGGGAGGAGAGTTCTTGAGGAGGGGTACTGTCATGACCACAGGTTTAGTTCCCATTTTAGTCCTAGGAGATACAGGTTCATATGGGAATTCATGTTGCCTTAGCTGGTTAATTGATTCTAATTCCCTCATGTTAATGGTTGGTTGGGGTTTCCTTAATGGCCACTAGGTGGTGCCTCTGAGTCAGTTAGCTAGCGGGTCTAGTTGTTCTCATTGCCGGCTATTTAAGCCCCGCCCATCAGGAGACTCGCGCTTCGCGTCGTTCGTCTGAGTACAGATGGAACGCTCGCCGTGTACCTCCGATTTCTGTCACAGTTAAAATATTCCTTGTCCACAGACATTTACCGTAGGTCCGTTAGTAACTAATTACTTTTTCTCAGTTCCTTTCCTGTATTCCCTGTGCAGCCGCCTCCGCTTCCGTCACAGTCCGTAGTTTGGAGTCTTGTCATAGCGGTCTCCTCACCTCACAGCCTGTTTGCTCCGCTTCAGTCACAGTCCGTAGTTTGGAGTCCTGTCACTGCGGTCTCCTCACCTCACAGCCTGTTTGCTCCGATTCAGTCACAGTCCGTAGTTTGGAGTCCTGTCATAGCGGTCTTCTCACCTCACAGTCAGTTTGCTGCTTCTCTCACGCAAGTACTCCTAGTGATATACGAATGTATTTGCTTCGTTTTGTTGCCTTATCAAATACTTCGAATTGTGTATAATTGTTATTAGGCTACCTTACGCATTCTATGGTATTACGCTGTCATTAGCGGGTTCTTGCCAGATTGTGGAGTTTGCCTTGAAGGTGTGTTCTAGTCAGAGATAATAGTTCGTCACTGCTCTCCAGTCTGCATTGTCACACACGCCTCACACCACAGTAAACCTTTCCCTTTTTACATTTTATTAGGATCGGGGTAACCTTCATTTTGAACATTCCTATTCCCAGTGAATATTGCCCGCCAATATTGAGCCTAGTAGCTTCTTCCCCAATTCCAAATAATAAAATAAAAAGAAACATTCTCCTGTGTCCCATCTTCAGGACTTGCGCCCCTGTATGAACAGGATGGAGAGCTCAACATATTAAATACCAAGGTGAGCCTTTGCTGGTCCTATAGTTACAAGTTTGTTCTTACTATTTAAGAAGAAAACTAAGGAAGGGAATATTGTTATTTTCTCCACAGAAATTCCGGGTTAGCTCCCAGGAAGGTAGAAGTCAGTTGGAGGTCCAGAAGGTCCCTGCAGAGTTCAGGTGAGCGTTACACCGTGATGTAGTGGCCTCCTCACTGTCATCGTTGGCCTGTGGTGATCGCTGTGTGCCTGTGGGGTACATAGGGTGTGGTAGGAGTTCAGGGCGGCCTACATAAGTATCATGCATATCATGCCTTCAAGTGGGATTGTAGACAGTAGCATTCATGCATTGCACTTGCATTATGTTCACTCCCCATGTTGTGATTGGTGGAATGTGTCACTGTGGAGGGACACTGCACGGACATGTTTGGGTGTCATCATCACATGCGTGCTCGGGATGCACCGTGCCCATGTTGCTGGGGGGTTTTTCATGCACACTCACACATCAGGTAGCTGTGCCATGGCCATGGATGTCTGTCCCCTGGCCCTTGTATTGATGCAGTGCACGTACAGGGGAGTCTAGATGGCACTATGGTACGGTGGTACAAGGGGTCAGTTATGGGTGTCTACAGTGCCTCACGCACATTGCATGCACATTCATTCATTCAGGGTCTGCATGTGTGGGCCTTAGAGGTTGATACATTTTGGGGGGGGTGGCTCACCTGCAGCCTGCTGTATACCGATTCCAGCCTCCGCTCCTTCGACTCCCTCTATGGTGCCCATGTCGATGAGCGTTGTCATCTTCTCCTCCCAGGGTGTGAGCTCTGGTGGTGGTGGCCCTCTTCCAGTACCCATACTTGCACTCCTGTGCTGGGATAGTATGCCACGTAATCTGACACGCAAGTCATTTTGGCGCTTGCGACAGCCCTCCCCATCCCGGGGCACGCGCCCCAAGGCAGACACCCTCTGGCTGATTTCCCGCCAGAGCTGCACCCGACGCTGCCCGCTTGTCTTGCGCTGCTGTGCACCATGTAGTTCTTCATGGTGGGTCACTGCCTCCTCCACAAGTACGGCCAGCTCCTGGTCACTAAATTTGGGTTTCCTGACCCTGTCCAGGGCTGACTTGCCCCCTAGTGCGCTCCTGTGACATTTTTCACTCTTCACAGGGGTGGATGGCTTGCAGGGGCTGTGATATTCGCCGGATTGTGATTTCCAAAATGGCCACCGCTTTATTTCCCGTTCCGGCGGTGACGCGTTTCCCACACGCTAATAGCGAGCACTAATAGCACCGCGCACGGTGGTAGTGAACGGTGTGTTGGATTTATGGGTTCCTGGCCAATTTCTATGTTGAGCGCTATTTGCGTTAAAGCCATGCACGCGTACTCGTGATCTGGCGGGCTTTCCGCAAGGGGACTTGGCGTTAGCGCAAATACCACTCAACGGGAAATCCACCGGATTACCGCCCGACTCGTGATGAGGCCCCTAGAGTAGAAATTCCCACACAAGACTACTAAAGTACACATTTTACCACCAGAAAGAACACAGGTACTTTTCTTTTCAATTGGACACATTCCTCACAATGATCCCTCAACTTTGAAAGACTCCCAAAGCTATATAATGTCCACAGAGGATATGGAAAACTCTTTTTAACTTAGCCTAGTCTGGAGGGTTGACTTTCCTACAGATGATTATCCTTTAATATGGGAGTGAATGGAGGCTCAAGTACCTGCACGGCATATGTCTACCACAGGTACATCTCTTTGACGAGCTAATGACACTCCTACACCTGTTTTGTGTGTGCTCTTATTCCGTCCAGTATTTGCTTTTACGCAAAGCCAAAACACAAGGTAATGAAAAGTATCACCCAATCTGACATTGTTAGTTTTGGAGACAGCTAGTCCTTTCTTTAGACCGGCGCATATCTCACAAAAGGTTGGTCATCTGTTCTCAAGTCTTTGGCTCTGTTTAAATAAAACTTCAGGACGCAATAAAACATAAGGTCCAACCTATACAGCCTCTCCTCAGTTTTAAACGGATGAGGATTAAATAACACAAGTAGATTGACATTTTGGGCATCATTCTTTGCTAAAAAAGATAGTTTTATTCTCAATAAAAGTTTGTCTTTATGGAATAGGATTAATTCAGGTGAACTGGATAGAGTCTGTAGTTGTAGAACCTTCCTCACTGAAGATAAGCATCCAGGAATGCTACTTTGATAGACAAGAGCATTAGGGAACATGCGTGTAGAGGCTAAAAAGAGGCTGCCACTCAGAAGTTTAAAACTAGTTTAAATCCTGTGTATCATTCCTTCTGGTATTTGGCTTCACTTTCATTCTGGAAATTCACTGCCAGGGGCCATCTTGGATTGGTGACATCACTTCCAGTGGCCATCTTGAATTGGTGACATCACTTCCTGTGGCCATTTTGTATCAGTGACATTACTTTCTGCACCCTTCTTGAATCAACCCCATCTCCAGCTAAAGGCCACAAGAGGTTCCTCTGTGTACACCAATCAGGAAGAAATCACCTCAACCCAGCAACACTAGATAAATGTCATGCTCCCGGGTCGGTGGCGCCTATTGCACCGATGGAGTTTGGGCTGCCATTAAACTGTTCCACCACGTTTCCTCACCGCGTTCTGTTCAGCGGTCTAGTTGTTCTCCAATATGGCCGCTGCCGGGAGGTTCTTAATCCCCCAGCTCCCGGCAGCTGGCGTTTTGCAACCTCAGAGGGTTATTCCCTTTGCTGCAGTACGCTACGCTAGTTTTGTCTTCTTTGTTCCACATCAGAACAGTCTGTCCTTTGTGCTTCTTTCTCTGGCTCCTCACCAGCGGCATCTCCGCTCCTCCCTAAGCAGAGCTCTCTCATTCTCTCTCTCCTCCCTCTCCTTGCTGGTTTCTCCGAGCGCCCTGCTCTCCTCTGCTTGGCGTCTCTTAGCTTTTCTCTCTTTTCCTCTTCTCTCTCCAGTGCTTGCGCGGTACCCTCCCATGCACCCCGCACGCCTCTCTCAGGTTCCCGGCCTCTCTCCAGGCTCCCCCTTCTCCTCTTCTTACCTCATCATTGGAGTCCCGTCTTCATTCTGTCTTTCTGGTTCCAGCTGGGATCTCTCTGCCCTCACGCAGAGCCAGCTCTGTCCTATCACTTTGCCCTCGCGCAGAAACAGCTCTGTCATATAACCTTGGTGCAGATCTGAGCCAGCCTTCCGGTTGGAATCTTCTGGCTACAGACGTCTGTTGGAGCCCATTGAAGACCAAGCTACACTTACAGTGCTCCTGCTACCTTGTTTTTTTTATGCCTATGTGAGGCTTTTTCCCCACTTTGCCGATCTCGGGTGAGGGGCCACAGATCTGCACTTTATACAGGCAGTCACTGTGGATTACTCTCAGGGTAGGCCATACCTCCATTAAAAAAAAGAAGGACTATAGATCTCGAAGATGCCTGGTGAGGAACAGCTTGGACGCCAGTACTTCAGTTGAGGAGGAAGAGGAGGTATGGGATTCCGGGGAGGAATCCAAGGGGAATGACAGTTTGCAACGCCCGAAGACAGTTATGGCAACCACCGAACAAGTCCAGGAACTCCTAGCAGTGGTCCAAGGCCTGACCTTGGAGATGCAAAATTTAAAGACCAAAAATACGGTGTTACGTGCCTGGATGCCTGGATGATTGACTTTGCGTTCCAGGCTACCACATATAACTCGGAACATGCACACATTGGATTTATGAATTCCAATATGACAGGAAACACGTTAGCCTAGGCTACGCCTATAGTTACCAGCGCCAGTCCCGTTCTTCACGATTTTGGAGGCTTTCTGGCACAGCTATAGCAAGCTTTTGAGAGATCAGAGATAACGTACACTGCGTGTGAAGAATTGTTGGATGTCCATCTAGGCTCGGTGGATTTATTGTCATATATCACTACCTTTAAGAGGTTAGCCATCGAAGCAGGTTTGCCTGAACAAGCACAATATGCCATCTTCCGGCGCGGTCTGAGGGAGGAGATCAAAGATGAGTTGGCTCGATCTCCACAACGCCCTACCTTCTCTGAAATACTCTCCACTACGCTGCAGATAGATTACCGCTTGCAGGAAAGGAGGACCAAAAGGAGACGTATTCGGGGTAACTCTTCTTTCTGCGACTTCCCTCCTCCAGCTTCCTCCTCGCCTCAGCGATTCACTCGAGAGGAACCCATGCAGATCGGCGCAGCTCGGCCCTCCCTGACGCCTGAAGAGCGGAAACATTGAAGGGAGAAGGGACTCTGTGCTTACTGTGGATCCAATGGACACCTGCTTCGGGACTGTCCCGAAGTGCCCCCTCGATGTCCGGGAAACAGGCGACCTCGGTCCTAGGAGGGACGGCCTACCGGGGTTCCACGTCCAGTCGCTATGTTTCTCTTTCTATTTCCTCTTCCGACATCCAGGAGGACTCCCGCCTGATGGTAGTGGCCATACAATCTGCATTGACCAATGCAAAATCGATTCCCTGGCTCTCTTGGACTGTGGGGCAGCAGGGAATTTTGTAGACACAATCTGGGCAGACAAGGTGGGCCTCCGACGACTCGAACGCAACGAAGGGCAGAAGGTCAAAGGAGTCGATGGAAGCCTGCTCGGTTCTGGTCCCATCACCCAATCTACAGAAGACCTACTAGTCACAGTCAAGTAACACTCTGGGGTCCTCAGGTTCGATATAATCCGGGCGGCCCACTTCCCGGTCATCTTGGGGATCACTTGGTTACGAAAGCATAACCCGAGGATAGACTAGGCTCGGAATCAACTGGAGTTTGACTCACTCTGCTGCAGACAACAATGGGCCTCATTACGAGTCCGGCGGTAACTGAGGCGGTAAAACCGCCTGGTTACCGCCGGACTCGTATTACCATTCCGCCTCCGTGATTCCCGGAATTACCGGGGCATTACAACCCCGGTTTCCCGGGAATCACGGAGGCGGAATGCTGTTAATCCCCATTCCCATTGAGTCCTATTGGACTCAATGGGAATGGGGATCATGGAAACACCGGCAGCATCTCGTGATGCTGCCGGTGTTTCCTCGTCCGCCTGTAGGTGGGCGGTGTTAAACCCGCCAGGTCAGACCTGGCGGGAACATCACCTCCCGCCTGCAGGAGTCGGGATCAGGCAGTCCGGAAATAACGGTGACGGCGGGTTTATCGCCACCGTTATTTCCGGACCGCCTGATTTGTAATGAGGCCCAATGTCTCTCAGGATCCCTATACCAACGGTTCGCACAGTTCCGTCAACCACAGACAACACTGTGGCGGTTCACACTATACCTTCTGACCTGTCTACCTTTGACGCAGTATTTGCAGAAAAATCACAGGTGGAGTTGCCACCCACAGACCTGAAGATTGTACGATTGATTTGGTACCCAATGCCCAGGTTCCTTTCGGAAGGATGTTTTTGCTTTCCCAGGTCGAGAAGAAGGCACTCCGAGTTTATCTGGATGATAATCTCTAAAATGGCCTCATCCAGCCCACAAAGTCCCCTGCCGGTGCTTCCCTCTTCTTCATACCTAAACGGCACTCAACCAAACTCAGGCCCTGTATTGAATATAGGGCTCACAATAAGGTAACTATCAGAGATCGTTACCCCATGCAACTTATCACCAACATCATTGAGGCAGTCCAGGGTGCCAAGTTGTTTTCCAAACTGGATCTCCGAAGCGCATAACACCTTTTGAGAATTCGCTCGGGAGATGAATGGAAAACGGCCTTCAGAACACCATACGGGCACTTTGAGTATCAGGTAATGCCGTTCGGACTGGTCAAAGCCCCTGCCGTTTTTCAACGGTTTATGGACAGATTGTTCTCAGACCCGATGTACCTATCAGTAATCATCTATTTGGATGACATCCTGGTGTTTTCACTCTCTCTCCAGGAGCACTGTTCCCATCTACAGGAAGTCTTGCGCCGTCTTCAATATCATCAACTGCTCGCTAAACAGGAGAAATGTTTATTTGGGTTCTCTTCGGTACCTTATCTTGGATTCATCCTTTCAGAACAAGGCATCAAGATGAACGGGAAGAAGGTGTCTGCCATTCTCGATTGGCCCGCTCAGACCTCGGTGAAGGAGGTTCAAAGGTTCTTAGGGCTAGCCAACTTTTACAGGCGTTTCATCCTGAGATTCTCAGAAGTGGTTTTACCCATCACAAGTCTCCTGAAGAAATCCTCAGCACTGTTTCATTGGACTACGCAGGCTGGTGACAGTTTCAACCACTTAAAGGACTTATTCTAATTCCAAGATGGCCGCCGGCAACGACTGACGTGCCGACGGCTGCTCCAGGACCCCCGGCCTGTGCTGCTGGAGGTTCTACCACCCCCCCGCAGCGATCAGGCTTGGGGCTGGAGCCTCAATTGGAGGTGCGGCGGAGAGGCAGCACGGCGCGGCCTCAATTCTCCTGTGAAGGTGAAGGCAGCAACGGGAGAGGTGACGCGGCCGATCCGCACACGGGAAGAGCCGGGCCTCCTCCGGTGTTGGTGACGGTCGCCTGCGGGGGCCCGTGACCCACGCGCCAGCCGCGCTCCAGGCGAGGGTGCAACAGGCGCCGGGCCCGCCGTTCTTCCAGCGGAGGCGGCCCCTTGAGGATTTGGGGGGCGCGAGGGCCTGGGCTCCCGGGGACTGGACCCTTCAGTGGGGACTACACTGAGTGAGAGGCGGGGGCGCATCTCGCTCCGTCTTGCAAAGGAGTGTTGGAGGTGGAGGCAGCGGCCAGCCCGGCCCCCGGAGCGACGTGGGGCCCGGGCGCAATCTGAGTAACCAGGACCTGCGGTGGTGAGCTCCCCTGAGGGGGCTGGGTGGAGGTTGGTGGCTGGTGGGGCGGCGGTGCAGCTTGGCAGAGGGGCTCTCCCATTCAGCGGTATCATCATCTGAGGGGGCACCCCTGGCTGGGGTGGAAAAAAGACAGTAACTGGTGCCACGGGAGGGTAGGCACCTGAGTGCCGCGCCCCCAGGCCGGGACTCACCCTGGGGGTCTGTCTGTGGGGTGTTGGAGCCTGGAGCCCTGGACTTCCTGGACTTCTATCTCAGGGAGCGGCCATGCCA
The DNA here is from genome assembly GCF_040938575.1 of Ambystoma mexicanum. Classification (NCBI taxonomy): domain Eukaryota; kingdom Metazoa; phylum Chordata; class Amphibia; order Caudata; family Ambystomatidae; genus Ambystoma; species Ambystoma mexicanum. Next base: position 1,087,018,855 of record NC_090937.1, on the reverse strand, counting down.
GTGCAGGAGAGCCCGGTTCTGTGAGCGATCCCGGGCTAAACAGTTTTCCCCTTCTGCGGGGGCGCTCTGGGGTGGGTTTGGGGGTCCTCCTGCAGTCCTGGCTGCGACAGGTGTTTTGGATATCTATCCCAGACACGGTAAGGGCCGCTCCAGGGCCCCACACGGATGTCTTCCAGGTCCAAGCGTAAGTCTAATAAGGCCAGCTCCTCTTCTAGGGCGCCCCAGGGATCGCTTTGACTACTTTGGCCCACGATGGAGAGCAAAGATACCAACAAATCGGTTTGTGGCCAACCCAAGGAGAGTAGAAGAGCGGCTGCGGAGGTGGACGCGGAGCGGATGATGAGACAGGACCTCAGGGGGGAAATGCAAGCCCTGAGAGAGTCCCTTGCGCAAACCTTTCAGGATCAGTTTCAGCTTATGCGATCTGACCTTAATGTGGCGCTGGGGGAAATCCGGCAGGAAGTGGCCCAACTAGGGGAAAGGACTGACTTGCTGGAAAGGGGTCTCCAGGACACAGTGAAGGATACTACGGCGAACAGTGAGGCCATAGATCGACTGGACATCGCGACAAGGAATATGGAGGCGATGCTCGAGGACTTGGAAAATAGGTCCCAGAGGAGTAATATTCGGATCAAGGCGCTTCCTGAGTCGGTGACGGACCGGCTACTGATGGAGAAATGCCAGCTCATATTTGCGGAACTCTTGGGTGAAGGGGATCCGAATTTGATAACATTGGATAGGGCCCACAGAGTAGGCCGAGCTCCGGCCGGCCCCAACGCCAGACCTCGGGAAGTGGTGGTTGCCTTTGCCATTTATGGTCAGAAGGAAGCTGTGTTGCGAGTGGCCAGGCAAAGCGAGCCCATTCTCTACAAAGGGCGGGAGATTATGTTATTCCAAGATCTGGCCACGAGCACCCTTGCGAAAAGAAGGGCTATGGGCCCAGCCCTGAAGGAGCTGTCAAATAAGGGGATAAAATGTAGGTGGTCCTTCCCTTTCGGCTTAATTTTTTAATGGGATGGGATTCAGAAGCGGGCGACCTCGGTCCAGGAGGCGGCCAACTTTATGGGTTTGGAAGCAGAGTTAGAGGGAGGGGGACAAGCGGGGGCCCCAGTACCCCTCGGGGACTGAGGGTGGCGAGCAGACCCTGGGAGTGGGCATCTGTTGTGAAGCGGGGCAGGAGAAGGAGGGTGCTGCGGGGTCAGTTGGGGGAGGGACTCCCGCACGGGGCACCTTGGGGGAGGAGGGATGGAATCGGGAAGGGGAGGGGTGACCTTAGTTGTGTCACCGTCTAATTTCTTCTAGGGGGTGGTGGTCTATTGGGCTGTATGTGGAGCCGGGGGGATGGAGTTAAAACATGTTGGAGCAAGTAAAGACAGGGCAGTTTGGGGGGGATGGGGTACAGGAGGGGGCACTCTGGGGGAGGGTTGGTTTTAGCCCAAAGTTGGGGATTCCGGGCAGGGGGAAGGTGAGGGGGGACGGGAGGGGGTAGGGGCCCTTATGCACAACAGGGTAGGTGGGGGTTTCTGGGGATATACTGGGGGGTTGGGGAGGAGGTTGAGAGGATGGTTTGCGGGTGCAAGATTTTTTCTTTCTTGGTTTTAAGTGGCTAACTCTTAATGTGAGAGGATTAAACTCTCCTCTTGAGCGGGCGAAATTGGAACTTTTTGCCCGAACGCATGCTCCGGATGCCCTGGTGCTGCAGGAGACTCACTTGTTGTGGGCGGATCAGGCCTGCCTGCGCCTGAAGGGTTACTCGCAAATCCTCTTCGCGTCAGGTCCCTCAAAGAAAGGTGGAGTGGCGGTGGCATTCAGGGGCGGTCTGGACTTTAGAATCCAGGGTATTCAGAGGGATAAAAAGGGGCGATTCATCATGTTAAGGAGTGAACATATGGGCGCCACTTATGCGATTGCCTCGGTTTATGGCCCAAACGCGGGACAGGACAGCTTTATGAGGTAGACCCTGAGCACGTTGGAAGAGTTTGCAAGAGGGCAGGTCATTCTAATGGGGGATTTTAACCTGGCCTGGGACATGCGGCTAGATCGGATGCAGCACGCGGGCGGGGGAGGTGGAGCGGTGGCTTCCCCACAGTTGAAAGAGCGATTCAAGGGGGCAGGCCTGAGGGACATGGGGCGGGCACTGAGGGGGGAGGAAGAAGGTTTTACGTACCTTTCGGATGTGCACCAAACTCAATTGCGTATTGATTATATCTGGGTGTCGGCTAGATTACTGGGAGGGGTAGAGTGGGTTGAGACTGGCCCCATGGGAATTGCCGATCACAAGGTGGTGCAGATGAATATGCGGTTGGGTAGGCGTATGCCTGGGGTTTGGAGCTGGCACTTTCCCGGGGTTCTCTTGATGGACAAGGTGATTAGGGAGGAGATAGGTAACAATATCAAAGCCTTCTTTGATAGAAACAACGATATGGACCTGAGTCTCAGCACAAGGTGGGATGCGTTCAAAGCCACTCTTAGGGGGGTACTTATTGCCCTAAAGGCAGAGAGGAATAAACAAATGCGGTTGTTGGAGACCCAGTTAGAAGGGGAGGTGGAGGCTGCGAGGGTCAGGCTCAAGGGGGACCCCACAAGGAAAGCATATAGGGAGTACAGGCTGGCAGAGGGGCAGCTGAGAATCTTAAGGACCAAGCAAGCAGAGGGGGTGATGTTAAAGGTCGGACAGAAGTTTTACGCTAAGGCCAACAAGGCAGACTCGCTGTTGGCGCGCCTACTGAGGGGCAGCAGGGAACGAAATACGATCGCAGCCCTGAAAGATGAAAGGGGGGAAAGGATCACCAGATCTGAGGAAATCAGGGATCGGCTAACCGGGTTTTATGAAACCCTGTACACGTCTCAGGGCCCCTCTACTCAACTACAGAGGACCTGGGCCCCTCTACTCAACTACAGAAGAGCTTCTTGGATGCCCTCCCGCGTCTTTCCGGGGAAGTGGGGGAGGACCTGGACAGGCCATCACAAAGGATGAGGTGCGGGCTGTCATTACATCGCTCCCTAGCAATAAAGTTCCGGGCCCCAACGGCTTCCCGGTCTCCTTTTACAAAACCTATTCATACTGGTCCTATACCTGACTCAACTTTTCAATTCATTCAACTCCTCGGGCAGTATCACCCCATCTCTGGAGGAGACCAAAATTACACTCTTACACAAGTTGGGCAAGGATCCGGAGGAGTGTACCTCCTATAGGCCAATTGCTCTCATAAATTCGGATGCAAAGATTTATACCAAAATTTTGGCTAAGCGTCTGGAGGTACACCTTCCCGAGCTGGTCCACCAGGACCAGACCGGGTTCGTACGGGGACGACAAACGGCCGATAACATTAGGAGAGTCGCCCACTTGGTCAAGAAGACGCAGAAGGCCCCCACTCCGGCGATTCTGTTGGCCTTAGACAAGAAGGCGTTCGACCGGGTGGAGTGGTCCTTTCTGTTCTTGGTCATGGAGCAAATGGGTATAGGCAAAAAGTTCATCGACATGATTCGGGCCAATTACAGAGCTCCCACCTCACGGTTACTTATAAATGGCTCTGTTGTCCAAATTTGGGGAAGTCTCCGGCTTGCGGGTGAACATGCACAAATCCAAACTAATGAATCTGTCACTGCAGGGGGATGAGTTAAAGGCCTTGAGGGCTTCCTCCCCGTTTAAGTGGAGTCGAGGTGGGGTACGATATCTGGGAGTCAGGGTTACCCCTCAGCTGTCGGGTTGATACAGGGCGAATTATATCCCTACCCTCACGTCGATTAAAAAAGATCTTAGGAAGTGGAGCTCTCTAAAGATTTCATGGCTGGGAAAAGGGGCAGTACTCAAGATGGTGGTTCTTCCACGTTTGCTCTACCTCTTTCAGGCGGTTCCATTGCCCATCCCCACATCCATCTTCAAGGAACTGGACAAGGCGGTGAAGGAATTCATCTGGGAGGGTAGGACACCGCGCTTGGCAAAACGGCTTTTGAGAACATCCAAGGGGGCCGGGGGCCTAGCCCTACCGGACTTTTGGCGCTACTACGAGGCGGTGCAGCTCAGGGTAATCCGAGAGTGGTTCTCTGCGGAATACAATAAACATTGGGTCAAGATGGATAGAGCGGTAGCCCATCATCATCTGGGAGAGGTTCTATGGCTCCCGCGCAGGTTGAGACCGGCTCATTTGTATTTAAGTAATATAACTAAGGGGCTGGTGGATATTTGGGACAGGGCAGTGGAGAAATTGGGGATCACTACCTTTCCGTCGCCGTTCACCCCCATATTTAATAATGGTGACTTCACACTGGGGCTGGAGAAGGGGGCTTTCTGGGAATGGGAGAGCGGGGGGTGTAGGGTCATCAGAGACCTTTTCCGTGGACAGGAGGTGAAATCCTTCAAAGACTGTAAACGGGAGTTCGGGGTAGGTGAGGGGGAGCGGCTTAGATACTTCCAGATCAGGCATTGGGTGTTGTCTGGGGAGGTCCAGGGAGCGGCAACGCGGGTTCTGACACATTTTGAACGATTCCTGCTGATGCACGAGGGGCCCAGGGGGCTAATATCAGACCTTTATAAGCTTCTGGGGAGTGCTGGCCCTACTACGAAGTGGCCATATATGTCGAGGTGGGAGGGGCTCCTGGGTGTGGGGATGGAGCGGGAGGACTGGGAGAGGCTTTGGAAACTGATCCCGAAGGTGGCTAAGGCTACTCAGCTACGGGAGGCCTGGTATAAGTATCTAATGGGCTGACATTATACTCGGGCAATTTTCCCAACATCTTCCGGGGCTTGTTGGAGAGGCTGTGGTGGGGAGGGCACAGAAGCTCATATCTGGTGGGATTGCCCTAGCATTGGCCCCTTTGGAGGGGTATTTCTCTTGAACTGGATCAGGCGTTTGGATAAGGCACGAGTCAAGACCCTCGTGAGATTCTGGCGGGGAGGTGGGGGGGTCAGGGGGTGGGGGGAGGACCTTGCAAGGCAACGGTTGTCCTCATCTTGGCAGCAATGGCTCTCCTTGCCCAAAGGTGGAAGAGCCCCATGGTCCCAACAGAGCAGGATTGGTTGAGGAAACTGTGGGAGATCGTCTCGTTGGAGTGGCTACGTTTGCGGTTAATGACAATTTGAGCCGCTTTGCGGCGGAATGGGGAGAGACTCTGGACTACTTAAAGGGAGAATTCCGGGAGCAGTGGCAACCCCACAGACTGAGGCTCCTGGACTTACACGCTTAATCACTGGAAGAGTAGGGGAGGGAGGGGGGTTGGGGGTGCTAAGGGCTCCTGGGGGGGCGGGGGTTAATTGTTGGGGGTTGCTGTTTCTTACCATTGTTAAAACAATAAAGAGAAGTTTAAAAAAAATAATAAAAAAATGACTTATTCTGCAGTGCTCCCATCCTGCAACAACCCGACCAAGGGAGGCCCTTCATCGTGGAAACGGACGCTTTGGCCGTTTCCACGACGATAAGGAACATCCTATAGCTTACCACTCCCGAACCCTCACACCCACTCAACGCAACTATTCTGTTATTGAAAAGGAGCTCCTGGCCATGAAACTGGCCTGCGAGGAGTGGCATCACCTCCTCCAAGGGGGTTTGCATCTGCATGCATCTCATGTCGACTCACCAACCCGAAAGGTTCTTTCCCAGAAACCAGATAATAGCACAAGTGTCGTCTTTTCTACAGAGAGTTAGAGAAGCCACAATCCGGGAACAGTCTTCTATCCCACGAGTAACTGCAACCCCCCTGAAAAACAAGGATGTTGATGCTGCTCGACCTCTCTGTAGCCTTCGATCTTGTTGATCATAGCTTGCTAGTGACAAGACTCGGAGAGGTCGTGAATTGCTCCAGACTGGCATCCAAATGAATAGCATCCTTCTTGGGCCCTCGGATGGTAAGGTTCTGTGTGGGTAATAATCACTCCATCCCCATCTCCCAAACCGGCGGTGTTCCACAGGGCTCATGCCTGTCGCCTCTGCTTTTCAATTTGTATATACGACCGCTACTGGATCTCCTAAATGAATTTGGTGTTCAATATACAAACTACGCGTACGACACTCAGATTGTCGTACAACACTCAGATTGTCATCCAGCTGAGCGGTCACTATAAAAATGATGCTGAAACTATCCATACCATCTATAAAGCCATCCAGGACTGGATGGCCTACAACTCCTTGGCCCTGAATAACAACAAAACAGAGCTCATGATAGTATCCTCTAAGAACACCCAAAACAAGCTAGCCATAGACTATGCCAACTTCACTATCGCAGACAATGTCATCATGGTCCAAAGGAAAGTAAAAACATTAGGCGACGAACTATCCATGAAGCCCCACGTCTCCAGCATTCCATCTAGCGGTGGACTGATTAATAAGCTAATACACTATATTCGCCCATTCATAACAACAGAAAACTGTACACTTCTGTCCACTGCATTGATACATTCTAGATTAGATTATTGTAACAGCCTACTGTCCGGCACCACTGCTGCCGACATACAATCTTTGCAGGTGGCTCAGAATAATGCTGTGCACACCATATTTAACCAATTGTGCCGCACTCACATTTCCACCTACAGAAAGAAGCTACATTGGCTTCCGGTAAAACACAGAATAACACAAAGTGTTAACAATGACACACAATTGTATGTCCTTAAGCAGTCCCTCATATTTGTCAAAACGCATCAAAGTCAAGACAACCGGCAGGAACCTTCGTTCCTCTACTGCTACAGTACTTGCTTCCCCCAGATTCAATATTGCTAAATTTGGAGGTACCACTCTCGATTTCCTGGGTCCTCCCCTATGGGATGTACTTCCACCTGCAATATGCCAGGTTCAAAATGACCCTCTTTTCAAAAGAGCTATAAAGACTCACCTTTTTAACATAGAGTAATCCTACGACTTCTCCACACTTCCTCTGCTTCAGTCTTTTAATGTTTTGTTTGTCTTGTTTTCATTTTCTGGGCGCCCTGAGGCCCACGGGCATGTGGCACGTAACAAGAATTAAAATAAATAAATAAATAAAGGAGGGTCTTTTATTTCATAAGCAACGGCTATTTGTTCCTACGACCCCTCTTGACTAGGCAGTCCTTGCCTGGTGCCATGACAACAAGATGGCAGGACACCACGGGCAGTCTGAGACTACGTGGTTACAACAGACTTCATAGTGGACCTACCGGTATCTCAGTCCTGTACTTGCATCATGGTCACAGTCAACTCACTGTCTAAACTGTCTCACTTCTCCCCACTACCCAGGATTCCATCTGCGGCAGAAATGGTGGAGATATTCGTCAGGGATGTGTTTCGCCTCCATGGTTTGCCAGACAAGATCATATCAGATAGGGGAAGCCAACATACCTCCAAGTTCTATAAAGCCCTGTGCGCTCAGTTGGGTATTGAGCAGGCTCTCTCATTTGGCTTCCATCCCCATACCAATGGCCAGACAGAGGGACTCAACAGCACCCTAGAACAGTACCTTAGATGCTGCATCAATATGTAACAAGATAACTGGGTGTAATTACTACCCACGGCTGAATTTGCTTATAATAACTCCCGACATTCTGCCACAGGAATCACCCCATTCTACTGTACCTATGGACACCATTCCTGCAGCATTTTTCCAACCTCCACTGGTCCGTCAAACCTACCAGCCATTGAAGCAACCCTATCCAGGATTGCTGAAGCTCAAAAGTATAAGTCTGCTAAACTAAGCCTCGAAGAAAGCCAAAGGATGTACAAGACTCAAGCTCATCGGCATCGCAGGGAGGGTCCCGACTGAAAGGTGGGCTCTCGGGTCTGGCTGTCCACTAAGTTCTTTCCCCGCTGGGTTCGACCCTCTAAACTATCTCCGAGCTATCTAGGGCCTTACTCCATCTTGGCCAACATTAACCCTGTTGCCTAATGGCTTAGACTGCCCCAGAGTCTTAGCCGCATACACCCTGTTTTTCATTTCTCTCCTTAAAACTTCCATTCCAGACTTGACCAACCGTCCCATCCCTCAACAAACTCTTGCCAAAAGCAGTCCTTCAACGGAATACGAGGTATAGCAAATTTGCAATTCCTGCTACCGCCGAGGTAGCCTTGATTATCTGGTTAGTTGGAAAGCCTACCCACGTTATGAGGACTCATGGGAACCAGTTTCTTTTGTTCATACCCGGCTTTAGTCAGTAAACTCCACCGGGCCCATCCGGGGGTAAAAAGGGGTATACGGCCATGCTTCCGGGTTGGTGGCGCCTTTGGCACTGATGGAGTTTGGGCTGCCATTAAACTGTTCCACCACGTTTCCTCACCGCGTTCTGTTCAGCGGTCTAGTTGTCCTCCAATATGGCCGCTGCCGGGAGGTTCTTAATCCCTCCTTTCCCGGCAGCTGGCACGTTGCAACCTCAGAGGTTTGTTTCCTTTGCTGCAGTACGCTACGCTAGTTTTTTCTTCTTTGTTCCACATCGGAACAGCCTGTCATTTGTGCTTCTTACTCTGGCTCCTCGCCAGCGGTATCTCTGCTCCTCCCTAGGCAGAGCTCTCTCTTTCTCTCTCTCCTCCCGCTCCTTGCTGGTTTCTCAGCGCGCCCTCCTCTCCTCTGCTTGGCATCTCTTTGCTTTTCTCTCTTTTCTTCTTCGCTCTCCTGTACTTCTTCTTCGCTCTCCTGTTTCCTCACCGCGTTCTGTTCAGCGGTCTAGTTGTCCTCCAATATGGCCGCTGCCGGGAGGTTCTTAATCCCTCCTTTCCCGGCAGCTGGCACGTTGCAACCTCAGAGGTTTGTTTCCTTTGCTGCAGTACGCTACGCTAGTTTTTTCTTCTTTGTTCCACATCGGAACAGCCTGTCATTTGTGCTTCTTTCTCTGGCTCCTCGCCAGCAGTATCTCCGCTCCTCCCTAGGCAGAGCTCTCTCTTTCTCTCTCTCCTCCCACTCCTTGCTGGTTTCTCAGCGCGCCCTCCTCTCCTCTGCTTGGCATCTCTTTGCTTTTCTCTCTTTTCTTCTTCGCTCTCCTGTGCTAGCGCGGTACCCTCCTGTGCACCCCGCACGCATATCTCAGGTTCCCGGCCTCTCTCTAGGCTCCCCCCTCTCCTCTCCTTACCTCATCATTGGAGTCCTCACCTCATCATTGGAGTCCCATCTCCATTACGTCTTTCCGGCTCCTGTTGGGATCTCTCTGCCCTCACGCAGAACCAGCTCTGTCTTATCATTCTGCCCTCACGCAGAAACAGCTCTGTCATATATCCTTGGTGCGGATCTGAGCCTGCCTTCCAGTTGGGATCTTTTGGCTATGGACGTCTGTTTGAAACCCATTGAAGACCAAGCTACACTTACAGTCTTCCTGCTACCTGGTTTTTTTATGCCTATGTGAGGCTTTTTCCCCACTTTGCCGATCTCGGGAGAGGGGCCACAGGTCTGCACTTCATACAGGCAGTCACTGTGGCTACATCTCAGGGTAGGCCCTACCTCCATAAAAAAAAGGACTATAGATCTTGAAGACGCCTGGTGAGGAACAGCTTGGACGCCAGTACTTCAGGTGAGGAGGAAGAGGAGGTTTGGGATTCCGGGAAGGAATCCAAGGGGACTGACAATACAATATCACAGAGACCAACCACTGATGGACTAGGCGTTCAGGTGATAAGAGCGTGTGTCATCCCTTCTGAACTTCCGGGGGGGGGGCGTCCAGCCAGGGGCATCCCAGTGAAGGGCGGAACAGTGAAGGGTGAAGACCAGCCATTGACCATCCTCTTTGTCGCTTAGCCTATGAACCTTTGCTTTTGCATTTTTTCCTGTTGCAGCTGTGGGTACCCCACACTTCTTAATTACTGTACTGTCTCTCCAAGCTGTGCTACTCACCTATACAGAATTCCCTCCTGCTCCTCCTGCCACTCCTCTTATTCTCCACTCCCTACGCTATCTCCAATCATGCTACAACCTCCTCCTTTCCTATCCCTATTATAAAACTCACAACTCGAAACTCCCACTACTCCATCCCTCTTCCACCTCCTTCCAACAAACAAAGCAGACAAGCTAACCATTCCTCCTCTAACACCTATCCACTTCGCCTCTCTTCCTGAGACTCAACTTCTCTACTTTTCCTTACCTCATCAACTGAACATTGCAACATTGCACTCTGGAATGCTCAGTCTGTATGCAACAAAATGTCCTTTATCGCTGACTATTTTCTCTCCAGTTCTCCTCCCCTGTGCATTCCTGCTATCACTGAAACCTGGATTTCTCAATCTGACATTGCCACTTTGGTGGCCCTACACAACTCCAAACTATCCTTCATTTACTCTCCTCGACTGACTGGCAGAGGTGGAGGTGTCGGACACATGCTCTCTTCCTGCCTCAATGCCTCCCAAATCTACAATGCCACGTCCTCTCCTGCCTCTTCTGAATTCACCATCTCTATTATTGATCTGCCTCACTTGGTTCACATCATCTCTATATATCGCCCTCCTGGTCCCACTGGACCATTCTTTGATGATCTTGGCCAACTCGTTGATTCTCTTTCCACTAAACACCTCCTCATACTCTTACGTGACTTTAACCTTCCCTCTCAACCACTTCTCAGGAATCAGAGCTTCAGTCTTTTTTTAGTGACCACGCTCTCCACACTACCCATAACCTATCTACCTGCACAGAGGGTAACTCTTTGGACCTCTAATTCATCTCCACCTCTCTCTCAGCCACTAATACTACTATCACACCATCCATATCTGATCACTCAATTGTTTCCACCACCATCTCCTTTCCACCCTCTGACCTTTCCTCACCACTTGCTTCACTTATTACTAAAAGGAAATCTAAACCTTCTGCCATTCCCCCCTTTCTCTCTGACCTACAGTTCTTACTCTCCTCGTTTGCACCCAATGACTCTTCCCCAAACACTGCCTTTCTCCAGCGTCAAATTCCTACTATATGACTCATTTTCCTCTCACTTCCCACTGCTTACTTTCATCCATAAGTCTCAGCATCCTCAACCATGGGTCACCCCATTCATATGCTCTCTCCACACAGACATGCGTCGGCTGCTGCACAAATGTAGAGTACACACTCGCACGAGGACCTGCAACTATACCTCTCCTACTCTACTAACATCATCCTCTGGCTCTATCTCCTACCTTAGTCACACTAATACTGACAAAGTCCTATCGCCACTGATGAAGTCTAAACCCTTTTGTGCACCATCAGATCATTTTGATCCTCAGTTAGTCAAGCCTTTTGCCACTTTAGCAGACTCTCACCTTGCTGGTCTTTAACCTGCCATTCGACTCCATTTACATTCCCTCTGTTTTCAAAACAGCCAGTTATCCCTCTTCTAAAAAGGCAAGGTGCTGTCCCAAACCTACAGGCTAACTTTTACCCTGTGGCTCTCCTTCTGCACTACTCTAAAGTGCTTGTAAGGGTTTTGATCACCCATTTTACCAATTTCTTAGATATCCACAACCTTTGAGACCCGTTACAAGCAGATTTCCACTCCTGTCACTCCACAGAAACTGCTCTCATGAATGTCTCCAACTTCATCACCTCTGCTAAGCATTCCAACCTATCCTCTCTCCTAATTCTCCTTGACCTGTCTGCTGTCTTTGACACTTTGGATCACTCTGATCTCCTTAATACTCATTTTTCTTGGGATTCACAATCAAGCCCTTGCCTGGATTGAATTCTACCTTGCACCTTGACCCATTCTCTGTCTCCTGCAGCAATATCATCTCTTAACTAATTCCTCTAACTGTTGGTGTTCCATGAGGCTCTGTCTGACGTCCAGTCCTCTTTACATTCGACACCTCTGCTCTTCGGGCACCAATCTCCTCCTTTGAGTTCCTGTACCAACTCTTTGCGGACAACACCCACATCTTCTTCCTGAACTCTCCATTGACCTCTCTGTCAAAAATTCCAACAGTCTCTCTGCCATTAAATATTGGATGTCTGTGCACTCGCTGATGTTAAACTCTACTAAAACAGCTGTGTTCTTCTTCCCTGCCAAAAGTTGTGTCTCATTTCTTCCTCTGCCTTCCTCTGCCTATCCAGTTCCCACCTGCCACTCGCCCCTATTCTTCAGCTAGAAAGCTTGGCATCATTTATGACCCTTCACACACCTTCTCTCCACTTTCACCTCCAAAGCAGCTCACCTCAACCTCCTAAATATTAGGAAAACCAGGCACCTACTTCCCTTCAACACCGCCAAGCATCTCTTAATGACTTTTGTCTTCTCTAAACTGCACTACTGTGCCAGCATCCTCGTTTGTCTCCCCAACTATGCTTTCTGTCCTCTCAACAAGATCATTAACTTCGCTGCTAGGACTTTCTTTGAACTCCCTCACTTCACACCTACTTCCTCGTACTGTCACCAAGCTGAATAACTGACAATGCAAAACAGGGCCAGATTTAAATGTCTTCCCCTAGTTCAAAAATCTATTCACAGTAAGGCACCGCTATAACTATAATCCTCTATCCAACTCTACAAGCCTTCTAGTAATCTCTGCTTGGCCACCTCGACTACCTTTGTGGCTCCTTGCACTCCCTGTGCTTCCTCTCGCTTCTGCTCTTTCTCTCTTCTTGCTTCACTGGCATGGAATTCTCTTCCCCCGGACATCTGAGAAACAGCCCACACAGATTTGTTCAAAACCAAACTAAAAGCCTACCTCCTCGCCTCCGAGTTACCCAACTTAACCCACCTCTCAGCTGCCTGCTAGCTAAAATGTTTCCCTAAACGCTAACCTGCCTCTACATACACTCTAGCACTTCACCCATCATAGTCACAATCAGAGCACAGCAGGCTACATGCACTTAAAAATATCCAATGTTGGTTGTACTTAATCTATGTATGTCCACTTACGTATTGTTCCTGATGACTATTCCATTTACACCCCTTCCCAACCTGGTCAGAATGTCGCTCAAACTCACCCCATTGTAAGAAGCTCACTGCATCCTGTCAAATCTGATTTCTTATCCATTGTACGTTATTTTGTGATCAAAAAAGTCTTAGCTACCTGTAACTGTATTTCTCCAGCATTGGTATCTTTCATAGATTCACATGCTTGAATATTCCCCATCGCAAGACTGGGAATCCTCTGTAATTTAAATAATGAAAATGATAATATGAAACCTCTTCCTTTAGGAAGAAAATCTACACCCATAGAGCCCCTTAGGGACTGTGTAGCCATTCACTTGTGGAGTCCCTCCATCTCCTTTGTTCCTTTTTGGCCCCAACCAATGAGGTGGCAGGGCTTAGGCTCCACCGCAGTCAGCAAACTTCAGATTTTGAACCGTGAAGGGTAGTAACTGATGACTGACTGGAGAGGGAGCAGCCTCTCCCCAGGGAAGGAGGGCAGGCGCATGTGAATATATGAAAGATACCAATGCTGGAGAAATACAGTTACAGGTTATTAACTAAGACTTCTCCAGCATTGGAACTTTCCTAGATTCACATGCTTGAATACAATACCAAGCAGTCAACTACCATTTAGCATGTCTGATAGCCGGAAGGTTCCACATGTATGTGCGTGCGCTATATATAGCATGTGTAACATACTTATAGCGTACAAAGTAAGGCTACCAGAAAAATGCATGCAATGGGACGGTGGGAACAAACAAGAGTAAAAGTTAAGGAACAAAAGGCTGCTCCTACCTTAAGTGAATGAGTGCTGAAGCACTGTTGCCCTACCGCTGATTCCCTTCTGCTGTCTTCTTCCAAGCAGTAATGCCATGCAAATGTGTGAAGGGTGCTCCAGGTGGCTGCCCGGCAGATGTCCTTCAAAGACGATTCTGCCTGAAACGCTGTTGAGGCAGCTCTCACTCTGGTGGAGTGTGCTGTGGGCGTGGCTGGCAGAGGGTTATTTATGATTTCGTGACAATGTGTAATGCAATTGGAAACCCAACATGCCATTCTTTGTTTTGATATGCATTGACCATTGGTTCGTCCTGCAAAGACTTCAAAAAGTCTTGTAGAGGTCCTGAAACCTTTTGTTCTTTCAATGTAGAACTTAAGTGTCCTCACCACATCTAGTGAATGTAGCGCCCATTCCGCTCCGGTTGTGTGGTTGCCAAAGAAAGTGGGCAAAACAATTCTTTCTGCTAAAATGGATTCAGATATGACCTTTGGAATTAATTTAGGGTGAGGTTGAAGAATGACCCTGTCCCTGTGAAAGTTGGTTAGCGGTGGCTCGGTGGACAGTGCTTGTAGCTACCCGATACGCCTGGCTGAGGTGATAGCCACCAAGAAGGCTGTTTTCCACAATAAGAACTTTGTGTCACACCTATGAATAGGTTCACAGGGTGCTCTCATTAGTGCAGCTAAGACTGTGTTAATACTCCAGGTGGGAGCCATTTTCTTTTGCCTGGGAAAGAAGCGCATAAGCCCGTTAATGAAGGCTTTGACCACCGGGTGTGCCACCAGGGAGAGTTGATGATGCGTGGTGGTATAAGCAGAGGTGGCCGAGAGATGGACTTTGATGGAAGAAATTGCCAAACCGCTCCTTGCTAGATGTAGAAGGTAAGATGTGTTCTGCAGATGCCAAGAAGGGATCTGTGCCAGCTTCCAAACAGCAAGATCAGAACCGTTTCCACCTTTTAGTATATGCTCATCTGGTGGACTGAGCCCTGGCAGCTTGCAGTATACCCCAGCATTCGGGATCTAGAAATAGGTCATGGAATTTTCGCTGCTGAGGAGCCAGCCCCTGAGGGATAAGCTGGCCAGGTTGTGGTGAAGCAGTTTGCCCCTGTGCTGTGACAACAGGTGCGGGTAAGGCTGGAGGTGAAATGGCTTCTCCAATGCTAGTTGGAGTGCGGGGTACCAAATCTGGCATTCTCACATTGGTGCAATTAGTCTCATTGTGCAGGGTTGTTTGTTCATTCTGCGAAGCACCCGCTGGATCAAAGGTGTCGCAAGCAACCCGTAGAGGAATTACCCCTTCCATCTATGGAGAAAGCGTCCCCCAGGGAGTATCTCTCTGGGTACCTGGAAGCAAACTGATTGCATTTCTTGTTTACGTGGGTTGCAAACAGGTCTATGGTGGTTTTTCCCCAACTGAGAAATAATTTGCCCAGGTAGCGGTCGTGGATTTCCAATCCATGGGATTGAAGGAATTGTCGGCTGAGTTTGTCTGCCAGCACATTGTACTGTCCGGAGATGTTCTGCCCTCATGTGTATCTTGTGGTGTAGTGCCCAGTTCCAGAGTTGTTGAGTTTCCATTGAGAGGAGGTTGGACCTGGTGCCGCCCTGTTTGTTTGTGTAGTGCATTTACGTGGTGTTGTCCGTCTGCACTGTCACCATTTGTCCAGAAAGTACCGGTAGGAAGGACTTTAGTGCCAACCGAATGGCCTTGAGTTCCAGCACAGCACATGTGCAGATGGGATTCTGCTGGCGACCACACCTCGCTGGCTTGTAGATTGCCCAGATTGGCCCCGCAGCCCGAGAGTGTAGCGTTCGTTCTGAAGAGTGGAGTGGACGTGGGTAGCTGGAAAGGTAAACCCTGTAGAGGATGGGAGTGTTTGGACCACCACTTGAGGGCCTTGTGGAAATTTGGTGTGAGATGCACAATGTGCTCCCACGATCCACTGTGTTGAGCCCATTGGCTGTCCAGCTCCTCCTGAAGCGGTCTCATCTTCAGTCTTCAATTTGGTACGACGAAAATACAGGAGGACATCATGCCCATTAGAGCTTGTTCTCTTTGTGAACCATGCAATGTGGTTTTGCATTGTGGCCACTCTCTCCGGAGAGGGGGGGATCCCTGGGAACTCAGGTGTTCAGATCTGCTCCTAGAAAGATTGCTGTCTGTGCGAGTAGTGGCAAAGAATTTTCCTCGTTAATCGAAAACCCTAGGTCTTGGAGTAGGGTTATTGTTTTTCCCACTGCCTCCGACGCTGTTTCCAGGGTCACTAGCCAGTCATCTAAGTAAGGAAAAACCTGTACCCCAGAGCACCTGAGGTGAGCGGCCACTCGGGCCAGGCATTTTGTAAACACTCAGCCCGAAAGGGAGTACCTTGTACTGGAAATGTTGGTTGCCGATAGTGAAACAAAGGTACTGTCTGTGGGATGGATGGATGGCTACATGGAAGTATGCGTTCTCCAAGTCAAGGGTAGCGAGGAAATCACCCATTTTGAGCCATGGAAGGACAAGTTGAAGGGAGGTCATCTTTAATTTTAGACGACGAACAAACTTGTTGAGGACCCGTTAATCTAGTATCAGGCGACACTGGACGTTTTTCTCCCTTACTAGAAAATAGTGGGAGTAGAATCCTTTCCCCCATTGTAGAGGTGGTATCCACTCTATGGCGTCTTTTATTAAAAGTTTGACGGTTTCTACCCTAAACTGTTGCAGCCGGATTAGGTTTTTTCTTGGCAGTGGTGGTTGTTGAAGAAAGTCTATGGTATGTCCTTCTTTTATTACTTGAAGCCCCCATTTGTCTGATATTATGGTGTACCAATGATTGAGGTGCAGTGAAAGGCATCCTCCCACTGGGGTGTGATGTGGAAGATGCAGCAAGTACGAGTCAGATCTTCTTGGCCTGATTCCTGCCCTGCATTGAGCCCCTTTTGCCACGTTGGTTCTGGTACCCGGTGGAACCTTGTTGGTATCTACCTTGCGATTGGAAGGAGGTTGAAGAGGACGCTTGACCCTGGAAAGAACTGCCGTATGACCTGTACTTGGAGCTGGCACCTTGAAAGGAGCGAAAAGGACAGCGGTCCTGGTCCTTGATCTTTTAAGGGATAATTGCCCTAGCAGTGTCGGCTTTGATGCCCTTCAAGTGATCATCTATTTTCTTGCCAGATAGGTCTTGCCCATCAAAGGGCATGTCTAGGATCTGGGCCTGTACTTCTGCCCTGAAAATTGTGGCGTCTCAAGACTGTGCCGTTTGCCAGCTGTTTGAAACCGCTGTGAGCAGTGTCCACAGAGGTGTCGATCATGAGGTCTGATACCGCTTCGCTGTCTGTGATTATGGCTTTGGACTCTTCTTGAAACTGCTCTGGAAGGTGTTTAGTGAGATGGGACATACAGAACCATAATTCTCTATCCAGCCTTGCCATCATGGCCATGGTGTTGCTGGCCCGCACCGTCAATGATGCCACCATGGAGACCTAACGCCCTATCGCCTCTAGTTCACGTCCATCCTTACCGGGCAGAGCTGTGAGGGGAGAGGCTGGGTTCTGCAGTCTTTTCCTCGCAGCCAGCGTGATAACGGAGTCCGGTTTGGAATGGCCTCTGAGGTACAATGGAGCAGAGTCTGGGACTTTATACTTTTTCTCCAGTCTAGCCACCAGTGCCAGAGTGGAAACAGTAGTGGCCAGGATTTTTTCACCCATGTCCCAAACAGTCACTAGTACTGGTATTGTGGTGATGGTGCAGCATCTTCTGTTACTAAGCTCACAGAGGACTGATGCTTTCTCCTCTGTGGCGACTTGTATTTTGAAGATATCTGCCGACTTTGCCATAATGGAGTGAAAAGATATGATATCGTCCAGCGGCGAGGATCCCCCGGTGAGTCACGTTTCTTCTGCTTCTCGATGACAACAGAATCCCAATCGCCTGTGTCTGGAGTGTCCTGAGGCAGTGCACCTTCTTCCGGCTCATCGCCAAAACTGTCGGGGTCGGCTAACTCCCTAAAAGAGTCATCAGGTATCCCGGGGCGGTCTACGACGTTGTTCAGCCATTCAGAAGTTGTAGCAATTGAAGGTGCACTGCATGCTTTGGATCTTTGAGGTGAAGATCTTGGAGGAGATGTATAGCATCTTCTTTTTTGAGGCCTGGGTGACCAGACATAGTGTGAGCGTTGTCCTTGGCAGCTGCTAACTGATGAAGATCGCTGAGGTGGCGGTGAGTGATGTGGGGTACGATCTGTAGGAGACCTGCTTCCAATGTGGTGCACCGGTGAGGTGCTTCGCGAAAGTCTGCTTACAGGAACCGTCTGAGTGACCAGGAGCCTTGCCCTTTGCCTTCTTTGGAACTCATTCATAATTCTGTGCATTGACTGCATTAGAATAGGGTTGAAAGGATCTGCCACGTCTTCCATTATAGGTTGTCAGTGTAGACTGTGCTCTTTAGGTTGTATTGGCAGTTGTTCCTCCCCCTCTGAAAACTCCTCCTGCAATATGATTTCAGGCAGTTTGTCCATCTCATTTATAGGGCACAGAGGGGTAGTGTCTTCTAACCCACCTAGCTTTGGTGTATGGATGCTTAAAGCTTCCTCTGGTTGTGGAAAAGGCTTGTCGATGACGTCTGGTGATGTCAGGTCAATCGACAGTGTTTTGCCCTGCTTTTGGGGGCTCATTCACGGTTCTTCCGTTGTTGATTACGGGCCCTTCAACGGCGAATGTTTGGACATCGATGAGTGCTTTCTCGATGAGTGCTTAGTTGATGTTCCTTGATGCGTGCTTTTTATCAGCGCCTTCTTGGACGGGTGCTTTGTCGACGACTCTTTCAACAACGATGATGTCTTGGTTTGGTTGGTGACGGTTTATCCGTCGACGATGGGACAGTTTTAGCGGACAGCGAGATTAGTTTAGTCGTCCCCATGCATGGCCGTTTTTACGCTGACGAAGGAGAAGAATTGGAGGAACTTTTACCTTTGTGTAGCTCTCCTTCCAGCAGACCTTTAGATCATACAGGTTCAGCTGAGGATTTCCCGCTGCTCTCTTGCCCTTGGGTGGCGGAGAGTCTGCTCTGTCCATTGAAGAGGCTCTCCTCTTTGGAGCTTGCATCTAAGGGGACTCGGAGGAAGTTGAGGCGTAATCTTGCTGGATTCCTCATCAGACGACATCTGTCTGCTCTCCACGTGAAGTAATAGCTTCCTATGCCAGTCTTCCTGAGTCTTCTTGGAAAAGGATTGACATATTTTACATGCCTGGATGTCATGTGGGTAAAGGCAATAGATGCAGAGTGTGTGGGGATTGCTGATGAAGATGACCTTTTTACCACACACGGAGCAGTCCCTGAAAAGGGAGGTCTTCTCCTTGACAGCTTGTACTTGAGTCTCAGCCATGAGGTGAGACTAGGCAGCCTAAAAACATAACGTTTTAGGTGGCAAAAGGTGGAAACCTGAGCCCAAAAGGTTGAACTAGGAAGCCCGGAAGCCCAGTGATAGAGAAGCTAAACCAACTTAAAAGTATGACAGAAATGTCTAGAATTAGTTTGAAAAAATTGAATTTGCTCATAGAGCTGAAGAGGATTCCCTGTTCAATAGACCCAGTGAAAAATCTGAAGATGACTGACTGGGGTGGAGCCTAAGCCCTGCCACCTCATTGGTTGGGGCCTAAAAGGACCAAAGGAGGTGGAGGGACTCAACAAGTAAAGGGCTACACACAGGCCCTATGGGGCTCTATGGGTGTAGTTTTTCTTTCTAAAGGAAGACATTTTATATTATTATTTTTATTATTTAAATTACAGAGGATTCCCAGTCTGACGACGGGGAAAATTCAAGCATGTGAATCTATGAAAGTTCCAATGCTGGAGAAGCATTGTTCCTCCTGTACTGCGTCCCATCCAACCTGATTTCTTATCTATTGTACGTTCTTTTGTGATCAAAAGAGCATTGCTCCTCCTGCATATGCATAAAATAAAATAATAAATAAAATCTCATGGTCGAACTACAAAGGAAGTAGAAGAAAACATGTATATAATCCCCTTAAAAAATTGCAAAATAAGAGCCCTCTTAAGGTGTGCACTTGAATATGGAGAAAGTTGCTAAATACCCTTTGATCATATTTAGATTAAGGCCTGAATTGGCCAATGACTGTGCCAGTGGATCATGAAATGGGTCCACCTGTTTACCCCTGCACCTAGTTTCAATTTATTTCCAACAATAAGCATATAATACTTGTACCTCAACCTCTCAACATCCAGGCATGAATATTGAGAGTATTGCTGTTGGGTTACCCTGCTGCTTGATTGGGTCAGTAGATCCTCCCTCTGGGGATGTTTCAGAGTGGATATAGCAGCATGTCCAGCATGACTTGATACCAGGTCCTCCTTGCCCAGTCCGGTGCGCTCAAGACCATTGTTGCCCGGCTCTGCCTCAGCTTCTTCAGCACCATGGCAATCAGCAGAAAGAGGGCATGGGGCACGTAAACCAGTTCGAATTACCGATTTACCAGGATTTCACCAGTTCATCGCCCAGTGAGGTCCTTTGTGAAAACTGCTGGAAGCAAATTATCTAGCATCTCTTGGTTGAGTTGCTCGCAAACAGGTCAGCTTTGGGGTCTCTCCCACATGGAGACAATTCTCCCCACAATCTTCCCATTTGGTTCCCACTCTTGACACACTTTAGAGACTCTGGGCCTCATTACGAGTCCGGCGGTAACCGAGGCGGTAAAACCGCCTGGGTACCGCCAGACTCGTATTACCATTCCGCCTCCGTGATTCCCGGAATTACCGGGGCATTACAACCCCGGTTTTCCGGGAATCACGGAGGCGGAATGGTGTTAATCCCCATTCCCATCGAGTCCTATGGGACTCGATGGGAATGGGGATCATGCAAACACCGGCAGCATCTCGTAATGCTGCCGGTGTTTCCTCGTCCGCCTGCAGGCGGGCGGTGTTAAACCCGCCAGGTCAAACCTGGCGGAAACATCACCTCCCGCCTGCAGGGGTCGGACTCAGGCGGTCCGGAAACAACGGTGGCGGCGGGTTTACCGCCACCATTATTTCCGGACCGCCTGAGTTGTAATGAGGCCCTCTGTGTTTATAGGCTATGCAAGGTGTGAAGCTGGCACTGACAACTGTTTCTGGATTACCCAAAATCGTAGGGACATGATCTCCCTACACAACTTGAGATCCAACACCACCATCTTTTGTTGATGTAATGCATGGCGGTGGTATTGCCTGTGAGGACCTTGACAGTCGAACCATTGATGGATGCAAGGAAAGATCACAATGCCATAGAATTCCTCTGATTTCCAATAAGTTGAACATTTTTGAGGGGGAGATTTTCTCTGTGTCTTGATTTTGAAGAGGCCATGAATAGCCTTGCCAGATGTTCTTTTAACATGTTCAGCGCCATCGCCTGACAGGATCCACACTCCTCGGTTTCATGGTCTTTCCCTAAGCAGAAAAGACAGAAGGAATGGGGATCTGTCACCAACATCGATCGATGGCATGTTTTGTAGGCACTGAAGCCGATTTTTTGAAGACCTGCTTGAAATAGATATATTTTGCTGACAAGTGACTGTTTCACTTCCTGTGCTTTGCAACGGAGAAAAACGGACAGTGAAAATTGCGCAAACCGCTCTGTACAAGCACGCCCATAACTTCTGAGGGGCACAAGTCTTAAAAAGTCGTAATTCAAAATAATGACAGTCCAACCAGTCAGTAGCACAGCGACCATTATGGGGGTAATTTTCCAATCCACAAACTGGTAAAACATTACTAAAAACCACAGACTGCAATGTACGTGCCCGCCACCCCCATGAATCAACTTGACAGAAATGAATGCTTTTGTGACAGCATCTGATTTTGATGCTTTGAACAGGGCATACATGACGGAAGCATTTGCACTTGTTTGCACAAAGAAGTTAAAATAATGACCATTAACTTAACAAGATTTACGTTGATTTATTGTACTTTATTGTGCAACCAACAAAAATGTCAAGGAGGGATTTGCAATGGATTCAAGCAAACACATTGAGCATACACTTCATGCATATTGAACAATCTAGATAGCAAGGCCCTACCTGATAAACCTCAGCCCCTTATGCCTCTACGGCGCACAGCTTCTAGGTCAGCAAGTGTCTTAGCATAGGTGTTTCTGCAAAAGGTTAAGCATCTGCTGTGCAGTGGCAGAGTCAGAAAATAATGAAGCTCTTAATGGTTGGTCCCAGTTTGTGAGGTGTAGTAGGGGAGTTGACAGGGCTACTTTGGGCTTGCAACTGCCAGCGCAGAAGAGGAAGAGGGGTCCATCATTCAGCATTCCTCTGTCCCTGCAATGCTAATAGAGGAAGACAATGAAAGGGAAAATGTGCAGTGAGGGCTTAGAGAGCTGAGCAGGGACACTGACCTGAAGGGAAGCAGTAAGAGCACAGCACCACCAGAGCTGTCAGCGCTTTCACAGGTTTCTTTTACTCTTTCTCACCTGTTGTGCTCTGTTATTTCACACACAGAAAAAACGCTCCCATCCACCCTCTACACACATCTATGCCATCTCCCTTTTGACTCAGATGTTCATGTCTGCGACATGGCAAACTTCATATCTGCTTAGTATGTTTAGGAGGATTGAAAACATGTAATATACATTTTAAACTGAAAAGATAAAGTTGTTCACATGGAGATGTTGATCAACATGTTTTAAAATACATAGGTCCACTTTAAAAATGCCTTATGAAGTAACTGAACAGATAACGGCACCCTCTACCTCAACCTCATGCATTTAAAGCCTTTTCTAAAATCCACCCACCCTCTTATTTTAGTTTAATAAAAATGCACCCGGACTCTCCGGGGGCCTCGCTCACACCCAGTCCGCTCCATCCGCCAGAGGAACCAGACCAACTGCCCCAGAGACAGCAGCAACTCTCCTGAGAGACCCCGGAAGATGACATAACCCACCTATGTCCGGAGATCGTGATAAGACCGATCCCATAACTGAAGAAGGTGAACGTCAGAGGTTTGAACACCCACAAAAAAGGAAATCCATTCTGCGCCGCTTACAGAATGTGGAGACTTCCATAGCCTTTCTCCAGGAGACACACCTGACCCCGGCTGACTTTGTCCGGCTCCGTGATAGGCAATTCCTGCTACAATTCCTGGCTTCAAACGGCACAAAGAAAGGTGGGGTGGCGATCCTGTTTGCTAAGGCCCTCCGGCCGCAAATCCTAGACTCCTTGCTGTGCCCGGATGGCCGCTTCGTCGCAGTAAAATGCAGAATCTACGGCCAACTCTACACTCGCATTTCGGTCTATGCTCCTAATGACAAGCAGGAGGAGTTCTACTCAGCGCTGGAAGGAGTCCTCCCACAATTTGCTGAGGGCCAGACCATTCTCGGGGAGATTTCAATGGAGTCCCTGATCCATTAACAGACAAATCGCACCCCCCGGCGCGAAGGGATTTCAGCCTGGCAGCAGCGTTACTCCAATTATTCAGAACCTTAGACGTTGTAGACACCTGGAGAGTCCTGCATCCTGAGGTCCGAGACTACTCATTCTACTCATACGTGCACAGAACATATTCACGCATCATCCTTCTCCTGGCCTCCCCACAGGTCTTGGCTATTGGTCCCAGAATCCTTTCAGATCACGCCCCGATAATGCTAACGATTAGAGCCCATGACCCAGACCCGGCCCCGCGACGCAGATGGTCCCTCTATGACCCGATTTTGGAGGATATGTCGTTGAGAGACGTGGTGGCAAAAGCGATCAAGGAGTTCTTTAAAGAAAATAAGAACGAAGATACCTCCCCAGCCAACACTTGGGACGCTATGAAGGCAGTGGTGAGGGGGGTGCTAATCTCCCAAGGAGCAGCCTATCATAAACAAAAGCGACGGATCCGCCAGCACCTGGAGAACAAGGTTCAGGATGCGGAGACAGTATGTAAAGCCAAAAACTGGACCCCCAAGTCCTACCGAGCTTTGCAGACGGCCCGGAAGAAGCTGGAGGCCCACTATGCCGAGGACATGGCCCAGCTCTTGGCTAAAACTAAACAAAGCTATTATGCCAGAGGTAATAAGGAGAACAACTTTTTGGTGGAGAAGTTGGCGAGAGTCAAGAAGAGAAATACGATCATAGGCTTGTGTGATCCGCAGTGTAGAGTGCAATTTGCCGATGGTCATAAACTTCGGATAGCAGAGGCCCACCTTGCAGCCACGATGTCGGCAGCCCCAAGAACCGGCGGGGAGCAGCAGACATATCTGCAGGAGGCAGCCTTACCTCACATCACAACTACGAAGAGGGAAGAGTTGGAGGCCCCGATCACCCATGAGGAGTTGATGCAGCCATTAAAAGCCGCAAAACCTAGAGCCCCCGGACTAGACGGGTTCATGACCTGATTTTATATACTATTTTGGCCCCAATTACTAGCCCCGATGACGACCCTCTTCAATTCCTTTGCCATATCTGGATCGGTCACCCAGTCGATGCAAGAATCAATTCCGGTGTTGGCCCTCAAGCCTGGGAAAAACCCCAGAGATATTGCAGCAGACAGGCCCATCTCTTTATTTTATTTTTTTTAACTTTCTTTATTTTAAATCAAGGCAGGATGGCAAGTATACAAATCACGACATATTACAAGCAATACTTATTCAGGTTTTTTGATCCCCAGTCCTCATTTCCCCCACCAGGCTTCCTCCCTCCCACCTCCCTCCGGCCTCTCCACCCCTTAGGTTTGGAGGCGGATTTTTCCCTCCTGGGTTATCCAGTTCGCCCCTTAGCGTCTATGTGTCTTCTTCAGGGTTCTCTTGGTGTTTCAGGATCCATCGGGCCCTGGTCGGTTTGTAGGTCTGGGCGGGGAAGCACTGGTCGTATTCCAGCACTGGGCTCCAAACATTCTGAAAGCGATGGAGCGTTCCCGCCTGTGCTGCCGTCACCTTCTCCGCGATCAGGATGTCCCAGAGTTTAGACCACCATTGGGCTATGTGAGGTCCTTCTGGGGATTTCCAGGCCCTGGCCAACACCGTTTTCCCCGCCAGAAGGCAGTGTGTCAATAGTTTAGACTTGGTCCCGGAGCGCAGGTAGATCGCAGGGATCGGGGTTCCAGCAAAACTGGTTCAGGTTCCAGAGGAATCGCCGTTCCCGTAATTTGTGTGATGGTCTCTAGGCATGTCCTCCAGAACTGTCGTATCTTTGGGCAAGCCCACCACATATGGAAGAAAGAGCCTGGGTGACCACATCCTTTCCAGCAGGCATGATCCACATGTGGGTTCATGTGGTGAAGTCGAAGGGGCGGGTAATACCACCGGAGGAGCACCTGGTACGCACATTCCCTATTGGTAACGCAGGTGGAGGAGTTATGTGTTCTGGTCCATATGTCCACCCAGGTTTGGTCCTCGACCGGATGACCTAGGTCCGCCTCCCATTGAGCCATGCAGCGGGTCTTTGTGGACAGGAAGTCCCTTAAGAAGCGCCTATATAGGGTGGATACCCTGCCCCGGGTTGGAAGGTCCCCCAGTGTCAGTTCCAGGGCGGTGGGCGGGCGTGTTGCTGCCTGCAGAGTTTGGGGGTGCGAGCACCAGTGGCGTAGCTGGATATAAGTGAATCTGTCCCTTTCCTGGAGTTGGAACTTCTACTTACATTGGGTAAAGGTGAGGGGTGTCCCTCCCATATATAGCTGGTCTATGGTCTCCAGCCCGCCCTTTATCCAGTTCCGGAAATTGCGGGGGTCTGCTCCGGGTGAGAAGGATGGGTTATGGAAGACCGGGGAGCGTGGGCTCAGTCCTCTTGGCACTCCCTTTTGCTATAGTGCCCAGTCCCAGGAGCTAAGGGTGTGTTTAGTTGACAGAAGGAGGTCTCCCCAGTGTGTTCTCAGGGGGGGCGGAATGTGTGGCAGAAATCGCAAGGGTAGAGGTGCTTGTGATTGTTCCAGCTCTACCTACCTGGGGCGGTTTGTTATAGTTTGCCATGCCTGAATCTGTGCTAGTTGTGCTGCCACACTATAGGCCCTCAAGTCCGGGACCCCCAGGCCTCCTAGCTTGGAGCCCCCCAGCATCGTTTTGAGAGGGATTCTCGCTCTCTTACCTTTCCAGATGAATTTCAGCATTTTCCTTTGGATGTCCCTGAGGGTTGGTGTAGGAATCGCTACTGGGAGGGAGGCGCAGGCGTATAGGAACCTCGGCAGTAGGTTCATCTTGCATGCTGTGATGCGCCCCAGCAGTGAGATCTCTTGGGTCTCCCATCGTTTCAAATCGCCTTCCAGTTCTTTCAGTAGCCGGGGGAAGTTGGCGTTGTATGTGTCTCTTGGGTTAGCCGGGATGTGGACCCCCAGGTAGGGGATGGCCTTCTTCACCCATGTCATCGGGCACATCGCAGTCAGTGGCTCCCGTTCTGCTGGGGTGAGCCCGATGCCCAAGGCCGAGGATTTGTCAAAGTTTATAGTGAAGCCTGAGACCTCACCATAGGTGGTAAATTCTCGTATCACCTGTTTCAATGATGATTGGGCTTCTGAGATCGTGAGTAGGACATCGTCCACGTATAGGGCGATTTTGTGTTGCGTGGGGCCGTTCTGCAGCCCTTTAATTTGGTCGTCTCCCCTAATCCTTTGGGCCAAAGGCTCCATGGTGAGTGCGAAGAGTAAGGGCGATAGCGGGCAGCCCTCCCGGGTTCCGCATGATAGGGGGATCGGAGCTGAGCTGTGTCCATTAATTCTTAGACTCGTACTTGGGCTCTTATAATTGGCCAGCACCATTGTCTGAAAAGTTGACCCGAAGCCGAAGGCCTCTAGGGTGAGTTTCATAAAGGGCCAATCTACTCGATCAAATGCCTTGGCTGCGTCCAGAGCCACTAAGACCAGTTTTTGGGAGTTCCGGGAGGCAAGGTCCACCAGGTTCAAGGTTCTCCGTATGTTGTCTCCCGCTGATCGGTGGAGGATGAAGCCTGCTTGGTCGGGGTGAATGATCTTCGGGAGGACGCGGGTCAGGCGGTTTGCCAGGATTTTTGAGTATATATTTGCATCAATGTTTAAGAGTGCAATCGGTCTGTAGGAGGTTAGACTCCTTGGGTCCTTTCCTGGTTTGGGCAGGAGGATGGTGGTTGATTCCTGCATTGATGGGGTGACAGCGCCTGTGTCTCTGAAGGAGTTGAACAGGGTCACCAGATGGGGAGTCAGTTGTGGCCTGAATAGTTTATAGAATCTGGTCGAAAAGCCGTCCGGACCTGGGGCTCGTGTTTTAAGCGACTTGATGGCCTCCTCGACCTCCTCCCCCGTGATGGGCTCCTCCAATTCGTCTCTCGTTGTGTTGGCGAGACGGGGTACCGCTGCCCTCTGCAGATATTCCACCTGTTGCGGTCAGTATCGAGGGGTTGTCTTCATGATTTGGGTCAGGTAGTCTGTCGCGAGCTGTCATTTTTCGGGCTCCGAGTACCGGGTGACCCCCTCAGGATCACGCAGACCTGCAATCGTGTTGACGCGTCTCCGTTTGGCTAGTTTGGCCACCAGGAACCTGTTCGCCTTGTTGCCCTTCGCGTAATATGATTGTTTGGCTTTTGCCATCAGTAGGGCGGTTTGTTCCGCGTAGTGGGCTTCAAGCTTTTTCCTCGCTGTTCTCATGATCCGTTGCGTTTTAGGGGACCAGCCTTTTTCTTTGTGGATTGCCTCAGCCTCTCTTAGCTCGTCCTCTAAAGCTATTCGGGTCTGGCGTCTGTTCCGGTGGTAGGCCGCTCCTTGAGCAATGAGGGAGCCCCTGATTACTGCCTTCATGGCGTCCCAGTTATTTGCTAGTGAGGTGTCCGAGGCTGTGTTTTCGTCAAAGAAGTTTTTTATTCCCGTCGCGATCTTGTCTCTCGCAGCCATGTCATTGAGAATCGGGTCATATAGGGACCATTTGCGTGGGTTATTGAGATTGGGGTCCTGAACCCGGATTTCCAGGAACACTGGAGCGTGGTCGGACATGGCTCTCGTGCCGATGGAGACCTCTTTGACTGAGGGGAAGGTGTGCGGGGAGATCAGGAATAAGTCGATCCTTGAGAAAGTGCGGTGTACTAACGAGTAGAAGGAATAGTCTCTTTCGTCGGGGTGAAACACCCGCCACGAGTCTATTATCTCCAGAGACCTGAACAGCCGGAGGAGGCAGAGTGCTTGGGCGAAATCGCTTGAAGTCCGGGGGGTGGGGGGGTGTGACCGGTCTTTAGTGGGGTCGGGAACCCCATTGAAGTCCCCTCCAACAATTGTTTGGCCCTCCACAAAACTAGCGAGAGTCGTGCCCAAGAAGTCGTAGAAGAGTGATTGTCCAGTGTTAGGGGCATGTACCGAGATGAGGGTGTATAGGTCTCCCAACAGGAGGCATTTGACTGCTGTGTATCGGCCTTCTGGGCATGTTTTTGTTTCCAGGATTTGCGGGTTCAAGTCTTTTCTAAAGAGGATCGCCGTGCCTCCCTTTTTGCTTGGGCCGGAGGCAAAAAATTGAAGCGGGAATGATCGAGAGCGAAGCCGGGTCACGTCCGCTGGCAGCAAGTGGGTCTCTTGGAGCATAGCTATCGCTGCGTATTCATCCTGGAGCTTTAATAAGATTGCCTTTCGTTTGTTAGGGGAGTTCAGTCCGTTAACATTTAGGGAGAGGATTTGCAAAACTTGGTGGTCCAGAGGTGTCCCATTCTCTATCTCTTGAGTTGGGGGGGGGGAGTTTGAGTCGGTGGTTCAGCTGCCATGTTTGTCATGAGATCTTGTGGTACCAACCTGCACTTGAGGTTTTAACGCGGAGCCCCAACGGGGGGCCGCAACTTTAACTGGTGGTTAGACCGACATTGTAAGTATGGGCGTACCCTTGGCCAACGGGGCCGGTTGCCCCATCGCGTATCAAGTACTGTGGGTTTCCAAGGAACGAAAGTTGGAAAGTGTCCTTGGAGTGGGTATGAACCGTGGGAATGGTCCGCCGTCTCCGCCCTCAAGGCTCATCAGACTAGGCGTTATGTGGCGGATCCGAGTTCAGACCGGGTCAGAGGAGACCAGGGAAAGATGCAGTTGGAACCTGGAGGTGCGGGGGGCGCCATTGTTCATCTCTTTTTGTTGATCCGCTGGGTTGATGACCATGGCGTACGTTTAGGTTTCGGGAAGGAAAGCGGCCCAGAGTCCTCAGCTCCCTCCAGGGTTGGTATGGAGAGTTCCTGGGGCGAGGTTGGATGCATGATCCTCTCCGCATCCTCCAAGTGACTGATCCGGCGTAGGGTGCCTTTATATGTGAATTGTAGCTGGAAACAGCCATCTATAGCGGACTTGCTGCTCCTGGAGGAACAGTGCCAGGGGTCGGAGTGCTCTTCTTTTCTGAAGGGTGAGTGGTGAGAGGTCCTGGTATATTTGAAGTGGCGTGCTCTGAAACGTAATTTCCTCCCCTTGGCGGCTGATCGCCGAAATCGCTTCCTTGGTTGTGAAGAAGTGGACCCTCGTAATGACATCTGGGGGGGGTCAGAGACTGCCCCTCGATGTGGGCGGAGTCTGTGAGTGTGATCTAGCAAGAGCTGAGATTTATCCAGGTCTGGGAGGAGGACCTCAAAGAAGCGTCCCACGTAGTCCGCTAGCTTGTTGTCGGGGACGGAGGTTGGGACCCCCCGAATGCGGAGATTATTGCGGCGCGCCCTATTTTCAAGGTCCTCATGTTTAAACTCCAGGATCTCGCATTTCTGATGCAGGGAGTCAATGGCTCTTCGCATTTCCCCTAGAGTGGTAGCGTGGTCCCGAGAGTGGTCTTCGATTTCTCCGAGCCTCTGTTCGACCTCCGTAACCCTTTGGTCTGTCTGTTCGATTTTGGTGGCGAGTTCTGATAGGCATGAGCAAAACTCCGACTTGATGTCCGCCATGAAGGCTATCAGGTCCCCTTTGGTAGCGAGGGCTCCCCTGTCCTCCTGTTGTTTCTGTGGGGTAAGTTTGGGGGGCTCTTGCTTCTTGCTTTTATCTAATGTAGTGAGCATGGTGGAGATATCTGCGCCCTTGCCAACCTTCGTTTGCCTGGACATGATGATCGTGTTTGGCGGCCTTGGCTGGAAGAGTTGCGGCGGGACCAAAGCTGTGGGAGATGGCACTCAGCCCCCTCTAGGTCCGCAGAATTTAGTGCATTGTAGGGGTGGGAGGTCGAGTGTTTTTCGGCGCCAGCCGCCCAGGAGAGTTCAAGCATGGGAGTGCGAGTGAGAAGTCGGTGGAGTAGCTGTGATTCCGCAGTAGTCTGGGTCGCTAGCTGGATGAGTGGGCCGGGGCGCCCCAGGAAGCACTGGGTGGTGCGTGGAGGGAGGGCCCGCGAGGTCGAGCTTCTCTGGGTGGCTCTCAGGGCTTATCTCATGGCCTCTGTGTTTCCCCCGTCGACCTGGCCGAATGCAGCCCCCGATGAAGTTCTCACATATTCTCCGGGCAACCCCGGCACGATCCGGCTGGATCCGTGTTGGCAGGTCCGTCTGCTACTCTTCTTCGGTCCCCCTGAAGCCCGTCACCATCGGGTTCGTAGTATGTTGTTGAGTTCCGGCGCGGCCGCCATCTTGGTTTCTTCGAATGGCGACGGGGGAGCGGTTCGGTCGCTAAGTTCTAGGAGAACGCTCCAGCGTTCGGAGGTCATTGTAGGCCAGGTTGTGCCTCATCGGTTCCGATCGCTGTAGATGGCATTGGCGACTCGGATACTCGATCAGAACCGCTTGAATTTGACGGCGGCGGCGGACATCCCACGGGCGGCCTCAAGGGAGCGACCACATCGATGGCGCTCCAAGCCACGCCCCTCGCCCATCTCTTTATTAAACCTAGACGCGAACATCTATTTGAAAGTCCTGGCAAACCGACTGGCGGGAGTACTCCCGAGTACTCCCAGATCTGGTAGATCCAGACCAGACGGGCTTTATATTGAACAGAGCCACCGCAGATAACACACGTAGGGTCCTCAATTTGATTGAGATAGCTAAATGAGACGCACAAAAATTAGCCCTCCTCGCTTTGGATGCAACTAAGGCCTTTGACAAGGTGGATTGGTCGTTCCTCCGACTCACCCTAGAGTCCTTCCACTTTGGGCCCTCCTTCCCGAAACTCGTACTAGCGAACTACCAATCACCGACTACCCTCCTCCGGATGAACGGCCTACTATCTAGCTCGATCCCCCTAACATGTGGCACCATGCAGGGGTGCCCTCTCTCCCCCCTACCCTTCGCTCTGGTTATGGAGCTCCTAGCCCAACGCATCCGCCTCAACAACAGAATCAAAGGCCTCCGAGTGGGCCCTTCCCAACATAAGATTGCATTATATGCGGACGATGTGATGCTGACCATAACGGACACTTCCCAGTCACTGAGGGCCGCCCTGGCAGAAATCCATAGATTTGGAAGGGTCTCAGGATTTTCCATTAACTTTGCAAAATCCGCAGCCCTGGGGATAGGGCTGGAATTAAAAGATAAAGAGTCCTTTAGTGCCCACTGCTTGATCCCATTGAGCGAAAAGTCAATTCCCTATCTCGGGGTCCAGATCCCCGCCTGTCCTGGAGACACATTCCGGATAAACTTTCCACCGCTGTTCAAGACTCTGGAGAAAGACCTGGACCGCTGGCTTACACAGGAGATTTCGCTACTGGGTCGCATCACGGCCTGTAAAATGAATCTCCTGCCACGATTTCTGTACGCTTGCTCAGCCCTCCCCACCATAATCCCCCGCTCCAGCGCCTCCAGAGGAAGATATTTGGCTTCATTTGGAGGGAGAAAAAGTTGCGAATCCCACAGAGACCATGCTGAGCGCCCCAAACTTGGGAGGTTTCAGGGTCTCCGATCTCCAAAAATATCAGATGGCGGTGCAGATAGCCCACACTCGAGCCTGGACCATGGTATCGGGGCGCCCCAAATGGACTGAAATAGAACAATCTCGATTACCCCTCCCCCTCCGTTTTCTCTTACATCTCCCCGCCTCCCTGCGGCTGACATGGCCATCTATCCTATCATCAACCAAACAGACACTAAGAGCGTGGGATTGGGCGCGTAAATTCAGAGGCATCCCGAGAGACTTGAGCCCAGCCGCCCCAGTGTTCTATAACCCGGCCTTCTCGCCTGGAACCTGCCCCTTGAACTTTAAAAACTGGATCGCCGGGGGCCTCATCTCCCTCAATCAGCTATTTGAAGGGACTCAGCCGCTGACCTTCGCCCAATGTAAAAGCACCTTCGGCCTATCGGAGACCGACAGGTTCACCTATGCCCAAATCCAACACTGGTGCACGCATCCCCAGACCTGCGCGGCAGCTACCCGGGAACTGGATTCCCCTTGAGTTGACAGAAGCAGATCCACCGAACCGAGGGCGAATCTCGACGCTGTATAAACTATTGCAGTCAAACCTCCTTGACGCCAAAGAATCTTATATGTCGCAGTGGGAAACAGATCTAGGGCATCCGATTCAAGACAAGACTTGGGCAGACATTTGGTTGCAAACTCACTCGTCCTCCTTTTGTATAACCAACCGGGAGTGCGCATACAAACTTTTGCTGAGATGGTACTACCCACCGCTCCGGCTGCACCATTTCAACCTGTCCCTGGACCCGCTGTGCTGGCGCCGCTGTGGCCTGACGGGCTCCTACCTACCTACATATGTGGTGGACATGCCCAATGGTGGTGAACTTCTGGTCCCAATGTATAGCCACCATAGCTGACATCACTCAGACAACGTTACCACTGGAGCCAGAATCAATACTGTTGGGAGCCCCGGTCCCGGGCATATATCCCAGATCTGGTAAGCAGGCGACCCTCATAACACAGAAATCCTCAGAGGGCCCCCTAATGATCCTGTGGTGGCTGAAACTCTGGGATATCTTTATCGCTGAAAAGATCATGGCGGCAAGCAGGGGCCACCTTCATCGCTTCACAAACATTTGAATGCCCGTGATCGACTATGACCAGAGATACCCTGCTCTAACATACAAACCACGCTCGGTGGTGAATGCCCTACGGGCAGAGAACAGAGCTCTGGCTCCACGCGCAGAGGAGGCAGGCCCGGAGTGCAGCCAGGAATAGTGGGTGGGGGAGGAACTATTAAGGGACGGTCTATTGGGCTTTATTCTCGGTATGTGCCGAACTGTTTGTAATGTATGCTTTCCTGTGTGCTTATCAAAAATAAACAAGTAAAAAAAAAAAATGTAACATGTTAATTTCTACCTATAATCAGGCAGAGATAACCCACGCCCACTTTAACTAAATAGACGTACGTTTTATGCCTGTGTACTTATTATCACCTTCATATAGGCTTTATAATCTCAACTGTACTGTTGCCTCGATGATTCAGAATAAATATATATAAAACGAATATATTTAAAACTAAAAAAAAAAAAATCACACGAAAACACCAAGTGGTAAAAGTAATGCTGAAACTCTTTCTCAGCAAAATACCCACAATCCTACAATATGCGTGTGAAGTGTGATGTAATCCTACAATATGCAAGTGAAGGGGGGGAATCTAAATTTCTGAACGGAAATGGTATTTAAATGGTCTCAACTAAAAAGTGGATTCAGAATAGGACAAATACCTTAGTGACACACTGGGCTCAAATTTGAGTGCCCCCTAACTTACACAGAGGGGACATATTACGTTTGCACTTAGGTGCAAAGAGGTCCCCACCAGCAAACGCTACCTGCCATTTACATATGGTAGGCAAAGCTACAAAAGATTCCCATGGAATCCCATTTATTTATCCATTTCTCTTTTTTAGGGTTGGGACCCACATGGATACAGGGTTTCCATTATATGAATTAACAATTTGTTCACAACCCAATTATAATAGAGCAATTGACGAGATTATTTATATTGACTCACTGATATATCCAGACATTACATTGTTGGAACATTGGACCTTATCTGTGTTACGGTATACACTGATCCATCAAGTTAGGCTCTTATTTCTGTTACATTCATATGTCTGATTAATCATTAGCCAGTTTTTGAACTTGCATACGGCTCCAATGTCTTCTACTTGCTGATTACGTAAACATTGAAAAGATGATGTCATGCACATTGAGCATGATGTCATTGTATGTATTAAAATGTCAATTTCAGAATGGGGCACGCGATAGGAACACGCGGAACGCCAACAGCCTAACGAGTCTAGGATTAGTGTATCCATACCAGTAAGGGGTTACGCATTTATGCAACTCTTTTGTTAATTATTACTGGGTGCTTCCAAAACATATATCTTTAAAACTCACAAGCCACCTCTTGTCTGTTCCAAATACAATCAATTAACACAGATCTATACATGTGATTGTCAAATATTGCTTTGAGAAACTACCACACTCTTAATACCAGATACAACTAGGATATTAATACAACGGATCACCAACAGGTATTCAATTTTCCCTTATAATAGCACAGAATAGGATACATATTAAGATATATTGCTACAGATAATATGTCTTACACTCATTTTCAGTTATCTTTGCACTGGGAATTGACACACTATACAACCAAGACCCTTGTACCTATGTCCACTGTGTCCACCATCATTTTTTGACAAGGAACAAACCCAAATGTGGATAAGATAATCCGAAATAGCATTTGATTTTCACAGAGTGTTTAGAGAAATATGATTCTTTATCAAAACTCAACATATTAATTCTGTGTTTTTCTCTTTTTCGCTCTTCGTCATTCTAATGCCTCCCTGTTTCAACAATGAATTTATTTGAACAATACTGATTTCCATTATGCACTATTAATATACTAAATGAGATATATGCATACAAAACATTTGTGATATATACTCATGAAATTTTCCATGTCGCAACATCATATGTGATTTTAAACACTACTACTCCTCTCAGCCTTGAAAAAGACCCCTGATGGTCAAAACACGTGCTGACTGTTTCATTAATAAAGAATTTCTCATTAATAAAGAAATAGATGTGTGTTTTACTAGGATTGAACTAATCCATCAAATGAATTATTTTCTGAGATATTGTCATGATCACTTCCAGGGTTTCTGGTTTAGGTTCAGGAGTCCGGGCCAGGAGGGATTCTTTGTACAGATCTGTAGGTTCTAAATGGGTTTTAACATGGCAAACATGGCATTCTCACATTCTCGCATTCTCTATGGGAGCCCATTGTCACCCAGTATCAAGGTGACAATGGGCTCCCATAGAGATTCAATGGTGTTCTAATCCCCCTAAAAAGTCTGCCCGGTGGGTCACTGTTTAAGTTGTCATAGAGAACCAGACATAGAGCATA
Organism: Ambystoma mexicanum; assembly: GCF_040938575.1. Classification (NCBI taxonomy): domain Eukaryota; kingdom Metazoa; phylum Chordata; class Amphibia; order Caudata; family Ambystomatidae; genus Ambystoma; species Ambystoma mexicanum. Next base: position 1,086,984,136 of record NC_090937.1, on the reverse strand, counting down.
GAGGACTATAAAAGCCCTGCCTCTGCAGTAACACACACTTCGCGTTAGTCCCGCTGACAGCGGTGTAACGCTACTGGCGCTCAGCTCACAGACCTGCAGAATAAAAGAAAAAAGTCATGTTAAGAACTTGGATTGCTCACAGAAAATTCACAGACCACAGACTTTAAATTACCTGACCAAAATTTCAACAGCGGCAGTCCGTCTGACAGGTGACTTCTTCCTCCGTAGTCCGAGGGTCAGTCTTCGTTCACGACCGCAGCTGCATTCTGAGATCTTCCGACCTTGGAAAACCTGCAAAGATAAAGGTACCATAGTTAATTAACGAGCATAACAGAGTAAGGGTGAAAGAAAATAACGATACGCGTATACGTACCTGAATCTCCGACAAGCTTTTTCCTCACATTCCAATGCCATGCTTCACAGAAGAAAGCCATATCTTCCTAACGAAGACACGCTGTGCTGCGCGCCTTACCCGAATTACGCGTGAATACTTACCTCAAGAGAAAACCCATAGCTGTGTACCAAAGGCACTCTGTTCCACGCGTTTTTACTAAAATAAGCGCGCATACATACCTCAAGAGAAGACTTCATGTTTTCTCCCTCGACAACGCCCAAGCTCCTCAGCGAAAGTTCTTTCTTCTGAAAACCTGCAAAAAAAAAGAGAATTATTAAAGTCAGCAAGAGAGATCTCTCCAACCTCAGAATGTTTTTTCTCTCAGAAGACATCAGTGCCTTTTTCTAACTAAAGACTTCATTCAACTATAAAAAAAAAAAACACTTACATTCAGAGGCTTTTCACGTTTAACAGCATCATTGTCTTCTGAGCCTCAACACCTATGCACCCCTGCACGAAAGCAGGACGGAGAGCTCCCTAACAACAAAACACAAGTGAGCAGATTGTGGGCCTTAGGAGTAAAAAGGGGGAGCCAGTCAGGGTCAGAAAACAGGATAGAGCCCTAGTACAATTTACCACTTATATTGATTACAGTCCCCCCTTCCTGTTTTCTCTCTCTCTTTTATGACAGGGGAAAATCCTAATAAACCAGTATAGAAGATCAACAGGGGTTTTGGATCATTTACGCTCCTGCAGAGACAAGGTAAGCGTTACAGATATAAGGACCCTATGGTTTGACTGAGAATGTTGGTTGAATGGTATAAGAGAGATTTTGAGCACCAACAACAACTATTATTTGCTCGACTTGTGTATGTGTCAGGTTCCACAGAGCTTTTTGATTGGAAGGAGGTCATGGCGTTCATGACATGTTACGCTCACCTGACTCCCACAGAGGCGCCGGTCTGATCTGGGCTGCTGCGTCCTCCTCCAGCGTAATGCGTAGGGCCGAGATGTTGCGTTTGTCTGGCCGGTAGGAGTACTCTTCTGTGAATGGAGAAAGGGGAATTAACCACCCGTGGAGTTGAGCGTAAATTCCCCAACACCCCAGTGTTCTCCCCACGGACCACCTCCGATGTCCCCTCTAAAGTCTCACCTTATGGTTTGGAAGGGTGAGCTCTCCATCCTGCTTCGATCGCAGGGGCGCGTGATGGACTAGTTGCTCCACTGGTCGAAGGAATTGGTGAGTTCCAGGGCTATTTTGACTCTCCCGGCAAGACGCCGTAAGTATGCAGTTCATAAGAGTTCAAATGCCTGACCATCACTCCCATCCAATCCGTAATCTGTGGTCTTCTCCTTTATTCAGGTGCTGAGAGAAAACCAGAGTCGAGGAGTTATACCTCCGGAGGTAAAATTAGTTAAGTCTATGGCGGGAGGTGGCTCCCCTTGATTGTCATTTTGATTCACCCTGTTGTACTTTTGTTTCCCCTTAGGGACCGGGGTACGGCGATGGTGCAGTGGGAGCTGCGCCGACCCGAAGAGAGGAATGGTTTCCCCGGTGGTAAATCAGGTAGGTCTTAGGGTGGTAACCAGTATTCCTCTATATGTTCCCTTGGCTCACCTTATTGTCTTTATCTCCCCCTAGGTGCCGGAATGAGACGGGTACATGCAGGAGGCTGCAGTGAAACGTGAAGATGCTGCGAGGAATGGTGAATGCAGCGCGGCGCTGCTGCTGGCGATGCGACATGTTTTAAAATAAAGTCTTTCCTTTGATTAGACGATGCGATGGCTCTGGAATCAGGTAAGAAGCTGGTAAATGTTCTGGTTCTAACCTTTCTCCTTCTTTCCCTTGTTTCTAGGTGCTCCGGGTTCGAAGCGGGCGTGGCTGAAGTCTGGATGCTGCTGCAGGCACGGTGAGCGTTACGCTGCTGGATGCAGAATAACGCGAAGCGTGTGCTGCTCTTCGGGCGTGGCTTAAATAGCCTCCAAAGTAGTTCCAGGTAAGTATTCCTCCACCGCCACACCCGAGTGGCAAAAGAGTTCCTAGGTAAAGTAGTCCCTTCTAGGCCTCTTGAGGGCTTGGATCCCTTGCAGCATGGTCTGCATCAGGTAAGTCCAGGTAAGTTTTCCCCTTATGATCCTGGCGCCTATGGCGCCAGGACTGAAGTCTCATATGAGCCTGGCGCCAAAGGCGCCAGGACTGTGTCCAGATGGCCCCTAACAGGGATCGCTGGGCCTTTCCCCGGGAACGTGATGCCTGCTCCCGGGGCTGCTGGACCTGGTCTGGTTCCCTGGGGGTAGGCATCATGACAGCACTCCCCCCCAAGGCCCCTCCTAAAGTCGTTCTTCCCGGTGGTTTAGGTTTGTCCGGGAAATTTCGATGGAATCTTTTCACCAACTGAGGTGCATGTACGTGGTCACTAGATTCCCAAGACCTTTCCTGTGGTTCATAACCTTTCCAGTCAATCAAATAAAAAAGTTTTGATTTCACCATCTTGGAGTCCAGGATGTTTTTAACCTCAAATTCAGGTTCCCCGTCTATAAGGATGGGGTCGGGTGGCTTGGTTAGTCTTGTCCCTGGTTGCACTGGCTTCAAAAGTGACACATGAAAGACGGGGTGAATCCGTATATTAGCCGGTAAGTCCAACTTGATGGCCACCGGGTTGATAATGGCCTTAATAGAGTAAGGTCCCAAATATCTCGGGTTAAAGGTCTGTGTTCCCTTGAGCGGTATGTGTTTTGTGGCCAACCATACTCGGTCTCCTATCTGGTATTGTGGAGCATCACTTCTATGCCGATCCGCATCCTTCTTGTATTTTTCCTTTGCTTGCTTCAAATGTGCTGTTGCTTCCTTAAAGGCTTGTGTAATCGTGGAGTGTAAATGGTCCACTGCAGGCATTTCTAGGTGTTGGTGTGAGTCAAGGTCTGAGGTTCGAGGGTGGTGCCCGTATAGGGTATAAAAAGGGCTTTGCCCAGTTCCAGAATTAACTGAATTATTGTATGCATATTCAGCGATCCAAAGAATGTCCTTCCAATTACTCTCAGTCTGATGCAACATGCAATGCAGGTATTGTTCAAGAGTCTGGTTGGTCCTCTCCGTTTGATCATCGGTCTGGGGGTGGTGACTGGTTGATAACCTCACGTCGATTTGCGCTAGTTGACAACATTTTCTCCAAAAATGAGAAATGAATTGACTGCCCCGGTCATGGATAGAAATCCATGTATACAAACAATGTTTTCAAGAAATTCCTTGGCTAGGATTGAAGCTGAAGGTAGCCCCTTTGAAGGAATAAAGTGGGCCATTTTGGAAAAAATATCCACAATAACAAGAATGGTGTTAAACCCATTGCAAGGAGGTAGGTCAGTAATAAAGTCCAATGATAAGGTATGCCATGGTGCAGGCGGAATGTCTAATGGTTGTAAGAGTCCAGCTGGCTTTTTCTTCTGACTTTTGTTTTGGGCGCAAACGCCGCAAGACATCACAAATGACTTAATGTCCTTTCACCAGGTGGGCCACCAGAATTGTCTTTTGATTTTTGCTTCGGTTTTTGCAATACCTGGGTGCCCCTCCATCAGGGTATCATGATAACGAGAAATGACTAGCTCTTGTAGTTCCTTGTATGGCAGAAACAGGCGCCCTTGGTAATAAGGTAGGTCATTGCTGACTGAAAAGTTCGGGCCTCTCTTTACCCAGTCCTGCAAGGCTGTAGGATCAAAGAGTTGCTGGATTTTACTCTGAATGTCCTCTAGGGTTTGTAGAGTGGTCATGCCAAGAATCCTTTGTTCGGAAATTATAGGTACTGGTTCTGAGTTCACTTCAGTCTCTCCCATCCCTATTTGGGATAGAGCATCAGCTTTACCGTTCTTACAACCTGGGCGGTAGGTGATTACGAAATCGAACTCGGCAAAGAACAATGCCCATCGGAGTTGACGTGATGATTGAGCCTTGGCTGTTTTGTAAATATTGTAAGTTCCGGTGATCGGTGATCACAGTAATGGTATGCCTGGCACCGAGAAGATAGTGCCGCCAAGCCTTGAAGGCGGACTTAATGGCTAATAGCTCCTTGTCGGTAACTGCATAATTTAACTCAGGTGCCGAGAATTTTCTGGAACAAAACGCTACTGGGTGAAGCTGGCCAGTTTCAGGGTCCCTTTGAGACAGGACAGCTCCCATGGCTAGACTGGATGCATCAGTTTCCACTATGTATGGAAGTTCAGGGCGCGGATGCTTTAATACAGGTGCAGACGTGAATTTCGCTTTCAGTTCTTGGAAGGCCTTTTCAGCTTCCTCAGTCCACATAAAGCGTTTATTTTTCCGCAAGAGTGCTGTGATGGGATGTACAACTTTGAAAAACCCGGGATGAATCTGCGGTAGAAATTGGCAAAGCCGAGCATGCTTTGAACTCCTTTAACTGAACTTGGTGATGGCCACTTAAGGATTGCGTCTACTTTTCGTGAGTCCATTCGGACTCCCTTCGGTGTCAGGATAAACCCAAGGAATTCAACTTCTGTGGCATGGAAAACGCATTTTTCTAGTTTAGCATATAGTTTGTGCTGGCGCAATTTCTCAAGGACTGCTAGGACGTGTCTCACATGATCAGGTTCCGAAGAGGAGTATACCAGAATGTCATCGATATATACGACAACACAAACGTCAATGAGTTCACGGAGGACATCATTCATGAAGTACTGGAAGGCTGCTGGTGCGTTGCACAGCCCGAAAGGTATCACCTGGTATTCGAATAATCCGTATTTGGTGCGGAAGGCAGTCTTCCATTCGGCGCCTTCTTTTACTCGTACCAGATGGTATGCCCCCCGGAGATCTAGTTTGGTATATATGCAAGCGTCCTTCACCAGGTCTAGTAGTTCAGGGATCAGAGGCAATGGGTATCGGTTTTTTACCGTTATCTGGTTCAATGCGCGGTAGTCTATGCACGTTCTAAGGTCACCTTCCTTTTTGGGCACAAAGACCAAAGCTGAAGATGCAGGGGACTTTGATGGGCGAATAAAACCATTGGCAAGGTACTGGTCTAAATATTGTCGTAGGTGGAGGTTCTCAGGTTCCGTAAGGGCATAGATTCTGCTACAAGGGGGTTGTGCACCAGGTATGAGATCGATTTGACAATCGTACGATCTGTGAGGAGGTAAGGGTTTAGCCTGTTCCTTTTGGAAGACATCCTGGAATTCTTGGTACTCTGGAGGTAGTTGCATGACTGCTGTGGTTACTGTAGCCAGGCCTGCGTTCAGATTTTTCTTTGGATAACAGGTTTGTGCACAACCCGGGAACGTTATTCTCTTTTCTTGCCAATCAATACTAGGATTATGTGTTTCCAACCAAGGTATCCCCAGTATTATCTGGAACTGTGGGTCTTTGATCACATCAAACACAATAGTCTCTAGATGCCCATCCTGACCCACTAGTGTCATCTCTGCGGTTGAATGAATTACAGGCCCAGAGGCGATTACGGTTCCATCGACTGTGGTGATGACATCTGAGGTGGTTATACGGCAGAGAGGCAGATTCATCCTGGAAGCCAATTCGTAGTCCACATAGTTTCCTATGGCCCCGCTATCGATGTATGCTTTTACGGCATGCATACGTGATGGTTGCTCAGGATCTACGAGGACCATTGGCATGATGAAATGCAAGGTCTGAGTGTCCTTCTTCAAGCTCGGCAAGCGGACCTCTACGCTTGTCGGGTGTAGTCGTTTCCCGAGTCTGACTCCATATGGCTTGTATCAACGGCTGCTACCGCCTTCTTGGGCGGTTTTACAGGGCAATCCCGTAGAAAATGCCCAGAGGTCCCACAATAAAGGCACAATTGCATGTGCCGTCTCCTTTCTCTTTCCTTCTGGGTTAAGGGTCCTTCAACTCCTCCGATTTGCATGGGTTCTGAAGCATCGGCTCCTTTGGGGTTAGCGGGGGTTTTGACCAACACCCGGTTCTCAAACCTGGTTCGATCTGCTTTTCTGTTCTGAAGTCTATGATCTAACTGGACCACTAAGTCTATATATTCAGCGCAGTCTTGAGGTGGATTCACGACTTGAGCCAAGACTTCTTTTAGTTCTCCTCGAAGTCCTCGATGAAATAACGTGATCCGTTTTTCCTCAGGCCACCGAGTTTCTACAATCAACCTATTAAAGGTTGCGATGTAGGATAGGAGATCCTGGTTACCGTGCCGTAGGGACAAAAGTTCATTATCCAGGGCCTGTCCTTGAGAGTGCCGGCCAAATAGTCTTTCCATGCTAGTTTAAAAGCCCTGAAAATCCCAGAGCATTGGGTCATCCCGAGTAACCAGTGGGATAGACCAATCGGCTGCATTGCCGCTGAGATATGACAATACAAAAGCTACCTTGGCTTGATCGTTTGGGAAGGCTCTAGGTCTGCATAAAAAGTGCAAGCAGCATTGGCTCATAAATACGGCGAACCTTTTGGGATCTCCGGCAAAGCGTTCGGGTGGAGCTAACAGAATATTTCCAGGTAGGTTTATTTGCACAGGGTTACTTGATACCACAGGGGCTGGATTTCCCCCAGAACCAGGTAGGGGTGCTTGTCCAGCCTGACTTTGCAATAGTTGCCTAGCAAGGTCATCAGTTCGCTCCTTTGACAAGATCAGTTCTCTCCTAAGAGTATTGGTCTCTTGACGGGCGGAATGCACTTAGGCCCTCAGTTCCCCTAGTAATTGGGCCAGGTGGTCAGTTTCTGAGGTCTCCATAACGCCCGGGTGGGAAATTGTAGGTAGGCTTCGCTTTCTGTTACGCTCACCTGACTCCCACAGAGGCGCCGGTCTAATCTGGGCTGCTGCGGCCTCCTCCAGCGTAATGCGTAGGGCCGAGATGTGTCGTTTGTCTGGCCGGTAGGAGTACTCTTCTGTGAATGGAGAAAGGGGAATTAACCACCCATGGAGTTGAGCGTAAATTCCCCCCACCCCTCGGTGTTCTCCCCACAGACCACCTCCGATGTCCCCTCTAAAGTCTCACCTTATGGTTTGAAAGGGTGAGCTCTCCATCCTGCTTCGAGCGCAGGGGCGCGTGATGGACCAGTTGCTCCACTGGTTGAAGGAATTGGTGAGTTCCAGGGCTATTTTGACTCTCCCGGCAAGACGCCGTAAGTATGCAGTTCGTAAGAGTTCAAATGCCTGACCATCACTCCTATCCAATCCGTAATCTGTGGTCTTCTCCTTTATTCAGGTGCTGAGAGAAAACCAGAGTCGAGGAGTTATACCTCTGGCGGTAAAATTAGGTAAGTCTATGGCGGGAGGTGGCTCCCCTTGATTGTGCTTTTGATTCACCCTGTTGTACTTTTGTTTCCCCTTAGGGGCCGGGGTACGGCGATGGTGCAGTGGGAGCTGCGCCGACCCGAAGAGAGGAATGGTTTCCCCGGTGGTAAATCAGGTAGGTCTTAGGGTGGTAACCAGTATTCCTCTCCATGTTCCCTTGGCTCACCTTATTGTCTTTATCTCCCCCTAGGTGCCGGAATGCGGCGGGAACATGCAGGAGGCTGCGGTGAAACGTGAAGATGCTGCGAGGAACGGTGAGTGCAGCGCGGCGCTGCTGCTGGCGATGCGACGTGTTTTAAAATAAAGTCTTTCCTTTGGTTCGACGATGCGATGGCTCTGGAATCAGGTAAGAAGCTGGTAAATGTTCTGGTTCTAACCTTTCTCCTTCTTTCCCTTGTTTCTAGGTGCTCCGGGTTCGAGGCGGGCGTGGCTGAAGTCTGGATGCTTCTGCAGGCACGGTGAGCGTTACGCTGCTGGATGCAGAATAACGCGAAGCGTGTGCTGCTCTTCGGGCGTGGTTTTAAATAGCCACCAAAGTAGTTCCAGGTAAGTATTCCTCCACCGCCACAACCGAGTGGCAAAAGAGTTCCTAGGTAAAGTAGTCCCTTCTAGGCCTCTTGAGGGCTTGGATCCCTTGCAGCATGGTCTCATCAGGTAAGTCCAGGTAAGTTTTCCCCTTATGAGCCTGGCGTTTATGGCACCAGGACTGAAGTCTCATATGAGCCTGGCGCCAAAGGCGCCAGGACTGTGTCCAGATGGCCCCTAACAGGGGTCGCTGGGCCTTTCCCCGGGAACGTGATGCCTGCTCCCGGGGCTGCTGGACCTGGTCTGGTTCCCCAGGGGTAGGCATCATGAAATGACAGGTGTGTTGTCTACTGAGCCTGAGTCTGTTGTGTGGGTCTCTTGGGCTAGTTCTTTTCCTTAATCATATTTGTAGGAATTTAGTGTGATCCCAGCCCAAGATGAGGTTAAAGACGTGCAGCACTGATTGGCTGGAGGGTACCAGTGAGGTGGCTTGGAATCTTGCAAAATATTCTAAACTGACCTTCATTCAGAATTCCACCAGAGCAGGTCACATCAGTTTTTGCTCCAGTAAATGTTCTGAAGAAACCAAAAGAAACTCTCCAAAGTTAAACCTTGAGCAAGCAGTGAGCAAGCAGGAAGTTAAGACAAATCTCCACAGCAAGTTGAGATAAGTGAACTTTTAAAAGCCAATTCAAATGAGAAAGTGTAAAGCAAGACACGTTGAAAAGTTGATTTATATCTATATAATTCACCAGATCAAAAATAGTGTGCTTTTCTGTTGAAGATAACTTCAAGCATTGTAATTCTTTTACTGAAAAAGAGAGATGAAAACTGTTTTTAAAAAGAACATGCACGTACCAACAAATATTAATCAGTGCACATGTGTAACTAACATAGAATCGTAGTGCGCAAGAGACTCTGAATGTAGTGACTAACTTAACGCTCTTAATTTGCTGTGTTTACCATGGAGGCCAGCCTACAACAAGGGAAAAAGGGGGGAAAAATTGCTCATAGAATACTTTTCTCACCATTTAAAGATTTTTACTCTTTCTTTATGGGAACTATGAGAATTAAGAAACGTAAGCCAGTACAAATTTGGTTAATGTAAACACACAACAGGATGTACATTCTTCCCAACAACAATTCCTTTTGTTTTTTGTAGATGGATCTGGGATTTAACCCATGAAATTATTCACATGACATTAAGAATACTAGTGGGCAACAGTGCAATTAGGTAAGGATGTGTGCGTAGTACCTGATACCATAAGAATTAAAAGTAAATCAAGAAGAATAACGAAAAAATAAATAATAAAAAATAAAATATAAAAATCAAGAAGTGCATGGACCATTAGGACGAGCCCCTCCACGAGGACGAGCCCCTCCTGCCCATGCCGCCATCGCAGAACACGAGCCCCCAGCTCGAATACACATCCACCGTCTGTGCACCATGGCAACAGGCAACACGACTGCCGGAGCCGAGTCACGTGACTCGCGTGCAGGAGCCCGCAGCCCCTCCTCTCCCGCTTTAAAGGGAGAGGAGAACCGCCGCCAGGCGAAGCCGCCAGCCGGAGAAGGCCAAAGGACAAGGCCGCATTCTCTCTCTGCAGCTCTCCGCTGCTCGATGGCGCAACTGGCGCCCCCACGCCTTATTAAACCAGTACAAGGTAAGGCCATTAGCATTAATGCCCCCATGCTACAACCTTCATGTGCGCCTACCTTGCTAGCAAACAGATGCCCTCCACTGTACCACAGCAGGAATGCACGACTACGGTCCCGCACTCAGCTCACCAACACCATCAGTTCTACCCCTACCTTGGGTTACCGTAATGTTAGGTTGGGCACAAGAAGCCAGCGGCCAGCTTACACATGCTCTGCCACGGCACGACAGTTCATCATCAAGGGTCCTGTCAACAAACATTACTTCACAACCACCAACCCGACCATGAACTCTAACTTTGCCCCTCAACCTTCGCCCTTCAGTCCTACTGCCTCCTTGCCTGTAGCGCATACTGTTGCCGCCCCCATGACCACACGTGATACTGTGCAGCTTAATGATGTTTCTATGCCTATTCATCCTACTGTAGCCGCCCCCATGACCACACGTGATACTGTGCAGCTTAATGATGTTTCTGTGCCTATTCATCCTACTGTAGCCGCCCCCATGACCACACGTGATACTGTGCAGCTTAATGATGTCTCTGTGCCTATTCATCCTACTGTTGCCGCCCCCATGACCGCACGTGATACTGTGCAGCTTAATGATGTCTCTGTGCCTATTCATCCTACTGTTGCCGCCCCCATGACCGCACGTGATACTGTGCAGCTTAATGATGGTTCTGTGCCTATTCTTCCTACTGTTGCCGCCCCCATGACCACACCACCTAGTACTTCTGACCCTCCATCTTCACCCACCAGCCCACCTATCCCCACGCCTCCCCATGACTACATGCTAAGCTGCGCCCTGCTTAACGCCCGCTCCATACCAGCTCACGCCCTTGACATCAACGACCTGATCATAAACAACAAACTCGACCTCCTCATCCTTACTGAAACCTGGCTGAATGAAAGCTCAGACCCAGTCCTATCACTCGCCATCCCACCTGGATATTCCATTTTTAGGAAAGACCGCACCTCTCAGAGAGGTGGAGGAGTTGCCCTCATCGCAAGGGACACCCTTACCATCAGAGAAGCTGAAGGCACCCTTGATAGCAACAGTGACTACCTCCCGCTAAAAATTAATGTCTCGCCCAACTGCACCATATCCATGCACATTGTATACAGACCCCCTGGCCCATGTATGGACTTCCATGACACCCTTATCCCTGCATTGTCTCACAACATCAAAAAGACCTCTCAGGTTCTACTCCTTGGTGACCTCAACCTAGGGCTGAATGACCCTAAAGACTCCCCAGCGAAACACCTCAAGAAGGCACTCTCCAACATCGGCTTTGTGCACTCCATTTCTGACCCCACGCACATCAAAGGGCGCACCCTTGACTGGATCAGTCATCACAACTGCTCCCTTCTCATCACGGCCAATACCCCTATCCCCTGGTCTGACCATCATTACATCCAATTCAACCTCGGAACCAGAAAAGTGGCTCTCTCTGCCATCACCATGCCTCGCCACTTACGCCAGGAGCTCACGCCTCCTCACAGTCGAGAACCTAGCACCCTACCTTCTTAACCCAGCCCTTCAGGCACCCTCTTCTAATAACCCTGACACCTTAGCTGACACCTTCAAGGATCTCATCACGTCAGCCGTGGACGCCATTGCCCCCCTGACTCTCAAAAAAGCTAAGAAAGCCAAACATGTTAACTCATGGTTCTCTAAAGAACTCCTTGACCAACGTGCGCAAAAGAGGATTGCACTATCCTCCTGGAAAGCAAACCCCTCTGAAGCCACTAAGCAGAAATTCAAAGCCATTTCCAAATCCTACAAGACTAACATCACACTGGCAAAGGCTGCCTCCTTCAACACCAGGATCTCCGACGCCAAGTCCGGATCTAAGGAACTGTTCACAATCTTCAGGGAACTTGAAAAACCATCTGCCCCCCCCTCCTCAGTTATCAAAGATGACAAGTGGTGCAACAGCATTCAATCTGCCATGCTAGAGAAGCTCAACACCCTCCAAACAAAAATTCGTGGCCACCAAAAAGCCCTTTCTCATATTATAGCGAACTTCCACGCCAAGCCACCCATCAAGTCCACATCATCCCCGATGTTCGAATTCAAAGACATCACTGAGCAAGAGGTCATCACCCTGCTCAACTCTATCAAACCCTCCAATTGTAAAGGCGATGCCTGCCCAGCCAGCCTCATCAAAGACTCCGTACATACTCTCGCCCCCTTCCTTACAGCCTTTATCAACTCCTCCTTCCAATCAGGCCATGTCCCATCAGGACTCAAGGAAGCGTGGGTACGCCCACTCCTCAAGAAACCCTCACTCGACCCAACCGTCCCGGGGAACTACAGGCCCATCACAACTGTACCATTCCTGCTCAAAATCTTGGACAAAGCAGCCTACCTGCAGGTCCAAAAGTTCTTAGAGGACAACCGTCTCCTCGGCCTGCGGCAATCTGGGTTCCGCCCCCGACATGGCACTGAAACGGCCCTCCTAGATCTAAAGAACCAAATGGATGACCTCAGAGATGTAGGCAAACCTGCCCTCCTTCTGCTCCTGGATCTTTCTGCTGCGTTCGATCTGGTTGACCACAACATCTTGTGTCATCACCTAGCCACCCAAGCCAACTTCTCCCCGAAAGCCTGCCAGTGGATTACCTCCTTTCTCCAAGAAAGGGCCATGAAAGTCTTTTCTGAAGCTGCCGCCGCCACCCCTAGCCTCCTCACCTGCGGTGTCCCCCAGGGATCTTGTATCGCCCCAACACTCTATAACCTCTTCACAAGGCCCCTGTTTAGCATCTTGGATGCCCTTAGTATTTCTTATACCAACTATGCTGACGATACGCAGGTACTGATCCCACTCACGGGCGACTACCTAGCAGATTCCAACACCCTCACCTCTATCTACACTACCATCCAATCCTGGATGGCGGAGAATTGGCTGTGCCTCAACAGCGAAAAGACCGAACTCCTCCTCATTGGGTCACCCTTCACTCTGGGTAACCTCGGAGATCAGTACGCCTCCTTCTCCATTGATAACATTCAAATCAAGGTCTCGAACCATGTTAAGACACTCGGAGTCTACCTTGACTCCGACTTGTCCATGGATAAACAGGTCAATGCGATCGCTGCATCCTCAGCCTACTACTCCAAAGTCCTCAACGCAGCCAGGCCCTTCTTGGCCCGTCAAAATTGCCTCACGATTGCCAGGGCAATTATCGGGTCAAGACTTGACTACTGTAATGCCCTCCTCGTGGGGACATCCAGCAAAAACCTGGCCAAACTGCAGCTAGCCCAGAACAATGCGCTAAGGGCAGCTACCGGTACCTCTAGAAGAAACCATATCTCCGAAATCAGAAGGCAAGCACACTGGCTCCCTGTCAAAGAGAGAATTGTTTTTAAAACTCTTGCTCTCACACACAAATGCCTTCACGAACTTGCCCCTCCTTACCTGACCAACAGAATTATTAGGCACACCGCCAAGAGACCTCTCAGGTCCCCCTATGCCAACACAATCGTCACGCCTACTACTCGGAAAGTGCGCGCTGGTGGCTTCAGCTTCCCCACCCTAGCAGCCACTCACTGGAACGCTCTGCCACCTCACCTAAGACTCATTCAATCCCACCTAGCCTTCCGTAAGGCTATCAAAACCAGACTCTTTGTTTAACCTGAACCTGTATCGTCCACTGCATATATGCCTACCAATCTGTAACTAAGAGCCCTCCTGGCACCTGTCTGTAATCCTAAGTTTTCTTATCCTCTGTAACAGCGCCTCGATGCCTTATGGGCTGCAAGCGCGCTTAACAAATGCAAATAAATAAAAATAAATAAAAATTATTTGAACACCTGTTCAGTTATTATTTGAAACATACTAGTGAAATTTAACCTTAAGTTAATTTGTGGTTTAACTTACTATTTTCTCTTTTTTCTTATCTAATTGTTTTTTTCAATCCCTAACACTCCTACCCTTCACCCCTCCCTAAAATGGCCATTCTTTAATTTAATTTCCTTGTTTTTAATTTGTGTATTTCTGATTTCAAAAATTCGTTGACTTGAATGTTTTTTACTTGATAAATCAATGGCTCTCATATGTTGTCAATATGGGAATATCATGGTATGTGCTTAACATTGGTAAATTATCAAATTATAAAAAACTTTTTGTAATACGAATAGCCCTGATTTGAAAAAGATGATTTAGTCATCGAAACACCTGTAATCACAAAGGGCACCAGAATATCTCATACTAAACCACAAGATGTGGAGTTTCTGAACACTGTAAAGGGAATCATTTGTCATCCTTTTCAGTTATTTGTGGGCGCTTGGGAATAAGTCAATGTAACACCCTAAAGAGTTATATATGTAACTAGGTTGCACCCCACAATGTCAGTCCAAATTTGTAAATTTGCCATTCTTACCAAGTGTGTCCTGTTGGTGACACAAAGCAGTAGGCGGATATGCGGCTGCCCATGAGAGTCCGAAGTAGGCTATACAGATGCTTGACGTGCCTGAATGGTGGAACAACAGGCATTTTATTAGCCGGAAGTTTTGGAGCATTCTAATGACACTGATTATCCCATGTAGTATCTTTGTAATATATGCAGCAGTTAACCGCCCCTGAATCCGATAAATTAATAAGGACCCCGACTCAAACGGGTCTCATCTCATGGGGTAAAACCTGTGTAGTGTCAGGTGGTACGTTTTAGCCATTCCCCAAAAGTTGTTACTGCAAAGGTGTTACAGTGAGTAAGTCCCGTGATTGGTTGGTGACCCCCACTGTCCACCCAGAGGGTGCGTGGTTATGATTGGATGAGCCAGGAGCCCCCGAGCCTGGCCTGGGACTAACTCTGTGCCCAGCCGCGTAACACCTGTGAATAGGGCCTTGTGTAATTATGTATCAGCAAGGTGCAATTATGTGTCAGCATCATGGCGGTGTGAATCCCATAGCCATAATGAGCGTGCTCTGGTTCCCAATGCAGTATGGTAATGTGACTGTAACAACATTGTTGCAGCTATTGTCTGGACGGCAGGACAGGTTGCTCTTCTCAGGCCATAATCTTGGCAGCCCCTCAACTCAGCCTGGTCACGTGCATAGAGACCATAGTTTGTTTTTCGGCTGCGAAAGGTGATGCGGCTTGCAACCGGAAAAGACACCATTAGTACCATGGTCTAACTGGCCAGGGTACTAATGGCAATACGCACCTCGCCGGGGGGCCATTACTGCATCAGGTAATGCCCATGGGGCCTTTGTTAAGGCCCCAGAGGCATTACCTGATGTGTTAATGGCCTAAACATGCACTTGCTTCTTAAGAGGTGGGCCTGCTTGAGTCAAGGTGATGCGATCCATCTGCACATTTTATGTCCCTGGGTGGGCCCCAGGCTTTCTGAGATGTTGGGGGTCTCCTATCTGCACAACTCGGCTTCAGCGCCTCTCTGCAAGGAGCAGTCTTCTATGCGTGGTGAAAAAGAGAGGTTTACTGGTCCCATATTGGTTAAAGGCCTGTCTGTTGCTTAGTTTGTTCTTTTATAGGTGTAAGGTGGTATCCTGCACCAGCACGTTAATTGTAAGGTTTGCCCCGATACCCTTCAGTTTGCTTGTCTGGTTTGCTGGAGCCCTCCCCTGCTTTGTTTTCATCTGCCCTGCACATTTTTTAATTTAGCTATGCCCCGTGGCTTTACTGTGTTTTCATCTGTCCTGCTAATTTTGAATTTAGCTGTGCCCAGTGGCTTTACTGTGTTTTCATCTGCCCTGCTAGCTTTGAATGTAGCTGTGCCCGGTGGCTGCATTGTGTTTCATCTGTCCTGCTGTCCTTTATTGCTCCATCTCTTCCACTTGCACCCCCCTGTTTTCTCCTCTAGTATCCCCACGCCCCCTTCCATTCTTCCTTCATTCCCCACCCTCTCTCTCTCCTCTTCCTTCTCTTCCACATCACCCATGGTGCTCTCTGTTTTTCCTATCTTCTCCAACTGTTTATCTATCGACTACCCTACCCTTCTCACTAGGTCTGGTACCAAGAAGTTCAAAAAGGATATCCTGGTCTCCAACCCAGGCCTCCCTATAGCTGATACCTACACCAGTGCTTCCTCCAGACAGACCCTCACAGACATCCTCTTTGTCGTTCCTTCGCCAGACCTATAGACCCCTCATACGGTCTCTGTGCTCTCTCCTTCTCTTCCTCTCCCATAAATGGTAGCACTCGGCCCTCCTGGCTTCCTTCCTCTCCTCTAAAATCGTCCTCAATGTTTACCTCAACGGCACTCTCTTGGTCCAAGGCCCTCAGGCCGACCTTCTCCTCTTTGATCAACGCTTCCCGCGCCTTATACATTTAATTTCGTCTCCTGCTGTTCCTTCTCTACCTTCTTCAGCTCCCTTGCCTCTTTCCTTTGCCACTGCTTTGGTGCCTTCTTCCTCCTCCTCGGCTACCTTGCCCTCTCCTCTGCCCTCCCTCTGGCTCCTTCTACATCTCCACAGGGAGTACCTCTGATTTGTACCCCTCCTTATAAGTCTTTCAAGGAAGTCAACCTTCTCCACCTCACCACTATTAACTCTTGCTCAGCTGTCAAACACTCCTCTGACATCTGCTGTCTCCTGCAAGAACTCTACCTTGATGTCCTTGGTCTCACAAAACATGGTTCACGGACAGCTCTGTTACGCGTTTTGACACTCTCCTTCCTGATGGCTACAAGATCCTCTCTGAGCCCAGATCCATCGGTTCCGGTGGGGGTGTAGCCTTAATCTTCCCAGAGTGGATTTGAGCCTCTATCATTCCTATGCAGGCCCACTCCTCCTTTGAATGCCTGTCTGTAGGCTCTCTCTCTCTCTCTCTCTCCTGGCCACTCCTTCACAGTGGCTACTATATACTGGCCTCCTGGTCTGATCACCTCCTTCCTCTCTGAGTGGGCTGACCTCTCTTCTTCCCTCCTGGCCTCAACCACTCAACTCCTCCTCTTTGGATACTTTAACATCCACCTCGATGCTTCATGTCCTGCAACAGGAGTCCTCTGCGACCTCTACGACTCCCTCGCTCTATTCTTCCCTCTGGCCCGACTCACTCTGCAGGGTACACTCTTGATGTTTTCATCTCCAACTCTCTCACCACTCCTCTCTCCTGAAGTGACCACTTTCTCCTCTCATCTCTCTCTTTCTACCCCTCAGGCCAAGTCTACCTCCACACTGCCACCCACCCTCTCAGTCATTCGACCCATGAAGCGTGTGTCAGTTGAGGCTTTCACTGCATCTTTCTCTACCCCTCCTGCACCTCTGTCTGACACACACACTGTCACTGAACTTTCCATGCTCCACTCTGCTATCTCGGATACTCTCGATGTACTTGCCCTTGTTAGGATGATCCGCATGAAGCCTAAAATCAAGTGCAACTCCTTGTATGACTCAGACCTCTTCACCCTTAACGCAATTGGAGGGTGGCTGAGAGGAAATGGTTGGCATCACCCTCTGACAAACTGGCCTGTCACCTGCTCCAAAGGCAATACCGACTCTTTGTCCTCACTAAGAAGAGAGCCCATATCCAAGCCTGCGTTTCTGCAGCATCTAACAACTCAGCTGAGCTCTTTAAATTCTGCAAGGAGCTGGCCAATCCTGCCGGAGTCTACTTCTCCTGTCCCTTCCTAGGCTCTCTGTACGGCCCTGGCTTCTCACTTCATCTCTAAAACTCAGAACATCCTGTCCAAGCTCTCGGCTTCTCCTGCTTGTCTGCCCACGCTCTAATCTTCCTCTGGCCCCCCCTACGCCCACCCCCCTCCCTTCTCTGCCTGTCCTCTTTTCTCCCCCGATGAGGTTTCTAGACAAGTCCGATCTATGAAAACCTCATCTAAAAAGGTTCTTCCCTGTCCTTCCAAAACCATCAAGGACCACATTGACTCCCTCGCCCCAGCCTTGGCTGACTTCTGCAGCCACTCCTTCATCGCCGGTACCTTCCCCTCCCCCTGTGCACCCTCTTCTCAAGAAGACCTCAGACCGACCCCTCCCTTCTGGCTTATTATCGCCCAATCTCTATCACTCCCTTCCTTGGCAAACTCCTGAAAAAGCTGCGCATCTGTTGACTGTCTCTATGACCATCAGTCTGGTTTCAGAGCAGCCAGAGCAAGGAAACTGTTCTCCTGAACATTAGTGAAGACCTGCTCTCTAACCTTGATTCTAATCTCCCCTCTGTTCTCATCCTACTTGATCTCTCCTTTGCCTTTGACACAGATAACCATGCCATCCTGCTCAACCGGCTGCGTGATAATCTGGGTATGTCTGATCAGGCTCTGGCCTGGTTAACTTCTTTCTTCTCTGACCGACCCTCTCAGGTCCCACTTGGGTCCTTCCTCTCCTCTATCTCTCTCTCCACCTGAAGTGTTTCCCAGGGGTTTAACCTCTCTCCCTGGTTGTTCAACAAATCACTGGCACCTCTCACCCAAGCATTGCTGCTTCTGCGCTAACATCCAATGCTATGCAGATGACACCAAGCTCGCTTTCAGGCTCCCCACTGCCGCCTCTTCGCTTTCTCTCATCCCGGATTGTCTCTCTGCAATCCAAGTGTGGTGCGCCGCCAATGATCTCTGCCTGAATTCCAGCAAGACGGAGATCTTCCTCATTGGCACACCAACACCCTTCTTTCCCCTCACTCTCTGGCTGGCCTCCCTTTGCCCTGTTCCTGCTCCCACTTGCGAGGCAAAGAATATCAGGGCTATCTTCAACTCCACACTCTCCTTCTCTCCTCACATCTCCGACGTCTCTAAGAAGTCAAACTACCAACTCCACCTCCTCAGAGGTATTCCCCCTCTCCTCTCCTTCCCCCAGAAGCTCACTGTTTCTAGAGCCCTGGTTCTCTCTAGGCTTGACTACTGTAACAGTCTCTTTTTAAATCTGCCTGCCTCTACTCTCTGCCCTCTGCAACTCATCCAGAACAGGACTGCGAGACTTGTCCTTGGCCTCAAGCCCATTGATCGTATCTCTCCAGCACTGAAATCCCTCCATTGGCTCCCAGTGGCTACAAGGATGAAATTCAAGACCCTTTGCTTTGTCCACAAGGCCATCTGGGGCCTGGGACCAAAATATCTCCAGCTTTCTCTTCTGAAGTATCTTCCTACTCAAGCCCTTTGCTCCTCCACCTCCAGCTACCTCAGGATCAGGTGCTTTTTCAAGCAAAAAGCTGGGGGCAGATCTCTCTCTTCAGCCCCCTGGATCTATGAAACTCGAGCAGAACCATCTCCAGTTCCAGAAGCAGCTCAAGACTTTCCTCTCTGCTTCTGCCTTCCCTCTTCCTCTTCCCTGCTGATCTCTTGTCTGATATTGCAATCTTTACCTGGCTACGCTCTGAACCACAGGCCCAGGTCCTTGCCCTCCCAGCTTCACACCTGCACTGCCACCTGGCAACCCTGCACTTGGGGCTGCATCTGTAACCCTACAGCCCCCCTATCTGCATTTTCTATCACTTTCTGTTCTGCACGTAAACTTGCACTGCCACCTGTTGGTCGCACTTCTTGTTTTTTGATATTTAGATCCTATGTCCTGCACTTCTTCCTACTCCCCTTCCCTCAGCACTTTTCCCCTTTCCTCTACCCTGCACTTGTGCGATTTCAATGTCACTGGGCCTATTAAGATCGTTGTCGTGATCCCCCCCTTATTCACCTCCCCTGCCTCATCGCGCTTTGAAACACTTGCGTATGGGAGCGCTATAAATACAATACCATATCATATCATCTTTGTAATAAATCCAACCGTAGATACCTTCCTGTAGTATTTCCTCGGTACCCTTAGCTATGTATTGGCTGTGTGGACAGAGCCCTTACGTTGCTTTGTTTGGGTAGTCAAAGTAGTGAAGGGTATCTTCCTGTAGTCAAGAAAAGACAGTCAGGGTCATTACGACCCCGGGTGTAGCCGTGCTGGTAAAAACGTCACGGTTGCCGCCGGAGTTGTATTTTTTTCTGGCACCTGGCAATGGGGAATCTCCGGGGCATTACAACCCCGGCAGTCCCTGAAGCTAGGCGCCGGAAAAAAAGGCTCCCCATTCTGGGAATGGGGAGGACGGATGCACCGGCCATGTGTGCAACAGTGCCGCTGCATCCGTCAAGGTCAGACCTAGCGGGCGGAAGGGCATCCCGCCTGCAAACTTGTACTTTGCCAGTCTGGTTACAACAGTGCCGGTAAGCCTACCGGCACTGTTACCGGACCGGCAATGTTATAATGAGGCCCAGTGTTATGGTAGAAAATACCGTACTAGTGATGAAGAGAGAAGCAGTGTTGTAGTGGAAAACACTGCGCTCCTCCTAAGCTCGAATGAAGGAGATATCTTAGAGATATTGTCCGGCATGTGTTTTTTAGATAAGATGTCTTTTGTGTAAGAGTGAGAAGTATAATTACGCAGATGACACGCAAGTTCTCCTCCCCCTCTCCGGAGACTACGACCTAGACTCAGAAGCCCTCCTCAAAATCTACTCGACTATCCAAACCTGGATGGCTATCAATGGTCTCTGCCTAAACGGAGATAAAACCGAAATCATCATCCTAGCCCCCAACGAAACACTAACCAAACTCAGCCCCAATTATTCTCACATGATCATCGACACTATTAGCATACCTGTCTCCTCTGCCGTCAAGACCTTAGGAGTCTACATTGACGCCACTCTCTCAATGACTAGACACACCAGCGCCATCGCCTCAGCTTCTGCTCTGACCACCAAACTCATTTATGCCATAAAACCCTACCTCACCACGCCCAACTGCCTCTCCATAGCCAGAGCTACTATAGGCGCCAGATTGGACTACTGCAACGCCCTCCTGGCAGGCACATCGTCAAAAAACCTAAGCAGGCTCCAAATAGTGCAAAACAATGCCCTCCGCGCTGCACTACACATCCCCAAAACTGACCATATTTCACAGGCCAGAAGACTTGTCCACTGGCTCCCAGTCAAGGAAAGAATCAACTTTAAAATCCTCACTCTCACACACAAGTGCATCAATCACACAGCACCCCCCTACCTATCTGAAACTATAACTAAGAACTCTTCCATCCGTCCCAGAAGAAGCCATCACGCCAACCAACTCTGAGTACCCACTGTAAAAAGAGCCAAAGCCGGGGGCATTGGCTTCCCACACATAGCTCCTAAGCTCTGGAATGCCCTCCCTAAGTCACTCAGAGCAGAACCTTCTCTGTATTCCTTTCGCAAATCTCTCAAAACCACTCTATTCAACTAACTCCATCCTTCCTTCACCCACACCAGCTCGCATGCATCTGATACGAAATGTGTCTGATACGAAATGTGTCTTGTAATGAAAATTGCTTTGTAACCATCTTCCTTCCACGGTAACCAGATTATGTATGTCTTCATGTAACAGCGCCACGATGCCCCCGAGTTGACGTGCGCTTTAAATAAATCCGAATAAATAAATAAAATAAATAAATAAATTAAAGTAAATAGCAAAGCAAGGTGATTGCTGTGAAAGCAACTAAGATGAGTGATTGTGGGGAAAGACTAGAAAACCGGAAGGGGAAAGAAGGTGGTTTTTTGGCTAGAAATTGTGTGCCGCAGGTTCAACTTTGGTGTTATTTTTGGTGAAATTATTTTGGATAAATTGGGTTGGAGTATGCAGTGAATCATTTGTGTCTGGTATTTCCTGGCTATAAGGTGAAGATTTTAAAGTACCATCGGGAATGGCTGCCAGAATCTGAGGGTAACATGCTCAATTCTTGGCCTGCTGGGGGGACCTATGATAAGGGGATATTGGAAAAGGTGCATACTTTTTTAACTACAAGGCACAAGAGTTCAAAATTGGGGAAGCAGTTAAATGTACCAGAGCTATGGAGGATGTATGAGAAAGTTGGGAAGGCCCATAATGTTAAATGCTCGGAGGATGGACCGAAAAAAGAGGGTGCACGAATTCCTTCTGCACCGAGCCCATATGGGTGCTATCCTTTATCACCCTGAGAAGGGTTTACAGACCCTGAGTTCAAACCTCCATTTTCTCCAGTGGTTGCAATGACGAACACAGGTAACTCCTACATTAGCTACAATTCCTAGAAAATGGGATATTGAGGAAAGTAGAAGGATAACTCCTTCAATGGTTAGGGCTGTAGAAAGGTTGACAACGGAGAGCGGGAAAGGAATAACTCCCCCGACTGCTAAGTTAGCAGAGAGATTAAGGGTGGGGGAACGAGAGAGAGTGAGACCGGCAATCAGAAAAGTAGATGACGGGTTGTCAATTAGTGCAAAAGAGAAGACTATGGGCCTCATTACGACCCAGGCGGTCCGGAAATAACGGTGGCGGTAAACCCGCCGCCACCGTTGTTTCCGGACCGCCTGAGTCCGACCCCTGCAGGCGGGAGGTGATGTTCCCGCCAGGTCTGACCTGGCGGGTTTAACACCTCCCGCATGCAGGCGGACGAGGAAACACCGGCAGCATTACGAGATGCTGCCGGTGTTTCCATGATCCCCATTTCCATCGAGTCCCATAGGACTCAATGGGAATGGGGATTTACACCATTCCGCCTCCGTGATTCCCGGAAAACCGGGGTTGTAATGCTCTGGTAATTCCGGGAATCACGGAGGCGGAATGGTAATACGAGTCCGGCATTAATCAGGCGGTTTTACCGCCTCGGTTAACGCCGGACTCGTAATGAGGCCCTATGCCTTTTACCTCTAGGATAGAGAATAGGCTGTGAATGGCAGTAGAGGCACTGGAGCTGAAAAAATTGGAAGAAGTGCTGAAGCTAGCGAAGGAAGAGGTAGTGCTGGTACGGTGGCACAGAAGTGAAGAGCAGGAAGAAGTGAATAGACAGGCAAAGGACGTAGAGGAAGGAAGGTGGAGACATGGACAAGTCATTGTTAGGTTGGATAAATCGATTATCAAAGAGGTCAATGTGGATCTGGAGAACAGAAGTATTGATATGGGTACAATATTCGAGAATGGAGAATGGGAGCTGGGAACCTACAGTAGTGCTGAGTATGGTTCCGTGCCGCTAGCAGTGTCAGGGGAAGTGATAACATGAGTAGGAGACATAGGGGAATGGGAATCGAATGTTGAGCAGAGAGTAGCAACCCCACCTCCCGCTCCAGTAGCAGCGATAGAGATTATACCATGGAATCATAGGACGTGCAGTGGTACCTGCATCGCTGTAGTAAGTAGCAGGGGAGAGATGTACTTATTTATTTAATTTCTTATATAGCGCATCACGCCCAAAGGCCTCAGTGCACACAAAGAGAGAGGGACAAACAGACAGAAATGGACTAAATTAGGGACCAGGTATCAAATCGAGAAGAGAGGATTTAGGGCCTCATCAGAGGTTGGCCGGTAATGCTCTTGCCACTGTGTTACCGCTCTGCCCAATTTCGAGTTTGGGCAGAAAGCTGAAGATTTACCTCCAGCAGCTTTCTTCCCATTTTCAGCACTATTGCTGCTGGCACTATTACCGCCGGTGGTAATATCGCCGAAATGACTCAGAGTCCCATGGACTCTTAACAAAATGGGGAATTACAGCCTTAGCAGTACTTGGGATCCGGCGCAAATTGTGCCGGACCGAGTAGCAGTAACGCTAGTTGCATTGAAGGTATTGCGGCACAATTACTGCTGGGATACCTCCAAGGCCGTGATAAGGCCCGTAGTCCTTAGAATCAAAAAGGTGGGTTTGTACTGCCTTCTTAAAGTTGGCCATGCATGAAATCTCACTTATACTATTCGGAACTGAGTTCCATAAGGCAGGTGCACACACGTTAAAACTCGTGGCACCGACTATTTTTAACTTGTGTTTAAGGATAGTGAGTTTTTTGGATCCGTTGTAGTGTAGGGTTCTCACTACAGGTGCCTTATGGAAACGCTTTATCAGGTACTCAGGGGCTTTACCTGATAGGCATTTATGAATAAGAGTGAGAATTTTGTGAGTTATTCAGAGACAGACGGGGAGGCAGTGAAAATATCTTGTAGCCTCTGTTATGTGGCCCCTTCTATTCTTCGCACATTACAGCTTACGGCTCCACTCTGAGCCACCTGGAGAATGTGAACGTTATTTTTTGTAGCGCCAGCTAGCAGACTGTTGTAGCAGTCAATACGAGTATTGACCAGTGCAGAGGCCACTGATGACAAACTAGTCATGGACAAGTAGGGTTTGATACATAGGCGCAAGAAGTCTTCACCTGCAAAATGTGTTTTTTCATATTAAGGCTGGAGTGAAGAAGGACACCTAATGTTTTCACATGAGGGCTGACTTGAATAGAACAGTTGGCTATTTTCAGAAGGCTGTATTTTGCATCCCATTTTTTCAGCCGTTTATTCGAACCTATGAGCATCAGCTCGGTTTTGTCATTGTTAAAGGAAATTCTGGATAAGATTGTATACTCTATTGGCAGTGTCAGTATCAAGTAAGTAATCACCTGTAAAATGAAAGACAAGCTGAGTTTCGTCAGCATAATTAGAATATTTAATACGGATGCCATCCAACAAGTCAAAGAGTGGGCGTGCAAAAACATTAAAAGTGTGAGAGGCATGTGCCTTGTGGAGCACTGCAAGCCAGTATCTCAGGTGGGGTCTGAAAGCCCCTAGTTACGATCCTAGCTGATCCTGGGCTCAAAAAAGATGCTATCCATGCAACTGTATGATCAGAACAATTTGTGAGTCCACCCAGCCTCTTGAGCAGCAGAGAATGATCGACTAAATCAAAAGCTAATGAGAGGTCTAACAGCATGAGCAGGGCGACTCTACCATTGTCAAGCATTTTGACCAGATTGTATCTTGTATTTTGACCAGATTGTCGCTCAATTAAAAAAGCATTGCGGCCTCGGTGTCATGCATAGCACGAAAACCAGACTGTTTTGCACCCAATAAATTGTGTTTGTTTATATTTTTGTAGTTGAAGGTAATCCGCCCTGTCAATAGCCTTCAGTAAGAAAGGAACTGTCGTAATGAGGCGGTTGTACCCCACAACCTCTGGATCAAGGGTTGTTTTCTTGAGTATTAGTGTAATCGATTCCTTCTTTAGGCATTGTAGGACTACAGCGGTAGAAAAAGAGGAGTTAATAATGTCAGTAATTAAGGGGGCAAGACACTGCATTGACTCCTTAATGATGGTGACCGGCAAGTGTCACCAGTACAAACAGTAGGCTTTAGCCCAGTGACAATGCCAATGAGTTAATCGTTGGTAAGTGGGCTAAGGGAGAATATGGGAACTGTGTCTGAGACATGAGTGAGATCTTCATCAGTGGTAGGGAGAAGGACACAGCGATTAGTAAGATCTTGGCGGTGGATATTAATAGCGTCTTTCTGGGATCTAGTTTTAGTCAAGAAACCATCTTGGAGCTTTTTACACCAGATGTCTCTTTGTTGTCCAGCAATGTGTGGACATGTTATTCCCTCCAATTCTTTCAGGATCAAAAAGAGCTCTTTTTTGTCTGATCTGGCATTGGATATTCTAGTATTATAGCTATCCTTCTTAGCAGAAAAGATAGCTCATTTATAGTCTGCTGCTGCAGTTTAATATTTGACCAGGGTATTGGAGCAAAGTATTTTCCTCCATAGACTTTCTTACAGTCTCTTGGTTTTTATGTAGTTTATAACTTCTGTCAAGAACCAGGTTTTATTGAGGACTTTAGTTTTTACTGTTTTGTCGGCAAGAGGAGCCAGTTTGTTGGTAACTATAGTGGTGATATTCATAAAGTTACAAACAAGGGAGTGTGTCTTCTTGGTTTGCGGGATATTAGATACCAATGGGGTGGCAAGTTCAGCAAAGGCTTCAGGGTTATCCCTCCAGAGGATTCTTGCTCTAATTTTCTATCTAGGATTTAAGTTAACCTTTTTGTATCGGATTGGGAGTAGGAGATCAATAGTTATAAAATAATATTCTGTACAGGGACTGGGAATAAATTTAGGAGTAGTAGTCTGAAGATTACGAGTTAGTATCCAGTCCATGACCAGCTCTATGCGTGGGTACACTAACAATTTTGTTGAATCCAATAGCCTGGAGAGCAGAGCAAAGTGAGACTGCATTAGGATCTTTGCTGTTGTGTTCCCAGTGATTAAAGTCTCTTAATATGATGGCCCGAGTGTTGGATTTGTCAAAATCCGCAATCAGAGCTAAGAGGTGTTCTTCAAACATAGGCAGGATGGAGGGAGGATGATATAGAATTAGAAAACTGATAGAGGTATTTTTGTCAGTCTGTAATTTAATCAATAAATATTCACAGCTGTCTAGAGCATTAGGAGAGAGAATGTGGATGTTTAAATGTTCTTTCATAATAATTGCAACCCCACCTCTCCTACCTTCACCACGGTCTGTGGGTACAATTTTATAACCAGGTGGGGTGGCTTGTTGGGCTGCATGGTTGGTAGTGGCAGAATGCCAGGTTTCTGTTTGGCAGATCATGTCTAGATCTTGTGCAAGTAATACATCTGCCACTTCTGTAGCATGTTTGACTTCTGAGAGAGTATTAAGTAAGGATACTGTGATATCCTAGCATAACATCTTCTATGTGTGCTTTGTGTCTATGTGAGTGAGCAGTGGAGCTTGGAGTGTTGGTGCGAGGCCTGGAATGGGGTGAGTATAAGGGTTCCAGGAAAGGACGGTTGGGGTATTGGCAGGGAGAGTGCCAAGGGAAGCAGAAGCACATCACCTGATCTGCTTTCTCACTTTCCCACTGTAACTGGAACAATAAAGAAGATTTACCTTTTTCATAACCCTGGCTCTGGTGTGGTTCCTGAGTATCCTGCCTGTGTCTTAACCACACCAAGATACATCATTTGGCGACGAGGAGCAAAAGAACCTGAAGGACAGTGGGAAGCAGTTGAATAATTGAGAAGGAGAACCAGAGAGAAGGAGAAGTGAGGCCTCAGAGGTGATGTCGGACCAGGTGAAAAGCAGGGTCTATAGAAGTTGAAGTGGAGGCCGTAGCATGTGGAGAGCAGATGGTCCATGCTACCTGGAGGTCTATGAGGACTTGGAGCGGTGTAAGTCCTGCAAGGCACAAGGAACTGTGATAGAACATTCCTTGCAGGCAGCCAGAAGAAGCTGTCGATGCTGGCATATAAACGAGATGATCGGCAACAGCAAATCCAGAGAGCGCGATGCAGCGGTGAGAAAGTTAAAATGAAAATGCAGGCGTTTTAAGTGGCCAGCCCATTGTTAAGTGACTTCAATTCAGCAATCCCACTAAGTCAGTGCCTCGTCTGGGACGCCCAAGGGAAGCCCTTATTTATATATTTTTATGACAAGTTATACTCTGGATGATAAACCCTTATATAACGCCCCTCTCTTTGAATCCCCCTGACCTCACTGAGCCAAGAAGTAGGGTTGTTTTGCAATTTAAAAGGTTTATTGAGAAAGTAAACAATATATATATATATAATACTTTTATAATAAATTAATACTTGATATCACACTTAAGAATATGACGGTGATCAACAATGGATAATATTACAATTGTACGCTTATTTAATGACTTGGGAGTTGATATAGGAAGGGAAAGGTAACTGAGAATGCTTTTATGGTTTCAAGGAAAAACAATGATGGAAAGAATGCAGTACAGAAATAACTGATAGGGTTTCACAAGAGATAATATGTTCACTTTTCCCCTCATGGCAATTCACTCCCCCCCTATGCAATATAAGGAGATGGAAGGAGAGCACACACTTTTCAGGAACACAAACAAAATGCAATACAAAGTTCCAGTTCCCTCCAGCGAGCTTAGAGGAAAACAGGTATGATTTTAAAGCAGGCAAATCCTTTTAAATGTGGTGGCAATGAAGTAAAAATATGCTAAAAAATTATTTTAATTCCCTATAGGAGATTCAGGGTAGGTGATAGCTACTTAAGATTAGTTCAAGTCCCACTGGCAATGATTCAGGGATGGTTATCATGTTGAAAACAGAATTCAATAACGGAAGCAAAAGACAGATATTTTTACACGTGGTTGAAATGAAGCAAAATGTCAATTTGCGGCAATTTTTCCGAATGCGTTGAGCGCGATTACGGAATAACTATAATGAATAGAGAGTCGGTTTTAGACTTGTTGGAAAACTTAGAATCTTAGCTTTAAAATGAAAGTTAAATCTCGTTCCTAGCCCACACGGTTCCATGTGGAGATAGATTTTCAGAAATGAAATTAAAGTTTCAGAATGACAGATGCGCTGTGGAAGTTTTTGAATCAACAGGATGGACACACGATTTCTTATGATGCAGTTCTAATAGGTCAAAATAGTTTGAATTACATTATTTTAAACTAAGAGACTGGTTTTACACCGTTCTGGCTGAGTACTCACACTATAAATTTGACATAGACTGTCAGGGTCTGGTCAGGTTTGGACTGGACTCCGGGCGGTTGGTTCTGAAGTCACAGCTACCTGGGTCAGCTCTGCTCTGCTGGTCAGGATCTCTGGTTCTGCTCACAGCGATCTGGTCTGGTCTGGTTTGTGGTTCTGGATTCAGCACTGCTTTCTGGGTACTGGCACAGGGTTCTAGCCAGGATCAAACAGCTCAGCCCGGCTGTTTGAATAATTTGCAAAAGATTTTGAGGCCTGCTGAAAAAGGATTTAGCTGGTGGTTCAGGCCTCTCTGCTACAAGTTCTGAAGTCTGGATTCTAAGTTCTGGAGATGGTCCTTCTGGATATTGTCTGGTCCGGCAAAACGCTGCGCAAGAAAGTGGAAAGTGAATGTCCCTGTCTGGCTTTCAGTTGCTCTTTTTATGTCTTTTGAAAGTGGGTGGGTCGGCTCATTCTGCATGCCCAACCCTCTCATGATTTGATAGGTCAAGGATTCTCTGTGACCTGATTTGAGAAGGGATAGTGAGTCAGAGTCTTACAGTCTATTGAAGAAACGCCCCTTTGCTTTTACTTAGAACATGAATTTTTCATAACTAACAGGTTTTCCAAATGCACACGTTGTTGAAATTACATACACATTTCACAGATTAATTTAAGATACACTCTCGCCCAACTCTGATCCCCCTCAGAGCCTGGGTTCAAAAATGGCAACATTTTGTGTTTTTTAGTGACTTTCGCCATATTGGTTTTTCCTCAAAATTTACACAGACCTGCACGCCTTCCCTGAGCATATTACTGGAAATTACTATGTCTCTATCCTAAACACAGTGTCTGCAATATTAATAAATAGCGGGGTTCGGTCCCAGAACACCGCACAAAGTGGAGTTTGGTCTCAGATCGTGAGGGCATTTTCCATATTAAGGACCCCCAAATTGTACATTTCTGTGAGCTTAATACAAGAATTTATAAGCAATTTAACTTAAACATATATTTGCTGCAATATGAATCCACAATCCAGTCTGGCCCGCCCACAGAAGCTTGGTGAGTCAGAGATCACAGGCCTCTCCTTCTTCCAGAAGACTTGTTTACAGTCCACACCCAAAATCAGCATACCCCATTCAATTGAAAAGGGTCTATTGTGTTGTGTCCTGCAGGCTGCAGGGGAAACTCCTCCTTCTCAATCAACAGGGTCATGTGATATCCTGGGCTGTTGTGTGTGTCTCTGAGGTGTTAATGGTTCTCAGGAAAAGCAAGTCTTTTGAACTTTTAATTACATAAGACCCCCTTCTGTTCACTGCACAGTTCTGCAAGACAGCTCTCCTGTCAGGATTTATAGAGCGCCAGCGCTGGCCAGTGTCCAATGCCGGTACTGCACCTATTTTTGACAGCTGTCTTGAATTAATAAATTTCAAAAAGAAAGGATTTTACTTGATAGTATATGATCCTTGCTTGACATGGCATTGATGTGGATCTGCAGTAGAGTAAAGTAAAACACTCAACCATAGTTGGATTTTTGTTTGATGGTTTCGGGCCCATGATCTTAGCAATTTTTGACATTAATAAAAACGGATTTTGAACAGAACCATCTTTCTTTGCACTGGTGGGTGGCAGGTCAGGGGACCATTTTGGTGTGCGCAAAACTGCGCGGTTCTCCTGGATTCTGGCACAAATGTGGGCTTTTCCGCCATCTTGGATTTCCTAAGCCCACAGCACCAAATGTTGCAGCATAATAACTTGAACGTGGGTCAAGACACCCAACACCATGTTGGTAAGGAGCAGCGCATAAGGTACTGTGGGGAGAGTTATGAGTGGCCGGACGTATTTTAAACCCCTGGAGAGGGTACATCAGGGCTGTGGGTGGTGCGCGCGCCCAGCCGGCTCTCCCACAGTTGCGTTCCAGCATGTCCGTTGAGCTGGAACGCGGGGACAGGGGCCCGGCACCATTATTCCCCATCTCCATGTTCGGAGAATGTATCAGAGGAAAGGCCCTCTTGAACGTGTGCACGCTGGCACGTTGCTGATGACATCCGCACGTCTGAGAAGTTTTGTTTCCCGAGGGGAATCTTGCAGACGGAAAAGCCCTGCTATGAAGTTTTAGTGACTTCCGGTTACAGTTCTTATTTGGAGGTACATTTTGGCACGATGGAACATATTACGCAATACGTTTACGGAAAGTTTATTTTCATGTCAGCGACCGTATTATGGACATTAACGTGATGCCGGATGCAGCACCAGCTGAGAGTGGAGCATTCATGGAGGTTTGAAGTATTTGCAATACGGCATACATTGAAGTAAGAAGCGGCATCAAGGCAATATTTTTTTTTCTTTTCCCTGTGATTTGGTTCACGCGGTCTGACTATGAGGAACATGGCAGCACATAGTAGAGGTGCTTTTAATTTATTGCCAGTTTTATTTTTTTGGAGGTTGATGAGAGAACTTTTATTTTTAATTGACGTTATGTAAACTTTTAAAGTGTTTGACAGGGCAGTAAACACTTTGATGCAACGGCCATGGAAGGATTTTGGCTACATGTTTTCAAGAAAAGTGTTTTGTTTTTGAAAAAAGACGATGACTAGTATATGGGGACCAAAGTGGGCAAAACTAAAAATGGATTTATTGTGTGTTGGAGCACTATTGTCGCGTGAATGCTGGGAATGGAACATGGCGAGTTGTGAGGTATAGGATGTTGCTGAATGGGAAGGGAGTCGAAATACAGTTAGTCTATTGTTAGAAATACATGCACAATGTTTATTATTCATCCTGTACGGCATATTCGTGGGGATTGTTGATGAATATGCGCAGGGTTTAGATGGTTTAGAAGATTTCTTAAAGGTTTTAAATGAATTTTTAATGAGACAATGATGCTCTGATTTTCATAAATGATGTTAATGTCCACAGAATTTATAATGCAATTACAGAAAAAGTATTTTTTTTTACTGACGATTACACAAATAAGGGATTGTTTCAAAACGAAAATTGTATGTCTAAGGTGACACACTTCCAGAATGGTGCCTGATCAACACCATGTCTTTTAGTGTCAATTACCCCTTTTTTGTATGTGTTAGTGGGCATATATTTGTGTGCATGTGTGATGTTTAATGCAATGTAGTGAATTTGCATGTGAGTTGAGGTTGTAATGATAGTATGCATCTGGATGTGAGAGTGCATTGAGAGTATGAAACTGAGGTATGTTGTGACATGCGTGTATAAGTGTACACGTGTGAGAGATAACACGTTTGAAGTTTGTGAGATTGCATTGGGTGTATGCAATTGTGAGTACGTACTTTAGGAGGAGAAAGCGTGTGAGAGGTAGCACGCATGTAGTAGAGGGTGAAGATCGCATGCTGGCCAGGTGTGATGCCTTGTGGAAACCCTAGAGTAACCGGTGATTGGAGGTTGAACGCAACAGAGGAGTTGTGTTTCGTGGTGTTTTGTGGAGGTAGGACAGAAAGTTCCTATAGTAGAACACTATAGTAGGAGACTATGAGGCGTAAGTAGTACGCGTGAAATTGTAGGAGTAGGTTCTACACAATTTTGGTAGTATACGGTTAGTGTTTCCGCTTTTGTCTCCTGTAGGAGGTTATAGTGTCGGTTTAGGAGTGATTAATTAGACTCCTAAAGTCTGTGGTGCCAGGTAATGCAGTTAATGTAGGATGTTGTTCCTGTTAATGCCTAGTTAGGCTGTGGTTATTTTGAGTTGGGCACACAGACAGTTGAGTTTAGTTTTTGGTGTCATGGGGACACAATGTATTGAACAGTTTCATCTAGAACTGTTTATTACATGGTTGATGAGTTGTACATTATCATACAATTTTATCATTCGGATAAGCACTACATTTTCCATTCTTGTTGTGCTTGCACTGGGTTTTTGTTGTTGTAGCGGAAACTTTCAGCAGGTGCCACATTTTTTTTTTACATCTTGTTGGTGCTTAGGCAGAAGGTTTGTTTTGCACGGTAGTGGCTGTGCACTCTTTACTCACCACGCCTTTTGTGGTTGTGTCGTGTTTTTGTGATCTTAGTGTTGTAAGTGGCTATCCTAAAATTTTCTTTTCTGTTATATGTGAGGAGAGTTGGAGATGTTTATAGTGGCTAGAAAGGTTTCAAGCAAGGTTAGTGTCATTCAGACCTTAGTTATTCTCCATGTGTTTTGTTTTTGATTAATTTCATAGGATGTTGGATGTAGTGAGTTTGCTCGTTTTACAGAGACGGTAGTGTCCTGTATTCGGGTGAGGTTGTTCCGGGACGTGGCAGGTCCAGGGTTTGGGTGTGGCAGGACCTTACAGAAGGAGAAGAGGTTTGGTACTGACAGGTTATGTGATTTAGATGTTGTTTGCTCAGAGAGAGAAGGTTGTGCTTGGGGGTGGCAGCCATGAGGTCCTGGGGGGCAGACCAGGACAAAAGGTGAAATTGTTTCTCGAGGGTAAAATTCCTCTTTATACACATGGATGGTTATACTTTTCCTTTTCTTCAAAGGAGGGGGATGTTGTAGTATCCTAGCATAACATCTGCTATGTGTGCTGGGTGTCTATGTGAGTGAGCAGTGGAGCTTGGAGTGTTGGTGCGAGGCCTGGAATGGGGTGAGTATAAGGGTTCCAGGAAAGGACTGTTGGGGTATTGGCTTTGAGAGAGCCAAGGGAAGCCGAAGCACATCACCTGATCTCCTGTCTCACTTTCCCACTGTAACTGGAACAATAAAGAAGTTTACCTTTTTCATAACCCTGGCTCTGGTGTGGTTCCTGAGTATCCTGCCTGTGTCTTAACCACACCAAGATACATCAGATACCTTTAGTGGTGTGTGGCCAGCAGGTGAGCGATAAGACGTGAGTCTGAGAAGCTCCTGTGGCTGCCAGCAATATCCTGTGCTAACATCCTGTTTTTGATGGCAGAAAGCGTTAGAAAACACACCTGCCAGGAGATGAGGTTTCAGTGAACTGCTCGGTGTAGTATGCCTCATACAACCCAGCTACTGACCAAGAAATGGGTATCGGAACGATCCGCTGTGAAACCGCAGCAAACACACACCAAGATGGCTGCCGGATGCTGATCACAACCAGGGAGGACAAGCAGACCAAGGA
Source organism: Ambystoma mexicanum (assembly GCF_040938575.1). Lineage (NCBI taxonomy): Eukaryota > Metazoa > Chordata > Amphibia > Caudata > Ambystomatidae > Ambystoma > Ambystoma mexicanum. The sequence continues at coordinate 1,086,951,057 of NC_090937.1, read as the reverse complement.
CACAGCCTGAGACGAACAGTGCCCGGAGTTGAAGACACAGACGTCAGGTCCATGGTTTGCGCCCCGAGCTGCGGATCTGAACGCACCACCCACTGACCAACCGTGAAGTGGGCTCCAGCCTGATTAGGCGATCAAGATCACCGAAGATACGCAGCTAGCTGAGGCGGCGTGGAAGAAAGCAGAGGAGCCGGATGGACCCGACATCACGGCTGAGGCGGTGAGATACCGGCCTGGGTGGAGACCAGCTGCGGGTGCAGTGGGGAGATGCGCCGTGGGATCTGGAACTCCCCAACGCTGGCCCGAATTGGGAGAGAGAGACAATAGATACGGACTGGAGCCCCGGGGACATGTGGTGTGCGGATCAGTGGGCACGACCATTATTAGAACCTACGCACTGCCCCTCCTAGCCTTGGAACTCCTCACGCCCCTACAGCGGAGAACCAGAGCTGCATTACAGAGAAACGTGGGCCGTGCCCGCCTAGTTGAGGCCGAAACTGCGGCCGGAGATCAGGACACAACACGGATTCCGCATAACGGGTCGTGAGTCAGGGCTTGGGCTGGGAATATAATACCAACTTCGCTGCCAGGCACTTATTTCCTGTGAATGCATGCAGTAAACGTGCGGCGAAGAAGCATGAACAATTGCATACTAACTGGACAATAGCCAGTTGTCGGAGACCATGAAATAGGAATTCACATAGTAACTAACTGCCTGACATACTGGCAATCAGTCACAGAATCTTTTTTACCTGTTGACGAAGACTGTCCAGCTACTGATTGTAAAGAGCAAAAGAATGTCCGGTGTATGCAAAGAATCCAATTGAGTTTAAAAGGGGCTATTATCACCAATAACAGATGGGAGCAAGGGGTGAAGAGTTATAGAGATGGAGGGATGAGGGGATTCTCAGAAGAACGGGTGGCACGGAAGGTGAAAGTGTATGTCAGAAATATTGACAATATCTGACATGGTTTAGGGAGTCAGAAAAACCTTTTAAGATACAGGTCTCTATCATTATCATGAACTTGGAGATATTCCGGTTGTAAATCCCCCGGGATACTGCCAATGAAAATTGTGTTATGCCACTTGGTCCGGCGCTATTAGTGCTGGATCCCGAGTTGCGGGGGTGCGGTAAGTCCCCATTGCCATTGGGTCAGTTGGGAAATTCTGGGCACTACTACCGTGCCGCTAGCACCGCAAATGGCCGAAAAGTAACAAGATTTCCCTCCAGCAAAAAGCTGGAGGTAAATTTCCCATGTCCCGCCCAAACGCAGGATTGGGCAGAGCAGTAATGTGGCAGTAATAGTGTTACCGCCGCATTTTTGCCGCTCCACCAAACCTGTGATGACCCCCCTAAGACACTTACCCATTTTCCTCTGTGTTTTAAGTGCGATGACACAGTGCCTGTTGGCACAATTAAGAAATGCAGGTGCACGCTTTGCATAGCTGACTTGGCTGGACGTACCTCTGCGCTTCTAGACAATTGTTGGGCTTGCAGATCGTACGTCCACAGGCAGGTGCCTCCAGCCTGGTGATCTGTGTGCATTTTCATCACATTACATATGCCTGTCCTTGTTATTCCTGAGGAACACTTGATCTTTGCCTGCCCAAAGCTCAAAGCCACATACATGCCCCCTTTATTCCATGTGCCCCTTGCGTCCCCTGTATCATCATACATGGACACTTTAATGACTCTGTCACATAATGAAAAGGAGGGACTATTGCGACGGACCAAGAGGTCCAATTACCGCTCACCAGCATCACCAAAAGCTTTGATGGACATGCCTGAACAATATTGGTTGTTTAGTCACACTGTGTCATGGGTATCAGGCAGGTAGTTGGGGCAAGCTGGGTGGGGTCTTGGCAGGCCTGGCACAGGCACACAAAGAACCCATAAAAAATCCCTCCTTTCATTCCTTCCTAGTGTTTGTAGTAACTTCTTGGTTACCACTTCCTGTTGCCAAACAGGAAGTGCATGATAACGCATGAGCTCTCTAGTGTTTGGGTGTGGCTGGCTACATAAGCCACACACAAGATTCTTCCAGTGCTTCGTGTTGCTTACTGTGAGCTGTATCAGCAACACACTTGCCGTGCTCTGGATCAGCCAGCATCTGCTTACCTGCTCCGGATCAGCCAGCATCTGCTTACCTGCTCCGGATCATCCTGCTTCTGCTTACCTGCTCCAGATCATCCTACTTCTGCTTACCCGCTCCGGATCATTCAGCTTCAGCTTACCTGGTTCTTACTCCATGCCGCAGCTATCTCCAGTCAAGAGGGAACTTCTACACCGGAACCTGTAAGAACAAAGAAGAACAGCGTTAACACGCGCACATCAGTAACACTGCACATACTCACCGAATCTTCCCGCTACGCTTGAATCCAGGTTAGTTGCACGAGCGCACAAACCCCTGTAAGAAAGAAGAGACATTATTCATTGCGCTCGCTCCAATAACACGGACACTTATTTCCCTGAGCTCTCTCTCTCTACGTGGGGCCTCCGTGCAAACTTACCTAACCACCAAGTCTCCAGTAGCGCTGAACCCGGACTCGAGGCGCTAATACCACATAATTTCTCCAGCAAGGGAAAGGGAGAGACATTACCAGACGCTCTCAAATTGAAGGCGCTGCGCAAACCTACCAGCAGCTAGCTTCTACATGCAGCGCTACTCACCCACAAAAATACCAGCAAACAAAGACAATACGGACAATTTTGGAATCTCAACATTCTCCGCGCAACGTTCATTTGTGGGAAGGACTTTCTAGCCAGTGAAGAAACTGGTGCCTTGAACTCTCGGCCTCGCTGTGAAGGCATAAAACAGCGTTTGGCATCTGAACTCAGCCTTCAGACATTGGCACCAATCACATGAGTGAATCGCGCCCCTGCAAATGCAGGATGGATTGCACACCCTACTAAAGATCATGGTAAGCCCATAGGGGGACATCACAGCACACAGTAAAGAGAAGGGAAGGGCCCAGGGGAATCGGGTGAATTCAGGTCTGAGTGTACACCATGTATTTGACAGGTATTTCTCTGGGTGAAACAAGGGAAGTGAAGACTCGGGTCAAGGGAGGCTCGTACATCGCTCCTGCAGAGACACAGGTGAGTGTGACACACTGAAACTTTCTTCTTGTGCCTTCTGCCACCTGGCTTCCAAGTTGCTGCAAATACCAAGTGGCTCCACGTGACCCGGTACAAACTTCTTCTATTTGTCAAGTTTGGATCATTGTGCACTTGATGTATTTTATGCACCCCTTTTTTGACTCATAGAAGGTAGGACAAACCCCCTTGTTATAGTGTTTCCAGCCATCCAGTCGTTCCCCGTATTTTTGGGCAACCTCTTATAATAGAGGCCGAAAAATCACAACTGTGCATTTAGAGGTCCCTCTTCTGTACCTCCCCCATTCATATTGGGTATTAACTCCTCCTATTCTTCAAGTTCCGGTCCCACACTTCCCTCATTCACCCCTTGTGCTTCCATTCCCTGACCTAGAATCTTACATTCACTTTTATTTTTCCATTATGGAACAAACATTCAGTTTTTCTGACTCGGAAATTAATGACATTATACAAGGCCCATCCATGTTCAACATGGAGGGGGCCCAACAGCACTTAGCATCAACTGCCACAGGAGAAGATCTTTTGAACCTAAAGAAACGCTGCTTTAGAACCGAGGTGCATGGACATTTTCTCAGAGAATACCTTTGCGTGAAAATGATCCCCCTTGGTCTTATAATACGGAACGAACCAGCACTATTTCTGGATGATCAGGAATATCTCCAGGGATTCAGCAAAATAGCAACTAAATGCAGTCGAGACCTTATGGCCCTCATAATTACCACTGCTCAGAGAATACACTCCCACATTCTTAAAAGATCTCAAGACGGAAGAAACAAAATTTCTCACCGATGAAACCCTAACCAATGCACGTGAGAAACTTAAAGAAATTGACAAAGAACTAGACACATTCATGGCCTCAACCCTAGACAAAAAGCATAAAAAACTTGCTAAGGGCATCAAGAATTTCAAAATAGAGCACACCTATCCTTACCTCGCTGCAGACTATAAAGATACCAAGGAAAAAGAACGTATGGCCAAACAAGGAGGAGCCTCAACAAGTAGAAGAAGAGGGGTATCGTTCTCCGATACTTCAAGCTCAGACTCCTCTACTGGCGATCAACCACAGGCCAGAGGACGCCAAGCCAACTCTGGACAAAATCAACCATTCTTGCAACCTCCTAACATGCCTTTTGTAGGCCAGGGGGGTCCCAGTATTAGCTAAAGGATTATCTTTCGTGCCTACCAATTATACTGATTGGTTCAAACTGGATCTTGAACTCAGCAACTTTTTCCGTAACATCAGGAGAAAGGTCTACTTCCTGGACAAAGATACCCCGATGGGTCCTGAGGATTCCGGCTTGAGACCTAAATCAGACTTTCTCCCGAGAGACTCTGAAACACCGGCCTCGATCCTCTCTTTTGAGAAATGCATCCGCCAAGAGATTGGTAAATTACAGTCCAGAACGGACCAACACAGGCAGAACCTGACTTCAGGGGAAAGAAAAGCCCTCGCCGCTCTAGGCGCCAACAAAACTTTGGTTATCAAACCAGCAGACAAGGGAGGGGGCATCGTAGTACAAAATACTACTCAGTACAATGCCATGGTGATGTCTCACTGAGGAAGGAAACTACAAAAAACTGAAAAAAGACCCCACTCTAGAAATAAAAAACAAGATCAAAGAAATATCAGGGTATGCACTGGAACATAACTGGATTACTGATAAAGAAGATGCTTTTCTTAACACATCTGAAGGAAGAACTCCTGCCCTCTATGCCCTCCCCAAAATCCACAAGAACAGCCACACACCCCCCGGTAGACCCATTGCATCGGGATGTGGCTATATCCTCGAACCCATTGGAAAATGTATTGATCATTTTCTTAAGGCCCTGAGCCAGCGAACTCTCACTTACCTGAGAGACACTATGGATACTATTACCAGATTTGAAAACCAGCCTTTTTATCCATCAGAGGATCTCCTTGTATTTCTAGACATCAAAAGTCTGTACACCTCAATTCCGCAACAAGCATTGGAATGCATCAGGCATCACTTGACAGAGCACATGACACAGAGATGGGTGCCCACCAACTTCATTATCGAACTTTTGGAATTAGCACTCACCAACAACGTTTTCGAGTATAACAACACCTTTTACCTTCAGGCTTGTGGGACAGCCATGGGTGCAGTTTTTGCCCCTAGCATGGCTATCATATTTATGTCCGAATTCGAATTGACACATGTCCTTAACATCACCAATCCCTACCTGGATTCCGTGACCTCTTGGTTCCGGTACATTGATGATATTATCTTCCTCTGGAAAGGGGATGATACCACCCTGATGCAATTCTTTCAATGGCTGAACCTACGTACCACAGAAATTCAATTCACTATCAACCAGAGCAACCAGAAGATGAACTTCCTGGACCTCACCATAACACCCAGAAATAAACTAGAATGTTCCATTTTCAAAAAGACCACGGACCGCAACACGGTCTTGCATTACAGTAGTCACCACCCCAAGAGCCTACGAGACAATCTCCCGTATGGACAGTTTTTGAGGATTCGCCGCAACTGTACCCAAATGGATGATTTTCAAAAGCACTCGATTGACCTACAACAAAAACTGACGTCAAGAGGATACCCAAAAAAACTCGTTAAAAACACCCAGAAAAGAGCAAGATTCACACCAAGAGAGGCCCTCCTGACACCCAAAGTCAACACCGCCACCCCCGAGAACATCCTTACTTGTGTCACCACCTTCTGCCCCACCACTTCCAAACTCAAATCTCTCATCAAAAAATGTTGGCCTCTTGTTCAACTCAATCTTCCAGCTGAACCCAAACCACGCATGGCACTCAGGAGGTCTAAAAACCTCAAAGAACTGCTTATTAGTGCTAAAACCCGTAAAATCCCAGTGCGTTCCACACTTTGGGATATGAGAGAGATTAACGGACACCACCCATGTGGGCAATGTACTGGGTGCAGACAAACCAAGAAACTGAATTCATCTATGATCGAGGGAAAAGGATGGAAGATCAGACACTTTTCCAATTGCAAATCCACCAACGTCATCTATATTATCCAATGCCCCTGCGGCCTATGTTATGTAGGTCAGACTTCAAGACCCGTTCACAAGCGTATCAGTGAACACAGATCGAGGATACGCTGTAAAACCCTTACTGCTCCTCTGGTCCAGCATTTTAACGAATACCCTCATGATCCAGACTCCTTTTCTTGGTGGGTGGTAGACAAAGTTCAGAATAAAACCAACATTGCCAACGCTCTGAATTTTAAAGAAGCATGGTGGATGCACAAACTTAAATCCATCACCACTGGCCTCAACGAGGCCCAACCAGGACCACTCTATACCTAATATTGCCAGTGATCTCATACTCTAGCCCCCCCAGGATCTCTTTTAACCAACTAGATGATTGATGATCCTCCTGCCTGGCCCTTAACGCCTTCCATCCTCGAGGGCACCCACAGACTTATCACAAGATCCAGCACCTTTTCCAACCAGGTGACCCCCTCTTTAGTCTCCACCCTTGTACCCAAGACAGAACCCAAGACCTAGCCACCAGTTTATTACTGTGACCCAGACCACCTTAATACATTGGGTTTATTCATGTACAGCTGCCTAGCGCGCAGTCTCTATGCAATTGCATACTAGACGTGATAATAGTCTCAACGTGGTGTTCTATCGTTTCATGCCTGTATGTACCCCAGATGCTTCTGATTTATGCATCTGTTGTTGTATTTATACAATTCTTCTATCACTTTAACATCAATGCACTTGTATTGCTTGCCATTTTGTGTGTCCTGACTGCATTTAGCCATGCTTGAAATGTTGATCCCATTGCTCCACACAGATCGTTTTCTTCAACACAATTTTACTAAGATCTGATGTTTAATTCATGTAACAACAATGATGTTATTGCTTACCATCTTATTCCCATAGAACATATGACATGAGGGCATGTCATTTTTTTACCTGGTACCTGACCACTTGTTCCCCGTCCCCCCGAACCTCACCCCCCCCACCGCCACCCCCACCGGCAGGTTCGGCCATACATTGTCCACTTATGGCTTCTATCTTTACCCATGGGCCTCCACAATTTGAGTGCCCTCTCGACCAGCCTTAGTTTGCCGCCCACCCGGGCTTTAACTTACTTCACCACCCATTCTCCTTGTGGAAACGGTGTCCTTACGTGCCCCACCAGGCCATACGGTCCAGCAGGTTTTACCTCCTGCCAACCCAGTTTGGCTCCCCCGAACTGCATCCACGGCCTCGGGGAGCCATCTCGGCAGAGAGCCACTACTCTCCCGAGCATGCGCAATCATGTCGCGAGACACTTTTTCGAATGCTTTCTCCCCGCGCATGCGCAATAGAACTCTTGGACAACACTGCATATATACACTTGGTCATACAGAGCCAGCACAGGCGCCATTTCCAGACGCCGGTCCTGTTCCAGTTCGCCTCGACTCTTGCAGGTATGCTTGGTCTGACCTTGGAATGCCATATGGCACCCGCTCCCCTACTCCTTCTTGACTATGCTTCTGCTGGGTGTTATTATCCTCAACCACGTAACCCCCCTTTTTTACGCTCTCTTTTCCTGGGTTCCTTCCCCTCCCCCTCTTTTTATCCAGGGCGAACCAGATAAAAATATCCATGAACCATCCACTTCAGATGATTCCACCTTACACTACTGAGGCTCCAGCTTAGATTATTGTGGCTCCAGCTCCACTCCAGACTCACATCCCCGATCACCATCAGGTACTACCAATACTCCTATCAGGGGTATTGCTGCGGCATACTTTACTCTATATCCCTTTGACCCTAGTATTCTCCCCTCATTCTGCGCACCCTAGGACCGCCATCTAAAGTATTCAGACGGACCTGGCACTGATCAACAGGGGACCCTTGGATTATCCCCACGGGCTGTCCGCCCATTTGCAGGACACCCCTACAACCAGTGCCCACACGGGCGTCTTCTCTGCCCTACCATGAAACCTCTTGTGTTCATTTGCTCCCAGTCGAAGCACGACCAGTGGTGAGTGGAGTTTGTCTCCTGAACCTTCTAGGACTTGTTTTTCGTGTATTATATACACCTTGTCAACCCACCCCAGCACATCGCTGCTGTTTTAACACTATTCTTCAATTACTTCTTGTTCTTCTAAAACACAGAGTTTCCTGACTTCTTTGGCCCCAGAAGAAGGCTTCCATCCATTTCTGCCGAAACGTCGACAGCACATAGACCGATAATCATCATGGGTTATATTTAGTGCTGCACTCAGACTCCTAACATTCTACTTAGACGTAGACCGCATATGAGGTCAGACTTCAGCCGGGCATTAGAGACCTACTATCAACATCTCCTCCATTTACATTCCTTTTCCTGTGTTTTCTATACCCAATCACATGGGATATATATTTTTTTACAAGCAAAATTCACTGTTAAAATGTGTATATGGATGTTTAACAACGTATGTCATCTGTAAAAATGTTACACTGAATTGCCAATAGAACTATTTGTTTATTACAACGGTTACCTCGCACTGTTATGTATATATCAAAACTTAAAATACTTTGCAAAAAAAGAAAAAACAACATCAGCTAAAACTAATAAATGCTGACACTTTCTTATAAATTCGAGATATGTGTTTTTCAGTAGCAAACATGTGTTTTCTTCAAATCACGGTTGCCCCAATCACATGGGTACCCATAAGGGTTTAAAAACCATTGTGCACTTGATGTATTGTGTGCACCCCTTTTTTGACTCATAGAGGGTAGGACAAACCCCCTTGTTATAGTGGATCATTGTGTGTAGCAGCGGGTAGATTGCGGAAATGGTGTGGGGACGAGTTGGGGTTGTTCAGTGGAGGAGTATGCCCATATTGGGACAAATGTGAGAGATGAATGAAGGTTTTATTTCTCCAGCGAAGATGGGTTTATAGAACAAGAATTTGGTTTATTAGTTAAAGTATTAACTAATGGGCGAATGTTGTGGTGGTCAGGAAAGGTCCCACTGAGAAAGAGGGTTTCATGTTGCGCACGCCATATTTGTAACTGGGGGTGCGGCGAAGTTGGCGTGATGTTGAAATTTTATATGTATCCAACATAGTTAATGTGAATGGGATGTGTTCCTTTAAAGGGTTACTTTATTTTCAAGTTGATACATATTAGATTTGAATGCGGACAGCAATATAAATGTCAAAATCGCCAATGAAATATGAACACAATCTAGATATGGTGTGCTACGAAGTGCCTAGAAGAGGGCACCAAGGAGTTTCATAATGTGCATGAGAGGAAGGGGACTTGTCACCGAAAACGCACGGTGACGAAGAGACAGTAGTTATTAAACATGCATGCACAGTGAGATACACACATAGGGACTTTATAAATCTTCATGTAGTAAGCTCTTTTTATAAAATTGTTAAACTCTGCAGTCAGGGGTTCCCTAGGTGAATGCTGAGTGACTGGTAACAACTGGTTTTGCAGGGTTGGAGGCCGAAGGAGAAGTACTGATTAACCAAGCAGATGGTCAGTCAACAAACCGGCCAGGGTTTCTATGGCTTGGCAGTATCACGAAGGAAGATGTAGGGCCTCATTACACGTTGTGTGCTAAAAACTGCAAATTAGCGGCATGGCGCTATTAACGTGTTCGCCCTCGCAAGAGGGCGCTAATGGTGTACCATTACGAGTACGCGGACACGAGCATAGCACCATGCCGTTAATGACCCTACCACCATGCCGCTAAAGTCCCCAAAAAGTCATTTACCGCCTTCCGCGAAAGTGCAGATAGCATCTCCGCCCTCGCGCCATTAGCGGTCACCGCTATTAGCGGTCACCGCTATAAGCGGTGACTGTTAATTTGCGGAACCGGAAATAGCGTCATCGCACAGGAACGGGAAAGAGCACGGCGGCCATCTTTAAAAACACAATCCATTGCCATCCTCTGCACCCTGGACCTGTTTTGAGTTGGGAGCTGTGCAAATTCATCTGGGACACCTGCATCATGCCCAAGGCTCTGAAGAAAACCAGTGACAGGCAGCGCAAGGAAAAATACACCAATGAGGAATTGGTCATGTTAACACAGACCCTTGCAGAGCATGCGGAGGTAGTCTTTGCAAATGACATGCGCCGCCCAACCTTGCTGAAGAAAAAAGCCATCTGGGAGGAGGTAGCTCTCAAAGTCAGTGCTGTGGGCACCAGCACGCGCACCGTGCGCGAATGCAAGAAGAGTTGGGACGACCTCAGGCTGCGGGTGAGGGGCATCCTGGCTGAGAACCACCGCATTGCCAGTGCCGGTGGAGATGGCTCACCAATCCGGATGAAGGAATGGGAGGAGACATGCGCAAACATGATTGCCGTTGAATCCATTGAGGGAGTGGGCAGCATGGAGATCGGCGTGGCTACCACTTCAGATGGAGGTGAGTGTACACATGACAGGATGCGGTGTGAATGTACTGTTACCCCCATATGTGAGCACAGACTCCTCTCATGCATGGACACACATCCACACATGCATCCATCCCTCACCATGTCAGTGTCAGACCCAAACACACACACATGCACACATCACCAGAGACAAGTCCCAAACACACCCATGCATGGATGAGGCACTGAACTGGCACATCACCTGCATCCACAACCACTGAGTCCCAATGGCCACAACTGCATCATTCATGTAATCTTCAATAAGTAAATTGAATCGCAACCAATGATATCCCCCTTCTCGTCCCTCACAGGCTCACATACAGATGGGGAGGATGCCGCTGATGCATCAAAGGCACCAGCTACATGCAAGAGGGCAAGGGCACAGGAGCCGGAGGATACCCCAACAACATCCAGGGGCAAGGGGGGGAAGGGCACACCCGACGGGTAGGAAACATCGTCATGGTGCCACTGCCAGGGCAGTAGTAGCTGCACCACCAACTGCGGCCCCACCACCGGAGGTGAACCCACTGGCACCAATGCCAGCCACCGAGGGACCACCATCAGCTGCGGCTAGCTCCGCTGGTGAGGCAGCTGCCACTGCCCCCCTATCCGATCCGGAGGACACCCTAGGCCAGCACATGGAGATGCACACCCCAAGCCCCCCTAGAACCTCAGCGCCTGTGCCATTCCAGACCCCGGGGTCTGATGGGACTGTTGAGGACACCAACCCTGAAATCATGTCCCCCATGTTACCATCACCTGCTGCAGTGGATGCATCGGAGGGCACAGTATCCAGTGCACGGTCACCCAGCACTGCCCCCCAACTCACCACCATCATGCAGCGCCAAAACGAGCTGACTGTGCTGGTCGGCCAGCATGTTGAGGAGGCTGCCCATCTCAGAGAGAACATTGCCGAGGCGGCGAGGCACTGCACTGAGCGGATGGACGCCAACACCGACAGGCTATGCGATGAGATAGCGAGGCTCAGGGAGGTCCTTGTCCGCATGGCTGACACTATGGACCGCCACTTTTCCCAACAAGGCCAGTCTGCCCCGTCCTCATCTTCCGGGTCGAGACAAACAAGCCCCCTCCGGCGCTCATCGCGCACCACCAGGCGCACGTCTGGCAACCCACAAGATCCTTTCAAGGACAATGGAAAATAGGGGGTTGATGGAGATTCCTCTGTATGCATTGTCCAGGGAATACATGGCAGACACATGAGGGACTGTAGTGGGGGGTGGTGGGAAGGGTGTTATGGGTCTGTTGTGGGGGGTGGTGGGAAGGGTGTTATGGGTCTGTTGTGGGGGGTGGTGGGAAGGGTGTTATGGGTCTGTTGTGGGGGGTGGTGGGAGGGTGTTATGGGTCTGTTGGGGGGGAAGGGTGGTGGGATGTTTTTGGGCTTGCACTACTACACCTTTATGTCACTCAATACACTGGTTTCTGAACAAAACACAGGCTTGGACATCTTCATTGTGTGTGTGTACTTTATTGGCGACAGGGTCCATTGCGTGCTTCAAAACATACACCAGTGCATTACCCCCCATATACATGTGACAGTACGGAAACATGATCCTCAGAATATTTGGTTGATCAGATGCTGTCTCACAGCACGTCCCTCCTGGCCATCCCCTCTTGCAACACCTGCATCCCCTTCACCTCCGTCCTCATCACCATCATCATCCTCATCAGGTGCTTCTATTTCAACGTCAGGGGGCAGTGGCACATTCCGTCTGATACACATATTGTGCAGCATGGCACATGCCATGGTGATCTTGCCCACCTTCTCATGTCCATACAGGAGAGCACCACCAGACCTGCTAATGCACCTAAAACGTGACTTCAAAAGTCCAGAAGTCTGCTCGATCACGATGCGGGTACGGGTATGTGCACGATTGTATTCCTCCTCGTGCCTGTTCTGTGGGTTCCGTACAGGTGTGAGGAGCCAGGACTTCAGGGGATAGCCCGCATCACCTGTATGGGGGAATGAACGGGGTCCTGTTACTGTTCACCTCAAGATCGGCCTGTTCACATCACACAAATTGGCATTGCATTGTGACTCAAGTACTGAATTGACAGCATACATACAGATGGTCTGTGTGACAGCAACGTGCAAGGGGGAGGTCGACCATGCAAGTAGAAATGCCACATTCATGCCTCCAACAGTAATTGACATGTCCTGGGTGAGGCCAGGTCTTAGGTGTCCCTGGCCCATCCAAATTAGGTAACACACTGCTAGTGTACTGACATCCTGACACCGATGTTGCCATGCTGTGAAGCATCACTTCAGTGGTGCCATAGGTGTGTGGTTCAGTGCTATGTCTGGGGGTGATCCCTTTGCATACATTCAAGGGCGCGTTTCTGGATTGATGTTGTGCTGCACTGATTCTGTATTACGGTCTTGACGCCATGTTGCTGATTTGTGTAATATGTGGCGTGGCATGATGTGCAATGTGGATGGATGTGTGATATTTTGCAACCTGCATTGTTCTCAATGTTCTGCACCTTCGAATTGCATGTGGGTTCTTCTCAAGTACATCGTGGCCTTCCCTGAAGGACATTGGCGTACATCTGTATGTCCATTTTCCCTACGGACGCCAGTCAACACCCAGTTGGAGTATGTATCTCCCCCCCCCCCATTCACACCCAGTTGGAGTATGTATCTCTCCCCCCCATTCACACCCAGTTGGAGTATGTATCTCCCCCCCCCCATTCACACCCAGTTGGAGTATGTATCTCTCCCCCCCCAAATCACGCTGCCATGTGCTTGCCCTGCTACTCACCAAGTAGCCACGAACGTTGTCCGGTGCGTCGCTCCATGTAGCGTGGGATAGTTGAGTTCCGCAGAACCATGGAATCATGTGTTGATCCTGGGAATCTGGCACAGCAATGTGTGATTATCTTGTTGGCGTCACATACCATTTGGACATTGATAGAGTGGAATTGCTTCCTGTTTCGGTACACTACTTCATTGTGATGTGGGACCACCAATTCCACATGGGTACAGTCGATGGCCCCGATGCAACTTGGAATGCCTGCCAGTGAATAGAAGCCAACTTTTGTGTTTGCAATCTCCTGGGCAATCTGTGGCATGGATATGTGTTCAGGTGCATGCTTCAGGAGTGCATCGAGTACCTGGTTCAGCGTGCGTGAGAATACTGGTTGTGAGATGCCATGCATCTGTCCCACTGTATGCTGATAGGTGCCTGTGGCCAGGAAGTGGAGCACACTCACCACCTTCAGTAGCGGTGGGACGGCAGTTCTGATGTCTATGAGGCTCACAATGTCGTCGTGGATCATGTCCACGATGCTGGTGATGGTAGCCCTGTCCAGACGGTACAGGGTGTGTTTCTGCTCAGGGGTCAAGTTGAATGGACTGGCTCTGATCCTGGGTATTGGTGGGTGCCTCTGTGGTATGATTAGGTGCCGTTGTGGTGCCTGCTGTGCCTGTCTTGCCCTCCCCCTCCTCCTCCTCCTGCGTCTCCTTTGTGCTGCCTGTTGTTGTAGTAGCTGCGCTGCAATGAGGTCCTCCAGGCCATGTAATGCTGCCAGTATTGGAACCATCTTGGTGTGGGGAGGGGTGTGGGAAGGGGTGTGGTGTGCTCCTTTTGAGCTGCCACAGTCTCCATTGCCTTCACCTGTGCTGATTTGGTCCACCTGTGGCAGGTGGGAACACTGCTCATTTCCCTTAACGGGTGGTCCGCGATGCCGGTATTTGCACCATGGCGGTAAGGGGTTTGGGGGGATTTACCATGCCGCTATTAGCATGTGCACTGGCCTTGTGATGCTGTGCTAATAGCGGCATGGCGTAATTAACGGGATGGAGGGTCGCGCGCACGCGGCCTGCCCGCTATTAGTGGCACCGTAATTAGCGGTGCCGCTAATAGCGGTGTGCCGGGTCGTGATCCACATGGGGATTTAACGTTACCGGTAATACATTACCGGTAACGTTAAATCCCTACCGCCATCCGTGTAATGAGGCCCGTAATCTTTTTAAGTGCATGGGAGTTTATTAATTGTTAAGGCTTCCAGTTTTCTGTTTGTACAGATTTATACACATAAATACAGATGGAAATCAATCTGCTTTCTGACTGTTTTCATTTATAAGAATGGAAGAAAACAGAAAAAACATGTCTTTCTGTCTGGTTCTCTATGATGTCACTCAAATATCACAGGCCAATCATATTGCAGATTGGCAGCATGGAGAGTGTACAAGTTGTAAACAAATAGCATTAAAGTTTTTCAAATTGCTGACAGCATATATCTTAAGGCAGCAGCAGTCACAGGGGCAACCGTTTGTTGTTATGGAAAAAATTTAGCTAGCATTTCTTTCCTATATGTCTGCATGTGTGCTTTAATAAATACATTTTTTAGAATAAATGCAGAAAAATACTGGTTGCGAATTATCTTTTTATATGAAGAAAAAATAAATGTGGATAAATACAGAAAAAAATCCCCCAGAAATTCAATATGGATAAATCCAGACAGAAATGGCAGAAAAATAAATACTATAAAACCGGAAGCCTTATTTATTGTTCAGGGGGCTACGGCCATTTGCTTTTGCCAACAATAAACTTGAGGTGACATGCCGCTCGAGGCCAGAGTTTTTATTGACAATTTACAAAAACAAGCAAACTACCACTTCTACATGGTGGTTACAACCTGTACCCTTATCTCACCCTCACAACCCCCCCAAACCGTTTAACAAGGTGCATACATGAGTAGATACAGTGTACAGTTACAAACATGGTAGAAGCAGAGCATTATAAAATATCGAGACAGGTACGGTGGCATCTATATAGTAGTGGGACATCCGCTGTTACATGAGGCATTTAAAATATCTACTTTGAGATTGTCGCATAGCATCCGTGCGGGATCAGATATATCTTTTCTCAAGGTAAAGCCTTATCTACTATTCCTTACCATTCATGGAACAGGGGGGCTCCAGTTCGAGGAGGTATGATCGAAAGGGGCCCCAATAGTCAATGGGTCTCATACCAAGAGGGAGAGAGGAGGAGTAGGATGATTCACGTCTTTCACATATCTTCAATATGTTAACCAACTCCCTCACAGTAGGTGGTGAGGTTCTCATCCATGCTTTAGCGATCAAGGCCCTAGCGACCACAGAGGCCATGGCCAACAGTTTCCTATCGGTCTTACTGGGAACATCGAACCAAGCCAGTAGCCAGGCCAGTGGAGAGTCACGAGGGCAACCTGGGACCATTTTGTCCATGGTAGCAGAGACCCCCTTCCAGAAGGACTGCATGTGGGCACAGCTCCAGACCATATGAATAAACTCAGCAGGGGCAGCATTACAGCGTGGGCAGCTGGAGTCCCTCTCGGGGTAATAATTATGTAGCTGTGCGGGAGTGAGGTATGACTGGTGAAGGAACTTAAACTGAATAAGGCGAAACCTGGAGTTCAGCAAGATCTTTTTGGACAGTGTGTAAATCACCTGCCATTGGTTATCATGTAGAGGTGTGACTAATACCCTATCCCATCTGGCCTTGAACAACACCTGGGGGGCCGGGTAGAGAGATATGATCAGCTTGTATAGGGCAGAGACCGCCCGCCCCAGCAAGGTTTGGAGGGTTGGTTACAAATTGGGCCGGGGGATGGGGCAGGGGTTGAAGGGAAATCATTCCAACTTTCCCGGAGCACCTCCCGCAATCTATAGTAGAGTACAAGGAAGATGGCGTTCCAGGGCCACAGTCTTTCAAGGTGTCCCACTGTATGAATTTGCCCTCATGCACCAGGTCGCCCAGGGAGGATACTCCTAATTTCTCAAGCTGAATTTGAAAGGTCTGTTCTGTTGCGAGAGGGACACAATGTACAGAGTATATTGCGAAGTCAGCAGGTTAATTGCTATCTGTGTTGGTCATGAGGGCAGCATGGTCCCATGCCCACCTAGTTACCTGCGTGGGCTATATTTCCCCTCTGGGGAATCGTTTGGGCATGTCCCAAAGTAATCCTTTCAGGTCATAAGGGTGAGCAATGGCCCTTTCGAGTATGGAGTGCGGGAGTTCCGCGGAGGGATTCCACCACCGTAAAGGAAACTGGATCTGGGTGGTGAGGAAGTATATGTGTAGATCAGGATAATCCAGGCCGCTGGAGGCGTACAGTAGTGATAAAGTGTCATGGGCGACCCACGCCATACCCCCGCCATATCCCCGGCCCAGATAAGTCTGGACTTCAGCTACCGGACCCGTTTCCAGAAGCACGAGGGCAGGACTGTTGGGACGTTGTTAAAGCTGTAGAGCAACTTTGGGACCACCACCATCTTGGCCAGTGCGACGCGTGCCGCCTGGGACAGAGGAAGACAGATCCAAACCCCAATCTTCTGCTCCAATTGTTCTAGGACTGTTAAGTAATTGTCCTCAAAAAGCTTGAGAGGGGAGGTGGAGACCATTACCCTCAGATATCTCACCCCTCCGGGACATCAGCGAAATTCATCACTCACCTCGGTAGGGAGCGCTGCAGGGGTGAGTGGTAGAATCTCTGATTTGCACCAACTGATGCGTAGCCCCGAGTATTCCCCAAAAACAGGAATTTCCTGTACTAGTGTCCGAAGATTTTGTTTAGGATTTTTAACATACAGCAATAAGTTATCTGCTTAGAGAGAGAGATAATAAAGATATGGGAATAGATTGACACCCCCTATGTGCGTGGAATCCCTTATTGCACATGCCAGGGGTTCAACTGCCAGAGCGAAGAGGATAGGGGAGAAAGGGCACCCTTGTCTAGTTCCCCTGCCGGAAGTTAATTGGTTGGAAAATATCGTAGCCTGAGGGGCAGTGTACAGCAGTGGGACCCATTGAATGTATTGAAGACCTAGTCTGGATCTGCACAGTATTTCAAACAGGAAGGGCCATTCAACAGAGTTGAAGGCTTTCTCGGCATCGAGGGCAGCAACTATAATGGGGAGCTCTCCCTTAACCTTGTGCATCACAGTAAAGAGTCGTCAGGTTATTTTGGGTGGATCTGCCAGGGATAAATCCGGCCTGGTCGGGGAGGACTAACGCTTACCGCCGTTCAGAAGACTCTTACCTGGTTTAGCACTTGCATCTTTGGTCTCCGGAACCCTCCAGCATCTTACCTGGAATCAGCCACGCCATTGCTAGAAGCACTGCCATCTGCTTCCCATCTGCAGCTGCCGCGCGCATCTTACCTTGTAGCCACGCCATCGCTAGAAGCACTGCCATCCGCTTCCCATCTGCAGCCGCCCAGCGCATCTTACCTTGAGACCACGCCATCGCTGGAATTCCTGCTACCTGCTTCCAACTCTTCAGTCTCCACGCACATCTTACCTGAGTCAGCCTCGCCATCGCTTAAAGAAGCACTGCTACCGCTTCCGACTCTGCAGCAGCCGCACTCAATTTACCTGTCTTCTCGAGTCCTCTGCGGGGGGCGCCTACCATCCTTACCTGTCCCGAACTTCCATCAACATGGGACCATCTTCCAAAGCAGCATCCACGTGGATATTCATCTGCGGCAGCCTGCAGAAGTCCGGAAACCGCTCACCAGCTAACACCGACCAGCTGCACCTGCAAAGGGAATAGAAAACACTAGGAGAGCAATCGCATAGACTATAACACAGTAAGCAGCGCAACTCACGAATTTGGCGCAGTTTCTGGAACAGTCTACTTACCACTAGTAGGTCCATCTTCACGCGCTTGTGGGCCATCTTCATACCTAGGGAGAGAAAGGACAATATATGGTTAAGGACAATAATCATTGGGGAAAATTATCACAAAGGATACGGACAATAATCATAGTAATAAACCTGCCTTCAATACGGAATGTTCACAGCCGGTCTGGACCTCCACACTCAGGACCAGTGACACAACTAGGTACATCCACAGCGCCCTTGCTGAAGGAAAGCAGGACGGAGAGTGCATCCTTTCATCAAAACAGGTGAGCTTGCATGGGGAATCTCTTGCGCACTACATTCTGGCACAAAAGGGTCGAGGGGAATCACGTCACCACCACGCTATTGTCACTGCCTCCCATCTTCTCTCCGGAACAGTACCAGCACCCCGGGTCCTCGATACCACTGCAGTTGGGGGAGAGAAGCGATCCAAGGGAGTCAACTCCTGGGAGGGCTCCAACCATGCACCAACGTCCCCGCAGAGACCAGGTGAGTGTAACATAGTTTAGCCAGAATTTTGTTGTCAGTATTAATGAGGGACGGGGGTCTATATGATGCACAGTTGTGGGGGTCTTTACCAGGTTTTAGCAGGAGTGTGACCACTGCCATCCTGGTTGACTTTGGGAGGAGGCCCGCCGACAGAGAATTTGTACATGTTGCATAAATGCAGTGCAAGGATATCTGCATACTATTTGTAAAATTCTGCTGAGATTCAGTCTTGTCCTGGGACCTTACCACTCGGAAATTCACGAATCACCCTACGGATCTCCTCGATGGAGGGGGGGGGGGGGGGTGTTCATCAGATCTGCAAGCGAGGGGTCTAGCCAACCCAGGACGACCCGGTCTAAGTAGGATCTGATGTCTTTGGCAGAGGCGTTCTATTGGGATGAGTATAGTCTAGAATAATAGTCATTTAACACTTTAATGATCTCGCCGGGTTTCCGGACCAGGTTCCCGACAGGGTCTATAACCTCCATAATTCCACTGTGTCCCCTATCTTTACGGATCACCCAGGCTAGGGTGCGTCTGGGGTGTTAGGGAGAATTCTCAATAAATGGCTGATTCCCCTAATGAGTCCCTCAGCAGCTTTGCTGGATTTCTAGGGTTTATTTTTTTTAACCTGGTAAGAGTGTGAGCCTTTTCCCACTCTTACATGTTTTTTGCTTGTGTGTTTTCACTTTTTGTGTGACCTTGGGCACTGGAGCCTCACCTACTCCAAGTGCACCACTTTTGTTGTGTGTTACACAGCACCTTCAGTGCAGTGACACTGGGTTGCCTTTGAGACTTCCCACTGACTTCATTTTTCTGGGGCTGACTACTGTCCCCCAGAAACAGTTAAAGTTGCCATTAACATTATATAGTGACTTTAAAAATGCAGACCCAGTACACTCCATCTTACATGGAGTACTGGAAAGGGTTAACTCCTATCCCTTTTTGTCTGTGCGTCTTGGAGCCTTGTTTTGCTCCCTTAACTTTAAGACTTGGCTGGTGGCAGTGGTATCTACCCGAACTTTCCTACTGCGATTATATTATATAAACATGGTATTGTTTTAGGCTATTATAGTAGCCTCGAACATAAACCTGCTTGACCAAATACATTTTATTTTGGTTCCGGCTGGGTTTATTCGCCATTTCTTTTTGTTAAAGTCTTTCTTGTGTTTTACTCTACGCGCCAAACCCGAGATGATTCCTTTGTGCGCTGTCTTTTCGCAGGCTTCTGCACAGAAGCCCTCCTTAAGGCACCTGACAGTCTAGAGGGGCAGGATGTGAGGGAGGGATCTTCTGACCCCTGCCATGGGTTGCCTTAGCAACCCAAGTCGCACTCTTGTCTGATTGGCTAAGGGGACTGGCCTTGAGAGGTCAGCCACCCTGCTGTGTAATTGACAGCCAGGCTGTATGAATGGGGGAAAACTGCATAAAAAGCAGGTCTCTGGGTCTGGAAGAGCAGAGTCGCCACTGGAATGAAAGAACCAATGAGGAACTGGAAGAAGAGGACCCCTACCACGACTGAACCGCCCGGTGAAGCCCTGCTGCTGGTCCGAATCTCCCAATCTGACGACAGAGAAGATCCTCCAGGAAACTTCTTCCCTTGAGCTGGTGGGACCAACCAGTCCGCCCAAACTACAAGCCAGGACCCCATCTCTGGTCGAATTCACTGTACAGAGCTATAGTGGGCCGGATAGCCAGGAAGGTCGGAACGTGCTTGGGTTTCAAGGAACGCACCTTTTATTTGGTGTTTTGCACAGCTGCTGGTTTCTTCCCTGGGTGGCGCAGGACCCTCCAGTCTTCCTACTTCTTGTCAGTCCAACAGTCGCTTCAGGAACCGTGAGCCTGCAGGAAACACCAGGAACGTCCGCCTCAGCTACAGCTACAGCTCCCCCTCCGTTTTAAGGTGCTGTGCAAATCCAGTTGTGCGTTCAGCAGTGGTGAAAGTGTTTGAAATCTTTCTCCAATCCGAGGGCTTGTCCTTCTCTTCTCTTTTACCTAACTTTTCTACAGACCAACCTTGTCCAGAATCTGTGCCACGAACATTACCGCGATCTACATTGAACCTATTATCTTGAGCAAAAGACTTTTGAACCATTGACTTTGGCCCTAAGCCTTTTCTATCTGATTTTAACCTTGTAGTCATTCTTGTTCAGCTGCCCTGCTTACTTACCTGTTGGTTTTGCCTAATTTCTAATAACTTTGTCTTTCATTCCCTTTTAAATTGCTGGAGTGGCATTTTGCTCCCACTTCATTTTGTGAGTCTAACTTGTCTAGAATTTAAGGTGTCAGGTGTCTTGACCCACGTTTGAATCATTATGCTGCAACATTTGGTACTGTGGGCTTAGAAAATCCAAGATGGCCAAAAAGCCCACATTTGCACCAGAATCCAGGAAAACCACACAGTTTTTGCACACACCAAAATGGTTGCCTGACCTGCCACCCACCAGTGCGAGCTTGAGGGGCCAGAAGCCCCATGAGTGAAACATGGTGCCAAAGGAAAAACAGCAGTGCCTGTTAGCTCAAAAAGCACTTTGAAATCACCTTTGTTTCTCTGAATGAAAGCTCAAAATGCCTATTTCAAACATTGCAAGATATTCAAAAATCTTACTGAACACCAGCAGACATCTGGCAGAATGAAGTCTTGTGTGCATACAAAATCTGGAAAGATGAAGAGCCTAAAATAATGTTTATAACAAAACTGGCTGAGCTGTGGATGTCAGCAGCTTAAGTGAAATTGGAATTAAAGCCACTAAAATCGAAATGTTTAAAATAAATGAGTGATTTACTTTGGAGTGTCACATAGGTTGCAACTGTTTAAATGTCATAGTTTTGAACTTAGAATCAGCGTTCGAGCTGCATGTGTCAAAATTGTAAGTTTGATTTGAATGAAGAAAAATGGGAACAAAAGTGACATTTGGCTGAAGCCTGGCTTAAAGAAATTTAATTCTGCCCGGCAACTATCCCCGACAAGACTTGAAACTTGCCCAGCAACTGCATTCACAGGCCTGGCCTGTCTTCTCCTGCCCCCACCAAAAGAAGATTACACCTCTCTGATTGAATTAGGGGAGGGGTACCTGAGACTGCAGGAAACAGAACAATTAACTTTCCTTGGCTCAGGCAAATGCTAAATCAGAGGGTCGTAAATAGCTTCCTCCCAGAAGGAAATGGGAGGGGCACTGCCTCTGTGTGCCAGCCGAGCTTGGAGGCGGGGACAGACAGAAATTCCCCCATGTGCTTTGGAACCTAAACCACACCCCTCTGGGCCAGAGCATAATTTTAAAAAGATGGATAATTCATAGTACAAAATTGTCAAAATTATATCAATAATATCATTATTCCTCTGATTTTTCTGTGCACATTTTAAGAGGTGTTAGGATTCTGTGGTATGTTCTGGGGGTAGTAGCGGAAAAAAGGGTATTACTCGAAATGTCTGTATGTTAAAGATCTGACACTTCATCATCTGATGCCCATATTCCTTGCGCACATTTGTGTAAATTCTGGAAAAGTTTAGAGGTTGTGTTCTGCATGAAAAGGGCAGAATTCTGTCAGAAGTGGACACAACATCTTAAAAAGACAGGGATCGGATGGTTTGGCGCTACAGAAAATATGTTAACTGGACATATAATATTAGAGAAATTGTACATAGATAAATATGCATTTGGATCAAAAATAGATTTGTGTGCAAAGTGAGAAGGGGAGTGTTCTTTCTGTATGCCATAAAAATGAGGCCTTATGACTCACAACTCAGTTCTCCAGTGAGAGCACAGAAAATCCTTTAACCTATCAGGATCCTCAGAGGGTTGGTGTTAGGCAGAAACCTGTGCAGTTCCCTCTGGGACCACTGCAAAAGATTTAAGACAACAGGTGTTTGGCAATAAACCCACTTGGTAGCAGTCTGTACCACCCAGAGGTATCTGGTAGCTGTGGCTGAGCAGTCAGACTTCCCTCAAGAAGAGTTAGGCAGTATATAGAGCATACATAATAGGTACAGAGGCACAGTAGTACAAGCAAACACTGACCAGAGCTAGGTGTAAAAGTATATAATTATTTATTTAAAAGACACACTCATAAATTACACTAGCACAGAAAAGGTAAGTAAGTCAAAACACAGTCACTATTACTTATATGTACATCCCTAGTTATTTGTTGGACAAGTCTAAGTTAACACCACTTATTTCCAAACAGAGGTGAGCGCTTAACGTTAGATGGCACTCCAACAAGTTAGTTAAAAAGGGAGGGAAAAGTCAGAAGTAATGAAAACAGCAAGGTAAAACACTTTTCAGAGATTCACAGTAAGTTTAGAAAGACAGTCTATTGCGGAGCAAGGAAGTTCGGTTGCCAGGCCCACTCTAGGGAAAGCCAGGCGAAAAGATGTCCAAGATCACACAATGTCACAAGTCTTTACAGGTGAGTAGGAAAGGTTTTACTAAGTTTAGAAAAGTTTAGTTAGGGTGTCCCAGGCTTACCCAGGTTCGAGAGCCGAGGGCTAAATCTACCCCGTACAATCGGTGGCAAGGGAAGCCAGGCGGAACACGGTACCTTTAAAATGGAAAGGATCCTCCAGCAGTGGCAGTTGTTCCTGGTAGTGGGTGCAAGTCGCGGCGTCGTCCAGAGGAAGAGAAGATCTCGACGTGGAGGAAAGCTGAAGGTCGTTGCACTACCAGGGAAGAAACCAGACGTGGATTTTTCCGGTTAAAAGGATGTTACCCCTCTTTCGCGGTTGAGGTAAAAAGTGGTATCCCGGTTGCCGGGGTGCTTGGCACAGGCAAGGCGGCCACGAGATGCTTCAGGGAGGCGAAAAGAAGGCAGAAACTGGTTGTCCCCACCAGTCAAGGGAAGAAGACTCTCCCGGCTGGAGATCTCCTCTGTCGTTGGGAAAAGTGGTGAGACGGTTCCGCAGGGCTCCACCGGTGGTGTCGTCTTGGCAGGTCGGCTCGGCTTCTCCCTCTTCGGCTTCTTAGGTCCTGTGGCGACTTCTGAAGAACCAGTCCCAAAAACCCTGCTTTTATGCAGCAAACCCCCATTCATACAGCCTAGCTGTCACTCAAACATGCTAAGTGGTGAGCGGGGCGGCTCACCATTTGGGCCAATCACACCAGAGTGCAACATGAGTTGGCAAGGCAACTCAGTCCAGGGTGCCTAAACCCCCTCCCACACCCCCTGTGGTACCCAGACAGAATGGCACCACTTTGGAGGGCTTCTGTGCAGAAGCCCGCCAAAAGTGGAACAAAGGCTCGACTCGGGTTCAGGGTTACTGAAGTGAACCTAGACGCCATTTTGGCAGCGAGTTCTGGCAAAAAATCCCAACCGGTGAATTTATATTAAATAAATAAACCGGCGGTATCTTTAACATTGCACCAAAAAGTGGTGCATTAAAATCAATGGGAAATCCCATTGGGAAATATTCCGGTGGAATATTTCCGTGGTATCCACTGCCACCAGCCAGAAACTCGGCGAGGGGGGACGGGACAGTACCCCCTCGACAACAGACCCAGGGGCAATCTAATTGCTCCTACCAGTACTTCCACAGTATGATGGTTTGTACTGGTTAAGTTCCTAAGTTAAGACTAGTAAAGTCAATGGTGACTTTACAGACCCAGGGAGACAGTAGTCAGTCCCCGGGTGTGGAGTCTATGTTTGGGGGTCACTATGACACCCCTGTGTTACTGCACTGAGGGTGCTGTGTAACACACATTCAAAAACCAATGATAGCCTATGGGGAAAAAATACCCCATAGCCCATAAGCACATAGCAAGTCACAGAAACACTCTCAAGTCATGTCCAAGAGTGAGGGTAAAAGAGTCTCACTCTTGGCAGGAGAAAAAATAAACCCCAAAAATCCAGCAAAGCTGCTGGGGGACTCACTAGGTTAGGAAATTCAGCCTAAACAGAGAATTCTCCCTAACACTCGCCCCCACCAGACTAAGGGACAGGAGGATTTAATCCACTCCTGGATGAACCTCATACCTCTAGTCGATGACATACATCCTAGAGAGTCCATCAGCATTTTGATGGTGACACCCTGACCTGTGCTCAATGGTGAAATCAAACCCTTGGAGGCAGATTGACCATCTCAATAGTTTTGGATTTTCCCCTTTCATTTGCATTAACCATCTCAAGGGTTGGTGGTCAGTCTGAATGACAAAAGTAGAACCATACAAGTATGGCCTAAACTTCTTCAGTGCCCACACAATAGCAACGCATTCCCTTTCTAGTGTTGCCCACCTTGTTTCAGGATCCTTCAGTTTTCTACTGATGAAGCAAATGGGGTGTTCCCTACCCTTCTCATCCAGTTGGCTAAGAACTGCACCTATACCTACATTGGAAGCATCAGTTTGTACAATGAAAGTTTGGTGGTAGTCAGGAGCTCGGAGTACTGGAGCTTGGCAAAGAGCTTTCTTCAGGTTTTCAAAGGCCTGATTGCATTCCTCATTCCATTTGACCTTCTTAGGGAATTTTGGAGAGGAGATCACATTCAGAGGAGAAGCTATGGTCCCATAGTTAGTTCTCAATGAAATTCCTGTAATACCCAGTGAGGCCTAAGAAGGCTCTCACCTGGGTCTGAGTAGTAGGTGTTGTCCAATTTTGCACAGCTTCAATCTTGCTGAGCAAAGGCCTTATCTCTCCACCTCCTACCGCATGTCCAAGGTAGACCACTTTACTCTGTCCAATTTGGCATTTGCTTGCCTTTATGGTCAGATTGGCCTGCTCAAGAGCCTGCAAAACATGTCCTAAGTGGGTCACATGTTCCTCCCAGGAGTGGCTGAAGACTGCAATGTCATCCAAGTATGCCATGCAGAAGTCCTCCATCCCAGCTAGAACTTGGTTCACCATCCTTTGGAATGTTGCAGGTGCATTTTTTAGTCCAAAAGGCATAACCTTGAATTGGTATAGGCCAACTGGGGTAGTAAATGCAGTTTTCTCCTTGGCATGGTCTGTCAGGGCTATTTGCCAATAGTCTGACGTAAGGTCCAGTGTGCTGAGGTACTTGGCTGCACCAAGTTTATCCACCAACTCATCTGTCCTTGGCAAAGGGTGGGCATCAGTCTTGGTGACTGCATTAAGAGCTCTATAGTCCACACAGAATCTCAACTCTTTGGATCCTGCCTTTGGTACTAACACCACTGGGCTAGACCATGGACTAGTAGAGGGCTCTATTACCCCGAGATCAAGCATCTTCTTGACCTCACCTTTGATGTGGGTTCTGACATGTTCTGACATTCTGTATCCTCTGCTTTTGACTGGCAGACAGTCACCAGTGAGTATATCATGCTGTCCCCACGGGGTCAAGCCTGGTGAAAGTGAGAACAGAGGGGCAAACTGATTTAACATAGCTTTGCACTCCTCCTGTTGCTCAGGAGTCAGATCTGAAGAGAGATTAACTCCTTCAACCTTTTTGTCCAAAGGTAAGCCTCTCAGGAGGTCAGGTAGAGCTTCACTCTCCTCCTCCTCTTCTGATGAAGCTAGAAGCAATGCTCCTACTTCTGGTCTAGAGACATAGGCTTTGAGGCGGTTGGTGTGGAAGACTATGGGAGCTTCCATGGGTTTGCCCAGATCCACCAGATAGTTGACCTCTCCAAGTTTTCCCACAACCTTGAAGGGTCCCATCCATTTGTCTTGCAAGGCCCTCTGCCTTGTTGGAAGCATAACTAGAACTAGCTGGTCTTGAGTAAACTCAACCATGTTAGCCTTCTGATCATGCCAAGGTTTGATCAGAGCTTGTCCAGCTTTCAAGTTGTCACTTGCTTCTGCCATCATGTGTGACATTCTCCTCCGGAGACCTATCACATAGTCAGTCACTCTGACTGGCTTGGGGGAAGGAGCACTCTCCAACCCCTCCTTAATCAGGGCCAAGGGGCCTCTGACGGGATGGCCATAGAGAAGTTCAAAGGGAGAATAACCTACTCCCTCCTGAGGGACTTCTCTATAAGCAAAGAGAAGGCATGGCAGTAGAAGGTCCCACTTCTTTTTAAGGGGTTCTTCTAAAGCACCTATCATGCTCTTCATGGTTCTGTTAAACCTTTCTACCAACCCGTTTGTCTGAGGGTGGTATGCGGTTGAGAACTTGTAGGTACCTCCGCAGGTTTTCCACATGGCTTTCATGTAGTGGGACATAAAATTTGACCCCCTGTCAGAGATCACCTCCTTAGGAAACCCAACCCTGGTAAAAATACCAAGGAGGGCCTTAGCTACGGCCGGAGCTGTAACAGTCCTCATAGGAATTGCCTCAGGGTACCTAGTAGCATGGTCTACTACAACAAGAATAAACCTGTTGCCTGAGGAGGTTGGAGGATCAAGGGGACCAACAATGTCAATCCCTACCCTCTCAAATGGGACTCCCACAACTGGGAGAGGCACTAAAGGTGCCACATTCTTGGAACCAACCTTACCAGAAGTCTGGCAGGTATGGCAGCTCCTGCAATATCTATCTACTTCAGCCCCCATCTTTGGCCAATAAAAGTAGAGAGAGAGCCTTTCCTTGGTCTTCTTGAAACTCAAGTGACCAGTCAAAGGAATCTCGTGGGCTAGTTGCAAGAACTGTTGTCTGTTCTCTTGGGGCACTACCGGCGTTGGTAGGCTCCAGGTTCAGATCCAGTTGGTTCACTGTAGAAGAGGCCATCTTCCCAGTGTAACCTATACTTCCCAGGCTCTTGCCCATCAGCCTGAGAAGCTGCCTGTTGGCGAAGGCCCTCCAGAGTTGGACATTCTCTTTGTCCCTTACGAAAAGCTGACCTGCTGGGTCCACCTTCTGCCAGTAAAGACTGCAGCTCAGGATGGTCAGCCGGGTCCAGGTCTCCAATAAGTTCTGGGCCTCCTACTAGCTCTTCTTCAGAGTCTAGTTCAACCAGACAGGGTTGTACCTCCCTCTCAGCCTCAGCTGGAGGTGGAGTTACAGGTGTAACATTGGACAACCTCGGGGAAGTCCTTTTTGGAAGCACTGGAGTGCTTGCTGTAGGCTTTTTCCTAGGAGTCTTGGGTTGCCCCTTGGCTCCTGATCTGGTAGTCACTGCAGTAAGTTGCTCCAGTGGAAGAGGAGTGATTTCTGTCATCATCTCCTGAGATAAACCCCACAGGGTTTTCTCTCTTGCAGGTTTTGTGAGCTCCTGTAACCTTTTACGAGGAGGTCTGGGGGTATGTGACACAACTCCAAGAGCTTTCAGGTCATTACCCAACAGAACCCTTCCTGGTACTTCACATTGTATACTGACAGGTATCTTCACAGCCATATCATTACACTGGATGAGAACTGGTAACTGGGGACACATCTGCACAGGCCCTCCAGCTAACTTGGTGAGGCATTTGGTTGCCTTAGCAACATCCTCTGCCTTGAAAAATGATTCATCCACCACAGTTATGCTGGCCCCAGTGTCCCTGATGGCAGGAGTCTCCTGACCATTCACGTGGACACTGTCCTTATAATACTCTTTAGTATTATCTGGGATAGAATTATAGACATCTAAATTCTGTTGTTCGCACAACCCCAGAGAGACTAAAGAAACACTGGCTGAGACTCCAGTGGGTTCATCAGCCAGTAGTAGAAGGTTTCCACTTGCCATAGGGACTTCCTCCTCTGGAGCGAAGGCTAAGGAGACAAGCTGGATCCCTGAAGGTTTACCCTTACATCTGGGATCTCCTTTCACATGGTCAGTAGCCTTACAAACATAACAGGATCCAAAGGTCCTTTGGAATGGAGGCTTGTTCTGACCTCCTTCTGGTTTGGCACCAGAAGGTATACTACTCTGCTGTGGTTTCCCAGGTGGCTTACCCTTATGGTGTGGTTTGGGGCCCTCTTTGGAATTGGAATTATTAGAATTCTCTTTGGAGTCTTTCTTAGACTGTCTCCCCTCATCCTTCTTCTGAGTTACCCCAGAATCCTTGTGAGTAGCCATGTTGGCAACCCACAAGTCAGCAGCCTTAGCTAGCTTTCGAGGATCTAATTCCTGTGAATCAGCAAGTGCTGTCTGAGCTCAGGAGAGCAGGCATCATAAATTGACTCCATCATTACAAGATTTCTCATTCCTTCATAAGTGTTCACTTTGTAACCCTTAATCCATCCCTCTAAGTTTTTCAACCCTTCACACACCCAGGTAGCCCAAGGGGTACCATCATGCTTTTTGAGGCTTCTAAACCTCCTAAGACACTGGGAAGGGGTCTTCCCAAACCTAGCTATCAAAGCTAGTTTCACACATTCATACTCTTTCCTATCCTCCTCCCCCAACTCCATTACTGCATCAGTTGCAACATGGGGGAGCCTAGAGAACAACCAGGTGAGTAACTCATTACCTGTGAGGTTCTGGAGCCCATGATTATACTCAAACATAGACAACCAATCCAACACATCCAACTTAGGCTCATACCAATCAATTCTTTAGGCATCCGGGGTCTTTTAGGACTGGAACTTCTAGAGGAGCCAGAGAGAGAAGCATTCTCAACAGACAATTTCTTCATTTCTAGCTCATACTTGAGCTCCATTTCTCTTAGCCTTAGTTCTTTGTCAGTTTGAGTATTAAGTTTCTTGTACTCTAATTCCAGTTTCATTTTCTCTAGTTCATAGTATTGAGGACTAAATGTGGGACCTGGCAAAGGTCCAGTAGGTACAGCTGGTAAGGCAGAGAGAGGCCTAGAGGGCACATCTACAGCAGTTTCATCTTCCTCTTCTGGTTCTGACCCAAGATCATCAATACTTTGTTCAATATCAATATCATTGCTGTTCACTACATTTGCTGGAGTGGTAGGTTCCTCTGAACCATCATCCAGACTTTGGTTTTCTAACAACCTTTCTATTAGCTCTATTTTCTTGCCTTTAGTCATGAGATTCTTATGCTTACAGAGAACTCTTAAACAATCAGCAGTTTTTGTAGCAAGGGACTCTTGACTATAACTTTCCATAGCAGACATGTTAGAAATTGACTTTTTCTTTTTGTGCTTAAGCTTTGTGGTTAGTTGCACTAAGGTATCTCAAAAGTACACTAAAGTGTATACTCAATACAAATCCCACCGCTGTACACCAGTGTTAGGCAGAAACCTGTGCAGTTCCCTCTGGGACCACTGCAAAAGATTTAAGACTACAGGTGTTTGGCAGTAAACCCACTTGGTAGGAGTCTGTACCACCCAGAGGTATCTGGTAGCTGTGGCTGAGCAGTCAGACTTCCCTCAAGAAGAGTTAGGCAGTATATAGAGCATACATAATAGGTACAGAGGCACAGTAGTACAAGCAAACACTGACCAGAGCTAGGTGTAAAAGTATATAATTATTTATTTAAAAGACACACTCATAAATTACAATAGCACAGAAAAGGTAAGTAAGTCAAAACACAGTCACTATTACTTATATGTACATCCCTAGTTATTTGTTGGACAAGTCTAAGTTAACACCACTTATTTCCAAACAGAGGTGAGCGCTTAACGTTAGATGGCACTCCAACAAGTTAGTTAAAAAGGGAGGGAAAAGGCAGAAGTAACGAAAACAGCAAGGTAAAACACTTTTCAGAGATTCACAGTAAGTTTAGAAAGGCAGTCTATTGCGGAGCAAGGAAGTTCGGTTGCCAGTCCCACTCTAGGGAAAGCCAGGCGAAAAGATGTCCAAGATCACACAATGTCACAAGTCTTTACAGGTGAGTAGGAAAGGTTTTACTAAGTTTAGAAAAGTTTAGTTAGGGTATCCCAGGCTTACCCAGGTCCGAGAGCCGAGGGCTAAATCTACCCCGTACAATCGGTGGCAAGGGAAGCCGGGCGGAACACGGTACCTTTAAAATGGAAAGGATCCTCCAGCGGTGGCAGTTGTTCCTGGTAGTGGGTGCAAGTCGCGGCGTCGTCCAGAGGAAGAGAAGATCTCGACGTGGAGGAAAGCTGAAGGTCGTTGCACTACCAGGGAAGAAACCAGCCGTGGATTTTTCCAGTTAAAAGGATGTTACCCCTCTTTCGCGGTTGAGGTAAAAAGTGGTATCCCGGTTGCCGGGGTGCTTGGCACAGGCAAGGCAGCCACGCGATGCTTCAGGGAGGCGAAAAGAAGGCAGAAACTGGTTGTCCCCACCAGTCAAGGGAAGAAGACTCTCCTGGCTGGAGATCTCCTCTGTCGTTGGGAAAGTGGTGAGACGGTTCCGCAGGGCTCCACCGGTGGTGTCGTCTTGGCAGGTCGGCTCGGCTTCTCCCTCTTCGGCTTCTTAGGTCCTGTGGCGACTTCTGAAGAACCAGTCCCAAAAACCCTGCTTTTATGCAGCAAACCCCCATTCATACAGCCTAGCTGTCACTCAAACATGCTAAGTGGTGAGCGGGGCGGCTCACCATTTGGGCCAATCACACCAGAGTGCGACATGAGTTGGCAAGGCAACTCAGTCCAGGGTGCCTAAACACCCTCCCACACCCCCTGGGGTACCCAGACAGAATGGCACCACTTTGGAGGGCTTCTGTGCAGAAGCCCGCCAAAAGTGGAACAAAGGCTCGACTCGGGTTCAGGGTTACTGAAGTGAACCTAGATGCCATTTTGGCGGCGAGTTCTGGCAAAAAAATCCCAACCGGTGAATTTATATTAAATAAATAAACCGGCGGTATCTTTAACATTGCACCAAAAAGTGGTGCATTAAAATCAATGGGAAATCCCATTGGGAAATATTCCGGTGGAATATTTCTGTGGTATCCACTGCCACCAGCCAGAAACTCGGCGAGGGAGGACGGGACAGTACCCCCTCGACAACAGACCCAGGGGCAATCTAATTGCCCCTACCAGTACTTCCACAGTATGATGGTTTGTTCTGGTTAAGTTCCTAAGTTAAGACTAGTAAAGTCAATGGTGACTTTACAGACCCAGGGAGACAGTAGTCAGTCCCCGGGTGTGGAGTCTATGTTTGGGGGTCACTATGACACCCCTGTGTTACTGCACTGAGGGTGCTGTGTAACACACATTCAAAAACCAATGATAGCCTATGGGGAAAAAATACCCCATAGCCCATAAGCACATAGCAAGTCACAGAAACACTCTCAAGTCATGTCCAAGAGTGAGGGTAAAAGAGTCTCACTCTTGGCAGGAGAAAAAATAAACCCCAAAAATCCAGCAAAGCTGCTGGGGGACTCACTAGGTTAGGAAATTCAGCCTAAACAGAGAATTCTCCCTAACACTTGGGCATAGAAAGACAACCTTCCCACCCATTTTCAAAAGACATAAAAGGAGCCACTGAGACCCAGGTAGGGACATTCACTTTCCACTTTCTTGCGAAGCACTTTGCCGGACGACTTCCAATCCAGACAATATCCAGAGACCAGAACTTAGAATTCAGACTCCAGAACTTGAAGCAGAGAGGCCAATCCACAAGCTGAATCCTTTTCAGCAGGCCTCAAAATCATTTGCAACCTGATTCTCAACAGCCGGGCGAGCTGTTTTGCTTCTGGATAGAACTCTGTGCCAGAACCAGACCGCTGTATCCAGACCACTGTGCAGTGCCGCTAGCAGACCAGACCAGAACGCTGTGCAGTGCCGAGACCAGAACCAGAGGTCCAGACCAGAGAGCAGAGCTGACCCAGATAGCTGTGACTTCAGAACCACCCGCCGGAAGTCCAGTCCCAACCTGACCAGATCTTGATGGCCTAGTTCAAATTTATAGTGTGAGTACTCAGCCAGAACTGTGCAAAACCAATCTCTTAGTTTAAAATAATCTAATTCAAACCATTTCCACCTATTTAGAACTGCATCATAGAAATTGTGTGTCTTTACTTTAATTTCGAGAATCTACCTCCACTAAATTGTCTGTATCTTTTGAACCGCACGTCCTAGCAGCGAGATCTAGATCCTAGGCTTTCCAACGAACCCAGAATGACATCCCAACTCCCTCTAGTTGTTCCGTAATCAGGCTCGACGCATTCGGAAAAAGTGCAGTGAATTGCAATTTGACTAAATTTCTCCACCTGTCAAAAATTGATGTCTTTTGCTTGAACTGCTGAATTCGTTTTCAATCTGATAATCATTCCTGAATAATTGCTAGCGTTGACCTGACCTAATTCAAAGTAGCTGTCACCTACCCTGAATCTCCTATAGGGAATTAAAATAATTTTTAGCATATTTTTCACTTCTTTGCAAAATCACATTTAAAAGTATTTTTGCCTGTGTTTTAAAATCATCCCTGTTGCTCTAAGCTTGCTAGGGGGGAACTGGAATTTGAATTACATGTTGGTTGTATTCCTGAAAATTGTGTGCTCTCCTTCCATCTCTTTATATTGCATAGGGGGGGAGTGAATTGCCACAAGGGGAAAAGTAATTATATTATCTCTTGTTGAAAGCATATCAGTTTATCCCTGTGCTGCATTCTTTTCCATCATTGCATTTCATTGAAACCATAAAAGCATTCTCGGCTACCTTATCCTCTCTATACCAACTCCTAAGTAATTAAATAAGTGTGCTAGTGTAATATTATCCATTGTTGATCAACATTATCTTCATAAGTGTGCTATCAAATATTAATTTATTCATAAAAGTGTGATATATATATAGTGTTTAACTTTTCCAATACATCTTTTAATTTGCTAAACAAACCTACTTCTTGGCTCAGTGAGGTCAGGGGGATTCAAAGAGAGGGGCGTTATATAAGGGTTTATCATCCAGATTATAACTTGTCATAAAAATATATAAATAAGGGCTTCCCTTGGGCATCCCAGACAAGGCATTGACTTAGTTGGAGTGCTGAATTGAAGCCACTTTACAGAGTGGGGGCTCGGAGCCGGGGATTCTGGAGTAGATCTACCACTTGTGCAGCTTAATACAGTGTGCTAACTGATAGGATACATACATCCTGTTGGATCACCACGCTGTGTTACACTGTAAAAGCACCCCTCAAAAGAAGGACGCTCTAAGGAGACGGTCTGTTTTGCAAAATAAAATACAAACTTCTGTAAGTCAGGAAGGAAATCAATTTCCAGAATGATGACCTTGGTAGATATCAAAATAGCCAGAGAGCACCTCTTACATAAACTATTTGTGAGAGGTGAGTGGACTGAACAGGACCAGAATGTGTGGTTGCAGGCAATCGCACAACAGGTCACTGTAACTGGGTCAGATATATGGAGAGATCAGGGTCCCTTACATGTGGCCCTGAGTGAACTATATATGGTCCCTAAGGCCAAGGATGAGCACAACAAGATTGCCAGGGTAGCGGCATATTTATATTTATATATGGGAGCCATACAGGGCAAATTTGCTGAAGGCCAAGATCTGGCAAATAGGCAACTGATGGCATTGGAGAAGGCCCAATCTGACCTGGTCTCTTCCGAGCAGAGGCTGCAGAGGAGCCAGGAGTCAGAAAATGATAGTAGGCAGTATATCATTAAAATAAAAGAGGATATGGGTATCCTGAAACAGGAAAAGTCTGACCAGGATACCAGATTTCTGGCCTTGCAGAAGGAGTACCAAGAAGGTTTGGACTCCCTACTGCAAAGCCAGAAAAAGCTGGAGCAACAACTAGACTTCAACAGGGCATGCACAGAGCAGGTAGCCACCCTGCAAAGTCATCTAGACAGACTGAAGGCAGAGAGCAACAAACTGATTCTGAAAGACCTGGATACCCAGACAGAATCTGAGGAAGAACGCCAGAAAGCTGGTGCCTTTCAAAGGCAGAGGGACAACCTGGCGGCACAGATGCAGGCTCTTAGTCAGGAAAGGGACACCTTAGGCCAGGAAGTCTGCCGATTAAAAGAAAAAATTGAAGAAAATCACTTGGCCCTCCAGGGACTGAGTGACCTCCAAAAAGAGCATCAGAACTTGTTAGAGCACACCAGGAGGGTGGAAGATGCTCTGGCAAGAAAGGAGCAGGCCAGTAGGGATGGGACTCAGGAGGTAACCCTCCTGCAGCAAAGACTGGCCCAGTACTCCAGGACCAACCAGAAGGCGCAGAGAGAAAATGAGGCTCTCTGTCAGCACAATGATAGGCTCCAGCAACAGGTAGCCATGCAGGAGAGACTGATAGAGTCTAGTAAGGCCTTAACTGAGGAACTGAAAGCACAGGCTCTTGCATGGCAACAGCGAGCAGGGGCTGCTAGACATGAGGTTTACTGGGAAAGGGAAACACCTGAGCATAACCTCAGGAGCCCTAGTACCAGAGGCCTTCATCTCTCCCATTCCTTGGACTCTGCCACCCCGATGTCCATGGCGCACATGAGCCCGGGGCCACGGGGATGGCAGATTACTATCCAGCCAAAAGTATGGGGCTCATAGGCCTGTACCTCCTAGGAATGGATGGGCGGGCATCCGGGTATGGGCACCTAAGTATAGTGCAATTTAGTGGGGAACCACAGGAGAGTAGGCCCACTAAGGGCATCCTGAAAGCCTCTGCCCAGTTAGGTCAGTGGGGGGGGGGGTACTCCTCAAATCCTGGCAGCAAGGAGGAATCTGAAGACTCCTCTGAGCGTCACAGGACACAGGAGACCAGGTCCCCACATTCTGCCAGCCATTCCCAGGCTCGCAGAATCCGGGAAAATCTGGAAGATCAGACGGGCACCTCTGGGAGCAGTGCTTCTGAGTCAGAGGATGAATGGACCAGCGTTACCCAAAACAAAAAGGCCAAGGGCCTTGCTTAAGGACCCCTTAAAACAGATTAAGGCAATAAGGAGTGTCATCACCCCTTAACACAAGAACGCCAAGTATTCTGTTTGGGAACACTTGGAGCTTTACGAGCAAATGATGGAGACTTTCCATTTGAAAGACAGCAGTAGCTGCATCCAGTAAGTAAAATGGACATTCTCCCCAGAATACTCCAGTTTCTTTGCGGGGCTGGAGGACCAAAACCATTCAAGATGGTCCACATATAGGGCGGCCATCTTAAAACATTTTTCTGTTCACAGAAATCCCCAAGAGGCTCGCAAGACAACCTACAATTTGCAATGTGGGGAGGATCAGGCCCCACAAGAATTTGTGCAGGAATTGAAGCGTGCCTTTGCGCAGACTACCAAAAGGGTGCGCACGGACAGTAAAGAGTTTGTAAATACGTTTTTCCATGCCTTACCCAAATACATAATGACCCAGCTAGTGAGAGATTTTCACTAGCTGGGTCACGAGAAAAGGTCACTAGACTGGGTCATTGAACAGACCACCCAGATCTATGAGGTGCAGAAGCTCATAGAAAATAAAAATATAGCCCAGAAAAGCCCCAAATCAACCAGCACCACTGCTGCTGCTAAGGTGGCAGAGGTAAAGGTTGCCCCCATTTTAGATTTGGAGATGGGGGGCCTAAAAACCTGCCTGCACCGAATAATTCTAAGCCCAGAAGGCCGTCGGGCCATTCACATACAGGGAGTCAAGGAGGTAGTCCCACAAATGGGATCCCTCACTCCCCTGATTATGTAAGTCCCCATTACAACGGAAACCGACCCATCCTGGGTTATGTGTGGACTCCTCCAGCCCAAAGGGGGGGATCCAGCCAAGCACCTAACCCAGGGAACTTCCCTCCTAACTTCCCACAGGAGGGCAGAAATTCCCCAAACCCTGGGCAGAACTTTTTTCCCAGGTATCCAACCAACTTCCAGCCCCAAAATCATCCATCCTTCTTTCCCCAATTCCCTGAGCCCAGACAACCTAATCCGGGAGAGGGGAGGCCAAGGGTGGAGGGGTACCCAAATCTTCCAAACCAGGGGTACTACCAGAGAAGGGATAGCTACCCTTCCCGGGATA
The DNA here is from genome assembly GCF_040938575.1 of Ambystoma mexicanum. Taxonomy (NCBI): domain Eukaryota; kingdom Metazoa; phylum Chordata; class Amphibia; order Caudata; family Ambystomatidae; genus Ambystoma; species Ambystoma mexicanum. The sequence continues at coordinate 1,086,914,780 of NC_090937.1, read as the reverse complement.
AGCCCAGGGGAGAAAACAGAACCCCGTATCAGCCTGAGCGGGTTTCACAGTTAGAGCGCCAGGTCCAAAATATGGCACGGGATCTGGGTCAAATGCTGAGGGCTCAACAGAAGCCTCAGATGAGCATGCTGGCGCAGAATGCCCCAAACTCTGGGCCTGGTGCTCCAGAACAATGACGTGGACAGCACCCCGATAACCCACCGGTTCCCAGGGAGGAGGCACAAGGGGAAGGGGGGTGTAAAGCCTTGGAGGAAGCTTCCTTCCCCACTTGTAAACAGCCCAAAACAGAATCTCCTACCCCTGAAAGTCTGCCACCCAAGGAGCAGAGAGGAAGTAGGAGAAACAAAGGACCCAAACAGACCCATTTTGTGGAGGAGGTACAGATCTTCCAATTTGAGGGAGAGGGATCCTCAGAGGATCCTGGATAAAGGATCTTCTCCTTCAGAGATGGGGGAACTCCTCCTAAAGAAAAATGGGTCCCAAGGGATCCAAATCCCGACTGGGTAGATGTGGGGACTGAGCTAGCGCCGCCCATCATCTCATCCCAGAACCAACAGCAAGAAAATCCCCTGGTTCAAACCCATCCTGGTGACTGCCTCCAAAAAGGGGGGGGGGCAGCCCAGAACCGGAACCAGGGGAACCCACAATGGCTCTGATTTCCAAGTGCCAACTTTTTCTTGCAGATTCCCATGACTCTCCACAGAATTCTGCCCAAATCTCTTCTCTCGCAATGTCCAAAACTAAAAAATTAGCCCGCAAGTTGTCCAGAAATGTGCATTATCTGTGCCCCCTTGAGGAGAAGGAGGGAAGATACTATGCTGCGGTACTAGTGCAGGGGCAGTGTACAATTTTGGCACTTGTGGACACTGGATCCCAAGCTACTCTTCTCTCCAAAAAGGCCTTTGCTGAACTGAATTCAGGTAGGGGGGAGAAATACCAAATTCCTCTCACCTCTCTTCCTGGACAACTTCAGAACTTTGACGGGAAGGAAATTCCCGTCGAGGGGACTGCAGATTTGGACATTAACATTGGGCGACACAAGGTGAAACACCCGGTCATAGTAGTGACTCCAGAGGGCACCCCTTGTTTACTAGGGAATTACCTCCTGAGAAGGTTGTCACCCTTAATAGATTGCGTAAACAAGGTCCTCTGGACCCAGACTAGCCGTCCAATAAAATTAAAACAGAGTGTCAACTATGTTAGTTTAAACGTCACATGCCATATGGTTGAACAAAAATCTGACCAAGTAGAATTTCACTTCCAGAACAACCAAATTCCAGACGTGACAGTAATAGCAGTAGGACAACAGACTGGTGATGGGGGGGTCCTCTCTATTTCTGAAAATCAACCTTCCTTCCAGTTTAAGGTGGTATTCCACACTGGAAGGAAACACTCTGAAATTCTTTACTAATCCACAATCAGACATTCCCACTCCAATAGTCCAGAAAGATGTGAAATCAGCTCAGAGCCTGGCTGATATTCAGCAAATTGGAGAACAGTTGTTCATCCCTGTACAGTTAAATGATGGGAAGGACTCGCCCGAGTGTGTGTGAACAACGGTAAGAGCTTCATCAGCGAAGCCATGTTCCGCCAACTCCCAAAAGATCCAGCCATTCCCACATTCATACTGATAGACAAATGGGAAATGGATCTGGAAACACCCAATTCCAAACATCTCCTGCCAAGCAGGTGTATGCTCAAAATCTCCATTGGCAACAAGAGCATAGTCCATAATTGTTGGGTCATGCGAGACGACACTGCCGCCTTTTACTTAGGCAGTGACATTCTCAATCGCTTTGCCATTAGTTTGGACCTAATAAACTTCAAAGCTTGGTCCCGATTAGCGGATAATCCCATGGGCTTTGATGATCCAGAAAAAGCATTTAGGTCAGCTCAATTGCTACCTTATGCAGTCGAAATTCAGATTAAAGAGGAAGTCACCATCCCAGAAAGGACCCGACAATTCTCCCTGGAAGTGAAAGTTAAAAGAGGACAAAAATTGAAAAACCCTGATGCTTGTATTCATCTAAATGCTTCTCTCCAACAGCAAGGGTTGGGGGTAAACCCAACACCATTAGTCAACATAGAACATGACACCATTCCAATAGAGGTGGATAACAGCGACTTAAAGAGTATTACTCTAGCCGCAGGCACCATTATTGGAATGGCGGTTGATGACCGACATTTCTCCATTGATTTAGGAAATGAACTGTTAGGACCAATCCCCAAGGACTGTTTTGACAGTGACAGTGATGACAACACAACACCAGACAGGATCTTTACCCGGCATGGGGGGAACTTCCTGGTGTACACTTCCTGCCCTTATGGTAGGGAAGATGTGACTTGTGACTTCAAGAGGGTTGAGGTTATTTTCCAGGTCCATGAGGGCTGCCTTTCCCACCTGAAGCCTCCAGTCTAAATCAGCACCCTGACCAGGGACTTCTCCACCCAGATGGAGGAGGCCGCTAAGATAGCAAAACCAGAAGTCTTTCCAGGCTTCAGGCAGATGGTGGAAGAGAGAGTCAACCTAGCTGATGCCTGGGTGACTCTGGAACAGAAGCAAAAGTTGAAACAAGTTTTCTTGGATTTCCAAGATCTCTTTGCGGTAGACTCATATGACTGTGGTCGCACCGACATCCACACAACAGTAATTCCCACAGACCCTGGCATGACTCCAGTGTGTGTGAAGCAATATCGCTTGCCTCTCGCATCAATGGAGTCCCTTACTGAAAAAATTAAGAAACTTGAGTCCCGGGAGATAATCCGTCCAGTTCACAGCACCTTCAATAATCCGGTGCTGGGAATATTGAAGCCAAACGGCCAGTGGAGACTCTGCGCCGACCTTAGGGAGCTCAACAAACGGGTCCATACTTCCCGATGGCCTCTTCCCTACATTGACCAAGGGCCCAGATCCAGGGGTCACAGGTATTCACTGCAATAGACCTGACCAATGGATACTGGACTGTGCCTGTCAGTAGGGAGGACCAATACAAACTGGCTTTTACCTTTGGAGGCCAGCAGTACACATGGACCCGGACCCCCTTCGGATACCTGAACTCCGGCAATGAATTCAACATTTTCCTACACAAGGCCATGCCCGACCATGCCCGACCTGGGTGCGAGGGGTAACCTGGCTTATGTAGATGATGTCCTCATCAAAAGTTCATCTGTAGAGGAACACATAGCGGAGATCCGTTATGTTCTGACACAGTTGAGGGCTGCCGGAGCAAAACTTTCCTTTCAGAAAGCACAGTGGTGTAGAACCCGTGTTAATTTCTTGGGGCATGAGATTACTCCTCAGGGTCTCTGTCCCCAGGAAAAGAAAGTGGAAGCACTTCAGAAACTGAAAGACCCCACAACTCTGCGGGAACTAAGGAGCCTTCTTGGACTGACTAATTACAGCAGAAAGTTCATTGAGGGCTACGCAGAGATCACCAGACCCCTGATCCATCTCTTGAAGTGGGGGGGGGTCAAGTGGGAATGGGGTCCAGAACAATCCGAGGCAGTAAGACAGCTCAAAAAAGGCCTCTCACAAGCGCCTTGCCTAGCTTACCCTGTCAGAAACAAGGAGTTTTTCTTGGAGCCAGGGTTCTCTAATACATGCTTGACTGCAGTATTATATCAAAGCATGACAAGGTCAATAAAGTAATCTCCTATGCGAGCGAAACTTTATCCTCCGTGGAGGAAAAATTCAACGATTGTGAGAAGGCACTCCTGGCAACGGTGTGGGCATTGAAGAATTACCGCCCGTTTATCCAGGGGGAACACATCATAATGGGGACTCCACACCACCCTCTGCAATATCTCCAAAGTGACAGAATCCGGGCCGGAAATGTGAGTAATTCCCGAATTACTTCCTGGATTCTGTCAATGCAAGGCTTTCCTGTGGAGGTCAGATATGGCCAAAACAAGAAGAGTCCCCTTGCGCAAGGTCTGGCTGACTTGCATGATTGTGACAGAGAAAACTGTCTCTAGGACGAAAGTCTAAAAATCAAGGACAACATGGAGGCATACCTTAATTCCCCACACAAAGTCTTTGAAGAAGACAAGTGTGAGGGAATGCCCACTGTCTATGTGGATGGATGCTCTTACCATGTTGACAACAACGGGGAGAAAGAACTGGTGACCGGCGTAGGGAATACATGGGTGAATGAGTCCCCAGAACCCTCCGCTGGGTACAAAATTGGTCCCCGAAGTAGTCAGGTGGCAGAGTTGATGGCTGTGCATCAAGCCATCCACACTGCTGTCCAACATCAACTCCACGAACTGGTCATAATCACAGATTCTGATTATGTACGGAACAGGTTCGTGGAGCACCTGGTTAATTGGAAAACCAGAGGCAGGTTATGTGCTAATAACAAACCCTTGAAACATGGGAAGTTAATTCAAAACATTGATGATCTGGTCACCTCGAATGGGATGACCATCTACTGGAAAAAGATCAAGGGTCATTCCAAAGTAGAGGGACCAGACAAAACTGGAAATGACTTAGCTGATCAGCTGGCCAAAACCGGGGCCATCCAAGGGAATCTAATAGAGATTGAGTCCCTGTTGGGGGAAAACCAGGTCACTGCTATCACTAGGTCCCAGACAAATGCTCACAATGATCTTTCAACTGCACAATGGAGTAAGGAGACCCCAGATGCTGATTTGAGTACGGCTCAGAAGGGGGTTCCAATAATTGGTAAGTTTTACCAACACATTGAGGACCCTGAGAACTTTCCCCTGACGGACACCGATTACATTGGTAAAGAAGACCTTAGAGTGTTGATGAAATGTCCAAAAATGTTCCGAATCCAAGACGGTTTGTTGGTAAGGAAATCCCAAGCTGGCCATGATCAGTGGGTGATCCCTACCTCATTCCGAAGCCTGATGTTAAGTCACACCCATGATGCGGCCACCGCCGGTCATAGGGGGTTTCATATAACACTTGAAATCTTGAGAGGTTGCATACTGGCCACACATGGGGCAGGACCTCGACCAATACTTGAAGGGGTGTCTTGTGTGTGCACAATTTCAGCCAACATCCCTCACACACCGTGCGCCTCTCCAAAAGAGGGGGATGACACTGCCATGGTCAGATTTGCAAGTCGACTACATAGGGCCCGTGATTCACTCCTCTAGGGGGAATAAGTACATGTTGACGGTGACATGCTTATTTATTAAATGGGTGGAATGTCTCCCGGCCACAAACTGCAAGGCAGAAACAGCAGCTGCCCTGATGATCAATCACATCTTTTCCCGTTTTGGTCTACCCCAAAGGATTGAGTCAGACAGAGGTAGCCATTTCACCAGCGAAGTAATGACAAAGATGTGGGAGATGCTGGGGGTTAAAAGGAAGCTACACATTGCTTACCGGCCAGCCTCTTCTGGTGCAGTGGAGAGATACAACAGAACCATTGTGAGCATCTTAAAAAAGTTTGTGGCAGATTCTGGGCCAAGTTGGGATATCCGATTACCTCTGGTCCTAATGGTCATCAGATATACTCCTTCATCTGCAACTAAAATGTCACCATTTGAGCTGATGACTGGGCGCAGGATGGTACTTCCCCAGCATTTGCTCTACAGGACCCAAGAGCAAACATTGATCCATGCCTCCACAACTCATGAGTATGTTGAAAATTTAAGGAACCACCTCCAACATGCTTTTGCCTATGCTCAGCGAAACCTAGAAAGATCAGCCGATAGTAAGAAGACTCATTATGATTTGAAGACTACTATGAAAGAATACAATGTGGGAGACCGTGTCTATCTATACAATTTCCAGAGGAACCAGGCCAAACAGTGGAAATTTCTGCCTACATGGAAGGGACCTTTTGAAATTGTAGACAAGATCTCCCCAGTCGCCTACAAGATCCGCATCCCCAAGGGTAGTTTGGCGGAAGGGGAAGTGGGTCCATATAAATCAGCTAAAGTGTTGCCATCCCAGGCACACTCTGCAGCAACTGGAGGAGGCCTCTGCAATCCCAGAGGGGGCTTCTCCAGAGTAATACATTTACAACCCTAAAATATCCCACATATAGTCTCTAAAATATTATGGTAAGAATGCAAATGTCTCCTGATGTATAAAATGTATATGTTCGCCCCACCATTAATAGTGGTGGGGTAATGTCTACGAATATGATTCTGCCGCTTTGCTTTGTCATCCTAGGAGAGATAAACCATGGAGACTGACCAAGGAGGACAACCCGGGGACCGGGAGCAAAGATCCGAAGGGCCCGGGGTACCGCCCAATACTCCCATCAGGACCGGCGAGGAAAACCGATCGATCCACCCTGATGGAGGAAAAGATGCTGAACTTTGCCATCTGCGGAATCGGAAGAAGATGATGCGGACATCCCAGCGCGTGGATCAAAACATCCTTTGCACCTCACTCCCCCTCGACTCGAAATCAAAGTGCAGTCGGGCGGGGGGGCTTGTCAGGTGTCTTGACCCATGTTTGAATCATTATGCTACAACATTTGGTACCGTGGGCTTAGAAAATCCAAGATGGCCGAAAAGCCCACATTTGCGCCAGAATCCAGGAAAACCGCGCAGTTTTTGCGCACACCAAAATGGTTGCCTGACCTGCCACGCGCCATGAGTGAAACGTGGTGCCAAAGGAAAAACAGCAGGGCCTGTTAGCTCAAAAAGCACTTTTGAAATCACCTTTGTTTCTCTGAATGAAAGCTCAAAATGCCTATTTCAAACATCGCAAGATATTCAAAAATCTTACTGAACACCAGCAGACATCTGGCAGAATGAAGTCTTGTGTGCATACAAAATCTGGAAAGATGAAGAGCCTAAAATAATGTTCATAACAAAACTGGCTGAGCTGTGGATGTCAGCAGCTTAAGTGAAATTGGGCTTAAAGCCACTGAAATCGAAATGTTTAAAATAAATGAGTGATTTACTTTTGAGTGTCACATAGGTTGCAACTGTTTAAATGTCATAGTTTTAAACTTAGAATCAGCGTTCTAGCTGCATGTGTCAAAATTGTAAGTTTGATTTGAATGAAGAAAAATGGGAACAAAAGTGACATTTGGCTGAAGCCTGGCTTAAAGAGATTGAATTCTGTCCGGCAACCACCCCCGACAGGAGTTGCAACTTGCCCAGCAACTGTATTGACAGGCCTGGCCTGTCTTCTCCAGCCCCCACCAAAAGGAGATTACACCTCTCTGATTGAATTAGGGGAGGGGTACCTGAGACTGCAGGAAACAGAACAATGAACTTTCCTTGGCTCAGGCAAATGCTAAATCAGGGGGTCGTAAATGGCTTCCTCCCGGAAGGAAATGGGAGGGGCACTGCCTCTGTGAGCCAGCCGAGCTTGGAGGCGGGACAGACAGAAATTCCCCCATGTGCTTTGGAACCTAAACCACACCCCTCTGGGCCAGAGCATAATTTTAAAAAGATGGATAATTCATATTACAAAATTGTCAAAATTATATCAATAATATCATCATTATTCCTCTGATTTTTCTGTGCACATTTTAAGAGGTGTTAGGATTCTGTGGTATGTTCTGTTGGGTAGTAGCAGAAAATAGCGTATTACTCGAAATGTCTGTATGTTAAAGATCTGACACTTCATCATCTGATGCCCATATTCCTTGCGCACATTTGTGTACATTCTGGAAAAGTTTATAGGTTGTGTTCTGGATGAAAAGGGCAGAATTCTGTCAGACGTGGACACAACATCTTACAAAGACAGGGATCGGATGGGTTGGCGCTACAGAAAATATGTTAACTGGACATATAATATTAGAGAAATTATACATAGATAAATATGCATTTGGAACAACAATAGATTTGTGTGCAAAGTGACAAGGGGAGTGTTCTTTCTGTATGCCATAAAAATGAGGCCTGGTGACTCACAACTCAGTTCTCCAGTGAGAGCACAGAAAATCCTTTAACCTATCAGGCTCCTCAGAGGGTTGGGCATAGAAAGTCAGCATTCCCACCCATTTTCAAAAGACATAAAAGGAGCCACTGAGACCCAGGAAGGGACATTCACTTTCCACTTTCTTGCGAAGCACTTTGGCGGACGACTTCCAATCCAGACAATATCCAGAGACCAGAACTTAGAATTCAGACTCCAGAACTTGAAGCAGAGAGGCCAATCCACAAGCTGAATCCTTTTCAGCAGGCCTCAAAATCTTTTGCAATCTGATTCTCAACAGCCGGGCGAGCTGTTTTGCTTCTGGATAGAACTCTGTGCCAGAACCAGATCGCTGTATCCAGACCGCTGTGCAGTGCCGCTAGCAGACCAGACCAGACCGCTGTGCAGTGCCGAGACCAGAACCAGAGGTCCAGACCAGAGAGCAGAGCTGACCCAGATAGCTGTGGCTTCAGAACCACCCGCCGGAAGTCCAGTCCCAACCTGACCAGATCTTGACGGCCTAGTTCAAATTTATAGTGTGAGTACTCAGCCAGAACTGTGCAAAACCAATCTCTTAGTTTAAAATAATCTAATGCAAACCATTTCCACCTATTTAGAACTGCATCATAGAAATTGTTTGTTCATTCTGTGATTTCAAAGCTGTGAAATTGTCATTTGTTATTCTGAGCTTTACTTTAATTTCGAGAATCTACCTCCACTAAATTGTCTGTATCTTTTGAACCGCACGTCCTAGCAGCGAGATTTAACTTTCATTTTAAAGCTAAGATCCTAGGCTTTCCAACGAACCCAGAAAGACATCCCAACTCCTTATAGTTGTCCGTAATCACGCTCGACGCATTTGGAAAAAGTGCTGTGAATTGCAATTTGACTAAATTTCTCCACCTGTCAAAAATCGATGTCTTTTGTTTGAACTGCTGAATTCGTTTTCAATCTGATAATCATTCCTGAATAATTGCTAGTGTTGACCTGAACTAATTCAAAGTAGCTGTCACCTACCCTGAATCTCCTATAGGGAATTAAAATCATTTTAGCATATTTTTCACTTCTTTGGAAAATCACATTTAAAAGTATGTTTGCCTGTGTTTTAAAATCATCCCTGTTGCTCTAAGCTTGCTAGGGGGGAACTGGAATTTGAATTACATGTTGATTGTATTCCTGAAAATTGTGTGCTCTCCTTCCATCTCTTTATATTGCATAGGGGGGAGTGAATTGCCACAAGGGGAAAAGTGATTATATTATCTCTTGTTGAAAGCATATCAGTTCATCCCTGTGCTTCATTCTTTTTCATCATTGCATTTCCTTAAAACCATAAAAGCATTCTCAGCTACCTTATCCTCTCTATACCAACTCCTAAGTAATTAAATAAGTGTGCTAGTGTAATATTATCCATTGTTGATCAACATTATCTTCATAAGTGTGCTATCAAATATTAATGTATTCATAAAAGTGTGATATATATATATATATATATATATATATATATATATATATATTGTTTAACTTTTCCAATAAATCTTTTTTTATTTGCAAAACAAACCTACTTCTTGGCTCAGTGAGGTCAGGGGGATTCAAAGATAGGGGCGTTATATAAGGGTTTATCATCCAGATTATAACTTGTCATAAAAATATATAAATAAGGGCTTCCCTTGGGCATCCCAGACAAGGCATTGACTTAGTTGGAGTGCTGAATTGAAGTCACTTTACAAAGGGAAGTGGTGTGGTGTATTTTTTATTGTGATTTTTAACTTGCTTATAATAGTGAAATGTTATACAACTGTTGAGTAAATAAATATATATTCTTTTACTTAGAAGCCTTGAGTCAGTGTTTGCCTGAACCATAGTAATTGCTGTCCGTTGTGTAAACACTTGTACTGCTCACTTACTCTTGAGATAAGTCTGGTTGCTCCGCTACTGCTATGTGTAGTACAGGCTTGTACCAAAGGTGAAATTGTACTGTCACTTGTATTCTTAATTGTGTGTAGTGTTCCCAAAGGGTACTGCATGTAATTCTGCCTAACAGGGGCTACCACCCTCTACGTGTTTAATTGTGTTGATGACTCCAATCAAGCATTCCCACTAAGTCAGTGCCTTGTCGGTGATTGCTCAAGGGAAGCCCTTATTTATATATTTTTATGACAAGTTATAATCTGGATGATGAACCCTTGTATAATGCCCCTCTCTTAGAATCCCCCTGACCCCACTGAGCCAAGAAGTAGGTTTGTTTTGCAAATTAAAAAGGTTTATTTGAAAAATTAAACAATAGATATATATCACACTTTATAATAAATTAATATTTGATATCACACTTATGAGTATAATGTCGATCAACAATGGATAATGTTATACTAGCTACTAGCACACCTATTTTATTACTGAGGAGTGGGTACGGAAAGAACAAGGTAGCTGGGAATGCTTTATGGTTTCAAGGAGATGCAAAGATGAATAAAAGGCAGTACAGAAATAAACTTGATATGATTTCAGCAAAAGATAATATGATCACTTTTTCTCTGACAAATCACTCCCCCCCTACGCAATGTAAGGAGATGGAAGTAGCACACACAGTCTTCAGGATACAATCACAGTACAATACGAATTCAGTTCCCCCCTAGCAAGCTTATAGCACCAGGGATGATTTTGAAACACAGGCGAAAGACTTCCAGGTGATTTGCAAGGGAGTTGAATATGCTAAAATTGATTTTAATTCCCTCTAGAGGTTCAGGGTGAGTGAGAGATACTTTAAATCAGTTCAGGTCCACACTAACAATGATTAATGTGGGATTATCAGGTTGAAAACGGATTTCTGGAATGGAAGCAAAGGACAGATCTTTTCTACACATGGTTGAAATGAAGCAAATGTCAAATCACGGCACTTTTTCCGAGTGCGTCGAGTGCATTTACGGAGGCGCTATAAGGATTAGCAAGTCAGTATAGAGCTTGTTGGAAAGCTGGGAATCTTAGCTTCCAAATGAAAGTTAAATCTCATTCCTAGCACAAACGGGTCAAGAGATACAGACGATTTTATGAAGGTAGTTTTTCAGAAATGAAATAATGATTCAAAATGGCAAATGACACTTTTACAGGTTTAAAATCGGAGAAGGGACACATAATTCTATGATGCAGTTTTGGACAGGTTAAATGTTTTGAATCAGATTATTTTAAGCTAAGAGATGGGTTCTGCACAGTTCTAGCTGGGTACTCACACTATAAATCTGAAAGGAATGGCCTTGTCACGGATCCGGTCAACAAGTTTAGCTGCGGTTCTCTCTGCTCGGCGGGTCAATCAGGCACCGGTTCTGTTCACAGCGGTCTGGTCTGGGTCTCTGGTTCTGCTGGTCTGGATCAAGTGGATTCTGGATACCGCACTGCTTTCTGGGTACTGGTTCTGTTCTGGATACACAGGACTCTTAGCAAGCAGCAAACCGCACAGCCTGGCGGTTGAATAGTTTGCAAAAGATTTTGAGGCCTGCTGAAGAGTTCAGCGCTTTGGAGTTTTTGTTCTGGAGTTAGTCTGGATCTCTGGAGTTCTGGATTCTGGAGTTCTCCGTCAGCGTGCTGCGCAGGAATTCAGTTGAAGGTTGGAAAATGAATGCCCCTGTCTGGCTTCCAGTGGCTCTTTTTATGTCTTTAGAAAATGGGTGTGGATGCTAACTTTCTATGCCTAACCCACTAAGGGTTCTGATAGGTTGAAGAATTTTCTGTGCTCTCACTGGAGAACAGAGTTGTGTGTCAGAGTGAGTCATCAGGTGTCATCTTTATGGCATACAGAAAGAACACTCCCCTTTGCTTTTACCTTAGAAAATCATTTTCATAACTAAACACATTTCCCAGATAATACACAAGTGGTTGACATTACATATAAAATCATATATCACATAAGGTAGTCTCTGTTCCAACTCTGATGTTTCTAAGAGCTTGGATTAAGAAACATTTTGCGCTTTTTGGTTGGTTTTCCAATATTGGATTTTTACCAAAAATTACACAGATGTACACCATCTCTCTACACATATTCCAGTAATTTACTGTGCCTCTAGCATAAACACAGTGTCTGTAGTATTAATAATTAGCAGGGTTTTGCCTTAGAACATCACAGAGCGACCAGCTAGTTTTGAACTGGGAGTGAATGTGTCATTTTAAAGATCCCAAAGTTGTACATTTCTGTCATCTGGTTACAATTAGTTATCAGTATTCTTATAAAAAACATATATTTGCCTTCCATTCAATTCACAAAAGTGTCTGGGTCCGCCCCCAGAAGCTTGGGGAGTCAGATGGTCACATGGCCTTCTTTGCTGGCAGGGCACTGTTTACAGTCAACACCCAAATCAGCATATCCGATTCAATGGAAAGAGTCTACTGTGTTGGGTCCTGCAGGCTGGAGGAGTGTCAGAACCCTGGCAAGTGTTGGGGTGGTGGCAGGGAAAAGAGCCCCTATGTTGGGTTATGGAGGGAGGAGGGGGCCTTTGCAGCGCCCAATGGGCTTCTCAAGACGTGTTCTCCACCCCTTTAGCAGGTCGTGTGGCCAGGGGTGGAGAACAGCCAAGAGACTACTTTTCCCAGCGGCCCCGGCGGCAGGACACATGAGAACCGCGCCCACGCGAGGGCGCATGCGCGAGCCGTGCCCCACGAGCGCTGCTCGCAATCCTGACCGGCAACCTGAGTTGACGTGCATCCTACGAGCTCCGGTCGGCAAGCATCTGCGGGGCACCAGCCCGCCTGAAAGCATACCCCAGGCCCCACGTCACACTTAAGATAAGTAGCGCAAGGTTCCACGTGCAGCGGCTAATTGCATGGAAGAGATTTCTTATAAAACTAACAAGAAAACCACGAAAACCAAGTCGCGTGCAAAACGAAACTAACTCTTGGGGCACAAACTATTAACCCTGCATGGGTAGTGCTTGCATAACTACCGCATGCACCGTGGGGGGCATTGCATGGTCCAGACTACTAAGACCCGTATGGGGAAAACGAAAGACACGGGCCGCTCGATCTCAGAACAATTAACCCATTAAGGGTAGAACAATCGCACACATCCGTTCTGACTTTCCTTGTTTGCTTTTAGAGAAAGACGACTCCGCGGAACGGTGCTGAGACAGGAAAGACGGCAGTCGCCGCAGATCATCAGAAAACGAAGCTAAGTCCGAGTTTATGTTTCTTGTAGCTTTCAATGACGGAGTGGGCTTAGCACAGAATTGCCCCTCACATGAAGCAATGTGGGGAATGCTTATTATTTCTACATGATGTAATGTGGGGATTGTGCATGCAGTAACCTGGGATATGTTTAGTAGGTGTTTGTGAATAACATAGGCAATCACACAGGCTCTGCAGAAGCAGTTGGCCAAACTGGTTGGAGCTCCAGCACAAAGGCTCCCGAGTTTACCAGATGAGGTAAAGAGCATTGGAGTGATAAGCCACAACTCCTCTGAAAGGAAGCAGGAGCCAAGGAGCATGTTATCCTAATTCCCCCTTCCCTATCCACAACTCCTTCCTCTACCTCTTTCCGGTGATCCTAAAACCCTCAGCCTATCCAATCCACGGACCCTAACCCTCTTTCCCCAAAGGGTCGCGGAAGCCTGCGATGGTGTAATCTCCAGGCCCCAAGACCTAACGGGAAGGGAGGCGTTTGTGCTGCCTCTGCGCCAGAAGAAGAAGAAGACTGAAGGCTCTGACAGAATTGCGAGACCACGTGTAAATCAGGCGCCCAGGCAGTACAACCATGGCGGATGTGGTTACACTCCTTCAGGAATTAAAAGCGGAATTGTCCGCAACCAGACAGGATTACCAGAATCTGGCGGGTCAGGTCCATACTTTAACAATCCAAAGCCAAGCCCAAGCAACGCCACTTCCAACCCCTAGAGTGTCATCCCCAATTCCAGTACAGGTGCAGGTGTCCACAGAACCGCCAATACCACTAGCGGCCCCAGAGAGGTACCATGGAGATCCTCAGAGCTTTAACCAGTTTATAATGCAATGTCAACTGCATTTGCTAACCAAATCAGCGGTTTTTCGGACAGCCCAAGCGCGCACCGCATTTGTAATTTCCTACCTTACGGGCGATGCGGCCTCATGGGCCACCCCCTTGGTCCAAAAGGATGACGGATTGCTCTACGATTGGGATTTGTTCCTCGAGGAATTTGGCAAAATCTTCAATCGTAGGGCAGCAACGCTAGTGAAGGATCGTGAACTATTGACACTAAAGCAAGGCCTTTAATCGACAGGCTATGGAAACCGATTGACCACAGGAAAAAAGGATGGCTGTGTTCTATAAGGGGCTAAGGGAAGATTTAAAAGACCTAGTAGCACAGGTTGACCCACAACCAGAGACCTGTTCTACAATGATCGATCTTGCTCTTAGATTGGACCAAAGACAATATGAGCGGCGACAAGACCGGCGCAGGTGGGAGAACAAGCCTCTAGTTAGGCTCGATCAACAAAAGACCCCAAAGACATCGGAAAGAGGAACAGACGAACCAATGCAGATCGGAACTGTGCGTGGGCCCCTGTCTAAAGAGGAGAAAGAGAAGAGGCGAAGAGAGAAACTGTGTTTATATTGTGGCAAGGCCGGCCACTTTGTGCGGGAATGTACAAACAAGCCTGTTAAGGGAAGTCCTTCGGGAAACGAGACCGCTCGCCCATGAGGGTGGCAAGGACGAGCAAAGTTGAAGACACCCCCGAAATTCTAGCGAACGTGCAACATAGCCAGGCAGGTCATGTTTTGATAGCAGGTCACCTCAGATGGGAAGAAAAGCGGACACCAGTGTCATTGATGGTGGATTCGGGGGCCACAGGGAATTTCGTGGATCGCCAGGTGGCCTTGAAAATGGGTATTCCATTGTGTGATAAATCCCGTCCAGAAGAGGTCAAATCGGTGGATGGTTCGCAGTTGGTTTCAGGACCAATTACACAGCAAACACTACCTTTACACTTGAGTTGTGGAGTAACACATCAGGAAACAATCCGCTTTGACGTAATAGCAGCTCCCCAGTTCGGGTTTATTTTGGGGTTGACTTGGCTGCGGCAGCACAACCCAACCATAGATTGGAGTACCGGGATACTGGAATTTAATTCCACTCACTGTCACGCGAACTGTGGAGCATCAGAGAAGGTAACTCATTGTGTTGGAGGAAGTTCTGAAACCGACCTGCCTATGGAGTATGAAGCATATCGGGACGTCTTTAGCAAAGCCGCGGCCGAGACCCTACCCCCACACCGGCCTTTTGACTGCCGAATCGATCTAGTGGAAGGAGCAGTATTGCCCTGCAGTCGAATATATGCACTTACGGAAGCAGAAGAAAAACATCTGAAAGAATACATCGAAAAGAACTTGGCTAATGGGTTTATTAGACATTCCAAATCTCCGGTTTCCTCACCCCTGTTTTTCGTGCCAAAGAAAACAGGGGATCTAAGAACATGCATTGACTACAGGGCAATTAACAAGATAACCATAAAAAATCGTTACCCCCTGCCTTTGATACCAGTGTTACTAGATCAGGTACGCGGATCCACAATTTACACCAAGCTAGATCTCCGTGGGGTATATCATCTGGCACGGGTAAAACAAGGCGACGAGTGGAAGACAGCATTCCGCACGAAGTTTGGCCTGTATGAATATCAGGTAATGCCCTTCGGGCTCTGCAATGCGCCAGCAGCGTTTCAACATTTTCTAGATGAGGTTTTGCATGATTACATCGATGTATTTACAGTAGTGTACATCGGCGATATACTAATCTACTCACGAGACCCAAAAGAACACCAGAGTCATGTCAAGGCCGTTCTGCAAAGGCTACGGGAACATCATTTGTACGCCAAACTAGAAAAATGTGAATTCCATCAAACAACAGTAGAATTCTTGGGGTTTATTCTGTCTCCTCAAGGGGTCACTATGGACGAAAAGAAGGTGCAATCTATTCTAAACTGGCCCTCTCCTGGTTCAGTGAAAGACATTAAAACAGTCTTAGGATTTGCCAACTTCTATCGCCGTTTTATCGATGGTTTTGCTAAGGAGGTGCAACCGATGACACGACTATTACGGAAAGGAGTTCCGTTCCAGTGGGACGAGAAGGCAGAGGAAGGTTTCCAAGCTTTGAAGGCAGCATTTACCACTGCGCCAGTTCTGCGACATCCGGATCCAGCCAAGCCGTACATTGTGGAAACCGACGCTTCCAGTTATGCAGTTGGGGCAATATTGTCGCAAAGAGATGAAGATGGTCAGCTGCATCCAGTTGCCTTTTACTCCCTGATGTTGTTGCCAGCTGAACAAAACTATGCAATAGCAGACAAGGAGCTACTGGCTATCAAGACAGCCTTCGACGAATGGCGCCATTACTTAATGGGAGCTCGACACACTGTCACGATATACACAGACCACCGGAACTTGCAATTTTTGAAATCAGCCAAAGCATTGAGTCCAAGACAGCTACGGTGGGCAATGCAATTTTCGGAATATGATTTTGTGGTGACATACCGTCCAGGTATGGAAAATCAGAAAGCTGACATACTGTCACGGTACCCAGAACCTAGTCCGGATTCCAGTCAATCAGAACTCGTGCCAAAGACAATTTTGGACCCAAGTCGTGTCATAGGTAGCATAGCTGTGGACACTATCTTTGAAGACATCAGAAAGGCCATGTCGGCACAGGAATTAGTGCATTGGACAGCCGGAGACAAAAACAAAACCGTGAAAGACGGACTACCTTTCTTTAAATCAGCATTGTATCTCCCAACAGTGCCTCTTCGTCAACAATCCATTCGATGGTGCCATGACTCACCTTTCGTGGGACATCCAGGGAAGAAAAAGACTATAGAATTACTCCTCCGGCATTTCTGGTGGCCAGGGTTAAGTCAGGACGTTCAACAACACATCGCCAAATGTGAAACCTGCTTGAGAAATAAGTCGGAGCATCAGAAACCGGCGGGAGTTTTACAACCACTCCCAACACCACCCACTCCATGGCATACCGTGTCTATGGATCTGATAGTGGAGCTACCACAAAGTCAAGGCTACAATGCCATCTTGGTTGTAGTGGACTATCTCACCAAAATGGCACACTTATCCCCTGCCAAGGAACCCCCTCGGCTAGTACAGTGGCAGACTTGTTTTTACAACACATAATTCGGCTACATGGTGTACCCTATAGTGTGATCTCGGATCGAGGACCACAGTTCACGTCAAGGTTCTGGCAGGCCTTTTGCAAATCAGTGGGAATGGAAATAAGGCTTTCAACCAGCTATCACCCGGAGACAGATGGCCAAACTGAACGCTTGAACCAGTCGTTAGAGCAATACCTTCGTTGTTTGACACAAGGTTTAGAGAACAATTGGGCAAAAGTGATATGGCTGGCTGAACTGGCGTATAATAACGCATTTCACACATCAACGAAAACCTCGCCCTTCTATAGTATGTATGGGCATCATCCTCGCTTCCAGCCGGTGCCTCAATACGAGTACCCGGAGGTACCAGCAGCGGAGACAAAGAAGGAACAGCTAGAGGTCATCTGGCAACAGGTACGAGACAATTTGGATAAAGCCAAACAGGCATACAAACTACAGGCAGACAAGAAAAGGCGTCCCAGCCCACAATACCGGATTGGGGACAGCATTTGGCTGTCAACACGGAATCTTCGATTACAGGGGTCGCCTAAGTTCAAACCTCGGTTCATTGGCCCATTTAAAATCACAGCTCTGATTGGACCAGCAGCGGCAAAACTGGATCTACCGGCAAATATGAAAGTGCACCCAGTATTTCACGTTGCTCTGCTCAAACCAGCCCCGTCTTTCATTCCGCCCAAGAAACCCCCACCTGTCCTGATCGAAGGGTACCCCGAATTCGAGGTTCAGGCTATCCTGGATTCACATGTAAGGCAAGGTACACTGTGGTATCTGGTGGATTGGGTGGGGTATGGCCCTGAGGATAGGTCCTGGGAACCAGCGTCTAATATTCATGCTCCTCGGCTCCTCCGCCAATTCCATCGAAGAAATCCTTCTAAACCTGGGCCCACCGGAGGGAGGGGAGGTACTGTCAGAACCCTGGCAAGTGTTGGGGTGGTGGCAGGGAAAAGAGCCCCTATGTTGGGTTATGGAGGGAGGAGGGGGCCTTTGCAGTGCCCAACGGGCTTCTCAAGACGTGTTCTCCACCCCTTTAGCAGGTCGTGTGGCCAGGGGTGGAGAACAGCCAAGAGACTACATTTCCCAGCGGCCCCGGCGGCAGGACACATGAGAACCGCGCCCACGCGAGGGCGCATGCGCGAGCCGTGCCCCACGAGCGCTGCTCGCAATCCTGACCGGCAACCTGAGCTGACGTGCATCCTACGAGCTCCGGTCGGCAAGCATCTGCGGGGCACCAGCCCACCTGAAAGCATACCCCAGGCCCCGCGTCACACTTAAGATAAGTAGCGCAAGGTTCCACGCGCAGCGGCTAATTGCATGGAAGAGATTTCTTATAAAACTAACAAGAAAACCACGAAAACCAAGTCGCGTGCAAAACGAAACTAACTCTTGGGGCACAAACTATTAACCCTGCATGGGTAGTGCTTGCATAACTACCGCATGCACCGTGGGGGGCATTGCATGGTCCAGACTACTAAGACCCGTATGGGGAAAACGAAAGACACGGGCCGCTCGATCTCAGAACAATTAACCCATTAAGGGTAGAACAATCGCACACATCCGTTCTGACTTTCCTTGTTTGCTTTTAGAGAAAGACGACTCCGCGGAACGGTGCTGAGACAGGAAAGACGGCAGTCGCCGCAGATCATCAGAAAACGAAGCTAAGTCCGAGTTTATGCTTCTTGTAGCTTTCAATGACGGAGTGGGCTTAGCACAGAATTGCCCCTCACATGAAGCAATGTGGGGAATGCTTATTATTTCTACATGATGTAATGTGGGGATTGTGCATGCAGTAACCTGGGATATGTTTAGTAGGTGTTTGTGAATAACATAGGCAATCACACAGGCTCTGTAGAAGCAGAAACTGGTTGGAGCTCCAGCACAAAGTCTCCCGAGTTTACCAGATGAGGTAAAGAGCATTGGAGTGATAAGCCCCAACTCCTCTTAAAGGAAGCAGGAGCCAAGGAGCATGTTATCCTAATTCCCCCTTCCCTATCCACAACTCCTTCCTCTACCTCTTTCCGGTGATCCTAAAACCCTCAGCCTATCCAATCCACGGACCCTAACCCTCTTTCCCCGAAGGGTCACGGAAGCCTGCGATGGTGTAATCTCCAGGCCCCAAGACCTAACGGGAAGGGAGGCGTTTGTGCTGCCTCTGCGCCAGAAGAAGACTGAAGGCTCTGACAAGGAGAAACCCCTCCCTCTCAATCAACAGGGCCATGTGATATCCTGCCTTCTTGTGTGGAGTTCTGAGGTGAGAAGGTTTCCCAGCCTCTTCTTCTGGGAACAGCAGGTGTTTAAGAATTTTAATTAACCAAAAGGCTTTGAAGTTTCCAGCTGGCTCAGGATCCTTTTGCAACTCCTGAAGTACATTTCTCCTGTCATGGTTTAGACCGCTAGCGCCAGTTTGTGTCCAATGCCGGTCCTGCACCCATTTTTTTTTTAGGAGTTGTCTTGAATTAACTCCATTTCAAAAAGGGGATTTTCTTGATAGTATATGATCATTGCTCAACATGGCCTTGGTGTGGATTCTGCAGTAGAATAATTTTGTGCCCCTAATTTTAGCCATTTTTGACATTAATTAAAACGGATTTTGAACAGATGGTCTCCTGTATTAGCTATCTTGCAATGTTTGAAATGGACATTTTAAGCTTGCATTCAGAGAAACAGAGGTCGTTTAAAAGCGCTTTTGAGCTAACAGGCCCTGCTGTTTTTCCTTGGGCACCACCTTTTACCCATGGCGCTTCCGGTCCATCACGCTCGCACTGGTGGGTGGCAGGTTAGGCGACCATTTTGGTGTGCGCAAAACTGCGTGGTTCTCCTGGATTCTGGCGAAACGTGGGCTTTTCGGCCATCTTGGATTTTCTAAGCCCACAGCACCAACTGTTGCAGCTTAATGACTCAAACGTGGGTCAATACCCCTGACAATTGCAAGGACATGGTCCCCCATGTATTTGTCTTCCCTGAGCGCGGTCTCAGAGTGTTTAAACCGCTTCTCGGAGAGTAATTTCTCAAGCTCGGTGGAGCTACCCTGATCCTGACTATGTCCCAGGTCTTTGATCTCCCCCTCTAGACGACGGCGCATAGTCCGTAAGGATTTTCGAACGCCTTCCTCCCTGGAGATGCAGCTAACCCTTGTACACACCTTGAAGGCCTCCTAGACCATTCTGTATTCGAGGACAGAGTCTGCGTTATTATGGAAATACTCTAGGTTGTCATCTCGGATGCTGTCTCAGAACAGTGTGTCTTCCAGGGCTCTGGGGTGGAAGTGCCAGTGAGGAGGGCGGAGAACCGAGTCGGGGACAAGGATCACTGCCAAGACTGAGGAATGATCGGATAGTGTTCTCTGTAACAGCTTAGTCTGAGTTGTGCCAACTAGAGTTATGGACAGTATGATGTAATCTATCCTAGAGGATGTACTATGTGCCCCTGAAAAGAAGGAAAACTCTTTAGAGTTGGGGTGCAGGTGTATCCATACGTTCACTAGCCCGAGAGTTTCAGCAATGACGCCCCAAGTAGTGGCTGCCTTAGGAAGTATTGACTGTATCATTGTTGACCGGTCTAGATCTAATGATAGCGCCATGTTAAAGTCCCACACCCACACAACTTCATATGGACCATGGCAGCACATTTCTGAAATAAATCAGGGGAGACTACATTTGGAGCAGTAGATATTACTAAGCAGTACTTTAAGGCCCAAACAGTTGCCAGCAAGCAAGATATACCTCCCCTCCACATCACACATCTTCTCATGTAAGCGGAATTGAACTGAATGGTGTATGTATATTGCAACGCCAATTAATTGGGATGAAAATGAAGAACTATCTTGATGGAACCCCATCCCATCCGTTAGACAGGGGTAGTAAGGTGTTCTGTGATAGGTGCGTCTCTTGCAGGCACAGAACATTGACCCCATGCAATTTGGCATGATTAGTCACCAACCAAAATTTCTTAGCATTAGTGACTCCCCTAATATTCCAGGACATTGGGCCTCATTACAAGCTTGCCGGTATGGCAAAATCAATGCCGGTACGGAAATACCGGCATCGATTACCGGACCGGATCATTACGACCCGTGAGTATGTCAACACCGGCACTGGCCCAGGCCCTTCCGTGAGCGTCATCCCGATGCCGGTAGCATCCCTGACACACGCCTGCTGTGCCTGAAACACTGGCATGCCGCAGACCAGTGCACATTCAGAGGTGCACGGACATGCATATACCGGCATCCACATACCGGTAATAACAGCAAGAAAGATGCCAGAATCACCGGCATCGCAGGGCTGGCGTTAACAGGGATCAGGTGACCAGAAAACAGCCAAAGGTGCAACAAATCAGCACATGTGCACACCATTGAACCCAGCCACAGTACAAAAGCAGCACACCCACACACCACATCCCTTCCAAAGCAAAAATGCTACCACTAGCACTAACCCTGCTGGAGGCAGAGTACATGCAGGAACAGCTACTCTATGAGGAGGCAGTGAGGCAGGCCATGCAGCACATGCACAGGAGGAGAAGGAGGGCCAGAGGGGGACAGCACATGCCCAATGTGCAGGCCCTTGTGCCACGCAGGCGCCCAACAATCCCCAGAGAACGTGTCAGCCCATTCACCCTAACCCCATCACAAATCCACACCCTGTACCGGCTGGACAGGGACACCATCATCGCACTAGTGGAACTCATACACGATGACCTTGTGAGCGTCATAAACATACGGACAGCCATTCCCCCCCTGCTCAAGGTCGGGTGTGTGCTACACTTTCTGGCAACTGGAACCTATCAGCACACTTTGGGTGACCTGCACAGGATATCACAACCCTGCTTCTCCCGCGTGCTGACGAAGGTACTTGAGGCACTCCTCAAACACATCAGCATGCCACGTACCCCAGCGGAGATCTATGCAACCAAAGTAGCATTCCATGCCATAGCAGGCATGCCAAACATCATAGGTGCGATAGACTGCACACATGTAGAGCTGGTGGTGCGGCATGAGGTTGAGCTGGTATACCGCAACAGGAAGCAGTTCCATTCGTAAATGTCCAAATGGTGTGTGATTCCAGCAAAATCAACACACACTGCTGTGCCCGATTCCCTGGGTCGACACACAAAGCACTGGTCCTGCGGTACTCAACGCTGCCCCGCTACATGGACCAATATGCCAGACCCCATGATTGGCTGTTGGGTAAGTGTGATCACAGGGGCAGACGCATTGATGAGTGGATGGGTGATTTGCTAGCACTGGGAATCTGCCTGATGGGTAGGACATGTGGTGTAAAATTGGGGGGGGGGAATGTGCCAGCACTGGGAATCTGCTTGATGGGTGGGCCTTGTGGGGGACAATTGGGGGGTGGGGGATAATGTGCCAGCACTGGGAATCTGCCTGATGGGTGGGCCTTGTGGGGGAAAATTGGGGTGGGGGTTAATGTGGGGCGTGTGTACATTACACAGCATACCGCAATCCTGGAGCACTGGTACACACGGCTAGTACTGAATCCCTGAAAATCATGCCTGAACAGGATAGACCCAACCATGTTTGGCAAACGATGCAAATCACCACCGGTACCATTTCATACCAACATGCAGGTGACGCTGGGTATCCACTGATGGGCTGGCTGCTAAGCCCAATCAGACGTCCACGTAACCGACATGAAGAGACATACAATCGCACACATACAAGGACTCGCGTCACAATAGAAAAGACCTTTGGCCTACTGAAGAGTCACTTTCGCAGCATAAGCCGGTCTGGGGGTGCCCTCATCAATGGTCCCGAGAGGGTGGGGCGTATTGTGATTGCTTGTGCAATACTGCACAACATGTGCATCCATCGTAATGTGCCCCTGCCCCCGGACGTGGATTTGTATTTGTATTTATTTTATTTATAAAGCGCAGCCAGGCCCAGGGGCATACGGGCGCATAAGTTAGATCTGGTTACAGTTGCAATTGAAGGCAGTCAATAAGGGTTACGTTACATTGTAGTTACAGGTGGGTACAAACTTAGTCATGCAAATGCATATATACATAGTCTAGTATAAGTACATTAATTACAAAAGTGTGCCAGTGACAGTCGATCATGCTGGGATCAGGCGGTTAGGGTGTCTAAGAGTCCATGTTGTGAAGCCAACACTTCGTGTTATGTTTAAATAGGTTAAATGAAGGTTCTGCACGCAAAGGTGCAGGTATTGTGTTCCATAATTTAGAGGCTTGTACAGGGAAGCTAGCACCACCCGAGTTATGAAGTTTAAATCTCGGTATGGACATAGTGTTAGCTTGTGCTGCTCTAAGTGGTCTTGAAGAGGTGTGAGGTGTAAGTTGGTTGGTGAGGTAGGCTGGTGCAAGGTTGGCCCTGGCTTTATGTGTAAGGGCCAGAGTTTTAAGGGATATTCTGTGCTTGACTGGAAGCCAACATAGTTTGCGTCTGGTCTCCGAGATGTGCATCTTTTTGGGGATGTTGAGGGCAGCTCTGATGGCATTATTTTGAATTACTTGCAGTTTATTGATATTTTTGTGGCTGGTGCCTAAGTAAAGGGCATTACAATAGTCTATCTTGGATAGGACTAATGCTCTAGCAAGAGTAATGCAATTGGGTGAGGAGATGAACGGCCTACATGCAGTGATCAGCTTGCAGGTGTAAGCGGCTGATGATGCTACTGCATTAGTTTGTTTGGAGAAGGATAAGGTGGCATCGATGTAAACCCCAAGGGTTTTGGTGTTATTTGACACGGGGATGAGATTGCCATCTATGGTGAAGGATTTAAATGCGGGATTGAGATTTTTGAGTTTGGCGTGAGTGCCAAGGATGATCAACTCAGTTTTTTCGTCATTGAGACAAAGTCCATGATGTGCCATCCATGCTTGAGTTATTGAGTAGATTTCATTAAGGGTTTTGCTGTCTGTTTCATAGTTCCCCGAGATAGGAATGAGTATCTGGGTGTCGTCCGCGTAATTGGTATATGTGACACCCAGATAGTCAAGGATATCAAAGAGGGGTTTTGTGAATATATTATAGAGTGTCGGGGACACGCAGGAGCCTTGCGGGACTCCACAGGGTACTGGTGAAGGTTCAGCAGAATCAGTGGGAGAGAAGACCCTCATGGTTCTGTTTGCCAAGAAGGAACTGATCCAGGCTGTGGCTGCGTCTGAGAAGTGTGCTGCAGTTTTCAAATGGTGACATAGTGTTTGATGGTTGACCAGGTCAAAAGCTGCTGACAGATCAAGCAATAAGAGGAGTGCAAGTTTACCATTGTCTTTCAGGATTTGGATCTGGGTAGTGAGATCTATTAATGCAGTTTCCGTACCGTGTCTCGGTCGGAAACCTGACTGCCTAAGTCCTAGGAGATTGTTTGATTCTAAGTAGGCCTGTATTTGTAAGTAAGCTGCTCTGTCCAGTATTTTTAATAAGAAAGGTACAGTTGTTATCGGTCTATAGTTAGAAGGGTTGGCTGGATCAAACGATGCATATCAAGGATATGTTGCCACAGGACGATGATCATGATGAGGATGTTGGACACCCTCAGCATCATCATGGCCATGATGGACAGGCCACACAACAGGCATTGGTCGCAAGTTATTTTTGAAGGATGATCCACACATGGAAATGTTTGATTGCCACACTGTATGCGTTGCATTGTGTTACATTAAATACTCATACACCCCTTGAATAATGTACAGACAACTGTATTGCTTTCAAACACAAGTGTATTAATGCCTGGTGAACTATACACAAAATGTGACAGGTTGGACATGCATCTCAGTCCAAACAAGATGGTTACAACTCCCAATAACAACCAAACCCCCAAAAATTCCCCAAAACACCCTTCCCCTTTAACACCCATTTGCACACACCCACCGCACAAAGTGAAAAACAACGTCCAATGTTGTATGAGAAATGCCAACAACATTCTTTCAGCAACAGATTCCCACTGCCAGGCACTGTATTGAAAGGCCTACTTCTGCCCCCTCTTCGGAGCTGGCGGTTGGGGACCCATCTGATGGGTCAGCCTAAATGAGCGCCGCAAGGGGCTGCCATGTGTCGAAGGGCTGGGCATAGCACTTGCTGACTCGACTGGCGGAGTTATAATGTGCCGCTGTTCGGCGATGGCCGTGACTAGGAGGTTAATGGACTCTGCCATTGAGGACATGACTTTGTTGCCCTCACGTACCCTTCTGGCAAGTTGGTACAGCACCTCAGTTGCCTGGCCCAGCATCCTTCCAGTCTTTCTCGTGTTGTCCTGAATGGTCTGCCTTGTGAGTTTTGCCTCAGTGAGGTACCGGTTCAGGAGTACATGCACCGCCTCCTGGCACTCCTCGGTCCTGGTGAGGCGGGCTTCGATGTTGCGAATGTGCACCATTCCGGCAAGGGGCATGGGTGGTGGGCTGCATGGGTTGCTGGGCTGGACCTGGGTACTGGCTCATGGTGCCCATTGTCACTGTCACTGGGTCCGGTCTCCTCCATGTTGCTGGGTGCAGCTGTGACACGTCATGTGCTACGCATGTCTGGTGTGTCTGAATCCTCAAGTTCGGGCATACTCTGTATGGGTGATATGGGATCGCCAGGCATGCTCATTGCTGGGGAATGATGCAGATCCTCAATTTCAATCAGCGGTGATGCTGCTTCCTCATCTTGTGTAGCCTCACTCATGCCCTGTGTTGTGGTGTGGTGTGGCGGGTCGGACACTGATTCAGTGCTGTGCTGCGGTTGTCGCCTGCCTGAAGGTGTCTTCGCATGCCTCTTGAGGCTGACAGGTGTGAGAGGGTGGCTGGGGGGATGTGACGTGAAGGCCGTGGACTTTGGTCGGCCGTCGCTGCGTGCTGGTTCCTGTCTGCGTGCTGGTTCCCGGCTGCGTGCTTGTTCCTGGCTGCGTGCTGGTTCCTGGCTGCTTGCTTTGTGGCTGTACCGACATACAGCGGTGGTTGGGGTAGTTGCGAGTTCTCCTTTGTGGCCGGATGAGGTGCCTGTGGGCGACAATGTAGGGGTACTTCATTGTTGTGCTAAGAACCATGCGACAGCCATCACACTTAGTTCAATTTACAGTGATGTGCATACTTTGATTCATGGTGGGGGGAGTGTGTAGCAGCACACATGTGCAGGGGTGGAGCAGTGTTGGTACATCATGATGTGTACACAATTTGGTATGCGCATGTGGGATGCGTTGTTGTGTTTGGCCATTGATGTCGTGTATATGCAACCCTGGAGTGTGCATTTGTGTAGTCTGCATGTGAGGGAGTGGAGGTATTCGTGTGTAGGTAGGGTCATTGGGGTGTCGTCAGCTACAGAGGGGACACTGAATGGGCACATTGGGATGTTTGCAATGGTGCATGCATTGTGGACAGGTGTTGTTGGTGCCATGCTGACACATGGCACAGGGCACAGGGGCCATGTTGGCCTCGGTGGAGTGTGCCGACGCATGCAGACGGTGGGTCTGTTTGCAGCCATGCTGACACATGGCACAGGGGCCATGTTGGCCTCGGTGGAGTGTGCCGACGCATGCAGATGGTGGGTCTGTCTGCATGGCATGGGACATGTGCTGTGTGCCTGTGGTGTTTGTGGACAGTCTCTATGGTGGGAAGATTTGTTGTTTTGAGGGTCTGGTCAGTGTCTTGCAGGGCAGCAGGTATCTGGTTACAGTCATGCACTATTGTCGATCAGGGGACGGAGTGGCTATGGGATGTTAGTAATGGACATTCACCTGCATCTCCGGATGTTGTGGCTCCATGCTCAGCGTCACCCACACCCTCGATGCTGGCCATGTTCAGGATGGAGGCACATCTTTCCTCCCAGGGGTGGAGTTTGAGGGTAGAATGTGGTCCACCACCAGTGGCGTGCCCCTGGCTGTGCTCAGTAGACAATAGGTTTCGCACTCTGAGACGCAGGCCGTCCCAGCGTTTGCAGCAGTCCCTTATTGTCCTGGGCGCGGTGCCTACCGCTGAGAACTTGTTGGCCACTTCGGTCCAGATCTCCTTTTTGCGCAGCTGCGCAGGTCCACTCCAAATACCTCGTCAGCATTGTCTACGAGGGTGTCGGCAAGCATGTTCAATTCCGGCTCACTAAACTTAGGTTTGCGGCGGCGAACGTTCCCCCGGGTAGCAGGCATGTCCCATTGTGGTCTTCAACTTCCGGCTCCTGTGTTTGACTCCTGTGTTTGGAGGATTGCAATGGATCGTGTTTTTAAAGATGGCCGCCGGTGCATTTCCCGTTCTGGCGCGATGACGTAGTT
Source organism: Ambystoma mexicanum (assembly GCF_040938575.1). NCBI lineage: Eukaryota > Metazoa > Chordata > Amphibia > Caudata > Ambystomatidae > Ambystoma > Ambystoma mexicanum. The sequence goes on along the minus strand of NC_090937.1, from coordinate 1,086,887,588 downwards.
TCCGGTACTGGTATACCGGTGCCGGTATTTGCAGGTTGGTGATGCTGTTGCCGGTGGCAAGGGCATTGATGGTGTTGTTGTGTGGGTTTTTGGATGCTTTAGCGGAATGTCGGCCCTGCTGTTACCGGCATGCCGTTCATTACAGCAAGTCATGCTCGGAATCAGACGTTGATTCTGAACTCAAGGCATGCCGGTAATGGTAGCTACGGCATGCCGTTATTGTGGATTTCCTAACGGCGATCTCGTAATGAGGGCCATTATGTTTAAGGATTCACCCCTCATTATCTGGCATTTTTATAGACAACAGAGAAGTGCATTGGGACATAAAGCGCAGCACGCCATTCCTGTATGTACCCATGAGTCCTCTGCTTCGAGCTGAAGAATAAGATTGCAACAGTGAACCAAGTTTGAATGAACACCTTTTACAAAACACAGAACTCCACACCACCCCCCACCCACGCCGGAAACAGCAATCCCTCATAGAACTATGAAGGCAGTGGCTGCGTCGACAGGGTACTGAGCGCAGCCATGTAGCTGAAGTGACCAGCAACCATAACACAATGCTGTACTACTGTAGGTCTAAACAGGTTAATATTCCGGTTGAGAGAAGCTATTAAATATCAAGCCTCTGTGGGTAACTTCAAGGGAAGACAATCGGCCCACTAAAAAGGAGATGAACTGGAGAAGGCAATGAGCCATGGTAATGACAAGTAAGCTGGGCGAGAAGAAACCTGGTTCAGGTGTTATGGGTAGCCTGGGCCTCGGGTGAGTCAGGGAGTTCAGAGACAAATCTTTCCGCTGCTGAGGGGTTTGTGAAGAACCAGGATTTGCCATTGTAAAGGATGCAAAGGTTAGCGGGGAACATCATAGCATACTGTAAATTCTTCAGTCTGAGTTTGTTTTTAACAGCTTTAAACGATTTCCACTGTTCCTGCACCTGTGGGCTGAAGTCAAGAAATAGTCTAATGATTGATGAGCCAAATCTTAGTTCGCCCTTGTCCCTGGCCGTCCTAAGGAGGAGATCTCAGTATCTGTAATTGAGGTTCCTGGCAATGATGGGCCTGTCCGGGCGCCAGGGGACGGCTTCGTGGCGAGGGAGCGATGGGTCCTCTCGACCAAAAACATGTTGGACAATGGGGGTTGGTCGAGTATGTCTGTGAGGAGCCTTTCAACAAATCTTTCCATGTTGTCGATCTGGCTAGACTGGGGAACCCCTGCAATACGGATATTATTCCAACGTGACCTCCCCTCTAGGTCATTGTTTTTGGCCTCTACATGTCTCACTGACATCTGTAGCGCAGTCACTTCCCTCGCCAGAGATGACAGTCTGTCCTCGTTGTCGCTGATGCGTTGTTCGGCTTCAGTCATGCGGCCACACAATTTGTCAATTTGGATTTCAGAGGTCTCCTCCTTGCATGTGAGTGTGTCTATTTTAGAGCCCAAACTGTATGTGCTGCTCTTCAGGGCTAGAAGAGTCTAATTTAGGGTGGAGACGTCTATGGTATTGGATGAGGAGGTGGTGGCAGAGGCGGAAGAGGCCCATTTTAGCATGTCTTTTATTATTCCCCATTGTATTGCCCGGCTATCCCCTCGGGCGATGGGTCGGAGGAGGAGAGGTTGTCTCTGTTGGGGTCTCGTTGCAAGTGGCGTGGGCAGGTTGGGAGGCCCGTCCTGATGCAACGCAGGACCCTTCCCACGTAGAAGCGATCCAGGAGAGGGGGTACGGCAGGCACGGGGGCATCACTGCTGGCTGGAAGTACATTCCTGAAGAGTGGGCTACCTATTTAGGGCAGGAGGTGAGAGAGCGGTGCGGGCCCAGAAGGGACCCCGGGTAGTTAGATAGAAGAGCGGCAGCACAAGGATGTGGGCCCTCAAGAGCAGCAGTTACAGTCAGGGGTTGGGTGCCTCCCCCATGGTCCCCAGATGGGTCAGCAGGGATCGCTCCCCCTACAAGAGTGAGGGAAAGGCACCTCGCGCCAGAGACCATCACAGCCCCCACCAGGAAGCTGGGAGCCTGGTTTTGAGGAATGGGCCCAGCAGGTAACTCCAGTTATTCAGAGATATGGCAGGCCATGGATATGAGCTCCTAGGAGCAGCCATTACATTCAGGGGGGGTGCCCGCCCGGCACACTCCCCCGCTGTGTCAACCGGGACCACTTTGCCTCCAAGAGTGAAGGAGCGGCATTGCAGGGCCCCACGCAGAAGGCCGCCACCACGCCCACAGGCCAGGAGGTCTGCAGTGGAGAGCAAGTATGAGAGAAGGAGGGAGACAAGTGTCCAGGCGCAGGCTGAGGCCATGATGTATGACAGTGCCGCTGGGCCCCCCGCGCCGAGTGGAAGGAGTGCCATAGGGGACAGCCCAGCGGGATGACAAGGAGTCGGGCAGCGGCTGGGGCGTGGTGTTGTTTGAAGTATTTGTACAAACCATGTGCAATTACATTTAGGGTTAGGAGGTCTCAGACGAGCTGTGACTTGTAATGGATTATGCTTTTATGTGAATTTGTAACTATGTGATGATGTCATGACCTGCCATGGACAAATCATAAAAGGGGTGTGTTGTACACATGAGCTGAAGATGGTAGTTAAGATAACTGTGGGGGGTGGCTTGTAATAAAATATATGGGAGTGTTTTAACTGTTGCAAAAATGTATGTAATGTGTCAACTTGTGTGGTTCGGGAGAGTTGGGTTAGTTTGACTCTACAGCGTCATCTAGCCCCTCCGCGGACGATTGTCAATAAACTGGCTTTATGTACAAACGTGCACTTGCGTCTTAAATGGTGGGTCTGCATAGGTTGAGGTGGTTAAAGGCCCATTCACACAGCGTAAATGGTGGAGTAGTTGAATGGCGTAGAGAAAGGGGGAGGCAGAATCGTAAATTACAATCGTGCCCCATCTCTGCCACACAAATGAATGAAAATATGGCATGGAGTAAAATTCATGCATAAAATAGTTACACATGCATGTTATGCATGGATTTTACTCTTCGCCACATTGAATATGAGCCCCACTGTAGCTCTGGTTAAAGTAGTGCCTTTGCTTGCCAAGTGCAGAAAAAGGTAAAAGAAATCTCACAGCCCTACAACCCCATTGGCATACCACCCATAGAATCCCAACATAGAAAAACAGGAAAGGCAGGGGAGGGGGTTACACGGGACAGCTCCACTGCATTACTACATAGTGCTGGTTGACATAACTGAGGTGTAACACAGTGTATCGCAGTATGCATATGGGGAACTGCACCTTGTACCAGGAGACATTTCTGGTATAATATATCATGTACTGGGAGACATGCAGAGGGGTAAACAAATGTCCGGGGAACACACACAGGGGCAATGCACTCAGAGCCACATCTAGAGCAACACACCATGTACTGGGAGGAACAACTGTGGAAATACATTTGCTGGGTGCAAAACTGAACCAATGCACAAAGTACCAGGGTAAATACGAACAAATACAGTCCGAGTGGACACGAGATGGAGACTGGCCAAAGTCCAGTTAAGATACAGTCTGCCAGCGTATGAGATGTTGGAAATGGAGACCAAAAAGAATGTTCTCACACTGTTGCACATACAAATATATTATTCAGGGAAATCAATTTCCTACACTCTGAAGAAAATTAACATTTTGTAGGTTAAACATAAGGTGATGGAGGAGATTATTTATTATGGGTGTTGCTGGGACCTTTTGCACACATGTGAGTGTGTTTATGTAAAGTGTTGTTATCAGTGTGGCAATGCAAAGGCATGTGTAGTATGGAGAAGTAGGCATTTGGGACTAAGTCTGCGCTGGGAATATATCCTTCAATCTAAAACCTCACGCTGTTCATGTTTTTGTTGTATTTTCAGTTGTTTTGGGTGTCACCATACGCAGAGGCCTGGTGTACTCTAGGTCCACAGTCAGGGCTGTAGCTATGGGATGCCAAGAGGGCCCTGGTGTTAGGCAGAATCCTGTGCAGTGCCCTTAGGGACCACTACACACAATTAAGACTACAGGTGGCAATACAAGTTTTACCTTTGGTACAAGCCTGTACTACTATGTCAGAGTGGTAGCAGTGGTGGAGCAGCCAGGCTTATCTCAAGTGTATATGAGCAGTAGCAGAGATTACACAAAGGGACCACAATTACTGTGACTCAAGCAAACACTGACTCAAGGTTTCAGGTAAAAAAATATAAGTACATTTATTTTTAAACCATTTGTTATAAACACAACACTTCTATTAAACTCAAACACAAACCACACGTAAAATATACTACAACTAACCAATTCACTTTGTACAGTAAATCTCAAGGTAAGTACCCTGTGCTTGAATGGACCGGTGTTACGAACAAAACACTTTACCGTGAATACGAATGCGATGACTTTTTGACAGTTTGGTCTACTAAATAAACGTATATCCGTGACATGAAATGCTACTGGGGCAAAAACACACTTAGCACCTGAGATACCCAGAGATATTTGGAGGCAAAAATCACAGGCAATATTTTGGTTAGGCACACAGAATCGAGAAACACTCAGAGACAGGAGTTCAAGAGTCAAAGGGTCGGAGCCAGGGTTAAGTGAGGACCTGTTGCCGAAGATGACACAGTCAGACAGTTCACGATTCAACGTAGCCAAGAGTACTTCGATATTGTCAATGTTCGGAAGCAAAAGTTATAAGAAGGAGGGAAGACAAGGGCAAGCCTTGGAGATGAAGAAAAGGGGTTCGCCCTGTTTCTTCAAGCAGAACACAGTACCTTATTCCAATGGTGCAGCTGGTGCCCTGGCAGTTGTTCCTGTTGGTTTCCCGCAGACCCATGGTTCCTGGAGCTTCGTTGTGAAGGAATATGTCTGAAGGGGGTCTGCACCACACAGCGATGAAGCCGGCAGCAGCGACGCAAATAAAAGGTGTGCTCCTTAAAAACAGGAGAGGCTCTTCAGATGGCTACCGGACCACTACAGCAGTGTGCAGCGATTTTCGACCAAGGAAGAGGATCCTCTGGCTGTGGAAGATGAGCTGGTTATCCCCACCAGGCTCAAGGGAAGAAGACTCCGGACCGGATCTTCTCTAGTCATTGAAGGGTAGATAGCTCAGGAATGCAGCAGGGATTCACCGGGACAGGGTAGTTGCAGCAGTCGTCGTTCTCTCCGCTTCTCTTCGGTTCCTTGTAGTTCCAGTGGCGACTCTGACTTCTAGCCCAAGAGACCTGCCTTTTATGTGCAAAACCCCCATTCACACAGCCTGGCTGTCAATCACCCAGCAGGGGGGTTGTCCAGCCTGGACAACCACCTCAGCCAATCATGGCAAAGTGCGACTTGGGTTTCCTAGGATACCCTGTGCAGGGGGTGACTACAACCCTCCCTCACATTCAGCCCACCTAGACACCCAGGCGCCTGGTGGAGGGCTTCTGAGCAGAAGCTCGGCAAAAGACGGTGAACAAAGAAGGCGAACCTAGTTTGCCGCGCAAAGTAAAACACAAGGACTTTAGCAAAAAGAAATGGCGAATAAACCCAACCGGAGCCAAGAGAAAGACAATTTGGTCAAGCGGGTTTATGTTCGAGGCTAATATAATAGCCAAAAACAATACCACGTTTATCTAATATAATCGCGGTAGAAAAGTTAGGGTAGGTACCACTGGCACCAGCCAAGTCTAAATGTTAAAAGAGCGAAACAATGCTCTACGAGGTACAGATTCAGAGGGATATGAAGTAACCCTCCCCAGTACTCCTTGGAAGGTGGGGCATACTGGTTCTGTGGTAAATTTACCCTTTTCTGGGGAACTGTAGTCAGCCTCAGAAATGAAGTTGGGGGGAAATCTTAAAGACAACCCTGGGTCACTGCACTGAAGGTGCTGTGTGACACACAAAAGAAGGGGGCTACTGAAGTGATGTACTCCAGAGTCCAAAATCACAAAAACAGAGGAATATACTTGCCAAAACACAGATAAGAGTGGAGGAAAAGCTCACACTCTTACCAAGTGGAAAAAAATAAACTCCAGAAGTCCAGCAAAGCTTCTGGGGGACTCACTAGGGGAGGGAAATTAGCCATAAATAAGAATTCTCCCTAACACCTGGCAAATCCAAATTTGTGTTTGGCACCCTCAAATAGTGTGCAAAGCCAGTGTTTCAATTTGTGCCAGGGTTTTTGTCACAGTGCAAGAATCTGTTGCCCTTCATTTAAGGGCACACATTGAGATGTGCATATACAGATGTGGCAGAGGGCGACTGAAGGGAAACAAAGATGAAGTACAAATATGGGACCCAGAATGCAATCTAGCTTTGCGAGACAAAGAGATAGGAAAGGAGAATGGTGGAGAGAAAGCCAATGAAGGTGGAGAAGGGACGGAAAGGGGGAACAGAGGAGAGCCAGAGATTTTAGGAGAGGGAGTGTATGAGGGAGAATTCTTTTCAGTACGCCGTCATTGAGTACTCTTAGAATGTTCCACAGGCATCCACCAATCACATTGAAGAGCTCTCCATGTAACAGTATCAGTTCTGTACACCAGTCCTCTGCGTACACACCACACCCAGAAACGGTATTGCGCAATACCTCAGCCTGCACATTGCAACCATGGTAGTTCGTTTTTAGGGGCAGTTCTGAAAAGTGCCTTTTTTTGAATTTTATTTTTTTAGATGCTTCACGTGAAACACCTTTTTTCGGTTTTTATTTGATTTTGTCTTTTGTTGTGCTCACATTGTTACAGTAAACTCTTCACTGCATCCTGTAATTGGGCAAACAAAACAGCATTACCAATGGGTGACAACGAAATGCCATTTGCTTGGAAAAACTAATGAGGTCATTGTTGCAGAAGAACATCCCACGAGCGGACATAAAAGTATACATGCTTCTGTTGATGAGACACCTTCCAACTTCTGGCTTGGAACAACTTCCATGAGCATTGTCCCATACTCTTCTTGGTGTTATGGGAGAAAAGCATGTTGGCAGTGGGAAAAAAGACTCTTCACTTCATTCAGCAACCTCTTCAGTCGACGGAACAAACCTAAACAGGCCACGTAACCCATATGCATACCGCTGTAGTGCACGACGATAACATCGACAGTAGCAAAAGTGGGCAGGTCTCTGCAAAGTGCATGCATATCGGAGAAACTGCGGTCATAGATAGCGCACCACAATGCGTCCACTCCTTCCAAACCAAAATTGCCATCAAAGTGTCTTTCCTGGGCATACTTGTGCAGATCTATCACAAAGGCATCACCCAAAGTCAACACAATGCGTTTCTTCCATGTCAGCCAGCCTCACTACGCAGAGTAATATACAACAGTATGACCGCCCCTTCCTGTGAACCACACCCACAGTACCTGATTGGATAATCCCCACAGTCCCATTTCCATTGGCCAGCATGGAAATAAGCGCAGCATGTGGTACGTGCGCTTCTCAAAGTACCGCGAGGCCCGTGCCCCACTCAAGCAGTAGTAGTCCTTCTTCCATGTCCACTATTTTTTGTCCACCACTACCTCTTTGGGTACGGGTAAATAGTCACACGTGCATCCACCAATGCCATCTAAGACGTTAGCATCTAACACTGGCAGTTCTGCACAACACTTCATGTGTACCGTTACAAATTCAGCCTGCATGTGTCCTGTCATTCGAAAGCACGTCCAGTAGAAAGTTCAGTAAAAGATTGCACGATTTGTGCATCTACATTCATCCACATGAGAACCCATCACCACAAAATGGAGGTATGAAAACTTTTTCTGCAGTATGTTTATAACTGTGTTATAAGTGCCTCTGCGCACGGTATCTGCCATCGAGCGTCCTTTACGTTCGTTAAAAGCATACTGTTTTTTTCCCCATCCCCTACCATCAAGTGGCACTTCAATGGTATGTGCTTGCAACGTTTTCATTTACCCATATCATAGATTGTAATATCGAAACAGGAACTCTCTGCTTTCCTTCCTACAATGCTACCAATTGTTTTCCCCACTAACTCATCTCCTACATAAATCGTACAAATATGCCACCAAAGGAAGCACTGAATCTATCTTACCAAGGCAAGTTCCCAAAAGGTCAATGTCTGCATAACTGTGCTTCTTTCTTGGCTGGACTATTGAATAAGCTCTTTTTAAATCCCCCCCAAGCCTAGGGATGGTATCTCTCATGCACTGAAATGTCTGCAATAGCTCCCAGTGGCTGCGAGGAATAAGGTGAAAACCCTCTGCATTATGCACAAGGCCTTCTGGGTCCTGGGATCTCAATACCTTCAACTCTCACTTCCTATATATCTCCATGCTCGAACTCTTCCCTCATCCGCCTCTAACTCCCTCAGGATCAGTCGCTTCTGCAAGCAACCAGTTGGTGGTAGATGTATTTTTTCGGCTGGGGCCTCCCTCTGCAACAGCCTCCAGGCCTCCCTGAAACTTGAGAACCATCGCCGGGTCCAGAATCACCTCAAAGCCTTGCTCTTTGAGTCTGATTTTTCTCTGTGTGATGCAGGACTTGGCTTTTGCACCCAATAGTCGTCTAGGCCTTGGCCACACCCACCGCAGAAATGCAGTTTTGATTGCATCTCAGCATCCGAAATCATCCAGACCTGCACCCATCACGCCTTTGACCATGCACACAAGAGTCTACTGCTTGCCCATACCCATCACAACATAATGGAGCCATGCATGCGAACATGTGGCCAGAAACCACAATCCACAAACGTAACATATGCAGAGGCACTTCTACCCAAACCCATAAACACAGCGATACATGCAAACATTAACGGTTAGCAGATTTCAAAAACATACCACTGCCTCTGCCACCTCTTCCATTCACAAAGTATTATGTTGCAGGCAACCAAACCACACAATCTTCACAACATTGGGCCTACTCCCAGGAAGCTACAGAAACCAGAATATCAAGATTCAAATCAACCCTACCCTCTTCTATACTGACAGTGTTCCAACACTGCACCCAGAGGGCACACAGTAAGACTTTTCACTGCGCAATCTCCAGCAATACACCGAAAACTGTAGGATGTTCTAACAATGACCGCACCCATGGAACCTACAACATATGCATGCCAGCGCACTTCTGGTGCTCTATGCAGAGTAAAATGTGCTCCACAGCCATTCTGTAAAGGTGACCACCCTCTGGGAGATGCAGTCAAAACTTCATTGCTCCAGTGGGTTTGGTGAAGGTCTAGACTATTGGGTGCATGGCCTACGGCCTGTGGCCTTTGGCCATGCACCCATTCGTCTAGGCTTTGCCCACACCCACCGAAACGTAATGCAGCCATGTGCCCAAGTACCACACTCCACACATGTACCACAGCCAGCACCAGTGCTACCCAACTTCTGCAGCGTAATACAGCTGTGCATGGAAACGTACAACAGTTAGTAGACTCTACAAACATAACACAGCCTCCGGCATCCATACCCACTTTCATGCACATAGTATAGCTCCCAGCACTCTATTCAGTACACAAAAGCAATACCTCCTACAGCAGTACAGTAGTCAGCACTCTGTGCAATGGACACTACGCAATCCTATGCGATATGCAGTTTAACCAATATCCAACTCTATGCACACACTATTGAAGAATTGCACCCACTTGCAGTATCCATGCACATAGAAGATGCACTTCAACCCTACCCTCTTCTATACTGACAGTATTCCAACACCGCACTCAGTGCACACACTGCATAACTGTTCACTCCATAAACTGCAGCCATGGAGTAAACAGTGTAGGATGTTCTAAGGAGCACCACACCCATGGAATCAACAATGTAGGCAATGATGAGGAACCACACACAGAAGGGAAAAATGTCAAACCTAATTGCAACCACGGCACATAGTTGTCGGTGCAAGGCCTACATCCATGCAGCGATTGGCCTACGGGCTTACCACATGTAACACACTAGAATACACAGTATCTTTCAATGTGCATATCATGTGCGATGCACTCTCCTTCTGCAATTGAGCTCCCACCAGTCACCAGGCAAAGAGGTGTCCGCAGCAGCTATCGTGGAGTAATGAAGTCTGCCTGCATTCAGCACACAAGGTAGTCGCCTGCGCAGAGACCTGCAAATTGGCGCTGTAGTCACAGATACTGCAGCCACATCAACGTCTTCGTCCACCTATTGACACATCTCAGATGAATCACTTCTCACTCCCCCACCCTTTCCATCCCTTCTTCCCACCGCCACATGACGTAATATATGTTTTGCAATGCACACCCCCTTTGCTTTTCAGCTACCACCAGTCAGCATGGTAAGAGGTCACGGCACAAGCTCTTGTGCCCCAACGAAGGCTGCCTGCATTTACCACACCGGGACCACACTGTGCCGGGACCGGCGAATTGGCGCAGTATGCTCGGATCCTACAGGCACACCACCGTCTTCGTCCACCTAATGATCACACATCTCAGATGAACCACTTCTCTCTCCTGTTAGGCAGAATCCTGTGCAGTTCCCTTAGGGAGCACTACACAAGATTAGGACTACAGGTGAGAGCAATATATCCCCTTTGGTATCAGTCCGTACCACAAAGATTTAGTTGTTAGCTGTGGCTGAGCAGTCAGACTTATCTCAAGAGGGAGATGAGCAGTATTCAGGGTTTACACAATAGGCCTTCAGTACTATGGCACAAGGAAACACTGACCAAAGCTTTGTAGTAAAAAGTAGTTATATATTTATTTTACACACTTTTAGATAAAACACATGTATCACAGTCATCAAGCAAGTTAAATTAAGTCAAAGGAAAAATATACACACTCCCAAGTTAAATTGTAGACAAAGTGAACCAGAGTGAAAACTGAGCAAAACGGCACAGTGACAACTACACACAAGGGATACTCTATCAATTCCTCACAAAGGAGGGAAAGCACAGTTATATAGAAATAGTTTCCTACACACCCTAGCAACACTTCCCATAAGTTTGTAAACCAGTTTAAGCAAGACAGTGCATCAGTATAGGCAATACTTAAATGAAAACTGAGCAAAATGGCATTTCACAACGTTTAAAAATGGGAAGGGTAGTTGTAAGAATTAGGTGCACCAACACAGTTCTAGATGAGAATCAATCTAAAGAAGGCGGGTTTAACAAATGTAGCCAGAGTCAGTAGGCCTGTTCTAGAGTCAGTGGTACAGGGCAAGGGCCCAGGAGCAAAATTTTCTTGTAGCTGCAGTCAAGTCTTTGATTAACGAATTTGAAAAGGTGGATGCAGACGTTGAAAAGACAATGTTTAAGAGAGAGGGGCAGCCAACCCAACAGGTAGGTAAAGGATTTAAAACACCTTTAGTGCTACCGCGAAGAAAGGGCGGCCTGGCGGAACAATGTACCTTTAAATGAAGAAGTGGCTCCTGTGGTGGCAGTTGTTCCTGCTAGTTCCTGCAGTTCGGGTAATCCAGCAGAGGAATAGAGGCTCTCGTGGTGGAGGAAGGTTCGAGTTACTGCACTACCCAGGGTTGAAACCAGCCGCGGTGCTGCCAGTTGAATAAAAGGTACGCTCCTTTAAACTGCGGTCCAAGTGGACGGGTGCCTGGCAATCCGGCCTCCGAGTACAGGGTACGGGAGATTCGACCAAGGCAGGTCCGGGAAGGTGATTGGCAAACTGGTTGGCCCCACCATCTCAAGGGAAGAAGGTGAAGATCTTCTCTCGCAGCGTGGCGGAAAGTGGTGAGACGCTGCAGCAGGGCTTCACCGGTGGTTCAGTCGTTGCAGATGTCTTTGGCTTCTTTCCTCTTTGGCTTCTTAGTTCCAGTGGCAACGTTTTGCTCTTCCAGACCTCAGGACCCTGCTTTTATGCAAAAAGATCCCCATTCATACAGCCTTGCTGTCACTCACACAGTGGAGTGGTCATCTTGGCGGGAGACCCTCCAGCCTATCACGATAGAGTGCGACATGGGTTGCTGAGGCAACCCTGTCCAGGGGTTCTACTCCCCCTCCCACACAATGGACCCACCCTAGACTCAGTGGCGCCAAAAGGAGGGCTTCTCGGCAGAAGCCCGCCAAAAGGACGAAGAAAGGATCCCCGACCTGGGTTAGGAGTTTAGAGGAAGACACGAGAAAGAAGTTATATTAAAGTTCTGGCAATAAAAACCTACTGGAGTAAAGTTAATATTAAAATACACCGGCGGTATGTTAGAGGCTGTCAGAAAAAGTGGTAGCCTCGAACAATGGGAAAATCCCATAGAGAAATATTTGCAGTCGAATATTTATGGTAGTAACCACTGCCACCAGCCAGAAACTTTTGAGAGTGGGACTGTACGGTACCCTCTCGAAAATGAAAATAGGGGGAAAAACTATTAACCCCTTCCAGTACCTCCATAGTAAGATGGGTTGTACTGGTTTAGTTCATAGGATTTGACTAGTAAAGTCAATGGGGACTTTACATGCCCTGGGATACAGTAGTCAGTCCCAGGGTATGGAGTCTATGTTTGGGGGTCGCTACGACACCCCTGTGTCACTGCACTGAGGGAGCTGTGTAACACGTGAATAAAGATGGTTCCTATGGGGTTGAGAAAGATCCCACAGGCATTAAATACAAAAATAGCCTAGAACACACTTAGAAAAAATGCCTCAGAGTCGGAAAAACGAGTCTCACTCTTAGCAGGTAAAAGGAAACAAACCCTTCAAATCCAGCATAGCTGTTGGGGGACTCTATAGGTAAGGGAAATTAGCCATAGAAGGAGAATTCTCCCCAACATCTCCCCCACCCTTTCCATCCCCTCTTCCCACCACCACATGGCGTACATTCTGTTTGTCAGTCCCTTTCGGCGCTGCACTGTCCTCCGATACACCATGGCAGCGTTTCCCAAAAACGTTGACGCACAGCACGCTTCCCTCCAGCCAACCAGCGGCCGCATCCAATGTTCGCCGACAGCACAGCGTACTGCAAGCCAATGAGACTTCTGTGTGCGGAGCGAGCAGGGAAATGGGTAGGATTTCTACAAACACACAAAAGTACCACACTCCTGCTGCGAATTTGGTGCAAATCCGTCCAGCCGTTCGGGCTCTAGCCATGCGCAGTTTTCGCCCGTTCAGTCTATGGAAGAAAAAGAAAATTGGGACCCCCTGTAACTTTTCCCCCCTGCACGAAACCTCACCAAACTTGACAAGAATATTCAGAGCAGGCCATATACTTTATTTTGCAAAGTTTGGTGAGGACTACTCCAGGGGGAGCAAAGTTTTTTTTTATTTTTTATTGATGGTCACAAAGGTACAACGGCACCATATCTCATCACAACTCGCATATACAGCAAAGAGTACATTTAAACATAATTCTGCTTACATTGTTACAACAACATGTCATCATTCTCGATCATGTTACATAAATAGACCATGAAGGGGCCCCAAATGTCCTTGGGTCTCCATGATGTAGATTGGGTCATAACAAACTGTTCTTCTGCCTCGTTTATATGTGTTAATTGTTGCAAAAAATGATTCATACTGGGCGGGGCAGAACTCTTCCATTTCTGAAGTATGCATTTTTTGGCCATGGCACAAGTAATATCGAACAATCTTCGAATTTTTTCGGAACATTTGCCAATATCACCAAACAGGTATTTTTGGGGGGTCATAACCGGGGGAACCTGTGTTATTTCTTCCAACAATTCTGCCACTTCTCTCCAGAATCCCGCCACCACCGGACATTTCCAGTACATATGGAAATCATCAGCCTGAGGTACATTGCACTTAGGGCAGGAGTCTGGGGCATCGGGCACAAACCTTGCCAACTTGGCAGGTGTATAATGTAGCCTATTTAGGATATTGAATTGAATCAGTATCAGACCAGAATTCAGTGAGACGTTTTTAGTAAGCATGCAATACCTCGCCCATTTTCCCTCCTCAATTGGCGCCTGTAAATCCGCCTCCCACTTCTCCTTAACGTGGTTCAGTGTAGGGGTGTGAGCCTGAACCGCAGAGTATAACCTGGAAATCCCCAAACCTTTAGTAGCTGTTATTAACTGTATACACGGATGAGCAACCGGTTCGTCCGGGAATAGCGGCCATCTCTTAATAAATGCAGACCTCATACGGTAGTATTGGAGTGTTTTAAGGGGTCCATCTCCCAGTGCCCTCAGGAACAGCTTCAGATCCACAAATTTCCCATCTACAAACATATCCCCTACTTTCATTTCCCCGTTAGGGTCCCATGAATCTTGTATGCTAGTGTCATGAGTGGGAGGTAAGCCCGGAAAGTTCCAAAGAGGTACCTCCGGGTTATAGGGTGTCTCAATCTTCAACCTTTTGTATAATGCCTCCCATACCCTTACTGTGCAACTCACAGGGTTAAAATCACAAGTGTCCCTATACTTTGCGTCAAAGAGGGCAGATTGTATATTTGTGGGGTGTGTGGTGTGTTCCTCTATCCATACGTGGGGCGTATTTTCTGGGGGCTCATACCAGTGTTTTGCAAACTGTGCCTGAGAAGCATAATAATAAAGCTCAAAGTCGGGGGCCGATATGCCTCCCATGAAATATGGTTCTGTCATTTTTTCCCAGCTTATTCTAGCCATTTTTCCGCCCCAGAGAAATGTAACAGCTATAAACCGGAGTTTGGTGAAAAAGACTCTGCCCGGCCATATGGGGATGTTGACAAATAGGTACAGTAACTTGGGAAGGATTACCATTTTAAGGACCGCAATTCTACCCGCCAACGAGAGTGGAAGTCGTCCCCATATCTGAAGTTTCGTGCTTATGGTACGTAATGCATTTTCATGATTATCGGAGTACAGAGTGTGTTTGTCTCTAGATACCAAAACACCCAAGTATCTGATGCGGTGTTCTGACCATTTAAGCCCTCCAGTGGTGTGAGGACGTCCAGTGGCCGGGGTAAGTGGGAACATTTCAGACTTGGTCTTGTTTATGGTGTACCCGGAATATTCCGCAAATTCCTGTATCTCTTCCATTATGGGTGTTATGTTTACCTCGGGCTCTCTGACATATAGTAGTGTGTCATCAGCATAGAGTGAAACCAGCTGGGTGGACCCTTTCATCAGGATCCCACGGTTTGTGTGTCTCAATCTAACTGCGGCCGCCATTGGTTCGATGGTTAATGCGAACAGTAGGGGCGAGTACGGGCATCCCTGTCTGGTACCCCTGCCCAACAGGAACATATCGGAAATGGTCCTATTAGTTAAAACTCGTGCACCAGGTTTTGTATACAGCAACCTCACATATTTTACAAAGTTAGGACCCACCCCAAACGCCTCAAGAACCGCCAGGAGGTACACCCACGAGACAGAGTCGAATGCCTTCTCTGCATCGAGGGATATAGCCATCGCGTCTCTTCCCGGATCTATCTGTGCCACAATGCCAAAAAGCCTACGGAGGTTCAGGGCGGTGGACCTTGTGGGAATAAACCCATTCTGGTCGGGATGGACAAGGGTAGGTACAGCCGGGAGAAGTCGGTTCACCAGAACTTTAGCGAATATTTTTGCGTCAGTATTTATAAGTGACAAGGGTCTATATGACGATACGTCCTGTGGAGGTCGTCGTGGCTTGGGGAGGACAGTTATTACAGCCTCCCTCATGGTTGGGGGTAGAATGTTACTTTCGAGAGCCTCTTCCCATACCTGAATCAATACCGGAACAAGTTCCTCGCTGAATTCATTGTAAAATTCGGCCCCTATCCCATCCGACCGAGGAGCCCTGCCTGACGCCAGCTCCTTGATTGCTTCAGTGATCTCGTCTGGGGTTATCGGTAGATCCATGGCGAGGCGGTCCTCTTCAGGGAGTTTAGGGAGTGAGAGGGCTTCAAGATATGACCTGATTTCCGGGAGTGATTTCACATCTTTATTCGAAATAGAGGTGTTTATAGAAGTTCACAAATTCCATATTTATATCCGCATCAGTGAGGCATACGTCGCCTTGAGCTGTATGGATGCTAGTGATCAGGGTGGGTTGTCTATCCTGTTTGAGTAAATTGGATAGCGTTCTACCCGCCTTATTTCCTTTTCCGTATCTTCAAGCTCGTATGGGTGCCGCGATATATTGCACCTCTCTGCCGGCCAGTTTATTAAACTCTTGCAGGTGTGCGTGTATGTCAGCCAATATGTCTTTATTTTGAGTACGAGTGTATTCTGCTTCTAACCCATCTAGTTCTGTCTTGACCTCTTTTAACTCAGTTCTCACCCACTTAAGCATACCGGAAGATCTGGATATTAACACCCCCCTTAACCAGACCTTAAAGGATTCCCATACTGTTGAGATCTTATCAACCGATCCCACATTGTTCACAAAATAGTCCACAATATCAACATGCAATGTTTCAACTACCCCAGGATCTGCTAGAATTCCGCCGGGCATCCTCCACCTTCTGAAGGGTGCGGACGCATTCTGGAGCAATAGGTCTAATAACACTGGGGAATGATCTGACATAGTGCGTGGCAGGATTTCACAACCCCGCAGTGCCGAGGCCATGGATGAAGAGACAAACCAGTAATCAATTCTTGATTCAGAGTCGTTGATTGAAGAGTAAAATGTATATCTTCTACTATCAGGATGTAGAACCCTCCAGGAATCCACTAACAGCAGTTGAGACAGGATATGCGCCAGGGTCAGGGCCGCTTTACTGGGAGCTCTGACAACCTTAGAGGCTCTGTCTAGCCCCAGATCAAGGACCAGATTAAAGTCCCCACCACAGATGACCCTTGAGATTTCAAGCAAACCAATTATCTGGTACAATTCTAAGTAGAAGGCGGGGTCGTCTATATTGGGCCCATATGTATTAACTAGGAGGAGGCGCTGAGAGGCGATCTCTCCCCATACCAAAACATACCTCCCCAGTGAGTCGACCCTGTGGCCCTCTGGCCTGAACCCCAACCCTGGATGAATGAGTGTGATGACCCCCCTAGATTGGGACGAATAGTCTGTGTAGAACATTAGGGATCCCCACTTAGGCAATATGTGAATGTTACTGGTCCCCACCATATGAGTTTCTTGTAACATCAGTACCTGGGGGCTATGTCTGGCGATGTAGTTACCAATTTTTTTTAACTTTCATCTGATTATTTAGGCCCTGAACATTCCATGTTAACAGTTTAACCCTCGGCCCCTCGCCTGTGTATCATGAGGGAATATCTGGCATTGTCTCGAAAAGCAACTTTATATTATTCATACGAATTACTCGGTACCGGTCCCAATGTGCCCACATTTTTACATTCCAGGTCATATTTACCAACGTTGTGCCCCAATAGGGCCAGTCCAGAACTGTAACGTCCAATCCCAACACCCCTTCCCTCCCCTCCACCCTCATCGTCACCCCCAACTTGACGATGCATCAAACCAAACTCGTGGAATATTCCGAGGGTAGCCATGTTGCTTCACATGGCCGCCGACTGGGTCCCAGCCTCCACTTAACCACCGTATCTGGACCAATAAGTGTTACACATTTTCTCAGTAACGGCCCACAATGCGCCATATGATATACCTGCGTTTTGCCTCATGGAATTTTAATCCCCCATCAGTCTGCCGTTCTGGGCCTGTTGTTTTGTGCCGGTCTGCCCCCCCTGGGAGGAAGACATATAGGGGCCTCCATGTAGTGCATAGCTTCAGCCGGAGATTCAAAAAAATGTGCCCTGCCTGCGTGCTGGATCCACATTTTGGCAGGAAAAATGAGGGAGTATGGGATTTGACGCTCCCGTAGGAGCTTCTTAACCGGCTCGTAGGATCTCCTGTTCGCCTGTACACCGACAGAGAAGTCAGTATATATATGGATGCGATTTTCTTCAAACTGGAGTGTTCCCGCCTCTCTTGCCTTACGAAGGATTGTGTCCCTGTCCCTGTAATTCAGGAGTCTTGCAATTATAGTGCGTGGCAGGGCGCCCAGTTTAGGAACCGGGGCCAAAGTACAATGTGCTCTTTGGATCAGAAAATGCCCAGAGAATGACTCCCGTCCGAACAAGGTTTTGAGTAGTTCCTCCAGTTGTCGTTCCATCTGGCCTTTCCCAAAGGATTCCGATACACCCACCACGCGGATGTTGTTCCTCCTTGATCTTGATTCGAGATCCTCGCACTTGTTTTGTAATTTAGCCACGTCTCCTCTGATCTGGGCAATATCTCAGGTATGGTGTGTGATGGTGTCTTCATTGGTGCTTATTCTATTTTCAGCCTCTGTGACACGTGCACTCTCCTTTTCCACTCTAGCCATAAGGGAGCCCATGGTGGAAACAATGTCATCCAGCTTCATATTAATGGAAAGGAAGCCACTCTGAACTATTGCTGTTAACTTATCCACTTGATCACCAGGTTCAGGGTTCGAGGCCTCAGTGGCAGAATGAAGATATGCAACCGTGGCCGAGTTTTGGCTTCCCATGTAGGCATCCATCGGGCCCTTCTTCTTGCTAGCCGGGGTCTTGGCGCCCCTGCCCGCTTTAGATGGTTCCCCCATTGCGTATCCGCTATAGTGGGTGTGCCAATGGGGTATTCGGTTGTCTCAGCTTCGTGCAGCGTGTTTCAGGCCCTTGAGGAAGAGCAGGACGCGGGAATACACCCCTGTAACCTGGGGGAGCCACCCGGTATGTCCGAATGGACTTTGTCCTCCCACGTATTGTGCTACCGCAACGTCAACTCGTGGTAAATCATGCAAAAGTCACCAAGCTGAGCCTATGTATGTACCAGCACCGCTGGCCCCCGGGTGATATATGATGTAGGGTGCCACAGCCCCGCCAGTTTATTTCACAGGGAGACGGCAGGCGCACATTTAAAAAGTTGCAGGAGTGATAGTTGAATTCGCCTCACCTTATTTGGATGTGCGTTACGGTTCCTGGGGAACCTCCGGCAGGCAGGACCTCCCCGCCGCCGCCAAAGTGCATTGTATCTCTATCCCTCTGCTGGCCACAGCTCCGGCCCCCCTCTCACGGCGATGCGGAACCTGCAATGCCCGATCGCAGCCGCGTTGCACCGGGTCGCGGGCCGGACACCGTCGAGTGTCTAGTCAGGGCAATGATTTAGGAGGTCACTCCGGAGCTCCAAGCGAGGGGTCGCCACGGGCTGTGCACCCACTCGGCCGCTGGTCCAGTCTTTCAGGTTCGCCCCACCAGGGCCGTCAGGGCACCAAGCAGCGCAATCCCAGCACGGAGAGCAGGCGCCGGTCGAGGCCTCAGGCTCCTCCCACCCGGGCCTCCCCGGATGTCAAAGCCGCGGCGCTCGAGTGAGCCACCCTAGAGCCCTATTCCGGGTCCCGACTGCCGCGGGGGCAGGCAAATGTTCGGGATGGCACAACTCCGGCTCCCTCGGTCGCCGGAACTCAGGAGTTGCAGGGGATGCTCACGGGTAGTCGGGCTATCAATGCCTGTATCCGGGGTTCACTAGGCAGGTCCAAGACGGATTTCTTCCGACAGGATCTTTCAGTGGAGCGGGAGCTCAACAATCAGGCGGTCATTTGTAATGTGCGCAACAGCGCCCCCCCAGGGGGAGCAAAGTTAAAAGCCGCCGAAAAAGTGGTCTTCCTATGGGTTTAGCAACTTAACCATAACTACACGGCCACTATTTTGGAACCCGCTATCATCAGACGCGGAGGTAATTGACGACACATACAAGTTGGATGATCCGTCAATAACCTGACCTGAATTTGTCCTGTTTCGATGTGCACAGGAAATTTAACAGAGAAGACTCCACTGTATCTAACCCCTCAAAACAGAGAGGATTAATATGGGACAATTTGATGGACAGTAAAGATCTTGATATCGTAAATGGTCACTTTAAAGGCGATAAACCTAGAGGGCGCTAGAGCACCATCCAAGATGGCAGCATTTTAAGTGTTCCGTGCTGGTCCCCCGTTAAAGATCCTGAAATACAGAGTTCCCCTCGCATTCCTTGGTTCAGCGTAGTCAGGGGTGAGCTCTCGGGCGGTCACCAGCTCTGAAAACCAGTGGTTTATCATCCCGACGGCCCTGCTGTGAAGCTCTGTGCTACGGCTGTGGTGGACTGTAGTGGAGGCGGGTGCCAGGCGGCCCGGAGCGGTGGGGACGAGGTGGCTGAGGGGGGAGAGCCCGGCTCCCTTCGCCGTTGCTGCTGTGGTGAGGCCTGGTTGGAGCCCCCCGGAGAGGTGTTGTGGAGGTGTGCTCCTGGTAGAAGTGGAGGTGTGCGAGAGCGGAGGTGAGGAGAGCGGTCTGGTGCCCGAAGAGAGGCGGAGGCAGTGAGGAGCCCGCCCGCTCCTGAAGAGTGCTCCGGACCCAGCTGGTGAGGGCGGTGGATCCTGAAGAACGGTGGACGGGGTGTCCCCAGCGACAAGTGCAAGAATTGGAGGCGGTGGGGTGGCGCGGGGGGCAATGCTGGGCCGGCGAGCCCCGGAGAGCTCGTTTGGTGGGTGTGGGTCCCGCGCCCCCTACCCCCTTTGCCCTGGAGACCTCCCCCGGGCGCCAATCCTCCTACATTGCGGTGAAGACTCTGAGGCTGCAGCCGCGCCGGGGCGCGGTGGATGCAGCTGACGCCGGTTTTGGCTCCCGCCTCCGCTGGCCTGCTATTCTACCCGGTACCTGCCAGCAGATACGAAGCTTACCCATAAAGCCCACGGGGCTGGCAATTCAACTTGGGCTTGGCGGGTGGACCTGAGGCGGAGCGCGAGACCCCCAGCATCTGAGCTCTGGACAATCTCGCCAGCCCGACTGGGCCCGCAGCATCTGGAGGGGGACGAGTGCTCCAGGGACTGTAGTATCTGCCTGAGGTGACACGGCAATCCATTCTGCACGTCCTGTGATGCCCAAACATTGCAAGCCTGCAGCATCTAACCCCTGCTGACCCGGTCTGAACTCACCTGGGGAACCACAAAACCTGCATAATCGCTTCAAAGAGTGGTGGGGTTCAACACCTGCGGCAGGACTTGAACATTTATAATTTCCCCTGCCTTTGACTCTTCGTGAGCTCCAAAAGCACAGTTTGTTGGTCGGCATTGCCTGCTTGGGTGGGGGCTGGGTTTGGGGGGCCGTGCCTCCCTAGGTGCTCAGTGTGGGAAAAGTGTGCCAACAGCTCTCCCGGTGTCGGGCCGGTGTTCGTGGTGGAGGGACGACCCGGCAAATCTCTGCACACTGCGTGTCCAGCGGTGCTGCGGTGTCCGCCCAGCAACACGGGTAATGTGCAATTAACGTTCTGAGCTGCTGTAGTCGTCCCCTTAGCAGCTCTGCCTCCACGCAGGGGGGGGACGGATCTGCCGGAGCCCAAGATGGGCAAAACGGACAAATCTCTACACAAGCTCACGTTTGAGACTGGCTCTGTGGTCAAGCCCCCAAAGCAATTACTTCACACAACACCCCATACTTCTGATCTGGAGCAAATGGAGGAACCCCAGCAGGCACCAGCAGTTGACATCTGCGAAAACCTGCTGGAGCTTAAGGCTGGAATTGGCAATCTTGACTCCAAAATCGACACCCTTTCTTCTAAGGTCGACCTCTTGCAGCACCGTATGGACAAACAGGGAGAGAGGCTTGATTCGGTGGAACAGAGGGTCTCGGACCTTGATGACAACACAGCGTCCCTGCTGTCCCAGGTTTCAACGCTGGAGAAACAAATGAAGGGGGTGGTCAACAAAAACGAAGACCTTGAAGGGCATGCTCGCCACAGTAACATAAGAGTGGTGGGTGTACGAGAACAGAAGGCCCCGGCACGGATGGAGGACTTTGTGGAGTCTCTGTGTAAGGATATTTTCAGAGAGGAGGCGTTCTCCCACCTGTTCGTGGTGGAGCAGGCACATAGAATCCCTTCCAGCCGCCCGGTTCCGGGTGCTCCACCTCGCCCTATTGTTGCAAAGCTCCTTAATTTCAGGGATTGGGATACCATCCTCAAGCTGGCGAGAGAGAAGGGTGAGCTGCAGTTCGACAGAGACAAAATTCAGATTTTCCCCGACTTTTCACCAGCTGTACAGTCCTCTCGGAGAGCGTTTGCAGGGGTAAAACTTCGACTACGAGATAGTCAAATGCAATATTCCATGCTATTGCTGGCCAAATTGTATATACTCCATGCTGAGAAGACTCACTTTTTCACATCCCCTGAAGATGCCAACACCTACCTGCACAGCATCGGGTGCGGTCCCCAGCGTGACCAGCTGAGACCGCAGAGAAGAGAAAGGGGGAAAAGAGAGCAGCTGTGAAGGGATGCTGCCCGGGATACCTCGGGTCCAGGGGTAACTCACTCACGTCGTGGGCGCACGTGGACATTTTACACCAACGGGGACACCAGCTCTTGGAGATCACTAGCTCCCCGTGCCCTGCACTGTTAATGGTTTATGTAGTTAAAGGGGTGGGGGGGTATTTTTGGGCAAGTTGGGGGTTGCTCAACATGGAGGGATGTATCGAAGTTGGGAAGTTTTCTTAGAAGGTTGCTCACACCCGGGCCCAGGCCGCCATTGCCCGCCCACTATAAGATCCGTCAGCGCAGCCACTCAGATGCCCATCTGCTTGCTCACCACGAGTCCTCAGTGCAATAACGACAGTACAAACTATTTTACATGTGCATCCCATTCAGGATAATTACATGGAAAATCAGAGGGGCCATCGCCCCAGCAAAAACCAGGAAGATCTCTCTATATCTGAGACGGCATAAGGTTGACATAGCCCTCATCCAAGAAACTCACCTAACCCGCTTATCAGAAAATCAATGTTCCCCGATCAGCGGATGCCATCGTTACTTCTCCTCCTAATCTTCTTATGCAAGAGGGGTCGCCATCCTAATAAGCAAGAAGATCTCCTTTAAGCTGATAAAGGTCTCCCGAGATACTGAGGGAAGAGCCCTGATGGTGCAAGGTGTCCTGGCCGGGAACGTCATAGTCATCGTCAACTCCTATGGACCCAATGTGGACAGCACCAATTCCTTCGACTGGGTTATGCAGAACCTGGCCGATACTGATCTCACCTCGATCCTGTGGAAGGGGGGGGCTTAATACAGTTCTGGATCCAGCAACAGACAGATCCAACGCAAGCAGTAGTCAGCGGTCCAAAGCCTCCGCACAAATACAAATATGCGACACATACGACCTGGTGGATATCTGGAGGCAAACGTACCGCACCACCCATGAATATGCGTTCCACTCCTGGGTACATGGGACGGAGTCCCGGCTCGATTACCTGCTGGGGTCTAGAGCAGGGCCTTTGCTGTGGGGAGAATGTGAGATCCTACCCCGGACATTATCCAACCACTCACCGGTCATTCTTGATTTTAGACTAGCGGGTGGAAGCCCTCGAACTCACACCTGGAGATTCAAATCTGGTGACCTCCAGGACACTGTGCTCGCCGGGAACTGTCGGAGGAAATCACGCTCTTCCTAGCAGCGAATCAGGAGTCCGCCCCTTCTCACAGAGTCCTCTGGGAGACCCTGAAGTGTTATACCCGTGGGATCTGCATCGCCAAGGAACTCGCGGTCTTGAAAACAATCAGGCGGTATCTCCAGAAAAACAAATCCCGTCTAAGGGAACTAAAACGGTCGTTCGAAACAACAGGTGACCAAACTAGCCTGGCCCTCATCAAAACTGAACTGAAGGAGTTCAACGAAAACACAGAACGAGAGTGCCGTTATTTATCGAGACGCCACCTAATTCGTCAGTTTGGAGAAGGGCAGAAACCGGGAGCACTCCTGGCCAGGATCCTTGTGGCCGACAGGAAGCCACCAACCGTTGACTGCGTCCACAATCGTCAGGGCACGCTGGTCTATTCGGAAAGAGAAATCGTAGAGGCCTTTAGAGGCTTCTATCACGAGCTATACAACTCTAGATTCACAAGCATCACTACGGCGTTCAGCGAATACCTTGAAGACACAGAACTGTTCTGGTTATCGGACAAGATGAGAGATCTCCTTAACAAGGAAATCACCGTTGAAGAAATTCAGAATGTCATAAAAGACTTACCAGGCTCGGATGGCCTCACGGGCGAGTTTTATAAAGCCATGGGATCCTCATTGGCTCCCCTTCTCTTTTCAGTCTACGACGAGGCAGCAGCAGCCGGGCAACTGTCCCCTACGTTGAGGGAAGCCAATCTCATCCTTCTCCATAAACCGGGGAAACCCCCCGAGGAGTGCGCCTCCTATAGGCCAATCTCGTTAATAAATATGGATAACAAAACCCTGGCCAAGCTTCTGACCAATAGACTCCTTCCCTTAATGCCGAGTCTGGTCCTGGCGGACCAGGCAGGCTTCATTCCAGGTCGGAGCACAACCTTCGGCATTCAGCGACTTTTCGGCATTATGGAAGCTCTAGATCCATCAAGACGGGCCATTGCAGTTCTCCTCGATGCGGAAAAGGCTTTCGACTCCGTGGAGTGGCCGTTGCTTTTCGCTGTTCTTCGCAAAATGGGCCTAGGTGCTTACTTTATAAAGCTGGTGGCACTCCTATACAAACACCCCAGAACGTATATCACTCTTGGAGCCAGAATATCCGCCCCCATAGAGCAGAACAGAGGCACTAGTTAAGGCTGCCCCCTTTCGGCCTTGCTGTTCGCGCTAGCCATGGAGCCCCTCGCTGCCAACCTCAGGAGAAAATACTTGGAGAGAGGGATCACAATTGGACCGCACAGAGTGATACTTTGCCTTTATGCGGAGGACGTAGCACTGCTTCTAAGCGACCCAGAGACCAACCTCAATCCGGTCATGCGCAAAGTCCTTACGTTTTGGTGCCATCTCCGGCCTCAAAATCAACAACAGCAAATCAGTGATTTTCCCCTTAACCCCCAATACAGTGGCATTCGCGGATGACTTTCAGTTTCGCTGGGACAAATCAGAAGTCAGGTACTTAGGTATCATGCTGTCCATCGATCGGGACGAGATACTTCGAGACAACTACGGCAGGGTCATCGATATCAGAAAAGGTCACCCGCTGGAAACACCTACCATTGACGCTATGGGGGCGGATCTCCATCATTAAAATGGTGATTTTACCAAAATTGCTATACCTGTTTGTGAACGTCCCGCTATTGTTGCCACATCGCTTCTTACAGCAACTCAGGGCACTCATCCTTGACCCGATCTGGGCTGGCAAACCCGCAAAAGTAGCGTACAGCACGCTGATCCAACCCATAGCAAAAGGGGGGCTGGCTTTACCGGATATGGAAAGCTGTTACTGGCGGCGCAAGCACAGTTTCTGAGTTACTGGTAAATGACCCAAGCTATTAGGCCGCACGTCCAAGTAGAAAGGGCTCTTGCTACCCCTTATCTCTTGCGAGCGGTGATCCTTGGTGACATGCCGGTTGGTTCCACTGAAAACCATGAATATAATGCCTATGAGATCTGGAAGAGAATAACACAGAAGCGAGGCGTCTCGTGCAGATATTCCCCTCTCCTGCCTGCAAAGTTTATTCCAGGTCTGCCGATAACCACTGAAACGGTGTATCACCACTTGTTGAACAAGCTCTGAATAACTACATTTGATGACTGGTTTGTCGAAGGCAACTTCATGACACTCCAACAAGTCAAAGACCGCAGCAAAGTGTCAGCATTGGATATTTTTGTTTACTTCAGAATCCGTTACGCCTTTAGACTGCAGTTCTCAATGTTCCCACCTTGTCCACCCACGTGGGGACTATTGCAGAAAGTTATCCAAGCAAGCGGCGAGGATAAACTCATTTCATCCATCTATAAAGAGCTACTTGCTGCCCTTGACCAACCACGAATAGCTAAAGCAAGATGGGAAAACAACCTGGCCTGTGAAATAGACGAAGAGGATTGGTCTTACATTCAAAGGCAGACCCAAAAGGTTGCACTGAACATGAGACTAAAGCTGATTCACTTCAACTTTCTTCATCAGACCTACCTAACCCCGAGCAAACTTCATCGTTACCAAAACTCTGTTTCTCCGACTTGCCAGCGCTGCGGCAGCACTCCCGTGAACTTCTGCCACCTGGCATGGGAGTGCCCTCCTAGTAGACAGTTCTGGGATGAGGTGCTAGTCACGACATCGAAAATAGCCAAAGAATCCATCAATAATGACCTGCTAGTGGCTGTACTTGGGTGTAGCCGTGAAATACAACCGGCGGCTAGGAGGTTGGTAGGCTTGCTGCTAGTGTTAGTAAAGCATCGTATTGCCATGTCATGACCCACCTCCGAAACACTCGCAATGGCTTAGAGACGTGACTTATTGCCATGATGTAGAGTCAAACTTTATCAGAATGCTACCACTCCATACCTGACCACTGGCTATCTGGGGTCCTTTTGTGCACTTTTTACTATCACGACCAGATGGGTCGCCAGCACAAACTGACACGCAGCCTGCGGGGAGCAAAGTGAACAATCCTGCAGATCACACCCAGCGTGGGCATACAGTATGATGGGATTAGGGCATGGCCAGCGGAGGAGGGGATTTGGACCTTGTACCTAGTGGGTGGGGGGGTTTTGGGGGGTGTGGTTGAGAGGCGACCTTCTTTTGGTTAATAACTGGTTTGGTGTGTTGTATTTGATTAAAAAGCACAAAATAAAGTTTAAAAATAAATAAATAAACCTTATCAGCCCACGTGGGTACGTGAAGAACAACGTTCGGTAATCAATTACATATTTGTCTCCAGGAAACTGGATAGGGACATAGACTCTTTCGAAATCCTTTTGACTAAAGCCAGCGATCACCATCTGCTAAAAATGAGCTAGGTTGGAGGGGTGGGAAGACCTCATGACATATTGACCACACGGCTAGAGCCTGTCAACAACGGCGGACATTGAAAAATGCTAAAAAGTGACGTTGAGCAATTGTTGCTCCAATACGCCAAGAACAAATCTGGCCAACCGTCATTAGATTATACTCGAATTTTGCAAAAATTCTTGATTAAGAACGATTTGAGGAGTGTTAGCATAAGAAAACATCAGCATGTCTACGATAAACAAGTAGTATACAAAAGGCGGGAATTGAGGAGAGAAAGCCACCTTTTCAAACTCATTCCAACAATGAACAGAGATACTGAAATTGAGGTTGAAAAACCAATATACACATTGACAACCATAAGTTCCTAATGAACCAACAAGAGGCAGAAAGAATGGTGAAGGCCATGAGTAAAAAACAACCAAAAGAGATCTGGGACCTAATCAAATCGACGGAAATATCTAGAAACTCTGACAAGTCAATGGCGTATCTGATACTGAATGGATAAAACACTTTAAAAATCTGTACTCTGATCCTCACCCAGTAGAACTATTGGGCCGGAAAAAATTATCTTTGCGGTCTCTAGTTTACGATCACAATGAATTAGTTAGCCTAATAGAGAGGGCAAGTGTCTCCCGGGCTCCAGGACCTGACGGTTTATCAAACATGGTTCTAATACAAAAATCGGAGCTATGGGCTACATTGATCTCCTTAATATTGGAAAACCTAGTAGGCTCATGGAGCATACTCATAAGATGGAGGGGGATGATAGCGGTGCGAATATTCAAGAGTGGCAATAGGAATGATCCAAACAACTATCGCCCTATTGCCGACTTGGATGTTATTGGTAAACTGTACGCCTCACTTCTCTTGAAAAGGTTAAATATCTGGTCCCAAAGAGAAGGCGCCTTGATCCGTTTCGGATGGGTTTTGTTAGGGGTCTGGGGACTACTCCTCCTATCCTCCTGCTTGTAGGATAAAGCTTTGACAAAGAAACATAAAATCTACCTGGCATTTGTCGATTTAGCTAAAGCTTTCGACAGTATAAACAGGCAGCGGTTGTGCTCTAAATTGGAAACCTGGAAGTGCCTTGAAGATCTGGTCGAGCAGTTGAAAAGCCTTCATATGGAGACCAGCCTGAGAGTGCGATTAAACGTGGAGGGCCTATTAACAAAGGAAATACTGACGTAGAGAGGCACTAAACAAGGCTCCCGCTTATCTCCTGCTTTCTTTAATCTATATTAATCTGATCTGGGGCCCTACATGGAGGAAGCCAGGTGTTTCTCTCCAAAAATAGTTTTTTGCTATATGGGGATGACCTAGTCCTGTTAGATCGCACTCGATAGGGCTCCAGATACAGTTGACAAGATTGGAAAAGTATGCTTTGGAAAATGCCCTCCAAATGAACACAGAAAAAACTAAGATCTTGATCCTGGCCAATGTAGGAAAAAATCTACAGTTAAAGGGTACCTGGTAACATCAAAAGTAGAGCAGGTGGCCCCCTTTAAGTATTTAGGGGACCTTATTAGTAGGAGTAAGGTAGATGTTAACAACATGACCACCCTGAAGGGCAAAGCAGGAATTCTTGCAAATCAAGCATTCATTTTGAAAGATAAGTTCTGCAGATACTCAATGCTTCCTATACTTGAGTTCTACAGATTGAAGTGATGGCTACGCTTAGGTACGGATAAGATGCTTTGTTGTTCTTTCCCAAATACATTGGGCAGCCCTAGAAGGTACTTTCTGGGAAAAGGTTTTGGGCCTTCCAAAGTCTACTCCCAATTCAGGTAATCAGAAGGGAGTTAGGGATAGCTTCACTGAAATCAATGGCTGACTCGAAGACTCTGGCCTTTTTTGAGAAATGTGCTCAGGAATCGCCCGCACCAATCTTGCCTGTAATTAAAAAAAAGTGCTTGAAGGTGGAAACGAAAGCCTAACAACTCAGTGGGGGACCACTAGTACACAGCTACAAGACCATCTTAACATCTCTGTGGTGGATCTGCTAAGCAACCCAAATAAAGTTACGCTGAAACTGCGGGAGACTGACTGGATCATTAGGCAAACAGATATACACTGTTTTACAACCTATCTAATGAAACACGAGCGCTGGGAGATACTCTGGGATAGTTAAAGAACTTTCCAAACCCTTAATACAGAGCACAGTTCATGAGGATTAGACTCAATTTATGCAAACCCAAAGAAGTGTTATCATCAAGAACGCCCAATTATCCCAAGGACATAACATGCAGGTTTTGTAAAGAAATGGGGTGTTTGGAAAACCTACAACATATTTTCCCATTTTATGCCGCCTTCATATTGCTTAAGACAAATGTTCTAAACATTTTCTAGAGAACACACCAACTCTATCAGCGGAAGAATGGTGGACAATACTCTTGAGGGGGGAAAAGATCTCTCTAATTATAGCAAAAGTCAAATTCTTAAAGTAGGTATTGGACAGATCTGACCAAGTTTAAGAAAGCTGCAGCTAACGCTAATATTTACATTTTGCATTCTTTTGGGGACATTTGGGTTGTTAGACTGTGTCTCAGGAATGGTTACTTCTATTGCTAAAAGTTTATTACAAACTATAACGCAATTAAAAGAAATAAAAAAAATATTCAGGTCTGACCACTTCGTATTCCTTTTTCATGGAAAATAGATGGTGCTGTGCACCTGCACAAGTCCTGTAATCACCTTGACTAGAACTGGCGGGCAGTTTTCTCGTGAACAGATGGCTAATTAGTTAGAACCACTGTGTTCTGACGAATCTACTCTCGATCTAAATGCCATTTCTCAGGCTTTTATTATTACTCCCGATTGTGTTGCTCCTTTTAAGATGCCCTGGTTCAGTGAACATCTTAGGGTCCTCCATCTTCAGCAGAAGCAAGCAGAACTCAAGTGGCGTCAGAACTATTGTCCTGCATATAGGGTGATTCTGCAGTGGATTCTGGTGTGGTATCATAAAGCTATGTCTGTTGCTAAACAAATTTTTTTCAGAGCGGATGGAAGCATCGCTGAACCAACCTTGTAAGCATTTGAAATTGATACTCTGTGTCAGCAGTCCCAAATGAATTAGTACTGGCTTCTCAATCCCTCTCCTCTTTTTTGGTGAATAAGATTGAGAACATTCGGGAGGACATTCGTGGATCTAGCAATCCCAGCCTTAGGTACATGAGGCTATGGCGGGCCCTGCCTGGGATGTCTCCCCATGTTCAGGCTGCGATTGGGTTGAGGTCAACCTCCCGCTCGGATGCTATTCCATTGCCTGTTTTGAAGGAGGTTATAACTCAGGCTGCTCCGTTGGTTACCCTGTGCAATGAATGTTTCATTTAAAACTGGTCGAATCCGAGCCCCCTGAAACATGCCCTGGTGATCCCCTCATTAGATCCTTCTATTCCAGCAAACATTCGTCCTATTTCTTTTCTTCCTTTTCTTTTGAAGTTGCTGGAATCCTTAGACTGTCCTCTTCTCACTTCCTCTCTAGAAAAATCTTCTTTTTTCCACCCATCTCAGTCTGGGTTTTGGCAGGACATGGCACGAAGAGGGTACTGGTCTTAGTCGTGGATGACCTCGCTCGACTGCATGATCAGGGCGGTGCAGGATCCTTAATATTGCTCGACTTGTCGGCTGCCTTTGATACCATCGATCATGCCGTTTTGCTTGGCCGACTCGCGGGTGCGGTGTCTCAGGTGCCGTTTTGTCCCTATTCACTTCTTTTCTTTCTGATTGCTCTCAGTCTCTTTCCCTTCTGCCTTTTTGTTTTGCTCCCACTGCTCTTTCCTGTGGTGTTCCTCAAGGCTATGCCATTTCCCAAGTCTTGTTTAATGTAATGTCTAGCCAGTTACTAAACTCATCTTCTCCAACGGCTTCTGCTGCTATGCACATGCAGATGATACCCACGTTTTGGTTAGGCTAGATCTGTCTCTGCCTGAAACTGTAGCCAGGCTTAGGGTCGGTCTTAAAGCCATGGGGGAATGGATGTGTAACAACTGGCTTAGACTGAACTGGGAAAAGACAGAGGTGCTGGTGGTAGGTGCTCTGCTGCTGTTGCTCTGCTCTTTATTTGGCCCTTTTTTGGCCAATTTTGTTGGTTCTTTGCCCTACTCCAGTTCTGATGGGGATTACAATCATGTCTTCCCTGTCTATGGTGGCTCAGATCAGTGCAGTATGCCCGGCGGGTCATGTGAAATTGAAAATTCTTCACAAGGTCCTTCCCTTTTTTACCTCCTCATCTTCGTGCAGCTGTGGTGTCTTCTCTTGTACTGTCCTCTCTTAATTACTCTAACTCTCTGTTTCTTGCACAACCTGCCTACTTGATTAAGTGCCTGCAAATCTTGTAGACAGGGGTGGCTCGTGTGGCTACCTCCACCCCCCACACTGTGTGGATGTCTCTCCAATTCTGCACAGTTCGCATTGGCTCCCAGTTACGAAGCAGGCACAGTTTAAAGCACCCTGCCTGTTGCATCAGGCTCTGCATGACCTAGGAGATGTATATCTACAGGTGAAATGTAGGTTCTATGTCCCTCGGCTGGCCCTACGGTCAGCAGAGGCTTATTTAGTGGAGGTCCCATGGTTCAAACAGGCACGGATTGGTGGGCTGTCCTTTTCAGTGGCTGCCGCCTCTTTGTGGAACTTCCTTCCTCGTGCCCTTCGGGGGGTGGATGATTATTTGTCTTTTTTTAGGCACTCTCTTGAAACATATTTATTTTAGTTGTTTAGCTCTATATTGTTTTTTTATTGTCTCCATCATCCTGTCTAAGTTAGCATCAAGATGCCTTTGGATGCTGTCAAGATAAGAGATGTCCTCTGCGATGAGACAATTGTCAAAGTCTAGGGAGGAAGATCTTTCACATATGACCATTACACATAATGTCTGCACTGTGATATATGCATAGATTCCTGTGTGCTAGTAAAGCAAATCATACTCCCATGGGCATACATGTATATTTGGTCAGCTATGGCATGCAGTCCACCATGTCCCTTACGATAGTCATACTGTCACCACCCACAACATGATCACACCTATGGGCTGTAGCTTATGTCCTTGAAGGAGAAATTACTTACCAGTAATGTTCTTTCTATGGATTCTTCTCCCGCGGATTCCTCATCAGATAGATATCCATTCCAGCATCAGCTGCTTGGAAACTATTTTGACAGGGAGCGTAGTATGACTTAACTGTTGATCCCTCGACTGTGCCACTCGTCGGCTCCAGACTTGACATCGGCCACCATATACTTGACATCGGCCACCATTTATACTACGTCACTACACCCCTGTACCTCAGTTGCTCACCTTTTTACCACAAGTGCTCAGCAGCCACAGAGGAAGAATCCATAAGACTTGGGATGAATCCTACACCAGGCCAAGTCCAGATACCATGGAACCAAACCACCCCCACCTACCAGACCAGCTGCAAAGGAAGGCCACAATGCAATAAAATCGATGTTAAACAGGAGATGGGCTACGCCCTGAGTGCTTACATACTACATCCTGATAGGACACAGACACCTAGGTGGATTGTTTAGGGATCCCAACGGGGACCCCTCTTTATTAAAATGTATGAAAAACAATATCTTATTAAACATTTCCTCCTACTCATGAAGCCCTTTTCTCTGTCCCACTGGTGTGAGTTATGGGAAATGCCCCATTACTCCACCCTCCCTTAGAGGAGTCACTGGGAGAACAATTGTGGGAACCTGACGGAACAGACCCCTAACCTCTACCTGGCACTACCCACTTTTGAGAGGGGCCAGTAGGTGGACCCACCTGAAATGGCAGGCAGGCCGCCACTTCTCTTACCTGCTTCACGCCAAGATAGCACTTACATGTCCATCCCTCATCCCTTATATACACCCCTTTCCAATTCTATATGCATCCCCCTTATTACATTTTTAGTCAATATAAATTAATACCTATACTATAAATCAATATAGCTATAACAGTTACTCTATACACACACACACACACACACACACACACACACACACACACACACATACATTGACACGCATTTTAAGCAATAAACATATAAAGATACATTATATTACATAGATGTGGCTACTGCAGTCAGCCACCCCTTCTCAGTGCCTGTGGGTGGAGATGTCTTTGGTAAGTTGGAGGGTATGCCCCATGCTGGGAAGTGGGTCCATTTCCTCAAGTCTGCAGAACCCCTCCATGCTTGTGGTTTCTCTAGGTGGCCACGTCCACCATATGGGGACCAATGTTCCCTCTAATTATTTTCTTCTATGTGCGGAACTGGTTGGCTGTTGTGCGCACATTATTTTCTATGTGCGCAACTGACTAATGAGGTAAGCCACTTTGTGAGCATGCATATTTCTCCAGCATGGGGTCTGGCATGGATTCACATGCTCATGAATATTCCCCGTCGTCAGGCTGGGAATCCTCGGTAAAGAAAAAAACAGTATCAGTTTCGTTTCTGATCTGTCTTTCGTAGTAATAACCAATCACTGGTCTCTGCGTCATACTGACCACAGCCAATGACTGCCCTCTACCTAAGCACCGCCTCTGGCAGCCATCTTCAGATTTTTACCGCACGTTCATGTGTTGGGATCCTCGTGCTATTGCTCTCGAGCGTTAGTGCTATTTTTTCACATTTTTTCTCAAAAACTTCATTTTTTCGGTCAAAAGAGCCTCGAGCTCCACCGATTCTCCATCCGATCAACGGGGACCCGTGTCGGATTCGTCTGTGCCCCTCAAGGGTGAAGATTTCGTCGAGCTACGCTTTTGGAGGACTCCAGAAGTTTCTCAGGCCCGGTCATGGCCCAGGAGAAGGGAAGCTCGACGCCCGGAAAGCTGTTCAGTGTCTGCCCTGGATGCCAGCTGCAGAACGTCTTCAAGGAGGACGAACACTCTTTTTGTCTTTACTGCCTGCATGAGGACAAGACGCACGTGGAGAAGGACTGTGCGTTTTGCGGCAACATGTCGGAGCGGACCATGAAGGACCGCCATCAACGTCTCGCCAACTGGCTGGAAGGGAAGAGCCTGTCCGGCGAGAAGAAGAGGAAGAAATCCGAGCGGTCTTCTAAGACCTTTGAGGACGCCCCGGCGACGGGGGTCCAACATAAGGCCAAGCACCGCGAGTCCGCTGGCACCGGGAGTGCCGAACGGTCGGGCTCTACGGGCGCCAGGCTGGGCGCACCCTCCCCGGCACCATCAACCACGAGCCAACGCTCTGGGTCGGGTAAGAGGAAGGCCGAGCACCCGGCGAGGCTCCTAGAGAGGCCCCGGTCGAGCTCGAGGGCGGAGGGGGAGCGAGGCACTGTCCCCCCCCTCAAGGATAAGGCGGTGAGCGCACCTAAGGTGGTGAAGGCCTTAATCCATCCGGCCAAGCCCTCTATCGAGTCTGTCGCGGCGGCCCTGGCTCAGCCTGTGGAGGCTACGCCAGTGGTGGCGACCTCGGGGCTCAGAGTCTCCCTGCCACCTCGGAGGGAGTCCTCTTTTGTGCCCATCGATAGGACCCCCGTGAAATCCCCCGTGGGGAAGAAAAAGGGGGGGCAGGGCGTCGTCGTAGATTCGGCCTCAACCTCGGAGAAGGAGCTGGTCGAAGTCTTAAGCCACGGCCTCGGCGTGGAAGAAGACCGGCCCGTCGGGATGGATCCCGACGCAGGTGACGACGACATCGTCGAGGGTACCGACGGGGCCCCTGATCGCCCGTCGGATTCCCCTCTGCCAGCGCCGCGAGACAGCTCGGCGGCCATTTTGTTGGCTATACAGTCCTTATGCTCAGAGATAAGGACGAGACTACCGTTGCCAACGGAACCTCTCCCGTCGGGGGACCCAGAACCGGGACCTTCTGGGGTTCCCCCTACCAAGAAAAGAAGGATCCACCCTCCTCCTCCTTTTCAGCCGTCGCGCCCCTTCCAGCCCTCCTCCCCGTCCACCCGAGGGGATGATACGGGGACTGACACGGCAGCGACGGGTACGGACGACGAGGTATACGACGAGGATGTACCGTCGTCGCCTCCCACCAGGGCTTCTCCGCCCGACGAGATTGGATCGTTCCACTCCATGATCGCCAGGGCATCCGAGCTTTTCCAACTCTGCCCTGAGGAGAAGAAGAAGGAAGGTTTCCTTTATCAGCGGCGCGAGGCCAAGAGGAAGACGGTCCTCGCAGTGCCTCTATTGGACGACATTTGGGATGAGGGCCTCACCCTCCTCAAGAACCCTTCCACGACGCCAGCTAGAAGAGACCGGTATGAGAAAAAGTACCGGGTCCCGGACACGGCCCCCCTGTGCCTCCGGGCGCAGCCTACCCCGGACTCCGTCGTCTCCGCGGCGGCCAGGAAAAAAGCGGGGGGGGTGCGGCCTCCACATCGACTTCCCCACCGGACGGCGAGGGAAAGAAATTGGACGCTATGGGATGCAGAGTCATCTCGTCTGCAGCGACGACGATTAAAGCTGCCAACGCCTTGGCTATCGTGGCCCGATACGACAGGGAGCTCTGGTACAAACTGGCTCCCTTGCTGGACTTCTTGCCGGACGACAAGAGGGCAGAGGCCCTGGAGATCCTGCAGGAAGGTGAGGTGGCTTCGGACCACGCCATTACCGTTGCGACGGACATCGCCGACACTGGGTTCCGCCAGTTGGGCAACGGCGTTTGCCTTAGGCGGCGTGGATGGCTCAAGGCTACGGACTTCCGTCAAGACGTTCAGACCAGAGTCCTGGACATGCCCTTCGATGGGAACAACCTGTTTGGGAAAACAGTGGACGATTCCCTTCAGGCCATTAAAGCGGACACCGAGACGGCCCGGGCCCTTGGAGTTCTGCAACAACGTCGGATGCCCTTTCGGAGCAGCGGAGGCAAGGGCGCCTCCAAAGGTTCCGGCGGCGGTTTCTCCTCCTACCGTCAAGCGGCCCGCTCGTCGTCTCAGGAGGCCTACAGAGGACGAGGCAAGTCTGGCGGACCCCGCCGTCGTCGCCAATGACAAGGCGGCAAAGCCTCGTCGAAGCAGGATTGAACCGGCCGTGGGGTCGGGCCCCCACCGAAGCACCCCGATGGGAGGCCGGCTGGCGAGCTTCGTCAGCGTGTGGGAGTCCATCTCCACCGACCATTGGGTGCTGGACGCCTTGGCCCGGGGCCACGCGCTCGAGTTTCAAAGAAAGTGTCCGCGCGTCCCCCCGTGGCCAGGAAAGAACTTCACGTCCCTCAACTTCTCCTGGAGGTAAAGGCGATGCTCAGGAAGGGCGCCATCGAACTCGTCCCAAAGAGGCTTCGGGGCTCCGGAGTTTACTCAAGATACTTCCTCGTGAAGAAGAAGACGGGGGGATGGCGCCCCATCCTGGACCTGCGACGTCTGAACAAGTTCATCAAGGTGCAAAAGTTCCGGATGGTCACCCTCCAGCACGTCTTGGGTCAGCTGGAGGAAGGAGACTTCCTGTCGTCGTTGGATTTGGAGGATGCCTACTTCCATATTCCCATCCTGAAGGGGCACTGAAAATTCCTCAGGTTTGTGGTCCAAGGGCGTCATTACCAGTTCAAAGCCCTCCCCTTCGGACTACCGTCGGCACCCAGGGTGTTCACCAAGTGCCTCGCACCGGTGGCGGCGCAGCTGGGCCGCGAAGGGATCCACGTCTACCCCTACCTGGACGACTGGCTCATCCGAGCCAAGACAAGGGAGCTCGCCGTGGTTCACACGGCAAGGACCGTCCAACTTTTCACGGACCTGGGATTCTCCGTGAACTAAGCCAAATCCCACCTGGTACCCGCGCAAGACGCTCTGTTTCTGGGAGCGAGGCTCAACACAGTGTCCCTTCTGACCTCCCCGTCGGAGGAGAGGACCAGGACCATCCTGGGCAAGGTGCAGCGGATGTTGGTGGCCGACGCGGCCAAGGTGAGGTCCATCAAGTCCCTCCTCGGAATGATGTCTTCCTGCATCTACCTCATTCCCATGTGCAGGCTCCGGATGCGCCCGTTGCAGGAGTTCCTGGACGCGCGCTGGATCCAAACGACGGGCAGCTTTGAGGAAAGGATCACACTCGACGAGAGTTTCCGACGAGCGATCCGGTGGTGGGGCACCCGCGCGCATCTGACGGCGGGCATGGACTTCCAGACCCCAGCCCACCAGGAGACAGTGACCACGGATGCCTCCCTGGAAGGGTGGGGAGCGCACACCGAAAATCTGCACGCAAGAGGCCTTTGGCTCCCGACGGAGAAATCCTTACATATCAACGTCCTGGAGCTCCGTGCAGTGTTTTGGGCCCTCAGGTCCTTCCTTCCGTCCCTCAAGGGCAAGGTGGTGAGGATCTTCACCGACAACACCACCACCATGTTTTACATCAGGAAACAGGGCGGAACCAGGTCCCCAGCACTGTCCAAGGAGGCGCAGGACCTGTGGCATTGGGCAGTCGCCCAAGGGATGTTTCTGGTGCCGTTTCATCTGGCAGGGATAAAAAACACCATCGCCGACTCACTCAGCAGGGAGCTGCGCTCGTGCCACGAGTGGGAACTACGGCAGGATCTAGTGGATCGCCTCTTCCGACGGTGGGGCACACCCCAGATCGACCTGTTCGCGACGGCGACGAACTCCAAGTGCCGGAGGTTCGCCAGCAGGTTTCCCCAGGCGAGGAGCATGGGCGATGCTTTCTCGTTCCCCTGGGAGGGCCTGTTCCTCTACGCGTTCCCTCCTTTGCCACTGCTAATCCGGCTTGTCAACCAGCTCAAGAGGTCACGGTGCAGGATGATCCTCGTCGCACCTGCGTGGCCGAGGCAGATATGGTTCCCCGACCTTCTGGACTTGTCAGCGTCCCCGCCAATCAAGCTGCCGGTGGACGCGGATCTGCTCTCCAGGGAAGGAGGCGCCATCCTCCACCACGACCCGAAATCGCTGAACTTGCAGGCCTGGCTCCTGCAGCGCTAGAGTTTGGAGGATACGACATACCGGCCGACTGCAGAGAGGTTCTTGCAAAGGCCAGGGCGTCCTCGACCCTTAAATGCTACGGACACAAATGGAAGAGGTTCTCTGTCTGGTGCCACGCACAGAAGATTAACCCTCTACGGATTACGGCTCCCCAAGTACTGCCGTACCTGCTGACGCTGGCCAAAGCTGGACTGGCATACGCGTCCATCAAGATTCATCTTGCTGCGATCTCCCGATACACCAGAACCACGGGGCGGACGTCCTTGTGGTCTCTTCGTCTGGTGAAAGAGTTCATGAAGGGACTGTTCAGATCGTTCCCGCCGGTGAAGGCTCCGGCCCCGGCGTGGGAGCTCAACGTGGTGCTGACCAAGCTCATGGGACCTCCGTTCGAGCCTCTGCACTCGGCTCCGTTGAAGTTTCTGTCGTGGAAAACAGCGTTTCTTGTGGCCATCACCTCCGCACGACGGGTGGGAGAGATCCAGGCCCTTTCCTGCAAGGCCCCGTACTTGACTTTTCACGACACGAGGGTAGTGCTCAGGACGCACCCCTCCTTCATGCCCAAGGTACCGTCGGACTTCCACCTCAACGAACCCTTGGTGTTGCCTGTATTCTTCCCGTCGCCTTCGTCGCCGGCTGAGAGAACTTTGCACTCGCTGGATGTGGCTAGAGCGCTGAAGTTCTACGTGGACCGCACGAAGTGTTTTCGGAAGACGTCACAACTCTTTGTGAACTTTGGACCTGTCAATCAGGGGAAGGCTCTCTCGAAGGCTTCCATTTCCAGATGGCTCTCCAGCTGTATCATGTACTGTCATCGGTTGGCAAACCGACCGCTGCCTGGCCGTCCGAGAGCCCATTCCACCAGAGCGATCGCAGCTACCACGGCGTTCCTTTCTGGTGTGCCCCTGCTGGACATATGCAGGGCTGCTACGTGGAGGTCGACGCATACCTTCACGAAGTTCTACTGCGTCGATCGGGATTCCAGGGAGGAGTCCAGGGTCGGCCAAGCAGTGCTGCGCAACCTGTTCGCCTGAGGTGAGCCTGGTGGGGAGGTAAGATGCTTAATGTTGAGTTTGATGCAATGCTTAAGGTTGAGCCTTTGCCACCTCCCGTGGTTGTGCATGTGTGTACTGCTATGTATTCTTTATTCATGAGCATGTGAATCCATGCCAGACCCCATGCTGGAAAAGGAACAAGTTACTTACCTGTAACTGTTGTTCTCCAGCATGGGTCTGGCATGGATTCACATGCGAACCCTCCCGCCTACCCCTCTGCGGCTCTTCACTTGGTCATACTGCCACTTCACGTGCTTCCAAATCTGAAGATGGCTGCCAGAGGTGGTGCTTAGGTAGAGGGCAGTCATTGGCTGTGGTCAGTATGACGCAGAGACCAGTGATTGGTTATTACTACGAAAGACAGATCAGAAACGAAACTGATACTGGTTTTTTCTTTACCGAGGATTCCCAGCCTGACGACGGGGAATATTCATGAGCATGTGAATCCATGCCAGACCCATGCTGGAGAACAACAGTTACAGGTAAGTAACTTGTTCCTTAGTGAACTACCATTGCAGAAGAGAGTTTTGAAAGTATGTCTTCTTCCCAGCCACTGCAATTCTTTACAAATCTTAAGACACTTTTTCCAAACACATAGGCTTAAATAAAATATGTCATATGTGATTATACAGAAAACTCATCAACCAGTCCAAGACTTTGACATCTGCCAAAGCCTTGCAAACGTACTTCTATGCAGAGAAATATTTATGTTTTATGCCACTGGAAAATCACTCATGTCACGTGTATTCCAAAACACAAATATCTGGTGCCGTAACTGATGTGGCTGTCAAGAAATTCAGAAAGAATACAACATTTGCAGATGGATTAATGGCAATTGAAAACAATGTGTCAAAAAACATGCTGATTGGAGTTCAAGTGCCACTTTAATTAAGTAATGCAAGGGCCAGGAGAACATGCTCCTAATAATGTGTAAGGTTGATAATTGCATCAAAATAACTGCACCTCAGAATATGAGTATCAAAAATTCCTGTGCCTCTGCCTACTATCCACATTACGTTGTATTGTGCGTAGTGATAACACCAGCCTTACAGCTAAGAGACATATGCACCATCCATTTTACTCCCTAAACAAATGTGCCTAAGAAAAACGAGAAACAATGAACATATTGTAGTGGCCTAGCACGTTGCAGGATGAGCTGTGTGTGTGTGTAAGTGGAGTGGAGGTTGGAATCTGGTGAGGGGTCTGGAACCTAGGTGGCACCTAGGTTCCAGGGATGACGGTTGGTGGGGCAAGAGATAGAGAGCCAGATGGAGTAGAAGCTTACCACCTGCTATCCTTACTCACCTTCCCCCTGTAACTGGAACAATAAAGCAAGCTAACCTTTTGTACATATCTGGCTCTGGAGTGGGTCCTGCTTACTACCTGATAATCCCTGCCACCCAAGATACTACACATATCATTGCTTCAACCCACAAAGCTCCACTGATATTTTATTGAATTAGTGACCACAAGGAACTCTAATAATATTAATGCTCGATCTCAAGAGGATTTTTTAAGGGGAAGGAACATCTTTTAATACACAGAAAGTATCCCTTTTGGCAAAGCTAATTACTTTTTTACTCCCTCAAAAATCATTTGACTCCAGGTAGGGAGCAACATCTGATTAGAGCCCTGCTTCTACCCCTGACATAGGGAGTGAAATTACAGGGCACATAATAAAGTCATTAGTGTTGCCCACACTTCTGCACCACAGCCTAGATCAAATATAAACAAGAGCCTCACCGAGGTTTATTATAGAGCACTGTTGAAGAAAATCACATATATATGCTTTTTAAGTTGATAGCATCAATTCATCAGAGATACAACTGATTGAGTACCTTCTTCTGTAAACTATGGATCCCTCTTCTGTAATACTTTTGTTTAAGATGCAGGGAGATGCTAGAGACAATACACACAGAACACATGGTTATATTGGAAAGCCCTCAGCAGCTGAGCATGGAAAGAAAAAGAAGGTGCTGTTGTCTAGACGGTGTTAAGTGAAAAAAATATTTTTACGCAGAGCAGTCTTTCTAAATCGAACTGTCACGCCCCTGCCGCACACAAGTGCATGCAGGGGCTGACATGCATGGCGAGACCCAGAGGAGCCGTTGCAGGAGTGTCAGGTCAGGTGAGTGTCTGTCTGTCTGTCTGTGTGTGTCTGTGTACGTATGTGTGGGGAGTAAGTGTGTGTTATGCTGGGAAGGGGGTGGTTGGTGGTGAAATGGGGTATTCCTTGGGTTAAAACCCCTGATTAGCAAGCCAACCAGCGGGAGAGGGTGGAGGTGGGGAAGGGATCAACTTGCAGGGGCAGTATGTGATATTTTGGCATTTTAAAGCCAACACAAAAAGGGCCAGAAAAAAAACAGTCTTTTTGTGTTCAGTCTTTCTAATGTGGAAATATCACATAGAACCATCTAGAAGGGTACTAGAATTTCCTATTCTTTAGCAAAGAAGCAACACATTTCCTTTAGTGTACTGCCGAAATGTCTGCCTTGGTTGTTGAAATGTGCTGCTTTGTTTATCACACGCAAGGAGTGATGACCTCTGCGGTTCCACCCATACCCTTACCCGGCCCCTGTACTAGCCTCCAATACTAGTTGAGAGAGCACTGTAAAAAGTGAGGGATTGTAGCAGTAAACAACTACTGGGAATTGTGTACACCCACAATACTTTGCAAGAAAGGCATATTTAATTCCTCAACATATTATGTGAATTTTTAAGAATGTCATAACTCTGCATGCATACAATTCTTTTGTAGTGCATACAAGATTGTTTGCAACATACCCAACCCTTATATCATTGTGTATAATTACACACGTTCTCATTGAAACCGTTTTTGTATAGCACCGAGTTACTATATAATGTGTGAAGATCTATGCCCAAGGGAACTCTGAACACTTGGAAAAGATGCAAATTGCGTGAAAAGCATTCTCATGGACGAGTAATTCCAGGCATACTCCATACCCATTTTCCCTTGTAGGCAAAGTAAATGATATTGCAATGCTGCTCTCCACTTATAGGGTAATGATAGCAATGCTAAAGTAGGAGATGCTGAGCATCACATTCGTCTTCTCAAAATCCTTAAAGGGCTAATTCATATTTGAGTGTTATAATGCGTTAACTTGGAAGGGGGCCGCTTCAAAGCACTTGTGTGACATATGTACAAAGAAGAGGAATTATGGGATAAGGTTACACATCCAAGTAGCTTGCTTACTTACAGTGAGTATCTGATATTTGAGCTGGTAGTTCGATTTATATATTGTGGGTGACGCTTTTGGTAAGGCACAATGAGTAACCTAAATTCTGGCGCGTGAACGTTATTCATATTACAACAAACATAAAACAAGTGGAGGTAGCTGCACGTCTGCTTACCTTTCACGGAGCCAAAAGAGGAAGCATCACGGTTGTCCGTTCGTATCTTAATATTCTCTGGGGCAGAAGTTAGAGTTTTAAGGTGAAAGTGTTGTAGTCAAGTTTAGGAGTCATGGGTGGGGAGGGAACATTATTTGGTTAATGTGTACAGGCATATCTTGGTTAGATTCTTCTTTTCATGGAGCCAGTTGTTCATATTAGTTTTTAACCTCGTGTGTGTATTTTGCTGTTAGGGATTTTTGGTATTTATGGACACCCTTGCAAATGCAAATGAGCAGAAAATCAAGACTAGTTGCTTATTTTAAGAGAAAGAACATTTCAGGTAATTGCTGTGGCTTGTGCCTTATTAAATCTTTTTGAATAGGTGAGAATTGTCTGTGTGCGCTGCTAAAATTCTTCTGAGCGGCACCCAGAAGGAAGCTGGGCAAGCGCACAGTTTAGAGGGTTAGAGGGAACATTGATGGGGACACCTGATCTCACTGCACTGCCCTGCTACAACCGGTGCAAACCCTACATTGCTCACTCCTTCTGTTCTCTGTTCCTGTGTGGCGCAAGGAGGGGTTCCACCTTTCTTCCTGAAACTTGGCAAGAGTGCTAATGCTCCCTCAGCCTTGACAGGGGCCTATGCAGACTGCACGGCCCGGGACTTCTCTTCATCTGGGATGCCATGACGTAGCAGACTAGGACTTCTGTTCACCGCCGTGCCAGATGATGTGGAGAACTTATTGCACCGTTGCCTCCTGCTCCTCACCTTCCGGGATATACCTAGCATACGCAGCCCAGGAGGACTTTTTTATTCAGGGCCCAACCCATCTTGGTGTGGGGCGGGCCATCACGAGTAACGGCTCATCGCGCAGTTTGGGCTCCCTGCCCAGGCAGCCGGAGCTGGGCAGCACCTTCTTCTCCCCCGACACCGCCCCACAGTCTGGCTTCCAGAGGGCCGACATTTCACAAGGCTCTATGGATGCCGGGGCTGCCCTTGGCAGACAGACACCAGGTTGACCCAGTTGTCAGAAAGTTGTTAGGCACTGGGGAGCTGCTCTAGTCGATGGGTTCCCAGAGAGTTGCTGGTGTCTCTGCTTCCTCGCTTATCTCCCTACAACGGTCTATTCCAACAGTTTCTTTTAGAATCTTTAATCTCCCCTCCCCAGCCCCTTCCTGGGTAGGGGAGCTCTGTCTGTGTTTTTCTCTTCACATTTATTTTACCAGATTCCATCCAGCTCCACAATGGGCTGGATGGTTCATTCCAGGTATGACCTTTGTTACTAAGTAAATCACAAACATATACACCACATGTACACAAAAAGTATTTTTTTCCTACACCATGGTGTTCATGTCTTTATTTCTAAATTTCCCACAGGGAATAAGTATGTAGCCCATCCTAGCTAGTCTCAATAGGAGCAACAGGCTACAA
Source organism: Ambystoma mexicanum (assembly GCF_040938575.1). Classification (NCBI taxonomy): domain Eukaryota; kingdom Metazoa; phylum Chordata; class Amphibia; order Caudata; family Ambystomatidae; genus Ambystoma; species Ambystoma mexicanum. The sequence continues at coordinate 1,086,844,393 of NC_090937.1, read as the reverse complement.
CTTTCACACCCATACCCAATTTAGATTGAGGCTAGTTGTCATGCTTGTATGGAATTACATACTACACTCAGTTGTCGCGCAGGGACCGCCAAATGATTCTCAATTGTTGGACAGTGATCCATGCTTGTCAATTAGGTGCCACTAAGTGAGCGGTCAAGAGATGCTCCCACCATTTCGTCTCTCATACTGCTCAAGCTTCTGTTGCTGCTGCCCATCTCTTCTGTGGCTTGCCTCTGTCCAGCTCCTTTCCTTCTCCACAAATGGATTCTCTGTAGGTTTGCCAGTTATAAAACGAGAGGATTGTGGTTTGATATGTATGCTAAATGTTTATTGGTTATAGATGGCAGGAGTCTGCGGCCATAGATGCTTTGCAATTCCCACTATTATAGACCGATCTTCTGGTGCACAGGGCCATTGATGAACATAACTGTGCAAATAATGTGCAATAAAATGTCTGTGGTAATTCAAGCATCTCTTGTGGCAAAGGGCACTGTGAGTCATGATAAACAATAGCTTTTTGGACCATTGTGGACTTCTCCAAGGGGTTAGTTAACATGGCTGGCGGGCAGTGTTAGCCAGGGGAAGGGTAAGAGTAATTTGGTGAAGACATCAATGATTCTGACACTTTCCTAAGAAAACTGTTCCTTATCTGCTACGCTCACCTGGTCTCCACAGGGGCGCCGAACGGAGCTGGACGGTCCGGTGAGTGGTTCCTTGTGTCCCCCTCTGATTCCCCTTTTCGTCACAAAAGCAGGTTGCCTAAAAGGTTAAACCAAATGTTACTCAACCATAAAGACGAGGGCAACTCCCGCCTCCCGTGACCTCTTCGTGCACCCCTCTGCTATGCCTCACCTTTATGTTATGAATGGCGGACTCTGCATCCTGCGACTGTGTGCAGGGGTGCATAGTAGTTCGAGGATCTAGTTACTTCATTGATCCTGCAGAGTTCCGGACAACTGTGACTCAATAGGTAAGTCTTTATTCCAAAGTATGGATTGCTTAAGAGTTCAAGTTGCCAAAAGTTCACTCTTGTTCCTCTTCCTTACAGGTTTCCCCTCAGTGCTTAATATGGAACGGGGTCCCTTCCAGAAATGGTAGCTGGCTTCCAAGGTAGGTCTAGCGGCAGCGTTATGCAATAATCTTTCCCCACGTATTGATTCTCTGGGCACCTAACCTGTTGTTCTTGTATTCTGCAGGTGCGGTATATCCAAGGCGGAGAGTGCGTGGTGATGTCTTGCGGAACCACGAGGAAGGGCTGCCTTCAGGTGAGTAGCGGCGCTGCGCAAGATTTTAAAGACTGAATATGGCCTTTCCTCCACTGCGCAGCTAACCTGATGTCTTCTTTTGTTTTTTACAGATGCGGCAGCTCCGGAGCAGCGATCGGATGATGGAGCGGTGATCGAGTGATGGTCCTTGTATGAATCGCTGGGATGAGCAGCCTTCTGGTAAGTATTAGCGGAGCGCTGCTAACCTGGTGTCTTTTCTTTTGCAGCTTTGCAGGCAGAAGCGGTGACTCCAGAGCGACCGAGATGGAGCATCAGGTAAGAGTCTTGTTCTGTTCTCTTCTCTCTCTTTCTCTTTCTTCCTTGAAGGTAACTCGAGAGGACGGATGGGCGTGGCTGAATACAGGCCTGGAGTTTGCGGACACGGTGAGCGTTACGCTGCAGGAGTGCAGAATAACACAAAGCGTGTTCTGTACTGAAGGCGTGGTTTATATAACCTTCAAGAAGTAGTTCCCAGGTAAAGTAGTCCCTCCAACCACACCCTAGCAAGTAGTCCCTTGGTAAAGTAGTCCCTTCAGCCTGCCTCAGACTGGTCTGCACGTGGTTCTCTCCCTTTGAAACCTGCCTTACTTGAGATGGCAGCATGAGCCTGGCGCCAACGGCGCCTGGACCGAGTCCAGGGATCCCTTAGGGAATCCTTTAGGACCTTGAAGGTCCCCATGGGTGCCAATACCCTGGGCTGGTTGGTCTGTTCCTGGTGTCTGGGGGCAGGTACCGTGACATTATCATGGGGCCCATAGTGTCCTAGATGGCACCAAAAAATATAATGTGTTCTCCTTGACTCTGGCTTGAAATGGCTGATCTTCATCCACCTCCTTTGCCCTTTCATGGTTCCTCGCTCTACAAGGGTCCTTTTTTCCTCCCTCATGGAGTCCCTAAGATGTTGATGCAGCAGTACTTCTTAATTGGCTGGTGATGGGTTGGGGTGTTCCGAGAACCCACCTTTCTCCTCCTCGGGGCCCTGCATCACTTAGAAGTGGTGGACCTGGCCCCATTTTTCCTCAAGACCATCACTCGGCCAAAAACATGTGACTACATCCCAGTGAACAATCTTGCATGGCCCTCTTCTATGTCAGAGGCTGTAACAATCAGCAATGGGGAAAGCCTATGCCCATATCTATTGACATATCCATCTCACTCCCAGCATTGCTGCCTGATTATTAGTGGTGAGTGCAATAAGGTGCGATGCCCATGGCTTCAGGGGTGTCTATTCTCATGCCTGTGGGAGGAATCAGATTTGAAGCAATGGACAGTGTGACAGAAGACCTATGTTCTACCAGGACCACCTGCTTTAGGTAGGAGGAAGGATTTCTCAACAGACTCCAATGACTCATGGACGCTGAATGAAAGGACATCGCACGGGGCGCAGCTGTAGGACATGAAGCCTTTGAACCAGCTATGAACCATCTGCCGAAATATTTTTCATTTAGCTGCAGGCCAACTAAACAGTCTTTTTTAGATTGTAAAAAAGTAAATGATCACAAGACTGAGAAAATAGCAAGACAACTCATCTCACTGCTGGTTAGCATCAACAAATTAAGAAATAGAGTGTGAGAGACAAAATTAAGGATGTTTATTGAGGTTATATGCTCTTGTAATTTGTTTTTATTTAAAACTGCCTTTCTTGCTTTTTTCAGGGTTCTTTAGTAAAGAAGAACTACTGCATTTTTAAAGTCTCCCTGGAGTATAGTAAAGTACACATTTTTTAAAATTATTTTAAATTTTATTTATTACTAGCACAACGCAGCCCGCAGGCATCAGGGCGCGAACATAAAAACAACCACAAACAAAATCAGGTGGAGATAAGACATGGGGGCGGCCTTTCCTACGTCAGAGCACTAAGTCAATGACTTGAAGAGTAAAGTTTTTAGTTTCTTTTTGAATACGAGAAAGTTGGGTTCTAGTCTGAGCGTGACTGGAAGTTTATTCCATTTTAAGGAAGCTTTGGTTGGAAAGGAACGTCCCAGTCCATTTGCTTTTTTGACGCGGGTGGTCTCCACTAGGCCCTAATCCGATGATCCCAGCGATCGTCCCAGTTGATATGGTGATATTTGCTCCTTTAGGTATTTTAGGGCAGTGCCATAGCGAAAGTGATGAACAATTGCGACTGACTTGAAGGTGATACGATCTTCTAAGGCAAGCCAGTGTATAGCTTTTCTGTCGTCTGCGACGTGGTCTCTTCTAGATTTTCTCTAGATGACCCTCACCGCGTCATTTTGAATGACTTCACTTTGGGCTATGCAACCTTTGCTAGATCCCAGTAACAAGGCATTTCCGTAGTCAAGCCTCGAAAGAATGATGGCTCTGGCAATTGTCATACCGTTTTTTTTCGTTTGAATTGGTCTAATGTGCCAGAGTCATCTCTGGTAGTATCTGCAGCTTTTCTTAAAGTAAGCTACGTGGGCATTTGCTCCTAGCATAGTTTTCCAAATGCACACCCAATGTTTTTACTTTGTCAGCAACTGGGATATTGGAGTTTTTTTTATAGTAAACTCAGCGTAATCTGGGCTGAGTTTGGCCCTGGCCTGGACAGATCCAAAGATCATAAACTCTGTTTTTCTGCTATTTAAGCAGAGTCAGTTTGTTTTCATCCAGGCCTCGATTATGTTGTAGATGTTTCTGACCGTAGAGCTGTCTTTATTATGACACCCGCATAGTTCTATTATTAGCTGGGTACTGTCTGCAAAATTAATAAATAGCACACCTAAGTTGTTGAGTAGGAAGCAGAGACATTGGAGATATAAGTTTAAAAGGAGGGGCAACATGCTGGCTCCCTGGGGCACACCACAGTTTAGATCTATGGGTTTAGAAAATGAATCGCCCCAATGAATCTTTGCGCTGCGATCTGTCAGAAAGGAGGAAATCCAGTCAATGGCTACCTGGGAGCAGTTTCCCGATAATGCCAGTGCTTCTTGGAGTTTGTGATGATCTAGCAGATCAAATGCTGCTGATAAGTCTAAAAGCATCAGCATGCCGGTGTTTCCTTTTTCCAAGATGTTCAACATTCTAGTCTGGAGGTCGAGCAGCACAGTTTCAGTGCTGTGCGAACCTCTAAACCTAGATTGTTGTGCGTGGAGCAGATTTTGTTTGCCCACATATTTTTGCAGCTGTTTAGTCGCTACTTTGTCAAGGATTTTCAGGAGTAGATTGCAATTAGTGATTGGTTGGAGATTAGATGGATCTTTTTGGTCAAGTCCTGGCTTTTATTTTTACCAGAGAAGTGACCGTCATTACCTTAATGGCTGCTGGGACTTTTTTGTCTCTAAAAGAAGTAGTTATCATTCTGCAGAAAAAGACAAGTGGGGCGAAAATGTCGGTGTTTCCTAGCACGATTTTTGGTGGTAGAATGTTTTCTGAGCAGGTTCACTGCCTGAGAGAGAGGAGCTTCTTCGTTTCCTCTAAAGTGAGAGGACTAAACCTAAATTTGTTCTCCGGTGAGATGGGGATATCTAAATTGTTCATGGCAGATTCTGCTTCAGGGGAGGCCTGGCATAGGCTGATGGCCTTTTGGGCTTTCTGAATTTTGTCAAAGAAATCGAGTTGGACACTCTCGCAACCAAAGGTTGAAAGGGGTGGGGGGGGGGTGGAGGAGGAAAGTGGGGAGAGATGGAGGTTTTTCCACTGATTTAAGAATTTGAAATAGCTTACCCGTGGAGTTAGCAGCCCCAGAGATCTGCTCGCAAAAAAAAATGTCTTTGGACTCTGAGTTCCTGATTGCCTTGACTACTCCAGTGACAATGTTCAAATTATAAATTACTCACTGTAGTGACTAACGTAATTCTAGTCCCCTTTCCGCCATACTATATAGGGGTCCCTTGCTTGGGACGGGAAAACAAAACCTTTTTCACCCGAACAAATTGTCTTCCCCTTTAAATTTAGATGCGTGCAGGGGCGCAGCCCTGGGAACATGCGCTCCCCGGACTCTGCCCACCAGCGCCACTCCTCAGTCCCCTTTGACGTGTCGACAATATTACAATTGCCTAATGAAACTGAGTTGTTACGGGGGAGGATTGAGGAACGTATGGAGGAAAGGAGGCTATGGACTAGGAGTATTAGTCACTACAGTGAGTAACTTATAGTTACTCCTACGTCCCATCCCATTTCCTCCATACTGTGTGGGCGATTACAACTGAATGCTGCCTGGGTGAGGAGAGTTGCCCCTCTAAGAAAACAAGTTCTTCAACACTGCCTCGCCAAATGCTGCGTTCCGATCTGGGGCCAGCATCCAAGCAGTAGTGTTTGCAAAAGGCTGATGGGGAAGCACAGGTAGCCGCTTTGTGGCCTTGACTCTGATGGCGTGGGTGTGCATGTTTGCTGGCAAAGACCTGTGCTGCCCCTCATACGCCTCCTTGATGGCCATCACCATCCACCTTGCTATTGAAGCCTTGGAGGCTTGACAGCCTGGTTTTGACCTGCCAAAAGTGATGAACAAGGCATCCGATTTACAGAAGCTCTTCGTCCTGTCCAGGTAAAATCTTAGAGCACGCCTGACATCCAGACAGCTGAATACCTTCTGAGCCTCGTCAATTGGATCCGCAAAGAATGTTGAAGGTACCATCTCCTAGTTAAGGTGAAAGGATAACACAACCTTAGAGAGAAATGCAGGGTGCGTCTTAAGCACCACCTTGTCCCGGTGAAATGTGGTATAGGGCTCAGAAGCCGCCAGCGCCTGAATTTCACTGATCCGGCCTGTTGAGGTAAGGCCAACCAGTGGGGCAGTGTTTATAGTAACCAGCCTGATGTCTGTGGATGCCATGGGTTTGAAGGGTTTGTGGGCCAGGACGCCCAGCACCACGTTAAGGTCTCAGGCAGGATGTGGATGCTTGAATGGATGATATAATCTGGTCAGGCCCGCCAAGTGCCTTTTAACCACCGGACTGGAGGAGGAGAATATGTCGTCTCCAGAGTTCTTGTGGCCCCTATGGCCGCTAGATACGTACGGCAGGTGTCTACCTGCACACCTGAGTATCCTGTCTGTCTTGGCCCAGTGACAGAACCTCGTCCACTTGCTCTTGTACTGCCTCCTGGTGGAGTGGCTTCTTGCCCCTCGGATGATAGCAAGGTTGTCCTGTGAGAAGTTTAGGTGCTTCAGGGTGACCTGTTGATGAAACAGGCTGTCAGTGCTAACTTCTGTGGAGCGGGTTGAACCACTGTGCCCCCTAGCTGGGAGAGCAGAGCAGGTGGGCGGGACCCAATGGGAGGTGTACCGGAGGCTGCTCCCACAGTCGGTGGAGTTCCGAGAACCAAGGTATGGCTGGACACCATGGCGCTATCAAGATGAGTCGAAGATTCTGTGACTCCCTGACCTTGCAGATGACCCAGTGAATCAGCGGAGTGGGGGGAAAGGCGTATACATTCATGTTGTTCCAAGTAATCTGCAACGCATCCCCCAGAGATCCCCTGCTTGTCCCATCCAGGAAGCAAACTGGTGGCACCTCTTGTTGCTCGTGTTGGTGAATAGGTCTACCTGAGGGAGGCCCGCCTGTCGAAAATCTCCCCCAGGACCTCTTGGTTCAACCAGCCCTCGTAGTTGTCGACCCCCAGCCTGCTGAGTCTGTCCACCTCCAAGTTGGTTTCCCCCAGAAGGTGGACTGCTGATAAGTAAACGTTGTTCGACAGTGCCCACTCCCATATGTTGAGAGCCAGCCTGCAGAGGGAAGGGGACCTAGTACCTCCCTGCTTGTTGACCTAATACATGCAAGGACTGAGTGGGAAGTAACTGGAGGTTGATAGAGAACCCCAGATCGTATAGCATGTGCATAAATGCTGAAGCTGTCCGGTGTACTGCCTCTGGCAACTCTGCTTAGACGAGCTAGTCGCCGAGGTATGGATAAAGGTGGTGGCCCTCTGCCCTGAGCAGAGCTGCTACCACATTCATTAACCTTGTAAAGACCCTCAGGGTCGAATTGAGGCCAAAAGGGAGGACCTTGCATTGGAAATGAAAACCCATGACCCTGAGTCGTAGGAAAGAACGATGGGGGCTCCCAGATCGGGACGTACAGGTAAGCATCCTTCAGATCCAGGGAGCACATCCAGTCTCCCCCACACAGTGTCTCCGCAATGAGTGCTGGAGTTAACCATCTTGAACCTTTTAAGGGGTAGGGAAAGGTTCAAGGAAGAGAGGTCTAGACCAACTCTCAAGACAGCCTGGTTCTTTTTCTGTATGGCGAACATACAGGAATAGAAGCCCATGCCTCGTTGTGAAGCTGGAACCTCCTCCACCGCTTGACTCGCAATGAGCAAGCAGATTTCCGCCAGAAGAGTTGCCGTCCCAATCTGTGGGAGTGGAGGGGAGGAAAGAGGAAATGGAGGTATTGGCAGACTGAGGCCCATGGACACTACCAATAGAATCCATGGGTCCACAAACCTTGCCCCCCAGGAATAGATGTGAAGGACAAGCCTGTCCGCCACCATAGACTTGTGGATCTGGATGGCACCATCACAGTTTCTTTCTTTCTGAAGCTGGTGCCTGGGAGGGGGACTGGAAAAACCCCTTGTGAGAAGATTTGTGCTGCTTGCGCCTATGCTGGCTGGGTGTCCTGTCGAGCTGTCTAGTGGAGCACTCCTGAAAGCCCTTGAAGCCACCAAAGGTCAGAGCGTTGGTGACTTTGGCAATAGGCCTTGGGCACAGATTTTGTCAAGATTGATAAGGACTTGGCTGTTTGGGAGCTGTTTTTCTCTTTATCAAGCTCCTCGTACGTAGTCGAGTGAAACAAGTCACCCCCGTCAAATGGCAGGTCGAGAATGCACTCCTGCACATCAGGATTAAACTTGGCCGCCTTGAGCCAAGCTGTCCTCCCCATGTCGGTGGCGACACAGATAGCTCTGCCTGCGGTGTCAATGTGTGCCACAGTGGACTCTATGATATCCTGGGCCACTATCTTTGCCTCTGCCAATCCTGCCCTGAATCTGGCCTGACTATGCGCAGGGAGAACCGGGAGAAAGTCCCTAATCTCCCACTAAAGCTTTTGGTTGACCGTTGCCAACATGGTGTCCGCATTGGCCTGGCGCAGGTGGAGCATTAGAGTTGATCATTTTGCCATATGACTCCAGCAGCTTTTCCTCCTTCCCTAGGAGGGCTGATGTAGAGGCAGATGAAGATATATAAAGGTAAATGGAGGCCGTAGCTATAACAGAGGAATGAGGTTGGTGGTGCACAGATAGTATGAGTGTGTCCCCTTCCGCCTGCCTATACTTGACATCACGCTGCTTATTCGTAGGCTGTGTGGAATGCGGCTTTATCCAGTCCTTTTTAGCCAAGGATTCTACATTATTTTGTAGAGGGATGCCAGTTCTTTTGGACGGGTGGATGGTCAACACCTCTGCCAAGACCTCCACCTCAGGGTGTTCAATTTGGGGCTGTGCTTTCCCCAGGTACTTGGCCAAACCTGCCAGCCTCTCATAGAAAGCCTTAGCTGAGGAGGGAGTATCCTGACCTTCCACTTCGTCTGTGTCTACCGCTGTTCCCTGCAGGTCGGGAGCTGGTGGTGGTGTGCTTGGTGCGGGCAGCTGTGGAGTGCTGACTGGCAGTGCCGGAGACTGCGGAGGGGGCTGCGCCAGTGGCATAGCTGCTGTGACTACCTGCAGCAGTGGAAGCGTGGGAACCTGGGCCTGAACCGGTGCCGGGGTCTGGACCACGCTCGGACCTTGAGGTCGTACCGGAGGAAGCATTTCCTTGATGACCCCCCTGAGGATGCTGCCCATCTGAGGCGACTTCATGAAGGTGATGAACTTTTCAAAAAACCTAGCCTCGCATGCTGGTGAGGGGCTTGGCTGTGTGGGAACAGGTCCCTGTGCCTGCTGTGTTCTTGGCGCCCCTTGTCGCACTAAGCCAGGGTCTGTGCAACGCCCCTGTGCGGATGTGGTTGGTATGATGTGGACCAGGTTACTGGCATTGTCTAGTCCCATCTAGATGTGTGTTCCCATGCCTGCGCGCCGGTGTGGGGAGGCTCAGGATGCACCGCCATCTCGACTGGACAGACGGCCATTTTGTCATGCCCACCGCCACGTGCCTACTGCGTGGTGCCTGATGAGCTAGGCCCAGTCTCCGCCTGCACGCTTAAGAGCAACGGCTCAGACCTACTCTGCACCTCAGGTAGAGACGTGGGAGGCGACGTGCCCTTGGCCATGACGCCGGTAGTGCTAAGGCTGCGTGTAGGTGCCCCCTTGGGTGCGAGCCTGGTGTTAAAGCAGAGCACCTCGGGGAGATCCCCGGTACTACAGCCTTGCGGACCCTCAGCGGTGGGACCGGGAGGATCCTGGGACCCCTCGACATGTTGGCCCATAGCTCTTGCTGGTCTCAGGACCTGGAAGGCCCCTCCCACTTGGATGCTTCCCATGGAAGGAGTCGCTCTTGAGGGGTGCAGAGGAGAACAGGGCACCTACCTTAGGCCTGGTCTTCCTCCTCACATATGCCTTGATGTCTTCTGGTGTTGATCTTTCACACAGCTCCCTCCACCTGGCTTAACAGTTCTTCAATGAGCGCGGGGTCAGTGCATCGCACGCAGAATAGCCATCCCAGCTGTGGTCGGGCCAAGGCACCGGAGGGAAATCGCATGAGGATCCAACGTGGGGAAGGAACCCTCGTAGGCCGGGTACCTGCTGAAACCCGCCGTTGTGGCCATGCTCCGGGGAGGAGCGTGGCATCAGAGGACAGAGTATTACTTTGATAATAGCTATATAGAAAAGGGAAAAAGCACATGGAATTACAAGGCCTGAGGCCTAAGCCAGGAGCACTGGTGAAAGCGGTCCGCTCCCGTCGAAGTCGAAAAGAGGACTGAGGAGTGGCGCCGGTGGGCGGAGTCAGGGAGCGCATGTTCCCAGGGCCGCACCCCAGCGCGCATCTACATTTAATGGGGAAGACCATTTTTTCTGTTGAAAAATGTTCAGTTTTCCCATCCCTGGCGAGGGACGCCCATACAGTATAGAGGAAAGGAGACGGGACGTAGGAGTAAGTGGGTTAAACAAATGTATAGTAATACAATATAAAACATATCACTATTCGATGATGTTCTGATAAAAAACAAAACCAAACGGTTGGGGCTCACTTTATCATCCGGTAGTGGAGAATCTTCAATGCCAAGTTCCCGCCTTCGTTCGGCTCGAACGTCTGAATAACTATAGGATTAAACAGTAAAATGTCGGGATTTATCACACGACTTAAAAAACAAACACAGGTTTTCAAGACAGTATCAGAAGGTTGTCAGAATCATGGGTGCATCTTTGGGGGTCAGAACATGCAGCAAGCCACAAAATGCACTTTTACTAAATCAAAGAACACTCTCCCTCCAGACCTCAGTATGTCTACTTTGCATCACATAGAACAGGTTACTCATTGTAGTTAACCACTGTGCTCCTAGTTCATAGTTCCCTTTCCTTCATTTTGCGGAAAATAGTAATCTAAGGGGGCAGAACCGGAGCATTATGCAAAGCAACTTTAATGTTAAAAAAATCCTGCCAGGCCAGCAGATTATTATTTTTTTTAATCCTTTCAGGCCCATGTCTGGCCATGGCCAGAATGGGTGCTTGCTCAAGCATGCGCCCGACCCCAACCGGCCGTCATATAATTTAGTATTATTTAGTGCAGCATCTTTTATAGGAGGGATGGAGAGCGGGCCACATGAGGAAAGGGGAATATGGGCTAGGAGTACTGTAGACACTAAGGTGAGTAAATCAAACCTACTTACCTGTAACTATAGTCTCCAGCATTGCTGGCCTTGCAAATTCTTATATATAACACTGGAAGGGGGGGCGTGGCCAGCAGCCAGAGCATGAGGATGTACCTCACCGGAGCACCTGGAACGTCTGTTTACATCCTGCAGAAATCCGGCTTTTGGAGCAAAATTGTGCCCCCATGGTCGAGCCCAGACCTGTACAACCCTGGTGGTATGATTCGGCCGACTTTTGCAGCATAGAGATTGTGGCGTTGGTGGTGGCCATCAAGCCACGCAGGCAGCAAGAGGCCCAGGACTCAAGAATGGCCACCGACATGAGGAGCAGCCGCCAGGGCTGACTTTAGAAGGGACATGCTGGTGTGCCTTGGAGCAGGGAGGAGGGCGTGAGGCCACCCGACCGCAACAGAGAAGGAAGTGGGCACCTGCATGGGAAGCAGACGGTGAGTACGGTGGTCCTCCAGGAGGCGGCCGGGGGAAGCTGCGTTCGCTGGCATGGGAGGAGAGGAACGCCAGCGACCAACACTGGGCAATCCGGATCATGGACAAGATTTGTCTAAATATAAGGCTGCCCTGGGCCCGGTGCCTCGAGGGAGGGACTTGAGGTGGATCTCTTCCCCCGGGTAAGCCCGGCTTCACACAGGGAGGTTGCCCCAGAGCAGCGCTGTGGAACGAGGAGGCGCAAGGGTGATGTGAACCGGGGGGCGCCCGATCACAAGATCTGCAGGAGTGTATTTACAAATGGCGGCTTGATAGAGACAATAGAGTGCAGACCCCCAGATTTACAGCAAACAAGGAGCAATCTAGGCGAGGAGCCCCAAAGACTCGGAGAGTGTGCAGAGCTTGAGAGTGGATTCTTGGCCTTTGAAGGAAGGAATAGTGGAGCATGACCTCTTCACCCCCTTCTGAAGGAGTGAGAGGTGGGTTGCACGACGCCCCTGATTGGAAGGCTCCAGGGAGGGAGTGGAGGATCCGGACGAGCAGTCCCACAGCTGACCATCCAGAAGAAAGGAGGAGTGATTGCGCAGCCCCTGCAGGTGGTCCTGAGTCCAGGGTTCGAGATACGAACTAGGTAGCCTTGCTGGTGGTGGTCCCTGAGGAGGTGTTGGGTGCCTCATGAGGTGGGCCTACCCGAGAGCCCCGACTGGGGTGGTGCAGAGAGGTTCGGTGCAGGGCAGTGGGAGCTGCTCATCTGAACCATTGGACTTGTCTTCTAAGTTATCCAAAGATTGATGGGGTAAGTGCGGAGAGGCAGATCTCTATCTCCCCGCATGCGGGAGGGGAGGTAGATCTTGAATTGCTGGGGGGTGTTGGCCTGAGGACGCCGGTGACAATGGTGAAAGGTCAGCAGAAGATGTATAAATATACGGATCCCAAAGGCTGTCAACATAAGCATGAGGAGACAGGTCAGGTGTCGGAAGGATCTGCTGGAGTTGGGGGAGCCAGAGGAGTGACCCTTAGATGCCCTAATAGCGTCTATTCAGGCCACCAAAGTTTTCCTTGAAGGGAGTTTTAAAGAGGTGGGGGGTGGATGCGTCCCTCGTAAGGGCGGATCTGTGGAAGATGGGTGAAAGGGTCACTGAAGTGGAACAGAGAGTGAGTACAGTGGAGGGTGACCTTCAACATATGAAGAACCAGGTGGCAGGCCTTGTGGGACCAACTAGGACATTGGAGGCGAGAGCAGAGGATTCAGAGGTTGCAATATCCGGTTGGTGGAGGGGGGGGCCCGGAGAGGGTGGAAGGGCCTAGCGTGGAGTTATTTGTAGACACCTTATCCTGGAGACATTACATGTGAAGGGACTTTCTAAATTCTTTACATTTGAACGGGTGCACAGGGCGGCAGGTAGGGCTCCGTGGCCTGGGGGCCCACCAAGAGTAATAGTGCGCAAAATTCGGAATTTTCAGGGCAGAGATGCTATCCTGTAGGAGTCCCGCAAGGTTGGCTACTATGAAGTGGGTAATACAAGGCTGCGCACCTTCCCAGAATTCCCATTGGAGGTACATTGATAACGGAGAACTTATGATGCAGTGAGACAGAGCCTTCGAGAAATGTTTTTTCTGGATAAATTGAAGGTTACCGCAGATGGCAAATCCTGGTTCTTTGCATCCCCACAGGAAGTGTGGAACTGGTTGGAATCAATGCAACAGCGCCCGGGCTCACAGGGGGTGGGGGAGGAGGGGGCCTTGCAGTAGGGAGATTGATTCTGGATTAGGGGTGAGACGGGTTTGGGTCTGACCTATGGGGGTTCGCCCCGGGACTTTGACAATTGTTGAGGGTCCTGGGACGGGGGAAGCGAAGGATGATCATATTGATGGGCGGGACATGGGAGAGAGGGAGAGTACCCTGGGACTGAGGGTCATTCAACCTCGAGAGGGGGGAGTAGTGTGGAGAAAGTGACCGGTGGGTTAGGAGTGCTGGGGGTAAGGTGGTGCTCAGTAGTGGGAGGGAATGCATGGAGGAAGGGGATGTTAGGGGGGAGTTCTAGTTCAGGGGAAAGTGAGGTGGGAGGGGGAGGTGGTGAAGGTAGGAAGGGGCTGCAAGTGGGTTGGCACACTGGTTTGGGTGTGGTTGATGGGGAGGGAAGAGGTAGGGAAGGGCTGGGAAAGGAGGAGAAGGGGGTTTTGCTGGGGGTGGCTGGGCAGGTTGGGGTGGGGTTAGTTGTGCAAACAGTTGGGGCACGTTTGCCTGGTAGGCTGAGGTTTATAGTTGAGTTGATGATACAGATTGAGACGTTTGTTTTTGTACAGTGTGTGTGTAGGATAGGTGGACATCCAAAGATGGGCCTATTGATGACTCAGGCATGGGAGGTGACTATCTAAAAATTGGGACCAGGAATGTCTGGGATTTAGGCAATCGGCTCAAGTGAAAATGGGTTTGGGGGTTTCTGCAGCGGCATGGGGTCCAGTTGGCCATGTTACAGGAGACCGATATAGTGCGGAAAAGTTTGGATTCTCTCCGGAAATGTTGGGGAGGAGGCAATGGTGGGGACAACCTACTCGTCATTTGTAAACTGGAGGAGAGGGATCTCTGTGTGGTCAATTCCTATGCGTCCAATGTAGACGATAAGGAATACTTTCCGTCGGTATTGAGTCTGGTGGGAGGGCATAAGGAGGGGCTGTTTTTATGGGGGTGGTGGGATTCCAATTGTCTCTTGGACTCGGATTTGCATAGCACGGGGAAGACTGGTCTATTAAAACAGCAGGCAGCATCACTGCAGAGGGTAGTGGGGGATCTGGACTTGGTGGAACTGTGGCGAGAGTCACATGGGCAAGAGAGGGGTTATTCTTACTCTAAAGGAATACATGGTTTCTATTCTCGCATGGATTACATATTTGTGGTGGCTAAACATTTACATACTTTTGATAACATGGAATACTTGGGGAGAATCACAGTTGGTAGGGTTGCAGCGGCGATCATAGATACGGTTATGGCGCTTAGTAGCTCAGTCCCTGGAAGATGTGGCGTTTGGGGAAACAATGCAGGAGGACATAGTGTGGTTCTTTGACATTAATGAGAGATCAGTGGAGGGGGAGGGGATCCTATGGGAGGCCTTCAACATCACGATTAGGGGGGGGTTTGCATATCCAAAATCACTGGAGTCCGGAGGACACTGCAAGAGGAGCTGAGAAAGATAGAGGGGACACTATCAGACTTGGAGAAGGGCATGGAGGAGGGGCGACCGGCAGGGGAGAGCTGACAGGGGTCTTGGTCTCCCATCGAGTGACACAGGAATCATTGTCGAAGTTTGATAGGGATAGGCAGAACGTGCGGATTCATGGGGAGCGGGATATGGCTGGACAATTATTAGCCTGGGTGATCCATCGGGAACAGCCTCTGCATGCTAAACAAAGATTAGGCGAGGCTCAGGAGATATATTCAGCACTCAGGAGGAGATCAATGAGGTTTTCCGACTCTTCTATCAAACCTTATATATTAGTGAGGGTACGTACTCGGAAGTAGATGCAAATGAATTACTACATTTCATTCAACTGCCATCCTAGCTGAGGATCTCAGGGAAGGACTGGAGGAATCAGATATAAGCATGGCCCTTCACTCCATGCAGAAGGGGAGATCTCCTGGTGGAGATAACTTTCCGGTGGAGCTCTATTGCACATATGCTGACCTTCTGGTCCCCTGACTGAAGAAAGCTTATTACGAGGCCTTTGAGTCAGGGTTTCTCCCCGTTTCAATGAGGGAGACGGTGATAACTGTCCTGTTGAAGGCACGGAAAGACCCCCCGGACTGTGCACCTTACCGCCCTATCTCATTATTAAATGTTGATGTGAAAATTCTAGGGCAGATCCTGGCTAGTAGATTGTCCAGGGTGGCTCCGATATTGATACATCCCGAACAGTGCGGATTTATAGGGGGCCGTAACACTACTAAGAACCTGAGCCGCTGCATCACGTGATGGACCAGGTTAAAGACTCTAAGGGGGAAATGGCGTTAGCTTCCTTTGATGCAATGAAGGCCTTTGGGTTTGGGGATAACATGTGCCGGTGCCTGCGGCTTTTATACAAAAGGCTGATGGCGAGAGTGAAGACAAATGATTGGGTGTGGCTGCAGTGGATGTTGAGTAGGAGGACGCGACAGGGGTGACCGATCTCCCCGACATTATTTTCAATGGCTTTGGAGCCGCTGGCACAGTATCTCAGGAAGGAGATGAGTGAAGCAGGGATATTGGCAGGAGGTGTGAGACATATTGTCTCCATATATGTGGATGATTTGTTGCTATATGTGGGTAACCCGATGGATAACCTGCCAATGCTGTTGGAGATACTGGGCAATTTTCTTAAGTTATCCGGATTCCGGATTAATAAAGACAAATCATTAGTCTTTCCGGTGGTGTATCTTTGCAACTGTGATCTGTGAGAAACCTGATGGTGTCTCCCTAACTAGACCCCAGGGATCTGTCATCCAGGTGACCAGGATACGGCCATCGCTATTGGAACCAATTCCTGGGGGTGGACCAGTGAGGGAGGGTCACCTGGATGAGGGGGTGTCCTCGGGGAGTGGAACGGGAATACCAACGGGTGAGACGCGGTATTCTCCTTCTATTAACCCCTCTTTCCTATCCTACTATATAGGACACTCAACCTCTCTAAGCCCCCCACCCTTTCCAACACAAACACTTTTACACACCACGAAAGACAAAGGACTAATACCATAGCCGTTAACCTGACATGTCCCAATACAAGGGTCAGGCAAAGTCAGGCAATTGACCAGAATGGCACACACCTGACAGCCCTTTCCATTCCCCACAGGGATAAAAGGGGGAGCAAGAGAGCACAGGATGAGCAAGGCAGACCGCACGACGAGATAACTAACTCAGCACTGCAGTTCAGGAGGAGGAGAAAGACGACGCGAACCAAAGGGGCAACAAGAAGAGAAGCAACCTTGCCCTTTCCAAGCCAGACCCGAGAAACTTCCACAGAAGGAATCGTAAGACCGCAAACAATAGCCCAAGTGTTTTGCAGCAGTTGTCAATGGTACATGGTGCATGTCTACACTGATAAGCAGGAAAGGGGGAGACGCCTGCTACTGTGGTACCGGCTTTGACTCCTGATAAAAGAAAGCCAAGCGGTTCATCACAGCCGGTGAGTCGAGGGGAGAACCGATAAAGGAACCGAACTGTGTTGAACAAAAGTTGCAAACTGAAGAAGGTTCAAAGTACTGGGGCCATGGCCAACGGCCATGTAAGCAGACGTGCCCTGTGTGAGCTCCGTAGGATCCAAACAATGATAAGGCGACGTGTTGCAGAACTGACTTAAAACAACCATAAACTAACTAAAAGGGACGTCAGAGCAGTGAGCCCATCAAGGAATCTGCCCGCCGGGTCTCAAAAGTATATGGCTGGTGAGATATGCAGAGAAGAACTTTGTCCGCCGATTGCGACCCTAAAGATGGCGGCCAGACCAGCGTGAGACGAGAGAGCCGGAGGAATTAGCCGACAGCACAGGACAGGGACGAATATTACAAGACAGCAGAGAGGTATTCCTGTGGAGTGCTACGCTTCGGCAACACATCCAGAGGGTAAGATACTGTGTTTACACGGGCAACGAGGCTTGCACGGCGCCCAGTAGTGGAGCGCTGGTGTACACGTCTGAGATCGGAGCCTGGGCTCAAGCACTGAGGTCTGGGCGCTGGAACCGTAACCCGACTGGGAGAAAAGGCTGCAGACTTGGACTGGAAAAGGAGGGTGTGCCCACCGAGCAGAGCGGTGCCAGTGTGGACCCGGCTTTGAGAAGGAATAAAGAGGCGCAAGGAGAAGATCGCGGAGGGAAGTCGGGCGGCGTTAGCTTCAGCCGTGCAATCCAAACCAGAGACGAGTTTGTGAAACTCGAGCTTATCAGCGGTAAGGAGAGGGGGAAACCACTGGTGGACTGCCCCAGCGAACAATTATCTGAGAGCCGCTGACCCTGCAGGGGAAGGTGCGTTGGGCAAGAACAAACACACCCCTGTGCCCCACGCAAAAAGCCAACATATAAAGGTCACTGCAGCCATACTGAAGGCACTGCTGTGGGGCACGCAAATACACATTACCCAAAGAGAATGGGTGGGGGGCTGGGCACAAAGAGACATAGGCACGCTGGCATCTATAAGAAATAAGGGCCTGGGAAGCCACCAGCTTTGCGAGGCGACACTCTAGGAAAGTGTGGATGGCCTCCTAGAAAGTAGTGGGGCTAGAACAAGAGTTTGTGAACCACGCAATAGAACGCCCATCACTTGGGGAAATAAGGAAATGGTGCCTGTGGCAACCACGCGCCCCATCTGACTATATACTACCCAGGCCTGACCTGGCAAGTAAGGGGCAAGCCCCCCCCTTCCACATCGACAACACAATATTAAACGGCTCTGAGGACATCAGCCTGGACCACTGAGCATCAGAATAAACCTGGCAACACCCATGGCACAGCAAGGCAAGATCCAAAGAAGACTCTGAGGTGGGGAAGAAAACCCCCTCAAGCCACTCCCGAAGCAAGGAAAAAGTGGCTGGTTGAAGGAGACGAGATAGCCTTACGATTACACCAGCAATCTTGCAGAATTGACCCAGGCCACGCACCACAGCCGAGAGATCACTAACTACTACAATAGCTGGGAACTGCTTAAGTCTGACACAAGGTAGGAGAAAAAGGATCCGGTTATAGTTGTTCAGTAAAGGGAGCGGAAGTGGCCCCGCAGCATAAATCAAACCGAACAAGCACGCAAGAAAGTACTCAGCCTGAGAGGTGTGCAAGGCATTGTGAAAGAGCATTAGTTACAACAATGGCGGCCAGATACAATAAAACTAAAGGCAAGCAAACTACTATGAGTTCTATGCCAGGAGCCAAGACAGCCCAGGGAAGGAAAAGGAGGGTAACACCAACACAGGAGAGGCTGCTGATCAGCAGGAAACAGCCAACCAAGGGAACCAACAGATACTCCTCGCTTTCCTACCTTGGATAGCTTCCTTTCCATTCCCAACTTAAATTTCACTTCTTCTGTCTTGTTTTTAAATCTCTTCATGATCTCGCTCCCCCTTACCTTTCTTCTCTCCTTTCATTCTACACTCCTTCCCGCTCCCTCCGATCTGCCGATATCTTACTACTCACTGTTACCCCATCCACATGTGCCTCTTCTCGTTTCTGCTCCTTTCAGCTCCTTGCCCCCCTACACTGGAACTCTCTACCTCTCTCTATCCGTACCATCCCCACCTAGTCCTCCTTCCGCACCTCCTTGAAATCTTTTCTTCTCCATGCTCCACCCTGACATCCCTCACTACCTCCCTTTACTTCTCTCCCACTTCCCTCATTTTTCCACTCCCCTTGCAACTTCATTTTATTCCCCCCGTCCTGAAACCCCTCATCTCTCCCCTTTGCCCTCCCCCACCCTTTTTCCGTTCATTTATCTAGGCAAATTGTTCTACATACTGGTTTAATGGCTTGTTTCATGTTTGTAATTTGCTTCTATTTTATTATATTCCATGTATTCTTTTTGTTATACTGTAAAGCGCTTTTGTGTAAAGCGCTATATATACAAAATAAATACAAATACTACGTGCCATTGCAGTGCTGCAAGCCAAAATAGAGGAGGTTAGGGGAGATGTCGGCCTACTGAGGCAAGAAAAGTGCGTGGCCTGGCCGAAAGAACAAGCAAGCTAGAAACACAGATGAAAGAAAACACTGCAGAGATGGTGCAAATGAATGTGGAGGTGAATGTGCTACAACAAAAGGTCAAACTACTGGAGGACAGGGCAGAGGACGCAGAGGGAAGGGCGAGACGCAATAACATCAGGATCGTCGGCCTGCTTGAAGGTACGGAGGGATCAGGTGCCACCAATTACATAGAGAACATGCTGCTACAGAAACTGGGCCCAGAGAACTTAACCCAGTAATCCCTAGTAAGAAGACCGCCGCCAGGTGCTCCACGCAGGCCAATCATAGCAAAAGTCCTCAATTACAAGGACAGGGAGAAGATCCTGGCATTCCCCAGAAATGGCGGCAATGTTCAACGGGCCTCATATCCAAACTAGCGCTCTTTCCAGACTATACATTCCAAATGCAGAAAACAAGAGCGCAATTCATTACGGTGAAGGAAAGATACGCAAAGCTGGCTTCAAGTACATGCTGATCTACCTAGCCGGACTCAAGATCCTGCAAAATGGAAAGGCCCTGTTCTTCGAGACACCGACAGAAGCACAGGATTGGATGGACAGAGTTCAGATTGCAGGATTAGATCCTTAAGGACATGGATGAGAAAGGACACCACCATATTGATTGGGCAATATAATGGCAACACGAAGATAAAGTTTACTACAGGAGCAACACAGTTCAGTTTTGGAAGGATTGTAAACAGGACATACCGAGACGGGTCCGCTGCTTCCCCACAATTCTATTTGTAGGTACATCGTAGGACTCATCCGCAGGGCACCAGGAGACCTGCCAACTGGCTGAATTTCGAGGAGCGGAAGCGGATCAAGTGTAAGCATGCAGTGCATAGCTGGACAGTTTCAGTTATGGGGAGTTATGTTATGTGGGATGGGAGGGGAGGGGATTACTGAGGTGAGGGGGGAAGCCTGATGCATATAGTAGCAATATACATGGCTGGAGACCTAAAGATAATGAGCTGGAATGTTCGGGGTCTAAATAACTATACCAAAAGACAGAGGGTAATCACATACCTGAGAAGACACAAAGTGGGCATTGCAATGTTACAAGAGACCCATTTGACCGAACAGAATTTGGCAAAATTGGCTGGAAAATGAGGCAGGGTGGTAGCAGGCTCAAATTACTCAACATGGGCTAGAGTTGTTCTTACACGGATAGCCCCCTCGACCCCGTTCAAAGTACTGCACACTAAAGCAGATAATGAGGGCAGAATGGTGATCATACATAGTCTGTTGGAAAACAGGACAGTGAACATAGTAAATACCTACGCGCCCAATCATGATGCAATAATTTTTTAAAAATATCTGTACACAAGACTGGGCCCGTATAGGGACGGAGTAATGATATGGGGAGGAGATTTTAATTGCACCTTAAACCCCACGTTAGAGAGTTCTGACAATACATTCTTATGGCAAAGCAGAAGGCATAGAGTCGCATTGAACACGCTACAAAGACCCTATGAGCATGGGGGGCTGAGGATACCCAATTTTGAATTGTATTACCTAGCAGGTCAGCTACAATATGTAGTAAATTGGATGGCAGACAAACCCACATTTGATACTGCCCTACTACAACCCGCAATAGAGAAATTACACTTGAGGGACATGGTATGGGTGCCCGCACAGGACCCCATGAAGTACCCATTCCTGGTCAACCTGGGCATTAAAGTCTGTCATAGGGCCTGTTGGGCCATGGGGATCATGGACCCGATCTCACCACAGACGCCACTTGCGGCAGTAATGACAGACAAAAGGGGGCTGCAGGCAGGAGTCAAGGCACATTGGGAACCCTGTGGGATTGCGACAGTAGGAGATCTATGGGAAGGAGACAAGCAGTTAACATTCTCTGAACTGCAAACATCCACGGGCATACATAAAGGTCAATTCCTGATGCATATTTCCATATTAAAAACAATAAAAAATAGGTGGCCTGCAGCAAACGGGGTTCTGGGAATTCTTGAGCACATGGAAACCATGATAAATATCTCAGAGGAAAGGCATGCCATATCAGGACTGTATGAGGTCCTAATTGGATGTACCTCGAAGGAGGAAATTAAATGCAGAGCAGGGTGGGAGAAAGAGCTGGGGAGACCCTTTTTAAACATTTTATTTTGTCAACTGATAGTTACATGCTTACAACCTAAATATTCACTACAACAACTTCCACGAGAGACAGTATATGGCAAGTGATACAACATGAGGCATTATTATTATTATAGACACATATTTCATAGATTTCCCACCTGCCCTCATTCTTCGTCACTTCCGTCCGCTAGAAAGTTCTGCAGGGGTGCCCAAATGTCTTTAGGGCTGCTAGAAGACCATATGCTAGAAGCATAGTGCACTTCACTTTCATACGTGTAGACCAGGTCCTTGAGCCACATTGACAGTCAGGGCTTTCTTTGCCTTCCAATGTTTGAGGATATTGCATTTAGCAACCGCCCCAGCCACAGAAAAAACTCTGACGTACTTTGATCGAAACTTTCCCTATATCTCCCAGTAGATATTTCAGAGGGGTAACTGGTATATGTATATCAAGTATGTCCATAAGTTTAGCCGCCACTTCTTCCCAAAATGCTTTTATAGGAGGACCTTGCCAAGACATATGAAGCGTGTCTGCCTCCGGAACTCTGCATTTAGGGCAGTAGGTCTGATCTGTCTGGCCATATTTAGCCAGTTTACTCTGTATTATGTGCAGTTGGTTTAGGAGTTTGAACTGTATCAACCTGAAGTTGGCACACAGAGATATAGGGCCTCATTACACGGTATGCGGTAACCATGGTGCTATTAGCGCCATGGTTGCCGCCGGTATTTTACCGTGTTCCTCATTCACCTAGGCACTTCCCCATTCCCATTTTTGCCCCCATAGGGCTCAATGGGAATGGGGAAGGAGCCAATTACGGTACCGCAAATTGCGGTACCGTAATTAGCACCAAGGTCCCTTTGCGGGCCCGTTCCTTAACGGCTGGTAAAACCAGCCGTTGAGGTCGGGTCCCGCAAAGGGACCTCGTAGTAAGACGGTAAGGGTTTACCGGTACCGGTGCCCTTACCGGTACCGGTAAACCCTTACCGCATTCTGTGTAATGAGGCCCATAGTCTTGGTAAACTAGCAGTATTTTGCCCATTGGGCCTCATCACGAGTTGGGCTGTATTCCCGGCTGTAATACCGCCGACTGTAATAGCCCTAGCACCGACCGGTCCGGCTGTATTACCGCCGGATCACGAGTTGGGTGTTAACGGTAAATCCGCATTCCCAATTGGGTCCATTGGATTCAATGGGGAATTTTCAGCGCTAATTATGCGGGCTAATACAGCCGGCGGTAATACAGCCGAAAACGGGGGATTTTCACCTCCAGAGAAAGGCTGGAGGTAAAACAGCCCATTTAGCGCCCAACTCGTGATAGGGCCAGCCCTTAAATGCGACTGTAATAGCGTTACCACCGCATTTAAGGGCTACAGCCCAACTCGTGATGAGGCCCATTGTGTGTCCTCTATGGTAATACCTAGGTCCTTCTCCCATTTAGCCTTCATTGTTTTCTGAGAGGGGGCATGTCGCTGGGCCGCATTGTACAGTGTGGATATGACACCCCGGAATTCATTTAACTGCATAATTGTTGAAAGAAACGGATGTATGTTTGGGCTGCCGGGAAGGACTCACATTCACCCCTACAGGCCGCCTTCAAGCAATGATATTGTAACAATGTGTTGAGGTTGGCTCCTATCTTCTCCTGCACCTCTGCTAAAGTTACAAATCCACCCTCTGGGAACAGGTCTCTGACCCGCATTTCCTTCCCTGGCTCCCAACTTTTTTGCAAAGTCATAAGCACCAGATCTGGATGGTGCCATAAGGGGATATGTGGCCAATATGGATCTGCCCATCACACTTTTTTGAACAGCGCTTTCCAAGCCTGCATCGTGCTGGAGACTGGGTCCATCCCCTCCCTGCTTTGTTTATATTTGCCGAATATCAAGGACTGCATATTCATGGGGGATGCTGCAAACTTTTCTGCTTGGATATGTGCATATTGAAGTCTGGAGTGACCAAGCCCCCTGTATCGAAGCGTTCGCATATTTTGTGCCAGGGCATCCCAACTATTCCCCTCCCCCCATATAAAACTGGAGGCGAGTTTTTGGAGTTTATCAAAGAAGGGCCTCCCAGGCCAAATCGGAATATTACAGAAAAGCTACAACAATTTGGGCAGTATGACCATTTTGAGCAAGGTTACACGGCCATACAGTGAGATCGGCAGTTTGTTCCAGACCTCTGATTTGGACTCAAGGAGCATCAAATAGGGTGCGTAATTCAAATCATATAGGGTTTGTTTGTCCGTGGCCATTATTATGCCTAAGTATCTGGCCGACCTCAGGGACCAACAGCACTGTGGCTTCAGAGGCTGTCGTTCCAGGTGTAAGTGGGACAATCTCATATTTAGAGTGATTAATTTTATATCCCAAGAATTTCGCGAACGTCTCAATTTCCTGCATCACTGGGGGGAGATTTTGTTCGGGGTCTCTTAGGTAGAGCATGGTGTCATCGGCGTATAAGGATATGAGCTGCAGGGAGACCCCTAATACGAATACCCCGCCATGAACGTTTGTGTCGTAGTTATGCTGCCATACCCTCAATAGTAACGGCAAATATGAGAGGAGATAAGGGGCAGCCCTGGCGCGTACCTCTGTTTAGTGCAAACTCAGGTGATATTGTTTTGTTTGTTCTGACTCTGGCTCTTGGGTCCCTGTACAATAATTGAATGAATCCCAGAAAACCTGGACCCATTCTACGTAGGATGGCATACATGTATTCCCAAGAGACAGAGTCAAATGCCTTTTCGGCGTTGAGTGCTACAGCAATTGTTTTAGCTTTCGGGTCCAGTTGTGAGCTGATGGCGAAGAATCTGAGCAAGTTTAGGGCTGTGAAGCGCGTGGGGCAATCGCCTTGGAAAACATTTTAGTGTCTGTATTAATTAGGGATAGTGGGCGGTATGAGGCTGGGTCAGGAGGTGATTTTTGTGGTTTCAAGAGTACCGATATCAGGGCTTCCATCATCGTGACCGGTAGCACGCCAGCCGCTAGGGATTCCTCCCACACTGCCAGTAGGGTAGGGGTTATCTCAGCATAACATGTTTTGTACAAGTCTGCCGGGAGCCCATTCAGGCTTGGCGCCTTACCCGCTGTTAAGTCTTTAATTGCTTGTGTTATCTCTTCTGTTGTAAGAGGGAGATCTAACAATTCCCTCCCCTCCCTTTCTAGTCGGGGCAGTGGGAATGAAGCGAGGTAGTGGTCAATTTCTACCGGCTTGACTTGATCTGTGTTTGCATACAGCAGAGTAAAAGTCCCTAAATATCTCATTTATATCTTTTGCGGTCCTGTGTGCAAAACTCCATCAGGCCCGCATATCCCTGTCATGCTCACCCTTAATTCGGTTAGCCATTAAGTTGCCAGCCTTGTTCCCTTCCCCGTATCTCTGCGCATGTGTGGGGAGTATGGTATACTTCACCTCACGTTCTGCCAGGGCCCTAAATGTTGTGAGTTGGGTTTGTAGAGGTTTAAGGGTCTCAGTACTTCGGGTTAACGTGTATGCCTCCTCAAGAGAATTTAAGCTGAGCTCAGCTTGATCTAGCTCCCTCCATAATTTGCGTAATACTCGCACTGATATTGACATCAAATGTCCCCTCAGCCAAACTTGAAATGACTCCCATATAGAGGCCACTGATCTTACCGATCCCTTGTTTCGTTCAAAGAATTCTGTTATTTCATTCCGCAGTGGCTCAATCCCTTTTCCGTCTTTTATCATAGCCGGGGGCATGCGCCAGCATCCAGTGGTTTGATCCGCGTGCGCCAGTTGCAAGTGGAGGAGGACCGGTGAATGGTCCGACAGCGTGCGCGGTAATATGTGACATTTTTGTGTTTGTGGGCCTAGCTCGGGGGAGCAGAGCCAATAATCAATCCTCCTTGTAAATCAATGAGTACATTTTGGCTTCAAGAATATTAAGTAGGCATTTGCAAGATTTGCAGGTAGTCTGTGCTTTGAGCTGATGGAAGTATCATTGCTTTCCCACCATGACGATTGCTTTCTACTGTATGCAGTATAGTGGCCTTTATTGGAGGTGTGCCTGCTAGTGCAGAATTCTGACGGTAGTTACGTACCTCTTGGCGTATTGTAACTGCTCATACTTTGGAAGTGTTTGACGCTATGTTTGTAGCACAGTAGTTGTTGAAGGTTGAGTTGGGTAGTTGTGATGCTGCAAATAACATTGTCGTATTCAGGTTGCAGTTAGATACCAGGTGTTGTATTCTAACTGTTTACAGTGTCCCGTTAGTAAAGGGTATCTAGAGAAGCTTGTGCATTCCTGTGGTTACTTGGACATCAGTGTACATTTTAAAGTGGTACTGTCCAATTACAGATTTACGTGGTGGTACGTCCATATGTGTAGGAGTTGTATGACTATTCTCGAAAAGCTGGTGACTCATTTGTGTAAGTGGTGATTTTAGAGGTTACTGAGGATAGTTTTGAACCCTCATACTTAGCACTTTCCCTTCCACATATCCACTGGAAAATACTGGTTCTGTGCTTTGTGTTTACATACTGTTTGCGTGACTGTACTCCTTGGTTCATCGGGGATAAAATTGTCCAACACACACTGTACTGCATTTCGTCATTGCTTCCAGTATGGTATGTTGCTTTAGGTCGATAGTGTGGAAGGAAAAACATTTTTTGTCCACTTACGAAGGTACTGGTTGGTGCTGGGGAGTAAGGTATAGTACGTTTGTACATCAATGAGTACATTTTAGCTTCAAGAATATTAAGTAGGCATTTGCAAGATTTGCAGGTAGTCTGTGCTTTGGACTGATGGACGTATCATTGCATTCCCACCATGACGATTGCTTTCTAATGTATGCAGTATAGTGGCCTCCATTGGAGGAGTCCCTGCTAGTGCAGAATTCTGACGGTAGTTATGTACCTGTTGGCGTACTGTAACTGCATATACTTTGGAAGTGTTTGAAGCTATGTTTGTAGCACAGTAGTTGTTGAAAGTTGTTGTGATGCTGCAAATAACATTGTCGTATTCAGGTTGTAGTTAGATACCAGGTGGCGTATTCTAACTGTTTACAGTGTCCCGTTCGTAAAGGGTAGGTAGAGAAGCTCGTGCATTCATGTGGTTACTTGGACATCTGTATACATTTTGAAGTGGTACTGTCCAATTGTGGATTTATGTGGTGATACGTCCATACGTGTTGGAGTTATATGACTATTCTTGGAGAGCTGGTGACTGATTTGCTTAAGTGGTGATTTTAGAGGTTACTGAGGATAGTTTTGAACCCTCAAACTTAGCGCTTTCCCTTCCACGTATCCAGTGGAAAATACTGGTACTGTGCTTTGTCTGCACGTACTGTTTGTGTGATTGTACTCCTTAGGTGTCACGACTGCTGGCAGCTGGCGAGTCTGGCGGAGGTGGAAACTCCGATGCCATTAGACTGTTCCGCCACGTATCCCGGAAATGCTACACTGCGGTCTAGTCTTTTTCCAACATGGCCGCAGTCCGGTATAAAACCTTCAGTTACTCAACGGATCTGTGCCTTGCAACTGTGCTTTCCCGTGTTGCGTGCGCTCTATTCTGTGTTTATTAAGTAGTCCTTTTTCCACCTTCCTCCCCTTTTTCCTCCCTCATTCCATTTCCTAGCTTCTAGTCTATCCGTAGTTCTTGCCACTTCCTCCTGGATCCCTACCTCTCCTTCTTCTTCGTTTTCTGCTTGTGAAGTTGTTTACCATCCTCACTTCCGTCTTGGATAGCCCTCCCGGAGACTTCTGCTTCATTACTGGAAGATTACCTCACATCGGATCCGCCTATTCGACAGCCCTCTTCGAAACATCGTGGGGTTTTTATGCCTTCGTGGCTTTTTCCCCTGAAATATATCTGGCTGTCGCAGAGAGGAGTCACTGTGAATTTCTCTATATAGAGTCACGGTGGCTTCTTTTCGAGGCAGACCATATCTGCTCACAAAGAAGAAGACTCCAGCACGGCAATCCCGAAGAAAGAAGCTAGATTATTCTACCTCATCAGGTGAGGAGGAGGAAGGGTTTTTGGGGCTGTGCAGTAATTCTAGCAGTGAAGAGGATATAGCAGATTCTGAGATCAATCCGGTAAAAGTGTCTGCTAGTCTTGACAGCTTGCAACGCCAAAGTGAAGACATGACCACACCACAGCAATTACAAGAGCTGGTGGCAGCAGTCCAGACCCTCCAGGTTGAGGTCCAGACACTCAAGACCGATAACGCGGCTCTCCAGCAGAGAGTAGCCGCTAGAGAACAACAGTCTACAGATCTACCCACTTTACCCCTGGTGTCAGGGAAGTTTGATGGCTCCGAAAGGAAGGTAAAGGAATTTCTTGAAGCCTGCAATATACATTTTACGTTCAGACAAAATGCCTTTTCCACGGACCATGCTAAGGTGGGTTTTATGATAACACACTTAACCGGGAACGCCTTGGCATGGGCAACCCCTTTGGTATCCCAGTCCGATCCAGTCCTACAAGATTACACTCCCTTTAAAGACCTTCTGAAACAGACCTTTTTTCAGACAGAATGTGCCCGCATAGCCAGTGAGGACTTGCTCGATGTTCGTCAAGGTAACTCCGATCTACTCACCTACATATCCACCTTCAAGAAATTGGCTACTGAGGCTGGTTGGCAAGAACAAGCCCAGTATACGATTTTCCGCAGGGGATTGCGAGAAGAGCTTAAAGACGAACTTGACAGGATTCCTCGTCCTGACTCTTTCTCGGATCTATTAGCGGCAGTTCTATGAATCGATTTCCGTTTAACTGAACGAAAGAACGAAAGGAAGAAGAGTCGTAGTTCAACCTCATTCCCAGACACTCACACTCCTGCCTCCTCACCTGCTACAAGGAATGCCCGAGAGGAACCCATGCAAATCGGAACTACCAGATCTCCTTTGACCGCAGAAGAGAAGAAGAGGAAATGAGATGAAAATCTCTGTTTGTATTGCGGTTCGGCGAATCATCTATTGAGGGATTGCCTGGGTGTGCCTCCAAGAAGGTCGGGAAACGAACACCCTCGGTAGTTGGTGGGACAGACTACCGAGGGGCTCTCCCTTGTTCCTACACCACTCTTTCGGTAACCTCTGCTAAGTCATCCGAAGAGCAGCGACTGATGGTAATAGGAATCAAACTTCGTTTCAGAGATAAGGAAATCGATACTCAGGCACTATTGGATTGCGGAGCCGCAGGTAACTTTCTGGACACCCTGTGGGCAGATAAGGTGGGTTTACTCAGAATTGCCAAGAAAGAAGATCAGAAGGTGGAAGGGGCGGATGGTACTCCCTTATGTTCAGGGCTCATAACCCACACCACCGAGATGGTCCAAGTCTCTATTCAGCAACACAAGGAGCAGATACAGTTTGACATTATCCGCGTAGCACATTTTCCTGCCATCTTGGGTATCGGTTGGCTTTTGAAACACAATCCTACAGTGGATTGGACTAACAATCTAATGAGCTTTCACTCCAAGTACTGTCAAAGGGAGTGTTTACCGGAACCATCACATGAAACTGTTAAAACGGTGAGCGCTACGGAGAAAAGTTCCATTCATTGTATTCCAGGATGTTTCTGAATATTCGGAAGTATTTCAAGAACAGGTACCCATTGCAGTTCCTCGGCATAGACCTGAGGACTGTAGTATTGACCTGGTCCCTCAGGCCTTGGTTCCTTTCGGACGGATGTATCCTCTATCATTATCAGAAAAGGCAGTACTCAGGCGTTACCTCGATGACAACTTCGCAAATGGACTTATCCGATCTTCTAAATCACCTGCAGGAGCCTCATTGTTTTTTATCCCTAAACGAGACAGCAAAGAGTTGAGGCCATGCATCGACTACAGGGGTCTTAACAAAGTAACCATCAAGGACCGATACCCGATGCCCATCATCTCTGAAATTTTGGAAGCAGTCCA
Organism: Ambystoma mexicanum; assembly: GCF_040938575.1. Taxonomy (NCBI): domain Eukaryota; kingdom Metazoa; phylum Chordata; class Amphibia; order Caudata; family Ambystomatidae; genus Ambystoma; species Ambystoma mexicanum. The sequence goes on along the minus strand of NC_090937.1, from coordinate 1,086,815,323 downwards.
AGGCTCAGTAGTCTTCACCAAGCTCGATCTACGGAATGCCTACCATTTACTTCGGATCAGAGCAGGAGATGAATGGAAAACGGCATTTCGCACACCCTATGGCCTGTTTGAATATCAGGTGATGCCGTTTGGCCTGGTTAATGCACCCTCGATCTTCCAAAGGTTCATGGACCGTTTGTTTTCGGATCTATTGGGACAAAACACTGTGGTGTACTTGGATGATATCCTAGTGTTTTCCCGCAATCTGGAAGACCATATCCCCCACGTTAAAGAGGTTCTACACAGATTAAAACACCACCACCTTTTGGTAAAGCCAGAGAAATGTACCTTTGCCCAGTCCTCCTTGTCATAACTGGGATTTATTCTATCTGAGCAAGGAATCACCATGGACCCCAAAAAAGTCGAAGCCATACTAGACTGGCCGTCACCCACCTCCATCAAAGAAATTCAACGATTCTTGGGACTTGCAAATTTCTATAGGGTTTATTCCGGAGTTTTCACAACTTACTCTTCCCATTACTTCCTTATTAAAGAAATCTTCCAGACCCTTTATATGGTCAGCAGAAGCTGAACACAGTTTTCTCAGCTTGAAACAGAGTTTCTGTTCTGCACCCATTCTTAAGCAGCCAGATCAATTAAGACCTTTTATCCTGGAGACCGATGCTTCAGCAGCGGCCGTAGGCGCCGTTCTCCTTCAATCTGACCAAGGTGGGGAACATCCTGTGGCTTACTATTCAAAGACTTTGACCCAAAGTCAACAGAACTATGCTGTGATTGAAAAGGAACTCCTTGCCATGAAACTGGCTTGCCTTGAGTGGAGGCATCTACTCCAAGGGAGTCTTCATCCTTTTCAAGTACGTACGGATCATAAGAATCTACAAATCCTCAAACAACAAGAATGTTACAACACCAGACAGGCCAGATGGGCTCACCTCTTTGCTCAATTTGTATTTACCATAACCTACATACCTGGTACCCAGAACCATATTGCGGATGCATTGTCCCGCCGTGATGACACTGACTCGACCTTCAGGAAAGTAATGATGTTCCCTCACACCCGAATTATATCTTTGGTGTCCTCCTTTATGCAGGAAGTCAGAGAAGCCTCTCTGAATAGGTCAACACTGGATACTGGTAGTCTGCCAGTCAGCTGTAATGATGGGCTATGCTTTGTCCAAGGTAGACTCTTCTTACCCACTCAAAAACTCCGCCAGCAGGCTCTTCGATGGTGTCATGACTCTAAGACCGCTGGACATCGAGGGATACGAGGAACGCTGGAATTGCTTAAACCTTCTTTCCATTGGTCGAACATGAAGACTGATACACAGACCTACGTACAATCATGTCTGGTGTGTCAGCAGAACAAGCATTCCACCCAAAGACCATTGGGATTGTTATATCAAGATCCTATCCCTTTGGGTCCTTGGAAGTCCATCTCTACCGACTTCATGGTTGAATTGCCTAGTTCCCAGGGCTGTACGTGCATTATGGTTACAGTGGACTCTTATTCTAAACTAGCTCATTTTTCTCCTCTGTCCAAGTTACCGGCAGCCTCCGTCATGGCGGAGGTCTTTCTCAAAGATATTTTTCGGCTACACGGTTTGCCCCAAAAGATCGTATCGGATTGAGGCGCTCAATACACCTCCCGATTCTGGAAGGCCTTGTGTAAAATTTTGGGCATGGAGAGAGCCCTTTCATCAGGATTCCATCCCCAAACAAACAGCCAGACCGAAAGGCTCAACAGAACTTTGGAACAGTATTTGAGATGCTTTGTCAATCAACAAGACAACTGGGTAGCCCTACTTCCTACTGCTGAGTTTGCGTACAATAATGCGGTACATTCCGCTACGGGTTTTAGCCTCTTTTATTGTACGTAACGTTTCCATCCTCAATCCATCATACCTACCATCTGGGAAGAGACCAACATTCCGTCTTTGGAGACTACTCTCAAGAAGCTTAAGGAAGCTCATGACACGGCTAAACAAAGCCTACAGGAGGCCAGCATACGGTATAAGAAACAATCAGACAAACATCAGAGTCAAGTGCCTACCTGGGATACAGGCACAAAGGTTATGCTGTCCAGAAGGTTCTTAACTCGTTGGGTTCGTCCTTCCAAACTATCTCCCAGGTACATTGGACCATTTGAAATAGAGTCCAGAATCAATCCAGTTGCCTACCGATTAAAGTTGCCAAAGACCCTCAGACGGATCCATCCGGTATTTCATACCTCTCTCTTACGCTCCTTTGTACGTGATACTAGGAAGCAAATTTCACCCAAATTAATGATCCAGCCCACTTCAGCCTTGGATGAATACGAAGTCTCACAAATCCGTGACTCTCGGTACCATCGAGGGCGCCTTGAATACCTCATACACTGGAAAGGATATCCCACCTCAGAGGATACTTGGGAACCAGAGACTCAAGTCCATGCCCCCCGACTTCTACTCCAGTTTCACAGACTTCATCCGGGTAAACCGGGAGGAAGGTGTCTTCGAAGGGGGCATACTGTCACGACTGCTGGCAGCTGGCGACTCTGGCAGAGGTGGAAACTCCAACGCCATTAGACTGTTCCGCCACGTAACCCGGAAATGCTACACTGCGGTCTAGTCTTTTTCCAACATGGCCACAGTCAGGTATAAAACCTTCAGTTATGCAACGGATCAGCGCGTTGCAACTGTGCTTTCCCGTGTTGCGTGCGCTCTATTCTGTGTTTATTAAGTAGTCCTTTTTCCACCTTCCTCCCCTTTTTCCTCCCTCATTCCATTTCCTAGCTTCTAGTCTATCCGTAGTTCTTGCCACTTCCTCCTGGATCCCTACCTCTCCTTCTTCTTCGTTTTCTGCTTGTGAAGTTGTTTACCATCCTCACTTCCGTCTTGGATAGCCCTCCCGGAGACTTCTGCTTCATTACTGGAAGATTACCTCTCATTGTATCCGCCTATTCGACAGCCCTCTTCGAAACATCGTGGGGTTTTTATGCCTTCGTGGCTTTTTCCCCTGAAATATATCTGGCTGTCGCAGAGAGGAGTCACTGTGAATTTCTCTATATAGAGTCACGGTGGCTTCTTTTCGAGGCAGACCATATCTGCTCACAAAGAAGAAGACTCCAGCACGGCAATCCCGAAGAAAGAAGCTAAATTATTCTACCTCATCAGGTGAGGAGGAGGAAGGGTTTTTGTGGCTGTGCAGTAATTCTAGCAGTGAAGAGGATATAGCAGATTCTGAGATCAATCCGGTAAAAGTGTCTGCTAGTCTTGACTGTAATGATGCCTACCCCCGGGCATCAGGACCAAGGCCCTCAGCTCCGGGAGCAGGCATTCAGACATTTGTTTAAACCTCAGCAGCCCCGACTAGGGGCTGTCTGGGTTCAGTCCTGGCGCCTTAGGCGCCAGGCTCATCATAGAAATCAGTCCTGGCGCCATAGGCGCCAGGCTCATAGACTTTACTTACTTGATGCAGACCATGCTGCAAAAGAGCCAAAGCCTACATGAGGCCTGGATGGGACTATTTTGTTACAGGGACTATTTTTTACTCGGGCGTGGCTCTAGGGAACTTCTTACCTGGAACTACTTTGGAGGCTATTTAAACCACACCCGAACAGCAGCACATGCTTCGCGTTATTCTGCATCCAGCAGTGTGACGCTCACTGTGCCTGCAGCCAGCATTCAGTCTTCTGCCACGCCCGCGTGCCTGCAGCCAGCATCCAGTCTTCTGCCACGTCCGCCTCGAATCCGGAGCTCCTAGAATAAAGAAGAAGAAAAGGACAAGGTTAGAAAACAAACTTATTTCAAATTCCTTACCTAATTCCGGAACCATTTCATCTCCGGACCTGGAAAGTACAACAGTCCTGCACGCGTCGCTTCGCCAGCTCCAGCACGACACCATACTCACCAGTTCTCACAACATCTTTCGATCCGGCACTGTCTCCATCATTTCTTCGCCATAATCCGGCACCTAGGGGACACAAGAAAAAACAAGGTGAGCCAAGGGAATCAACAAATACAACCTCTTACCACCATAGACTTGCCTGATTTACCACCGGCGGTATTATTCCATAACTCTCCACATTTTCATATGCCGCATCTGTAAAGATGGAGAAAAACAATACGTTAACGCATGCAATAGTTACCGGACAGCGTTGGGCAGCACAGACTCTTACCTGAACGCCAGCAGCAGCTACGAGACCTTCTTCTCATGAACTCAGTTGCAATTTAAGGAAGGAAGGGGACAAGAGTGAACATCGGGCACATTGAACTCTTTGAACTTGATACTTACCAATCCCGCCAGGGACTTCAGAGTCAATACTTACCGGAACTCTCCCATCGCCTTCAAACCAGTGAAGTAACTGGTATCTACGCGCCCCTGCAAGACACGCAGGATGGAGAGCTCATCTTTTACAAACATAAGGTGAGGTTACTAAGGGGATATCGGAGGTGATTAGTGGGGGAGAGCGAGAACAGTTGGGAGGCCATCACTAAAACCCACAGGTGGTTAATCCTTGTCTCCACTTGCAGGAAAATACTTCTTCGGGTCCAGCAGACAAGACTAGGCGGGCCAGTCAGACAGTCATCTCTGCACTACGCATCACGTTGAAGGAGACCGCAGCTGTCCGGGTCCGATCGACACCCCTGTGGGGTCCAGGTGAGTGTAACATTGACATTAGGTTCATTGGGGATAAAATTGTCCAACACACACTGTAGTGCATTTCATCAATGCTTCTAGTATGGTACGTTGCTTTACGTGGATAGTGTGGAAGGAGAAACATTTTTTGTCCACTTACAAAGGTACTGGTTGGTGCTGGGGAGTAAGGTATAGTAGGTTTGTACATCAACGAGTACATTTTGGCTTCAAATATATTAAGTAGGCATTTGCAAGATTTGCAGGTAGTCTGTGCTTTGGACTGATGGAAGTATCAATTTATTCCCACCATGATGATTGCTTTCTAATGTATGCAGTATAGTGGCCTCCATTGGTGGAGTCCACTGTGTGGCAGATTATGGCTACAGTTGTGAACGTTTTTTTGTCAAGTGATAACTGTCTGTGTGTGAAGGCAGTAGGTTTGCAGTGGCTTTTGGTACTGTCGGCATTGTATCTTGAGAGCATTAATATCACATATTGACTATGCAAGTGTATATGTAGCATTGAACGAATATCATTATTGCACGACGTACACCACTTGCTATGGTTTGCATTTTGCACCAGTTGCTGAAATGGAATGGAGTCACAGTTAGGTATTGATACATACACGAAGAATTCATTAGGGACTTGCTCCTCAATGGCATGGTTGCCAAGAGTGCATGTATGTTTCCACTTGTAGGAAATGTGAAAGACATAATTTATAAGTATGTTTTTTCTTTCCAGTATTTGTAGTAAGTACATTAGAAATTCCTGTGGATCTTCTTGTTGATTTAAAGTGAATTTCACCATTCCAGCACTGTAGTCTAATTCTTGCCTTACTCCTGAGACACTGTAAATGGTGTCAGGATTACATACTGCATTTCTGTGAAGGACGAGCATTTGCAAACACAAGTGGTCTGCGCCATTTAAATAAATGTTTTCAACCACTGCTGGTATTTGGAATAGAACATTGATTGTTACATTTGCATAGCAAATAACACCTGTTGTATTGGCAGATTTGAATGGTCTAGGTACTTCTAGGTTCTGAGCCCTTTGATGGAAGGGTACGTGGTTTCTTTGCAGAGGCATTTTTGTTTGGTGGGTGGAGTTGGGTATGGTTTGTCTATTTTACTCCTTTTGTATGTGCTTTTGGTCGTTGCTGTAGTATGAGTTTTTCAATTTCTTTGATGGTAGTGTGGCAAAATCATTTAGTACTTCTGATGGAATGAGCCTTCTTTTCAAACCTTTTGGTTTTTGAGGAATAGGGTACATTTTTGGATGGGGTGTGTACAGTGCACGTAGTCTATTGTACTCTATGATGCAAGGAATTTCTGCACTTACTGCAGTTGCATCAAAATTAACTAGACACAGGGCCTCATTACACGGAATGCGGAAAGGGTTTACTGGTACCGGTAAGGGCACCGGTACCGGTAAACCCTTACCGCCTTACTACGAGGTCCCTTTGCGGGACCCGACCTTAACGGCTGGTGTAGACCAGCCGTTAAAGTTGGGACCCGCAAAGGGACCTTGGTGCTAATTACGGTACCGCAATTTGCGGTACCGTAATTAGCCCCTTTCCCATTCCCATTGAGCCCTATGGGGCAAAAATGGGAATGGGGAAGGGCCATGGAGAAAGGGGGAATTACCGCCCGCCAACTTTGGAAAAGGGTGGTAATTCCCCTTTTCTCCATGGTGGTACCGGTATGGTACCGGCGGCAACCATGGTGCTAATAGCACCATGGTTTACCGCATTCCGTGTAATGAGGCCCACAGTCCTTCCAGTGTACGTAGCCCTGACAGTGCTACGTAACTCATGTCTTCTTTGAAGACTGTGTTGCCAATATCAATCAATGTTTCATCTAAGGTTATACCTTGCGATTTATGAATAGTTACTGCATAAGCCAGCGAGAGAGAAAACTGTTCTCTGCGTACATACATGTCTTTCATCTCGCAGTTGTGCGTCCAATATTTTTTATTTCTTAAAGTTTATCAAACTTGATGTTTACAAACTGAATGCTGTTGTCCCGTGGGTATGTCTGGAAGCTAACAACCGTACCAAGTGCTCCATTAACTAAACCTTGCTCTACGTAAATGTTATGCTTTAGCATAACTCTACAGTTGACACAAAGTAAAACATTTTCCCAAACCAGCTGTGTTGGAGATGGAGTTCTCCAAGGCTTGTCGTCGTGCTATGCCTTGTTGACACATAGGTATTGTCATACAGTGTACGTCCAGTTTGTCTGTGGCATGAATGCGTGGTGCGGATAAGTGCGTGGAGCGGATAAGTGCGTGGAGCGGGTGAGTGCGTGGAGGGGGTGAGTGTGTGGAGGGGGTGAGTGCGTGGAGGGGGTGAGTGCGAGAGGGGGTGAGTGCGTAATGGCAGACAAGAGTGCATGCGTAGGGCAGACAAGAATTCATGCGTGCGGCAGACAAGAGTGCATGCGTGGGGCAGACAAGAGGGCATTCGTGGGGCGGACAAGAGGGCATTCGTGGGGCGGACAAGAGGGCTTGCGTCGGGTGGACAAGCGCGCATGCGCGGGGCAGATTAGAGCGCGCAGGGCAGGCCAGAGTGCATTGGACCAGAATAGGTTGCATGGAGTGGATAGGAGTACATGGTACGGACTGGAGTGCATAGAGTTGCGTGACGTATATAGTATGGTTTGGAATGCAGAGAACGTTGAAAGAGCATATAACCCATCATATCACACCACCACGCATACTCTCTCCTTTACATCACCACTCAACTAGAACACAGAGATACTATGACACCATTCGGTATAACTGTTCTCATACCAACATCCGCCGCTCACTCCACATCATTCTAAGTAAACACTGCTGGTTTCACACACCCCAGCCAGGCGTTCTCCTCAGGCCTAACGCGGCCGCTGCCGTTCTGGATAAAACCTGTCAGATTGAACACATTCTCCTGATCTCTCAATCACCACGCCTACTGCTAAGAAGCAGCTATCACATGAATACCGCACAAGCTGGTGCTCACATGCACCTTTGACTCTCTCTACTCTCTCCACTGTCCTGAACTTCGGTTCCCAAGGGCGTTCAACCTACACGCGCCTTCAGACCATACCAATGGTATATAAGGTGCTATGTAAGTGCAAAATAATATAACATAACATGAATGAGCACAAGGGGTTGTTTTCCTTTTTGTAGCATTGTTGCATTAAAGAGTTGGCATTAAGGCCAAACAGCTGACATTTTTCTGAGCTAATTGTTCCATGACATCAGTAGCACATGTGTTACGCCCGTACAGCTCATGGAAGCGTCTACTATTGAGGGTAGACTGCGCCTCCATTGATAGTACGCCAATCCGTATGTTTTTTAAAATGTTGGCATAGGTGACGTCTGCAGACTGACACATGTTTTGAGTCAGTTCTCTGTATTGGAAATGTTGCCAAAGATTTACATTCCCGATGCTTCCAAAACTTTTACGGCACTGTTTGTGCCCTAAGGTTTTGAAGATAGGTTCACCTTTGACTGGTGTCAATTGGAGGAGATCTCTGAAAACAATGACATGTTTTCCTCCAAATAGTTCTTCGTAGTCTGTTTTGAGTACCTCTTGCAATCTGAGATGAATAAAAGCCAACATTAGGTTGGAGACCATGCTCACCTCATTTATTAGGAGCATGTTCATTTGTTTCAAAACTCTGCTTAGCTCCATAGCAGATTCTGCTGAAAGTTTATAGTACTCTAATTTGCTTTGGTGTTCTACTGAAAGGAGTAGCATTCTGTGTAGAGTGACTCCACCTATGTTGTAGGCAGCCAAGCCTGTACAGGCGGTTATAACCACAAAAAGGTTGTTGTTTGTTAATTTGTGGAGTTATTTATTGATAATTTCTATTGAGAATGTTTTACCTGACCCAGCTTCACCACTTATATACAGCAGTACAGGTTTGTAGTTGTCACCGGTGCAAGTTTTGCTTTCGTGCTGTATACCATGTTCAATGGTTTTTACTTACTTCTACAAAAATGGTACACTGTTCATCGTTTAGTTGGTTTTTAAGTACTTCCAACTCTTCTGTAGAGTGCTCACACTGAAGCATAGTGGTGGTTACCTCCGTCATGGCTAATTCTGCTTCATTAGCTATGAGTGGCTCTCCAAGCGTTTCTTGGCAGCCTGTTTGCGAAGGTTCGCTGCTCTCAGAAATATCTACAGTTAGTTGTACTCGAAGTTCTTCTTCTTGTTGGCGTTCACTGTCCAATATGGTTTTGTACCGTGTAAAGATTTCATCTGTAATTGTACTTTCAGTGGCTTTGAAAGCATCTTCATAGGCGGTGTAGGTGGCTAAAAAATCTTCTTTTCTCCATGGTTTGAAAAGTTGCAGTAGAGCCATGTAGTACAGTTCTTTGTGTTAAGGAGTTTTTAAGGACAGCTTCATATGATTAATTAGGCTGCATTTGGTATGTCTCACCAGGCTACCTTCACAACTTTCCACTCTGTATCTACCTTTTTTATGGACTACCTGGTACAAGCACAAGGCTTCTAAAGTACTACTTCTGTTTGGGTAGTATGTGTCCAATAAGTTGTTCTTCAAGATGTCCTGGCTGTTGGGTTCGCTTTTGGCTATTGTTTGGATGTCTTCGAACGATTTAAGTACTCTTCTTCTGGATGCAGCAGGCCCAAGGCTTAGCCACACTATGTTGTCAGATTTCCCATTTAAGGCTGAGCCGGTTAAGCGGTCAGCGGTTTCGTAGCTGCCACATTCTCTATGGGACAGCATTTTAATGCCAAAGCTGTAAAACCTTTGTGCCAGTGTTTTGTCAGAGGATATGTCATCCCATAGGTCTTTGAGCTCTGTTTTCTCTGTTTTGGTTAAGTAGGCAGTGATATATTGTGCAACAGCAGTGCTATTGTCTGCAATGTACTGTACATCAACATTTTCATTCCATAAGAGGGCAATAATTGCATTGCAATCATTGATGTACTTTGATGTTTCACACTATGTCGAACCGAAGACATGAAGCTGTTTACTTGGCCTGTTGTTGAAACTGGTCTAGGGAAACCAAAGCGACATTTGGTGTAGTATTTGCCTCTGTTCTTATATTTGCGTCGACAATACTTGCCACACTTATGTCTTTGGTATTGCAAAATTTGTGCTCGTAGGTCACTATGGGTACTTTCCAAAGGGATTTTGCAAGTGACATATTTGTGAATGAACTGCAAAATAGTTTCATCACTTTCCTCACCAAATTTAAAAGTATTTTTAATCCACATATTCTTTTCTCCAATAGAAGTGCTCCACTTCTCCGAGGGGAGGAAGTGCTTTATTGCAAATGAAGTGCAGCATGGCAGGGAAGCGATGATGAAAGTACTATGAAACATTTACTGGATCGAGACAGCACAGCTCTCCTGGTGTTTTCATGTCTACACCTGTTTTGTTTTTGTTTGCTATGCGTAGAAAAGTGTGCAATTCTTCCCAGGCATACTCAGCACAACTTAAAGTGACACACCATGTGGAAGGGCCAAGTTTGCGTAGCATACACCGTACATCTGTGTGCCGTCCGAACCAGTACTCTTTCGTACAATGCATGTCCAAGAGATTTGTAACACTTGACTGTAAAACTGCGTCCTTCTCTTGCACCTTTTGAAGTAGTTGTGTAGCAGACATGTTTTGGAAATGGGAACCTGTTTTTAATGTGTGGGCAACTCCATAACATAGCGTTGCTAGTTCACTTTCAAAGAGCAGGTGGAATATGTACTCAACATTCTGTCTAAATCTAGGGTCTTCAGAATACATTCGTAAACACTGGTATTCTGATGCTGTTATTTGTGTGCTTCTTTCATCATATCTTCCACCTGTTCCAGTGGGGAAGAGTAGAGGAAAGGCTTGTGCTTCCACACTTTTTCCCCATATACTGATTGGCGCTCCTTTGGCTTGCCGCATTTGATGTTTCTAGTGCATTGTCTATGGTGTCTTTGGAGTGCAGTGGGTGAATTGTATAGTGGTCTAAAATACTGGAGGCTGCAACAGGATCTAGACGTTCAAATTGGCCACTTGTTGAGGAGTCCTGAATTATTTTGGTTGTTTCTCTCAGGTTTTCTTGAACGTTTATTTCCTTGTAGTAGTCATTGTTTTCTTTAAGGTACTGCAATGCCTCTCTAACTTTGGTTAGGTCCACTAGGTGTTGCCAAACTTTTTTGTCTTTTGTAGGTACACCATTTCCCAGGATAATCAAAGATTCATGCATTGGCCTTTGCACTCGTAGAGTGTCTACATTTTCTTTGAGATCCAACGGTAAATAGACGACTTTACCACAAATGCCTTTTAGTAATTCAGTGGGAGGTAATTTTGCAGTTTTTGGTGAAGACGTATTATTGCTTGAGCACTTGTTTGGCTGTACCGTGCAGGAGAATGTCATTTAAATGTTGGAGTGCTAAAGCTGGAATATTTGCATAGTACAGTTTGTACACTAGATTTCTGACTGTTCAATGGTGGGTTGCTAATACGGTGAAAGGTGCTTTTGCAAGATGGTCCAGAAATACAGGCTAAGGAATCTCCTCGTATTCCAGTGTAGTTGTGCACTGGACAGGAGTCCACAGTTTGCAGTATTTTCATTTTTCTTTTATTGTTGCCTTTGACATACTAATTATGGAATTGCTGCATATTTTTGATTAGGCTTTGGCGAGCATTGCACATTGATGTGCAAGGCCATTTGTAGTTGAGGTGTGTTGGTTTGATGGATTGGAGAGTGACATCTAAGTTTGATGGGGATATTTCTGAAAGCAGTGTTTCCTCTTCCATTACGGTATTGTGTATCTTTTCATACCCTCGTCCACTCTGATGTAAGGCAATTTGGTTAGTTTGTTGTTGTTTGTATGATTCTTCATTGAAGTATGGCTCTGTGTTGGTGGTGTGACTCCACTCACCTGTACAGATGTGGCCAAAGGTATCTATGCTCACGTTGCGTTTGTTTCGAAGTTGTGCTTGCAATTTACTAATTAATCCTGTTAGTGGTTTAATTCTCTTCAAAATTACTATAAACAATTTCTGCTTCACACTTATAGCACTGTCTACAAGAGCTTCTAGGATGACCTTTCTGCGGTAGGTTTTGAGGGTTGAGTGTGATTTCTTCCCTCTACTTGTAAGGTTCTGAAGGACTCATGGTGGAACATGTTTTGTAAAATTACTTTTTTAGAATGATTGCTTGTGATTACATTGCCATTAGTACATGCTCTCTTGGCAGTAGTGGGGTTGCACTGTATGTAGTGATTTACTTTACATTCTCACATTTTGCCAGATCACCTACACCGTCTTTACTGGTAGATGCATCTGTTTTCCTTAATTACTGAATTACCTCTTTTCCTTCACCTTTCTGTTCACGTTGAGCTTGCAGTGGATGTCTACTTTCTGTGTTTGTAGGTTGCGTGGCTCTCTTTCTACGTTGCTGTCTACGGAATTGCCATTTGGTAGGCATTGTGTAGTAGCTGTTGGCGAAGAAAGGGAAGTGTGAGTGTGCACATTTTCACACGTATATGTGTGTAATGTGAGTCAGTGGGTGAATGGGAGAGCAGGCAGCTATTTAATTGCAAGTGCGGCGCTGTGCAGTGGTGTGTAAGGTTAGGTTGGGGACACTATGTTAGTATGTGGGCATTATTCTAATGGTGGCGACATAACAAACACTTAGCACCTGTAGAGGTGTGATAAGTAACAATGAAGTACATACTGATGGATGGGCACACATCTATATGCTACAGTACAACAATAGTGCACTTGTTTAGTAAGTCATACAAGCGTATGCTGGTATTGTACTTACATTGTTGATTGCAGAGAGTAGGTTTATTGTAGGCTGTATTTTGAAGTGCACACTGCAGTGGCTTTCCAGAGACAGGTGGGTACTGACATAGTGCTTACATTTGCAAATTACATTTTTCAAAACTATAGGGGGATGTCTTGGCAGGAAGATGATGTATGCGTGTATAAATGGAAGGTACACAATATGGAGAGCGCTTGGGAGCATAAGCATGTTTGTTAAGGGAGTAGGTGGACTATTTGAGAGTTTAGTGTATCACTTGTTATGAAAAACGGTGTATTAGTGTAGGCCTATTTACTTCACAAATGCAGTAGTGCGCATTGTGGAAGGATGACACAAAAGGTGCCTAAAGATGTACAGAGTGCAAAGCACAACATTTTTGGGTATTCATTTACATGCAGTTCTTTGCATATGTATGCTTAGTACATGAGTGCAGGCATTGCTTTTGGGTTTTAATTTCATTATGCGCATTTATGAATGTTACTGTTGTGAATGTGCCGATAACTTTTTTTATTGCTTAACTGCTGTTGTTATGTATAACGTGCAGGTGGAAACTGTCGTTATGCTTGAAATGTATGCACTTTGTATAGTTTGGTCGGAAAGGCTGCCTGATAGTTTTGTGTGCGATTTGTACACATTTGCTCAGAGATGTTTTAATGGAGGAAAGCATTGTAAAAATGACGGACCAAAAGAACAGAGTAAACTTTTTCGTATACCAATGCCTTTTGTGGGATAATGGAACCTTTGGCACCACCTACCACTGTAGGAGCAATTTAATGGTAGGAGATGTGAGACTTAACAGTACAAATTTTGAGCACGTTATGGAGATGTACTCCTAGGTACACTGTTGCTACGCACATATAACACAGCTGGCACTGTACTGTACAAAAAATAGTAATACCTACTGGGTGTAGTGATGGGTAGCGATGCTGATGTTTGTGGGTGCAGAACGCGTAGATCGTTGTACAGTACTTTTGTGTGCAGGTGCTTTTGATTTACAGGATATTTCACCTCTTCGTGTTTAACGGCTGTTACGCACTGTTCAATAGATGTGATAGCATTACATGCACAGTTCCTGGATGTAATTGGTGGATGCGTATGTAATACTTTAACAGTAACTAATCAGGGAGTGCTGCTGAAAGAGTACTTGAAAGGGAAGAAGGACTGGATCTGATTTACTGGGCCGCGGCCTTCGCGGTAGTTGGAGAAATCGCACATGTTACATGCTGTCCTTGGTAATGTGCTTGCTATGGAAATGGGACTATGATTTAGCGATTCACGTGTGTGTCTGCTTTTGTGTTCCATAGTAGGATGTTCTTTTATGCCAATAACAACGTTAGTGCTTGTAGTGTGACGTTTGTCAGTGGCAGTTTCTTTTTCCCCTATTGCAATTAGTAATCTGTTGCACTGTGTGCAATGTATGCTACAGACACACGTGTAGTAATGTACGGAGGATAAGCCGAGAGCAACCCTTAACAATGGGCACACATAAATGTGTTTCTTTACACGTCCCTCCAGCAAAATTAGAAAAAAAGACTTTGCATAGCTTCTACGAAGACGCCCACTTTCTATGATGCTTAAAATGTGTTTTGCAGCCCCGTATACAGGGCAATATGTTGGCGAAAGCCGCGCCTTTTGGGGGCGCGCACGTGCTACATCTGGGTCTTTTGAGGGTGGCTGCAAGGGAAATGGGACTGTGCAGGAGTTGGGATTGGTCAATATCAATTTGTGGGTGTGGTGTGTAGCAACAGATTGTGCCAGAACGTCTGTTTGCCAATAGGAGTGGACATGGCTACGGGGACGGGTGTGCCATTAAGTAGGCGGACTATATGGCTGTTCGGCGACTCATGGATACATTGGGTACAAGTTTACGCAGAACGTTGTGCACTTGCAGCACACCTTGGTTTCCATAATGTCGATGTGCACTGGTACGGGATACGTGAGATGCAGTGGTTCCATGTGGGGCCTCTTTGTTCCAGTTTGGTGATGCTTGCTCCTCCAGACATTATTGTTGTTCACTGTGGAGGGAACAGTTTAGGGTGTGGTACCGGCATTTCACTGCAATTTGCAATGAAGGAGACATTTCGGAAACTTATGGAAATGTTTCCAAAATCACACATCATTTTCTCTTGCATTGCTCAGAGACAGATGTGGCTGTGTTCTTCCTTCTGTGGTCCACAAATGGAGAAAGCTCAGCGCAAGGTGAACAAGGCTGTTTGCGATTTTTTGCGTGACATTGGCATGTTCTCCTTCCACAATGAAAACATTACTTTTAGTAGTAGGGAAATTTTCGTTCAAATGGAGTTCATCTGACTGATGCCAGCATTGAGATCTTTCTGCGTAATATCCAAAATGCTGTGCAGCGCTTCCTGCAAGTGTAGGAATCATTTTCCCTGTGGTTGTTCACTACTTTTACCGTTGAAAATACAACCAGCACAAAAAAGGCTCTTTTAAGAGCAACCACTTCTTTTAGCAAATGCGTACAATGCTTTTGACGGTGTCCCACCGCCCATTGGTTCCATCTCTGTACACCACGCTTATAGGCAGCGTCACCGCCTGCATGCTTGCATTCAACTTCTATTTTTGAACAGTGAAAGGTGGCTCTGAAAAGAGCCTTTTTGTTCCCCCCACCTTCTGGCTGTGTAGCATTTTTCCTGTTGTTATAAGACACGCCAGAAAAGCCAGAAGTGGAAGGGAGATTTAGTAAAGGGTACCAACCACAGGGATAAGAAATCGTATGTGGAGAGCACAAGATGTGGGGTGTAACTTACGTAGGTAGGAGGCAGTGTTTGTCATGCTCCTGGACCGAAGCCTCAAAAGCACTTCGTAAATGTTCTCCCCTACACAGTACCGCGTCGCAGTATATGCACAATACAGTGACCTTTGAAGGGTAGGGGTCTGTTGCACTGTGTATGTCATCCAAAGCCGGTGGCGGGATGCAGTGGCCCACTGGAGTGTCCCTAGTGGTGGCAGGAGCAGATGCGGAAGATGCTGTAGAGCACAATAACCTACTGCCTGCTTGGAATGGGATAACCTCCGAATAGCTGCCTGGTGGTTCGCTTTCAGGTGCCCCTGCATGGTGGTGGTGCCATAGCTGTACAAGCCAGGGTTTCCGCGACTTATACTCAGTGCACTGCACCTGGTTTGCATGAGATGTTGGCACACCTCCAACGGTGCTAAATAGTTTCCACACCCAGGATTGACGCTGGCTGTAGGCAATGGGGATTTCTTCTACTTTATTGTCGTTTCCTTTTCGATGTCCCACCACATTATGACGCCTGTCCCCTGGCTCAGGACTTTCAGAAGGAGGTGTTGGTGGTGAGGGTGTGGGTGCTCCTGAGTCAGAGGTAGTAGCAGATGCTCTGGTGGCCATTACTTGCAGAAGTAGTTTGCAGGCACACAATTGGTGAGAAAGCAATTTCTGCCACAACCAATGTGCACCGGTGCTCTTTTCTAGAAAGCCAAACAGAACACTCGTGGGATGTGCTCTTTTATAGGGTTGATATGGAGCATGTGACACCGCAAAGTGGCACTAACTCTTTCCCTACAATATCTACATGTAGAAGGAAGAGTGGAGGATATCTGTAAGGGTGCATCATCACTGTAACACTCCATACATTGCAGAAAAATGTCCTCTTTCGATGTGCACAGATCTGGGTCGTGTCCGCCAAATAAGGGACCATGCGCACCGTTGATCTGTTACCTTGGTGACGTCGCCATTGTTCTCTATTTGCAAGCTTGTTTGCCGGACATACATTGCCCTTTATACTTTGTGGCCACGTGTATAGTTCTCGTATTGGTACTCTTGCCATCCCCGGACTACTTAAACATTTGGTAAACGTACATTGCACATTTCTACCTACGCTTGCTGTGAGCACGATACAGTAGGTGGATTGTTTACGTGCAAAAATACTCGCAGGACGTCCAGCTAGTACAACTACATCACACGTTTATTCGCATGTTCACCAGGGACAGTGTTACCAGGCATCACAATACGATATACGCATGTGCGCAGTTGTGCCACAGATAAACGGATGCTCATGCAACTATTTACAGGCGGCTGTGTGCATGCAAACATGCCGCCCATAGTGGCGTCCTACGGATGGTTTCATTCTGATTGTGCATAGGGAACCAAGGTGCAGCGGTCGTCCTCCTCCTCCATTTTTCTTACTTGAAATCATCCCCACTAGTGCTGTGCCCTTCACACTTACAATGGCCTTGTTAAACGAAAAAAAAAAAAGGGACATACACAATCAGTACAAATTAACATATCAGTCTTTATTAGCACACATTCATAGTGACTATTCGGAAAGGGAAGGGGACAAGAAACAGATACATATATTGGGGATTTTCCGATTTCAACATGCTGCTGGTGAGGGGAAGAAGGGATTGAGGTCTCATCGAAGCGTCTCTCATGAAACTCAATTTGCAGGGAAGGGGGGCTGGGAAATGGGGAAGGCGGGCATGTGCAAGTTGGGCAGTGATATCTTATTTTCCCCATTATATGTTCTACAGACTTTCTCATGGCGGCAAATTGGAGGAGCAACTGATCGATTTTGCCGCCCAGGCGGTCAACTGCCCAGAGTTTACTTCAGTTTCGGTGGCCGTATTTTTCCATTGAATTTCATAGGTTTTTAAGTTGCACTAGCAAAACCTATGAAATTCAGTGGAAAAACGTTGTTACAGGGACATTAGGGTTACAGGTAAAACCGAAAACCCCACAAAATTCAACAGTTATGGTAAGCTAAGCAACCATAACTCGTGCCACCAGTGTGCACTGCAAGGACTAACACCCATGACATCAAAGATGGCATCACAAATCTCATTCATGGCATCACTCATGACATCACATGTGCATTTACTTTTCATCGGAAGCCTCCTCAAGGGATTGTTATTGTAATGGTGGCAGAAAACCATAAAAGAATATTGAAGTAGACACTGAAGTAAACTCCACATTGCATGCGAGTAGCTGTCATCAGAGACCAGTTAAATGGAATGTTTCCACAGGAGAATTTGTTAGGGCAAGATGAAATTGTCAGGACTCGGTAACCTTTTTGGCCGAGTATGACTTGTTGGAAGAAAGATTTAAACAAAGAGGCTATTCAAAAGCATGCATACATGCTACCAAGCAAAAAGCAAAGAATAGGACTAGAGAACAAACTCTAAAACCCAAGGAGCACAAAGATAATCAGGAAGATGGTAAGGTGAATTTCATCACTACGTACTGCACGGACAACTCGGATTTGAGAAAGGTTCTCAGGAAGAATTGACACCTCCTTGCACTGGACCCACATCTAACTAAGGGGGTAATTCATAGAATTCAGCGCACAAGTGGCGCACGCGGCTGGCGCACAGTGTGCGCGTGCAAATTTATGCGCCAGCTGCGTGTGCTAAAATCCATTTCCGCGCACAGCGTATTCATGGATTTTAGCTTCCAAAACCAGCTGTGGCGCAGAGTGGTGCAAAGACAATGCAGCAGCGCCAGTTACGCCCCCAACCCCTCCCCGTGCGTCATGCACAGCGCACAAATCCCGTACATGGCGCACAGGCCCCAACCATGAAAACGCCTGTAAAACTCCCTGCGCACCCCTCCGAATACACGTACCCCGCTGCAGGGGGAGTGTCACACGCGATTGGAGCGGGGTACGTGTATAACAGGGGTTCGCGGGAAGTTTCACACGCGAAATGCCCTTTGCGAGTGGGGTACGTGAATAACTGGGCTTCGCGGGAAGTTTCACACGCGATTGGCCCTGTGCGAGTGGGGTACGTGTATAACTGGGGTTCGCGGGAAGTTTCACACGCGATTGGCCCTGTGCGAGTGGGGTAGGTGTATAACTGGGGTTCGCGGGAAGTTTCACACGCGATTGGCCCTGTGCGAGTGGGGTACATGTATAACGGGTTTGCGGGAAGTTTCACACGCGATTGGCCCTGTGCGAGTGGGGTACGTGAATAACTGGGCTTCGCGGGAAGTTTCACACGTGATTTTGCTGTCAGAGCGGGGTACGTGAATTTCGGGGGTGCGTGGGGAGTCCTACATGTGAATTGGCATTGTGGGTCCTCCCAGGTGTTCCCTCTACACCCTCCACGGCCCCTGCAGGCAGCCCACACCACAGGGGACTACCCTGCACCCCTGGTCATGTCCCGCAGGCAGCCCATCCACCATGGGCATGCCCCCCAGCCAAGCCACATGTCACCTTGCACTAGTGATCACCAACTCATGTCTCCTCGCACCCCACCCCCCAGCAGTGAGGGGCACCTGCCAGCAGGCCCCCACTCATGTCCCACACATGTCCCCCAGCACTCCCACCCCCCAGCAGTCAGGGGCACCTGCCAGCAGGCCCCCACTCATGTCCCACACATGTCCCCCAGCACCCCCATCCCCCAGCAGTGAGGGGCATCTGCCAGCAAATTCCCACTCATGTCCCCCAGCACCCCCACCCCCCAGCAGTGAGGGGCACCTGCCAGCAGGCCCCCAGTCATGTCCCCCAGCACCCCCACCCCCCTAGCACTCAGGGGCACCTGCCAGCAGGCCCCCACTCATGTCCCCCAGCACCCCCACCCCCCAGCAGTGAGGGGCACCTGCCAGCAGGCCCCCACTCTTGTCCCCCAGCACCCTCACCCCCCCAGCAGTGAGGGGTACCTGCCAGCAGGCCCCCACT
The DNA here is from genome assembly GCF_040938575.1 of Ambystoma mexicanum. NCBI lineage: Eukaryota > Metazoa > Chordata > Amphibia > Caudata > Ambystomatidae > Ambystoma > Ambystoma mexicanum. The sequence goes on along the minus strand of NC_090937.1, from coordinate 1,086,796,283 downwards.
CATGTCCCACACATGTCCCCCAGTACCCCCACCCCCCAGCAGTGAGGGGCACCTGCCAGCAGGCCCCCGCTCATGTCCCACACGTCCCCCAGCACCCCCACCTCCCAGCAGTCAGGGGCACATGCCAGCAGGCCCCCACTCATGTCCCACACATGTCCCCCAGCACCCCCATCCCCCAGCAGTGAGGGGCATCTGCCAGCAAGCCCGAACTCATGTCCGCCAGCACCCTCACCCCCGAGCAATGAGGGGCACCTGCCAGCACCCCCACCCCCCAGCAGTCAGGGGCACCTGCCAGCAGGCCCCCACTCATGTTCCCCAGCACCCCCACCCCCCAGCAGTGAGGGGCACCTGCCAGCAGGCCCCCACTCATGTCCCACACATGTCCCCCAGCACCCCAACCCCCAGCAGTGAGGGGCACCTGCCAGCAGGCCCCCACTCATGTCCCCCAGCACCCCCACCCCCAGCAGTCAGGGGCACCTGCCAGCAGGCCCCCACTCATGTCCCACACATGTCCCCAGCACCCCCACCCCCCAGCAGTGAGGGGCACCTGCCAGCAGACCCCCACTCATGTCCCACACATGTCCCCCAGCACCCCCACACCCCAGCGGTGAGGGGCACCTGCCAGCAGGCCCCCACTCATGTCCCCCAGCACCCCCACCCCCCAGCAGTGAGGGGAACCTGCCAGCAGGCCCCCAAACATGTCCCACACATATCCCCCAGCACCCCCACCCCCCAGCAGTGAGGGGCACCTGCCAGCAGGCCCCCACTCATGTCCCACACATGTCCCCCAGCACCCCCACCCCCCAGCAGTGAGGGGCACCTGCCAGCAGGCCCCCACTCATGTCCCCCAGCACCCCCACACCCCAGCAGTGAGGGGCACCTGCCAGCAGGCCCCCACTCATGTCCCCCAGCACCCCCACCCCCCAGCAGTGAGGGGAACCTGCCAGCAGGCCCCCCCACTCATGTCCCCCAGCACCCACGTCATGACTATCCTCAATCATGGGCCTCATGGCCACCCACATCACACCCCACACCACCCCAGCCCAAAGACCCAACCAAGTATTGCATCCACCCACAAAGAAATGGCCATTACATGATACAACCCGAATGGCAAGTATGTACATGAACACATGTCCGTCATACACACACAATGGGTGCAAGGGAATGTGAAAACCCATATCATGACACGCATGAAACCAATGAGAGAATACCACACATCGAAGTATGAAACAAAATGCATTGAACACAACATGAATGTAATGAAAAAAAAACACTCAATAATGGGAATAAGAAATAAAATGCAGCATGTCCGGAAAAGAATAAAAAATATGAAATCAGACGCCAAAGAAATTCAAATGAAAATTTGTCCAAAGTCTCAGTCCAACAAAGCAAATCCAAGGGAAAAGAAATATATGAATTCCATTGCGCCATGGTGAAATTAAAATAAAAACGAGAAACATCCACTGTTCAACTATATACAAATCACCAATCCAGGGTCTATGAGCCTAACAAATGAAATGAAACCTACAAAAAACACTACCTAATAAAGAACTATATACAAAAATGTGGTGCATTGTCCAAGCGGCCCAAAATAAACAAAAACAGAAAGGAAACCTAACACTATCTAACTATTTACAATGGCGGCGGGCTAGTCCGTCGGCTCACTTTTTGATGTCCTGGGCCAGGGCATCATCGAACTCCTGCTCAATGTCCTGGAGGCGGTCCTCTTCCATGGCCCTGAGGGCTCGCAGGGACGACGACATTTTCACCTCCAACTCCCTGCGAATTGCCTCGAGGCACTCGGCCCGCCTCAGGGCCCTCCGCATGGAGTTCTCCGCCCTGACCATTGTGAGCTGTGCCTCTTCCGCTCGTAGCCGCTCCGCATCAATGGCGTGGCCCAACCGCTGCCACACGGAAGACACTTGAAATCCGGGGTCCTCCTGCCCTATGGCCGATGCCTGCCCCTCCGATGTTGGAAGGCCCAGAGCCATCATTGCTCCCACCATGTTGCTGCTGCTGTGCCTGTGCCTGCGCCCTGGCTCTTGCTGCCTGCACGTCCTCCTCCGGCTTGGGTGCAGTTGTCGTGGTGGCCACCCCTGCTGGACGTCCGACTCCCGACTGTGGCAGGGATGTGTCCTCCACCAGCCTGGCCGCTGGGTCAGAGGCAGCTCCACAGGGTACCCAGGTGATACATGGGTGGGAAGATGGCATGGAGGACGACTGGCGCGTAGGAGGTTCAGGTGAGGAGGGGGTCGCAAGAAGGTCCAGCACACGGAGGAATCCAGCTCCAGTGACCCGTCCCAGTAGATCAACGTGGTCAAAGAGGCATGCGAGACGACGTGCAGTCTCTCCACGAAAAGACTGCAGGTCACCTCGCATGCCCCGTTGATGCAACGCTATTCCACTTAGGACAGACTCAACACGGTCCGGGATAGCCACGTCCGCAGGGAGAGGAAGGCCAGTTGTTGTGCACTCATCCCCTCCCTGAAAACGGGTCTGGACGCAGGCACCCCTGCTGGTGCCAGATGATGCAGTGACAGGATCAGGGGCAGGAGTACACACAGGCACCTCCGCGGCTGCCTGTGCTGCCTCCTGTCTCTGCCCCTGCACTGCACAACTAGCACCAGTGGAATCCCCACCTCCAGACCCCCGTGTGTGTCCCTTCCACGGCCTCCTCCTCCACCAAACCCCCCACCAACCTGGATGACTCAGTGCCATCTTCCTTTGTTGGACCCTGTGGGGTCTCAGCTGCCCCTTCTGCTGCCGATGAGTCCACCTCTGACCTCTGCCTCTTGGACCTACCCTCGGCAGCTGCGGCCTGGGACGCGGCACCAGACTCCTCACTCCCCGACGAGATAACAATCAGGGAGGGGAGCCGGGCCTTGCGTCTCCGGCTGGTGGTGCGATCCCTGCCGCTGTGCTCCACAGCATCCTCTCCGCCCTCTTCATCAGTTGACGCTGCAGACAGGGAGAGATAAAACACAGACATCAGGGCACTGTACAATGGACTGATACACACATGACAGTTGCACATGAGTGGCAGTGTCAAACTTCAGACATGGCATCACACTCCATGACACACATGTCATTTCAACTCACACACATGAGCATTTCCACAGCAATATTGCACCAGGCAGCAACATCCATACACATACAACAGCCGAAGGTGAGCCTGACATCACATGAAACACAGGGAGTGCACTAGACATGCACACATGCCACCACACTTACATGCATGTCTACATCTCCTCCAACTGTCGCAGTGATGCGATCGCCATACATGTCACATCTGGCATACAGCCTTCTACATATCAGTGTGACGTGCATCCATGTTGCATCACAGTTGCACACTTGTCAAATACACACACATGCACACAGTGCAGATACATGCAGCAGGAACCACCATCCATGTGTGACACCACAACCATGCCAACGTACATACACATAAATTCAAACATGTGCTCCCACACCTGCATTTGCACAGCATGCTTACCAACACATACACCATCGATGTGTCTCACACCTAAGAGGACTCACATGTGGCAGCCTCACGCCCCTGTTCATACACATCCCTACATGGCCCTATGAAAACACATGTGCAACCTGCACACTACTGGCACACCACCACACGCACAGCGTCCAATCAGTATGCATGTACACTTACCACTCGACTCCAGACGGGTCTGCCTCTCAAGGACCTGGATGTGGAGCGCTGGGCATATGTGTTCCAGGACCCTCATTTGGTGGTCGGACAGGTGGCCCCGGCGCCCCTTGGCATCCACTGCCTTCAAGAGGCGCCGGGCCTTGTTGAGGGTCCTGGACCTGAAGTCCTCCCAGCGCTTCTTGACATGTTGTAAGTCGCGGACTGCCACCCCCTCCGCGTTGATGGCAGTCACGATGTCCATCCAGATCCTGGTCCGTCCTTCATTGTCAGCGCGCAAACTTCCAAAGAGGGCATCATACTGCCCCAGGACTTGCTCCACCAGGACACCAACTTCCCTGGCACTGAAGCTGGTGGCCCTCTGCCTCTCTGGCTGGGGGTTGCCAGTGGTGCCAGATGGTGTTGTGCCCGACATGGCAACCCCAGAGGCAGGAGTGGGTGGGCAACTGGGTCCTGGGGCTGGGCTGTGGAGCGATGGTATCCCAGTCGGGAGTCTTCGGTTCCAGCAGGGGTGGTCACAGCAACTGCACCCCTGGCTGACGTGCAGGCAGCAAATGGCAGGGCACATGGGCAGCAGGCAGTCAGGCAGCAGCAGATGGCAGGTGGGAGCGTGCTCGGTGCTCTGGGGGGCAGTAATTCGGCCTTCTGGGCAGGAGAGTGGTCTTCCGTGTGTTGTTGCATGGCCAGCCTGATACGGAGTGATTTGGCGCGTGAAAATCTTGCACGTCAGCGTGTAATTCAAGGAAAGGCCCTTCGCGCGTAAGCGCGTCAGCACACGTACGCGGTTTCATTGGACCAAAGGCCCTTAGCGCGTAAGCGCTTCTGTGACATGACGCGCGCGGATGTTTCCATCAACACGGGTGCATGTTCATCGTACACGTCCAAAAACTGCACGTCCGAGTGTCAGCTCGTGTAATTGGAGGAAAGGGCCTTAGCGCGTACACGCGTAAGTGACGCTGTACGTGTGGGCCGCTTTAAAAGGTACGTGTAGGACCCCATTCCCTTGTACGTGCTTTTCGTGGAGAGCGAGTGGGTGAATTCTGTACTTCTTGTCGGTTCACACGCGATTACTTCACACCGTTTCAAGATCGTACTACCTGTTACCTCTGACAGCGTTCTTTATTTTTTTTGGGCCTGTTTCCTCAAACAGCGTTCACTTCTTCTTTTGTCCTGTCTCCTCAGACAGCGTACAGTTCTTCTTTTGGCGGGGGTGGTGCCTACGCGCACACGTGCATTTTTTTCACGTTCTTTTTCCAGGCAGACGGTGAGTCGCGCACGCATTTACCAACTGTGCTTGCCCCGTGTGTCGCGTACCCCTTCAGAGGTCATTGTAGGCTCCGTGTAACACGCGTACGCTTGTTTTTGTGTTTCTGGGTGCCACAGCGTAGTGCGGGTTCATTTTTCCACACACGTGGTCTACGAGGGGTTGCGTGCACATTACTTTTTGTTTTTGGGGTGCCTGTGCCTTGCGTGACCCGTCATCTTCCCCCAGGGGTCACAGACAGCCTTGCTAGAGCACTAGGGTACGAATTCCATCTAATACCCTACCCCTTTCACCCCCAATTGCCCAGGACAATTGTTTACTGCAACTCCCATACGCGCAACAACATCAGTGCCATGGTTGGGAGGCGACCAAGCGGTAAGGGAGGCAAAGGTGGCCGACCTCCAAAAGGTGGGCGTGGTGGGCGCGGTAGGGGACGTGGCCATGATTTGCAGGGTGCCCCTAGACCCCCATGTGTGGAGGACCATTCAGGGACACCCATGCCCCCCCCCACCATGGTTGAGGGAAACGTGGCTGACACCATCCCAGCTCAGCCCTTGTTGGACCAGCCCATTGTGGCACCTGACCCGGCACAGGATGACTCCCAGGCTGACTTCCAGGTCAGCAAGTCTAAGCCACGTGTGCCGGTGCAAGTTAGTGTCACCAGGCCACGTGGATCTGGGGCAGTGCTGTCATCTGCTGCCCCAAGTAGTCAGGGTGGGGAGGCTGCAGGGGCAGCTGCAGCTCTATCCACCCCAGCTCTGAGTCTCCCAGCCGGGACAGTGTCGGCCCTGGTCCATCAAACTGACGTTGCCCCTGCCAACATCACAATTCAGCCAATGCCTGTACCAAGACCTATGGCCATTGTGCATTCGCACACTCCCAGTACCCAGTCCACCTGCGCTTCTGCCCCTACTGACCAGAGCGGCGCAAGCCACTCAGGCTCTGCTCCACCTTTGAAGAAGAGGAAGAAGGGTGCTCTGACACTACAGGCTGAGACCCCAGACACAGCTACACAGTCCAGCACGTCAAGGAAGCCTAGCTTTAATGACCCCGAACTTGATGCACTTGTGAGCTATGTGTCGGCACATAGCCGTGAAAAGTTGGTGACTGCAGGGTGCAAGACCACACCTAGTCAACGTAGGGCACACTGGCAGACCATCGCGGACCGCATAAGTGCCCTTGGATTTGTGAGGCGCACAGCTGATGATTGCTACAAGTGGTAGAATGACTTGAAACGCAGAGCAAAGAACAAGCTGGCCTCAAATCATGCCGCTACTCTGGTAACTGGCGGTGGGTCTCCACAAGAGGACAACAAACTCACTGGACATGAGTCTGTTGCTGGGACCTTCGTCACAGAGGAACAGATCCAAGGTGTGGGAGATCTACCCGATTACGACGCATTGTCCGGTGAGTGCCCATGCGTGTGTGTGTGTAATCCATGAGTATGTTGTTTGGGTGATGGGTTCTGATTGAGTGCCAGGTGAGGGTGTGTACTCCTGAGTGTTATGGGTCACCCATTTGCTTCCTCCTATACATTCACGTGCCTTGGATTTGGGTATGACTGTATCCCTTCTGCCCACAGTTGCCAATTAGGCCCACATTAGTGCACTTTACCTTGAACTGTCATCCTGCAACTACATTGTTCAGATTTTGTAAGTGTTTATTCAGGCTGATTGTTTCCACTCTCCCATTTTTACTATGCATTTTTCTGCCCTATTGCAACATATGTGCTATGCTTCGGTCATTGTTTACAGCCCACACTGGGCCACTATTTTTACCTGGTTGGTTGTTAATGATTACACCATTCAGGCCGATGGAGTATTAGGCTGCAGAATTTTTTTATTAGGGCCTGTTTGCATGTGGAACATGACAGATGTTTCCTGTAATGTTAAAGTGACCAACCATTGATCAGCCCACAATGACTGTATTATTGGACACTGGATGTGTTTCAGTGTGTGGCACATGCATATTTAGCAACACTATTCAGCATTAATCTTCGCATCATGTTGATGTGACATGGATGTGTGACAGTACTCATTCACTGACATATTGCTGTAGTTTTGTAATTTAACGTGGCTATGCTACATGACATCTGTCTGGTGGCATGTGTCATGTATGTGTATTGGACATGCCACTCACAGCCTGATGTGTGATGCCAGTGCTACCCAACATGCTGCAAATGTGTTGCTTTTCCATCTTGCTCTCCCCAGTGTCTGCCTTTTTTACTCCACTTCCAACTCTTTGACAGTGCATGCATAGTAGGGTATGGTCATGTGGGACATGTGTAAATCGTGTACTGGATCTCTGGCTTGTCACGGCCTATGTGTGTGCTATGATGCTCATGCCTGTTTCCATTTGTTGTCTTTCATGTTTTTGCAGGTGATGACGTACTTGATGCTGTTGAGGTTGAGGAGATGGTGCAGACCCAGGAGGAATCTCAGGCACGACCGGGCACCAGTGGGGGATGTGGTGTGGTGGTGAGTGAAAACCCAATGTTACTGCAGACCATACTGTCCAGGGTTGTCTCTGGGTGCACCTCCCCAGACCTCTATTTAGGTGCTGAATCGGATGATGAGACTTATGTGCTGTCGCAGGTAAGTGTTTCTGGCAGGGATTCTGTTCTGTCCAACCCACCTGCACCAGGGGTAGAACCCTCTATGGGGATGGTAGTGTTGGTAGGTCCGCCTTTGGCAGTCACGGATGCAGGGTCACACTCCACAGCATCTGATCATGTTCCTGGGCCAGCAGATCAGAGGGGGAATGCAGTCCTGCAGCCTCAGGCAGTGCCAGCACAGCAAGGTGCAGATCGCCTTGCCCCAAACAGGTGGGGTGCCCGTCGACGCGGTGGCCGTGCGCCACCAGGCAATACTGTATGGGAAAACTCCATGTACGGTATGGCAACCCAACAGGCAGCATCAGTAGAAATGATGGCTGAGGCAATGGAGAGGGTGGCCACTTCCATTATCCCCCCTGAAAGGCAGATGGAGCAACAACAGCAGGCAACAGACTCCATTTGCCAATCACACAGGGGAGACATGTTGGCGTCCAACAGGGACCGACGGGCGGCACTGGAGACTGCGCAAATCCATATCAATAGAGCCCCAGGGCCACAGGGAATCCCTGAGGGTAGAATTACATAACCTCAGGCAGACTCTGGTTGAACTTGAGGCTTCCAGTAATTTAAGGGCAGAACAGCAGCTGGAACAGCTCACACGTTCGCTCTCAGCTGAGCTGCATGCAAAACGTGAGGAGTTCCGGACATCACGCGAGGCCATGCGTGCATAAATGCAGGCAACCCATGATGTGCTGCATGGGGATCTCCGCATTTTAATCCTCCAGAATCAGACCTTCCAGACCCGCATGCTTGCTGCCATGGAGGACCATACCAGGGCTTTGCGTGGGCTGCCTCCCATAGTGCCACCACCTCCTGATGCAGCAGCAGAGGATGAGGAGAGCGACAGCAGTTCTCCCACAATGGCATAGCCGTGCAGGCCATGAGCCCAAGGAGGTATTTCTTTTTGTTGCAACATCCACGCAGGTGGGTGTTGGTGTGCACCCTGTCCTCGAACCTCCTGGGTGGCCTCCCCATGCCCCCCGTCCCCCAAATGGCTATTTTTGATTTTTTTTTATAGTGTGTTGTCTTGTGTGGCTCCCGTGGGCATCCACTGTATTCCGGCTGGGCACATGCAAGCTTGTCCTGAGTTTGGGTTAGATGCTTGGGTTCGTGAGACACACACCCCTCCTGCTTCCCATGTCCATGGGCTTGCAAAGGGTGTGACCAAGTGACAGTGAATTACACAGTGACGTTGGGCTCCCATGAGCTGTGTGGGCAGTCTGTAGTCAATACTGTGTAGACATCCCTAGTGGATATTGTTGTTGTATTGTACACTGCATGGTGTATTGATATGTGCTTGTGCATCCATGTCTTCCTCCTAATTTGCAGGTTCCTTCCTCATGTCTTCACAAGGCTGTCTACTTTGCAGATGCAGTTCATGTTGTATGCAGTACACTGAGACATTTGCGTGGCAGCAACACTCTACAGTTGGAACGGGTCGATGTGCTGGCGTATTCAGGTTGTAAGACTACCACTACTTGAACTTAGTACTGTCATGTTTTTGCATTTTTCCATGGTGTGTTGCAGCATTGTGTTGGTGGTAAGTATTTGGTAATGTGTGCTGTTAGTTATACATTACTGGGAGCCTATTGTGTGTGGGCAGTTTCCATTAGGGACAGTGTACTTTGTGACACTTGTGTCAGGTCTTGTGCATTGCTTTGTTTAATTTCACATTGCATGACATGCCAAGGTGTGTTTGGTTGTGGAGCTGAGCAGGGGTTGGGAGACATGGCGCTGTTCTCATGTTGTATTTAGCAAGGGGGTAATGAATTTAGCAGCATAGATGTATGTCTTTTGATGACACAGCATTGGTGGTGTTTGAGTAGGTAGGGATGCACACAATGTAACACTTCCAGGTGACCAATCCCAGGCTGGTATGGTTGTGACAGTTGACTGTCCCTTATGTCATCATCATTGATTGTCAGCTGGTATGTGCCAGGGCTGTGTGCACTCCACAGGGGTGTGATTTTAGGTGAAGTAATTAGCCACCAGCTGCGTACGGGCTGCCTCACCACATGCCCTTTCCCCTCCCATGCGCAGCGGGCGTGCATGTGATTGGGGATCTGGGGGCACCACCATGCCCACCGGCAGGCCCCGGCGTGTTGCAACGTTGTGCAGGACACATGCTGCCACTATGATCCTGCACACTACTGGGGGAGCGTATAACAGCTGCCCACCAGAACGGTCAAGGGAGCGAAAGCGTTACTTGAGCACTCCGAATGTGCGCTCCACTATGCCTGGGTTGCAATATGGGCTGTGTTGTATCTTACCTCGGGTGGTGTGGTGGGGTTCCGAATGGACGTCATCATGTGGGTGCTCAGAGGGTAGGCACTGTCCCCTGGGGAGGTGGTGATGGGTATCATTAGTAGGGTTGTGACATTACTCAGTATCTGACATGCATGCATGTGGAGTGGCATTTATACTCACCAAGCAGCCATGTATCGCCATGCCGCCCAGCTTCTAGGTCCCGGTTTAGGGTTGACATTCTGTAAATGAAACTGTCATGGGTGGACCCTGGATAGTTGGCATATACTGAGGTGATGATTCCCTTGGCATCACATACTACCTGCACGTTGATGGAATGCCAGTGCTTGCGGTTTCTATAGATGTGCTCAGATGCCCTGGGGGGACGTAGAGCCACATAGGTGCAATCAATGGGACCTAGCACTTTGGGGAATTGTGCCACCCCGTAGAAATCTTGGACGGCAGCCTGCCTTTCTGAAGGTGTTCTGGGCAGGTATATGTGCCTGCGGACTGATGGGCGTGCAGTCATGATGGCCAACACCTGGTGTAGGCAGCGTGACTGCGTGGCCTGTGACACCCCCCCCCACTATAGCACTTGTCCGCTGAAATGATCCAGTGGCCAAGAAGTGTAGTACACCGAGGACCTTCTCCAGGGGGCTGAGTGCTTGGGAGCACAGGGTGGGTGATGTGAGGTCATCCTCCCACTCAATCACCAGGTCGAGTATCATGTGAGGTGGAATCCTGTACCTTCCATACACCTGGTCATCAGGCATTCCAAAAAGGCTGGTTCTGGGTGTAAAAATTCTGGGCCTGACTATCCTACTCCTCCTCCTGCGCTATCCCACGACCACTGCTGCTAGGAACGGTATGTTCATCTTGGCATCTGAGCTTGTTTGTTGTTTGCGCGCACTTTTATGCTGCGCGGGTCCACGTACGCCTGCTTCCTGCTGGCGTACGTGTTTCCGGATTACGCATCTTTTTTGGTGCACGCATTAGCCCCGTTTGGTTCCATGAATACGTGTTGTAGACTCGCGTGTGGACGTTCCGCGCATTTGCCTCCTGTACTTCCCCCGTGACACCCACATTTTCACGCGTTGTTCCCCATTCCGCGTGTTACGTCCCCTGTTCCGCCTACTTTTGTTGTGTGCGCTGCGCTAGGTGCGCTTTTGCTGTGCGCTTAGCACACGCTGTTTGGAGACGTGTGCGCCAGCGTGAGCCACACAGAATTTTAGCACACATCCAGGGATTTACACGCGCACGGACTTCCATGAATCGCTGTGCGCAGGTTTCGCTGTGATTTTCGCACTTGCGCTGCGATTTGCACGCTTTCGCAGAAAATTTCAGCGCACATTAATTCCATGAATCGGCCCGTATATATATTCAGGAACAACCAAAAATCATTTACAGAAAAGCGAAAACAGTCAAAATGTATTTAACCCTGTCATTACTTCCAGTAAGGCGACAAGAAGTGACAAGAACTTTGCTTGGCACAGAAGTAGCAGGATTTAGAAAATGTGGCACGTGCACAAATATGCTCATGCAAGTACAAAGACTTTTCAGGACGCAAGAGGAACCTGAATCAGATTAAATGATAATATAAATTGCAGATCAAAATACATAGTATATGCAATAATATGCACATGCGAACGGCTGCACATTGGAAGCACTATACGTGAAGTTAGAATTCGAATTCGAGAACATCTTTCAGCAATGGGAAGCCAGGACGTGTCACTACCTTTGGCTTTGCATTGGCAATAATCACATCAAATGGAAAACAAACAGAATCTCAGATTTATAGGTTTGCAGAAAGTTAAATTGGGAAGAAGAAGAGGCAATTTGGAACGTTTATTGCGGCAAGTTGAAGCAAGACTAATCTACAAGTTCAGAACGATTGAACATGCTTTAAATAAGGACAATGAAATGTTTCATTTTCTGTAATTTTCTGATTGTAATTATCATGTTTCTTCTAATTTGGAACAGAAAGACAACAATTTAACTTCATGTTTTTTTTTTTTGCGCCTGTATTAAGTCCATGTATTTGTTGACTTACATGTACCGTTTGAATTCAGTACGTAACTCATATAACTTATTTGAGGATCACACTTGTTAATGGGAAGTCAGGCACTTCTTTGATGGACAAGTATAAGTCCAATTGTGACAGGAATTATTCTTGTAATCAACTAGGACTAATATTAATAGTGAGCTCTGCGAGAAATGTATGCTTTATAATATCAGGGCTTTTCTAGTTACATTGTAACAATAATAGGATGAGAAATACACTTCTATTGGATATGATATAAATATAATACTGTATTTATTCATGAATATCAATAACAGTGGACAAGGGGAGGATTGTATGTCTTACAACTTTAAGGCTGGTTACCAGGCGTTTTTCATCTATACTAAAAGTCCAATATGACATTTAAGGCACATCGATTGGAGGCGATGCAATCTGTACATAGAATTCTATTTTGGTCTCAACCAAACATCACTGGGGGATTCACGCCTTCACCAAATTATAGAAACACTCGGGATGTTTATCACAACGCATGAAAAAGAGCAGGTTAACATGCATATACACATAGATTTACTTAGTGAGGCATATAGGAATAAGGCATCCTACCATATGATGAACTTTAATTACGATTATAATGTAACATTTATCATATTTTCCAAATGCATATAACATGCAATGTGATATTTTGAGCACATCACAGCTTATCAATATTATTTGATCAAATAGAATCAATTTCTGACCCCTTTAAAATGGCGGCCGTTCGCTGGACCGAGCAACAGAGGAAGGACTTCCTAAATTCCCATGGGAACTCTGATATTTACCTATCCCGAACCACTGCGCCGGCGTTTGGAGAGACGAGGCCGACGTGCGTAACTCGAAGACACACTTGTTCAAGGTAAGCCGATAGAGGGGACATGGTTTGACTACGGGGTGGACGTAATGGAACGGGAGACACCATTATGATCTTATCTATCAATTAATTACGAGTGAAAACAGAATCACTGAGATTATATAAATTAGCTATAACTATTACTTTAATACGATACGAACGGTACTGTATTAGTATTTTTGGGTAAACCATGCAGCATCAGATAGGGACATCTCACTTTTATGATTTTGTCTTTTACGAGGTATTTTTATATGCACATGGAATGCCCAGCCGAACGTGACAGATAGATTTGGATGAGTTAGATTGGTTTATAAGTATACATTATGTATATGATTGACAACATGACGGCACATTGAAGAACCCAATAACACAAAAAGTATATATTTTAGTAGGGATTGTAACCCGAGACTTTGCAGAGTTTTAGGCTGGATTATAGCCAGATGATAATAATTTCCAGACCGGGTAAGATTACATTTCAAGTCTTTATTGATAAACACATACAGGCCACGTGTGTACATGGATTACAATGTCTGTTATTTTCAGTATGATGCACTTTCATGTGAAAAAGTGGACATTTCTCGTATTGCTCACTTTCTAATTTACGGGAACCAAGTTATGCATTTTGTACAAAATAATTGCACTCTTATGCGAATAAGTGGTAATTTCTCCTAATGCACATTCTCTAACTCATGGAGAACCAAGCCATGTATTTTGATTAGAATAACCATATAGAAATGGAATAACTAATAGCCAAAGCTGTGATACTGATGAATCATGAATATTCTATATGATTATCACAAAGAATTTTATTTTGTTTTCTTTTTTCTTATCTTTATGTCAATCCCATTTGTTCCAACCCTCTCCCCTCCTCCTTTTCTGTCTTAATGTATGCTATTGAATGTATGCGTATACAAACATGTTGTGAATAATGTGCATGTATGTCAAGATATGTGATTGGAACATATGCCCTATTATTTTGAAAAAGACTTTGGTGAAGCCAAAATATGTGTCAATAAAAACAATAAAAAAGGGCACTAAAGTGATTTGCTTAAAACTTACAAATACAAATCCTTGAAAATGGACCCTGTGGGGCGCAATTACTTTGTGTGAAAACAAAAAAAATCATATAAAAGAATATTGGAAGAACTATCATGAGAGATGTCATGGAGGAATGCATTGCTATACATACCATAATATTACACAGTTTTTCAGTGTATATGAAGGAACTCATGGGCAATCGTAGCCATTTTCTGCACCATGGCTCATGGAAGTGTAACCTTCAAAATCTTTCCATGTTACATAGTGACAATATTAATGCATTCGTTTTAGAGTGTCAGGCACGACGAAACATGTAAGAAGTAGCTACCATTGCCTTTATAACTACATATTTGCCCTACTGCACAGACACCATGAAGACAGCATAATGCATACAAACGTGACCATATGCAAGGGACTTAAAGTAAGTATTATCAGAAACTTTTCATAACATAACGGTTTATCTTCATGCACAGAAACCAGTGCTGTGTTTTACGCTTTCCTCTTCCCCTATATGTATCATATAATGTGAAAGAACCATTAAGGAAGGTGTGCAAGAGCATATGAGAAGGTTGCTGTACACAAATATAGAACCTTTTCAATGGTTTGTTCATAACTTTTTTTTTAAGCTTTATTTTCAGTTTAAATATTACAATGTTACTTGAAATACCAACAAGATTACAAAAATTATATACATAATTACAAAACAGTATATAAACCCCCCCCCCCCATAGTCACGCAGTTGACATCATATAATATGAAATTGTCAGATTCAATACAATGCTAGACATTTTCTGCAAATCTTCATAAATAATCCACTCTTCCCTTGTTTCCTATATAAAAAACTTTCCACATCAGCCAGGTTATGCATTTCATTCAACCACACTTCCTTTTTTAAAGTAATATTTGATTTCCAATTCATTAGGATGACTTTTTTTCCAACCATGGCACCTCTAAACAACCACAGCAATATAATAGATGAGGTACCCCAGTACGTCGCTGGCAAGAGGGGAAGCAACTAGCAACAAAGCACAAGAATCAGCGGATATACAAGCAAGTACACTGAAAGGAGCACAATCCCACCAGCGGAGTCGGGAACGGATCCTCAATCAACCCCTCAGATCACTGCACATGAATCACAACAGTATTATTTAAATACATTTCTTTATTAGATTACAAACATTAAAATGATTATTAAATAAGTTAGGGCTCATACATGAATAAGAGTAAATATATGACATACAATTATAAACACAAATAAGTGCATAATGTGAAGCAAATACTAATTTCCAAAAAAGACTGCTAAGAACCCAATGCCAAATCACAAATTTGAGAGCGATCACAATCATCCCCAAATATATCTGGATCAGTGCCAGTGAATTGGACACACTCGGGAGACGGGAATCTCTCGAGTGAAAAATTCTGGTCAACTGAACAAGTCTGAATGATTTAGAAATACATTCATAGGCTGGTTAAATCCTAAAAACGGCAGGAAAGAGGATTCGTTATTTCCAAATGTGGCAGTTCAATAATAGAACAAACAGGAAACTGAAAAGCATCACAAACCCATACTCTAAAAATTCTAACATGGGATGCAATACGTCAACTACTGCGGTGACATGCAAATTAGAACACAAATACATGAAAACAATATAGTAAGCATGGCACCATAAAACAAGTAGTTTCGATGGAAAGCACATCTAGCTGAATTGCAGATGATGTCCATCTTCGTCAGGACGTGGCATTCCCGTGTATACATTCTTGAAAATTCATCTGTGTCTTTAATACACCTACACAAAAGTTACACATTAAAAAACACCCTTTCTACTGGAATTTTTGATCTGAAAACAAATATGAAGATAATAAAACCTAAATTGAAGAAGAACATACATGTAAACAATACAATCATTCATACATCATTCTTATATATAAAAAACAAGTGATCTGAAAATCCCGAAAGAGGACCGGTCCCTCAACGCTAGGTCAGGACATGCAAAGTGACTAGGGGGAGAAAATCTAATTATCGTGATCTCAAACCCTTCGGGGGTGGGCCCAGGAGCCTGACAAGAAGTCCAGGAAGTAACAATCCGGCCATACCGAAGACAAATCTCAAATGAATTCAATCTGTAATAATATAATAAAAAAGAAGAATGACCACGTGTGGTCATGAAATTTCTGTAGAAGAGCTCGAGTGAGATAAAAGGAGCCCAAAGAAAGGGTAAAACTTAGCTCCAAATTAAACAGACATCTGAAACCCAAGATGAGACCACCAGTGTGATGGAAATAAACCACCAGTATTAGGAATAAGTGATAAAGAAGAGAGAAAACCCTAGACTCCAGAAACAGATGAGAATAGTACATAAACAGCATCCGAAATGTTCTCGGTATACTCGTGCACAAGTCACATGAAACATCATTGTGCTCACCTATAATCAAAGTTACACCTGTCAATCGAGTACCATCAATTGGTCTTTCCTTGGTCTGTGGTACGGCCTCAAATGCACGAGCAGTTCAGGATTTCTGTAGGTTCCCAAAAGAGGTGAACCTCACAATGTCATTCAGGACTAAACAAAGTCTATGGAATAATGGCAGACACAAAAAGCTGGTAAGTCATTTAATGTGCCCCAAATGTGATTGTACATAAACTTACTTTGTACATGTAAACCGACTATATGAGAAAAAGGAGAGAAAGAAAGTCAGTCCGGCTTACTAATCCAAATCAGTTTCCTCTGCCAATAACATAACATAAAAATAGCATCGCCAGGCTGTGTAAAGAAATAATAAGAATTGCACGGTCAAAGGAGATCGTAAAATACCCAAATGAGCCTAGTCCAAGACCAGAAGCAAAGAAAATTCTGTCTAGCTAGCGGTTGTGGAACACTCACCTCTACAAAAAACGCCATAAACGCCAGTGCAGGAAGTCGGAAACCGAACTTCCCGCGTTTGTGTTCAACTGGAGTTAAATACGCCAAAGGGCATGTCAAAGTTGGCGTCACGAGCGTCTCAACTCGAATGAGCCATATGCGCGGCAGGGCGTGTCTAATATGACACCACGCGTCATACGCGGTAAAGGAAGCTGAGCAAAGCATTACAGCCTTAGGGGCATAGCGGGTCTGCCGTCTCAAACGAAACGACCCGAAATTATCCAATGCACCGAAAAACACGTTTAAAGTGACACAATGAATCGTACAATAAAACAAACCAAAACGCAAGGCTGCGGCTTGCAGAGAACCAATACACATGAATCACGTGACATAACACGTGGTCCAATATAAACAAGCTCAAAAAAGCGCTTGTATTAAATTAGGAGAGTGTGGTAGACAGTGTACACAAACCGCATTGCCACGGTTAACGACCAGAAACACATACTGTCCCTGAATTGGGTACGGTGGAGTGCCCAAAACAAGACAATAGATGCAAGGCAGAAAACCACAAAGATAGCCAAATGGCTAAAGGGCCAAAAAGCTGGCTCTCAAGCTACGGGTCCGAGAACTACCTTGGCATCAGCGGTCTATTGAGATAGCGCATGCCATTCTTCCTGGGCATTCAGGCCCAGTATATGACTTTGTGTGTTGAATATCCACCACCGTTCCCTTCGGGATAATTTTGTGGCTATGGCCTAATGGTCTGGTCCCATGACTTTTTCTAAGCACCACCAACGTAAATTTTCACAGTCATGTTGATGTTCGACAAAGTGAACAACTAGAGGTGAAGAAAAATTGCGAGTCCTAATTCTGGACTTATGCTCAGAGATCCTCAATTTAATGGGTCTAGATGTTTTCCCTATTTATGTCTTGTCACATGGACACATAATCACGTAAACCATGTTTTTGGAATTACATGTGGTGTGATCCCTAAGTTTCCAGACTCTATGATTGATGGTAACAGTGTTGGTAGCTGTAGTGGATCCGCTCTCAGGAATGTGGGGTAAACTATCCAAGAACAATTCTTCTGACCCAGATTCCCCTTCCTCCTCACCTGTCCTTGATTCCTCGGATGAGTCTTCGGAAGATATCTCCCTTCGGCTTCTCCAGGCGTGCTCCGGCTTTTTTGGATGAGTCTTAGGAAGAGCCCCGCCGGAGGCCACCCTGCCTACTAGCAGCCAGCCCGGCAGTGGGGGCCTCCAGGGGGACCGCCCCACGACCAGGGAAAAGCAAGGCTGAAAAACCCTGGGACGATGTTAAACTGCGGTTCTTGAATGCAGTCGGCCTCGTGAGACGAAATTGGCGCATCCAGTCTTTCCAGAAGGTATTGAAGGGGAAAACGCAAATGCGTGTTAACAGATGAGTAGTAGAAATGCAAGGTGAGAGTAAGTAGGCTCGGAGTGGAAGAACGCTCCGAAGGAAAGCGGAGCGTAGAGGAGGGGCAGAATGGCGGTCGGTAGAACAGAACGAACTGCTAGGAGAAAGTGAGGTAGAAGGCATGGAGTAGACAAAGCAATAAGGCAGCGTGAACCACCAGAACAGTGGACGGAGAACAAGCGTGTATACCCAAAGAAGGAGGGTTGCAATGCATCGTCACTTAGGCGTGACGCGTATTTGTACGTGACGCGCCGTAAACAACTAGAGCGCTGCATTAGTTTCCACTCAGTAGCCCTTCTTCCATTTCCGCCATAGTTTCCAGGGACGGCGGATCGTGACATCCGCACTGGCAACAATTGCCACATGGGTAGTTCCCAGTAACCCTTTCCATTCCCCACATCTCGGTGATGGTTTTAGGTGCCCGGGTGGTCTGCAGTCTGTCTGCCTGAGATAACCAACTCTTCAAATTCCTGCCCTTTTTAAAGGCATACATAGGATGTTCCAAATTGGACATATTCATTTGAAGTAGATGCCAATGCTTGGCGATTACCTTCTTAATTTTGGCATGGTGAGTGCTATAAGTCATAGCGCAAACCATGCGTGATTGGTTCTGGGTATTGCAAGTGTTTTTGGCCAACAGTACTTCGCGATGTTGGTGTCTTGCCCTTTTACGGGACTGTCGCAATATGTGAGCTGGATAACCTTGCTGAGATAATCTGTTCTCTATAATGTTAGATTGAGACACAAAGTCTTTCGTAGTCGTGCAGTTCCTCCTGGCTCTTAGAAATTGACCGTAGGGAATGCTTTCCCTTAAAGATTGCAGATGAAAACTATCAAAGTGGAGGATCATGTTTCGGTCTGTAGTCTTGCGGAAAGATCCACAATGATAGCACCGTCCTGAGTTTTAAGTATCAGATCCAGAAATGAGATCAACATACTATCTGCAGACATAGTAAACTTGAGGTGGTCATTCAATGAATTGATCCTAGTCAGAAATTGTACATGGTCTCCCTTAGTTTTGTCCCACACGATAATAATATCGTCTATGTATCTTTTATAGAAAAGAATTGATTGCAAAAAGGGATTTGAGATGTCAAATATGGAGACCTTCTCAAAAGTCCACATAAAAAGGGTTGCGTAATTTGGGGCAAATGCTGCACCCATCGCAGTACCTTTAACTTGTAAGTAGAAACTCTCTTTAAACCTAAAGTAGTTCTTGGTCAGGGCAATTTTAAGCAGATCCACAATGAATTCACTTGGAACCAACTGAGGATCATCTCTGAGGTCCAAGAAGCATTTGATAATGGGCAATGACTCTGGCTGAGGGATATTCAAATATAATGATTCAACGTCAAGTGTAATGAACAAGTTTTTGTCTGGATCATAAGGTAAACCTTCCAATTGCACAATGGCATTGGTGGTATCAGCCAAATAGGTAGGTGTACTGGCTGCCAAGGGTTTAAGAAAGTAATCGATATATTTTCCTAAAGGTTCTAAAATGGAACCACAAAGGGACACTATTGGTCTACCCGGGGGATTAAGTATATTCTTGTGGATTTTTAACAAGATATAAAACAAGGGAACACGTGTTCCTTTACCAGTAAGGAATAGGAATTCTTTGATGCTCAAAATCTCTGCATCTTTAGCCCGTGTCACCAGGGCTAAAATTTCACTTCGTATGGTATCTGTCGGGTCCCCCTTGAGTTTAGAGTAAAACATGCCATTGTCCAGTTGTCTTAATACTTCCGAATCATAAAAAGATGCATCCCAGACAACCACCCCTCTGCCTTTGTCGGCCTGTTTGATAATAATGGAAGTGTCTCTTTTGAGTTCTTGCAGGCAAGACCATTCTTTTTTGGAAAAGTTGTAACATCGATTCAACTTAGAGTCACCTTGGACTGGAAAGATAGAGTGAAAATCACGAAGCACAGCGTGTTCAAAGGTGATCGTTTCACTAGAAACCATCTGAGATGTAGGCATGAAAGTGGATTTAGGCTTAAACAGAGTATTGTTGTTTTCTAAATTGCTCCCCTTTGTACCGAAATGGTCTCTCAGCCGGATTTTTCTGAAAAAGCTGCGGAGTTCTAATTCAAGATCCATCTGGCTGGGATTCTGCATGGGGATGAAAGAGAAGCCTTTCACGAGCACTGAAATTTCGTTGGTAGTAAGTATCCGTTTCGAGATGTTATAGACTGCCGATGCATTGGTTAACGTTGGTACGACCTCCTCCTTGTCTGAAACATATTCTCTATAGGCGGGGGTCTGGCATTGGCGGGAGGAAAAGGGAGGTTCAGGGGAGGGAAGGCCTGGTAGGGGCCCTGAGGAACATACATAGGCATCTGCATGTACTGTTGGTAAGGCCAATTCTGGCATCCTCTTCTACCTCTACGTGAGCCTCTATTCCATTGGCGACCTCTTGGGCTGCGTGTGTTTTGGTTAGGGAAAGAACCAGTCCCATCTGAGGAATTATCTGAGAAGGTAACTCTTTTTCTATAATGCTGTTGGCCCTGATTGGGATAATAAGGGTCATTCCACAGGCCTGGCCCTGCATAGTCGGGGCTCAAATAGGGGTAGGCAATCTCCTTAGAAAAGGTGGAAATGTCTTTGCTGAGTTTATCCATCTTTTTAGCAGTGGTAAGTTTGATAAACTCTTTAGTATGCTTGTCTATCAAGTCAAGCTTTTCTTTAATATTTAGGATCGTCGTGTCTAGGGCAAATACAGCTTCAGCTTCATCGATTTCATTGCCGACGAGTATACTCTTCTTGAGGGCCGTATTGATAGTTAATAGCATCCAATCTTTACTGCATTTGGTGCCTACCCCCGAGAAAGCGGTTTTGTATTCTAGATCGTCGACAAAAACACAAGGTTCATTCCTCACGAAGAGTCCCTGTGGTATAATGTTTTTCTTTAGATATTCAGTAAGTAAATGCCCATGCATCTCGGTCCTAAATTTCTTCTTTCTCAATTTAAGGATGCCTTCGTTAGTAAGACCTGTATTGGATTCCTCTCCTGTGGTCTCAGTTAATGACTCAAAGAAAGATGGCACACGAATGGCTTCTGCTAATTGTTCATCGCTGAATGAGTAATTGTCTGAAGCAGCCATAATAAAGATAACACAAGTCCAAAATAGGACAAGACAATATAAAATGAAAAATCAACACAAAAAGCAAAAAGAATTACAAAAGCATTTTTAGGATTTTTAACCAGCCTATCAATGCATTTCTAAATCATTCAGACTTGTTCAGTTGACCAGAATTTTTCACTCGAGAGATTCCCGTCTCCCGAGTGTGTCCAATTCACTGGCACTGATCCAGATATATTTGGGGATGATTGTGATCGCTATCCAGTTTGTGATTTGGCATTGGGTTCTTTGCAGTCTTTTTTGGAAATTAGTATTTGCTTCACATTATGCACTTTATTTGTGTTTTTTTAAAAAATATATATTTATTAGTTTCATTACAAACAATAACAGAGTAAAACAGGTATCAGTGGAGATGATTGAGCATATCAGAAGAAAAAATTAAATCCCCAACTATGCCCCACCTCTCCCTACCTCCCCTCCCCCCCAAGACCACAGTAAGCACTAAGTTCGTCAAGAGTCCATGCTCGGGCCTGGGTCGCTTTCCCCAGCTGTCTCGCTCTCCTGTGATTCAGGGTACAACAAGGGTACAGTTAAGGCCACCCAGCGGTGTAGCTCTTCGCTGGAGTCAAGCCTCTGCACTTGGATCGCAGTCTCCCATGCCGCGGTTTCCGCAGCGATCCACTTTGTAAGGTCCCCCCACCATAGGGGCATAGGTGGGCCTTTGGGGCTCTTCCACCCCATGGCAATGCGCCTTTTGGCAGTTATGTAAATAAGGTCTCTCAGCCTGTTGAGGGGTTTGTTCTCCCTGCTGCGCCTAAACCTGCCCAAGATGCATGCCGAGGGCTCGTCCACTTCGATGTCAATGTCTGCACCGGCCACTCTATCCCTCACTTGAGTCCAGAATTCTCTAATCACTGGGCATCCCCAGATCATGTGGGTCATGCCTACCTTGGGCTCGCTGCATTTGGGGCATGATTGGGTGGTCGCACCAGTGAATCTGGATATGGCTTCCAGGGTGAGATACGCTCTGTTTGTGACGTACAGTTGAATGAGCTGTAAGCGGTAGTTCCGGGAGATTTTTTTATGGTAGTGGGTTATATCGCCCCATGCTTTGTCCTCGAAAACCAGATTCAGTTCGGCTTTCCATTTGTCTCAGCATCTGAGGTCTTCTTTGGTGGAGCCCCATAGTAAGGCCTCGTAAATACGTGAGGTTTCGTGGCCCCCCTCGGCGGCATTAAGAATCGTTTCAATGCATTCGTTTTCGTCATTCAGGTCGCCAACGACGGGCCACCTGCTAGTTAGGGCCCGTATAACCGCTCTGTGCAGGAGATATTGCCCGGCCAGGAGGCCAGTGGCGTCACTAAGGTCAGGAAAGGCTAAAACCGTCTGCTCCTGGATCAGGTCCCAGAGCGTGGCCACCCCCAGGGGCTCCCATTGAGTACGGGTCTCAAGTTGCCCCCAGGAATGGTTAGACATGAGTGTAGCAATGGGGATCTGTGGGGAGTATGGGTCTTCAGACCCGACCAGTTTGCAGGCCCTTTTCCAGAGTCGGTGTCCCAGCTTGACGAGGTAAGGGCAGTGTTCGAGAGCCCCCCTCTTGGTCCACAGCAGATCCCTGAGTAATAGCTGGGGGAGGGCCGGTTGGAGGAGGCAGGTGTCTGTTGTGCTCTTGTCGGCCATCCACCGCACAATGTGTCTCAGCTGGCTGGCTAGGAAGTAAAGTTCGAAATTGTGGATCTTCAGCCCACCCCTCTCGTATGGTCTCTGGAGGGTCTCCAACGCCAACCTATGCCTGCCTCCCTGCCAGAGGAAGCCCCTACAGAGTTTGTTGAGGTCTTTAAAGAATGCCGGGAGGATGTAGAAGGGAATGTTAGTGAAGTAGTGCAATAGGCGGGGTAGGGCGACCATCTTAAGGAGGCCCGCCCTCCCGGCCACCGAGAGCGGAAGCCGCCCCCAAAATTCCATGGACTTCGAGAGGGAGTCTTTGGCCCTTACGGTGTTAAGTATATGTTCCGTGCCGGGGGTCCGATGTATGGTTATCCTCAGATATTTAAAGGATGTCGCCTGCCATTCAAGATCTAGGGGAGGGAGGGACCCATAATGATCACTGTGTAGTGCGGCTAGGGGGTAGAGGCAAGATTTATTTTTGTTAATCTGGATCCCGGTATGCTTATGAAAGCTGTCCAGGGTTTCGAGAATGTAGGGTAGGAGGTGTTCGGGGTCCTGCAAATATAAGAGGATGTCGTCCGCGTACATGGAGACGAGATGAGTTGTCCCATCTATGGTGATGCCCCATCTCCATATTCCTGTCTCAGGTAGGCTGCTACAGGCTCGGCTGCGATGATGTACAGCATGGGGGATAGGTGGCATCCCTGGCGGGTGCCTCTGTGCAGGGACCATTTCGCAGGAAAAGGTTCTATTAGTTCGGACTCTTGCCGTGGGGTTGGCGTAAACCAGCTGGGTCCATTTTAGAAATACGGGACCAATTCCCATCTTTGCCATGGTAGCATATAGCCATTCCCACCTCACGGAAGCGAAAGCTTTGGTGGCGTCCAGTGATGCCACCGCAAGTTTCTGTGGTCTTCCCTCGGTACTATAAATAACGTGATGCAGCCTATGCAGGTTCTCAGTAATGGATCGTCCGGGAACGTATCCGGTCTGGTCTTGATGGATCAACAATGGGATCACCCTGCGCAGTCTGGAGGCGAGCAATGCAGTGAGGATCTTGCAGTCTACATTTAGCATGGAAAGGGGCCTGTATGAGGCACAATCTGCTCCGTCCTTCCCAGGTTTGAGTAAGGGTATTATCACGGCCTCGCTCAGGGAATCCGGGAGGGCGCCACGCTCGAAGGCCTCGTTATAGACCTGGGCCAGTATAGGGGCGAGAGTTTCCTCATAGGTTTTATAGAACTCCCCCGGGAGGCCATCGGAGCCCGGGGTCTTCCCAGCCGGTAGCGTTCTGATCACCACCTTGACCTCATCGGGAGTGATGGGCTCGAGAGTCTCGGCCATATGCGGGTCTAGTTTTGGCAAATCGATGACGTCAAGGGCGCCCTCGATCCCCGTGTCCGGGGGGGGGTCTCAGAGTACAAATTATGGTAGAAGCTGGAGAAGACCGAGTTGATTTCCAGTTGGGTATGCACAGTAGTGCCATCTGGTGCGAGTATGTGGCATATGGGCGGCCTGGGGGTTTCCCTTTTGTAGAGCCAGGCTAAGAGTTTCCCGGGCTTGTCTCCCAGGGCATGGACTCTCTCCGTGTGTTTGGCTTAGCTTAGGTTACCAAGGGCTTCCCAGTGCTTTAGGCAGGTTTGTCTAAGATCAGAAATTTTAAGTAAATGATCGGGAGATGAGTCAGCCCTGCCCTCGAGGGTGTGCAGGTCTCCCTCGGCCTGTTCCAGCAGGGTTGTGATGGATCTCTGGGCGCCCCCGGCTGCTGCGATCATCTCACCCCGCTTGACCACCTTATATGCCTCCCAGGCGGTGCCTATGTGTTTAACGCTGTGTAGGTTGTTCTCCCAATATTCTTCGGTCTCGTCTCCAATGTGCTCTCTGAATGATGTATCAAGTAGCGCTTCGGCTCTTAATCTCCACGTGGGTATGGGGGGTCTAGGCGGGAACACCTCCCAGGTAACCAGCAGGGGAGAATGATCGGACAGTACCCTCGGCAAGTAATGCGCATCAACAAACATGGACTGCTGTGTCTGGCTGAGAAAGAAATAATCTAACCTGGTATGCACGGCATGTGGGGGAATAGAAGGAGTACTCACGTTGCCCCAGGTGCTGGTCCCTCCAAATATCACTTAGTTGTAGCTGGTGGACTAATCTGGAAAGTATTTTGGCCGGAGGGGAGGGGCGGTCGTGTTTGTCGTCGGATCTATCCAGCAAAGGATCGAGGGTGCAGTTATGATCGCCCCCCCATATCATAATTCTGTCCATATACGGGGTGAGTCGTGTGTAGAGGGAGTGGAAGAAGGTAGTTGCGTCGTGGTTGGGTGCGTAAGTGCTGACCAGGCACAGTTCTTTACCCTCAATGGAACCACAAACCACAACCATTCTCCCCTCGTTGTCTGATTTGGTGCTGGTGAGCCTGAAGGGGACCGTGGGGGCAATCCAGATCAGGACCCCTCTGGCATAGGAGGAGTATGTGGAACCCACTAGGGTGCCGCGCCAAGTTTTGGCCAAGGCGTCTAGCTTTTTGGCAGACAGGTGAGTCTCTTGGAGCATGGCGATTCCGACCTTGCATCTCTTCAAGTAGGACTGGACGCGTCGTTGTTTGACAAAGCTGTTCAGGCCTCTAACGTTCCATGTGACGATCTTAACTGTGTCAGCCATAGTTGTTGCGTAGTCGGACGAGTGGGGCCGGCAGGACTCTGAGTCTTATTGATGCTGAAATGCTTGACGAGTGCTTCCGTGGTCTTGGTGATTCTCGTTTGCGGTTCCCAACTGTAGTAATAACTCCCCGTTTCCCACCCTCTCCCCTTCACTGTAAACAACCCAAACATAGAACTAGCCCAGCGAGGTTACCCTCGTTATGACAATCCTGTTTCCGCTCCATAGGACCCTGCATGGGTCACTAGGTGCCCTACGGGTGGGTATGTACACCCAAAAAACAAGAAAGGAAAGAAATTTCCAGGGGGAGGAGTGGACCATGACTCGAGTGTCTCCATATCAGGATCCGTTCAGCTGAGTAGGGGGCTCATTCCGCCTGCCAGTGATGGGTGAAGGCTGCCTGAATGCTGTCGGGCTGACGGGAGAAACGTTATCTAGGTTTCCGCTTTCTTTCTTCGATGTCAGGAATTTGCTGTCCATCCATCCAGTCTCTGGCCTGTGCCGGAGTTTCAAAAAGGTGTGCCCTGTTGTTGTGCAGCACTTTGAGTCTCGAAGGGTACAGGAGCATGTAGCGTAACACAGCTGCCTTCAATCTGGCCTTTGTGTGTATAAACTGGGCTCTGTTCATTTGAACCTGGAAGGTGTAGTCAGGGTAGATTGCAATTGTGGCAGAGTCTCGTTTGATTTGGCCACCTGCTCGAGAAAAGGCTAGGATCACTTCTCGATCTCTGTAATTAAGGATTTTCGCGATCACCGGCCTGGGTGGAGCGCCCGGCGGAGGTCTTTTAGCAAGGGATCTGTGGGCCCTTTCGATAGAGAAGCCTTGGGAGAGTTTGCCAGCTCCCACCTCTTGCAGCAGGAGGTTCTCAATATAGTTAGTGGGGTCGGAGCCCTCGATACCCTCAGGTAGCCCAAGGAGACGAATGTTGTTGCGACGGGCTCTCCCCTCCGCTTCCTCCGCCCTGTCTTCCAAATTCTTCACTCTTTGTTGGAGCTCGTCTACGTCTCGGAGGAGTTGCGTTTTGGATTCTGTATTTTCCTTGACCTGTATTTCGAGCGCGTCAGTCCTGCCGGCCAGAGAGCGGACATCTTGGCGCAGAAGGCCCAGGTCAACGGCAACAGCATCGATTTTGTGCTCCATCATTGTTTTTAGAAGTTTGATGGCTTCGAGGAGCTGGGTGTTGCTGGGTTCAGGTGCCGCCGGTGCTGTATGGTCCGATTGAAGACTTGTGGGCACACAAATCGTGCTCTCAGGGTTTGGAGATTCGCTGGCTGCGTATGTGTCCAGGGTGGTCTGCCGTTGCTTGGGCCTGCTACTTTTACCAGCCATCTTGTGAGCGCACAGTTCTCTCGATGAAGGCGAAGGGGGGGAGAGGCTGCAATATCTGGGCGTCGAAGCGAGGCTTCACGCATCCGAAGAGGCAGGCGTCAGGTTTCGGCAGTCCGGGGATTCACCAGTTCTTGTGGATGTGGAGCGTCGGGCCTGGGTCGCTCTCGGTGTCGGCTGGGGGGCGCAAGGTGGTGGAGTCAGCTTTGGCGACACTCCCAGGCGCAGATATGCATTGGCGGGAGGGTAGGGGGGACAAGGCCCCGGTGATATGCGGTCGCAAGTCCTCAGTCGCTGGTTACCCCCCGCCCCGCTCACCCTCGCGGCTCCGGCCGGCCACAGGTCTTGTCAGGGCTCCGCTGGGCCCGTGGCCGCGGGCAGGACGCCGCAGGATGGAGGCTCAGGGGGCGGGTCGCTCTGTTCAGGAGCGCGGTTGCTCTCTCTCCCGACCCTGGTGTGGGCTGGCCGGTTGTTCCTGCTCCCCGGCAGGCCCCGATGGACGACGTCCTCCGCGGTGCAGGCGCGCTCGGGTCCCTTGAAACTCAGGACGCAGGAGCCACCATTTTGGTTCTCGGCTCCGGCTCTTCTAGCTCAACGTACGTCGTTGTTGGTTGTCTCCAACCGTCTGAAAGACGGATCAAGCGACAGCTGATGAGATCCGGCGACGAATGGTGTAAGCTGCAGCTTTTAAAAGTTAGCAGAAATGCATGAAAATCATCTTATGATGGCACATCGGTGCGGAGCTCACAGGAGACACGTCCGCTCTACATGGCAGTTAGCCACGCCCCCCGCACTTTATTTGTGTTTATAATTGTATGTCATATATTTACTCTTATTCATGTATGAGCTCTAACTTATTTAATAATCATTTTAATGTTTCTAATCTAATAAAGAAATGTATTTAAATAATACTGTTGTGATTCTTGTGCAGTGATCTGAGGGGTTGATTGAGGATCCGTTCCTGACTCCGCTGGTGGGATTGTGCTCCTTTCAGTGTACTTGCTTGTATATCCGCTGGCTTGATTCTTGTGCTTTACCTCTAAACAACCACTTCTTTTGGCATTGAGTGAGTACATCCAAGGTTTCATCATTTCCCAATATCAATGTTTCAAAGTCAAAACCAATCTGTTAATTCAAGACCATCTCCAAAATTACACCTATTTCTTTCCAAAATCCTCGCACCTTTCTGCAATCCCACAGCACATGTTCCAGCGTACCGGTTTCATGAACACAAGCCCAACATTCCGGATCATCCTTCAAACCTCTCTTCCATAACCTATCAGGGGTCCAATAAACCCGGTTTAGGATCTTAATTTGTCTCGTTCTTTCAGTTAAACCCAAGGAACAAAAGTTGACATTTGCACACATCCTCGTCCATGTCTCCACTGTAATGTCAGAGCCAATCCTTCGACTCCATTCACCTCTCAGCAAATCATTGCCTTTATATTCATTCACAATCTGTTTGTATACTCGGCTAGCTAGGCCACCTTCTCCAACCAATAATCCTCTTGTAAGAAAATCCAGACTCAATCTAGCCTTTAAGTCGATCCCACCATTAGCAGTCTTTAATTTCCTGTAATCTGAAATGCCAGGTTTGTTCATGACCGTTAGTGAAGAAAAGCACCTGCCCTGCTTAGGGTAGTGAACAAAACAAAGGGAGCCACACATGTGATGTCATGAGTGATGTCATGAATGAGATTTGTGATGCCATCTTTGATGTCATGGGCGTTAGTCCTTGCAGTGCATACTGGTGGCACGAAGTATGGTTGCTTAGCTTACCATAACTGTTGAATTTTGTGGGTTTTTACCTCTAACCATAACGCCCCTGTAACAATGTTTTTCCATCGAATTTCATAGGTTTTTGCTGGTGAAACTTAACCATAACGTCCTTTTAACAATGTTTTAGTTAGTGAATATGACAGGTTTTTAGTAGGGTACTGTAAGCAGAACGTTGCTTTAGCATACCGTTTTCTGTAAAGAGGATAGGTATTTGGTACGGCAACATAACCGTAACGTACCGATAACAACGGTTTGTTACTGATTCCATGCCTGCCTTCATGATAAAAGTGTGGAAAGGGCAAATTGTCTGGTGTTGTCATGGTCATGAAGTCAGGGGCACAGGCAGACAGGGGTCGCATGCACAGGAGACCTGGGTGGGCACTGTCCTGGCGCCTTTGGCGCCAGGCTCATGAACAAATGTAAACAAGAACATCCATTTAACACCCAAAAACTTTTACTATGGACATAGCACTTCAGATGCATTAACCTTGAGCATTCCATCCATTAAGCAGGATGCATTAACCTTGAACATTCCATCCATAAAGCAGCCTCAAGTGTATTCTTGGGTGTGGCTGCTTATGGATTACCTTCGCATGTGCTTACTCTCTAGGAGTGGCAGGGTGCAGCTGGTAAGCCGGCCCTAATGTGCGTGCCCACGATCGCCACTATATAAGCTGCTCTGATCCTCAAGACAGACGCTTCGCGTTATTCTGCACTTGCAAGCAGCGTAACGCTCACCGTCACCTGAAGTCAGACTTACCTTTGAAGATCCTGCTTCCTGGACATCCTGCTTCCTGCCAGCATACTTACCAACTGGGGGAAGCTGTTGTTACCTGTAGATCTCTTCGGCGAACCAAGTATTCATCTTTACACTTTCCGGAACGGCGAAATCTTCATCTTGGCAGCGCAGCACGACACGCTCCATCGTCGACAGCAGCGCCTGCAAGGAAAAACGGAAGACAAGGTTAGACATCGAAACAAGAGTCAGTTTAAGGTTGCGCTTTGCCATACTTTGCACTTTTGCTTAAACCATAACATTGCGGTAGCATCCATCTTCCATCTGGCCGCGTCTCGCGTCTCACAGCTGCATTGAGGCCGCATTTCCATCTAAGGGAAGAAAACAGAAGAGAGACATTATTACGGGCATAAATAGGAGCAACATATAAAGACATTAAACAGAACGAACAGCATCACAAGAGCTCAAGAAAGACTTACCAATCATAAGGAGAAGCATAGTCACAGCTGGACTGGACTAATCCTTATCAGGGATCAGTGAAGGAACAAGATCCCATTCGATGCACCCCTGCCAGAAGTAGCAGGAGGGAGAGCTTATCTTCCATAATTCATAGGTGAGCTTTACCTGCTGGCATATGCTCACAGAAACCGTACTTTGGGGTGAAGGGTTCGAGAGGTACAACAATCACAGATTGGCACACACACACACACACACTCTTATCTCC